>NC_137150.1:85806781-90606781 GCF_951394435.1 Stenella coeruleoalba
CCCCAAAGATCAGCCCCTCTCTCTCCCCCAGTCCAGGCTCAGGCTCACCATGCTGAAATGGGAAGGAGGCGGTGTTTTGCTGATCTGTTAAATTCTTAGTGAAGTTTCCTTGATTTCCAGTGGCTGCTGTTGTTTGAGTTTGGTTTGATCAAAACTGAGGTTGTCCTGGCATTGCTGGGACTGAATCCAGGCAAGAGGAAGAAGAAAAAGGAGGAGGAAAAAGAGGAGAGAAAAAGGTTGGGAAGAAATAAAGGGAGGAGAGAAGCGTAAGGAAAAGAAAAAAGTCCTTTTTCAACATCACATTCCTGTGTTTTCCCTCAGCCTGGAAACTATATTAATCCCAGTGCTTTTACGCTCGGAAACAAAGGGACTAAGCCAGATGTGGGGGAAAGGGTGATAAGAAGGATCCTGGAACTCGAAAAAGAGAAAGAGCGAGATTCAGAAATAGCTGGGGCTCCACTTTAAGGGGCGTCCAGTACTGTCGGCCGGGGGCATTGGCACACACAGACACACGAGCCTGAGCAGAAAGAAGATGCAGACAAATGGAGATGCAAAGACTTAAAAGGACAGCTCCTTTCACCTCATTCTACTTGTCAAGAAGGTAAAAAGGCACAGCCAGAAAGAAAAGAAAAAGCTCAGCCCTCAGGTCCAGACAGGCGGTGGTCTGCGTGTGGCTTTGGGAGCTGGAGCTGCAGTACACCCCTTTGTATCGGACAGCCTCGCAAAGGAGAAAGAGAGTTGGGAGGAAAAGTATTTCATCTAGGAACTGTCCTGGGAGCACACTTCAGATTACATTTTAAAGCCTCTGCATTCCATCTCCATGAGCCACCATGTAAGTGTGTAATCCTGCCTGTCTTTGCTGTGCTTGTTTGTTTCTTTGTCGCTCATTTGAAGAAATGAAATGGGAATGTTGTCATAATTGATATGCTCAGTGTGCATTTTCTCTGGAGCATCAGACAGTCAGTTGAAACAGTGCAAGCATGTTGAATGGGTTTCCTGCTTAATATAGCTGTCTCTGCTAAGCACTGACAAATTACAGGGACTTAAATGCAACAGGATCTCATCCGACTTTCCATTCCCTGACCTGCCTCCTTCTTCTTCTCTAACCGCCCCCCCTTCCCCTCCCCTTGGCCAAGATAGAGAAAGAGATAATGCCCAGCTCTGTTTGCAATTAAATGATTTTCTTTCTTTCTTTTTTTACTCTGCCCTCCCCTTTCTGTCTTTTGACCCTGCTGCCTCCCCAAAGTGGATTGCACAATGACATGGAGAATGGGACCCAGTTTTACCATGCTACTGGCATTGTGGCTGGTGTGCGGATCAGAACCCCACGCGCATGCCATGAATAGAGGGAGCCGCGGAGGGCAGAAAGCGCCTCCGGTTTCCCCCGTCAACAGAAGGCCAGCTCGGTTACTGAGGCACACGGGGAGGTCTCAGGGAATTGAGAGAACCACTCCGGAAGAACCAAACCTCCAGCCTCTCCAAAGAAGGAGGAGCGTACCGGTGTTGAGAGTGGCTCATGCCACGGCACCGTCAGCCTCCCTGGGTATCCACGGGGCCCCAGTGAGAACTGAGCGGAGACCAGCAGCCCGGAGCTCTCCCCGTGAGATGGTCCGAGATGAGGGGTCTTCAGGTCGGTCAAGAATGTTGCGCTTCCCGTCTGGCTCCAGCTCTCCCAACATCCTTGCCAGCTTTGCAGGGAAGAATAGGGTGTGGGTCATCTCGGCCCCCCACGCCTCGGAAGGCTACTACCGGCTCATGATGAGCCTGCTGAAGGACGACGTGTACTGTGAGCTGGCGGAAAGGCACATCCAGCAGATCGTGCTTTTCCACCAGGCAGGCGAGGAAGGAGGCAAGGTGCGGAGGATCACCACTGAGGGCCGGGTCCTGGAGCAGCCCCTGGACCCCAGCCTCATCCCAAAGCTGATGAGCTTCCTGAAGCTGGAGAAGGGCAAGTTTGGCATGGTGCTGTTGAAGAAGACGCTGCAGGTGGAGGAGCGCTACCCTTATCCGGTCAGGCTGGAGGCCATGTATGAGATCATCGACCAGGGCCCCATCCGCAGGATAGAGAAGATCAGGCAGAAGGGTTTTGTGCAAAAATGTAAGGCCTCCGGGGTAGAGGGTCAGGTGGTGGAGGAAGGGAACGATGGCAGAGAGGCAGGAAGGCCAGGCCTGAGCAGCGAGAAGAGGAAAGAGGAGCAGAGGAGAGCACAAGTGCTGCCAACCAGAGAGAGTCGGCTGAAGGCGATAAGAAAAGCGGCCACCGCTGCGGGGGCCCCTCCTCCACCGCCCACAACCCCACGGGCCACCACCCTGCCTCCTGCTGCAGCCACAGCAGTGACTCGGGCCACCTATCGGCCGGTGACGGTAACTGCAAGACCTACAACCCCCGTGGGCTTTCCGACCACCCAGAGGCCCTGGACCCCCCGGGTGCACCCTTCCTCGGAGCCTCACAGGGCCTCAGCAACAGCCGAGGTGGCCACTGCCAGGGGCCCCGTGGCCTCCAAGAACCTCTACCCTCCACCCAGGAAGGAGCAGCCCAGGGAGAGGCCGCAGACCGCCCGGAGGCCCAGCAAGGCCACCAGCTTCGAGCGCTTCACGGCTGCCCCTCCCACCACCGTCTCCGAGCCCAGCACCGGGGCTGGCGCCGGCCGTTTCCAGGACAACCGCACGGACAGGTGGGAGCACGGCCCCCGGGACCCGAATGTGGGGCCGGGTCCTCACAAGCCTGCAAAGGGGAAACCTCCCCAAAAGAAAGTCCGGGACAAGATCCTTAGCAATGAGTACGAGGGTAAGTATGACCTCAGCCGGCCGACCGCCTCTCAGCTGGAGGAGGAGTTGCAGGTGGGGAATGTTGCCCCCAAAAAAGCGAAGGAGTCTAAAAAGCACGAAAAGCTTGAGAAACCCGAGAAGGAGAAGAAAAAGAGGGTGAAGAGTGAGAAAGCAGACAAGTTACTCAAGAGTGAAAAGCAAGTGAAGAAGGACAAGGCTGAGAAAAAGAGCAGGCAGGAGAAAGAGAAGAACAAGAAGAAAAAGGCGGGGAGAACGGAGAAGGACGGGCACCTGAAACCCACGAAACACTTCGCTCAGAGTCCCAGGAAGTCGGTGACCGACCTGCTGGGGCCCTTGGAAGGCAAACGAAGGCTCCTTGTAAGTAATCTTCTCCTTGGCATTGTTCTGTGGGCCGAGGCAGTGTCCGGCCTTGGTGTGTTATTTTTCTAAAATCACATTGTTGGATGGCAGCCTGTGGCTGAACAGGTGCTATGTTCATGCTATGATCATGAGGTTTGTCAAGGAAAACCAGCCAGGCCAGTGGTTCCTTTTGGTTAAGATATTCTATGAACCTCTATCCACACAGACCCGTGGCCCTAAGTACAGAATCAATGACTGGGGGATCTTAGCCATGAGCCCAGGGAAGCACCTGTACTCAGCTTCTTCCAAACCCATCAGGCCCATCCCCACTTTACTTCTCTCTTCCACAGGACAGTGGAAAGATACACAGGAGGATACCGCTCCCTTTTGCCAAGTGCAAAGAATAAAAGAATACCTAAAGTGGAATGCACTGGCCGTGGTCACAATTTAGGAAAAGTGTTTCTCTCTGCATGAGCTTAAAAACTAGAAGCATGTGCATGGGTAAATGGCAGGTGTCCTCCTTTCCCCCCTAATTAGGTATATATCAGCAGTTGGAAGACTCAGGGGAAAGTAGAGCGGGCTGGGTGGGGAGTGGGTATGACGGGAGTGGGGAAGCGTCCTTGCTGGTCTGCCCTCACGAATATACTTTTAAAACCAGCTGGCTAAAATCTTCTCCCCTAAAGGCTGCCTCCCCCACTGCTTTGCCACCGTCCAAAGAATGATACCAGAACATAGTCAGACCCAAGAGGGCTTTGGACGGGAATAAGCACCATCTTAAACGTACAGGCATTCTCATCAGTGTAGAGAAAGGCTCTTCTTCTCTCAATGTCTCCTTGCCCCTATTTTAGTGCCCTTCCAAGAAGGCACTAAAAAGGGGCTAGGGGTCCTTTTTTGCCCCTGGCTTCTTAATGTTACATTTTACTCCAGGCTGCCTGGGAGGAAAAGGGCATAATGCAGTTAATTCAGAGAAAAAGATCAGCAAATGGATGTTGGGTAACCTGAGTCAGGAACAATTCTCTCAGCTAGCTGGGTGGAAGGGAGCTGTCCCATGCCATTGAGGACAGCATCTATCCTGCTGAAGACACAAGGTGACTCCATGCCCTGTGTTCCTGCCACCGAAAGAGATGGCATCTCTTAGAGGGTCTTTTAGTTTTTCCAACTAAATTTCGATTAATGATCTGAGCAAAGTGACTCTGTGTCCATGTATTTTTAGTGGTTTCAAAAAGTTAAATGTGCATTTGAAATACTATTCAGAGCAGAGTCCCTTGTGATATTTATCATGGGTGGGGCATATCCCCAGATTCTCTTAGCTATTTCATCCATAGTGTGTGTATCTATGTATTAGAACAAAGCCTAAGTTTTGGTTGATTCTACAGGTTCATGTGTGTGTGTGTGTGATGTGTGTGTGTGTCTTTTTACATATTTTTTGTATGCTGTTACCTCGTTTTTCACCAGAGCCTTAAAGTAACTATGTAAACTTAGGTTAGCAGAGGATAGGCTGACTGTTAGAGTAGTTTAACAGCTGCATGGTTATTCCCAGAGTACACAGGTTTCCAGTCAGAACCAGAAGAATCACTGATTTCAGAGTAGAATTCTACCTAGTACAGAAACTCTGGGGGCAAAGTGCTGTCTCTGGGGTCTGGGAAAGCATTAGTAACGTGCTCTATTGCTCTCTTCCTGAGTACCTGGGACTTTGTCCAGCCTACTAAAGCATATCACCCAACCCTGGCCATTTGGCCAGCAGGGCAGACATAGTGTTCCTCATGGTCAGGTTTTAACCAGGGGGGAAATAATCATGGGTAAAATGTCAGGATTGTAATTGTGCACCCATCTGGCAAATACTTCCACCGCCCCTAGCTTGTGAGTCAGAAGAAAGAGGTTTTCATACTATATCCCTGATATTAGTCATGCCTTTCATTTCTCTCTCTTTCTCTCCACTCCCTTAGTCAGGGATTTGAAAGCCCAGCTGGGTCTTTTCTGCTTTTAACAGTATCCCTGATCATAAATTTCTAGCAAATGAAACTCAAACGACAGGTTCTGCTGATGTCATGTGAGGCAAAACAGAAACCAGCTGGGATTGCTCATGGCAATGTTGCTCTTTGGGGTTGGACAGAGAACTGGGATTGTTATTAGAAAGAAAATACCAACAGGAGGCATTTCAGTCCCACGTGTGTTCAGCTGATGATCATATCGGAACTGTGTTCTCTGAAGAGCTAATGATGTCTAGAAGAAGAATGGATTAGAAAAGGCATGATAAAAGAAACACAACCTAAAGTCAAAAGATGGAGAGAAAAGTGTCTTTTTCACCAGACAGAGAGGAGACCAGTGTCTCTGGGTGAAAGATTTTGCTGGTGCCATGTATCTTTTTTCCATTCATTTTTCCTGTCAGGCATGGCTGATGTTATTCAGGAAGTTTCAGTGATTCAATTAATATTCATTAAGGCTCAGCAGCCTCCAAGCTGTTCAAGTACAGCTGACAGCATAGCCTAACCCAGTGTGCTCAAGCTGAAATGAGGTTTGCATTCCAAGAAGCTGTGCTGGCCCTTCAGCTTACCTTCCCAGATCTTCAGTAACTTGCTGCCCAGCTACAGTTAACCTGCTGCTTTGCATTTATTTATATCATTCTTTAGATGTGAAAACATCACATAACTGCTACTTAACTACTTAGAGAAGCACTGGCAGAGATGGTATAGGTTATGGTCAGGTGAACAGCATCCTAATGGGCTTCAAAAGGAGCTTCAGGTAGAGCCAGGTGTCCTATTCTTAGGCCAGAGGTCAAGCCTCCAAACCCTCTGCCTCTCAGCCTGTCAACTGAAAGGGGCACCTCCTGCAAGGTGCTTTGCTGAGGCTGTGAATTAACTTTCACAGCAGTCCCGTGAGGAAGGACTAATCAACTCCATTTACAGAGGAGGCAACAGAAGCTTAGACAAGTTGAGAAGTTTCCCAAGGTGTATAGCTAATACGTGACAAAGCCAGAATTAGAACTGAGGTCTGTTTGATTTTTAAAACTGAGGGTCAAACCACTGCCCCGCTCTGCCTTCCCATGGGTGTGAGCTTATCATGGACATATGCCATAAAAAGAAGGGGCAACTGAGAAATGGACGTTAGTAATATGGATGTTTTAAAATTCATTTTCAGCCTTGAATTACTCATATAAAGGGTGAGGAACACCAACTGTCAACATTTTGTGTTGAGCACCAATGTACAGTTTCTGTCTTTAATACCCAGCTAGTTCTTTGCACCTCAACTCACCGGCTTTCCACACAGTCAGTGGAGAACAATAGATTGAATCCCAGTTAACCTAATCCCTCAGACTGGTTGGTGTTGCTTTGGGGGTGACAACAGTGAGAATATAGATGAGCTGTTTGTCACTAAAACACTGGAGTCCAGAGTGTAGCTGAAAAGCCATCGTGCTGTGCCCTGAGATCTACCTACTTATCAATGAGCAAGAGGGCTCATCACACCAAAGTACATAGATTCAAGTTCAAGTTTAAGCATTCTTAAGACTGAATCTCCCATAATTCAAGTACGTTCATACTTTTAACCTTACCTCAGAAATTTGGATATTGGGACAACAATCTACTTATTTGGTTTAATTTTAGAAAAGGATATAAAGCTCCGGTTTACTAAGGCAGACTACCAGCTGGGACGCTCTTTCTCAGAATCCTGTCCTAGTATTTTGACCTTAACACAGTATTTGGAATAAGTTGAGACTTAAAATGTCTTTCCCCTGACATCTTCACATTCCTGTTTGTGCCCTTTACTTATGCAACCCGGCTTCATTATACTCTGAGGCTGCTTGTGCCAACATACCAGTTGGAACAGAAACATGAAAAAGAACAACACAATTCTAAATTCACTTTACATGCCCTGATTTATCACCACCAAACTGCAAGGAGGCCAAGTGCTAGACAATAATGTTTACTGAGAAGTTCTAGAATGCTCTTTTTAGGAAGCGGGGACTGGATACCATTTTAAACACTGTTTGAAGTAGTGCCACACTAGAAAATGAATGGGACGTAGATGTCAACACACAGGGAAAGAGTCGCTGAAATACGTTTAGATGATCAGCCTCTTTTACTTTCTGTGCTGCAAACTCGAGGAGTAGATTGAACATAAGGGAGAGTGTCTTTACCAACGGTTCGTGGGCTGCATCTTGACTTGCATAACCAGGAAACCACTCCTGGCTGGAATGATCTGTGTAGCCAGAGGAACGTGGGCCAGAATTGTGCTCCTACTGTCTGCAGGGCAATGGTGGGGCTGGAGCTTCAGTGCCTTGAAGAATGGATCCTCTGGTTGGGGAGATATGACATAAACATGAAACAAAGAGGTAAAAGGAAATACATAAATTTCAGGTGAGCCGTGCAGGCAATAAGAACAGTAATTAAAAGGAGAAAGTGAGCATTGTGGGCCAGAAGACACTTTAAGGAGGATGGCTGCATTTGAAGAATGACTCAGATTCTGATAAGATGGAAGGGTGGGGAGGACTTTCTGGGTGAGAAGGGTGACATGGGTGAAGGCAGAGGAAGGAATGTGAGTGAATTATTCAGAGGCAACATACATCTGTGATGCTCTGGTGCACGCAGCCTGTATATATAGATTATATATAATATATATACTAATGTATGTGCTTGATTCTCACTACTTTATGAGCTCATAGGGAAGTTGTTCCATAGTAAAGATGAGAAAACTAAGGTTCAGCATGTTAAGTGGCCTTGTTGAGGTTACAGAGTAGCCAGGGGTTGAACTAGGACTAAAATGCAGGCCTTCCAATTTTGACTGCAATCACCCTTTCTCTCTGCCACTCTGCACAGATTCCTCTCATTTCACAATTTAGGCCGGTCTGGCTACAGGGTGAAGAGGTCACGTAAGGGAGGAATAGGAGGAAAGTTAGCTAGAGAAAGCCAGAGGCCAGGTTGTGGAGGGCTGGAAGCTAGGAAATGAGTCATGCTAAATGAATGTCACCTCACGGGTGGGTGAAGGCTTCCTTGGGCAAAGGGCCTGAGGTGAAAGTAAACATCAGAGCCCTTTATTTATTTAAGTACAGCTCCCACTGGGTATCCAGGGCCTAAGGCTACTGTATTCAGAGATACAGGGGAGAAGCTGCCAGGCAGGGGAGAATGAGGTTCTATTTGATTACATATTCTCTGAAATTCTCAATTATGCACAAGGGGGAGAAAAAGACCAAAGCGGGCTTTGAGGACTCTTAAAATCCTGTCATATCATGGTCTGTCCATGTACTGTAGGGGTCCATGAATGGAATGGAGTCTATGTATGGATTTGAAGTTACAGAGGCAGGTAATTATCAGTCATCTAGCATATATTCTAAATATGGGCCTATCCTTCTTTTAGAACAGGGAGTCCAGACTCATTACCAGTAAATCTTACCTTCGTGTTTTTACTCTTTTGTGTTCTCACTTAAACATTCATTTTATTTATTTTAATATAGTGTGTCTGTGATCAAAAAAAAGCCAGAAAGAAAAACCTAAAACATACCAACTAAAAACAAAACTCCTGGATATGGGCTACCATGAAAACCTAAAGAATTATTTTCAAATGTCATGTAGCTAATTAAAAAACTAACAAACAAAGCGAAAATACCATCACTATATCTTTTTATAGCCACCTTAAATCTTTTTTAAGACTAAGTATGAATCAATGAATAAATAAGGGGAAATTTTATTATTTTCCTCTTGGGAAATTATTTTTCTAAAACAAGCATTTCCTACTCACCCTGTCCATCTGAAGAGGTATATAAATACAAAATCAAAAATAGATGAAATCGGGTTGAGAATCTGCCTGCTAATGCAGGGGACACGGGTTCGAGGCCTGGTCTGGGAAGATCCCACATGCCGCGGAGCAACTAGGCCCGTGAGCCACAACTACTGAGCCTGCATGTCTGGAGCCTGTGCTCCGCAGCAAGAGAGGCCACGATAGCGAGAGGCCCGTGCACCGCGATGAAGAGTGGCCCCCGCTTGCCACAACTAGAGAAAGCCCTCGCACAGAAACGAAGACCCAACACAGCCAGAAAATAAATAAATAAATAAATTTAAAGTAGCTAAAATCATTTACATTCCCACCAGCAGTGTATGAACTTCCAGTTTCTCTACATATTAAAAAAAAAAATAGATGATATCATGTCTATTTAAGATAAATAACAATCTGAGAAAAACGAAACAAAACAAAACTTCATTCCGGATAAACTTTTGTTCCACTCAAAAGCTATTGAACTCATTTTGATTTCCATGAAGCATAGTATCTTCTCAAGCACAGAGAATTCTTAGAAGGGAAAGCCTGCAGGCAGCAATAATCACATCTCTGACAGAGCAAAATAAACAGCAGGATGAGCTGGGAGCAGATTTGTTACCATTTTGATAAAGTATTCGATAAAGAGGTTAACAACATGGTGACTTTCCCTCTGCAAAATGCCAAGCTAATAGCCACAAACTTCAGAAATATTTTATAAGGTTAGATGGGTTAGTAGAAAAGTGGTTGACAAATTTGAATTGGTCAAATGAAAGAAACCGTATAGACGGTGGTCCAGTGGTTAGGACTCCATGTTTTCACTGCCAGTTCAATCCTGGCCTCTGAACTAATGATGAGCCTGCAAAGGGTGAGTAGACAGTGTTTACTGCAGACATCAGCCTAGTGAGCTAATGGGGTTAGAGAGGTCAACAAAGACCTGGTCATCATCAGCATAAAACTTCATGTCCTTCCACTCCCAGGGTGAACAGCACATGCCTACACACTCATGGATTGTGGTACACAGTTCTGGTTTCTGCTCAGGAAGAACCTGGTAAAATTGGAGAAAGCTCGGGAAAAGGCAGCAAAAATAATCACCAGAGTCAAAAGGCTTTTATTTCGGGCTCGATTAAAACACTGAGGCAGCCTTAGGGAGAGGGTTCAAGAGGAGCCCTAAAAAATAAGAGTATCCTCATTTTATCCAGAATAATGAAATATGTTTTCCCAGATAGCTGGTGACTAAATCATCTCTTTCTATTGCTGTATCTTCTCTTTCCCCAGAAAAAGTCAGAGTTTCAAAGTGAGTGTGAGAGACACAGGGGCTAGGTGAAAAATACAGTTTTGAATTGGAGAGAAGACTGAACTGAAAGAGTAAAACCCATCCTGTTCGAGGACTCCAACATCAGACCTCCACCACGAGCTCTATGCAGGCCCAGTGTGACAATGACTATATTCTGTGACAATACTGGGCCAAAAGGCTGTCCTAAAAATTCTCTGCGAGGTTGCCCCATAAAAATTCTAAGCCGTTGAATGTTCCATAATGCCTAAGGCCTGTCTATGAAACTCAACCCCGTGAGACATGAAATAATAGTGGTAACCACTGAATTCATGAATGTCTGAGCAGCCAATTAAGATAATGAAGATCAAAATAGAGGAAGAAATGGGAATTCCCTGGTGGTCCAGTGGTTAGGACTCTGTGCTTCCACTGCAGGGGGCACGGGTTTAATCCCTGGTTGGCGAACTAAGATCCCGCATGCCGTGGGTGGTGCAGCAAAAAAAAAAAAAAAAAGAGAGAGAGAGAATACAGTCATTTAAAAAATAAATAAATAAAACATAAAACAAGAGAGATAGCATTTATTGAACAATTGTTGCATGCTAAGTATCATGTAATGCTTACATCAGCCTTGCGAAAGAAGCATTCCTGTGCAGAGTTCACAAATGAGAAAACCAAGACATGTGGAGACTGGTAATGAAGGCAGACAATAGTGGAAATGAATAGAAAACTCTAAGCTGTCTGGAGTCATTAAAAAAAGGCCTTTCCAAATGGTCTCTTTTGGCCTTAATTATACTATCTATTCAACAAAACAATCTAGTTTCTTCGTTTAGGTGTCAGTCACTACCAACCCTCTATTCCAAATCATCCCTTTGGCTTTTGCCTCTGTGTGAAACTATCACCGTGAGTTACTATTTTCTTGCTTTCACCCTCCTCCAGCTGATCACTGCTCCCAAGGCTGAGAACAATATGTATGTGCAGCAGCGAGATGAGTATCTGGAAAGTTTCTGCAAGATGGCCACCAGGAAAGTCTCCGTGATCACCATCTTTGGCCCTGTCAACAACAGCACCATGAAAATCGACCACTTCCAGCTAGGTTCTCTGAAACACTTTATTATATTATTGCTTTTCTCTCAGCTAAGGTGGGGCACACCTTATGGGAGAGGTCGGTGGGGAATCAAAAGGAAAATTCAGGTTTCAAGAGGGCTTTTTTCTTGTGGTAACAAATGTCAGTCTGCCTAATTACTGATATGTAGCCATTCTGAATGGTTCCGGTTTAAGTTTTGGGCACTTTAAAATGAAAAATATGCAAACACTGTATGGTTTGAAAGTCAGTAAGATGGAGGAAAAGGGGAGAAGTAATACAGTGTGTCGGGGGCAGCCAGAGAGGTATCCTGACACTTTCTTCTGGATCCTGAGTCGTCTTTTTTTTTTTTTTTTTTTTTTTGTGGCACGCGGGCCTCTCACTGTTGTGGCCTCTCCCGTTGTGGAGCACAGGCTCTGGACGCACAGGCTCAGCGGCCACGGCTCACGGGCCCAGCCGCTCCGCGGCATGTGGGATCTTCCCGGACCGGGGCACGAACCTGTGTCCCCTGCACCCGCAGGTGGACTCAACCACTGCGCCACCAGGGAAGCCCCTGAGTCTTCTTGCCTGTGAGCAGCACCATCTGATATTCCTGTAGCCTTTGTGCTGCAGGCGACTCCCTCACAAATGGGGTTCCTGCAGACCCTTGGGGGTCCTTGACTCTGGCCAGGCTTGGGGGGAATGAGCCGGGGCTGAGAGAAGCTGTGAAGCTAAATGAAAAATCACTGGAAATACAGACTGAATGGCGCCCACGTCCTTTTGGAAAGCAGAGGGATTTGGCTGAATGTAGAGTTTTCACAATTTTTCATATTAATGATGCGTGTGAGGCGTACAGCTCAGCGTTAGGCAGCTAAGGTCTAACTCACTGCGTTCTCATGGGAACATGGCAAGACTTACTGTGAGCAGTTATGCCTCATGGTCAGAAGCCCCACCTCTAACCCACCCAGTTTCTTTTATAACTATTACATCTCTAGAGCTTTATTTTTTTAAAAAAAACGTTTTTTCTTACATGATTTCTCTACTTTTGTTTATTGTTGTTTCAACTATAATGAAAATCCTTCTTCTTGTACCATTTGCGTATCCTACATATTTTCCATAAAATATATTTCATCTGAAAGCATATAAAACATACTTTTTCCATTAGTTAACTTTTTTTTTTCTGGCTGCACCGTGGCATGTGGGATCTTAGTTCCCCGACCGGGGATCAAACCCGCGCGCCCTGCAGTGGAAGTGCGGAGTCTTAACCACTGGACCACCAGGGAAGTCCCTCCATTAGTTAACATTTAACTTCATTACATGTAACATGTTACCTCACATATTTTTCTGTCATGTGATCTTGGTATCATTGAACACATATCAGTCATAATTATGTCATGATAATGTCAACTTGATTTTAATATAGTCTGGCTTTCTAAATCATATTTTTTTATTGTCGTAAAAACACTCAGCATGAGATCTATCCTCTTAACTAATTTTTAAGTGCACAATACAGTATTGTTTAGTATAGGTACAGTGTTGGCCAGCAGGTCTCCCAAATTTATTTGGGTTTGAAGTTTCAGTTATGCATTCTCTATTTTTATTAGCTCACTTTTCCCTGAGGTAGTTCTAAAGGAAAATAAATAGCATCCTTTCCAATGTCCTCTCATAAATCATTGTGGATCAGTGATTGGTTTGTGGACATTTATCTCTGTGCTGTATGTATGTCTGGGAGGGAGAACAGAAAGAGAGAGAGAGAGAGAGAGTGTGTCCTTACCAACAATAACAATAATCATACAAACAAAAGACACAAAAGAAGTTCTAGAGTTAAATAAGGAGATTCAAATCCACGGTCACAATGTATTTGTTGTGTGACTTTGGGCAAGTTATTTCCTAAGTCTCAGCTTAGAACATAGTTATATACATTTCACAGGTGATGGTGAGGATTTAATAAGAAGTTATATGTAATTACCTGTCACATAAGAAGTACTACTATTGTCGTCATCACCACCATTTGACCTGGCAGGCATCTGGAGATCAATGCGCTGTCACAGGGACTAGAGCACGTATAATTGAAAAATACTTGTAACTGCTTTCTGCTAATTACACAGCGTTGACAGGGAACCCTCACAACTGCTTCTCAGGGTCAGGCTGCATTACTACTCTTGGTGACAAAACTGAAGCCCAAGAGGGACGTCCCTAATGGTCCTGTGGCTAAGACTCTGCGCTCCCAATGCAGGGGCCCCGGGTTCGATCCCTGGTCAGGGAACTAGATCTTGCATGCATGCCGCAACTAATGCTCCCACATGCCACAACAAAGATCCCGTGTGCCGCAACTAAGGCCCGGCACAGCCAAAATAAATAAACTAATATTAAAAGAAAAAAAATTTTAAATAGTGTATTAAAAAAAAAACAAAACTGAAGCCCAAGAGACTAATACTACAAAGCCACATATTCTGTGGTTAACTGGGAGTCAACCATTGGCTTCCTGGATTTTCAAATAGTTGCATGAGCCAGTGAGCTTGGTTATAATCCAGATGTCTAGAGAGGAAGTAGGTATTCAATCCAGTACAGAAACATGCTGGCTGGTGATGAAAGCCTTCCTCCACCAGGTGTTCCCAGTGTCAAATATGTTACGCACCAACTCACACAAAGAATTGTCATTCCTTACTTCAGAGAAGTTTGGAAAAATCATTATATCTTCCACCTCAACCTCTACATGGTCCTAACTGTTACAAGCATTTGGTGCTGCCTTGGCAAAATTTTAACATGAATCCTGCTGTCTTTTAGACATCTGGATTGAATATGAACTGTAGAGGACTGAGATTTTCTTTTCTGCCTTATTGGAAATCAGGTATTGTGATTTGGGTGTTTGCCACTTACTGAATGGGAGCTTGGACATGATTTGGGGGCCTTTTATTTTGTTCCTTATCTGATTCCTGGAAGGCCTTTCTCTCCTTGTGTCATGTCCCAGGTTACCCTTATGGGAAAGGCTGTAGTACTTTCAGCCAAGACTGGGAGTCAGCCATGGGAAAACAGGAGTTGGCGTGTGCCATGGTCTCAGTGAACCAATCTCCAGCCTTGACCGATTTTCAGCTGGAAATCTATCAGATGGCCTTACTTTCCTCAAAATAAATCAGGCACTCTCTACTCTTCCAGTCTTTTACTGGTCCTTAAAAACAGAGGCCCACATCCAACTACACTGTGGGCTGTACTCATCAGCTGGCCTGTCTTGCTAAATGTATTTGAGTTATAGATGATGGACCTACAAACACCAGGGAACTTACTTTAAGGTTTCAGTCATCATTCGTTCTTGAGCAAATTCCAATGCAGAATAAGCCCATCTGGTTTTGCCAGCCCAGAGTATATTATACGTGATGGTTTAGAATGACCTAACACAAAAAGAAAATAAAAATTAAAAAAAAAAAAAAACCCAAAACCAAAAGACAAAAAATAGAAGGACCTAACACATAAAGACATTCTTAATTGTTAGAGATATTTAAAGTATCAATCTAAGATAGGAATATTGGTGTCTATGTTAAGTGTATGAATTATAGACAAAGTTTGTCAGGTGGGAAGGAGTTCTTAGCTAAAGACATTTATTGCAGAATGAAAAGAGAAGTGAGGAAAGCACAGCAGACATGTATATATATATATATTTATGTGCTTAGCAAAATGTAGAGATGAAAAATATTTTGACACTGGTATTGATCACCAAGTTTTAAGAGTTAGAACACAGGACATTTTTATGGGCAAAGGCAGGTTTTGATAGTTTCTTTTTTTTTCTTCGGTACGTGGGCCTCTCACTGCTGTGGCCTCTCCCATTGCGGAGCACAGGCTCAGCGGCCATGGCTCACTGGCCCAGCCGCTCCGTGGCACGTGGGATCCTCCCGGACCGGGGCACGAACCTGTGTCTCCTGCATCGGCAGGCGGACTCTCAACCACTGCGCCACCAGGAAAGCCCTGATAGTTTATATATATATATATATTTATTTATTTATTTAGTTTTGGCTGCGTTGGGTCTTTGTTCTGCGCACAGGCTTTCTCTAGTAGTGGCGAGCGGGGGGCTACTCTTTGTTGCGGTGCGCGGGCTTCTCATTGTGGTGGCTTCTGTTGTTGCAGAGCATGGGCTGTAGGTGCATGGGCTCAGTAGCTGTGCAGGCGGGCTTAGCTGCTCCGTGGCATGTGGGATCTTCCCGGACCAGGGATCGAACCCGTGTCCCCTGCATTGGCAGGCAGGTTCTTAACCACTGAGCCACCAGGGAAGCCCAGTTTCTTTTTAAAGAATAAAAAAAGGGAGGTGGAAGAGTTTATGGAAGTGTAAAGTGGCAACAAGGAGAAACAGTGTTGATTCCTTATTCATGTGAGTAGAGAATTCCTGGGTGAATCTCTGACACAACTTTCCTAAGTGAGACTGATAGAGTACATTTCAGCCTAAAATACTCTACCTTCGATCCTGTTGAAGAGAATTGCTCTTTCTGAACAGCCTCACAACCATCAGGATCCATAACAATGCAGACATGCTGCTTTCCCACAGGAGCACCTGAAAAATTGACCCTTTGCCCCAATTCCTCCTTTCTTCAGTGGTGACTATGCCCGGCAGCTGCCTTCTCTAGAGCCTGCCACCCTGTGCCGGGAGACAAGGCTGGGTGAGTGATCAGATTTCCAGACACTGCCTGTGGTCTTCCTCTGTTTATTCAGTCTTTGATTATCAATTGCTCTGTGCCCTAGAGGCTGGAGAGGCTGCCCCCTAACTTGTCCAGTCATCCCATTCAACATCAAGTGTACCAGTGTCAAGATCAACCCCTGCAAGCAAGGGGTGAAAAACACCTGATAAGTCAAGTGTATAAAACAAGTGCTTGAAGAATGTGGTAGAGGCATAAGCTCTTCCAATTGCA
This sequence comes from Stenella coeruleoalba, assembly GCF_951394435.1. NCBI lineage: Eukaryota > Metazoa > Chordata > Mammalia > Artiodactyla > Delphinidae > Stenella > Stenella coeruleoalba. Next base: position 85,822,884 of record NC_137150.1, read on the forward strand.
GTCATCACAGTACTGTATGTATCACAGAATTTTGAAAAGTGGGTGGCTTTAAAGGAGGGGCCTTGAAACTGAGTAGATCTTTTTTGATAGATGATGACTCCATCATAGGTGCTTTTTGTTTTTATTCTTTTTTTTAAACAAGTGATACATTTTTTTGGATTCCAAAGTCAGAGCTACATAAAAAGGCATACACAGACAAGTCTTACACCCGTTCCTGACCCTTTACCTTATTACTCTCTGCCCCCATAGGAATATTTATGCTTCCTTGTTTATCCGTTTAATGCTTGTTTGTGCAAACACAAATAAATACCTATATTCCTCCTCTCTCTCTCTTTTTTTTTTTTAACAGGAAACTGTTTTATTACCTTGGCTAGGAAAGACCTTTTTTTTTTTTAAATTGAAGTATAGTTGATTTACAAAGTTGTGTTAGTTCCAGGTATACAACAAAGTGAATATTTATATATATTCTTTTTCAGATTCTTTTCCATTATAGGTTATTACAAGATATTGAATATAGTTCCCTGTGCCACAAAGTAGTTTCTTTCTGTTTTCCCCTTCTTTTTTATACAAACTATAGTATACTGTATGGACTACTTTGCGTTTTGCTTCTTTCATTTAAATATATTTCCTGGAGATCTTTTCTTATGAGTACATAGAGATCTTTCTCATTCCTTATTAAGCCATTGTGAGATTCTACCACAGTCTCTTCAACCATTCCCCTTGATGGACATTTGGATTGCTTTCCGTATATTGTTTTTATAAACAATTTCAGAATTAACCCGTACACATGTCACTCTATGTATGTGGGTATATCTTTACAATAGATTCTGAGATGTAAGATTGTTGGGCCAAACAGAAAGTGTATCTAGTTTTGGTAGATATCACCAAATTTCTCTCCATACAAGTTGTATCATATTGCAGTCCCACCAGAAATGTGTAAGAACGTCTATCTCCCCAAACCTCTTCAATAGACTGTGCGATCAAACTTGTGAATGTTTTTAAGGAATGCAGTGTGTGAAAAATGGTATCTTAGTGTGATATAGTGTTAGGTTGCATTTCTCTTTTTATGAGTATGATCGAAGATATTTTCATATGTTTCAGGAACATTTATGCTTTGTTCTTAGTGTCCTTTGCTTATTTTTCTATTGTGTTGTTGGTCTTTTTAATCTCACTTTATAGGCGTTCTTTATAAAACAGAAGGAAAATTCAGACTCCCTGGTCCTCTCCCCACTCCAAGATGCTGACCCAGTTTGGGGATGGGGTCCAGAAATCTGTTTTTAAAATGTTGCTCAAGGGATTCTGATTTGCAGATAAGTTTGATCTAGAGCAGAAGGTTGGGTGTAGGATAGAAGGGAAGAGAGGGCTAGAAATATAGATTGGCACCCGATTTTAGAGGATTTCAAATACCAGGACAAAGAATTCAAACTTTATTTGGTAAACCATGTGAAGTCACTAAAGATTTCTAAATATATTTTTCAAATAAATTTTAAATAACTTTTAAGGTTTAGTAGTCAGTCTGTAGGACAGAAAAGCACCTGGCAGGACACATTCTTCATAGGCAAGACAAATTGGCAAATTGGTCTTTCTAGACAATTGAGACAATTGATTAAGGCAGAGGAATAGTGCCCCCCAGGGAGCATGAACCAGATAGATCTGGATTCAAGGATTGTAATTTTAACATGCACTCCAGGTTCATGATGAAGGTAGACAGTGACTCATACTTTGAAAAACTGCAAGAGGAAATTGGGAACTTCTGAAGCAATGGGGGAGCTGAAGTGGTCCCAGGACATTGGAGGAATGGCCTGAATTTAGGGATGAAGAGAAAGAGGAGAAACCATGGATGTCACAGAGACGCAGCAGTCACAGAGGGAGGCTTCAGACACAATGCCTGGCACACAGTTGGTGTTTAATAAGTTGTAATTGGAGCTGAATTTTTCTGCAGTGTCATTGCTGTCTATAGTCAGACATGGAAGAATGAATACATGAAGAAACTTACTACTACCTGAAGACCACTGACTTTTGGAGTTGGAGTTCTGAAAGGGTGGGAAACTAGGCAGGTGTTTCTCTTCTAGAGCCAGTACTCATCGGCACACAGCAGAGTTCATCCTCCCCCCGTCCCTCCTCAAAAATCTGAGGTCCAGGGGCTTCCTTGGTGACGCAGTGGTTGAGAGTCCGCCTGCCGATGCAGGGGACACGGGTTCGTGCCCTGGTCCGGGAGGATCCCACATGCCGCGGAGCGGCTGGTCCAGTGAGCCATGGCCACTGAGTCTGCGCGTCCGGAGCCTGTGCTCCGCAATGGGAGAGGCCACAGTAGTGAGAGGCCGGCGTACCGCAAAAAAAAAAAAAAAAAAAAAAACTTAGGTCCAGGGGCAGGTTGTGTGGAATGAACAAATCCTACCAAATGGGCTTGGATCTGTGAATCATTTTAGGCGGATCAGGACCATATGGACAATTTATAGGATGTGTTCTAAAGAATGTTTGCTTTAAGCCCTGCCACCCTTGAGGAGGACTAGACATCTTTGACAGAACTTGGATAAATTTAATAAGAATCTGTCAAATTCATGTTGCTTTTCCAGACTGAAGAAAACGTCTTGTTCACCCAGCCCTGATTTAGACAGAATGCAGAGCATAACAGAGACCTGTGTCAGGAGTAGGCAGCTGGAGACAGGAACTGGCCTCACACTTACCCTCCTCAGAATTCAGCCAGAGGTAGACTCTGTCTTGCTCTAGAGTTGTCCCCATCCCAGGTGGATCCAGTGTTCATCAGGCCTTTCATTGTTTTTCTTTGGCAGATTCTCTCAGCACAAACATTGCTTCGGGATGTATCTTTCTGTAGGCTGGGAGTGCAAAATGTTCTGTTTATCATTTTTAGTTTGATCAAATCATTTCAGAAAATATTCTAGTTGAAGGGAGAATCCAGACCATGAAGTTGGTTTTTTTTTTCCCCTCCATATCTTAGTAGAATAAAATTTGGTTTAAATCTTGTTCTTGGGTCATCTCTATCCTTGAGTGTGGTGCATTTTGTGAAAGTAGAGAGAGGACTGGATGGGAGTGAGGTCATGTTACCTGAGTCCTCACCTGCAGTCTGTTATTAACTAGCAATGTGAACTTGAGCAGAGTGCTCCCTTCATGGTGTCTGTGATAGGTCAGTTCTCTGGGAAACAGACTCTGAGATTTGCATGCAAGAGGTTAATGGGGAGTATTCTCAGGAATAATGCCTGTGAGAGGTGAGGGATGCAAAGTGACAGAGAGAGAATTTGAATGCAATTGGCCCTTCAGCATTGTTCACTTTGAGGCAAGGGGGCAGCTGTTATATCTACTGCCTCGCCCCCTGCAGCAACCACTGAGTGTGGGCTGTCTCTTTGTAAGGGTGTGATTTGGGGAAAGGCAGCACTTTTCTAAGGAGAGCAGTTTTCAGAGGGATTCAGCTGCTAACATTCACAGCAGCTTTAGTCCTGAAGGTAGGATCTGGCCAGCACTGCAGAGTGTCCACTGCAGTCCTTGGTTTCATCTTCAGTAATGTGACTGGATTGGGCCAGATAATGTCTGTAGCAGTTATCTATTGCCACAATAAGGCTATGTAATAAAGACCCACACACCTCAGTGGCATACGACATTAAACGTTCATTGAGTCGCAAGCCTGAAACGTTCAGCTTTGGCTTGCCCATATGTTTGCAGTCAGCTGCCTGTTGGTTAGGTGGTTCTGCTGATCTTGGCTGGGCTTGCACACATGTTAGGGGTCACCTGGCTGTCAGTGGATCTGGGATAGCCCTGGCTGGGGTGAGACCAGAGTAACTTGGCTTGACTTATCCTCTTCAAGGCTAGTATGGACGTAGTCTCATGGTAATGGCAGAAGCAGCAGGAATCCCAAATGTGCAGGCCCATTTCTAGCCTCCATTTGTATCACTTATGTGAACACTGGCTAACCCTGACCGAAGCAAGTTATATAGATGAGCTCAGAAGCAACCCATCCACCATAACAGGCAGCTACAGCTACTGGGCAAAGTGTAAGTATAGGGAAGGGTGGAGAATTGGGAACATTTTTTTTTTTTTTTGCAGTGCGCGGGCCTCTCACTGTTGTGGCCTCTCCCGTTGCGGAGCACAGGCTCCGTACGCGCAGGCTCAGCGGCCACGGCTCACGGGCCTAGCCGCTCCGCGGTATGTGGGATCTTCCCGGACCAGGGCACGAACCCATGTCCCCTGCATCGGCAGGCGGACTCTCAACTACTGTGCCACCAGGGAAGCCCTGGGACCATTTTTGAAATCCACTACAGTCTCCAATTTCGTTTCATCTCAGCCATTCAATGGTTTTTGTGACTTTATCTGTTAGGTAGATGTAAATGTTCTAATTGTGATTCTACTTAGGAACTTGAACTCTGTTCAAGTTACTTATCTCTGAATTCAGCATCCAGCACAGAATCAGCTTAGGACACTGGCAGCAAATATTTTGTTCAATGAACAAAAGCAAAAATGAATGTATGTTATGGATTAAAAATAGCAATTCCTAGGTTCAAGATAAAATCTGGTTTGTAAAGTCTTAGAATCAGAACATTAGTTGTTGAGGACATTTACAAATCAGTTTTTTAAAGATTTCCTTCATTATTATTATTATTGTTGTTATTAATCACAAAGTAAAATATGCTTCTTGTTAAAATTTAAATAATATAGACTTACATGGAGTAAACAGTGAAATTTTCGACCTCACCTCTTCCCACTCCCCAGAGGCAACCATTTTTATCAGCTGTATGTCCTTCTGGACTTTTTCCTATGCATATTCCCATATAGATGTATTATGTTTTCTTTTGCTTTATTTCTTTTTAAGAATAACATCATACTATGCACTTTATTCTGCAAGTTGCTGTTTTTATTCAATGAGCTATACTAAACAAAAACCAACACCATGAACCTAACAATTCTTTTAAATTAATTTATATTTTATTAATGATAGCATTCTCTCCCCTCTCACTATGATCTGCTTGGGAGAATGAAGCTTTTTGTTTATATACTTTCAACTTATATACTTTCAATCCTAATCAAATAAACCAAAGTAATACTTAAATTGTAATTGTCCCCTTTATATCAACAAAAGAGTAATAGTCTGTGGTACTCAGCTGTGTAACCTCTGTATCTGCAAAATTGTGTTTTTTCCTACTGTAGTACTATTCATTGGGTAGCAGTATTGATAATAACTGATAGATTCCCTTCTGTAATAGATCTGTTATCACATATTTGCTAACTTTAACTTTTGTACCTTTTTTTAAAATACAGGGGATTATTTGCAGATAAAAATTTTAATAGGGTTGAGGGAAACACTGTGACCTGTATGGGAGAGAAGAAGTAAATAAAGCTGTCCTATCTTTTCCAAAATGCTTTCCAGACATAGTAATTTGCCATGTTCATACTTCCCATTAACCCAGTAGCACCTTTAGGAACCATTCTGAATTATAATAATTTGTTTTCAGCGTTTGATATTTGAAAAAATACCTAACACTAAAAACTTCCATAAATTCAGTAACATTTTACTTAAAATTGTATTCACTTACAAAATTTATATTATGAATAGCTTGACTTGTTTTGGAGCCAAATGACCATATTCGAACATAGGCTTTTTATTTTTCTCTATGGCAATGACATAGTTCACTGAGTCCCAGAGTGATTCTCTAAGTGGGAGGAACAGACACTGATTTTAGACTTAAACAAATAACTAAAACTAAAATAAAATTTTAAATGAAATAAAACTTAACCAAAGAATCTGGGTCTGGTTCCCTGGTGAGCTAGGGTGATGACTCATCCCCAGAGTGAGTTGGCAGTCTTCTTCCAGGGATGACTCAGCAGCTTCACTCTCACGTTGCTACTTCTGATTCACCGTGACCAGGGTGGGCAGAGATGGTGGTTTGATCATCTTTGGAAAAGTGATTTTCAAAATGAGTTTACTCACTTGTTTCTATATTTATTTGTTCACTTTGGAAATGCTCGTTCAAACAAAATGTTAGTCAATGTTCACTTTGGAAATGCTCGTTCAAACAAAATGTTAGTCAAATGTGTGCAACTAACAAAAACTGTTTTAATTAACTTGGGATGAAGGCTCAGGGCCTCCACCCTTGGGTTTCCCACTGATTTCTGTTTTGTCACATCCATATTTATTCACATTTCATTTGCCTTAAGATAATGAGAAACCTATGCGTGTTGTGGATGATGAGGACTTGGTAGACCAGCATCTTATCAGCGAGCTAAGGAAGGAGTATGGAATGACCTACAATGACTTCTTCATGGTGCTCACCGATGTGGACCTGAGAGTCAAGGTATGGGTTCCTGTTTTGGATGATGCAGTGACATTCCTTAAGATAGCAACTCAATTTTTTGTCAATGAGTCTATTAGACATATGACTAAGCACACGTTATTTCATAAATGGGAAGGGTTTGAAATGGTCCAAATAGTTCCCACTGTCCTGTAGAATTTGTGTCTAGAAATGTGGTCTATGGAAAATATTGGATTGGATGACCACCTATGGCCTAGCTACTTGACTCAGACTAAATTCTTCTGTAACATCAAAGTCATGCATTCACCAGACAATTGTTGAATAGCTATGATGTTTATCACCAGCCAGGCCCTGGTGATAAAAAGTAAAGAGTATTTAGCTTCTGTTTACAGAAAACCCAGATTTAACATAGGTCTACTTTGAAAGGGCCTGGAAGTTTACCTCCTGATCCAACATGGGCAAGACAGTAGGGTTTTACACCTACTTTCTTCCTATGATAAGGACAGAGATTCTGAACCCTGAAAAACTGTGCCATGTAGTCATAATAATATTAACAATAATAACTAACTTTGTTTCATTATGTCAAGCACTCACCTCAGATGTTTACAATCCTTGTCTCAAACCTCTAAGATAAATAGCAAGTATTATCATTATTTCACAGAGGACAAATAGAGACCCAGAGTAGTTAGGTAACTTGCCCAAGTTCACCCAGTTAGTGTTGGACTTCATACCCACGCAGGTTGACTCCAGAGCCCATGCTTACATGAAAATCCTTTTGAAAAAAAGCTGCCTGGACTATTAGAATAGCTGATTCAACCTGCAGTAGTTTTCTGGATCTGGAGAGAGATCCCTTCAATAATTCATTCCACATTTGTGTTGTGCCACCTCTGATGTGAGAGGTTGGACTAGATGATCCCCAAGGTCTCGGCCAGCTTTCACATTCCATGATTTACTAAATTCCCATTGAGGGCACTTATGCTGATCAGCCAGCCCTCAAATCCACCTCAGGTTGCTGTTCTAAGTCCAGACAGCTCTGATGCAGGAAACTGAATTTCATTATCCCCCAAAAAGTTAGATCCAACTTTTTTTCTGAGAATGCATAAGCAAACATGACCTAATTTTAAGTAATGCTCACTCAATAAAATAGTCTCTGGGAATCACAAAGAGTTTATGTAGATTTCTGATGACCACAGAGCAGGCCTCCTTCTGGTGGAAAATTACCCTTATTGCTCAGGTCAGATACTCTAACATGTTATTCCATTTGTTTTCTTGTGTTTAGTACAGTGTTTCTGACCTTCTCTCCAGTTGTATAGTGAAGAGGAACCAGCTTAGTCCCAGAGGTAGGGAAGTGAGCCTAGAATATGTGTGGTGAGGAAGGCATGGACCCTTCCCAATAAAAAGAGCGAAGTTAAGACCTTCATGGAAGGTAACGGCTTTTGTTTCATGGATTCAAAACCTCAAAAAATCAGCAGAGGTACTACTGCAGGAGAGAATTTATAAATCAAAGAGCCCTCCAGGCTCTGATTTCCCTGGAGCCACCCTGAATTCTCTCAAGCTCTCTATCCTCTGGACATAGGGAAGAAACACCTTCATACATTATATACTTTTTATTTTTCCTTCAACAGCAATATTATGAGGTGCCTATAGCAATGAAGTCTGTGTTCGATGTGATTGATACCTTTCAGTCCCGAATCAAAGACATGGAAAAGCAGAAGAAGGAGGGCATTGTTTGCAAAGAAGACAAGAAGCAGTCACTGGAGAACTTCCTATCCAGGTACATCACCTTTGGAGACCCCGAGGAGGCAGACGGGAGAGTGTTCTGAGTGAGCTAATGAAAACCCCAGAGAAACACAGCGCAGACATGTGTGTGCAGAGTGACCTTCCCTGTGAGACATCTGTCCTCTTCATGGCACTCTAGCCACCAGGCTTAGTCTTGTCCTTTTGGAAGTTGCTCTGGTGGCAAGGCTGGCTGGGGTCAGCTCCAAGCTTGAGTGTTAATTGGGTGGCTTTGGATAGGTCTTTTCTTTTTTTTTCCTGCCTTTTTTTTTTTTTTTTTTTTTTTTGGCACAGATACAGAATTCTGAACTTCTGTGAGGGTTAGTTTATTCATTCAGTCAATTTGGAGGGCTTTGTATACTGTACTTTTATTTTACATATTTATTGGGCCTTTTCTAGTTCCAAACAGGATTTGGAACACTGCTTGACTTTCTGCTTCCTTCCAACTCTGCAGAGAACAAAAGCTCCACTAAGACCTCAAAAGGAGAAATCCTCTTGACCCAGCTCCCTGATTCCTTGGGGAGTATGGTTTATTGAAAACCATTATAGGGAAACTCTAGTACATACACCAAAAAGAGTGTAAAAAAAATCACTCTACTTCTTCCCTTCTCCATCCCTTCCCTCATGTTGGATGAAAATTCTACAAATCCTTGGGACCTTAAGAGGTGCAACGATGCAGAAATTTCATCTAAGCATCAAGAATTCTGTGATTAGGAAATGGATAATCTGAATTCCTCTAGATTCAGAAAGCTTGGGTCTTTTAAGAGATAACAACATGATGTGTAAAGAGCATAGGACTTGCCATTCATCCAAATTTTCAGTTTACAATTTTCTAGGTATGTTGCCCCTATGCTTCCAATTAACCCTATCTTAAAAATCTCTCACCCATGAGGATAACGACAGCAAGTAGCCCTACTTCCACTCCAGGGTTGCTGTAATCACCTTTTGTGCCAAGCACTTCTTCTTCCCTCCTGAGTTTAATCTTCACAACAATCCCATGATCTAAATACTGTAACTACTGTCTTGCTGCAGACAAGACAACTCAGGCTAATGAAGATTAAATAACTTTCATCACTGAACTAGTGTCAGTTCTAGAACTTAGTGGTCCCAGGATAATCTGGTTCCCAAAGTCCACGCTTTTATCTAACACTCGTTTTGAAAATATAATGTGAATTAATTTTAGTGTGAACCCAGAGGCCCAGAGTTTGAAGTGAAGAAAGATACTCCTAAAACCACAGGATTTCAGAGCTGAAAGGAACCCAAGATTCTGCCTTCATCCAAATTTTCAGTACAGAGCAAATACCTGGAGTGGAGATGAAAGGTGCATGCCTCCCTAAGGACATAAGGCTCAGTCAGTCTTCCGGCCACTCTCCTGGCTGAGAAACGGCTCTAGGGCTCTACTGGGCCGATGGCTTCTTGTCCAATCCTGGGGGCTCTGAAATATCAACTTTTAGTTCAAGGTCATCCTTCTAGATGTCAGTGATTTAGAAGACTGAGGATAAGAGCTTGCTGTTGTCCTTGAGGTATTTTCTTCCCCTCCCCTTCCCTCTCCTTCCCTTCCTTTTATTTCTTTTACCTTTCTCTCCTTTTTTAGGCAGAAAAGATTCTTTAGAAGTTTACTTTTGATTTTAACCAATAGTGTTAAATATATCCAAGTTATAAATTCAAGACCTTAGTTTTCTCTTAAACTTTTAAGTTAGGCTTTTAAATCTTATCATTTTATTTATAACCTGGCAAATTTTAACTATCACTCTTAAGGGGCTTTGAATAATGTTTAATCTCACTTATGAACTCAGTAATTAAACAATGTCATTATGCCAAACAACCATTTTACATTTAATATATTTCTTTCAATTCCTTGAAATAAACAAAACCTTTCTGAGTACTTAAATGAGCCATAAGTTTAATAAGTTAATCTTGTAAATACAGTGAATCTAAAGTTTTCTCAGATGTTCCAATAACTGTATACGCTTAGTAAGATTTCAACCTAAAACTATACATCTAAACCAAATACTCAATTACACATTCTAGTTTGGAGTTTCAAGGCTATCATTTTAAGCCAAATTCTCTTAAGTTTCACAAGAACATAAATTATATAAAGAAAATCAGAAATGTATATTATTACTACGATTTGGATTCTTTGCAAACTTCCTCTTCTTAATTCTGAATCTTCTAGGACTGAAAGAGGCATACCCACTGAACCAACCCATTAAACTCACATAGCCTGATCTCTAAAGCAGTAACCATCTAGTTCATTGATATTACTTATAACCAAGGATTTAGGCCATCCATGAGACCTGCAACTACAGACATTCTGAGGGATTATTTTCACCATTTCCAGGCAGAGGGTCTTTTTATAATCGAAGTGTCATGGGTTTCAAAACTTGAAAGGGAAAACTGACATTATCTCACTTTTGTTCACTCACAAAGCTTGCAATGCTCATTCAAGTTGATCGCTGACTTGAATTTGTATTTTTTTGATTCTTAAGACATTATACATATTTTGCATCTAAAGTCTTTTGAACTGGATAGGGTCCTACATAATGTAAATGTATTTTCCTTCTAATGTTAGAGACTTGTGAGCTCTTATATTCACTACTATTTCAGGAACATACATCTTTTATGGATATTCAGAATGGCATATGATTATAAGTTAGATGTCCTATGGCTATCTATGACCTGTGGTCATGGAATCATCGTGCTGACAATTATCACTGATCTTAAAAATTAAAGTAGAATAGTGTGTTACTTAAAGGCATGAGTAAGACAGCCCTGAAGTTGATTCCTGGTTTCTCCACTTATTAGCTGTGTGACCTTGGGCTAATTGCTTAATCTCTTTGGGCTTTAGTTTTTTCATTTGCAAAATGGGCATAATAAATTTAGCTATTCTTAAGATCGTTGTGAAAGGTAAATTTGATACTAAAGGTAATGAGCTAGAACCTAGCACAAAGCAAGTAATCAATAAATGCTGGTTATTAGTAGTATTAGGGCCATTTATTCAGGTCCTAGTTAGAGAACTTTGTCATCAAAGGAGAGCTAAGAGGAGATATAATAAACACCTTCAGAACTGAAACCCAGGCAAAAAGAACTGAAAAAAAAAATGTTTTTTCTACCTAACTGTTCTATAAATAAAGGAGTATCCAAATGGGAATTTTCCTTCATATTTGCTGAGTTGTTGGTGGGCCTATACAGCCTGGTTTCAGCTGACCAGACTCTGAAGCCAGTCTAGTTTTTAGTGACACTCATATGATTCAGGCTATAATTACCTTTCTCTGAGACAGAAGCCCTAAAGAGTGGGCAAATGCACACTAATTTGGAAATGCCAGTTAAAAGAAGCAAACACATGCATAGCTTGTAGACTTTCCATTTACTGACAAAGTAAAGTGACGGAAAAACAGTTTGTCCAAAATAAGGATCTGGGCCACATTCACATCTCTTGTTACTTCCCACAGTAGTTAGTTCCATTAACATTTGTCCTTCAGTGTTGGGAGCTGGGGCCTTGTATCTTAATGTAAATGTCTGTGGGATAAAGAATCATCACTTAGGGGAAATGACCTTCTCTTGATCGTGTCTGGGACAGGGAGTCTCAGATCCCATCCTTCTCCAGTCTGACAGCATTCAGTGGTGCACACAGGTAAACAAGCCAAAATAGACCTCACCCAAAATAGCGCCCTCCAGGATACTCTGAAGCTCTGTGTGAGGCCAGGAAGGCTGGCCTGCTTTGGGTGCTGGCTGGGGTGCCGGTGCTGGTCTGGCATGCCTCCTAAGGAAGCCGGGAAGATACAGGAGACCCTTTTCGTGATCCGAGAGCAGTCACTGTTCCGTTTCCCAGGAAACCTCAGACAGTCTCAGACTCTCCTCTCCCCTCCTTTATGCAAATACATTCATCTTCCTATCCTCAGTGGAGATTTTAGTTTTTCTTTCCCTTTGAAGAAAAACAAGCAGAGGAAGCTAATGTAATGTCACAGCAAGCAATTCTTGGCGAGCCTTGCTACAGGCACCCATTCAGAGGTTGTATTTCATCAGACTATCATTTTCTCTCATTCATCCAAACCACTATTCCCCTAAGAGGCCATTTTCTTTGGGACTGAAAACTCTCCTGTTCACTGTGAGGCTTGAAGGGGTACAGGGAGAGAAGCCATGAATAAAATCAACTGGCTTCCGGCTCCATGAGTGCACTGACACCCCGCAGTCACCAGCACTGAGGGCAGAAAGCAAAAAACCCTTCTCCAGTGAAGGTGGAATTTGAGACAAATGCACGCAGCGGCCCCTTGGATGCACACCCTCTCTCCTTCCTATCCTCTTTGGGACCCTGACGCGCCAGCCAAGCATCAGCACCTCTGAGGGGGTAGACTAGGGAAAGCACTGCACCAGGAGTCAGAGAAATCTGTATTTCGGTACCACCTCTTAGATTTACTAGTTAGGCAAGTTACCTCACTTCTCTAAGCCTCGTTTTGTTATCTGTGAAATGGGGAAAACAAGTCATGCCCTCACTGAACTCTAGTGAGGATCACATATTGTGTAGGTGAAAGTGAGCTATAAAATGATACACAAACATAAGGATTAAATGGGTTGTTGTATGACATCATGATAGATAATGTCCAAGATCTGTTAATGGGGAAATGGACATTATCCATCAGTAGGACAAAGTTCTAAATCAAGAAGCCTGCAGAATAAGACATGATCTATAGCCATGCCATCACATGCATAACTTCCATTGATGGGTTTTAGAGTTTAATTCTTATAACACCTCTTTGAGGTGGATGCTCTTTTTGATTCTAGAGCTAAGGAAAAACTATGACTTAGATGAACAGAGTGACATGCTCAAGGAACCCAAGAAGTGGCAGTGACAAAATGTGGACCAAGCTTCCCGGCTGTAAGACAAAAGCTCTGTCCACTGCCCTGCCGTGTTGGAGCTGTAAGAGCAGAAACAAGTTTATCATATAATCTAAAATCCTATGGCTCTAGGTTTAGCCCCATTCTGCTTCATAGGGGTACTCTGTAAGTGGTGGTTCTTACTATGATGATAGGGTACATTTTAGAACTAGCATTTGCCCCTGGAAGAGCCCCTGGCTATTGAGGAAGGTACACAGGGCTTTGTTTTTCCAGGAACCCTCCTTGACCCCTTAAGACACTTTCCTATTTTCCTTCTTCCTGTCATCTACTTAAAATGCAGTTCTTTTTCTCCATACTATTTCCTGTCCATATATTCACTGATCCCTGCCCCACCCAAAAACCCTAGGGAACTCTACCAGAACCTGAGTTTTCTTTTCTTTTCTTTTTTTTTTTTTTTTTGCGGTATGTGGGCCTCTCACTGTTGTGGCCTCACACAGGCTCCGGACACGCAGGCCCAGCGGCCATGGCTCACAGGCCCAGCCGCTCCGCGGCATGTGGGATCTTCCCGGACCGGGGCACAAACCCGTGTCTCCTGCATCGGCAGGCGGACTCTCAACCACTGCGCCACCAGGGAAGCCCCAGAACCTGAGTTTTCTTCAGTTATTTTCTGATTCCCTTATTTCTGTTGCTACAAGTTAACATACAATATCAGCTAGTTTTCATTATATCTGAGAGCTTTGTCTCTCCCTAAGTGACCTCATCAGGCATGGGGACAAGACTCATGCCTGATGACCAGATTCATGCCTGACACATCACGCAAATGTCACAGTATGGCAGACTGTGAAGTTACAAAAGAAAACGTGCAAGAAATGTGGTAATACCGTTTAATATTAGGCTTTGAGGAGCTATGAAATATTTGTAAGGGTCACTGTTTTTTATTCTGGGCACAGGAAAAAAAAGACAGCCAAAGTTCCTCTGCGTTTTCACACTGGCCTCTATTGTTTGAAGCAGCAGTTGTGGCCTTCTGCTTCTTTTCCAGGTTCCGATGGAGGAGGCGGTTGCTAGTGATCTCAGCACCTAATGATGAAGACTGGGCCTATTCACAGCAGCTCTCTGCCCTCAGTGGTCAGGCATGCAATTTTGGTGAGTGGGAAGCCTCACTGACCTGCTTGTCTTAAAGCATCACTGCTTTCCCATACCACTCTCTTCCTGGTCTGTTCTAAAATGGAACATTAGGTCATCCAAATATTCCCCAGTCCAAACTGTAGATTCCTAGACACTTACTCAGTTATACTGAGGATAAAGTTGCTTTCAGACTGAAATCTTAGTCAACTGGGGTCTATTTTTCTTTTTTCTTTTTTCTCAATATTCTGCCCTCTCAGGTTCTTCATTAAAGTGTTTGAAAATACCTGCTGCTTTCCTTTAAGTGAGCTCTATTATGTTGTCTTCTTGTTTACTTTTTAAAAACTTGTCTCAAGATCATAAAACTCAGGTATTATCATTTTCTTACGTAATAATTAGGTACCAACATGGTGTACTTCTCCACAGATTGAATATCTTTTGTAAAACAGGAATGGCTTTGGGAATTAATGAACGAATTGAAGCACACTGTACTATATTGCCATTCCCTTAGAAAGGATTTTGATCTATAACTGGGCACCAGGAAGACAGCAAGATCTGTTAAACAGAACCTTATGCTTTAAGACAAGCAGGTCAAAGAGAAATGCAGTTTATTATTACTATCATTATTTGCAGTAAATTGCTCAGTGTTTTGAAAACTAATGTATGCTTTCTTTACCAAACATTATTATCCTAGTGGTCAGAAAGAGCTAGTATCATTTTGAATATGGACATAGAGAAAGGAAAGGAAATGCATAATACAGAGAACTTATTACTAAGTTCTGTTTTGAACCAAAGAGATAATGGCAATTTCAAAAGTGGAAATCACAACTGAAGTCTCATGTAAAATACACCTCTGCAGAGGAAGAATTTTGAGAGAGTCATTAGAGGGGGGAAGAGTAGCTAGGGGGCCACAGATTAAAAAATTCGTAATTGGAACATAGATGAATCTTTATTCTTTTGATACTTCTATTAGGAAGAAGAATCATTTATTAGTTATAAAACTGTGTTTGATTTATAAAAGGTGGTGTGGTGGCATAAGTCTTGTAAAACATTACCAGAGCCTGGGCCCTTGCTATGACCCAGTACCTGAACATTATAAATACATTTCAATTTTAAGATGTGAAATAATAACTCAAAAGAAGGCAGAAAATGAGCTCATAACAGTAAAAACAATTAGAAAATTTGTGAATTTTTATTTAGACTCCTATTAACAAGGTTAATGCTTTAAGAACTTGTGTCAATATATGTAAAGAAGATTTGCTTGTGCCAGTATTCTCAGGCAAAATTTAAATTATGTATCGCCACCAACAGTGCTGGGTAAGACAGAAGTTTTTAGAGCAGTTAATGACCCTCCACAATAAGAATATAAATAAAATCATGGTTTGCTAATTTTCTAAAGATGTCTTTGCAGCAGCTATTAGGTGATGTTTCATTTTGAATCTCTGCACAGAGCCCAAGTCAAACACTTTTGCAGTAGACAGGAAATGTGAACAAGTCATGTTTTTAAGGAATAATTAAATTCATGATCTTCCCTTTTGAAAATATGACTCAACAACATGTAGAATAGAAATGCTTCACTTCTCTGGGAGAAGAGTAAAGGCCACAAAATTTTTTTGTAATAGCATTTTGCCTGGATTTCAACTCTTCCTTAAAAAAGCCCTCCATGGTGGCTTTCAGTTTTCTCCCCTGGACAGTCAACACCGTCAACATTCATATTTCGTTCCAAGTTGCTACCATGACTAGGCTCGGATTTTGTCTAAAACCACGAACTCTGAATAGGATGAATCTAGAGCCTCCTTGTCCTCCGGTGTTCTTTCTCCTGAATCTTTTCATATGCGCTTCATCTTCAAAAGAATTCCAACAAGCTACCAAGGCATGACCTCCTTTCCTTTCCTGAAACTTTAGCTGAGGCTGGGAAGCAAGCTCTGCCTGCTGTGCTACCCCTTTGAGTCTTCTAAAAAAGTGCTAAGAACCTGCCCTTTAAACTGACAAACTTTTCTTTGAGGAAGCCAGAATGATTTCTTAAACAATCACAACGGCTAGGGTCTGTAGTCTTTTCTTTGAGAGAAAATTAAATTATCCATGCAAGCTGTTTAGGCATGACTTTTTTCGAGAACACTGATCAGCTTAGATCATCTTAGATATTTTAAAGTTCCGATGGCTTCATTTTTGTTTTGTCATTTAGTAGAGTGAGAATCACAGTTTAAAAGCAAATTCTTCTATTTCAATCTGCAAAAACAAAACCAAACCAGACCACATCTGACCCTGTTGTTAATCCCAAAATCTGCAATTAGTCTTTTTTCAAGATGTTATAGGTATTTAAATATATATTTTTAATGAAAAAACTTTAAAAAAATGAATTATTTTACCTAATCAGGTTATGTTTTATATTCTTTTTAAACTTAGAGATTTTTAATTCTCAGACATCCAGTGTTTGGAGGTGAAAGAAAACTTACAGATTCTACGGCTTTCTTTTTTCTCTTAGGTCTGCGCCACATAACTGTTCTGAAGCTTTTAGGTGTTGGAGAGGAAGTAGGGGGAGTTTTAGAACTGTTCCCGATTAATGGTAAAGTATTACTTTAAAACAGTATAAACTACTGATAAGTTCAGTTAAATTATGTTAATTTATATGTAAGCAGTGGGTGTACCCCTCAGGTGAAGAAAGGTCACAAAATCCTCCCTCTTCATGTTTGCCCGTGTGTGTGTGTGTGTGTGTGTGTGTGTGTGTGTGTGTGTGTGTACACAGGATGCATGTAGAAGAAGGGGAAGGAGAGCACAAGCACTAATATTGTTTTTACTAAAAAAATCATAAGTGACAGCAAAAATATCCATTTTCTTAACTGAAATAAGTAATTCTTTTTTGTCTGCATGGGGCTTTATTGGCTTACAAAGCATTTTCATCTATGTTATCTCATTTAATTCTCGAAATAGTTTTACGAGGCACAAAGGTCATATCTCACTGATTCCCTTGCAACAGATGACGACATATACTAAAAGGCTCAGAGAAACTGAAAGAAAATGACAGTGACTAAAAGTTTCAGAAAGTAAACCCAGTCCTTCCATCCAAGATCAAGCACTTTACCTGAGATAATGTGGCTAAATCCCTGGCACAGTGCTGGACAGAGCAGATACGCAGAAAGTCTCAGTGCCCTTCTCCCTTCGCTTTCTTCTTTTCACTAATGATAATAGTTTAAATATATTCCCAGCTCTTAGATAATTGGTATTTTTCACCTTTGACAATGAAATAAAAGTTCTGTTATAAAGACAACAGCATCAAAAGTAAAACTGTAACCGCTAAGAAGAAACTAAACTAATTGGAAGTAAACTTAGAAATATAAACAATATAATCTTTGTTAGTGACAAATTTTATAGCAGTTGATCTTGCCAGGATTAAACGAAGGGACTGGTTTTATACTTTGTAACATTCCTATAAGGAGACATTATGTGCCCCAAAGTTGGATACACTAATAATGTTGTAGAACAGCAGGGACATTTCTTTGCTAATAGAAAAAACAAGCAAACTTTTTAAATTGGATTTTTGAGCTGAAGAGAAGAGACTCCTGGGTCCTCTCTCTATTCTCACAGTGGTTTCTTCTCACTTTGATGCTTTCCTGAGTGCTGCCTCTTCAATCCTCTAACAACTTTTCTAATCCCATTCCAGGGAGCTCTGTTGTGGAGCGAGAAGACGTACCAGCCCATTTGGTGAAAGACATACGTAACTATTTTCAAGTGAGCCCAGAGTACTTCTCCATGCTTCTAGTTGGAAAAGATGGAAATGTGAAATCCTGGTATCCTTCCCCAATGTGGTCCATGGTGATTGTGTACGATTTAATTGATTCGATGCAACTCCGGAGACAGGAAATGGCTATTCAGCAGTCACTGGGGATGCGCTGCCCAGAAGATGAGTATGCAGGCTATGGTTACCATAGTTACCATCAAGGATACCAGGATGGTTACCAGGATGACTACCGTCATCATGAGAGTTACCACCATGGATACCCTTACTGAACAGAAATATGTAACCTTAGCCCCAGCCAGTTTCCCCTGCAGCTGTTGAAGCCACATGTGGCCAGCTATGTAAAGGAGAGTTCTTCCACACTGCCTACATTCCCTGCCTTTTTCTTTCAGTGTTCTTCCAAGATTAAATAAATAGCAAACTTTTGCCTACTCTTGAGTTGTTACTGAAGCCTTAAATCATAAAGATGTTTAAAAGAATTGTTTGTCTAACTGGAGAGGATCTGGTGCTGAATAATGTTATTGAAAATGGATATTTTCCTTTTCTTAATATGGTGGATGTGAATGGGAATACAGTATTCTATAGTGTAAGTATTTATACCTCTCTTTTTAGTATTTTTAGTATTAATTGGTAAGTGAAAACCATGATTGTTAAAGAAAATTAAAGATCACAGCACAGATATTTTCAGATGAACATCTGAGCAGATGGAACAGACAGAGCAGATAGCTTCTTAACCCTTTTTGAAATGTTAGTCTAAAAATGATTAAGACAGCTCTGCTCTGTACTGTGAATTTCTTTCCTGAAGTTTGATACTACAGGAGTCCGGTGATATTGGCTACCAAAGCCAGGGCAAGTACCAAACTCAGCTTTGTTATCATAGCCACTTCCTGCCCTGTTTCTGTTAACTTTTAGTGTCTTTTCAGGGAAAAGGAACTTCTAAATCACCACCAGAATCTGGCTCTGCATCTAGAGGTGCTACTTTCAGAGTTCTGTCAGGTACCATGGAATTTCCAGCATGGGAAACCTTGACTCTTCACATTTGACTCCCTAATGGGCCCATTATCATACTGGCACCTTGTAAAATAAAATTACAAAGGAGATTATTTTTAGGGGTTCTTTTTGTTTTCAAAGGAAAATGTTACTAAATTAACAGTGGATAAAATTGTAACTGGATTGCAGAATATAATCCTTGTCTTTGAAATAGAGCATTTATTTTTTACATATGGCATATAAACTAAATATTCTCCCTTCCTCCCTCCCTCTTTCCCTTCCTTCCTTCTTTCCTGCTTTTCTTTGTTTTTCAGCAAAGACCAAGTAATATTAACTAATATGTATGAGTTTGCCCTAAGGTGATCAGATTCCCCAGCGTTTAGCATCCGGACAGTGCCAGCCTCTATCAGTAATGGGGATGCTTATTTTTTGTCACTGTTATTAACAACTAATTCTCCAAATAGTCTTGAAATTGGTTATTAACTCTAGTGAGCCTAGATATTAATAACTGCATTCAAGCCACATGTGAATACTACTAGCGTTTAACTTATCTATGCCTATTTGTACGAGTTTGTCTTTACATCATCTGAACTTTGTTATAATTATAGTAAAAGTGGAATTTGTACCTCAATGAACCTGAGGAATCACTTGTTTTGTCCCTTTTTCTCTATGAAGACCATTCATTCTTACCTGTTTTACAGGTAACTGAGGTCCAGAAAGTACAAGTGACTTCAGAACACAGTTTTCTTATTATATAAACTATGCTCCCACCCTACCCCTCTCCCATGGTGGAGAGCTTTCCTCCTCTCTCCTTCTAGAACAATCTGTACCAGCTGCCTGAAGGGTGAAGGTGAAAGAACCAGGTTGATGTGCGTTGCTCTTACATTTTTGCCAAAGTGAAGCACAGCTTAAAATTGCCAATAAGAATGGTTTTCTTTATGATTGTTTCTGAAAGTACATAAGGACAATTTCTAAGGGCCACAAATTGTCCAATTTCAGGAAATATAATAATGAGGGAGTTTCATCTCCCAAGGAAACTAGGTAGGGATGATAGAAAATTTACTTATAGAATAATATGAATAAGGTTTTAGTTCCTACACCCAAAGAAAGACAACACTTTTTCATAACCTGAGATTACTTTTTCAAGAATTCTTCTGGTTTCAGGAACACTGAAATGATCATTAGCAAATGCATTTGAAGACTCCTTCCTCTAACGAGTGGAGGCAGAAGTCGTGTATAATCACTTGGGGGACTATAGTATAAGCCATAGCTCAGCAAAAGGACACATTCAGAGGAAGATGTTTTTGGTAAATTCTATAATCTGGAAAAATACAGAGTAATTCTCACCAAATGGGAGGATTGGAGAACTAGGTAACCTGAATCTCTGTCTTCCAGGGGTATAGATCAGGTTGTTTGAAATCTGAGTATTGTTTTTTTCCTATAAAACCATTTCCTTCCCAAAACAGCAACAACAAAAGGTAAGAAATAAATAAAATATAGTCTCTGAGAAAGTTTATGGTATTTAGAAAGAAAAGCACCCAGTTGAGTTAGGAAAATCTGGAAAACTCTGTAAAGGACACAGCCTCACCAAAGTTGCTGGTTGTCATAATTCCCTTCCATGAATTTCCAAGAATTGGTTTCTACTAGAGAAATTCCAGGGCTCTAAGGTGAATATTTTTTTGTTTGTTTGTTTTGTTTTTGTTTTTTTGTTTTTGCATTACGTGGGCCTCTCACTGTTGTGGCCTCTCCCGTCGCGGAGCACAGGCTCCGGATGCGCAGGCTCAGTGGCCATGGCTTATGGGCCCAGCCGCTCCGCGGCATGTGGGATCTTCCCAGACCAGGGCACGAACCTGTGTCCCCTGCATCGGCAGGCGGACTCGCAACCACTGTGCCACTAGGGAAGCCCTCTAAGGTGAATATTAATTCAGCAGAGAGATTCTTCTCCTGCCTGCTACAGGGGCTGGTGGCCCAGACGCAGCAGAGTCGGTGGAGCCCACTGGTCTCATTTTCTGGATTATAGTTAATAATGAAGCTCACACCTTCTCAACTCCTAGAGCCTTGAGGATAAAAATAGCTCAGGACCAGGGTGAATGATGGCCTCAGCTGACCCTGATTGATGAGCTCAGTGCTCAGCACTGTAGGGAGATTCCAGAAAAGGAGAAGCCTCTTGAAAAGAACCTCTGTCCATTTCTGTGCCACCACAAATTCCCCTTTCCCTGCTGAGGAATCCTTTCTGCTCCATGGTTGCTCTGTACTTGATGGTTTGGTGGGTGTGGACAAAGGGTGTGGTTGGTGAGTGCTCTTACCTCCAAGTGAAGCTCAGTTAAAATGCTAACTACTTCTCTTCAGTCCTCTCAGAGTTGGTGCAAAGCCCCTAATGCCAGACTTTCCTCTTCATTTTTTACACGTTGTTAGTTATTAAGAACTCAAGAATCAAGGTCGGAGTGGTGCTTCCTGATGGCCTCAACCTGTCGATAGTGATGCTATCAGCCAGGAATGCCCGGGGGCACTCACCTGGGCCTGTATTACAGACATTTCCCCATAGGAACCAACGTTGTGGCTGGACTGGCCTTTGTGGTTCTTATTATGATCGCAAAGTGCACTTCAGCAACAACCATGTTGATGAAAAATTAATCAATAGCAGATCTAAGAAAGAAATGGAAATTCTTATTCAAGCCAACCTGAGGATTATAATCTGGGAGACAGTCTTTCAGAAAGCTCTGAGGTTTGTTCTACCAATTAGAGGTCAAAGCTCGGTTACATACTTTTTTTTGAGACAAATAGTTATGCATCATTTGGCAGTTTACAGATCAACATGTACAAAATGAGTAGTGGGTCATGGGTCATAGTGGCCCCTTATGAGGTTAGGAAGGAAGGTTATCTCCTAAGGAGATCTGGTTAGTACAAATGCATAATACACACTAAAGGGGAGGGAGGAGGCCGAAACAGGCAAAGAAGAATTTTACGTTTTTTTCATCTTGCCATAAAATATGAATTTTATTTCATCAACCATCACAAAACTCTGTAAAAAACAAGATTTATTATTCACAGGTCCTGGAGGATACACACGGCAAGGCTGCAGGTAGAGAGCAGAGACCTGGGGCTCTGCCTGTATTGGGGTTGAGGGTGAGGTGCTTAGGGTTTCAGGGGTTTACTTTTTATTGGTGAATTTAAACCTAAGAGTGGGAGTTTAGGCACATGAAGGGAAAAGTAGGGTCACTCAAGGGGTCAGTTATGTAGGTCACCCAGGGCTTTCCAATAGGCGAACTTCATGGGGGTTGCTGGATCTTTAGGTAGTTGTGTAGCTGGCAACATGTTTATTCGAGATGGCTTCTTTGACATGGATGCCTTAACAATCAAAAGATTAAAGCCTTTACATTACTCCCAGAAAAGCTAATTGTCAGGCACTTACACAGAAGGTGATGAAGCGCAAAGGGCAAGTTGTAACAGAATTCGATGGGTGTTTTAAAAGGGCCATTGGACTTGGGAAAACTACTGGTCCTTGCCCTGACCTGAGATGAGTCACTTTACCTCTGGGACTCAGCTTCTTATCTCCAAATGAGAGAGTGGGACTAGACATTTAAGTTTCTTCTAACTCTGTGACATTTATGAATCTTTCTTGGTCTTTAGGGAGTAGAATGCTAAGCTCAGAGAAGCTCAGAGATTTCCTATGATCCAATCAATGTTAATTCTCAGAGAACCCAGACTTCATAGTTCAGAATCCAGTTCCAAATTGTTATGGGAATTGGGAAAGGTATTAAGCAACTTCACTGAATTCTTCCCAGCACAGTACTGCTGCTGTGGCTGTGATCTAAAGAGGTCATCACCTCTAACACACAGAAACCCTCATCATCACCTTAACAGCCAGGCTGGAGCTTCCAAGGGATTCAGGCTGGCAAGGACTGTGAGCTTCCTGAACATTTAAGGAGTCCCTTAATGTGGTCCCCAAATTAGGAAAGTTGTGTTGCAGCATATGCTTGTGCTTCAACACAAATTTCCTAATTTGGTGACCAAATGCATCACCTGAAGCTTGGAAACTGGGCAGTCCCTGGGCAGACTTCAGAGACCTTAAATATTAGTACTTCCTTCTAGAAAGCAAAAGGATGGTCCTCCACCCTCCACTCCATGGGTTGATACATGTGCCAAGGAGGCTGGGTGAAGGGGTGGGGTGATTTTAAACAGCTAAAACTAACCCTGGGCAACATTTTCTTTGGCTTTCCTCCTCCCCCATAAGCATCCCTTTCCTCTCTCCTGGCCCTTTTCTCCTTTCCCTGGCCCCTCTCTCATGAACCATTCTGGCTCACAGATGACTACAACTGATTAGGTATAACTGACATGCTAAAGGTACCACCCTTTCTAAGGACATCTGCGGCGCAAAAGGAGATCCTTGAAGAAGGACCATAGGGAACAGCTTGGCAAACCATTTCTGAAAGATTGCTAATCCCTGGAAGCAAGCCTCACTTTCCTTCTCAAAAATGTTAGAGAAAGAGCAAATTCCTCCTGTGGATTTCACCATCATTCTGTTTGTCTCCTTTAGTCCTCATTTCTATCTTTGGCTCGCCTCTTTTTGTGAATACTCTTTAGAGAAGCCAAATTAGAACAGGGTAGGCAGAGGCAGGAATATACCCAAATTTGGCAAGACTTGATCAAGAATGGCTGAAAGCCTTGAGGTGTGAAGAGAACCATCTAGTCATTCCAGGTCTTAATCCAAGATACTCATTTTCAGGTTATGCTCAAGTTATATGATGATTCCAACATTTATTGTATTTGTATTATTTTCTATGTACTTTGCTAGAAACCAGTAATACAAAACTGACATTTTCCAGTACAGATTAGTAGAGAACAGCCATGTACACAGTCAATTATAAGATAGTATATATAATCAATGATGGGGGGGAGAGGTATAAAGAAGGGACCAGGGAGATATAAGTGATGATAGTTCTTCAATCTTCTGGAGACTAGAATTATTACATTGCTCTTCCTGTCAGCCTCGACATGATTTGAACAAGTACCTCATATTGACTCCACTGTCACCAGAGTCAATGGCTTTTGGATACTCACAGTGTAGGTACTTCTTCTCCTGGGAACTTCTTACCTCTCCCGGATTTAAGAAGTTGTCCAGATGTCCATGAAAGGATGGTGGCACTAATATTAATTCATTCATAAACACTACCCCCTTGCTGAAATAAACTAAAATGAACAATAAGCATGAATTTATAGAAGAAAACTTCATCAAGATTGAAACTAGGGAATAGCTTTAATCTCAAAGCATGAACTTTGAGTAATGTGTGTCTACTTACTATCCCCAACTTGGGGAAATTGAGCACTAGGAAAGATAGGAAATACACTTGTAGTCTATTGCTCAGGCGAGGATCAGCTGTAGCTGAGAGGCCAAAGTTAAGTGACATGGCTATGCCCTGCCCTTCGTTCCCCCTAACTTCCTAATTGGAGGAAGGAGGTTTGGAGATAAGGGTATATATATATGCAGGATGGAGTTGGTTTACAGCTAGACTGGAAAAGCTCTGTCTCTGGGGACATAATGGTATCTTTTTCGACTCTTGGCCAAACTAAGGGCAGTGGGATTTATGATGTGCTGTTTAAAGTTTGAAATTACCCCGGGGATCCCCAGGGTTAATTTCTTTAATGATGGTTTCCAACTGGCCTAATAGATTACGAAAACCTGACTGATTACCTGGCTAGAGAGGCCATGAAAAGCCTGGGAAATTCTACTTTGAGCTCTCCCAAAGTCAAGATTCCTCCCACAGATCTTGGTAGCTCCAGCTGGAGACAGTGGAGACAGTGCGGTCTCTGTGTAATAAGGACCCTGGGGAGCTCAGGCTTCGGCTCTCTTGGAACCCCAGTGTTTACACTCTCCTTTTCTTGCGGCACCATGTCCTTCGCCTTAAATAAAAGTCTTACGTGAGTGTCCTCCGTGGAGTCTGGTGAGTCCTTTCAAATATATGAACGTGGGAAATCTTTGCAGCAGGGCAGTGTGTATAAATTTTACATAAAAAACCTTACAGAATATGAAATGTTAAAATATTTTATACAATATGTTAAGTGTCTATAACATATTAAATGTAAGAATATATACAAATATTATATAATTATATATAAGTATACAATAGAAACATTCTAGAAGCAAATTTCACAGCTGTAGAGAAAGTGTGTGCTGCTTTCAAGGCACTTCACTTAGCCTGACTTCTTATCAAAGCAGGGGGCTCAGTCTCAAACAGAGGAACAAACTAAAAGTCAAGTGATACCCTCTCCTCACAACAGGAGACAGTACTACCCCTATCTCTATGGAACTGGCACTTAAAGCAGGCATTTCAACAGAGATAGAGGAAAAGTACACACCCAGAAAGTTACCTCGTTGCAATTTTCTATGGTCCTGCTTCCCTTCCACCTTCTTAAAACACCTTCTAGCTTTAACACAACTTCAAAGATGCCATTCAGGGTCCAGGTAAAGAGCAATTGGGTAAGGGAGATTGCACCTACACCATTTTGTGGGAAATACTGGGACTGATTAAAATTTTGTTTAAAGATGAGTACACAGAAATCTTAAAGAAAAGATCTGTACGGAGGCATCCACGCACCCAGGCTTAGAAATCAGCTCACCTACAAAAATGGGGAAAAAAAACCTATATATATATATATATATATATATATATATATACACATATATGTGCATATACGCATACACACACACCTAGACATACATATACACATACATACGTACATATGTAATAGAGCAGGGAAACAACTTTTTGGCAACACTAAATGATAAAAAAGGAGATTTCTAAATGGAAAAAAAAGGTGACTTAAGAATTATTTTTCAGACAATCCATTATTTATATTATATTAAATAGCTATAGAAAGTAATAAAAATGCAAAACCTCTGAACAATAATATGACTCGAAAAAACCTGCAGTTAGTAGTTATTAGACACCAAAAAATATTAAAACCTCAGGAAGTGTATCAGTCGAAAACACTTCCGGAAGAGAAAAATCTATTTTAAGACAGCTCCCAGCTGAGAGATGAACTGGCATTTAAAGTTATGAATAAACAAATTATGTCATGAACGAATAAAGTTTAATTCGCTGTGATAATTGGGATTACAAACTAAAAGGCAAACTATTAATTCTTGAAGGAAAAGGTGCATAATAAAACATTTTAAAAAGAACTTCCAGGGCTTCCCTGGTGGCGCAGTGGTTGAGAGTCCGCCTGCCGATGCAGGGTACACGGGTTCGTGCCCCAGTCCAGGAAGATCCCACATGCTGCGGAGCGGCTGAGCCATGGCCACTGAGCCTGCGCGTCCGGAGCCTGTGCTCCGCAACGGGAGAGACCACAGCAGTGAGAGGTCCGATTACCGAAAAAAAAAGAACTTCCAAATTATGATGAAACTTCCAAATTTCATCATATCCATGACAACATCAAATCTAAGAGACACCACTATTTCATGTCCTGCTAAGAAACAGTCAATTAAACATATTACTTTCTTGTCATTTAGAATTTTCATTTTATATCTCTTTTTAAAGAGCTTTTAAAGACTTTGCATTTATCATGTAGCATTTTCTGATTACATAAAAAGGGAAACTATAAGTTAAATAAATTAAGCTATTTTTAGAATATCTTCACATTTTGAGCCAGAATCTCTTGAATCACTTTTTGATGCAGAGTCGTAGATGTCTGAGGTTTTCCAGGCAGATAGTTCCCTGCACCACTGGGAGACGTGATGATGATGAAGCATTTTAAGAGAGTTTCTCTGCTGTCTCCAGGGTCTTCTTCCAAGCTATTGACACTTATTCTGTAAAATTTGATGCTGGCATGCTCTTGATCTTACCAGGAGGTACCAATGAAAGATTTTCAGACAACAACCAGAACTCTTATCCTCTCCTCAAATGGTCTTTAAGTGGCTTGTTGACTGAAACATCAAGAAGTTGTATGCCCGTGCCAAATGCCTGCATGTGCAAGCAAAGACAACTTCATTACTGCCAGGAGGCAGCAGCTATATTAACATGCCATTGCTTAACACACCCCAATTTCAGAGATGGTAATGTGAAAACATATGAGTCCTAGAAGAGATGAAATACAGCATAGCAGACCTAGATAAAATTCTCAGAGCTTATTAAGAAAAACGAGGAGTTGGCAGGAAATATAATAACCTAAGTTCCTCATCTTTCAATGAAAGAAGTCAATGACCATATTTTAATTTTTGAGGTTTAAACATTTATAAATAAGGTTCTAAGTTTGCTTTTAAAAATGTAGAAGTAACTACTAGCAGTGAAACAGACTAGACATGAAAGTTGAATAAATCTAAAATATGACAAGAAACTTTCAAACTGGTTCAAAATATCAAACCAACATCAACTTTCTCAAAAAAGTTTTTACACAAAGGATGAGCCAAACTACAATAATAAATTCAATAAAAATATGCAAATAACAACAGGAAGAGCACAGATCTCATTTTCCAACCAAGTGTATAAAAACTAGAAATTAACAAAAGTATGAATAAAATCCTCAATGACACTACTCTTGACTCGAAACAGAATTAGAAAAAATAACAATGATAATGCTATATTTTAAAGTCTTTGGGGACTGGCCTGGAGTCTACTTACTTTAAGGAATTTTTCTACTAGTTATAAACATGTTCATTAACAAACAAGGAAGAAAACAAATACATTTGAAGAAGATGGAAAAAGAACAAAACAAACTTTAGAAAAACAGAACATAATAAATTTTAATAAAGTAAAAATTAGAAGCTGCTCATTAACCTATTTTTTAAAAAACCAGGAGACACCATTCATACACAAAATCAAAAATGAGAAAGAAAACAACTATAGTAAAAGAGGAAATAAGTAAAAGGATTATGAGCATGATTCACGAATTCCTGTGCAAATAAATTTGAAAATCTGGATGGTTAATTTTTTAGCAAAATATTGAATATAAATGATCAAGAGTGAATCAAGAAGAAGAGGAGAGGAGGAAGAAACAAAGACTGTTGTAGGGAAAAAAGTACTCCTCAAAAAAGTGCCAAGCCTAGGCAATTTTATTTGTGAGTTCTTTCAAAGCTTCAGGGAACACATAAAGCTGACGTTTTTAAAATCTTTCCGGGGCATCGCGGCCAATGGGAGCTGGCAGCTTGACGCACACCACATCCGTATGGGATTGTTAGGGACATGGGTTGATAAATCCCAGCAGGATTAAATGCATTACCAGCATTGTCAGCAGGTTTCAGTTATCTTTCTTGGCAGAGACAGGATGGTGCTTGAAGCAAGTAAAATAGCAAGTGAGGACAGAAGTTCTGCAGATCTGTTAGGAAGTTTACTGTGATTCCATTTGAGCAAAATATCACCTTCTCACTAAATTCGTATTTGAATTGAAAATGTACTGCTTTTATAGCTTTATACTTTCATTGTAAATTTGTTTTGGTTTTCATATAAAAACTATAAGAAGTTTATACTTTATGTTCATATGCATTTAAATTACAGTAAAGTGAAAAAAAGGTCAACACTGATCTGTGAGAGGTTTTTTTTGCCTTTAAAGGAGGGATATATATTACTCAGTATTAGAAAGTCTGCTCTCGGCTTTAGAGAAGGAAAACCACTCTCTTTCCTTTGGGTTTGACTTTCTCTGCCCCTTCACCATACTAGAATGGTAAGAGTTCGCAGGAAAAATCAGGACTTAAGTAAAAGGAGAAGTTGCCAAGGAGGACCTGGGCTGTGTCTGGTCAAGGTTGGGCCTGTACAAGAGCAAAAAGGTTTCCCTGCAGCCCCACATAGTCTAACCCAGGTCACCAGCAACAGGGCTTCCACATGTGGATTCAGATGCAAAAAGCCTTAGAGTTATAAACAAAGTAACTCTGCGCTGAGTCTCCTCTGCATATAGACCTTGAAAACCTATGGCAGCAGGACACAGTTGGCCAAGCATTTGGGATCTGGGTCTAAGCCATCTTTCCCTCTATAACCAACAGCCACATCCTGCTTCCCCTCAGGATTAGGCACATTGCTGGATAGAAGTTTGACCCTAGGATCAGTGACAGAGCTGGAATCAGGTCACTGTAGGCCAACTTGTGGTCCAACCAAAGGCTAGTCAGCTCATTAGTTGTAGGTCAAAACTGCTTAGAAGAGAATCTAAAAATAGGAAGGGACTTTAGAAATCACTTAGTCCAACTTCTATACCAATGATGGAATCTCTTCTAAAACATACTGCTGATACAATCTCTCCTTAACACTTCAGTGATTGAGAATTTACTACTACTCTCTACTACTCTTCAGGAAGGCCTTCTCCATTATTGGAAAGTATCATTTGTTAGGAGAGTCTTCCTTATAAGGAAAGAATAACCATCACCCTATAACTTGTTCTTTAGAACAGGAAAGAAGTCTACTTCTTTTTCCACATGACACTTGTTCTCCCCAGATTACACACTTGATCCAAGAGCACCTAAGATGATAGGATATGGTTTCTAGACCTCTCACCTTCCAGTTACTCTCCTATTAAAATAGCAGCGCCCACAAAATACAGTTGTCCCTTGGTATCTGCGGGGGATTTGTTCCAGGACCCACTGCGGACCAAAATCTGAGGATGCTCATGTCCCAGAGCCGGCCCTCCATATCTGCAGTTATGCATCCGAGGATTCAACCAACCGGTGATTGTACAGGACTGTATTTATTGAAAAAAAATATGCACATAAGTGGACCCGTACAGGTCAAACCCGTGTTGAGGGGTCAACTGTAGTCCAGTGCATCCACATCAGAACTTCACATTTCAGTCCCAGCTCCTTCCCTCTCTCTACTTAATTTGTAAATTAAGATGAGTAAACCTTCCTTTGGGCAATAAATGCTTTCCTGAAAAGGAGGGTGAAAAAGCAACTGTAAATGAGAAAATCAATCTCCATGAATTAGTGGGATCTGCTATTTAATATATCCCGTAGGCAATACCTTCACAAGTAATACTGTTGCAATTTTATGTGTTTAATAAGTATGTTTTATATGCTATATTTCCTAAAAGTGAGGTCTTCCTATAGCTGATTTTCTTTACCTTAAAATGAATTGCCATAATAAAGTAATCTTTCTGTTTCACATTACTCTGATGGAACGCCTATGATAAGGTAAAGTTTTGCTATTCTCAGAAGTCAAGATCTACTGAAAAAGAGACAGTTTTAAAAGTTCTTTTGAAATTACGTTTTGAAATTAAAAATACTCTGCATTCCATCTCATATAACAAAGTGGCAACACAAGGTAAGTGTTTAATAGTTATTTTATTTATAAATTTCCACCAACTCTTGCCATTCATATTGTTCTGGATA
This sequence comes from Stenella coeruleoalba, assembly GCF_951394435.1. Taxonomy (NCBI): domain Eukaryota; kingdom Metazoa; phylum Chordata; class Mammalia; order Artiodactyla; family Delphinidae; genus Stenella; species Stenella coeruleoalba. The sequence continues at coordinate 85,852,912 of NC_137150.1, forward strand.
TCACAGATGGATTATGTAATAGTATTATCTTATATTTATCTGTATGAAATTTAGGGGAAAGAAGAGATGTACAGACTGCATGAAAACGACAACTTAAAGCTCACATTTACAGTGTAGTGCTCTATAAACACACAGGTCTATTAGCTGAAGCCAACACTTGTCCCATCACCATCCACCATATGGCCTTGGGCAAGTCATTTCTGTTTTCTCATTTTTAAATTATCTATCACCTGACTTCCTACCTCATAGACTCAACTGGATGCATGCAAAAATACCTCAAAAAATACCATGCAGTTTAAGGGTGCAATATGGTTACTATAAAGTGCTTTATTTATTACTGGCCTTCCTCTTTTTAGAGTAATACTATTCATATTTCAGTAAAAGTCATTTGTTTGCAAAGTGACTCTTTTAAAAGAACTCTTCGGCAATAGTCTTACTGACAACCTGGCATGATTCTGAAGCCAGTGTCTCAACCTTTAGGAACAGAGTATGATATAAAGATATAAAATAGTCATAAGTTCTATTTAATAACTAATAAAAGTGGCTTATTAGTTCTCCAAAATAGAGTAATTCAAGAGTCATGTGGTCAAACTGAGGAGAAAAAACCCACCATAGCTCGTTTAAGTGATGTAAAATACAAGTGATAACTGTGGGGACTGGAAACCCACTTTCACCTAAATGGAAGCTTATTTGTGTAGAAAAACATCAAAAGACAACCACTAAAAATAAGATTTCCCACAAATTCCTAAAAATTAAAATTCTGAGATTTTTCTTGAAAGATTTGCTTCTTTGGCAAAACATTTAGCACAGACTACACTACTCTCAAATCAATGTTGTGGCCAGTTATTAAGGTCCTTCAACCACATTTTTAGAGTCTCATTGCTTTTTAATTACAAAATGACTATCTCCATGGTCTCAAAATTCAAGGGTCAACCTAGGTGATATTTATAACGATAAAAAAGGGAAGACTATGGCATGCAGAGCAGAACTACACAATTCTGAAAATCTGGCAAACTGATCTCTATTTGTATATTTATAGGGTACAGCTAACATGATTATTACAAGTTTTCTGGAATGGAGGAACAAGGAAAATAATCTGCAAATATATCTTGACCTACTAAGTACCAGGCCATTAATGCAGTCTCCATACTATTATTCTTACGTCAGTTCCTTAGAACTTTTTAGCCTTTGGGTACTCTAAGCTTTGGTTGGAATTATTTAGGGAGCGGTTAGATATATGCAAAGAGTTTTATGCTTTAGAAATGTTCTTGGTTTATCAAAGTGGAAAGATAAATATCACACATGCTGAAAATGTGAAGATAAGGTTTATGAGAGCTGCCAACTATTTGGGTACCAGTTAGAAAGCATCTTCATCTGATTCAATATCACTCTTGGGTTTGGTAAGTCTCTCCAGTTCTTCTCCATCCTAAAAGGAAACATGAAATCAGTAATTAATTAGGACAAAACTAGAAATGTCCCATTTTTAATGATTACTAAGGAGAAACCTTACTAACAAATCATGGATTTTATTTAATTAAACTATAATCTTGTTAAATGAAATTAAATAAATAAGTTCTTGGAAAGTTAACCGCAGGCATACAATGAGATAAAAAATTGGAATGCACTTCAGTACTTTTGAATTTCAAAGTTAACAAGAGCAAAGTAAGGAGCGGCCTCTGCTGGTCTTGGAGGGAAATGACTAAAGGCTGCAGAAATAGGTATAAACTAGGCCTTGTTACCTACATTGATTTTCTTCTACCTAAAAAAGTAGGGCAAGCAGTGTTATTAGACTGTTGGAAAAGAATACAGGATTTCTAAATCTATATTCTAACTGATATCAGAGCAGGCTTCTAATTTTTTCATCTTAAGAATCTGTTGTAAATATCATCACTTCAGAGGCATTACTGAGGGAAGCTTTGCCATGAACTGTATCTAATAAGAAATAGGTTAACTTTCCCGAAGAGTAAAATGTTCATTGTGTGAACTATCTCATACTTTGTGTTGTCATGAAAACTGTAAATTTAAACCTAGATAGAGGACTCCATTTCATGTTTTATTTAAATATATATCTCGTAACTTGAGCCTCCAAGAGATCACTATGCATTTGCAGCGATCCTTTTGGGAACCTTGGGAACCACCGTCTGAGCGAGATAAACAAGGTTGCCCTTCTGGCACACTCTGGTTGACGAAAAGCTACAGCGAAAAGAAAGAAGCCAGGCTTTTGACTTATATTTAACAAGACTTACTAATGTCAAAGATCAACTTTTCTTACGAATGAGGCTTGTTTCCCCAACTACAGTGGGGTGGAAAGAGTAATGAATGGGTTTGGTACCAGTTCTTTCACTTACTATCTGTAACCCAGTTAGCCTCTCTGAGTCTGTTTCCTCACTTGTGAAACTAGGAGACTAGACAAGATAACCTGTGATGCATCTTCTGGTTCTGTGACTGTAATAGTCTATGAAACAACTAATGCAGAAGGTCCTTGAGACTGTGATTTATACTTTTTCTCAACCCCTGACAGCATTATCATGAGCCCTTATACATAAGGAGTCCAACAAATGTTTGTTGAACGGTAAGTCACAGAGAGATCCAATACGCCCTGTGCCAAATCAGCACTGATCTATTTCTTTTCTTGTATAACTACACTTTGAATTTGGGAAGAACAGGCAAAAATGCGGCATCGTCACAAACTTACCCCACTGGAGCGCTCCCAAAGACTGCCGCTTAGATCTCGGATCCTTTCTTGCCTAGGTGCGTATTCCAGACCTTGAGGCTTGCTGGCATTATAAATAAATATGGAGAGAAGAACTGACGGGGCTTCTATGAAAAACTCCAGGGAGGGCCTGAAGTCAAAGACCAAGACAGACACCGTTGTGATGACGACAGTGGTGACCTGGGCCATCAAGACATGGAACATGTTATCCAGGAACTTCAGAATAAAGGCCACCGAGAGGCCCTGGAATGCAGTTACAAAAATAAGGGCTACTGAAAATGCATTGTGGCCATAAAAAAACCCACAGTTCTTAACCTGATCACGGTTACTGCTCTGAAGGCCCAGGGTCAGCCCATTAAAAAGAATGCCAAAGAAATAGAGTTTGCTGTTCTGTACAAAGATGCTTTCAGTGAGCTGGTTCCCTTCCTTCAGTATCTTTTCATTATAGATATTGGCCATCGAAGAAATAAAACACTGGACTATAATAAGAACATGGCCCAAGCCAAGACGGATATGACTGAAAACCCTGGCCGTGGTGTTCCACTGAGCTTCAGAAAAAGTCCACTCCTTTGCCGTGCAATTGTCTTTTCCGGAGCACTCACTTCTGAAGAGAAGACAGGAATTGGATGGGCTGAAGAAGGCATCGTGATGAAATCCATGTCCTGCCAGGTTATGCTGTGAGGTCTCAGTCCCAGAAGTGAGGGCCACAATAGACAAAAACAAAATCAGGAGGGAAGCCCACTGTATCCAGTTTAGATGCCTCCTGTTCAAAGATGAAAAAAGAGATTTTAATACTGGTCTTTTTTCCTCCTCCCCTATCAACTGTGTCTACTGAAAACTCAAATCACTTGAGTACTTGGTTGCATGAACCATACTGTTTTTGCCTGCATTCCCCACAATTCAAGTTCAAAGGAAACCCGTCAGGGTGTGTCTGCTTCTTGAACTTATTATTATTATTTTTTTTGGTACGCGGGCCTCTCACTGTTGTGGCCTCTCCCGTTGCGGAGCACAGGCTCCGGACGCGCAGGCTCAGCGGCCATGGCTCACGGGCCCAGCTGCTCTGCGGCATATGGGATCTTCCCGGACTGGGGCACGAACCCGCGTCCCCTGCATTGGCAGGTGGACTCTCAACCACTGCGCCACCAGGGAAGCCCTTGAACTTATTTATTTATTTATTTTTTGCAGTACGCGGGCCTCTCACCGCTGTGGCCTCTCCCGTTGCGGAGCACAGGCTCCGGACGCGCAGGCTCAGCGGCCATGGCTCACGGGCCCAGCCGCTCCGTGGCATGTGGGATCTTCCCGGACCGGGGCATGAACCCGCATCCCCTGCATCGGCAGGCGGACGCTCAACCACAGCGCCACCAGGGAAGCCCCTTGAACTTATTTTTTATCTGCTTTTATAGTAGCTGTCCCTTAAGGCCATTCAGTCATTTCTCCTCATTTTAAGTCTCCTGTTAACCTATAGGTTTAACTAAGCCTCCTTCCTACCTTGGGAACTGATCTTAGTTGTTTGGTACGATCACTTTTTAATCTCGCGATAAAATAAGTTATAGCAGGGATTCTCAATCTAGTTTCCATGAACCAGAAAAAATGTGACGAGCTTAGCATATCTGTGAATTCTTGCAGTGTGTGCCAAATCTTCTACATAGGTGACTTCCTGGTCTTCCCCACCCCCACCAGGTGATCCTTCAAAGATCCGTCAAATTTTCAAAGGTATTCATGACCCAGAAATGATTTAAGGAGGAAGCTAGTTCCCAGATTCATGGCCTGATCATAAAATATTATACAGCAAACTGTTTGATAAGGCAAGGAAAAAATATTTTCAGTGTTTCAGTTGATGAAGTCCTAACAATGCTTTATTTATTTCTTTATTTTTCCTAACAACAAACTTTTCAGATATGGAGGATGTGATGATTATTATTCCATTTTGCAAATTCATTCAGCTCAACAGACATTTAATAAGCAGCAACTATGTGCCAGGCATGCTGGGAAGAGAAAAAAGACTTGGTCTCCATCCTCAAAGAATTTACACTTTAATACGGAGTGAGCCATGGAACTAAATAATGACAATATAATGTGTGACATGTGATATACAGGACAATTGGGGTACACTGAGGAACAACACCTGAGTCTGGAAATAGAGTCAGGTAGTGCTTCGAAGAGGAAATGACACTTAGGCTGAAAGATGAGAAATAAATTGAAGTTTCTCATGTGAAAAGGGAGTTGGCAATATACCCAGGAAGAGGCAAGAGTCTATACAAAGGCTACAAGAAGGTACATTGACTAAGGAAAGAGGGGTATGGGACTCAGGTGGGGGCATCCAGGGAGGCTTTTGGGGGGAACACCTTCAAGTTTGAAGATCGATTAGTCAGGTGGAGAAGAGGCACACCAAGAACAGAGAGTAACATCAGCAAAGGCAGACATGTAAAGCAACAGGTGAGAACTGAAGTTGCAAGAATTTTGGAGCCTTTGTTGAGCACCTACTATGGGTCAGGCAGTTTCCGTTCTAGAGGAGGAAATGGTTCTCAGAGTTTAACTGACTTCTCTAAGGTCATGTATTTATGAAAGAGCAAGGAAGGAGTCTGAGCCATGGTTTTGTAAGTTCTCCTTCTGGACCAATGCACCTCTTAAGTATAATTCTGAGTTCCCAGGATGCCTGTACAGGATTATGTGTCTGATTTCACCAATGCTTCCATAGAGCTTCATGCTGTGAAACTGCTAACTGCACAGATAGCACAGGCAGCAGCACACCTGTGCTCCCTATATGTCTTCTTGTGTATACACTTTCATATAACCAGATCTAGCATGCAGTGATGAGACCAACATAGCCTTATAGTCCATGAGGTCAGAAACTGTCAGCTAGTCACATACATTTCTGAAGGTGCAGGTGGTACACGTTTAGTAGTAGAAAGCAAATGGAACAGAAACCGAAAAGACAGAGATGAAAAATGGGTGCTCAATTTATAAAAATCATTATATAACCAAGTACTGTAAGTCAAGATAAATGAGGCAATGATATACTCTACAGGTCCTTTAGAAGTTTTCAATTCTGATGGCTATAGATCTTCCACTAATATTGACATGGAGAAAAAAGAATCCAAGGAAATAAAGCCTTAAATAAGCTAACCGGTACCTACTGCAAATAATTACTCATTCAAGATAATGTTCTAGGAAGGTAAAAATTATTAAGGATTAGGGTGAAAATAGATTTTTAGCAAAGAAAATAAAACAATAAATCATCCTATAAAGTCAGCTGAGGATCTGCACTCTTATAAATGATGACTGATTAGGCACGAAAGAGTTTGAAAAAGTTTGCTCCTTACGGCTTAGGTGATTCAACAGTAGAAACTCACTTAACCGACCTCTCCACTGCCCCAGTAAAACATTCAGATTGATGCGCAGAGCTGAATGCCTCTGGCTGGAACGCTGCTGAACCTGAAGGCCTCTGCTCCCAAGTGAACTGTTTGCTCACAAAGAGTCTCTGTTCCAAAACGTGTTTTTGCCAGGTGACCTCATTATTGTAATTATATATTTTAATGATTACAGAAATCATAAATTATGAGTGAATGAAAAGGATTGCTGTTTTCATGAAAACTAAGTTGAATGCTTTGGGAGGACAAAAGGCAAATCTCAAGACAAAAAACCTGCCTTTGAATTAGGTACAGGTAAGTTAGTTTAAGCTTAGGGAATGAATAATAAAAATCCAGAAGAATCTACTTTAAAAATATACTTAAGGCTTGCTCCACTATAATGAAATTGAAACCAGAAACTACAGATGATGTGTAATGAATGTAGGTTCAAGCAAGAAAGAAGCCAAAGAACTCCAATCAGCAAACCCCACACGTATGCAAAGAAAAGGTTCCACTTTGAACCATGGTTCCACTTTGAACCATCAAAAGAATGATGAATCGACACTTACATACCTTAATTGTCTAAAGTATATATATATATTTTAAATGACATCCCTACTTTGAGTTTTCCTAGTAACTCAACAATTAGGTCCAAATTGTGTCAGATATGAGCATTTCTACCATATCTGGTGGTAAACCAAAGCAGAGCAAGAAAATATTTAAGTGGAAAGACATAACTTTTTACAAGAAACCATGCATCATAACTTTCTAAATAGCACAAAGAGTGACCAAGGGCAGATTTATCAAGGGAAATTATAAATATTTATCAAGTGAATGAATGGTTTTGGAGAAATGCTTGTTATTACTGAGTGGCACTTTTATTTTTTCTGCTGGTTCAGAAAGTAAAGTTCACCGTAACTTCTAAGACATCCAACATATGTTTCAAAATGTGTTTTTTAATAATTTTTTCCCTTCCCTTTGAAGAAATCACAGAAACTTATATACATTCTTTAGGTAAAAATAAGTGCTGGTCTTGATTTCGCTCTCTAATCTCCCAAATCTCGACGTTCAGGCTGACATTATTATTCCCTAAAGCCTAGCAAACAAGATTATACAACTTTGCCAAGCCTTAAGAGCAAACCAATAGGGCTTTGAGGCATGCCTGCCACATTTCCACTTTGAACCAGTAACTATACTTCAAGGAGAAAATCTATGCATTCACATGGGGTTTAGAATAAGACATTTGAATGATGATACTTTTCACTTTTTCTCACTTTCAAATTCTTACAAGTAAGTTTTACATTAGTCACTGGACTTATTTTTTTCTACCTGTATGGGAGAGGTTATTTGATAGCTCTGCTTGAGTCAAGTATAAGACAAGAGCTTTGATATCCTAAATGAGTTATTTATGGCAAACAAATTAAGAACTTGTGATAGAACTCAAGCTATTCTTAGGTCAAAATTTTATTGCCACGGGCAAAAGACCATCAAATGACTCATGAAGAGTAGATTAAATAGGGAAAAACTAACAAACAACATACACTATCACCAACAAAAAGATCAAAATAGAACAAAGTTGATTTTAAAATATAATAATAGGTAATACTTAAAAGGCATTCCCATAAAAGACATTATTAATTACCACATTTTAGCTTCACTATTTAGAGTAGCTTCAAGTGCTGATTTGTGAATTAGTCAAACTAAGACCCATTCTGGGAACTAAGCGCTTGTGGAAATAATAAAAATGGAGTGCTTTTATCGTTTCTTTAATCTAAAGAACTTCTAAGGATTCAGAACAGAGTGGTATTAACAACAAAGCAAACACATGCCTAAGAATCCATATTACTGCTTTGAATATTAAGAGGTAAAATATGTAAAAAAAAAAAGTTTGAACTGTAGTTCATAACATTGTTTGCCCCTCTGCCCTCAGCCTATCCACCTACACTCCCTCTTCTACAGCCAAAGGGAGCTGCCTGAGGGCTGCAAAATGCTTAGTGGCTCTGGGTTCCAGGCACAGACTCAGCCTAACTGCACCTATCTCATGGGGTCATTGTGGGGTTAAGTCGAAATAGGGTAGAAAGGCCCTGAGGAGACCTTAGTGTTTTCTAGTCACTGGTGGAGAGCATCCCCGCGCAGCTGCCCACATGGCAGTCGGGCCACCCTGGGCAGGGCTTTTCCAAGTGCCCCTCACCTTGGCCCACAGCCCTGCTCATGCTCTGGGGTCATTAAAAAAAACAAACAACTCTGGGCATAGCTAGAGCTACTAGCCAATTTCAAGTCAGGAAATACCTTTAAACTTCTCTTTGGTAAATTCAGTTACTAATTTAATTTTGACATAATACTTATGTATTATATAATAACTTAAGTATAATACCATGTGTACTCATAAACTGTCACTTCACAGGAAAAAAAAATTTTTTTACTTGAAAAAAAAGTGAAAAAAAAAGCCCCAAACAAAACAAAAAAAATACATGTTTTTGAGACCATCGCTCCCCTATTAATAGTATTTTATTGTGTGTCAGAGCCAACAATTATTCCTTTATGGAAGTGCATCCCTAATTTTATCACAGGAATCAATATAAAAATATGATTGCTTACATATGTTTTCTCAGAAGCCAACTTTTATCCTACAAAGTGACTTTCGTGCTGATTTTAAAGACTTTAAAACGTTTTTTTGGATTAGCATTCTTTAACTTGCTAGTTGAATTGAATTATTCTCACAATTCATAAATAAAATGAAGAAAGTGATAGCAAAAGCAAATTTCAGTGACTCTAACATTTAAATTGGATGAAATGCTATGTTCATTTTTTTCCCATCTCTTACATTAACTATTAAATTGAATGTTTCCTCAGGGTAAAAGAAAACCTTTCAAGAATTTCATATAATTTATGTACTGGATGCATCATGGGATTCAACAAATAACTACTGAGTGCCTATGGACCAAGCCCTTCATCCTTCTGTACACATCAATTATGAAAACACACTATGACACAGCACATTGAGAAACAAATTAAGAAGAGAATGTGAATGTAAAATTAAAATAAAAACAATCACAACAAATATAACAGAGAGTTAATTTTATTTTCATCATCATCATCATTAAATAACAAATTAAACTGGAGTTAAGTACCCAGATCCTGTATCACCTTAGGACATTCTGGCCTTTGCTTTGCAGCAGAGCCTATCTAAACTAAAAATGTTTATTTTATTCAAACGTTCTCCTGGAGATGAATTAGTGATAGCACTTGGAAAGTTTAATAAGTTCACTCTTATTAATTGGAATTTTAACTAGATTCCTCATGCAAATCCTCTGCCAGTTAGAGCTTAAATCACGTAGTCACCTCAAGGAGTTTAATAAGGAATTTGCCACTTTTTATCACCTCCAAACTCCAAATAACAAATATATTAATCTTAGGAACTTGCTGGTTCCCTATTAGTGTACAGAGAATCTGCAAAAAAAAAAAAGCTATTGAATTCTTTGTTGAAAACCTGGCACTAAAAATTAAAATAATTAAAACCCAATCATCTCTTGTCTTTTGAGATGCTAAGAAAATACATTTCAAACATTGAATCGCAGAGGATTTAGACAGGCTAACACTGCAGCTGCTTTCCAGATGGGTTAAACAACTTGCCCAACACACAAAGCAAATTAGGAATAAAATCCCGGCCTTGGGATTCAGAGGGTATATCATCTGAAACAAGGCGGTACCATTTTAAAGTATGATATATGCTTTCACAACAAGTTACTTACTTCAGCACTATCCTGAATAGAAGAGCTGTTGTTATAATGCTAAAATTTGAGAAGATAACAGCCATGGCCTAGAAAGAAAGAGAAGATAGAGTTACAATCCAAGCAAAGCACTGACCTCAGAAATCTCCCAGCTTGGTGCAAGTTCACCTGACAAAAAAAGCTTTTTGGTCAAAATCCAGAGGGGTTATTAGGGCAGCTACTTCACTAGAGGATTAAATTCTATTTTTATTGCTTGTTAAACTTACATAGATATGATCAAATTATTGTACAGGCTTTGAAAATGTGCTGAAATTCAGCAAATGCCTGTGTAATAATCTTTATGTGCAGATCTGGAAATACGTATAAACTCTATAAGTTTAGGTCCAGAAATAATGGTTACAATGATTATAAAGCATACTTTTTCAAGCTCTCAGAGACTTTTAACACTGATTCTGTGGGTAGAGAGAAAGCAAGTACTGTTAGGCCCATTTATACATTAAGAAGATGGAGGTATAGGTTTTTAAGCGTTTTTAATGCTCTAGGAATTAAATCAATTTATACCTGGTTGAACTGTAGTGATTCAATACCAGTGATTCACTACCAAACTTATATTTGACAGTCCTTTGGATTTATTCACATTGTTCTAAACACTTAGAAAGGTGTTAGCCAGATTTTATTAAGGTTTGTTTTTGTGAATTTAGTCAAATTTCACATATGAAAATATTAATCTGAACATATATACATTTTGGCCCAGAAAATATGAAATTTATCACTGCCCCCATAATTGGATCTGACAATATTAATAATTTCTAAAAACAAATCCTACTGCCTTCCCCCTTGCTGTCACTTTAAATTGACCAAGCCTAAAGAGTATCCACAATCTTATGCAACCAGCAAACACGACTAATATGCAGCTGAATTAAAGAAATAAGAGTAAAATCCAATAACAACTAGCAAAAATTCCAAGAATACAATATTGCTCTTTTCCTACTGACTTTTATGGGAACCATTATTTTAAGGTTTTCTTTGCAGATGAATGCTTGTGAACCCCTGGTTAGGAGACAAGTAAGAGGAGATAAGAAAAGTACGTGGCTGGTTAAGAGTGGGGAAGTGGCGGCTCTGATCAATCACTTACAGCGCTGCTGCTGGCCTGGGGAATTGTGTCCACTTTGTCCAGGCAATAGTATAGAACAAATAAAATATCACAGCTCTTTGCCCCCAAACTTCCATGCATCTCTATTTAATTCTTTCCAACGAGGTGTGGACATAGCACTACACAGAATATGTATGCCAAGTAATTTATTTTGTAATATCTGTGGTTGTACACAATCAGGAAGGAAGAGCAAAGCAAGAAGCTGTAAGAACAGGAAGTTGCACTCCTGCTTTGGTACTAGGGGTTTAGCAAAGGGATATAAATTTAGAGATAGTCTGTTGGATGCAAATAAAACACAACAAATATACACTTCTTGAATGTGAATAATTATGTTGTCGGGAGGAATTCTCAGATCTGAAAAACAAAGTGAAAGAATTTAGGAGAGGACACATTTTAAATGGAATGAACTTTTACTAATAAAATGGATCACAGAGCTGAAAGCAACTTCATGTGATCCCCTGGCCTAGGCCCTTACCTTTGGGCCGGTATGGTAACACTATTCTATTTTACAGAGCGGTTTGGCCTTGCCTGGTTCTAATCTTTTAAATTGTGCAAAAGAATCAAACTCCTGTTTTCTACCTCAGTGCCCTCTCGACCCCTCCTTTTCACCCCACTTTCATACTGATTTGGATATACTTAAGAGGCTTCAAATAGAGGACTAGTGTCAACAGAAATTCTATTTATGATCAAAATGCCTGAACTTGCTCTTTAAAGAAAATTAAAACACATTTTCTTAAATGTGGCAATAGAAACCTTCGTTTTATAAAATGAAAATATAGAGGGGAAAATATACACGTGATCCAAACTGAGTAACAGGTAAAAGCAGAAGAGACCAAACTTTAATTCTGATTACTAACAGCTCTCTAAACTGGCGTAGGGGATGCCAGGGGAGATGAGAAGTATACCTAGTATTATCAGTTATGGATAGCAGTTAGATTGGGAGGATATAATCTCTACCCTTAAAGAACTTGGTTAAATGACAGGACTAACAGAAAACGAAAATCATACCAAAAGAATACATATACACCACATTAAAACAAGTGTAAGAAAGAGCGGTACACTGAGTGTATAATTTTCTGAGTTAATCATGGGAGTCTGCTTGGAGGTCCTGGATGTTGAGATTAATATTAGAGGTGGGTGACCACAGGATGGCTCAGAAAATAGGCAGACTGGTTAAGGTTACACAGAGAGAGATGGCTCTAGATTCAGTGGTCAGGAAGCAGCTCCCACAGATCAGTCAGCACAGTTTAATAGTTATCTTTCACAGCGGAAGAGTCTTGCAAGTGGATTGGTAAGTCAGTGCTCAGATGATTCTGCTAAAACCTCAGGAAGGCCAGTGAGGCAATGAGAAACTAACAGTGCCAAGGAAAACGATTAAAAAAAAAAAAGAGAAAGGTTAGTTCCAGGATTCATTTCTCTGTCTTTTCAATGCTGTCTTCTTTGTCATTATTTACTTACAGGCTGAAGATAGGAAAGGACATAGAAGACAATCAAATTATCCAGGAAATAAAGAAAGGCAGGAATGGACCACTTCATGAAATTAGAGAATTCCTTCCAGGAACCACATCTCAAGTTTCTATTTTGATGATCTTCTAAAGAAAGAAATACAGCAATAAATATATGAGCTTGGTGAGAATGCACATATTTTTAGAGAAAGTAAATTGTATTTAATTTCTGATATAATTCTTTAAACGAGACTTAATGAACATGCTTTCATAAGTGACTATTAGCCTTGAGAAATCAAGGACTACACAGGATTCCATTATGGTCTTTCTTCACCCCACCACCGTGCTCATCTCTGACAACAGCAACACTTTAGGAATACTGATTTTCTTAGTTCCTGCTAACTTGAGACAGACGTATTACTGAAGAAGGCAACTCAGGACACACTTATGTTTTCTCTTACTACTCTGAGCATAAAGCCAAGAGAGATCAACAAGTTAAAATAAGTGGAACAAAAAATGTAGCGTTCATGCTGGGATTTTTTTTCCTGGGGCCGGGACGGCGGTGCTGTGGTGGGTGAGGGAATCAGGAAAGGGAGATAACTAAGTGAAAGTTTATATACAGGGGAGTAGAGAAAATTAACCTTTGCTCATCCTAGTATGAGTTATTCTCCTATCTCTAGGTTTACAAAAACTTAAGAAGGTACTATAACGGAGAATGTAAAATAAAATGAAAAGATAGAAAACAATTTAAGTCTAACCCCTGTAAATACTTCATGAATTTCATGAGATTAAGAAATGTATTCCACTAACTAGAAACTCTGCAAAGACTGAAACCTCTGAGAATGAAAAGACAACTTCTTGGGCAAGCCCTTTAATAGTGTAAATTCTATGTCTACCTCATGTGGGAAGGTGGATCAAAGTAGTAGAGAGAGCTAAGGTTCAATAACTGGAGAATTAATAGCCACAAAAGGGTACATACTTTTGATCTGAGGAAGGATTAGTACCCTTATTTGATACTATTTGCACCCTTATTTGATACTTATTTGATAGCTGATGAAACTGGAGCTCAGAAAAGTAAAATAATCTGCCCTAGAATACAGTCTCTCTGACTCCAAAGCGCTATGCTGTCCCCCTAAAGGCAATGGGGATTGTTTTGCAGTATGCTACATATCACGTCAGACAGTAGTGATTTAGATAATCCTGAATTTGAACAAAAACTAACTCGCTGTGTGACCCACCACAGGAACAAGTCAAGAGGCAGCACAGTGGACGGGACGCTAGGACATGTGGGTTGGAGTCCAGGCTTTGCCCCCTCCTACCCAGCACCACATTAACACTTACTACTTACTCTCTGAGTCTGCTCCTCACCTGCAAAACATGAGTAATCATATTTCTATTTGTATCTTAGTATCCTCATATATAAAATTAATGGGCTAGACTAACTGATATGAAATGTTCCTTTCAGTTCTAAAATTTTTTGATTCTGTGATTTTTAACCAGTATATAATACCATTTCAAGACTCACCTTTCTTTAGAACCCAGAATGACACAAGCACACAGAAAACCAGCTTCACCAGTTCTGAGCACACATTCACAGTAGTTGGAAGATAATCATATTTGTTCTCTGAAATGTAACAGAAATGTTTTTTAATTATAAATTTTGCTCTATATAATGCTTACATACAGTAAATAATTTAGAGCTGTTTCTAAACTTAAAAGTTGGACTTTAAGACTGGTTATATTGGGCTTCCCTGTTGGCACAGTGGTTGAGAGTCCGCCTGCCGATGCAGGGGACACGGGTTCGTGCCCTGGTCCGGGAAGATCCCACATGCTGCGGAGCGGCTGGGCCAGTGAGCCATGGCCGCTGAACCTGTGCGCCCGGAGCCTGTGCTCCGCAATGGGAGAGGCCACAACAGTGAGAGGCCCGCGTACCGCAAAAGACTGGTTATATTAAACTTCATCCAGTTGGTTTTGGCTCTTTTGGATTTTTGAATCAATTCACCTAATGTGAATTCACCTTACCTCATTGAGCGTTTTATTATCCTTGAAATTGAGAGAGATGCTTCTCATGTTTTCCTTCGAGTTCCTGAAAAATGTGTTGAGGAGGCTAGGGCTACAGGCGAAGAAAGCTTTGTGGCATTAGAGATCACCTTCTAAGTTGATCATTAACTAACAATCAGGGCCTGACTAATCAAACAGCTATCAATCTAGGTGGCTGAATTATTACCCAGCTCATGATTCCTCTTGTGTGACTTGTCTGCCTTGCTTAAATCAAGGTACACTCTGTCTGTGATATTCCCTGAACTCAGTTTTCCTATCTGTTTCATATCATGGTACACATGGAAAACAATATTTGTTAGGCACTCTGGGACAAACGGTATGTTGTGGTAACAGAAGGAAGCGGCTTGAGGCAAGAGGCAACTGGCCCAGGGCTCTTCGGTGGACAAACACACTGACACATCCAAACCCACTGACCAATCAGGAAGCTATATCCCAACCTACAAGTCAATCTAATTAGGAAATGAGGTTTGGTTAGTATATCTTGACTTAGCTGTTATTTCTCTCCTTTTTCTAAAATGCTTACAAACAACTTGCTCTATGATTTTGCCAAGGACAAACATAAATTTTATTAGTTACTATTTTGAGGAATGCATTTTCTCAAAAATATTTGCTTGTTTCCCTTGGTTGTCATATGAAAAAACTGGCCAAGTACAAAGGAAAAAAGCCAAGTACAAAGGAAAAAAGCCAACTCAACATTCTTGCTCCCCAGAACACTCTTTCTTCCTCTTTTCTGTGGTTTTCCCTGACCTTCACAACCTATGCATAATCAATCCTTTATTCATCTCTGATCCTGTAGCACTAGTGTAAACAGATAGGGTAGGGGGTCCCCGGAGAAAGAGAACCAGGCGTGGCTTTCTGGACATAAGAGAAGCCATTTTGGGCCGAAGCCATCTTGTGACTTAAGCCTGGCCATAATGCTTGTCCTTGAACAGGTCTCAGTAATTAAGGATCTTAAGGGAACAAAAGAATGCAGGAACAAACTGTTATCCAGCAAGAGAAGTGACAATAGCAAAGATAATGTATCAGTTGTAAAGACTCCCAGTTCAGTTTCAATGGTAAAGATGAGCCTGCATTGCTCAACCACCAGATCAACTAGAACTGGATGATGATGTTGACCTTTTCTGACCCTCCTGACTTCAATCAACTAAAGCTGGATTCTGTCAACCACCCAAGCCCCTTCATAAAATGCATGTACCCTTTAGCTTAAAATTTCCCCAATTTTGCTGTTTGGGAAGACACTGCTTTGGGAACAATCCCTGGTGTCCTCCTTACTTGCTACAAGTAATAATAAACCCTTCCTTCTCCCGATCTTTGGCTTGGTTGTGTCTTTTGGCTCAACACCTACCAAGAGGTGAACCCTGCTTTCGGGTAACACTACCTATAAACCTCTATAACAGTACTTGTAACATTGTATTATAGTTATTTTTTATGTTGTATGTCTTACCCTTAAAATGTAAGCTTTGGGGCTTCCCTGGTGGCGCAGTGGTTAAGAATCCGCCTGCCAATGCAGGCAACACGGGTTCGAGCTCTGGTCCGGGAAGATCCCGCATGCCGCGGAGCAACTAAGCCCATGCGCCACAACTACTGAGCCCACGCACCTAGAGCCCGTGCTCCACAACAAGAGAAGCCACCACAATGAGAAACCCGTGCACCGCAACGAAGAGTAGCCCCCGCTCGCTGCAACTAGAGAAAGCCCGCGCGCAGCAACGAAGACCCAACACAGCCAAAAATAAAAACAAACAAACAAATTAAATAAATAAATTTTAAAAAGTAAGCTTCTTACAAGACAGGGATCATGTCTTGTAAGACATCCTAAACCTGGCAGTTAAGTGTTCTGCACTTAGTAGGCACTTA
The DNA here is from genome assembly GCF_951394435.1 of Stenella coeruleoalba. Classification (NCBI taxonomy): domain Eukaryota; kingdom Metazoa; phylum Chordata; class Mammalia; order Artiodactyla; family Delphinidae; genus Stenella; species Stenella coeruleoalba. The sequence goes on from NC_137150.1 coordinate 85,869,219, forward strand.
ATTGGCTGTTAAACTTTCTCCATTATTCAAAGCTCAGTTAAAAACATCTCTTCCTCCCTCTTCTGAGCTCAAAGTTATACTGAAATCACATTTCCATTATCCTCCAACAATACTTTGCTTTACTTTCTAGCACGATACACGTGAGCAAACATGCACGCACACAAATGGGGGGGGCTTCATATCACAACTTTCAAACTCTTGTCACTGCTCTTTAACTCATTCTAGCTTTTCATCATTTTTGTTTTTCTCCTTGCATTTCTCTCATGGTTGATCCCGTATCGTATCACAGCATCATGTGTGACCTCTCTCCACTCTTCTGCCCACACTTCAACCTTATCTACGCCACATTCATCCTTATTGGTTTCCCTTCACTCCCAGAGAGAGGAGCCATGGCCCCACTGTTTACCCATTCTCCCCATTAAAACCTTCCATTCTCTTCAGGGGCTTTGCTCTAATAATTATTTCCTCGGGCTTCAGTATATCTCCTTTATCTTTCAATTAACTGGCTTCCTCTCCTCTCCTACAAATATGTTCAAAACTCCCAACCAAAAAAAAAAAAATATAAGATCCTCCCTCTCCAGCTACCATACCTCCTCCTAATCTCCATAAAAGTGTCAATATTCATTATCTCCACTGTACCCACTTTCCACTCAGATCTTGCCCCCAAGCAGTTTGGTTTCTAATCCCACCACAGTACTCCAACTACCTAGTTCCTGAGATTACCAAACATCTTCTAATTACTAATTCCCAAGAGTGGGTTTTAATCCTTATCTTATCCTGATGTTGCAATTTCCTCCCAAACTCCCTTCTATAAGTCACGTGCATTTAGTTCTCTCACCTCTCTAATTCCTTCTTAATATCCTCTGAGTGTCAGCACTCCTGTTAAATGCTGGCATTCCTTGGCTCTTTGTTATTTTCTCATTCTGTGTGGTTACCCTGAATGAGCCCTCCGCTCCTCGAGTTTTAAATGTCAATTTAATATAAATGTTTCCAAATCTGTATTCTGGAACATCTAATGCTCACTAAACATGTCCATATGAATGACTATCTCCTATTTATTCACTTAATTGATATTTCCTTGACATGTGTGAAGTGCTAAACACTGCAGGATACAGCAGTAAACAAGGACACAGCTCCTGGCCTCATGGAAGGTACAAGAGCTAAAACTGTTAATTTCTCTGAGCTCTGTCCAACTGCTCTTCCTTCCTTAGTCTCCATCTCAGTTGAGAACATCATTGATCTACTCAGCATCCAAACCAGAAACCTCTGAACTATCCAATACTTCATCTCCTTTAATCTCCACATTCCACACATTCTCCAGGTCTTATCTTTTCTATGTTTAGAATATTTCTTGAATCTATCCTCTCTTCTCAATTCCTAATTCAAAAGCCTTGGTTAGTTTTCATCATCTGTGGCTTGAATTTGTAATAACCCCCTAACTGGCTACTTCTCTTCCCCTTTAATCCATTCTCCATCCAGCTACCATAACAGTCTTTCTCATCTTAACCTGCCGTTTATATTCCTCCAAGTATTCCTTGTCCCCCAGACTCTAGGGCCTAGAGAATAAAGTCCCAGATGCTTAGCATGACATATAAAGTCCTCAGCGCTCTGATCATTACTGCCCTCTCTGGCTAAGCACTCCTTCCCCCCTCGTCCAAGTCCTTAAAACTTTTTGCTCAGTAATTCTGAACTACACATTCTCACAATCCATCCTGCTTTTTTAATACATCTGTTCGTTTTTACAGGCTGTTGCTTCTGTTTTGAATACCTCTGCCCACCTTGTCTTCTTGTGGATCAACTGTCACCTTATCAGGGAAGTGTTCCCTGACTGCTTCACAGTCCACATCATGCTCTCCCAGACAGAATATATCACTTTCTATGTAAAACTACCTCTGTATCTTTGGTATAGAACTGCACTTATTATACTGTATTTTCATGATGCATTTACATGTATTTCTCTTCTAATAAACTGTGAATTCTTGAGAATAAAGTCTATATCTTGTGCACTTTGAACTCTGCTAGTAATATCTAGCCCAGCCCCTGGCAGAGAAATGTTAACTGAAAAAGAGACTTATGTACACATCTGACTCCCCAGGCAGACCATTAACGATCATGATGTCATGATTTTACGTGTACTCAATAACTAGTGAGAGGTTCTCAACACAGTTTTGTGGAATTAAACTGTTTAAATACAAATTCTTACATTAAGAATAACAAAAGATTTCCTGAGTATGTATTTATCAAAGCTAATAACCTGTACTGCTCCATTGATTATGTAGTTAAAATAGTACCTCACAAACCCCAAGTGACCAAATGTATCTCCTATTTCAAAATAAGTTATAATATATATTGCTATAGGCCCAGAAACACCTGTTGATTAAACCAACAGTCAGATGTTATGATCTGTTCTGCAAAGGTTTTGATCCTGTACTTAACTGACACAAATTTCACTCAGCATCAAAAATTTTTCTTGGTAAGGAATGACAGTTTAAAGAACCAAATTTAAACATGGTTTATCACTGACATGAAGCAGAATACTTTAAAGGGTATTATCCCCATTTTATATACAAGGGAAACTAAAGACAAGAAAGATAAAGTGTGATTAGATGGCAGTGCTCCATACATATTCCAAATCTTAACTTACCTTCATTGGCTGAATATTTTACAAGTAGGATTCGACTGGAGCTTAAAGCAATGAATATGGCCCCCAGCAGGAATGTATACATTGCTGAAGAGGAGCTTAACACGGGATGACCACAATAATTGCTTTCCATTCCACTGTTTTTTAATTGCCTTAAAGAGAAGAACAAGTTCATGAGCAACCCTGCTGGCAGATTAAGCATAATGCAAATACCACTGATTTGTGAAGAACAGAAAAGGAATTTTTTAGATGTCTGGTTATGCCTATACCCAAAGCAAAAAAGTTGGGGAGTACAAGGGAAACTATGGGGAAAGGAAAGAGTCAAAATTTGATAGGAGGGGGAACTCTAGAGATTGAAAAGGCAAGAGCCAGCTCAGAAGTGCTGCTAAAGGTAGGACATTTTAGGACTGCAGGATTCTGCAGAAAAGCAATTCTTTAACTTTCATTCTTATGAGCAACTTTGCTCTAGAAGATAATTTCATACTTGTATTTTTCTCCTCAGTAGCAGTTTTTCCATAGGAGGAAGAAAAAGAGCTTGATGGGAAAGATTTCGTTACAATAATGACCGAAATAGAAATATCTGAAACACTGTGTTAATTTATACTGAACTACTGTTGGAAGTAGAAGACGACTTAGAAATCAATGGCTCTAAGGCCCTCTTTTGATATGTTAAGGCCATTAAACTCCAGGTCGGGTAACTACCCAAAGCAACCCAGAGTAAGGATAGTGCACAGTGCCTGGGGGATTGGTGAGAGATGGGCTGGAAATACCAATGCCCCCAGCCCAAGGTGGGCGTAAACCTACCAAGGCCAAAGAGACACCTCCCCTTCTCGGGAAGAGCAGCTTTCCCTCCACGATCTAGGAACGCCTTCTTGTCACACATGCGCAGGAGGCATCTCGTCTGGGGCACCCTCCCCTCAAACGCACGCGCACTTCCTTGTCCCGGGGGGCGCGGTTACCTCGGTCCCTTGGAAGAGCTTCTAGTGGAAGAGCGTACATCCTAAAGCTAAGACAGTAACTGTCTAGGTCCGCAGCAGCAGCAGCAGCAGCGGTAGCTTTTAGGATCCATACGCAGAGAATCTATGGGAGGAAAAGAAAGGCGAATAAGCCTTTGGACCCGACCCTCCTATTCCGGAACAAAAAGCACAATAACTACCCGACTGAGCAAAAGCGGACCTGGCGCCCATTGCGCAGGCGCGCTCAGTGTTACGCTTCCGGAGGGAGGGGAGAAGCGACCCGATCCCGCCCCAGCGCGGCCTTTGTCGCGTCACGTGCCCGGAGGCTCCTGTGTCACGTGAGGCCCAGGTGGCGGCGGAGCTACGGCGAGAGGGCGAGAGTAAGAAGCGGAAGCCGGAAGGGGCGCGAGTGAAGGCTGGCAGAGAAGACTCCTCCCGAGAGGGCAAGGGGTGCGCGTGCGCCCTCTTCTTCCAGCGCAGCCCCGCCGCCCTCGCTCGCGGCCAGGTGACAGCTGGGCCTGGCCTGCTGCGCGCTGCCTGGGGCGCGAGGAGCGCGCGCCCTGCCCTTGCGCGCCGCGCCGGCCGCCCCTCCCCCTCGTCCCGTCCCTCCCGTCGCGTCCCGTCCCCTTGGGTGCTGCCGGCCGGTGCTGAGGCGAGTCGGCGGCAGCGGGGACATTTTCTGACTCCCGACCACTGTCCCGGCTGCCCTTTCCTCTCCGACGCGGGGCCGGCCGCTACTCCGGCCCCAGGATGCAGAATGTGATTAACACGGTGAAGGGAAAGGCACTGGAAGTGGCTGAGTACCTGACCCCGGTCCTCAAGGTAAGCCGGGCTTGCCGGGGGTTGTCAGGCTCACGCTTGGCTCTGCAGGGACCGAGGACCGGACGCCGGGGGAGTCACGGTGTTGTCCGGTGGGGAGCGGTGTAGGGTGGTACGCGGGAAAAGGTGCAACCCCCTCCCGCGGTCCTATCCAGCTGTTCTCTAGGGTAAACTTGGAGCGACGCTCTGTGCGTACTTCACCCGCCAGAACTCAGCTCGTCTGGGTACATCGGGTTGGAGAGTAGTCCGCGGCTAAGTGGGTTTTAGAACATTAAATCCTAACCTCGGAAGTCTTTTGAACTTTTTAAATAAGGATTTTGCTTAAAGAAATGAATCTGTTTGGTACTAAAATGACATGTTACTTTTTTTAAGTCTTGTGATTAGGAGTTTGAAATAGTAAGTTGTGAATGAGGTCGCAGCTTATTAGATTTCAGTGGAACAAGGTGAAATTTGCAACATTATTTCTTTCAGTACCGTTGAACCCAGTTTACAGGCAAAACCCCCTTTCCCAAGTTTTAAAATAGCTGAAACTAGTTCATCTTGGACGTCAGTGATAATACGGAGCAGCTTGACCCTTCTAGATACATAATTTTTTTTTACATTGGCAATAACAGCATTTTTAAACTAAAAATTGTGACACATTAGCTATTACAGCAGTGACTGACTTTCTTATTTTCAAAGATAAATTAATAGAATTGCATTCGAGTTTTTCTTTTATAACCCTTTATGGTAAGTTTTTTGTTATTGTATCTTTATTTTTCCTTTCTGAAAAGCGAGCAATGATAGTAAATGAATAGCGATTTCTTGCTTAAGTGTTTTTTTTCTTTAAGCTTTTATTAAAATTTTACAAATCTTAGTGTAGGATGAAATATCCATGGAAATGGTTGTTCCTGTCTATTCAAGAAGTTACTCTGGTGTTCTAAGAAGATTTTACTTTGCTCCCTTTCCATGACAAAGCGAAATCTTAGTCCTGCAGTTTTTAAATACTTATTTCTAAGAATGGTTTTAAAATGATGTCTTGTTGGGCCAAGTTAAAAAAAAAAAGTTTATAAATGAGAACTCCAACACTTGCTACGCTTACATTTGTTTACTGTGAAACCCATCATAATTAAGATTGTTCAGTCAACTTTGAAAATTTTTTTTGACATTTGAATCGAATGATTCTTCTGCATATTATGTCATCTTATCAGAAACGTCTAATTTACTAGGCATACAGCATTTAAATAATACATAATTATTAAAACTTTTTAGTTTCAGGGAGAGAGGAGCAAGAGAAAAAAACCTCCCACATAAAATATAAAACTGCTATTTTGAACTTATAGGATTATGTATTGAGAAAGCATTCTACTTGTTCACCAAACTGAAAGGATGTGTTAGCTTGTTTATGTATTTTTAGTAATAAAGAAAGCAGAATTAATGACCCTTGCCTTGATCTTCCCTGTGCAAACTGTTGGTTTACAGAGTGAATTCTTGTAGTTTCCTACTAGACATGGGAAGGCAAGGAGAAAAAGCTAAATCCCTGGGAAATAGATGATGATTTATCCCAACGAGTAAAAATTAAGAAAAATCATGGTTTGGAAGGCACATGTACAGTAAAAGCCAGAGTCCTTACAATGAACTTCAAGCCTATACTTGTTTGGTAGAGGGTCCTTTCTCACCTACTACTGGATTTTAAGCAAAAGCCCTTGTTCACTTTTGCTTAAAAGCCAGTCTGACCTTCTGTGTTAATCCATCAAGCACTCTCTTGCCTTGGGTTTTGCATTTGCTCTTCCCTCTGCCTGAAATGCTCTTCCTCCAGACAGCCTTGTGGCTGGTTCCTTTCCTTAAGGTCTCTACTCTATAGTCACCCATCAGTGTAGTCTTTTTTCTCTTACCATCCTAGTTTAAATAACCATCTCTCTCCCTCCACCCCTGACCAGTTTCCTCTCTGCCCCATTTTTCTTTTTGATATTGATGACCATTTGGCTTTTCTCCCTGAACTAGAGTTTAAACTTCTTATGAGGACAAGGAGGGGTATGGTCTATTTTATTCACTCTATGTCCCTATTACCTTAAATAGTGCTTGGCATATAGTAGTTATTTGGTATGTTTTGAATCAGTAATGTTCATAAGTGAATCTTCATTTTTGTAGATTTCTACCACAAAACCTTATGTATAACTTAAACTTTAGAAAAATTTGGTAAGTTGCATCCTTGCTTTAGAGGAGAGAATATTGTATAATATCTTGGTGGAGATGAGAATAATGGGAAAGTATTAAGTGATTTAGGACTTCTAGATTTGGTTTCTAATATTACTCAAATGAGACATTGGCTGAATTGTAATATGTTTAAACATCTTTAAGACGTTTTTCTGTTCTGTAAAATAATGATATTTCGTCATTTCACAAAATTATTTTGAGGTTTAATGTTTGTATAAATCTCTTTTTTTTTTTTTTGCGGTACGCGGGCCTCTCACTGCTGTGGCCTCTCCCGTGCGGAGCACAGGCTCTGGACGCGCAGGCTGAGCAGCCATGGCTCACCGGCCCAGCAGCTCCGCGGCATGTGGGATCTTCCTGGACCTGGACCGGGGCACAAACCCGTGTCCCCTGCATCGGCAGGCGGACTCTTAACCACTGCGCCACCAGGGTAGCCCCTGTATAAATCTTGGAATGTTTTTCCAAAGAGCTTTGCTCTAATATAGCACTGATCACATTATATTGTGATTATTTTCATGTCAGTTTCCTGTTATACTTACATATTCCTTGAGGTCAGGTACCAGTGACAGATTGTTTTTTTGCACACGCTCCATTCCCTAGATGGGTACCAAGCACATAGTTGCCCACAAACATTTTTCAGTTGAAAGTGAGAGAGAGTGTAATACTGTTATTCTTTTTACTTTCTATAGGAATCAAAGTTTAAGGAAACAGGTGTTATCACCCCAGAAGAGGTGAGTATTGAAGATATCAGTATAAAGCTGTTATTTTCTACAGTTACATAAAACTGGGTGGCTTTTGTGTTTTATAAGAGAACATCTTGAAATTTAATCTTGATTTGAGTAAAATTAGATCCTGTTGACTATATTAGCAATTTTGTAATTGTAATTACAATAATAGCAGTTTCTATTTCCCATAAAAGAAAATGTAACTTCCCTCTCAGTTTGCCATTTCTCATATTTTTCTGTAATTTCTTTTTATTTAGAAATGAGGGTGGGAGAGGAAATGGAAAAGATTCCTATAGTGACTTATCCTTCACTAATATTTGTATTATATTGAGCTGTGCAGTGGGCTCTGGCGTTTGTTGTCTTGCTTCTTTCTACCCCAAACATGAGTTTTTATGGCTTTCCATTTGGAAACTTTGTCTCAATGCTTGGATATTAAGTTTTCTATCAGTATTTAGCTTAAATATTTTATTGCTACATATTTAACATTGATTTTTTTTTCCCACCATTCTTTCACTTTTTCTACTAACCAGACAATGATGAATCTGCTTAATGCTGAAACAAATGGCTCTTTTATAGGCCAGTTGTGTTTTATATACTTTTAATACAGAATTATGTTTTGAGGAATCATTTTACTTGTTCACTAAATCTGTATAATAAAAGTATTGTCTTTCCTTTAGGTAGTTTATTTTGTTGTCTTTAGAGAAATACATTCTGGTCTAAAAATCCTTTTGGACTCCAGTTTTATGAATAGTTATGGTTACAGCAGACTTATTTTTTAGTCTTAATGAATGGTAAATAATTTATTTAAGCTTCACCTTTAACTCTCATTAAAAGTACCAGTCAATGGCAATGGAACTTTATTGAAATGAGGCATGTTGTATGATCTGGTTGTAAATTCCAAGACCTCAAGCCAGGGAATTAACTGATCTTTTAGTTTTCACTTGTGATGGAATCTCTTCAGTTCCAAATCCTTGTAAGTTCAAAGGATGGTGTGCTTAACTGAAAATTTTATCTAAAATTTTATCTAAAATTTTATCTAAAATTGTCTTCATGTTTAGTGAAGACACAGAATAGTATGGATAAAACCTAGAAGACCTGCCTTCTAGACCCATTTCTCTAATTTCTCCTATTCTGATTTAGGCAAATCAATTAATCTAGGCACAGGCCTCATGTTTCCTCATCTTTAAAATGAGGGATTTTGACTCGACATTCTCTAAAGAACCCAGTCTGCCTTAGGCATCATGAGTTTAATACCTTGAATGCCAAATAAAACTAAATTTTGAGCTTAATCATTAATGTTCTTGAAACTCAGTATCTAAAATAAAGAGCAGAGATGAAAGTGTGCTGTTTTTCTTGTACTCTTCGACTTTATCTCCTCTATGTGAAAATGGCTAATTGGTAAATAGGTAGTTGGATTTAGAGATACAAGTCTGTGGTCATTGAATAGAATTAAGCAAACCATTTTAAAACAGCTACTAATCCTACAATGAATAACTCTTACACTTAATTGTATCATGAAGTGATTTATGAATTTCCTCATTTTTAAACAAATGCAAGGCAAAAACTAGCTCAGCTGGGTACCAACCACATAATGCTGAATTGAGATAGAGTGCAATTATGGGATTTAATTAGATTAGAATGAGTCTAGAGGAAGAAAACCAGAAGACAAAATGCTTTGGATCTGTACTGAGTTGATCTGTTCATTTGTTTTCTCTTACTGTTTCTGGGCTTCTGGCTGTCAGCCTCTAACTACCTTTTTGTTTTCATTGAGAGGTGTGGAAGTATTGTGTTTAAAAATAAGGACAGGCATTATCTAATATGGTACTGTCTGACTAAAAATACTTTAATGTACAACATGTGTATGACTTGAGTAAATAGAGTACTAGTAATAGAGGATAGCTTGAAGAATAAAGTTGTTCATCAGAATGTTAATATTGATTCTACCTTGTTAAATTTATTCAGTCTTATCCAATATTTAATCACTAAGAGAAAGCTACTGTAAGCAGTATTGAGAATTTAGAAACTTGAATCTTTCTTTTGAACATAGGAAGCATGTAATAATAATAATGGCCACTGATAATGAGAGCAGATATACACATGTACTGAATATCATTAGTAGCATAGCAATTCTATGTTCTTTTATATTTTTCCTTATCTTCTAGTGTTTTTGTTATTTTTTCGATGGATGCCAGCAGAGGTGCTGGGGAATAAAATATTAGAGTCTTGTGATCTCAAGGCAGTATCATTAAAGAATTTTTAAGGTTTTAATTCTTTGTTTTGCTTGCACTTTGTTTAATTAATACTTTTTTGGTGATGATGAATTAGTTCCCAATAGCCGTAGAGTTATGCAGCATCTGGTTGCAAAGACCCAAAATGCTTAAAACCTGGGGGAGCGGGTGTTGATTTCATTTGGGTTTTTGTCTTTACCTAATCCCTTTAAGTAGTAAAGAAATTATTCAAATAAAAGAACAGAAACATTTTGTAAAGTTACTGTTGGGAGTATGCTGCTGAATCTTATCTTGTTAATCTATCTTCTTAAAAGAAGTTACTGTCAGAACTCTTATTTTATAGAGTTTTATTCTCTCAAATTAAAGCAGAATATCATACATAGACATACTTTTCTCAGAAAGACATTAGAAGGTTAAAGATAATATAATTTTTTGCTGTATAATAAACCCATGAACAATACATGATTTTAAGTTAGAGCTGTTGTGAAATAGTAATTGGGGACGTATGTGTGCATATAGCTTGAGTTGGGACACTGCAGTTGTGTTTAACAGACTTTCATTTTCTGCTCTCAAGAATAAGCAGGACTTCTGTCTTACGATAAGATCAGTCCATGCTCATGTATAATGGAAATTCTCAGAAGATTAAACTCTTTATTCCTGAGTCTGTTTTTCATTTCTGAAGAAAAACAAAAATTTGTACAATGTTCAGCCTGCCCAGAAAGTCCAAGATGTGTTAGAGGATTCAATTTTTTAATTGTCTTGGTGTTTTCTGATTCAATCCAAAAGCTTCTAACTTTTTCCCCATTGTTTGGCAGTACATTTCTCACTTTTATTAATGATTCCTTTAATATTGTGAAAAAGCTTTCAAAATAAGATGTTACTTAATTTTTTTTTAAAATGAGGGAGAAAAACTGTGTGCACTGTGATGTAATAAACTATTCTTACATCATAGACCTGTAGTTATTTAGTAATTTTTTCAAAGATCTTCATTGACTTTTCAACCAGTAGCAAGAATCGCTCTACATTTCATTCACCCATAAAGTGGTGTTTGGCATTTTAAAATCCTGTTGTGTTACCCTTATTCATTTCATGGTACTGTATGCTTTTGGCATTATCTAAATCCAGTGATTACAATTGAATAAAAAAATTAACAGCACTCAATATTTTTTCTTCCAAAATTAATATACATTTTCATGGATGTTAAAAATTTTGTAGTTTTAATAAATATTCAAAAATAAATCTTTAGGCTGGTAGAGCAAGTTGGTGCTGTTTGCATTTTAATTGATTATTTTGAATCAAGTTTATACAGGATGATTCCTTTGGTATTTTGCCACCTTATATTCAATGATGTTCAATTTTTCTTTTTTCCTTTTTTCATATTTCTTCTAAATCTTCAATAGTTTGTAGCAGCTGGAGATCACTTAGTCCACCACTGTCCAACATGGCAATGGTAAGTACTCTTGAGTGAGGAATAGAAAGTTTATAAAAGGTGTGACTTCATAATTTTGGCAGTTTACAAAATAGATTAGTGCATGAAAATTAGAATGACCTGTTTAACCCTCCTCTAGTAGATTTTTCTATTAAATAGTGCTCCAGTGTTGCTAAAGTAAAATAAATGAAGAAAAACTGAGCATTATGCCTGTTTTGTTTTGCTCTGTTAGCACGAAAGATGGAGATTTTTGAGATAAATGCCTTACTTCCTTTACCAGTATTCTGTTTCTTTATAGTGTCTAAGTCTGTTCTTGTGGTGGGTCTTTAAAAAATAATTTTCAAAAGTTTAATAACTTTGATTAGCTTTTTTTTCTGTTCATAAGAGTAATATTTAACATCTTTATTGGAGTATAATTGCTTTACAGTGTTGTGTTAGTTTCTGCTGTGTAACAGAGTGAATTAGCTGTATGTATACATATATCCCCATATCCCCTCCCTCTTGCATCTCCATCCCACCCTCCCTATCCCACCCCTCTAGGTGGTCACGAAGCACCGAGCTGATCTCCCTGTGCTACACAGCTGCTTCCCACTGGCTATCTATTTTACATTTGGTAGTGTATATATGTCAGTGCTACTCTCTCAGTTCGTCCCAGCTTACCCTTCCCCCTCCCCATTTCCTCAAGTCCATTCTCTACATCTGCATCTTTATTCCTGTCCTGTCCCTAGGTTCATGAGGACCTTTTTTTTTTTTTAGATTCCATATATATGTGTTAGCATATGGTATTTGTTTTTCTCTTTCTGACTGACTTCACTCTGTATGACAGACTCTAGGTCCATCTACCTCACTACAAATAGCTCAATTTCATTTCTTTTTATGGCTGAGTAATATTCCATGGTATATATGTGCCACATCTTCTTTATCCATTCATCCGATGATGGACACTTAGGTTGTTTCCATCTCCGGGCTATTGTAAATAGAGCTGCAGTGAACATTGTGATACATGACTCTTTTTGAATTATGGTTTTCTCAGGATATATGTCCAGTAGTGGGATTGCTGGGTCATATGGTAGTTGTATTTTTAGTTTTTTAAGGAACCTGATTAGCTTATTTTTCAAATTCAAATGTATTGATTTTTTTTTTTTTGTGGTACGTGGGCCTCTCACTGTTGTGGCCTCTCCCGTTGCGGAGCACAGGCTCCGGACGCACAGGCTCAGTGGCCATGGCTCACGGGCCTAGCTGCTCCGTGGCATGTGGGACCTTCCCGGACCGGGGCACGAACCTGTGTCCCCTGCATCGGCAGGCGGACTCTCAACCACTGTGCCACCAGGGAAGCCCTGAATTTTTTTATGACATTAATAACTGCAGAATTTTGCAGAATCTTATGGTTCTTTACCATAAGACCTTCTTTAAGGTTCAAAAGTTTCTCCCCTTTTTAGGAATGAGCTCAAAAGTTGAGAGATTCATGATACCAAATAAGGTCTTAATTGGAAATCTACTTGTAACAGACTTTTCAAATTTTTATTTTCCTCATTAACTTTTCTTTTAATTATAAAGTAATTTAAGCAACTAGCAGTTCTTGTAATGTGTTTTTTAAATATCTGAATAATAACAGAATGTTTTAAAACAACTTCAGTTTCATTACTTTGAATACTTACGATAAAAGCATCTGGCAGTAGCTGCAAAATTGATCCCAATACTGGCAGACTATTTTAATTAGGCTAGAATTGTTTGGAATTATCATCTTGTTTGTATATGAGTGGTTCAACTTGTTACATCCTTTTTTTTCCCTCAGTGACACTTTTTCAATTGTAGTTGAAAGGTAGAGTTTTGATTTGGGAGCAGGGGTTCTAGAATTAACAAGATTCTAATTGATAATGTTTTCCTTAATATCTAAAGAGCTTAAATAATTAAACTATTTAAAATCACAGTTAGAATTCTCTTTCATCTGTGGCCTCTTCTATTACCCTTAATTTTTTTTTTTTAACAAGTCCTTGCCCCTCTGTGAGTTTCATGATTCTGTCTGTCCCCTATTTGGGGACCGTGGGCCTTTTGGGATCTGTAAAATAATAAAGTGGGTTCCTGGACTGTTTTCAATATTTCAAAAAGTCAAAGAGAAACTGCATTTGTGTCACCGAGCCTTTGGCCAATGCCCAACCTACCCTTAATTTTTATGCTTAACACGTATCCAGAATAGTTCTTACTGCTTTTGATCAATTGCTCTTTATCTTGTAGAACATTGTTTTTTATGTACCAAGGAAGGCCGAAATGTCAGGTTCATTTATTTTTATGTCCTTGTCTTTCCTATGTGTATTTCTGTTCCATATTTTAAATTATGTTCATATTATAGAAGCGTTCTGATTTTAGACTTTTTTCCTCCCTAAATTGTTAAAACTATATTTAGCTATGTTGTGGTCTACAATATATTTGTATATTTCAAGTCATATAGATATATAAAATTTAAGGTAATAGTCATTCTATGGAAAAAGAACTAAAGGATTTTCTTCAATACACGTGTGATAGATATACATTTTCTTTATTCAGATTTCTTTGTTGAAGCCCGTAGTTGTCTAGTTAGTTTAGTTGTATAATCTGTAGTATTGTTATAGGGGTTGGTATATATAGACAGGATCTTCTTTTAGCAGGTAGTAGTTTATAGTTCCATTTCATAAATTGTGATGGTTTAAATAATTTTATTGTAACTTAGAACTCAATTATATCACACTCCAATGTCTGTACTTCGGCTAAATTGTTGGGACCAAAGGAGCAATTCATTTTAAATCAGTGCTAGAAGCAGACCATTTCTATGCTATATGTTCATGTTTACAGGTGCCATCGTGACTGTATTATATCATCTTCCCACAGAACTTCAGGCATTACCATGATGTTGTTGAATTTGACACTTGGAAATGGTCTAAAGATACTAGAAGCCTGCCAGATGGTTTTAGGACATTTCCTGGCTTTATCTTATGCTCAAATCTATGGTTTGAACTTTAGACTGAAGCTTAAGACGGCAGCAGAACTCAAAATTTATGCTCATTTATATTTTTGACAGATACCACATGCCACTCTAGCTCTGACCAATTCCCCTAGGTGACCCACAGAAGAATGTTTGAACAAATTTCTGAGTGAGATATTCCACAGTAGCCCCCCCAAAATCAAATAGCTGGCTCTGACCCACAGAGGGAGCAGTGTTCAAGAGCAGGAGCCCTAGAGTCACTTGGCTCCATCCTGGCTCCTCTACCTTCTGGTTTTGTGACTGTGGGCAACCCGACTTCTTTAAGCTTTTGTTTACTTATAAAATGGGAGTATAAATATTACTCAGTATTTAGATATCTGCGGATTATATAAAAATACTGCATGTTAGAGTTCTAGGTCCTATACTTAATATGCACTCAATAAAAGGATTTTTTGTTTGTTACAACCATTATTCTCAACATTATCATCTTGTGATTCAAAGCATCTTTTATCTCTTAGTTCCAATTTTAATACAGTGGTAGGAATGTGAATCTTGTGAACCACCTACTTTGTTATGTAATGTCATGGAGCTATTTTTCTGCCTCTTCTTGGTCTTCAGATGAGCAGTACTTTAAGATTAAAAATCTGAATGAGATTATATTTGGTTAGAGGCAAACACAATAGTTGCATAATATAGTTCTGTATTATTCTACCTTTTTGTCTAATATTTAATCCAAATTCTTTTGGTCTGTCTGCATCTCTTGGTACATTTCACTTACAATAAATATTGCTGTGCTCTTCATTGCCGTGACGTATGTCACTTATGGCATCCTTCCCAAACCAATCCTAAAATAATTTTCTCAGGGGTGTGGATTGTGTAGTGTTGAGATTAACATGTGATACCTTCTGTCTTTGTCTTTTAAAATATTTTTTGTATTTTGGTGCTTTTCACTCTTTTTAAAGGGCTACAGGAGAGGAATTGAAAGTGAAGGCTTACCTACCATCAGGCAAACAATTTTTGGTCACCAAAAATGGTAAGAATTATGTTGTATGTATTAGTTAATTTTGCGCAAAGAGTTAACATTTTTTAAAAAACCTTAGCACTTGCTGATCTTAATTCATGCTTAAAGCGGTACTTGCAGCTTCCCTCATACAGAAATTTGGAAATTTAATGAAACTCTGGATTTTCTATGGGTAGAGTATTTTTTCCATACTTGATTTTATCTCCTTCCTTTTTGTTATTTCTTTTTGCCAAAAAAGTCTCGTTTTAAGATATGAAGGAAAAGAGCTTTAAGCAAGATGGACTTTTTTCTCATTGAGCTTTTTAAGCAGACTTCATAATCATAATCTTTTTAGCTATTTTAATCATCTTTAGACTTAAATTTTTCATGGAAAGTATAACTTATACTATCTTTGATATCTAAAATCTCAAAGCGAGAGGTTTTATTGTCCGTTGTGTCATTGAAAGATTGCCTATAGGCACAAAAATGTTTCTGAAACAGGTATTTATGAAGTTAATGAAGTTATTTATGAAGCTAATTTGAAAACAACATCAAAACGTTGTTACAGTCCCTATCTAATCACATAACAATACATTGATTTCTATTCTAATTTGCTCATTATAGGAAAGGGAAAACATGTACAAAACATCAATTTTTTATTTCCTACAGTATATGTTTTGATAGGATTGGACATTTATATCTTGCTTGTTTTAAAAAAAAATCAGGAGATTAATAGCATTTTGTTGACCCCATGTCGTAATGTTGTTACCTTATAATTTTTCAATTTTAGGCTTATATGAATTATAATACCTGTTATTCGATACATTTGCTATATGAAAAACTTGGCACCAATTTGTATAAGAGAGTAAAGTTTAGCAGGTTAGTGAACTTTAACTGGTTTATCCATTATGAATAGCTGGAGCTTAAATATGAATTATGAAATACATGTTGAAAGTTATTTTAGGATTGCAAACCAGAGGTCACCTCTACCGCCTCCGAGTGTGACAGGTGGTGCCTCCATGTCCTGAGAGTAAAGCTGTTAAAATAGTATATTATTCATTAGCCTGAGGTTGAACGATGTCATCTCTGACTTCAGCTTTGTTGATCTTCACAGACCATCAGGGTAGAGAATATATAGAACACTCCCAGTAGAGCCTTTGTATTTGTCTTCTAACAAAGCTATTTAGGGAAAGATAAGTGTGGTCAAATAATTTTGTGGGTTGAATGTAACTCTTAAATTAAGTACTCCTATTAGAAGTAAAATATAATATTTACCTAATATTTTGGTGGCAGAAATATATTTTATGGAATAAAGTTTCTCTTTTTTTAATGGATTTATAGGAAGCAGATTATGTCCTAGTAACTGTTTTTGCCATTTTTTTTACAGTGCCATGCTACAAGCGGTGCAAACAGATGGAATATTCAGATGAATTGGAAGCTATCATTGAAGAAGATGATGGTGATGGGGGATGGGTAGATACTTATCATAATACAGGTAAGAGGAGATTAGAATGGCATGTATTTAGTTTAAATTGTTTTAAACTCCTTTACAATCTTTTATAACAGCCTTCATTTTTAAAAAAAGGCTACATAAAGGCATATTATGACTTAGTTTTAATAAAGAAAATACGTTCTGAGTTTAAATCTAGGATACTAAAAACAAGTTTTCTCCCTCTAACTCCTAGAGAATAGGAGGTATATCAAATGTAGTGGTAGAGCAGGGTTTCCCAGTCTTAGTACTATAAACATTTTGGGCAGGATAGTTCTTTGTCATAGCATTTTCTGTGCATTGCAGAATGTTTAGCAGTATCTCTGGGCTCTACCCACTAGATGCCTGTCACATCCTCCCAGTTATGACAACCAGAAAAGCCTCTAGACATTGCCAGGTATTCTGCGAGGGGCAAAATTGCTACTCTCAGTTGATACTCACTGCAGTAGTCAGAGGGCTAAATAATCTGCACAGGAAAAAGTACCTCATTAAGTCTGTTTCTCCTCTTCTCTGAGTAAAGGATACTGCCATCATTTCCTTATGATGATATAGAAACAGATTTAGGAATTGAGCTCCTTGATTTGAAGCTCTTTTGTTCCTTAATGAGTTGAATGTTGTCATGTCAAGGCCTAGAGAAAATAGATTGAACAACTTCTTAAAATAATTTCAAAAATCATCCTCTCTTCTCCACTGAGTAGTGCTGTTGGACATTTTCTTTTTCTTTTTTCCCCTGGATCTTTCCAGAATCTTTTAGCTGCTCTGCTTTAGTCTTCACATGACTGGGAAATATGAGTAGCACATCTGTAGGAAATTGCCTGTTGACTGAATAGAGCCATTGGTTATAGCACTGTATTTCTGATATCAAGTTAGTGAGTTTCTCAAGTTGTCTAGTTGTATTTTATTCCATAACCCCTACCCCAAAATCCAGGTACATATTTACAGAGGCATTCATCACAGAGATAAGCAGGTGCCGGAATGATTGGATTGACAGAAATCTATTACAGAAATTCTACAACTAAAGAAATGTTTGCCATGTTGACAGAAGACAAGTAGCATCATTTTCTTACATAGAAAGCAACATAGTATTATACTTCATTTGATGTGGTGTACATAAATTCTAAGTAATGTTTATGAGAGATACCCTTAGAATTTTAGGTTTAAACTATATTCTGATTGGCTTAAAGCAGTGCTTCCAGCTGACTCATGAGGCTAGGTGCCTGGTTCTTTATTCACCTCAGTTCCCTTTGCTTCATTACTGCTTTTCTTCTCTCAGGTTTCTTTTATTTCTGTTAGCCCTTGTGTTAGTCATGATTCTCCAGAGAAACCATGGATATAAATACAGACAGGTTTGTTTTGAGGAATTGGCATATGTGATTGTGGAAGCCAACAGTTCTGAAATGTACAGGTCAGGCTGGCCAGCAGCCTGAAGACTCAAGGAACAGTTGATTGCTGCAGCTGGAGCCAAAGGCAGTCTGGAGGCAGAATTAATTCTTCTTCTTGAGCACTCAGTCTTTTTCTCTTAAGGCCTTCGACTGATTGAATGAGGCTCACCCACATCATGGAGGGTAATCTGCTTTACTCTAAGTATACTGATTTAAATGTTAAGCACATCTAAAAAATACCTTCACAGCAACATCTAGACTGCTGTTTGATCAAACTATGGGACACAATAACCTACCCAAGTTGAGTTGACATATGAAATTAACCATCACAGCCTTATAGAGTATTACCTTCATTAGAATCATTTGAGCTGTCTTTTTCTTTGCCAGGATGTCCTACTTTTAGGAGAATCTGGTTTAATGGGGTACTACTACATTATATTTAAACAGATTGAAGAGATTTATTTTCTTTTGTTTCTATGTAGTAGATTCAGTGAATTGTTTTGTAATAGCAATTTATTACGTTAATATTTGGGCTTTACTGTTATAAAATAATCATACCTATCATAAAATAATTTCTAAAAAAACTACTGTGAAGTAAAAGTTTTATGCTAGAGCTGTGGATTGTGACATTTTCCATTTGTGAAAATGAGTCATTCTTTGGTTTGGATATATTGAACAGATATATCAAAGCTTTAGAAGATTAACAAGGGAGCAAAGCATATTTTGTATTTAGGGTTTTTTTTTCTTTAATATTTCCCATCCTTGTTGAACTATTTAATTGAGAACACTGATGGGTATTTTGAATTAGAAATATTGTTTAACTGACTTATGATGCTGCCATCTGCTTAATGTCCCTTTCATTGAGATAAGTAGGTTCCAAGGTAGTTGCTTAATGAGGTGCACTGGACAGAGCATTGAACCAAAAAGGTATGGGTTGAGTCCCAGATTATTCATGTAACTGTCTGTGAGATTCATGCAAATTACTTTCTTTTTCTGGAGACTTCATTTCTTTATAGGGAGAAATCATTACCTTACAGAATAGTGTTTGTAAGGATTATATAAGATATAGAAACAGTAAAATAAAAAGTCCTATATAAATCTGATATGATATTACTACCTCTGAATGTCCAGGATTTCTGAAGCAAATAGCATATATTTTTTAAATTTTTAAAAATTAATTTATTTTATTTATTTTATTTTTGGCTGTGTTGGGTCTTTGTTGCTGCACGTGGGCTTTCTCTAGTTACGGCAAGCAGGGGCTACTCTTTGTTGCAGTGCATGGGCTTCTCATTGCGGTGGCTGCTCTCGTTGCACAGCAGGGGCTCTAGGCACGAGGGCTTCAATAGTTGTGGCATGTGGGCTCAGTAGTTGTGGCTCACAGGCTTAGTTGCTCCGCGGCATGTGGGATTTTCCCGGACCAGGGCTCGAACCCGTATCCCCTGCATTGGCAAGCAGATTCTTAGCCACTGCGCCACAAGGGAAGCCCCTAAATAGCATATTTAGTATAACCAGTATCTTGTTGAAAAAATTTCAGTGCAGGTTTAAATATAAATACTGGGTTGGCCAAAAAGAGCATTTGGTTTTTAAATAAAAATAAAAGACACCTTTTTCATTTTCACCAAGAACTTTCCTGAACAACGTATTCACCTTTCTGTTCCACTACCTTCTGCCATTTTTCAGGCAACTTCATAATTGCATCTTCCCAAAACTTTATATCTTTTTTTTTTTTTGCGGTACGCGGGCCTCTCACCGTTGTGGCCTCTCAGGCTGCAGAGCACAGGCTCCGGACGCACAGGCTCAGCAGCCATGGCTCACGGGCGCAGCCGCTCCGTGGCATGTGGGATCCTCCCGGACCGGGGCACGAACCCATGTCCCCCGCATCGGCAGGCGGACTCCCAACCACGGCGCCACCAGGGAAGCTCAAAACTTTATATCTTTTTGAGCAAAGAACTGTTCCAGGTGCCTTTTACAGTCTTCCAGGGAATTTAAATTTTTTCCATTAAGAGAATTTTGTAAAGACTGAAATCATTGGAAATTCGAAGGTGCAATGTCTGGTGAATATGGCAGATGAATCAGAACTTCCCAGCCAAGCTGTGACAGTGTTTGCCTGATCATCAAAGAAACATGTGGTCTTGTATTATCCTGATGGAAGATTATGTGTTTTCTGTTGACTAATTCTGGATGCTTTTCACTGAGTGCTGCTTTCAGTTCGTCTAATTGGGAGCATTACTTGTTGGAATTAATCGTTTGGTTTTCCAGAAGGCGCTCATAATAGAGGACTCCCTTCCAATCCCACTATATACACAACATCACCTTCTTTGGATGAAGACCGGCTTTTGGTGTGGTTGGTGGCGGTTCATTTTGCTTGCCCCACAGTCTTTGCCATTCCACGTTATTGTACAGTATCCACTTTTCACTGCCCGTCACTGCTTGTTTTAAAAACGGAACATTTTCATTATGTTTCAGTACAGAATCGCATGCGGAAATACAGTCAAGAAGGTTTTTTCCAGGGACTTCGCAGTGGTTAAGAATCCACCTACCATTGCAGGGGACTTGGGTTCGATCCCTGGTCCAGGAAGATCCCACATGACGTGGAGCAACTAAGCCTGTGCGCCGCAACTACGGAGCCTGCACTCCAGAGCCTACGTGCCACGAATTTGAAACCCGTGTGCTCTAGGGCCCCCATGCTGCAACTACTGAAGCCAGTGCACCTAGAGCCCATGCTCCACAACAAGAGAAGCCAACACAGTGAGAAGCCCGCACACTGCAAGAAAGAGTAGCCTCTGCTCGCCGCAACTAGAGAAAAAAAAAAAGCCTGCACACAGCAACAAAGACCCAATGCAGCCAAAAAAAAAAAAAAAAAAAAAAAAAGGTTTTTTCTGCTTATCTTATGTGGAACCCAAACATCAAAGTGATTAACATAACCAAGCTGGTGCAAATGATTTTCAACGCTTGATTTGGATATTTTGCGTATGTTGGCTATCTCCCATGTGGTGTAACGTTGATTGTTCTTAATTAATGTCTCAAATTGATCAGTATCAACCTCAACTGGTCTACCTGACCGTGGAGCATTGTCCAGAGAGAAATCTCCAGCACGAAACTTCACAAACCACTTTAGACATGTTCGATCAGTCACAGCACCTTCTCCATACACTACACAAATCATTTTTTTGCATTTCTGTTATGTTTTTACCTTTCTTGAAATAATAAAGCATAATATGCCGAAAATGTTGTTTTTCTCCCATCCTCAACAGTAAAATGGCTACACAAAAATTCACCAATTTTGATGTTTTTTTTTTAAATGCATGCTGATATGACAGCTGTCACGTACAATCTAAAAAAATTGTTTGGAATGAAGTTAGATAACTAAATGCTATTAGAGCCATCTTACGGAAAACACCGAATGAACCTTTTGACCAACCCTGTATGATTCCTGTAATCTCTTAATCTGTTCATTTTATGAGGATGAATATTTATTTAGATAGACTCACACAAGGAAAGTAAATAAGTGAAGAATAGTAAATGAGGAATGATAGAGTAGGATAATTTATGGTAAAATATTAAATTGGTATTTAAAATTTTTAATTTTATTTTTAATATGAAAGGACCCTTTGGGATTATTTATTCCTATTAGAGTTCATTTGTGAAAGTGCTGCTAACATTGCCTCCTCGTTTCAGAGAACTTTGAGAATTTAGGTAATAAGTATTTTTATATTTCTTAAATCAGGTAAATGGAGGATGTTTACAACTTAATTTTAGTTATATTCTGCTGAATTTTAAACAGGTATTGCAGGAATAACCGAAGCAGTTAAGGAGATTACACTGGAAAGCAAGGTACTGGTTGTTTACTTATGTTTCTAAATTCAGTGACCTAGTTATTTGCATGTATATTTATTTTGAGATTATTCATATCATTTTTATGCAAACTCTAATTATTTATTATCAAGCTCTTTTAAATTCCAGCTATTTTATTCCCTCTCATTTTTCTACATCAACATACCAAAACACTGCTGTTTCCTAGTGCTTCTCTTTTCTTTAATCTGTCAAATGGTTAAGAACATTTTTTGAGATTGTAACTGGTTAAAATCTACAAATTTTTTTACTAATTGGGAAGATTTCTAGGCCATTTTAAAAGAAACGGCTTTTTAAGTATAAGTACAAAATGGTCTTCAAGTGGAGGTTTTGAGGGGATTTATTTACTTGCTGATCAGTAGCTGCTGATGGTATCGTGTTTAAATTTGTAGTTTAAACATTAAGTAATTTACTCATTTCTTCTGTAGTTTCTTAATTTACTGCTAATTTGAAGGATTCTTGCTTTTTTGTTTTATTTTTTTTGAAAATTTAAAGGAAACTTTAGTTTATGTCATCCAAAATCATGCCATTTTGGATGAGTGGAAGCTAAATGGGTTTCATTGTACAGTTTATTTGAAGGAAGGGTAAAAATATATAATTGGGTAGAAATTTTCTGCTTGAAAGTTTTCAGTTAATTTAGACTATCTGTATTACATTAGCTTTTCCATTTCTAGAGAAAGAATGATTACAGTTGTCTTCATATTTTTGATATAGTTGTTTGAAATAATATAGAAAAAAATACGAAATGCCTTCACCCTTATCTTTTCTTAACTATTTTGTTCACAGTCAGATCTCTTAGAAGATAGAATATTTGGACAGAATAATTGTGTTCCTTTTGTCCTTATGAAACATTCAACTACAACAGTTCCTAGTTTAAGATAGTTTTCTTTATGTGTTTTTGTCATTTGGATCTTTTGGGATTTGTTACCTGGGGCTTAACAGAAGGTGTTAGAAACCAAAACAATACTTTTTTTCCCTGTGTACAATTTTATGCTTGCTAGGGATTTAAGGTTCAGTTCAGCCTGAGAATTCATCCTTTTGAAGTTTTACTTTTTGGAGAATTTGAATGATAAAGGAAAAATTACATAAATGGCTTTGCTGCTTCAGAAGCTCCTGTTTACTCCAGCCATTAGTATGTATGCTTCAGACTTTGGGAATGATAAACGGCAGAGGAGTGTGGATAGCATTATTTGATAGGTTTATGGTAATTCTTTTAAGAATTTTTAATAAATGCAATAATGGTTAATATGGTACTTTGTATCCCACTTAACATTCTTATGTCCTAGTAAAGGTTGACTATTTAGAATTAATTTACAACTAGAATATATCTTCCCTGTCACTTCCTGTTTAATATAGAATTTACATGATTATTTATAATTTAGTGCTTAGAATACTTGCTATCCAGAGTAAAATTATAAATTAGGTGAAACTAAATGTCCAATTTTTTTACCTACTACATTGACTTCAGATTTTTAGAATATTAATTTCGTGAAAATGATAATTGTATGTTAGGCTTGGCTTTGATTAGCATTATTTCATTCTAGTGCAAATGTAGTTAAGAACTGAAATCTTATGTGTTCTAGTAACTGTAATTGCTTAATTCAGTCAGGAATGTTAACAAATTAGAGAATATGATATTTATAATAATAAATTTAACTTATAAATGTATTGTGATTTATAGATATATAGCTTTTTCTCCTTTAAGTATGCAAGTTAACTTTGAATTGGTTTTCTAATACTAATGAATTGCTTAACTAGAAGTATTGTTTTGTTGGAAGTGCAGCTGGCAACTTTTTTAGATGACTTGGTGCTTCTATGATACTTTTATATTTTTCAGTCACAGCACTTAGCACATCACTCTTAAAGATTGGCTTATGGGTTTGTCATCTGATGGAGGAGTTTCTTGAGCATAAGAACTATCTTATCACTCTTATTTTTACAGTGGTTAGTTAGCACTGCCGGCATGTGGGTGCTCAGTATTTGAACTAATGAACGTATTTAAGTGACTTTAAATATAATCAATTTCAAAGGACAGTATAAAACTCCAGGATTGCTCAGCATTATGTGAGGAGGAGGAAGAGGAAGATGAAGGAGAAGCTGCAGATATGGAAGGTATTGTGTTCTGGATTTGCTTTACTCACAATAGAATATTGCTTTTAGAATTGGTGTAATTGATGTGAGTTAAGAATTCTACTCCATTGAGTTCTAAATTTAACATTTAACAGCCTAGAGAGGATTTGTTTAGTTTAAATTTAATCAGCACAGAACTTATCTTGGTCTTAGACTCTTCTACTTCACCCAGAGCATAGCTGTGATAGCATTATTTCTGCTGAGATCAGTACTGATCATAAATCTTTAATGCTGGGTACAGCCGTAAGACACAGATTCTTAAGCTAATTCTTAAATTCTTTCAGAACAGAACAAAATTTGTTCTGGCATTTAGTATTTTCTTTTTCCTTTTTGATAACATCTTACTACTAAAACCTTATGATAGTGATTCTTAATGGGGCCTTTTGAACTACATGGAATCCCTCCACTGCTCCCTGAAAATCTGAAGTGCCTTCCTAGGATTGCTAGCTGAGACTCACTGCATTAGTGAATCATTGTTACAAGAGATTGAAACCCACTGTACTAACATAACACGGTAATACGGGTCTAAAAGTATACAGCTTTGATTCTGTTAACCATTTCCTCCTTTTTTTTCCTCTCTTGATTTTTTTTTTTTTTTTGCATTACATGGGCCTCTCACTGTTGTGGCCTCTCCCGTTGCGGAGCACAGGCTCCGGACGCGCAGGCTCAGCGGCCCTGGCTCATGGACCCAGCCTCTCCGCGGCATGTGGGATCTTCCCAGACCGGGGCACGAACCCATGTCCCAAACCCGTGTCCCCTGCATCGGCAGGCAGACTCTCAACCACTGCGCCACCAGGGAAGCCCCTCCCTTGATTTTTTGACACAGGATTTTCTTCCTCTTTCCTTGACTGTTTCTTGTAAAAAGTCATCTTGCTGGGCTCTTTTACTTCTGCTTCACTGTTAAATGTTACTATTTCATGGGGTTTCACTTTTTTTTTTTTTCTGCTCACTCCCAGGTAGATTTTTATCTACTCTTATGACTTCTGTAATTGAATACTGTGGTCTGGCACAGAATTGTTTACAACAGGAAAAATGGTATATAAATTACATTAGATTCTCTATGAGAGTTTAAATATGAATATGTGTATGTATAGAGAGAGGGTTAGTTGGAAAAAGGAAGAGGATTTAAAAAAGACAGGGCAGATATTTTGGAGGCTGTAAGGTGGCTAAATCCCCCCAATACATAGGATTTAGTGAGAGAGAATGCAAATGTAGAAGGTAGTGTCAGTAGAGTTGAAGCACCATAATGGCAAGTGGTGTTCGATGATGAGGAGGTGACAGCATAGCCTAATCAACCAGCGTAGCCTTTACTTAAAAGTACCTTTTTTAGTTTTGTTTCCTAAATTACTTTGAGTTTCTGTGAAACCTAGCTGTATATCTGTTCCTGAATTCTAGTAAGAGTCTTGTCCTTATTTCCACTGTGTACTTCTATTCTTTGAGGAAATCCAAATGAGTTACTTGTAACCGAAATTGCTCACAGCATCCTCATATACCATTTCTGTGCTCAAGACATCCATGTCTAAACCCCCAACCCAGATCTCCTGAATTTCATATCTACTTGTTTAGTTTCATTTCTACGTGGATGTCTCATAATTGTCAGAACCACCTTCTGTACAAATACTCTTTCTGGGTTCCATTTGTCTCTGAATGGCACACAGTTGTCCCGGTTGGAGTGGGGAACCTTATGAATAAAATACTGTTTTTAGAGTACAAGCTGTGGGACTGCCTTAAATATCTGGCAGCCTTTTAGTATGTTTGTTACATTTCCCTTGGATAGAGTTAAAGAAACAATTGCTATATATGGAATTTTGCTTAAAAACAGTGTTGTTGGTATCTAATATAACAGTTAATTTTCATCCATCATTCATCAAATATTTATCAAGCAATACAGTATCTATATATCAGATACTGTATTTGGTGCTGGAGACAAAGCAGTAGACATGATCTCACGGAGCTAATATTTGATTTAGGGGACACAGACAAAAAACAGTAGATAAGCAAAATATATACTGTCTTAGATGGTTATAAGTGTTAGGGAGAAAAATAAAGGTGGGAGGGGATAGGGAGTCTTGTAGTACGATGAGTGTTGTAATTTTTAAATAGGTTAGTCAAGGAAGAACCTCATTGAGGATATACCTTTTAAGTAAAGTCTGGCAGGAAGTGAGCGGACAAGCTGTTTGGATATCTGAGGAAGAGTGCAAAGGCCCTGAAGTGGGAGCATGTGTGGCTTGTATAAAATACTGCAAGGAGGCTCCTATGTCTAGAGAGGAGAGAGGGGAGAGTAATAAGGCATGGAATCAGAGAGGTAACCCGGGGACCAGATCTTGTAGGGCCCTGGCTTTAACTCAGAGTGAGACAAGAAGCCATTGGAGGGTTTTTCTAAGTAGAGGAACAGCTGAGAACGAGATTTAACATCTCAACAGAATCACTGTGACTTCAGTGTTGAGAATAGAGTGAAGGGATAGGGACAACAGTTGGGTGGCTACTTTGATAATCTAGGCAAGAAATGACTGTGGCATGGCCTCGAGTAGGAATTGGAAGTGATGAGAAGCTGCAGATTCTGGACATATTTTGAGGGTAGGGCCAAAAAAGGATTTGTTGCTGGATTGGATGTGACATGAGGGAGAGAGAGTACTCAAGTGTGACTCCAAGGTTTTTGACCCAAATGTCTGGAAAGATGTCATTATTGAGATGGGGAAAACTGTAGGAGTGAATGGCTTTGGAGGGGGAGTCAGGAGCTCAGTTTTTGACATGTGATATTTGCTGTGCTCCTTAGTCACTCATTGTAGTCCTAAGTAAACAATTAGGTATCCATGTTTGCAGTCAGGGAATAAATTTAAGAGTCATCAGCATTTAAAGCCCTTGGGACTAGATGAAATCATCAAGGGAGTAAGTGTGGATAAAGAAGAGACAAGGTCCAAAAACTGAGCCTGTAGTTACTATAGATGATGAAGGGGAACCAGCATAGGAGATAGTGAAGGAGAAGCTAGTGAGGTGGGAGGAAAGCCAGGAAAATGTAGTATCTTAAAGGCTGAGGAAAGAAAACGTTCCAAGGAAGAGGGAATAAATCATGCCAGATGTTCCTGAGAGGTCAATTAAGATGAAAACTGGGAATTGACCACTGGATTCAGCCAAGTGGAAGTCAGTGATGACTTTAACGAGCACATTTTATGCAATTCTATAAATAGCCTTGTGCACCCTATGGAGTCACCTAGGGCTCTGCAGTATTATTGTGCCAGTTGGTATTAGTAATAGACTGTTGTAGCACAGGCCAAGCCTTAAGCCTGCTAACTTTCTCTGGCTTTGTCAGGTAAAGTGTCTGCTGCTTTAGAAGTATAGAATTAGCTCCCTCATGTTTATTCAATATCTTCAGTCAGAACAAAAGCAAAAACCCAGGTTTTGAATGATACTCTGAAGTAATATGTAATTTGGTTTAGGAAATTACTTCGAACTTGATTAATCTTTTGTTGCTTTTTTAAACAGAATATGAAGAGAGTGGATTGTTGGAAACAGATGAGGTTTGTAAATCAAGTTTTCTCTTTAGTTAATTTTTAATGAGTAAACTTGGGGATTAGTGTTCTTAATATCTTGATCTATCAAATGAGTTTTTAATATGTGTACATTGTTTACAGTATATAACATTTTAGCTTTAAATTTTGTTATATCTGCTGTTGAATAAAAAATATATGGGATGGGAAAAATAGATTTTCTAAAACAAGACATTCATAGTGATTTTAATGGTTGTAAATTTTTCTCCACTATTACCAGGCTACTCTAGATACAAGGAAACTAGTAGAAGCTTGTAAAGCTAAAACTGATGCTGGAGGTGAAGATGCTATTTTGCAAACCAGAACTTATGACCTTTACATCACTTATGATAAATACTACCAGACACCACGACTATGGTTGTTCGGCTATGATGAGGTAAAAATAAAGAAAGACATTTTAATGTAAATATTTTAAATTTTTGTGTTGAATTCTTTTGTCATTAGGCCCATGGATATATACTTTTGCCTTTTAAATTTTACAAATCATTTGTTTTATAATTTTGTGATTTATGTTGAGTTTGATTCTTATTTTGAAGAAACTGAATTATCCATTGTAACACCACCACTGCTAAGAATTAAACAGAAATAATCTGTTACATTTATTTCTTGGTCCCTGAGCTTATTTATCCCTTCAAAATGTGAGGAAAATTGAAGTTGGTTTGTTGTATTAAATTTTGTTTGAGATTATATCTATTGGATATATAGGCATTTGTAGAATGATCATATTGCATGTAGTTTTTTTCCTTAAGAATTTCACTTAATTGAATTAAAGGATAACTGAAATAAAAGTAACTTGTTTAACCTGTCATTCCAATGACTATAAATGGGAAACAAGAAAATAAAACAAAATCGGCCTAAAAGATGTTAGAAAGTTATAAAATGTTTTGATAGCCATGAACCTGCCTTTTTGTAGGATCTTTTCTGTATTAGATGGTGGCTGATGTCACATAACCTTGATGGACAGACTCTCTCCTCCCTCCCTCCCTACTTGGTGTAAATAAATCCTT
This sequence comes from Stenella coeruleoalba, assembly GCF_951394435.1. NCBI lineage: Eukaryota > Metazoa > Chordata > Mammalia > Artiodactyla > Delphinidae > Stenella > Stenella coeruleoalba. Next base: position 85,897,577 of record NC_137150.1, read on the forward strand.
GGCCCAAAATAATCTGGTGATTCTAAATAGTATAGAATTCAGAACTGCAAGTGATGTGGGAGGTGGGGATAAGTATAAACCCTGAAGTTTAGGCCTAAAAGTTTTTAAACAGTAATTTCAAATGAAGCACTTTTTATGGTTTTAGCAACGGCAGCCTTTAACAGTTGAGCACATGTATGAAGACATCAGTCAAGATCATGTGAAGAAAACAGTGACCATTGAAAATCACCCTCATCTTCCACCACCTCCTATGTGTTCAGTTCACCCATGCAGGTGTGTCTGTGTGTGTGTGTGTGTGTATTTGTGTGCATGTGTGTGTGTGTATACTTCATGGATTTACTACTTGGGAGTCTGTATAAACATGGTGCCCGAACAGAAAAAATTTACTTAATAAATAAAATTCTCTTTTATCTTCCTTAGGAATGTTTTTGTGCTTAAATAATATATAAGACAAGGAAAAAAAACCTTACCAATTTCCTTTAAGTTTAAATTCATTAAGAATAATTTTTGTCCTTTGTGTATGTTTAGTTATAGTATAGATCTTTGTGATTTCACTCCTGTTATTAGCTCCAAGAATACTTTGGAAGATCCTTTTTAGATTAAAAAATACTAATCATTTAGACATGGTTTGCTCTATTGTGATATATCTTTCTGCGAATGTGCAATGTAAAGTTAACTTTGTGCTTTTTCTAGGTGACCATTTATCTCTTTTTATTGGTTAGTGAAGGGAGATGTGTGTAGAATTTCTATTCCTTTACTTTTCAATTAAGAGGTTTTCAGCCCTACCAAATCAAGTACATTTTATAATTTGGGATTTCTTTGTATTAATGTGTTTTCACAGGGCCAAATAAGTGAAACTGAATCTATATATATGATCTGCTTAGAATTTTCCTTAAAAAAAAATTACATGCTAAATTCTTTCAGTTATTTCTAATGGGTAACTTCTACAAATCATTGAGCAATTTTGGTAACAGTATTTTTCAGATGAAAACGCTGATATTCCATTGAATAATTAGAGGCAACAGTCTTGTTTTAAAAAATCCTTTAATATTTTCTTCTCATTTTTAACAACCTTTTTATTCCAAAAATCTATCCCATAGGAAGTCTAGTTCATTTTTCAAGTTTATTTATATTAAGAGTGTTAATAATGCTAACTATGAAAAGTATTTCAAGAGTCATTGGTTTAAAACTAAAACTATCTAAAATTACCTAATCTAAAAGGTTTTCATTTTTGAGAGTTATTTTTTTGGATCCTCTTATGGCTTGAGAGTTTAGGACAGAGCTTATCAAACTGAGGCAGGTCTCTTTCTGAAGTATAAACTTTACTCAATGGGAAAAAGAGATAAATAATTTAACTGGTGATGTTAAACATTTTAGTAAATGACTGTATTATGGAATATAATGTAAATAAGGCAAAAAAAAGCTGGGACCCTGTAAAATGAGACTGCAAGGGCATTTTAGGCCTTGCCGTTGGCTGCCTCAGATTATGTCTTCATATTCTCAGGGCCAATACATTTATTCTCATCTTCTAAGTTGACTGCCTCTTTCATGAAGGTTGTACTCATAAAAATTGAAGTGGTGTTATTTAAGCCAGGATATGTGTAAAAGTTCATTTCTTTTGTACAGTGCCCTTTTCTCAATTATATGCTCAGGCAATTACTTTGATGCCACCTTTTTCTATAGCATAGGAGATTCACCAGTTGGCCACAAAAAAATTTGTGGAAAACTTCAGATAAATATCCTTCTTTATATAAAGCCAAAAAAATTTTTCTAAATAGAATCAGATAATTTTAATCTGAAAAAAAATATATATAAACCTCTTAACTCTGACCAGTTGGCTTTTCTTTAACTCAGTTTTGGTTTACTCTCTGTTAAACATTGAAACAGTCAAAATCACAGCCTTATAAATATCTTTGTGTTTTTTTTGACCAGCTGTTAACCATGTAGCTTTTTTGAATTTGCCTGTTTAGGTTCTTTTTTGTTTCTCAGAGCAGAGAGCCCTTGCTCTGTATTTATGCCCTGGCATGATTTCCCTTTCTCTGATTTTCTGCCCTACCTCCCTTCCACCCCCATTATAGGAAAGCTAACTAGTCCCATTGTGTTCATTTGTGACTACCGTGGCTACAATAAAACTGTCTGCATGACTCAACAATCTGGCTTGTTGGGGAGTAGGGAGGAGAATATTTTACAATAGTACTATTATATATTAAAATTAATTCACAGGCGGTAATAACATAGGTGTAATAATGTAGGTTTCTTCGCAAACAAAAGCTTGCTTTTCCTACTTTGATCCAATTGATCTATACTAATAAGATGTGTTCTTTTGCTTTTAGGCATGCTGAGGTGATGAAGAAAATCATTGAGACTGTTGCAGAAGGAGGGGGAGAACTTGGTGTTCATATGTATCCTTACCTGTGTATGCGACTAGAGGAAAATTGCTTCTGGGATTTTTTTTCCCCCTTTTTGGGAAATTTAGTATAAACTTTAAGGCACAGTAGTATAACTTATTTTAGCCCCACACATCTGGAAGTCTTAGTGGGAGTCCTTAATTTATTTAGAAAATGTTACATTGTGATAGTTCTGGCCTTGTTCAGTTGATAAGCACATGTCCCTGTGTGCACCAGTTAGCTCTGCCTTGTTACAGAGCTTCAGAGCAATATGTACTTCTAGGTGGCATCTTGCCAGTGCTTTTGTTTGTTGAGGCAGTGGCTGAGAGTATGCACAACTGTGAACTCTTTATGGAAAAGAAACTCAAAGTGCTTAATCTGTTGATGAAAGATGAATAACCTGTGAATTTAGAGGATAACACATGAATATCTTTTCAAGTATATTTCTGATTTAACATATTATCAAAAACGTACTTTTCTATCAGGTAAAAGTAAAGTTGGGTTTTGTCAGTCTGAGGTCTCTGAAGCAAAGAAAGAATTCAGATTAAATAAATAGGTTAATTAAAAAGTAAAGCACCTGAAATCTATTTCAGGTTGTCTTCAAATGTAGTATTTTCATTTTTCTCCAGATAAGAGCACCTCTTTATTTCTCTGGGGTTAGCAAGAGGAATTAAGTAAACTACTGGATCCTGAAATACACGTACCCATAGCATGGATTCATCAAAAGCAGTCAAGAGTCAATGATTTAAATACCAAATAGCTTGAATTAGTTTGATGCTAGATTGACATTCGACTTGGTGGTTCCTGCCACTCAGTGTTAGATGTAGACTGAGGGGTCACCACTGTGTTGGAACTACAGATAAACTAAGCATTGCTAATAGAATGTGTGCCTCAGAGAAACATTGGGCTGATTTGATACTGAAACAAACCAAGAACTTTTGGTCCAAACCAGAATTACTCTTAAAATTCTATTATGCATAATTTGAGCATTTATCTCTGTTTTGGAAGCTGTGTAGCAACTTGGAAGACTCTATATATAATTCATAATTGTCATCAATTCCCCTGAGAAAAATTAATCTCTTAATGTTTCTAAGTACAGTGGAACATAGAAAAAAATTCAGGAATTTATTAAAGACAGTCCAGTATAGCAGATTTATTAAAGACTATTCCAGTATAGTATATGGCAAGTACATATACTAACCAAGAATCATTCCTTATGGAGGGTTTTTACTTATTTTTTGTTCTTTTACTTCAGTATTTTTATATTCTTTACACTGTCTCATTTTCTAACATACTCTAGCAAACTTGTAGGCAATAAAAAGACCATCTCCCAATCATTTAAACATGTACAACCTTGTCCTTATTTTTATATTAAAATATTTGGGCTAATATGAACTTGTACTCATTAAGAAGTCTTACATGCAAATATTAAATGCGGCCGGGTCAGTCATTCTTATAGAGAGCCTCATGCTGAATAGACACCAATTGCATGAATGAATTTTTTTAATATAATATACTTGATTTAAGATTTTGTCTTCTGTATTTTTTCTGAGGAGTTACTGCTTAATAAAATGGATATTTACAATGTTAGCTTAAATCATAGAAGTATTTACCAATCTGTTTTCCTTAGCTAAAGACCTTTAGGTATCTTCTAATTTTCTTGAAATTTGTACAAGCTGTCATTCCAACAATAGAATATGACTACACAAGACACTTCACAATGTAACAAAGAGAGCATAGAATCTATCCTAATTATTGATTCTGATTTTTAAAGAATTAACCCATAGATGTGACCATTGACCATATTCACCGATATGTACAATTTCTCTAATAAAGAGAATTATATGTTTATGCATTAAATAAAAGTTCCTCTACCAGCCTTATTTGTTTAATAAAATGAGTGTAAAGAGACCGTTTTTCTTGCTTCTTATCAAAAGATGATAATTCTTCAAGTGTAGAAGTATCTCGTACAGAATGAAGGTAAGAGTATTTTTGGTTCACACTTATGAGGAAGGTATTTAAATGTGTAATAATGTGAGAGCTGGGGCTAGAAAATACTTCATGCTAGACTCACCTTCCCTTCTTCTTTCTGTTCCTTTTGTTTCCCCTCTCTGACCATCTCCCTAAGTCTCCTATCTGCTAGTAGTTAATATTGATGAAGTACTTACTGTGTGCCAGGAAATGCGTTAAGTGCTGTTACTTATTTTCTTTCTGGATTGTTTTACTAAGTTTGTATCACCAAAGTTATTTTTTTATTAAAGATTCAGGAATATTTTTCCTATGGTGATTGCCTGATAGAATATTAGAATTTAAAGGGATCCCTTTGTTGTATCACATCAGTTTATAGATATGGGTCTGGGAGTTCAGAAAGGTTAAGTGAGGTTCTACTCAGGGACACCCGCTGAGAGCCGAGGAGTAGAACCCAGGCCCTTTGAGGATTCCTCTTACATTCTCTTCGTACCCCACATTGCCCCCTCGTCCCCTTTCTTTCCATCTTGCACATAGTGGGAGTGGCTAACCCGGCCTCTAAGGAACCTTCGTTTCTTGGTTGGTTTTTGTATTCCTCATCATTCAAGAATACTTGCCTTACCTTCAATGCCCCTTCATTTTTACCCCTTTTCCAATTGTAACCCAATTTTTGTGTTTTAAGGAGCTCTCCATAATGAAAATCTTGATAGAATTAAGGTGGTGTTTGATACGGCATAATAGAGAGATGTAAACATGGGTGTCATCTTAGAATACACATCAGATATCCTGCTTGCTCATGTAGGCAGCAAGCTACTCTTCTGGCTTTATTTGAATTAATCTTCCCAACTGATTTTACTGAAATATCCTATTTTTGAATACCTGTAATCTAAATGATATGTAGTAATAGATGTTATCACATTGTCAACATTTTTCTCCCAGTTAAGCCTTATTTATAGTACAGATACCTTCAAATCATTTTTTTTTAAGCTGGCAGTCATATTTATCTCAATCACCACTAGGTGGCATAAATCAGAAGATCTTTTTTTCCAATTGAAATCTTTACATGGGTGCCTAATGCATAAAACAAAAGTGGATTTTTTTAACATCTTTATTGGAATATAATTGCTTTACAATATTGTGTTAGTTTCTGCTGTATAACAAAGTGAATCAGCTGTATGTATACAGACATACCCATATCCCCTCCCTCCCAACCTTCTTATCCCACCCCTCTAGGTGGTCACAAAGCACTGAGCTGATCTCCTTGTGCGATGCAGCTGCTTCCCAGTATCTATCTGTTTTACATTTGATAGTGTATATATGTCAGTGCTACTCTCTCACTTCATCCCAACTTACCCTTCCTCCTCCCCGTGTCCTCAAGTCCATTCTCTACATCTGCGTCTTTATTCCTGTCCTGGGTTTGTCAGAACCTTTTTTTTTTTTTTAAGATTCCATATATATGTGTTAGCATACGGTATTTGTTTTTCTCTTTCTGACTTACTTCACTCTGTATTACAGACTCTAGGTCCATCCACCTCATTACAAATAACTCAATTTTGTTCCATTTTATGGCCGAGTAATATTCCATTGTATATATGTGCCACATCTTCTTTATCCATTCATCTGTCGATGGACACTTAGGTTGCTTCCATGTCCTGGCTTTTGTAAATAGTGCTGCAGTGAACATTGTGGTACATGACTCTAAAAGTGGATATGTTAATGGTATAAATGTGTTTTTATGAGTTCAGATTTCTAGCACTCATTAAGAAAAATGGGGTTGGTTTGATAAAGTTGTTTTAACGAACTTAGAATTGGGTTTCAGATTACGCATGGCAATCTTACAAGTCTTTGCACCTAGTTTATTTTTTATATTAGCTTTGTGGCATTTTTAAACATTCAATTTGCATAAGTAGTAGCAAATGGTAATGGTTTTTTCTTTTGTTTTATAACTTTTTATTTTGAAATAATATTAGATTTACAGAAAAATTGCAAGTCCTATACACCCTTCATCTGGCTTCCTCTAATGTTAATATTTTATATAACCATGATACATTTATCAAAACTAAGAAATTAACATTGATACAAAACTACAGATTTTTTTTGAGCTGTTTGTGCATTTTATTTTTGTTCTTGCCTCTTTTTTTATTGAAGTATAGTTGATTTACAATATTAGTTTCAGGTATACAACATAGTGATTCAGTATTTTTATAGGTTATACGCCAATTAAAGTTGTTATATTGGCCATATTCCCTGTTCTGTACAGTATATCCTTGTAGCTTATTTATTTCATACATAGTAGTTTGTGCCTCTAAATCACCTAACCCTGACTTGCCCCTCCTCCCTCCCCTCTCTCCACTGGTAACCACTAGTTGGTTCTCTATATCTGTGAGTCTCTTTCTGTTTTGTTATATTCGTTCTTTTTAAAAATTTTTTAGATTCCACATATAAGTGATATCATATAGTATTTGTCTTTTCACTGACTTATTTCACTTAGCATAATATCCTCCAGGTCCATCTGTGTTGTTGCAAATGACAAAATTTCTTTTTTATGGCTGAGTAGTATTCCAGTGTGTATATATACTATATCTTCTTTACCTGTTCATCTGTTGAGGGACACTTAGGTTGCTTCCGTATTTGGCTATTGTAAATAATGCTGCTATGAACATTGGGGTGCATGTATCTTTTTGAGTTATTTTCATTTTCTTTGGATATATACTCAGGAGTGGAATTGCTGAGTCATATGGTAGCTCTATTTTTAGTTTTTTGGGAAACCTCCATACTGTTTTCCACAGTGACTGCACTAGTTTACATACCAGCCAGCAGTGTGAGAGAGTTCCCTTTTCTCCACATCCTTGCCAACATTTGTTGTGTTTTTTGTTTTTTTTTTTGCGGTACGCGGGCCTCACTGTTGTGGCCTCTCCCGCTGCAGAGCACAGGCTCCGGATGCGCAGGCTCAGCGGCCATGGCTCACGGGCCCAGCCGCTCCGTGGCATGTGAGATCTTCCCAGACCAGGGCACGAACCCGTGTCCCCTGCATCGGCAGGTGGACTCTCAACCACTGCGCCACCAGGGAAGCCCTGTTGTGTTCTTCTTGGTGATAGCCATCCTGACAGGTGTGAGGTGATGTCTCATTGTAGTTTTGGTTTACATTTCCCTGATGATTAGTGATATTGAACATCTTTTCATGTGCCTGTTGGCCATCTGCATTTCCTCTTTGGAAAAATGTCTATTCTGTTCTTCTACCCAGTTTTAAATTGGGTTGTTTGTTTTTTTGATGTTTAGTTGTATGGGCTATTTGTATCTGTTGGATATTAACCCCTTATCAGTCATATCATTTGCAAATATTTTCTCCCATTTAGTAGGTTGTCTTTTCATTTTGTCAATGGTTTCCTTTGTGGTACATCATTTTAGAGAGGAATCTGGTAGTACCTGGTCACATTAAGTATGTCTCCTCAGATTCAATTATCTTGCTGAAGTGGCTAACAGAACTCAGGGAAACACAACATTTATCAGTTATTAAAGGACATGAAGGATACAGATGAACAGCTAGATGAAGGGTGAGGTCTAGGAAGGTCCTGGGTCCAGAAGCTTCTGTTGCTGCGCAGTGCGGGGACATCACCCTCTCAGAGTGGATGTGTTCGCCAAACTGAAAGCTCTCCAAACACCATACTATTGGGATTTTATAGAGGATTCCTCACATAGGCATGATTGATGATTAACTGTTTCTAGCCCTTCTTCCCTCTCTGGAGGATGGGGAGGTGGGGCTGAAAATTCTAAGCTTCTAATCACGGCTTTGTCTTTCTGGTTATGAGCCCCGATTAAAGTGTCCACCTAGAATTACCTTGACAGAACAAAAGATGTTCTTTTTTTTAACTTTATTTACTTTATTTTTTAAAATATATTTTATTTTTTAAAATATATTTATTTTATTTATTTAGTTTTGGCTGCAATGGGTCTTCATTGCTGCGTGCGGGCTTTCTCTAGTTGTGGCGAGTGGGGGCTACTCTTCGTTGAAGTGTGCAGGCTGTCATCGCGGTGGCTTCTTTTTGTTGGGGAGCACGGGCTATAGGCACACGGGCTTCAGTAGTTGTGACACACGGGCTCAGTAGTTGTGGCCTGCAGGCTCTAGAGCGCAGACTCAGTAGCTGGGGTGCACAGGCTTAGTTGCTCCGCGGCATGTGGCATCTTCCCGGACCAGGGCTCGAACCCATGTCCCCTGCATTGGCAGGAGGATTCTTAACCACTGCACCACCAGGGAAGTCCAAAGATATTCTTAGTGCTCTTATCACTTAGGAATTTTTAAGGATCTTAGGAGCCCTGTATTAGGAACTGGAGACAGAGACCAACATATATATTTATTATTATATTACAGGGAACCTATAGAATGTTCATTGCTGTTTTGTTTATGGTGACAGGAGTTGGAAGCAATCTGGGGATTAATCATTGGTAGGGATACCAGGTACTGTACAGCAATTGGATACATAATAGATACACATGAAACAACATGGATAGATCTTAAACATATTGTAAGTTTTAAAAGTTAGTTATTTCCTTTGTAGTTTCCTGTTTTCCATTTTTATTTGGTTATCCTATTTGACATCTCAAACATAACATGTCTAAGCCAAAACTCCTGATTTTATATTCACTGCCAAACAGCAACTACCACAACTGAACTGCTAACAATAAAAAACCACTCACTTCTTCCAATTTTCCACACTTGACGTCACTACCAGCACCCCAGTTACTGAGCCAAAATTCCTGGAGTCATACTCTTTCTCTCTGTCCACCCCTCTCCCACTAATACATATCACATCTCTTAGTGGCAAGTCCTGTCCTCTCTACTTCCGTGACACATCCTGGTGCCTGGGGTTCTGTGTATTGAACCAGCAACTCACAAGATTTTAATGAAGGAGGTTGATTCATGGATCACACTTTGAGAAATTCTTGAGAAACACTCTCTTGCCCGTAGTTGAGGAGTAAACTTCCTTTTTGATAACTTTTGGGGCTTCTTAAGGAAAAATTAGAGGAGGATATTTTGGGGGAGCTTTTTAAAATAAAAATCATTTTTGTGATTCCATTGTTAATAGTGAATCAGCTGGTCTCAGAAAGTAATACCTTTTCAGATTTGTCTCCCAGTACAGCTGATAGCATGAAGTTTATATTTAGGGAAGAGGAAGTAGCTAAGAGCTGTCTCTAGAGCCAATATTGAATTCCCAGTTCCCTTTAATTGTGTGACCTTGGTTCTGAACCTCCAGATACCTCACCTACAAAGAGAGGCTAACATTTTCTAGCCATAGAATTGTTAGGAGGGTTGAAGATGATGATGCATGTAAAGCACTTAGCACAGTGCTTGACATTCATGCTGTAGCTAGTGTGATGACGATAATGATTACAATTGCTGCCACTCTAGAACTTCTGGTTTTGAGGTCAGAATTATCACATCCAGCAGAGGGCAGTGGAATAGCACAAGATTAAGCATTTAAGCATTCTGGATATGGCAGAGTTATCAAAAACTGCTGCTCCCACTTTCTCTTTGCGTTTTTTATCTTAATGGGGGAAGGAGGTGGATGATATTGGTCAACATCCTTTATGTTTGAGATCCTCACCCCTTCATTTATTGAAGAACAGTGATATCCAGTTTACCCAGTGTTTGCTTGCAGTTATTTGCTGTTTCAATCACCTGACATTTTCCCTGAGCTATGTCCTTCATATCTACTTTTCTAAAATGAGAATGGATTAATTTTTTTGTTTTATTGATGTATAATTGATAAAATTTTAATGTACTTAGAGTATACAATGTGATGGTTTGATATATGAATAATTTGTAAAGGATTCTCACAACACACCCATCATCTCACATATTTACTTTTTTTTTTTCCTTTTTTTGGTGAGGATGCTTAAGATTTATTTTCTTGCCTAAATTTCAACTGTACAATGCACTGTTATCAACTGTAGTCACCGTGCTATCCTTAGATCCTCATACCTTATTCATTTAATAACAAAGTTTATATAACCTTTCACCAACCTCTCCCCTTTTCTCCCAGCCCCTGGAAACCACCATTCTACTCTTTATTTCTATGAGTTTGCCTTTTTTTTTTTTTTTAAAGATTCCACATATAAAGGATAACCTGAGGTATTTGTCTTCTATCTGGCTTATTTCTGGTGAAATGCCCTCCTGATTAATCCATGTTGTTGCAAATGACAGGGTTTCCTATTTTTTTAAAGGCTGAATAATATTGCAGTGTATATATTAACAGTAGTCGAGGAGAGACCATGATGCAGGTGAAACAGCTGTGAAAAGAGAAAGAGAAGAAAGGACACTTGGGGAGAAAGAGTCTCATCTTGCAGTGCAGCTCCAAGAAAGTGTCAGACAGATTAATGGGGATCCAGGAGCACAGATTGCCTATTAGAGAAGCACCCCATCTGCCAGGAATGTCCTGGTTCTACTGCTGTGTGCAGATCCCAAAGGTGTGGCAGGTGGAAGCCATCAGCTTATTACACTCCTTGCAGGAGGCTCTCTCCAGAAGGGAGATTTGAGTGGCATGCCTCCATGACAACCACAGTGAACACATTTTGAAAATGCTAAAGAAAATTGTTGTTGTTATGATTATTATTATTCCCCTTGATATTGCTGCTGCTACAACTACCACTACAGAGCCCAAATACGTTCATTCACTAAATAGAGGTCAAAAGCCTATGCTGGGTTAGATACCAGTGGACTCCAGAATTCCAATCCCCATATACCACATCCCCTTCAAAGAACATTTGGGTTGTTTTGAAATCTTGGCTATTGTGAATAATGCTGCAACAAATATGAGAGTACATATATCTCCTTGAGATAATGATTTTATTTCCTTTGGATATATCCCAAAGACATGGGATTGCTGGATCATACGGTAGTTCTATTTAATTTGTTGAGGAATCTCCATACTGTTTTCCATAGTGACTGTACCAGTTTACATTCCCTAACAATGTACAAGTGTTTCCTTTTCTCTGTATCTTCACCATCCTTTGTTTTCTCTGGTTTTTTCGATAATAGCCATCCTAACAGATGTGAGTTGATACTTCATTGTGGTTTTGATTTGCATTTCCCTGATGATTAGTGATGTTGAGCATCTTTTCATGTACCTGTTAGCGATATGGATGTCTTCTTTGGAAAAATATCTATTCAAGTACTTTGCTTATTTTTCAATTGGGTTGTGTTTTTGTTTTTGTTGTTTTTTGCTGTTGAATTTTCTATCAGTGGTGATAATGGGCATCCTTGTCTTGTTCCTGATCTTAGCTTTTTGCCACTGAGTATGATGTTAGCTGTGGGCTTATCCATAAATGGGTTTTATTATGTTGAGATACCTTCTATCTGTACCTAATTTGTTGAGAGTTTTTATCATGAAAGGATGTTGAATTTCACCAAATGCTTTTTCTGCAATATATATTGGGATGATCATGTGATTTTTATCCTTCATTTTGTTAATGCGATGTAACATTTATTGAATTGCATATGTTGAACCATCCTTGCATCCCAGGAATAAATCTCACTTGATCATGGTGTATGATTCCTTTAATGTATTGTTGAAATTGGTTTGCTAATATTTTGAGGATTTTTGCATCTATGTTCATTGGGGATATTGCCCTATAATATTCTTTTCTTGCAGTGTTCTTGTCTGGTTTTGATGTCAGGATATTGCTAACCTTATAAAGTAAGTTTGGAAGTGTTCCTTCCTCTTCAAATTTTTGGAAGACTTTGAGAAGGATTGGTATTAATTCTACTTTAAATGTTTGGTAGAATTCACTAGTGAAACCAGACAGTCCTGGATTTTTCTCTGTTGGGAGGTTTTGATTATTGATTCAGTCTCCTTACACATTATTGTTCTGTTCAGATTTTCTGTTTGTTCATGATTCAATGTTGATAGTTTATGTGTTTCTAGTAATTCATCCATTTCTTCTAGTTTATCTAATTTATTGGCATATAATCATTCATAGTAGTTTCCTATGATCCTTAGTATTTCTGTGTTATCAGTTGTAATGTCTCTTTTATTTCTGATTTTGTGTCTTCTCTCTTTTTTTCTTAGTCTAGCTAAAGTTTCTTTGATCTTTGCTATTGTCTTGCTAGTCTGTATTTTTTTTTTTTTCTGCTCTGGTCTTTGTTATTTCCTTCCTTTTGCTGAATTTGGGCTTAGTTCTTTTTCTAGTTTGTTGAGGTGTAAATTTAGGTTGTTTATTTGTGCCCTTCTTTTTAACGTAGCCATTTATCACTAAAAATTCCTTCTTATTATTGCTTTTCCTGCATCCCATAGTTTTTGGCATGCTGTGTTTTCATTTTTGTTTGTCCGGTGGTACTTTTAAACTTTTCTTCTGATTTTGTCTTTGACCCAATCGTTGTTCAAGAGTGTGTTGTTTAATTTCCATGTATTTGTGAGTTTTCCAGTTTCCTTGCCTGTTATTGATCTGGTTTTATTCCAAGTGGTTATAAAAAAATACTTGGAATGGTTTCAGTTTTCTTAAATTTGTTGACTTGTGATCTCTCCTGGGGAATGTGTTCCATGTGCACTTGAGCTGTTCCATGTGCACTTGTTCCATGTGCACTTCTGCTGTTGTGTAGAAAGTCCTGTATATGAACTTCCATTGATCTATAGTGTTCAAGTCAGCTGTTTCTGTATTGATTTTCTGGATGGATGTTCTATCCATTATTGTAAGCAGAATATTGAAGTTCCCTACTATTATTACATTGCTGTCAGTTTCTGCCTTCAGATCTGTCAGTATTTACTTTTGATACTCTGATGTTGAGTGTGTTATGTATTTATAATTTTTATATCTTCCAGTTGAATTGATTCTTTTTTTTTTTTTTTTTTTTTTGCGGTACACGGGCCTCTCACTGTTGTGGCCTCTCCTGTTGCGGAGCACAGGCTCCGACGCGCAGGCTCGGCGGCCATGGCTCACGGGCCCAGCCGCTCCGTGGCATGTGGGATCCTCCCGGACCGGGGCATGAACCCGTGTCCCCTGCATCGGCAGGCAGACTCTCAACCACTGCGCCATCAGGGAAGCCCTGAATTGATTCTTTTATCATTATATAATGACCTTTTTTGTCTCTTGAGACAGATTTAGACTTAGAGTATATTTTATCTGATATGAGTATAGTGAATCTGCTTTCTTTGGTTACCATTTGTATGAAATATCTTTTACCATTTCTTCACTTTCAGTCTACATGTATCTTTAATTTAAAAGCAAGTCTCTGCAGACAATATATAGATAGATCTTGGTGTTTTAAATTCATTTGGCCACTTTGTGCCTTTTGATTGGTGAGTTTAATATTTTAAGTTAAATTATTGATAAGTGATGACTTAACATTGCCATTTTGTTGTTTTCTGTTTGTCTTTCAGTTGTTTTGTCCCTCTGTTCCTCTCATGATTTTTTATAGTGATTTGCTTTGATTTATTTTGCATCTTTTGTGTATCTGTTATATGTTTTCTTGTTGGTTAGCTCAAGACTTGCATAAAATATCTTGTAGTTATAACCTTCTATTTTAAATTGATAACAAAACTTCAGTTTCGTACAAAGCCCTGTCCTTTTACTCTTCCCACCTCCAGCACTTTGTGTTCTTGTAGACATTTGGTTTCCTTTTATATTGTATACCCACAAACAAATGTTTAAGCTTTATATTAGGGTTAAAAATAATTTATACACCACCTTTACTGTGTTATAGACAGCTCTACATATGTCTATATATTTACCTTTGTGAGATTTGTGCTTTCACATGCTTTTGTGTTGCTATTTACTGTGTTATTTCATTTGAGCAAGTCACAGCCAGGACACCTCTGGGTGTGGGTCCAGCATGCATGTGCATTTGCTGCAGCAGTAGTGCAGCAGAAGTCTCAGGCACAGGCTCATGTGTAGCAGTTGCAGAGATAGGGTCCAGGACGAGTGCATGTTTGTGGAAGAAGGGTGTCTACTCTGGGAACTGGGATCCAGCAGTGTACATATGGCTCTGGCCCTGGAGAGGGGGCAGCATTGCACAGAGGCAGCTCTGGCCCTTGCGGGGAGGATGCAGCTGCTGCTTGGGGCCCAGCAGGGAGTAGGGGACAGCAGGGGTGACTCTAGGCAGCTCCATCAGCTGGGTTCAGCATAGGTGTGGACAGTGGGAGTCCTTGGCAAAAGCTAGAGTGTCCTCAGCAGTGATTAGGGCTGCTGAGGTCCTCTGGTTCTCTTTTTTCCCCATAGGGGATGGTCACACTCATCCCTCTTGGCAATAAGCTGTGACACACTGGGGGATGAGATGACACAGGTTTGCTTTCTACACTTTTCTATGTGCCATCCTTAGTTTTTGTGCTCCTCAGGATTTCTGAAGCTACTTTATTGTATTCTGGAGTTGTCCTAGAGTTATTTTCCTCAGTATGTAGTTGGGGGGACGAGCATTGGATCCTTCTACGCTGCTATTCTAATGACATTACCTGTTTTTAACTTTTGGATAAATTCCTAGGGGTAGAATTGTTGAATCATAAGGTAGATGTATATGTAGTTTCATTCAAAAACAGAAAATCCTGTCAAATCTTTTTCTAACATGAGATACTTTTTTTTTTTAACCCACTAAGATCCAGGAAGGTTTTTTATTCAGCAATAAATAACCATAACATGAGCCCACTGAAGCTCCACAACCCTTTGAGAAATGTACAAGTTCCCCCCTTTTTACAGATGAGAAAACTGAGGCTTAGTGAGGTGAAGCAACTTGTGTCCCACATCACGCAGATAATGAGCAACACAGCTAGAGTTTGAGTCAAAGTGTGTCAACCTCAGAATCTGCATTCTTTGTTGATGAGATGATCAGCAGGTCAGTCTAGAGGGTATAGAATGTTTGGGTTGGGAAAGAATGGGGGAAAAAAGTGAGAGAGATAACCCAAAGAATGAGCTTAGAGAGGGAGCAGGGGAAGCTGGAAGGTATAAGCAGATTTGCCACTGGGATTAAGATCATTCAAGGCTATTCTTTTCACCAGGGTCAGCTAGGGAAGCTCCCACCTATGCAAACACCAGAAGGGAATCTGGTGCTTGGCACTGCATAGCAGGTCAGAAGGCCTGGGAGGGCTCTCTTCATCTTCCTACCTCTTCAACAGGGAAATGTTGGCAAGGATATGGAGAAAAGGGTATCCTTTTGTGCTGGTGTTGGGAGTGTAAATTCATTCAGCCACCCTGGAAAACATTATGGAGGTTCCTTAAAACTAGAACTACCATATGATCCAGCAATCCCACCTCTTCAGTATATACATGAAGGAAAGGAAAACAGGGTCTTGAGATATATGCACTGCCATGTTCGTTGTAGCACTGCTCACAATAGCCAAAATATTTAAATAGCCCAAGTGTCAATGGATGAATCAATAAACGAGATGTGGTGCATATATACATGGCATATATATATATATGTATACGTATGTATGTGTGTGTATACATATGTATACACACAAACACACAGGAGTATTATTTGCCAAAAGAAAGAAGGACATCCTGCCGTTTGTGGCAACATGGATGGAATTTGAGGGCGTTATGCTAATTGAAGTAAGTCAGACAGAGAAAGAAAACTACTGTATTATATCATGTTATACATGGAATTTTACAAAGCTGACTCAGAGAAACAGAGACTAGGACTGTGGTTACCAGGGGTTGGGGAGTGGGAGAAAACCAAGATGTAGTACAAACTTCCAGTTACAAGATGAATAAGTTCTGGGAATCTAATGTACAGCATAGTGACTATAATTAATAATACAAAATCATATACTTGAAAGAGTAGATCTTAAATGTTCTCACCACAATGTTCTCACATTCCCATCATGAATGCGTGAGAGATCTAGTTGCTTCAAAACCTCACCAACATCGATGTTGTCAGTCTTTAATTTTAATTCTGGTGGCTTTAGTTTTGATCTTAAGGTTTTAATTTGCATTTCCCTGATGACTAATACTTGTTGAACATTTTTTTCTGCTTGCTTGCTGGCCATTTATATGTATTCTTTTGTGAAGTGTCCATTTAGGTATTTTGCCCGTATTTATTGGGCTATTAGTCTTTATTTTTCATTTGTAGTTCTTTATAAATCCTGCACTGGAACTTTGGCATATGTATGTTTTTCAGATATTTGCTTCTAGTCTATAGCTTGCCTATTCATTTTCTTAGTTTTGTCTTTTGAGGAATAGACTTTTTACATTTGATGAGGTCTAATTTTTCCATTTTTTTCTTTGCTTTCTATATCCTTTTTCAAAAACCTTTCTACCCTTAAACATGAACCTATTTGCTGTTTTTCCTCTAAAGACTCTATCATTTTGGTTATTGTGTTTAACTTTAGGTCTATGTATATGGATGAGGTATGGGTCCATGTTCACCTCCCATCCCCACCCCATCCCTTTTGTTTAAAGGACTTTCCTTTCTCCGTCAGGTTGTTTTGGCCTCTTCATTGAATATCAAATGATCTTAAAAATATGAGTCTATTTCTGGATTTTCTCTTCTGTATCTTTAATCTACTTGTCAACTCTTATGCCAATACACCTGGTCTTGATTGATATAGCTTTATAGAAGACTTGAAATCAGGTAGTGTATGTCCTCCAAATTTTTTCTTCTTTTTCCCAGATTGCTTTGGATATTCTAGGTCCTTTGAATTGTCATATAAAATTATAAATAAGCATGTCAGTTTCTACAAGAAAAATCCCGTTGGAATTTTTACTGGGGGTGTTGAATCTATAGATAAATTTGGAGGGAATTGACATCTTAACAAGATTGAATCTTCTACTCCATGAATATGGTAAAGCTCTTCATTTATTTAAATCTTCTTTTATGTATCTCAGCATTATTTTGTAGTTTCCAGTGTAGGTGTTTTGAACATCTGAAATTTATTAATGAATATTTTGGTTTTTACATAATTGTAAATGGTATTCTGCTATTTGATTCCTGCTAGTATGAATAAAAATACAATTGATTTTTTCATATTACTGATATTATTGTGTAACTTTATCACTTAACTAAATTGACTTATTTCTAGTAGTCATTTGGAGTTCTGTAGGATTTTCCATGTGAACAGTTATGTCATTTGCATATAGAAATAGTTTTGCTTTTGCTTTTTAAACTTTATGCTTTTATTTCTTTTTTCTGTTTTTATTACAATGATTAGGAGCTTCAGTACAATGTTGAATCAAAGCGATATGACTGTGCATCCTTTCCATGCTCCTGATCTTGTGGCAAAAGCATTTGTTATTTATCATTAGTTATGTTAGCTATAGGATATATGTCACCTTTGAGGAGACAGTTCTCCATGAGTCTCCTGTTGCTACATATCTTGCAAGCAGATATACTAAGCACTGTTTTGTTCCGGACTACCTTTTCAAGGATATTTGTATAGCAAAAAGCCTTGGAATATATAGTGTCTCCCTCCAGAGCAAAGGGTGGATCTGTTTACTGTCCAATATGATAATGTCTCCCTTTGGGGCAAATGTTGGGCAGGGTTGCTTGCAGCCCATTACAAGAGATTTGACTTCACTAAACTCAGTGTTTCTCTTCTGTAATGTAAGCTACTGTGTGTGCAGGTGGCACCTAGGCCTCATTGTGTCATCCTGTGAAATTGGGGCTTGAGAAAGTAGCACAAGAAAATGATAATACTCTAGCTACTGCTATTGTTATGAGAAATAAACTGTCCTTTACAGTGGACCTAGGAGATTTGTGTCTTCTGCCAGCATCCATGACAGGCTGATTTGTTAACTTGGAAGTAGAGAAAAACTGTTTACAGTTCTTGACAATGACCTCTGTCAAATTGTGGAAAGTCCCTTATATTCATAGTTTTATGAGTTTTTTTTTAAAGATCTGATTCTCAGGATGCTCTTTCTCTCTCAAATTGCAAATCATTTAATATAGTAAATTTAGAATTTTTGGTATACTTGGCTACCATGCCTGTTGCCTTGCTGAATGATGATTATCAATGTTCCACCACTACATTAACTTTTGCAAATTCAAATAACTTACTCTTTGTGACATTGAAGGGACTCTGAAAATAAAAAAAATATATGTATTCCAAGTAGGGCTTGCTTTTCCAATAAAAAAACTCAGACTTTTAAAATCATAAATGAGTTGAATTTTGTTAAATGCTTTATTTTTATCTATTGAAACTATCATATACTTTTCCCCCCTTTTTTGTGAATTACGTTGATTTTTGAATGTTAAACTAAACTTAATACACACTGTTTGGTTATAATGTATTATCTATTTTATATATAGCTGAATTTGATTTGCTAATATTTTGTGGACATTTTACATCTATGTCCATGAGGTATATTGGTCTGTAATTTTTCCCTCTACCTCCCTCCTTCTTCCTTTCTCTCTGTCTCTTTCTCTGCCTCTCTCTCTCTCTCTCTCTGTATCTTTATTTCTCCTTTTTTCTATATTTTATAATATTCTTGTCAGGTTTTGATATTTTGGACACACTGACCTCATAAAACTAGTTGGGAAAACTTCCTTTCTCTGCTATGAACCGATAAGATTTATGTAAGATTTTTTCCTTAAATATATGATAGAATACACTAGTGCAGTCATCTGGGTCTATAGTCTTCTTTCTGAGAAGATTTTGATAACAGATATAATTTCTTTAATGTATATAGGCAGGCCTATTCAGATTTTCTATGTCATTTTGTGTTTGTGTTTGTTAGTGGTATTTTTCAAAGAATTTGTCCATTCATCTAAGATGTCAAATTTTTATAAACTTATTCATTATATTTCCTTTATTGCCTTTTGAATGTATGTGTGATGTGTGGGGATAACTTCTTTTTTATTTCTTATATTGGAAATTTATGTTCTTTCTAGCTAGAACTTTATCGATTTTGTTGATCTTTTCAAAGAACTTACTTTTGTCTTTGATAACTTTCCCTGTTGTTTGCTTATTTAATTCCAAGGTATTTATAGCTTCTCGTTATTATTTTCTTCCTTCTACTACTTTAGGTTTATTTTGCTTTTCTTTTGTTAGTTTTTTGAGCTCTAAACTTAGTCTATTAATTTTGACCTTTCTTCTTTTCTAAAATAAGCATTTAAAACTATAAATTTTCCTCCAAGCACTGCTTTAGCTGCATTTACAAACTTTGATATATTTTCATTATCATTTCATTATCATTCTATTCAAAATAGTTTCTAATTCTTCTTATGATTTCTTCTTTGACCCATAGACTATTGAGAAGTCTGTTGTTTAATTTCCAAACTAGGGAGTTGTTCTAAATATCTTACTATTGATTTGTAATTCAGCACATACTCTGTACGTTTTCAGTAAATTTAAATTGATTGAGACTTGTTATATTCCAGCATTGGTCTACCTTAGAGAACACACCATATGCACTTGAAAAGAATATATATTGTACAGTTGCAGGATATACTATTGTATAAAAATCAGTTAGATTAAAGTGATTGATAATGTTATTCAGATCTGCCTTTACTAACAATTGCAAGTACATAACAAATATGTCATTCACTTCAGGCTATGTAGTATAAAAAGGAGGGAAGAGAGGGGGAAAAGCACCTTTTATCTATGAATTTGATATTTTAGAACTCTGACTTTATTATAATTTTACATTAAATCTTTCTCTGTATAATTACTAATTATTAGAGCTACTGGTTGTGATAATTATGGTTAATTACCCATACCTGCTAATAGAAACAACAAAAGGTCCATCTTAAAAATTACATAAAGGTAAGGGGTTGTTGGTGGACCGAGTGGGAAGAAAAATAGTTAAGAGCAGGAAGAATTAGATCAGAGCTATGATAGTTTCAGACATGATGTGACGTGCTATTCCATGAGTCTGTTGAGCTGTTGCAAGTTTGCTACACCATCCCTTTTCCAGTGAAGAAAAAGAATCCACCATCACTGAGTTCCCACAATGTGCAAAACATTGTTCAATGAACTTTACACATGAACATTCATTTTATTTAGTAGATATAATTATCACCATTTTTCAAATGAGATAACTAAGAAAGGTTAATTAAATTTTCAGGTTTATGTGGTTAGAGAGCATAGCAGAAGAAAATGCTTTGTGTTCATCAACATTTAGTGTAATGTTTTTCCTTCCTAGACATGAAAAGTTTGCTTCCCATCTCCCTGGTAATTAAGTGGGTCTGAGTAATAGTTCTTATCAATGAGATATGAGATGTAGCAGTGAAAAGTCCCTCAAATGTCTTCAGTCTCTCCCCTCCCCTCATACTCAGATGATGAAACTACGTATGGAGAAAGCCTGTTTAGTCACCACTGAAGGAGTGGTGCCCTATAGTTGCACTAAGCAGATACTTGAAAAGTGAGAAGCAAACTTTTGTTAAACACTGAGATGTGGGAATTGTTTGTTAGTATATTAAAAAATCTATTCTGAGTAAAATAAAGGGAGCTGTAATTTGAACCCAGATTTATTAAACTCTGAAAGCTATTGTTATTGTACTACCTCTTCTGTTTCCCCAAAGGCATAGGAATCAGTGTGGATACAGAAGGAGTGCATAGACATCTTTCATTAGCCAGAGGGGTTGAGCTGGATCTGTATATTAAGAACCTAGTGAGCACTAGTTGACTACTTTTTAGACTACAGAAATTGGGCTTTTTATCTGCTCTGTGTTACTTCTAATTACTAACCACACATCAACTGTACAGTGAAAAAAAATCATTCTTGCGTAGGTCTTTGTTTTTAATACAGGTCACCTGACCTGAGTAGATATGGCTGTTAATGGCTGTTACTGGACTCCCCAACACTGGTTTGCAAAATTTTGAGTGTAAGTATATATATGCATTTTTAGAAGCCTAGACACTAAAGAGCTGTGGTGTACAATATGGTAGCCACTAGCCACATATGACTATTTAAATTTAAATGAATTAAACAAATTAGAATTAAACTGAATTAGAAATTCAGTTCCTTAGTTGCACTAGCCACATTTCAAAAGCTTGATAGTCATTTCTGGCTAAGTAGCTTCCATATTGGACAATGCAGATTATGGAACATTTTCATCATCTCAGAAAGTTCAGGTAGACAGTGCTACTGTAGAACTTACATCCGTTTTCCAAAGAGTCTATGACTGCAAAAGTTTAAAAACCATTTAATTAGTATAGGTGTTTGCCTCATGGTATATAAAAATAGCTTTGTCCCTAAGAGGTGGGCTATGCCTGTGTTGATGATTCTGTGGTATGAAATATAACGTCCCAAAGCATAATCCCCTGATCCCCTCAGGTTGTGGCAAAGGGAAGTTAGAGGCTTTCTATGTGGGGGAATCTCAGTCACTTCTTTCTGATGTTTACATGGGAGAAATCAAGGAAGGGCGTTATATTAGTGTGCTTGGGCTGCCATAACAAAATATCACAGACTGGGTGTCTTAACAGAAATTTAGTTTCTCACAGTCCATGATCAAGATGCTGGCAAAGTCTGTTTCTGGGGAGGACTCTTCTTGGCTTGCAGATGGCCACCTTCTCACTGTGTCCACACAAGCCCTTTCCTCTGTAGTGTGCAGAGACAGTGGGAGAGAGAGAGAGGGAAATGTCTTCCTCTTCTTATAAGGACACCAGCCCTATCAGACTGATGCCTCATCCTTATGATTTCATTTAATCTTGATGGCCTCCTTATAGGTCCTGTCTCCAAATATAGCCACACTGGGGGTAGGGCTTTAACATGAATTTGGAAGGCAGGGGAATGTGGGGGACACAATTCAGTCCAAACAGGTATTTTTTAGAGCTGTGAATCACAGTTCCTATAGTGAATGGCAGGAAATGGGTAATTTCTTCAAAGAGTAAGTGCTAAGGGGACACTGAATAAGGAAAAACTTAGTAGTGTCAGCCTGGGGGTGTGGAAGGCTTTTGAAAGAAATGAGTGTTTTTCCTCCATTTATTTATTTGAGAAAGAGTTATTGAACCTCTACTGCATGCCTCACATTATGTTTGGCATTTGGAGCATATAAGATGAACAGGATATGATAAATGCCACTGACCATGTCAAGTCAGCTGGTGGATGTGGAAATGCGCACACTCAGATCTGGGCAAGGTGCTGGTAGCTTGGAATCTTGAGCTACTGAGCCATGGATCCTGTTGTGTAAGCTGGGATCTGTGGTTCAGGGTTAGTGTTTTTGTTTTAGATTTCCTGTGATTTCTATGTGCCACAATTAGAGATAATTAGAGGTTAGCTCAGAATTGTTTTGCAGAAAATCTTGCCCCCTGGAGGCTTGTTTTTCTCTGATTAGTGTGCCAGCCTCAACACACAGCATTGCACCTCAAAATACTAGAAAGGAGGGGGAAAAGTCTCCCAGAAGAAGAAAACCTTACTTGGGCAAGGAAGCGAGTATGGGCAGAATGATAATTTAGTCAGGCCCTTTCAGTGTCAACTAATGTTTAAGGACTGTATGTTCTAGACTTTAGGGCAAATTTAATTCCCTTACGTTAAAAGCAAGTGAATGTAAGCCCAGTGACCTTAAAAAGCTTGCCTACACAGAGTGCTAATGACAGTACCCGAAATAGTATCCTGACTCAGTTCTTCTTAGTGCTACTCGGGTGTACTGGTGTTTATTTTATATTCACAATGTTAGTACAGAAATTGAAAGTAAGCCCACAGAAAATTTTACAGCAATTTGACATTGCCACAACATCCAAGCACTTAATCATTTTTCTGTTAATTAACTTTTATTGATTTTACAAAAGTATTGATGACAACAAATTGGAAAGAAGAAAACTGGTCTTTCACCACAGTTAGGTTGCGAAGCACTGCTCTAAACTGCCGATTCTCGAATAGAACCTGGTGGATTTGTTAGGTTGATTTAATCCATGTCTGGGGGGCAGCCTAAACACTGGGAGACTCTGGCATACCCAGGAGAACAGCGCTGGGTCTCCGCCCTGCTCCATCCTGCTCTCCATCCATTCCTGCCCACACCAAACATCAGTCTCTCCCGAGGGCCTATCATTGATTCCCTTGTTTTCTTTCTCAGCACACTCCCTTCAGTTCTCATTTACTCTCTCAGAGTCGAATTTATAGACATGTCTCCCAAAACTCTATTTCCTGCCTCAGCCCCTCTCTCTGACTCCAGTCTCTCATTTGCATTGTCCTGTTCCTCCTAGTAAACTCATTTCAAGTTTATAAAGCACAAAATTCTCTTCTCCCCAGCCCAGTCACAGCTCTTTGCAATCACTAAGCTCAGACCCTCAGTTATCCTTACTCCCTTCCAGTTTCTCAATGCCCTATCTAATCATGCATCATCATTCATCAAAAACCCATTTTGACTTTTCCTTCAGAATATTTCTGGCACCTCTCTCTCTTTTCACCTCCTCCGCGTCCATGGCAGTTCAGTTCTCTGATTGCCGTGACCTCCTCACTGGTCTCTCTGCTTCCATATGTCCCTCCTTTTAATGCATCTTTCAGGCATCCTAAAATGCTGTTTTAGTTGGTAGAAATTTCTCCCATTTAAAAACCTTCAATGACTGACTGTAAGATAAATTCCAAATCTTTAATAAAGGCGCTGTCCGATTTCCTGGTCCCAGTCCATCTTTCCAGCCTTGCCTCTCACTCCTCCATCATATACCTTCTCCTTCCAGACAAGTGGAATCTCTCATTGTGCTCTAAGACATTCCCTACATTTTCTATATTGCATTTCTGTTCAAGCTATTTCTTCAGGCTAGCGTGTTCTCCCTCTCATCTCTGCCCACTAAATGCCACTCTTCCTTTAAAGACCAACTCAGATCTTACTCTTCTCTCTTTCTCTCAGCATTGTCAGAAGTGATATTTCTGCCTACTTAACTATAGAATTTTGATTGTGCCTCCGTTGTGGCACTTACTTCATACTATTTTGCATTATAGTTATTTGTACACATGTAAAATCTTTCCTAGATTACCTGCTCCATGGGGACAGGTTTCATATATTTATGTGTGTAACTGGTATGTTGAATAAACATGACACATGGATTATAATCAAAACTTAACTTTTTGTAAAGCAATTATACTCCAGTAAAGATGTTAAAAAAATCATAACTTTATTTTTCTCTTTCACCATTCCTTCAAACTTTATGAAGTAGCAGCAATC
Organism: Stenella coeruleoalba; assembly: GCF_951394435.1. NCBI lineage: Eukaryota > Metazoa > Chordata > Mammalia > Artiodactyla > Delphinidae > Stenella > Stenella coeruleoalba. The sequence continues at coordinate 85,921,961 of NC_137150.1, forward strand.
TTCCCCTTACTCTGGGTAAAGTTCCAGGCCCATGGCTGTTCTGATCTTTCTTGAGTAATAGATTGTCCTAGAATCATTTTTGCAAACAGAGTCATAATTCAGTAGTCACTGTGTTCAGTCTAACGTGGAAGACAAAACCCTTGAATTGACATTAAGCTTTCTCTCTTGGCCTTGCTAGGATGGGCACGCTGTCTATTCTCTTCCTGCTTACTTCGTTCCTCACATTTGATTGATTTTAACAAATTGCAATTATCCATTTATATGCTTATTTGTCTCATCTTTGGCCAATAGGAGCCTCTTCAAGTTGGCTCTGAATCCTTTTGTATAACCCTAGTAATCTTTCATAGCTTCCTTGCTCTTTTTCTGACAAGATGTTCCAGGTTTATTTTGTCCATTTCCTGCCCCAAGTCCTGAATCAACTGTTTCTCCAACAGGCCCTAGTTTTGGGTTGCTGGTTTTGTTTATTTTGTTTTGTTTTTAAATGGGAAATATTATGTCAAGACCACAATTCAGGTTCTAGAGATGCTCACTGCTACTGGTTGGTCATTGTTTCTAGGTCTCTTCAGTGGGTAGAGCTTGGAAAGATATCCTTCCCTCCCTCTCTCTCTTTCTTCCTTCTTCCATCTTTCATCCCTTCCTCCATCCTTCCCCCCTCTCTCCCTCCCTCCCTCCCTTCCTACCTTCCTTCCTTCCTTCCCCCTTCCTTCCTTCCTCTCTCTCTCTCTCTTTCTTTTCTTTCTTTTTCTTTCTTTCTTTCTTTCTTTCTTTCTTTCTTTCTTTCTTTCTTTCTTCCTTCCTTCCTTCCTTCCTTCCTTCCTTCCTTTCTTTCTTTCTTTCTTTTTTTCTTTCTTTCTTTCTTTCTTTCTTTCTTCCTTCTTTCCTTCCTTCCTTTCTTTCTTTCTTTCTTTCTTTCTTTCTTTCTTTCTTTCTTTCTTTCTTTCTTCCTTCCTTCCTTCCTTCCTTCCTTCCTTCCTTCCTTCCTTTCTTCCTTCCTTCCTTCCTTTCTTCCTTCCTTCCTTCCTTCCTTCCTTCCTTCCTTCCTTCCTTCCTTCTTTCTTTCTTTCTTTCTTTCTTTCTTTCTTTCTTTCTTTCTTTCTTTCTTTCTTCCTTTCTGTATCCATCTATCTCCTAGCTCTGTGCTTATGTATATACATATTTTAGGATAAAATACTTTATACCTCCAATTAAAATTTGGGAATGCTACAGTGTCTTGGACCTCAATATTACATCTGTATTTCCTTCCTGTCACAGAGACTTCTGTTCTCAGAGACATAGGGATTGGAACAATTAGATTATCCTATACTTACTTTATCCCATATTACACACATAATAGGCTTAGGATAATAATATTTTTTATTTCAGAAATTTTTTAAATTATATTTTTTAGATTTTCTCTTGCTTTGATTTTTCTTCACCAGAAATTTACATTAACTGTATAGTCAAGGACTTTTCTGGTGGTCCAGTGGTTAAGAATCCACCTGCCAATGAAGGGGACACAGGTTTAAGCCCTGGTCTGGGAAGATCCCACATGCCATGGGGCAACTAAGCCCATGCACCACAACTACTGAGCCCATGCTCTACAGCCCACAAGCCGCAACTATTGAGCCTGCGTGCCACAACTACTGAAGCCTGTGCACATAGAGAGCCAATGCTTTGCAACAAGAGAAGCCACTGCAACGAGAAGCCTGCGCACCGCAACAAAGAGGAGCCCCCGCTTGCAGCAACTAGAGAAAACCCATGCACAGCAACGAAGACCCAGCACAGCCAAAAAAAAAAAAAAAAAGACTGTATAATTGATCTTTTTTTCCTACTTTCAATACTGCTACTTTCTCTCAAATCCTTTTTTACCGATTCATTTCTTTTGAATTTAAAAACTTGTCTAATTTTTCACCTTCTATTTTATTAAGGCATTATCTGTTGTGCTCATTCACCCTTGTGTTCCTTCTTGTTTAGCCTTTGTCTCTAAAATAAATTTCTTTTAGTTCTAATTCTTTTCTGAATTGTCACCTCATTTTGAGTTTTTCTGATCTAAATTATGTTGTTCTTTCATGTCTTGTGTTATTTAATTTCTTTTAGCTCTTTTTAAATCTGTTCTGTGAACATGTCTTTCCAGCATGCTTTCTTTTTTTTTTAAATAAATTTATTTATTTATTTATTTTTGGCTGTGTTGGGTCTTCGTTGCTGTGCACGGGCTTTCTCTAGTTGTGACATGTGGGCACTACTCTTTGTTGCGGTGTGCAGGCTACTCACTGTGGTGGCTTCTCTTGTGGAGCACGGGCTCTAGGCTCACGGGCTTCAGTAGTTGTGGCACATGGGCTCTGTAGTTGTGACACACGGGCTTAGTTGCTCCATGGCATATGGGATCTTCCCGAACCAGGGCTCAAACCCATGTCCCCTGCATTGGCAGGCAGATTCTTAACCACTGCGCCACCAGGGAAGTCTTCTGGCATGCTTTCATTGTTGGTAGGGAAGTTATTTTGTTCTTTATTCTCTTTTCTTATAATAACTTTGTATGGGATTTGACCTCAATACTTTCCTGTTTCTTAATTAATTTTTCCAAATTTTTAGAAGGAGGAATGATTCAAGGTAGGTTTTCTAACTGCAGAGAGCTCTATTGTCTGTTTTTTGTCTTGTTTTTGTTTTTCCTTCAGAGTTCAGAAATATTGTGGCTTGCTTTTTGAACTCTGTTTTCCTCCCTCACCTTCACATGATCCCTTTCTTCTCTTCACCTTTATCACCACTGTCATCTACTTTGATGCCACCCTTAGTAGTTACTGCTTAGGGTAGGGCCATGTCCTGGGATAGAGCCATTTCCTGGGATACAGCCATGTGGCTAAGTTTTGAAAGTTCACAGAGACTATGCTTCTTCAGCCCTCTTACAGCAGGCTCCTGTGATTACCTGCTAATGGAGTAGACATGCCCTCCCAGTTTCAGCTGCTATTTCCGCTAGGCCCACTGTATGCTCCAGTGAGTTCCTTGGCTATTTTGGGGTTCTACTATTCTCAGGTCTGTCAGGTGCCCTGTTGCACCCCTCTACTTCCTCTTGCACAGAGCTGATACCATGCAGATTTATGCCTGTGTGTAGTTTGTCCTCGTTTGTGGCCTGTGGGGCAGTTTGTTACCTGGGGTTTTTGGGTTTGTTGCTTTTGGTTTTCTTGTAAATGCTAGGAGTTTTTGGTTTTGCTATGTAGTTACTCTGTTTGTTTTGATGTGGGAATTTGGAAACATTCCAAAACCATGCTGCTACCACCCCCATCTTCCCAAAATGAACAATGAACTCATGAATTACATTGAAAACATAAAACTTCCTAAAATTTATTCTGTTTCTCTTAATAAATCTCTTTCAAAGGGAGGCAGTCCCTTTGGTTCTTTACAGTTGCCTTTCTTTTTTAAAAACTAGTGTTAAAAAATATGGTTTTTTAACCATATTTCTGTGTCCCTCTTCTACCTTTATATGAACCTTTTCTTACATATAAACAATATCTTTACATAGATATACTATGATTTTTATGCTCTCTCACTCCCTCCCTTCGTTCCTTCCTCTCTTAAACCAAAACAAAAACTAATAAAAGGGCTGCTTGTGTTTTCCAGTATTGGCTTATGTTCAGGAGGAACTGCATCAGATGGTGTCCAAGCCCCACCTATATCTTTCATCCTCACCACTTTGGTGCAATTTTCTGGCACCTGCACTTCTTTGCTTACGGGCTTTCCCTAGCCACCAGAGCCTGCTTCATTTATCTGAGTAGCAGGCTAGACATGCTAATGCCCCTCTTGAGAGTAGTCTTCAAGTAACAACTGATGAGAATGGATATATTTGGTAGACAAAAAAATGACCTGCTCAAAGAGGTGCACATCCTAATCCACTTAAAAATGGAAGAAGGTAGTCACAATTACAGGGAAATTTGAAGATGCTATGCTGCTAGCTTTGAAGATAGAGGAAAGGGACACCAGCCAAAGAATGCAGATGGCCTCTCGAAGGTGAAAAAGCAAGGAAACAGATTCTCCCCAAGAGCTTCCAGTTGCAGCCCTGCTGTCACCTTGATTTTAGCCAGTATGACACATTTTGGACTTTTGACCTCCAGAACTGTAAGATAATAAATTGTGTTATGTTTGTGGCAATTGGTTACAGGAGCAATAGGAAACTCATAAAATGGTTAAATACACCAGCTTCCTCAGTGCTTGAGTGGGCTGACTCTGAGGCATATGTTTTGTGTTGGATCTCAGAGTTCCTGGATGTGGGGATTAAGTGCCTTATCTACAGTGGTACTTTTCTAGAAAAAAACCCACTTATTTGCTTCCTTCCCATTCCTCTCCAACTTCTTCACTCCCATATTGTGTTGGAAACACCTCCAAAAAAACCACTTACACTCAAGTCCTTGAATTGGGATTTGCTTCTGGGAAAATGCAATCTAAAACCGAGCTTGAGATGGTTTTGGTGAGAGACTGATGTAGGTACTTGTTTAGATTCTTCAAGTTTGGATTGAAGAAGACAGTTCTATATTTATCAGAAATTTTTATCATTTCCAAGGTGCAGGGATGGAAGGGCCTTGGGAAGTGGGTGGAAGTCTGAGACTCAGGTGGTAACAAAACATAGTCCCTGCCTTTTTTCCTCCTTGTGTTCATTGTGTGGTTCTTCAGTGCTTAGAGTAAGGCTCTGTGTTGTGAGTCTCCAGAAGTGACACCTAGGGCCTCCACGGTCACCAAGGACTGTGAATCTGAGGTGGAACTTTAAGGCAGATACTATAGATTGGCTCACTCTATACCAGGGTTTCTCAACCTCGGCACCATTGACATTTGGGGCTGAATAATTCTTTATTTGAGGTCTATCCTATGCATTGTAGGATGTGAGCAGCATCCTTAAACTCCACCCACTAGATGTTATTGTCACCCCCGCCTCAGTTGTGACAACCAGAAGTGTCTCCAGACATTGTCCAATATCCTGGAGGGACAAAATCACCCCTCAGTGAGAACCATTCCTCATGTAACTCCAGCTCCTTTTCATCCTGCCTTCTGGTACCCTGGAGGCAGCAAGTGAAGATCACATTCCCCAGACTCTCTCGTAGTCAGGATTCTGTGTGTGAGACTCGGAACATGGCAGTGAACATCACGAGGCAGCAGACAAGTGATTTTTTGACAAGCAGTGTCATTGAGGTATTTGTTTTGCTTTGTTTCTAGAACAGTAGTGGTGATGGCCTAGTCTCTGGCTTCACATGTGTTGAGTGCTCTGGCAGCAGTGTGACTTTGTTGTAACAAGCCTACTGGATAACTGGATATTTCTCTTTGCTGTATTCCTTCTCATTATGTGACCTCTAAGTTGGTTTCCTGGCACTTCAAGAAATTTGAAATGAAATGAATTCTTTTGATTAAACTAACTATAAATGATTCTGCTATCTGAAATGCAATCATTTTTACCAGGACTGTGTACAGAGAGCATCACAACCTAAACTGTGTCTTTGGCTTCATGAAGGAAGTAGGCGGAAAGATACTAAGAATTTAGACTTTGAAGAGTAGAAAGCTTGCGAACCTAGTTATATGACATCAAACAATCCTTAGATGGCAGAACCCATGCTGCCCAAGCTCGTTACATTAACCAATATGTTAGGGAAAATTCAAAATTTTAATGTGTGTGTGCTGATTCTTGCTGCTTTCAGTGAAGTCCTGCAAGATACAGATCAACTCAAACTATAGGTGGAAGGAACTAGCACTTGGCTAAGAGAGGCCATGGGCTTGTTGCCTGCAATCTAAATAGACTGAGCCTTTAGTAATTGGGAATCTTGCAGAGTTAAAAGATTCAACTCTGGTGTTTACCCAAATGAGTTGAAAACTTATGTCCACACAAAAACCTGCACATAGATGTTTATAGCAGCTTTATTCATAATTGCCAAAACTTGGAAGTAGCCAAGATGTCCTTCAGTTGAATGGATAAATAAAGTAGGGTACGTCCAGACAAGGGAATATTATTCAGCATTATAAAGGAATGAGGGGCTTCCCTGGTGGCACAGTGGTTGAGAATCTGCCTGCCAACGCAGGGAACATGGGTTCGAGCCCTGATCTGGGAAGATCCCACATGCCGCGGAGCAACTGGGCCCGTGAGCCACAACTACTGAGCCTGCGCGTCTGGAGCCTGTGCTCCGCAACAAGAGAGGCCGCGATAGTGAGAGGCCCGCGCACCACACTGAAGAGTGGCCCCTGCTTGCCGCAACTGGAGAAAGCCCTCGCATAGAAACGAAGACCCAACACAGCCAAGAATATATAAATAAATAAAGAATTATTAAAAAAAGGAATGAGCTACCAAGCCATGAAAAAACATGGAGGTAACTTAAAAGTATATTATACTGAGTGAAAGAAGCCAATCTGAAATGGCAGCATACTGTATGATTCCAACTATATAACATTCTGGAAAAAGCAAAAAGGTGACCACAGTGTTTGCCAAGGGTTAGAGGGGAGAGAGAGAGGTGAATAGGCAGAGCACAGTGATTTTTAGGGCAGTGAAACTACTCTGTATGATACTATACTGGGGGATAAATGTCATTATACATTTGTCAAAACCTGTAGAAGGTACAACACCAAGAGTGAACCATAATATAAACTACGAACTTTGCGTGATAATGATCTGTCAATGTTTGTTCATCTGTTGTAACAAAGGTTCTACTCTGGTGCAGGATGTTGATGGTGGGAGAGGCTGTGCTTGTGTGGGGGAAGGGAGTATATAGGAATCCTCTACTTTCTGCTCAATTTTGCTGTGAACCCTAAAACTGCCCTAAAAAATAAAACCTATTTTAAAAAATCAACTGCTTTCTTACCCTAAGAGTAAAGGCTACTGTTTAGCCTTAGAAGGAGATAAGTTTCTGATCGCAAGTTTTTTCAAGCAAGTCCCATAAGAGTTGTTTGCCTGATAATGAGAGCTAGCTCATTGATAAAAATCAGATTAAAAATTAACTTCCCACTTAATCCTCTTTCAAATAGTCTCAGGATAGCTCTCATTAACTGAGAGCTGGAGGGTGGACAAAGGATAATGGCCAGTAAGTAAGTCTTCTGGCTTAAAATTTCACAACTATACACCGGCTCCTTAACTGTGGTTATTTGTGCATGAAACTTACTGAAAAAATAATAGAAGAAAATCCTACTAGATTTTTGAGGGAACCCCAAGACTAGCTTATAATAGCCTGTGACTGATAAATATCAACACTGTACTTGGACCCCAACTTGCACAAACAGGAAGTAGAATGATGAAGCTGTGCATTCCCCAAAGTCATCCTTTCCAATGCCCCCCTCAGCTGTGGTCCTAAAGGAAAAAGGACCAGTGTAGTAGAGGCTATGATGTATGATCCAGATCCCCTTTAGGACTGAAGGACAATTCTTGAGCTGCTGAGAGTGTTCTCAGCTGTCAGTCTTGTCTGGGAAATTGCTGAAGAGAAATACTTCACCGAAGGACACACCACCTTTCCTGAAGACAGCCTACATCCAATGACTTGTTGACGCAGGTATGTAAAGTCCCAGTCTTCTCAGCCAAGCTCAAATCTACTCTAAGGGGCCAATCCAGTTTCAGACGTCCCCATGGTTGGCTGAAGCCTTTGCTGGGACCGTATCACAGCCTGGTGTATCCCTCTGCTTAATACTCCTCTCTTCTCTGTCCTTACAGTCAATGATCCCTAGAGCACTCTTTAATAAAATTCCTGTGTGCTCATCTCAGCCTCAGAGACTGCTTCCCAAGGAACTGAATCTTCAAAAACTAGGAAGAGACTTTAGAGGGCAAAGGCTAGGGCAATTGGAAGCCCAAACATAGGAATTTGTCCACTGTTGCAGCAGCAGGATATCCTCACTCTTGTCAGTAGCTACCTGTATTTCCTTTATACCCTTTTCTGTATAGAAATGTGTATCTTTTTCCTAAAAGCTGAAAAGAAATCATATCGACATTTTTGCCTTTGGTTTGAAGTAACCTTTTATATAATATGGAACACTGATACAACATGGTCTAGAAAAGGTATGCAGAAACTTATGTTATTTTTATCAAAATGGACAAAATGTTACCCGATTAGAATTTATTATTATCATATAATAATTTAAACTATGGATACTATATTCCTTCTTCATTTGGGGAGACCAGTTGTTTTAAAAGAGGGCCTCCTTTATGTTATGTTTTATCATTGGAAATAACATGTCATTCAACAATCAAAAATGCTTATAAAATCTTTTTTAAACACTACCATATAAATGTTGGGAGCATATGAGTTACCTTTTAGTTCACAGGTCATAGAACCATGAGAAGCTATGTACAAATCTGATGCGGAGAATATGTGTCCTCCAAATACGTTGATTCTGGACAAGTTAGCAAGGTGAGCTGTTGATATTGTCCCTTTTGGAGAGGGATGTGTGTTCTTCCAGGGATGTTTAAGTGCTCAAAGTGGTGGATGTGGTAGATAAAGCTTTGGCCCTTCTTAATAATGGAATCTAGAAATTTAGTAGTGTATTTTTTCCTGCCTAGATAGAAAATTTCATTTCCAAGTCTTCCTTGCAGGAAGGTGTGGTCATATGATTAAGTCATGTTCAGTGTGCTGTAAGTGAAAGTTTGGTATTGGGTTTCCAGAAAATCTCCTTAAAGAGTCTCAGTCATCCCCAAGGTCTGCTCCCTTTGTCCTCTGCCTCTTTCTTCAAACCTATAACTCAGACATGATGACTGGAGCTGAGACCATTCATCTTACATCTTGGACCCAGAAGATGGATGTCAGAGTTAAGATAGTGAAGCAAACAAACAAAAAAAACAGGATACAGGGTAGCTGATCAATGAGGAGCCATAATATCAACCCTGTCCTGCCTACCTCTATACTTCTTTCGCATGTAAAAGAAACAATGTTCTATTTTATTAAAGCCATCACTATTTTGGACTTTTCCACTATATACAGCTGCACTCAATCTAAATTGATATAGAACTCCAGTGGTGTAATCCTAAAATAGCCTTTTGACCTGTCATCACTCTTCCTAGGGAAGGTGAGGGCTGTGCTGCCTAGTGGCCTCCATAGTTACCAGGTACACTAAGCTTCACAGGAGATGAATTAGGCTCGAGAACTTCTAGCTTCTTATGGTATTATGGTCCATCCTCACCCACACTATTTCTAAAAGAAATTCCATGAAATTTTATAGTGAAGCAAGTTTCCTTTTATATTAGTAGAGAATATTTACTGGACAATAACATTTTGACATTTACTGGCAATTTGTGTGATGGAGAACAAAATTACATCATTCGTTACTTTTCTATTGCCACTGTAATAAATTACCACAAACTAAGTGGCTTAACACAACACAAATCTATTCTCTTACAGTTCTAGAGACCCAGGTATCCCAAATGAGTCTTACAAGACTAAAATCAAGATGTCAGCAGAGCTGGTTCCTTCTGGTGGCTCCAGAGGGGAGAATCTGTTCCTTGTCTCTTCCAGCTTCTAGAGGCAGCTGGCATTCCTTGGCTTGTGGCCACATCACTTCAACCTCTGCTTCTGTTGTCACATTTCCTTCTCCTCCAACTCTGACTCCTTCTGTGTCCCTCTCATAAGGATCATTGTGATTACATCAGGCCCACTTGGACAATCCAGGATAATCTCTTCATCTCAAGATCCTTAACTTAATCAAATCTGTGAATTAGCTTTTGCCATATAAAGTATCAGGGGTTCCACAGTTCCAAGGTTTAGGATGTAGACACGTTTGGGAGGCTGACTCCACTTACATAGACATCTTGATTAGAAATCATTCAGGAAAGGTGTTTTTCTAATTAAAAGCAACAGAAATTGTTACATATGGTTACAGTTAGATATGGTTGCCTTTTAAAAAGTCAGCTTCCATAAATCAAAAACTACTATTAAAATGTTTAAAGGCAAAAACAAACTGCTGAAAATACAGCAGGCAAGGTGACAAAAGTATAATATATTCTATATATGCACTATAAAAATTTTTAAAATAATAAGAAAATCACTGACTCCAATATTTTCATAAACAGTTAATCGTGCAAGAACAATTCACAAATGATAAAACACCCCACAAATCTGTTCATCCTCATTAAGCATAAAATTCCATAATAAATGGAAAGTTTTACTTTTAGAAATATGATGATCATAACAAGACATTACTAATGGTAAGAGTGCAGTTAACCAAATCTGGATGCTTTCATAACTTGCCCCTAGAAATATATGCTGGTCTTCCTTGGAAGTTATGTAGCACTAAGTATCAAGAGTGCTAAAAATGTTCATATGTTCTACTCAGTAATACCACTTTTGGGAAATCATCCAAAATGCAGCAGAGCAAAAATGCTTATCTTTATGTGAAAAATTAGAAAAATCTAAACATCCTACAATAGGAAAATGACTAAATGAATAGCGCTGTAATTATAAGATAGAATATTATTCAGCTATTTAAATGGATGCTACTGGAAAGTATTTTTTCCTAATTCACTTGGAGAAACACCTATGGTAAGGGCGGGGAGAGCAATCTTACAAGGCAGCTGAGCAGCAGCTAAAAATCTGCTCAGAAGTCAGGAGAACATGCCTCCCCTGGACCTGATCTTTCTGAGTTTCCTTTCAAACCATTATGTGTGAAAATTTAGGTATATAGTTATCTGAGTTTATTAACACTGACTCCAATTAGCATTAAAGGGATAAACAGGCCCAAAATTCAGTCAGTTACCATTGATATGGCTCTACCAGATGTTAGAATATGAAATGCTGCACTTCTGAACTGGTTGGTGAATGGCAGCTAGTTGCTGCCCTGACCTGAGCCCTTGAGTACTCCCTGCATCCCTGGCCCCCTGGGATCCTTCCTTGGGACCTATCATTTTGGGATCTCTTCATTACTGAGCAACTGAAATGACTGGCACAATTGGGCCTTCAGGAAGCTGCTGGAGATATATATGTATATATATTTCATTTCAGGACAAACTTCTCCCAAATTCTTTCTTTGACCTTACTCCAAAGTAAAACTAAATCCATTTCCTTTGCTTTGAATTACTATTTACTTCATTTGCATGTTCTTTTTCTCATAAAGCCATGTAAATAAGGAGAGGATTCTACTGCTAAGACAAATGCGAGTGGAGCATGCGCAGTGCAGCTCTGATAAAGCTTTGTTTGGTCCAATTCCCACTGTGCTCTTAGCTACTTTCACTTTTGTAGTTAAAAGGATGTGAATTTTCCAAGTTTCTGCCTGCTTTCTATGCCTGTTTTTCACTATTGTTCCCATTGGTTTGGCTGATCGTCACAGTTTCTCCCAGATTGACTAATTTAATACTGCGATTCCTACTAACTAGCTTTCATGCCTTCCCACTTTCTGCAAAATAGATCCCCTCTGTGCAGAATATCATCTATTGAACAAGGGGTATGGGAAAGCAAAATAAAAAGTTGTATATTCAACATTGTCATAACTATGCAAAATTAATGTGTTAGACTGGGTGCTCCAAAAAGCAGACTCCAAAACAGGATAAAATATGCAAGGATTAGATTAGAGGAAACACCTGTGAGAAAAAAAATGCCAGGAAGAACTATTAGACCACAAAGCAAGTGTGATCCTGAGTGACTGCAGGAAATAGGTTGGATGGAAGGATCCTAGAGTGCTGTGTACCACAAGAAGGTTTGGCAAGGCTCTAGGGGAGTTCTTAAGTGAAAGTAGGTCATTAGAAGTATCCTGTGCCCCTCAGAAATGGACCTACCTTGGTATTTCTGTTGTGCTCAGTCATTGGCTGGGAAGCAGAGCCTCATGGCACAAATAAGGTGATAAATCTCAGCGTGCAGAACATGGGGCTTTTGGTCAATTACACCCTTATATTTGGAAATCTACAAGGTATGCCACCTTTCTTTTCCATGTAAACCCCCTAGTCCCTCCTGGAAGAACAAGTTCATGGCTTCAGACCCTAACATTTTGCTGAGATCTAAAGCTGTAGGCTCATCAAGACATGTGGACATCCACAAAAGTAAAAGAGAAAACAATTTGCAAAGCAAAGATGCATCCATAACTTGGTTCATGACACAAACAATGAGATAAACATACATATGGCACAAAAATATGAGCATATACAAATATAGTTCCTGGGATATAAGAGAAGTCAACTCTCTCCCTGCCCATGCAATACAAATAATACAAATAAACAAGACATAGGCGCTCTATACTTCTTGTCTGAGTGGGAGGAAAGAAAGGAAAATACATTTATCAGGATCCTGGTTTAGTGCCAGTCACTGTGGTAAGTGGTTTCACATTTGTTAAACTTAAAATGTATGTTACTATTTTTGTCTCTTATTGAATACCCATAACAAGGTTCCAGGTAAGTGTGATTATTCCTGCTTTACAGAGGAAATAATGGGTTTCAAGGAGGTAATTGATTCAAAGTTAAGTAACTTGTCTAAGGACACACATCTAGTAAATAACAGAACCACAATACATTTCAAGTCCACCAATACAGAAGTAAGGGGAGAAGGGTGTTTTCGGGTGTTGTCTATATATACATTTTTTATTGCAAGGAATCTTTTTCCCTAAAGCAACTTCAGTCTTCTAATTTTTGCAGCTGAGTGTATTTTATACCGTTTTTTTGGATCAACCCTATCCACCTCACAGTATGGGATTGATTCTGTCACCAAACATACACTTTAAAGAGCCAAGGGGAAGAGCTCAGTAGCAAGTCAACATCCTTGCCCATCTCAGGTTCTCAGTTGTGGTGCCAATGACTATGATCCTTTTCTGTATCCCACTTTCAGTAAGTGGCCCCTGCCTTGTTTACCTGTCCAGCCCTCTAGTCTTGTTGTGACTACTTTGACCCCTTCCAGTCTTTTGGAGGGTTACAGCTCTTTCCCTGAAGGACAGGCCCAATGGCTGGACCCTTTTTTAGATCTCCTGTTCTCAGACCTCTAATTCTTCCTGCCCTTTACTTCTGTGGCCTGTTTGTGAAGCTGATCCATCCTTGTGAATTTTCTGGAATTCAGACCTTTAATCTATTACATTTCTCTGCTAATCAAAGCTTTGTTATGACACTTCTGAGTCTCATTCTCTATGCAACAGTGACTACCATTAGCAAATACACATTTTCAAGTGGTTCCACTATCATTATGTTTTGGCTTATTAACACAGGGCTTCCTGGTATCCATCTTGTCCAAATGAAAACCCATCTTTGGGTCAGAAATAATTATAGATATAATTTACTGATCACTTTATATATGTTAGCTCAGTTAACCAACATAAAAGATAGATATTATTACATCTGTGTTCTACAGAACAGGAAAAATTGAGATATGGAGCAGATTTGGTTCTCTGGAAGCAGACATCAAAATAGATTAGGGATCAACACCTGTGAAAGAAAGGGGGTATAAGGAAGATTGGGCAGAGAAAGAAGTCAAACTGTGATATAAGCCTGACATAACCTTGGCTGACTGAACTGGAAGCTCTGGGTCAAGTATTGCCCATCGACATCCCATGTGGAGTCACAATGGCCAACCCTTTATACACTTTCCTTGCTCCATCACTGGATGCAGGCTGTCATGGGAAAGCATGACCTTGGACAAGGGAAATCTCAGCTGAGCAGACCTTGAAGGAGCATACACCTGGATACAGTCTGCTGACTGCATTCCCCAATAGCTAAGAGCAAATATGTCCTTGAAAAAGGATCTGAGTGGTACGTCTGTGTCTACCACAGACTCTAAGAATGTAAGAAATATATGAAAGAGTCCACAGCTAGTAAGTGGCAAAGATTTGACACTAAGTCTTTTGTGGCTCAAAAGTCCATGATCCCCACTAATTTATAATTGGTTTCCAAATATTCACCCAAACTAGTTGTATCAGAATCACTTTTAAAATAGGAATTTCTTTAAAATATGAATATTTGGCCTCAATCCTGTGAGATTCTAATTCAGTAGATGTGAGTGAGATCCAAGAATTCCACCTAGTTAATAAAAAGTGCCCAGGCTGGTTCAAAGGTACAGTCATATATAGAAATTATTGCTATCATTGATGAGGAGAGGATGCCAAGTAGAAGAATGGAAATGGTTTTAAACACTGTACTACATTTCTGATAGAAGTCACCCAATGAGTTTTGGAGTGTTAAAAAAATTCAGAATCAAGATTCATCCCCTGGGCTGATGTTATCTAAAGTCAGTGGCAAGACCACACCAGGACCCTGCGTCTTATTTTGTGATTGCTGTTTCTCTGATCACCCTTGGGTAAAAATATTGAAGAAAGCACAGCTGCTTCATGGTTCATGAAAGCAACTGCATCTGTAAGTGAACTGAAGAATTTGCCCTGTAAGTAGCTCCAAAGATGTTTGCAAAATGAATTTGAAGATTCCAAATTCTGTTTTGCTTTTTGTCTTTAACTATAAAATCGGAGATAGGTTCATGTTTTTGAAATTGTTTCTAAAATACGATGCAATTACTTTTTAAGATGTAGTAAATTCTTCAAATTTGCACATTTAAATAAAAGTATAATTTTCTGATCAAACAGTACATAATTATAATGGGACAAGTGTCAAGATAGAAGCTTAATTACTAGATGAGGTAAAAATTTAAAGCAAAATTGATTTGTTGCTGAGCTAACAAACTTTTGAGCCAGGCTTCTTTCAATTCTTCTTTACCAGAATGAAGATAGGAGTCAGATTCTGACTGAGGATTCTGTCTACAGTGGGGCTCTAAGGACTCCAGCTCTGGAGGGACAAAGGACCAGTCATGCTGATAAAAGTCACAAAATAGATACCTTTTAAAAAATACATTAGATGTTACATAAGTTTTTCCCCCCAAATTTATCTAATTAGCACAGGCATTTTTATATGAAAGAATCCTTAGAATAGTGAATCATGAAGGTTTTATGCTGAGATAAACAACATTTATAGGACTTCTTTCTGGTTTGGGATAATATCCTGAGATCCTTGGCCTTGTGGTTTGTGGCTTTGACTTCTGAGACCATTTTAAAGGGACAATGAGCCTTAACTTGGCTGGTGTATGTCATTTGCATGGGAAAGAAAGTTGTGTAAATATTACATAAATACTGTAATATTTGCAGGATGTTTACTCCAGTAATGGAAGTTCTGGAAGTAATGGAAGTTCTGGAAGTAATGCAAGTTCTAAGAAGCTATGTGTAGTCGCTCTGTATTACAATGTGGTGGTTGAAATGCCTGAATATTTATCTCCCAACACTGAAGGCTGATATGAGGAAATTACAGTGCTGGTTGAGCCCTTTAAAATCAGGAAGAGTGACTTTTCATCTTTGTTCCTCCAACCATTGCACGGTGTTTATCTGAATCAGTGAATACATGATAACTGTTTTTTAACCTTATATACTTAAAACCATTGAAATTTGGCCTTGGAAGAAAATCACCAGCCTCTGAGAGAAAGACTTACAAAATCAACTTCTGTCAATGACCACATATGTCACAAATCTAGATTTTTCATTTGGAATCTCAAATGGGTGAATTTAATTAGCTTCTGTGATTAGAAGCTAAGCTAATTATTACAAGTGGCCTTGGAGAAAACAGTCCCACATTGATCCTGTCTGATCTTGAACTTTTCCATTTCTTCCTTTATTGTTTCTATTCTATTTAATCCAGATAATAACCACGTGAAGAATGTTGAAAATGGAAGTTTCCTTTAATTGATATTCAAGGTGTTATTCAGCTTGGAACTTTATTATTTAGAGAGAACATGTAGCCAGTACTAATGATGATCTCGTCCCATTGATATTTATCTACAGACTAAAGACAGTTGCCTTTCCTTCATCTGTTGAGGAAAGGCTTCCTGTCACTCACTTTCTCCATAACCTCAGGAGAATCTTCACTGGTTTAATAAGCATTCTCATCTTATAATGACATGATTTTGGGGAAGGTAAATCTAAAATCTCTTACATAAAAGAAGTTTCATAATCACAAGTTGTGGAAAGCGGGGAAATGTATACTTACCATAAGTACTTTTTACCATGAATTTCCTGACCTTGATTTGATTAAAATCTCAACCTAAAGATTTCAACAATATAAATTTCTTTAGAGTTTAGTTGTTCATTCACTGAAGTTTGAATGAGAAAAACCTAAATGTGGGGCAAAAAGGGTGGTATGGAAGGAGAAGTTAAGGACTGCGCTGCTTAATGGATCAGAGCATTTGAAAGTGAACAGCCAATTTGACAAGAAGCAAAACCCACACAACAGAGTACCGCCTAGTCTTTCTGCTCATTTTGTTTCATAGACTACTTGGGCTCTTCTTACTGTTCTCTCCCACCTCCTCTCTCTTCTCCATTTATTTTATAGATGTCACTGGAGTAGGTAACCTGCTCCAACTCTGAAGAATTCAGGGGAGGAAGGGAAGCTTTCTACTTGAGTATCTGTGATATAAACAGGAAATGAAGACATCACCTACCATGCTTGGAATCAGGAAATTGCTTTGGGTCCTCTTTCTAATTCCACTTGTAGGCATCTGGAGTATCAATGGTAAGGCACTGACTTCTTATATTTCTCAGCGGGGGTTGGAGGCAATGCTTTCCCTTGCTGATTGTAGTAGGATGTAGTGTTTATGTCAAGTGGATAATGGTAGATGAAACCAAGTAGTTAGACTTGCTCACTGAAGACATTATAGGACATAAACCAAATTAGAAAACAGTACTTAAGTCACAGTTTGGCTGGTTTTCTTAAAAACACAGATGGTAAGAAAAGAGAATTGTGCAAACATTATAAATAGTTCAGTAGAAATTTATCCCTCCTACTAGCAAAAATGTTCTGGATGTCATACAGATGGTGAATAAATAGCTTGTTCTTTCCAAACTGAAGCTAGAGGAGTGTTGAGGTACTCAGGTGGGTAGGTTAGGTGTTGGATAACTGGAATTATATCTGATTCCATGGTTACTCTGGAATAATGTGGCTAAATAAAATCTCGCTACTTGCTTCAATGGGGAACATGCCTTGAGAATACTGAATGAGACAATGCTGAGAAATATGGGATCGGAACATTCTGTCTCAGCTTCTAGTATGATGAAAAAGAATGTTCCTACTTGGGTGTCATGATATAGAAAACAACTTGGATTCTGCATAGACAATGTTTGGCCACTCTTGCAAAGACTTTATGCAGACAAAAAAGTGATGAGTTCACTTGCTCCCTTACGTGGTCACAGATGCCCGCATATTGTAAAGGGGGAAGGGCTATAAAAAGCTAGCAGAAGTTTCTGATTTCCTGGTTTCAAATACCTTGCCTTATTATCCCCACAAGCACACATACTCTTAAATTTTTCAAATCAGAAAATATGGTCACTGAAATCCTGTAATTGTCATCTTCAATTCTGAAGCTGTGTGGTTTGGAATGTCTTTGTGATGCCAGGATGGCATGCACCCAGGTGCAAAACAAAAATCCCCTTCATTTAAGCGTTTTTATGTTTCTAAGTATTTGGTATTATGTTGATGAGGTGTAGGATGGCTGACTGGATTTTTCACTTTAGCTAGAACTGAAGTCAAATATTATTAAACAGAAATCATACCAGTCTGAAGAATATATAAACTATTCTCTGTGAAATGAAGTAAGAGAACATGCAGTGCTGCATCCCACTGGGAGTGTGGTACAACTCTGTTCCTCCTCTCAATGTGCTTTACAAAAACAGACTTGGGTGTTAGAATTGGGTTCATTGACTGGCCATGCCACTTACTGTGTGACCTTGGTTTAGTTTCTTATCCTCTCTTATCCTTAGTTTCCTCTTTTGTAAAATAGAAATAATAATAATTGTACCTAAATTATGGGGCTTCTGTGAAGACTACAAATACAGTCGATAAAGTGCCTGGCATAGTAAGTGCACATAATAAAAGTTTGAAAAACATTAATGGTATTTTTGCTAATATTCTTTACACCAAGGAACCCACACAATATTCAATTAAGTGGGAAGCAAGTTTTAACATTATCATTTAAAATAGTTGAGGTTTTGAAGCTAAAATAAAATGAATACATGAAATATATTGTACAATATATTTAGCCCAAAGTATAGTGACATGAATTATTTGAAAAATGAAACGGAATGCCTTATATAAAGTACTGGCCAGGTATCTTATCCAGCAGTTTTTGGATTGTAGCATTACTTGAATTAAATTAGGAAGAGAGGTTGGTGAGATTTCCCGTGATTTGCTTACTGAATCCTTTACGCTGGCACAAACTGTTTAAAAATAATTTTTAAAGATTTTTTCCTTTCCACTTCAAAGCAATGTGAAGTCTGTGTGCCTCTTCCCAGGAATGAGGCTGCATCCGTAATAAGGTTGTAAAAAATGGTAAAGTTCTCTACAAACTTCCAGCTTAAGGTCTTTCTTTATAATGAAATTACGCTTGCTTGCCTTTTGTGTTTCTCAAAAAAAAATTAGGGGGAACTCTGTCCCTTTGTATCTAGCATATACTTTCTGTCTGGATGAAAGTAATAAAAGTTTCAGCACCTACACGTGGAGAGATTCTTCTGGCAAGAACTAGGCTGCAGGTGGAGATGGCCCATGTCCGTCACCTGCCTCATCCCCAATGAGCAGCTCCAGCTGAGAGGTCCTGGGACATTGTTCAGCTGAGCATCAACGAAGGATCCCAGCTTCAAGCAGCCAGGAGCACTGCAGTTATCTCTGGCTATAGCAGAGATTATATACGATCCTGAATAAAGGCAGGAGGAAATCTCTGACCACTGCTTATTGTAATAAAAAATCATCCTAATCTGGTCTAGTACCAGAGGCCACTGACAGTTTGGTGCCTTTGAAAACACAGTGGTTGGGGCCAAGTCTCCATGTGGGTCTTGTGTGTGTTCTCTTTCTCCTTTATGGTGGTAGTTCAGTGTGATCCGTGGATCCATACTCCACATTCCTCCCATATTCTGTTTCTCCACCATGAACAGGCTATATCCTTGGGTCAGAGAAGAAACACTGGGGCAAAAGTGCTCTGAATCTGTCTCTCATTCCTTCATATTCTGGTTTTGTAACACAGTGTCTTTATCAGGCTTATTTCTCTGGCTCTACTTATTTGTTCTTATGGAAATATGCACATTGTATGCCAAAGATAGAGCTCTGCTTCTGGCAAATGCCTGTGTATTGTTATTACAAAAATGCCTGTCATAAGATATGACTACCTTTTACGTAAATGTCTAGAAATACATTCTGCAGCTACAGGATTTCCTGGATTGAGGCATGAAAAGACCAGTTCTTGTGTTGATCACAGCCTTGAATAGACTTTCCTAACATTGAGGTCTTTAGTTAATTATTGCTTCCTCTGTTCCACTATCAAAATTTCCTCTATTGTAAATGTTGAAGTTAAACAATTTATCCTGATTCACTGGGAATTTCCTACTTAATTTCCATCATTTGTGAGTTTCCTTTACTTAGAGTTCAGAATTTGTTGAAAGAAAAATGTTCACAGGCATTTGTAATCAGGTCCAAAAATGAAATCAACATTTTTCTTTGTTCCTTGGGGGCACAGTGGTGGAGCAGATAAGATCAGGGACTCTAGATTACTAGATTACTCTCCCATCGCTGCCATTTACTGGTTCTGTGACTATAGCCTCTCTGGTTCTCTTTCCTCATCTAAACAATGGGGACAATAATGATATCGAACTTATAGGGTTGTTGTGAGTATTGAGTGAATTAATTCTGTAAAACTCTTAGGACAGTGACTGAAGTTTATTAGCTAAACTTACATAGTAAGTGCTGTGTAAGTTTAGCTAATAATGTTTTAGGTTTTTTTTCCCTTTTAGTCCCAAACTTAATTAACTTGATAGTCCCCTTAAAGTAGTATTGGGAGATCATCTCTCATTTGGGGTTGACAAAAGTTGTCTATAAACAACTCTTGATATCATTATCTCCCATCACCCCCATCACCAAGAAATGAGAACAGAGTTGGGAGTCATGAGGCTTGAGTTACTTTGTGTCAGTGAATTGTTGTATCATAAGCAATTTGCTTCACTTTTCCAATTTTCTTCACTCCCTTACCTAAAATAAGCTCAGTATTTTCCACCTTTCCGGTGTCCTCTCATGGTTATGGACTCTGATCTCCATGCTTATCTCCATGGAAGAAATTACTTGTGTGCCTGTGTCTGTGTGTACACATGCAGGGAATCATGTTAGTATGCTCAGAATCTAAACATGTACAACGTGAGGTTCACTTTGAACACAGTCCAGGCGAGTGATAGAGGGGCCATCTAGGCAGTCATAGGGAAACATTAGGTTTAGCTGGTAGAGCTCTTTAACTCCTTTTCTCCTTCCTGATAACTACATTTATCTTATAAGCATAATCTGGAACTTGCATGTATCACAAACAGCCCATTGTCCAGAAGTGGCTATAAGGAAGGCTGGGACACTTAGGTTCTACCTGGGTGGTGATGGCCCCATTTCTTTTTCTTCTGGGGTATTAGGAGAATTAATATTGGGGGACAATTGGCAGTTTCTGCCCACATAGGTAATGTTAGGTATCTTCTAGGGCTTTGAAAATGCCAATGAATCTCAGTGTGATCTCTGTAGTAGAATGGATTAGGAAGGTGAGGAAGTATCTGGAAAAGAAGTAGAGATGGACTTTCCTCGTGTCCTTCCAACAACACATAACCCACGGTTACTCTGAGCATCACATGTAACCACTCAAACACTGAAGGCAACATTTAGAAATACTCATGTTGGTTTCTTATAAAATGCCAAAGGCTCTCTTGAATGTTACTGTCCACAGCTTCCAAGGTATGTTCTAGGCTTTTCTTGACCTGATTTTCTTCCTAAAGTCACTGTGAGGAAGGTGGAAGGCCTAGCATCTCTGAAGGACAGACCCACCTATACCAGACAGTCTTCCCTACCCAGAACTATCCCCTAAATTGTCAACATGAATCATTTTTCTTTAGGGTCTGTTGAACTGGGTAAAAACCTTTGCTATTCCAGAGAGATAATTACACATTGGCCAACGAACTCTCCACCGGAAACTCATCCTTATCAAATAGGACAGGCAGAACTCTGAAGGATTGGAGTGAATCTTCTGGTCTGAGGAGACAATGGCATGACCAGTAGGGTAGAACTGCAGGGTGATATTTGTCATTGGGTGGAAATGTAATGAAGAAGTACTCAGAGAAAGCTTGAGAAAGTACCAAAAAGCAAAGGATTTTTACTTCCTAGCTTTGACCAAGACTAGCCTTCTTCATTAGTATAATTCTCAAGAATTTCATGTCTCATATAAAAGGACTTTTTTCTGTGGGATATAACACCTTTTCTATCTCTATTATATTCATTTGGCTGGTGAATATACCACATCACTGATCCATGATCACATCACTGCTCATCCCCAAAAGAAGTTGGAAGTAACTGTTCAGAGCAGAGGCACTTGGGGCAGACCTTCTGGGTTTCCATCTTGTCTCTGCCTCCCATAGGCCTTGCACCCTTGGACAATTACTCAACTGCTGTGTTGCTTCCCTAAATTCACCCTATCCAAAAAATAGTAATGCCTGGCATTTATTATTATTTATTGTGAATGAACCACAGTGCTAACAACTCTTCCTATGTGTTCCCATGCACTTTCACAACTATTCTACCAGAAAAGAACTTGTGGTTTGGTAGCCAGACCTGGGTTCAAGTCCTGGTCCTGTCTCTGCCTCCAGCCAGCTGGTGATCTTGAGTAAGTGGCTTAGCTTCTCTAATATTTGGTTTCTCCCACTTAAGATAAAGATAATAGTAGTAACTACCTGATAGAACTGCTGTGAAGATCAAAGGAAACAATATATGTATTGTACGTAGAAGTGCATAGCACATAATAAGAATTCAAAAAATATTAGTCATATCCCTATTTTCCTCCTGTCGGGAGCACCTAGGATGGGTTTACAGTACTCTGATAATGCGAAATATGCTGCAATTGTGAGCAAGTGGCAATCAATATGAAGCAGTGATTCTGGAGGTTACCTTCCAAATGTGACTTAAACTATCTGACCTGATGATCACTAAAGCTCTCTGCTTGTACTATTCTTTAATATCTCAAGGAAATGAAATGACATAGGTACTTTAGATGCTTTGCTAACTGTTAGACAAAGCTATAGCAAATACTAGAATGACTATATCAAGACAAAAAAATTTCAGAATTATCCCAGACTATATAAAAGCCAGAGATATATGGCTTAAAGTCTTAGATTGCTCAGTACTACTGGATTAAATAGATAGTCTTCAAAATATTCTCCAAAATAGTCATATCACATTATGAGAAATTCTAGCCCTAGAAGAAATTGTTTTAAAATGTGCTCTATAGGGACTTCCCTGGAGGTCCAGTGGTTCAGAATTTGCACTTCCACTGCAGGGGGCACGGGTTCGATCCCTGGTCACGGAACTAAGACCCCTCATGCCACGCGGTGCAGCCAAAAAAAAAATTTATTTAAAAAATGTGCTCTATAAATACCATGTGAAAGCAAAATTAAAGAAAGGTTTCACATACCATTTTAAGAAGATTTTAAAGAGAAAATAGTGATAGAAGATGAATGTGAAAATTCTCTCTATTCATTTCATGGTCTTTGTTTTTTTCTTTTCTAAAAAAATTAAATTAATTTTTTTATACAGCAGATTCTTATTAGTTATCTATTTTATACATATTAGTGTACATATGTCAATGCCAATCTCCCAATTCATCCCACCACCACCACCACCCTCCCCACTATCCCCTCTTGGTGTCCACATGTTTGTTCTCCACACCTATGTCTCTACCTCTGCCCTGAAAACCAGTTCATCTGCACAATTTTTCCAGACTCCACATACATGCGTTAATATACGATATTTATTTTTCCCTTTCTGACCCACCTCACTCTGTATGACAGTCTCTAGGTCTATCCACATCTCTACAAATGACCCAATTTTGTTCCTTTTTATAGCTGGGTAATATTCCATTGTATATATGTACCACATCTTCTTTGTCCATTTGTCTGTCGATTGGCTTTTAGGTTTTTAGTAGTTAGTAAGTTTCACAAATTACTTACTCCCTTCAGCTCCTGATGTTATTTACACCAGCAGCTACACTTGTTAAGCTGGAAGGTACTGGACCATGCAGTTTTTTGTGGTCGGCACACCTTTCCGATTGGCTGATCTGGGTATCTGGATGACCATGGAGTGTCACTTCTTAAATATTTTGAATATCACCCCTGAATGGACATAAATCAGGCCTTTACACATTGCATACTTGTAAGGTCTAGTTTTTCTTTAGTGGTTAAGTTATAACCACTAAAGGGTATGTTGAGATACATACATCCTTCACCTCAATGTCTTTAGTCCACATACCTAAGGACTCAGCTACATCTGCTCTGTGTCTTAGTGCACAGAGAGCATTAGAGTGTGAGCAGGAGATCTTTCTCTTCATGAAGCTCTCTCTTTTCAGTCTCATGCTTTCTCACTTTCATACCTTTTCTAAGGCCATTTCCTTTTGTCATCCCATCAAGAAGGTCGTAGACAAGATCAGAAGAAAGATGCATAAACACATATTTACTCATAACAGAGTGATGCATGTCACACAGAGTAGCATGGGACATTTGGTAGGAGAAACATCAAGTGGATGTGGGTTGCTGGAGTGTGTGTGGGGGGGACTGTCAAGTTTGCCTAAAGAGGCAGGGGCAAAATGCCATTTGATGAAGTCTGGACATTTTCCTGCAGGCACTGAAGAATCTCTGAAGGATTTTAGGCAAAAAAGTCTTGCAGTTGGATTTTCGTCTTAAGAATGTAAACTGTGGGACTTCCCTGGTGGCGCAGTGGTTGGGAATCTGCCTGTCAGTGCAAGGGACACGGATTTGAGCCCTGGTCCGGGAAGATCCAACATGCCACAGAGCAACTAAGCCCATGCGCCATACTATTGAGCCTGCGCTCTAGAGACTGCAAGTCACAACTACTGAGCCCACGCACCACAACTACTGAAGCCCGCGTGCCTAGAGCCTGTGCTCCGCAACAAGAGAAGCCACCGCAATGAGAAGCCTGGGCGCCACAACGAAAGAGTAGCCCCCACTTGCCGCAACTAGAGAAAGCCCACACACAGCAATGAAGACCCAAAGCAGCCAAAACTAAATAAAAATAAAAAATAATCTTAAAAAAAAAAAGAATGTAAACTGTGACAGTGATGTGGAGAATGAATTGGGGTGCGGGGAGGGGAACAAGGCCAAATTCGGAATGTAGAAGGCTAGTTGGTAAGCTGTGACAATAATCCTCATGAAGTAGAGTGAGACCCAAATTAAGGCAGTAGCATGAAAACAAACTTGAATGATAGTTTGGATGCTGAATTAACTTAACTTGGTGGCTGATGGAGTGGGGTAAGAGACAAAGATGGCATCCAGGTTCTGGTCCATGTGATTAGGTAGATAATGGTATTTTATACTGTGATAATGGGAGGAGGACCAGATCTGCCCTGGAGCGGGGTTTGGGACAGGAGGAGATTCAACCTCCTCCTTGAAGCATTTCCTGATAACCCAGACAGAAAGGCTCTCTCCCTCTTGGAGATTTGAAAGCTCTGAGAGATTGTATCTTGTTCAATCTTTTAAAAAAGAAAAAAATCTTATGGGAAAATTGAAGAGCCAAGTGAGCCTCTTTCTGCATCCCCTTTGCACTAGAATCTGTCCCATAACTAAATAGTCATGAACAGTGGGATGTCCACCCCCCTCCCTGGGTGTAGGCAATAAGGGGGAATATTGTCTGTACAGAGTTTTAAAGCAAATAAGAGTTGGTCTACTTTTAATGATCACCATGTACCAGCAATTCTGAAAAATATCAGTGATAAAATGTTCCCCCATCCCCAAATATTTTGGTCTAAGTTCTAAATAATGACCATGGTTACTCCTAAATTTTAATAATATGTATGTAAGTTTCAAATTAGCACATTTTCAGTACTTCCCCTTTAAGAAACATTGCATCTACCTGAAAGTTAACTCAGAGAACTTCAAATTCAGCTATATGTGTTCACTTCAAGAGCAAATTCATAAATGTTCAGAATCACATGAGCTTGCTCTAGGCATAGTTTGTGTCTCCAACCCTTGTCGTACTACATATTTCTACATTTAAACAGTAGATTTTAAATAACAATAATACCACAGTGATTAGAGAGACAAAGGAACAGAATGTGTATTGTTTCATTTCTTTCATTCCATACAACCATTTTGAATATTTATTTGTTTAAAATTTAAAACAGTGAAACAGAATACAAACTGTGAGATACAATTGTTTTCTCATGCATGAACTAAAGTTTATATCTGAAATGTTTTATTGATTAATATCTTTATAATTTATAATCTTTAAAGTGTTGTTTTAAAATTAAAGAATGGATCAAGAAAATAAAACTTTACATTAGTGATACACTTCAGTAATGGTCTAAATTATGTCTTTTATAGAATGTCAGTTTTAATAAAATTTGCTTATTAATTACTGGAAAATTACTTACATAAACTACAATATCAGGTTGTAACTAAAGGATCCAAGTTCACATTGTTTAGATAGATATAAAATTATTAAATAAATAGCTGTGCATTTTTTCCTTTTTCTATTCTATTATTATTTTTCAAACATTTTTTAACTTGCATCATTTTATTTTTTTCTTTTCTTTTCTTTTTTTATAAATTTATTTATTTTGGGCTGTGTTGGGTCTTCATTGCTGTGCGCAGGCTTTCTCTAGTTGTGGCGAGCAGGGGCTACTCTTTGTTGTGGCGCACAGGCTTCTCATTGTGGTGGCTTCTTTTGTTGCGGCGTACAGGCTCTAGGCGTGTGAGCTTCAGTAGTTGTGGCACGAGGGTTCAGTAGTTGTGGCTCATGGGCTCTAGAGCGCAGGCTCAGTAGTGTGGCACACAGGCTTCGTTGCTCCATGACATGTGGGATCTTCCCAGACCAGGGCTTGAACCTATGTCCCCTGCATTGTCAGGCGAATTCTTAACCACTGCGCCACCAGGGAAGTCCAACTTGCACCATTTTATACATGAAGTTTAATGAAAACAATATTCACTATGTTTCTTTCCTGGGCATTTTATTATTTGTTTCATTTCATGATTATTTCTGAATATTTTTCCATATAGAAAAAATGGTTGTTAAAAATCATGCACTCTGGGCATCAACTATGCTAGGTACACCCTAGTCATGGAATATACGTTCTGTAATAACGCAGCAGTGGTTTTCATGCGAATTTTTATTTTATTTATTTATTTAATTAAAAAAATTTTTTTGGCTGCATTGGGTCTTCATTGTTATGCACAGATTTTCTCTAGTTGCAGCGAGCGGGGGCTACTCTTCGCTGTGGTTCGCAAACTTCTCATTGTGGTGGCTTCTCTTGTTGCAGAGCATGGGCTCTAGGCGTGTAGGCTTCACTAGCTGTGGCTCACAGGCTTAGCTGCTCTGCAGCATGTGGGATCTTACTGGACCAGGGATCGAACCCGTGTCCCCCTGCAATGGCAAGCAGATTCTTAACCACTGTGCCACCAGGGGAACCTGAGAATTTTTAAAAGGAGAGGCTTCCTAAACATATAGTACTTAAAAAGGGATACTTTATCATATGAGAGCCTGAAGATGGTAGAGGTTTCATCATTCACTGCATGCATTTATTTTAATTATTTTTAGCATTGAAAATTCCCCACCATTAGATATAAATGTTTGAGAAAACAGCAGGAACAACAAAACTAAAGTTGACAGATAAATCCCAGCCAAAAGCAACTGTGATCTTCATTCCTTTTCAGATGTTTCTTTGACAAGACAAACCCCTTGGGGACAGCTTTGGATAACCTGAGTGTCATAAGATGATTATACGTAATTTGGGACAAGCAACAAAAGTGTCAACATGCTTGTCAGATGGAAAATTGGAATTCTATCATTTACCTCAGTGCATCATTCCTGTACTACAAGCATCAGTTTTAGTTTCACACAGGTAGGCAGTGTTAATGTCTTCTTTGTACAAAGAGGGAGCACTCTTGATGACTTTTAATGCCTGTTCACAAGCCTCCATCCATTCTTTCCTCCACTCGAGAAAAATTCCTATGCTAGTCAATGTGACAGCCAATGATCTTCATCCTGCTGATAAGAACACACAAGAACCACATTGATGTTTCTATTATCCCACTGCAAGTCAGTGATGTGGTCAGGACTAAAAGCTAGCTCTTCTCCCCTCCTAACCCACTTTGTACACTCCTCCCAAGCACGTAGTCGTGGAATCCTTGAACTAGCCAGGATGTTCAACAGTGCTATTAGCATTGGGTGACAGCCCAGTGGCTAAATGGAAAGGTAATATATTGTAATAGAGAGACTTAGAGAAGTGGTTTTATAGCATCAGTTGTACACTGAGGGAGGTGAAGTTGTATATGTGTTTGTGTGTAGGAAAGGATGGTGGGTAAGACTTTTCCTGTTTTTGTAGTCCAGTCCTTTCATCTTATTTTTTTAAAATTGAGGGCTGGTGAGGCTGGGTGACTATCTCAACATCACACAATCTGTTAGCATTTGAACAACTCTGTTCAACTGAAAATTCTCATTTTTAGCTATTTACATGAACTTTATAAATATCCCAAAAGAATCAGGCTCTGTATTTTCTCATGGTGGATAAGCAAAGTTTAAACTTCTCCCCCCAATGCTTATTCCATTTATTCTGAAACGACTAGTGGTCTGCAGATCAGTATTTTCCTAAAACCACAATCTAAGTGTATATCAATTCCCTGAATCTGCCATGAAATTCCTGGACAGTCTGCGTTTGCCCTTCAATTTCCCCAAGACTTAAGATACCCCCACCCTGTTCCATTCACTGCTCTGATTATCAAAGAGCTACTCACTCACTAAGGTTCAGCTCAAATACAAACTTTCCATTCAGCCTTGCCCCTATAGTCCCAGTCAAAGTTAATCCTCGGCACACCCAAGCAACGTCTGCACCTTCTTATAGTGTTATTTCATTCTTCCATCTGTCAAGCCCTCTGTTTCCCATTAGAAGGCAAGCCCCTTCAAGGGAGGTACCTTGTCTTATTTTTCCCTATACTGCCTAATAACTAATATACAAGGTCCCGCTGGGCCTTCCTTTCAGCTCAGTTAAACTAGGAGAAAAAAGAGTGGTAGATAGTAAATTTATTACAGAAAAGTGGTCTTGTTAGTTAAGCTTGCCTCACCAATTAAATGGTAAGCTCTTCGAGGTCAAAAAGGTCTTTGCCTGGGCTCCCCTGGTGGCGCAGTGGTTGAGAGTCCGCCTGCTGATGCAGGGGACACGGGTTCGTGCCCTGGTCTGGGAAGGTCCCACATGCCGCGGAGTGGCTGGGCCTGTGAGCCATGGCCGCCGAGCCTGCGCATCCGGAGCCTGTGCTCCACAACGAGAGAGGCCACAACAGTGAGAGGCCCACGTACTGGAAAAAAAAAAAAAAAAAAAATTCTTCCAACATACAAAAGCTCAGGACCAGATGGCTTCACAGGCCAATTCTATCAAACATTTAGAGAAAAACTAACACCTATCCTTCTCAAACTCTTCCAAAATATAGCAGAGGGAGGAACACTCCCAAACTCATTCTACGAGGCCACCATCACTCTGATACCAAAACCAGACAAAGATATCACAAAGAAAGAAAACTACAGGCCAATATCTCTGATGAACATAGATGCAAAACTCCTCAACAAAATGCTAGCAAACAGAATCTAACAGCACATGAAAAGGATCATACACTATGATCAAGTGGGGTTTATCCCAGGAATGCAAGAATTCTTCAATATATGCAAATCAATCAACATGATACACCATATTAATAAATTGAAGTAGAAAACCCATCTGATCATCTCAATAGATGCAGAGAAAGCTTTCAACAAAATTCAACACCCATTTATGATAAAAACTCTCCAGAAAGTGGGCATAGAGGGAAAGTACCTCAACATAATAAAGGCCATGTATGAAAAACCCACTGCCAATGTTGTCCTCAATGGTAAAAAACTGAAACCATTTCCAGTAAGATCAGGAAAAAGACAAGGTTGCCCACTCTCACCACTCTTATTCAACATAGTTTTGGAAGTTTTAGCCACAGCAATCAGAGAAGAAAAAGAAATAAAAGGAATCCAAATTGGAAAAGAAGAAGTAAAGCTGTCACTGTTTGCAGATGACATGATACTATACATAGAGAATCCTAAAGATGCTACCAGAAAACTACTAGAGCTAATCAATGAAGTTCGTAAAGTAGCAGGATACAAAATTAATGCACAGAAATCTCTTGCATTCCTATACACTAATGAAAATTCTGATAATGAAATTAAGAAAACACTTCCATTTACCATTGCAACACAAAGAATAAAATATCTAGGAATAAACCTACCTAAGGAGACAAAGACTTGTATGCAGAAAATTATAAGACACTGAATAAAGAAATTAAAGATGATACAAATAGTTGGAGAGATATACCATGTTCTTGGATTGGAAGAATCAACGTTGTGAAAATGACTATACTACCCAAAGCAATCTACAGATTCAATGTAATCCCTATCAGACTACCACTGGCATTTTTCACAGAAGTAGAACAAAAAATTTCACAATTTGTATGGAAACACAAAAGACCCCGTATAGCCAAAGCAATCTTGAGAAAGAAAAATGGAGCTAGAGGGATCAGGCTCCCTGACTTCAGACTATACTACAAAGCTACAGTAATCAAGACAGTATGGTACTGGCACAGAAACAGAAATATAGATCAATGGAACAGGATAGAAAGCCCAGAGATAAACCCATGAACATATGGTCCCCTTATCTTTGATAAAGGATGCAAGAATATACAGTGGAGAAAAGACAGCCTCTTCAATAAGTGGTGCTGGGATAAATGGACATGTAAAAGAATGAAATGAGAACACTTCCTAACGCCATACACAAAAATAAACTCAAAATGGATTAAAGACCTAAATGTAAGGCCAGAGACCATCAAAGTCTTAGAGGAAAATATAGGCAGAACACTCTATGACATAAATCACAGCAAGATCCTTTTTGACCCACCTCCTAGAGAAATGGAAATAAAAACAAAAATAAACAAATGGTACCTAATGAAACTTCAAAGCTTTTGCACAGCAAAGGGAACCATAAACAAGATAAAAAGACAACCCTCAGAATGGGAGAAGATATTTGCAAATGAAGCAACTGACAAAGGATTAACCTCCAATATTTACAAGCAGCTCATGCAGCTCAACATTAAAAAATCAAACAACCCAATCCAAAAATGGGCAGAAGACCTAAATAAACATTTCTCCAAAGAAGATATACAGATTGCCAACAGGCACATGGAAGAATGCTCAACATCATTAATCATTAGAGAAATGCAAATCAAAACTACAATGTGATATCATCTTACACCAGTCAGAATGGCCATCATCAAAAAATCTAGAAACAATAAATGCTGGAGAGGGTGTGGAGAAAAGGGAACTCTCTTGCACTGTTGGTGGGAATGTAAATCGATACAGCCACTATGGAGAACAGTATGGACGTTCCTTAAGAAATTAAATATATATCTACCATACAACCCAGCAATCCCACTACTGGGCATATACCCTGAGAAAACCATAATTCAAAAAGAGTCATGTACCAAAATGTTCATTGCAGCTCTATTTACAATAGCCAGGACATGGAAGCAACCGAAGTGTCCATCAACAGATGAATGGATAAAGAAGATGTGCCACATATATACAATGGAATGTTAGCCATAAAAAGGAATGAAACTGAGTTATTTGTAGTGAGGTGGATGGACCTAGAGACTGTCAAACAAAGTGAAGTAAAAAAAAAAAAAAAAGGTCATGAAGAACCTAGGGGCAAATGGGCATAAAGATGCAGACCTATTAGAGAATGGACTTGAGGATACGGGGAAGAAGAAGGGTAAGCTGGGACAAAGTGAGAGAGTGGCATGGACATATATACACTATGAAATATAAAATAGATAGCTAGTGGGAAGCAGCCGCATAGCACAGGGAGATCAAGTCGGTGCTTTGTGACCACCTAGAGAGGTGAGATCGGGAGGGTGTGAGGGAGGGAGACGCAAGAGGGAAGAGATATGAGGCCATATGTATAAGTATAACTGATTCACTTTGTTATGAAGCAGAAACTAACACACCATTGTAAAGGAATTACACTTCAATAAAGATGTTTAAAAAAAATCATATATCTGATGAGGGACTAGTACCCAGAATATAAAGAATTCTTGCAGCTCAGAAACAAACAGACAAGCAACCCAATTAAAAAATGGGCAAATAGTTGAATGGACATTTCTTCAAAAAAGATATATAAATGGTTAATAAACATAGGAAATAATGCTCAATGTAATTAGTTATTATGGGGATGCAAATTAAAACCACAATGAAATATCACTTCACACCCACGGGGGAAACTAGAATTTCTTTCTTCATGGAAAATAACAAGTATTGGCAAGAATATGGACTACTGAAATCCTTATACATTGCTGATGGGAATGCAAACTAATGCAGCTGCTTTGGAAAACAGTCTGGCAGTTCTTCAAAAGGTTAAACATAGTTGCCATAAGCCCCAGTAATTCCATTGCTAGGAAAATACCCAAGTGAAATGAAAATACGTATCCACAAAAAAGCATGTACATAAATGTTTATAGCAGCACTGTCCACAACAGCCTAAAAGTAGAAACAACCCAAATGTCCTTTAACTGATAAATAGATAAAGGAAATGTGATATATCCATACAATGGAATATTATTCATCCATGAAAAGGAATAAAATGCTAGTACAGGATATAACATAGATGAACGTCAAAAACAATATCCTAAGTAAAAGACCCCAGACAGAAAAGATTACATATTGTATGATTCTCTTTATATGAAATACCTAGAATAGAAACATCCATAGAGACAGAAAGTGTGATGGTTGCCAGGGGCTGAGAGAAAGGGAGAATGGGGAGTGACTACTTAATGGGTATTGTGTTTTCCTTTTGGGGTGATGAAAATATTCTGAAACTAGATAGTGGTGATGGTTGCACTATTTAAACTGAGATATAGTTGATTTGCAACGTTATGTTCTTATAAAGTGTTCAACAGAGTGATTCAAAATTGTAATAGATTATACAGCATTTATAATTATTTTAAATATTGGTTATATTCTCTGTGCTGTACAATATATCCTTGTAGCTTATTTATTTTATACATAGCTGTTTGTACCTCTTAATTCCCTATCCTATTTTGCCCCTCCTTCCTTCACTCTTCCCATTGTTAACCACCAGTTTGTTCTCTATTATCTATGAGTCTGTTTCTGTTTTGTTACATTCAGTTGTTTATTTTTAGATTACACATATAGGTGATAACATACAGTATTTGTCTTTCTCTGTATGACTTATTTCACTAAGCATAATATCCTCCAAGTCTAGCTATATTGTTGCAAATGGAAAAATTTCATTCTTTTTATAGCTGAGTAGTGTTCCATTGTATACCACATCTTCTTTATCCATTTATCTGGTGATGAACACTTAGGTTGTGTCTATATCTAGGCTACTGTAAATAATGTGACTATGAACTTTGGGATGCATGTATTTTTCAAATTAGTGTTTTTGTTTTCTTCAGATATATACATGGAGGTGGAATTGCTAGGTCATATGGTAATTCTATTTTCAGATTTTTGAGGAACCTCCATACTGGTTTCCACAGTAGCTGCACAAATTTACATTCCCACCAACAGTGTACAAGGGTTCTCTTTTCTTCACATCCTCACCAACGTTTGTTATTTGTGGTCTCTTTGATGATAGCCATTCTGACAGGTGTGAGGTGATAACTCACTGTGGTTTTGATTTGTATTTCACTGATGATTAGTAATGTTGAGCATCTTTTCATGTGCCTGTTGGCCATCTCTATGACTTCTTTGGAAAAATGTCCATTCAGATCTTCTGCTCATTTTTAAATTGGGTTGTTTGTTTTTTTGATGTGGAACTGTATGAGCTCTTTATATATTTTGGATAGTAACCCCTTCTCTGTCATATCATTGCAAATATTTTCTCCTATTCATTAAGTTGTCTTTTTGTTTTGTCAATGGTTTTCTTTGCTGTGCAAAACTTTGAAGTTTAAGTAGCTCCCATTTGTTTATTTTTGCTTTTGTTTCCTTTGACTTAGGAGACAAATCCAAAAAAAAACTTGCTATAATTTACATCAAAGAGTGTTCTGCACATGTTTTCTTCTAGAGTTTTATGGGTTTTGGCCTCACATTTAGGTCTTTAATACATTTTGAGTTTATTTTTTGTATATGGTGTTACAGAATGTTCTAATTTCATTCTTTTACATGTAACTGTCCAGTTTTCCCAGCATCACTTATTGAAGAGGCTATCTTTTCCCCACTGTATAGTTTTTTTCCTCCTTTGTCATAGGTTAATTGACCATAAGTGAATGCATTTATTTCTATTCCATTGATCTATGTGTCTGTTTTTGTGCCACCACTATACTGTTTTGATTACTATAGCTTTGCGGTGTAGTCTGAAGTCAGAGAGCCTGATTCCTCCAGCTGTGGTCTCTCTCAAGATTGTTTTGGCTATTCAGGGTCTTTTGTGTTTCCATACAAATTTTAAAATTATTTGTTCTAGTTCTGTGAAAAATGCCATTGGTATTTTGATAGGGATTGCATTGAATAGTATGGTATGTATGGTCATTTTAGCAATATTAATCCTTCCAATCCAAGAATATGGTATATCTTTCCATCTGTTTATGTCATCTTCAATTTCTTTAATCAGTGTCATAATTTTCTGAGCACAGGTCTTTTACCACCTTAGGTAGGTTTATTCCTAGGTATTTTACTCTTTTTGATGAGATTGTAAATGTGATTTTCCCTTAATTTCTCTTTCTGTTTGTTTGTTTTTAGTGTATAGAAATGCAACAGATTTCTGTATATTAATTTTGTGTCCTGCAACTTTACCAAATTCATTGGTAAGTTCTAGCAGTTTTTTGGTATTGTCTTTAGGATTTTCTAAGTATAGTATCATATCATCTGCAGACAGCGACAGTTTTACTTCTTTCCAATTTGATTCCTTTTATTTCTTTTCCTTGTCTGATTTCTGTGGCTAGGACTTCCAATACTATGTTGAATAAAAATGAAGAGAGTGGGTATCCTTGTCTTTTTCCTGACCTTAGAAGAAATGCTTTCAGCTTTTCGCCATTGAATATGTTGTTAGCTGTGGACTTCTTATATGTGGCCTTTATGATGCTGAGGTATGTTCCCTCCATACCTACTTTGTAAAGCATTTCTATTAAAAATGGATGTTGAATTTTGTCACAAGCTTTTTCTGAATCTGTTCAGAGATGATCACGTGGTTTTTATTCTTCAGTTTGTTAATGTGGTGCACCATGCTGACTTATTTGCAGATATTGAACCATCCTTGCATCCATGGGAAAAATCCCACTTGATCATGGTGTATGATCCTTTTAATGTATTGTTGGATTTGGTTTGCTAATATATTTGTGAAGATTTTTCCATCTAAGTTTATCATTGATATTGGCCATAATTTTCCCTTTTTTTCTGATATCTTTGTCTATTTTTGTAACAGGATCATACACCATGATTTTTGCATCTATGTTCATTAGGAATATTGCCCTAAAATATTCTTTTCTTGTAGTATTCTTGTCTGGTTTTGATATCAGGATATTACTGGCCTTGTAAAACGAGTCCAGAAGCTTTCCTTCCTCTGCAATTTTTTGGAATAGTTTGGGAAGGGTAAGTGTTAACTAAATCAGAGATGAAATTGGGATCTACAATCTGTCTCCCTTGGGGAGGAGGGGGCCTAACTTCAGAGGGAAGGGAGGCAGCATTCCCTCCTAAACCCAATGCCTCTAGGGAATGACTGGAACAAAGAGTGTGAAGGATGAAGTAGTGAGAGGGGAAGTCTAAGAGCAGTGTAGAAGACATGAAGGGCCTTTTAAGTTCTCTCTGAAGATTTCTACTCTTCTAATTTTCTACTCTTCCACCTTCTTATCACCCCCTTTCTTATCACATTGATGATTAAAGCTTCTGAGCCTGTTAGGAATTTATCAGGACTTTGCTTTGATCTTCTACTCTTGCCTGTCAACAGCCTTCCACTCTGTGGTTGATTCCCTCCTGGAGCTTCATGATCATCTCAGACGTTCACTATCTTCCTTCTAAAATTCCAATTAGTTTTATGAACTCCTTGTCTTTAAAGTTTTCCCACTTTTGGCTCATTTCAGCCAAAAATCTTCCTAATAAACTTAATTTGCCTAATAAACTTATTCCATAAAGCCACTCTTTTTTTTTTTTTTTTTTTTTTTGCGGTACGCGGGCGTCTCACTGTTGTGGCCTCTCCTGTTTATTTGGCCTCTCATATTTATTTGGATCATTCTTGCTTCCTTCACAAAAGTCAAATGAATTACTTAGAAATTGTCTTTGCATTGGGTGTGGATTTTCCTTTCATGGAGTGATGAAAACAAACATAATGGGAAGAGTGTTAAAGAAAAATTATTTTCTTTATGTACCAGGGAGTACTCAATGAACTGAGTATGAGGTGAGGAGAAAAATATACTCTGAGGACTTCCCTGGTGGCACAGTGGTTAAGAATCCACCTGCCAATGCAGGGGACATGGGTTCAAGCCCTGGACCAGGAAGATCCCACATGCCACAGAGCAACTAAGCCCGTGCACCACAACTACTGAGCCCGTACTCTAGAGCCCGCAAGCCACAACTACTGAGCCCATGAACCACAGCTACTGAAGCCTGCGTGCCTAGAGCCTGTGCTCTGCAACAAGAGAAGCCGCCACAATGAGAGGCCTGTGCACCGCAACGAAGAGTAACCCCTGCTTTCCGCAAATAGAGAAAGCCCACACACAGCCATGAAGACCCAATGCAACCAAAAATAAATAAATTTATTTATTTTAAAAAATATATACTCTGAAATTATATTTCAGGACCATGCTTTTAGTAAATAAATTTTGGAGGTATGATAGAAAATCTCATTTTTCCCCTTGAAATATCTTTCTTAGGAGGTATTGGGAATTTTCCTGTTTTTATATCTAACTCTGCTTTGCTTTTTATGTTCAAGTTAATAATTGGTCCATGTGAAAACGTGGTTGTGACAGAGTGGGCGTTTGGATGCTGTTGGGGAAGCAATTATCTCTCAGAAGGAAGCAAAGCACTTTGCAGAGCAAAGTCCCAGGGGGAAAGTCAATAGAACAGCCACTGAAACACACACTGGCCTGCAACTCTGTCCTCTCCAACCTGCCTTTGGTCAATCCCTGATTAGGAGCTTCACAAAGCCATCTTAGCAGGCAAGTGGGGGTTTATGAGTGAGCAGGGTGAGAAGCACAATCTTTATTTTTTTACTTTAAAAAAATTTTATTTTATTCATGTATAGTTGTGTTAGCTTCAGGTATACAGCAAGGTGATTCAGTTATACCTATGTATACATTATTTTTTTCATATTTTTTTCCATTATGGTATATCACAAGATATTGAATATAGTTCCCTGTGCTATACAGTAAGAACTTGTTGTTTATCCATTCTTTTTTTATTTGAATTTTTAAATTTAATTTTATTTTTCTATACAGCAGGTTCTTATTAGTCATCAATTTTATACACATCAGTGTATACATGTCAATCCCAATCACCCAATTCATCACACCACCACCCCCACCCCCTGCCGTTTTCCCCCCTTGGTGTCCATATGTTTGTTCTCTACATCTGTGTCTCAATTTCTGCCCTGCAAACCGGTTCATCTGTACCATTTTTCTAGGTTCCACATGTATGCGTTAATATACGATATTTGTTTTTCTCTTTCTGATTTACTTCACTCTGTATGACAGTCTCTAGATCCATCCATGTCTCAACAAGTGACCTGATTTCATTCCTTTTTATGGCTGAGTAATATTCCATTGCATATATGTACCACATCTTCTTTATCCATTTGTCTGTCAATGGGCATTTAGGTTGCTTCCATGGCCTGGCTACTGTAAGTAATGCTGCAATTAACATTGGGGTGCATGTGTCTTTTTGAATTATGGTTTTCTCTGGGTATAGGCCCAGTAGTGGGATTGCTGGGTCATATGGTAATTCTATTTTTAGTTTTATAAGGAAACTCCAAACTGTTCTCCATAGTGGCTGTATCAACTTACATTCCCACCAAAAATGCAAGAGGGTTCCCTTTTCTCCACACCCTCTCTAGCATTTGTTCTTTGTAGATTTTCTGATGACACCCATTCTAACTGGTGTGAGGTGATACCTCATTGTAGTTTTGATTTGCATCTCTCTAATAATTAGTGATGTTGAGCAGCTTTTCATGGAGAAGCACAATCTTTATTTCACAATTAGTTCCCACCATGTCATCAAAAGCCTTCTTTCCTCGTGGACTTTTATACTCACTTGGGACACCTTCTGAATGTTCATCTTGTTATTCAATGCCAAATGGTGTCATATAGGCTGAATTGTGTCCTTATACTTAAGGAGTGGGAAAGAGGGATTCAAAGCAGAGAGAGGAAGATTGTGTTGTATTTATACAGTCTGCGTTTGAGATCCAAAATAAACCCAGGGATTTACTTTGTGTCCATGATCTTGAGGTGATGATCTACAAATTTTGCAAACTGTCTTTGAGCTGGATTATTGGATTATCTGTTAGTATGTAAATGCAGGAGTCTTCTCAGAGACTAGCTCTGATTTTGGACACACCTGAGTATAATCCTCACTGTTTTCACCTTCAATTTCAATTCATTATCTTGTCTTTCTGTTTCAAAATGGACTCAAAATACTTCAGAACACTCTCTTATAAGTCAGTATCAAACTTGCCAAATAAAATTAAGGAAAGTAGATTGTTAAGTGATTGGAAAGTAATACAAGTTGCATCTTCTTAATTGAGTGGATTTGTCTGTATTAGGATATCTGTTGTGGGAATCTTAGTCCCTATTCTTATCCATTCCCCTCCCCCAGAGAGCCAAGTTTGTCACTCTTGGTAATGATTTGGCTGCTTGCCCACCCTAAACAATAGCTGCCGCATGAACAATACAGCATTTGTTACTGCTCAATTACCAAACCATTTCATGCCCAGATCCAGTAGCCCGTGACCACATTTACCCCAAAAACAAGTATATGGGGAAGGAATATATAACTATGTTAATATATCTAGAAATAAAGCTTTCCTACATAAAAAAATATTAACAGAAGTACAAAATCGAAAGATATGCGATGAATTCTGATATTTTCTATTTTGTTATGTTTCATTTTTTGAAGTTGTTTTTTATCTGTTACATTGTTCCACAACCCACTAGTAAGTTGCAACCTATCATGAACAAAAAGGGCCTTAATGCACATTAACATTGATCAGTAGCAATGGGACCCAGCTGTATGCCCAGAGAAGCATATCTGGAGATACCAAAGGTATCTGAAGATAATAAAAGTATTTGGAGATATTAGGGTTATGATACAACAAAAAGGCACTGTGTTAAATGAACTTCAATTTAGATTCAGAAGCATGTTGGCTTGAGTCCCAATTGCCATTTACTAGCTATCAGACTTTGGGCAAGTCTTGGGACAATTGCTCTTCTCAAGGCAAGTGACTGGATAAAAAATATTCCTTACTTTTCTTAAGTGGTGAATATGAAAATTAAATAAGACAATGTAATGAAAGGGTGTGGTAAAATGCTTTCTGAAAGTTGTTATGGATATTGTTTTCCAGGGGATTAACCCTAGCAGAATAAAAAACTTTTCAAAAGATAAATTATAACCTAGAGTCATTCACATATGCTCAGCAATAAAGCAAGACGTGGGTGAGAGTACTGAGTCCTGGGGTTCTTGGGAGAAGCCTCTTGAAAGGGAAATAGAGGCATCAGCTGGAACTCCATTCAAGTTCTGACAATTCAGAGGGTGTTACCTAATGTATCTCATATTTCCTAGCCGTCTTTAGTACTGACTAACATTTCAGATACAAGGAATGCCTCAGGACCACCCTCCAAAGAAGAGATGGTGGACCAACAATGGACCCTTTGTAATTTGCTTCCTTTGGGGGCTTTATCTCTATTCATTACCTGTTTCTACCTATTCTGCTGCCTTAGACGGCACCGAGGTGAGTTCCATCTTCTCTCTGCTGCTCTGTGTCACACATTTGGGGTTCAGTTACAAGGGCTGATAGATTTTTAGTTGGTTTCTGTTGGCTTTTTACACACTATTCTGCTATAAACTGTGGACAATGATTTCCTAGGGGACAACTCATCTTTCTACCAGAAAGCCAAATGGATTAATCCAGGTCTTCTCTAGTCATGATGAAGCATGCTAAGCACAGCACAGCGCTCCAGTCAGGGTTGTGGTGAGGAAGGCATATTGTTGGGACTTATTCATTTTACTTGTGTCAATCTTAGGAGGAACTCTTCTAAATTTTAAGGGTGTTGAAAGGGAGGTTGAAATAATTTTTCGGATCAACATGTCTGTTGAGTTAGTTTGTCTCATCCTGTGTTTTACAGCCACATCACATCATGCCAGTCATCCACACCCCTGTCTAAATGAAGACCCAGTGTCCCCAGAGGCAATTCATATGTCTGTGCTTACTGTTGCCATCATAAGCACATGCTTGAACTGTATCCCCACCCAACAATAATGCATTTGAAAAATGTGGGTTTGGCTATGATGGC
The DNA here is from genome assembly GCF_951394435.1 of Stenella coeruleoalba. Taxonomy (NCBI): domain Eukaryota; kingdom Metazoa; phylum Chordata; class Mammalia; order Artiodactyla; family Delphinidae; genus Stenella; species Stenella coeruleoalba. The sequence goes on from NC_137150.1 coordinate 85,961,462, forward strand.
AGAGGTGTGATATTTTGAAAACAATTCTGTTTTTGTAAGAATTCGCTCCATGTCACTAGCAAACACTGAAAGACAGTAAGAGAGAGATGTATGGCGACTTCTGGTCTAGCTCGGGTCAAAACCAACTCAGTCCTCTCTCTCTTTCCTTTTTCCCCTCTGTCATCTTGTCTAATCCCTTTCCCCACAACAGCAGCAGCCACAGTGTAGCTACAGAGCCTAAGCTGGACAGAGCAATCCTTATTTCTGCCATGAGAGAAAGCTTTGTCTGAGCAAAAGTGTTTCTGCTGTTTTGTGGTAAGGACTTCCAGAGCCCAGAACCTTCTCAGGATAATGAGGGACTCCTCTGTAACTCCAAGTCCACATCTGTAACTCCAAGTCCACATCTGCAACTCAAAGGCTCTTTCCATGGTCCCCCTCCAGTTTTTGCCACGTTTCTTCTGGCAGCTGGAGCTTCAGAAAAAAAAGTCAGGGGTAAATCTTTTGATTTACTCCATCTGAAGTGAACTAGGAGATCCTGACTATGTAGGTGGCAGGACAGCAGCATGTATGGCATTAAGTATAGAATGTCCCCAGAACAAGGATTCCCAGGCTTTTTAAAGTGATGTGCTAGGTCCTGCCCCTTCCTCTTGGATATGCCTTTCTGGAGTGAGAAGTGAAGAACCAATGAACAAAATGGGCAGCATGAATTCTCACAAACAGATGTGTGTGTGCCATGCTAGACAGCAAATAAACAAGCCCAAACTAATAATGATGCTGTCAATGGCATGCAAGTGGGTGAGCATGGGTAAGGGGGTATCCCACCTCTGCTCTAAGGACTGAATTTCAATCCTTATATTTCAATCCTCAGATTGCAGATAGTAATCTGATTCCAGAGCCCCTATTCTTAAATGACCCTAACTTATAGGGAATTGAGGAAGAATTTTGTTTTGTTCTGTTTTTTACCCCTTTTGATTTCTTATTTCTCCTTTTGAATTCCAGGGGAACAAATGAAGCTTTCTGATATAACAGGAAGGGAAAGTAACCTGGTATGTTTGATGTATCTGTTAAAACAAATGCAGTCTATGTTATACCATGCTAATATTTATACATTTTTAAAAATTTAATGAGTCTATGTAACACTTGCCATGTGCCAGGCACTGTTCTAAATGCTACATATATTGACTTACTTTTAAAATGTGTTTATTTTAATACATTTACTTTCATCTGCAGCAAAGATGCTTCAGGATTAACAAATCTCGTAATAAGTGGTCCTTTGGAAGAGCATGTAAGGCAGTGTAGAACCTAAGCAGAAAAGTCAGAGGCTGAACTGTACAACCTTGACTCTGTTCTCTGCCTGGTATGTGACTTCAGGCTATTCACTTGTTCTCACAAAAATGCCTTAAAGAGTTTCCAGAAGGGAATTGGGAGTTAATAAAAAATGAATCATAAATAACCTCATAAAATCAGGTATGATTTCTTCATAAATCATACCAGCAGATAAAGAAGCATGATCACAGGTCTGATTACTATGCAAAAGTCCCTCATATTGTTTGTGGTCTCATTAGGGAAGAGACTTCACAGACAAAGCAAAGGGTGTTTTGGAGGTAGTGCAAAGTTTTCCCACAAGTTCTTGGAATACACACTTAGGTGTTTCTTTTGGGTTCAGTGTTCTGTAAATACTGGAACTGAAAACAGAATGCAAGATGAGGCAACATATTTCTGAAAAAAATTTGTATGAAGCTCTGACTAAAAACAAATAGTCATAAATGAGATACTACAAAAAGAACTTATGTGGGTGTGTGTGTTTCCATTAAGAAGAGTAGAAATAAAGATGTAGTAAACTTCTTGAAATTTCCAGAAATGCCAGAGGCAGATATAGCCCATAGTTCTACATATAATATTAAATGGCCCTCAGCATTCTCCACCAGGTTGCCTGATTTTAAATAAAACTAAATAAATTCAACTTGATAAATTTGTATTAAAATTTTAGTAAGCATCAGTAAGCATCATTGTGTTGGGTGCTAAGGTTTTGTTCCTCAAGTACGGAAATTTTCTTAAATGTGATTTCCTTTCTTCCTATAGTGAACAACAACAACAACAAACTACATTCTGTTATGATCAGGCCTAAGAACTATGATACCATTTAAAACAGTAATCTAAGGAGACCTTCAAGATGGCAGAGGCATAAGACATGGAGATCACCTTCCTCCCCACGAATACATCAGAAATACATCTACATGTGGAACAGCTCCTACAGAACACCTACTGAACGCTGGCAGAATACCTCAGACTTCCCAAAAGGCAAGAAACTCTCCACGTACCTGGGTAGGGCAAAAGGAAAAAGAAAAAACAGAGACAAAAGGATAGGGACAGGACCTGCACCTCTGGGAGGGAGCTGTGAAGGAGGAAAAGTTTCTGCACACTAGGAAGCTCCTTCACTGGTGGGAACAGGGGGTGACTGGGGGGGGAAGCTTTGGAGCCACAGAGGAGAGCACAACAACAGGGGTGCATGGGGCAAAGCGGAGAGATTCCCGCACAGAGGATCGGTGCCGACCGGCACTCACCAGCCCGAGAAGCTTGTCTGCTCCCTGCCTGGGGCAGGTGGGGGCTGGGAGCTGAGGCTCTGGCTTTGGAGGTCAGATCCCAGGGAGAGGACTGGGGTTGGCCACGTGAACACAGCCTGAAGGGGGCTACTGTGCCACAGCTAGCCGGGAGAAAATCTGGGAAAAGTCTGAAACTGCTTAAGAGGCAAGAGACCATTGTTTCGGGGTGCACGAGGAGAGGGGATTCAGAGCACCACCTAATCGAGTTACAGAGATGGGCGCGAGTCGCGGCTATCAGCGTGGATACCAGAGATGGGCACGAAATGCTAAGAAGGCTGTGTGCAAGAACAAGAAGACTGTGTGCAAGTACAGGTCACTATCCACACCTCCCCTCCTGGGAGCCTGTGCAGCCCACCACTGCAAGGGTCCAGTGATCCAAGGACAACTTCCCCAGGAGAAAACACGGCACGCCTCAGGCTGGTGCAACATCACACCGGCCTCTGCCGCAGCAGGCTTGCCGCACATTCCGTACCCCTCCCTCCCCCCGAGCCTGAGTGAGCCAGAGCCCCTTAATCAGCTGCTACTTTAACCCCGTCCTATCTGAGCAAAGAACAGACACCCCCAAGCAACCTACACGCAGAAGCGGGGCCGAATCAAAAGCTGAACCCCACAAGCTGTGTGAACAAAGACGAGAAAGGGGAATTTCTCCCAGCAGCCTCAGGAGCAGTGGATTAAATCCCCACAGTCAACTTGACGTACCCTGAATCTCTGGAATACCTGAATAGACAACGAATCATCTGAAAATTGAGGTAGTGGACTTTGGGAGCAACTGTAGACTTGGGGTTTGCTTTCTGCATCTAATTTGTTTCTGGTTTTATGTTTATCATAGTTTAATATTTAGAGTTTCTTTTTATTGGTAAATTTGTTTATTGATTTGGTGGCTCTCTTCCTTTTTTCTTATATATAGATATATATTTTTTTTTCCTTTTTCTCTTTTTGTGAGTGTGTATGTGTATACTTTTTGTGATTTTGTCTGTATAGCTTTGCTTTTACCATTTGTCCTAGGGTTCTGTCTGTCCTTTTTATATTTTTGTATAGATTTTAGAGCTTGTTATCATTGGTGGATTTGTTTCTTCGTTTGGTTGCTCTCTTCTTTCTTTCTTTCTTGTTTTTCATTACTTTTAAATTTTTTATTTTTAATGATTAAAAAAATTATTTTAATAACTTTATTTCATTTATTTATTTATATTTTTTCTCCTTTTTCTTCTGAGCTGTGTGGCTGACAGGGTCTTGGTGCTCTGGCCAGGTGTCAGGCCTGTGCCGCTGAGGTGGGAGAGCTGAGTTCAGGACATTGGTTCACCAGAGACCTCCTGGCTTCACATAATATCAAACGGTGAAAGCTCTCCCAGAGATCTCCATCTCAACCCTAAGACCCAGCTCCACTCAAGGACCAGCTAGCAACAGTGCTAGATGTCCTATGCTAAAAAATTAGCAAGACAGGAACAAAACCCCATCCATTAGCACAGAGGCTGCCTAAAATCATAATAAGGTCACAGACACCCCAAAACACACCACCAGATGCGGTCCTTCCCACCAGAAAGACAAGACCTAGCCTCATCCACCAGAACACAGGCACCAGTCCCCTCCACCAGGAAGCCTACACAACCCACTGAACAAAACTTACCCACTGGGGGCAGACACCAAAACCAACAGGAACTACAAACCTGCAGCCTGCTAAAAGGAGACCCCAAACACAGTAAGTTAAGCAAAATGAGAAGACAGAGAAACACAGGGCAGATGAAGGAGCAAGGTAAAAGCACACCAGACCAAACAAATGAAGAAGAAATAGGCAGTCTACCTGGAAAAGAATTCAGAGTAATGGTAGTAAACATGATCCAAAAATCTTGGAAATAGAATGGAGAAAATGCAAGAAAGGTTTAACAAGGACCTAGAAGAACTAAAGAGCAAACAAACAATGATGAACAACACAATAAATGAAATTAAAAATTCTCTAGAAGGGATCGATAGAATAACTGAGGCAGAAGAACGGATAAGTGACCCGGAAGATAAGATAGTGGAAATAACTACCACAGAGAAGAATAAAGAAAAAAGAATGAAAAGAACTGAGGACAGTCTCAGAGACCTCTGGGACAACATTAAACACACCAACACGTGAAATATAGGGGTCTTAGAAGAAGAAGAGAAAAAGAAATGGACTGAGAAAATATTTGAAGAGATTATAGTTGAAAACTTCCCTAATATGAGAAATAGTCAGTCAAGTTCAGGAAGGACAGAGAGTCCCATACAGGAAAAATCCAAGGAGAAACATGCCAAGACACATATTAATCAAACTATCAAAAATTAAATACAAAGAAAAAATATTAGAAGCAGCAAAGGAAAAGCAAGAAATAACATACAAGGGGATCCCCATAAGGTTTACAGCTGATCTTTCAGCAGAAACTCTGCAAGCCAGAAGGGAGTGGTAGGACATATTTACATTGATAGAAGGGAAAAACCTACAACCAAGATTACTCTACCCAGCAAGGATCTCATTCAGATTTGACAGATAAATTAAAATCTTTACTGACAACAAAAGTTAAGAGAATTCAGCACCACCAAACCAGCTTTACAGCAAATGCTAAAGGACCTTCTCTAGTCAGGAAACACAACAGAAGGAAAAGACCTGCAGTAACAAACCCAAAACAATTAAGAAAATTGTAATAGCAATATACATATCGATAACAACCTTAAATGTAAATGGATTAAATGCTCCAACCAAAAGACATAGACTAGCTGAATGGATACAAAAGACATAGACTAGCTGTCTACAAGAGACCCACTTCAGACCTAGGGACACATACAGACTGAAAGTGAGGGGATGGAAAATGATATTCCATGCAAATGGAAATCAAAAGAAAGCTGGAGTAGCAGTTCTCATATCAGACAAAATAGACTTTAAAATAAAGACTATCATAAGACACAAAGAAGGACACTACATAATGATCAAGATTCAATCCAAGAAGAAGATATAACAATTGTAAATATTTATGTGCCCAACATAAGAGCATCTCAATACATAAGGCAAATGCTAATAGCCATAAAAGGGGAAATCGACAGTTACACCATCATAGTAGGGGACTTTAACACCTCACCTTCACCAATGGATAGATCATCCAAAATGAAAGTAAATAAGGAAAAACAAGCTCTAAATGATACGTTAAAAAAAATGGACTTAATTGATATTTATAGGACATTCTATCCAAAAACAAAAGAATACACTTTCTTCTCAAGTGCTCATGGAACATTCTCCAGGATAGATCATATCTTGGACCACAAATCAAGCCTTGGAAAATTGAAATTATATCAAGTATCTTTTCCGACCACAATGCTATGAGATCGATATCAATTACAGGAAAAAAATCTGTAAAAAAATACAAACATATGGAGGCTAAACAACACAATACTAAATAACAAAGAGATCACTGAAAAAAGTCAAAGAGGAAATCAAAAAATACCTAGACACAAATGACAATGAAAAAACAATGACCCAAAACCTATGGGATGCAGCAAAAGCAGTTCTAAGAGGGAAGTTTATAGCAATACAACCTACCTCGAGAAACAAGAAACATCTTAAACAACCTAACCTTATACCTAAAGCAATAAGAGAAAGAAGAACAAAACCCCCCAAAGTTAGCAGAAGGAAAGAAATCATTAAGATCAGATCAGGAATAAATGAAAAAGAAATGAAGGAAACAATAGCAAATATCAATAAAACTAAAATCTGGTTCTTTGAGAAGCTAAACAAAATTGATAAACCATTAGCCAGACTCATCAAGAAGAAAAGCGAGAAGACTCAAATCAATAGAATTAGAAATAAATGAAAAAGGAGAGGTAACAACTGACACTGCAGAAATACAAAGAATCATCAGAGATTACTGCAAGCAACTAATGCCAATAAAATGGACAACCTGAAAGACACAGACAAATTCTCAGAAAACCACAACCTTCCGAGACTGAAGCAGAAAGAAATAGAAAATATAAACAGACCAATCATAAGCACTGAAATTGAGGCTGCAATTAAAAATCTTCCAACAAACAAAAGCCCAGGACCAGTTGGCTTCAAAGGCAAATTCTATCAAACATTTAGAGAAGGGCTAACACCTATCCTTCTCAAACTCTTCCAAAATATAGAAGAGGGAGGAACACTCCCAAACTCATTCTACGAGGCCACCATCACTCTGATACCAAAACCAGACAAAGATGTCACAAAGAAAGAAAACTACAGGCCAATACCACTGATGAACATAGGTGCAAAAATCCTCATCAAAATACTAGCAAACAGAATCCAACAGCACATTAAAAGGATCACACACCATGATCAAGTGGGGCTTATCTCAGGAATGCAAGGAGTCTTCAATATACACTAATCAATCAACGTGATAAACCATATTAACAAATTGAAGGAGAAAAACCATATGATCATCTCAATAGATGCAAAAAAAGCGTCTGACAAAATTCAACACCCATTCATGATAAAAACCCTCCGGAAAGTAGGCATAGAGGGAACCTACCTCAACATAATAAAGACCTTATATTACAAAGCCACTGCCAACATCATTCTCAATGGTGAAAAACTGAAACCGTTTCCTCTAAGATCAGGAGCAACACAAGGTTGTCGACTCTCACCACTATTATTCAACATAGTTTTGGAATTTTTAGCCGCAAAAATCAGAGAAGAGAAAGAAGTAAAAGGAATCCCAATCAGAAAAGAAGAAATAAAGCTGTCACTGTTTGCAGATGACATGATACTATACACAGAGAATCCTAAAGATGCCACCAGAAAACTACTAGAGCTAATCAATGAATTTGGTAAAGTAGTAGGATACAAAATTAATGCACAGAAATCTCTTGCATTTCTATACATTAATGATGAAAAATCTGAAAGTGAAATTAAGGAAACACTCCCATTTACCACTGCAACACAAAGAATAAAATACCTAGGAATAAACCTACCTAAGGAGACAAAAGACGTGTATGCAGAAAACTATAGGACACTAATGAAAGAAATTAAAGATGACACAAACAGATGGAGTGATATACCATGTTCTTGGATTGGAAGAATGAACATTGTGAAAATGACTATACTACGCAAAGCAATCTACAGATTCAATGCAATCACTGTCAAACCCCCAATGGCATTTTTCACAGAACTAAAACAAAATTTCACAATTTGTATGGAAACACAAAAGACCCCGAATAGCCAAAGCAATCTTGAGAAAGTAAAACGGAGCTGGAGGGATCAGGCTCCCTGACTTCAGACTATACTACAAAGCTACAGTAATCAAGACAGTATGGTACTGGCACAAAAACAGAAATATAGTTCGATGGAACAGAATAGAAAGCCAAGAGATAAACTCACACACATATGGTCACCTTATTTTTGATAAAGGAGGCAAGAATATACAATGGAGAAAAGATAGCCTCTTCAATAAGTGGTGCTGGGAAAACTGGACAGCTACATGTAAAAGAATGAAATTAGAACACTCCCTAACACCATACACACAAAAAAAATCAAAATGGATTAAAGATCTAAATGTAAGACAAGACACTATAAACTCTTAGAGGAAAACATAGGCAGAACACTCTATGACATAAATCACAGCAAGATCCTTTTTGACCCACATCCAGAGAAATGGAATTTAAAAAAATAAATAAACAAATGGGACCTAATTAAACTTCAAAGCTTTTGCACAGCAAAGGAAACCATAAACAAGACCAAAAGACAACCCTCAGAATGGGAGAAAATATTTGCAAATGAAGCATCTGACAAAGGATTAATCTCCAAAATTTACAAGCAGCTCATGCAACTCAATATAAAAAAACAAACAACCCAATCCCAAATGAGCAGAAGACCTAAATAGACAGTTTTCCTAAGAAGATATACAGATTGCCAACAAACACATGAAAGAATGTTCAACGTCACTAATCATTAGAGAAATTCATATCAAAATTACAATGAGGGCTTCCCTGGTGGCGCAGTGCTTGAGAGTCTGCCTGCCAATGCAGGGGGCACGGGTTCGTGCCCTGCTCCGGGAAGGTCCCACCTGCTGCGGAGCGGCTGGGCCCGTGAGCCATGGCCGCTGAGCCTGCGCGTCCGGAGCCTGTGCTCCGCAGCGGGAGAGGCCACAACAGTGAGAGGCCCACGTCCCGCAAAAAACAAACAAACAAACAAACAACAACAAAAAAACAAAAACTACAATGAGGTATCACCTCACACCAGTCAGAATGGCCATCATTAAATAATCTACAAACAATAAATGCTGGAGAGGGTGTGGAGAAAAGGGAACCCTCTTGTACTGTTGGTGGGAATGTAAATTGATACAGCCACTATGGAGAACACTTTGGAGGTTCCTTAAAAAACTAAAAATAGAACTACCATACGACCCAGCAATCCCACTACTGAGCATATACCCTGAAGAAAAGACCATGATTCAAAAAGAGTCATGTACCACAATGTTCATTGTAGCTCTATTTACAATAGCTAGGACATAGAGCAATCTAAGGGTCCATCAACAGATGAATGGATAAAGAAGATGTGGCACACATATACAATGGAATATTACTCAGCTATAAAAAGAAATGAAATTGAGTTATTTGTAGTGAGGTGGATGGACCTAGAGCCTGTCATGCAGAGTGAAGTAAGTCAGATAGATAAAAACAAATACCGTATGCTAACCCATATATATGGAATTTAAAAAGAAAAAATAATAGTTCTGAAGAACCAAGGGGCAGGAGAGGAATAAAGACACAGTGGTAGAGAAGGGACTTGAGGACACAGGGAGCGGGAAGGGTAAGCTGGGACGAAGTGAGAGAGTGGCATCAACATATATACACTACCAAATGTAAAATAGCTAGCTAGTGGGAAGCAGCCACATAGCACAGGGAGATCAGCTCGGTGCTTGTGACCACCTACAGGGGTCGGATAGGGAGGGTGGGAGGGAGATGCAAGAGAGAGGAGATATTGGGATATATGTATATGTGTAGCTGATTCAATTTGTTATAAAGCAGAAACTAACACACCATTGTAAAGCAATTATGCTGCAATAAAGATGTTAAAAAACAAACAGAAAAAGACTCAACAGACATATAAAATAAACTTATGGTTACCAAAGGGGATAGCACGGTGGGGGGGCGGGGTGGGGAAGATATAATTTAGGATGTTGGGATTGACATATACACACTACTATACATAAAATAGATCAACAACAAAGACCTACTATATAACACAGGGAACTATATTAATATCTTGTAATAGCTTATAATGGAAAAGAATCTGAAAAATTATATATATATATAAAACTGAATCACTTTGCTGTACACCTGAAACTAACAGAACATTGTAAGTTAACTACAATAAGAAAAGAGACCCCAGAGAACTCCCTTACCCCTTTCACCACATAAAAACATATGAAGACCCAACAAGAAGACAGCTGTGTATGAAACAGGAAGCCAGACACCGAATCTGAAGGTGCCTTGAACTTGGACTCCAGCCTTCAGAACTGTGAGAAATAAATGTTGTTTAAGCCACCCAGACTATAGTATTTTTGTTACAGCATCATGAAAGAACTTAGACACATGTATTATTCAGTATTATGGTCTATTAATTAGTCTTAAAACACAAAAGTAGATTTTAAGAGGGGTTTACGTCAAATAATGTTATCCATAATTACACTTTTGTGTTGTAATATCAACAAACGCTCTATGATATGCACCTGTTTGCCGACTTTATGGCCAGCTTATATTTTGACACTTCTACCATCTCTTGAATTTTGCAAAACGTATTTTAAGTACTAAACAAATGACTGATAAAAGCATTTCTTATCTCAGTGCTTGATCACTATTTATTTTTTCCAATCTATGTGACCAAAATTTATTTTCTGCCTCTCATCTATTCAAGCTCATCACTTTACATCTGAAAACAGGTAGATGGATTTTCACCAAGATTAAAAGGTGTGTTTAACACAGCGAATTGATTCATCAGTAAGTGAATTTATAAGCCCACATAATTGAAAAGTCTAGAATAGTTCATCTTCGGAGAAGCTTGATGAGAAGATTATATTAAAACTATCAGAATCTGGATATTTTAGTCCATCTTTTGGTTCTGCTCACCTCCATTTTGGATCAACCCTCAGTCAGGCTCTGTCTGCAGCAGCTCTAGAACTCCAAGTGCAGCAGGAAAGAGAAAGTCCTAGTCTCAGGAAGCTCAGAGAGAAGCCTCAGAACGGCATCTCAGTGATTGGTTGTCCAGACTTAGACCCTATACACATTCGTGAATCAAACTGTGACCAGACCAAACTGTGGTGCACAAATGTATTGTCTGAATTAGGATTTGGCCACAAGGGCATCCCCAGAGCCAGGTGTAAGGTCAACTTCACTCTACACATATGGAAAGAAGCTTGGGAAGGTGACTCCCCAAAACCAAATCAGGATCCTGTGCCCACAGGATGAGAGTCTTGACTTTGGTAGCAAGACCAACAAATGCCCATTATAGATGTTCTGATATACAATATAGTCTCTGTAGTACATACAAAAGTTACTTCGGGGGCTTCCCAGAAAGAAGCAGTCATTCTTCCGGAAACATCAAATTGATGTTTGGAAAGATGCCCATAAACTGCTGATCTGGAAAGACCATTCATGGTAAAAGGCCGTTAACAAATAAAGAAAACACTGGCTTCCAGTACGAGCCAAAAATAAAAATCATAAAAGCAGATGCTTCAGCTTTCCAGTATTAAGCCATCACTGTGCTGCATCTTAAGAGAACTATCTCCTGACTAAGCAGCAACAGAATTTATTTAATTTGACAATCGTTAACATTCTGAATACCAACGCCTGGGGGGTCAGCTAGTGATCAGATAAAATTATTCATCTTTTTTTTTTTTTTTTTTGATTAATGTAATTTTAATAAACCAAACTCTTATTAAGGCAAATTATACATTTGATTCTTGGTATCTATACTTAATATTCTTTAAAACTAACAAAGATTACATGCATGCATTGAAGGAAGACTATACACTCTTATGTATGTGCTTCTCTCATTGGTTAAGAAATAAACTCTACATTGAAAAATATATGTATTTGAAGTTTTGACCTAACACAGTGGATTAAGGTTTAGGCAATATTTACTCTGCTGTATTTTCATTCAGAAAGGGCCATATGTGAAGATATGATCCTGACCAACTTTACTATGTTTCTATAGTGGTCTTTCAGCAAAAATATTTATATTAAATACAGTGAGATATAAAATAGTTACAAAATAAGCTGCAACTTTATAGCTACCCATTGGTAAAAGTCTGTAGTTAATACATTTGGATAAATAACTCAGGTCAGCAGCAAAGTGGTTAAACATTTGTGATTTGATTTTATCTCAACTTGGAATGTGGTTGGAGTGTCCCACTTCTAACAACTGTTTGCTAAGTTAAGGCTTTAGTGTTTACACAGTGTTGAATGAAGCAGCCTGGTCACCAGATGTGATTGCTTCCCCAGACTGTCGTTTTTTTCTCAGTCAGATCACTGTCCTCATGGTCCCTGTTCCAACCTTCTTCCTCAGGACGTCCACCAGCCTTTCCAACTTCTGAACTTTGTCATTGGCTGCTCGGGAGGCCTCGATGGTGTGCTGAAGCTCTAATTCCATGTTTGCTCGATCTGTCAGAGCTTGCTGCAGTTGGGTAGCTAATTCATCATTTTGTTGTTGAGTGATGGAAACAATGTTCTCTCTACTTTTTAAAGCTTCTTCATAGGTATTAAGGGTATGATTAAACTGATCCTTCAGATTTTCTTCTTGGGATAAAGATTTGTGTAAACTGTAGTAAACTCGAAGTGTCTGGATTTCTTCTTCCAGTTTTTTGTATTGTTGAACTGCAGTTTCTCTGGCTTGTTGCATAGCTAACAACTTTGCCTTCAGAGCACGTTCTTGATTGTTTTCAGCAGTCAGATGTCTCATGTTGTTTGCTGAAGTCTGGTTCTGCTCTTTCAGATGATGAAGCTCCTGCTCTAGCCGTTTGCACTTGTTCCTCTTGGCCTTCATTTGAGCTTTTGCCAATAGAGCATACATGGTGGCCTCAGGCTTATTCAAAGTGATCCCATCTAAGACCTGAATGGCCTTGTCATGTTTCTCGCAAAATGAATAAATGAGTGCTTGCTGTATAGGACTCAACTCAATGAGACCAGCCGAGAGGCTTGTCTCAAAATTATTCATCTTGAACTTGTTCACTCTGAACTCTAAGGGTCCACATATGCTGTCTATGTTCCACTCTACCAAGATTCTGACAGGAAAGAAAGGGCCCTCTTTAGTCATTAGTCTGAGGAGGTTGATAGAATATAAATGACTTTCTGAAGCTCTTTCCTTTCATGGTACAAGGGAGTGCTGTCCAAATGTAGGAGGAAACATACTTTCTTTGCCATCAGTCAATAAACTATTGAACACTCAAAATGTTGTTAGCCCTACCAGAGTGAACTTGGTTAACAGAGTGACACCTGCCTAAATTCATACTCCGTTTATCCCATTCATAGCTACTTTGGGCTTTTCATAAAATTCACATACATACATAATATAAGGTAAAAAAAAAAATCAGTATTCTGAAAACCTGCTATGTTGTACCAGGCATTGTGTTAGATGTTAGGAATCCAAGAAAGACCTTTTCCCTTTCTTCATTGACTTTCCAGGATAGTAATTAAGATATTAAACAAATAACCACACAAACATTAATTACGTTTGTAAGCATTATAAACCAAAAAAAAAATCTGTGGTATGCAATGAGAGCTAATTAATATGAGGATCTAACTTAGTCTGGAGGTTAAGGGAAGTTTGCTGGAGAAAATGAGATCAGGAATATAAGCGGCCATAGGAAAAGGGGTGCATCATCTTGAGTCCCATCAGGTGACAGTAATTTAAACAGGGGAAGTTTAATATAAAAATTATCAAGCTAAGATAGAGACTCACTATGTACGTGGAAAGAGAACTCTAAAAGGTACCTTAGGGCTGGGTAGCATACCTAAGGAAGGACAAATTTGCAAGGAAGGTTCAGCTTTCATTGAAAGAGGTTGCTGAAAGAGATGTGGTTGTAGAACACTGGAGGGTGGAGAAGATTGCCAGATGGCCTGAGCCAGAGCTGGTTCACAATCTCTGGGCAGGGAATAGGCAGGCAGACTGGTAGGCAGCCATGAAGAAAGGGTGGGGCACACAGTGGGAGTTGAGGGTACCATTGGAATGGAGAGGATTCCTTTATATGAACCCAGTACACTCCCATGTGCAGCTCAGGCTAGGGCAGCTCAGGGCCAGCATGTGCGCACATGGGGCTGAGAGTATAAAAAACAATGACCTGAGCTAGGGAATACGCCCACACTATCTGAGCCACTGCTCTAGTCAAGAATTAAAGAAAACATATGGCCAAATGCTGGGGAAAGCTGTGCCATTCAGGCATCTCACAGTGATGAAAACTATATGGTCCAAGAACTGAAGAAGAAACCATGCTCTCCAGGAGCCTGGCAAATGAGACACTGGAAAGGGAAGGAAATGCCTTATTCTTACAGTCTCTCCAGTGCCCTCAACTGATAAGGCTTAACATCATGTCAGCTGCCAAAAGGAAAATATTTAAAGGGCCCAGATCTATTTTTACAGATCAGGCAACAAGGTGAATTTGGAGCTGAGAGGCAATACATTGATAATGGCACAGGGGTAAAATATGTTTCAGGAAGAAGGAAAAATACATAGGAAACTCTTTGATAAACCCTCAATGTGGTCAAACTGCTGAAAGAAGGCCATGTGGCCCAGAGAGATTCATTTAGAGGGGTAGAATGGGACTAAAGAGGCTGGGAGAGGCCAGAAAGAAATTCACACGGGCTTAAGTCATAAAAAAAGAAAAAAATCACTGGCTTCCATAATAGTGGTAAACTAGCTTCAGGCAAGGGTATATCCAGCAACTCAATTATGGACAAAAAGAACTAATTTATTACTTGTCACCCTCTCTGCTTTCTGCAGATGTCTTACAGTGTTAATGTAACTATGGTTCCATTTTTTGCATATGAGAGCTGCCAGTTTTCCTAGAGGTTCTGTGTTTCTTTATTCACATCAGGAAAAGATGAAAAAACAAAAAGAAGTCTCACTCAATTCTCTCTTGGAAAAATAGAATGCTGCTTTTCCCTAAGAATCCAATAAACACCTCCTGCAGTCTCTTTTTCTTAAGTTGCTATGTGTTTCCTGAATAAGACAAATGCTATGTGCTGATTGGATGAAACCAACAAAGGCCCACCCTTTAAGACAACTTAGATTATGGGTGGGATCACCTTCCTCAAAAACACATAAAAATTGGAGTTATGTTTCAGGGACGGATAGGGAATGGAGTCTGACTGACCAGCAAACTAACTAGCAAAAATGTACACCTCATGTGAGGATTCTATTCTAACAATAATGTAAAGCCTGAGATGAGTTTCAGAAAATCACTAGCTCGTGTATGGGTAATTAACTGGGGGGAAAAGAAGGGGTGGAGGGAGACAAATCTTAAGCCTCTGAAAGTCATCTAGGTGAGCAAGAATGTTGCCAGCAGAAAATGGAGAGGTGGAGGTGGATTCCAGAAATATTTAACAGGTAGAAATTTTGAGACTTGGTAGCAAGTTGGATTTGGAGACTGAGTGAGAAGGAGGCATCAGTGATAATACCCAGGGTTTGAATGCCTAGGCAGGAATGGAGATTCCTTTTACTGTGGATTCTGATGGAGAGGAAGTGCTTGGAGGTCAAGTATCACTTCAGTTTCAGACGTGTTGAATAAGTGAGCACTGTACTGGAGAAAAATTACAATGCCAGTATTTAGGGATTTGTTTCACTATTTCCATATCCAGGAGTTTTATTTTAAAATGAGATCAGAACTCATAAAAATTTTAAAAACCCACAAAGCTAAATATATAATACATTTCAAATGCAAAAATTTATGTATGTATTACACAATATCAAATAAAATGTAAACTTATAAGTGAAGGTAAGTTACCATTCTTGCTAGCTCTGCTGCTTCCTTCAGCATCAATTCCTTTAGCCCCAGGGCATCTTCTGAGCTTTGTCTCTGATGTAGCTGTTCCCTGTGAGCATCAGTATTAGCATCCTATGCTTAACTCCCAGAGCTCTCCTCTGCCCTGGCCCTGTTCTGCAGGAATTTTACTTGTCTTTCTTATAGCCTTGTACTGCCCATATTCTAAAACCTCCCCTTCCTTAGAGAAGAGATCCTCCCACTTCAGATGGCATCTTACTCAGGCCTTTCTCAGTCTTTTTTTTTTTTTTTTTTTTTTTTTTTTAGTGAAGACGGGGTAGGGAGAGCAAAAGGAAGATAGAGAAGGAGACTAGGGAACTGCAGAATTTGTCTGAAGAAAATCTACCCTCTTCTCTTCTTCAGCCCTCTATTAGTCTTCACTATTTGAGACTTCTGGAATTCATTTTGTGCCTTTGAATCACATTTTCTAAAGAGAGCCGTTTTTCATGTTTCAATGGAAATTTGAATTCAGTGTTAATGGACTTCTTTCAGTAAATGAACAAAAATATGTTTTGAGAAATTTCCCTTAATAAGAATTCTGGGTCAATATGAAAGTTAAACTTTAACAGGAAGAAATTGCCTTTTATTGATATCAATAGCATCATTATTCATTGGATTTTTCATAAGTCTCTTGTAATATTTTTCCCCAGAAAAGTGACTCAATGAATTAAATGAAGGAAATACACAATCATAATGAAGTCACAAAGATTACATAATACTTTTTGTATGCAAAAATAAATTTTTAATGGAGAATCCAAAGGAAAGTTTAAAAAAATACTGTTCAAACACAGGGAGAGTGCAGTTCAGTGAGAGAGAGACAAAGTGAGAAATAGAAGAGAGAGAAAGAGAGAGGATGTGATTTTGGATGAATCACATGTGTTTTCTAGACAAGCTACTTGGTATCAGGAGATAACCCCTGCCATAAGAATGGACTGTGTTCCAATGTCCATCTGTAGTCTTTTGTTTAGGTCTTGGAACAATGTTAGTTAGGACAGTCGTGTCCTAAAACATCAGTAAAAACCTATTTAACCTTCGATATGTCTGAAATTCTGCAACAGTAGTGACTTACCAGCCAATAAGGTTGTGACACAATAAAAATGCATTCAAATTCACAGCGTTGGATTCTGGGAACATATCTCTTCATTCAGGAAAGGGATCAAGTTCCCCATATTCTATACACCAGTAATAGGGACAATCTCCTGGAGAAAGGTGAGGATACCAGATGAACAGAGCATGGCTAAAGAAGGGCTCCAGGAGACTGAAGTTGGAGCAGGTGTGGGGCTTTTGGCCTCTTGCTGGATAACACCACAAAGACAATTTTAGTCTTTGATTGCTTTAAAAAAAATTATATTGGAGTATATTTGGTTAACAATGTGTTAGTTTCAGGTATACAGCAAAGTGATTCAGTTATACATATACATGTATCCATTCTTTTTCAAGTTCTTTTCCCATTTAGGTTATTACAGAATATTGAGCAGAGTTCCCTGTGCTATACAGTAGGTCCTTTTTTTTGGTTTCCTTGGTTCCTTTGGTTTGTTTGTTATCCTTTGGATAATAAGGAATTATTCATACCAAAATTTCAATAGTGCTGAGGTTGAGAAACTGTGGTATAGAACATCATCTTGGAATTTGTTAGAAATACAAATTATCAAGCCCCACCCAGAAACAGAGGGCAGGGCCCAGCATTTGTGATTTAGGAAGTCTTCCAAGTGACTTTGATTTTCAAGTCTGAGAACTACTGGCAGAAATATTACCTTGACTGGACTATAGTTTGTTTTTGTTTTTGTTTTTGTTTTTGTTTTGCGGTACGCGGGCCTCTCACTGTTGTGGCCTCTCCCGTTGCGGAGCACAGGCGCCGGATGCGCAGGCGCAGAGGCCATGGCTCACGGGCCCAGCCGCTCCGCGGCATGTGGGATCTTCCCGGACCGGGGCCCGAACCCATGTCCCCCGCATCGGCAGGAGGATTCTCAACCACTGCGCCACCAGGGAAGCCCCTGGAATATAGTTTTTAAATAATGTAAATCTTTTGCCAATTTCACTACTTTATGATATTCAATTTCACCATAAAATTGCTTTCAAAACATTTCACAACCTACAGAGACCATAATTGAAAATGGTTGCTTAATCTTAATTTTCAGAGAGGTGTGACCCAGCTCATAGCCTCAGGTAATAGCAATAAACTGAAAAAAAAAAAAAAAAAAAGGAATTTCTTTAAAGAGAATTTTTTGATGGCGGGATAACCTGTTAAAGAAACTATGATCAATCATTTTCAGGTGGGATGTCAGTGTTTTCCTAACGTGGTTAATTTGACATTCTCAATGATGAAAATTGTCATAATAATAAGATTGACGAATCAGAATATCTCACATCAATAGTCTGACTTGGTGACCTAAGTATACTGGTGATACAGCAAGGATGAAGGATCAATCCAAAATTTCACCTAAGGCACATCGCAGACCTTTATATTTGACATCGAGTATATATTTATAGTGAAACGGTAAGGTTTTAGTGAAGATGAAGGAAAATATGGGAATCCCCCCAAAACTAAACAAAACACACACTATTTATAGTGTAATCTATGGATCAGCAGTGTTGGCAGCATGTGGGAGCTGTTAGCCATGCAGAATCTCAGGCCTCACTGTAGACTCATTCAACCAAATCCACAAGGGCTATATTTTCTTAAGTTCTCCAGGTGGCTCATGTGCACGTAAGAGTTTGAGAGGCACTAGAATAACCCAAGAACAATGTTGTCTAAGAAGCTGATAATTTCCTTGCTGTTGATATACGATAAAAATGTCTTTATGAGTTCCATTACTAATAACACTTGAATGCACAAGGAAACTAAATTCAGTGAATTTTGTTCTCTGATTTCCTTGGATATGAAGCATCCTATTTAGAAAATTTCCTAATCAGCTTTCTACTGTTGCCAAAGTTGTGTAATTTTTCATTGTCACCATCCAGGCAGATAGAAGAAGGGTCATGTCTGTAATATACAGTTCTTTCCTCTTTTCTTTCATTACTCCTTCTCAGCCTCCCGTTACCACTGCACAATTTGTACTTTCATTCATTAGACAAATAGTTTTTAAGCATCAAGTGTGTGCCAGGCTCTGTTCTAAGTATTGGCGGTTTGGGGAATGAAAAACATAGCTCATGACTATGTTTAAGGGCATAATTTCTAATAAACTATATACAAATAAGATAAATGACAGACTCAATTATTTGTTTTCAAGTGTCAAGTGAATTTGACACAAGTTTAAAACTTTAAATGGATGAAGTGACAGGTTTATAATCTAACGTTATTTGATCATATTTGGCACATGTTTTACAAATAGTTCCCTTTTGAACTTTCTATTGTAATAGTTTCTTTCCGTTTCTTAATCTTTGGAATGGATGACAAATAAGGATAAAGGATAAGCAAGGATAAAGCAGTAGAAAGAGGTCTGGAATGAAGGACATCTCTGTTTGGGCTCCCAGGTCAGTCTGTTTGCCTTGGATTAATCACTTTCTATTCTATCAATTCAGCCAATGAGTCAGGATGTCCCCTCCCATACTAAAGGGAAAGAAAATGTAATTTAATTTTTTCATGTATCTGATACTCTTTCAGGCAAGGTACACTGGAAAGGGCACTGTCCTTGGTGTTGGAAGAAGGGGATTTGAGTCCTGGCTTTGCCACGAGCTAGCTATGAGACTGAGTCCATCCCATCACATTTCTGAACCTCAGTTTCCTAATATGTAAAATAACAATAAATGTAGTAAAATTTATGAAAGTGCTTTGATATAAGGATATCATTAATCATGTAAGAAAGAATTATTATGTTTTGGGTCTTGCATTATTTCAGAAATACTGCACGCTCAGGGTTGTTATCATGAAATGAGGAAGTAAGCTGCAGTAGATGGAATTCTAAATAAGAGTGGTTACTGCAAAACACACTTGCTGAATTTGCTTACAACAGCCTCCTGAAGACCCAGACTTACTTCTGTCTAATCCTATCTAGAATTTCCAACAACCAATCTCCTGAATATACTTATTCACCTAACTTTACCATCAAATGACTCTAACAAGTGTCTGTCACTTGTAAGGCCAGGTTGAGGTATAGCTAAAGAGAAGAGGTTAGCTATATTCAGTCTCTGCTCCGTTCTTTTGCAATAATTTTTTATTAACATACCAGGTAGGTGTGAGTGACTAGTCAAAGGAGCAACATTTAAGGCAGATATTCTCTCTGCCTAAGTCTTTTTTTTTAACTGATAATTATTGATTAGAACTGTTTCACTGTGCCTATATAATTAAGTAAAACCAGTTATAATCTATAATTTTATCTTCTCATAAAAGGGGAAAAGTACACATAAAATGAGATATTCTTTCACTGTTATCACTAAACTCACATTTTTGGTTTGTTTTTTTTTTCTCCCTGTGTGTGTCCTCTCAAACTTATGCTAAGATTTGATTGATTGGTCCTTTAGGAGAGATTTTTCTGAGAACTTATTTGCAGTCTGTGTCCAATTTTATTTTATTTTTTGATCACAAAAGTATTATTATACACGACATTGCAATTTCTGTGTCCTCAGCTTCCTCTTTTTTCATGTCCAACCAGTCAGAACTTCCCTGTTATTGCTCCTCGTCAATGCAAAAAGAAAGAAAACTAACATTATGCTCTGCTCTGCTTTCTCACTTAATCCCATTGAAAACAATGCCAAGAATTAGTCACTGATGAGGACATGTGGGCATAAAATTGTCAGATTTATTATTACGTAGTTAGTATATAGCAGACCTTGGATTTGCACTGAGGTTTGACTCCAAACCCCATCATACTATTATACTACTTATTTCTATCCTGCTGGGGGTCTCTTTTAGTACTCACACTGTTTTGGACTGAAAATCCAAATTTCCTTTCAAATCTGTATCATTTAAATCACAAATACGTAGTATGAATATCATAAGTGCTAAAGTATTAAGTCACAATGCAACTTCAAATTAATGAGGTACTTTAGTATTTGATAGTTCTTTTATATACATTACCTCTTGTGCAATAGTACAAGATGAATCTTTTGTTTTAAATGGGGAAGTCAAGGTTTAGAGGGGTAACTGACTTGTGGCAGATGGAACAATGACGTTTGTGACAGAATGTGAACCTTGGTTTTCTGACTCCAAGTCTAGAATAGTTGCACTGTTCTACTATGTTCAAAGTGTTCTGTTGAGGAAACATCTGTAGCTTTTCTTCCTGGGGAGCAGACCTTCAGAAGAAGGACAGCAAAAATCCCAGTGATCTTTGACACTGGTTTCCTTCCACTAAGGATTTCCAGAGCTGTCCTCTCCCATTTCCTTTCTATTTTCCAGTGAAGGTGTGTGGCTGCAGAAACCTTGTTGCTAACTGGAGAGCAGCTGAGCCTAACTGTTGCAAAAACCAATCCCAATGGCTGCTATCATTGCCAAAGTGGGGAAGGCTCTTTCTCCACTCATTCACCTTTATCGGAGCTCTTGCTGTTCTTGGGTAACTTTTTCTCTCAATTCCCTTAGTTTCCTTGTGACATTATCCATGTCTAAGTTCCTTTCCTTAGTATGTAGGGACCTGAGAGCTTTGCTCTTGGCTGGGTTTCTGAAGGTTGGCACTGAGTCTGATAAGAACATGCGGCTTCACAAAGGAAAAGATTGTCAAGCAAAGGGGAAACAAAACAGAATCTTGCAGAAAGTGAAGTTGTGAGTCGAGCAGTCCAAACAAAGAATTCTTTAAATAGGGTGAGAGTGTGTTTCATGGGAGAGAATCAGATACAAGGCCAAGAGGCCAGGACAATGGTGAGGAGAAAGGCAAGGGCTAGCTTAAAAGTGCCTACAGGGCTTCCCTGGTGGCTCAGTGGTTGAGAATCTGCCTGCCAATTCAGGGGACATGGGTTCGAGCCCTGGTCTGGGAGGATCCCACGTGCCACGGAGCAACTAGGCCTGTGAGCAACAACTACTGAGCCTGTGCGTCTGGAGCTTGTGCTCCGCAACAAGAGAGGCCGTGACAGTGAGAGGCCTACACACCGCGATGAAGAGTGGCCCCCTCTCGCCGCAACTGGAGAAAGCCCTCGCACGGAAACGAAGACCCAACACAGCCAAAAATAATAAATAAATTAATTAATTTTAAAAAAAGTGCCTACAAAGACAGAGCTTGAGGAATTTTATTGAGGCATCCAAGATAGAGATAAGAACCTTTAAAATATTCCAGGGGGCACAACATTCATTATAATCCCCTTACTCTTCACTTGAGAATAGCAATTCCAAGTGAGATGGAGAGGATGGAGCTTCAAGTCAGGTTGGATACTCCATTGAGAAATTTGGAAAAATTACCCTGGGCTCAGTCAAAGGACATTTTGGGACATTTGAACAATATGGCCAGGACTTACACTTAAAAATATTAATTTTCAATCTACCACAAACCATTATCTCAGTGCCACAGGGGCAGTTCTCCACCTTCCTAGCCATTCTATTTCCCACTATCTAGTAGTTGAGTTCAAGTCTGACACATATCCTGCAACTCCCTGTTCTTCTTAAACTATTTTCATTTATCTCTGCTGACTCCTGTAGGCAGGCATCTGGGGTTATGCTCCCACTCTAGAGGCATAAACAAACTTTGCTCCCACACCTTTCCTTTTCACTTAGGAATCTCAATTCCAGTGCCCCAACACTTCAATTAACCCCCAAATAATTCTTCTCCTTCTTCCAATATTCCTGGGGTATCTTCTTGGAACGCTTATCATGTTTCTAAACCAATAAACTATTAGACAACTCTACAGACATTAAGTAACATGATATATATCATCACATGAGTCAGTACATGATTAATTTCCAAATGTGCGTCAAAAACGGTAAGTTAGGAGAGTGAAGTTAGAAATGACTGACATTTTAAAAAGGGGAAATATACAGAACTTTTTTCTTTTCCTTTTATAACTGGCAAATCTAAAATCATGTTGTTTGGAGGCGTGAAAGTCTATTATGCAACACCTGAGTTGTTTATTCAAACAATTCAGTCTGTTATACTTAAAATATATACTTGTCTTATTGAAAAACTCTGGAGGAAAGGAGTCCCCTTGCCCTCATACTCTTGTTTTTCTTTTGAAGAAGTTGGGAAGCAAAAGAACAAAAGCCTAGAGAAAACAACTTGAATTTTTCTCTTTTTATCCAAAGACTTTACATGTCTAGTCAAGGAACATAGAGACTGGTCCTGGGGGAATTTCCTGGGGGAATTGCCTTTGAGGGATGGGGAAAATTTACAAAGGGGAGTAGAAGTGGAGGGACAGTTTGCCTTGTCAGAGAAAAGTGTGCATATGAACACAAACACAGCAATGTGAAATGTTGTAACAGAGGTTTTTGAGTCAGAGATGGGCAAACATAGAAGCTTTAGGTGATAAGGATCTTATTTTCCCTTTAAAAATACTCCAATCTTGGGGCTTTCCTGGTGGCGCAGTGGTTGAGAGTCCGCCTGCTGATGCAGGGGACACGGGTTCATGCCCCGGTCTGGGAAAATCCCACATGCCGCAGAGCGGCTAGGCCGGAGAGCCATGGCCGCTGAGCCTGAGCATCTGGAGCCTGTGCTCCGCAACGGCAGAGGCTGCAACAGTGAGAGGCCCGCGTACAGCAAAAAAAAAAAAAAATACTCCAATCTAGATGAAAAGTAAGTGCAATATATAATTTTTTCCTTCTGATAAATTCTGTCTCCAATTAAAACATATTTATCAATCTACTCAACAAATATTTACAGAAAAGTTTCCCTATATGACGAATATACAGGGTATGTTCTCAACAAAGACAAGTGCAAAGGAACCATTTACATATACATTTATGAGCCAAAAATTAAGGCAAAAATTTGAACACAGAACTCCTCTTGAAAATCCAGAACAGACAGCTATAAGTATAATGTAAGTATAATATGTAGGTTTAGGCAAAAATGAGAAGGATCCATTTACCTCAGAGAACAGAGTTGCATCAAGCTTCCCTCAGAGATGGTATTGAAAGAACCATAAGACTAACAATATGGCCCAAGGAATAAGCTATAGGAATCATCTCACTTAAAATTAAAAAGCACCGTCACTGGATGCCAAGCAAAACACAAGCACTTCTCATATAGTAGAAGCTCAATAAACATTTATTGAATGGATGAATAAATGAATCAGAGTCATTATGGCACGTATAACAGTTGTCCTTGTTTGGCAGTAAGTATAACATTTGATGGCACAAAAAATGGACATCTGGTTCCCACATCAAATTCCATTATTTCCAAAAGGTATGAAGAAAAAACAAAACTCTAACAATCTAGAAAAAGGAATAAATACTAAGATTGCAAAACTCTAACAATCTAGAAAAAGAAATAAATACTAAGATTGCAAAACTCTAACAATCTAGAAAAAGAAATAAATACTAAGATTGCAAAACTCTAACAATCTAGAAAAAGAAATAAATACTAAGATTGCCCTCCTAAGTGTTTAAACAACATTGGTAGTTGACAATGATCTATTCCTTAAATTTCATGTCAGTGGATTTCATATTTATTATATTACTCTTTATTCCTTATAAAGCCTTTCTTAATAAATTAGTTTTAAATAAATAAAAACAAATTTTATGAACTAACAAAACAAACCTCATTATTTTGTCCCCTGCCAAAGTGTAGGGTCTGTAGTGTCAGGGAGGAATTGAAGTTGAAGCTGAAGCTGGCAAGGAGTGAGCAGACAAACCTCTAAAAACCCTCCTATGGGGAAGGTCTAGGAGTGTCATGGAGTCCATTCTGCTGGCATCTGGGAGGATTTTACTAACCAGCTCACTTCTCTGTTTTTCTATCCATAATGAAGTTTTGTAAAACAGTCTGAACATATGATAAAATACTTTTTTTGAATGCCCCTTAGGACCCAAGACACTAATATGACTCTACGGAAGTTATTATGGAGTCACTTTAACCCAACTTATATCTGCCATTGAATTCAGTACTGGGAAGCACAGAGTCTACAGTAAGGAAATGATCTTTTCTCAACCTTTAAACCAGCTATTAGTGAACTAGATCTGAATTCCATGTCAAAATATCCTATAGTTTGATCAGAGTTTGACTGAGTCAGCTATAGTCCATTAATCTGCTGGCACTTTCTCTAGAAGGAATGATGAGGAAGCTGAGCATTGTCTTCCAAGGAATAAAAAACTACTCCAGACCTAAAATGTTCTGAATCAATGACAAATTTAAAAGAATTTCAGGGATGCAGAAGTGGCCTTCATTCCAAGACTGCCCAGAAGTCACCCTGGAAGAAAAATATAGTGCCTTAATTGTTCACACTTATTGAAAATTAGGCATGCAAACATACTTGAAAGTTATTTTTAATTTAAATTTATAATAGCTTAAATATATTCTTAAAAACAGAATTCAGCTAACATAATACTTAATGGTGAGAAACTAGAAGTTTTCCTGCTAAGATCAGGAACAAAGCAAGAATGTCCCCTCTCACCACTCTTTTTCAAGATTTTACTGGAAGTCCTAGCTAATGCAGAAAGACTATATATATATATATATATATATATATATATATATATATATATATATATATATATATATATATATAGAAAGAGAGAGAGAGAGAGAGAGAAGAAATAAAACTATTTTTGTTAGCAGATGACATATGTGGACAATTCGACAGAATTGGCAAAAATATTCCTGGGTCTAAGAAGTGATTATAACAAGGTTGCAGGTAAAGATTAATATAAAAAAGTCAATCACTTTCCTATATACCAGCAATGAACAACTGGAATTTGAATGAATAACACAATGCCATTTCCATTATTACCTCCCAAAATGAAATACTTACATATAAATCTAACAAAATATGTACAAGATCTATATGGGGAAAACCACAAAACTCTGATGAAAGAAATCTAAGAACTAAATAAATGGAGAGATATTCCATGTACATGGATAGACTTATTATTGTCAAGATGTTTGTGCTTCTCAACTTAATCTATAGATTCAACATAATCTTAATTAAAATCCCAGCAATTTATTTTGTGGGCAGCAAAAAATGGTTTCTAAAGTTTATTGGCAAAAGACCCAGAATAGTCCAGACAATATTGAAGGAGAAGAACAAAGTCAGAAGACCACCATTACCCAACTTCAAGACTTAACTATAAAGCTACAGGAATCAATACAGTGTGGTATTGGTGAAAGAATAGACAAATAGAACAATGGAACAGAATAGAGATCCCCAAAATAGGCCCCATAAACATAGTCAACTCATCTTTGGCAAAGGAGCAAAGGCAACACAATGGGGCAAAGAATAGAGACACAGATCTTATACCCTTCACAGAAATGAACTCAAAATGGATATTGAATTTAAATATAAAATGCAAAACTATGAAAAGCCCAAGAAAATAACATAAGAGAAAAATTTCGGTGATCTTGAGCATGGTGATGACTTTTTAGATACATCAAAGGCATGATACACTGAAGAAAGAATTGATAAGCTGGTCTTCATTAAAATAAAAAGTCTCTGCTCTGCATAGGACACAGTCAAGAGAATGAGAAGACAAGTCACAGACTGGGAGAAAATATTTGCAAAATGTATGTCTGATAAAGGACTGTTATCCAAAATATAAAATGAACTCTTAAAACTCAACAATCAGGCTACAACCCAGTTTTTTAAAAGGCCAAAGACCTGAACAGACAACTCACCAAAGAAGATACACAGGTGGCAAATAAGCACATGTGTAAACAATGAGCTACCACTGTACACTTATTAGAATGGCCAGAATCCAAACACTAACAATACTAGTCCTGGCATGGACACAGAGCAACAGGAACTCTCATTCATTTCTGGTGCGAATGTAAAATGCTACAGCCACTTTGGAAGACAGTTTTGCAGTTCCTTACAAAACTGAACACTCTGTTAATCATATGATTCGCAGTTGCACTCCTTCGTATTTACCCAAAAGAACTGAAAACTTATGTCTGCACAAAAACCTTGCACAGGGATGCTTATAGCAGCTTTATTTATAATTGACAAAACTTGGAAGTAACCATGATGTCCTTGGTGAATGAAAAAACAAACCGTGGTCCATCCAGATGGAATATCATGCAATGCTAGAAAGAAATGAGCTATCAAGCCACAAAAAGACATAGATGAAATTAAATGTATGTTGCCAAGTAAAAGAAGTCAATATGAAAAGGTAACACATTGTATGATTTAAGCTATATGACATTCTGGAAAGGCAAATCTTTGAAGAGAATAAAGGACTAGTGATTGCCAGGGCTTGGGGGGAAAGAAGGGATGAACTGGCAGAGTACATAGGATTTTTAGGGCATGAAACTATTCTATATGATACTATAATAGTGGATACACGTCATTGTACATTTGTTGAAACCCATAGAAGGTACAACACCAAGAGTGAACCCTAATGTGTAGTATGGACTTTGGGTAATAATGTAGGTTCTTTGATTGTAACAAATGTACCATTCTGGTGCAGGATGTTGATACTCGGGGAGGCTGTAACTGGGGAATGTGCAAGGAGTATTGGGAAACTTCATTTTTACTCTGCTCAATTTTACTGTGAACCTAAAACTAGAGTCTATTTTTTAAAAAACAGTAAAACGTAAAGTCTATTAAAAAATAGAATTAAACAGTTGCTGAACCTGAAGCACCTCTAAGAAACCTCCAGTCATCTGAAACACACCAAGTGAGATTTTCCTTGATTTGATAAATAATAATATCATCAATAACCGTAATATAGTTAACATAGATTGAGCACACACCTCTTGAGAAAATTAACTAAATCTTTGCAAACATTATCTTCTTTGTTCCTCGTTGCAAACTTATGGGCCAAGTATTATCTTTAACTCCTTTTACTTATAAGGAAAAAGATGTATAAAGATCAGTGAGTTGCTTGAGGTCACAGAGCTAGTAAATAGAAGAGACAGAGCCAATCCAAGGCTCTTGCATACCAACCTGGCGTTCTCTTCTGTGGGATCGAGCAGGACCTAGGACACCAGTATGAAAAAAAGGGACTGAGTACAGAGTCCATCTGTGCCTTTATTTTATTTATTTATTTATTTATTTATAAATTTATTTTGGCTGTGCCAGTTCTTAGTTGCGGCACGCGGGATCTTTAGTTGTGGCATGCGGTAACTTTTTTTTTTTTTAGTTGCAGCATGCAGACTTCCTAGTTGTGACGTGTGGACTCTTAGTTGCTGCATGTATGCAGGATCTAGTTCCCTGACCAGGAATCGAACCCAGGCCCCCTGCGTTGGGAGCACGGAGTCTTACCCACTGGACCACCAGGGAAGTCCTTATCTGTGCCTTTAAAAAGCTTTGCTTTATGAGTTTTCCAGAAAGCTGCCTGTTGCTCTCTTTTGAGCCCCTAAGGACAATGGCAAAAGGCCTCTTTCTTGTGCAGAAGGTGGAAAGCAAAACCTGAAGGGTCTTCTCTGCCCCTTGGGTGAACTAAAGCGGAAAATGCTGAAGAAGCCATTGAAAGCGCATTCTTGCATTTCCTGTTCTCCACTCAGGCGTCCACGCATGTTCTCCGAGTGGCTGTTATGTGAAGATACGATTCTGGACACTGGAAGTATAGGAGTGGACAAGAGAGAGAAGGTTCATATTTGAGGTAGAGGAAACAGCAAATACGGATAAAACCCCTGAGCTGAAACCCAGCAGATGCCTGCCAGCAGCCAAGCTCCGTGTGGTTCAACTGTGGTGAAGCTGTGTGAAGTCACTGTAGGAGAAGGCGCTGGCAAGAGGAGGAGTTTGGGGCAGCCTGGGAGGGTCAGCAACAGGGCAGATGTCTACCGGGTTTACATTTTATTGCATCCAAACATGTTTCTCCTGATCTGCTTTCCTGTCTGTTTCTGCCCATTCACGCCCACGTGTTGATCTCAGTGCAGATGGAGATCCGGCACCTACAAGCGGAGGAGGTCTGGCTTGGTAGCACTGCCTGCCAGGAAAGTTTATTATGTTGAAAAATGAGGCAAGGGGAGGGAGGGACAATTGAGCTCTGTTTCCTGAGTCACAGAACAGGCACCAGGCTCTGCTGAAAAGGCACAAATCACAGCCTTGTTTTCCAATCAGGCACTGCCCACCAAAACTTCTTCAGGGCAAAGAGTTCTGGAAGGAACCAGTCAGATTCATTTTTACCATATCAAGTATGTGTGTGTGTTTTGGAAGTGGGAGCCATTTGGAGAGGGATTTTTAGCTGCTCCTTGCACAGTTTTCCAGTTAAGGGGTTTTGGCATCTACCTTCCTAGGGATCCCTAATACATTCTCTCTGCTCCACTGAGAATGAAATTCTATAGTCCTCTGAACACTGTTGTTTCTCTCTCCTGCTCAGGCTCTTTCTGTTCTGGCTCTCCTTCAAATTCCTTATTTTCAGCCTCAGAGTCACTTTTATCAAAAAAATTTTTGGATCCATCCCAGAGTGACATTAGTTGGCATTTTTTTTTAATCTCATAGAAGCTTTTGTGTGTAGGAAACAATACTTACAGTAGCCTGTGTTATCAGTGATGTTGCATCTTCTACAGTTATAAATTGAAAACCCTGCTCTTCTTAAACTGTTAAACACAACTGCAAAAAACATTTCATATAATGGATTTCCTCAGAAATTGCAAGTCACTAAGAAAGCAGACATGCAAACCCCATAAACAAAACCTTCCTAAACACATAAGCAGCTATAATAAAGCTAATAATAGCAAAAACTTATACAGATGATCCTTGAACAACACGGGTTTGAACTGCATGAGTCCACTTATATGTGGATGCTTTTTCCAGTAAATACACGCTACAGTACTACATGGCTTGTTGAACCCATGAATGCAGAACTGTGGATAAAGAGAGGTAGGGGAGGTGGGCAGCTCCCCTAATCCTTTGTTGTTCAGTAGTCAACTGTACATTTACATGATTCTCATAAGCATTTCAACATCTTAAAGCTTAAACTCATAAATTTAGTAAATCAGATTATCTTAAGTATTGAAAATTGACTACAAACATAAATGGGTAAAATCTCTTAAGTGTTTCAGTAAAAATCATTTGTCTACTATGTTAGTTTCTCCTAAGTATCTTTAATATAAAGCATATACAAAGCAGTAAAATGATTTTTTTAAACTTGATATATTTGCATTAAAATAAATTTTTGCAGAAAACATCATATTTAGTTTTTCATCATCTATGTATTTATTTTTTGTACAGTCTTAGGTCTGCAAAGTCATTTACTTAGCTGAGTAGAACAGAATCATGATTTCAGGCCCACCATAGTAGCTGAAATTATTTACTCAGAGTCCTCGGTCAGAGATTTGATACCAATGCTATGGATTGGGGGTTATTGGTCATTGGTCAAGGAATTAAAACTTGGAAGATGTAAACCAGCACAAAACACATCCCAAGAAGATTCAGCTCAGGTTTACAGGGTAAGTCTCTTCAAGGATTCTGCTATGTCAGTGGAGAACCCACTAGTATATCAATTTAGTGCATCATGTAAGTCCTGGCCCTCTTTTCAGTATCACCCTTACCCAAATTTTATCATATTTACTTACAACATTTTATTACATGATTTAGATGAGTACTGTAACACATACCCAGATTTCAATCTCTTTGCTTTCTGATGGGAATAAATACAGTTGTGCAATATTGTATATTTTATTGCTTTAACAACCACCATTATTTAAGTTGGGCAAAGCAAGAAATGAGGACATAAATGGAGTAAAGTTTAATGAAACTATGCATATTAGCTTCCTACAACTACTGTAATAAGTACCACAAACTGAATTGCTTATTCTCTCACAATTCTGGAGGTTAGAAGTCCAAAATCAAGGTGCCAACAAGGCCATGCTGTCTCTGACACCTGTAGGGAAGAATTCTTTTTTGACCCTTCTTTTCCTAGCTTCTGATGACTTGCTAGTAATCTTTGGCATTCCATGACTTACAGATGCATCACTCTAATCCTTTGTCTTCATGTGGAGTTCTCCCTGTGTCTCTGTTTCTTCACATGGTATTCTTTTTATAAGGATATTAATCATATTAAATTAGAGGCCCACACTACCTCAGCATGACCCCATCTTAACTTAACTAGTTGTATCTTCAATGACTCTATTTCTGTGTAAATTCACATTCTGAAGAACCAGGGGTTAGGACTTCAATATATCTTTTTTTTTTTTTTTTGGAAGACACAATTCAATCTATAACACCATGTAGAATCAATGGATTGTAGATCCTGGTCATGTGAAGCAGAGTTTCTCAATCTTGGCACTATTGACAGCTTGGACTAGATAATCCTTTGCTGTGGAGGGCTGTCATGTGCATTGTCTGATGTTTAGCAGACGACCTCTACCTGGTGGATTCCAGAAGCACCCTCTTAGTTGTGACAACCATAAATGTTTCCAGACATTTCCAATGTCTCCTGGGGGTTGGAGGTTAGAGGTCAAAATTGCCCTCATTTGAGAACTAGAGATAAAGGCTAAAGAAAACCACAGACAAAGGATAGCTGGGGTTGGAGTACTTGAGGATAAAAACAGGAAAAATAGGAGGATCTCTTATGGCAGTGGGAAGTGTGAAATGTGAAAAGGAGGTCATGAAGGGTAGCAGTTTTGTAATAACAGAGATTAGGATATGAGCATAGGAATGAATGCCTGAAGAAGGGTGAGAACTAGATTAGTGTAGGGGAAGAAGCCAGGGAATGAAAGAATCATCTACGTACATATTGACATAATCAATAATTACGACACAAGTAGTTTTGGAGCCAGTGACAGACAGGAATTAAAATCTTCAAGGAATGAGGGGTAGTGACCTGGGAAAGGTAATAACTGTAAGAAGGAGGAGAGCTTAGTAAATTATCTGCTGATTTGAAACCTAACGAAGGGGCTTTTCATGGAATCAGAAAGGAAAATGACCTAGAAGTGGCAACAAGGAGCAAAAAAGATACCTCCCCACACCATAGCCCAGTCCAGTGGTACAAGGAAAGCAAAACCAAGGCAGAGGACTTCAGGGGAACACTGTTCTCAAAAGGGCACCAGGTTCAGTTAGTGCAGGAGATAAAAAGGAAACCTTTAGAAAAAGGTTGAAGATGTAGGGGAGTTTGCTGATGACTGGTCATATATTCCAGGGAACAGAGTTGAAGGATTTTAGGAGTTGGGGATTGGTAGGAGGCATGGTCAGGGAAGGGAATTCACAGCACCTTATAAAGATTTTGTGTCTAAAGGAATGAGTACTCTTCTAGGAATTAATCCTGGGCTTCTAAGTCTCTCTCATGGCTTAGTTACTGAAAAATAAGTTTCAGTATCTTAGAAAGAAATAGTAGTTTTAGAATGGCATGAAGCCTTTGAGTAAATATAGAATGGAACACTCACCCCCCTCAAAAAATACCTGTTATATTTTGCATTATCTTCTATAATTTGATTCTATGATCTCTTTATGGTGATGGCAACTCCAAAGGAATTACCAGAATAGTTCTGTCAAAGTGGCTCAAAAAGGGACCAGGAGGGGAGCAAAAACATGAAGTAGAAGAAGTTTGCATTTTGTGACCAACCCTTCACCTCCAAAGCCTCAAAAAGACCCTAGATATTCTTATGCTATATGTTGGACTCTGGGCCATCAGCGGAGCACTCAACTCAGACCCTAACTTCTCCAAGCCCTCAGGCTTCCATGCCCCAAATATATCTGCCCATAGTCTGTGTCACATCACCTTCAGGTAGGGGCTCTTAACTTTTTAGAGGATCACAAACCCATTTGGGATTCTAATGAAAGCTATGGAACTTTTTCTCAGATGTCAGCATTCAATCACATGTTTGAAAGGTATTTACAGAAAACTCAATCTGTGAAAAGCACTATGTTCAGGGCTAGAGACACAATATTACACAATACAGATACCCTTTCTTGCACTCACAGAGCTTATGTTCTAGAAGGGTGGTCAGACATTAAATAGCAGCTTATACAATTAATTATTCACTTTGGTTGAAATACTCGTTCAAGGAGTATATATATGGGGCACAGTGAAGAGGTGTGAATATCTGAACTAGTTTGGAGGGGGCAGTTCTGGAAGGTTTTTAAAGGAAATTTTATCAGTTGATAGCTGAAGATTCAGTAGAATTTAGCCAGTCAATTGGAGTGGTGATGTTAAGATGGGGAAAACTCATTGAAGAGCAGATTGAAGAGCATGTATCAAGGCCCTAAGACAAAAGCAAAAAAATGAAAGATGAAAGAGTGTAATGATGATCCTGAGTCTTCTCTTCACCCTTTATCTTCTCCTTTGCTCAATCGGTTTGAAGTTCCTTTTACTAAAAAATAGATTGGGAATACCTGGCAGAGTGTCATATCTGTGCAACCATTTCCCTGACGTTGATTTCATCTGATGCTTTCTACACTTGGAGAGGCACAGACTTTCTTACAGGCAAATATGCCTTCTTTATATTATTATGACCTCCTTCTTTGGGTCGCTAGCCTGCCTGAAGACACAAAACTCACATAATTGCACTTAGGCTTAAAGTCAACTAAATCATTTTCCCGGTGACCAACCCTTCTATTTTCACACTCCTTGAATCTGCTTCAATCAATAGAATGTGGTGGAAACAGCATGTGCCAGTTCCAAGCCTAGGCCTGTGCACTTCCGTTTGCTTTTTCTTGTACCTTCTCTAATTGCTACAGGAACATGCCCAAGACAGCCTGCTGGAGGATGAGAGATATATGGAGTAGAACCAGGGTTTCCTGGGTGACTGCCAACTGACTCTCAGACATGTGAGCAAGCCTAGCCAAGAACTGTAAAGCTGTCCAGCCAACCATGATGAATCCATGAGCCATACAAAATGGTCATACACCCTGATATTTGACAGTGGTTTGCAACATAATCATGGCATTAGATATCTGGCACAGTCCTTTTGGCCAAAGAGAGTCGGGGAAAATGGTACAATAAGTGCTGATCCTATTATAGATCTTAGGTTATATTCGAAGAGCCATAGAGAGCCATTGGAATATGTAAATCAGAGGGATGTCATAATCAGAATCTAGAAAGACTCATTGGGTACATTTGTAGGGAATGGATTGGCAATATTTCAGACAAGTGATGATAATGTCTAGAATAAAGGTAGTAGTGGTGGAGATGCAGAGATGTATATTTTATTTTTAGGATGTAACAGTAATAGAACTTTGAGTAATTGGATATGGGGACAGATGAAGAGAGAAGTGTCAAGCATGCCTGCCAGATTCTGGTTAATATGCCTGGATGGATGATACTATCTATTGTGATAGGGGAAGCTGGAGGAGGATGAGGTAGGTCTGGGAAAGACCAGAGTTCAGTTGTGGACCTGTTCTATTTGAGTCTCCTGTAAGGTAGAGATGTTGGTAAGCAGTTGCATACATTCATCTGAAGCTCAGAGGAGAGGTCTGGGTTAAAAGTAGTAATTTTGGAGCTGTTAGTGTATTGATCATAGTTGAAGCCATGAACATGGATGAGGTCATACAGGGAAAGAGTACAGAGTGAGAAAATGACAGGTTCTATATCCAAGCTTTCAAGAACTGCAAAATTAAAAGGTTAGGTACAGGAGGATGGGCTGGAAAGATAAAGAGGAAAATCAAGAGCACTTAATATCACAGATGATAATGGAAGAGAGAGTTTAAAGAAAGAGAGTCTAATGTGAGATACTGTGAGAAGAGGTAAGAAATATTCCTTGAATGTAGTGATATGGAGGTCACCAGAATCCTTCCAAAAAGCAAAACTTTGCTAACAATTTCAAGAGGATGGTAGAGGTATCCCATCACATACCCCTGAAACCCAGGTTAAAAACTCCTACCTGTGTCTTCCTAAAAGCCATCTAATCAGACAACCTAATTGGATGCAAAGTATTAATTCTTTACTATCTCAAAGACAGGGGAAATGTTTTAGTTGACTTTAAGGCCAACTGCAATTATGTGAGTTTTGTGTCTTCAGGTAGGCTAGTGACCCAAAGAAAGAGGTCATAGTAATATAAAGAAGGCATATTTGCCTGTAAGAAAGTCTGTGCCTCTCCAAGTGTAGAAAGCATCAGATGAAATCAACTTCAGGGAAATGGTTGCACAGATATGACGCTCTGCCAGGTATTCCCAATCTATTTTCCAAGCACGGTCAACATTGGCTTCCTCCTGCCCTGGAAACAAATCTTCCTCTTTGGACTTAACTGTATTATTCTTAACCCAAACAGAGATAATGGACGATGATTTGAATAAAACCTGGGTATTCCTGAGAAGTGATCCCAGAAAACTATAGTCAGAAATATGTAAATCTGACTCCCGATTCCATGCAATGGACTCTCTCCCTCCTGACCCTTCAACGGCTGAACCATTACTCCAATTGCCAGAGGCCAGGAATTTTATAATTCTGTCCCTCACACTCTTGAGCAATTCTAATAATTAGAAAGTTCATCCTTTCACTTTCTCCCAGTTGGTTCTATTTCTGTTCTCTGGATCTTTATATTATTTTCCTGGAGCTGTTATAACAAATTACCATAAATTTTGTAGCTTAAAACCACATAATTGATTCTCTCACAGTTCTGGAGGTTAGAAGTCCAAAATCAAGGTTGCCTACAGGGCTACACTTACTCCAAAGCCTTTGTGGGCAGTCTGTTATTTGCCTATTCTAGCTTTTGGTGGCTCCAGGCATTCCTTGGTTTATTGCCACATTACTCTGATCTCTGCTTCCATGGTCACACTGCCTTCTCCTCTCCTCTATATGTGTCTTATTAAGACACTTTTCATTAGATTTAGGGCATGCTGAGATAATCCAAGATGATCTCATCTCAAGGTCCTTATCTTAAATTATGCCTGTGCAGACCAATTTTCAAATAATATCACATTCTTAGGTTCTAGGGACTAAGATGTGGACCTCATTATCTTACAGAAGAGTGAAGTGGACTGTTTCGTAGCACCAAAGGCTGGATTTTAAGTATTAATTCCTGGAGAAATTCTCCAAGTTTTGATCAAAACCACTTCAAAAATTTATATCACATCACATTTTTTTCATCTAATTATGTCATTTTGCCAGTTTATAACTGGAAAAATTACTTAGCCTTCCCAAGCCTCCAGGATTTTTGTTGTAGCTGTAATGGTTGTTTTTGTTGTTGTTGTTATCAAGTAGGATAATGATACCCTTTCATAGGGTTGTTGTGAATATTAAATGACATAATATATGAAGAGCAATCAGCACTATGCCTGCCAAAATATCACACTGCTCAATAAATGTTCGTTGTTATTATTATTCTTTTATAGTACTTTGAAGTTTTTAATGTGTAACCAGTGATTCATCTAATTTAATACTTATAATCCCACAGTTGAGTAGGTATTATGTCAGGAGACATAGACTCGGCAAGATATTACCCCAATGTTACTTTAAAGATAATTTTTATTTGTCCCTTCTCTTCCCCAAAGTGACTTGAAGCAGTTTCAAAATATATATGTGTATATATATAAATATATACTTAAAAAGCAGTAAATTTGGAAAATCAACCAAGTGAAAGGTAAGTATTCATATCAACCATAATGGTAGATTCAATTCCATCAATTGAGTGTCATATTTGTCTCTTACAAGAATGTTAGCAGTGGCTCTGGCTCTTCTGGATGGTGGAATAATGGGTTAATTTTTTTATGTCTCTCCTTCTCCTGTTTTTACTCTTCCGTACTTTATAATTTTTCTATAATGAACATGTATCTATTTATTATTTTCGTAATCAGAAAGAAGCTACTTAACTGAATGTTGCCTACTTGATAGTCAAGGGAAGAGGGGAAAAAGTCAGTCACTTAGGGGCTTCCCTGGTGGTGCAGTGGTTGAGAGGTCCACCTGCTGATGCAGGGGACACGGGTTCGTGCCCCGGTCCGGGAAGATCCCACGTGCCGCGGAGCGGCTGGGCCCGTGAGCCATGGCTGCTGAGCCTGCGCGTCCAGAGCCTGTGCTCCACAAACGGGAGAGGCCACAACAGTGAGAGGTCCGTGTACCGCAAAAAAAAAAGTTTTACTATACTTATATAGTAAAATCAGAAAGAAGCGAGTGTGTCAATTCCTTCAGGAAAATAAGTTTTTCTAGTATTGTTTTTACTTTCAATACTAATCAGTATAATGTACTTTGAACTCAGCATAATTTCTCAGCAAATACATTGACAATGCCCCCAGATGCTTCTTGCAGCGTTGATCAGAAAAAGCAGAAGGTGTATGTGATTCTGCAATGGACTAAGATTATGTGGTCCTTAGACAATTACTCCTAAAGATCACTGTGAAGTGAGCCCAAGAGTGAGTAGAAAGGCATCACTCCTGGATCTGGTTCATCAGCACTGAGTTTGAAAATGTGCTCAGAGCTGGCTATAACTGCTTGGAGTATCTGGGGATGATAAATATGTGTTTAAAGTTTTGCAATAATATTGTATATAGTATAACTC
The DNA here is from genome assembly GCF_951394435.1 of Stenella coeruleoalba. Lineage (NCBI taxonomy): Eukaryota > Metazoa > Chordata > Mammalia > Artiodactyla > Delphinidae > Stenella > Stenella coeruleoalba. The sequence goes on from NC_137150.1 coordinate 85,998,440, forward strand.
CAGAAATGATGGAATACCTGGTCTAGATGGGTGGCCCTTAGCCTGTAGCCACTTTAAACTAAGAGTAGGAACACTCTAGTCACTGAGGAAGACAGTGACACTACCAGAAGGTGTGAAGTAAATATCACTCCAACTGTATCATCTGCAACAGTGCACCCTTTGATAAAGCACTGGAGGTCAAGAGAGTCATCTCGACTGGTCAAAGAAACTATTGCAAAGCTCTCTGCCACGTATCCTGATCATGCTGATTTTCTTTTGAATCCAAAAGTAAATCCTGCCTGATTACCCAAATTGTCAGTGCCTGATCTTCCTGTCAACTCTTTCCTATTATGACCTTTGTCAAGAGAGTGATTGTAAAATCATTTTAACACCTGAGCTTTGATGGGAGATTGAGCGCAGAGAATTTGGGATTATATTTCCATTGATAAAGATCTAGAGTAATGGAATTCAAGGTTGTTGACTGAGGAAAGATTTTATTTGGAAGCCAGATGAAAATGCGGCAGAGATGAATAGACTGTGAAAATAGAGCTGATAATCGTATTCTTGCTCAGAGGAAAGTCTTCGCTCGAGTAGCCCATTAGTAGCAAAGTTGGAACACAGTTCTTTTTTTTTTAATTTGATTTATGAGATTTTCAAACATATACAAAAGTAGAGAGTAGAGTATAAAGAACCTCAGTTTCAACAGTGATCAACATTTGGCCAATCTTATTCTCTATCATCCATATCCAAGATATCATATCGTTACACATGTAATGATGTGGAATCAAAGTATAAATTGAATTATAATAAATACATTTGTAACTTTTATTTCCCATTCATGACAGTACTTCATGTAATTTCACAAGCTGTTTTTAAATACATGCAGGTAGGTTTATTTTGTCTGTCCTTAAGTTTTAAATTTCTCCAGGAAAAGAATTTTTTTCCATGCCTCCCTCTGCAACTCTCTCTCAGGACCCAGGACAGTTGGGTGGTTGAAACAGTGCTTCATAAATGCTATCCACTGCAAGATACATGCTGCTGTTCTGATCACCGTAAACAAAGCTAACAGAATATTGATAAAATAGCAAAGATAAATGCAATGTTGCTCTCTAACAGCTATATGGTTAGAAATTATTATATATTTAATTGGTATAAAAGCCAGTTATCACAAACTTCATCTAATGACATTATCACCTCTATTCCATCTTTTTATTCAAGAAACCAAGTCAAATACAAACCCCAAACCTGTGAAATCACTTTTTTTCTTTCTCTTCATCTTTTCACGATTTTTGTAATGTTCCCTTTAATACGTTTTGCTTTTGAAACCTGATGAGTGGAAATTCATTCAAGTCTGACTTTATAAGTGTTAGCTTTATAAGTGATTCTTGGGGCTTTTTAAATATTTGTTTTTAATCTGATATCTCTGGAAACTTTCTCCTCCCTAACCAAGAATGTGCTTGCTCTCTCTCTCTTTCTCTCTCTCTCTCTCTCTTGCATCAAGATCCACCCACCCACCCTCAAAATTACCTTTGCTGAAAACAATCAAAACTATTCCAGTCAAGGGAAAGAATTTTCCAGAATTTAAGCATCAAGTCAAAACTACGTATTATCTATCAAACCAGATGTTTACCTGTTCGCTGCCAGAGAAGCTGGAGGTACATCAAAAACCAGTGACGGGAACAGCTTTGAACCTCATGCAGAAGGAGGCAGTTCAGGAAAGTTTGGGGTTCCCGTAAGCCCTGTGGGCCTGCAGATATATTTAAACTTAGGAAACGGTTTTTCTTGGCTAACCAGATTACGGCAGGCCGTGTAAGTCTTTTGTCTGTAACTACATTGGGAATTTCTGCTGCCTGGTTTTTTCCTATGTCCTGGTAAAGTCCTGTGTGATTTTAGTGAGTCACTTGGCATTCTGAGGCCTGTTTTCTTGTCTCTGAAATCTCTTCATTCTGACTTTCTATGATTCTAACTCAGTCTCTTTCACTGCCTCTTGGCATGCAACAGGAAGTATCAGCTTACCCAGGGGCATAAGTGTCAGTCAGCTCCTGAAGTGTCAGGAATTGTTGATGATCTTTATTTACATAAGATGATGGCTTCTGATGACACTTTGAGGGTAGGACCCAGTCAAATCAAATACAACTTGGTAGGCCTAGAGTTCCCTCAGAGAATATATTCTCTCTTTCCAAGCGATTTGTAAATTAAAGTAGGCTCTAAGACAAAGTGGAGAAAAGCATCTCCTTTCCCCAAGTGGTTCCAGCCAGGCATGGGCAGCTGCAGAACTAGCTTGGTCTCCCAGAAACTCACTGGGACAACTGAAAAAGGGGAATAAAATTCTAAACTATCTTTGAGCTATATTTCACAAACACTGGTCTAGGCCAGGGCTACCCACCACTGACGGTATCAGTGTGCTTCCATCCAACTGGTCACTGTTGCTGAAATTTTAGTGCTTCCTCATGTTTCTTAAGTAAGAACCACCGGGTTTACTAATCAATACATTACAAAAGAGCATTTAATTAAAGACATCATCTGACTTATTTTTATATGAGATATTTACAATATTGTCTTTGATTTATAAAAAGGGAAACCAATGTGTGTACAAGTTAAGGGAATTATATACAAAGCTAAACAGCAATGACAGATCCAGAATCATGTGGTATTTGAAATGCATCATCTGAGCAGCTGGTCTTCAGTGCCTTTTGCTGTTGGACTAGAAAGTGAAAGCTACTTCCAGAAAAACACAACTCTCCTTTTGAGTTCCAACTCTTTGAGTTGAGTGCTCCACTCTCTAGGCTAATATGATTTAGGTGAAAAGTACCTAAGTATCTGTTGAATTCTCTGGAACCTTTCAAATTCTGGTAAGGTCCTTCTATCATGACATATTATCAAATCTGGTAAAGCAACATAATTCTAGGGAGAGCTTTCAGCGGTATCAATTTTTGCATCCTCTTTAAGTGTTTGGAGAGCTCTATGCCATCTCTTACGGCAGGTGGTGGCTGTTAATACTCTGGAGCAAGGTGGCAAAACTGTATTCAGAAGCTGATGCTCAATAGAAAGGACTTTAACTTTTGTGGGATTTTTTTGGTTTGGGTTTTGTTTTTATAGGGTGCTGGCATGGTCGGATTCTGGAAGGTCTCTCTTCCTGGTTTGCAGACAGCACCTTCTTGCTAACTTTTGTGTGTTTTATTCTTTTGGTCCTATCCTCAGCACAGGAAAGGCCAAATCATCCTGGATGATGTATTAGGGTCCCTAATACAAAGACCAGTAGGTTTTCTCTCTGTTCATCCAGAAGGAAGCTCCCACTGCCAGCACTCCTATCTCCACCTCAACCCCACATCCACTTCTGGACAAGGGTGGGGCTGACTGTGAGAAGGAATTGGGGAGGACAAGAGGCCTGTGTTGTTTCAGTGGGGGTTTTGAGGTCACAGGGCAGACATGCCTCAGCACATAAACTTGCGCATGTTGGGAGATATACCCCTTCATACTTGAACCTTTACAGAAGACAGACTTGGTGCACACGCAATTTAAAATTGAGGACATATAAATTCAGAGAGATTAAATGACTGGTCCAAGGTCAACACATTACTAAATATCAGGGATGGAACTTAAACCCCATTCTTTTGGTTCTAAATCCATTATGCTTGTCTCTATGCCTTATGACCAACAATTTCTAAAAGTCCTTTCCTACTCTCTAGTTCAATCATACTCTCCCACAGGGAAGGAGAGATGCTCCAGTACAAAGCTGTTTGAACTACTCCTCCCTCCCATAATGTATTGGCATAAAATTGATTTGTTCAAGAAATACTGCTTGACTGCTTATACTAGATGCTAGGGAAAAGCAAGCAAGCAAGCCAACAGATTTAAAAACCTCTGCCCTCATGAAGCTTACAATCTATTGGAAAGAGACAGATAATAAAATAAACAAGTAAAGTATGTAGCACGCTAGATTTTGATGGATGCAAGGGAGAAAAATGAAGAAGGAGAGGGAGACAGAAAGGGTTTGTTGGGGAAAAGGCTTATGTGGCCACCTTTGGGAAGAACATTCCAGGCAGAGAGAAAAGTAAGTGCCAAGGTCCTGTGGTGGAAACCTGTCTGAATGTTAGTGAAACAGCAAGGAGGCTAGTGTGGCTGGCAGAGCATGAACAGGGGAAAGAGCAGCAGGAAGTGATTTCAGAGAGTATCAGGGAGCCCAATCATGTACAGCCATACAGCCCATGTAAAGACCTTGGCTTCTCCTCTAAATAAGATAGGAAGCACTTGGAGATTTTGTGAAAAAGAATGACACGATTTGTCTTGACCTATATTTTAAAACAGATGTGAGAAGAGACTAAAAAGGGGAGAAAGCAGAAGCAGGGAGATTAATTAGAAAACTATGTCAACAATCTGGGAGAAAGATAATGATGGTTTGGGCCAGGTGGTAAGATTGGGGGTAAGAGTTGGATTCTAAATATATTGATAGAGCAAATAGGATATACTGACAAGTAGGATTTGGGATGAATGACAGTAAGAGTGGAGGGAACAGAGAGAGCACTGGGCAGGAAGTCTGGGATTCTGAATTGGAGTTTTAGTCCCATGTCATGCTTTCAGTGTTACCCAAAGAAAGTCACTGAAAAGCTTAAGGCTTCATTTTTCACACCTATAAAGATGGGCTTAAAAACCTTCCCGACCTCACAAAGCTCAAATGAATATGATGTCTATGCAAAAGTTGGCTTGCTTACAATTGAATCACAGCTCTCTGTGACCCTGTCCAAGTTTCTTAGCCTAAGTGACTGTGGTAGGGAGACTGAAGTCCTATCTGGAACATTTTAAGAGCAAATATAAAAAACAAAAACATTACAGTTGTGAAGAATTACTTTAGGAAGCTTTATTTTTAGAAAGTTAAATCTCTTTCTTGACGAGCTAAATAACCATAGAAGAAAGTTGGTCCAAGAGAACTATTTTAACCAAAGCCTCATAATCCGTAGTCATACTATGGGATTTTGTACTCTTTGAACTTGTATTTATGAAATGTTACCTAGTTGGTGGTTAATAAATTCCAACCGCTCCCCCCAAATCTTCACCTTCAGTTTTGGTTCTATTTAAGCACAAAAAACTTCTTTTGGTTTCCCTTATCTCTGAGCTCATTTACCACCACCCTGGGAAGTTTCTAAATTTTTACTGCCAAGAAAACTTTGTGATTGAGTTATTCAAAGTGACTCAAATATTTACAACTTTCCCAACCTTGCTGAAGCATACAAAGCCCAAACTGTCTCTTTCCAATTCATAGATTCGGAAGAAACTCTCCTAATTGAAAGGTTCAGGATGAGTAAGGGGCAGTTGGTGAGACCCTCCCAGGGGTGAGAGGGCAGGAGTCACAAGGCAAGATTGGTGCTACCCGGGGATCTGCCTTGTCAGACAGAGCCATGTGCTCTGAGTCACACCTTCCACCTCCTCTCTTTGCTCTCTATGACCCTCCCAAGTCTTTCCCATCAAAACCTACCTATTCTAAGTCCAAGTCTCTCAATACCCTGCAAGGTAACTGATAAGCCATTTAATAAGCCAATTTAAGTTGAATTGCTAGTGAGGAAGAAGGAGTAGACCTAGGCCTCTCTGCACTTTAAGCGGAACTCCCAGAAAGATAATGGCCTAACTAAAATTATGGTGGAATGGTGGAATGCTTAGGCACTGTGAAGATAGCTGTTTCATAAAGGAGAGCCTTTGGGAGAGACTCATGAAATCTCATAAGATGGTCTTCTTCTTTGCCTATACGTTAAGTGAGCAGTCCTCAAAATTGTCCTTGAGACCATTTCCAGGGTTCAAGTCAAAACTACTGTCATAATCACATCAATTCCTTATTTTCATTGTCTCACAAGTGTGCTGCGGAGCTTTCCAGAAGCTACCTGATGTGTGATGTTGTTATCACTCTGATGACTAATGAAATGCATGTTTGTAGATTTTTGTTTTTAAAGTTTATCAGTTTTAATCTCAAATATGGTAAATATCAACAGACATAATTCGCTTTACAAGAAAGCTCTTTGGGGTCCTCAATAATGTTTTTACGTGTGTAAAGGGGTCCTGAGACCTTTAAATGTTTGAGAACTGCTGCTTTAATTTACCCTGTCTGATCTGGCAGCTGAGATACCAGAAAAAGCAGCAAAACCAGAAGCAGGATGATAATTCCTACTAAATTCAAAACTGTGTGAGCTAATCCATTTGCAAAGGTTGGTATCTAAAAGCAAAATCAGATTGACATCTATATACTAATATGTATAAAATAGATAACTAATAAGAGCCTGCTGTATAAAAATAAATAAATTAAATTAAATTTAAAAAAATCCCCAAACAAACAAACAAAAAAGCAAAATCAAAACAGCACATATAAGGAAGTACTCCAAAATTGACCAGGTCATATCAAAAGGACACAGGCACCAACATGAAGCAGCTTTCACTGGTCAGACCAAAAACATCTGATCTGTGACGTTGTGACAAATCATAAATGCCAACAGCATCTTTTAGGGGGTAAGAGATGGGAGGATTTCACACACAGAGCAAAAATATACAGATTATCATTAATGCCCACATTTTCCACATTCCCTACGAGAATATCATGAACCAAATATTTAGAGTTGACACTTTTAATTATTCAGTATATTAATACAAATATACAAAATAATACAGAATTAAATAACATACGAAAACCTTACTAAATATATAAATATTCAATTCAACAGTGAAAACAACTTAAGTTTTAGTTTTTAGTTCCTAGGTCACTGGATAGAGACAAGAAGGCAAAAGATACTGAAAAAGTCACCAACTTGGTCGTATGATTATTTAAGAGTTCAAAATTGTTCCACTAGTTAGAACCATATGTTTACAACAAAGGGATTTGTACACCCATACATGCTTCCTCTGCTATTGTGAGAAGTTAACTCATGAGAAAAGAAGCTGGGAGAGACAAAGCATTTGAATTAGCTGACTGCTATTCAGGGAACTTTCTAAATGCCGTATTTTCTAAATATGTCTTCATTATACTAGGCTGAATTTAGAATGACTAAAATAGGGCTGGGTTATATTATGAAACAAATGGATGAGAAATGCATGCCTTTTTAAAAATATGAGCTGCTGAGACTAATAATATTTAGTCTGCTATAAAAACAGATAAGTAAAGTTAAGGTTGCCAACGTTACTTCACAATAAATTCAGTTCCGCTTCCACTGTGGTTAATATCACAGAAGTACATGAAGAATAGCAGTGAAACTGAGGGTTCTAGAAAGACCAGTTATTAGCAAAACAGTAAGCAGGTGGTGGACTAGATACCAAGTGATGAGGAAACAGACTTAACAGACCAAAGAAGAAGGGAAGAAGAGGTGGAATAGCCACAGAAAGGCAAAAGTTAGTCTCAGAAAAGTTCTTTGGTCCCTACCTTCCTGTATTCTTCTCTCTCTTTTTCATTTCTTTTCTCTTTGTTTATTCCTTTTTTTTTTCCTGGAATTACAGTCATTTTTGGAGCAGAATGGCAAATTATTTGGTCCAAATCCTTAATTTTCTGTATGCAAACGTGGAAGCTCATTGAGATAGTGATTAACATAGAGTTGCCACCAGTCGGAGTCAAAGTCAGTCTCTGAGCAGTGGCTCCTGATTCTAAGTCCAGTACCCTTTCAACAGCACAACATGGCATTGTTTTACAAAATCAAGTCCTACAACAGACCTGAGAGGTAAAATGACTTCCTCTTGGAACTCACAGAAGCATTGGGTAGCCTAGATGGCAGTAGAAAGTCTTGAAATTCTTACGCCTTTGACTCCAATTTCTTTTGCTCTTTTAGGTTCCTTGAAGAATGACCCTCTTTCTCCTGCTTGCCTCCTGAGTCAGATTCAAGTAGACCAGGGAATAACTTTCAGGGTTCTGTGTGACTCCTCTATGGCTCTGGGTAAAAGAAAGATCATGATATTAACTTTGAACATTTATAATTTCTATTCTAATAGATTTTAAGAAGATAAATAACAGAAGGATCAATAAACACAGAATTCTCCTGTGTATATTTCATCAGCCAAGAGAAGGAAGTAGACATTCCTGACCCAACATGATGTGAGGCAACTGTGACTCTCTTTAAAAGGACATGAGTAATTCTAGGAAATAATAGTTTGCTATTCCTAAGTAAGACTGTACTTGCTCAGTAATACACTTAAGACTACAAGTAAAAGAACACGTTCAAGAATTCCAAATGATCTACATGTATTTTATTTATAAAACCTTGGGCTTTGTTTCCTGTGGATACTCACTTACTGGAGATCGGGTTGGGAATGGTCACAAAGTAGACAGATAGAGGTCCTTTCAAGGTTATTAGCTTTCTAGCACTTAAACTTGGAGCATGTGAGCCTCTCTACAAGGCATGTAAACAGTGAAGTAAAAGACCTCGGATATCATCTTGGTTCCACATCTCACTCTCCATGTAATCTGAAGTAATTCTTTACCAGAAACTGCAAAGTTCTGCATGTTTTAACTGTGCCAACATTTCCAGTATCAGTGATCTGTTCAGCCGTGAAAGACAGAACAGCTCAGGCAAGAATGCCCAGGCTTATGGGTCTGTTAGCCACCTACTTTGTGATTGGATTTTGTTATGACATTTTGATATGATGGGTGGCATTTGCACCCATTCAAGGGTGAAATTTTGTAGACAAGTAGCCTTGGAATGCAAGATTCCTCCAAGCAATTCTAACCTAGTCGGTTCAATAAAGATTGCTTCACACTTTTCTCATATAAAGCACCCTTTCTTCTGCTTGGAACTAGGAGGACACTGGGATAGAGGTGAGGGTTACCACTCACCCAGCCTTCATCTGGAAAGTGTAAGTACAATTATTTAGCAAAGCAAGGATTCTCATTTTTTTTGGAAACATATATCTTTTGTATTATCTTTCCAACTAATCACCAATTTCCGCAACACAAATTATTTACTGAGCACCTCTGTTATTTGATGTAGTACTAAGCTTAAAATAGGAGAAAGTCCATCCACTGCACTACAAATAACTCAATTTCATTTCTTTTTATGGCTGAGTAATATTCCATTGTATATATGTGCCACATCTTCTTTATCCATTCATCTGTCGATGGACACTTAGGTTGCTTCCATGTCCTGGCTATTGTAAATAGAGCTGCAATGAACATTGTGGTACATGACTCTTTTTGAATTATGGTTTTCTCAGGGTATATGCCCAGTAGTGGGATTGCTGGGTCGTATGGTAGTTCTATTTTTAGTTTTTTAAGGAACCTCCATACTGTTCTCCATAGTGGCTGTATCAATTTACATTCCCACCAACAGTGCAAGAGGGTTCCCTTTTCTCCACACCCTCTCCAGCATTTATTGTTTGCAGATTTTTTGATGATGGCCATTTTGACTGGTGTGAGGTGATACCTCATTGTAGTTTTGATTTGCATTTCTCTAACGATTAGTGATGTTGAGCATCCTTTCATGTGTTTGTTGGCAATCTGTATGTGAAGTAAATCAGAAAGAGAAAAACAAATACCGTATGCTAACACATATATATGGAATCTAAAAAAAAAGGTTCTGAAGAACCTAGAGGCAGGACAGGAATAAAGACGCAGACATAGAGAATGGACTCGAGGACACGGGGAGGGGGAAGGGTAAGCTGGGACGAAGTGAGAGAGTGGCATGGACATATATACACTACCAAATGTAAAATAGATAGCTAGTGGGAAGCAGCCGCATAGCACAGGGAGATCAGCTTGGTGCTTTGTGACCACCTAGAGGGGTGGGATAGCGAGGGTGGGAGGGAGACGCAAGAGGGAAGAGATATGGGGACATATGTATATGTATGGCTGATTCACTTTATTATACAGTGGAAAATAACACACCATTGTAAAGCAATAATACTCCAAAAAAGATGTTAAAAAAAATTAATAGGAGAAAGTGACATGATTCCACCCAAGATATAGTGTTTACCAACATTATCATTATTAGCATTGCAAAGAACCTATTTATAAGGTTAGATTATTGTGAAGCGAACTGAAAAAAATCAAGGCAATTATATAGATAATGTGGGATTAAAAAAACCCACTTTTACCTGAAATAGTTAAATACTTGAAGAAAAGTGAGGTTTGGAATATGCATTTTATATGATTGTCTAAATCTTCTATTGGTTTCCAAATCAGCCTTGACCCAATCAAACACAAGAAGACTGCTACTCAAAATAAAGATTTCTAAAAATTAGGTGATTATCTATGATGATCTGCCCCAAAGTGAAGTTGTTGTTTCTGAGAAGCTTGTGATCATTGGTGGGTTGGCTAATGAGAAATAAAAGATTATCCTCAACCTCAAATTTTACTTCACTGTAGTATGTGTGGAAGGGGCAACAACTGGCTTTAACAGAAAGAACTATCACGAAATGATGGAAAATTTCCCTAGGAAATTTTAATTTCTTCCCATTTTCTATTTAGTAATAAAGTACTGATTCATAAAAGAAAAAAAGGATGTTCTTTGAAAACCTATTAACCTATTATTGTATTGCTGTAGTCTCATGGGAAGTAATTGTGATGATTCCATTAGGAATGGTGCAAAGAGAAGTCACCTCTAGCTCATCACTAGTACAGCTTTACAGTTGAAAAAACCAACATCACACTCTCTGGCATTATACAGAATCACAGGAAAACTGCAGGGAGCCTGACTTCTCTATGAAAATAACATCTGTCATTAGAGATTACCCCTCTGTCCACAAACTATAAATTTGCTTATGTTTTTGTGAGCAACAAATTAGTGATTTTAATCTAAAATAAACTTTTTTTGGTCATTTATCTAACAAAGAGTTGAACTTTACTTAACAGACTTTTCTTACTTACCAGATTTGTCTTACTATTGGGCAGGTCCAAGGAGATGACTCTTTGTCTACTCATATTCAATAAGCTCAAGAACTAATTCATCTCTACTCTTTCTCTCCCCACAAACTCTGAACACACACACACACACACACACACACACACACACACACACACACTCTCTCTCTCTCACACTCAGTTCCCCCTCTCCACTTCTACTTCTGTTCATATCACCATTTTTTCAGGTCACCAGGTCCAGAATCTTGGTGTCATTTTTGACTGATCATGTTTCCCCACCCATCCAAAAGTTTTATGTTTCAGAAGATAATAGAAAGTAAAAGAGAGAGAGAAAGCAAAAAAACACAAAGTAAGGTTAAAGAAAGATATTCTGTAATAACCTAAATGGGAAAAGAATTCGAAAAAAAATAGATATATGTATATGTATAACTGAATCACTTTGCTTCACACCTGAAACTAACACAACATTGTAAGTCAACTATACTCCAATATAAAATAAAAATTAAAAAAAAGAAAGATGGAAAGCAAATGTGGTAGCACTATTCACTTTCATCACAAATTGACAATCAAAATTTGTTACTTGAAGAAATAAAAAATGTCTCTATCTTTGATGATTTTCTTCCCTTTCTCCCAGCTTTTTGTACTACTTAAGTTTTGGTCTTAACAAACCAGTATTCCCTCAGCCTTGAGGGTTTGTCTCCAGCATAATTGACATTTGATTTTACTAGCTATTTAAGTATATGGAACCAAATAATCTTAAGCTGACTCGCTTCACTTCAGCAACTGAATAAGGCATCGAACAAACATATTTCCCAGAAAATACAAGACTTAATGAACAAAGGACAATTATTTTGCAAATGCCCCTTTCTACTGAAATTTACCTTGGGCTTGAATAGGTTGTATTATAAGATTCTTGTCCAAGGGGATTTTTAAAATGAATTTAAACACTTCATACTTTTCTGCTTGTACTTTACAGAAGAACACAGTAATATCAGCAAGCACAGACAGAAATAAATGCAACTAACAACAGCACCTTTCAAGTCAGGAAACTATAACTGAAAGAACATTCCAGCAGAGGTCAGGAGACCAGGATTCTAAACCTAGGCCTGCTGTTAACTAACTGTGTGACCTTAGGGAAGGAAGTCAACTTCAGTTCCTAACTGGAAAAGTGAAATGTTTGGAAAAAGTGGAATCAAACGGCCTTCTGCCTTTGACATTTTGCAGAGTGCTAAGGAGTTCTATGGGTTTAGGTTTATGTGCAATAAGATTATCTGATTTGCAATCTCCTGTCCCATACAGAACAAATCCCTTTATCTACTTTTGCAAAAGGGTCATTGACACTGGTGATTTGTTGCTTTTCTTATAAAGTCACAAGAATTAATCAGGTGTTTATATAAGGCTTATGCAAAATTAAATGTTCAAAAAACTTAGAAGGTGAAAGATATTCGTCTATGAGACATAAAATAAAAAGGAAAAAAGGTAGCATTTGAGTGAGATTTTTTTTTTTTTTTTTTTTTTTTTTTTTTTTTTTTTGTGGTACGCGGGCCTCTCACTGCTGTGACCTCTCCCGTTGTGGAGCACAGGCTCCGGACGCACAGGCTCAGCGGCCATGGCTCACGGGCCCAGCTGCTCCACGGCATGTGAGATCTTCCCGGACCGGGGCACGAACCCGTGTCCCCTGCATCGGCAGGTGGACTCTCAACCACTGCGCCACCAGGGAAGCCCTGAGTGAGATTTTTAATAGAAATGTAAAATAACACTCAAAGCCAACATTTTTTTCTTTCCTCTCTGTCAGTCATGTGAGCTGGAGAAAACTCCCATACCACCCCTTCACCTTGGGAAATTCCCATTACATACAACATAAACCGCAGCTTTGCATTAGCTTTCATAAATTATGCACTGTCTTCAGAAACTAAAGAAATTTAATTCTTCCCAGCTGGCTGACACCTCTTGTTTGATACCATCTCTTGTTTTATATTGTCTCACAGTGTTTAAGACTCAGCATCTATGAGGTACTGAATTTGCAATTAAAAAAAAATGGAATTGAACAAATCCCTTTGAAAATCTACCCCTCCATTCATTCACTCATTCATCTTTTAATGAACATTTATTGACCACCTGGTATACATAAGGCACTGTGATAGTTGTTGTAGGGGCTGGAGAGAAATTAACAGTGTATAAGGGCAGAATGACATGATGCAGTTATTATAAGTATGGATCACCTGTATGTTTGCCTAGAGTGTCTGAGCCATAGTGAGGGTATAACATAGAAAGCACTACTCAATTAGTGATCATATCAGACAAGTTCACAGTCTCTTAAGTGGGGTAGCTGACCTGTGGAATGCTGTAAAAAGAGAAGAGATTGTCCTGGGTAGAATGAACACAGCCTGGGTGCCAAGACTTCCCTGCTTTTGCCATTAGATGATTCCATAGTGATTGAATAAACATTTTCCACATGTCCTCTCATCAATCCTTACTCTGAATTTATAAAATAATTGGCCTTTAAACCATCTTGGCAAATGAAATGCAGAAACTAATGTCCAATTGCAAGAAAATGACACTGAAGTGTTTTAAAATACCATCAACATTTATGTATTCTGGAAACACCAAACCAAACACATGGTTGTCACCCCTTTACTTATATCTTTATTTTACCCCCAAATTGTCATTAAACAATCATTTTTTTCCTTCTTTGTACTTCTCATGGGGACTCACCTCGGTCTTGGTTCCGACGATGTTTCCAGTATAGTAGGATTGAAATTAAGACCAGAAGAATTACCAAGGAAACAATACTTAACAGTAGTGGAACTGAAAACCAAAAGCCTGTGGATATTGAAGGGAGAAAAGGAAAAACAAGTCATAAGTGGAAGCTGTAGAGGCAAAAAGCGAAAAAGAGACAGTTGTGATGAGTTTTTACTAGAGTTGAGCTTTCGATGAAGATTATTCTTAAATATATATATATATATATATATATATATATATATATATATACTGAAGTCTATATTCATGACCTCACATTATTTTAATAACATTTAAATAATAATAATCACTAACATGTTTTATGTAGTTACTAAGTTGTAGGAGCTTTGAATGTGTTACCTCATTTAATCCTCTAAATAGCCCAAGAGTTAGGTCTTATTATAATTATCTAACAGATTAAAAAAACAAACAACTGAGACTCAGAGAAGTTACGTAAGCCCAAAATCAGTGTAGTAAGTGGTAGAACAAGGCTTGCTCAGAGGTCTGTTTGCCTTCAAAGCACATATTCTTTGCCATACTGTCCATTAAGTAATATGTTTATTGAGGAATTGTTGAAAAATACAGAGAAATATAAAGGAAAAGAATAATGAATCTCGTGATTCCAACCCCCAGGAATAACTCATCTCAATGTTTTTATTGTGTTGCTTCTAATCTATGCCTTTGTTATTAAATCTCTTTCCAATAGTCAATAGATGCAACTTAGCCTGAATGTCAGCCCCTCAGTGTCACTGTGTAATACAAAGGCAGAAGAAACACTCCCTGATTTGCGAGTCTCCAGCATCTTCTCCACACCTTTATCATGGAATTTGTCACATCATACTTTAACTGAGCACCTTCAGATTTGTCTAATTTCACTAGTTCTAGTGCTCGACATAATGCTTTAAGCATGAATGATTTTTAGTAAATGTTCGCAGAATGAACAAACATTATACAAAGGATGCGTAAACATTCTAAATGATATGTCAATCTTGGCACTCTTGGAAAGACATGTTCCTTTTCAGATTTTTGTTTTTCAGGGAAATTTACCCTTCACCGTGGCTGAATCTGAGGATCTCTTCACAAATGTCCAAAGCTAATACTGCAAACCTCTTGAGCAAATTTACCTAAACGCTTACTTTTTGATTAGTCTGCTTTTTCAAGGACCCCAGAAATGACTACAGGATATGTTCACTAGAGGCCACCATACCAATGAGGTCTAAACTTTTCCAGCTTTTATTGTTTACAATGCGCCCAGAAAAAAAGCAGCAATATCTTTTTATAGGAGGCTTATTGCTGAGTGCCTCATCCAGAGTTAGTGCTTCAAAACTGCATAGAGAAAGAAAACTGTGGCAGTCATCACTAAAGTGTCCTGTCTCTAAAACCACCGCTTTCTTTATTCTCTCTCCCATAATCTTTACCTCTTGTATTGATGAGGCCCAGAGACAGCAGTTTAGATAGAAACGCAGGAGAGCAAAAGAGGTCCTGAACAGGAGGCAGATTATTTTAAAAGAGGGTGAGGAAAACATCTCAGATTGGCCCCCTTCCTAAAAGCCCCTTTCCCACAGCGTAGATTATGCAAAGGTTTCATCCTGGATGTGGCTTCTTCCAGGAAAACATCCTAATCCCTCCAGATTGAGCTGATGCTCCTTTTCCCCTCTCTCAATCCTCCCATGGTGTACCACAGCTGTCTTTTTTTTTTTTTTAAGTAGAGAAAGGTTTATTGCAGGGCCAAAGAAGAACAGGTGGCTCATGCTGAAAAACACGAACTCCTACTATAGCTTTCTTATTGAAGGATTTATCATGAAGTTTTACAATTGCCCAGCTCCTTTTGCATTCCCTCCTAGACTAGAAGCTCCCTGTGTGAAGGGACTGAGTCCTCACTGTTGCGTTTCTGGCATAACAAATGCTCAGTTAGTACCACGGAAGAATAAATCAATGGATGGATCTCAGCAAAAGCGTTCAGTATGTGGGCAACATACCACATTTGCCAAGGTAAAATCGGCTTTATTGGCTTCCTCAACTCTGTTTTTCTTTCCCTACTTATCCCATTCTCTCCCTTATCAGCTCCTTTGCTAAAGGCCAAGAGGCTCTGCAGAGCATTCACCACCTTGCAGGTGTGTGTCCACAAATGTGACCACGGTAAATCTTGCCCTCTCTCTCTTACCTTTGTTCACAGTTTCCCTGTAGTCGGTCACAGTCCCCAGGTGCAGTACCTGGCAGATCACCTCCTTCCCCACCTGACTCTTGGGGTCTTTGATCTGGAGGATGCTGGTGACAGACGTTGTCCCATTGGGGTGTGAGAGAATCTCAGTACTGTTCTCAATCTCTGACCCAGAGACCTTCCAGGAGATCATAGGGGCTGGGCGAGCATTGGCAGAGCAAGTGATATTTAGGTGGTCTTCAGATAGTTTATAGTGAAGGAATACTGTGGGCTGTACTGGGACAAAAAAAATGATCTGCCATCAGTTAAGCATGGTGTGAGTGCTACACTCTCCTCAGAGAGATGAGAAAAAGATCTTTACAGAAAGACAGTGGAGGCTAGAAAGATAAGGTAGCACATCCAATCCAAACTGCGGCCTTCCGGGTTCTTTCTGTGTCTAATTCTCTGAATTGCAGGATGGAGGCTGGCCTAGTACAACCCTGTGACAAGTACGATTCTCCCTGTAGTTTGCCTCTAGGAGAATTAGCTGGATGGACAGAAGGTACCTTCTCCCCCAAACAGTGCAGAGCCTAATTATCCTTTTCTCTTCCATGGGCAATGTAAGATCTCTGCCTTCTTCTGGGTACCCCTCTCAAATAGTTTGACAATGACCACCAATCGGCACCTCCACCCAAGTAGTCTGCACTTCTCAGAAGCATGAGGGCAGTTTCAGAACAGAGAGCCCGTAGGGGGGCTGCTGCTTAGAGAAAGCCTTTTTCTGTTTGGAACTGGGCCAGGGAACAAGATGCATGGAGCAGACCTGGCAAGTCCCTGCTTGAAATAGCTATACAAAACGTCAGTTAGAAATTCATAGTCAGTAGTCAGAAAATCACAGAATGACAGTTGTAAGGACCGTGGAGATCACCTTATGGAGTTAACAGAATATAACTAGCTTATGAAAAAAGGACATTATTTTTAGGTCAGCTGTACCCTGTTCCCTTTCAAAAGTCCCTTGATTAATGAGTTCATTTTCTTTGGAATATACAGTTTATCTCTGCTGAGCAAATGTAAGCTTGCCTTTCTGTGGTTGGCTTTGGAGCCCACAAGATAATTAAAGGGCAATGCTAAATGAAAGCTTGTCTGTGCTCAGAAGTTCAAGAAGTGGGTGGGTGGCAGTAGGCTGGAGAAAATGAGCCTATAGGACGGTGGCTCTGTCCAGAGTGCCCAGATTACTAACATCAATAAGTCCTGGAGGAAGAGACATAAGGTAAAGGAAGACGAGTATGGTTGACGTGGCCAGATTGGCAGCAGGGTTCTCTGGTGTATCAAAGAATGACTTAGATGAAAGCTATAAGTTGTGGCTGGAAAGGATCAGTGTGGAAAAGAACTACAGAATTACTCGCTAGAAGATGCAGGAGAGTCTGCTTTTTGGGCAAAAAAATAATACAAAGATTATGAGTAAAGAAGGGGGAGTAGGAGAAAGAAAGATGAACAAAAAAGAAAAAGAAAAGGAAACAGACAGAAATGAGAAAAATATGACACAAGAAGGAAAAGGAAGAAAAATGGTGGAAAGAAGGAAGGAAGGAAAGGAGAGGGAGGGAGGGAAGAAAAAAGAGCAAGGGAGGAAAAAAGGAAAGGAAAGAGGAAGGAAGGATTGGAGGAGGGGAGAGAGAGAGAAAGACAGGGAGACAGAGGGAGAAAGAGGAATGAAAGAAATAGAAATCAAGAAGAAAGCCTGATGCAAGATCCTGCAGAGAGGACTCATTACAGGCAAAATAAGTGAAAGAAACTTGTATTTGGTGTTGTCTTACCTCCCTTGCATTCTTATTTATTGAGCCTCTTCTTATCCCATGTCCAATATTCTTGGTGTGCACGAACTCTCATTTTAACATTCCTAATAACCCCGTCTAAGTTTGTCGTTTCCCTTCTAAAACTACTACCAAGTGTGCCATCCTCCAAAGTTACCCCTTATTCCTAATTCTGAATTCTTGATCTCAGCTAAGCATCAGTTAAGAAGAAAGGAATTTTATCAAACTAAGCCTCTTGGATTTTAAAAGAACGCTTATTATTCAGTTAAATCCCTAGTAGGCATCAGGAATGAAGAGCCTCTGATGCATGTCTCCTTATCAATCCTGATACAGCTAAACTGAAACAAAATGAGAGGGACCCCTATAACTGGCTCCAGCTTAGCCCAAGCTGGCTTTGTCCTTAGATCCAAAAATACTAAAGCTGTTAGAGACCCTAGAAATGATCTACTTCACACTTCTGGTGCAGATAAATAAACTCTGGTACAGAGTGGACAGGATTCTTCTAGGGTCACATGACTGCTAATTGCAAAGCCAGGTCTGAACCACATCAGTGCTTATAGAGAACTTATCCTCACTATGGTCCTTAATTTACTCTTGTTGACAACAGTATTTGTCAGGGCAAAGACAACTCCAGGCAGAGATTCAACATAGTCCTTTGAACTCTCCAAATAACAGTAACCACAGTTACACTAGACATGAAAGGCCAAGTGTCCTCTCATGAGCCATTCTGGGGTTAGGATCCTGAAAAACTAGGCACTACCACTACATTCCAAACATTCTGCAAAATAACATTTCAAGCCAGAGACAATGTATTCTCAGAGACTCTCACCAAAGAGAGTGAGGCAGGCTATTCCTGAGATCTTCCCAGAACCAAAGGTATTGAAGAGGCACTTGTAACACCCTTCATCTTCCAAGGTGGTATTCCAGAAGGTAATGGTTGAGTTCATGAGTCCCAGCTGGGTGATGTTTATCTTGTCCTTATAGGAAGGCTGGACTACAACCCCATGGTTCTGGCTAAAGGTGATCATGTTTTCTGGGCTTACAGCCTTGATTTTTTGCCATGTCACAATCAAAACTTCCTGGGGATTTTGCAGAGAGCATCTTAAAGAAGCAGGTGTGTTCAGCAACTCTCTTACATCTTGGGTCTCCACTTTCATCATGGAATCATAAAAAACATTTAAATTTTAATACATACACAAATATACATTTTTTTGATTAAAAACAATGCACGTTCAAAGTCAAATTTAGAAAAGATACAGAAAAATGCAAAAAAAAGAAAACGTTTACCTACCTTCCTGATGTTGCTAGAGAAATATAAGTTCAAATATTTGTTCAGTCTTTACGAGTAGCAGAGGAGAAAAATAAGAAAGCAAAATCCCAGTGACCAGAAATTACATGAAGAATCCCTGTAGGCTGGAAATTAGGTGAAGTGAGGTTGAAGATGGAAAGTGCCAAATAGGATAGAAGCATCACCAAGTGAGTTTATGCCTGGAGCAGTAACAGGAATAAGAAAGGGCCAACGGACAATAGGCAGAGTGATTAGTTTAAGTGAAGAAGGTGTAGCAGCTCTGGACATTCCACACACATACCTGCAAAGGAAGGAGCAGCAGTAGTGATGTCTGCCTTCAGGAAGCAGTGGTGAGTATAGGAACACAAGATAGAGAGATATACAGGACAGTGCTCCAGGAGGCTGATAGTACCAGAGAGATTTGACCACCAAATGACAATCTACACATTCCCCTATTTTTACTGTATGCAGTGCAGAACATAAGGTATGGCAATAATTTCTTCCCCCTCCAATGCTGCCTAGTCATATTGATATGATAGATGACTCAATAGGAGATCTCAATAAAACAAATAGCCAAACATTTGAGAAAGTTAACACAATGATAGAGGAATAATAAACTCTACAAACCCAAGAACTCACCAAATGAATAAAAATATCATAAATAAATTTAATTGTTATCATAAATAAATTTATTTATTTATTATCATAAATAAATTTTGATGTGAATAAATGTGATATCTTAAGAGTGAAAAGGAACCAGCACTGTAAATAGTAGAAACTATAGATGCAGAAAATGAGAAATGTAAACTCTTAACAGACTTAGCAGAATGAATATCACTGAAGAGTAAATTAGTAAGTAGGAAGACCAGGTCATAGAATTTTTCCAGAATGTAACACAAAGGGATAAAGATATAGAAAGGATTAAAGAAAAATTCAAAGACTAGAATGTTTCAGCATGAGTCCAGTAAGCATTTTAAAAGGAGAGAAAGGGGAGAATAGAAGACAAAAACACTGTAAGGAACAAAAATATATTTTTCAAAATGATAAAAGGAGGAATCTAAAATAAGACATACTAATCATGAATCTTCATGCACCTAACAACATAACTCTGAAATACATGAAAACCTAATAGAACTACAAAGAAAAATCCATAAATCCATAATCATAATGAGAGAGTTTTTCATTGTTCTCTTGGAATTTTCACTTCCACATATTAAAAAAATAAGTAAGCCGCATAGCACAGGGAGATCAGCTCGGTGCTTTGTGACCACCTAGAGGGGTGGGATAGGGAGGGTGGGAGGGAGGGAGACGCAAGAGGGAAGAGATATGGGAACATATGTATATGTATAACTGATTCACTTTGTTATAAAGCAGAAACTAACACACCATTGTAAAGCAATTATACTCCAATAAAGATGTTAAAAAAAGTAAGTAAAGCAATAAAATCAAATATAAGGATATAGAACATTTGAAAAACAAATTTTTATATATAACTTATTATATATGTATGTGTAGTATGTGCATATGAGCATGTATTTGTAAACTTTTACCCAAAAGAAAACATACAATCTTTTCAAACAACATACGGAACATACCCTCAAATTGAACTTGAAATAGTGTACAAAAAAATGACCTTGAACTCTGTCCATAATGCAATAAAATGAGAAATTTACATGCTTCTTTTAACTCCTTAATTACACCAGAAATCATAACAAGAATTATAAATCACTATGAATGACAATAAGAATATCATATATTAAAATCTGTAGAAATTTACAAAGCAGTTCTCAGAGGGAAATATTTAATCCTAACTTAATTTACTGGGAAACAAGAAAGACTGAAGAAAATGAATACACACAGATATCCAAAATTCCCACCCCACCCAAGAAATGATAAAAGGAGTGAATTAATAAAGTTGAAGGCACAAATTAATAAAATGGTACACAAAATTTTGACTTAAAACACCAAATCTGTTATTTTTTTTAAGACTAATAACACAGATAAATTGTTAGAGTAATTAGAAAAAAAGAAGGCAGCATAAACAAACAAACAATATCCACTCAACAACATCAAGCATGAAAAGACGGGCATAGCAACAAATACAAATTGGAACCCACAAGTGTTGCATAATTCCAATTTTAGTGAGGTGTACTCTTGGTAGATGTGAAAAGTTCTGGGGGGAATACCGGTTGTTAGGACTGGGGTTTCCAAAAGGTTTGTTGGGATTTTGCAGAGCAGAGATCTGAAGAAATTGCTGCTTTTAGAATAGAGAGTAGAAAAGGGATCAAAACTAGAGTTTTAACTTCTTGGGTAACTTTTCTCTCTGACTAATAATTTAGTGGAAGGTTTATAACTCTTCGCTGCATATATGAAACTCCATTTAGGGTTGGTAAATCCTATGTTGTACATGGTATGAAACTTCCCTTTCCTACCCCTGTGAAGGTTGATGTAGTACAACATCACGCAGAAGGTGATAAAAGGCCAGCAGCAAAGTGAGGTGTGTTCTCCTATGGAACCGAGGAGAAGGGACTGGCACAAGTAGGAAATTCAGCAGATGAGTGGAGAGCATAGGTGTATGTTTTATATGATAGACTATGTGAACCTATGTAACTTCCATATTTCATTATTTTTAGTAGTTTTCTGTGAGAGGGACACACCCAAATTTAAGGCTTATTACCAGACTACCTTCCCAAAAGGCCATATTCATTCACACTCCCTTAGGCATTCCCATATCTTTACAAACATAGGGAATTATTATTTTAAACATTATTCAATTTGATAGGTGAAAAATGATATCTTAATTTAGGAAGAATTTTTTCATGTCTGGTTTTATCTAGGAAAAGTTTCTTAATATTAAATTCTTTGAAAACATTGGAAAAAATGTGGAAAGCAGAAAGAACCAGTCCTCCAAACGAATTACACACTTAAATAATTCATGCAGACAGATGAACTAACACAGCACAAACAAGAGTGGCCAAACGTTTCCACTCCAAAAACTGTGTTTCCTGGATTCCACGCAGGGGAATTGAGTATCTTTACCTTGTGCCCTGCAAAACATCATGGCAGCCAAGAACCAAATCAGTTGGAAGGTAGACAGATGACAGAAGAGCCTCCTCAACACCTGAAGACAGAAAGCAAAGTACAGAAGTGGGCATTTGGATGTGGACAAAGCTAAGGAAGCTTCAATCTAATCGCTGTTTCAGGAAATGCTGCAGCTAAAGTTTTAACCACCGGAAACCTTTGGTTTTGTGGAAGCAGAACCAGAGACTATAAATGGAAGAAATAACAGAGGGTGCTCAGGATATGGGAAGGGAAAAGCAGCAGTGTGGTTCCGTCATTATGGCCATCAATAAGCAATTTGAGGCCTTGCTTCCAAAGCCACCACTGCTGGGAAAACCAACTGCCATAAGTATACTCAGAAAACATAGAGACGGCAAATGCTGAAGAACATTCTCTCCCCAGATAATCCACATCTGTTTATATTAAAAATGTAACTCAGGTTGTAACCACTTGGCAGCATATGTGACTGCTGAGGTAGATTTTTCTGCAAATTTTGCACAGTTTATGTAAATTTTACCTTTTCAAAACCAGTAATGGCTTTATTTTTTCTTCATTGCTTTATGTTCATGTGTCTGGCAGAAATCCTTGGCCTTTTTACAAATCGTGGTGGTATTTAAGGGACTATTATTCTGGGTATAATTTTGCTATAAAATGAGAAAGCGGAATGGAGACAGAATAACTTTACTCTGCAGCAGCCCCATGGCTGGCTTTGGTCTACATTAGTGTGTTCACCGTAAGGGGGTATAAGCAAGGAATGTAAATTTTCCCTATATTTTTTCCTATATTCTATATTTTTCTATAATTGAAGTATGTAAGAAATATAGGTTTCTCTGTATTTTTCTTTAACTTGAACTTTATTTCATGTTGCCATTCCAACTAGAGGTAGAGACTTAATTTCAGTCAATATCACATAATCTCTGTCAGTTTAGCCCACCAACACTTCACAATTGTCCCAAGCTCTGGCACTGCATCCACAGTCCTGGGAATGCCAAGCTGTGGGACAGGACCATTAACCCTTGGTTACAACCATCTATCCATGCTGGCACTATGTTCCCCTCAAGTCATCCTGATCATCGGTTTGTGCAATTAAATCTTGTGCTTACAGGATGTTCTCTCATGTTTCCCGATTCTCCAGATTCTGTGCTCCTGGATTCTTCTGTGCTGAACAAAGGAGAATTCTGCAAGGCTCTCTGACTAGACTCCCATGTATCTGTCCCTCTCTGTTTTACAGTTCCCTCGTCATGATGGGCAGGTTTGCCTCTTCCCACAGTTCCCCACAAGAAAGCAAGGCACAGGTGTTTTCTGTTCTTTGATTTCAACACCTACCTGTAAGTTCTATTCACCACCCTCTTGGACTCCCTACTCCCAGGGGCCAGGCACAGAGCATCCTTTTCAGGACACAAACCGACACTAGTCAGTCCCTCTTTGCTCTCCCAGCCTAGGGTTAAAGAAGCTGCTTCCTCCATCACCTTGTATTCTTCCCATCAACTTTTTCTGGGATGAAGGCCTGTCCTTGGCCTTTCAGCATTTAGGCTTTTAAAACTCAAATGCTTAGGCTTTTGCTATTTCAAAACTTTGGCTTCTGAGTGTCCATCAACAGATGAATGGATAAAGAAGATGTGAATGGATAAAGAAGATATACAATGGAATATTACTCAGCCATAAAAAGAAATGAAACTGAGTTATTTGTAGTGAGGTGGATGGACCTAGAGTCTGTCATACAGAGTGAAGTAAGTCAGAAAGAGAAAAACAAATACCGTATGCTAACACATATATATGGAATCTAAAAAAAAAAAAAAAATGGTCATGAAGAACCTAGGGGCAAGATGGGAATAAAGACACAGACCTACTAGAGAATGGACTGAGGATATGGGGAGGGGGAAGGGTAAGCTGGGACAAAGTGAGAGAGTGGCATGGACATATATACACTACCAAACGTAAAATAGATAGCTAGTGGGAAGCAGCCGCATAGCACAGGGAGATCAGCTCTGTGCTTTGTGACCACCTAGAGGGGTGGGATAGGGAGGGTGGGAGGGAGGGAGACGCAAGAAGGAAGAGATATGGGGATATGTGTATATGTATAGCTGATTCACTTTGTTATAAAGCAGAAACTAACACAACATTGTAAAGCAATTACACTCCAATTAAGATGTTAAAAAAAAAAAAAAAACTTTGGCTTCTGAAACTAAAAAGTTTTCTTTGGCATTCGAATTCCACACCATCATGCCACATGGAAATCCAGGCTCTAGCAAAGGCTGTGATGAGGAATGCAAATAGTTTGGCTTTCCGAGTAAAAATCTGTCTTTTAGGATAAGAGAGAAAGCAGACACACACCAAAACACAAGATGTACGAACTGGGGGCCAGCAATGTTTAAGAAACAGAAGCACAGTGATTGAGGCAAAGGGAATTAGAAAGAAAGCTTTGCTATTAATTATATACACATTTCCTCTGGCTGACTTGAGTTCAGGCTAGCACCAATATTAGATGTGTAAGCTAGGACAAATCATTTTACCTCTCTGAAATGCAGAAAAAAATAATAGTACCAACCTTCTCTCTGTTAAAAAGACTAAATGAGATAGTATATGTAAAGCTCCTAGAACAGTGACTGATACAAATACGCACTAAATCAATGTTGCTGTTATCTCTTTGGGTTACTATGAGAATTAATTAAGCATTTAAAGTACTTAATACAGTGCCTAAGGTATGGTAAAAGCCAATATATATTAGGTAACTTAAAAAAATTCATTAATCAGATCACACAATAATGGAAATAGAGAAGTCCATTTATAACCTTTGTCAAGAGGGCCAGGGTTCAGAGGCCTGGGTCTTACCTGACAGCTGCCCATCTACTTTGCCCCTATACATACCTCTTCCCTGAAAATTTCTAGGTCCAAATCCTGATCCTGCCACATACAGTCACATGGACTTGGAAAGCTTAACCTCTCTGCCTGTTTCTCTATTTGTAAAATTGGATAATAACTCCTCCTTTGAAGGATAGTGGTGAAGATTAAGAGCACCTGGCACTCAGTAAACACTAGCTCTAAGGCCACCATTCTCCTTTATTAAGGAAAACAGTGAAATAACTGGCTGTGTGATCCTGCCAATAAACTATATACAAAAAAAAAAAAAAAAAAAACCTACCTCCAGGCATTACTTGTATTTAGATTTTAATTTTTATTATTTTTATCAATTACCAATGTAAATGAAAATCCTCTCCTTCCTTCATTTTGTCATATACACAGGTCCTGAATAAACAAAATGTCTGTCTCTCGTGGATACTCAGGGTTTTAACCCTGATTTATCCAATCCTTTATGGCTTCCCAAGGCAAAGACCCAGAGGATGCAGAAAGAGGCTGGAGCATCACAGAGGGCGCCAGCTCTCCTGGACAGCCTGAGCCTGAAATTCTGCAACCCCACCCCAGGTTTCAGGGCCCAAACGGAGCCAATACAGCACCCTCTATCCCCGCCGCCAGCGCCCGCCTCCCAGCCCAGTTCCTGTCTGAGGATGTCAAGGATCTTCGGAGAAGCGTCTCCGGAGCCTGCGCCTGGCAGCATCTTTTTTCCAGCGCACTGGGACGGAGTACCAGAACGCCAGGAACGGCCTGTAAACCACCCTTTGGAAGGCAAAATCCGCTTCTCAGCAAGGTTAAGAGCTGAGGGGAAAGCGCTAGCAGAAATCCCACCTCCGAACCAGACTGGGGAAAGCCGCAGCCCGGCGCTCTCAGCCCGCCACCGCCCCAGGGCCGCCGGAGCGATGTCGCCCATCCTGCGCCCCCTTTCCCACGCCTGGCCCGGCTCACCAGCCACTCCATCCTCGCTCCTGGCCGCGCGGGGTGTTTGGCTTCAGCTGGGAAGCCCGGAGGGATCTCACACCGGACCAGACTGAGCTCCTTCAGTTCTGTGGAGCAAGGATGCGCCCCGCCAGCGCCTGAGGAGAGCTGCCTCACTCCTCCTCCGACACAAATACCCCTCCTCCCCACCCCCGCCCCGCCCCCCAAGCAGAGGCGTGAAGGCCAGTTTT
Organism: Stenella coeruleoalba; assembly: GCF_951394435.1. Classification (NCBI taxonomy): domain Eukaryota; kingdom Metazoa; phylum Chordata; class Mammalia; order Artiodactyla; family Delphinidae; genus Stenella; species Stenella coeruleoalba. The sequence continues at coordinate 86,024,295 of NC_137150.1, forward strand.
TTCCAGTTTACTTGTAGGGGATAAAATAAAATAAATAGTACTCCTCTTTTCCTATCTTCAAAACGATTCGCAGTTTTCAGAGGTGGCAACTGGGGAAACAGAAAATGTTTGAAAAAATATACACCGTTTCCATTTTCATTGTACAGACAGAAAGGAAACAGGGAGAGGTGGGAAGACATGAATTGTTCCCTGCGTTGGCGCTTGGAGGAATGGCAATCTACACTGTGCAGCTGGCAAGTGCGAAATGATTTTTGAGAAACGTTACACAGTTTCCACAATTACCACCTCGGAAAATCCAAATATTTTGAAGCTGAATTTAAACAGTAGACACTTTACAAAACAAATGGATATTTATTTTTATCCAGAACCAAATTATATATTGAAGCTATCAATGCTGTAATGATCTCTCCCCTCACGATGTGACTGGGTTTTTTCCTCTATGTGTGGAGTTTTCTTTCATTTGTACTGATGATGAGGATTCTTCTCATTTTATTTTTTTATTTTTTACAAGTTCCAGAGTTCTTGGCTCTTAAACAAACAAAGAAAGACAAATCAATGAAGTGTTCAATTCCTAAAGCCTTTTCTGTTTTCCTAACACCACCCCTATGACAAGGTGCTGGGACAGAGCTTTTACCTAAGGATCCATGGGGCTGTAAATTCCAGGGCGGTAACGAAAATAATGACTGATTTTCAGAAAAACACAAACACACTGAAAGGACTAAAATATTCATGGAGTGGCAAACAGGAAACAAAAGAAAGCCAACTTATAGACATAGTGGAATTAAGATCAAATTAAGGAAATTGAAAGAAAATTCTTAAAGCTTCAAAAATGACAAGTAGAGACACCAAGAAAGAGAATCAAAGTGACTTTATTTTTTTAAACAGCTGTGTTTTATTTATTTAATTAATTATTTTTATTTTTATTTTTAGCTGCATTGTGTCTTCATTGCTGCACGCAGGATTTCTCTAGTTGCCGTGAGCAGGGTCTACCCTTCGTTGTGGTGCGCAGGCTTCTCATTGCAGTGGCTTCTCTTGCGGAGCACGGGCTCTAGGCGTGCGGGCTTCAGTAGTTGTGGTGCGTGGGCTCAGTAGTTGCAGCACGCGGGCTCTAGAGCACAGGCTCAGTAGTTGTGGTGCACGGGCTTAGTTGCTCCGCAGCATGTGGGATCTTCCCAGACCAGGGATCGAACCCGTGTCCTCTGCATTGGCAGGTGGATTCTCAACCACTGTGCAACCAGGGAAGTCCCAAACGTGACTTTTTTTTTTTTTTTTTTTTTTTTTTGCGGTACGCGGGCCTCTCACTGCTGTGGCCCCTCCCGTTGCGGAGCACAGGCTCCGGACGCACAGGCTCAGCGGCCATGGCTTACGGGCCCAGCCGCTCCGCGGCATGTGAGATCTTCCCGGACCGGGGCACGAACCCGTGTCCCCTGCATCGGCAGACAGACTCTCAACCACTGCGCCACCAGGGAAGCCCCCCAAAGTGACTTTAAATGTCACAAGGCAGTGCTGGATGCAAGAAGGCAATGAGTTAACTTTCAAAATATTGAAGAAAAATAACTTTGAATTCTACGTTGTCTTCTATAAATATTGCTACAGAGGTATATTTTAAAAATACATTTAATTTTTTGATTAAATGTGTTATTCATAGAGGAAAGTGCATACATCATAATTACCCAGTATGAATCGTCATAGAGTAAACATACTTGCATAGCCAGAAGCAGATAAAAATCTGACTATTCCCAGCTCACCAGAAACTGTCCTACTCTCTTTGCCTACCCTTTCTGTCACTGCCACCTTCCCACCACTCTTACTTTCAACATCATAGACTAGACTTGCCTGTTCGTAAACTTTGTATAAACGGCATCATAGAGTATGTCCTCATTTGTATCTGGGTTCTTTCACTCAACAGATTTGAAAAATTCATCCATGTTATTGCATGCAGTTGTGGTTCATTCATTCTCACTGCTGTATACTATCCCATTCTTTAAATGCCACATTTATTTATCTATTCTGCTGTTGCTAGACATTTGTTTGTTTCCGTTTGGGGGTTATTTTTAATAGTGGTGTTATAAACATTCTTATACATGGCTTTTCCTAAACACATGTACACCATGCTGTTAGATTATTTTTTGTTTTTGCCAGTTTTATCTTTTTCTATCACTTTACTTTAAAATTTTCTCTATTGTTTCCCCCCCAAGTATATAGATGATATTTTGCAGATGATATTTTGACATTTAAAAAAATCTACTTAAAGACTCTGTCCTAAATTTTATTAGCAAAATATTATAAAATGACAGGATTAAAAAAAGATTTTGTTAAGCATATAAATCTCAGAAAATTTATTACATCAAGACTCTCCTTGAAAATATTTTCAAAAGAAGTATTCTAGAAAAAAGAAAAATTAATCCAGGAGTATGCTACATAGAAAGATATGCAGAAAGGGTAAATAAACTCATCAAAACTTATAACTGCCTAGGAAAAGCAAGATCCCCAAAATTGTATGTTCATAATTCAATAATTCAAACGTGCATGGAAGGGGGTAAGAGGTTAGATAATAAGATTATAACAGGTAGGTGAGAATTATGCCAAGATGTGTATGTTTAAGAAATAAAAATATAAGTTCTTAGTAAGTTAAGGCAAAACACCAGAAGAATAGCATAAAATATGATTCAAACTAGCAAAAGAATATTTAACCTAGTGAAAGACAGTATAGGAGAAAAGAGAAAAATGTTACCAGTATGAAATGTGAAAGTCAAAAATAAAATGGACAAAATGTTCTATTATATTAGTATTTATGACATATACAAGTAAGTTAAAAACACAAAAGTTAGAGACTTGGGATGCAGAAGAGTGAACAAAAGAGGGGAAAAAAAATCCCTGCCATCATGGAGCATAAACATTGTTTAAAAATTCTTTGGAAAATAAGAAATGTGCTTATATAATTTAACACTTTGCAAGAAAGGAAAAAATGATGTTTAAAATTCTTGGACAAATTTAAAGGAGCACTCAGAGCTAATTTATCACCTGAAATATATATATCAGATACCAATGTTGAGCAAAAGAAGCAAACACTGAACTCAACAAAATAAGAAGGACAGATACAATAAAGCTACAGGTAAAAATCAATAAAAAGGAACAAAATTGAATATATATAAAAGGATTTTTTTCCTAGAGATTGATTGAACAAACCTATGGCAAAATTTACTAAGAAAAATAGAAAATAAAAAGAAACAATATAGAATGAAAGTTAGAAATAATACTGGTATAACAAATAGAAAAAATAACAAGACAGTATTATAAACAATCATATCAATTAAAAATTTCTGAAAGTGACAGATTGATCATAAGAATTTTTACCATTTTAATTGACATTTTAACAACATAAAATCTTCCAATTCATGAACATGGAATGTCATTCCATTTCTATGGAATGTCATTCCATTCCATTCCATTCTCTAATTTCTTTCATTAATATTTTATAGTTTTCACTTTATAATTCTTTTTTTAACATTTTTAAAAAATTGAACTAATTAGGGCCTACTGTATAGCACAGGGAACTCTATTCAATACTCTGTAATGATCTATATGGGAAAATAATCTAAAAAAGAGTGGATATATGTATATGTATAACATATACATATATGTATATATGTATGTATATATGTATATGTATAACATAACATATATGTATATATGTATCACTTTGCTGTACAGCAGAAACTAACACAACATTGTAAATCATCTATACACCAATAAATTTTTTTAAAAAAATTGAAGTATAGTTAATTTACAATGTTGTGTTAGTTTCAGGTATACAGTAAAGTGATTCATTTATACATACATATATATATATTCTTTTTCAGATTCTTTTTCATTATAGGTTATTACAAGTTACTGAATATGGTTCCCTGTGTTGTATAGTAGATGATGTATGAGCATTTTACTTATTTATTTTTGTTTTGTTTATTTATATATTTATTTATTTATTCCTGTTTTCTTGAGATATAATAGAATACAGCATGTATAAGTTTACGGTGTACAGAATAATGATTTGACTTACATACATCATGAAATAATTACTACAATAAATTTAGTGAAGATCCATCATCTCATGTAGATACAATAAAATAAAAAGGAAAAATTGTTCTCCTCATGATGAGAACTCTTAGGATTTACTCTCTTAACAACTTCCATATATAACATAGAGCAGTGTTAATTATATTTATCATGGTGTGCATGACATCCCTAGTACTTATTTATCTTATAACTGGAAGTTTGTACCTCTTGACCAGCTTCATCCAATTCCCCCTCCCCCCATTCACTGCCTGTGGTAACCACAAATCTGATCTCTTTTACTATGAACTTGTTTGTTTGTTTTTGAAGTAAAATAGACCTACAACACTATGTTTGTTCCCAGTGCACAACATAGTGATTCAATATTTCTATACATTACAAAGTGGTCACCACAATAAGTCTAGTTACCTCCTAGACCATGAAAAGATATTACATAGTTATTGGCTATATTCTCTACACTATACCTTTCATACCTGTGACTCATTTATTATGCAACTGGAAATTTGTACCTCCTAATTTCCCTCATCTATTTCTCTCATCTACCCACTCTATCCCCTCTGGCAACCATCTGTTCTCTGTATCTAAGACTTTTTCTATTTTGTTATGTTTGTTCCTTTGTTTTGTTTTTTAGATTCCACATATAAGTGAAATCATATGGTATTTATATTTCTCTGTCTGACATTTCATTTAGCATAATACCATCTAAGTTCATCTATGTTGTCACAAATGGCAAGATTTCATTCTGTTTTATGGTTGAGTAGTATTCCATTGTATATATATCCAAAACCTACTTTATCCATTCGTCTATCAGTGGGACCTTAGGTTGCTTCCTTATCTTGGCTATTGTAAATAATGCTGCAATGAACACAGGGGTGCATATATCTTTTCAAATTAGTGTTTTCATTTTCTTTGGATAAATAACCAGGAGTAGAATTTATGGATCATATGGTAGTTCTATTTTCCATTTTTTGAGGAACTTACATACTATTTTCCATAGTGGCTGCACCAATTTACATTTCCACGAGGGTTCTCTTTTCTCTACATCCTTGCCAACACTTGTTATTTGTTGTCTTTTTGATAACATTCATCCTAACAAGTGTGAGGTGATATTTTATTGTGGTCTTGAGTTGCATTTCCCTGATGATTAGTAATGTTGATCCTGATGTCATGTGCCTGTTGGCCATCTGTATGTCTTCTTTGGAAAAAAATGTCTATTCTGGTCCTATGCCCATTTTTTAATTGGCTTGTTTGTTTTTTGATGGTGAGTTATATGACTTCTTTGTATGTTTTGGATATTAACACCTTATCAGACATATTGTTTGAAAATATCTTCTCCCAAACAGTAGATGACCTTTCCATTTTGTTAGTTCCCCCTGTGTTCATTGCAGCATTATTTACAATATCCAATTTTAGTTTGATGTAGTTCCATTTGTTCATTTGTTTGTTTCTCTTGCTTGAAGCGACAGAGCCAAAAAAATATTGCTAAGACTGATGACACAAAGCTTACTGCCAATGTTTTCTTCTAGCAGTTTTATGGTTTCAAGTTTTACATTTACATCTTTAATCCATTTTGAGTTTATTTTTGTATATGGTGTGAGAAAGTAGTCCAGTTTGATTCTTTTGAACATAGCTGTCCAGCTTTCCCCAACATAATTATTGAAGAGTCTGTCCTTTCCCTATTGTATATTCTTGCCTCCTATATCATAGATTAACTGACCATATAAGTGTGGGCTCATTTCTGGGCTCTGATTCTGTTCCATTAATCTATGTACCTGTTTCTGTGCTAGTACCATATTGCATTCATGACTGTAGCTTCATAGTACTGTTTGAAATAAGGGAGTGTGATATCTCCAGCTTTGTTCTACTTTTTCAAGATGGATTTGGCTGTTTGGGGTCTTTTGTGTTTCCATACAAGTTTTAGAATTATTTGTCCTAGTTCTGTGAAAAATACTTTTCTCCATCCCCTTACTTTCAGGCTAGTGTATCTTTGGATCTGAAGTGAATCTCTTGTAAAGAGCATATATATGGGTCTTGTTTTTTTATTCATTCTGTCACTCTATATCTTTTGATTTGCACATTTAGTCTATTTACATTTAACGTAATTATTGATAGGTATGTACTTATTGCCATTTTGTTAATTGTTTTCAGGTTGTTTTATAGTCCTTTTTCGTTCCTTCTTTTGCTCTCTTCTTTTGTTATATGGTGACTATTTTTAGTTTTATTTTTGGATTTCTTTCTCCATTTTGTGTGTGTATATATCATAATTTTTGGTTTGTGGTTACCATGAGGTTTATATATAGCAATCTATATATAGATTATTTATATATGCATGATTATTTTAAGTTGCTGATCTCTTAAGTTCAAACTCTTTTCAACAGCCTTACATTTTTACTCCTCCCTCTAAGTTTACTGTTTTGACATTATATTATTCATCTTTTTCTTTTGTGTATCCCTTCACTACTTACTGTGAATATAGTTGATTTTAGTACCTTTGGCTTTTAACCTTTCTACTAAGTTTATTTGTTGACTTACTACCTTTATTGTATACTTGCCTTTACCAATGAGATTTTTCCTTTCATAATTTTCATACCTCTAGTTTTTGTTCTTTTCTTTTCTGCTTAGAGAAATTCCTTTTACATTTCTTATGAAGCTGGTTTGGTGGTGAACTCTTTTAGCTTTTGCTTGTCTATAAAACTTTTGATCTCTCCATTAAATCTGAATGAAGGTCTTGATGAATAGAGTATCCTTGTTTGTAGGTTTTTTTGCTTTCATCACTTTAAATATATTGTGCCACTCCCTTCTGGCCTGCTAAGTTTCTGCTGAAAAGTCAGCTGACAGTCTTATGGGAGTTCCCTTGCACATAACTTGTTACTTTTCCCTTGCTGCTTTTAAAATTCTCTCTTTATCTTTAATTTTTGCCATTTTAATTACAATGTGTCTTGGTGTGTTCCTCTTTGGGTTGATCCTATTTGGGACTCCCTGTTCTTCTTGGACCTGGATGTCTGTTTCCTTTCTCAACTTAGGGAAGTTTTCAGCTAATATATCTTCATATACGTTCTCTGTCTCTTTTTCTTTCTTCTCTTTCAGGACCCCTTATAATGACAACGTTAGTGCACTTGATGTTGTCCCAGAAGTCTCTTAAACTGTCCTCATTTTTAAAATTCTTTTTTCTTTTTTTCTGTTCAGCTTGAGTGATTTCCACACTCTGTCTTCGAGTTCTCTGACCCATTCTTTGTATCATCTAATCTACTGTTGATTCCTTCTAGTGTATTTTTTTTAATTTCATTTATTGTATTCTTCAACTTTGTTTGGTTCTTCTTTATATTTTCTAATTCTTTGTCAAACTTCTCACTGTGTTCATCCATTCTTCTTCCAAGTTCACTGATCATCTTTATGACTATTACCTTGAACTCTTTATTAGGTAGATTGCTTATCTCCACCTTCCACCTCTTCTTCTAAGGTTGTAACCTCTTCCTTTATTTTGAAACTATTCTTGAGTTATTTCATTTTGCCTGATACTCTGCTTTTATTTCTATGTATTAGGTAAACCTAATGTTAGGTAGGTGGTTACATTTTCAGATCTTGGTGAAGTGGCCTTATGAGGAAGATGTCCTATGGAGCCCTGAAGCACAGTCCTCTCTGTTCAGCAGAGGTATATGCTCTAGGGGTTCCCCTGTGTGGACTGCATAGGCCCTTCTGTTGTTGTGGGACTGACTACTGTGGGTCTCTGATGAGCATGGCTAGTCCTTAGCATGGTTGGTTGTCAGGCCCTGCCTAGTACAGAAGTTGCTGGCCACTGGTGGGTGGAGCTAAGTCCCAGGGCTGGTGCCAGCTCACTGATTTTTGGGTCTCAATCTTGTTGCAGCTGGCTGTTGGGCTCAGGGGGTCCTGAGGCTGGTGCTAGCCCACTGGTGTGCCAGACTGGAGCCCATGGGGTGCTGCAGATGGTGTCTGTCCACTGCTGCACCCCAGAGTTGGTGGGCTGCTCCTTGCTTACTTGTGGGTAGGGCTGGGTTCTGGTATGATTGACTGTGGTGGCCTAGGAATCCCAGGGCTGGTACCTGCCCACCAGTCCCAGGACTGGTGCTGGCCTGCTGGTGGGCAGGGCCATGTCCTGGTGCAGCTGAGGCCAGATTCCACCAGCATCTATATCCCCAGGGTGAGACCAAGTTGCCTCCTGCCTCTTCATGAAGCTCTCCAAGATCAGCAAGTGGGTCTGACTCAGGCCCTTTTAAATTACTGCTTCTGCCCTGGGTCTCTGTTGTGTGAGAGTTTTGTGTGCACCCTTTAGCAGTGAAGTCTCTACTTCCTAGAGCCCTCTGGCTCTCCTGAAAGCACACCCCACTGGCCTTCAAATCCAGATTTTCTAGGTGCTCATCTTCCTGGTGCAGGACCTCCAGGCTGGATTGTTCAATATGGAACTTGGACCCCTCACTCCTGAAGCTCTGCAATTGTGATTATCCTCCTGTTTGCTGGTCTCCTACCAGGCAGTGTGGGTCTTGACTATACTGAGTCTCCATTCCCCCATCCATCTTGTTGTGGTTCCATCTTTATATCTTTAGTTGTAGAAGATCTTTTCTGTTAGTCTTTGGGTTGTCCTCATTGATATTTGCTCTTAAAATTGTTGTAATTTTAGTGTGCTTATGGGAGGAGGTGAGCTCAGAGTCTTCCTCCTCTACCATCTTGGCCAAGTCCAAGCCTATATGAGCCTTTTAATGTGCCACTGAATTCAGTTTCCTGGCATTTTGTTGAGGACTTTTGCATACATATTTGTTACAGCTATTGTCCAGTAGTTTTTCTGTTCTTGTGCTGTCTTTGTCTGACTTTGGTAACAAGGTAAATCTAGCTTAATAAAATGAGTTTGGAACTGTTCCCTCCCTTTCAATTTCTTGAAAGAGTTTGTGAAGCATTGGCATTAAATCCTGTTTAAATGTTTGGTAGAATTCAGTAATGAAGCCATCTAGTCCTGGACTTTTCTTTATTGGAAGGTTTTTGGTTACTGATTCAATCTGCATACTAGTTATCAGTCTATTCAGACTTTCTATTTCTTCATAATTTAGTTTTGATAAGTTGTATGTTTCTAAGAATTTATCAATTTCTTCTAGGTTATCTAGTTTTTTGATATATAATATATCACAGTAGTCTCTTATGATACTTTTTTTTTTTTTAACATCTTTATTGGGGTATAATTGCTTTACAATGGTGTGTTAGTTTCTGCTTTATAACAAAGTGAATCAGTCATACATAAACATATGTTCCCATATGTCTTCCCTGTTGCGTCTGCCTCCCTCCCACCCTCCCCATCCCACCCCTCCAGGCTGTCACAAAGCACCGAGCCAATATCCCTGTGCCTTATGATACTTTTTATTTCTGTGCATCAATCCTAATGTCTCTTGTTTCATTTCTGATTTTATTTATTTGAGTATTCTTTCTTTTCTTCTTAGTCTAGCTAATGGTTTGTCATTTTTTTATCTTTTCAAAAACCAACTTTTAGTTTTGTTGATTTTTTTCTATTATTTTTTTATTTTCTATTTCATTTAATCTTTGTAACTTCCTTCCTTCTGCTAACTTTGCGCTCAGTTTTTTCTTCTTTTTCTAGATCTCTAAGGAGTAGAATTAGAGTTTTTTATGCAATGCCTATCAAAATTCCCATAGCATTTTTTTACATAAATAGAAAAAAACAACTATGATTCATATCAAACACAAAAAACCATCAATAGCTAAATCAATCTTGAGAAAGAATAATGAAGCTGGAGGTATAACACTTCCTGATTTCAGAATATAGTACAAAGCTACATTAATCAAAACAGTATGGAACTGGGGTAATGACAGACATATGGATCAATGGAATAGAAGAGAGAACTCAGAAATAAATCCAAATGTATACAGTTGACTGATCTTTGACAAGGGTGCTTGACAAGGGAGGGTCCAAGAACACATGATGGGGAAAGGATTGTTTCTTGAACAAATGATGTTGTGAAAACTGGATATCCACATGCAAAAGACTGAAATTAGACCCTTATTTTACACCATACAGAAAAATCAACTCAAAATGAATTAAAGACTTAAATGTAAGACTTGAAATTGTTAAACTCCTAGAAGAAAACATAGAGGAAAAACTTCGTGACATTCGTCTTGGCATGATTTCATGGATGTGACACCAAAAACACAGGCCACAAAAGCAAAAATATACAGATGGAATTATATCAAGCTAAAAAGCTTCTTCACAACAAAGGAAACAATGACAGCATGAAAGGGCAACCTAAAGAATATGAGAAATATTTCCAGGAGTCGTTAAGAGTCATAAAACCATCACAAGTATGCAAATATTGGTTTCTCAGTGTCATTAATGACAGTTAACCCATAACTTATTCATGTGTGTTCCAGATATGGAACAGGAAACAATTACTCAGTTACACAGACAAGTAGCTCCAGGATAGGCAAGAACATTTGGTCACTGTCAGGGTTTGTCCTCCATGTGAATCTTGGAGGTCTTTCTTCAGCCCCAAAGTGCTTGCACGAGAAACTGTCCTGAGCCTCTGCACCTAATTTCTTCCAATTATAGTCACATTATCTGACCTAATGAGTTTCTAAAAGTAGTTTTCATTTTATTTAGAGCATGTTTCCAGATGTGTTTTTAAATTAATCAGTGCTAGTAATAAAAGATAACATGACCCTGGGAAAAAAATTTGCAGACCATATATCTGATGAGGTTACTCTCCAAAACATATACATATAAAGAGCTCCTATAACTCATAGCAAAAAAATATATACACACAACAACAACAATAAAAAACCCTAATAATCCAATGAACAAATAGGCTGAGAATTTGAACAGATATTTCTCCAAATATACAAACACCCAAGAGGTAGTCAATGTCACTAATCATCAAGGAAATATAAATCAATCCACAGTGAGATATCACCTGACATCTGTCAGGATGGCTATTATTAAAAAACAAAAGACAACAAGTGTTGATGAGGATGTGGTGAAGTGACAACCCTTGCTTGTTATTGGTGGGAATGCAAAATGGTGCAGCTACTATGGAAAACAGTACAGAGGTTTCTTAAAAATGTTTAAATATAACCACATATGACCTAGTCTCACTTCTGCTATTTATCCAAAAGAATGGAAATACGGATCTCAAAGAGATATTAGCACTCCTGTATTCATTGCAGCACTATGCACATTAGCCAAGGTGTAGAAACAACCTAAATATTCACCTGCAGATTAATGGATAATGAAAATGTGGTAGAAACAACCTAAATATTCATCTGCAGATGAATGGATAATGACAATATGGTGTATGTGGTGGAATACTATTCAGCCTTAAAAAGAAAGAAATTCTGAAATATGTGACAACATAGATGAACCTCATGGGCATTATGCTAAGGGAAATAAACCAGTCACAAAAGACAGATCCTGCACAGTTCCACTTATGTGAGGTATCTAAAATAGTCAAATTCATAGAATCAGAGAGTGAAATGGTGGTTGCCAGGGGCTAGGGAGAGAGAGAAGTAGAGAGTTACTAGTCAGTGGGTGTAAGTTAAGCAACATGAATTAGTTCTAGAGATCTGCTCTACAACATTGTACCAATAATCAACAATATTATATTGTAGGCTTAAGATTTTTATTAAGAGGGTAATGTCATATTAAATGTTCTTACCACAATAAAATAAAATGTTAAAAGAGAAATAATATTATACAAATTATAAGAAATTTAAAATGGAATAATCCAATAATTTTGAAAGGAAATAAATGAAATCAAAGAATTCCCCTGCCAAAAAATCCATAGATCCGGATGGCTATCAAGGAATAGAAATCTCTATCTTATATATGTTTCTAAAAAGAGAAATACTGTATGACTAAGCTCTTTCTTTGAGTGTTAATTTCAAAACCTTAATTTGAAACTTTTATTTCAAAGCAAGGAAAGATGATTTTAAAAAAATCAAAGTATAGTCCTGTTTTTCTTATAAAGCAGCAAAAATTCCCAGAATGGTTTAGCATTTGCAAATCTGTCAATGTAATTTATGATGTTAGTGAACCACTTTGGAAAGTTCATGTCACTATCTCAACAGGTACAAAAACATTACTTCTTAAGTTCAACAACCTATATATGTTAAAACCACAGAGACTGGAAATAATGAAACATCTCCTAAACTTGATAATATGCTTAAAGACCAAACACTGCAGGAAATATCATACTTAGAGAAATTTTAGACATAGTTTTTAAATTTAGAAGTGTTTTAAAGCAAAAATGTCATTATGTGCAAGGGAGATGGTTATCTATGTGGAAAATCATTAGATCAACAGAAAAACTTTGAGTTAATAAAGAGTTTAGCAAGGTTTCCAGCTACAGGTTAAGTCACAAAATCCATAACAGTTCCTAAACCACTAATAACAAGTTAGAAGATTTCATTTAAAAAATAAGATACCATTAATTATAGCACACAAATAAAAAGTACCAAAGAATTAACTTAGCAAAAGTTCCACAAAACCTACAGAGAGAAAATTTTTAAACTTTCCTAAAAGACATTCAGAAAGACTTGAATAAACGGATAACATATTTATAGGTGGAGTAAATTACACTAAAGATACAAAACTTCCAAAATTAATCTATAAATTCAACATAGGACTAAGCAAAATTCCAGCTGTATTTTTTTAAGAACTTAATAAACTTATTTCTTGATACATGTGTATGTTTGTGTATCCCTGAATTGAAATATCAAGTTAGAAAAGAAAAAAAGGAAACCTCTCCCTACCACATTTTAACACCTAACACAGACCACAGTAATAAAAACTATGTATCCATGAAAAAAAAAATTAAACAATGGGACAAAAGTTCCACCTGAGAGAGCTGGAAACAGAACTCATCAGTAAGGAAAGGATATATCGTATAGTAGCTGATGTTAGGAAATCTGGATCATTATATGATGAAAATTAGCACTATATTATCAAGTCTACATTATGTATAAAGGTTTAGAGACCTAAATATAAAATAGAAAAATAGAAAAATAAATATGATTGTATTTTTGTGAATTTAGGTGGATGAGGACTTCTTAAATAAGACCCCAAACTCAAAAGTAGGTAAAAAAGTGATGGAGTTAACAACATTAAAGCATTAAAGACCCCTGTTCTTTTAATTATATAACTGAGAAATTTAATGGAGTGAGGCCAAATAGGGAGAAGAATTTATTTACAGAATCTATGATATTCTACAATTTCTACAAATACAGTCCACCTACCCAAAGTCACATGAAGATGTAGACAAGAACTTCACAGAAGGGGAGTGAATAACAAAACAGGCTCATACTTATTAATAATCAGAAAAAGTACACCCCAAATCAGAGTAGCCATTCAACTGGTGACAGTGGGAGGGGTGAATAGACAGTGAATGAATAGAAACATTCCAAGACAGTAATATTAATATAACCTCAATTGAAATTACTAATTCATGAAATTGGATATATAAACAAATTTTTTCCACTTATTTTTAAAATGATAATTGCTGCTACCAAATGGACGATTTAATATGGAAGGGTAAGTCTTAAGTTTGAAGTATACACAATGACAGCAAAAACACACATCTGCCAATTACCTGTGTTCATTAAGGTGTGTGGTTCATTAGGGTGTCCATGCCAGGCTGTCTCAGCTGGGGTGTGCTTTCAAGCACATTCTCAGACCTAGAGATATAAAGACTGAGATTATACATAAGATGAATACAACCCAAACACTCCCCCTAATGGCAGTATATTGTAAGAGCATGCTATCAATAAAAAATTGGGAGATTAAAACTCTCTTGACAGATCAAAATAGTTTTTCTTTTTTGAATTTTATTTAATTTATTTTTTTACACAGCAGGTCCTTATTAGTCATCAATTTTATACACATCAGTCTATACATGTCAATCCCAATCTCCCAAATCATTATACCACCACCCCCACCTCCCCACCACTTTCCCCCCTTGGTGTCCATACGTTTGTTCTCTACATCTGTGTCTCAATTTTTGCCCTGCAAACCAGTTCATCTGTACCATTTTTCTAGGTTCCACATATATACACTAACATATGATATTTGTTTTTCTCTTTCTGACTTACTTCACTCTGTATGACAGTCTCTAGATCCATCCATGTCTCTATAAATGACCCAATTTGGTCCTTTTTATGGCTGAGTAATATTCCATTCTATATATGTACCACATGTTCTTTAACCATTCGTCTGTTGATGGGCTTGTAGGTTGCTTCCATGACATAGCTATTGTAAATAATGCTGCAATGAACATTGGGGTGCATGTGTCTTCTTGAATTATGGTTTTCTCTGGGTATATGCCCAGTAGTGGGATGGATGGATCATATGGTAATTCAATTTTTAGTTTTTTAAGGAACCTCCATACTGTTCTCCATAGTGGCTGTATCAATTTACGTTCCCACCAACAGTGCAAGAGGGTTCCCTTTTCTCCACACCCTCTCCAGGATTTGTTGTTTGTAGATTTTCTGATGATGCCCATTCTAACTGGTGTGAGGTGATACCTCATTGTAGTTTTGATTTGCATTTCTCTAATAATTAGTGAAGTTGAGCAGCTTTTCATGTGCTTCTTGGCCACCTCTATGTCTTCTTTAGAGAAATGTCTATTTAGGTCTTCTGCCCAATTTTGGATTGGGTTGTTTGTTTTTTTAATATTGAGCTGCATGAGCTGCTTGTAAATTTTGGAGATTAATCCTTTGTCCGTTGATTCATTTGCAAATATTTTCTCCCATTCTGAGGGCTGTCTTTTCGTCTTGTTTATGGTTTCCTTTGCTGTGAAAAAGCTTTTAAGTTTCATTAGGTCCCATTTATTTCTGTTTTGTTTTATTTCCATTACTCTAGGAGGTGTGTCATAAAAGATCTTGCTGTGATTTATGTCAAAGAATGTTCTTCCTATGTTTTCCTCTAAGAGGTTTATCGTGTCTGGTCTTACATTAGAGAATCCATTTTGAATTTATTTTTTTGTATGGTGTGAAGGAGTGTTTTCATTTCATTCTTTTACATGTAGTTGTCCAGTTTTCCCAGCAACACTTATTGAAGAGATTGTCTTTTCTCCATTGTGTATCCTTGCCTCCTTTGTCATAGATTAGTTGACAATAGGTGCATGGGTTAATCTCTGGGCTTTCTATCTTGTTCCATAGATCCATGTTTCTGTTTATGTGCCAGTACCATATTGTCTTGATTACTGTAGCTTTGTAGTACAGTCTGAAGTCAGGGAGACTGATTCCTCCAGCTCTGTTTTTTTCCCTCAAGACTGCTTTGGCTATTCGGGGTCTTCTGTGTCTCCAAACAAATTTTAAGATATTTTGTTTTAGTTCTGTAAAAAATGCCATTGGTAATTTGATAGGGATTGCATTGAATCTGTAGATTGCTTTGGGTAGTATAGTCATTTTCACAATATTGATTCTTCCAATCCAAGAACATGGTATATCTCTCCATCTGTTGGTATCACCTTTAATTTCTTTCATCAGTGTCTTATAGTTTTCTGCATACAGGTCTTTTGTCTCCTTAGGTAGGTTTATTCCTAGGTATTTTATCCTTTTCCTTGTAATGGTAAATGGGAGTGTTTCCTTAATTTCTCTTTCAGATTTTTCATCACTGGTGTATAGGAATGCAAGAGATTTCTGTGCATTAATTTTGTATCTTGCAACTTTACCAAATTCATTGATTAGCTCTAGTAGTTTTCTGGTGGCATCTTTAGGATTCTCTATGTATAGTATCATGCCATCTGCAAACAGTGAGAGTTTTCCTTCTTCTTTTCCAATTTGTATTCCTTTTATTTCTTTTTCTTCTCTGATTGTCATGACTAGGACTTCCAAACTAGTTTTCCTTCTTCTTTTCCAATCTGTATTCCTTTTATTTCTTTTTCTTCTCTGTTTGCCGTAGCTAGGACTTCCAAAGCTATGTTGAATAATAGTGGTGAGAGTGGACAACCTTGTCTTCTTCCTGATCTTAGAAGAAATGCTTTCAGTTTTTCACCATTGAGAATGATGTTTGCTCTCTGTTTGTCGTATATTGCCTTTATTATGTTGAGGTTGTTTCCCTCTATGCCCACTCTCTGGGGAGTTTTTATCATAAATGGGCATTGAATTTTGTCAAAAGCTTTCTCTGCATCTATTGAGATGATCACTATGGGTTTTATTCTTCAATTTGTTAATATGGTGTATCACATTGATTGATTTATGTATATTGAAGAATCCTTACATCCGTGGGATAAATTCCACTTGATCATGGTGTATGATCCTTTTAATGTGTTGTTGGATTCTGTTTGCTAGTATTTTACTGAGGATTGTTGCATCTATGTTCATCAGTGATATTGGTCTGTAATTTTCTTTTTTTTGTATTATCTTTGTCTGGTTTTGGTATGAGGGTGATGGTGGACTCATAGAATGAGTTTGGGAGTGTTCCTTCCTCCACAAATTTTTGGAAGAGTTTCAGAAGGATGAGTGTTAGCTCTTCTCTAAATGTTTGATAGAATTCACCTGTGAAACCAAATGGTCCTGGACTTTTGTTTGTTGGAAGAATTTTAATCACAGTTTCAATTTCATTACTTGTGATTGGTCTGTTCATCTTTTCTATTTTTTCATGGTTCAGTCTTGGAATGTTATATCTTTCTAAGAACTTCTCCATTTCTTCCAGGTTGTCCATTTTATTGGCATAGAGTTGCTTGTAGCAGCTTCTTAGGATGCTTTGTATTTCTACGGTGTCTGTTGTAACTTCTCCTTTTCCATTTCTAATTTTATTGATTTCAGTCCTCTCCCGCTTTTTCTTTTTTCTTTTTTTTACATCTTTATTGGAGTATAATTTCTTTACAATGGTGTGTTACTTTCTGATTTATAACAAAGTGAATCAGTTATACATATACATATGTTCCCATATCTCCTCCCTCTTGCGTCTCCCACCCTCCCACCCATCCAGGTGGTCACAAAGCACCGAGCTGATCTTCCTGTGCTATGTGGCTGCTTCCGACTAGCTATCTATTTTACGTTTGGTAGTGTATATATGTCCATACCACTCTCTCACTTTGTCACAGCTTACCCTTCCCCCTCCCCATATCCTCAAGTCTGTTCTCTAGTAGGTCTGTGTCTTTATTCCCGTCTTACCCCTAGGTTCTTCATGACATTTTTTTTCTTATATTCCATATATATATGTTAGCACATGGTATTTGTCTTTCTCCTTCTGACTTACTTCACTCTGCATGACAGACTCTATGTCCATCCACCTCACTACAAATTACTCAATTTCATTTCCTTTTATGGCTGAGTAATATTCCATTGTATATATGTGCCACATCTTCTTTATCCATTCATCCGATGATGGACACTTAGGTTGTTTCCATCTTCTGGTTATTGTAAATAGAGCTGCAGTAAACATTTTGATACATGACTCCTTTTGAATTATGGTTTTCTCAGGGTATATGACCAGTAGTGGGATTGCTGGGTCATATGGTAGTTCTATTTGTAGTTTTTTAAGGAACCTCCATACTGTTCTCCATAGTGGCTGTACCAATTCACATTCCCACCAGCAGTGCAAGAGTTTTCCCTTTTCTCCACACCCTCTCCAGCATTTATTGTTTCTAGATTTTTTGATGATGGCCATTCTGACAGGTGTGAGATGATATCTCATTGTAGTTTTGATTTGCATTTCTCTAATGATTAATGATGTTGAGCATTCGTTCATGTGTTTGTTGACAATCGGTATGTCATCTTTGGAGAAATTTCTATTCAGGTCTTCTGCCCACTTTTGCATTGGGTTGTTTGTTTTTTGTTATTGAGCTGCATGAGCTGCTTATAATTTTGGAGATTAATCCTTTGTCAGTTGCCTCATTTGCAAATATTTTCTCCCAATGTGAGGGTTGACTTTTCGCCTTGTTTATGGTTTCCTTTGCTGTGCAAAAGTTTGAAGTTTCATTAGGTCCCATTTGTTTATTTTTGTTTTTATTTCCATTTCTCTAGGAGGTGGGTCAAAAAGGATCTTGCTGTGATTTATGTTATAGAGTGTTCTGCCTATGTTTTCCTCTAAGAGTTTGATAGTTTCTGGCCTTACATTTAGGTCTTTAATCCATTTTGAGCTTATTTTTGTGTATGGTGTTATGGAGTGTTCTAATCTCATACTTTTACATATACCTGTCCAGTTTTACCAGCACCACTTATTGAAGAGGCTGTCCTTTCTGCACTGTACATTCCTGTCTCCTTTATGAAAGATAAGGTGATCGTATGTGTGTGGGTTTATCTCTGGGCTTTCTATCCTGTTGCATTGATCTATATTTCTGTTTCTGTGCCAGTACCATACTCTCTTGATTACTGTAGCTTTGTAGTACAGTCTGAAGTCAGGGAGACTGATTCCTCCAGCTCCGTTTTTCTTTCTCAAGATTGCTTTGACTATTCGGAGTCTTTTGTGTTTCCATACATATTCTGAAATTTTTTGTTCTAGTTCTGTGAAAAATGCCAGTGGTAGTTTGATAGGGATTGCATTGAATCTGTAGATCGCTTTGGGTAGTAGAGTCATTTTCACAATGTTGATTCTTCCAATCCAAGAACATGGTATATTTCTCCATCTGTTTGTTTCATCTTTAATTTCTTTATTCAGTGTCTTATAATTTTCTGCATACAGGTCTTTTGTCTCCTTAGGTAGGTTTATTCCTAGATATTTTATTCTTTTTGTTGCAGTGGTAAATGGGAGTGTTTTTTTGATTTCACTTTCAGATTTTTCATCATTATTGTATAGGAATGCAAGAGATTTCTGTGCATTAATTTTGTATCCTGCTACTTTACCAAATTCATTGATTAGCTCTAGTAGTTTTCTGGTAGCATCTTTAGGATTCTCTATGTATAGTATCATGTCATCTGCAAACACTGACAACTTTACTTCTTCTTTTCTGATTTGGATCCCTTTTATTTCCTTTTCTTCTCTGATTGCTGTGGTTAAACTTCCAAAACTATGTTGAATAAGAGTTGTGAGAGTGGGCAACCTTGTCTTGTTCCTGATCTTAGTGGAAATGCTTTCAGTTTTTCACCATTGAGGATGATGTTGGCTGTGGGTTTGTCATATATGGCCTTTATTATGTTGAGGAAAATTCCCTGTATGCCTACTTTCTTGAGGGTTTTTATCATAAATGGGTGTTGAATTTTGTCAAAAGCTTTCTCTGCATCTATTGAGATGATCATATGGTTTTTCTCCTTCAATTTGTTAATATGGTGTGTCACGTTGATTGATTTGCATATATTGAAGAATCCTTGCATTCTGGAATGAACCCCACTTGATCATGGTGTATGATCCTTTTAATGTGCTGTTGGATTCTGTTTGCTAGTATTTTGTTGAGGATTTTTGTATCCATTGTTCATCAGTGATATTGGCCTATGGTTTTCTTTCTCTGTGACATCCTTGTCTGGTTTTGGTATCAGGGTGATGGTGGCCTCGTAGAATGAGTTTGGGAGTGTTCCTCCCTCTGCTCTATTTTGGAAGAGTTTGAGACGGATAGGTGTTAGCTATTCTCTAAATGTTTGATAGAATTCGCCTGTGAAGCCATCTGGTCCTGGGCTTTTGTTTGTTGGAAGATTTTGAATCACAGTTTCGATTTCAGTGTTTGTAATTGGTCTGTTCATATTTTCTATTTCTTCCTGATTTAGTCATGGCATGTTGTGCATTTCTAAGAATTTGTCCATTTCTTCCAGGTTGTCCATGTTATTGGCATAGAGTTGCTTGTAGTAATCTCTCATGATCTTTAGTATTTCTGCAGTGTCAGTTTTTACTTCTCCTTTTCCATTTCTAATTCTATTGATTTGAGTCTTCTCCCTTTTTTTCTTGATGACTCTGGCTAATGGTTTATCAATTTTGTTTATCTTCTCAAAGAACCAGCTTTTAGATTTATTGATCTTTGCTTTCATTTCTTTTTCATTTATTTCTGATCTGATATTTATGATTTCTTTCCTTCTGCTACCTTTGGGGTTTTTTTGTTCTTCCTCTAATTGCTTTAGGTGTAAGTTTAGGTTGTTTGTTCGAGATGTTCCCTGTTTCTTAAGGTAGGATTGTATTGCTGTAAACTTCCCTCTTAGAACTGCTCTTTCTGCATCCCATAGGTTTTGGGTCGTCATGTCTCCATTGTCATTTGTTTCTAGGTATTTTTTTTTATTTCCTCTTTGATTTCTTCAGTGATCACTTCATTATTAAGTAGTGCATTGTTTAGCCTCCATGTGTTTGTATTTTTTACAGACCTTTTCCTGTAGTTGATATCTAGTCTCATAGCATTGTGGTCAGAAAAGGTACTTGATACAATTTCAATTTTCTGAAATTCACCAAGGCTTGATTTATGACCCAAGATATGATCTATCCTGGAGAATGTTCCATGAGTACTTGAGAAGAATGTGTATTTTGTTGTTTTTGGATGGAATATCCTATAAATATCAATTAAGTCTTGTTTAAGGTATCATTTAAAGCTTGTGTTGCCTTATTTATTTTCATTTTGGATGATCTGCTCATTGGTGAATGTGGGGTGTTAAAGTCCCCTACTATGAATGTGTTACTGTCAATATCCCCTTTTATGGCTGTTAGTATTTGCTTTATGTGTTGAGGTGCTCCTATGTTGGGTGCATAAATATTTACAATTGTTATATGTTCTTCTTGGATCAATCCCTTGATCATTATGTAGTGTCCTTCTTTGTCTCTTCTAATAGTCTTTATTTTAAAGTCTATTTTGTCTGATATGAGAAGTGCTACTCCAGCTTTCTTTTGGTTTCCATTTGCATGGAATATCTTTTTCCACCCCCTTACTTTCAGTCTGTATGTGTCTCTAGGTCTGAAGTGGGTCTCTTGTAAACAGCATATATATGGGTCTTCTTTTTGTATCCATTCAGCCAGTCTGTGTCTTTTGGTGGGAGCATTTAATCCATATACTTTTAAGGTAATTACTGATATGTATGCTCCTATTCCCATTTTCTTAATTGTTCGGGGTTTGTTATTGTAGGTCTTTTCCTTCTTTTGTGTTTCTTGCCTAGAGAAGTTCCTTTAGCATTTGTTGTAAAGCAGGTTTGGTGGTGCTGAACTCTCTCAGCTTTTGCTTGTCTGTAAAGGTTTTAATTTCTCCATCAAATCTGAATGAGATCCTGGCTTGGTAAAGTAATCTTGGTTGTAGGTTTCTCTCCTTCATCACTTTAAATATGTCCTGCCAGTCCCTGCTGGCTTGCAGGGTTTCTGCTGAAAGATCAGCTGTTAATCTTATGGGGATTCCCTTGTGTGTTATTTGTTGTTTTTCCCTTGCTGCTTTTAATATGTTTTCTTTGTATTTAATTTTTGACAGTTTGATTAATATGTGTCTTGGCGTATTTCTTCTTGGATTTATCCTGTATGGGACTCTCTGTGATTCCTGGACTTGGTTAACTATTTCCTTTTCCATATTAGGGAAGTTTTCAACTATAATCTCTTCAAATATTTTCTCAGTCACTTTCTTTTTCTCTTCTTCTTCTGGAACCCATATAATTCAAATATTGGTGCGTTTAACATTGTCCCAGTGGTCTCTGAGACTGTCCTCAGTTCTTTTCATTCTTTTCTCTTTATTCTGCTCTACAGTAGTTATTTCCACTATTTTATCTTCCAGGTCACTTATCTGTTCTTCTGCCTCAGTTATTCTGCTATTGATCCCATGTAGAGTATTTTTAATTTCATTTATTGTGTTGTTCATCGTTGCTTGCTTCATCTTTAGTTCTTCTAGGTCCTGGTTAAATGTTTCTTGCATGTTGTCTATTCTATTTCTAAGATTTTGGATCATCTTTACTATCATTATTCTGAATTATTTTTCGGGTAGACTGCCTATTTCCTCTTCATTTGTTAGATCTGGTGGGTTTTTATCTTCCTCCTTCATCTGCTGTGTGTTTTTCTGTCTTCTCATGCTGCTTACCTTACTGTGTTTGGGGTCTCCTTTCTGCTGGCTGTAGGTTCGTAGTTCCCATTGTTTTTGGTGTCTGTCCCCAGTGGTTAAAGTTGGTTCACTGGGTTGTGTAGGGTTTCTGGTGGAGGGGACTAATGACTGTTCTGGTGGATGAAGCTGGATCTTGTCTTTCTGGTGAGCAGGTCCATGTCTGGTGATGTGTTTTGGGGTGTCTGTGGACTTATTATGATTTTAGGCAGCCTCTCTGCTAATGGATGGGGTTGTGTTCCTCTCTTGCTAGTTGTTTGGCATATGGTGTACAGCACTGTAGCTTGCTGGACGTTGAGTGAAGCTGGGTGCTGGTGTTGAGATGGAGATATCTGGGAGATATTTGCCGTTTGATACTATGTGGAGCTGGGAGGTCTCTTGTGGACCAGTGTCCTTATGTTGGTGCTCCCACATCAGAGGCACAGCACTGACTCCTGGCTGCAGCACAAAGAACGTTTCACCCACACGGATCTGAATAAAAGGATGAAAAAATAGAAAGAAAGAAGGAAAGAAAGAAAGAAAGAAGATAAAATAAAACAAAGTAAGATAAAATAAAATAAAGTTATTAAAATAAAAAATAATTATTAAGAAAAAAAATTTTTTTAAAAGAAAGAAAAAAAAATTGGATGGATAGAACCCTAGGACAAATGGCGAAAGCAAAGGTATACAGAGAAAATCACACACAGAAGCATACACATACACACTCACAAAAAGAAGCAAAGGGGAAAAAATAATACATCTTGCTCTCAAAGTCCACCTCCTCAATTTGGGATGATTCATTGTCTATTCATGTATTCCACAGATGCAAGGTACATCAAGTTTATTGTGAAGCTTTAATCCACTGCTTCTGAGGCTGCTGGGAGAGATTTCCCTTTCTCTTCTTTATTCACACAGCTCCCGGGGCTCAGCTTTGGATTTGGCCCCGCCTCTGTATGTAGGTCTCCAGAGGGCATCTGTTCTTCGCTCAGACAGGACAGGGTTAAAGTAGCAGCTGATTCGGGGGCTCTGGCTCACTCAGGCCGGGGGGAGGGAAGGGTGCGGATGCGGTGTGAGCCTGCGGCGGCAGAGGCCGGCAGGACGTTGCACCAGCCTGAGGCTCACCATACGTTCTCCTTGGGAAGTTGTCCCTGGATCCTGGGACCCTGGCAGTGGCGGGCTGCACAGGCTCCCCAGAAGGGAGGTGTGGATAGTGACCTGTGCTCGCACACAGGTTTCTTGGTGGCGACAGCAGCAGCCTTAGTGTCTCATTCCCATCTCTGGGGTCCGTGCTGTTAGCTGCGGCTCACGTCCATCTCTGGAGCTCCTTTAAGCGGCTCTCATAATCCCCTCTCCTCGTGCACCAGGAAGCAAAGAGGGAAGAAAAACTCTCTTGCCTCTTCAGCAGGTCCAGTCTTTTCTCTGGACTCCCTCCCGGCTAGTCGTGGTGCACTAACCCCCATAGGCTGTGTTTACGTCGCCAACCCCAGCCCTTTCCCTGCGCTCTGACTGAAGCCCAAAGCCTCAGCTCCCTGCTCCGGCCGCCCCGGTGGGTGAGCCGACAAGCCTCTCGGGTTGGTGAGTGCTTGTTGGCACCGATCCTCGGTGCGGGAATCTCTCCGCTTTGCCCTCCGCACCACAGTTGCTGCGCTCTCCTCTGTGGCTCCGAAGCTTCTCCCCTCTGCCACCCGCAGTCTCTGCCTGTGAAGGGCTCCCTCTTTTTCTTGATGAATCTGGCTAATGATTTATTTATTTTGTTTATCTTCTCAAAGAACCAGCTTTTAGTTTTATTGATCCTTGCTATTGTTTTCTTTGTTTCTATTTCATTTGTTTCTGCTCTGATCTTTATGATTTCTTTCCTTCTGCTAACTTTGGGTTTTTTTTGTTCTTCTTTCCCTAGTTCCTTTAGGTGTAAGGTTAGATTGTTTATTTGAGATTTTTCTTGTTTCTTCAGGTAGGCTTGTATAGCTATAAATTTCCCTCTTAGAACAGCTTTTGTTGCATCCCATAGGTTTTGGATTGTCCTGTTTTCATTGTCCTTTGTCTCTAGGTATTTTTTGATTCCCTCTTTCATTTCTTCAGTGATCTCTTGGTTATTTAGTAACATATTGTTTAGCCTTCATGTGTTTGTGTTTTTTACATTTTTTCCCTGTAATTCATTTCTAATCTCATAGTGTTGTGGTCAGAAAAGATGCTTGATATGATTTCAATTTTCTTAAGTTTACTGAGGCTTGATTTGTGACCCAAGATGTGATCTATCCTGGAGAATGGTCTGTGCGCACTTCAGAAGAAAGTGTAATCTGCTGTTTCTGGGTGGAATGTCCTATAAATACCAAATAAATCTATGTGGTCTATTGTGTCATTTAAAGCTTGTGTTTCCTCATTAATTTTCACTTTGGATGATCTGTCCATGGTGTAAGTGAGGTGTTAATATTCCCCACCATTATTTTGTTATTGTCGATTTCCTCTTTTATAGCTGTTAGCAGTTGCCTTATGGATGGAGGTGCCCCTATGTGTGGTACATATATATTTATAATTGTTATATCTTCTTCTTCGATTGATCCCTTGATCATTATGTAGTGTCTTTCCTTGTCTCTTGTAACGTTCTTTATTTTAAAGTCTATTTTATCTAATATGAGTATTGTTACTCCAGCTTTCTTTTGATTTTCATTTGCATGGAATATCTTTTTCCATCCCCTCACTTTCAGTCTGAATGTGTCCCTAGGTCTGAAGTGGGTGTCTTGTAGACAGCATATAGATGGGTCTTGTTTTTGTATCCATTCAGTAAGCCTGTGTCTTTTGGTTGGAGCATTTAATCCATTCACATTTAAGGTAATTATTGATATGCGTGTTCCTGTGACCATTTTGTTAATTGTTTGGGGTTTGTTTTTGTAGGTCCTTTTCTTCTCTTGTTTTTCCCACTTATAGAAGTTCCTTTAACATTTGTTGTAGAGCTGGTTTGGTGGTACTGAATTCTCTTAGCTTTTGCTTGTCTGTAAAGCTTTTGATTTCTCCATCTAATCTGAATGAGATCCTTGCTGGGTACAGTAATCTTGGTTATAGGTTCTTCCCTTTCATCACTTTAAGTATATTATGCCACTCCCTTCTGGCTTGTAGAGTTTCTGCTGAGAAATCAGCTGGTAACCTTATGGGTGTTCCCTTGTATGTTATTTGTTGTTTTTCTCTTGTTGCTTTCAATAATTTTTCTTTGTCTTTAATTTTTGCCAGTTTGATTACTATGTGTTTTGGCATGTTTCTCCTTGGGTTTTCCTGTATGGGACTCTCTGTGCTTCCTTGACTTGGGTGGCTATTTCCTTTCCCATTTTAGGGAAGTTTTCAACTATAATCTCTTCAAATATTTTCTCAGGTCATTTCTCTCTCTCTTCTCCTTCTGGGACCCCTATAATGTGAATGTTGTTGCATTTAATGTCCCAGAAGTCTCTTAGACTGTTTTCATTTCTTTTCATTCTTTTTTCTTTATTCTCTTCCACAGCAGTGAATTCCACCATTCTCCTTTCCACGTCACCTATCCGTTTTTCTGCCTCAGTTATTCTGCTAGTGATTCCGTCTAGCGTAGTTTTCATTTCATTTATTGTATTGTTCATCTCTGTTTGTTCTTTAATTCTTCTAGGTCTTTGTTAAACATTTCTTGCATCTTCTCCATCTTTGCCTCCATTCTTTTTCCGAGATCCTGCATCATCTTCAGTATCATTATTCTGAATTCTTTTTCTGGAAGGTTGCCTATCTCCACTTCATTGAGTTATTTTTCTGGGGGTTTATCTTGTTCCTTCATCTGGTACATAGCCCTCTGCCTTTTCATCTTGTCTATCTTTCTGTGAATGTGGTTTTTGTTCCACAGGCTGCAGGATTGTAGTTCTTCTTGCTTCTGCTCAAAATATCTTTTCAATAATATTTTTGATCAATGGCCTTTAATAATATTTTGATATGATTTGTCTCCTTGGAAAAAATCCCCTCTATATTCCCAAGTTGATACCTCTGGTCCTTATCTGCTCTGTAAATTACAGATTCATAAATCTGGATCCTTCTACTCCCTTGCTTTAATTACTTCAATGGATTGATATTGCAGACACTTAAAAGCCCAAATGTCTTTCCAGGCCTATGGGCCTTACCTGTTCTGGCCCTCACTGCAATCTCAAAATTATAGTTCTACTCATGTTGACTTTCTCATTTTTCTTTGGACACACCAAGCTCATTCCCACCTTGGGACTTATAGTAACTCTTCCTTTTTGTCTGGACTACTCTTTGCCAAGAACTTTACTCACAACTTTTTTTTTACCCATTTCTCATTTTAAAATTCACCTCCTCAAAGAGACCACTCAACATAAATTGGCCTCATCATCTCTTTCAATTATATCATTCTACTTTATTTT
This sequence comes from Stenella coeruleoalba, assembly GCF_951394435.1. Classification (NCBI taxonomy): domain Eukaryota; kingdom Metazoa; phylum Chordata; class Mammalia; order Artiodactyla; family Delphinidae; genus Stenella; species Stenella coeruleoalba. The sequence continues at coordinate 86,050,672 of NC_137150.1, forward strand.
CCAAATAGTACTTATCACTACCCAGTATTTTCTCATTTCCTTGTATCTTTCCTTGATTGCCTCTCCCCACTGGGACATAAGTTTCTGAAGGCAAAGAACTTGTCGGTTTTAGTTTTGACTCTGTCTCCCACACTGAGAACAATGCATAGCAATGTATAGGCATTCAGGAAGTATTTGTTGAATAACTGAATCAATATTTTATTATATTAGTCTTGTAAAGTAAGACCACTGTCATCTTACTGTGGCTTTGTCAGGTACATTTATCTCAAGTTCCCAATCTCAACCTTTTTGTGTGTGTGTGTGTGTGTGTGTGTGTGTGTGGTACGTGGGCCTCTCACTGTTGTGGCCTCTCTCGTTGTGGAGCACAGGCTCCAGACGTGCAGGCTCAGTGCCCATGGTTCATGGGCCCAGCCGCTCCACGGCATGTGGGATCTTCTCAGACCGGGGCACAAACCCGTGTCCCCTGCATCGGCAGGTGGACTCTCAACCACTGTGCCACCAGGGAAGCCCCAATCTCAACCTTTTTTTACCACCCAGAGGTCAGCCTCCCACCAGTTGTCTGAAGTCCATATGCTCTCTCCTATCAAAATCTGTCCTCAAGAAAGAATCTTAAACTCAATTTATCATAAGCATGAATGATTACTAATAGCCTACCTCTATAACAATCCCAAGTAGCATATCATTTTAATAAGAATAAACCCTTGAGTGCAAAAATTACCAGGGATATACAAAGGAGTTTTCCATGATGATTCTTTCCATGATGAATTCTTCCAGAGCCCTTGGAATTTTTCTGTGGTTTTTATTTTTCAGATTTGAAACTATATGTGTTTAATCCATCTTTTCTATCAAAGCAGGTAGTAATACAACTTACTTTTTCTTTCTCTGAACAATACAAATGATGATAAATAACATACATGGAACAGTAATGAATGCACCAACTATACACAGCCAACTATAAGAAAAACCAGCAGTACCTAAAAAACACAAATCAGAAACATGTTCTTTGGGACTATACTTCTTTATGTACACTGTACTGACATTTTGGCACCTTTAATCTGTAATGCTCTTTTGATTTACCATTGCTTTGTTGACATGCAAATTGATACGGTAAGATTATTTGTCACATTTCATTTTGTAAAATAATATACTAATATATGTTAAAATTGAAGACAGACAATATTTATTTTCATCCTGCTACTCTCAGGAATTTAAAAAAGTATAGCCACCTAAATATCCACTTATATATAATCACTTAAAAGTGATTAACCAAACTATAATATAGTCACTTGATGAAATATTATCCAATTACTAAATGGAATTTCCAAAGAGCCTGTAATAACCTTAGAAAACAAAAATAATTAGTATTTAAGATTAATGTTCTAAGTAATGTGATAAACTTTTTATAAGGCTTATGTAGGGCAGCAGTATTTGCCACACCAAAATATATCTCTTTCACCTAAGGATTATTTCAGGCTGATTTTTTTAAGAAGCTGCAAACACAGGAGAAACATTGAAAATCAAGTGGAAGTTACCCTTTTGTAAGAGACATGTTCATGTATAAGAGAGATCTCCATTTGTACCAGGAAGAGGGAGATGACTCTAAATCTCTAGAAACTCTTATTAATTGAGAAAACAACAACTTAAATCTGCATAACAACCTTACCCTTGTTTACTGTGCTTTTTCTGGTAACCTCCCGTAACTGACTCTCCACCCCTAACATCTTCTTTCTTTAAAAAGCTGAAGATGGTACTTAAGGTGATGGCTTCAATATTTTTAAAGATTCAGTTTTTGTGGGTCTCTCCCATGTATACATATATTAAACTTTTGCTTGTTTTTCTCCTGTTAATCTGTCATACCATTTTAATTATTAGACTAACCAATCAACCTAAAAGGGAAGAAGGGACAAATTTTCCACCCCTATAATTATTTACATCAACTAGGTGAGCACAATTATTTGTTATGAGATGGAAAATGGGGGCTCTGAGATGTAAGAAAATTGCCCAAAACTATATGGTGTTTTGTTGGCAAAACTTGGAAGCAAGTGCAGTTCTGTCTGAATCCAGGGCCTGCACTCTTAAGAAAAATACAAATGGTAAAATTTTTAATAACAATGAAAAACAGATCTCCAGGCTGGAGGCAGGAGGTCAGTGAGAAGCCTACTGCATAATCCAGGCAAGAAGTGGAAGTGGATCAGAACAGGATAGTAACATGCTGAGAAGACACAGAGAGCAGACAGCAGAAGCAGGGAGAAGTACAATCCTACAGCTTGTGGAACAAAAATCACATTCACAGAAAGACAAAATGAAAGGCAGAGGGCTATGTACGAGAGGAAGGAACAAGATAAAACCGCAGAAAAACAACTAAATGAAGTGGAGATAGACAACCTACCACAAAAAGAATTCGGAATAATGATAGTGAAGATGATCCAGGACCTTGGAAAAAGAATGGAAACAAAGAACGAGTAGATGGAAGAAATATTTAACAAAGATCTAGAAGAATTACAGAACAAACAAAAAGACACAAACAACACAATAACTGAAATGAAAAATACACGAGAAGGAATAAATAGAAGAATAACTAGGGAGAAGAACGGATAAGTGACCTGGAAGACAGAATGGTGGAATTCACTGCTGCAGAACAGAATAAAGAAAAAAGAATGAAAAGAAATGAAGAGAGTCTAAGAGACAACTGGGACAGCATTAAATGCAACAACATTCACATTATAGGGGTCCCAGAAGGAGAAGAGAGAGAGAAAGGATCCAAGAAAATATTTGAAGAGATTATAGTTGAAAAGTTCCCTAACATGGGAAATGAAATAGCCACCCAAGTCCAGGAAGTGCAGAGTCCAATACAGCATAAACCCAAGGAGAAACATGCCAAGACACATAGCAATGAAATTGGCAAAAATTAAAGACAAAGAAAAATTATTGAAAGCAGCAAGGGAAAAATGACAAATAATATACAAGGGAACTCCCATAAGGTTACCAGCTGATTTCTCAGCAGAAACTCTACAAGCCAGAAGGGAGTGGCGTAATATACTTAAAGTGATGAAAAGAAAGAACCTACAACTGAGATTATTCTACCCGGCAAGGATCTCATTCAGATTAGATGGAGAAATCAAAAGCATTACAGACAAGCAAAAGCTAAGAGAATTCAGCACTACCAAACCAGCTCTACAGCAAATGTTAAAGGAACTTGTCTAAGTGGGAAACACAACAGAAGAAAAGGACCTAAAAAACAAACTGAAAACAATTAAGAAAATGGTCATAGGAACATGCATATCAATAATTACCTTAAATGTGAAGGGATTGAATGCTCCAACCAAATGACATAGACTGACTGAATGGATACAAAAACAAGACCCATCTATATGCTGTCTACAAGACACCCACTTCAGACCTAGGGACACATTCAGACTGAAAGTGAGGGGATGGAAAAAGATATTCCATGCAAATGAAAATCAAAAGAAAGCTGGAGTAACAATACTCATATTAGATAAAATAGACTTTAAAATAAAGAATATTACAAGATACAAGGAAGGACACTACATAATGATCAAGGGATCAATCCAAGAAGAAGATATAACAATTATAAATATATATGCATTCCAAATAGGAGCACCTCCATCCATAAGGCAACTGCTAACAGCTATAAAAGGGGAAATCGACAGTAACAGAGTAATAGTGGGAGACCTTAACACCTCACTTAAACCAGTGGACATATCAACCAAACAGAAAATTAACAAGGAAACACAAGCTTTAAATGACACAATAGACCAGAGAGATTTAGTTGATATTTATAGGACATTCCATCCAAAAACAGAAGATTACACTTTCTTCTCAAGTGCACATGGAATATTCTCCAGGATAGATCATATCTTGGGTAACAAATCAAGCCTCAGTAAATTTAAGAAAATTGAAATCATATCAAGCATCTTTTCTGACCACAGCACTATGAGATTAGAAATGAATACAGGGGAAAAAATGTTAAAAAAAAAACACATGGAGGCTAAACAATACGTTACTAAATAACCAAGAGATCACTGAAGAAATCAAAAAATACCTAGAGAAAAATGACAATTAAAACACGACAATCCAAAACCTATGGGATGCAGCAAAGGCAGTTCTAAGAAGGAAGTTTATAGCTATACAAGCCTACCTGAAGAAACAAGAAAAATCTGAAATAAAAAATCTAACCCTACACCTACAGGAACTAGAGAAAGAAGAACAAACAAACTGCAAAGTTTGCAGAAGGAAAGAAATCATAAAGATCAGAGTAGAAATAAATGAAATAGAAACAAAGAAATCAATAGCAAAGATCAATAAAACTAAAAGCTTGTTTTTTGAGCAGATAAATAAAATTGATAAACCTTTAGACAGACTCATCAAGAAAAAGAGGGCGAGGACTGAAATCAATAAAATTAGAAATGAAGAAGGAGAAGTTACAACAGACACCACAGAAATACAAAGCATCCTATGAAGCTACTACAAGCAACTCTATGCCAATAAAATGGACAAACTGGAATAAATGGACAAATTCTTAGAAAGGTATAGCCTTCCAAGACTGAACCAGGAAGAAATAGAAAATATGAACATTTATGATAAAAACTCTCCAGAAAGTGGGCATAGAGGGAACCTACCTCAACATAAAAAAGGCCATATATGAAAAACCCACAGCAAACAGCATTCTCAATGGTGAAAAACTGAAACCATTTCCAGTAAGATCAGGAAGAAGACAAGGATGTCCACTCCTGCCACTATTATTCAACATAGTTTTGGAAGTCCTAGCCACAGCAATCAGAGAAGAAAAAGAAATAAAAGGAATACAAATTGGAAAAGAAGAAGGAAAACTGTCACTCTTTTTAGATGACATGATACTATACATAGAGAATCCTAAAGATGCCACCAGAAAACTTCTAGGGCTAATCAATGAATTTGGTAAAGTTTCAGGATACAAAATTAATGCACAGATATCTCTTGCATTCCCATACACTAATGATGAAAAATCTGAAAGAGAAATTAAGGAAACACTCCCATTTACCAATGCAACAAAAAGAATAAAATACCTAGGAATAAACCTACCTAGGGAGAAAAAAGACCTGTATGCAGAAAACTATAAGATACTAATGAAAGAAATGAAAGATGATACCAACAGATGAAGAGATATACCATGTTCTTGGATTGGAACAATCAATATTGTGAAAATGACTATACTACCCAAAGCCATCTACAGATTCAATGCAATCCCTATCAATTTACCAATGGCGTTTAATACAGAAGTAGAACAAAAAATCTTAAAATTTGTATGGAGACACAAAAGACCCCAAATAAACAAAGCAGACTTGAGGGAAAAAATGGAGCTGGAGGAATCAGACTCCCTGGCTTCAGACTATAATACAAAGCTACAGTAATCAAGACAATATGGTACTGGCACAAAACAGAAATATAGATTAATGGAACAGGATAGAAAGCCCAGAGGTAAACCCACGTACCTATGGACAACTAATCTATGAAAAAGGAGGCAAAGATATCAGTGGAGAAAAGACAGTCTCTTCAATAAGTGTTGCTGGGAAAACTGGACAGCTACATGCAAAAGAATGAAATGAGAACACTCCCTAACACCATACACAAAAATAAATTCAACATTGATTAGAGACTGAAATGTAAGACCAGACACTATAAAACTCTTATTGGAGGGGCTTCCCTGGTGGCACAGTGGTTGAGAGTCCACCTGCCGATGCAGGGGACACGGGTTCGTGCCCTGGTCCGGGAAGATCTCACATGCCGCTGAGCGGCTGGGCCCGTGAGCCATGGCTGTTGAACCTGCACGTCTGGAGCCTGTGCTCCACAACAGGAGAGGCCACAACAGTGAGAGGCCCGCGTATCGCAAAAAAAAAAACCAAAACAACAACAACAAAAAAAACCTCTTAGAGGAAAACATAGGAAGAACACTGTTTGACATAAATCACAGCAAAATCTTTTTTGATCCACCTCCCTGAGTAATGGAAATAAAAATAAACAAATGGGACCAAATGAAACTTAAAAGCTTTTGCAAAACAAAGGAAACTACAAATTAGACGAAAAGACAACCCTCAGAATGGGAGAAAATATTTGCCAACGAATCAACAGACAAAGGATTAATGTCCAAAATATATAAACAGCTCATGCATCTCAATATTATAAAAACAAAAACCCAATCAAAAAATGGGCAGAAGACCTAAAGAGACATTTCTCCAAAGAAGATATACAGATTGCCAACAAACATGAAAGTATGCTCAACATCACCAATTATTAGAGAAATGTAAATCAACACTACAATGAGGTATCACCTCACACCAGTTAAAATGGGCATCATCAGAAAATCTACAAACAACAAAGGCTGGAGAGGGTGTGGAGAAAAGGGAACCCTCTTGCACTGTTGGTGGGAATGTAAATTGGTAGAGCCGCTATGGAGAACAGTATGGAGGTTCCTTAAAAATCTAAAAATAGAATTACCATATGAACCAGCAATCCCACTACTGGGCATATACCCAGAGAAAACCACAATTCAAAAAGACACATGCACTCCAATGTTCATTGCTGCACTATTTACAATAGCCAGGCCATGGAAGCAACCTAAATGCCAATCGACAGACGAATGCATAAAGAAGATGTGGTACATATATAGAATGGAATATTACTCAGCCATAAAAGGAACGAAATTGGGTCATTTGTAGAGACGTGGGTGAATCTAGAGACTGTCATACAGAGTGAAGTAAGTCAGGAAGAGAAAAACAAATATCTTATATTAACGCATATATGTGGAACCTAGAAAAATGGTACAGATGAACCGGCTTGCAGGTCAGAAACAGAAACACAGATGTAGAGAAGAAACATACAGACACCAAGGGGGGAAAGCAGCTGGGGGTGGTGGTGGTGGTGTGATGAATTTGGAGATTGGGATTGACATGTATACACTGATGTGTATAAAATGGATGACTAATAAGAACCTTCTGTAGAAAAAAATAAAATAAAATTCAAAAAAAATTTTTTTAATATTAACACTTTTTACAGCAGGTATTATGACCACAGTGTACTTAAATTGTACTATAAATGTCACTTCTTTCTACATAGTCTTCTGAATATAATTTATATTTTACGTTGCAACTTCAATTCAAAAAATGGCCATCATTATGATTATCAATGATAGTTCTTAGGTGTAACATAAAAGTGAACCTATACCTTGTGGATGGACCTTAAGGAAATTTGCACTTATATTAAGTGGCATGAACTACTGTGCATTTTGCATTCTTAGGTCTTCTCGTGAATGGTTGTTTTTGTCCTCTTTCTGATTGTCAGATTGATGTCATTTGTCTGCTCACTGTAACCTCTTTTTCCTTTTTAATTTGCTGCTTTAATTTTCCATTATCATTGAAGAAAAAGATAAATTCTTGTTAGCAATTACTTCTTCGCTGAGATACTATTAGAAAGTCCATATTTAATTGAAAAACTTTGTGCTATTTATTTTTGACTGTTCAGGTATCACTTTGCCTCAGTTTCTACTTTTAACTATGTCCTTTTTCAACGAGATATTACATAGCTCATTCAAAATGTGTGGAGGAAGTTGAATGGGAAGAATTTGGCACAAAAATGTGAACACAGCCGTGAAGTCAATGGCAACAGAAAAAGGGAGGAGGGAGGGAGCTCTATATAAGATTTCAGCAAAATCAGGGATTTATATCCCAAATACTTGTTATGAAGCTAAGCAAGGAAGAATCCTCTTTTGAATTGATGTTACTTCTTTACAGACGTTTGTGTCTCAGTGATAAGTGAAATTAACCATAATAATCTACCCAATAGATTGAGAGGACCCACATATACTATTCAATTGCCATAATTCAATCTCATGATTTGGGGAAACTTACCAGGGGAAAAAAGCTGATTAACTTTCGTTTTAAGAGATACATGTGGGCTTCCCTGGTGGCGCAGTGGTTGAGAGTCCACCTGCCGATGCAGGCGACACGGGTCTGTGCCCCGGTCCGAGAAGATCCCACATGCCACGGAGTGGCTGGGCCCGTGAGCCATGGCCGCTGAGCCTGTGCGTCCGGAGCCTGTGCTCCGCAACGGGAGAGGCCACAACAGTGAGAGGCCCGCGTATCGCAAAAAAAAAAAAAAAAAGAGATACATGTAACAGAAATACTTACCTCTATTCTTTCCTGAAACTCCATTAAAGTAACAGTAACAAAAATAAAATGATTAAATGAAAAATAACAAGTAGACAGAAGAGAGACCTTCATTACCAAGAAGTTTAAACAAACTTATGAAAGGTGTAAAAAGGTTAGAAGAATGGCCTATGAAGGTGCCGGATGAAAGAAGCTGAAGGTTCATTTATGTACAAAGCAGACTATTTCTGCAGAGAGAGCCCTGCAGAACCTGGAGAGGCTCAGGATTCAGACAACAAATGAAGGAATATTCTGAATCACAGAATAAAAGAGTCGAAAGCATCCACTTCCATGGACATAGAAACTGTCATACAGACTGAAGTAGGTCAGAAAGAGAAAAACAAATATCTTATATTAACATATATATGTGGAATCTAGAAAAATGGTACAGATGAACCGGTTTGCAAGGCAGAAATAGAGACACAGTTGTAGGGAACAAACATATGGACACCACTGGGGGGGAGCAGGTAGTGGTGGTGGGATGAATTGGAAGATTGGGATTGACATGTATACATTAATACATATAAAATAGGTAACTAATAAGAACCTGCTGTATTTAAAAAATGAATAAATAAAATAAAATTCAATAAATAAATAAATAAGCATCCACTTCCATAACCCAAAGCACAACTTTGGACAGCCAAGTGCTTTTGCCAACCGCTCAGGCAAAAAACATGAGGTGGTAGTTCAAGTAATTTATTAAACATACAAAATAACCAGGGTAGAGGGGGTCAGAGCACCAGAGTAAAGGCCTCTGCATTCCAGCTTTTAGACTCTCCTGGCTAATTGCTACCTACTCTCTACAAAAAAAAGTTTGTCTCTTCACAAGATGCAATAAACCAAATAAGGATTCTTTAAACTCCCAGTGAAGGCTCACTAGACTTTGAAGAAAGCCTGTAATCAAAGTGAAAAATACTGAGTAAAAGAAATATAAAATTAAAATGATGGTAGCGGAGGTGAGGCAGGGACTGGTGAAGATAACTAAAGATAATTATAGCACCTCTAAATTATTATTCCTAGATAGATTTGAGGGGATATTTTTTCCTTAAAATAAGAAGATAAGGGTATGAATTAAAGCAATTTTAAATTGTAAAATTAATTTTAAATTGTAAAAGCAATTCAGAATTATAAACCTGATTATCAAAAGAAGGAAACATTTAATGAAAGAGTTTGAAGACAAATTTTTGAAACTCAGATAGTCTGAAAAAAAGAAAAAGAAATGTGAATATTAAAGAAAAATAAAATAAAATCCAATCTAAATACTTTAGTGACCACTTAATCAAAGTTTATCAAAAGAGAATGTTAGATGAACAAAGGGGAAAGTCTCAAAGATATGAGAAGATAGTCAGAGTTGAAGGATTTGAGTCTCTAGATTGAATGAACTCACCAAATGCCCATCACATTAAAGGATTAAAAACAAGACAACTAAAAATAGCACCAGGAAGTTTCAAAACTCTAATAATAAAGAGAAGATACAATGTTACCACTGAGAAGTAATATTTACTATTACAATTATCAGATTGACATTTGGCTTCTTATTAATAATAATAGATAGTCAGGGTAATGGAGAAATACTCTAGAAGTTCTGAGGGCAGAAGGATGATTAAACTAAAGCTGTATAACAAGCAAGCTATCAATCACATGTGAAAGCATTCTAAGACCATAGGATAGATCCTGTGGCCTGGTAGCATGACCACCAGAGTCACCAGGGAAATTGCTAGTTTCCCTACAGCACTGAGTTTTGAACTCTACTTGAACCAGGTTGTGTAGCCTGGAGAGGCTGAAAATGACAGAAGAGGGTAGTTTTTGGTGGTCTGAGTGTATTATGTTTTACAACCATCTCATTTGGTGCTAGCCTTCATTTTGTGCTTTATTTAGATTAGCCCAGAGGTTAATTTAGAGATTGATGAGATTTCCTAAATGAGGTTATGTTTAGCCCATCTGGACTGCTTACTAGACTACTCATTCCAATACTCCTGTAGTTGGCTATGTACAAAAACTGTTATATTTCCAAAAGACGTGATGTCTCCTTCACTCATTCAAAATTTATGATTCAACATCACTGAAGGCTAGTGATGCTTTTTGTTTCTTGGATGAATGTGACAACTTATGGAGATACTTTAATCTTCTCATCGTTTTCCTGAGTTTATAAAAACCAAAAGTATAGATATCTTAATAAAAGATATCTTTAAAGATATCTTAATAAAATAGGATAAGTTAAAGATATCTTAATAAAATAGGATAAGTGGGCTGACTAACATGACTTACTTAATGTTCTCACCAACTTTGAACATAGCAATTTTATGAAAACTGTCAAAATATAAGACTGGGAATTAAGATACCCTAAGTTCTACTGCAAGCTGTCCCATCAAATAAGATTCTGGAAAAGTCATTAGATTGTGCTTTCTGCAAAAGATATGCAGAGGTACTCTAGTCTTATTTCTAAAATGATCTGTAACTAATGACTTGCCTTCTCAATGTGTATTTTGGGGAAAGAAAATATTTCACTCTCATTATAAAGTCTAGGATTTGAAGCATTACTATCTGAATACTAAGCACCTACAGTAGATATCTTCTGCAGGAAGAGATGGAAACTCCAGTTGGCAGATAAGCCAAGAGCTCTTCTCTATTTCTATAAAAACTATTTAAGGCTATGTAATGAGGGCAAGAAACTGTACTTTCTTGAATTTCTGAAAACTGGGTCAAAGCACATTAATTACTGAACATGGTTAGAAGAGCCCTGTTGACAAGGAAGCTATGGAAATGCAGTTACAAAAGATGAAAAGATGGGACTTCCCTGGTGGCTCAGTGGTTAAGAATCTGCCTGCCAATGCAGGGAACACGGGTTCAAGCCCTGGTCCGGGAAGATCCCACTTGCCACGGAGCAACTAAGCCTGTGCACCACAACTACTGAAGCTGCGTGCCTATAGTCCATGCTCCGCAGCAAGAGCAGCCACCGCAATGAGAAACCTGTGCACCGCAACGAAGAGTAGCCCCCGCTCGCCTCAACTAGAGAAAGCCTGCGCACAGCAATGAAGACCCAATGCAGCCAAAAATAAATAAATAAAATAAATAAATTTTTTACAATACCCTAAAACTTTCCAGATTTGATTAAAAATATCATTAGTCTACATATCCAAGAACATTTATTCTGTAGAATAAATACAGAAAGATCCACACCGGGGCTTCCCTGGTGGCGCAGTGGTTGAGAATCAGCCTGCTAATCAGGGGACATGGGTTCGAGCCCTAGTCTGGGAAGATCCCACATGCCGCAGAGCAACTGTGCCCGTGAGCCACAACTACTGAGCCTGCGTGTCTGGAGTCTGTGCTCCGCAATAAGAGAGGCCGCGATAGTGAGAAGTCCATGCACCACAATGAAGAGTGGCCCTCTCTTGCCACAACTAGAGAAAGCCCTTGCCCAGAAATGAAGATCCAACACAGCCAAAAAAAAAAAAGATCCACACCAAGGCAATCATAATCAAACATAATCAAAGACAAACTTGAAAGTAGAAAAGGATTTTCAATAACATTAACAGCTAATTTTTATCAAAAACCTTTGCAAGGCAGAAATAGAGACACAGATGTAGAGAACAAACATATGGACACCAAGGGGGGAAAGCCAGGGGTGGGATGAATTGGGAGATTGGGATTGACATATATACACCAATATGTATAAAATAGGTAACTACTGAGAACCTGCTGTTAGAGCACAGGGAACCCTACTTCAATTTGTTGTACAGTAGAACCTAACACAACATTGTAAAACAACGATACCCCAATTAAGATGAAAAAGTGCTAAGAGGAGTGGCCAAGATGGAGGACTATGAAGACCCTGAGCTCACCTTCTCTCATGGGTACACCAAAATTACAATTATTCACACATAAATTATTGATGAGAAAAAACTGGAAGACTAGCAGAAAATATCTTGCACAACTAAAGATATAAAGAAGGAGCCACAATGAGACGTATAGGAGAGGTGGAAATGTGGTACAGTCAATGTGGTACCCCTGGGTGGGTAACCCACAAATGTGAGGATAATTACAATTGCAGAGGTTCTCCCAAAGAAGCAAGGGGTTCGAGACCCAAATTGGGCTCCCCAGCCTGGAGGTACTGCACCAGGAAGATGGTTCCTCCAGAACATTTGGCTTTGAAGGCAGGCAGGGCTTGCTTTCAGGAGAGCCAGAGGGCTATAGGAGATAAAGGGCACACACAGAATCTCACATGCTTCGGGAACCAGGGCAGAAGCAGTCATTTGAAAGAAGCCTGGATCAGAGCAACATGCTGATCTTGGAGAGCCTCCTGGAGAGGCAGAAGGCAGCAGGGGGCTTGCCCCAGGGACATAGACACTGGTGGCAGCCATTTGGGGAGCTCATTCTGCCATGTGGCCCGGGTGCTGGCAAGACCCATTTTGGAGTCCTGCCTCTAGCTTATAAGTGCCAGGACTCAGCCCCATCCATCAGCCTGTGGGCTGGGACACCTTAGGACAAGCAATGAGCTGAGTGGAGACACAGCTGTACCCACCAGTAGGCTTGCTGCCTTAATACCGCACAGCCCGCACCTGCCTCAGGACCTGGCCCTGTCCACCAGAGGACCCTGGACCCAGGGGTCCTCTGGCACTATCACTGAACGGAAGGTAAATACCAGATCTGAGACAACTTGGACACCTCAGCCAGCCACCATGGGATCTACCCCACTCACCAGTGGGCCAACACCAGCTTTGGGACAGCCCAAACCCAACAGCGAGCCATGTCAAAAACCAGTCCTACCCACCAGCAAGCCAACTCTAGATCTGAGGCTGCCAGCCCCACATTCACCCACTGCAGCACACATCTCTGCCCACCAGTAGACCAGAACTACACCAGGACCTCCTGAGGCCATGTGGCCAGCAGGTGACCTGAGCCTGTCTTCCAGTGGCTGGGAGCCTCCTTGCAAGGCAAGGCATGGCAACCAACCAAACCAGAGGCCAGAAGGACCCATATAGGCAAAATAGGGAGCACCTCTAGAGCATAGAGCCAAATAAGAATCTAGATTTCAAAATCATTATAGAATTCCTTCCCAAACATTTTATGATGAGAGTGGGAACATGAAAATTGGCTCTATGGTAGTATCACTAAGTAATTTCAATGAAAATATCCTTTTCACATTATGTTTAGAAAAAAGAAATGAGTCTATCATTATTCCAAAAAATTTCCTAGATAAAGGACTCAGAAGATAAAATCTCTCTTGCCTGTCTTGATTGCATTCTCCTACATGGTTAGAATAGCCATTGTCTCCCTCTGTCTCTTTTTTGTTTCCTAACCCAGCAACCTGCATCCTCATATTTCAAAATCTCTATCATTCTATCTTATGTAGGAGTCTCATTCCCACCAGAATTCTGGGAAAACAGTGTCTATTGGCTCTTTGCCAGAAATCCACTGTTCCTAAGTTTTAAATTAATAGAGCAATACAATTTCTGGAGGTTCCTTTTCATCCTTGTTTATTTATTTATTTATTTATTTAAACGTCCTTAAGGCTTCAAGGGTTGCCGTAGATGTGCAGGGGCAATGATGCCGTGTAGCACCTTCTAGGACTGTATTTCATCAGCCAATCAAGTCAGGGGTTGTGAAGCTGAAGCCAATGGGTTCAGACCAGGGGCGGGGCTTACAGCAAGTAACTGTCAGTGAGATAGCAGTTAGTTGCGGCTGTTCTAGGGTGAACGGATTAGGTAGCCTCCACTTCTCACCTACATACCACACGATACTCCTCCTGAGGCTCTAGATGGTGAGTCCTCCCTTGGCTTCCCCTTCAGGAAGTTGCCCTTCTCCTTGGGTACTTTCTTCCGCAAAGAAGAACAAATGCTCCCACAGTATTCCAGCTACAGATTCAGCCAGCCACTCCCTCTTGTAGTTTCCAACTTTCCTATGGCAGCCAATCAAACACTTTTCCGAAGATCAACCAGCCTTTCAGTGTGAATTTCTGTCCCTTAGCCCCTGCCCCTCCTCCATTACACTTCCCATATCAACTTTCCAGACTGTGGTTCACCTGCCTGGTGATTGTTCCCTTTTGCCTTATGAGCACCAAGAGGAAAGCACACTGATGCCGTGGTGAATCTCCTCAGGTGTATGCAGCAGAGCCGAGAGGGAGGAGGGGCTCGTTCTGAGTGAAGAAGCCTTAGGAGGGCAACAGACTGCCCACCTTCGGAGTCTGTGAGTAAGGCCCCGCTGTATTGTGTGGAGAGTCTTCTGAAGAGACAATCCAACCCCAGTTCTGTATCTGCCATAAATCAATGAGAGCTTTACAGCTAATGAAGATTACTGGGATCCCACAGCTCTCTTTTCAGGATAATTTTGTCACCAAATTCCTGCAAAATGTGGTGATTAAAAGGAAGAAAGATTTCCCATTTTCAAGTACAGAGTGAATCAGTACGATTTCCACTCCATGAGAGAGAATTTCTCAAGGCTAAGTGATGTTCAGGACAAATCCATATGCCATTTTTGAGAGGACAATTATTAACTCCACACAGAAAGAGATTTGAGGCATTATTTAATTTATTGATAAGTTACTATAGGAAACCTATGTGGCAATTTCAAGGCAAATCAATATTTTTTACCTAATGAGGCATTAACTCACAAACTTATTCAAAATTGTCAAAAGTCAATTTAAGCTGAAGAGGAGTTTTAATTACATTGAAAATCTGTTTAATCTAAACTGCTACTTCTTTACCCATATCCTTTAAAGTATCAAACTAGAATGATATTAGCATTTACATGCTAACTTAACATGAGATCATTTTGGTCAGGGGAAAGGTTTGTTAGGAGAATTTGGAGTAGAGATTGAAGAAGCCAAATTGAGTATTTACAGCCAAACAAGGAAATTCTGTTGAACTTGATCATATATGTCCCTAAAGTTCAAGAATAATTAAGATTTGCAGTAATTTTATTCTTTTATGAAAGAGATTTATTAGGATTGAGTGTATAAACACTTATTAAGGTTTTCTTTTTTAATTTATTTTTTTATTGGGGTATAGTTGTTTTACAATGCTGTGTTAGATTCTACTGTACAGTGAAGTGGAGTTCCCTGTGCTATACAGTAGGTTCTCATTAGTAATCTATTTTTTACATATTAGTGTATATATGTCAATCCCAATCTCCCAATTCATCCCACACCCCCTTTCCCCTTTTGGTGTCCATACATTTGTTCTCTATGCCTGTGTCTCTATTTCTGCCTTGCAAACAGGTTCATCTGTACCGTTTTCCTAGATTCCACATATATGCGTTAATAATATATGATATTTGTTTTTCTCTTTCTGACTTACTTCACTCTGTATGACAGCCTCTAGGTCCATCCACATCTCTACAAATGACCCCATTTCATTCCTTTTTATGGCTGAGTAATATTCCATTATATGTATGTACCACATCTTCTTTATCAATTCATATGTCGATGGGCATTTAGGTTGCTTCCATGACCTGGCTATTGTAAATAGCACCACAATGAACATTGGGGTACATGTGTCTTTTTGAGTCATGGCTATTAAGGTTTCAAATAAACAATTTTAGAAATGAGAAAATGCTTATGGGAACATGTGTCCCTGCTTTTAGTTTGGAAAACAATAATTTCCTTAACTGTATTAAATTCTGAGAGCCTATAGGAATGTATAACTATGATGCAGAAAATAGTTTTCCTTTTTTGGTCAAACCCATTTGCTCCAGAATATTTAGTCCAGGAGTAACAGTGAGAAAATTAATAGGTGAAATTGACAATGTTTTCCTAAATAGTTTGATGCTGGGAGCAGATACCATCAGTCTATCACAATGTTCTTCCCTAATGGCACAGATTTCTCCTAGAGCAGTGCTTCTAAATAATGGCTGATTATTAGAATCACTGGGAAGTTTTTAGGTTCCTAATACTCAGGTTGCACCTTAGACCAATTAAATTAACCTCTGTGGTACCACCCAGGTATCTGTATTTTTAAAACTCTCTGATTCCAATATGCAGTCAAGGTTGAAAATCTCTGTCTTAGAGGGATAACTGAGCTTGCTCTCCTCTATCACTTAAATTACTATCAAGAGCCCTTGGTCTACTTTCAGTTCTTAACATGTTAAAGTGAGGTTAAGGAATTTAGAAATCCTTTGAGGAAAAATGAAACAAATCAAAAATAAGCAGCCCCAAACATCAGGGAACTGGTCTGACACCCAGAGCTAGGTGTCACCTAGTATTACTACAAGCTGGTCTGATGCTCACAGCTAGTCCATGCTGTTCTCCTACCGGACATATAATCTCACAGAACATCAAAATCAGATGAGTTCACTAGGAGACCGTAAATAAAGTTGGACAAAAAGAAGTCACCATGCAACCCATACAGTACCAAACATCCCCTCCCTCATCTAAAATGAGTGGCTGCTGCTTCTGTACTCATCACAGCTTTATCCCCATTCTAGTCTGCTTTCTCTATACATAAGATTTATTGAGATACCCAATCACAGAATTGTCCTTGCTTTTTTTTTTTTGCGGTATGCGGCTTCTCACTGTTGTGGCCTCTCCCGTTGCGGAGCACAGGCTATGGACGCGCAGACTCAGCGGCCATGGCTCACGGGCCCAGCCGCTCCGCGGCACGTGGGATCTTCCCGGACCGGGGCACGAACCCGTATCCCCTGCATCGGCAGGCGGACTCCCAACCACTGCGCCACCAGGGAAGCCCTGTCCTTGCTTTGTGACAGCACCCAAGTTATAGCAAACTTTCACTTCCTTAGACCTTCTCCAAAATTACCCAGATCCACAATTAGTTCTTTCTAACATCCTTTTACTGAACCTCCCAACAGTTCCCCAGGGTGAATGGCCTCCCTCACTGAGACACATTATAAACCAAACTTGTCAACTACAGTTGTGTTTCTGGGGTCTTCACCAGAAGGGCATTGATACCCTTTCTCAAAATATCTGACTCAAGAATATTGAAAATAAGCTGGCTTTGAGACTGAAAACTGAGCAATGTTGCCTTTGAATTGGGTGAATCACAGTGGTTACTACCATTGGCTACACATTAAAATTTCCTGGGGAGCCCAAGCTGCCACCTAGACTGATTTAAATAGGAATCGCTGAGGATAAGACTCAGGCAATAGTATCGTTATAGCTCCCCAGGTGATTTCAAATAAAATTATAAATACAGGGAGAGGAATTACATAGACTGGGAAACTATACAAATTAGAAAACTGAGGCCAACAGCAAGTTGCTCAGAGTCTTTTACCCTGCAAGCAGCAGCCCATCAGATCTTTGCATGCAGAGAGTCGCAATCTGACCAGAGAATCGACACTTTTACATCGGTGCTAATATGGTACAACGTTTGTAAACAGTGTTCACAAGGCCCTTTGATGCTGGTGTTACAATACCATGTGGAAAGAAGTAGAAGGTATAATTATATAAGGATGAACAGAGCTATATAAATAAAATATATAAAAGCCACTAGATGACATGACTGTGCATATTTTTTTTTGTTTTTGAAATGCTTCTTTACATATTTATTTCAAAAATATTCACAATAAGCATGTACTCATTTAATTTTCTTTCAAAAGGTTGTTTTTATAGTCAGTAAAGAGCATATTATAAAACATATGTATGTGAAATATGAAACTGAAAAAGACATTGCTGGATTGTGAGAGGAAGTTTAGTAATAACTGATTGCTTAGCGGGGCAGCCAGATGAGATGCTAATAGACATGAGAAAAGGTTAAGCTAATATTATGAGAGAATTGGAAGAGTTCCCTGCATGAAGTTTAAGACCCCGACGTAAAACTTTCCTCACCATGGGAAGCAAGTGGGATTGGCAGACTGCAGCTATTACCTATTTCTTCAAACCAAGACACACCATGGCCTTTGTTCCTTTTCCAAGAAGTAACAATAGAAACATGTAACAACTCCCTTGTTTTAAATCATCTTGTTTTCAATATTTTTCTTAGGTCCTTGGTTGCTATAAAAATATTTAAAAGTTAGAGAAAACATGGCCTATCAATGTCTCAGAGGAGATAAAAGAAGGCTGTTATTAAACATCATCATAGTCTATTCATTTCTGTCTGGATAGAACAACAAAAGAGATCAGAATATTCTCACCACCACCACTTCTTACTTTGGAATAGCTGCCGGAACATGCTTCCAGAGGCTCAGATAAGCTGAGAGCAGACCCCTGGTTGTCCATCCTCAGAACTAAGTAACCTGCACCAGCTTGTGGTCCTGGTGACTGGTTAGATGAAAAATCCTCTTTTCAGCTGGATAGATACAGGATGAAAATAGCTGAGTAGTGCTTGGCATCATAAGAACACAGGATGACACTGGCTTGTCTCTATCACTTGGGGTTGTAATTCTTCTACCATCTAAATTGAAAACATCATAGAAGAGGGAGGCATCCCTAATTTGGGCACACCTTAAGAAATCACTAGAAATAACTAAAGAGAAATATAGGCTTTTTATTTATTTTTTAAGAAAAGCTGTAGAAGGCCACCAAGAAGGAAAATCTTATGTTCTTTTGGTCCTAGGTGAGTTTTGCAGAGAGTCCTAAGAGTTGGATTCAGACGGCCTACGAGAAACCACAGGATGAGTGTCCCTGTTTCTAATTTCACTTTTCTTAACAAAGGATTTACCAACATATGGCTGGATATTTTTAGGACAACATTCACGAAAACTTCTCAGGACCTCCCTGATATCATTCTAATATTGTCTTTGATCTGTACGATTGGAGGTAGGTGTAATTCCTTTTATTTAAGTGTGTTTTGTGCTTGTATTTTGTAAATGTCACCATAGAGAATTAAGAAAAGTAGCAATAATAGGAAATTAGATTTTTTTTTCTAAATTCATACCTCTATACCAAGATTTTCAATCAAATGAATCCAACGGTAATCTGCCCCTGAGGAGAGACCATGTAGATCTGATCCACATTCTTCACCTCTATTGAGTTCAGAGTATTCATACCTTCTTACTTGCTAGGTCGTGGTTAGATTTAAGTGATGTGGAGAATTGAACCAGATAAGCAGAAAATCAAAGGTTAGGGATTTTATTGTTACCTGCATCATCATAAACTAGAGTTTCATTCATATTTTAAAATTAGGTGTCCCACAGATTTCTTCACTTGGAAAAAGAATTTTCAAAGTGATAGGTCTTCTGAATGATTCAGTTACTTTTTAACCCCTTGGTAGGTGTTCCCTTAGGTTTTGTCCAAATGGTAAATTATGCCCAGCTTTTATGAGAAGAAAAGAACACTGTAGAAATCAAAAGAAAGCACATTTTTTGCATGTGCTTTTGACCTGATTAGGAATTGTATTACAAAGAATTAGAAACATTAAACTGAAGGAAATGCTGTGATACTACTTATTGCACCTTGAAAAAAATTATAAACAAAGTTAAATATTCATTTTATAGGCTTTCTAATGGGTAGTAGGTAATTAGTAATAGGTAGCTAGTTTTTCTCATTATTAAATTATTATACTAATTCCTCATTGCTATCTTGGGAATCAGCCAGGATATTTCATTTAAGGTTAGTAATTTATTAATCCCTCATTGCAGGATTGCTAAAGAAATGAATATCTGATTTATAGCATGTACATAAACTGCTGCAAATATTTTAGTAGGAACACAAGAACGAACGATTACTAGCAATATTTAATAAAGATTCTAAGAAAATGATAGACTTTGTAAAAGAAGTAAAGCATGAATTTAGTGGATGACCAATTATACTGATTCTATATGCTTAAGTGTGAGGGAGGGTTTCAGTTACAGGAATATAGCAAGTAAGGAGTGGTGCAGTATTTCATTGTCCTCAGTATTAAGAAGTCATGTCCAATTAAAGTTCTATAAATGTGGTATTTCACTGCCTTTCAATAGACATATTTTTTTGCAGCATTTTTGAACCTACACTTGAAAGACTTTCCAATTCCTCTCCCTGTGATATTATTTTTATTTGGATGCAGTTTTGAAATGTTCAGTTTTACATCTGACCAGGTGTGTATAGTAAATATGAGTAAATATAGTAAATATAGTAAATATTTTATATATCTGACTATATCTAAGATTCATATAAATACAAAGATGGCTTAAGAAAATTTGTAAACATATTTCTTCACTGCTGTGCCAGTTGATAGAGGCTTATGATGTGGATAACGTCATATCAGCTGTGTAGAAGAAGGAACCAGGCATGAAAGAGCTGAAATCCAGGTAACATAGTCAAAACAGAGCCTAGGTCTGAAACTAGGTAGGCAATTCAGAATGAGTACATGTACAGCTGCTAAGAATGTGAGTAGCTGAGTATTTAATCATAATTCAAAACCTTAGACAAGAAATTGGTAAACAAGATAGAAGCCCAGAGAGACTTTGAGCTACTGATACAGGACTCTAGTGGCAAGAGAATTCTGACATTGAACAAATCTATTGCCTTGGGAATGTTTCATAGTGTTCCCATTAGAATAGAGGCTACTCTCTAAGTGCACCTGCCTTAGAATATTTCAAGAAACATACACTGAACCTCTTACATGGAGCTGGAAGTGAGGAACAAGACAAAGTATATAGTCAAGGCATATACAGTATTACTAAATAGTTGGGAACAGCCGGAGTCAGGTAAAGGAGAGACAATATGCTTACTACAAGGAATATAGAATGCATTATTGACACATTAAATAGTCCTCTAGCCCAGGGGTTGGCGGCAAAGTGTTTTCTGTAAAAGGCCATATAGTACATATTTTAGACTATGAAGGCCATATGATCTCTGTCACAACTACTCAACTCTGCCATTGTAGTTTAAAAGCAGCCATAGACGATACATAAGTAAATTGGTATGGCTGTATTCCAATAATACTTTATTTATGAAAACAGGCATTGAGCCAGATTTGTTCCCAGGGCCCATAGTTTGCCAACACTTGCCCTAGTTAATCAGTATATAAACACGAACGTGTGTGAAAATGATTGACTTTCCCAAACAAATTTAACCAGTGATGTTAAAAACCATAATGGAAACCATGTATCCATGCCAGAACCAGAAGCAGATTACTCCTTCATTTGTCATGAACAGGTTTTATAATCATCTGATTTTTGACATAAGTGCAATTTTAAGTACTTCTATAAACTTTACTATTTGTCAACAACTCTTTAAAGGAAGAGACCATATGTTGAGAACTGTGAACGGTCTAAGATTTTACTCAACTTTCAATCTAATAATTTTGCTTGCCACAGTTTCATCGTCCTGGCAAAAGACACGGGACTCCTGGGCTAGAAACAAAGGACTTTATTACTCATAGCAATAACAGAAGCCAGAGTCTCCGCATTTTCTTGCCCCTGTTCCATGAGCCCCACAGGGAGAAGTAAAGAGGGCAAGGTGAAACCTGCATACACAATGGGTTGCATTATAGGAGAAGAAATCTGAGCTTAGAGAACTTGAATATTTTATGATGGGCAGTGAGCTCATCTGCCCTCTTGCTCCAGAGAGAGATAATATCTTTATAACACTGGACAGTATAGTAAACCTGCCTTTTTCTCTGGAGGGAGACACTTGCTTTATCTTCCAAAGCTGTTAGCCATACAAATATTCTTGAAAGAAAATATTCCTGGAAGAAAAGCAGTCAGTGCCCCCATCCATAGCATACAGAGAAACACAAGAGACCCATGAAGAATCATTTCCCAAATGCAAGGAGAGAGCCTAACACAGTAGGTACTCAGTGTTTCCTTAATGAGTGAATGTTGAATGGATGTGTTAACGAACCAAACTGGGTCTGCTTGCCCACGGGCAGTAAAGCCAATCTACTGACAGTGGGTTGTGGTGAAGGAAAGTGCAGCGTTTATTGTAAGGTGCCGTACAAGGAATATGGGACAGCTAGTGCTCAAAAAGCCTGAACTCCCCGATGGGTTTCAGCAAAGCATTTTTAAAAGCAAGGCAAAGGAAGGGAGTCCCAGGGTATATGATGAGCTCATGCACAATTCTCTGACTGGTTGATGGTGAGGTAAAGTAGAAAGATCAAAAATTGTTGCAAATATTTCCTGGTTCCAGCCAGACTCCTGAAGGGATGTGTTAATTTCTTTCATTTGGTGCGGCTGGCGGGGGTGGGGGGGGGGGGTTGCATCTGTAAAACAACTCAGGAAATGTGCATGAGATACTATTATCTAGGTACTTCAGAGAGGACCTAAAGCAGAGGATATAAGGGAGACATCTCTCTGGGGAAGGCCCCATAGGGTCCTGCTTGGTTACAGATGCCCATATAGGATTTAAAACTATCAACTAAATATTTTATGATAAACACCATTAATTGGTTATTTCATAATCTGCATTACCTTCCCAGTCTCTATCCCTGCTATTCTTCCATACACATCTTCTGTATAATCCATGGCTAATTACATAGTTTCTGGAAATTGATACGATTGTTTACTCCTTTGTGGATTTTGTGCATGATGATCCGTCTACCTGAAATCTCTTTCTTTCTCTTGTATGCCTGAAAATCTGCTACATACCCTTTAGTACTTTTGTCAAACTGTTTCCTATATCTATTCTTAAAAAAAAAAAAGAAAAAGAAGCATAGAGATGTTCATTAACCTTTTGCTGTAGTTGGTAATGATCTGATGCAAAATTATGAAAATCCAAGAGTTAAGACTTCAGCACTTACTATGTTGTGATTAATCTTTCTATCTTGTGCTAGGCATAGGAGTGCCTGGCATGTAGTCCATGCTAATAGACCAACAGATAAATGAGAAAATAACATTTTTATATTATTAGGTCCAAAACTATGCAGATGCCGTACAGTGGATGGATCCACATTTATTTTTTGATATATTTACACCAATAATTCTCTTTAATGTTGCATTTGACATGGATGTTTACCTGCTCCACAAGTTATTCTGGCAGGTAAGAAGTGTTATTTTCAATAATATTATTCACTCATGAACTACTACATGTTATCTGTGTTCAGATTTTTTTACAGTTTTAAAAATCAACTATATTTAGGTATAATTTATATGCAATAGTATGCATACATTTTGAGAGTACAGTTTGATGAGTTTTGACAAATATCAACCTATCAAGATATAGAAATTTCCATTATCCTAGAAAATTCCCTCAGACTTCTTTGAAGTCAATCCCTCATCAATGCCTCAGAGAGGTAAGTACTGATCCAACTTTCTCTTTTTTAATGATTCAATTTCATTTGATTTACCTTAGAAATTCTGTCCAAATATTATGTAATTTTTGGTACAGATAGTCATTTGCAAGGTCATGGGGTACAAGTGCAAAGACTAACTTTCTCATTACTTGTCATTTCTATATAGTATATTTCTTTTGAATATTAATTCAAAGAGAAAAGTAGGAAATCATTTCTATAGCCTTATTATTAAAGTCTCAAATAGATGCCAGGTGAAAAAATTTACATAGTGACTATTACAGGCATTATTTTCAAAAGTCATTCCTAAGCAAGATAAATTATATTCAATTAAATTGATTAAAAAATCCATTACATATTGTTTTTAGCAGGTTCTTCAAGATTTACATAACAGTGTCATTGTCTTCCATGTATGACTTAGATTCACAATCAAAAATAAGTCTCCACTTTGATACCACTGTAGTTTTCTTTTTTCCAAAAATTTTTACTTTTGATGAAGTTCAATTCATCAATTTTTCTTTTAGAATTTGTGTTTTTATGTCCTATTAAAAATTATTTGCCTATTCTAAGGTCACTAAGATCTTTTGCTATGTTTTCTTCTAGAAGTTTAATAGTTTTAGATTTCACATTTAGGTCTAAGATCCAATTTGAGTTAATTGTTTTATATGATGTGAGTTGGGTGTTCTGTTTCATTTTTTTTCATATGGACATTCAATTTTTACAAAATCATTTTTCTTCTTCCAGTTTTATTGAGATATAATCAATGTAGAGCACCATATAAGTTTAAGGGGTACATCATGATTTGACTTGTATACATCATGAAATGATTATCATAATAAATTTAGTGAACATCCATCATCTCACAGATACAAAATTAAAGAAATAGAAAAAAATATTTTTCTCTGTAATGAGAACACTTAGGATTTACTCTCTTGACAACTTTTGTGTGTAACATACAGCAGTGTTCATTATATTCATCATATTGTTGTACATCACATCCCTACTACTTATTTATTTTATAATTGAAAGTTTTGTACCTCTGGACTGCCTTCATCCAATTCTCCCTCTCACACCCCCTCCCACCCTGCCTCTGGTAACCACAAATCTGATCTCCTTTTCTATGAGTTTGGTTGCTTGTTTGTTTATTTTTGAAGTATAATTGACCTATACCACTGTGTTAGTTCCTGTTACACAACACAGTAGTTTGATATTTATATACTTTTCAAAATGATCATCACAATGTCTAGTTACAATATGCCACCGTACAAAGATGTTAACTAGTTATTGCCTATATTACCCACACTGTACATTTCATACCTGTGAATCATTTATTTTGCAACTGGAAGTTTGTACGTCTTAATCTCCCTCACCTATTTCTTTCCTTCTCCCAACCCCTCTCCAGGTGGCTACCTGTTTGTTCTCTATATCTATATAAATCTGTTTCTGTTTTGTTACATTTGTTCAGTTAGTTCTTGCCACAGATGGCAAGATTCCATTCTTTTGTGGTTGAGTAATATTCCATTGTGTGTCTGTGTGTTGTTTGTGTGTGTGTGTATATATATATATATATATATATATATATATATATACACACACACACACATATATAAACCGCATCTTCTTTATCCATCTATCGATGAACATTTAGGTTGCTTCCATACCTTGGCTATTGTAAATAATGCTGCAATGAACATAGAGTGCACATATATTTTTGAATGAGCATTTTCATTTGCTTTGTGTAAATACCCAAAAGTGGAATTGCCAGATGATAGGTAGTTCTATTTTTAATTTTTTGAGGAATCTCCATACCGTTTTCCATAGTGGCTGCACCAATTTACATTCCCATGAATGGTGCATGAGGTTTCCCTTTTCTCTACATCCTCTCTAAAACTTATTTGTTGTCTTTTTGATAATAGCCATTCTGACAGACGTGAGGCGATATCTCATTGTCGAAATCAGGGATTTGCATTTCCCTGATGATTAGTGATGTCGAGCACATTTTCATATGCCTATTGGCCATTTTTCTGTTTTCTTTGGAAAAATGTCTATTCAGATCCTCTGCCCATTACTTAATAGGTTTGTTTGTTTGTTTTTGATGTTAAGTATTATGACCTCTTTGTACATTTTGGATCTTAACCCCTTATTCAATATATTGTTTGCAAGTATCTTCTCCCATTCAGTAGGTGATCTTTTTGTTTTGTTGAGAGTTTCTTTCCTTCACTATGCAAAAGCTTTCTAGTTTCATGTAGTCCCATTTATTTATTTTTGCTTTTGTTTCCCTTGCCCAAAGAGACATAGCCAAAAAAAACGTTACTAAGACTGATAACAAAGATCTTACTACCTATGTTTTCTTCTAGAAGTTTTTCAGGTCTTACATTTAAGTCTTTAATCCATTTTGAATTTATTTTTGTGCAGGATGTGAGAGAGTAGTACAGTTTAATTATTTTGCATGTAGCTATTCAGTTTTCTCAACACCATTTTTTGAAGAGGCTGCCTTTCCCAAATCGTATATTTCTCCCTCCTTTGTCGTAGATTAATTGCCTATATAAGTGTGGGTTCATTTCTGGGCTTTCCATTCTGTTCCATTGATGCATGTTGCTGATCTCTTAAGCTCAGATGCATTTCAACAACCCTGCATTTTTATTCCCCCCCTCACATTTACTGTTTTTGACATCATATTTTACATATTTTTGCTTTATGTACCCCTTTACTGCTTATTGTTGATATAGATGATTTTACTACTTTGGTCTTTCTACCTTCCTACCAGCTTTTAAGTGGTTGATCTACTACCTTTACTGTATATTTGCCTTTACCAATGAGATTTTTCCTTTCATAATTTTCATATTTCTAGTTGTAGCCTTTTCCTTTTCACTTAGAGAAATACATTTAACATTTCTTGTAAAGCTGGTTTGGTGGTGCTGGACTTTTTTAGCTTTTGCTTTTCTATAAAACTTTTCATCTCTCCATCAAACTTTAATTAAAGCCTTGCTGGGTAGAGTAGTCTTGTTTCTAGGTTTTTCTCTCTTATCACTTTAAATATATCATGCCACTCCTTTCTGGCCTGCAGAGTTTCTGCTGAAAAGTCTGCTGACCGTCTTTTGGGAATTTCCTTGTACGCAGGCCTCTCACTGTTGTGGCCTTTCCCGTTGCGGAGCACAGGCTCTGGACGCACAGGCTTAGTGGCCATGGCTCACGGGCCTAGCCGCTCCGCGGCATGTGGGATCTTCCCGGACCGGGACACGAACCCGTGTCCCCTGCATCGGCAGGCGGACTCTCAACCACTGCGCCACCAGGGAAGCCCCTCCCTTGCTGCTTTTAATATTCTTGCTTTAACTTTATGATCATTACCTTGAACTCTTTATCAGGTAGGTTGCTTATCTCCACTTCACTTAGTTCTTCTGGGTTTTATCTTCTTCCTTCATTTGGAACATATTCCTCTGCTGCTTCATTCTGCCTAATTTGCTGTTTTATTTATATGTATCTGGTAAGTTAGTTACATTGTCCAACCTTGGAGAAGTGGTCTTTTTTAGAAGTCCTCTGTGACCCAGCAACATACTCTCCTCTCATCACCAGAGTTGTATCCTCTAGGAGTTCTTCCTATGTGGGCTTTGTGGGTCCTTCTGTTGAAGGAGGATGACCACTGTGTGCATTCTGGTAGATGTGGCTGACACCCAGTCCAGTTGGTTGCCAGGTTCTGCCTTGTGTGGGTGCTGTCAGCTGCTGGTGGGCAGGGCCAGGCAGCTGCCTGCAGAGCCCTGGGTGGTCCTGGGGCTAGGGTTGGCCCACTGGTGGGCAGAGCTGGGTTCTGGAGTGGGTGGTTTTGGGACCTGGTATCCTGGGTCTAGTGTCTGCTGCTGGTGGGTGGGCCCAGTTCCTGACACAGCTGATTACAGAGTCTGGAGTACCCCAGAGTTCATGTTGGCCTGTTGGTGAGTAGGGCTGAACCCAGGGGTGGGGAGCTGAGGGGTCAAAGATATCTCAGAGCTGGTGTCAGCTTGCTGACGGGCTTGGTGGTTGGGTCCCAGAACTGGTGTTGGCCTACTGATGGGCAGGGCCATGGTCTAGGGGGTCCTGGAGCAAGTGCTGTCCTGCTGATCTGGATGGCTTTGGTGCTCTGGTGGCCCCTGGGCTCATGTCCACCCACTGGTGGATGAGGATGAGTCCTGGGGCTAGTGCCAGCCCACTGGTGAGTGGAGCTGTGGCCTAGGTTCTCTGGCTGCAGGGCCCTGAGGGTCCTGGAATTGGTGTGTTGGCCTGCTGGTGGGCAGAGCTGGGGCCTGGGTTGTCCTGGGGCTAGTGCCAGCCCGTCGGTGGGTGTGGCTTGTCCAGGGGCTAGTGCCAGCTTGATGGTGGGCAGAGCCAGGTCCTTACAGATGGCTGTGGATATGCAGGGGATCCCAGGACTAGTGCCAGTGCATTGGTGTGTGGGGTTGGATCCTAGGCCTTTTGATGGACAGGGCTGTGTCCCAGGATAGTTGTACACTCAGAGAATGTTAAGACAATTGGCCTGCTGGTGGGTGGGGCTATATTCTCACCCAGGTAGCTGCTTGGCCTGAGGCGTCCCAGTACTTTCCCAAGGTGAGCTCCGGTTGCATCCTTCCTTTCTGAGAGGCGCTCCGAGATCAGCAGGTGGGTCTGACCCAGACTCCTTTCAAATCACTCCCTCTGCCCTGGGTCCCAGAGCATCTGAGATTTTGGGTGTGCCCTGTAAGAGGGGAGTATCTATTTCCCACAGCCATCTGGCTCTCCCAAAAGAAAGCCCTGCTGGCCTTCAAAGCCAAATGTTCTAGAGGAATCATCTTCATGGTGCAGTACCCCCAGGCTGGGGAGGCTGATGCAGGGCCTGGACCCCTTGCTCCTTAGGGAGAGTCTCTGCAATTGTAATTATCCTCCTAGTTGTGGCTCACTCACTGTGGGTATGGATTTTGACTATACCGTGTCTCTGGCCCTTCTACACATCTCATGGTTTGCTTTTTTGTGTTTTTTTTTTTTGAAGTATAGCTGATTTAAAATATTTAAAATATTATATTAGTTTCAGGTTTACAATGTAGTGTGATTCAGTATTTTTGGAGAACATACTCCATTATAAGTTATTATAAGATAATGACTATAATTCCCTGTACTATACTATTTTATACATGCTAGTTTGTGTCTGTTAATCCCATACACTTAATTTGTCCCTTCTCCCTTTGGTAACCACTAATTTGTTTTCTATGTCTATGAGTCTGTTTCTGTTTTGCATATACATTCATTTGTATTAATTTTTTTAGATTCCCCATATAAATGATATCAGACAGTATTGGTCTTTGTCTGGCTTATTTCACTAAGCATAATATTTTCTAAGTCCATCCACATTGCTGCAAATGGCAGAATTTCATTCTTTTTTGCATTGGTTGTATAGTGGCGAGCATAGGTGCCTTCCATTCTTTTTATGGCTGAGTAATAGTCTATGGAATACATATACCACATCTTCTTTATCCATTTATCTGTTGATGGGCACTTGGGTTGTCATGGTTTGTTCTTTATATAGTTAGTTGTAGAAGATCATTTCTGCTAGTCTTCTGGTCTTTCTCAACAAAAGCTACTCTGTAAATAGTTGTAATTTTGATGTGCCAGTGGGAGAAGGTAAGCTCGAGGTCTTTCTATGCACCGCGCCCCCCCGTCTTTGCCACTGCCCTCTATATTCAAAAATTTTAAAACTTTGCTCCAAATTGTAAAACAAAGTAAACAAGGAAAAAGTATAAAGTGTGGGAAAAGTAAATTCAGCTCTACATTTTAGTGAATAAACTATATCTTTTCAATTGTCTAGCATGTTGAAGACTCAAGAAAGAAATTATGGAGGAAAAAAGTAACAAAAAAATCTGACCGGCAAAACTTAACGCCACTTATGATTTTAACTCTGATACTATAAGAAAGCTATTATTAAATATACTAGGTCCAGTAAAAGGAAATTACTGATAAAAGTTGTGTTTCAAATACCCACCTTCTAAAATTTCCCACACACACACATAAAAGAACAGCACAGAGAAGACTACTCACAGAAACAGCAATAATCCTAATTCACAAGCTATTATGATTATTTTCTAATCATGTGATATTTGAACCCCTCCAGGAAAGACCTTGAGAAAAAATACTCTAGATTATAAGCAGGATGTGCATTTCTTTCAAAGTAATCAATACAGTTTTGCAAGTATAAAGCTGTTACCTAAAATACATTAGAATCAAAACTATTAAAATAACTTACACTTGAAACAGAGTCCAGGCAAATGAAATTCAGACAAATTACAAAAAAATGAAATTGAAAAGAATAGAGATATAATACTAGTTTGAGCTGGTTCTAGTGTTCCCTGTCAAGCCATCTCCTGAGTCTCTGTTCAACTGGGGGGTCAGCTGAGGTAGGATGAGCTAGATGGCTCTGCTCATATGTCTTTTGGTTGGTACTGTTAATATTGGCTATAGGCAATGAGTGTCACTGTACATGTATCTCATTATCCAGGCAATTATTCCAGGCTTCTTCACATGGTGATTTCAGAGTCTCAAACATCAGTGGGAGAGGGCAAACTTGAATTTACTAGTGCTTTTTAAGAGAAAATTTTTATTGAAGTATAGTTGGTGTATAACATTTTCTAAGTTATTGGTGTACAATATGGTGATTCCCAACTTTTTAAAGTTATACTCCATTTATAGTTATTATAAAATATTGGCTATATTCCCTGTGTTGTACGATATATCATTGTAGCTTATTTTATGCATAATAGTTTGTATCTTTTAATCTTCTACCCCTATATTGCCCCTCCACACTTCCCTCTCCCCACTTTTTAAGTCTCTAGTTACATCATGTTTGCTCCTGTTCAGTCAGTATGGAAGATAGCTACCCAATGGTGTGGATTCAGGGAGCAGAATTACTGCAGCCATTTTTGCAAACAATATACCATGTGATTTATTGAGGTATCAACAGCTATTTGGTGGAAGAACAAAGATTTGGATATCCTGACCCTCAATCCTCTTGTCTCAAAGCCTCATTTTAATTTGTTCCTTTGAACAGGAGTTAGTAATACAACTCCCTTGACCACCATAACCTTAAATTGAGAAATCAGCCACCCTAGAGGTAAATTACCTAGGGGACCTTGATTTTCTTTCACCATTCTGATGCTGTTATCAAGCTTTATCTACCAAAGACTCCCTCTCAATAGTGTCAGGCCTCAGTAATGCCGTATAAGCACTCTGTCATTGTTCTGTCAATTTTAAGATTGGGTTAGAAATGTCTGATTAAGTGACAACCAAAATCACTCAGGACTAGCACCCAGGCCTCCTGAGTCAGAGGCCAGTTATTTCCCAACTGGACCCTAACTCTCCGCAAGAATGTCCCTGTACAGACAAAAGACTAAAATAATCAGAAGGAAGATAGCTTTTAATATTTTAGCTCTTCTGAATTCTCTTTTTCATTAACTGCATTAGGTACGTCTTTCTCCAGTGCCTATTGCAATGCCTCATTGCATAGTAGGTAGTGAATA
The DNA here is from genome assembly GCF_951394435.1 of Stenella coeruleoalba. Classification (NCBI taxonomy): domain Eukaryota; kingdom Metazoa; phylum Chordata; class Mammalia; order Artiodactyla; family Delphinidae; genus Stenella; species Stenella coeruleoalba. Next base: position 86,081,485 of record NC_137150.1, read on the forward strand.
AATGTGTAATAAATAAGGGGGTAAGAACTTGTGCTTTTTCATTTTTCTTGATGTAGCAAAAGTTGAGACAGGAACCTGGGGATTTTATTTGATTTTACTTCTCTGGAGAATTGTTTTAAATGGGAATGATTAGTACACTGCTGGTGGCTGTGTTTGTTGGTAAAACTTTTTGGAGGATATATTAGTAATCTCTATGGAAAGTTCCAAAATGATGCATGTCTTTAATTTTACTCATTGAAATTCTAAGGATATAATGAAGGATGTATGATATTGCTGTTTTTAATTTTATATTGGCAGTAAGAGCATTTTTCAACATCATTATGAAATTCTTAGTTATCCATTTTTATTTCATTTTATTTTTAAATTGAAATATAATTGACATATAACATTATTTAGTTTCAGGTGTGCAACATAATGATTTGATATTTGTATATATTTCAGAATGCTCACCAAAATAAGTCTAGTTAACATCCATCACCACACATAGTTACAAATCATTTTTCTTGTGATAAGAACTTTTCAGACCTACCTTCTTAGCAAATTTCGAATATGAAATACACTATTGTTGTTAACTATAGTCACCATACTGTATATTGCATCCCTATGCTTTATTTGTTTTATAACTGGAAATTGGTATCTTTTGACCCCTTTTACCCATTTCACACCTCCAACCCCCCACCCCACCCCACTGCCCGCCTCTGTTCTCCGTATCTATGAATTTAGTTTTTTGTTTTTTTAGATTCCACATATAAGTAAGTGAGATCATATGATATTTGTCTTTCTCTGTATGACTTATTTCACTTAGTATATGCCCTCAAGATCCACCCACATTGTGGCAAATGGCAAGATTTCTTTCTTTTTCTTATGGCTGAATAATATTCTATATAGATACCACATTTTCCTTATCCATTCATCCATAGATGGACATTTAGCTTGCTTCCATGTATGGGCTATTGTAAATAATGCTACAGTGAACATGAGGGTGTAGTTGTGAATTCTCATAGGTACTTTAAGGCACAATCACCACATTTTCCCAAGTGCATTTGGTAATAAAATCTTGCTAGATAACCACCACAGGTAGAATAGGAGAAAGTAGAAGACAATGGGGGGAAGGCAGAAGGCCAGGATCCAGTTGTAGAATAACAGAATGCCCCTTCCCATCTTTTTTCTGGTCCTCTGCCCTTTCTATACATTCCTTCTATTATTTTGTTTTCTCTTTTTTCCCCTCTTTTGTAACTTCTTTCTAAATTTGTGTTCTTTTTTCTATGTTAATAGGCTATGTCTCAGTTTTTATGCATTGTTAAATGTGTATATATATATATATATATAATATATATATATATGGTATGTATGTATATACCTTCACACATATACATCTATATTCAGTGGCCTTATCAAGAAAATTAAAAGTTCATTTTTTTTCCATTATGGTTTATTACAGGATATTGAATATAGTTCCCTGTGCTTTAGAGTAGGACCTTGTTGTTTATCTATTTTATATGTAGTAGATTGTATAAAAGTTCCTTTTTAACTATAATGTGGTATTTCCTGTAACTGGTATTTCTTAGGTCCTAAGAATCTCATTGTAATATTTGTTCCTTATTTCCAGAGTTGCAATCACATAGTTGTTAAATAAGATAATTTAAAATTTCCCTTTAATGGATTGCATGTGATTCTACATCTCCAGTATCCTGATTATCTGCATTTAAAAATGGAATACAAATGCCATCTGATTTTTCTATCTGTAAAATTTCTTTGCAGATACTTTTAATTACAATTCCTGGCTTTTTGATTAATTATACCTTAATTCTTTGGTATTTGGCATCTGTGAATAAATTAGTTTTGAAAACCACCACATGGTTATTATTTTCAGCTATCCTTGTGAGTTCAGATCCTATGCTGACTTCATCTTCTATAAAAGACCTGGGTAAGTATATTTTTCTCTTTTCCTATATTTAAAATATATTCCATGCTTAAACTGTCTAGTTTTAAGATCTTTTGTTCACTATAGCTTTTCACTATGTGAAGTGGGGTGCTGGGACATTGGGGATTGAGCATAGAGATTCAGGTGGTGATGCTTAGAAAAGAAGGAAATGCCAGTGATGGGCTTACTTAGTATTTTAAGTCTTACATTCAGTTGTGGAATAGGGCAGGGGATTATTTGTAATCCTTGACTTTATACATGCTTCTATCCTGAGCCAACAGAGTAGTTCTGGGAGAATCACAATATTGCATGTACATTGCGGTGACATTTCTATTGCCCCAAACCCCTTTTCTGTTGAAAACACTGTCATTAAGATAATGCTATTCGTAAAAAAAAAAAAAAAAAAAAGAAAGAAAAAGTCGTTGGAGTGTTTGTCACCATTAAGACCAAAAGCCTAAAAAGTCAAAAACAATAAAATCATTAATGATACAGTGTGTACTATTTTAGGAGAAAGAAATCTATATTTAGAAGTATAAAATATCAAGTCAATGTAATCCAGAAAAAAATCCAAGAGCCTCATTCAAAAAAAAAATTACCTAATTTGTATTCCCTCAGCTATTTTTTAGTAATGAGAACAAAAACATTTGCTTTAAAGTAGAATTAAAGTATAATTTTAATATGGCACATACATGCACATACACACACACATACTTTTTATGGCCACTTGAAAAGGAAAGAGCTCTCTGAGGCAAGTAGAAACAGAGTAGTGCAGAAACCTCAATTGTACCTATGTGAATAAAGAAAAGCCATATCTTTAAGACAAGGAGATTTGTCTGTCCCTCAACCCTGCTTCTATGAGACTCTGTCAATGTCAGGCCCTTTCCTACTCAAAAGATTTGGAAGAGTTCTATGCTACCTGAGAGAATTCCATACTCCTCTTAATTGGAATCTAGTTACTTATTCCACTGACTTCCTGGCTTACCATTGTTGAATTTAAATAATTTCTTTGGGTTGAGTTACAAGGTTGTTCTCATAAACTTTGGCCATCTTGTCGTTACTTTTGGAATTTTATTTTTCTCCTCAATTTGCATCTTAAAAAAAATTTTTTTAAATAAAGTATCTTTCTCTTGGCAACATTTTTGTCTGAGTTTTCAAAGCAAGACTTTTATATATTTTTTACTTTATTCTCAAAAATAAAATCTGCCCAGGCCAATGTCTGGAGTACATGAATACATTCACATTGTTTTGAGCTTTTTAGGGTCCACTGACTTCTCTTATGTTCCTTGTCTGTTATTTATTTCTAAATACTCACATTTTGTTATAGCCCCATTTTCTAAAATGGAATAGTTATACAACAGTGTCAGTTAGGGTTTGTCTTTGTCTTTGTTTTTGACTAAAAAGCCACCACCAAAACATAGTGGCTTAAAACTACAATTATATATATATATATATATTTTTTTTTTTTTAAACATCTTTATTGGAGTATAATTGCTTTACAATGGTGTGTTAGTTTCTGCTTTATAACAAAGTGAATCAGTTATACATATACATATGTTCCCATATCTCTTCCCTCTTGCGTCTCCTTCCCTCCCACTCTCCCTGATGGCATAGGCTGGGCTCCACTGATTGTGGCTAGGCTTACTAATGAATCTCCAGTCAGCTGGAGGGTCATTTGGGGACTAAGTGATCTAGGATGGCCTCAACTAGGAAGATTCACCTTTCTTCCATGTATTTCTCACATTCCTCCAGAAGGGTAGCCAGGGAATGCTGCCATGGTGGTGGCAGGGATCCAAGAGAGAGGAAGCAGAAATCTTCCTCAAGCCTCTGCTTTCATCAAGTCTCATTAAAAAATAGTATTTTTTTTAAATTTAAAAATCAGAACTCTTTGGTGAGAGAAACTGCAACTTCTTACAGCAGAGGGCCTGGATGAAGGGAGAGGTGAAGAATTGGACCATCAAGGCAATTGAACTTCCACAGGAACAGACTGCCTTGGCTTTTCTTCTCTTCCAACAGCATACTTACTGTATTAGATTGTGATCACAACTATAGAGTGGTTGGTTCACAGGGAGGGCTTTTACCATTTCCTTAATAATATTTCCTTTCTATGGACATTTTGAAAACCATTAAAGGTGCTCAAAGTTATAGTTTTCCCCTACAGGCACATTGAATAGCAAAGAAAAATGATAATTGATGGATATCTAAACTTAGAATATCATCATAAATAGAGGAGGATGAGGATGGAAGTAGATTATATCAGGGTGCTCTCCATTAATGGAGCTTGATTTCTAAAACCATCGAAAGTGATGTATGAGAAAGTCAGACAATGTCTAATTATAGTGTGATTATCAGGACAATTGCCTTAATACTTTGATTGGGTACCATGGTATAAAGCCTTAGTTTATAAATATACTTTATTCCTCCACCATCAGTTTTTCTTGTCTTAAATGCATGATGTATGTATTTATATAAGCCAAGTCTCAGAATTAAAAGTAATAAATTTTATGTTTTCATCTGTGCTTTGAAACAAGGAATGAGAGCTCTAATTGATTATCTTACTTACATAAACTATAATCAACCACAATTAATTTGGTAACTAATCACGGTGATCTAGACTTAACTTGTAGTTGATACATAATGAAATTTCCTTGAAGGGAGTTTACAAACATGACTAAAGTATACTTAAGTATGTAGGAAAAGTATGTGATATAAATACATAGCTGAATATCCTTCTAATTGTTGATAAAATTTTATTCTTCAACATTGATGAAGTTTTTCCCACCTTAAAAAAATATTTTTCCTTCTGCAGGTCTTTCTAGAGGCCTCGTCAATTTAATTAATGGAGAAAGTCTGATGACCTCTATAGTGTCTTTAATAGTGTTTACTAGTATTATGGATATTAACTTTGGCTTGCAAAAAAAAGTAAACTATTCCTTAGGTAAGGACTTATTTTTTTCTTAATTTCTTAAAATTAGAATCCTGTATTTTCTGAAAGTTTACATGGATTTTGTAACACCTTACCATAAGTTATGCTTATACAAACATAATTGTATTAGTATAATGATTTACTCTTTACAAAGCACTACCACACATCCCTTATTTAATATCTGTTGTAGTTTTGTTGTGAGGCTGAGTTGGGACTTTTCACGAGGATGCATATAGAAGCAACATTCCACAGGCCTAGGCTGAATCAGAATGCTTGATAACAAGAATGAGGGATGTTGTTTTTTATGCGTTGAAGATGAACTCAAAAGATAAGCCAAGTAGTGCATCCACCAGTGGCGAGAGGAGGTGGCTTCCCTTCCCTTCCCCTGGGACTATCTCCCTGCAGGCAATACAGAAAGCTGTCAGCTCAGGGAGGAAATGTGAGTTATACAGCCATCTACAAGGCCTGAGCGCAGTGCTTGTAAGCAAAGAGACTGTAATATGCCTGGAGCTCATTTACCACATTCAGATAGCCCTGAACAATAAGTATTTTATTTCCTTTATCATATGTGTATGTGTGCATTTGTGTGTATGAAATAAATGATATATGCACACTATAATGAGTGATTATAAAGTATTCATAAAGTATACAGATGAGTAATTATCACTCAGGACCAGAAATACAGTTACCGGCACTCCCATGAGCATCTTATATGTCCCTTCCCCATGCTTTCAGTGGTGCTCAGAGTGTAGTCTCAATAAAATTAGAAATTAAAAAGGAGAAGTTACAATCAACACCACAGAAATACAAAGGACCATAGGAGACTACTATAGGCAACTGTATGCCACTAAAATGGACCCCTAGAAGAAATGGACAATTTTTTAGAAAGGTACAATCTCCCAAGACCAAACCAGGAAGAAATAGAAAATATGAACAGACTAATTACAAGCACTGAAATTGAATCTGTGATTTCAAAAACTCCCAACAAACAAAGGACCAGGACCAGATGGCTTCACAGGGGAATTCTACCAAACATTTAGAGAAGAATTAATACCTATTCTTCTGAAACTATTCCAAAAAATTGCAGAGGAAAGAACACTTCCAAACTCATTCTATGAGGTCACCATCACTCTCATACCAAAACCAGACAAAGATACAAAAAAAAAGAAAGAGAATTACAGGCCAATATCACTCAATATCACTGATGAACATAGATGCAAAAATCCTCCACAAAACACTAGCAATCCAAATCCAGCAATACATTAAAAGGATCATACCCCATGATCAAGTGGGATTTATTCCAGGGTTGCAAGGATTTTTCAGTATCTGCAAACCAATCCATGTGATACACCACATTAACAAATTGAAGAATAAAATCCATATGATCATCTCAATAGATGTAGAAAAAGCTTTTGATAAAATTCAACATCCATTTATGATAAAATCTTTCCAGAAAGTGAGTGTAGAGGGAACCTACCTCAATATAATAAAGGCCATATATGACAAACACACAGCTAACATCACATTCAATAGTGAAAAACTGAAAGCATTTCCTCTGTGATCAGGAACAAGACAAGGATGTCTGCTCTCCCCATTTTTATTCATCATGGTTTTGGAAGCCCTAGCCACAGAAATCAGAGGACAAAAAAAAAAAGAATTAAAAGGGATCCAAATTGGAAAAGAAGAAGTAAAACTGTCACTGTTCACAGATGACATGATACTATACACAGAAAATCCTAAAGACACTACCATAAAACTACTAGAGCTCATCAATGAATTTGGTAAAGTTGCAGGATACAAAGCTAATACACAGAAATCTGTTGAATTTCTATACACTAACAATGAAAGATCAAAAAGGGAAATTAAGGAAACAATCCCATTTACCACCACATCAAAAAAGATAAAATACCTAGGAATAAACCTACCTAAGGTGACAAAAGACCTGTGCTCTGAAAACTGTAAGACGCTGATGAAAGAAATCAAAGATGACACAAACAGATGGAAAGATATACATGTTCTTAGATTGGAAGAATAAATATTGTCAAAATGACTATACTACCAAAAGGCAATCTACGGAGTCAAGGCAATTCCTATCAAATTACCAATAGCATTTTTCACAGAACTAGAACAAAAAAATTTTTAATTTGTATGGAAACACAAAACACTCAAAAGCAAACTTGAGAAAGAAAAACAGAGTTGGAGGAATCAGGCTCCCTGACCTCAGACTATACTACAAAGCTACAGTAATCAAAATGGTACAGTACTGGTATACCATACTGTTTTGATTACTGACTATTCTTTTCCAAAAAGAATCACCCCTCTCATGTCTTCCTCTAGGGAGCTGGTTCAAGTGGTGGACAATTAATTACCCTACTTGTGCATAAGAAGCACTTGCTTTCAGCATTGTTCTGTATCCAATTATTTTACCCAGGCCATGGCAGCTTGGAACATCAACTGGAACCCCAGTTTAGCACAGGAAGGTACATTCTCTTTAAATTCTTCATATATGCCATCTGTGGTGTATAAGAAAACCAAACCAACTACCTACATACAACCTTTTCCAAAATCCAGAATACAAAACGAGGTGACACCATACAGCACTTAGAGAGTTTTTACCATAAAACTTGCTGCAGATAAGGGCTTCCTGAAGATGAATAAGGTGAACAAAAAAGAAATGTTTATATTCAGAAGCATCTTAAAAACTCAAGAGCCACCCTTGGGGGAAACTGAAAAATGTAAAATGTAGTCATACATGCTGGTCAGAAGGATCCAAGCCCAGCCCCTATACCTGATCTAGTATTCTACCAGGTCCCATTTAAGATAGTAAATACTGATCACAGAATTTCAGGGAACTTTATCAGAGGCAACATCTACAATCTAATCAAAAGAACTTTCTTGATATTCACTGAGAAGCAAAAAAAAAAAAAAAAAAAAAAAGAAAAGTAAAAAGAAAAGTACTGATTTAGAAGTTAATTCATTCATTAATCCAACAGTTACTTGTTGATATGTACTATGTGATAGCTCCTATTCTAGGCCCTGGTGATTCAGCCATGAACATAATAGTCCTTGCTTTTTTGGAGCTTGCCTCAAAATTTTGACTATAATCAATGGAATAGAATTTTGTTTTTGATTAGATTTCAGAGGAGTACAAACTTTTAAGTAATCACTGTTAAAATGATAATAGTAACAACATTTTATTACAAATGTCTGCTGTAGAAAGAAGAGAAAAGTGAACTTATTTTCTTCGACATCAGGACTTTCTCTGAATTTTTAATAGGAGAATTTCCCCTAAGAAAGGTTCTTGATAAGTTTTACTGGTATTTCATTTATATCAGTTAACACAGCTGTGAAACAGTAATTTTCATAGTAATCATTATTTTACAACATGTGATTATTTAAACAGTAGTGCTCTATCTTTGAAGTGAACACATATTTCATAATAGGGAAAACCAAGAAGTTACTGCACTCAGAGGTTCTTACCTTTTCCTATTTGTATATTAGAAGTTTAAGAACATTATAAGAAGTAATGGATTTGCTTTGAGGCTTTTCCTAACCTAATAAATCCATTCAGCATATATTGTACTCATTAAGAGCTATTTTTCTTTCTTAAAGGGGAAAGCAACTTTTAAACTGGGTCTTTTAACTCCAGTTCCCTGCATTTTTCTGAAACCAGAGTTGGCCTCCAGCCTATGTTTCATTTACAGGAGGTGCTGGATTCCCAAAATTATCATCATGGTCAACTTCATACCTAGAATGGATGTGACTTAGAGGGTCATTCATGAAATTCTCCTCCCAAGTTCACACTATCCCTACGGATGTTAAATCTTTCTGCTTGGCATATCTAGAAACCGTGGCTCCCTTTCAGCCATAGGAATGAGACTAGGTAGAGAAGGAATCTAAATAGCCTCAGTACTCTTAACAGTGCCCTCTCCACCAGTGGACATGATTGAGGATTCATAAATGGATTCTTTCTCCTTCATTTTACTATCTAAGAGCATAGTTCTAGGATTTACTTCCCCAAATTTAGCCTTGTTTTTCGATGTGGTTGCTGTTGCTGTTTTGTTGGCCATTCTTTGTTTCGATTTTGTTCTTGCTCTTCACATATTCTGTTGAAGTTGACCCTTCAGGCTTTCCTGACCCCAAGACCCACTCTCATCTGTAATTCAAACTTTGCTCCTCTGTTCCTCACCCTGTAAAGGTGGGAAGGACTTCCTCACCCACTGAAAATGCCTGATTCCGGCAATCAAGGCTATCAAGGGCTTAGGTCTCCTGTTTTCCTGGGGAGGGCATCATAACGACTGTAGAAAGCAATTTGGCAAGATATAATAATATCGATAAAGGATCAACTATCCTTTAGTGTAGTAATTCCACTTCTGGGGACTAAGGAAGTAATCAGAGAATTACAAAATAATTATGTACAGAAATACACACTGCCACATTGCTTATCAGGGAAAAAACTGGAAACAATGAAATGCCCAACAATAAGGAACCAATTGGATCGGTTTGGCAGGCCAAGACAATACAGGAAATTCACTCAGCTGGGACTCAGAGGCATTCCTTGTTTTGTATTTCTTTGTGTGTATTATGTTAGACCTGGAAAATAAGTTCCATGGGTTTAGAGACTTTCTACTTCTTGTTCATTACTGTTTTTCCAAAATGTATTACAATTTTGGCACTGAATAAATATATATTCCCTAATGGGGACTGAAAAAAGCTCTTAAACTAAACTGATCAAATTTTACAAATTTGTGTCTGACTTTTAACATTTGAAAAGAAACTCTTTCAATTTAGGAATAAGAAAATACCCTACATCTACCCCAAAAACTATGAGCTATTTTTAAAGAGAATGACGAAAAGAAAAGTTGACCCAGATTATCACTTAAAATTAAGAGCAAGTAAGTTCTATTAATTATTTCCTGTTTACTCCCCTTTCTTACAGCTCATAGCATCATGGATAAAATTTGGTCATATTGTATAGAAAGTCTCTTGTTTGGAATTCTAACTTCAAAACTGGTACAATTGTGGTTGTCTACTGTTTTTGGAGATGATGTGAATCATATAAGTCTCAGCCTTTCAATTCTATACCTCATCTTTTATATTTGTAAGTAAGAGGGATATGCCTAAAATTAAATGATGTAGAAAAATTGAAAATAAAGATATGGGAAATATTTAGGCCAAAAAAGAACATTCAACTGATCTAGAAGGAATATTTTTGAAAACAATGTATCAAAGGAGATTAAAAATATGAATATGTATACAATGGAAAACAATGTGCCAAGATATATAAAGACAATTATAAATGACAAGAGAAATTTGACAAAATCATTACAATGAGATACTTTAACATGCCTTTCCTAGATAATTTCATAACCAAGTGGACAAAAAAATGACTATGGCTATAAAAAGATTTAAATAAAAACTCAAATGCTTGGCTCACAAGATATATAAAGAGTTTTATCTTCCAAAACAGAATACTTATCCTTTACATAGACATATAGACATTAATAGAAATAAACTAGACTAGAAGAACATTACAATAAAATTTCAAACATTGCTCAACCACAATGCAATTAAATGCTAACTTCAAAAGGAGGATCTTTAAAAATAAACATTCTAACTGCCTGAAATTTAAAAAAACTTTTCTTGGTAACTCTTCAATCAAAAAGGAAATAAAAATAGAAGTTACAGATCAAGGAAGGCTAAACATTAGAAACTCTATCAACATTACTAATCCATTTACCACAACTCCCTTCTCAAAGAAGTATGGCAGGCAATGATAATTAGCCATATCACTGTTCCCTGACAGAGCCTCAGAATCACTTTCAACCCAGCCCTTTAGACAGCTCCACAAATGATTTGGAGTTGGCATGTGTGATAATACTTACTTCCCAAATTATACTATGTCTTTCCATTACACTTAGGAATAAGAGTGTTGCCTAGCCTCATATCCGTGATTAAACACAGATGTAGAGAATGGACTTGAGGACGTGGGGAAGGGGAAGGGGAAGCTGGGACAAAGTGAGAGAGTGCACGGACTTATATATACTACCAAATGTAAAATAGATAGCTAGTGGGAAGCAGCTGCATAGCACAGGGAGATAAGCTGGGTGCTTTGTGACCACCTAGAGGGGTGCGATAGGGAGGGTGGGAGGGGGAGACACAAGAGGGAGGAGATATGGGGATATAAGTATACGTGTAGCTGATTCACTTTGTTATAAAGCAGAAACTAACACAGCATTGTAAAGCAATTATACTCCAATAAAGAGGTTAAAAAAAAAAGTTCTGGAAGCTCTAGCTAATATAATAAGAAAAAAAGAAAGACGTTTATACATTTTAAAGGAGAAAATGGTTACATTAGTCACAGCATTTTAGATTATATAGAAACACCCGAGAGAATTAATTAATAAACTAAGACAAAACATTTTAGATTATATAGAAACACCCAAGAGAATTAATTAATAAACTAAGAAAACAAGGTTCTTTAATAGTTTGATATAAGGCAAATATACAAAAATTAATAAATCAAATAGCATTCTTATAAAGCAGCAGTAACTAGTTATAAAATATAATGAAAATTGATTCTCTTTACATTAGCAAAAAGTTATAAAATATCAAGGAATAAACTTAACAAGAAGTTTGGACTTAAACAGAAAGCTACACATTTTATACTTCTGAGAAATATAAAATTTAAATAGACACAAAGAAAAGCTTCTTTTTAGAAATGCTAGAGTAACAGGATTCACTACTTTCATGTCTGAGGAAGGAAAGGCAGAACATAGGGATGTGAGGTTTCCTAACTAATCTGGATTTAAACCAATTATAATCTAGTGAGGTTGCACAATCGTTAATGAATTAATAGACAGTGAGAGAATAATGAGTCAGTACAAGTACATTCGTTACATACTACTTTAATGGTGTATTCCTAATGCTACAAAATTTATATTCCAGCAAACATAATTTCCTCTAACATCATTAAGTAAGCATAGCCTCAAGATTAAGAGTTACACTCAAGGAAATAATTTTATCTATTTTAATTTTAAAAATTGAATTATCATTGATTTACAATATTATATTAGTTTCAGGTGTACAACATAGTGATTCAGTATTTTTATAGATTATACTCCATTCTAAGTTATTACAAAATAATGGCTATATTTCCTTGCACTGTACAGTAGATCCTTGTTGTGTATTTATTTTATACATGATAATTTGTATCTCATAATCCCCTACCCTATCTCCAAGAAAATTATTTTAAATTTTTAGAGTCAAGATGTCTCAATAAACATTTTAGCAAAAAAAAAAATCCTAGGACAGAATTTCATGAAAACAGATAATGAGTAAATATAAATCTAATGTAAAATAACTTTTACCCTGACCTAGCTTATTGTTTATATTAATATCTTCAAGGTAGTCATCATAAATATTTTCCAAATTTTACCATTACTTAACAAGTTATAAAGAGTAGTCCAGGATTTGATATCAAAGCACATGCATCCACAGTTTCCTCTTCCTTCACGATTCAAAACTGACTAAGTAAAGTGTTCGTTTCTGGCTTAGGTATCATTCCTAGCCAGAACTAAAATAAAGAATATAAAACTTGTAATTTTCCATCTCTAGAAAGGAAGACTCAATAGTGTGATAATGTTGTACATTTCATCAAATTAAGATTATCACAATCTGAATCAAATAATGATAGAATTTTGGAGGGAGGTGAAATTTTACAGAATAATTTAAAAAATTCATCTGGAAACAAACTGTGAGACTATGCATGACAACTTTTTTAAAGTGAAGAATTTTACAATTAGGTAAGTATTAAACATTTAAAAAGCCTATAGTAATTAAAATACAACTGCTATTAACAGGGAAATACAAAGTAAACCAAAGAAACAGAAGGGGCACAAAACAGATCCATGTATGACAATTTGATAAACATGGCAATAATGGTCAAAGTGGCATATCCATAATATTCTTCAATATTAAAACAAAAATTTTAATTTGTACTTGTTAACTAGAACAATGTCTAGTTCAGAGAAAAAAAAATTAAGAGAAAAAAAATAAGCCCATTACAGAACTGTATTGCTGTATAATCCCTCTGTAGTTTTTCTTAATGTGTGACTGTATATATGTATGTTAGAAGCAAGCCTCTGTGAGTGTTCACAGGGTACTCCACCCCTCTCTAAGATCTTAATCCAATTATCTTAAGCTTCCAATTCTATAGTCTATGAAAACCCAAAGATATCTCCTCATAATTTCTGAAAATTTCTGGAGTTTTCTTCCTCATAATCTCTGCTGCCTCCTCATAAATATATAGCAATTTCTTCTTCTTAGTAAACTCTAGTGAAGATGGAGACAAGGGGAGCTCACAAGGAAAATTACGTTGTGTAGTTCACAACTCTATGAGATCTAACAGCTACCCATATCTCCTCACTTTTCCATGTTTCCCGCTTAATTTTTACCACTTGTCTCCAGTATAGAAATTCAGCAAGCAGCCTTTAATGCTTGGAGTTGCCTTCTGGGTGTCTCATTCTGTACTTTCAAGTAGCTTATCTTATGATTTTTTTCTAGGCAAATATAGTCCTCTCTTCAATAGAAATTTCAATCAAAATGTTCTTTACTATGCGGCTGCTTCCCACTAGCTATCTACCTTACATTTGGTAGCGTATATATGTCCATGCTTTGTGACTGCCTGGAGGGGTGGAATGGGGAGGGTGGGAGGGAGGGGGACGCAAGAGGGAAGAGATATGGGAACATATGTATATGTATAACTGATTCACTTTGTTATGGGGCAGAAACTAACACACCACTGTAAAGCAATTATACTCCAATAAAGATGTAAAAAAAAAAAAGAGGAAACAAACAAACAAACAAAGTGTTCTTTAAAACTATACCTGAAGTCCTGGCAGTGGAATTATGGGTATTCCCTTTTTCTAAAAAATATAATCTCTATACTGTATCATATTATTTGAATTTTTCACAGTGATAATATATCACTTTTATAAGCTACTTTCAAAATTATTTTTCCCTCTAGCTCATGAAAGCTATGAGAATGTTTAAGAATATTCCACAGTTTTGTACACTTTTCAGTCCCTGACAGTAAATTCACCAAACCAAAATTAAACTGGGGGAGTAGATCCATATTAGGTTTCTATTGGCTCCACTCCCTTAGTCTTGTCACAAGATCAAACCATTTCTATCTCCTACTGTCTTCTAAGAAAAAGTATGTGAAGTGAGCTAGTCCATAGAGAGCTCATCAGCTCACTTCTATTTAATTCATCCAGAGCCCCTCTGAAAAAATTAGACCTGTGAAGGGTGCTCTAGCCTCACTAGGGCACATGAAGAGATTTGTGAACTCCACATTGTTGCCAATTATCAGAAGCCAAAGCAGTGCAAGGATGTTCATTACAGACTTTTCTGCACAGTTGGGTATGAATCTAAGGAGGAAGAAGGACAATGGGTGGTGATAATAATTTGTGATATTATCCAGTTGAAACCAAGGGGGATAGCCTCTCTATATGAAGTCACTGCTATCAGATATCTGATGTTTTCATCTCTGGCAAAATTTGTGCCACTGTTGATGTAAAATTAATATTTTATATTTGTTTCTTTAAAAACATAGGTAAGCTAGTTGGAATGTCTGGAATATTTACCATCGTCGTTATGGGACTTTTTTTAAATTCTACAAGTTTTAAACCAGGAGTTGAAGCACTTCTTCTTGAGTGAGTGGCTAGCATATTTTCACTTTGTTTCGTACATTAGAAGTTATAATATTGTGATAGTAACTACATCTACGTCTACATGGTCAAAATAAGACACTGACTTGAAAACTAGCTAACTAAAAACCCGTTCTAAAAACTCTGTTGCCTATGTCCTCTAAACCTCCATCTTTAAGCAAAATTTGTAACCTCACTTTGAGTTCATGTTGACTCTATTTCACCACTAATTCCCTTAAGTCTGACCATATTACTCAGTAATGTTCAGTCTAATCCCCTAGACAGGGGCTAGGATTAAGGTAAGGCAACTGAGGCCTTCATCTCAGGCACAAAATTTAAGAGGGTGCCAAAACACTCAGTAATCAAAGCAAATATTTTAATGCAATATTTTAAAATTGAAATTAATACAAAAAATCCATGGTGAAAATACAAAATTTTAAAAGAAAGATCAGTATTACTAACAATTCCTTTTGCCTCAGGCTCCAATATGGGTCAGTTTGGTACTGCCACTAGAATGGAAGACCAATATTTTAAGGACAGTGAAGAGAGGCCATGCAAAGCCAATTAAAAGATTAAGCTGGGGCATTTAAATACAATTGGCAGTGTTAAAAAAGAAAATAGAAGAGTACAAATTGTGCCTTGCTCAAGGGCACCCAGCTGAGGGGGTGAGTGGAATCTGTGTCAGTCTTGAAGAAGGGGTACTTTCTGTAATGTTCCAATACATGGGATGGGAACTTGGCCTAAATCACACAATGGCAACATATTAATATGTGTTAACAGAGGCCCTGAACATAATCAATGATTTTTTGGCTTTTGGGAGATCATTATGGAAGATGAAGTAAGTTCAGAAGTCAGAAGCTGAAAAGTATAGGATTTTATAGGATTTGAGAGCACGTCACTAAAATTTCCTGTCAATTACAAAGGAAGCCAGTTGTACTAGCAGCTAGGCAGCATTAATTGGGCCACCATTGTAAGAAGAATTTAAAATGTTATGCATGTATTTATATCTATGGGAAGTGATTCTGAAGGCTCCCTTCATTCTTGCTGTAACTGAAAGCTGGATCTCCCCTGAAGACATTATTTCCCTCGTGTTCCTTAAAGGTTATAGTGTCTTTCTCACCTGCATCCCTGGTGCTATAAGACTAGGGTTGAGGTGGGTGATTTTTCTGTACCTCAGTCATTTCTATATTATTTTTCTTATTCTTCCCCAGAGGAGCCCAGTTTTGAAGCTCATGCCATCAGATTATACCATCGGCCACCCTCTTGGTTGTAGTTATCTCTAGAACTCTGAGTCACACTCTCCATTTTGTGAAGATCTTGGCCGCTGTCTCACTGCGACTCTCTCCAACATCATGCTATCACCATCCTTAGTGGCATCAATCAATATTCACACAGTTGATCCTACTATTCCCTCACCTTTCAATTCCAAGACTTCATCTCCTCCTGTGAGCACATCTATCACTCTGCTTCAGCCACCCACTTTATGCTCATAAAAATAATAACTTCATAATCTCAATTTCAAGAACCTTACTATCTAAAATATAATATGTGGCAGCTCCTACTCTCTGAGACAGTAGAAATCTAAGATAATAATGGTAAATCCTATAAGAGTCTACAGCAGGTCCATGCTACTCTCTAAGAGAGGAGGTGCACCATCTCCCATCTTTTCAGCTTAACCCCCTAGGACCCCAATTCTAACAATTCTGTTGTCACACTGAGAATATAACGCATTGAACCTATGATGTTTTCTGACCCTCACCCACCTCATTTCCTCCTTACCCAGATCATTTCTTTTCTTTAAAACCATCTAATAACTTCTCATTTGGCTACAAGTCAAAGTTGTTTCACTGGCAAACAAATGATGTATTTGTCCCCCTGTTACTTCTGTGATTCATTTCTACCACCCTCACCCTCACCCACCCTGCTCTAGCCACACTTGTTATTCCTCAAATATACCAAACAGGCTTCCTGTTTGGGCTTGTGTTCTTGTGCTTCTGCTCTTGAAATGTGCTTCCTTTACATATTGGCATAAGTAGCTGCCAATTTCATGCTTCTATTTCATGCTTCTATTCATACATCACCTTGTTAGAAAGAAATTCCCCAAATAAGAGATACTTCCTTGTCAACCCATATAATTCTTCTTAAGTCATATAGTACTACTTGGTTTATTTTTATTTTTTAAATTTTATTTTAATTTTGTTTATTTTTGGTTGCATTGGGTCTTCGCTGCCGTGTGTGGGCTTTCTCTAGTTGCCGCGAGTGGGAGATACTCTTCATTGCGATGCGAGGGCTTCTCATTGCAGTGGCTTCTCTTGTTGCTGAGCACAGGTTCTAGGCACGTAGGCTTCAGTAGTTGTGGCACACGGGCTCAGTAGTTGTGGCTCACAGACTCTAGAGTGCAGGCTCAGTTGTGGCGCTCGGGCTTAGTTGCTCTGCAGCATGTGGGATCTTCCCGGACCAGGGATCGAACCCATGTCCTCTGCATTGACAGGTGGATTCTTAACCACTGTGCCACCAGGGAAGTGCCAACCTGTATAATATTTTATTCTTGGCAAATTGATGTCCCTAAAATGTCCAGGCCATAAGGTCTTATCATTCCTCTAGGCCAAGGGCTGTGCAACATTGAGATATAAAAATGATACAGATGCCTAGATCTATAGTATCAAAATCTATGAGGGTGAGAGCATGGGATATCTGATTTTAAAAAACTCTTCCAAGATGATACTTATATACAGAAAGGGTTGTGACCCTTTGCTCCCGTAAAAGGTCTAGATTTGTTAGGATAACTCATGATCACCAAATAAAGGAAACAGACTTTAAAAAAAAATTCAGAAGCTTTTTTCTGTGTGCCTGACTGATTGAACACACACACGTACATGCGCACGTCTATTAGATGGATTTGGAGCTTGGTTATTCAGCTCATATCCACTCTGAATTTGGTGGGCATTGATTCCTTACAGAATCTGGTTTCCTCCTCATAAGATTTCTCCCGTTAATTTCTACCATATATGAAAGAGTCTTGATAACTCTTCAATATATGTCACTTAATTGATTTGATTACATTTTGTGCTAATCTCAACAAGACTGAGATTTTTGATATTTGGAGACATTTTCCCACAGCGTTTCATGTTGAAATTTTCTCTGGTAATGCCTAGGTATTTGTGTTTCAGGGACAGAGTCTGGCAGCATATGGGTAAAACCAAGCTCTTTTTCCTCTCATAAAATGGTGTTCATGTGCCCTTTTAATCTTTTCCATTTATTTTGCTACACATATAATGTCAACCTTAAAGACATGAAATATACAGAAAGATAACATGAAGTTTTAAATAACTATGGTCCCAACACCCAAAAATGACAAATACTCGTGTCTGAGTGTACTTTTTCAAACTGCTTTGCCTGCAGCTGATGAGAACGTGAGCTTTGGGAATGATGCAGAGTTTTCCTAGGCTCTGGAGTACTTGAATAAGTACAGACTCAGAAATCACAAAAGGAGAATCTACAAAGGGCATTCATGTGAATAAAAGATTCATTCACATATTCTAAGTGCTAGCTAGATTTTGGGCAAAGGCTTAATTCTATCACTATGTAAATCAGACTAGTAGTTCAGTATTTCCTTTTAAAATAAACAATTTTAGATCTTCCTAATGATACAAGGACTTCACAATCAGTATTTTCCAGCTACTTGATCCATAGTGCCTGAATGAGTTCTGTCAAATAGTATAGCTACAACCTAACATATCTTTCAAAGTCAACCCAAATAGAAAGACACTAATTGACATTCAGTGTAAACTGGTTAAAATTGCTTTAGAAGTATTTGTTTACTTGCCTTAGTGCTCCTTACTCCCCAGTTAAATTATAAGCCCCTTGAGTGTTGGTGAATGCCTTATTCATCTTTATTTTCTTTATAATGCCTAGCACAATGCCTTACATAGGTAAGTCTTGCATTGAACATGTTAGATTAATTAATTATATTTAAATTTTTTTCTAAAAATGCAGATTCTGGAGTTGTCTATCATTTGTTGCTTTTCTTATGGTGTTCACTTTCATTGGACTTCTAATTCCTGCACATACATATTTATATATATCATTTTCTGATATATATTATTCATTAAATATCTGCTTAACACTTGTTGTTTTCAGGTAAGAAAGTCATTTGAATATTTCTATTTATAAGACATTGACTAAGCCTGAAGACATTCTTTAAATGACAGAGATGTTTCATACCTTAGAATGAAAAATTCACTCAAACTTTCCAAGGAATCATCAGCAAGTTAGCACTCAGTGTTTTATTCAATTTTTAACTACATTTCAAAGCAATGCAAACATGTTGTAAAATTTTTGAAAATTAGAAAAAAGAAAAAAACTTCTCATAATCTTACTACCTAGAAGCAACCACTATTAACATTTCGTATATTTCCTCCAGTGTTTTTTATTGTTTTTTATTCTATGAGGTTTCATGAAGTTAAACACCTATCATAAATAAAAATGTTATCTTGCTTTGTTCGCTTAATATTATATATTAATATTATATATATATTATATAACAAATAACTTACTCTTAATAAAGTATGGTTGGAAATTGCTTTTTAAAAATCAGGAAGGGACAAATTGGAAGACTGGGATTGATATATACATGCTACTATGAATAAACTAGATAACTAATAAGGACCTACTGTACAGCACAAGGAACTCTACTCAATGCTCTGTAATGGCTTATATAGGAAAAGAATCTAAAAAAGAGTGGATGTATGCATATGTATAACTGATTCATTTTGCTATACACCTGAAACTAATACAGCATTGTAAATCAACTCTACTCCAATAAAATTTTTTAAAAAAGAAAGATAACCTTTCTTTCCTCCTAAATTATTATTCACTATTATTTGATATCTGCTCTGTTCGGTGTTCTGACGATTCTGGCATTCTGCCATGTTACGTTATGTTATGTGATGTTATGTTTAGTTACTTTTAGGTTACATTTTTCTAGCTTTGATTCAAAAAAATTAAAAATAAATTAAATGATCACATGTCTAATAAATAAATAAAAATCATATGGAAGTTCTCCTTGTAAATGTCTTTTTTTACCTAAATAATTTTTGTAGCCCCCTTTCCAGTGTTAAAAGGCAGAAAACAATCTGCTTATGTAACTGAAAAGGAGATAACATAGAAGAGGAAAACCACCATAACAATTCTTTAATCTCCATCACCAAAATTGTTAACATTCTACTTCCATCTAGGAAGATTAGTTGGGACTCAACATCAAGTCAGCCAGTGCCAAGTAAATGGAAATTAGCCCCAAATTGTCAGATACAGTTAGTGTAAAATATAAGAATGATCTGTTATTAAAAGAAGAAATAGAAATGAATTAACTGATACTGGGCAGATTCAGTAAGATTAAAATCTACAAAGAAAAAGAAAGAGAGGACATTATTTTCTCTCGTATTTATTAGATTTGCTTTTATTTGTTTTTGAGATCTAGAATAGAGTATATCTACAAAATGTCTCTAACACTTTTTTTTCCACCTGGAGAAGCACCACTCAAAGGTGATGTGGAATTACTCCACTACTTTCCTAAGAGAAAGAAAGAAAAAGAATAATACCATTCTCTTGGTATGGAATGCCCTTCTGCCTTCCTTTCGTGCCATGCCAACAGAGTGTGAAAGATGGTTCATTGGTCTGAGAGTTGGCAGTTCCACAGGGAATAGATTGGAATAGCATAGAATGGGATGGAAAGAAATTTCTATAACAAAAATAACTTTTTAAAATCTGTTTTGTCTTTTAGACTTCTGGTCTTTCTATTATTGAGCCCTCTTTTGTCTCGACTTGGTCATGGTTTCAGCTGGCGCTGGGCATTCATTATGGTCTGGAGTGAAATGAAAGGGATTCCTAATATAAACATGGCTCTTCTGCTTGCCTACTCTGAATATTCTCTTGGATCTGAGAGGGAGAAATCTCAAGTAAAGAAAGATGTGGTTTTTTATTAGAATATTTTATGAAAACTGTTTCTGTGTACTAAAATATGCTTTTGTAGTGAGATCGCTCAACCCCACTTGGAATGTGGGAGTGATTTAGCTATGATGGTAAAACTGGGGAGGGGAAAAACAACTGGCAACTTTCCTCTTCTCCATTCTAGCTTAAGGATTCCTAAATCCCTTCATCACACTCCTAAAAGATAGGTTTATTGTACAAGTTAAGAGAATTAAAATTTATAAGTCATTTAAAATATTACCTGATACAGAGTATGCACTTAATAAATGTTTCTATTTTTATTTACTTCTAACACCTACTCAAGAAAAGCAGAAACCTACTTATAATTGGCTCTATTGCCTTCTGTAACTTTATGAGGCCACATTTAGTAATGCTAGGAACCGAAACATTTTGTTTATTAACGGAAGTTATCTCTAAGATAGAACCCCCAAATTCTGCCTAACAGAACATAATGGGTATGACTCTCCCTCTACCTCATCTCAAAATAAGATAATTTCAAGGAGCTCTTTAAGAAATTTTCTATGCAGACATCACAACACATCTAATACTTCCATCGTGGCTTTTCTTTTTACATAAATTCCAAGAGTAAAGGGAACAGTACAAAGGCCATTATTATGTATAATCCAAACATTAAAAAACTAAATATTCAAACACTGCTTTCTAAACCAAAGTATCTAATATTACATGACCTCCTCCTTCTTTTTAACCTATCTCCACCTGCCTGAATAAAAATCAGCGGCATCATCATACATCCTGACCAGTATAATGGTGAACGTTGCACGTGGATATGGGTTCCGAAATTTTTAGTTGGTTGCTATTTACTGTGTGACCATCCACAAGTTATTTAATTCCCACCACCTCACCCAAGGTGTCAGTTTCCTCACTCCAAAACAGATTTAGTAATAATACCAATCGTTTGCTAATAAATATTTAACAAGTAACTTTCTCAGAGAGGGGGAGACCCTAAGTTGTAGTGTTTGCCAGTTTCTGTTGTGTAATCACTGGCACCAACAGGAATATCAATCTGCTCATAAACTTCCTGAAAATGTAATGATCAGCTCTCACAAACTTGTATGAGCCAGGTCTATCTGGCTATATCACTATCTCCACTGTCTCAAAGGGTTATTATGATAAATTGAAAATATACCTAAAATGCTTAACACATTGTTTAGCATATAGTAAATATACAATAAATCTGAGCTATGATGATGATGATGATGATGTTGCCATGTAGACTTGCTTTCAAATAAAACTTTGGTAGATAAAATCATTTGAGAGATGTCTCAGTAGTAGTTAACTAGTTGAGAAGAAAGTAGCACTCCTTACTTAATTTAATTTAGCTGAATCTTACAGCTAATTTATTAATACTCACAAAGAGGCACTACAATGAAAGCTTAAAATTTTAACTTAATCCTCTCTCTACTACTCACAAGTTCAATGACTGAACTGAATATGTTCCAAACAAGTACATAAAAATATGTGAAGCCAAAACTGAGAACTAAGAGGAAAAATAGACAAACTATATTTGGAGACTTTAACACTCCTTTTTATAATTTGTTCAACAAAGTGTAGAACTAGTAAAAAAATCAGCAAGGATATGGAAAAACTAAGCAACACCATCAACCAACAGGATCTAATTGACATTTATAGAATCGTATCAACTGATACAGAAAAAGCACTTAACAAAAATTAATACCCATTTATGACAAAATCTCTCAAAAAATAGAAATAGAAGGGAATTTCCTAATGTTGATAAAGAACAGCTACAAAAAAATTTACAGGTGGCATTATAATTAATAGTGAGAGACATTTTCACCCTATAATTGGGAAAAATCCAAGAATGTCTACTCTTAGTTTTTTTATTAAACATCATGATGGAAGTTCTAGCTTGCTTCATAAGACAAAAAAATAAAATAAAATTAATGAAAAAAAACACATGAATATTGAAAAGGGAGAAATAAACTATCCTTATTTGCAGATAATATTATCTATATAGAAAATTCCAAGGGTCTTCAAAAAGAAGAGAAAAAAAAGCTCTACTAGAACTAATAAGTGAGTTCAGCATGGTCTCAGGATACAAGATAAGTATAAAAAATCAAGTATTTCTATATACTACCAATTGATACAAGGAAATGAAAATTAAAGATACAATTCCACATACAATCATTCAAGAAATAAAAAGCAAAGGAAGGGCTTCCCTGGTGGCGCGGTTGTTGAGAGTCCGCCTGCCGATGCAAGGGACACGGGTTCGTGCCCCTCCAGGAAGATCCCACATGATGCGGAGCGGCTGGGCCCGTGAGCCATGGCTGCTGAGCCTGCGTGTCCAGAGCCTGTGCTCCGCAACGGGAGAGGCCACAACAGTGAGAGGCCCGCGTACCGCAAAAAAAAAAAAAAAAAAAAAAAAAAGCAAAGGAACTAAAATAACGAAAATAAGTTTGAAAGAGAAGAAAAAATGGGAAAAATCACTATACCCAATTTTAAGGCATTATTACAGTTATAGTCATGGAGATTAGATAGTATTGTCAGAGAGAGAGAGAGAGACACGTGGAACAGAACAGAGAACCCAGAAATAGATCCACACAAACATCCCCAACTATTTTTTTTTTTTGCGGTACATGGGCCTCTCACTGTTGTGACCTCTCCCGTTGCGGAGCACAGGCTCTGGACACGCAGGCTCAGCGGCCATGGCTCACGGGCCCAGCTGCTCCACGGCACGTGGGCTCCTCCTGGACCGGAGCACGAACCCACGTCCCCTGCATTGGCAGGCGGACTCTCAACCATTGTGCCACCAGGGAAGCCCCCCAACTATTTTTTGATAAAGGTGCAAAAGCAATTCAATAGAGGATGTCTTACAAATGGTGCTGAAGAATGGGTCATTCATAGGCAAAAAAAAAGAACATTGACTCTAAGTCTCACATCTTTTACAAAAATTAATTATAGTGGGTCACAGAATTAAATACAAAATGTAAAACTAGAAAACTCTTTTTTAACTTGGAATAAAATCTTTGGGACCTAGCATAAGGCAAGGACACCAAAAGCATAATCCATAAAAGAAAAAAAGAAGAAGAAATTATACTTCATCAAAATCAAAAACTTTTAACAGTCCAATGGGCAGAATACAGGAAGAGACATTCCACAGAACAGGATATACACATGACAAATAAGCATAAAAAGATGGTCAACATGATTAGCCACTGGGGACATGCAAATTGAGACCACAAAAATGATATCTCTCTATTAGAAGGGCTAAAATGAAATATGGTGATGAAACTAAATGTTGGTGAGGATGCAAAGAACCTGGACCACTCATACATTACTAGTAGGAATATCAAATAGTACAGTCACTCTGGGAAAGAATTTGGCAGTTACTTAAAAAAAAAAATTACATACGCAAAGGAAGGGACCCAAAGGGCCTGGGGTAGCATGGGCGCTTCTGGCCCGGACACATAGAGCTCCCAATGCTAAGTCTGTCAAGGTCAAGGCTACAGCAACTCAACAAGACTTTCCACTATCCTCAAGTCAAGCAGTTATTGCTGGGAGCTTGGAGGTATCAAAAATTCGTGCCAGAAGACAAACTGTGCCTGTCCCTTAAACATTTGCCTTAAGGGCAGCTTCAGAGCACTACGCTCTGTTTCTGAACCAGCCCATCTGACAGCAGCCTGGTGAAGCTGCCTCCTCCATTCAGCCTCCTCCATCAGGAACCATTTTCTTCTTTGAACACCATCAGGGACACCCACAACAGGGGCTGGGGGTCCAGTCCAGCAAGAACCCAGGAACTCAGAGATTTCTCCTGATTATGTCACAGAGTGCTAAGGGTAGGACTAGAGCCGTGTGGCTGACAGGGTCTTGGTTCTCCAGCTGGGTGTCAGCCCTGAGCCTCTGAGGTGGGAGAGCCAAGTTCAGGACATTGGTCCACCAGAGAACTCTCAACTCCTCATAATATCAATCGGCAAGACCTCTCCCAGAGATATCCGTCTCAATGTTAAGACTCAGCTCAACTCAACGACCAGCCAGCTCCAGTGCTGGACACCCCATGCCAAACAGCTTACAAGACAGGAACACAACCCTACCAATTAGCAGAGAGGCTGCTTAAAATCATAAGTCCACAGACACCCCAAAACACACCACCGGACACAGTCCTGCACACCAGGAAGACAACATCCAGCCTCATCCACCAGAACACAGGCACTACTCCCCTCCACCAGGAAGCCTACACACAACCCACTGAATCAACCTTACCCACTGGGGGCAGACACCAAAATCAATGGGAACTACTAACCCGCAGCCTGCAAAAAGGAGACACCAAACACAGTAAGTTAAGCAAAATGAGAAGACAGAGAAATACACAGCAGATGAAGGAGCAAGGTAAAAACCCACCAGACCAAACAAATGAAGAGGAAATAGGCAGTCTACCTGAAAAAGAATTCAAAGTAATGATAGTAAAGATGATCCAAAATATTGTAAATAGAATGGAGAAAATACAAGAAATGTTTAAAAAGGACCTAGAAGAATTAAAGAGCAAATGAACAATGATGAACAACACAATAAATGAAATTAAACATTCTCTAGAAGGAATCAATAACAGAATAACTGAGGCAGAAGAACAGATAAGTGACCTGGAAGATAAAATAGTGGAAATAATTACTGCACAGCAGAAGAAAGAAAAAACAATGAAAAGGATTGAGGACAGTCTCAGAGACTTCTGGGACAACATTAAATGCACCAACATTCGAATTATAAGGGTCCCAGAAGAAGAGAAAAATAAAGAGACTGAGAAAATATTTGAAAAGATTATAGTTGAAAACTTCCCTAATATGGGAAAGGAAATAGTCAACCAACTCCAGGAAACGCAGAGTTCCATACAGGATAAAACCAAGGAGAAACATGCCAAGACACATACTAATCAAACTATCAAAAATTAAATACAAAGAAAAAATATTAAAAGCAGCAAGAGAAAAGCAATGATTAACATACAAGGGAATCCCCATAAGGTTAACAGCTGATCTTTCAGCAGAAATTCTGCAAGCCTGTAGGGACTGGCAGGACATATTTAAAGTGATGAAAGGGAAAAACTTACAACCAAGATTACTCTACTCAGTGAGGAGCTCAATCAGATTTAACAGAGAAATTAAAACCCTTACAGACAAGCAAAAGCTAAGAGAATTCAGCACCACCAAACCAGCTTTACAACAAATAATAAAGGACCTTCTCTAGGTAGGAAACACAGAGAAGGGAAAAACCTGCAATAACAAACCCAAAGCAATTAAGAAAATTGTAATAGCAACATACACATCGATAATTACCTTAAATGTAAATGGATAAATGCTATAACCAAAAGACATAGACTGGCTGAATGGATACAAAAACAAGACCCATATATATGCTGTTTACAAAAGACCCACTTCAGACCTAGAGACACATATAGTCTGAAAGTGAGGGGATGGAAAAAGATATTCCACACAAATGGAAATCAGAAGAAAGTTGGAGTAGCAATTCTTGTATAAGACAAAATAGACTTTAAAATAAAGACTATTACAAGAGACAAAGAAGGACACTATATAATGATCAAGGGTTCAATCCAAGAAGAAGATATAACAACTGTAATTATTTATGCACCCAATATAGGAGCACCTCAGTACATAAGGCAATTGCTAACAGCCATAAAAGGGGAAATTGACAGTAACACAATCATAGTAGGGGATTATAACACCCCACTTTCACCAATGGATAGATCATCCAAAATGAAAATAAATAAGGAAATGCAAGCTTTAAATGATACAATAAGTAAGATGGACTTACCATCCAAAACATACCATCTAAAAACAACAGAATATACTTTCTTCTCAAGTGCTCATGGAATATTTTCCAGGATAGATCATATCTTGGGTAACAAATCAAGCCTTGGTGAATTTAAGAAAATTGAAATCATATCAAGTATCTTTTCCGACCACAGCATTATGAGACTAGATATCAATTACAGGAAAAAATCTGTATAAACTACAAACACATGGAGGCTAGACAATACGCTACTATATAACCAAGAGATCACTGAAGAAATCAAAAAATACCTAGAAACAATTGACAATGAAAACACAACGACCCAAAACCTATGGGATGCAGCAAGAGCAGTTCTAAGAAGGAAATTTATGACAAAATGCAATCCTACCTCAAGAAACAAGAAACATCTCAAATAAACAACCTAACCTTACACCTAAGGCAGTTAGAGAAAAAAAAACAAAAACCCCAGTTAGCAGAAGGAGAGAAATCAAAAAGATCCGATCAGAAATAAATGAAAAAGAAATGAAGGAAACAAGAGCAAAGATCAATAAAACTAAAAGCTGGTTCTTTGAGAAGATAAAGAAAACAGATAAACCATTAGTCAGACTCATCAAGAAAAAAAGGGAGAAGACTCAAATCAATAGAATTAGAAATGAGGAAGGGGAAGTAACAACTGAGACTGCAAAAATACAAAAGATCATGAGAGTTTACTACAACCAACTATATGCCAGTAAAATGGACAACCTGGAAGAAATGGACAAATTCTTAGAAAACCACAACCTTCTGAGACTGAAGCAGGATGAGATAGAAAATATAAACAGACCAATCATAAGCACTGAAATTAAGATTGTGGTTAAAAATCTTCCAACAAACAAAAGCCCAGGACCAGATGGCTTCACAGGTGAATTCTATCAAACATTTAGAGAAGAGCTAACACCTATCCTTCTCAAACTCTTCCAAAATAGAGCAGAGAGAGGAACACTCCCAAACTCATTCTACGAGGCCACCATCACCCTGATACCAAAACCAGACAAAGATGTCACAAAGAAAGAAAACTACAGGCCGATATCACTGATGAACATAGATGCAAAAATCCTCAACAAAATACTAGCAAACAGAATCCAACAGCACATTAAAAGGATCCTACACCATGATCAAGTGGGGTTTATTCCAGGAATGCAAGGATTCTTCAATATACGCAAATCAATCAATGTGACACACCATATTAACAAATTGAAGGAGAAAAACCATATGATCATCTCAATAGATGCAGAGAAAGCTTTTGACAAAATTCAACACCCATTTATGATTAAAACCCTGCAGAAGGTAGGCATAGAGGGAACTTTCCTCAACATAATAAAGGCCATATATGACAAACCCACAGCCAACATCGTCTTCAATGGTGAAAAGTTGAAACCATTTCCAGTAAGATCAGGAAAAAGACAAGGTTGCCCACTCTCACCACTCTTATTCAACATAGTTTTGGAAGTTTTTGCCACAGCTATCAGAGATGAAAAAGAAATAAAAGGAATCTAAATCAGAAAAGAGGAAGTAAAGCTGTCACTGTTTACAGATGACATGATACTATACATAGAGAATCCCAAATATGCTACCAGAAAACTGCTAGAGCTAATCAATGAATTTGGTAAAGTAGCAGGATACAAAATTAATGCACGGAAATCTCTGGCATTCCTATATACTAATGATGAAAAATCTGAAAGATAAATTAAGGAAACACTCCCATTTACCATTGTAACAAAAAGAACAAAATACCTAGGAATAAACCTACCTAAGGAGACAAAAGACCTGTATGCAGGAAACAATAAGACACTGTTGAAAGTAATTAAAGATGATACAAACAAACGGTGAGATAGTCCATGTTTCTGGATTGAAAGAATCAACATTGTGAAAATGATTATACTACGCAAAGCAATCTACAGATTCAATGCAATCCTTATCAAACTCTCAATGACATTTTTCACAGAACTAGAACAAAAAATTTCACAACTTGTATGGAAACACAAAAGAACCCGAATAGCCAAAGCAATCTTGAGAAAGAAAAATGAAGCTGGAGGTATCAGGCTCCCTAACTTCAGACTATACTACAAAGCTACAGTAATCAAGACAGTATAATACTGGCACAAAGACAGAATTATAGATCAATGGAACAGGATAGAAAGCCCAGAGATAAACCCACACACATATGGTCACCTTATCTTTGATAAAGGAGGCAAGAATATACAATGGAGAAAAGACAGTCTCTTCAATAAGTGCTGCTGGGAAAACTGGACAGCTACATGTAAAAGAATGAAATGAGAACACTCCCTAACACCATACACAAAAATAAACTCAAAATGTATTAAAGACCTCTTATAAGGCCAGACACTATAAAACTCTTAGAAGAAAACATAGGAAGAACACTCTATGACATAAATCACAGCAAGATCCTTTTTGACCCACCTCCTAGAGAAATGGAAATAAAAACAAAAATAAACAAATGGGACCTAATTAAACATAAAAGCTTTTGCACAGCAAAGGAAACCATAAACAAGACCAAAAGACAACCCTCAGAATGGGAGAAAATATTTGCAAATGAAGCAACTGACAAAGGATTAATTTCCAAAATATACAAGGAGCTCATGCAGCTCAATATCAAAAAAAAAAGAAAAACCCAATCCAAAAATGGGCAGAAGACTTAAATAGACATTTCTCCAAAGAAGATATACAGATTGCCAACAAATACATGAAAGGATGCACAACATCATTAATCATTGGAGAAAGGTAAATCAAAACTACAATGAGATATCATCTCACACCAGTCAGAATGGCCATCATCAAAATAGCTACAAACAATAAATGCTGGAGAGGCTGCGGAGAAAAGGGAACCCTCTTGCACTGTTGGTGGGAATGTAAATTGGTACAGCCACTATGGAGAACAGTATGGAAGTTCCTGTAAAAACTAAAAATAGAACTACCATATGACCCAGCAATCTCACTACTGGACATATACCCCGAGAAAACCATAATTCAAAAAGAGTCATGTACCACAATGTTCTTTGCAGCTCTATTTACAATAGCCAGGATATGGAAGCAACCTAAGTGTCCATTGATAGATGAATGGATAAAGAAGATGTGGCACATATATACAATGGAATATTATTCAGCCATAAAAAGAAACTAAATTGAGTCATTTGTAGTGAGGTGAATAGACCTAGAGTCTGTCATACAGAGTGAAGTAAGTCAGAAAGAGAAAAACAAATACTGTATTCTAATGTATATATATGGAATAAAAAAATGGTTCTGAAGAACCTAGGTGCAGGACAGGAATAAAGACGCAGACATAGAGAATGGACTTGAGGACACAGGGAGGTGGAAGTGTAAGCTGGGACGAAGTGAGAGAGTGGCACGGACATATAGACACTACCAAATGTAAAATAGATAGCTAGTGGAAAGCAGCTGCATAGCACAGGGAGATCAGCTCGGTGCTTTTTAACCACCTGGACACGTGGGATAAGATGCAAGAGGGAGGGGATATGTGGATATGTGTATACGTATAGCTGATTCACTTTGTTATACAGCAGAAGCTAACACAACACAGTGAAGCAATTTTACTCTAATGAAGTTGTTAAAAAAATAAAATAAATAAAATGATAAACTTTAAAAAAGAGCAAGAGAGGGAGACAGAGACAGACAGAAAGAGATAGGGAACAAATTACTGATATCCATAATTAAAAAGAAAACATGCCTACAAGTTATACAGTTATTAAAATAGTAATAAATAGAAATTATGCATAACTTTTTGTCAGAATAATTCAATACCTTAGATGAAAATGGTTAAACTCCTCAAAAACACAACTTACCCAAAGTGACACAAAAGAAAATAGAAAATCTGAATAGCCCTATATCTGCTAAAGAAATTGGGTATATAAATTAAAACTGTCTCACAAACTAGAAGCCCAGATGGCTTGACTAGAAAATTCTGCCAAACATTTAAGGAATAAATGATAACAATTCTACATAAACTCTCTCATAAAATAGAAAATGATGGAACACTTCCTAATTTTATGTGGCCAGCCCACTCTGATACTAAACCCCAACAAAGATAATTACAAACAAACAAAACCATTAAGTAAACATGATGCAAAAATTCTTAGAAAATATGTAGCCAATTAATTTTAAATATATAAAAAGTATGACATTATGATCAAATAGACTATCAAAAAAATATGTCCAGAAATATTAGTTTAACATTCAAGAAACTATTTGTGGAATCTAAAAAAACTGAGCTCATAGAAACAGAGAACATATTGGTGATGGCCAGAGGTGGTGAGAGGAGATGGAGGAAATGGATGAAGGCAACCTAAAAGTACAGACTCCCAGTTATAAGGCAAATAAGTTGCCAAAGAAAGTAAAACCTTCATTTTTACCTCACACCATATGTAAAAGTGCTTAGAGATGCATCATAAACATAAATATAAAATCAAAAGCCCTAAAACTTCAGAAGAAAACATAAGAGAATACCTTTGCAACCTTGGAATAGACAAAGGGTTTTCAGATCAAAAAAACAATAGTAATTGGAGTTCTCAACATTAAAAATGTTTGCTTACCAAAAGATAGCTTTACATAAATGGATAATGTAAGTCACAAACTGAGAAGAAATATCCATAACACATATATCTGATAATGCACATTTTTCTGTATTTTTCTAGTGAAATATAGCTAATTCATAATGTTGTGTTAGTTTCAGGTATACAGAAAAATGATACTCTTTTCCAGATTCTTTTCCATTACAGTTTATTACAAGATATTGAATATAGTTCCACGTGCTATACAGCAGGTCCTGTTACTTACCTATTTTATATATAGTAGTGTGCATATGTTAATCCCAAACTCCTAATTTATCTCCCCCCACCACTGCTAAACCCATTGGTAACCAGGGGTTTGCTTCCTGTCTGTGAGTCTATTTCTGTTTTGTAAATAAGTTTATTTGTATCATTTTTTAGATTCCATACATAAGTGTATCCTATGATATTTGTCTTTCTCTGTTTGATTTACTTCACTTAGTATGATAATCTCTAGGCCCATCCAAGTTGCCGCAAATAGCATTATTTCACTCTTTCTCATGGCTGAGTAATATTCCATTGTATATATATATAACTTCTTTATCCATTCATCTGTGGATGAACATTTAGATTGCTTCCATGTGTTGTAAATAGTGCTGCAGTGAAGATTGCTGCACATGTATCTTTTCACATTAGAGTTTTCTCCAGATATATGCCCAGGAGTAGGATCATATGGTAACTCTATTTTCAGTTTTTTAAGGAACCTCCATACTGTTCTCCATAGTGGCTGTATCAATTTACATTCCCACCAACAGTGTAGCTGGGCTCCTTTTTCTCCACACCCTCTCCAGTATTTGTTATTTGTAGACTTTTTAATGATGGCCCTTCTGACTGGTGTGAGGTGATACCTCATTGTAGTTTTGATTTGCATTTCTCTAATAATTAGTGATATTGAACTTCTGTTCATGTGCCTGTTGGTAATCTGTATGAGAATGCACTTTTATCCAGAATATATTTTTCAAAATTTCTACAATTTTATAATAAAAGAAAAATGACCCAATTTAAAAAATAGGCAAGGGGCTTCCCTGGTGGTGCAGTGGTTGAGAGTCCGCCTGCTGATGCAGGAGACACGGGTTCGTGCCCCGGTCTGGGAGGATCCCACATGCCGTGGAGCGGCTGGGCCCGTGAGCCATGGCCACTGAGCCTGAGTGTCTGGAGCCTGTGCTCTGCAATGGGAGAGGCCACAACAGTGAGAGGTCCGTGTACTGCAATAAAAATAAAAATAAAAAATAGGCAAAAGAGTTGAACAAATGTTTCAAAAAGAAAGATATATACGACTAAGCACATTAAAATGCTTAACATCATTACTCTAGGGGAATGCAAATTAAAACTACAATGAGAAACATAATATTCAATTTAAATGAAGGTTTTAGAACTGGCAAATCTCACCTATAGAAATAGAAATAGAAGAGTAGTTGCCTCGTGTCAGGTGGGGATTGATTGGAGCAGCACTGGAGAAATTTGGAGGGATATGAGAATATTCTACATCTTGATAGGACTGAGGTTTATATGGGTGTATGCACTGTCAAAACTTATCAAATGATACATAAGTACATTTCAATGTGTGTAGATTATACCTTGGTTTTTCTAATTACCAGTGTTTGGGCTGCACCCTTGAAGAATTAAATCAGAATATTCAGTGGCACCATCCTGGGCACCAATATTTTAAAGTTTCTCTGGTGATCCTAGTGTGCAAACTTGAAGGCCTCTGGTGTGGTTTCATGCTCTGTCTCTAACCTTTCTTTGTAGCCAAAGAATAGAGGACTGGCTAAGAGTTTAAAATAAGTTCTGGAAGTTAGAATTCCATAAAACGATGGAAGTATGTAGTATCAAATTGAAAAGTGTCGCTTCATCTGTCCATGGAGATTAACTTGGGATATAAATGGAGAAAAGAAACAGGTGGCACCAAAGACATCAATTGCTCCTCCCTGCTGGCAATGAGATGCCAGAGAGGCAAAGTATGAGGTGGAGCAAACATACCAAGACCTCTGAGTTGTCCTCTTTTCCTAAGTGGAGAGAATTATTTCATACAGATGTGCTGATAATGTTGAGCAGAGAACTGTGTGGCTGTGTATATGGAGGTGTGTATGGTGGATGAGAACTGGTGAAGCACAAGTATATTTCCAGGGCTCAAGAAGTGCAGTAATAGAATTTAAGAACAAGTATTTTCCCCTAATGTCTTCATATGTACATAAATATTTGTCAAACCATGTGTCCTGATTTTTGGTTTGGTTCCAAAATGTGAATGAAGCACATGCAAGAAGATAGAGAATCCCCAGAGTACTTTCATCATGTCTGACATCCAAATTCCCCTCTGCCATGAGTATCTATTGACATAGTACATCCTAGCTTAATTTACATTGGTAAATATAGAGTATATTATATGACATTGTGATGAAAACTTACTTTTTTTTTTTCTATTCCAGATATTATTTCATGGAGTGTCAGTATCCTTAATTAGCCTGATTGTCAATAGATTTATTTTGCCAATGGCAGTTACTAAACTCGGTAAGCCCTGCAAATTCATATTCTGAGTGAAGAGAAAAATATTCCAAACATGCTAAAGAATTGCTAATAATGAAGAAAGAAGCCATATAAATACAAATCAATGGTGTCTAATTGAAGAGGAAATTGGATCTCTATGTAAAGTCATATGAATTGTTTAGGCCAATAAGCTTGTTAGGCCAATAAGCAATAATCTTGTACCCCAGTGTTCATTGCAGCACTATTTACAATAGCCAGGACATGGAAACAACCTAAATGTCCAACGATAGATGAATAAATAAAGAAGATGTGGTACATATATACAATGGAATATTGCTCAGCCATAAAAAAGGAATGAAATTGGGTCATTTGTAGAGATGTGGATGGATGTAGAGTCTGTCATACAGAGCCAGAAAGAGAAAGAGCCAGAAAGAGAAAAACAAATATCGTATATTATTAACACGTATATGTGAAATCTAGAAAAATGGTACAGATGAACCTATTTGTAGGGCAGGAATAGAGATGTAGACATAGAGAACGGACATGGGGACACACAGGGGGAAGGGAGGGGTACAACGAATTGGGAGATTAGGTTTGACATAAATACACTACCATGTGTAAAATAGATAGCTAGTGGGAACATGCTGTATAGCACAGGGAGCTCAGCTCCATGCTCTGTGATGACCTAGATGGGTGGGATGGGGGGCAGGGTGGGAGGGAGGTCCAAGAGGGAGGGGATATAGGTATATATATAGATAATTCACTTCATTGTACAGCAGAAACTAGCATAACATTGTAAAGCAATTTTACTCCAATTAAAAAAAAAGATTACTTATTTACATGAGTCCAGTTTAAGTAAAATTATACAATAAGTTTATTCAGTTATTTGACAAACTTTTTGTTAAGAGCCTCTTATATGCCAGTCATTATTCTAACTGATAGTGATGCATTATGAAGACAAAAAAGATTTCTGAGTTGATGGAGAGAGGAGAAACAGGCAGTAAACAAGTCAAATAAGGTAATATCAGAGAGTCATTTTTGTATAAAAATCAACAAACCACATAGAAATAAAATAGAAAACACAACAGGTAATAGATTCCTGAGGAAATTAGAAAATGAGTGTGTTCAAAGAAAGAAGGTAAGGTGCTGGGACCTTCGAGAACAATGCCAATAGTGAAGGAAGTTCAGATGGGAGAGGTAGGGAAAGAGTTAGATAATGAAGGACCTTAAATTTTAAGATTTTATTCTAAGGGATAAATGGATTTCTTGGTTGGTTTTAAGCAACTAAGTGTAATTTTAAGAATAAGGTCCTTAAAAAGACAACTCTCGTTCTGTGGATAGCTGATTGGGAGCTATGAAGAGAATAGAAGCAGAAATACTAGTTTTAGGAGGCAACTGCATTATACAATATGACTGTTTCAATCCCCTACTTTTTAACAATTGATAAATTGAAATCTAAAGAGTTAAAAGTTCTCGTCTAAGGTCACATGGCTTGATAATGACAGTTAAAGAACTAAAAACAAATTGCTCTAATGTTTTTAATCCATTGTATTCTTAACTGCTTTATCACCCTTTCTTGTTACACGCAGAGTTTTCATTCATATGGCATTTTGTAACCAATCTTAAATTCCATGTTTATGGATAATATTGCACCTTCATCCTCATATTTGCAACAAAATCTTTCCTTTCATTTACTTTTTTTATTTTCTGAGCCTTAACATAGTAAAATGGAAAAAACAGATTAAAGAGGTAAAAATTTTCAATTTATCAGATGTTCTACTTAGTAGCTAAATAAACCTAAAATTCTTATTGTGGAGCATCTGTTTACTTGCACTGAGAGCAGTGAACATTTGCTCATGGAACATTATTGCTTTCCAAAGAAACTTCTATGGCTCAGAAAAAGGGAATTTGTGTCTGGTAGTAAGATTCCTTCAAACATTGAGGTCTGGAGATATACACACACACACACACACACACACACACACACACACAGTTAATCCTTGATCAACATGAATTTAAACTACACCAATCCACTTATAAGTGGATATGAATTTTTTTTAATTAAAAAAAAATTTTAATATATACTTCAGTATAACACAAACCTGCTTATTGAATCTGAGGATGCACAACCATGGATATGAATGGCCAACTATAAAGTTATATGCGTGGAGGGTTGGCACCCCTGACTCCCATATTGTTCAAGGGTCAAATGTATACATCTGGAGATAAATAAATATATATCATAAATACTTATATATATGACCTTATGTATAGGTGGGAAATATATGTATATATCTACACATACACTGAGTACATATATGTATATGTATATCTATACCTCCTGCATATATCTCCTACACATCTATATGTATATATGTATATTTTATATATATCATTAAAATGATGATGTCTACTATTTATAAAATGTGTTCTTTGTATCAAAGGTCTTCATGATGTCACATCAACAAAGTATAAATCACTGTATTATACATTTCAACACTTTCAAGAACTAACCATATCTGTAGCCTCTGCACTCAAATTTGACAAAGATCTTGCTAACGCAGATTGGAACATGGTTGAGAAAGCAATTATGCTGCAAAACCCATATGCAGTAAGCAAGTAATATCTTTTGTTTATTCCTTCAAAGTGGATATGATTGCCCTTAAATAAGTATAAATGTTATAAATATTAATTCACAGTTCTTCGGGATTTTTGTGACCACTATGGGGCAAAGTAGAATTGACAACCCCTTTGAGTATAGCAAGTATGTATTGTAAATTCAAAAGAAGGACTAGTGTATTGGAGCTGCCTTTAAAAGACAGCGTAGGGCTTCCCTGGTGGCGCAGTGGTTGAGAGTCCGCCTGCTGATTCACGGTACACGGGTTCGTGCCCTGGTCCGGGAGGATCCCACATGCCGTGAAGCGGCTGGGCCCGTGAGCCATGGCCGCTGAGCCTGCGCGTCCGGAGCCTGTGCTCCGCAACGGGAGAGGCCATAACAGTGAGAGGCCCGCGTACTGCAAAAAAAAAAAAAAAATTATACATATATCTATATATATATTACTTTGTAATATAAAATAGAATTCAAAGCCAGTGTCATACGATTAGATGTCGTGAAATGTCACCTCCTGCTTCTGAGATATGCTTTAGAATCTCCATGGTCAGACTTCTAATTCATATATGAGTTCATAATTCATTAGCTCTCATGAATGCCACAAGGAGAAATAATAAAAGTTGTCCTGGTATCTGCTCAATGCTTCTTCTGGGTTGCCATCTCCTACATTAAGTCCAATTTTCACTGCAATGTTTTTCTGCATCAAACAATATGAGGGGCCAACTTCTATGACTGTAGACATAAGATAATTGGTTGCTATGAAATAGGATTTCTAAAACTCCATTTTAAATTCTCTAACAGGTGCTTGAAGCTCCAGGTGGGGGCTCAGAATCAAGCCTTGTGTCTGCAGGAATATTGCCAGGATTTCTGGATAAGAAAAGTACCAAGTCAAATCTAAGGATTTTTTATAGTAGCTCCCAATATCTGATTGTGGCCTTTTGTTAATCTGGCTGCATCAGAATCACTGGGAAAGCTTATTAAAAAATACGGATTGATTTCCCAGCCTCTGCCCAGGAGATTCTGATGCAGATGGTCTGAGGAGGGTCCCAGGAATATATATTTTTAATCCATTTACCCAGCTAATTCTAATGCAAAGTCAGGGTTGAGGTCACCACTCTGGTATTTGATCTGTTTCAGAAGGCAGATAATTAAACAACTACATTCTCCTCTTTATGATGCTGACATGAGGGATATTCTAGTGTTATAGATAGAACATTGGCTTTAGACTCAGAAAATCTGGGTTCATATCCTAGATTTATCACTTAATAGATGCTTTGTGATCTTTATATAAACCTTTTATTTTATCTAAGCTTCAACTTTTTTCATCTATAAAATGGAGTTATCCATATACTCATTTCCTAACAGCCATGTTCACTTTTTATTCTACCTTAAGTGATTAGTTTAAAGCAGTGGTTGTCACACTTTAGCTGTAGCAGAATCATGGAATGGGTTTGTAAAAACACAGACTGCTGTCCCATCTCCCCACAGTCTCTGATTCAGCAGGTCTATGGTGGGGTTTGAGAATGTGCATTTCTAACAATACCCA
Organism: Stenella coeruleoalba; assembly: GCF_951394435.1. Taxonomy (NCBI): domain Eukaryota; kingdom Metazoa; phylum Chordata; class Mammalia; order Artiodactyla; family Delphinidae; genus Stenella; species Stenella coeruleoalba. The sequence continues at coordinate 86,119,071 of NC_137150.1, forward strand.
GGTGATGCTGCTGGTGCTGGGGAACCACACTTTCAGAACCAGTGGTTTAAAGTGTGATCAGCAATGTAGTAGCTTTTATAAACTTTTACCAATGCCATGCAAAGGTAAAAATATGATATAACTCCTTCCCCCCAAAACTGGCAATTATGTTACCTTCTAGATGACTGTGCAAACGATGAGAAAACTCATCTGAACATTTTTCTGTATCTAGCAAAATTTCTATACTTTTTTAAACCAAAATGGTATGTGAATTGCTTGAGGTTTATGCTAAACAATATGTTAATGTTCATGTATTATTTTTTGGTTTTGATTTGTGTTTTATTTAGTTGGGCCAAGAAGAAAAAGCAGAACATCAAAAAGTGAAATGTATACACTGTAACAAGGAAATAGATGAGACCCTTAATATTGAAGCAATGGAGCTGGCCAAGAGGCGTCTCCTGTCAGCACAAATAGTTAGTATTTTATTATACGCTTTTTAAATTTTTGTCCTATCATTTATATCATTTGCAAATATTATTTTACCATTCAGTAGGTTGTCTTTTCATTTTGTCCATGGTCTCCTTTGCTAAGTTTGCTTAGGGCCCATTTGTTCATTTTTGCTTTGTTTCCTTTGCCTTAGGAGACAGATCCCAAAAAATATTGCTACGATTTATGTCAAAGAGTGTTCTGCCTATGTTTTCTTCTAGGAGTTTTGTGATTTCCAGTCTTACATTTAGGTCTTTAATTCTGAATTTATTTTGGTTTGTGTTGTGAGAAAATGTTGTAATCTCATTCTCCTACATGTAGCTGTACAGCTTTCCCAGCACCTCTTATTAAAGAGACTGTCTTTTTCCATTGTAAATTCTTGCCTCCTTTGTCATAGATTAATTGACCATAGGTGCATGGTTTTATTTCTGGGGTCTCTATCCTGTCCCATTGATCTACATGTCTGTTTTTGTGCCAGTACTATACTAAAAAAAATTTGAATTTAAAAAATTAAATTATTGGCTAAAATTATACTGAAAAGTTTCTCCCTTGCTTAAGACATCTTGGTTATTCTCACCTGCACAGCTTAATAGATTGCTTACAAAGGCAAAGGGAAGTTTGGCATTGTCTTAGGAATCTGCTTGAGTACAAAGAGAAAAAAGAAAAGGACAAAAAGAAAAAGAAATCCACTCAAATTAGTTTAAGTAGAAGGTGTTTTATTTTGAGGAACTTGGAATTTCACAGATCCCAATGGCAGGAATTACAGCTGAGCTCTACCACCAGATGCGTTATGCAGTCAGTTCCATGACACTGCCTATCTCTGGACCGAACCAGTTTTTCCCGAAAGAATACCACCAAGTCCACTAGTAACTGCAAGTATAGGTTAGTATGTTTTCATATCAAATCTTGGGTAAAAATTAAAGAAATTCTGTAGCACAGCAGCATATAGGACTCTGTGAGGAAATGCTAACAGCCCAGTTACCATTTTCTATCCAGGTCAGAATCTTGACCAGTTGCCATGACTCATCCTCTCAAAATGTTCATGTTGGGCCTTCCTCACTGCCTGTGGAACTGTCATGCATTTCTCTTCTGTTCCATGCATATAGGATTCTGCTTGCTCAGTCTAACTTGGGAAATGGAAGATCTTTAGGGTATGATTATTCCCTCCTCAGCAGTAGTCCTGGCAGACAAGCTGAGTCTCAAAGACAGCTTTCCAAGGACCCAAATAACTTCTTTAAGCAATTGAGGCAGTGCCATGAAGGGTGAACTTATGCCCATATCATGCTTTGTTCCACCAGCAGATTTTATGAGATCATGTCTTTGAGTCACTTCCAGATTTTTAATTTATTTCAGGAAAATATAGTATTCAGGAACCCTTAAAATCAATGCAGGAGACTCCATTTTGAGTCTTGCTTTTATTATTAATATGATATGTGACTCAGAACATATTCTTTTAAGTTATTATTCTCCCCATCTGTAAAAGGGGAAATTATGCTACCTGAATGACCTCTTAGATTCCTTCCACTCATGATAGCCTGTTTTCTGCAATATATACTTCCTGTACCTTTTTGATTTATTGCCTTAAACTTTTTTTTTTCTACTATTATATCTTCATTGATTTTGTGCTGTGTGTTAGGTCTTAATCCAGAAATCCTATTTTTCAAAGTATATTGGATCTCTCTGTTCTATTCTCCAGATCTTCATCTCACCTCATATATTTTTAGTCTTTCTTTGTTCTAGACATATTTTCATGTGTATCTTAGCTTGTTGATTTGATTTCTGCAATCTCAATACTAATGTTCACTGTTCCCAACAGTATTAATTGGTTATTGCAGTTTTCAAAGCTCTGAGGGTTTTTATTTAAATCTCAGCCAGCTCTTGTTAACGGGAGCAATATCTCCTCCACTACTGTATGTTAGAAGAGGGGGACTTCCCTGGTGGTCCAGTGGTTAAGACTCCACGCTCCCGATGCAGGGGTCCCAGGTTTGATCCCTGGTCAGGGAACTAGATCCCGCATGCATGCCGCAACTAAAGATCCCACATGCCACAAGGAAGAACCCACACAAGGCAACGATGATTCTGTGTGCGGCAACTAAGACCCAGAGAAGACAAATAAATTAATTAACTAATTAAAAAAAGAAAGAAGAGGAAGCACAGCATGGTAAGACAGTGGCACAGGAGAGCAGCACAACATAATGGGGGAAAAGAGAGGCAGGCTTTAAATTCAGAAAGAACTGAGTTTCCAATGTGATCTTGAGAAAACTGCTCAACTCCCTGAGGAGCCTCATCTTTCTCATCTATGCAGATTCGTATACCTTCCTCATAAAGCTGTTGCAAGAATTAAATAATTTTCTGTAAAACATAATTATGTTAATTCAATAGTATAACAGAGAGCTCAGAGATGGCAGTTATTGTTAGGAATCAACCATTCTCTAAATTCTTCTTACATTTTGGTATGAAGGATCACTTAAGAGTTAACATTTTTCTAGTATCTAACTGCTTTGTCACTTATGTCACTAAGCTTTCGTGAGCTCCATATGACTTTCAGCTTTCTTATTTTCCCCACAAACTACAGTGTTTATCTTTGAGGATACTGAAAATATTTTAATGCTACATTATTTTGCAAATATTTTAATGAAGTTTAAGGAGAAAATGATACTCTATAGAATTCCTTTCATTACTGACAAATAACCTTTTGACCATTCATCCTTAAATTTAGTTCTGTCCCTTTCTAGGATCCCCCAAGAGCAAAACCATGTTTCAATGTCTGTAAACACTCTGCAGACAGAGTGTCTTCTATGGAACCAGGAATCTTTAGTCATATCACACATCCCAATTTAGGAAGTTGATTCTCAACAATGTTCAGCACACAGAAGTCGAGTGGGCTCTCAGTATATGGATTGAATGAATGAATGTCTGTGTTCTGCACCACAGGAGCAGCTCATTTCATGCTGGGAATCGATTGGAGACAAGAGAGTTCTGTTGTCAAAATATTGGGGGAAGTGGAATTAAATAAAGCTATAAATCAGAATTCCTTACTGTAGAATTTCTCAGAGTTTTTAATATTCTAATATGCATTATAAACTTTTAAGATGGGGATAGTTTGCAACAGTTCCCACACTTATTTGGCCACAGAACTCCACTTATTTTTGAAAACCTAATTAACATCTAGAGGAACCTAGTTTCCTGCATAACCATTTTCATTCCACCCAAAACTCAGACCTACCTTCTGCACTGACCTCATGGTCTGGACTCCATAGGAGAAAAAACTTTTTTTATATAAAGATACCAGATTATTTGGGGATTTTGACTTCTTTCTCACAGATTATTTTTCCATAAAGAAAATAATATATTGTCTCTGTTACCCATATTATAGAATGATTTGATTCAACATTTCTTTTAGGCAAGCTACCAGAGACAATACAGGAATGAGACTCTGTCCCAGAGTGCAGTCCAGGTGCTGGTAGGTGCAGCAGGAAGCTTTGGTGAGAAAGGAGAGTAAGTATATTTTCAGGAGAAAGCTTCCAGCCTAAGCCACTGCATTTAGGAAATTGTGCAAATGAGTTTCCCGCTTTTGTCCGGTAACTTGAGATCATCCAGTATTATGCGTGCAAGCCACTGCCTGCTCTCCACCCCACAACCAGGCCAAATCACCTGCTTCCAGTTTCCCAAACTTGCTCCACTCATTCACACCTCTGTGCATTTGAACCAGCTGCTGCTTCTGACTGAGATGCTCTTCCCTTTCTCCTTTTGCCCACCCCTGCAAAGCTAAGCTGTGGTAAACCACTCCTCCTTCTAGGCTACTCAGATACCTCACTGAGGTCAAAGACTTCCTTAGTTCTTCCAGGCACATCTTCCCAACGCACAACCTCTCCTGATATACTCATAATGATTTCCTTAGATGCAAGCCTCCAGAGTCGACAATGAGTTCCTCAAAGTCAGCATGTTAGGGAGTACCCTCAGATCATCCCCTGTGGAGTGGAAGGATGAAGGATGTATGATTGGGCAGAGGATGAGTTAAACTGCAATGCAGTTGCGACAGTGACCACCCAAAACCCAGACATACCTTCTTGTTCTAGATCTCACTTCTGGTACTGCGGACACCAAAATTTCCTGCTCAAGTGGTCCTAAGCTTATTTCTAGGATCGCTTGGGCCTTTTCCCTTATGTCATGATCTTACAAGCAAACTGGGTCCTTGGTGTGCACCCCTCAAAACCTAAGACATGTGCCAGCCTGGTGTCCACTCACATGCACCGGCTTGAGGTACAGTGAGAGATAAAGCTGTGTGTGGGAAGAGAAACAGCCAGATACTAGAGCATGCTCTCACTGCAGTATGAGTACAGATTTTCAAAGAGTCTAAGAGTTTTAATTTCAAGCCTAGCCATGTAAATCATTATGACATTATCTTTCCATATATGGTGCAAGTCCTCCACCTGCCCTTTTGCTCTAGGGCCCTCAAATGCTTAGGGGACCTGAGCGATGTTAGTGAAGTAGAGGGAGAAGGCTGGGCCGATGTGATCAATTTAAAACAATATGATTCATACTTTAAAGACAGATGCACTATGTACAGTGGAAGTTTTTAAATGAATGAACAAATGGCATGCTGAAAAGTAGTATCACTGCATTGTCCAGGAGAGGTTAACATATGTAGAATACATATAAAACAGTACCTATATAGAGCAATTCAGCCCACCACCTTGATTTTTCCTCTTAAAATCCACGAAGGCAGAAGCAACATATGCCTCTGAGGACCCAGAGTAAATGGGGTTAAGGTGTGAAAGGACTCGTAGTGGGCAACAAAGGCAAATTTTGAAACATTTATTACATTTTCATTTATACATGCAAGAGATAAATATTGAATACTAATGTGCGCAAAACTATATGCCAGCACTGGGGAATATCAAGATCAGTGAAATGGTGTTCATATCAGAGAACTTTCTCTTAATTACACTTGTGTTCAGTGATAACTGCTTTGCTGTGTTGCTTTGGAGTTGATTTCACCATCTGCTGATCATTCCTATCCATAGCCCCACCTGTTGGGGTACCCTGTGGCAAGAAAACAAGTCTAAAGATAAAAACAGTAGGGGGTTAAATAGAGGTACCAGGAGCTGTGCTAAGTGCCTGCGTAATTGCTTAAGAAGCAATACTTTGAATAGAGCTTATATTTATTGTCTTGTGTCAGATACAGTTTTAAACATATTACATGTATTACCCATTCAATGTCATAAAAATCCTATAAGTGCTATTATTATCTTTATTTTGCAGATGGGGAAAGTGGGGCACAGAGAGATTAACTAATTTACCCAGGGTTATTTAACTAATGAATTACAGAGCACGGGTTCAAAGCTATCCTACCTCACTATCCAGTTAGAGAGATCATACTCTTTTCCTAAATCAGGTCTAAACAGTGAACATGTTGATATAAAATAGGAACTCAGGAGCCTGAAAAACACAATAATTTGGCCTGTAAAATATCACACACATTGATATCACAGAATTTTAGGATTCATAGGAACTTGTGAAATGATCAAATCTTAGCTTAGACATTAATTCCTTCAGGAAGGTTTCCTGATTCCCCAAGACTATATTCAACACCCTCCTTTGTGGGTCCAGAGTGTCCTCTTATTGTCTCTGCAGAACGCTTACTACACTTAACTGCACCTGTTGTTTGCATGTTTTACTCCACTAGTCTTCTGGATTCTTGAGGGCAGAGACCAGTATTAATGGTTTATCCTTGCATTTATCAAGCATAAAAGGTGCTCAATCAAATATTTTAAAAATCAGAAATGAATCAAGTCATATATACATTCATGATTTTCCATGTAATTACCACATGATTATATTGAATCACAGAGAACGGAATAACTTCCTTCTTTTTAATTATATCAGTATCCCTGTAACAGAGAAATTGCCCAAATTTTAGGCTGAGAACATCATAATCCATAGGAAGAACAAGGTCCACCTTTGTACTTAAGTCACCAATGCCTTTCCATTAAGCTGCATTTTAAGGTAGGGCCTCAGATCCAGGGATGGAGCCCCATCCTCCTTCTGATGAAGACAATGTAAGTATCTGGTCAGCAGCAGGTAAGTTCCTCATGAAACCAAGGGAATTTGCTGAGCAAGACCAAATGATAACATATAGATCTGAACTGCCTCAACAAAAAACCCAGAAGAAACCTACAGGCAACCTGGGGCAAATGCCTTTTGGCAGTTTATGAGCACCAACTTCTCCAAGTAACCATTTTTACTCTTTCACTTCTCCACTTGTATTTTCCCCATAAACTCCCTGATTACTTGCGCAGAAGGTGCAAGAAAAGAGATGGGTGAATGTGTGAGTTGGGCTGGATGCCTCATATATGCTTTCTCATTTAAGTTTCCCAGGCTGACATAAGTATTTTTACTTCCATTCTGAGAGCAAACAGGTTAATGAGGTAATTTGTTCACTGCCACCCAGATAATGGAGGATCAAACACAAAAACCCACATATATTTGAATCCCAAATATTTGAATCATGGTATGCTTTCTCTCCCTGAAACTTGACTTCTCTATTTTGAAACATTTATCTCCATTTTTTTTTTTTTTACTCTCTGTTTAATGATGAGTCCCACAATCTAACTTCATAATTATATATCCACCTTCATCTACATCTTCATGACTTGGACCTATGCCCATGAAAGTGTCTCATTTCCTGTCGTCACTGGACAAAATAGTTTTCCTGCCTCCTGACAATACTGCATTAAACTTATCTCAAAAATTTTAAAGCATATTTAAAGGTTCTTCTTCTTTTTTCTTTTTTTTAGATATATGAGTGCAGAGACAATAAAGAATTATTCTGAAAGCAAAAAAATTCTTGTCTTTACTAGAAAAGTATTGCTCAACTGGGTGTATAATACGAAAAAGGAAAAAGGGATCCCATCAAGGTAAGTGCTTTTAAACCTTACTAGAAATGTTATTATAATCATTTGAAATTTCCTTCTATTTATTTTTAAAAATTTATATCCTGAATACTTTGTAAAATATTTTGAGGTGGTTTACAACGAAATTACTTACATACATACAAAAAGTTACTTAAAGAAAAAAAGATATAGTGTAATAACTTTTATTATAGAGGTAAATTTCATACAAGATTAAACATTAACCATTTTTAAGTGTACCATTCAGGGTTATTTAGTATATTCACGTTGGGCAACCAACTCCTCTGTCAAATTCCACAGCATTTTCATTGCCCCAAATGTAAATCCAGTACCCATTAAGCAGTCACTCCCCATTCTCTCTTCCCCCCCAGCTCCTGGATAGCACTAGTCTGCTTTCTGTCTCTATGAATTTACCTATTCCAAATGTATTATATAGATAGAATCATATAACATATAGCCTTCAGTTTATGGATTCTTTTTTTTAACATCTTTATTGGAGTATAATTGCTTTACAATGGTGCGTTAGTTTCTGCTTTATAAAGAAGTGAATCAGCTATACATATACATATATCCCCATATCTCTTCCCTCTTGCGTCTCCCTCCCTCCCACCCTCCCTATCCCACCCTGGAAGCAACCTAAGTGTCCATCGACAGATGAATGGATAAAGAAGATGTGGCACATATATACAATGAAATATTACTCAGCCATAAAAGGAAACGAAATTGAGTTATTTGTAGTGAGGTGGATGGACCTAGAGTCTGTCATACAGGGTGAAGTAAGTCGGTTTCTGGATTCTTTCACTCAGCATAATGTTTCTTCCACATTGTAGCATGTATCTGTAGCATAAGTTTCATCTACTTTGTAGCATGTATGAATACTTTATTTCTTCTAATGGCTGAATAATAGTCCATTGTACAGACGTGCTGTATTTTCTTTATCCATTCAACGGTTGATGAGTATTTGAGTTGTTCTCAGCTTTTGGTTATTGTAAACAGTGCTGCTATGAACATTTATGTACATGTATTTGTTTGAATTTCTGCTTTCCATCTTTTGGGTATGCACCTAGGAGTAAAACTGCTGGATCATATGAAAATAACATTTATTTAATTTAATTAATTTATTTAATTTCTTGAGGAAACACCAAATTGTTTTCCACATCTGCTAGATAATTATGAAATCAGGAAATGTGAGTCCATCCACTTTGTTTTCTTGTTCAAGATTGGTATAGCTATTCAGGGTTCCTTGCAATTCCATATGAATTTTAGGATTAGCTTGTCTATTTATGCACATAAAAAATGTCATTGAGATTTTCTTAGGGATTACATTTAGTTTGTAAATTGCTTTGAGTAGTATTACCATCTTAAAATATTAAACTTTCTGATTCATGAACATGGGATGTCTTTTCATTTATTTAGATCTTTAATTCCTGTTAGGAAAGTCTTAAAGTTTTCAGTGTACATGTCTTTGGTAAAATTTAATCCTAAATACTTTTATGCTATTTCAAATAAAATTGTGCTCCTGATTTCATTTTTGTAGTGTTTATTTCTAGTGTATAGAAATACAAGATATTTCTGTATATTGATCTTGTATCTTGAAGCTTTGCTGGATTCATTTATTAGCTCTAGTTGTTTTTTGTGAATTCTCTAGGACTTTCTGTATTTAAGAGCATATCACCTAGGGATAGAGATAATTTTACTTTTTCCTTTCCAACTGGGTTGTCTTTTATTTCTTTTCTTAGATTCAAGAGAGGTCTCCCTCTTCTCAATAGGAGTATCAGTAAATACCAAATGGATATTTCTGTACTATGGTTCTTTTAAAACCTTCAATAGTGACTTAGGCTACAACTTTCTAAGTACTTACTTCTGTTGATGTAACAAAGAAATGGAGATTTGAAAAACTAGGATTTATAGTCGTCTACCTTTTAGGCTGTCTCTTATGTATCACTCATCTCAGAGTAGGTAGTACAGATTCTGGAGTCAGATGGCTTAGTTTAGAATCCTAGTCTTTATCATTTATTAGCTGGATAAGTTTTACAGGTCTCAGTTTTCTCATTTGAAAAACGGATAAAGTAATATCGATGTCATATTCTGGAGACTGATATATGTAAAGCATTTGGCAAAATAACTGGCATATAGTAGGTACTAGTATATGCTAGTTGGGTTCACCTCTGCCTACATTATGGGATTGTTGTAAAGATTACATAAATAGTGTGTGTAGAAGCACTTAGTCCAGAGATTAGCACTAAGTAAGCACTTAAATGTTAGCATTTATTATTGTGCTAAATAAAAATTGAGTTCTCTAACCAGTGGATGAAGTCACTATCAAAGATGAACAAAGACACAAGGAAACAAATAATCATGAGAGTGAATCAGCAGAAATAACGGCAGATTTATATCCCTAAGACTTCAGTTATTAAAATTATCCAATATGGACTATAAGTATTAATGAAATGTTGATGTTAGTAAGTGATGGAATCACAAACATGAACAAGGCCAATCACCAAAAGAAGATTTATATAATGAAAATGAAAAAATATATAATTTATATATAAATTATATAACATGGAAAAAATATATATAATAGTTTCTACCACCTTTTCATTGCTTCCAAGGTAATTACCCTGGTCAGGTCTCAACACAGTTGGAGGGGAAAATATAGTGGCTGCTTCAGGAGACTACAACTTGTCAGCTGACGGAATTACAGGACCTGACATCAGCAAATACTAGTAGAACATATAAGGGGATGGGTCTTGAGGATATGGGACCAGAGGGCTGCAACATAAGGCCAGATTGGGGAGAAATTTATTGGCACAGAGGTCTTATCCATGATAATTCAGGATTCAACATTCTATCTAGGACACTTGGAGCTGGTGCTATTATATTCCTGAGATGGTTCTTTGAAGCTTGACCAGGCCAATAACCTACAATAAATGAAGTGCAGATGATAAAATTGGAATATTTAACCAGATTTATTATATTAGAATGAAGAACCAACCTCATGATCTTGTTCCCTGCGAAAGAACAGAGGATATTTCCCTTCACCAAGGCAACAGTGAGAAACTCAATGATAGATGTCCTCTGCAGGACATGGTTAACCATCATTAAGTCTGCTGTGGAACTGGCCTCTCTAGTATCAAAAGGAAATGGGAATGGCAGAAGACAGATGGCAACACTTAAATGTCAGAGGCAAGGTGGGCATACTTTATTTTGTGGACAGCAAACCTGGAGTAGCAGTCAGAGTGTTTGACCTAAGGATGGGTAACAAATATTGTATATTAAAAGACAATATAGACAAACAATTAACTATGTTATTACTTGACTTTTCTAAAGATAAAAAGGGAGAGCTGTTGAGCAAAGGGATGAAGTCAATTACTGCAAGATAGCTAAGTCAATTCTCAGAACCAGAGTCCTTGAGAAAGAACTGAAGCATCACAAATATGTAGGATAAATATTTCCTCAATCTTCTCTCAAATGGACATTTAATCATTTTACCAGAGTTCCTGTGCATTGGGAAAAGAAAATACTCAGACTCTGTTAGGACTTTGGGTTATAGCATTTTAAATGATACTGATATCAAAGGCTTGGAATACTATTGTGTTCCTCAAGTTAAACTGGGAGCTTTTAGGCCAGATAATTTATGGAGTTTCTGACCCAGTCTGTCTCATAGAAGTCCACCAGGTCCACTGTGTGGTTATTTCCCTAAGTCCCTAAGTGTATAATTGGGATGAATATACTTAGTGTCTAGCTGAACACAAACATCGCCTTGTTGACCTATATTGTAAGAATCATGGCAGAAATGGCCAAGTGGAACCCTTGGCCAAAATAGTAATGAGAAGCAATATAGCATTCCAGGAGGAGTTTAAAAACTAACGCCAACATTAAAGATTTAAAGGAATTGTAAGTAATTCCCATCATATCCCCTTTAATTTATCTATCTGACATAAACAAATCAGATTATAGTCAATTATCAATTTAAGCAAAAGGTAACCTCAAGTGTAATGCTGTGCCAGATGTGATTTTATTGCTGGAAGAAATTTTAAAAAGCAGTCTGTTCTCTCAACCAAGATGGTGGCATTGAGACTCCTGAACTCAATTCCTTCCATGGACACACCAAACCTACAGCTAAACATGGATGAGTTCTCCTTGAAAGAAATCCAGAAACTATCTGAGCAACTCCTACACATCAAGCTAATGAGAAAATACCTACTTTGAAACAGGTAGGAAAGGCTGAGACACACTTTCACCATAAAACTCACCCCCTAGCACAGACATACAATTGGAAGGGAACACACAGCTCCCAGTCTCTCCCAAGAAGCAAAGGGCTTGAGCCAATATCTAGTACCCCAACTTTTAAGACTTCACCCTAGGGGATGGGCCCCCAAAATACCTAGTTCTGAAATCTAATGAGGCTTATAACCACAAAATACACAAGACTAGAGCAGACAAAGAAACAGTTCTTAATGGGTTCATGAGGATGTTGTCTCCTTGGAAGGAGCTTGTGTAAAATTTGGCACCCTGGATTTTGTGGCTGCCACACAAAGGACACACCTCTTGATTGCCTGGCTCTAGTGGCCAAGGGGGCTTGTATTTTAGGACCCACAGGACTGTAGCAAACAAAGAAACACTTCTTAATGGACTACACCTCCAGGATTCAGTGCAGATGGAGCAGATAGAAATACCCATCTCCCAGTCTTTCCCTGAAAGAAGTCTATTTGCATACCTCAAAAGCTGCTACCTGAGGAGTCCAGTTTCCAATCAGCTTGCATCTAGGTGATGAATGATACTCTCCACAATGGGACACAAACAGGTCTTGGCACATCCTCAACTACTGGGAGCCACTAAGAGCAAATAAGGCAGCTTGGACAATCACGAAGGTCTGAGAGACAACCAAGAGCTCAGGCTAGGCTGAATGATAAGGTTTATCTACACAAGACCAGTCCATCAAGACTGAAAGAGGTGGCTGTTTTATCTAATATGCAGAAACCAACACAGAGCATGAAGGAAAATGAAGAAAGAGAGGAATATGTTCCAAACAAAAAAACAGAATAAAACTCCAGAAACACCTTAATGAAATTTAGATAAGTGATTTATCTCTTAAAGAGATCTATTAGAGTGATTTATCTGTTAGAGAGATCAAAGATGCTCACTAGGGTCAGAAGAAGAATGTATAAACAAAGGGAAAAATTTAACAAAGAGATAAACAATATAAAAATGTCCCAAACAGAAATCACAGAGCTGAAGAATAACTGAGCTGAAACATTCAATAGAGGGGTTTAACAGCAGACGAAATCAAGCAGAAAAAAGGATAAGCAAACTCAAAGACAAGGCAGCAGAATTCATCCAATCAGAGGAGGAAAAAAAAGAATGAAAAAGAGTGAAGATAGCTTAAATGACTCATGGGACACCATCAGGTGGACCAGTATTTACATTATAGGGGTCCCAGAAGAAGAGAGAAAGAAAGGGGCAGCAAACTTATTCAAAAAACTAATGGCAGGAAACTTTCTTTACATAGGGAAAGAAACAGACATCCAGATCCAGGAAACTCAGTAATTTCCAAATATGATTAATCCAAAGAGACCCACACCAAGACACATTAGGTAATTAAATTGTCAAAAGTTAAAGACAAGGAGAGAATATTAAAAGCAGCAAGAGAAAAACAATTTGTTATATACAAGGGACACACACACACCAATAAGGCTATCAGCATATTTTTCAGCAGAAGCTTTGTAGGTCAGAAGAGAATAGCATGATATACTCAAAGTACTGAAAGAATAAAAAAAGAAAAAACTACCAACCAAGAATTCCCTACCCAACAAAACTGTTCAGAATTGAAGAAGAGATAATGAGTTTTTCCAGGCAAGAAAAAGCTGAGGAATTCAGCACCCTCAAGACCAGCCTTACAAGAAATGTTAAAATGGACTAAAGTCCCTTTCAAGGTAAAATGAACGGGAATTTTTTAATAACAGGAAAACATATCAAAGTATAAATTTCATAAGTAAATAAATATATAGTAAAATTCAGAGTACTCTAATGTTGTAATAATGGTGAGTTAGTCACTTATAAATCTAGTATGAAGGTTAAAAGGCAGAAGTACTAAAAATAACTACAATAATTTGTTAATGGATACACAAGGTAAAAAGATGTAAATTGTAACATCAAAAACATAAAATGTGGAGAGGAGGAGTAAAAATGTAAAGATTTTAGTATGTATTCAAAGTTAAGTTTATCTTAAAATAGACTGTTATAAATATAAACATGTTTTATGTAAACCTCATGGTAACCACAAAGCAGAAAACAATAGTAGATACACAAAAGATAAAGAGAAAGGAATCTAAGCATACCACTACTGAAAATCATCAGTAGATAGGTATGGATTTACTATTGCCATTTGATAATTGTTTTCTTCCTACTTTATATAGTTCTTTGTTCATTTCACATTCTCTTATCTCTTAAATTGATGCAGCCACTGTGGAAAACACTATGGAGACTCCTCAAAAAATTAAAAATGGAACTACCACATGATCTAGCAATCCCACTTCCGAGTATATATCCAAAAGAAATAAAAACAAGATATCAAAGAGATATTTGCACTCCCATTTCACAGTAGCATTATTCACAATAGTTAATATACAAAAATAATGTAAGTGTCCATCAATGGATGAATGGATAAAGAAAATACAATGGAGTATTATTCAACCATGAGAAAGAAGGAATTCCTGCATTTGTGACAACATGGTTGGATCTTGAGAGCATTATGCTAAGTATAAACCAGACTGAGAAAGACAAATACTGCATGGTATCACTTATATGTTAACTCTAAAAATAAGTAAAATGAAAAAAATGAAATAAAATAATAGATTTTAAAAAGTCAACTCATAGGGACTTCCCTGGTGGTGCAGTGGTTAAGAATCCGTCTGCCAGTGCAGGGGACATGGGTTCAAGCCGTGGTCCAGGAAGATCCCACATGCTGTGGAGCAACTAAGCCCGTGTGCCACAACTACTGAGCCTGCGTGCTGCAACTACTGAAGTCTGCGTGCCTAGACCCCATGCTCCACAACAAGAGAAGCCACCACAATAAGAAGCCCGTGCACCACAACAAAGAGTAACCCCTCCTCGCCACAACTAGAGAAAGCCTGTGCACAGCAACAAAAACCCAACACAGCCAAAAATAAATAAATTAATTCATTCATTAAAAAAAATAGTCAACTCATAGAAACAGAGAGTAGAAACCAGAGCTGAGGGTTTGTGGAAATAGGGATTGGTAGAAGGTTACAAACTTTCAGCTATAAGGTGAATAATGCCTGAAGATCTAATGTAAGACATGGTGACTATAATTGAGAACACTGTACTTTATAACTGAAATTTGCTAGAGAGTAGAACTTAAATGGTCACACCCCCAAAAAAGAGTTATGTAAGGTGATGGGTGTGTTAATCAACTAGATGGGGGGAATCCTGTCACAATGTATATGTATATACATTGTATTGTATATATACATGTATATATGATGTACACTTTCGATATCTACAATTTTTTATGCCAGTTATACCTCAATATGGCTGAATTTTTAAAAAAATAGAAAAGGAAAACAGTCTGGAGAGAGGGCTGAGAAGGGCAAAGGCAGTGTTACCATAAACTTAACAAAGCTTACACTCTATGGCTCCTCCCTCACACTGGCACTGCCTGAGGCCTTGGAGGATTTTTGCAATTTGATGACAGCATCATATATGTATTCATAATTTCATCTTCTTTTCCTTAAACAGGGGTCCAAATTGTAAAAATTTCAGGTCCTGCGTAACACGGATCTACCTCTAAGAATAGAGAAATAATCCAGCACTTACCCACTCTTCAATCAATAATTGATTAATAATTTCATTTGAGTTTTAGCAATAATAATGCATTATTATACTAGTTGAATAATTTAAAAATAAAATTAAAAATACATTAAGTAATTCCTCTCACCCACAATTCTGTCTAGCATACTCAGTATAAAAATAATTTTTCAAAGCATGTACGTTAATTTAAAGTTTTTGATAAAATATGACCTAACCTGTTCCACTACGACACATGCTGGGATTTGTTCCAGATTATATGCCTTGACAAGGAAAAATGCTCATGATCCATTGCTAAGAGAAAAAACAGGTTATAGAACAATATGTATGATATAATTCCTTTTGTATTTATAAATATGATTATATAAACAAAAATATTGGAAAAATATTCAAACTGGTAATAGTAGCCATCTCTGAGAAGTGAAATTATTAGAAGGTGGGAGAGATTTGCTTTGTTTTTTTTTTAATATTTCCAATTTGAATTATCCCTGTCTTATGATCTGAAGTATTTCTACTAAAAGTATAAGTAAAAATGAATGAGAGGTGAGGAAAGTGAGAAAGAGGGGAAACCAGCCTGAAGATATTTAGCAGAGGAAGAAATTAAAGGAAAGTATATGAAGTAGGATGCCAGAAAGTGTATGGTATTGACAGCTACTTCTCAGAATTAAGCTGGGCTTTGTAGCTGTTGATGATTAGGACAGAACTGAGCATATATTGAAATTAATTCAGTGTAATTATTTTATCAGATAAAACTATCTTTTTTTTTACAGCCATTGCTTTCTTCGTGTATGTCATAAAATAGTATTTACTGATGAATTTGAGTATGTCGGATATCTTGTGATACTAATGAATATATTTCCTATTATAATTTCTTGGATATCTGTGTTAAACGATATCTATGAGCTTGAATTAGCATATGCTAACTACTCTTTTCTTGCATTTTATATCACGGAGGCACTGCTTAAGGTAAGCTAAAATGTGATTTTGTGTGTGTGTTTGTGTGTGTGTGTGTGATATGTCTAACAGGGAGATTTCCTAATTTCATTTTTCAACACTAGCTACAGACAGTTTTCCAAAGGAGTGTATAAAATTCTCCCTCACTCCTCAAACAAATTTATTTTTTAAAGGTGATTTTAGGGTGACAATAGAAAATATTCATACTTTAAGGATTGATTTTGTATTTGCAAATTTTTAATTAGTGTGTGTCAAAGAGATGCAGAGTGAGTTAAAAAGGTATTGGCAAAGTTCTTTAACTTAGCAGAGAGGTGAGCACCTGGATGTTCATTTTATTATTTTTTTTTAATGGAAGATTTTTTCTTTCTTTCTTTCTTTCTTTCTTTCTTTCTTTCTTTCTTTCTTTCTTTCTTTCTTTCTTTCTTTCTTTCTTTCTTTCTTTCTTTCTTTCCTTATTTTTGGCTGCTTTGGGTCTTTGTTGCTGTGCACTGGCTTTCTCTAGTTGTGGCACGCTGGGGCTACTCTTCGTTGCAGTGCGAGGCCTTCTCATTGCAGTGGCTTCTCTTGTTGCAGAGCACAGGCTCTAGGTGTGCAGGCTTCAGTACTTGTGGCATGTGGGCTCAGTGTTGTGGCACATGGGCTTAGTTGCTCCACGGCATGTGGGACCTTCCCGGACGAGGGCTTGAACCCGTGTCCCCTGAATTGGCAGGTGGATTCTTAACCACTGCGCCACTAGGGAAGTCCCATTTTATTGTTTTTATACTAGATAGATAAACAGATGGATAAGTAGATTGATAGAAATTCATTTATACTTGAAAAATATTTCATAATTTGATTTGTTAAATCCAGTATAAAGGTAGCTGTTAAATGATGGAAATGTATTGATGGGTCCACAAACTGATAATAGTATTGTGTCATATGGATCAAGTTGTAATATAAAATATTTTTAGCCAGACGATTTAAATAGAAGAATTATATATGATATTCAAACAAAGTGGATGAAATCTCGAATCGTTACTGGAAAATTAAAATGCTACTGCAGAGCTGTGATTGGTGGGGAGAGGGGAATGGCTTCACATTCAATCACATTGTATGTAATAAATTCCAATTAGTTGGAACGACCATAGGAGATGTCACCTAATTAAGAAGAAATAAAGCAATTAGGGTTAGGGTTAGTACCAGGGTGAGTGTGAGTAAAGGATTCCCTAAAATCACTTAATATGTACTATAGTGGAAAGAACACCGAGTTGTGATGCAGCAGACTTGGCTCTGGTTTTGGTTTTCTCTGACAGACAGTTAGCTGTTCACCAAGTCACTAAACTTTTCCCAACCTTAGTTTCTTCTTCTGTAAGATATCAGGGTTGGCCTAAATGAGAGGAAATGATTCCTCCAGCTCTGTGGTCTTTGTACTTTGCCAAGTTTAAGCTTCTGTCACAACTGTGCATAGCCATAGCTCCTTCAGTCAGGTCCACTTAAGAGAGCAGAAAAGGACTGCAGAGACTTCGCTACACTTCATAGCTAAGAGGGTACTCCCAAATGTGCAACTCTGTTCTTGTCTCTCCCTTCTATTTAACTCAGGATTCATCTTCACTGCCCGATTTACAAGCTTGCCTTCACTTATTTTCTTTGCTGTCTTTTCTACACAAGTTCAGTTCTGCCCCGTTTGTACTATGCCTATTAAAAATTCATTATGTTAATAACAACAATAATAAATGATCACTAAGGTACCAGGTATCATTGCAATTATAACATTTCAAATCCTTAAGTTAGCCCTTTAATGTAGATATATATTATGACTTGCATTTTACAGATGAGGGACCTGAGTCTCTGAGAAGCTGTTTAAGGTCACATAGCTAATGATAATAGAGTTTGGATCCAACCCCTCAAAGTTTGTGTTCTTTCTAATACACAATTCTACCTTAAACTTTCCTTCTTGTATTTTCAAACTTTTCCCAAAACACTCCTCAACCTATTAGAGTAATGGATCTTTTGAAACTTTCTCAGAGGAAGAGTAATCACTCTTCTATATCTGAGTGCTGGAGGCTTCCATTATCTGAATTTCTAACCATTCTTTAACAACCTTATATTTAACAAACCCTCTTCCTTTGAAGCCTACACTATCCTTTTATACCAAGCTCTTCCTCTCCTGTGGCTGTATTCTATTGACCTCCAAAAAACTCCTTCACGTTTCCAAATACTGGGCATCTGGATAAAGTCTTACTGTTGATACCAGTTCTTTCAGGTTCCTAAGAGAATGATCTAACCTATATTCTGTTTCAATAAGAAGGAAATGAGACATCTACAGTAGCTGAATGGTGCCTTGAGCAGGACCTCACAAGACCAGGATCTGGTCTTCTGCTCCCTAGATTCAGACACTGAATTTCCTCAGCCCCGCCAAATGTGAGCAGACTCAAGGGAAATGACTCTCTACCACTAAACACACAACAGTCTGTTTACAAACAAGCATGACAGTTTCTTAATTTGTAATCGAGCTTACACTTTCCCTGGCGTAAATAGGTCTGTCTCCTACAGTCTCTGAATCATAGTGAGTAGGGGGATCAGGCTGCTAAAAAAGACAAATTAATCAAATTTACAAATCAGTATCTTAAGTGTTATGATAGAGACCTACACAGGGTGCTATGGGAAAAAAATGGAGTTCCTTACACAGAATAGTAGGTTTAGAGAAGGAAGGCTATTAAGGAAAGGAGATGCTTGAGTTGAATTCTGAATAATGAATAGGAGTCAAAGTAGGGAGTATGTGAGTGGACAACAAGAATAAGGGAAAACGTAGAAGCAACAATGTGACACATACAAGGAACAATATTCCTAATGACAGGAGCTTAGGGATGGGTTGGTCACGATGCAGATTGGAGAGATGTTAAATCTGTGAGGAGGATATGGAAAATGAGACAGGAGACACAGACGTGAATTAAATAATAAAGGGCCTCATGGGTCAGGCTATCTCAACAACTTCCCTGGCATCAACTACCATTCATAGTCTAATGATTCCCAAACTCATGTCTCCAGCTCAGATTTTATTCTGAGCCTCAGATCATATAGACAACTGATGACTGGATCTCTTCAATAAAATACTGTGCAAACATCTCAAACAGCATATTCAAAACAAATGTATCATCTCTAAACCTACTCTTGCTTCAAAATTCCCCTGGAAACCTAATTTCCCAGGCTGGATTCCACAATCATTTTTGACCGCTCCTACTCTCTTAGTTATAGTAGGTTTTCAATAAAAATTTTTTAAATAAATAAAGAATGAATTAATAAGTTAGTAGGTATTTTGAATATTTTATCTCTTGGAATAGATATTTCAATATTTTAACCATTTAATTTCAAGTTGATATGATCACTTCCTAGTATTTTAGACAAGTAGAATCTTAAGGTAGATCAGAGAAAAACCTAACTAGTAATGTTTCAGTTATTATGGAAAATGGTGTAGTAAAAGCAAAAACAAATAAGATAATATAATTTCTTTTTAAATCGACAGATAGCAGCAATGAAGAAGGAATATTTTTTACATGCCTGGAATCTATTTGAGTTAACAATTACATTAATTGGCATCATAGATGTAATGCTTATTGAGACAAATTCCATTAATTATCATACTTTTGATTTGATTCAAACAGTGGCCTTTATAAAAGTTGTTCGATTTCTTCGCGTTCTACGCATTTTGAAGGTAAAGCACTATTAAATCATGCAGTTTCGAACTGCTCCTGACTGCTTCATGAAATATGGACTAAAATCAGTTTACTAGTTTTATGGTTTCCACTTTCTGTTGGGCTGATGTTTATATTTTAGATCCCTTTGACAAATTAAATTTTATAACAGATTATATTATGAATATCCAAGTTATATTAGAAATTTGTTTAGCACATGAAAGTACAGAAATACTCATCACAGCTTCTCCTTTGAATAGAGAGCACATGAAAACTCCAAAGTAATGTTTATTCTTATGAATACCTGAAATAAATGATGGAAATCAACAAAACAAACCATGTAGCAACAAAGCAAATAGTATACGTTCATACAAATTAAGAAACCGAAAAATACACATTTTGTGTTATATAAACTCATAATATTATAAAATCACAGCATCAAAAATGACCTTTGACTGTCTAATTAATGTCTTCCTATAACAAGTATAATGAGTAGTTATTTATTTCTATATGAGTGTGGAGATTATGGAGCATGGACTTAGGGATCAGCCAACTCTGCTGAAGTTAGGAGACTGTACAAGGGTAACAGATAACCTGGGGACTTAAACCCTCAGCAAAGAAACAATGAAAAGTTAATTGTGGGGCCAAACAGGGAGTATAGTTGTGGTGGACTCTCACTCAAATGAACCATCTAGTGAACAGTTTAGTGGGAGGTTTAGCAGGTAAAAGTGACAGTACTTTATAGACGGTCATTTTATGGCCTAAGCCCAGAAGATTAATCACATTGTTTTCCAAGAATTTAAACCAGTTGAAAATAGCATGCAATTCTCTCTAAGGGAAATAAGTAAAGAATAAAGTCTTAACCTCACAGAGACATCTAATATTATTAGTTACGGGGAAATAGCTCTAGCCATGAAATTATAGAGATACTATGAATAAAATAACGAAGAATCTTGACAAGTTACTATAGTTACCATTGAGAGCATGTCATTTTTTATTAATACCTATTTTAAACTAACCAACATAAAATCAACTATAATTTGTACAATTTATATTAAATAGTGGTCCTGTTTTTTAGCTCGTAACACCAAAGTTGCTGCAGATATTAGATAAAAAGATGAGTCA
Organism: Stenella coeruleoalba; assembly: GCF_951394435.1. NCBI lineage: Eukaryota > Metazoa > Chordata > Mammalia > Artiodactyla > Delphinidae > Stenella > Stenella coeruleoalba. The sequence goes on from NC_137150.1 coordinate 86,140,030, forward strand.
TCAGCTGTCCTTTAAGTATGCTATACTAAAAGGATATATCCAAGGTGAAGCAGACATAATGACTATAATTGATAAGATTGCAAGTTCTAAACAGATTAAACAGGTGAGGAAAACTTTAAATACTAAGAAAATGGTTTATGTTCCTCACCCATCAGTCTCCCTCACCCATCATGTCTTCTGTCTATATATGACCTTTGATTCCTGGTTTGCTAAGAATTGTCTGTAAAAACTGAAACTGATCAACATTTAGATTACTCAAAAGGCTCCTTACTGAAGTGTCTATGCCATATTAACAAGTTATGAGGCTCTTGGAGCACATCCTTTTGTCCTTGTGGAGCTGTCATGAAACCTGTGTGCAGCGGTCAGCTTCTCTCAATGCAAGTTCCAGGATCTGTCAGGCTACAGATGCATTAAATAGGAAATATTGGAGGACGATAAGTGATGGCAGGGTTGAGCCAACGGACCTTCCTCATAATTCCCAAAGGCTCCTTCTATTTCTCTATATCCCTGATTTTCCCACAGTAAATAATGAAAGAAGTAAAGGATGGGGATATGGCAAATGGAAAGGAGTACCAATAACTTACTTAGAGGGAAATCACATCTAATTCTCTCATTATACAGATGAGAAAAATGAAGCCAAGAGAGGTTAAATGATTATGCCAAAGTCACACACATAGCTAATAAACAGCAAAGAGAATGCTAGGGCCTAAGTTCTAGACCTTATTTTTCATTTTCTCAATTAGGCAGATTATATGTCCCCACAGATTTGCCAGCTATGTGGAATTAAGCAGTCACCTTTCAAGATAATTTAGAACATTTGAATGCTATAGTCTTTTTTTTTTTTTTTTTTTTTTGCGGTACGCGGGCCTCTCACTGTGGGGAGAGGCCTCTCCCGTTGCGGGGCACAGGCTCCGGACGTGCAGGCTCAGAGGCCATGGCTCACGGGCCCAGCTGCTCCGCGGCATGTGAGATCTTCCCGGACCGGGGCACGAACCCGTGTCCCCTACATCGGCAAGCGGACTCTCAACCGCTGCGCCACCAGGGAAGCCCTGAATGCTATATTCTATATGCTATATGTCCAAAGCTTTGTAGTTGAGAACATTGACACTCAATATGTAGTTGAATACAAAGAGCTGTATCTTTTCTCTCTTCGCCACCTGTAACTATAAAACTATTTTGCTGCATTTTATTACCTTTATAACCACTCATATTGAGGATACACAGTAGAAAATACAGAAGGACTTGAATCTCTAAGATATTGGCCAGTTTCAGTCCTCATTTCTGCTCCCACATAGTTTGGTTAAAACTTCTATCTCATTTAAGGTTGAAAGCCACACCTGTTTCCGAAATTTGGAGGCTATCAAAAATTGAATGGGAGAGTACTAGCATGCCTGCAGTTTTCAGAATCAATAATATCCTAAAGTAAGTTACTTTAAGAAAAAATATATGACTTACCTTTAGGCTTCTCAAAATTAGCCTAGGTAATGCCGCTTCTTATCCTCTCCACCACTCTTGCTAGAGTAAAATAAAATTCATTGCACAAAATTCAATTCTAATTCCTGAAAAGTTCCCCATCATATTTTTCTTTAAAGTTATTTTTTTAATTCAGTTTATTTATTTATTTTTGGCTGCGTTGGGTCTACATTGCTGCTTGCAGGCTTTCCCTAGTTGCAGTGAGTGGGGGCTACTCTTCGTTGCAGTGCGCAGGCTTCTCATCTCAGTGGCTTCTCTTGTTGCGGAGTACAGGCTCTTGGCACACGGGCTTCAGTCGTTGTGGCACGCAGGCTCAGTAGTTGTGGAGCATGGGCTTAATTGCTCCACAGCATGTGGGATCTTCCCAGACCAGGGCTTGAACCCATGTCCCCGGCATTGGCAGGCGGATTCTTAACCATTGCACCACCAGGGAAGCCCTAAAGTTATTAATTTAGGTTAAAAATTCATCAGTTGCAAATGTAAAGACATTTTATAACAGTTTTGTTTCCCAAAACATTTCTTTTGTTCCGTAGATGTTATTAAGGAGGATAACGAAGAATACAGGACATGCTATGGAAGAGCTAGGTAGGTACCTCTCACCCTAAAGATCTAACATGACCATCTCTTATCATCGTTTCTTCAGAGAGGCAATGGTTTTGATAACGAAACTGATCTTTGAGGAGACCTACTTACTATCAATAATAAAATGAATAACTTCAACAATCAACATGATCGTATCTTTGGCTGGATGAGAATAGTGTAATATTACCCCTCCACATTTGTTCTCTCTGCCTTATACCACAGTGAAGGACTTTTAATTTCTGTTTAAAGAAAACACATTTGCATGCCATGGTTATGCATGTCTTTATCACCTTATAAATTCTGTTTTCTTCCAAACATACCTTCCTGAGCAACACAAGGAAAGAAGCTATTTTTTCCTCCGTTTGCCACAGAGTTGCCATCTGACAATTTAGGCTTTAAAACGAGTTGAAATCAGAACAGAGCCTCACAGATCGCTGATGTGACTGCTAGGACACTCAGTGCCCAAACGTGACAACAGCCTGTTCTCTGAATCACACCAATTCATGGTCCTAGTGCAGCACAAATCCTGGGAGTGAGACAGACACATCCCTATAGCACAGTGTTTACATGTATGGAGAAGAAGGGGGTTTGGTACCAGATGGTGGACAACAAAAGAACACAGCAAGCCTGGGAATGAGGCCAAGCATGAGAGATCTTGCATGGCAGATGGTTGTCAAGCCAGACAAGAGGTCATGACCAAGAAAAAGTCCTAAGTGGATGAAACTCTCATGGGCATCCAGGAATCCACATCAGACAGGCAGGAGAACATAGATGAGTGATCTAGATGCCCAGGCAGGACAGGTGGAAATGACCCAGGAGGAGTGAGAGAACTTGATCAGAAGCCATATTTAAGCACACAGTCTGTAGTCAGAAATCTTCATTTAAACAGAATGAAAAATTGGGTCATGAACTCCAGACCTAGAGCCCAGGAGAGCCTCTCAGTGTCCAGCATAGGTGCTTCAGTATAATTTTGATCCTAGGACTAGGGCTGTCTGTCCTTCACGGGCTTAGACACAGGTATGGGCTGCCAACAAGAAAATGTCAGGCAGAATTCTGTAACTATTGGTGAATTTTGATTGATTGTAGAGACCTCTTCAGGGAGAGATACATTTCCCTGTGGTGAGGGTTATACTCCATGAGTTTAAAGAAGAAATCTTAGCTTACTGTCCACATGAAATATTTAAGCAATGTCCTATTTCCTCTGAAAATATTTTGTTATTTTTCAGGCTACTTAGAGTATGACCACCCAGAAATCGCTGTCACTATGAAAACAAAGGAGGAGATTAATGTCATGCTCAGTTTGGCTAGAGAAATTGTTAAAGTTTTCAGGTTAAAAGGAATTCTTCATAAAATTGAAGGTTTTGAAATTAATAAGGTATGGTAGAATATTTTCAAAACAAATATACTTACTTGATATATAGTTATTTATGATCATCAAACCTACTTTTGGCTCTTTCCAATATAGGCCATTCCTGCAATATAAATATATAACTTAAAATAGTTGTCTAAAGAAAAGCACCTATCAGAGAGAGTTTCCTTCCTGCAGTTCTATTGGTCAACTTCCCTTTCCTTTCTTGCCATAGTGAGGGACAACTTCTTTCTACGCTTTGCACCCAGACTAAAGGTATAATGAAACTATTCCTCATCCTAGGCTAAACTGGGTATCAATATGTTCCTGGGAGTTACCTGTGACACTCAAACAACTTTTTCCATAAAAACTATGATTTATAAGAACACTCAATTATAGGGTAAGAATTAATTACATTTCCTTTCTCTAAGTTATTTAAATGGTACTGTGACATGTAAAAAGTTAGAGAGGGTCCCAACTCATTCTGTAAGTATAAAATTTATTCCCCAAATCGAGAATAGTATAAGGGGAAAAAAGTTATTATACTTGTGAATACATATATAAAACTTTTTAACACAATAGTAGCTAGTTGAATCTGGCATAATACACTATGACTAAGAAGGTTTTGTCTCCCAAAATAGCTATATAACTCACTTATTAAGAGATCAAAGAAGAAAAGTCATTTGATAAAATCCAACTCTCATTCAGAATGTTCAAAGGCTAATAAAAGAAGTAACATCCTTAACTGGATAAAAAGTATCTATTAAAAATCTGAAGCAAACATTGTATTAGATGGCAAAACATTTAGAATTATTCCCATTAAAGTCAGAACAGTACCATTCCAGGTAGTGAATGCTGTGCTTGTAAGTCTTAGCCAGATCAAGAAGAAAAATAAAAGGAACTTGAGAGATGGAAGTTTTGGAAAAAGAATAAAACTGTTATTTCCTATTGATTGTTTAATCTAAAACCCTAGAGAATTAACTTAAAATTAATAATATAGGATCAATAAAATAATTCAATAAGGTTTCCAGAAACAAGATCAACTTTCAAAATTATTCCACAACTAAAGAAAATGTGGAAAAATATTGTATTCACAATAGCAATTAAAAACTCTAAATCCTTAAGAATGAACCTAAGGTAAAATATGTATAACACCACATGGCAAGAACTAAAAGGCATAAAAAAAAATAAGTCTCCTTGAAAACAGGACCATGGAAATTATAGCATCTGAGGAATAGAAAGTAAAAGAAGAAAAGTCAGCAGAGTCTAAGGGACCTGTGAGATACCATCAAGTGGACCAACACATGCGATGTATATGTCCCAAGAAGACAAGAGAGAGAGAAAGGAACAGACAGGAAATTTAAAGAAATATTGGCTGAAAACTTTCTAAATTTGATGTAAGGCATGAATATTAACATCCAGGAAGCTCAGTGAACTTCAAGTAGGGTGAACTCAAATAGACCCACATCAAGGCACATTGTAATCAAATTGCTGAAAGATAAAGAGAGAATTTTGAAATCAGCAATAGAGAAAAAATTCATCACATACAAAGGATCCTCAATAAGATTATCAGCAGATTTCTCATCAGAAACTTTGGAGACCAGAAGAAAATGGGCTGATATATACAAAGTACTAAAAGAAAAAATAGTCAACTAAGAATCCTATATCCAGCAAAAATGTCCTTAGAAGTGAGAGGGAAATTAAGACACTTTCAGACAAACAAAATCTGAGGGAGTTCATTACCACTATACCTGCCCTGAAAGAAATTCTAAAACATGTCATGAAGATTGAAATGAAAGGACACTGGACAATAACTCAAACCCATAGGAAGAAATAAAAATCTCAGTAAAGGTAAATACATGGGCAATTATTAAAGCTAGTATTATTGTAATAATTGTATCTGACTCCATTTTTTTTGTTTTCTACATGATTTAAGAGAGTAATATATTTTTAAAGTAATTATTAGTCTAAAAGCTAGAATTATTACAGCTTTGGCTTGTAATGTCATATTTAAGAGATGAATGCATTTTTAAAAATATTTAGTTTGTGTTTTGGACAGACAACACATAAAGATGTAATATTATGACATCAACTGCAAGGGGTGGGGATGAAGCTGTTAAAGGAGCAGAGTTTTGTATGTTATGGAAGTTAAACTGTTATAAATTCAAATTAGAGTGTTATATTCTAGGATGTTAAATGTAACCCCTGTGGTAATAGAAAAGAAAATAACTAAAGAATTACATATAAATAAATGAGAAAGGAGTTTTAAGTGTTTCACTACAGAAAATCAACTAAATACAAAAGAAGAGAGTAATGCAGAAAATGAGAGACAAAAAAGGATACAAGATAATGAAAAGATGATCCACAAAAAGGTAGAGGAAATTTTCAAAATAAATATATCCAAAAAAGTGCTCATGTTCAGAATATATAAAAATATCTTACAAATCAATAAGAACAGGACAGAAAATTCATTTTTTAAAAAAAAAATCAGCAAAAGATATGAACAGACACTTCCTAACAGAGAATATTCTAGAGGCCAATAAACATAAGAAAAGATGCCAAATATCATCATCATAAGCTTAATGCAAATTAAACCCAAAAGTAAATACAAATACACAACCATCAGAATACTTAAAATTAAAATAAAAACAAAAATACTGGCAATACCAAGTGTCGGCAACTGGAACATTAGAGTGGGAATATAAACTGATGCAATCACTTTGGAAAATTATTTGGCAGAATCTACTAAATTTGGACATATACATATCTTAAGACCCAGAAATTAGATTATATAACCATATATACAACAGAAATGAGTACATATGTACAGCAAACAAGTATTCACTGCAGCATTTCAAAAGTCCAAAACTGGAACAGCCCAAATGTCAATCAACAACAGATAAATAAAGCTGTGGTATATTCATAAAATATAATACTACACAACAGTGAAAATGAAATGAATGAATGTTTACTCCTTGCAACATTATAGATGAATCTCAGAAACATAATGTTGAGCAGATGAAACCAGACACAACTAAGTACATACTCGTTGATTTCATGCAGATAAAGTTCAAAACCAGACAAAGCTAAACTATGGTAATAGAAAAAGAGTGATTAATTTGGGGTAGAAGTAATGACTAGAAGAGAACATAAGGGAGGATTCTAGGGTTCAATAAATGTTTTATTTTTTAATCTGGGTGCTGGTTATGCAGATATTTTCATGTGGTAAATGTTCTTTGATGGACATTATGATTTGTGCACTTTTTGCATATGTGCTATACTTCGGTAAAAGATTTATTTATTTTTCTTAGTTTCTGCTTTATAACAAAGTGAATCAGCTGTACATATACATATATCCCCATATCTCCTCCCTCTTGCATCTCCCTCCCATCCTCCTTATCCCACCTCTCTAGGTGGTCTCAAAGCACCGAGCTGATCTCCCTGTGCTATGAGGCTGCTTCCCACTAGCTATCTATTTTACATTTGGTAGCTGGGACGAAGTGAGAGAGTGGCATGGACATATAAGATTTACTTTTAAAAGTAATCTGTGACTTCAGAATAATGATAACATAGAAAAATGCTATAACGGGAGAGGTTGAAGGTTTCCATGGAAGAACAAAAATCTTAGAAGAGCAAGAAAAGGAAATAGTATAAAACCATAATTGTTTTAAACATTCTGTGAACACCAATTTTGTTCATCTCCTTTCTTAACTTTTGTGGTTTTAGTTAATAATGGCCAGAAAAAGAGAGATACTTGATCTTCAACCTATGTACAAACCTCTTACTGTTGACAAAGCACTCTATCATATTCCATGGCTAGATAAAGACCAAGACTGTATAAGCTTTATTCAGGTAATATTTGTATTTGCTAGTAATACTATCTCTAATGTATCAGCAAATGATATTTTAAAAGGTAAAGATTTAACCATGATACTCTTCAGTTTTAAATTACCTAAATGTCATTGATTACCTGTAGGATAAAATCAAAATCTCTTTGAATGACATGCAAAGTTCTCCCACAATCTGCCTCCTGCCTACCTCTCCATCTTTACTTTCTGTTACCCATGTGTCATATACCCCATACTCTATTTATACTGAACCACTCATGGTACCCCAAGAACTTTATACTGTTCTTTAAGTCCATTCCTCTGTGAGTGCTATTTACTTATCTTGAAATGCTCTTTGCTTTCATTTTTTCCCCCAAAACCTCCTCTGCTTATTGCTTCTCTGGAAACACCCCCACCACAGGTACTCTGAAAAGCAGGCTTTAGAGTCAAATACCCCACCAGTAGAAGAACATCCTATGGTCCATCCAGAGTTTGGAAGACCAAAGGAATCACCACTGTTACTGTATATCTTTATTATAGCATCATTACATTATATTACAATTATTATCTTTACATCTCTCTCCCCTACTATAATTTTTACCTCATCCAGCTTTTGAATACTCAACTCCTACCATGTAGCATCTCACATAGCGGGTGTTCAGTAAGTGTTTGTGGGATGAACAAATAAAGAGATTTAACCTGTTCTATTAACATCTTTTTCTATATCAAATAAGTAACAAAAGACAAATTATATTTTTTTCACCTGCTTAAAATATTTTGAATGAATGAATTTTTTTATTACTTCATCAGCTGTTTAGAGCACGAGTATGTATAAGACACATATGTGCCATTAGCTTCTATCTGTCCTATCTTTCATCCAAATGAAATATTTTCATCCTTCTACTACATTCTTATTCCTAGATTAGATTGTTTTTTAATCTACGTATGAACACCCCATCTGAAATTACATATACCTGTGAATATCCACCTTCTTCTGTTAGCCATAATTCCTATTTTCTCTTACAAATTTATTACTAACACAAAATTTCAGATATTTTAAAGTAACATTTACTTTAAAAATGTACAACTTTTTAAAAAATGTAAACTCCAATCACCACTAAAATATTATTTATGGCTTATGTATTTGGTGATATTTTTTAGGAAAGATCCAGAGTTGTAACATTTGATTGTGGAAATGATATATTTGAAGAAGGTGATGAGCCCCAAGGAATTTATGTAATTATTTCAGGCATGGTAAAGGTAAGGCAGAGACATTTATAAATGCCCTTGTGAGCACTAGTTAAAAAAGTTACATAATACAGAATAAATACCTTTCAATGTTAAGAACTCCATTATTCCTTTTTTTGGACAGCAGCTGTTATCCAAACAACAATTTTCTTCCTCAGACACAATGATAATACCAGCCATCACCTTTAAGTCATACGTTGCTATTGATAACAAGAAACCTCAAAGGATCAGCATTAAGATGGAAAATTATAATATACATTGTTATTTATCTTATGTTTGAGTTGGGCCTTTAGCCATTCTAAGACAGGTATAGGTTGAGTGAGTAGGTGGGATCAGAAAGATCAGAGTATTTAAGAATGCTTTTTTTCCAAGTCATTGCTAATTTAATAAATTCACTTTAAAAGTTATGAGTAATACGTGTTCTCAAACAATATATAAATATTAAAACTGTTAAAACCAAAGGGGGAAAAAGCCATAAATTAAATAGTTTTGGTAAATTAACTGGCCTATGTATTTTTTTTCTTTCTTTGTTCCTGAACAGCTTCAAAGATCAAAGCCAGGTTTGGGAATTGACCAAATAATCTGGGAGTCAGAGGAGAAAGATTACCAAATAACTTACACAGACTTTGTGATCAGTGGGGCAATAATAGGAGAGCTAAACTGCTTGACTAATGAACCTATGAAATATTCTGCCACCTGCAAAACTGTAGTGGAGGTCAGAAAACATCACCTAATGTCTTACTGTTGTACTTTGTTAAATATCTAGTACAAAATTTAAGGTTATTTTTGTACTTGTATATGTTTACAGTCTAGCGACAATTTTTTAAAAAATAAGGATGATAAAGAAATAAAACTTGTTACAAAATTTTATGAACACACTATAATGTCCTAACAAAATGGTTTGTAAAAGTTAACCTACCATATTGAAACAAGGATTTAACCAGAAAAACTGGTTATATGAGATCTCTCATGGGAAAATTAGATGGGATATGTTAACTATCAATACCATAATTTGGAGGGTAAGGAAGGGAACAAGTCAAAGAGCTGGGGTTTATTACTAGAAAAGTTGAGCAAAGTGGACGGAAGTTTCCTGACACACAATTGAGGACAAAATCCTCAAAGCAGCAGAGACTTCCACTGGCCTAATGTGAACTCAGAAAAAATAATGACTGTAAATAATTGAACCTCCAAAATATATAAAAACCCATAAGTCGATAATGACACCTATTTTTTTATTCCATAAAGGTTGCTAGGATATCAATTTATGTCTCTGAAAATGGATTGCTTCTTTTTTTTTAAAGGACCGTGTTTTATTTATTATTTTTTTTACTATATATATATATATATATATTTATTTATTTATTTTTTGGCCATGCTACACAGCTTGCGGGATATTAGTTCCCCAACCAAGGGTCAAACCCGGACCCCTGGCAGTGGAAGCCCGGAGTCCTAACCACTGGACCACCAGGGAATTCTGGATTGCTTCTTTTAAAAAAGAAAAAATTAAACATTTATCTTGCCTTTCCTCTATGAACTCTTTCAAGGAAGCTAAAAAGAAAAAAAAAAATGATGAAAAATTCTTCTGTGTAAAAGAATTCCAGCTAACAAATATAGAATGACAGAATTAGAATATCTCCATTTTGCCATCCCTAATGAAGTAATAAAACCTCTGTCAGAATGTCTATCATCAAAAAGTCTACAAATAACAATGGGACTTCCCTGCCAGTCCAGTGTTTAAGACTCTGTGCTTCCACCGTAGGGGCTCCAGGTTTGATCCCTGGTTGGGGAACTAAGATCCCACATACTGCAAGGTGTGGTCAAAAAGTGAAAAAAAAAAAAGTCTGCAAATAACAAATGTTGGTGAGGATGTGGATAAAGGGATGCCTAGTACACTGTTTGTGGGAATGTAAATTTGTGCCACTATGGAAAACAGTATGGAGGTTCCTAAAAACTAAAAATAGAGCTACCATATAATCCAGGAATTCTGCTCTTGGATAGGTATATGAAGAAAATGAAAACATTAATTCAAAAAGATACATGTACCCCAGTGTTCACAGCAGTATTATTTATAACAGCCAAAACATGGAAGCAACCTAAGTGGTAATATATATATATATTATATACATATATATGGTAATATTACTAAGCCATAAAAAAAGAATGAAATTCTGCCATTTGCAACAACATGGTTGGACCTGGAGGGTATTAACGTTTAGTGAAATAAGTCAGAGAAAGACAAATACTATAAGTTATCACTTATATGTGGAATCTAAAAAAAGAAAACAAACAAATTAATATGACAAAACAGAAATGGACTCACAGATACAGGAAACAAATTAGTGGTTACCAATAGGGAGAGGGAAGGGGTTGGGACAAAATAAGGGTAGAGGATTAAGAGGTACAAACTACTATGTATAAAATAAATAAGCTACAAAAATATATTGCACAGTACAGGGAATAGAGTCAATACTTTGTAATAACTTTAAATGGAGTATAATCTATAATAATATTGGATCACTATGTTGTACACCTGAAACTAGTATAATATTGTAGATCAACTATGCTTTAATTTTAAAAATTGGGCAAAGGATTTGAACAGATACTTCACAAAAGAATATACAAATTGCCCATAAACACATGAAGAAAATAATCAATATCATTAGCTCTCAGAGAAATGCAAATTAAAATCATGATAAGTTATCACTACACACCTACTACATTGGCTAAAAATAAAAAAACTGAACAGTGTATTAGCAAGGATGTGAAGCAACTGAAATTCTCATACATGGCTAGTTAAAGGGTAAAATGTTACAACTTCATCTGAAAACAGTTTGGCAGTTTCTCATAAGGTTAAATACACACTTACCCTATTGCCCAGCAACCCCACTCATAGATACTTACTAAGAGAAATTAAAACCAACATACACAATGTCTTCTGTATTCATAGCAGCTTATTCCTAATAGCCAATAGTCTGTTCATTGTTCGTATCCGCATTTTATTATTGACCAAAACACTCGCTCCCCTCAAATAATGTGTTTTTAGAAATACTTATGTCTTTAGAAAAGGTTAAATGATCTTTGATACTTGGTTTTCTATTTTTTTCAGAATCTGTAAGAATAATAAAGAACCTCTCATTGGATCATGTAGTCTTTTAGTGCTTAGTGTATGACAAGATTGCACAAATATTTACTAAATAGATACATTTTATTAGGTTTCCAGGAAATAACATGAATCTATATAATTGAAATTATTAGCTTTAATGTTACATATATAAATGGGAAAACCTCATTCCATTAAATCATGGGTGCACAGGATGAAATGTTAAACTGATATCCTCTGGGACTTCCCTGGCAGTCAGGTGGTTAAGACTTCGTCTCCCAATGCAGGGAGTGTGGGTTCCATCCCAGGTTGGGAAACTAAGATCCCACATGCCTCGTGGCCAAAAAACCAAAACATAAAACAAGCAATATTGGAACAAATTCAACAAAAGACTTAAAAAAAATTGATATCCTCTTCTTTCCAGGCATACTTTATTCCCAAACATCACTTGTATGAAGCTTTTGAACAATTCTGTCCTCACATTGAATATAAAATGTGGCTAAAACTTGGACTTTCTATTACTGCCAAAAAAATCAGGGAACATTTATCTTATGAGGTAAGAGGTGTTTATATAAAATCGTATTTCTCTCTGAGTGAAATAGCCCTAAAGTTTTGCTAGAAATTAACTATTTAGGAATTTATATTAAACTTTATAAACAATAGACTATGAAATTGTGTTTTTCTTATAGGATTGGAATTACAAGATGCAGTTAAAACTCTGTAACGTTTATGTAAAAAATATACCAAAGAACACCAAAACTGATATCTATGGTGAAACTGTAATTTATGTCATCCTCATTCATGGAGCTGTGGAAGATTGTCAGTTACGAAAAGCTTATAAGGCTCCTTTCTTAATTCCTATAACATGCCATCAGGTAAAGAAATATTGATTCAAATCTTCAGGTCAATATGCCATTTGTCCAATGTGTTAATGTTAGAAAAATTGTCACTTTTCCACCTTCCCATTCTCTCCCTTTCCCCCACCACCTCCATACCCCCCCCCCCCCACACACACATACCACACACCAAATTAATTGATTGCTTTTGCACTGGGTAGCCCAAACACCAAGCTATTCCTATTCACTGTCAATGAATTGGGCCAAGCTATACATTTTGACCACAGTTAGATTTTGGTGCAACTGTAAATAGCAAAAGAGGACCTATTAAGTTCATGTACATATTGCAGAAGGACTACTCTCTCTGGACTGTAACAGCAGTGCTCTAAAAATGTTCTGTCAGTCCCATGCTGAAGTGAGTACCAGTGGTATTTCCCCAGATACTTTCAAAGTGAATGTAGAAATGAAGGACTTCTCATATTTAAGCTGTTGGGTTACCCTTCCAATTAAAATGAGAAGCTGTGCCATGAGAAGAAAGAAAGAAGTAAGACTGTATTATGTGTGTGTCTGTGTGTGTGTGTAGAGTAAGAGAGGCACATGTCAGGAGGAATCAGAGGACACATAAAATACAGCTAAAGAAAGTAACTTGAAAGAGGGACCTAGAGTCAATTAAATCAGGTACTTTTTAAAAGCAACTATGACAGAAACAGGCTAGATGCTAAAGTGGTCAAGATGAATGAGACTTTAAGCTTGCCCTCAAGAGATCTCTCAACCAAGCGAAAAGAAACATCTATAAATAGATTAATAAACATTTACAGCTATGGTAGAAGTGCTTAAAAGGTAGATTTGGGACACAAGGAAAAAACTGAGGTGGGAATAAGAGGAATTCTAAGCTGAGAAACAGTCACAAGAAAATTTTCTACGTGGATGCCACTAGCATCAATTTGATGCCAAGTGAGAGGAAGTAAAACATTATTCTTACCTATGGTGCTCCCCAACTCTATTCTTGAATACATAACAATAGAGCTTAGTTGGGGGGTTCTGGTTGGGAATTTAGATGACCAAGTAAGAGATTCTCAAGGCAGCCCAAACCTGCCCAACTCTGTCTACTCTCCTAGGCATAAAACTCTGCTCACTGTGGATTTGGGCACCAATGTTATTCAAAGCACATTGAAGACACTCACAAGGTTGGAAGATTTCTTGAAATCCATTGATTTTCAAACTTTCTTCCTGCCACATAGAAAAACTTTCTGGGTGATATTTTAAAGGGTCATTGATGATTAACTCGATTATTTTTCTCATTTGTAATAAAAATGAGCAAAATAATTAAAAATCAGTGAAAGTATGTAGAATATTGACTCTCACAAAACTAACATATCCAGGTATTTAAAGGTATCTAATATCTATTGCTACTGTCAATTTTCAGGCCCAGATATTTAGAGAGGGTCTGAGATAGTAGCCTAACAGAAACATTCAACTGTATGATATAGCTTGTAATCTGTCAACTTTCAGATACAAGGCACTGAAGATTTCACAAAGGTAACAATTGTTCGAACTGCGATTGATTCAAAAAAATTCAGGTGGAACACTAGAAAGTATATAACTTCACGTAAACGTGCTCATCCTGTAGCATCAGGTATGTTAGATTTCTTTGAGCAATTGGGAACTTACTTTCCTTTTGTAAAATACTCCTATATGTATTTGGAAACTTGTATGCATTCTACCTAGAGTACTGAGGAATCCTTTTAACTGCCATATTTGATATCCAATGTGTGAATTAAAACCGAGAACATCTAAGTTATTAGAAATTTTAATATTTAATCTATAAAAACAAACACATATAATAGTATTATATATTATACACATTATTTGTGTTTAAAAGTAATTAATGAGGGAATTCCTAATTCATCCCAAAAGTTAAAATATTTTATATAGCAGTAATAGTGAAAATATTGTTGCACTGTCTGAACAACAGAGATATAAATCACGTGACTAAATGAATAACTTTACTATTTTTAAAAAATTTTTTAAATTTTTTTATACAACAGGTTCTTATTAGTCATCCGTTTTATACACATCAGTGTATACATGTCCATCCCAATCGCCCAATTCATCACACCACCCTCCCAACCCCACACAGCTTTACCCCCTTGGTGTCCATACGTTTATTCTCTACATCTGTGTGTCTATTTCTGCCTTGCAAACTGGTTCACCTGTACCATTTTTCTAGGTTCCACATATATGTGTTAATATACGATATTTGTTTTTCTGTTTCTGACTTACTTCAGTCTGTATGACAGTCTCTAGATCCATCCATGTCTCCACAAATGACCCAATTTCGTTCCTTTTTATGGCTGAGTAATATTCCGTTATATATACGTACCACATCTTCTTTATCAATTCAGCTGTCGATGGGCATTTAGGTTGCTTCCATGACCTGGCTATTGTAAATAGTGCTGAAATGAACATTGGGCTGCAGATGTCTTTTTGAATCATGGTTTTCTCTGGGTATATGCCCAGTAGTGAGGTTGAAGGATCATATGGTAATTCTATTTTTAGCTTTTTAAGGAAACTCCATACTGTTCTGCATAGTGGCTGTATCAATTTACATTCCCACCAACATTACAAGAGAGTTCCCTTTTCTCCACACCCTCTCCAGCATTTGTTGTTTGCAGATTTTCTGATGATGCCCATTCTAACTGGTGTGAGATGACACCTCATTGTAGTTTTGATTTGCATTTCTCTAATGATTAGTGATGTTGAGCAGCTTTTCATGTGCTTCTTGGTCATCTGTATGTCTTCTTTGGAGAAATGTCTGTTTAGGTCTTCTGCCCATTTTTGGATTGGGTTGTTTGTTTTTTTAATATTGAGCTGCATGAGCTGTTTATATATTTTGGAGATTGATCCTTTGTCCATTGATTCATTTGCAAATATTTTCTTCCATCGTGAGGGTTGTCTTTTGGTCTTGTTTGTAGTTTCCTTTGCTGTGCAAAAGCTTTTAAGTTTCATTAGGTCCCATTTGTTTATTTTTGTTTTTATTTCCATTACTCTAGGAGGTGGATCAAAAAAGATCTTGCTGTGATTTATGTCAAAGAGTGTTCTTCCTATGTTTTCCTCTAAGAGTTTTATAGTGTCTGGTCCTACATTTAGGTCTCTAATCCATTTTGAGTTTATTTTGTATATGGTGTTAGGGAGTGTTCTCATTTCATTCTTTTACATGTAGCTGTCTAGTTTTCCCATCACCACTTACTGAAGACACTGTCTTTTCTCCATTGTATATCCTTGCCTCCTTTGTCATAGATTAACCATAGGTGCGTGGGTTTATCTCTGAGCTTTCTATCTTGTTCCATAGATCTATATTTCTGTTTTCATGCCAGTACCATATTGTCTTGATTACTGCAGCTTTCTAGTATAGTCTGAAGTCAGGGAGTCTGATTCCTCCAGCTACATTTTTGTTCCTCAAGACGGCTTTGGCTATTCAGGGTCTTTTGTGTCTCCATACAAATTTTAAGATTTTTTGTTCTAGTTCTATAAAAAATGCCATTGGTAATTTGATAGGGATTGCATTGAATTTGTAAATTGCTTTGGGTAGTATAGTCATCTTCCCAATATTGATTGTTTCAATCCAAGAACATGGTATATCTCTCCATCTGTTGGTATCATCTTTAATTTCTTTCATCAGTGTCTTATACCTTTCTGCATACAGGTCTTTTGTCTCCCTATGCAGGTTTACTCCTAAGTATTTTATTCTTTTTGTTGCAGTGGTAAATGGGAGTGTTTCCTTAGTTTCTCTTTCAAATTTTCATCATTAGTGTATAGGAATGGAAGAGATTTCTGTGCATTAATTTTGTATCCTGCAACTTTACCAAATTCATTGATTAGCTCTAGTAGGTTTCTGGTGGAATCTTTAGGATTCTCTACGTATAGTGTCATATCATCTGCAAACAGTGACAGTTTTACTTCTTCTTTTCCGACTTGTATTATTTTATTTCTTTTTCTTCTCTGATTTCCGTGGCTAAGACTTCCAAAACTATGTTGAATAATAATGGTGAGAGTGGACATCCTTGCATTATTCCTGATCTTAGAGGAAATGCTTTCAGAATTTCGCCATTGAGAATGATGTTTGCTGTGGGTTTGTCGTATATGGCCTTTATTATGTTGAGGTAGGTTCCCTCTATGCCCACTTTCTGGAGAGTTTTATCATAAATTGGTGTTGAATTTTGTCAAAAGCTTTTTCTGCATCTATTGAGATGATCAAATGGTTTTTATTCTTCAATTTGTTAATATGGTGTATCACATTGATTGATTTGCATATATTGAAGAATCCTTGCATCCGTGGGATAAATCCCACTTGATCATGGTGTATGATCCCCTTAATGTGTTGTTGTATTCTGCTTGCTAGTATTTTGTTGAGTATTGTTGCATCTATATTCATCAGTGATATTTGTCTGTAATTTTCTTTTTTTGTAGTATCTTTGTCTGGTTTTGGTATCAGGGTGATGGTGGCCTCATAGAATGAGTTTGGGAGTGTTTCTTCTGCTGCAATTTTTTGGAAGAGTTGAGAAGGATGGGTGTTAGCTCTTGTCTAAATGTTTGATAGAATTCACCTGTGAAGCCTTCTGGTCCTGGAATTTTGTTTGTTGGAAGATTTTTTTTTTTTTTTTTTTTTTTTTTTTTTTTTTGCGGTACGCGGGCCTCTCACTGTTGTGGCCTCTCCTGTTGCGGAGCACAGGCTCCGGACACGCAGGCCCAGCGGCCATGGCTCACGGGCCCAGCCGCTCCGCGGCATGTGGGATCCTCCCGGACCAGAGCACGAACCCGTGTCCCCTGCATCGGCAGGCGGACTCTCAACCCTGCGCCACCAGGGAAGCCCTGTTGGAAGATTTTTAATAACAGTTTCAATTTCATTACTTGTGATTGCTGTGTTCATATTTTCTATTTCTTCCTAGTTCAGTCTTGGAAGGTTATACCTTTCTAAAAATTTGTCTATTTCTTCCAGGTTGTCCATTTTATTGGCATAGAGTTGCTTGCAGTAGTCTCTTAGGATGCTTTGTATTTCTGCAATGTCTGTTGTAACTTCTCCTTTCTAATTTTATTGATTTGAGTCCTCTCCCTCTTTTTCTTGATGAGTCGGGCTAATGGTTTACAAATTTTTTTTATCTTCTCAAAGAACCAGCTTTTAGTTTTATTGATCTTTGCTGTTGTTTTCTTTGTTTCTATTTCATTGATTTCTGCTCTGATCTTTATGATTTCTCTCCTTCTGCTAACATTGGGTTTTGTTTGTTCTTCTTTCTCTAGTTCCTTAGGTGTAAGGTTAGATTGTTTATTTGAGATTTTTCTTGTTTCTTCAGGTAGGCTTGTATAGCTATAAACTTCCCTCTTAGAACTGCTTTTGCTGCATCCCATAGGTTTTGGATCATTGTGTTTTCTTTGTCATTTGTCTCTAGGTATTTTTTGGTTTCCTCTTTGATGTCTTCAGTGATCTCTTGGTTATTTAGTAACATATTGTTTAGCCTCATTTAATCATGTGTTTCTGTTTTTTACATTTCTTTCCCTGTAATTGATATCTAGTCTTATAGTGTTGTGGTCATAAAAGACACTCGATACAATTTCAATTTTCTTAAATTTACCAAGGCTTGATTTGTTACCCAAGATATGATCTATCCTGGAGAAGATTCCATGAGCACTTGAGAAGAAAGTGTAATCTGCTGTTTTTCGATGGAATGTTCTATAAATATCGATTAAATCTATCTGGTCTATTGTGTGATGTAAAGCTTGTGTTTCCTTATTAATTTTCTGTTTGGATGACCTGTCCATTGGTGTAAGTGAGGTGTTAAAGTCCCCCACTGTTATTGTGTTACTGTCAATTTCCTCTTTTGTAGCTGTTAACAGTTGCCTTATGTACTGAGGTGCTCCTATGTTAGGTGCATATATATTTATAATTGCTATATCTTCTTCTTGGCTTGATCCCTTGATCATTATGTAGTGTCCTTCATTGTCTCTTGTAACATTCTTTATTTTAAAATCTATTTTATCTGATACGTGTATTGCTACTCCAGCTTTCTTTTGATTTCCATATGCATGGAATATCTTTTTCCATCCCCTCACTTTCAGTCTGTATGTGTCCCTAGGTCTGAAGTGTGTCTCTTGTAGAGAGCATATAGATGGGTCTTGGTTTTGTATCCATTCAGGAAGCCTGTGTCTTTTGGTTGGAGCATTTAATCCATTCATGTTTAGGGTAATTATCAACATGTATGTTCCTATGACCATTTTGTTAATTGTTTGGGGTTTGTTTTGTGGGTCCTTTTCTCCTCTTGTGTTTCCCACTTAGAGAAGTTCCTTTAGCATTTGTTTTAGAGCTGATTTTGTGGTGCTGAATTCACTTAGTTTTTGCTTTTCTGTAAAGCTTTTGATTTCTCCATCAAATCTGAAAGAGATCCTTGCTGGGTATAGTGATCTTGGTTGTAGGTCCTTCCCTTTCGTCACTTTAAGTATATCATGCCACTCCCTTCTGGCTTGTAGAGTTTCTGCTGAGAAATCAGCTGTTAACCTTATTGGAGTTACCTTGTATGTTATTTGTCATTTTTCTCTTGTTGCTTTCAATAACTTTTCTTTGTCTTTGATTTTTTCCAATTTGATTACTATGTGTCTTGGCGTGTTTCTCCTTGGGTTTATCTTGTATGGGACTCACTGCACTTCCTAGACTTGGGTGGCTATTTCCTTTCCCATGTTAGGGAAGTTTTTGACTATAATCTCTTCAAATATTTTTTTGGGTCCTTTCTCTGTCTCTTCTCCTTCTGGGACCCCTATAATGCGAATGTTGTTGCATTTAATGTTGTATCAGAGGTCTCTTAAGCTGTCTTCATTTCTTTCCATTCTTTTTTCTTTATCCTGTTCCACGACAGTGAATTCCACCATTCTGTCTTCCAGGTCACTTATTCGTTCTTCTGCCTCAGTTATTCTGCTATTGATTCCTTTTAGTGTAGTTTTCATTTCATTTATTTCATTGTTCTTCTCTGTTTGTTTGTTCTTTAATTCTTCTAACTCTTTGTTAAACATTTCTTGCATCTTCTTGATGTTTGCCTCCATTCTTTTTCAGAGGTCCTGGATCATCTTCACTATGATTATTCTGAATTCTTTTTCTGGAAGGTTGCCTATCTCTACTTCATTTAGTTGTTTTTCTGGGGTTTTCTCTTGTTCCTTCATCTGGTACATAGCTCTCTGCCTTTTCATCTTGTGTATCTTTCTGTGAATGTGGTTTTTGTTTCGCAGGCTGCAGGATTGTAGTTCTTTTTGCTTCTGCTGTCTGCCCTGTGGTGCATGAGCCTATCTAAGAGGCTTGTGCAAGTTTCCTGATGGGAGGGACTGGTGGTGGATAGAGCTGACTGTTGCTCTGGTGGGCAGAGCTCAGTAAAACTTCAATCCACTTGTCTGCTGATGGGTGGGGCTGGGTTCCCTCCCTGTTGGTTGTTTGGCCTGAGGCAACCCAACACTGAAGCCTACCTGGGGTCTTTGGTGGTGCTAATGGCGGACTCTGGGAGGGCTCACACCAAGGAGTACTTCCCAGAGCTTCTGCTGCCAGTGTCCTTGTCCCCACGTGAAACGAAGCCACCTCCCACCTCTGCAGGAGACCCTCCAACACTAGCAGGTAGGTCTGGTTCAGTCTCCTCTAAGGTTACTGCTCCTTCCCCTGGGTCCCGATGTGCACACTACTTTGTGTGTGCCCTCCAAGTGTGGAGTTTCTGTTTCCCCTAGTCGTGTTGAAGTCCTGCAATGAAATTCCACTAGCCTTCAAAGTGTGATTCTGTAGGAATTCCTCCTCCTGTTGCCGGACCCCAAGGTTGGAAAGCTTGACATGGGGCTCAAAACCTTCACTCCAGTGGGTGGACTTCTGTGGTATAAGTGTTCTCCAGTCTGTGAGTCACCCACCCAGCAGTTATGGGATTTGATTTTACTGTGATTGTGCCCCTCCTACCCTCTCATTGTGGTTCCTCCTTTGTCTTTGGATGTGGGGGTATCTTTTTTGGTGAGTTCCAATGTCTTCCTATCGATGATTTTCCAGCAGCTAGTTGTGATTCTGGTGTTCTCGCAAGAGGGAGTGAGAGCACGCCCTTCTACTCTGTCATCTTGGTTCAGGGACCCAATAAATAACCTTAGTATAAAGCCTATTCATACAAATTTTGCATGAATAAAGTTGAATCAGAACATAAATGATTATTTAATAAATACTATTAAGTCATTGATTCAAATTTAGAAAATGAGTTTGAGGTAGGTTTAAAAATTAACTGGTAAATGATTAAATTATTGAATAAATAGTAATATAATTTAATATTTATCATTTCACTGAAAGAGACATAGTTCTAAATTTAGAAATATAGAAATTAATTTTAAAATTCTGTGTCAATAAAAATATTACCAATCAAGAGGTCAGCAAAGGACAATTCATGGAAGAAAAGTTACATTGAAAACAAAATGTAAAAGAGTTCAACACTACTAACATTTATAGAAACAGAAATTAAATATTGCTCTGTTTAATTAGTGAGATTTTTAAAGAATTATAATGTCTAATGCTCAAAAAAAATGTTGCGAATCTGATATACATTCTTACCTTGATACCAGCACTAATTGATGAAATAAATTTATCACAAGATTCCAAAAGCCGTAAAGGTTTTTATATCCTTTGCCTAAATAATATAATTTTTATATATGTCAATTATACCTCAATAAAAAATTAATTAATAATATAATTTCTAGACATTTATTGTAAAGAAATAAATCAAAAAATGTGATAAGGGTAATTGAGCATTATTTATAAAAATAAAAAGTAGAAGTTATCAAAATGGCTAATGATAAATGAATGGTTAATTAAATTAACACATTAGTCAACATGATTAAATGCTAAATAACCATTAACCAATTAATTTCCCATGTAGTAACTTGGAAAAGACAATGATACATGTCAAGTAAAAATACCAATGATACAACATTGTGTTGCTAACATTAAACAAATTTTATCTTTATTATGTTACAATTATATACCTTTGAATCCATGTGGACACACAATACTGTCATCACATGAGTCTCCTCTCATCTTTAGATTAAGCAGAAATGGGACATGGTATTGAAACCTTCACCATCTTCTCTTTTTTCAGCCATCTCCCCTCCCCACTCTCTAAAACGTAGCCATACCAAACAGCTAATGGTTCACATAATCTGGGAGACCTCATGTTTTCTCATTCCTGAACTTTTGCACATTCCTTCTTTTCCTTCTGCCTGGAACTTCTAAACATGCCTCTCCCCACATCTCCCCATTCCACGGAGCTAACTTCTTATTCTTCAAATCTCAGCATCACTGATACATTCCAAATTCACAACACTTCACTCTCCTGTGTGCTCCCATAGCCTGCTATGCAGACAATCCTATTTTCCCATTTTGTATTTTTTTTTGCTGACCCATCTGCTCCAAGAGGGCACGGATCATAACTCGTTTGTTTTCTTATGTATCCCCATTGCTTACCAATGGGCCTGGCATGCTCAATAGATATTAATATAAAAGTATTTTGGGGATGGTGGGACAATAGATGATTTTGTCTCTCTACTTTCCAAACCTTCTGCACAATTGTTACACAATCTTTATAATAGAGGACTTTTAATCCCTTTTTTGAAAAGTGACCCCACTTGCTACCAGTCAAAATTACCACCAATTTCAGATCACATGTCCTGGGTGTAAGTGACTTGAACATGGTTGACTTTGAGAGTCGTACTATTTGATACAGTCCTTTGTTTCAGTGCTTGAACTAACACAGTCTTTTTTGAAGCAGCTGCAAGCAGAACAAATGAAGAACACCCTCAAGAAGAGACAAGTACTCAGGTAAACTGAGAAATAGAGTGAAAGTACAGTCAGCCCTCCATATCCTAGAACACGGAACCCATGGATACTGGGCGCATACTGTACTATGCCACTTTATATAAGAGACTTAAGCATCCATGGATTTTGGTACTTGTGGGAAGAGGGAATGTGGTCCTGGGACCAATCCCCTGCCAATACCTAGGGACGACTCTACCTCACTAGATCTACACCAGCCTACCTGTAGACTGGATTTTAGGGAGTTCCAGGTGGGGTAGAGAGTTTATTTATTTATTTAATAAATTTTATTTTTTAAAATTGAGGCATATTTTTAAAATTTATTTATTTTATTTTTGGCTGTGTTGGGTCTTCATTGCTGCACGTGGGCTTTTGTCTGGTTGCAGCAAGCGGGGGCTACTCTTCGTTGTGGTGTGCAGGCTTCTCATTGTGGTGGCTTCTCTTGTTGGGAGCACAGGCTTTAGGCACACAGCCTCAGTAGTTGTGGCACACAGGCTCAGTAGTTATGGCACATGGGCTCTACAGTGCAGGCTCAGTAGTTGTGGCACACGAGCTTATTTGTTCCGCGGCATGTGGGATCTTCCCAGACCAGGGCTCGAACCCATGTCTCCTGCATTGGCAGGCAGATTCTTAACCACTGCGCCACCAGGAAAGCCCAATTGAGGCATATTTGATATATTAGTTTCGGGGAGAATTTATTTTTAATTCTTGTCTTTTCCAAGCTGGTTGTATTTTTCCAGGAGATGTTGATTATCATGCCCAGAATCTGAGAAATATCTACTACAAATACATCAGAAAATTGTATATTTGATTGTTAAAAATGTTTTACATCAGTTAAGTCTATTTGCTATATTAGCAGTAGGCATCAAACTCAAAACACATGCTCCCTTTCCCCCGAAACTCTCCTCATGAGTGTATGTTGAATGAAAGTTAATTATAGGTTCCATGGGGGACGTTGAAGGTGTTTTTCTCATGTCCATCTTAAACTCAAATGTGTCCAAGTTCTCAGATCTTCAAGAGGCCAATACTCTTCTTTAACACAAATGTTCTCATTCTGCATAAAAGCAGGAAGTTCACTTTCTCCCTAAGTATTTTGGAGTCTTCCTGGGGAAGCTTTTCCTCAAACCTTCCCTGGTTGTTGCTTGTTACCTAGAATTCCTGACCCAATAGCTTTGGGGCTAAGAGTATGGGCTCTAGCATGAAATTCTCTGGTTTGTCTCCTGGTTCCATCATATATTAGCCATGTGACCTTGGACAAGTTTCTCAACCTGCCTGAGCATCACTTTTTCCCTGTCTATAAAACAGGGATAATAACAATGCCTATTTCATATAGTGCGACCACATGGGGATTAAAGAAATGGGAAGTACACTGCATAGTATTTGACATATAACAAGCAATACATACACAGAATGTCTATTATTCTTTGTTAACCCCTTCTTAACATTGTAAACTTCGTCTCCAAACCTCTTTTGCTCTCCCCATATTAATTTTCTAAAAAAAAAAATATGGACACAGTCACCTCCTCTAATTCTCGCAAACACAGTTGCTGCTGAAGACTAGGAAATAACAAAGGGAAATTACAATTAAAAAACAAAAAAAGAGGAGTAAGACACTTAAGATAAAATATTAGATGGCTTCGTCTAGCTTACCGATTAAGCCATCTTTCTCCTTAGCCCTGGCAGGCTGACAAGCCTGTAGGATTCATCTTAATAGCATATTTGAGGGGATGGAGGGAAGAGCCAGGGAAGCTAGTGCTCTCCTGGTACACTTTGCCCCAAAATGCTGCTTTTCCTTAATTAAAGAAAAGGATTGCATGATGGTTGCTAACATAGAGGAAGTAGTGTTAAAGTGAGAGACAGTCCATTAAATGGTAGAAACATCAGCTACTGAGACATACAGAGATCAACAAAGTGTGTTATGTAGTAAATTCTCTTTTCTCCCTGATGTCAGATCTTGGCTATGTTTCTGAGCCAGCTCCCTTCCTACTCCCCCCAAACCTTTGCCCTACTACTACCACCCCAGAACTGTAGCTTTACCTTTACATAATGAAAAAGGCTGACACAACATAAAGTGGCTCCTTACAAAATGTTTTGGTCCGCACACAGTGCTGTCACTGGCAGAAGTCCCAGTTCTAGCTGCCCTGATCTACAGACCAGATCTGACACCAGCTCTGCTTTATAAATCTGCCCCTTATTAACAGTCTCAGACTTTGACTCCTATCTCCATTTTTAGAATCAACAGCCTACAGAATCAATTGTTAAGACCACGGAGGATAAGAACTTCTATGAGGATGCCTATAACAAGCCTAAATGAAAGTCTGGTAAGCTGCCTCAGTTTCTCCAACGTGATCAGGAGCACACCTGTCCCCAGAGATGTAGAAGGAAGCCAGTTTATTTGCCTTTGTGTGATAGTATGATTATACTACCTTCCACTAGCCAGAGATGCTTCTAATGGCATTAGCTCTAAATTCTAATTTGGAAAATTAATTTTAAAATAAGATTCCTTTATCTGGATTTCTGAAAACTTTGTAGTCTCGTGGTTCCCTCTCTATATTCTGCTATTTAGTCTCACATGCAACACTGGTTGCTCCCTATTTGGCAGGTCATTTTTCAGGCAGCCATGCACTGTGGAAGATGTAAACAGGCAATAAGCTATGACTTCATGTTCAAAAGTTTATGTTCTAGTTAAGGAGACAAAACATACCACACAGAAGGCAATTAAAATAACAATACGAGATACACCATGGACAGTGTCAACTGAAGCTAAATGAATTCAAAAGAGGAAAAGTAGCTACTGAGCATAAACAAAGTCTTTGTAGAGAAATGAAGCGGACGCTCAGAATAGAAGACACAAGAGAGCAAGACTTTGGGGGAAAAATGAGTAGACCAGCCTGACTGTTGACCATTCAAAATGTGGTATCTCTGGGGAAATATGTGTTCATAAGTGCTTTATATGACTCTATGTTACATTAAGAATATCACTGGGTTAAAAATGACCTTCAGATAAATCTTATCTCCATTTAAAAAACGTTAGCTCTTGCATACCACTTCCTATGACAAAGATCATATTTAAAAATAGATTTAAAAGCTAACAATACACCATCGAAAAGGTGTTTGCAAGAATTATTTGCAACACATGGGAAAAATTTATACAAAATGATGAGGAAAACACTATGATTCCAACAGGCAAACTAATGAACAGCCAGTTCAGGGAAAAGACAATACCCAGAATATAGAGAAAATAAAAAATGCAAAACTAAACAACAATGAAGTATTAACATTTGTTTTTTTAAATGAACAATTTTTATTCAATGGTAGAATTATTGCCTTTGAAATAACTGAAAATAGAGTGATACTTGTTTTCTCATATTTAGCTGGTGGATAAGTAAAAGTAATTTGTTAACAAAAGTCATAAAAATGCTTACACACTTGGGCTCAGTGTTTTTTGAAAAAATCAGTCTGAAAATTGAAATCCTAAGAGAGTAAAAATCAATCCAAAGAGAGAAATCCGAAGTATTCAAGTAGACATATGTACAACATGTCTAGTACACTACTATTTCTAGGGGCAAAAAATTTAAAAGAGCCTAAGTGTTCAACAATGAGAAAGTGTATAATTTCACTGCAGAACATCTATACACGGACTACCATAAAACCATGAAAAAGACTGGTTGAGTCGTCCAATGTAAAATATAAAAGCTGAAGGCGAAACTGTACTTATACCTTGTTTAGCATAAAACAAGGCCAGAAAAGATAAATCCAAATGATGTAATTAAGTGGAAAGGTGAGAGTAGGGATGGTCTTATTTACCTTTTTTATTTTATGCAGTTTTATTACCCTTATAACGAAAAATATGATTGTAAAACTATCAAGCATTATTCAAATATAAATTACTTTAAAGTTGTCTTTTCTTTTTTACCACCGTTTACACTCAGCAATCCATAGTGTTAGGAAATGGAGTGGTAATAGCCAGAGCTGAAACTCAGTGAGTGACTCAGAAATGACTCCAGTGAAGTTATTCCCACAATGGAAAACCCTCCTCCTGACAATGCATAAAATACCCCTGTCCGGTTCGGCAGACGCCAAGGGCTACTTGGATTCAGACTCCCAGTTTAAATCACGCTGCCACCCCTTTATGAGGATGAATGATTCGCACTTCCTTGCTCAACTTCCTTCCTTGGCCTCATCAATAATGACCAGATGTTTCTTGTGAGAATGAAAATGACCCTCCAATACATCCTATCCCAGGTTGTGGGTCAATGTTGAAAGATTCCAAAGTTCTTTTACCTTTGTTTTCTTTCCTTTCCGTTTTTTTAGAAATGGTTGACAAGGCTGTTTTGAAGACTGACACATGCATTAGTACTGCTGTCATGAGATGCCTCCTGTTTTTGAAATGCATTTCCCTACCTCAAGAGGGAGCAACTTCGAGTTGGATCCTGTGCAAATGTTCTTGGTGTCACAAGGAAAGAAGTTTGGACCTTGCAACTGTTCCGTTTAAAATACTTTTTTGCAAAATTTCCTTGATTTAAAATATCTATTATTTAAAATATGTAAAACACCCCAGAAATTTTAGAGTGAGTTTTAGTTTTAGAGCCAGAAAATAAGCTTATGCCGCTTCAATAATTTGCATATTACTCTTAAAGCAAAAATGGTTTGCTTCACTTTATGAAAATTAAATGCTATTAAAATATATTTTAAATGTTGCTCTTGAACCAAGTATTGATTTTTTTCATTCATTGCACTTCACTCATCTTGGAAGCACTCAGTGAATTAAAATAGCAAAGCATAGAAATTGATTTAGACTGAACCATGTAACTCAGTCCTAAGCAAAACTGCCAGTGTCCATTTTGTTCATCATTATATTTACAATAGTGACCACAACACCCAGCACATAATTTTAAAGGATAATCTTAACAGTGAATAGATATTGTGTGCTTTCTGTATGCTGGTATATGACAAATGCTGTACAGTTATGAACTTACATAATCTTCACAACAACCACGTAAGGTAGGTACTATTATTTCCAATTTACAAATGAGTAAATTGAAAGAGTGAGTGTGAGCAATTTGCCAAAAACCTCCCAGCTAGTAAGAGGCAGAGCAGAGAGTTGAAAACAAGCCTGTGATTAGCTATTTTACCATATATACCTCCAGTATGGTAAGTCTTAAATAAGTATCTGAAGAATTTATAAAAATTTAAATATATGTCTTTAGGATCATGCTTCCACCCAGGGGTTGGGAAATGTTATTCCAAACTTTTTTCGCTACAACTGGTGGGAGGCACAGTTTTCAGAAGCCAAGTGTAGAGACTCCATTCACAAAATGCGCTTGTGGAGAAGACAGTTTGGTTTGTTGCTGTTGGGAAAGTCAAATCAAACTGCTATCATTTCTCTCCAAAACTAAACTCAACCAGTTCTTTTCCAGTGATAGTTACATGACAGCTCTTTTAATGTCTGAAGGGACATTATTTTTTATTACTGAGATGTAGTTGATGTACAATACTATACAAGTTACAGGTGTACAACATAGAGATTCACAATTTTTAAGGTTATACTTCATTTTTAGTTATTATAAAATATTGGATATATTCCCTGTATTGTACAATATATCCTTGTGGCAGATTTATTTTACACATAACAGATTGTACCTCTTAATCCCCTATCCCTATATTGCCCCTCTCCCCCTCCCCACTGATAACTACTACTTTGTTCTCTCTACCTGTGAGTCTGTTTCCTTTTTGTTATAGTCACTAGTTTGTTTCAATTTTTAGATTCCAAATGTAAGTGATATGTATTTGTCTTTCTCTGTCTGACTTATTTCATTTAGCATAATATCTGAGAGATCTTATTAATGAGTACCCTTCCTCTCCTGAGTTCCGAACCAAGTGAAAATTAAGACGGAGGATTAAGGCACTTAGAACCTAAAACACACACATCCCACTCTCCCCACACCAACACACACACCTTTATTAGTGACTGAGCTGACATGGAATACATGGTTGCCTTTTGACTCCCAGATTTGGACAGATTTACCACTTTAGACATTTACCATTAAGCTTACTGCATAGCTGAGAACAGTAGAAAATAAGATTTCTAAGGGCAAGTTCACCCCCAAAAGGAATCAGGAAGAAGGGACTGGACAAAGAACATCCAGACTCTGCTTCCAAATTCGTTAACCTGATAGGTCACTGCACCTCAGCAGAATGAATGAGGAGGTATGGTGACAGGCCAGGAGTGTTAAGGCAATGGAGAGTGAAGCCCTCAATCTGGAACCAGAAATCAGGAGAGGGAAGAAGTGCTCTCCACCAGTAGCCATCACTGACAGCGAGCTTAGTGTGCACCAGGCACTCTTCTGAGGGTCTTGCCCTCATTTCAGCTTGAGCCATCACTACACTTTAGGTGGTAGGTACTATCATCATCCCATTTTAAAGAGAAAGTAATGGAGCTTAAAGAATTCAGAGAATTGCTCAAAGTCACAGCTAGACATGATGACACTGGTACTCAAATCGCCCAAATACATTCAGAATAATTTACAATGCTTTTTAAGTTCTCTAGATTTTTTCTGGTGGGGGGGAGGGGGTGGAAATCTAAGCCAATGGAGAAGAGAAGGATACACTCCAAAAAATATTAGTCATTGTCAGTGTCTGACTAGGTCCGTGTGCTTGACGGTAAACATTTCCACGTGGGGAAAGAAGCCTGAACAAGGCACCGAGATATGAAATAATTGCAGCACCTTGCAAGGTGTATACCCACCCTCCTCATCAGGGTATGGTAATTGTGTGCCCAGGACTCCTCCTTCACCAGAAAGAATGTAATGCCGATTTTGGCCTGAGAAGGGTGCTTAGAGCTCATTTCCATTTGACTCCTCGGGGGAAGCCCACTTAATTGCTTACAAGGCCCAGAATATTGTCTGCTTTTAATATTTTTAGATAAGGGCTTTACTTGGTCTTTCGACCCTTGGAACTTTATTTTTAACTTAGCTTTTAACTGTTACAGTGTTTAAACCTAGTTTGTATTATTTTTTTTCCCTCCAGATACATAACTTAACCTTCTATAGTCTATGTTAGTCTTACTAATTAAAAACAGAAAACTTTGCTGATGAAGGAATATTCTTCCCAAGGGTCGTTCATTCTGAAACAGTAGTCCAAGAAATGACAGGGAAGAGTGCTGTACCATCCACCTGCCTGGGTACATTGTAGGAGCCCTCTCAGTGAGCTGAACAAATTCCCATTTTGTTTCAAATAGTTCCCTTACCATTAAAAATAATCTTCTGTTTTAGTATTGCCCCCAGCAAGTCATATGCTAACATCCCTCCCACAAAGCTCACTTAGAGAGGTATTGGAGATGTGTTCCTACCTACTTTTTGAAACCAAATACTCCTTATATAAACA
This sequence comes from Stenella coeruleoalba, assembly GCF_951394435.1. NCBI lineage: Eukaryota > Metazoa > Chordata > Mammalia > Artiodactyla > Delphinidae > Stenella > Stenella coeruleoalba. The sequence continues at coordinate 86,169,695 of NC_137150.1, forward strand.
AACGATCCTTTTTAAAATTGCATCAAAATAAATAAATTAATTAAATACTTAGGGACAAACCTCACCAAGGAAGTGAAAGACTTATATGCTGAGAACTACAAAACATTAATAAAGGAGACTGAAGATGATTCAAAGAAATGGAAAGATATTCCATGCTTCTGGATTAGGAGAATTAATATTGTTAAAATGGCCATACTACCCAAAGCAATCTACAGATTTAATGTGATCCCTATCAGATTACCCATGACATTTTTTACAGAACTAGAACAGATAATCTTAAAATTTATATGGAACCATAAAAGACCCAGAATTGCCAAAGAAATCCTGAGGAAAAAGAACAAAGCAGGAGGCATAATCCTCCCAGACTTCAGACATACTGCAAAGCTACGGTAACCAAAACTGTGTGGTATTGGCACAAAAACAGACAGATCAATGGAACAGAATAGAGAGCCCAGAAATAAAACCACACACCTATGGACAATTAATCTTTGACAAAGGAAACAATAATATACAATGGAGAAAAGACAGTCTCTTTAGCAAGTGGTGTTGGGAAAGTTGGATAGCCTCATGTAAGTCAATGAAGCTAGAACACACCCTCATACCATGCACAAAAATAAACTCAAAATGGCTTAAAGGCTTAAACATAAGACAAGGCACCATAAAACTCCTAGAAGAGACCATAGGCAAAACATTCTCTGACATAAATCATGCCAATGTTTTCTTAGGTCAGTCTCCCAAGGCAATAGAAATAAAAGCAAAAATAAATGAATGGGACCTAATCAAGCTTATAAGCTTTTGCACAGCAAAGGAAACCATAAAATAATGAAAAGACAACCTACACACTGGGAGAAAATATTTGCAAATAATGCAACCAATAAGGGCTTAATTTCCAAAATATACAAACAACTCACACAATTCAATAACAGAAAAACCACAAACAATCCAATCAAAAAATGGGCAGAAGACCTAAATAGAAATTTCTCCAGAGAAGACATACAGATGGCCAAGAGGTACATGAAAAATGCTCTTCATCGCTGATTATTAGAGAAATGCAAATCAAAACTACAATGAGGTACCATCTCACACTGATCAGAATGGCCATCATTAAAAAGTCTACAAATGATAAATGTTGGAAAGAGTGTGGAGAAAAGAGAACCCTCTTACACTGTTGGTGGGAATGTAAACTGGTGCAGCCACTATGGAGAACAGTATGGAGACTCCTCAAAAAACTAAAAATAGGATTGCCATATGATCCAGCAACTCCACTCTTGGGCATATACCCATACAAAACTGCAATTTGAAAAAATATATGCACCCCTATGTTCATAACAGCACTATTTATAATAACCAAGACATGGAAACAACCTAAATGTCCATCGACAGATGAATGGATAAAGAAGATGTGGTGTATATATGTAATGGAATATTACTCAGCCATTAAAAATCATGAAATAATGCCATTTGAAGAACATGGATGGACCTAGAGATACTAAGCAAAGTAAGTCAGAAAGAGAAAGACAAATACCATGTGATATCACTTATATGTGGAATGTAAAATATGATACAAATGAACATATCTATGAAACAGAAACAGACTCACAGACATAGAGGACAGACTTGTGGTTGCAGGGCAGGGGAGAAGTATTGGGAATTTGGGATTAGCAGATGCAAACTATTATATATATAGGATGGGTAAACAACAAAGTCTTACTATATAGCACAGGGAAATATAGTCAATATCCTGTGATAAACCATAATGGAAAAGAATATGAAAAAGAATATATATGTGTATAACTGAGTCACTTTCTGTATAGAAATTAACATAACACTTTAAATCAACTATATTTCAATACAATTAAAAAAAATAAAACCAAATACTCCTTAATGAGGAATATCAGCAATTAACAGTCATAGTTTTCAAACACATAACTCTTTGACATTAGGCAGGATTCCTAATCAACTCATATTATGTACCAAAAAGTAAGTAGTTAGAAAAGTATACTCAGGAAGACCTCTCAATATTATCCCATCATGCAGCCTTCACCCTCTCTTTGAGACTTTTTGCAGGGAAGGCAGAATGGTGATGTCTCAACTAAGCCATTATATTCCTGACTCTACAAGAATTCTTGAATAAACCAGTTCTTTTCCTGTCATAAAATGCTCCAAAATGATTTTCCTTAGCATAAATAGCTCTCCCAGCTCCCATCTCTAATCACAAAAGTCTAAAAAGGACTACCTAGGGCTTGATTTATACCATCTGTTTTTTTGAGACTGAAAAAGTTCAAAGAATCACTCTTATCCAGAAGACCTCTAACCAGCCTTGGCAGCTGAAGTCAGTCTGAAGTTGAAAGTGCCAACTAAATGTCACTCACCATCTGGTTCTACAAGGATTGAGTCATTAGCCACTGCAGTCGCTGACTTTCAACACACCCTGAAAGGAGCTCAGGGTGGAGATAAGGAATGAGACACTCTGTGCTTTGGGAAAATTGGCATATATTTTCAGGAGAAAATTTTATAAACCTAATTTCTTGTATCTTCCTGTACTTAGAAAAATCATTAACAGAGATATCTGTTCTTTGTGACTAGCAGCAACCTTCTACTGAGATGTGTGCTTGACTGCATGTACCCCTTCTCCAAAAATCACATATGTACTGACCTCCCTCCTTACATCTCCAGAGCAGCTCCTCAGAGCTATCCCCAGGCTATAGTCCTCAATAAATCTCCAAATAAAACTAAACTCACAGCTCTCATGTTGTGTTTTTTTTTGTTGTTGTTTTTTTTTTTTTAGTTGACAAAAGCCACACAAGAACTGGGAAGCCATGACACACTCAAGACATGTAAATATGTTTCAGCCTTTCTGGACACATTGCAGTGATACAGACCTAAGTTCAAAGTCAAGGCCATCTTTCTACAAGTACTCATTGAATAGGAAAATGAATAAACTGCATGGCCTGTTTGCACTTATATCCTAGATTACTACTGGGGTGTCTTGAGCAAGTCCCTTGACTTCTGTAAGCCTAGTGTCCTCATCCATAATACAGAGGAAATGGTATTTATCCCATAGAATTCTTGCATGAACTAATAAGAAATTATACCTAAAACATTTAACGCAGTACGTAGATTATAGAAAGCTCTCAAAAAATGATTATTCTGATTATACTATCCTATGATCTTAGAGATATAGCAAAACAGGCTTTGCATTAGTAATTAACTCTCTTACAGTAATGCCTAAGGATAGGAAAGTTAATTTAAAGATTCCAACTGAACCTTCCTCTGATTTCACAGTCATCTGCTTACAAACATTCAGGCTTTTATTTAGAATTTAATTCATATAATTTCTCATATGTATTAGGCACTGGAGTAAGCACCAAGAAGGACAGAGAACGTATGATTCAAAGATTTGTTATTTTGGCTTCTTTGTGTGGGTGTGTATATTTCTGGACTTTCATTGGTGGAGCAGAGGTAGATTATTTAGTCCAGAGTTGTTTTCACAGCAATAAATGTGCATATTATACGTGTCCTGCTCCTTCCTGCTACCTTACACAATCATAAGAAATTTTCATGATCAGTAGCTAACGCTTCCACAGCTCAGCTTCTCCATCTAATGGCCTGAGTAAAACTCAAAGTTGAAAGTTAGGGAGCCATCCCCAGCCTTTTCTTAAATTATAATGGAAGGTTGATTTCCAACACTCACCCCTATGGTGTTGACTCTCTGAACGCAAAGAAGGCTTTGCTCAACACTGGAACTAATTAAGCCACCCTTGGGGCAGCGTCCAGGCTGTTTGCTCAAGCTGCCCTACCCAACGTCTAGGATAACTTAATTTATACTGGTGAGGAGTCAACAATTGCCCTACTCACTGGCTAACTCCCTTGTCCATTTTTTCTTTCCTCCATGATGCTGAAAAACTCTGGTTCCCTGCTTCTGACCTCTAGGTGGTACAACACGTAGAGAGGCCACTGAGGAGAGGGACTTTAAAGTAAATTTTTAATTTTTTCCTGAAAGTAATAGGGAAGAGAAAGGTTATTATAACAGTGTGTCAAGACACCTTCATACTCTCTCTCTCACACATACACACACACACACACACCACTTTCTTCACACACAAAATGGCAGACCATTGGCTGTTATCTCAGATTCCCTATATATGGTGTAGGGGAACAAAACTTGCCACCCTAGACTATCCCTTTAGCTTGAGAATTATTTGGATCGGAGATTTTTTTAAAAAAGCAAAAGGCTCAAGAACGCTTTCTTTTTACCCACCTCCTCCTTAACTGCCTAAAAGAATTTAGACAAAGAGCCTGGTCCAGGAAGAGCACTACCACCAGAGATACCTACAAAGAATTTGGGCTACGTGTGGTATGGGGAGCTCAGCAGAGCCTGGAAACCAAATTCCTGTCTGTGTCCCGTTGTCTCTGCATGGCCCAGCAAACATTTGTTATCCAACATTTACATCTCCATCTCCATGTGAATTGCCTTCCTCCCCTTTGAAGTCTCAGGTCCCTACCCCCTTCTTCTGCTCTCAGAAGGCATATTAGCCTCAACTGCCTAACTTGTCCTTGGGCCTCATATTCTTATGGAACCCCCGTAAGTATATAATTAAATTTGTTTTTTTTCCTGTTAATCTGTCTCCTGTGGATCTAATTCTCAGACGAGCCAGAAGAACCTAGAAGGGTAGAGGAAGTTTAGTTTAGTTTAGTTTTTTTTCTCCCCACAACAGAATAGAAAGCTTTAGATAACTTGGAAGAAATTCCTTAAAATTTATTGTAATTATTCAACTTGGGAAAGGAAGTGGTTTTGACACAGGAGAATGGGAGAAACAGATTAGGGCAGCCCCAGATTTCTTAGATCTGTATGCAGTAGACATCCCTAATTTTTATATATGCTTTGTTAAGAATTTTCTTTCTTCACTGTTCAACTAACTTACTGAGGAGAAGGTTTCCTGAATTTCAGATATTCCCAAGATAAGAAAATTTGCTATCTTAATATCTTTCCTAGGATAAATTACCCAAGGGATTAATGAAAAATTGAATGGAGGTTCTGTTGGAGAAATATAATTAAAAACACACAATCTCCTGCTGCCCCAGAAAATCTCTCCACAAAAGTAGAAGGAAGAGAAAGTTTTATTATTGAATAAGCATTAAACCAGAATGTAATGAGAATCATAGGCAATCCGCTAAGGAGATTACAGAAACAAAGAAATCTTGCCCTTTTCTGTAGCCAAACAGATACAATCCATTGTATACACTTTTTCAAGATAAACAATGTCTAGTCCTCAAATAAGAGGACTTGACTACATTATTTGTCACACATTATTCACCCTAAATGCATTTGGTAATATGTTTGCTGATTGTCCTTGAAAGAGAAATTTTCCTCTTATCCTTTTGCCTGTAGGTAGGTTTGAAATTTGGAGCCAGGGGTCAGCTGAAGTTTGGCTCCTATTCTCCCAGGAAAACTGGGACATAAGGGCCTTATCTTCCGTGTGATTGCATTTCAAAAAGATGGGTCCCAGGTCCCGGGGGAAATGTTCCTGGATTGTTTATTCAATTTTTAAAAGATTTACATGTATTTGAAAGATGGAGAGAAAGATCTTACAAGTTTTCTAAAATAAATGCTCTAAAAAAAGAGGGGAAAAAGTCTCTGCCCTTATTTTCAACAGAGAGAATTAGGCTCTTATCTTTCATTTGTATTTTCCCTTGCAGGACTAAAATGTTATCAATCATAATATATTTTACTTCATGCATTGAGCCCTCCTAGACTGGCATAACCCTCCTTTCCCTCTCACAAGCCCTACTCACTCCAGAATACTTTGTCCTCCTAGGCAAGTGTTGTCCACCTCTCAGCCCATTTGTCATAAAGTGCTCCTGGAAACCCCCCACATAGACAGCCTGATGTATGGAGAGCAGCAACGGGGGCACGAGTGATGTGTGATGGGTCTGGTGTTGCACAACTAGTACCCCAGCTTCTCTAACATGGTTTCTTCTAAGCTGCTTCCCCATGCTGCCCTGCCTGTTGCAGGTATGACCTCTCCATTACTCTAGGACAAGCAGTAAGGTCCTTTGCACTTTGTTTCATTTCATTTCAAGGAGCTCCATGAGGGCAGGTCTGTGTCTGCTTCATTCACCACTAAACCCACAGTGCCCAGCATACAGTAGGTGCTCAGCATATACTTGTTGAAGGAATGAAGGAACAAATGAGTGGCCAAACTTGAACCAACCATCAACTATAAGAATAATTTTAAAATTCTGTAATTCCTGTCCCCAAGTTAATTTCTTTCATATTTAACCTTTCTTTCTATTGAGATAATTTACACATGGTAGAATGCATGCTTTTTGATATACAGCTCTATGAATTATGAGAAATGCGTACAGTCATGTATGTCACCACCACCACAAGATACAGAACAATAACAAAAAAATTCCCTCCTGATCCTTGAAGATCAAACCTTCCCCTACCCCTTCTCTGGCCACCACTGATGTGTTTTCTGTCCCTACAGTTTTGCCTCATCCTGAATGTCACAAAAGGTAGATATTAAATCTGGATTCTTCCACTCAGCATAATGCATTTGAGAATCATCTATGTTGTTGTATATATTAGTAGTCCATTCCTTTTTATTACTGGGCAGAATCCCATCATGAGGATGTGACATAGTTTGTTTAGCCATTCACTACTTGAGATTATCTGGGTTATTTCCAGGGATTTTTTTCTGTTTTGTTTCAGGGGCTTTTTGGCAATGATGAGTAAAGCAGCTATAAACATACACATGCAGGTTCTTAGAGATCTTAATTTTTTATTTCTCTTGGGTAAATGCCTAAGAGTGGGGTTGCTAGGTTGTGTGGTAAGGCTATGTTTAACTTTATAAGAAACTGCCATACTCTTTTCCAAAGAGGCTAAACCATATTGCATTCCCATCAGTGGTATGTGAGACTTCTAGATGCTCCACTTCCCTTGTCAGCACTTGGTATTATCAGTTTTTGTTTTTATTTTTTTTTTTATTTTTATTTATTTATTTATTTTAAGAAGATGTTAGGGGTAGGAGTTTATTAATTAGTTTATTTAGTTTTGCTGTGTTGGGTCTTCGTTTCTGTGCAAGGGCTTTCTCCAGTTGTGGCAAGCGGGGGCCACTCTTCATCGCGGTGCGTGGGCCTCTCACTATCGCGGCCTCTCTTGTTGCGGAGCACAGGCTCCAGATGCACAGACTCAGTAGTTGTGGCTCATGGGCCCAGCCGCTCCGCGACATGTGGGATCCTCCCAGAACAGGGCTCGAACCCGTGTCCCCTTGCATTAGCAGGCAGATTCTCAACCACTGCACCACCAGGGAAGCCCATCAGTTTTTGTTTTTGTTTTCAATGTTATCCATTTTAATAGATGTGCAAAAGTATTGCGTTGTAGTTTTGATTTATATTATTACACCCCTAATGACTATGGTGTTGAGCACCTTTTCATGAATTTGTTTGCCATCTGCATATTTTCTTTGATGAAATGTCTGTTCAAATATTTTGCCTATTTTGTTATTTGATGTTTGTTCTATTCTTAGTAAGTTTTGAGAGTTCTTTACACACTTTGGATAAAAATTTTTTACCAGATGTATGTTTTGCTAATATTTTCTACTGGTCTATGGCTTGATTTTTAAGCTTTTTTGTTTTAAAACAAAGTTCCCCCCGTCTGATGTTTCTAGGACTACAAAGTGCTTTAATAAGTTCAGGCATCTGAGGTGAAAAACCTCCATGGCCTGTTTACAATTGCAGATGGGGCTTCCCCATTTGTTCAAAACTCTCATTGACTAACGACTTCTGGTTAAGGGCAATAACCCAGTTGGTTCAGCCTCTGACATTTTAGGAAGTTGTGCATGTGTGCACTTCTGAATCTCCTCCCCCCGGGCTCCTCCTCTCCTCTGCAAAGGGATACTCTCCTCTCAGCTCTCTCTGCCCTGGTGGCTGAGCAACGCAGCCCTGTCTCTAAGTCAGGAGCAGCGCTTGTCAGAACACAGGGCAAGCCGAGGGGAAGGCACCAAGAGGACTGAGAGGATGGGGAACTCTCTGCTGAGGGAAAACAGGTGAGCCCAGACTCCCTAATGGGGAGCAGAGGAGATGGGTCTGGGCAATGTAGCCAGAAAGAGAAAAAGAGGTCTACTCTTGGGGAGAAAGCAATTGGGTGAGGGACTGACAAGAATGAAGTGCCTACTATGTGCCAGAGAACACATTCAATTCCTTATAGGTTGGCCTTCTCCCCAGAATCACGGTGAGCAGCTGGTGGAGGACAGCTGAAAGGCAAGACTTTATCAAGGAAGTTCTGTGCCATAGACTACCCCCTAAGAAATGGAACAACTTTCTGGGGGCCCGGAGGGTATGCTCTTCTGAGGGTAAAGACACCACCACCCTTTTAGTCACTATTAAAGTTCGAAATAAACAGCAAGCTTCCTGATAGCATAAGACCTTACCTGGTGCACATTCCCTGCAACAGGTAAGCAGAGGTCATTGAAATTGGTAGAGAACATGGCTTAACTTTTCTGGGCCTCAGTTTCCTCATGATAACTGGAAATAATAACACAATACCTATGCTGGAGGGTCCTAGTGTGTGTGATGTTAGCATAGTACCTGATACAGAGTAGGGTTCAATAATTAGAAGATATTCTTTTTTTGGACCATCATCTTCATTAATGTCAAAGCAGCCATTGTAAAAATTAGTACCACCCAAAACAAGGGAATCCTTATGGTACAAAGTGAGGTGGTTTGGAGAAAATGAGCTAGCTGGGGAGTTGGGGGGTGGTCTTTACAGGATTGTGTTTGGTGTCCCAGAGCTCAGTTCATGCCATTGAGAGCTAGAATATAGAATCTAAAAAGCCACCTGCCAAAAGGAGGCTTGGTGAACCCGGGGAATGTCTCCCGGCCCTCCCTGAGGGTCAGTGTTGTCTGGGAATTCTCCTCCTCAGATCCTCACAGCCTTCATTCTGAAACTCTAGCATTCTTCTATCAGATTATAAGTCCCTATTTTTTATGTCTAGATGTGAGGTTCTCAAAAGTAGAGACTGTTTCTTATTCATCTTTGAATTCTGTTTCCTAACATTGTTTCTGGCATATAGTAGGCACTCAATAGACACCAAATGAATGACTGGAAACCTAAATAAATACTGTCTTGAAAAGAAAAATAAAACAAAATACAGGTATGATGTGACTGAGAAAGTTATGATTGATGTTACATTTGTAATTTTGTATTTTAGAGCTTTAGTGAGGCAGTGAAGGATTGTGACATTAATACATGTTAGTTGTAAAAGAAATTGGAGAATAAATAAAGTATAAATAAGAAAATAAACTGGGAAGTCACAGTTATAACTACTTGTAACATTAGAAGCATTATTTTTATTTTACTGTCTATATCAGAGATGTGTATTTTTTCATCTGTGAAGAGCTAATATGCCTTTTGCGCACTTTTGTTTTGGATTTCGGTCTACTTTGTTTTATTTATTGTAAAAGCTATTTTTACTTTGAAGAAGTTAGCCCTTTCTCATAAATATTACCAAAAATATTTTTGTCCAATCTGAGTGTCTTGTACCATACAGAATTTTTATGTTTTTCTTATATATTTAAACATAATTGAATTAAATCTAGAAAGCTTTTTGGTTTCTCCTTCATTTATCATTTATGCTTAAAATTATTTCCCCATCCCAAAATAAGACAAATCCACAGTATAATTTTCATAGTTTTATTGCTTTACATTTAGCATCATACATTCATTATATGGTGTCAGATAGAAATACATATTTTTCTACATAATTACTCAGTTGGCCCAGCATCTTCATTTCTATGCTGACTTAAAATGTCTTCCTTGCTATACTCAGAAGTCTTATATTTGCTTGGATCTTATTTTCAACTTCACCTTCACCACCTGGTTATCATCCAGTCAGCACACTCCACCATGTCTCTCCAGACCAAATTTGTTACAAAAAGCAGGGAAATTCCCACCATGAGGCAGAACGGCACCGATTCCCTTCATGAGAGGAGCTCAGAGTTTCAGAGGATGAATCTGCCAGAAGCAAACTCAGCTTCTCCCACTTATTCCCACTTGTCCTCAGACAAGTTGCATAAATTTTTTAACCTCAATTTCTTCATGGGTAAGACATAGAACCATAATACCTACCTCATGGATTTATTCTGGGATTAAGTGAAATGTAACATAGAAAATGTATATGTTATTTACATTTAGGAAGTAGTATGTATAGTAAGTAATATATATATAATAGTAAGTAGCATTTATAGTGTGTGTGCATATATATATGTGTATATATATATATATATATATATATATATAGTAAGCACATAGTAAATTGTGTTTAATTTTTAGTTTCTTTTTCTCTATACCCTAAACTCCCCACAAATAAAAAGATAGTTATACAGAAACCCAAACAATGAGCTAATTTATTTTCTTTATTTAATTCTTTCCTTCCCTTTTATCCCATGTTCTTTGCCTTGGTGCTTTCTGTGAAAATTGCAATTTACATGAGACAAGGCCAGTGCCCTTCTCGGTTCCTGTGGACAGTCCCTGAAACTGCATAGAGCGGATAAGCCTCTCTGTACACTGATATTCTTGCAGTTGTCATGAGGCTGTCTGGACATTTGGGAACAAATGATTGGGGCCTGGTGGTGTACGGCAGTTGCTGGAGAACGTTGCGAGGGCTGTTCTATGGCAATGGAGGGGAGGTCAAATCAAGGACAGACTGAGGTATATGCTTTAGAAGGGCGTATTAACAGATGGGAGGGCAACAAGAGGAAGCCGAGGCAATTCTGGGGTTACACACAAAGAGCAGAAATGAAGAAAGCTGGAAAAAGTATCAAGCAAGGTGGGAAGCCTGGAAAGGAAAGACTTAGCTCATTCTTGATATGTTGAGGTTTGGGTGGCAGCAGATCTCTCATGAGACACCCTGGAATCTGAGAAATCAAAGCCCCAAACAGAGAACATCCAGGTAAGAGCAAATCCAACAAAACTTCTCCCAGGCTTTGCCTGTGAGGAATGAAGTCTGTCAGGTCCTGGACTTCACATACGCCCCAACAGAGGACCCTGCTTAGACGCAGCAGCAGTTGTAATGATAGTAAACGTGCAGACAAGACAGAAACACTCTGAAACCTTGGACAGAAGATGTGCCATTTTGCTAGGAATCTAGTGTAACTCCTGGCAGCTGGAAAGAAGACCCTTATTTCCTGTTGTCTCTTTGTCTGTCGATTTCATGTACCTTTCTGCTCCAGCTCCATCCTGGCCATTTCACTTTAAGCTCTGAGTTTCTATTTCTGAGGTAACCACATCCTCCACACGGCTACAATTGTTGAAAGGGCTGTGCAGAGAGACACTTGTGATTACCCCGATGCTCTTAAACAAAGTCTTCCTCATCAATCCTTTCTGACCAGGCCTTTTGAGTGTCAGGGAATCGCTAAAATATGGAACGAGCGTCCCTGAATCCAAGAATCCCGGAGCGTGGCAAAGTCAGTTGTTCCGTGGCTTGAAGAGTTATCTACATTTCCCCATGGTTTCAGGAGAAGTTTTTGAAAGAGTATCAGTTAAAAAGTAGCTACACAGCCAAAGGCTACACAGGCATCCCCCCAACAGGGTGCTTTTCTTCGGTGCAAATTAAGGATCAAATATTTGGTGTGTAGGTTAAAGTATACAGTCCAAAGGATGAAACAGACTGGAAGGGCCATGGGCATTAGAAGAAGGGAGAGCGCTGGGCAGACTGGAGCCAGGGAAGCTTTGTGTAAGAGACAGGAACCTGGAATTGCTGGCACGTAGCCTGAACCTACCCCAGACCAAAACTCCAAACTGAAATGCAAGAATATATTGCAGAAAAGTTGACTGGGGGAATTAGTTTGAAAATAGCTTTTGCGCATATTTAACTTTACGTGACCCTTACAACTCCATGAAATAAGCGGTATAAGTATCCTCATTTTATACATAAAGAAACTGTGGCTCAGGGAGTCCAGAGATATTGATCCAGTAATGCAAAATTAATCATCTCCTTTCATCTCACTCCCATATCTCCTCAGCGAACCTGATTTCTTAGCGTGAGTATGATTTAGTGGTTTCCTTCCAGTGTTTCTTTAATGGCAGAAATAGGAGATATAAGCAAATGGGCTAAAGAACCCTGAACGAAGCCTGAAAAGGAGGAAGAACTACAGCCATACCTCTCAGCCCCAAAGGCTCTAATGGTACACAGACCCCAGAAGCTGTCAGAAGACTCAGCACGCTGGTGCCCGCAGCCAAGCTCAAGTGCAGCAGCTTCTCTTCCACTGCCCTTTCCAAGAGAACTCCATGAAAAATCTCACTGGGGGAGATATTTTTGTGTTTTCCAAACATTTTTGCATAGTGTTACTGGTACATGCAGTACTTTATAAAGGCCTTTCCCAGTCAACCGTGTAGGTAGTTAACCATCTCTCAGTTCAGAAAGGTGCCCAGACTTAGCCTCAATGTCTGACTGCAGAGAGACCCTGAGCCTTTCTGCCATTAAAGAGATAACAAGTCCTGTTTATATAGCTATACCTTGAGGTCAATAAGGCAGATCTGATGATCTGAGCCAGTTAGAGTTGCTCTGTTCTTAGCCACTCCTTCATTTATCAAATACTTATTGAAAATATATTTACTATGTGCCAGACACTGTGGCATATGCTGGTAATCTATACCATGATGAACAGACAAATATGGTCCCCAATCTTGTGAAACTCACCTTCTAGTGTAGGATATAGACAAGTGAGCAGAAAATTATAATAGAGTGTGAATAGGAGAAATTCAGAGTGCAGCGGGATCCTGTGTAAATATTGCCTAATCGGTGCCTAGAAGAAATTTCTCAAATGTCCACACACTTTTACTTTGATCTCCTGGAGATAACTCTGTGTGTCCTTCATCACAAGAGGCCACATAAATCGCTGGAATTGGAGATAAGCAAGCCTATTTTTCTTTGCTGGGAACACAGCAGAAAGTTGCTTCTCTGATTAGGAGTTGATAATGTCATATTTCCAAAGGTCCAGTTAATGTCCTGGGAGGACGAAGCCATTCTAGTATGACAGATGTGTCCAAGTCACCTAGAATGAATATTCTCTTGGGGGAGAAAAAAAAAAAGGGTTTTTACAGAAATGACAAAGGGAAGAGAGTCACCCTAACAAAGTTGCAGAAACTAAACTTGTGATTTGTGTCATCTCTTGGGTATTTTAGATGCTGGGACTGCCACATCGCTGACGGGTGTTTCTGCCTTCCGTGGTGAGTGGAGAACTGTTTTCAGGGGTTATTTCCCTATAAGTGTAGTTTCAATGTGGTATTTGCTGTAAGTTACCTGTGAATTACCCACTGTCTGTGGCCACAGTGGAAGCTGGGCACTAGCCCAGGCACCATCATCTGAGAGTCAGTCAGGGAAGTGATGCTTCGAGTTTGGTGAGAAACAGGAACAATAGTCTCATGGGTGGTTACACACTCTTCAAACGGGAAAGCCTCAGAAGCAAGGATGAAACTGGCTATCAATGTAGAGAAAGGCCCCTTAATCACACTGCAAATCCCAGCGTCTACCTGGGACAGAAGCATGCATTTCCGTCCCTTGCACAGAGAACGTATAGCCAGGGTGACCATATAATTCATTGTCCAAACTGGGAAACTTTTGCGAGTGAAAAGGAGGCTAAAAATAGTTAAGTGTCACTAAATGATTGATAACAACGTTAACTAAACTGTCTGCATAAACCAGGACATATGGTCATTCTCCTTAGAGCAGATGCTGTCCTTGTCTCCTGTGAGGATAACTGGCTGCCATTATATTTAGAATGTGTTTTTCCAAGGGTCATCAGTACAGTGCAGTCACCTCTGTGCTCACACGGGAGGTGTTTGATTGCTCGCTTGCTTGTTTGTTTGGATATCATAGATTGGGATTGAGGTTGGGATTGGATATAACAATGGCTCCTTGATATAAAAGAAATTGAAATTTTGTCAGAAAAAAAACTCTCCAAAAAGTTATGTAGAGGGGACTGCCCTGGTGGCGCAGTGGTTAAGAATCCACCTGCCAATGCAGGGGACACGGGTTCAAGCCCTGGTCCTGGAAGACTCCACATGCCGTAGAGCAACTAAGCCTGTGCACCACAACTACTGAGCCTGCGCTCTAGAGCCCGTGCTCCGCAACAAGAGAAGCCATTGCAGTGAGAAGCCCGCGCACAGCAACGAAGACCCAAAGCAGCCAATAAAAAAAAAAAAAAAATTATATATAACATAACCATAGTTCTCCATCTATAAATCAATTCCATACCAGCCTCAGAAAAAGGAGGAGGAAGGAGAAAAAGGGAGAGAGAGAAATGCAAAGGAGTAGATTTCTATTCGATCTTATCTTTGCTTTTTTCTTTTTCCTATCCTCTTATTTCTCCGGCTGAAGGCGGTATTATAAGAGGCTTATAACTTGAACAAATGAGTTAAGCATAAGTTTTCATAGTTGAGTGTAACTCCCTTTGAGAGTTTCTGAATATTAAAACAACCCATTTCTTTTCCTTTTCTTTTATAGGAAAAAAATGCACATTTTTAAAGTAAGACAAGACTCCCCAAAGCAAAGTAAGTCATTGCTTTCACATCATTTTTACTTTTGACAGACTTAGGTTTCCAAGCTGCCCCTTCCCTCTGCTCCCAAAGCTCCTTGGGCATATTTCTAGTATAATACTCACACATTTGCTGCAATTTGTTCAATTGTGTGTCTCTTTTTCTCCACTAAATTGGGAGCTCATTGAGACAAGAATGGGCTTATCGAACTCCATAGCCTTCTGTTATTTCCCAAGGTCTGCAGGCTGAAGGAGTTAAAAGGGAACAATAAAAGCAAAAGGTGGAGGTGTGAGGCACATGTAAGGAACTGCAATGAGGCCAGTGTGGGCACAGAGAGCACAGAGGAGGGGCAGGGCCTTGGGGTCAAGTTTAGGGTTAGGGTTTTTGTCTTGAGAGCTACAGGAGGCACTGAAAGGCTTTAAACAAGGGCCAAGTATGACCACATTTGCATTAAAGACATCACCCAGTTTGCTGTGCAGAGAACAGATTGTAGGAAGGAGTGACAAGAGCGGATGCTGGAAGACCACTTGGGAGGCTGATGCAACGGTCTCTGGTGACTGAACAGGGCTAAAGTTAAGGAAAGAAAAGCATTTGAAGGAGAGGGTGGCGAAGAGTGTCACGTGTAAGGGGGGAAGCAAAGGAAGTACAGGCCTGAGGACAGGCCACAACGTTTCTAAAGAAGAAAAACAAATGAGTTTTGCCTTTGCCTTCCTGGGTTTAAAGAGGAGAGCCTGGTTCATTCACTCTGACTCTGAAAAACGAGCCCTACTGGTGTGTAAAAATATCATACAGCCCTCCACCCCTAGTCTTTTCACCCAGGAGAATTGTGGGCGCAGGAAACCCCAATCTGCATCACAGCGAAACAGAAATAGAAATAGACCTCTAATGGTAGAAATAAGACCTCTAATGCTGAAACTCACAGACCCTTCTAGTTTTTTTTTAAATTTTATTGAAGTTATTGACGTATAACGTTACACTAGTTTCAGGTGCACAACGTAGTGATTTGATATATATACCATATATATCAAATATATATAATATACCATCACCATACAAAATTATTATAGTACTATTCACAATATTCCCTATACTGCATATTATGTTCTCATGACTTATTTATTTTATAACTGTATGTTTGTACCTCTTAACCTCTGTCAACTATTAACTCACACCCCTGCCCCTTCCCCTCTGGTAACCACCAGTTTGTCCTCAGTATCTATGAGTCTGTTTCTATTTTGTTATGTTTGTTCGTTTGTTTTGTTTTTTAGATTCTACATATAAGTGAAATCATACTATATTTTTCTTTCTCTGTCTGACTTATTTCACTCAGCATAATCCCCTCTAGATTCATCCATGTTGCTGCAAATGGCAAGATTTCATTCTCTTTATGGCTGAGTAATATTTCATTGTATATATATACCACATCTTCTTTATCCATTCATCTACTGAGGGACACTTAGGTTGCTTCCCTGTCTTGGCTGTTGTAAACAATGCTGCAATGAACATTGGGGTGCATATATCTTTTCAAATTCGTTCTTTTGTTTTCTTCAGATCAATACTCAGAAGTGGAATTGCTGGATCGTATGGTAGTTGTATATTTAATTTTTTGAGGAAACTCCATACTGTTTTCCATAGAGGTTGAAGCATTTTACAGTCCCACCAACAGTGCAAAAAATTCCCATTTCTCCACATCCTTGACAACAGTTGTTATTTGTTGTCTTTTTAATAATATCCAGTATAGTAGTAGAGTATTTGTACCATAGTACTACTGTAGTAATAGCATACTACAGTAGTGTAATATAGTTTGAAATCACCAAGCATGATACCTCCAGCTTTGCTTTTCTTTTCTCAAGACTGCTCAACTATTCTGCATCTTTTGAGGTTTCATACAAACTTTAGGATCATTTATTCAAGTTCTGTGAAAAACAGTATTAGTTTTTCCAATCCATGAGCACATTATATCTTTCCAATTTTTGTGCATGTCTTCAATTTCTTTCATCTATGTCTCATAGTTTTCAGAGTACAAGTCTTTTACCTCCTGGGTTAGATTTATTCTAGGTATTTTATTCTTCTTGATACAATTGTAAATAGGATTGTTTTCTTAATTTCTCTTTCTGATAGTTTGTTACTAATATATAGAAATGCAACAGATTTCTGTATGTTAATTTTGTATCCTGCAACTTTACTGAATTTATTAGTTCTAATAGTTTTTTTTTTTTTTGCGGTACGCGGGCCTCTCCTGTTGCGGAGCACAGGCTCCGGACGCACACGCTCAGCGGCCACGGCTCATAGGCCCAGCCGCTCCACGGCATGTGGGACCATCCCGGACCGGGGCACGAACCCGTGTCCCCTGCATCGGCAGGCGGACTCTCAACCACTGCGCCACCAGGGAAGCCCTAGGGTTTTCTATATATAGTATTATATCATCTGCAAAGAGTTATAGCTTTACTTTTTCCCTTCTAATTTGCATGACCTTTATCTCTTTTTCTTGTCTGGTTGCTGGGGCTAGACTTCCAATATTATGTTGAATAAAAGTGGTAAGTGTTGGGCATACTTGTCTTGTTTCTGATCTTAAAGGAAAAGATTTCAGCTTCTCATCATCAAGCATGATGTTGCTGTGAGCTTGATGTATATGGCCTTTATGCTGAGGTATATTCCCTCTATATTCAGTTTGTTGAGAGTTTTTATCATAAATAGATGTTAAATTTTGTCAAATGCTTTGTCTGCATCTATTGAGGTGATCATATGATTTTTATCCTTCATTTTGTTAATGTGGTCTATCACATTGATTGATTTGTGGATGTTGAATTATCCTTGCATCCCTGGAATAAATTCCACTTGACCACAGTGTATGATCCTTTTGATGTATTGTTGAATTTGGTTTGTTAATATTTTGTTGAGGATTTTTGCATCTCAGTTCATCAGGGATATTGGCCTGTACCTTTTTTTTTTTCTGTGGCGTCTGGCTGGTTTTGGTATCAGGGTAATGCAGGCCTTGTAAAATGAGCATGGAAGCATTCAATATTTTAGAAGAGTTTGAGAAGACTAGGTATTAACTCTTCTTTAAATGTTTGGTAGAATTCACCTGTGAAGCCGTTTCACCCCAACCTTTTGTTTGTTGGGAGTTTTTTGATTACTGATTCTACTGATACTAGTAATTGGTCTGTTCATTTTTTCTATTTCTTTCTGAATCAGTCTTGGAAAATTGGATGCTTCTAGGAATTATCCATCTCTTCTAGATTGTCCAGTTTGTTGGCTTACTTGTAGTTGTCTCTTGTGATTGTTTGTGTGTGTGTGTGTCTCTCTCTCTCTGTCTCTCTCTCTGTCTCTCTCTCTGTCTCTCTCTCTCTCTCTCTCTATATATATATATATCGTTAGTTTTAAGCTGATAGTTACTTGTTTGAATGCATCCTAAAAGCACTACATTTTTACTGCTCCCCACCTATGTTTATGTTATTGTCATTATATTTCACATTTTTATTCTGTGTATCCCTTAACTTCTTTATTGTAGTTACAGTCGATTTTACTACTTTGGTCTTTTAACCTTCATACCAGCTTCTTAAGCGGCTGTTCCACTGGCTTTAATATATATTTGCCTTTACCAGTGAGATATTTTCTTTCGTATAGTGTCTTACTTTTAGTTATAATCTTTTCTTTTCTGCTTAAAGAAGACTCTTAAACATTTCCTGTAAGGCCAGTCTAGTGGTGATAAACTCCTTTAGTTTTTGCTTGTCTGGGAAATTTTACCTCTCCTTCAATTCTGAATAATAACCTTGCTGGGTAGAGTTTTCTTGGGTTGTTAAGGTTTTTCCTTTCAGCACTTTAAATATATCATGCCACTCCCCTCTGGCCTGCAAAGTTTCTGCTAAAAAATCAGCTCATAGTCTTGTAAGAGCTCCCTTGATATGACTTGTTTTTTTCTTGCTGCCTTTTATCTCTTTATCTTTAACTTTTGCCATTTTAATTATGATATGTCTTGGTGTGGATCTCTTTGGGTTCATCTTGTTGCTTCCTGGACATGGATATCTGTTTCCTTCCCCAGATTAGGGAAGTTTTCAGCCATTATTTCTTTAAATATATTTTCTGCCTATTTCTCTCACTCTTCTCCTTCAGGGACCCCTATAATGTGAATGTTAGTTTGCTTGATGTTTTTCCCAGAGATTCCTTAAAACTATCCTCATTTTAAAAAATTCTTTTTCCCTGTTGCTGTTCTGATTGGGTGATTTCCACTCTTCTGTCTTCCAATCGCTGGTCCTTTCTTCTGTATCATCTAATCTGTTGTTGATTCCCTCTAGTGTATTTTTCATTCCAGTCATAGTATTCTTCATCTCCGATTGGTTTTCTTTCTTACATTTTCTAATTCCCTGTGGAGGTTTTCACTGTGTTCCTCCATTCTTCTCCTGAGTTTGGTCAGCATCTTTATGATCATTATTTTGAACTCTATCAGGTAAATGACTTATCTTCATTTCATTAGGGTTTGTATCTGGGGGGTGATTTTGTTCTATCATTTGGAACATTCCTCTGTCTCCTCATTTTGTTTGATTTCCTGTATTTGTTTCTATGAATTAGTCAAAACAGCTACCTCTTCCAGTCTTGCAGTCATGGCCTTGTACAGGAGTAGCCTCTGTGTAGACTGTATGTGCTGGGCAGCTTTGGTGGGATGGCTGGAGCTGGGGTAGGAGTCGGGGGTGGAGAGCCGGAGTGCACCCCCCTGGTGTTGCTTTTGGGGGATGGCTGGAGCTTCTGTGGGCCTGGAGCCTGCAGGGGCAATCTTGGCAGCCTGGCTGAAGCACCTGGACTATGTTCCCATCTGTGCTATCAAGGTGAAGGAGGAATGCAAAAAATGGTGCTCTCCATTGCCTTTGAACCTGAGGAGTATTCCAGTAGTTGCCTGCCCATTTGGCACATGCTCTAGGGGTAGTAAACGGATTTCTTCACATAGAGTCTAGGTGCCTTTAAAACCACTATTCTTATGGCTGTGCCCCCCCCGGGGGTGGAGGCAAATGTACACATGGGCCCCCCCCTCCCTCCTGCAGGTTGCTGTATCAAGGACGGGGTTCCTGTCCATACCATCTCTCCTATCCATCTTTGTTTGGTCCTTCTGTCATTTATTGTGCAAAGCTGTTCAGTCAGCCCTCAGTTCTTCTTCAGAAAGAATTGCTCTATATGTAGGTGTAGATTTGGTGTGTCCATGGGAGGTGCTGATTGTAGGGTCTTCCTAAGCCACCATCTTGGATCCCCACAGACACTTTTCTTGCAGTGATAGTCACGGAAGTCCTAGATAGCCAGGGGAATTTACAGAGATGTGAGAATCTGGAATGTCAGTACTGAGGGAATATAAATCTTTACACAGCAAGGTGGCCTGCATCAGCACAACCACCTCCCACGTAGGGTGGTATCCTGAGGCTTCTTTGTGAATTCTCATGTTTGCTTATTCAGCTAGTGTGTTTGCCTCTTTGCTGAGTGGCCAGAGCCCGCTGGTTTTAAGTACACTGGCTTTTGAAAAATTGGTCTGCTTATGTTTGTTTCTGCCAGCAGTCTCAAAACTGGGAATGTTCAGTTTAAGAGTTTCTTTCTCTGTAAAGCTTTCCCTGAGCACCAGCTTCCACACTGTCATCATCCCCTGTCACCTACAGTAGAAACGACAGCTTTCCTCTGCATTGTGGATCTCTCTTAGGTCCTTGTCTGCCTCCTATGCTTTCCTGTGAGCCCCTTGAGGACAGGGACTGTCTGATTCTTCTTTGTCTCTCCAGTTCCTGGTACAGGGTAGACATGCAACAAATTTTAGGGAAGGAAGGACAGAGAAGGAAAGGAGTGAGGAAGGGAGGGAAGTGTGATTTCCTATCCAAAGACCCACTGAATGTGTTTCCGTCCACTCAGCGTCTCAGCACAGCTCTGGCTGTTTCTTGTCTGGATGGCCCTGTCACTCCCCAGGGAGCTGAAGATCAGGCTAGCCTGAGGAAGACTACCCCTGCTGTTCCTTGATTCTCTGGTTACTTCTCTTTCAGTGTTCCTCTCCTCCCCTCCCAGAAATCTCCCCATGACCTGAAATTCATTAAGTGTGTTTTCTTTCTCCAGATGAAGAAACATCATCTGCTCCCATCCAGGTAATGCAAACATTTCTGAGACTTTTTCTGAGATGACAGTAGAAATGCAGACACCTCAGACAGCAGGAGAAGACCTCCAACACCCCTTCTGACCTTAATATTGAATTCTTTAGACACCAGTGCTTGTGAGCCCAGGGACATATGCAGAGCCTGACGGCAGAAGCAACAGCCATCTCTGTTGCACAATTTATTGAAAGGAACTAATATTTTTTGAGTACTTGGTTTATGCCATGCAGTGGGCTGAGCGCTTCACATGCATTAGCTCATGTAACTGTCACAACAACCCTGTAAGATTTGTACTATTATTTTCCTACCCATTTTACAGATGAGAAAACTGAGACATTAAGTGATGTTCCCTCAAAGCCGGACAGCCAACAAGATGGCAGGGGCATGATTCAAAAACAAGTCTCACTGCCAAATCCATGCTCTTTCTCCTGTACCTTGCTGTTTTGCTTTTTATCTCCTGAGATTTCACTGAATGAGTCTTTTTAATAATGCAGATATCTCTAGAATGGGTGGTTAAACACCATAACCCGAGCACTTTAAGGTGTCTTCAGATTGTTCTCTTATATAAGAATGAGCAGCCTCAGGGTCCCGAGACTTTGGGAATTACATAGTGTGGTCTGGGGTCACTCTGGGACGTGGGGCAGAGAATGCATGCCTGAGTAGGCTGAGTTCTCTGAGCAGCATGAGAACTCTGGCAGCTTGGGCTAGTGGTTGGGCTGGGGCAGCCATTTAGGAAAACCAGACACAGGAGATGGAAGGGAAGCGGCCGTGTACAACAGACTCTGCCCCAGGCTGAACCTCTGTTGAGACGAAGTATAAAGGCAATGGCAAGAGGCCAGGTCTTGATGATGGCTGTCCTTTGACCAGCAGGAGAGTGCTGACCAGGGCTCCTCGGAGGATCTGTGCTACACCCTCATCAACCACAGCGTCCTCGGGAAAAGGCCATCAGGGAACGCTGCTGAGGAGTGCTATGAGAACGTTTCCTTCAAGGCCGAGAGACCCAGAGAGTCGCTGGGCGGAGACGGGACTGAGTATTCGCTTATTCATGTGCCTTCCGCCCCTAGGCGTCCGTCCTCCCCAGAAGATGAATATAAACTTCTCATGCCCAGTAGAATCTTCTCTGACTCCCTGATATAGCCACATCCACTTACGCCCCCTTCTCAGGCTCAATCTTCTCATTTCTAATGAAGTGATTGGATCAGCACTTAATACCAGCAAATAAAAGCCAGGGTTGGGGAGCTCTGGTTGAAGCAGGCATGGGGCACAAAGCCCTTTCAGCTTATCTGCCCCTCAACACACACACAAAACGGCCCTTTCTATAGGGGTCACTGGAGAATGTAGTCTGCAAGCCTCAGGGCCTCCTAGATCCTTCTCAATGTCCAACATCCAAAGATCAACCAACTATCCCAAACACCCACTCTTCGAGAAGGAAGTGACCATCTTTGGTTCTAAGTGGCTTTAAGAAATGGGCCATTCTACTCAGTGGTGGGAAGAACTCCCTCGTCCCCTGCTCCTCTGTTCAGGTTCTTCCTATAAAATGTCCACACGACTGTCCTCTGAAGTCACAGGGAAGCTTCACCCATCATAGTAAGTGCACCCAAAGGGGAGTCCTCATTCCACACATGTGTGTAGACCCAGCTCCTCACTCATAGCCTTCCGGGTGGGCACCTGTGGCGTTGCTCTTACTCCACACCTCTAAGCAGTGTCCTTCGCAGAGTGTCCTTTGACTCATTGGCTCTGGTGGTGTGGTTGAATTAGTAAGTTCCAGGCCAAGTTTTTATATATTTTTAATCCATATTTTTTAACTTTGTATTTCTCCCTAGAAATCTTAGGAAAATCATAGCATCAGAGAAGCATCAGGGTAGATCATTGGAGATCCTTTAATCCCATTATTTTTTCTGGCTCAAAGAGGATAACTAGCTCAATGCAACATTTCAAGTGAGTGGCAGAACTTTACCTAGAGCCTGATTTCCTGGCTTCCAATTCAGTGCTCTTCCAACATACTACATAGAAGGGCCTCTACTACAGGGTATATGTATGTGTTAAATAATATGCCACGTATAAACTATGAATAGTGTCCACACTGGAAAAATCACACGCACACACACACCCCTCTTCTCTAATGAGCATTTCTCCCTACGCCCCAATTATTTATTTTCCCTTATCTTTCTTTTAGTGTTTCTACAATTATGCCTATCCCCTAAAACAGGGGTCAGCACACTATGGCCCACAGGCCAAATGTGGCCGACTCGCTGTTTTGGTAAATAAAACGTCACTGGCCCACAGCCCGCTCATTTGTCTATGGCTCATTTGTCTGTGGCTTCTCAACCTCAGGAGAGTTGAAAGGTTGTGATGCACACTGTAGGTCCTGCAAAACCAAAAATATTTATTGGGGGGCCCTTTTCAGAAAATAAGTTTGCAGACCCCTTCCTTAAATAATCATAACTATAGATAAACTAAACAAAAGTGTGTTTGGGTATTGGTGTAACCTGTAAGAGCTAGTACCAATAAAATGGTATGGAAATATTAAACCAAAAATTAGGGTGAGAGCAAGAATAATTAGCAAATTAGACTATTTCTATATGCACACCTGCGTTCTCAACTTCCTGTTTTATTTAACCCATAGCTATTGTCCTAATTTTTAGTGGTGTTAAAATAGTAAAAAGTTTGTTGAGATAAGCAGTAGATGCATTATGAGTTTAAGTACTGTTTTGTTCCCCAACCGAACCAAAGTTAAATAATTCTGCTATTTAAAGTGTGCTAGGGACCCAGCAGGGATAAATCCAGTGGCTTAAGGTTGGATGTGTCAACACAGGTTTGCTGAGACTTCAGCCAGTTGATGGTCTTGATCTAAGAGCCAATCACATCTTAATATCTTATACTCCACTAACTTCCTATTTTTAGCAAAATCCTTCCACATGGAATCCTAACTTTGACCTTTGGTCAGGATTCACTCAAGTTCAAAAGGAGACATGCATGATAGCAGGGAATACAGTACAAGACGTAACATGGCTTAGGGCAAAGAATGCGGATACTGGAGTCAGATAATCAATGGTTCGAATCCTGATTCCTGTTCTTCCTCCCTCTGAGAACCTGAGCATGTAGATTGGAGGCTCAGTTCCATCACCCATAAGCAGGAGGATTATATTCAATGTACGTACATCATCTGTCACAGATTCTGAACAAATGATATCAAGAGTAAAGGGATACAAAACTCTTTATGATGTCTATAGAAAAACATGTGCTGATGGGCCTGGTGATGCAGGGCCACCTGGCAGTCTTCCAGAGAGGCAGAAACACAAAATTGCTGGGGTTTACACTGGGATTTTTCACTTGGACGTTGGACCACTGTGGAAGTTGATTGGTTTAAATATTCTTAGTACAACATGATAAGTTGTAGTTGTTTGAGTCTTACCCCATGAAAGAATTACGTGTCCCAAATATGTTTTCTAGGGAACATGTTAAGTATAAATGCTTAAACAAAGAAAATTGTTCTTATAATGAAATGTAGAGGGATTCTGAAAGGGAATTATTTTTGAGCGGGAGAACCCTTTGGGAGTGCTTTGAAATACCTACTAGGGCTGTATATAATGCTGATCTATTTTCCATAGATTTCAGGATTTCTGATGAAAGCAGGGTGCCCTCTTTACAGAAAATGTACATTCACACACACACACACACACACACGAATATCTGTATACAATTTCAAGGGGTTGGGGATGCAACCCCTAAGTTAAAGAATTTCTGTTCTTGATAAGAGACTGAGGATTTAAATTGGTCCCTTAAGTCACATATATAATCAGAAAATTCCCCTCCCTGATGTTGATCGTAAAACTATACACAGCCTAAGTTCACAGAGGCATATTTTATGCAGTATGTGCAGGCTTTGTGGTTTCCGCTTTAAGTTCATACTAGTAGCTATAAATAATCTTAGTCTGTGAATAAATTCTTACACAGAAGAGAGGTACAAGAAAAAGACAAAGATAGGTCAGGAAATCCTACCGTTGACAACAAATAAATTCAAATGCTCACGTTTTTAAGACAACCTTGGGTGACAGATGCTTCCAATATGCTCAGGAATGGAAAGGCATGGGTAGAACAGGAAAGTCGAGTCCCCAAGATTCCACAGGAGCCTTCAGAGAAAAAGGAGATTCTGTTTACATTTATCTGACTCTGTTCTTTTCCAAGCCAACCTACTGAGTTCAGAAAGCCACTTGATCTGAGTGTGCCTCGGTTCTGTCAACAGTTAAATGGATCTGTGTAAGTCTCTCCCCCTTTCCTAACAGAGGGTTCCTTTGCGAGGCACCGGGTGAAGCGTTGAGTGGTCGTTATCACCCCAGAGAGTCTTGTACAGTCTGATAATCACAGCTCTCAACCCATCCCTTCCCCTCACCACCTGTGCTCCTCATGGATTCCCAGATGGTAGCCCAGCCTGAACTGAGCATGACCCTGGGGTGCCCACCAGTTGGAGGCCATTGATCATGTGTGGTTGCCCACTAGACTGGACTTTGCTCCCCAACACTGTGGAATTCTGGGCTGGTCCTTCCACCTCTCCAGACTCTGGTTTCCTAACTATAAGATGAGAGGGCTGCCTTCTGTTACTAAGAGGATAATGAACTTTAATCATAAAGGAAAGACTGCTGCTAGCAATGCAGTAATAGTGTGAATTAGCTTATTTTAAAACAATGAAACAGTAATGGGAGCAGAGAAGGGAAGACATAGAGATTTCTCCCATTTTTCTCACCACTAATCAGACTCTGAATAGGGCAGAATCCATGTCTAGAGTCCACATCTAAAGGGGAAGGGAGAAAACATGCAGCTCATCCTAAGACACAAACATGTATAAAGGAAAGCAAATCTGTTTATTCAAATCCCACCATTGCTTCAAGGTTCAGCGCCAGTCCTACTTCCTAGGCAAAGCCTTCTCCAATTAAACTATACTTTTCACCCTTTTGCAGCCCTGCAGTTTGTCTTTATTTATTTTTAACACCTATTTTTTCCTGCTGTTTCCTGTTTCATCTGTGCAGAGCCTGACTCCCTAATAAAACCAGTGGCTTTTTTCCTTATCATCCTCTTCTTCATTGCAATATTCTATAGCCTTTTGCAACACAGATCATTAAAAAATCTGCAGAACTAAGTTAAATTGAAAGGGAGAAAAGAATAGGACACGTGGCTAGAATTTTTGTCAGTAATGGGAGGAGGGGCACGTTCCACCGATCTGGCTGTATCCTTTCTGCCTGTACCTCAGTGACTCCCAGAAAAGACCAGTTTTTTTTCCTCAAATCCTTCAGTGAGGGACTTCCCTGATGGTCCAGTGGTTGAGACTCTGCTCTTCCACTGCCGAGGGCCTGGGTTAGATCCCTGGTCGGGGAACTAGGATCCCACAAGCCGCGTGGCCAAAAAAACAAAACAAAACAGAACAAAACAAAACAAACAAAAAAAGCCTTTCAGTGATACCACAGATATTCGTTGAAACCTTCTTATGTACCTTCATTATGCTCGTCATGAAGATGTGTGATGGCCAATCAATTCATCCCCTATAGCACAGCAGTATCTAAGTGCCATTTTCCCCCCAAACACCTCAAAATGCTTCAGTCACAAAGTTCAGTTCTTTCCACACCATTTGGGCAGAAGAGTCAAAACTAACGGAAAATCCTCTCTATGACTTTCAAGTGGTCAGAACCCAAGACAAGGTGCCTGCACCTTGGTGGTTTCCAAAAGAGAAGGGAAGATCAGAACCAAACCGGGTCCTGCCTCCAGACAGGAAACAGCCCTTCCTTCCAGCCCCAGGCTCTTCAGACACCTGGTCCTGCCTGAGGGGCCCCGGGGGGGGGGGGGGCGGGGGGGGGGAGTGGAGAGGAGAGACGGCTCCCCTGCTCCCCAGGCAACAGGAACAGGGAGAGGAAGACACAGGCCAGCCCAGTTCAATCTTATTCACTCAGAAGGGGAAGCTGCCCTTGGGGAAATGAAAAGGTCACTTCCAATACCATTTACTGTGAGAACATGCCAACCCAAATCCTGGCCCTGGAGAGTCAACCCCTACGCAGCAAAGGTCAACGTGGCAATGCGGAGGCAAAAATAAAGTTCTTCATTATTTTCTTCAAAGTACAAACATGAAGGTTTAGGTTTGACGTATAAAATAAGAGGAAGAAGGGAAATTCACCTGTTTCACTAGTTGGAGGAACTATCCTCAAAATGAAACACCGACTTACGATAAATGTTACCTTTTAGTTAAATAACAAAGCACATTCACATTATGCAGAGTCCTGGGTCATAAAGAGCCCCAGGCAAATCTAGCCTGAGACTCGTACTCCAACACATCCCGGAACGCAGCTGCCCCCAGCCTGACTGTCCACCCAGGGCCAATTTAACTGAGATACTGAGGCTGAGAAACTCTCATTACATGACCACAAAACTCTCCTGGAAATTTCCAGCAAAGCCATTTTCCTAACAAGACACTTTGTTCCCTCGTGACAGGTAATTCTATATCTGTAGAGGACCAATAGAGTCACTCTTGTTCACTCCACCCTCACCCCTCCAAAAGGATCTGACGTTGAACTTGCAGCAGTTTATTTCCGAGCGTGGTTCTTCCTGTTTCACAACCATCTTCAATAAGATACACAATCAGTGCCTGAAGACACTGAATCCTACAGGAAGGCTAGTGACTCTGGACAACAAAAACCAACGTGTACTACCAAGAGCAGATGGTAAGCAGTATTAATGATACTCTGATGAAAGTTGATGAAAATATAAATGGAGAAACTATCCAAAATGAGAGTCGTGTGTTCAAAACTAACATGGACCCGTGTTTCCATAAGAGGTGTTCAGTAGTCGCAGGAACTATACACAGAAGGGAAATAAGAAACACACACCTCATTTCTGTAGCTCTACATAACATTGCATGGAGTGCCAAGGCTAGTTTGCTGAGATATGCGGCTATGGAAGGAGACACAGACGATGCTGCTTACATCTGGTGAGATGCCTGCCTTTTCCTCACAGCCTTGCTTGGAGGTAGATGAGACATCGGGGTGGGACGGAGGATTTCAGGGAGCGACTGGCTCAGCTCTCCCTCACCTCGCCTCTCCCCGTTCTCTCGCCAGGGGCTCAGGCTGGCGGGATCCTGCCTCAAAGGCCACCCTTACCCTGAAGAGAGCGTGTCCACGTGTGGGTGGAGGCAGAGAGTGCTTCAAGAACAGCAGCGACCTGGCCCTGCAGGTCCACCCGCCGCCTGGTCACCCCGCCCCATGTGGACCCAGCTGGGGCAGCCCTGGGTGCTGTTTTGCTGGACGTAGTGCCAGACTCTGTGCAGAATCAGGAGAAAAAGGGCCGTCTCCAGCCCTGGAGTCACTGTGCGTCCTTCTACGTTAATTCACAGGATCTCTTCTGTAAAACGGAATGAATTCTCCTCATCCCAGAGTTCAGTGGAGTGCTGCTTTCAGACACAGATCGACCTCGACCGCTTCATTCTGAAAAGAAAATGCAAAGTCACCATTTTTTAAAAAGCATGGTTATTCTAAACATTGATGTTTTTATTTTATTTCATTGGGTTTGATTATAAACTCTAATGTAAAAGTGGAATATCTGTAAATTCCTAACAGAGGAGGTTTACTCTTCAGGCAACACACACACACACGCATGCACGTGCACACGTGCACACACACGCAGAGGCACACATGCAGAGGCGCACACATGCGCACACACGCACACAGAGGCACGCGTGCGCAAACACACACGCACGCATGCACGCAGAGGCACACAACTCTGAACTCCTTTCAAAAGGCAAATGACATTGTTTGCTTATTTGCTTCGGTATAATTCATGATAAATAACATTTTGACGAGGCCCTTCGGATGCAGAGGACATTTTAACAGTCTTTTTGCATAATCTAACCATAAAAATACCTCTAAATTTTCATTTTTAATACAGCGCAATATTCAATGAGACATTCTGATGAGGGAAATGGCGCACAGCTGGCCTGACTAAAGCAGAGGTACCCAGGCAACGACTCGGGACAGGACACACGGGACCCACGTGCGCCACAGCAGGGTTCTGGCCGTTGATGTTGGGGATTTCTTTGCCATCAGGAGCTGTCCTGTGCATTGTAAGAGGTTTAGAAAAATCCTTCTGGCCTCTTCCCACTAGATGCTAGTTTCCCACCAACACCCCCAATTGTGACAACTAAAACGTCTCTGGACTTTGCCAAATACCTCGGAGCGGGCAAAACTGTCCTGGCTGAGAAGCAGGGCTCTTTGGCTAAACTCTGTGTTTCCCGGGGAATCTACCAACAACCTAAATGTTTTCCCTTGACACCCCAGGCAGTCCTTTCAAGGGCAGAATGCATACACTGGCCTCTCTGCCAGCAGCCAGCCCATCCATTTACCCCAAATCTGTGCAAACGAGATTCACCCTTCTCATTGCCTAGAGCTTTTTCCTCTTCTCTCTCACATTAATCAGTTTTTGCTTTTGTTCCTTACTCAGTCTACTGGTTAACTCCTTCACATGTCAGAAAACACGACAAAATAACTTACCCCACGTCCAAAATAACCCATGCAGCTGTTTTACATTGTAAAACAGATTTCCCGTCCTTGTCTCTGGACCCCTCCCTCCACTCGGTGAAGAAGCTCAAAGGTAGAAGGGAGGTGGGGGCAGTGATCCAATAAAAAAATTCCCTTAACCTTGAGGACATTGTGCCAAGTGAAATAAGTCAGACAGAGAAAGACAGATACTGCAGGATCTCACTTATATGTGGAATCTTAAAAAAACAAATTCACAGAAAAAGAGATCAGATTGGTGGTTGCCAGGGGTGGGGTGTGGAGGAGGGGGAATTGGATGAAGGTGGTCAAAAGGCACAAACTTCCTATTATTACAACATAAATCAGTCCTAGGGATGTAGTGTACAGCATGGTGACTATCACTAACACTGCTGCACGGTACCTTTGAAAGCTGCTAAGGGAGCAGATCCCCAAAGTTCTCGTAATGAGGGAAAAGAAACTTTTGTAACTATACGAGGTGATGATGATGGCTGTTAACTACACTTATCACAGCAGTCATTTCCTAATACGTGTGTCAAGTCATTATGCTGTACCCCTTAAACTAACACGGTGCTATTGGTTAATTATCTCTCAATAAAGTTGTAAGAAAATATAAATTTAAAAATTCACTTATGGGCTTCCCTAGTGGCGCAGTGGTTGAGAGTCCGCCTGCCGATGCAGGGGACACGGGTTCGTGCCCCGGTCCGGGAAGATCCCACATGCCGCGGAGCGGCTAGGCCCGTGAGCCATGGCTGCTGGGCCTGCACGTCCGGAGCCTGTGCTCCACAACGGGAGAGGCCACAACAGTGAGAGGCCCGCGTACCGCAAAAAAAAAAAAAAAAAATTCACTTATGACTATAATATTAAGGGAAGTTTTTATTTGTAGAAGGCATCAATATGCCTGCAGTTAGGCCAAAGAGTTGTCGTATGTCCAAATTAGAGAATGAGGAATACACACAAAATCCCTTAGGAATCCAAATTACAAGCTAATTTAAGGTTCTGACTCTTTAGCACACACGTAGGAACCCCAGAGGAACTGCAGCCCGGCTCCAGGGAATCCTTGGAATTCCTGAAATTGTAAAATTCTGTCTAGGGGGAAGAGTGTGTGCATTTTTTCCTGGGAGAAGGTACATGGCTGTCTCCAAATTCTCTAAGGGGCATATGAGCCAAAGAATTTTAAGAATCTTTGCTCTTTGTAGAACAGAATTGTGGTTGCCAAGGGGGATGGGGGTGGTGGAGGCATAGACAGGAAGTACGGGATTAGCAGATGCAAACTATTACATATAAGATGGATAAACAAAGTCCTACTGTATAACACAGGGAACTGTCTTCAATATCTTGAGATAAACCATAACGGAAAAGAATATGAAAAAGAAGGTATATATATGTATAACTGAATCACTTTGCTGTACAGCAGAAATTAACACAACATTGTAAATCGACTACAATAAAATAATTTTTTTAAAAAGGAGGAAAACGTTAAAAAACAAAACAAAACAGGGCTTCCCTGGTGGCGCAGTGGTTGAGAATCTGCCTGCTAATGCAGGGGACATGGGTTCGAGCCCTGGTCTGGGAGGATCCCACATGCCGCAGAGCAACTAGGCCCATGAGCCACAACTACTGAGCCTGCGCGTCTGGAGCCTGTGCTCAGCAACAAGAGAGGCCGCGATAGTGAAGAGGCCCGTGCACCGCAATGAAGAGTGGCCCCCGCTTGCCACAACTAGAGAAAGCCCTCGCACAGAAACGAAGACCCAACACAGCAAAAATAAATAAATTAATTAATAAACTCCTACCCCAACATCTTCTTTAAAAAAAAAAAAAAACTTTTCTGTTTGAAGAATCAGAATATCATCTTTGTGGGACGGTGCCTGCCCAGCTCCTGACAGGAGCGGGGGGATACCTCGCCAAGCCCACCGTGCCTACGAACACAGGGAGCTGGCGTCGGCACCCCCGGGCCTCACTGGTCCCTCCCAGAGGCCTCACACCCCTCTCTTCCCTCCCTCTGGACTTGGTTCTGAGCTGCCCCTCCCTCTGCCTCTCTGCCTTCTCTGCATCTCTCTTCTTCCTTCCTCGCTTCCCAAATGGTCACTGTCTACCCTTCTATCTGAGAAGGGACTGATACTCATACTCCTGAAAATATCAAACACTGCTCATGCTCTGCAAGGTGGGTTGGGGGGGGGGGGTCACAGAAATCCCCATCCCCAGGAAAAATGCCTGAGAGAAAGAGTACCGTCTCCTGAGGAGCAGAAACAGTGTCGCTCAGGCCTGCATCCCTGATGCAGAGTCTGAGGTTCAGTTCCAGGTCTTCTGTCAGACCTCATAAGCCACCTGCCCTCATAACGTGGACCTGCCGGCCTCATAATCCTCCTCAACCTTGCCTCACCCTCCTCCCACCCCATGGTCTTCATTTAGAAAGTGCTGGGGACCACAGCTTCAAAGAGGAGGCTCAGGAAGTCAAGGTCAGTCACCACACAGCAGGCAGGGTGGGCCTCCCCTCTCTCTGCCGTGCACAGGAGTAGGCTGAAAGGTCCTTCCTTCCTTCCTTCCTTCCTTCCTTCCTTCTCTCCCTCTCCCTCACCCCCTTCTTTCTTTCTAAAATTCCTGTACAGGGGGCAGAACCTCTTCACTCCACACAGTATGTTATCTGCCTGGCCCAGAGACACACTTCATTTATTTAGATGCTCAGTGAAGAAACTATTCATTTATGTGACTTTCCCAGTGAGCTATAAGTTGGCCCTCTGAAAGTCATTCCTTTTATTCATTTGGGAAAAAGAGAGCTTTAAGAACTGCTTTATAAAACTCTCTGCCTTCCCAGGCCGAGATCAGTCCACTTCCACTTTCCGTTCCCAAGAATCAAGCGTCATCACAATAAACGCCTCTTCTCACAGCGTGTGGTAACGCGTGCGCTTTATAATCTGTTGCACTCTCCTGACCCTCGGCTGCGGGCCCCGCGCCTGCCACTCGCCACACCTCCTTCTCGTTCACCTTTTTCATTCTTTCCACGAGTATTTACCACTGCTGATGTGCAGTGTTTCCGATGGGTTGTGGCTGAAAAACCATCCAAGACTGTTGGCATTAAACAAGAGCTAAAACCTCTCCAAGTGAGGAATCAGAAGTGGGAAATGAGAAGAATGGGAAGTAAGGCCAAAGCTCAGTGCAGACACACGTGAGGGAAGGAGGTCTCGAAGGCTGGTGGTCATCTCACCTTTCCACCTTCCTTTCTGGCAGGTTTTGTACAACATTCTCAGATTCTGACAAGTCGGGTATCTTCTATGCTTGTTAAAAAACATATCCATTTCCCCATCCTTTTCTTAGTTTTAAAAGTAGATGAGTAAATGTATTACAATCTTCTATGGAAAGAGACGAACTTGTCTTTTTATGTCCCTCTATTAATATCTTAATGCAGCAGTCCCCAACTTTTTGGCACCAGGGACCGGTTTCACGGAAGACGACTTTTCCACAGACTGGGGGTGGAGGTGGGAGTCGGGGGGGTGTTTCAGGCGGTAATGCGAGCAATGCGGAGCGAGGGGGAGAGCTGGGGGTGGCAGATGAAGCTTCACTCGCTCGCCCGTCACTCACCTCCTACTACGCGGCCTGCCTCCTAACAGGCCACGGACCGGTACCGGTCCACAGCCCGGGGGGTTGGGGACCCCTGTCTTAATGGACGCAGTGGCCTTCAATAGAAAAAGAGATAGATTCCCCATACTGAGGTCATCTTTCAACAATTTAACTATATTGTTTACTTCAAACTCTTCAGCACTTGCTTCTCTGTGAGACCACAGTGTTTCCATGAAAGTTTCTAATGATATTCTGATGTGGGATATGGGGCTTAGAAGGTGGGTGAACCACAGCAAGGAAACACATAGCAACCCTCATGTTTATAGTTTAGTTGTTTCCGTAACATTATTTCCAGTTGCTCTGTCTGCTCACAGAGGGCAGGGACTGGGTGACCTCCACGGAGCGTGGAACATCACCTGCTCAGAAAGCAAATCGAGCCATCTGCCCTGTCTGGTTCACTTGTTTATCATCACAGCTCTGCCTTCTGATGTGCTCGACTTACCAGAGAACCAGAGGGACGCTGGGTCAAGCCCCAGAGTCTCACAACCGGACACGTTCTGATCATGGAAATCCTGCTGCAAAACGCCCAGCACCAGCTCTTCACTCATCACATACTTCATAAAGTTGTGGTCTTCTGACGGAAACCCAAAGTGCAGGTGGTAGGTTATTGTGGCGTTTTCACCACTGAAAGGCAAACCAAACAGAGACAGTTAAAAATATCAACAGAGGGCTTCCCTGGTGGCGCAGTGGTTGGGAGTCCGCCTGCCGATGCAGGGGACACGGGTTTGTGCCCCGGTCCGGGAAGATCCCACATGTCGCGGAGCGGCCGGACCCGTGAGCCATGGTCACTGAGCCTGCGCGTCTGGAGCCTGTGCTCCGCAACGGGAGAGGCCACAACAGTGAGAGGCCCGCGTACCGCTAAAAAAAAAAACTAAAAATCAACAGAATCACACTGCAACTCATGAAACTGATTTTAGGAAAAACATCTTTTTAGTTCTGCATTCCCTCCCAGGACAAAAGGGCAAAGAGTGTACTGCCCTAGAAGCCCCCTCATCAATGCATTCACCACACAAAGTTGAGGTGGTCCTAACCTCCTCCTTCCACCTAGAACCCATCCCCTTGGAGTCCGCCAGGAGAGGCCATGCAGGGGAGATACTGACTCGGCTATTGTCAACGAGGCTCCAAGAGCTGCCCAACACCAGGCTTTACCCCTGAGGCAGGCCAGGGAACCTCTTTTTTCCCTGTTCTCACACCACAGCCTCTCCTTGCCCCAACAAGCGTGTGTCAGAGCTACTCAGTTTAACTAGTTCATTACTTAACCTATAAAATGTTCAAGGTAGGGCCCAAAGCTCCCTGCCATCGGCTGGATGCAGACTCCTAATCTCTCACAGATGACCCTGGGTACCAGCAGCAGATCATACCTCCCTGGTTTGTCCCCAAAGTGAGAAACATTTTCTGTCCCATTTCCACTTCCTAAGGTTTTGCAACTCTCAGTAAGGGGACCTAAGGAAAGGGAGTTTTCATCTTCTTAGAACATACTTTCCCATTTCTAAAATAAAAATAATCATGAGGCTATCCTCAGCTAATCAACAGTCTATACAGCTTGTTAAATGCTACCTTAACATTTAGATTTCTCAGCAGATATCGTTTGGTTCAAGAAGGCCTAGATCTTTTAAAAAGGTCCAGATTAAGAGCCAGCAATAAAATATTTAAGAGTGGCCACATCTGAGACCCTCACCCAAGGGCAAGTTTGGGTTTTTTTTTTTAACATCTTTATTGGGGTATAATTGCTTTACAATGGTGTGTTAGTTTCTGCTTTATAACAAAGTGAATCAGTTATACATATACATATATTCCCATATCTCTTCCCTCTTGCATGTCCCTCCCTCCCACCCCTCTAGGTGGTCACAAAGCACAGAGCTGAGCTCCTTGTGCTATGCGGCTGTTTCCCACTAGCTATCTATTTTACATAAGGGCAAGTTTTGCAGACAAGCCAGTCCCAGGAGTGAATCAGAACACTGTCCCTGCCAACGACTGGCAAAGAGCTCCCTCTTGTGGCCAGAGGTCACATACACCAATACTCGGACTGATGCGCAGGCTTTGGAGGCAATGCGTTTGTTTCTCAGTTCGACACTGTTGAAACTCTGTCTGGACTTTAAAAAATGTTTCCCAGCAGAATTTCTTTATCCGAAAATCCTAAAACCCCTGGGTTTTTCTTTCAAGTAACTTAAAAATAGATTCTCTCACATTATTCTTCAGATTTTGTTTTACTCAGTTTTCTGATGGGTTTTCTCAGTGTTTACCCCAGCCCATTATGCAATCCCACCACCTCTAGACCCGTAATATGGGCTGGATTCTTGGTAAGACCCTTTACGCTCTGAATATCCTTCCTCTCTCACCTGTCTTTGAATTGTAAGTTAGGGCAAGCGCACTAAGAGGAAAGTTGGGTCTGATTATGTACTTCTCCCTTTTCTATTGGCGTTTTAATACCAGTAATTTATGAATAAAATAGGCTAGGTCAAAAGCGTCACCATAAGGTAGCATGCACACTGGCGGTCCATAAAGGAGGAGGAATAGTGCTGTTGACAAGGCAACCTGCCACCGTGTTTTCAGACTCCAAATCCCTTTGGTTTTACCCCACTGTGCTCTGGTGCTTCCCCTCCCAGGTTTGGGAAATTTATGGTTTGAGTGGAGGAACCTCAATGTAAAATTGCCTTTGATGGTCACATTCCAGGGCTATCTTGGGCACAGCAGGTAATAAAGCTTTGCCTTGTAAATCTTGTCCTAACAATATAAAAGGATAATCAAATGACTCTTCTACATACATACACACTTTTACCTAAGTGTCTATAGACATATATAAAAACATAAGAGATTAGGAGGAAAGGAAACAATACATATGCGTGCGTATATGTTACACATATATAATACACAAAGTATATATGGTAAATACATGCACAGAAGAAATCACACAGACCAGTGATTGTTGTTCATTTTGTAGAAGGGACTGGAATTCACTGCGGAATTGATTGGCACAGGAAGTGTCCAGGGGTAGTGGGGCAGGGGAAGGCGGGATGTGTACTTTGCTGGTAGCATGTATCTTTATTTTTTAATATTATACAAGGAGCGTGAACTTGTATATGACTTGTGTTCCTCAAAAGCAAAAGCCAGTACATAATCCAGCACTATCTGAGATCTATTTCTATTTCTACTCTTAGCTTATTCGAGCATCTGCTGGGAAACAGAAATGGTTTGTCTGGGCTTTTGCTCTATTCCCTGTTACTGGGTTGAGTCATATAATTTATCTGGATTTCATTTTTTTCCTTCGTAAAATAAGGGCATTGAGCTAGTTGGCCTCCAAAGACCCTCCCGGCACTGACACTATGGTTCTATCTTCCGTTGGTCCCCTCCGTGCTTTCGGATTAGGGAAGTCCTTTTTGGTGACTAGCGATGAGTGTCGATTTCCAGAGAGACACCAGCACATAATGCTCCACATTCTTACCTGCAGTCTACGATTTCAACTGAAGTAAAGTAACGGCTCAGAGCTGGTGATGAACTGTACACATCTGTGAGCTAAAACAAACAGGGCCAAATTAACAACCACACACATTACTGCCAGGTCATACTGCATATCTATCACCTGACAAAGCAAAACTACTCCTAAGCAAAGGAGATCCAACTCTAGGGAGGAATTAACTTACCTAGAGGCTCTGGATGAAGAAACAGGAAGGGGTGGGCCCCTCACCAACCAAAATTCAAGTTAGCATTCATTTCAAGGGATCTCATTTGTAAGGATCAAGTGACCAGGCTGGGATTTTCAACATCTCGTATGTTGCGCTGAGACCTGTGGCCTTACTGGTCGGCAGCCTGAGCCCACACAGACCCGAAGCACCATGGGAAGGAGGGAACTCCCGCGGGGCTAGGAAGACTGCAAAACAGGCCGCTCAGGGCCCCGTTTATAACCAAACAAGGGCCTCTTCTCTCTTTTCTCCAGAGCTTCACTCCAAGGAGAAACAGCCACGCTGTTTCTGGATAATGGGACCAAGGGGGGAACAATGGCAAAGATTCGGAGTTCTTATTTTATCCATGAAATGTTGCAACCATAAAAAATAATGACATCTGTGTTCGCAACTACCCAGGTTTCATGCCCTCACATTTTACCATATTTAGTTGAGCCCTTTACGTGAAGAAACCCAGCACAGCTAAAGCTATTCCTACACACTATTCTGTTTTTCCTCCCTCCCTCCCCACTACTAACCACTGTCCTGAAGCTGGCATGTATCCTTTCCATGCATGTTTTTATAAACCTAACACTCCCCTGTGTAATCATAACTATACATAAATTTAATGCACATTTTTATTCAAATAAAACATACCATATTCTACATAATCTTCTCTGACTTGCTTTTTTTTCCACTCAAAATCACATGTGAGGTTTACCCATAATGGTACATCTAGAGGGAGGTCATTCAGTGTGACTCCTAACTCTGCAGAGATTCCATGAAATGATCGCTCCACTTCATCCCTTCCCCTACTGGTGGCCATGGGCTTTGTTTCCGATTTTCTCCTGCTACAAACTATGCTGAGGTGATCCTGCCTGAACCTCTCTGAGCCTCTCTTCTTACACAGGTAAGAGTTTCCCTGGGCCATATACCAAGAGATGGACTTGGGTCCAAGAGTTAGCACATCTCTACCTTAACTAAGTCTTTCTGAATTGCTCTCGATTTCACTCCCCTCCCAGCAATGTATAAATGCTCTATTTCCCACAGCCTTGCCAGCATTTAATGTTACCAGATTTTTCCATTTCTGCCAATCTGATGAGCATAACATCGTGTTTTACATCATTTTCATTGGCAATGTCTCGCTTTCTAGTGAGGTTGAGTATCTTTTTGTGTGTTTATTAACTCTGTGGGATTTCTCACCTTTGAATTGCCTATTAGGGCCCTGTCTTTCTCTTGGGTTGCCTTATCCAAACTGATTGGTGTTACATTCTGGACACTAGGTGTTGGTTTTGTGTCATAAATATCTTCTCCCAGTCTTTGATTAGTCTTTTCTTCATGCTTCAGAGATGTGAATTCTCACCTATGGTACCCGAGAACTTGTGCCTGAATGTATTTACGTTGCATCTCTTTAAAATTTACTTTGAAGGTTAAACGCCTTGCTCTTAGCAGGCAGGAGGACAGTGCTGGGATCTGGGTACACCCCCCAGCATGGACCCAGCTCTGAGGCTGGAAGCAAGCCCACGGCCAGGCCTCTGAGAGCCCGGCCAGAGACACTCCTGCCGGCCTAAAGCCTCAGCCCTGACGTTGTTCTAGAAATTCCACACCTACGGTTTCCCCCATGCTGAGCCTGGCACGCCCTGCAGCACCTATCACAGCTCAGTGCCTCACAGTTTTATCCGGCAGCAAGCAGCAGAACTACCCCCGAGGAAAACGTGCCCACCTGTCTCCCCCGCATCCCAAGCGGAATCTCATGCAGGCTGCATCCATATTTCGCTCCCACTTAACTCACTGGTGACAATTCATTCTCTCCCAGGTAGAGCAGATGAGATTAGACCACCTCCTCTAATCCTGTCACTGTTGCTGTGATCTGCATAGGAATCTTGACATAAGAGGCATTGCTATCTCTGCTATCTCTCCCTTTCTCACTGATCAAAAAAGAAAAAAAAATTCCAGGCATTCGGGGAGGTTACAGAACATGGCCCAGGCCACTCTGCTAGTAAGGGATTCAATCCTAGATGTTACAGACACTAAGGCCAGCTTCCTCATGTTTTATCACACCACGCAGTGGAGATGGAGCAAGGAGGAAAGTGGATCCTTCTGAATATCAAGGAGGAAAGTAGCATTAAGTGTTAAGAACTTTGGGGGAAAACGACTGGGTCATCTTATAGTTCTTGAGCCCAGAGAAAAGAATATTGCCAACAGGCCGACAGTCATTTAGAAAACCTGGGAGGTTGGAAAGTGGCTCTCCCAGGGCTGCTCAGAAGGAGAGGGAAGAAGGTGAGGATGCTACAGACGGGATTATTTTTCAAGAGCTGAAAATAATAGCAATAATAACAACAATAATGCCACTCTCTTCCTTTAAGATTGAGCTTCTTATGTCAGGAGTTATGTTTGTCCTTCCTTCTTTTTTCCCTCCCTCTCATCCTTCCTTTATTAATCCTTAGGGCCCTAATCACTGTGTTTTGCACATAGTAGGTACTCAGAAGAAATGTTAAGTTAAAATTTTATGTTAAGAGATGGAGTGGTATACTAGATCACTTTCAGTGTCCACTCTAACATTCTTTTTGGCGGCATGGTCCCCGGCTATAATTAGGACATATTTACATATTTAGGAGCTGTTAACCACACTACCCAATTTGGGACCAAAAAAGTGAAAAGAGGGGCTCCTCACCCCTTGCTCTGGTGTCTCTCACACTACGTCTGTGAGGCTGGGTACAAACTGAGCTCAGAGCCCGGTGAGCGGATCACCAGAATCGGGTGCAGTGGCTCATCAAAAACCAGCTTCCAATTATTTACAATAGCCAAGACATGGAAGCAACCTAAGAGCCCATCAACAGATGAATGGATAAAGAAGATGTGGTGCATAGAGACAATGGAATACTACTCAGCCCTAAAAAAGAATACGATATTGCCATTTGCAGCAACACGGATGGACTTCGAGGGTATTCTGAAATAAGTGAAATAAGTCAGACAGAGAAAGACAAATGCTGTAAGATAACAATTATATGTGGAATGTAAAAAATAAAACAAACTAGTGAATATAACAAAAAAGAAACAGACTCACAGATACAGAGAACAAACTAGTGGTTACCAGTGGGGAGAAGGAAGCGGGGACAGGCAAGATGGGGGTAGGGGATTAAGACGTACAAACTAC
Organism: Stenella coeruleoalba; assembly: GCF_951394435.1. Taxonomy (NCBI): domain Eukaryota; kingdom Metazoa; phylum Chordata; class Mammalia; order Artiodactyla; family Delphinidae; genus Stenella; species Stenella coeruleoalba. The sequence goes on from NC_137150.1 coordinate 86,209,318, forward strand.
TATGTATAAAATAAATAAGCTAAAAGGATGTATTGTACACACACAGGGAATATAGCCAATAGTTTATAATAACTATAATTGGAGTGTGACCTTAAAAACTGTGAATCACTATGTTGTACACCTGAAACTTATAATACTGTATATCAACTATACCTCAACCTTTTAAAAAGTGATAGTGTTAAAAAAAAAGAGAGAGAGAGAAAGAAAAGAAAACAGCTTCCAGAGGAAGAGGGATGCCTTCCCTGCATCATCAGAGGGGCCAACGCTAATTCAGCAACAAGCACGTGGACTGAGCTATGACACCACAGAGCTAACGGGCTGCCTTAGGCAGAGTTTCGGCCCCAACCCTAAGAGAAGGAAACTGGCAGTGAGATATGAGAGGGGCCAGGAAAACTGTGCTTAGAAAAGCAAGATAGTAAAGCAAAAGAGAGGGCGCAGTGTTTCAATATCGACTCCCATTTACCTTCCATGTCCAGAAGCTTCTGGAAACTGGCCTAAGTGGAAGAAAGGGGTTCTTGACCTGATAATTAGATAGTAATTAGATAGTAATATCTCTAAGCTCCTCATTTTTGTTCCTGAACGTATTTGATTGGGAAGCCAGGGGCAGGAGTCATTTCAGCTCACTGCACCTTACGTTTATCATCTGCAAGTCAGATAATTCTTTTTAAAAATGTTTTACAGGGCTTCCCTGGTGGCGCAGTGGTTGAGAGTCGGCCTGCCGATGCAGGGGACACGGATTCGTGCCCTGGTCAGGGAGGATCCCACATGCCTCGGAGCGGCTGGGCCCGTGAGCCGTGGCTGCTGAGCCTGCGCGTCCGGAGCCTGTGCTCCGCAACGGGAGAGGTCACAACAGTGAGAGGCCCGCGTACCACAAAAAAAAAGAAAAGAAAAAACAATGTTTTACAAAGTTCTGTATAGGCACCTCATATGCACCTGTGGGTATACAGGGAAAGTGCAGTGATCTCCACTTATCAGAGCAGGAACAAGCTCAAAGAGGCCTGTGAACTTGCCCCAGAGATCTGCCAGTCCCTGTTCCTCAGCCACTACACGGGGATGAGTTAAAAACACCTGTAGAATCTGCTCACGCCTGCTTCTGTGCAAAAGAGATATGGCTTTAAAGTGAGTGATTAATATCCAGTTCCCCTGGACGTAGAGTGTCCAGTCTGTAACACGTGACACATGTGGACGCTGACTCACTTGGTTTCTGCTCGGCCAGTGCAAAACCCCTCAATCAAAAAAGCACCCAACGGACTTACTTCCCTAGTGGTCCAGTGGTTAAGACTCCGAGCTACCACTGCAGGGGGTGTGGGTTCGATCCCCGGTAGGGGAACTAGGATCCTGCATGCCACGCGGCATGGCCAAACAATTAAAAAAAAAAAAAAAAAGGCAACCAAGAGGAAAGTAGCAATAGGCTATTCACTCAGCAGCTTGCTCTGGAAGCAGGTGGCAGGAAAGGAGGAAAAGGGAACTGCAGATAAGATATAAACAAGGAAACGAAGGAGGAAGAGAAACCTGGAATAATCCTCGCAAGGTACAAACTCCTGTGATCAAAGGGGCAATCAAACGGTATGCACCTGGCTGCCCAGAAACTGACTCTGGGGTGACCTAGATGGAATCAGATGGAAGCCAAATAAAGAGGGCTCACTCCGTTCAAACTATCAACTGCAGGGAAGAGGGTTAACAGACGGCAGGCTAGTCTTGCTTAGGTTTTCTTATCAAAAACTTTTCTGGGTCTGGCCGTGAACCACCCTGTCTTTGACAAGGTGACAAGGGCTGCCCACCAACCCTCGTGGTCTGGCTGCAGAGCCCCCATATTGCACAGAGGCTCATTCTCCTGCATTTCCTGCTCCGTGAATGATGTCACCGTCCACCCACGTGGCCACCCAACCAGGAGCCTGGAGCCATGCTCTCCCTCAGACCCACATCCAACCAGCCATGAAGTCCTACTGAGGGAGAAGACCTCTGAAATCTCACTTGAACCTTAATTACTCCCCCTGACATTGCCCTAGTTCAAGGCTCTCTCATTTGTCACCCAACTTATTACAACACCCTCTAACTAAGCGCTCTACTTCCAGTGTTTTTCCATCATCACACAGAACAACTGAAATCAGAAGCTGACCATGTCAGCCTGCAGATTAAAACCTTTCAGGGCCTCGTCAAAGAACACAGAAACCTTCACGAGCTGACCCGTCCCCTCCTGTTCAGCCTCACCTCTGCAAGTCCGCTACACAGTATGCAGGGGCCCTAGCACATCCTCCAGTATTCCCTGCTCTCTAATCTGAAACACCCCTACTTCATATTTCAAGATTCTTCCTGAGTGTCACCTCCTCCAGGAGGCCCTGCGTGCCTCCATCCCCACCTCCATGTTTATATAAAACACACTGTACGTATCTCAGTGATGGAACATATCACACTGTTTATAACTATTTAATTGCTTCCTCTACTTGGACCGTGAGCTCCCACTGAGCGCTCAGACTTTGTGACCCTAGCACCGGGCATGTTGTTGAGCACATCGCAGACCCTCAATGAAACTTCAGGTTGAATCAAGTATAAGACCGGAATGAGAAACAGAACACTCTCCTCTGGGATGCATTTAGCTGGAGGCCAGGGCTCCTCCCTCTGGCTTTGCACTACAGAAAATCCATTTCTAAGCACCGGTTTCTGCCACTACCCAGACAAAGAATCCAAGCTTGAAGCTACCTACCGGCTAGCTCTAAGCCAACTGTTCCAGGAGAATTCAGACTCTAATGCTAAGAACTCAGTAACAATGCATAAGGTATCCTACCCTTTTCGTGAGCAGGTCAGGCAATTTCTCTTCAGTAACACACTCCTCTGGAATCTTTAGCGTGACCAAGAATGTTTTATTAGACGACAATTCAAGTATTTCATTTTCATCCTCATCGACATAGGTTACTAAAGAGAATGGGGGGGGTATAAAAAGTAAAAGTAAACACATGCATAAAATAATAAACTTATTTACTCCATTGGCTGCTATACTTAAAAAACAAACAACGAATATTCATCAGGGATAAAGCCTGGACACAGTAAGCAAGAATAAGCAGAAATGTTTTCTCTTCTCAGTAAGGCTGAATAAAGACAAGGGCTCACGTCTATCATGATACAAATTTTGTTGTTTTATTTGACGCCACGGGGGGCTCAGATTCCACTGAACACAGACTGGGAGAAGGGCGGTGGGAGGAAGCGGGAAGAACGTGAACTCCTCTGTTACACTGACCCTGTAGCTTAGCTACGTGCACAGGTGTCAAGGCAGACGCTGGAGACGATCCGGAGGGGCCAAAAAACAACGGGGGACGGGGGACAAGGAGTAGAGCAAGGAACTTTGCTGAATCCTCTTCGGTTCTGTACACATGCTGAGGAAGTGTCCATCCTCGAGCAGAACAGCTTGGGGATTAGAATCTGAGAGCGTGAGCATGAAGTCATCGCTCTCCAGGATGTCCCACGGCGGGGATGTTGACACACTCTGTTTGCACTCAGAGCCCCAGGGCTCACAGGACTTACATTCCTGGGACAACAGTTGGCTGCTTTGTTCTAAGGACTATGAGTTAATTGATTTCTTAAGCAGTTAGAGCCAAAGGAAAAACACACAAAGTCGGAGACAGGAGTTCAAAGCTGGCATGCTGGCACTAATTATGCTCCCCTGGCTTCCTGCCGGGGTCACTCGGGGGACAACCTCTCCGGCCCTGAGAAAGGCGTGGATGACTGGAACCAGGTGTTTGTTGTGAATTTTTTTCTGTAATCCCACACCTCAAACATAACATTATCAGCCTCTTTTACTGGACTCTGAAAAGGCCACAGTGGCATCAATTCTGGGTTTATGATGGAAGAAAGAGTCCTGGTACTTATTCCCTAAGGAAGTCTGAAGTGTGAGGCATGAGAAGCAAGGGAATGTGCAGGAGAATTAACAGAGCGCGCCGGAGGCTGCCAGCCTTCGCAAGTCCAGCGCAATGTTGGCCCCTGGCTGGAATCTGGAGTGTTCCCACGTTTCCTGGTAAAGAGTGGCTGGCTGTGCCTCAACTGTTTGCAGAAACAGTGTTGCTTGTGCTGAGCCTCTCCTTTCCTTCTGGGAGTCTGGAGTTTTGGTAGGTACCGGGCAGAGCCTGCCTATGAGACCAACTCCAATAAAACCTGAATCTCTAATGAGCTTCCCTGGTGGACAACATTTCACACGTGTTGTCACAACTCATTGCTGGAGGAATTAAGTGCACTCTGTGTGACTGCACTGGGCAAAGACTCTTGGAAGCTTGCACCTGGTTGCCTCCATATTTTCCTTTATATCCTTTAGCTGTAATAAATCAGTCATCTTTATGACTACAGGCTGAGTCCTATGAGTCTTACCAGCAAATCACTGAATCTGGGGGTGATCTTGGGGACCCCAACACAGGGAATTATCCCTGCATCCTTATTTGTTGTAAGTCATCATGTTATTTTTGTCTGAGAATAAAAGTTATGCCCTCAAAGCAGAAAACTTGCGAAGTATAGGAAATTGCAGCAAAGCAAGAAAAAAATTACTAATAATTCTTTAATCAAAAGGTCCCCCCCCATATTTTATATTATATATTTGAGGTCTTAATGAGAAGGTAATTTGTATACTGCTTTTTGTTGTTTGTTGTCATCATTTCCTCTCTGTCTTGATTCTTTTGTTGCTGTTTACATATCAAAAGCCATTCCCCACGTGTTTAAAATTCCTTGCAAAGATTATTTAATGGCTGCACTAATGTTCTAAAACCATTTAGTGTTTTTATCTTTCCAATTTATAAATGCTGCTGCAATGGGTATCTTTGAGCTCTACACCCACCACATACATTTCCAGAGTAGATATCATTGCCTCAGAAAGGAATAAGGATGCCAGAGAATGGATACAGGAGTCACAGAACTGCTGAACTCAAGGGCACTAAGAAATGCCAGGTTTGCCATTGTATATTCTTGCCTCCTTTGCCACAGACTGATTGACCATAAGCGCATGGGTTTACTTCTGGGCTCTCTATCCTGTTCCGTTGATCTGCATCTCTGTTTTCGTGCCAGTACCATACTGTTTTGATGACTGTAGCTTTGAAGTATAGTCTGAAGTCAGGGAGCCTGATTCCTCCAGCTCTGTTTCTCTTTCCCAAGATTGTTGTAGCTATTCAGGGTCTTTTGTGTTTCCATACAAATTTTAAGATTTTTTTGTTCTAGTTCTGTGAAAAATGTCATTGGTAATTTGATAGGTATTGCAGTGAATCTGTAGATTGCCTTGGGTAGTATGGTCATTTTGAAAATATTGATTCTTCCAATCCAAGAACGCAGTATGTCTTTCCATCTGTTTGTGTCTTATTTGGTTTCTTTCATCAGTGTCTTATAGTTTTCGTAGTACAGGTCTTTTGCCTCCTTAGGTAGGTTATTCCTAGGTGTTTTATTCTTTTTGATGCGACGGTAAATGAGATTGTTTTCTTAATTTCTCTTTCTGATCTTTCATTGTTAGTGTATAGGAAAGTAGGAGATTTCTGTGTATTCATTTTGTATCCTGCAACTTTACCAAATTCATTGATGAGCTCCAGTAGTTTTCTGGTAGTGTCTTTAAGATTTTCTATGTACAGTATCATGTCATCTGCAAACAGTGACAGTTTTACTTCTTTTCCAATTTGGATCCCTTTTATTAAGAAATGCCAAGTTCAGGACTTCCCTGGTAGTCCAGTGATTAAGGCTCTGTACTCCCAATGCAGGGGGCCCGGGTTCGATCCCTCGTCAGGGAACTAGGTCCCACATGCATGCTGCAACTAAGGAGCTTGCCTGCCGCAACTAAAGAGCCTGCGTGCCACAGCTAAGGAGCCAGCACAACCAAAATAAATAAATAAATAAATGATAATTTTAAAAAAAAAAAAGGAAGAAAGAAATGCCAAGTTCGAAAAGAGGTCTCCAATAATAGCTCTAATGACATATACTTAACTTGTATTATCTGAATGAATCTGTACCCGACCTGGCTAAATAGTCGTGCTTGTTAAAATAACAACAACAGCAAAAAAAAATAGGCTTACCCAGTCAGCAGAATTTTCATGTTTTTAATGGGATTTAACCTAGTCAGTATTTCCATGTAGAGAAAACGTCTTTAAAAAATTGTAGTACATACACAGAGGACACTGGAGGCACACAAAAACAGCTCTTAGGCAGGAATATAAGAAATGAGGCTGGAGAGGTAGGCCTTCAATGCCAGATGTCTTCAAGAGATAATGGAGGTTGTTAAATGCCTCCCAGGAAGGAGATGAGGGTAAATCTGCTGGTGACAGATGGGATGAAATGGAACTGGGGGAGATTGGAGGCAGAGAGGCCACTGGACAAGAATGGGAGAGACAGATTTCGACTGACAGCAGTGGGAAGAGGAAGGAAGGAAGGAAGGGAGGGAGAAGAAAGACCAGGATGGTGGAAACAGAGCTGGCTGTAAAGGCAGCCAGACTTAGTTTGAATTCCAGCTCAGTTAGTCATTAGCCATGTTACTTGAGCAAGTCACTTAAATTTCTGAAGTAGTTTCCTTAACAGAAATGCCTACACTGCAGGTGACGGTAAAGATAAGAACTACCATATATAAAGTATACAGCACAGAGCCTTGCCATAGGCAGGTAGTCAATGTTGAAAGTTTCTATCAAGACACTACCAAGGAATGATTGATAAGACCTGGTCATTATCTAGCTATAGGAAAGAAGAAGAAATCAAAAATGTTCCAAAGTATCAAGCCTAGGTAACAGGAAGAATAACAGCTACCGTATTAAGCATTACGCACATGTATGCACTTGTATTTACCTCATGTAATCCTCAAATCAACCCTATTAATTAAATATTGTTTTTATTTTAAAATGAAGACATTGAGGCTTAGAAGAAATGCATAATTTGCTTAGGTCAGTCAATCGAGCTAGTAAGTAGGAGGGTCAAGGTACATTTATAGACACAGATCCAGAAATCATTTATATTTTACAAATGTGGAAACTGAGGCAAGGAGCATTGAAGAATTTGCCTAAAGTTACACAATTGGATGATATAAACCTGGCCTCATGACTCACCATGAAACTATAAAAGGTGAGCTCAGTGGAGAAGGGGATACACATGACTAGTAGTTTCACGTGGATAATGATAAAGATGATGACAGTTATTTCCAGGTAGAGAACTACAGCAAAGCGCATGACTAAAACTCAGGAAAAGTGTTCCAGGGGGCACCTCCGAGAGGGGATGGCTGCTGCCTTGGGACTAAATGAGCTTCTCAAGGGAAAGAATGAAGAATGAGAAGAGTGAGAAGGCTGAAGACATGCCTCCTGCAACCACAACACGGAGCCAAAGGCAGAAATAAAGTCCTGAAGTCCAGAGTTCTGAAGGCCTGGAAGAGTACAATACAGTGGACAGAGCTGAAGGCTGCAGACAGGGCAGGGGAAGGGAGAAAGGCCACTGGGTTTTATGATCAGACACTTGCTGTTGACCTTTGGAAGGACAATTTGGGACCAATGGATACAGTGGTTTAGGAGTGAGCAGGAGATAAGATCACAGACCTCTCTTTCTAGAAGTTTGCCAGTGAAAAAAGAGGGAGAGACAAATATATAAATGAAGTAGCAAGATGCTGATGGAAGACTGCTCTGAAGGAGAGACTATGTGAGCACGTTTGAAGAGGCCCGAGAGGATGCTTAGAAAGAAAGGGCGCTATCTGAAGGTCCACGGGTCAGAAGAAGCTGGAGAGGATTCTACGGAGAACACAGGTGAAGAGGTCAGTCTTGGGAAGGCAGGAGAACATATGAGATGTGAGGGAAAGAGAAGCAGGTGAAAATGCAAAGAAATTTCAAGATACCGGGCTTGCTGTCTGCCTAGGATTTTCCCATGAGTCACCCTATACCAGGGAGCAACCTGTGCAACTTGCTTGTCTGCCAGGACCATGTGATGTCATAAGATGTGATGCTTATTCCCAACTCAAGGCAAAACAAACCCATCCAATACAGCATCACGTAGGAAGTCCCCGCCTGCATCTCAGTACCAGAGTCTCCCCTACTCATAGAAAAGCCCGTATGGTAAGAGAGCTGGGGGACATCACATAAGGGTTCCTAGACTGTTAAAACTGGTCACCTTTAACTCATATTTCTAAGCATCCACCTACTTGTCACAGTTTGGTTTCTGTAACATTTAAAATATTTTGCCCAAACCAAGGAAACGTTTCACCAGTTAAGGCATTCCTAGGGTCTCTCCCCTCACTGTTCGGACAAATTAGTAAAGAAAGCAGAATCCTTGAGGATGCTTATCTGATTCTCCAAATTATCCAGACAGGAAATGACTTTGAGAGAGAGGAAAGCTTTTTTTTTTTTCCTTCACCCTTCACACCAAGGAATTTATAATTCCTTAGGGAGAAAGAGAAAATCCATTAATACTTTTTTCCTAAAAGATCTGGGACAAAACCAGGCCTCTAGATTTAACGGGAAGGATTCCCTGAGCTCTGCCCGCGCCCCCCTGCCAACCCCAAATTGTCCATTTTAAGAAGGTTTCATTGTCTCTTGTGAGCCTGGCGGACTGCTAGCCTCTCCTCCACACTGTGGACACAGCCCAGGCTCAACGCCTTAAGCCGAGCCGTGATCCTGAGTTTGCCATCACTTCAGTGGCAGACCATGGGCAGAGTCGGGGGAGAGCCCACTCCAGGTGCAGGCAAGAAGGGGTGCACAGTCTGTAGAGAATTAATAATAATAAACCTGACCACAGGTTGGTCTGCTTGTATTATCACCACATCATGGCCATTCCTATCAATGTCAGTGACAAGCCACAGCTCCCCACTGGGCACCTCCTTCTGGTACCCTATTGGCCCCTCCCCAGATGGGATATCTTTCTGTACTGGGATGTATTTAGTGTACCCTCAGGGTCCACTCCAGCTCCACATTTATTATCACCTCCACCTCTGAGCCTCAGTCTGGAGACTACAGAGCCCCGAGACAGGAGAGTAAGGAGTTGGGAGAAAGGGAAGGAGGAGGGGCATGGCAAATGGAGGTGCTGAGAAACTTCACTTCTTAATGAACCAGACAGCATCACTTCTTAAAGAATGTACACTCATTCTTTTTTTTTTTCATTGAAGTATAGTTGCTGTACAATGTTATATAAGTTACAGGTGTACAATGTAGCGATTCACAATTTTTAAAGGTTATACTCCATTTACAGTCATTGTAAAATACTGGTCATATTCCCCGTGCTGTACAATATACCTAATAGTCTGGATTTCTTTCTCCCCTACCCACATATCGCCCCTCCCACATTCATTAACGAATGCACAGGCTTCGACTCTCCCACCTGCCCTTTTCCCAGACAGCAGCATTTTCGACACAGCGCCCAGAAGTTCTACCAATACTCGGTGCATATCAACGGGCTTGACAATTGGACAATGGCTGATTTTTGCAGACTGTCATCCCAGAAGTGCCCGCGGAGCTGCTCTGGGTGAGGCTGGGACTGTCATGGAGGGAGTCCTGTCCCTGCTCCTTTTTATCCATTAAACCCACCACTGCCTACTATGACCCTCCCCACAAGCCCAAACTCTTGAAAGTTGAGATGCCAAGTAAAATAAAAGTATTTCCCTGATTTAAAAAAAGTAAAAGTTTGAAAATCTCTCTTACGGCATTAACATATTTTAAACACAATTTTATAACCAAACTGAAAACAAAGTTTGCACCGCAAGTGTTAAAAAACTCTTCCCTGAATCTGATCCTGTGAACTCTCACGTCCCCCTGAGAAACTGTGGAGGAAAATGGAATCCCTTCTTCTGCAGGTTGCTCTTCGTGATCTGAAGAGGTCAAATGACTTTCTGAGAATGAAAATGGAAGACAGCTCTTGGATCTTGAGTTTTTTTTTTTTTTTTTTTTTTGGCCACTCGGCTTGCAGGATCTTAGTTCCCCAACCAGGGATCGAACCCGTGCCCCCTGCAGTGGAAGCATGGAGTCTTAACCAATGGACGCGAGGGAAATCCCTGGGTCTTGAGCTTTAGAATCCTCAATATCAAGCCAACCAAATCTGTGGCATCATCCTTTGTTATAGGCCCCAGATGCCAGCCGATGGTTCAGCCGACTTTTAGGACAGCACTGGCTGGTTGTGATAGGACAAGGCTGTGTGACTCAATTTCAGTTTCAATATCCACATGTGGGAGATGATGGGAAGAGGGAGTATCAACACTCATACCAAAGCGATTGTCCTCAGTGTGATGAAGGAGGGGCAGCACCTCTTATCAACTTCTCCCTGCCTCAGGACCAGCCTCTGGCCTCAACGACACAGCCATTCCACCTCAACACTGCCTTAAGTAACTAAGCAAACACGCTGCCTGCCTGGGAAGCTCACATGCTAGAGGTTGGCACACCTCATCAGAGTTTTCCTATTTCTTCAGGTACTGTAAAACTTTGAGACAGGAGATGAAAGTGTTGGGACAAGGAGGAACAGGAGGTGAATGACAAATGCAGTTCCTTAGGAGAATTCCCAGGGCCCCCTCTGGAGAAACTCAGGGGCTGCCATGCTTGCTCTCATCCTGTAACTTGGTTTGCTATGGAGAATCCAGCTCAACCCTTATCTTGTGCTGATCGGATCACCCTCACAAGTATCCCGGTTCCAGAAGAGCCCCACTCACACCCCTGTACCCTACAATCACCCACACATAGAAATGAAAGCACTTTTCTTTTTTCCTATTTTGAAATTGAAATATTGCCCACTGGGGGCGGGGGTGTGTGCTATATTTATGCATCATAAAAACCTTAATACTGATAATCATAAAAAAATTAGCAACTACCTAAAAGGTTTTAAAAAGATGTGGAAGGGCTTCCCTGGTGGCGCAGTGGTTGAGAGTCCGCCTGCCGATGCAGGGGACACGGGTTCGTGCCCCGGTCAAGGAGGATCCCACATGCCGTGGAGCGGCTGGGCCCGTGAGCCATGGCCACTGAGGCTGCGCGTCCGGAGCCTGTGCTGCACAACGGGAGAGGCCACAGCAGTGAGAGGCCCGCGTACCGCAAAAAAAAAAAAAAAAATGTGGAAGAGTACATCATGCAGTTATAAAAAAAAAGTTCACAAATAATTTTTAATGAATTGGCAAAATGATCTCAATGTAACATTAAAATCCTAAAGGTGAGCCACAGAATGATAAAAAACAATCTGATTGCAAATCATTTTTAAAATGCAAGTAAGAAAAAGACTAGAGAAAAATATAACAAAATATTAATAATGTGGATGGGCTTTATGGGTAACTGAACAGGTACTATGTTCATATTCATAATAAAAAATAAAATGAGATAATGCATGTAAAATATATATTTAGCACCATGTGAGTTTTTGTTTTGTACCACATACAACACAAATATAACAGTGATTTCTAAAATAAGTTAAAATAATGACAGCTTACAGATGCATGGTTCTATGAAGTTTTTTAAATGCTTCCAAATACATTATTCCTCATTTTACCATTACAATAATATACTAGGTATATCAGATAAAGTTATCGTTATACAATAATTACCTTTTTACAATAATTATCTTTACTAAACAAATTATTTTAAAAACTTTTCAAACATGCATGGGTAAGATACAATAAAACATAGTGTTTATGGAAATTAAAAATTTAAGAAATCTTCAACATCCAATGGGTAGAGTTTAAAGTAAAACAATGACCCCCATACTTTTTCCAGAGTTTATAAAACACACAAAAAAGAAAATAAAAAAGAAAAGCAAAAATCATGTATATCTCCCGTCTATTCAACATATCGCAAACCAGTTTTAAATTCATATTATAAACGATGAAGTAGCAGTGAGTACGTCTTTGATTTCAGCGTTTAAGTGTCATAAGCATTACGTGAGTTCTCAGAATGCATCAATTTAGTCATGTTTAAAACCTCTTACCTCCAATCAGACATAAGCTTATGATGATGACTATAACGAGACCTAGGAAAACAGAGGCGAGGACCATCCACAGTTTGCACTTTCCAACCAAGTTCTTATTACAGGAGTTCCAAGGGCTTTCCTTGTCAGCCTGGAAAGCAGAGGGCGACTTAGAGGCAGGCATTTGGTTTCAACAAACATTTTTTAATACTCACTATGGGCCAGTGACACTGAAATGAAGGCAGCAGGATCCTGACCTCGAGGGGCTCCACCCTACTGAGTCAAGTTTACAAAAGGACGGAATGGAACCTCACAAAGAAGTTAGCAAGAAAATGCTCTGGGGACTCTGAGGTGGGAAGGACAGGCAGGATTTTGAAGGATGGACAGAGAAAGGCATTGCAAACCCAGGAAAGAATATCCTCCCTGTCGACTCACAATGAAATTGGCCAAGAGATGCATCTAATAGGAATGTGGGTTTCAGAGGCAAGTAATGAGAGTTAAGATTAGAGGGAGTGAAAGGTTGAAGCATATCTGAGAGGGTCTTAAATGCTGCCAGAGCAGTTTGGACTTAAATTGGCGTGTACTGGGAACTCGTTGAAGGTTTCTGGCACAAAAAAGCTGAGGAGAAGATTAGGAGAATGATGTATAGTCTAGACCAAGAGAACCTTCTGCTGGGGCCCAGACTCTATGTAATAAGGGCCTGGAAAGGGAATGAAAGGGAGGACAAGGACTGGAGAGATACCAGAAAATAAGCTGCAATGTGTGTAGTGAGGCAGAGGGTGGGGTTAAAGTAAATAATTTCAACCACTCTGGTCTACTGAACATCAACACCGTTTCACTTCATCTGAACACCCCTGCAAGGGAGGTATTAACCCATTTCAAAGATGCAGTTGGGAGAGATTAGCCAGGGCTAACCCCTGCTGCGTGACACTGCCCCGCTCACTCGCTCTCCCATTGGTCTACAGGGTCCCCCAGGCACTGTGTGGGGCTCCAGGTTAAGAGTGCACCCGGCCACCTCCACGCTCAGTACTGCCACCTGCCCCTAAAAGGTCCCATTCCTCTCCTCCTACTTCCTACATGGAGACCATGGGAAACAATGGAATATGACGCAGAAAAAATGTGTTTCTCTATCAGGATCCCAATCCCAGCTATAGCACTTAAAGGCAGGGGGACTATCAGCAAACTCCTTACTGAAACTCACCAGCCCCAAGGTCCTCACCTGTAAAACACACAAGTAATAAATCTAGCTCACGGGGCTGTTATAAAAACTAGAGATCACGCACATGAAGCACTTGCTAAACAAGGGTAGAGCGGAGGTCACACTCCAGAGCCCCTGAGCGCCCTTGACACTGGCTCCCAACGCACAGGAGCCAGTGGTTACGCGGAGTATTCACCTGCCTCGCCAAGCGGCAGCAGGGCACTTCCTGAATCCGCGCCTCGTTAACTTTCTCTTCCGTCATGATTTCAGTGGCAGCTATCAGAAAAGGAAACTGTCCACGCAAGGACTACAGTTTAATCTTTCTCAATGAGAGGGTCCAAGCCTGCATATCAGAATCACGTGAAGGGGAATTTAAACAACACCCAGGCCCTACCCGGACCCAGGGGATCAGATTGTAGGGAAGCGGGGAGCAGACCCAGTTTGTCAATGTAGACTTCCCAAGGTAAATCAGCTGCTTTACGAGAGGTGGACCCCTGGTCTGGAGCCTCCCTGCTCTTCAGGAACCTGGTCAAATCTCTCCTTTCGTGGAGGCCTCCCTACCAGCCCACCCGTGGAGAGATCTCCCAGTACACACAGCTCGTCTGCCGCTGCCACTGCTGCCTTGTCTGGTTTCAGGTCCGAATATAAACAGATACTGGCCTATCTTCCTAGGGAAAGTGAAACCACATAGAAGGAAGGGTGGCTCTTAAAATTCCCCACTCTTATATCCCATACCTCTGCCTCATACAAGTAACAGGCACTTAATAAACGTGTGTTGCTTAGTTATAGTGGGCGCCCAAAATTTTGAGAATGCACTTTGAGAAGCTCTAGAGTAGAGGTCACACTTTGGAGCCCCTGCGTGCCCTTCAGGGGGGGTATGAGGGGTACAGTAAAGGCCCCGTCAATATCTGGACAGAGGGAAACCCTCTTGAGGTAAGTGGGTGTGGAGTCCAGGGACGGCACCACCGCTCACCCCTACCCACAGACTGAGCATTGCTCCAAGGTCACCAAAGCTAGCGGCTCAACAAGGCACACAAGAAAGAGGAGTCCCAGTATAAGAAGCCTTGAACTTCTCAGGGGACAGAAACATATCTTCCTATTTACAGAGCTCCTGAGACACATGCCATTTTCAGTCCTTGTACAAGACACAGCAGGAACCATAAAGATTCGTGCAAAATGAAATGGTCTGGAGTCTCAAATGAGCCCATGAATGAGGGTCAATGCACCTCTTTGGCCCTTTGTGCCTTCACCTATGCTATCCCTTAGAGACCACAAACTAGGACGCTGGTGGTGTGAGGAGACCAATATTCTGATTTCCTGGGGGAACTCAGCTCAGAATTATATAGCCCTCCTCTGTAGGAAATGCCTCTTCCTGTCCAGCCCATCACTGCCATCCTACAGGCCGGCCCCTTCTCCTGCCGTCAGCCCGAAGGCAGAGACCACTATCCTTTGAATGACTAATCTTCACATATTTTAAGTCATCGTAAAATGGTCTGTCAGACACACCCAACCCATCAACAGAGTACAGCGCTGCTCAGCGGTCTGCACACCAGAATCAACACAGGAATCCTAGTTTTTCAAAGTGCCCCCAGGAGAGTCCACCCTGCCTTGAGAGAGCCTCTGATCCAGCAGATGCATGTTACCCATGCACGCTGGGCCATGGAAACACAATGCCTCCTTCACTGCCTTCTTTAGCATTTCTTGCCCAAATTCTAGGCCATGAGGAGAGGCCACAGGCAGGTTCTTCTCCAGAGTGGCTTCTGAAGATTTTTGCAAACTGCATCTTACACTCTATGATGGCAGCATATGGCCCAAGAATTTCTGTGACTTTCCTCTGACTATTCCCCCAGATATATTCACATCCCTCTTCAAATAAGGTCCAAATACATGACATAAGGTCCTGAAACAATGGCAGGACTACGTATCTCTTGGATACAAAAAGCTTTTCTTCTCTTTGGCTCAATTAGGAAAAGGTATTATATAGATCAGGGGAAATTTTTCTTAGCACACAGTAAAATCTATATTTTGTAATCTGCATTGTGGGATTTAATCCACTTGTTGACTCAAGCACAAAAGAGCCAGCTGAGTCTTGTCCTAAATTCTGAACAACACATGTCAATGGGCTAATTTTTAGCTAGCCCATTCATATATGTATTGCCTGCCTCAAAACTACCCATGGATTATTACTGCTATTATCAAAATGATGCTGCCATCCCTTAAGATGCCTCTGGGACTTCTACCTGAAAACTGAGGTCGGAGTCCGTGAAATGAGCCATAAAAGAAAAGTAGTCTTACTCAATTATCCCTAATGCCTTTTCCAGTTCTGACCCAACTATATTGCCATGTTTACAGTGATGGCAGGCAAAGTGAAGTTCACTGGCTTACAATCTTTTTCCCTCAAGCCCCAAACCCAAATTAAGAAACAGAAAGTTCTTTCTACTGCCTTTGAATACCCTCCCAGATGAGCCCTTCCAAGTAGGAAGATACCCATGATATGGGATGTCTTCTTCCCGATGATTCTCAAACTCTTCCCTGCTCGTCACGCGTCTACCCGTCTGCTCACATCTCCCTCATCATGCCAGATACGCTACTCAATTCCTCATGTTTCACCTACGTTCCATAACTTACAGAAATTAGTAATAATATATAACAGGCAATTATACATAAATAAATATGTTATATATATTTATATATTCAAATTATGTACATATATATAGACATATAAAATAAATCAACAAAAGCAGCATAGGTTTGAAAAACAGCCTGAGTTCAATCTCAGAGCCACCACTGGGTGAACTTGAGTATTTTGGTAACTCCGCCTGAGACTCAAGTTCTTCACTCAGTTTCTTCTTCTGTCAAATCAGAATGCCACCCCCTTCCTCTGAAGTTTGTTGTGCTCATTAAATGCATTTACGTAGCAGAAGTGTTTGGCACATGATAGGTACAAAATATATGTTTAGTAAAAACACATGGACTTAATGCTACATTTCAAAGTTGGAAATCTTAACATATAGTTTAAAGAGACCTACACACAAAAGTCTTAAGAGTCTGGATCTTGCGCTTGTGGCTACATTAGTTGACTTTTCAATTTAAAATACACTTCAGCTGATTCTATGGAACCAAAGAGAATGATTAACACATTAGATGAGGATTTTTTTTTCCTCTTTTTAAAAATTATTCCTCTTCAAGCACTTCTAGAATGTTCTCCAAGTGCTGATGTAACCCTTCATCTTCACGCCATTCTGTCCCTCACACAGCTTTCCTATTTCCTACACAGCTTTGTATTTCCTACAAAGCTGGTTCACAAGGAAGTCTCAGATATCTGTATATACCTGGCTAACAAGGAAGTAATTAAAACATGAAAAAGCAATCTCTACCAGGTAGGTTAAATGATAATAAAATACTGACACCCTGTATGTGTCCTGCACAGTCTACTCCTCCACTGTATTCAACATGCATTCCCAGGCCTCACAAAGAAGACTGGTTGGCCACATTACATTACCACCAGTTGACAGCTGGGAAAACATAGATCTTAGTGCCTTGCCTTGGGACACACCTTTTAATGGGGAAGTTGTCACCAGAATTCAGATCTCTGGATTCAGTCCCAAACCATGGAGTCCGTGGGGTGTCCTGGGTCTATCTGACATGAGGCAAGTACTCCCAATTCCCATTCCTAGACATCGCCTTGGAGGATCCGTACAGCAAGTCCACAGTTGCAGCCACTTGCACAGAGATCAAATCATCTTCCTCCAACTTTCATTTTTCTATGGTATTCATCTTTCATTCAAATATAAGGTAGCAAATTACTCTCCAGGGTACCTATAAAAGCAGACTTTACAGTATTACTAGGAATCAGGGAGGAAGCAAAAGCAATGCTTTCAACTTCTGAATTTCCTGCGTATCCCCGAAATCAGCAGTTGAGCTGCCAAAGGGATGGCAGTAGAGGAGAGGGCCCTAGAAAAATCAGGTTGGAACCATATGTGTATATATGTGGAGTTCCATATACCAAGTAAACATCAAGCCAGTTAGAAGGGTTAATCAGAAGGTAGAATTCAAAGTCTCTGCTGTGTTACAAGCATTTGATCAGAATGAATAATTTTCCTGCCCCTGTTAGAGCTGAAACAGAAGAGTTCAGCCTAAACATCACCAGGGACTTACTTAGAAACTGAGACGAGGCCAAAGCGAATGAGGCGGTCTAGTTCTTTGAGACAAGAACTTGTAAATTATTCCCCTTAGTTGAGCAGGGCAAGTTCACCCCCCAGGCCTTCTGTACTTGCTCTTTTCTCCCTTCTCCCCTACATCTCTTCCTGTGAAATCAAATGGCCAGATTGAGAGAAGACAGAAAGTGTAGACCCAGGGGATGGCGAGCCGGGATGGGGGATGGTGGGCGGTGGGTGAAGGCTGGGGGAGGGTGGAGGGTGAGGGCAAGTCGCAAGGTCGTATAGGAAAGGAAGACAAAGAATTCTCAAGAAAAGGAGACACCAGTTATCGCTGGCTCGCCCTACTGGAAACAGAAAAACCAAATTAAAAGTTAATGAACTTTTTAAAACCACCTCTACCTCTGGGGATTCTCTCTCTGAAGAGAGGAGCCGCACACCTCCGGGATAAGATTCCTCAAGTTCCTTGGAGCCGGAGGGATCCGAGGGGCCTCGGGCAGGCTCAAGGTGGAGGACATTGTTGTGTCTGCTCCATTCAGAATATTCCAGCGCGCACCACCGGCGCTTGGGGTCTGCTGCGCCCAGAAAGCTGGCTGGAAACCGGAAACTGCGGTGCCAGGCCCGGGTCCTGGCCAGCAGCCTGGCTCAGAGCCCGTCGGATAACGCTGCCAGAGCGAAGACGGCCTTACCTGAACTGGGCAGGGCTCCTCCTCCTGAGGAAAGATGCCCTGGACGGCTCCACTGAGAGGCGTCTGCTCGTCTGGCTGCCCCTGGATCACCGAGAGCTCCAGGTCATCTCCTGGCGATGGGGGCCCGGCCCCCTCCATGGACGGGGAGAGGAGGATTAAACAGCCCGCCAGAAAGCAGGACGCGTACACCCGAGGGTGCAAAGTGGCCTCGAGCGTGGCTTGCCCTACGCCCCCGGTGGGCGGGGCGGGGAGCCCTCGGGCGGTGGGCGGGGCCTGGTGGGGCGTGGGGGGTTGGAGGCGGGCTTTGACGCCCGGGAAGCGCCCCTAGCTCCCGCCAGGTGCCGCAGCCTTGGGCTGCTGTGAGCTCCGGAACACAGCGGAAGAGGGCTGTTTTTCTGGTTTGTTCAGGGCGCTGCTTGCTCTGCCTTTTGCTATTTGTACATATACAAAGCAGAAGCTGAGCCGAGGGCCTGATTGGGCGTCGGGCTGTGGCATGGATGGACATTCCACCCTCCTCGAGGAGCTGTCTGTTGCACGGGCTTGCCCCAGTTTTCGCTGTCTAGCAAAATTTCATTCAT
The DNA here is from genome assembly GCF_951394435.1 of Stenella coeruleoalba. Taxonomy (NCBI): domain Eukaryota; kingdom Metazoa; phylum Chordata; class Mammalia; order Artiodactyla; family Delphinidae; genus Stenella; species Stenella coeruleoalba. The sequence continues at coordinate 86,227,793 of NC_137150.1, forward strand.
TTAATCAACATATAACTATGAACATATAACTATCTCCTGCGTGCCAGGCATCGTGCGAGGTTCTGAGCCAATGAAGGTGCATAATACGAATACACTCCTTCCTCTTACGAGTCCAGAGTCAGGCAAAGACACCGTAGTGAGTGGTGGAGGGAACAGCAGGCTCAGGAACCAGGCTGCCCAGATTAATCCCCTCTCACAGGGTTCCTAACTGCGAGACCTTGGACTTTCATCTTTCTGTGCCCAGTTTCGTCATCTGGAAAGCTGACATGATGTTAGTACCCCCCTAAGGGAGTTGTTGCCCGATTTATAGAGTTGATGTCAGCAGAGCACTCAGACATATAGCAAACATTCATAAACGTTGGCTATTATCTACCTTTGGGAAGAGGGTCAAGATACCCCACCATCACCACCTCCACACACACACACACACACACACACACACACACACACACACACACAACCTGAGGAAAAAGTATATGCACCCACTCACAATCCACAGTCCATAGTTCAGAACTTCTGGTCTTGAGAGCCTGAAATTATGTTTGCTCTGCAGGGTGTGCTGATGCTCTCAAGCTTCTGCTCAGAGCTGGCTTGCTTCCCTACTTCTTCCCTGCCCCCAACAAACATACATACTGAGATGAGTTTGAGACCTGGACCTGGCACATATAAATCAGCTCCATTTCAGAAGATGTTGACTTGTGCCCAAAAATCCAGCACCCTCGATGCCTACAGTTCAGACACTGCCTAGATATGGGGTCTCTAGTTGTCTCTTGCCTGCTGCCAGCTCATCTGGACTCTGGACTCCATCTGCCTGCTGGATGGGGTTGTGCTAACTGCAGCCACTCAGCTGCTGGCCGGCACTGACTTCTGCTTTCTCTGCCCTAAAAGGCAGGACTCAGTCTGCATTCTCAGCTGGGATTTTGTAAGAGGCTTTCTGATGAAGGAGCAAGGGTTAAGGGAACCAAGAAGGGGCACCAAGGCACCCAAGGACTAGCCACAGGAGAAAGCCCTCCGTACCCTGAGGCTTAAAAGGGACTAGAGCTTGATTAAAAACTAGAACCATCAGGTGGGCCCTCTTGATAGGATCTATAGTCACAAAAATTTGCAGCCACTGCCAGGACTACAGTCCAGCAGAGAGGAAAAATTCTCTGATCTTTGTCTCCACCTGCCAGGGTTTTGCCCGTTAACTCCCACTGGAAACTGGTGATGGAGGTTGGGGGTCGGCCTCCCAGGCTAAGAGCAGAGAATGAATCAGAGGTGAAAAGAGAGAGGAAGCCTGCATGTATACCTTTCCCTACAATAACTAACTTCTAGTCTTCCTTCTCAGACATTCAGTAGTCAGTAGACTCCTCTGGTCTGACCAGATTCCTCTTCCTGGCTGGTCCTTCCTTCTCCCATTCTGTTGCCACTCCCCACGTCTTTGTTTATGATGCTCCCTCTGCTTGAAATGCTTTTCCTTCCACTCCAGCCCACTTTCTGTACGGACAGCTCCCCTTCATCTTTAAATCCAAGCTGAAACACACTTTTCCCAGTAAACCTTCTCTGATTCCCTTCCTCCACCAAAAGTTATCCACACTCTTCTCTGCTACCCATACACGTTGTTCCTGTGCTAACCATGTCACATGTTCAGTCTAATTTAATTCAGCAAGTAGTGCTGAATTCTTGCTCTGTGTCAGGCATTCTTCTTGGTGCTTGAGATGTAGCTGAAGAGATAGCTAAATAAAACACAATCACTGCCATTGTGAAACTAATATTTATTAAGGGGGAGCAAACTTAAATAATGTTTTTAGAACATCAGGAGGTGGTGCATGCTATGGGGAAAAAAAAAGGTAAAGAAGAGTATGGGAGGTTGGAGAGCTGAGCGGTGCAGTTGGGAGTTGCGATTATAAATAAGGTGACCAACTTAGGCCTCATTAGGAAAGTGAAATTTGAGCAAAGAGTTGAAGATGGCAAGGAATTAGCTCTGCAGATTTCTGAAAGAAGAAGGAACTCTGGGACAAAGGTCCTGAGACTGGAATCTGTCTGACTTTTACTGTCTGAGAATCAGTAAAGAGGCCAGAATGGCTAAAATGGAATATAAGCAGGAATTTTTCTTTCCTTGTCTGCCTCCACCAGTTGTTTAATCTCCTCGAGGTATCTATGTTCCCAGTACTCCACTCTGTATCCAGCACAGTGCCCTCTGTAAATGCTGATTAATTTGAATATTCTCGGTAATGACAGCTTGCTAGACCCAGGGCCTTAGACCCTGACTAGAACCATTAAAACCTCTCTAACCCTGACTCCTATCCTTACCCAGCCCCAGACCACATTTCCCATAATTTCCTCATTTGACTGCAGGAGCTCATTCTCAGTGGGAGATTCCCTCTGTTGTGTAGGATGGACTGTAGCTATCTTCCAAGCCTGGTTTCTCCATGAACAGATGTCTAAAATCTCCTTCACTCTCCCAGAGAACCAGAAAGCTACTGTTTCCTGTCACAAACATATTCTACACCACATCTCTCAATGCCTTCTGAGTACCACGAGGCGAGGTTTATTAATTCTCTTATCTAGACTCGAATGCATTTCCAGAATTTCATAAGACTAGCCCTTGTACACTGTTGACATCCCTATGGTAGTATAGGTTTTGAAGACAAGAAGAGTTAGGATCAAATTTAAACCCTCACTAACTGTGTGTTCTTAGGCAAGTTGTTTAAAGTCTATGAGCTTCTTTCCTCCTTATAAAATGATTCCTATCCAGTAGAGTTAGGAGGATTAAATGAGGTAATTAAAGTAAAGCATTTATTCCTGTGCCTGGCAAAAGCAGAATCGCAGTAAATATTCCTTTCCTTTCCATAACTATGAGTATCTCTGTAACTAATACCCACCTACCCCAAACTCTTTGCACCCAGCAATAACTTTTGATTCAATGTATTTTTTTTTTTTTTTTTTTTTTTTTTTGTGGTACGCGGGCCTCTCACTGTTGTGGCCTCTCCCGTTGTGGAGCACAGGCTCCGGACGCGCAGGCTCAGCGGCCATGGCTCACGGGCCCAGCCGCTCTGTGGCATGTGGGACCTTCCCAGACCGGGGCACGAACCCGTGTCCCCTGCATCGGCAGGCAGACTCTCAACCACTGCGCCACCAGGGAAGCCCCAATATACTTTCTTTTGATATTGATTTGTGTTCCTGTATTGTCACATTTTCTGGATTGCTGACACTTGCTCACACCTCCCCATATTGCCTGAACTACTTAAATTCTTATTTGCAACCTGTTCCTGATTTCTGATAACTGCAAATTTCTTCATCTCCAGACAGCTGACCTAGAATGTAGGTGAATGTACCAACTTCTACTTGAGGACTTTTTTTATCCTGCCAGTCTGACTCTAAACTGAAGATTTTCAGATGAGTTAGAAAGAAGTGTTTCTCCCTGGAGGTAGAACCAGGTTTAGATTAAATAATTCTTGTTGAAGTTTAGGAGTTGTGAATGAGGAATCAAATTCTATATAGATTTCTTTTTGCATTTTCTTCAAAACTGACTTCTATAGGGGTAGCTTTTTAAAGAATATTGTTTTTTCATAAATAGTTCTTTAAATGTGCTTTTTAAAAGTATACTGTTCTTGCACAAATAGTTCTTTTTAATATAATCTAAAAATTATTATTGACTCAAGTACTTTAGTTCGTTCAAGGGGGTCAAATGTAAATAACATTAAAATATTCGAACATACTTCTTGCCAAGACTTGCTGACCAGTATAAGATTTTCAGTTTTGCTTTTCTTATCATAGTACTTGCTCTTCTTTCTTCATCTCCTTTAAGAGCAAATAATTTCCTAAATGGTTATCATATAAAACAAAAAATAAAGTAACATCATTAAAGTGAGGTCACCAAAGCATCTCATTAGCTTCAAATAGATCTATGCCTCTTCAAAACACCACATTTTGGGGGCTTTCCTGGTGGCGCAGTGGTTGAGAGTCCGCCTGCCGATGCAGGGGACACGGGTTCGTGCCCCGGTCCGGGAAGATCCCACATGCCACGGAGCGGCTGGGCCCGTGAGCCATGGCCGCTGAGCCTGCGCGTCCAGAGCCTGTGCTCCGCAACAGGAGAGGCCACAATAGTGAGAGGCCCGCGTACCGCAAAAACAAACAAACAAACAAAAAAACCCACCACATTTTGTACCCATATGTTGACAGATGGCAAGCAGTACTATGCTGAACATCAGCAGTTAGAGCAATTGGATCAGCCTCTCGGGATAATCAAGCAGAAAACAAATGAGAAATAGTTGGTTGGCTTGTGGTATTTCATTTTGCAGTTTTCCAGGCACTGAGAAGGGTGAGTCCCTACAAATTCTCCCCAATAGTCTAGCACATGAAAATGCTCCCGTCTTTGTTTTTGGAGACCATTCCACTCTGTTAACTAAACCAGTCTTGGAATTTGCCTCTACTCACACCTTTGCAAAAATAAAGTCGATATTCCTACATCATTCAGATTCTAAAGGCATCTTGGCATGAAGTAGCCAAGTAAGTTAAACTGGTGTTTCTCAACCTTTTCCCCATGTCTGCACTGATGAGGAACATGGTACACACACATTAGCACCAGCAAGTGCTTAGAATGGTAGCATGTATGCGTGGTTTGAAAACTCCCTCTGATGAATCTGATAGATCATGCTAGCCATCCTCCATCTCCTCACTGAGATCACAAACTTATGCAAAGTTGTGAGGTATTTTGTTGAATAGCAAATCTCCTTAGAAATCACCATAAGTAAAAAGTACAATTCACCGTGTACCTAAGTCACAGCAATACCAGGCAAAATAAACCTAGGTTTTAAGAACTGTCAGCCTAATTTGTTCTTCTGTGCCATGGGTTCAGTAGCTAAATCTCCCTTTGTGGATTAAGGGGAACACTTGGCCCTCTGAATTGCACTATGCCACAGCCAGTTTACTGAATCCTCAGGGACCTCTTCAGAGGTGTATCATTAAAACATTTTTCCTTTATCTGAAGGAAACAGTCTTTTAGCAAATCAAAATATGTTTTGTGAAATGGAAAACATTCACTATCTCAGGGAAATCATATCCAGGTTTCAGTCTTACTATCTGATCTGGGTTATGACACCTTTTACTCTCTCTTCTTTTGCTGTTACATTAAGATTCTCCGAGGTCCTATAAAATCCAATTTCATTATTTTGGATCCTACTTAAAAATAACATTGCTATTACTTTCTTTAACTTTGTCCCAGGGAAAAAAATAATATCATTCTTCTCCTTTCTGCTGTTTTTACCTACTTGGTGATATTGTTAAGTACAGCCTCTATTAATGAAAAGTTTATTCTGAGATTATGTGTGAAACACTCTAAATCAAAACAAAATAAATCAAGAACTATGATGTATTGAGCATGTACTATAGGTTTACAACTATGCTAGGTGTTGCACAGCTCTGATAATAAAAGAAAGTTTTGGCCATTGGGGTTTTATAAAGGGATCAGAAGTCAGATGATAATATTCTGAAAATTTTCACTTTCAAAACAGTCATCCAGGGCTTCCCTGGTGGCACAGTGGTTGAGAGTCTGCCTGCTGATGCAGGGGACACGGGTTTGTGCCCCAGTCTGGGAAGATCCCACATGGCGCGGAGCGGCTGGGCCCGTGAGCCATGGTCGCTGAGCCTGCGTGTCCGGAGCCTGTGCTCCGCAACGGGAGAGGCCACAACAGTGAGAGGCCCGCGTACCGCAAAAAAAAACAAAACAAAAAAAACAGTCATCCAAAAATTCCTTTGTCTTTCAACTGCTGACCAGCATTGCCACAATTTTCTTAAATCCCCTGTAAGTGCTTTCAATCCAACTACCACAATGCTTCATTCTATCGTTTTAGTGAAGATTACTAATTAGTAATTGACAAATAAGTTTTGTTAGTTGTTTGATGGTTTCTCTGTACACAATATTACCGTGTTACAGCTGAAGAAAAGTCCTGTGATATGGTTAGACAAATTGGAGTAGAAAATAAGGAAAATATAGGTACTTCCTCTGTCAATACCTGAGTTTAGCTTTGTTTGCATTTGTGAAGGAGTCATTTTTATGCATTTAATTTCATTAGAACACTGAAGATCTGGCATGGTATTTTAATGGAACTTATTTCAATAAATCAGTTTTGCCTGGATCCTTATAAATATCTGCCCTTGAATAGGAACATAAAGTAAGGTATGGATTCTTGAGCGTCTCACCCACTTTTTATCTTATTTTAGAGGTTTGGTTCATGACATTAGTTTTCTTCCATTCCTGAATCAATGGCCCTTTGACGCTTAAGAATGAATACAGCTCTATCCTTGAGGCAATTTTTCAGGGAATAAAATACATATTAATCTTTCTGTCTTTCAATACCAAATGTATGCAATCTGAGAGTTCCAGAAGAAAAAAATTATCTCATTTTACTGATAATTATTGCATTCTTTTTAAAAGAATCTATCACATAAAACACAGTCAAAAATCAAACTTGCACAATTACAAAAGAGAAGGGACATATTTATGAATCCAGGGAACAAAGTTTGACACCCTTGTATAAACACCAGGAAAGTTTGGTCTTCCACATCCATGTCCCCAGCTAACAATGCCAGTCAAAATCCATTTTCCATCACTTTTTCTTCGACAGGACAAAGGTCCACCCGAATCTCCCTACACAAGAAGATAATGTAAGTAAAAAGCACATTTGTCCCATGATCATCAATTTTGCATTAAGGTGTCTAATGAATTGTGAGCAAACGCCTACTCTGACAGGTTCTTGCTTGGCTAACTACTATGCAGTTTGGGGAAGTAACAAGAAATAATGCGAAACTTCCAATGTCATTTTAGAATTATTTTTCCTATAATCAAAAGGTGCATTCATCATAAGAAACTAGATTCTTTAGGCCAAGAGTGACATCAGAAGATTCTTGCAGAGGAAACAATTCTCACATACCTCCAAAAAAATAACGAACCTCAATAGTAATAATAATGACAATAATAATAATAGCTAACATTTATTTAGTGCTGGTATGTGCTAAGCACTGTTTTGGGTCATTTAATCCTCACAAGAACCTTTTGAGGCACGGTTATCTTGGAAGGTAGGTTGACTTCTACCTCTAGGTCATGCAACTTTAGTGTTGGCTCATGGCCCTGAGGAAGAAAGAAACGGAGACCCTGTTTAGCTGGCCAGGTCCAATTATGAAACCCCAAGGATCACTGGCTGATAATTATTACAGAGAAATCACCCTCACTTGAGAGTCCTTTCTGACATCTTAACTCCAAAAGCAAAGGCTGAAATAATTCAATGTTTAAACAGAATTCCTACTGTGCTCGGTATTTAAAGTATAATATCTGGATTTTTATTTCCTTATTTTGGAGCATACCTGAAGCTACACCTTACTCAGAGGCAAAGATAAAAAAAGCATTCTGAATGTGTCCCTGGGTGCCACCCTTACAATTCTAAACCCGATTAGGTGAATTCTAGCTAGTAGGAGACTGGGATCTTTTTATTTTAACCGTTGCCACACCAACTCTACGAAGTCTAATTTAACCTCTAAACCCTGGTGGCTATGGGGAACAGGACTATAGAACCGACTAGCTGCAGGAAGCACCCAAAATATAGTAGCTTTAGCATTACAGAGGTAAATGTTCAAATCCCAGCTCAACTAGCTGTGTGACCTTGGGTAATCTACTTAGGCTCTCTGTGCCCCAGTTTCCTCTTCTATAAAATGTGAATGAAAGAATAATTTGAATGAATTTATGTAAAGGACCTAGTACAGCTCTTGCCACAAAATAGGAGCTTAGAAGATAGAAGTCACTACAGTATTATAATAAGATGATTTTTAAGGTTATGTAAAGATGCGGGAACAGCTCCCCTGCCCTCCTCATTCTCTAAATCATCTGTTCACTTTTTGGCAATCAAATAGATATCTGCATACAGTGGAATCTGAGGCTCATAGGACTGTCCCCCCAAAGATGACCTTCAACTTCACCACTGTCAGGAGGCCTATCCAGAGGCATAAAGATGAGTGTCCCTGTCACCTCTCCCACTCCTCTTTCCTTTCCCCCAGCCTATGCGTTAAAGGAGTAAGTAAATAAAACACTGTTTCTTTAGAAGGTACATGGCCACTGCTAAGAAATAGCTGGTGATCCTAAAACACTGCGTGTGTGCGTTCTGCTTTGTTTTTCAGTTTTGGGTTATAAGAAAATCATGACAGAATGATAAATGCTGACTTCATTCCCTAATTGTTGGAGGAAAATACATGGCGACTAGAAAATGAGTTTTACAGATCCGATTACTATTTAATCACCTTTTCCTGATCTCAGACTATTGGATTATAATTAATATATGAATGAAGGTAGGCCCCTGCCCGAGTGATTGCCCAGTGTTGTATAGATTAAACGTGAAAGCATTTATGGAAAGTACAACATGTTAGGCAAGGGAAACGTAAGATGACTTACCCTGCAAGCATCTTTCTTGCCTGACATGACGCCCGCACAGAGCATCCTCGAAGTGATGATCCCATAGGTGGAAACACAGAGGGTTTGGTCAATGAGCTCTACCTCTGCTTGCTGCAAAACAGGGGAGCCTTTATTGTCTGGAAAACACATAGAAGTAGAAATCACAGTAATGATTACATTTACTTTATTAGACAATTTACTCATTTTCTCCTTTTACCCTCATAACAATTTTTTTAGGTAAATTCTATTATGGTAACCATTCTTCTGATGAAGAAATGGAGGCTTAAGAGGATAAAGGACTTCACCAGTAGCACAAGAATAGCTAGGAACAGAGCAGGATTCAGACCCAAGGTCTGACTCGACCATCTGAGCTACCGTGCCTTACTCCTTCACCAAGTACCTCCGGCCTTCAGGACTGTGAATCAGCAACGGTTATTACCAATGCTCACTGGTCAGGAAGGTCCCTTAAGTGGAGCATGTTAACTGACATATGGGAGTGTCCTCGGAACCATAAAAACATAACACTGTGGATATAGCTCTTTCGCTTCCTTTTCTAACCTCTGTGGCTAAGATGATTCAGAAAAATAAACACTCACACACTCATGCTTGTAAAGAAAATGTCCCATGATATGGTGTTTGAATAGACTCTTTCCTCTTGTGATATATGATGATGTAATTAAAGCCCTGAGCGCAGTTCTGATAGGTTATAGGTGTTCGAGCAGTGATCTGCCTTCCCTCAGCAGGGCCAAACAGGTGGTGAATTTCATGATTTCAATAACTAAATGTAGGCAGTTTGCACTGGAGAAGCTGCCCATAGTGAATCTTTAGAGAGTGTCAAAGCAAGGCCAAGATAAGGTTCAAGACTATAGAAAATGTATCTGTCCTAAGCCCTTGGAAATGACTGCAAGGGAATCCAAGATGACTGGGAGATCAAGGGAAAGCATTAGCTCCAACCTTTGGATTAAAACTTTGGATTCTTCTCCTTACTGTGTATTTAGAATCCTAGGCCATAAAATCCTTGGCAGGACAGACGTAGGGACTTCCCTACCATAAAGTCTGACCTTTGTGCATATGAAAAAAGATGCCCCCTCTGGGTGGAAGAATTGTAAACAGGTATCCCCTCTGGGTGGATCAATTCTAGGGTGATTTAACCCCCTATGCCTGAATCTGCAGTCTGGGAAGCTAAGGGCAGGCTGGATTTCAGCCCTCACTCTCATTCACTTGGCCAGTTAGTTGCCCTTGTGAAGGACATACTCGTATTATCCTCCAGACAACTGTCTATGAGTTGACACAGTAAGGTGTGTGTGTGTGTGTGTGTGTGTGTGTGTGTGTGTGTGACAGAGCATCCTTCACTTCTTTATGAAAATCAGTCAGTTTTTTTGGATGAAAGGGAGCTAGCAAACCCCTCTGAGTTTGCAAAGAGCCCATACTATCTATCCAGTGCCTTGCTCAGAGACCTTCCCTTAAGAAGTGGGTCCTGCTTCTTTTTGGGGCAAGGGGAAACATCATAAAACAAGAACTATAATACTCTCCTCCATTCCACCTCGCAGAGTTTTAGAAGGCTCAATGAGATCATATACAAAAACCCTCTCCATGAACCCTAAAGTACCACATCAACACGAGTTACTACGATCTGGAGAGGAGGGCATGGCGTTCACTGACACACACACCTGCTTCGTGCCTTCGCCCCCAGCCGGTCACCCAGCACTTCTCTCCACTGCGCACTTTCTGGCCAGCAGGAGGAATGCATATTGGCTGAATGAGCTGTTTCAGGGTCTCAGGCCAGGCGACACTGAGCTGTAGCAAGGCAATATCATAGTCAAAGGTCTGGCTGTTGTAGTACTCGTGGACCACGATTCTTCTCACTGGGGAGACGAACTTGGCATTCCCCTGCACGTACATGCCAAGGTGAGCAGTCCATGGTGTGGGGTCGGAGAGTCTGGTACAAAAGGAATGAAGGACGGAGTCAGAGGCCTGAAGAACCAGACATGGTTTGGAAAAGAGCACTCCACAGAGGGAGGAGGGCTGCAGGAAGGGAGGTCTGACTTTCAGTCCCTATCTTAGTCGTTGCCTCTGTCCATGGGCATGGCAAAGAGCACAACTTCTCTGAGCCTCCCTTGTCTCCTCAGTAAAACCAAAGATGAAGTAAGGTAGAGCAGGGCTGGTGAATGATAGCTAAGGTCCAGAAAATGTCCTCAACCACACCCTAAGGACACGCTGGCGATTTTCTTGCCACCAGTATTTCAGGAATCACACACAGGTCAAGATGGTTAGTGACTGGAATTCATTTGTTACCTTCTCCCTATTCATGCTGACAGTGGTATTCGATGGAGACAGACAGGGCCAGTAAGACAGTGGTCTGGGGATCCTTTTGCCAAATTCAAATGATATGAATACCAAAATAGATGAGAAATCAAAGTATTCCAAGCAGGAACGTAAGGGAACTCCTTCTTGAAAACTACCAGAAGCCTTAAAGGTCACTGCTCTAGGGCTTCCCTGGTGGCGCAGTGGTTGAGAGTCCGCCTGCCGATGCAGGGGACACGGGTTCGTGCCCCGGTCCGGGAAGATCCCACGTGCTGCGGAGCGGCTGGGCCCGGGAGCCATGGCTCCTGAGCCTGCGCGTCCAGAGCCTGTGCTCTGCAACGGGAGAGACCACAACAGTGAGAGGCCCGCAAAAAAAGATCACTGCTCTAACTGTTCATACTTGACTATTCACAGGGTCTCACTCCCTATGAGCCCTTCCAGAATTCTAACCCTGACCCCGCTAGGCTGGCATGAAGTCACCAAGGGTCTTGTAACCTCCACCTGAGGTTTCTGTCTCCGTGGGTGCAGCAGCTTTGCTCTGGTGGGGTGAAGAGAATGTGGAAGCTGTGGAAGAAAAATAAGGACAGACCCCAAAGAGTGTGGCCCCTTATCTGCTTAGCTGACATCTCACGGGCAGCACTGGGGACCCAGGGAAGTATTGAGGGCCACGTATTACTTGGAGCAGTTTCTTAGCATAAAAGACTAATGGTGGAACAGAAGTGTAGCCGTTTTAGTCATTAACGTGAATCCTGTAACTTCCAGGAGAAACAAATACTCTAATTGTATAAATTCATTGAAATACTCCACTTTAAAAAATTCTGAATGAGAAATGAATGGCATATTTTTGTACCTAAGCTCCAATAGATTCCAAATAAGGTTATTTTTTAGTGAAGTTGTTTTCTGAGCTTCCCTTTCACCCTTAGCTGGTGGAGTGTCTGCCCCATAATAACCCCATTAGTAAAGGCAGACAGAGCCCTTCGGACGACAACCCTAATGGACTTTTTCATGATCCCCCCCATGATATTGTGATTTATAATAAGAAATATGTACTTGGTTTTCCTTACATTCTGGCATAGAGCTCCTAAAACAATTTCCTAAGTGATGAGAGGGGCAAATGTGTCTTTTGTTATGTTAATGAGGTTACTTTGGGACTGCAGCTAAGGCTGGGGGCTGGTCACCAGGAGAACTAACTATGTGATTGGAGGGTTAGAACTTTCAGTTACACTCCCAACTTCTAGGGAGGAATGAGGGGCTAGAGGTTGAATCCATGGCCAATGACCAATGATTTAATTAATCATGGCTGTGTAAGGAAGCTTCCATAAAATTCCAAAAGGACGGGGTTTGGAGAGCTTCCAGGTTGGTGAACGAATGGAGATTCGGAGAGAGTGGTGCACACCAGGAAGGCATGGAGAATTCTGTACCCTTTCTCATACCTCGCCCTATGCATGCCTTCCATCAGACTGTTCCTGAGTTATATCTTATTATAATAAACTAGTAAGCCAGCAAGTAAAATGTTTCTCTGACTTCTGTGAGCTGCTCTATCAAATTAATAGAATCCAAGGAAGGGGTCATTAGAACCTCCCCTCTATAACCAGTCAGTCAGAAGCTCAGGTGACGACCTAGGCTTTGGACTGGCATCTGAATTAGGGGGAGAGGGGTAGTTTTGTAGGACTGAGCCCCTAAACTGTTTTTTATGTTTGTTTTGTTTTGTTTTTTGCGGTACGCGGGCCTCTCACTGTCGTGGCCTCTCCCGTTGCGGAGCACAGGCTCCGGACGCGCAGGCTCAGCAGCCATGGCTCACGGGCCCAGCCCCTCCGCGGCGTGTGGGATCTACCCAGACTGGGGCACGAACCCGCGTCCCCTGCATCGGCAGGCGGACTCTCAACCACTGCGCCACCAGGGAAGCCCCCCTAAACTGTTTAATCTGTCTATCTGGGTAGACAAAGTCAGAATTGAGTTGAATTATAGGACACCCAGCTAATGTCAGAGAATTGCTTGGGACTGTAGGAATCCTCCCCCACTCTACACTGGAAATTGGATGCAGAATCGCTACCCTCGCGCTCTAAACAGGGATTCCTGTACCCCAGCAATCCCTTAATACCCGTTCTCCACACATTCCCATACTCCACAGTCTTCACACGTTCCCACAGAATTTCTTCTGACTTGAAAGCCCTATCCTGTTTTCTCAGTCTGGTAAAAGCCTGTTCACTCTTGATATTCCTTTGTGTTCTTCTCTTTGTATCAATAATTCCTAAAAAGAATGTTCGGCATACAATTGATGTCACAAAAACAAAACAAAATAAAAAACCACCAGTTGAAATGACTGAATGTGTCCAACAGGGAGCTTCTTCCCACAACATGGGGGCAGGTGTATGGTCTGTGGTCTGTGGTCACTTCAGAGTAAGAATTGAGATGCCCTACCTGTTTCCATGGAAACAGTGGGCGGCCGAGAGAAGCCACTCCCTGGAGATGACTGAGGCACCACAGTAGGCAGATCCAACAAAGTGGAGGCTGACTTGCCATGGCCAACCCCCTTCTTGGGTGTCGGTGCCCCCGATGATGCGGTGGAGGGTGGAGGGACTCCTGCTGCAGCCTTTAGGAAAGGAAGGGTCACACGAATTAAAGGCAGACTTGGAAGAAAAACTGGAAATCCAGTCAAGTTTTGAGCTGGGTTGGGAACTGACTAACCAGATAAGCAATTTGAAATCCCCTGCTTATCTAGAGAGGCGAGATGCGGGTCTGTCTGAAACCAGCACCAACAAATCACTACCTCCCTCCTGAAAACAGGCCTTGACACAGAGTCTCTGTACAATAACGCACATGAGGGGAGGAGCGGACCTATTAGTAACAGCTGTACTGATAAGAACAGGAGCCGTGGAGTTCAGGTTGTTAGGTAGAGAAAAACGATTAGTTCCAAATGCAACAGAATTGAGAGTGTCCTTGAAGTTGTGCTGATTTGGGAGAGAATTTGTAAGTACCAAACAAATGAAAACCTAGTTGGACTTACCTGGTAGCACAGTGATTAAGAATCTGCCTGCCAATGCAGGGAACACGGGTTCGAACCCTGGTCCAGGAAGATCCCACATGCCGCAGAGCAACTAAGCCCGTGCACCACAAATACTGAGTCTGTGCTCTAGAGCCCGTGAGCCACAACTACTGAGCCTGAGTGCTGCAACTACTGAAGCCCACGCGCCTAGAGCCCATGCTCTGCAACAAGAGAAGCCACCGCAATGAGAAGCCTGCGCACCACAACGAAGAGTAGCCCCCGTTCGCCGCAACCAGAGGAAGCCCGCGCACAGCAATGAAGACCCAATGCAGCCAAAAGTAAAATAATTAATTAATTAATTATTTTAAAAAACCTAGTTAAGAAAAACTAGTTATCAGAGCAATTATTTTCCAGTATAAATAGTATTGATAAGGATACATAATTAACAAGTTGGCACATGGCCAATTAGAAACCACACAACTAATAATAACATAGGGTGGATTACTGTTCTCAGGTCATAGCTAAGGAACGAACCAGCACTTGACATTGATCACAACATAAGGCATAATTAACAAAGTCATCCATGGCATTCCAGTACCTATTTCCTTTCTCATAGGTTTTTTTATTTAAGAGCTTATCCCTGGATTAGAGTTATTAGAAAGTGAAAGTTCTCAGTATAAACATCTAGTGCATGAATGCTTATTATCAAGAAAGAAGACAGAATCCACTCTAGAATTTTTAATTCTGAGAAACCATTTCAGATTCAGTTCACCAATGTTTACTATTCTTCCCTGGCCTGTGGCAACTTCTGCCTGGGGCATTACACCAAGAAGGGAATAAAAATGAAAAACAGATCAACTGAGGAACAAATACAAAGGATCAGAAGGAACATGTTTCTACTCACTGCAGCCTTCCTCATCACTTCCATCTGGACAGTCCGCAGCGCCATCACATTTTGCATTTTGTTTCCTAATGCAAATATCATTGCCACACTTAAAAGTTCTGTTGTTGCACGGAATACCTAAAAGTGAGCAAAAAAGAAAGAATTTTTCCTACTCAGAGACAGATTTGAGTTAATGACACTGAATTCCGTCCACAAAGGATGGCTTAGCCACAGGATCGGTGTTTGCTGCTCTGGGAAACATGACAGAGGGAAATGAAGCAACCCCACACTGTCCCATCCCTGCATCTCAGCAGAGCCGCTGAAAGGAAGGCAGGCAGGTGCACTAGTTGAGAATCAACCCAATAGTCTCTCCTTTCTTCCTCTGTAGGGGAGATGCCAAGCAGTTGGCCATATCCGTGGCTTAAGCCATGGCTTCTTTGCCATTACTTTACCTTGTTCTCCAAGAAAATTTTTGAGCAAAAATCAACACCATACTCAGTCCTTTTATACCATTGGGGGTGGGAGGGAATGGACAGATTTTGTGAATTACTGCACATTTGTTCACAACTCTGGCAGTGTGTGTTTTTGCAGGGGCTAGAATAGACCATACCCTATCACAGTATCTGGCAAATCCCTCTATATCCGATCCTCAGTTTCCTTGAGTCGTGTACAGCATTAAAAGCAAGTCAGCAAGGGAAATCTTCCAGAATTCGCGCACACACACACACACACACACACACTCCACCCCAGTTAGAGTGACCAACTCTTCCACTTTGTCTGGGCCCAGGAGGATTCCCGGGACCTGGGATTTTCCATGGGGAAACTGGGACAAGTCGATTGCCCTAACCCAGGAGAGATATTTTGATTTGGGCTTAGAAGAGTCTGATTAGAAGACAGCAAAGTGCAGAGGGCTCCTCCTCACTCTGAGTGCAATTCTGCTCATCCCGGCCATCCTCACAGTCCCTGAAGCCGTCGCAGACCAGAGGGCCGTGCTGCCTGAAGGAGCTGGAGTTGCAGGCAGGTCTAAGAGTCGCTGGAAGGAGAACAGGCAGAAAGCTCGTGAGCCTGAGATATCAGTGGGACTCCCTGATGACCAGCAGTGCCCCTCAAAACGTGCAAACGGTTAAGATGACTTAAACAAAACAAAACATGTGTTTTCTCAAAACTGACACCTCCATGAGGAAAAGCAGATGTTTAAATTTTGGTGTAATTCTTAGCACTTTGAGCTTGTCAGATGTGACTTTTGCTTGTGGAGAAATACATTAAACTCTGGTGGTTTGTTTCTTTAATTACAATTAAATGCATCATAAGATTTTAAGGAAAATAAAAATCATAAACTGTTATCTAAATTGGACTTGTCTACCTTCCTAAACAAAATGGAGTGTCCTGAGATTGGGGATTTTGTTTTACTCATCTCTGTTCTTCAGGCGCCTGATCAAATAGTAGGTGCTCACTAAAAGTTTGTTGACTAGATTAACGAATGTGAGCTCTTAAAGAACAACAGACTTGTAGTCTATTGGTAAGGAAAACTCTCTTTAAAATTATTTTACCCTGAGACACTCATTCCCTGAACTAGGAAATACCAGTGTAAATCTGTTACAATTTTTCTTCTTTGGAATATTTTCGGGAATTGCCTTTAGACCAGTGACAGACACAATATAGTAGCAAGCACTCTTAGAAGGTATAATTCCTTAGACATTTCTGTTTTTTTGAAAAGTTATCATTTTTGTTATCTGCTCCTGTTTTTTCAGAGGTATGTCTTGTGAGGATCAGCGGGGAGGACGTTGCTGCCCTGAAATAGTTCATTTATTTACTCTGAGAGTATCTAGCACCTAGTCAACTCCTAGAGAATAGCTCCCAACATGGCATGATGAGAAATGATAATTACTAAAAAACAGTCCTTGTTACGAAGTAACAGTAATCACTTTCATTTGGAGCATAATAGTAGGGAATAAAAATAACATAAGAAACAAAAGCAACCTCAATCACTATACAATGGTATTTATTTTCTTAAGAAATAGAAGACCCTATAGATTTAAATTGTTAATGAAGCCTAAGTTAAGAGGGTTTTAATTTGTTTTGTCAATAAAAAAAAAAGGTGTGGAGTTACAGGTTATTTTTTATGAACATTATTTTTTAGCTAGTTATATTAACTTTAATATTTCTCCAAAATATGAAAAAGATTAAATAGCTTCATCATTGCAATTGTATTGGAATTAAACTCTGGATCTTTAGGAGAAAGTGTTGCCAGTGGTGTCATATGGTCCAGTGAACTATTCTCCCCATTTTGCTCCCTGAAACTGGAGATAGATTCAGGAATTAGGTGCAAATAGTAATGAAAAACCAATACAGAGACTCTCTGCCCAAAATAAGAATATCCAATACCCCACCACTTAGTTATTACCAATGTGATGTTGATGCAAACTATACAGGTTAAAAAAAAAAATCAACTCTTTTATTCTCAACACCTGTGCTCCATAAATGAGCATGCTGAAAGTGTTTACTTCTCTGCAGATTCTGAACTTCTTTCTAGAGGGAAGATCCATGCTTTAAAATAGGATTATGTTTAAGATTGTGGCTGCTTGATTTACATAGATCCTCATTCTCTATGATAGTATTATGCATCCCCACCCTTGCCACGGCCCCAAAGTGTGCAGGATAAACTTCCCTGCCCCTTGACTACAGCCTCAGCTATTTGACTGATGGAATATGACACAAGTGATGGTGTGCCAACTCCAAGCCCAGGACTTAAGAGGAACCTTATATTTTTGGTCACCCCTCCTTTGCTTCTACCACTGCCAGGGCCAGGCCACTAGCTCAACAAGGAAAAGAACCATGAGGAGTAGAACCAACCCCAACCTGAGAAGAACCAAGCTCAGGAGGCTCCACAGCTTAAAACAGTGCCACCCAGCTGAGCCCAGCCCAGATTGGTCCTACCTGAGACAACACACAGATGTGTGATCCAGGACAAACGATTGCCGTAAGCCACTGAGTTTGGGGGATAGTTTATTATGTGGCAATAGATAACAGCTACAAAGACCCAGGATATGCATCAGCAGCAACAGTGGTCCTGACAAGCTATTTATTCCTAAGAAAGTCATAGTAAAAGCTTAAATACCCACCACAGAAGAGTTCATCACTTTCATCAAAGCAGTCATTTACTCCATCACAGCGCTGGGCCTGAGGGACACATAAACCGGAGGAGCATCTAAAAGATCCAACAGGACAGGCTAGAGACAATAAGACACAGGAAATCTGTGTGGGTCCCTAAAAGTCACCAGACCACATTAACAAAGAAATGTGAATCGTTAAGTGGCTGAGTGGCAACATAGCGGTAGTAATTATACAATTTCTCCATCAAAGCGAAGCTATAGCTGGTAATTGAAAGACCAAAAAGGAGTATTTAAGAACAAAGAAATCAAACTAATCCACCAGAAGCTCTGAGTCGACATTGCAGCCAGGTCACACGTACAAATTCCTACACCTCCATCCCTGACTCAGCAACCTGGCTTTATCCCAGACTTGGAGCAAGAGAAAGCTGGAAGCTGCCTTTGAGTCCAGTATGCTCAGCGTGCAGTCTTTAGAATCCCCGGGGAATTTAAATGGCCTTCTGGTGTTTCTGAATCCCCTATGACCAGATGCATTATTCTGAGGGTTGGTGCCTTTAATTACATTTTCAAGGGATCTCTATGGCAAAATGTATTAGGAACCACTGATCTTAGAAGTTGGACCTAGAGAGATTAATGACTGGTTTCAAAACTCAGGACTCCTAGGGCACTTCAACCAGGCTACTCATCAAAGATCCATTCCCTGGAATGGAATCTTTAATCCTGGGCTTACAGCTAAACATGATAGTACTAATAAGTCCTTTCTCTCTGCCGTGGTCTAAACATTTGTGTGCCCCAGCCCCCAGATTCATATGTTGAAATCCTAACGCCCAGGGTGATGGTAGGGGGAAGTGGGGCCTTCAGGAGGTGATAAGTGATGGAGGCAGAGCCCTCATGAATGGGATGAGTGCCTGCCTTATAAAAGAGGCCGCATGCTAACACATATATAAGGAATTTAAGAAAAAAATAATGTCATGAAGAACCTAGGGGTAAGACAGGAATAAAGACACAGACCTACTAGAGAATGGATTTGAGGATACGGGGAGGGGGAAGGGTAAGCTGTGACAAAGCAAGAGAGTGGCATGGACATATACACACTACCAAACGTAAAATAGCTAGTGGGAAGCAGCCGCATAGCACAGGAAGATCAGCTCGGTGCTTTGCGACCACCTAGAGGGGTGGGATAGGGAGGGTGGGAGGGAGGGAGATGCAAGGGGGAAGAGATATGGGAACATATGTATATGTATAACTGATTCACTTTGTTATAAAGCAGAAACTAACACCCCATTGTAAAGCAATTATACTCCAATAAAGATGTAAAAAAAAAAAAAAAGAGGCCGCACAGAGCACTCTCACCCCTTCTGCCATGCGAGGGCACAACGAGAAGTCTGAGACCAGAAGATGGCACTCACTCAACCATGCCGGCACCCTGATCTTGGACTTCCAGACTCTAGAACTGTGAGAAATAAATTTCTGTTCTTTATTAGCTACCTATCCTGTGCTTCGTGCAAAAGAATGGGGAGGGTGCATGGTCAGGTCAACCACTAACTCAACGGCACACGATGGAGAGCATGAGCTCCTAGGAAATACCCACGGTTTGAAATAAGAGTTAAAAATAAGATGGCTTACTAGTTACCTGTATCATTGATGGGAATTATAATATTCTGATATTCAGAAATGTAATAATTCTGAATCCAGAAGCAGGTATGTTAGCATTGGCAAAGAAGGAAGGGTCTAACTGAGCTTTCTCTCAGGACTTAACCTCATGGATTCCTAAGTGGTCAACTCTTACTTTCCCCCTTTTAAAATGGGTTGAGACACAATCACTGTTTCTCCAAGCACAGAGTGGCATCCCAGTGGCAGGAGAAGTGACTGTAGGTGGAATACAGACGAAAGCCTCCTATTTGAATTGTCATATATTTTAATTTCTACTACAAAAAAATACAATTAGATTATTAAACCTCAGAGACTACCATTTAAGACAAAAAAAAAAAAAAACAAAAACGGGTTGAGAATTTCCTGAGTCAGTATCTACTCTCTCCAGCACTAATGACTTCCCTCAGACATTGCCTTTTCTGCTGACCGCTTCCTGGCCACTGTTCCAGCAGTTCTCAGTGTGAAGTTCAACACTCTGCAGGCCGCTATTTGGACTCTCCTTGAAAGACCAGTCCTTCTATGCATCAGAAGCCACAGTGAGTTGCAGCTGCTGCCCTCCGATCCATCAAATGTTGGCGTAAACCTCATATTTACAAAAGCTTATGGCTAGCAAGAAGAACAATGAATCAAGAAATTGTCCTACATTTCAGGAATAATGTAAGAAACTATTTTTCAATTGTAACAAACAACGATATTATTTCTTCTATAATTTAAACTTCAGCATAATAAATACATAATTGTATGTAATATTTATCATATATTTTGTTCTTACTATATAGTTATTTAAGTATTATTATAAAAGTATACTAGTCAATAGCAGAAATAAAGAAGCAGTTTTCATTCCTTAAATTCTCAACGCTTAGAGTCATAAAGCGTTAGCCTCTGTTTAACCCTTCATTACGGTTTTCTAAGGGGCTGATCCCCGGCTTACGTTGACTGATGTTGTAACTGCCATATTCCACCAAAAGTGGCTTGTCCGAAAGCCTTGAACTGCACTGAAGCTGAACGTGAACCAAGGAGTTGGGCACTCGGAAAATCGTCTGGTGGTCCATGTAGGAGCCGCAGTACCTGAGGAGTGAGGGTAGGGGGACACACAGCATGAGGGCTGTCAACTGCATTCCTGTCTTCTGTCAACAGCGAATTCACTGATATTTTGGTCATTTGAGCTTCATAAACGGAGATGCTTATGGTAGAGCTGATGGTAGTTATCCATCCTATGCTAAGTGATTGTCATTGAGTCACTTCTGCCCCCTTGATTTTCTCCTCTGCTAAATAAAACAATAGCGTTACTACCAACTATCTGTTACCTGTTGCTTTCCTCACCAATACTTATAATTAGAAGAAATACAGGTTTAATTCTCCTAGGGCTCTCTCTTCTTTGAACATAAATAACTGCCTAACAAAAAAAATTGCCTACTCTGGCCACAAACCTCTCTGCGGGGCAGAGTGGAACCCATGAACTCAGGTTGAAAACATGCAGAGAATTCCAGCAACACTTAAAGCAAAAGACAACAATCTTTCAACCTAAATTGAACTCTGATATGCACTTCAGGGCTTGTACTTGGCAAAATTTCAAAATAGTGATGTCTATCTGCAATATTCCCCTACCTTGGTTTTGCTTTGCATCACCTAGGAGAAAATGTCCCTCCTATTAGTAATCCTTGCATGAGCACTGCCGTTAGTGGAACATGAAGTACGATTACACTGGGGCCCATGGTGAGTTAGGCTTCTGCCTTGTGTGAGCAAGACTTTCCCAGGTGTCTATTGTTTCTCAAAGGGAAACAGTAGACACTAGGCTTGAAGGGGGACGTCCTCCACTGGAATCTGTTAACGCCCATCACTCCAGGTCCCCAAAGCATTTGGGAACCACACATTTCATGGATCAGATGTTGGCATTCAATGTGAAGAGCACGGGGATAACCTATCATCTTACAGTTCAAAGCATTCACGTATATTTCAGGACGAATCTTTTGCAATTGGCTGAAGTTCAGGAGCTGATCGGCGGATAAACCAGCTCCTGGGATACGAGGAAGAGACAGCAGCTGCAGGTGGCCACCTGGCTAAGCGGAAGCCAGCATCTGAGAGGTGCATGAAAGCCTAGTCAAGCTCTTGGGGCCAGAGTCTACTCTAGTTGGTCATCTTGGGATCAGAAGCCTGCATTCTAAAATCATGATGATTGTTATCTGTATCTCATAGTTTTTATTGGAATTCTCCATTAATATTTACTAGAGTTTTCTTGCAAAGATTAGCCTCACTTCAACATTAAAGAGGAGTTAAGAGGAAAGGGGTCAAGCATGAAACCATGCTTGGGCTGGAGTTTACAGGGGGACAGTATGTAATGGGGCATAGTGGTGGTTTATGAAATGAAAGTAAAATAAAGCGAGAGATTGGAGAAACCCAGCAAGTGTTAGTTTACGTGGGCAGACACGTGACAGCTAAGAAAACTGAGACATAAAGAGGTGAAGTAATTTGTTAAAGTTCAAATAGCTAGTAAGCAGAGGCAGCATTAGGACCCAGTTCACCAGATACTAAACCCTAGCACTTTCTAACGCACCAATAGCCTTGCCCTCCGGAACTTTGCTGGACAAAAGCTTAGGAAGGCTGTCCATTTCTTCAGATTTGTATACTGCATTCTAGTTGCCCTGAGCACTCATACCCCACGCCTATGTTCCCTGAATTCAAGATCACTAGGCTTCCTGGTCTCAGCATTACTTTTTCTCCCTTCTCCATGACAGACCCAAAGCCTTTAGGCTAACCTTAGCAGCAAGGTGCCAGGAATTAGTTCAGTCAGAGCCTTTCTAATGAAAAGGACGGATAATGGGAAGGGCTGGCATTTTAAATCCCATGGGTACAACTAGTATCAAAAGAATCTGATAGAATTTCAGCCAACCCACAAGACAAAATGAAGAGCTGGTATTTGCAGAAGGAAACTATTCATATTTTGGCAGCAATACATCATGGGTGGCAGGGGTTGCTACTTAGGGGGAAAAAGCATCTCATTTTCAAAGCACTGCTTTATTTTAAGCATACAAGCTTACAGTAGATTTGTAAAGATTTGTTTTCTGGACCGCTAATTAAATACCAAAATGCAGTATCTTTAAAGCCTTGGGGCACATTCCATAGTATTTATGCATCCAATGTCATTTCCTTAGCAATCCTATTAATCATATTAATCATTGCTAAGACGTTCTGGTGTGTGGTAAGCATCATTTCATTGAATTCTTACCGAAAAACCCCACCTCATTACCTCATTTTACAGACTGACAAAGTGATTAAATAATTTGTCCTAGTTAATGTAGCTACTAAACAGCAAGGCTGCAATTTGAACCTAGGTCTTCTGCCTCCTACTTAATAGACCCTTGATTCAAAAATACTCCCAAAAGGAGTACAAGCCACATGTTAATAATGGATCCAAGAAAACCATTAAATCAGGGAAATTCTATTCCAAGTCATTGATTCTAGGATCAATGACTATTTAGCAAGTCATCTAAGAGTCTAAATGAAATCAAAGAAGGTTGTTCAGGAAAATCATTTAGAAAGGGAAGGTTTCATTCATGGAATAGCTGTGAGCAAAGAATTAGCAGACAAGTCCCTCAGGCTAACTTCAAAAGTTTCCTTAAAGTAAACTGAGAAGCTATTTGGCAAAGACAGGGCATCCTGTATTTTTTTTTTAATACAAGACCTATTATAACTTTAGAAGCAAGTAAACAATAACAACAGCTAAAGGATGAATTAAGGGAGAGAGTAAGGACCTTCTAGATCAGTTCAGGAAGCCCAGGTGCCTAAATTTCTCTCAGCTTCTTTCTCCTACTAAACAGAACTGGCTAATGGTTTTTAGCTTTTGTAATCATCAGGACTTCTATTTACTATTTTCCTCCATGGCTGCAATGGTTTTTCTGCCAATTATTTTTGTAAAGTATGGAGCAGGTACATCCATAGCCCGGCAGTACAGAGCAGTGATGGAAACAGGGACTTGGGAGCCATAAGGATTTGAATCCTGGGTTAATCTCTTATGAGCTGAGTGACTTTGAGCAAGTTATTTAACTCCTGTAGTCCTCAGTTCCCCTGTCTGTAAGTAGTAAAGTGCAGACTCTCTGGGGGAAAGGAATCCAAGGCTTTGAACTACTGGGTGAGGCTTTTCATTAGATTCTTCACATATGGAAACCACTTACATGTGCTCATTAATTTCCCACCATCCGTGGTCACAGCCTTTCAAACTCTTCTTGGTTATTGAATAGTTATGGAATTTCAGTGCTATGCCGAGAGTTGATAGGGGAGTCTATGAAAAACAAACGTAAGTCAGAAAAATGACTCAATTGAAGAATATGTTTCAGACTAAGATTTTGTTACTCAGAACTCATTCCTTGGGCTTGCTATTTTAAGGGCATTTTATTCTCTGTGCCCTGTGGCCCTTGGTGGGGTAGACCAGCTCCCCTGAACAAACTGACCTGAAGAGGAGAGCACAACAGAGAAGGAAGTGAGCTGCCTCCCCAGCCCACCCTGTGCTCAAGGAGCAGCTGTGATGCCCCAGTGTGATGAGCTGAGATAGATACATTAGATCACCTCTAGGTTTCAGTTTCCTCCAAGTAAGTGAGCTTAACTTTGAAAACACCCGCTTGTTAGCAAGTTTACACACTTTCCTCCTTAGATGACAATAATGACAGTTTATTTAAGGCACTATTCTGATTCTTTAGATAAAGGAGGAATGAATCAGCATCCTCTTCATATTAAACCTTGGTATTTCAGAAGTTTCTGAGTCATCCCTACATCTTCTCTGAAGAGATCAAACAAGGGAAGCAGCTGCTTATGTGGTACGTGCACAAGTGAGCGCATACACACACACACACTCACATGTACACACACGCAATGCAACTGGCCTTGTTGTGACATTGTATGACATGCACATACGTCACATCTGATATGCCATAATTTTTGTTTTAATTTTCACTTTAGCCCAGGAATTATTTAAGAGAGAGTTCTTACATTTCCAGGGAGCAGAATTTTGGCTTCCCTATTTTCAAGGTTTTAAATTCTATCTGAGTTAGATAACAGATTATTTATTGCAGTATAGCTTTTAATTTTTTAATTTACTAACAATTTTGTTGGGATCAAATTTATGAAGACCCCAAGGTCATTTTTTAAAAGGGTAATTTCTGTTTATATATATTACCAAACTCATTATTTGTATGATTTAATACTCTTCCTAGCCTTATTTATTGTCCCCCACTGTCTCTGTCATGAACCAAGAGAAAGGAAAATCTCTTATTGAAGCACTCTCCATTTCTCTTTGTACTTCATATAGGTTTTACGAGTATTAACGCTATACCCTCTGGTGCATAAATAATTGTAGTAATTAGATCGTTATGTGGATCGCCCTCTTCGTCACTGCAGATTGCCTTCCTTTTCCCACTGAATGCCGTAATTCCAGCATTGTCTGGCATTAAGGCTGTGATCCTTGCTTTCTGATTGCTTACATATGCCTAGTATGATATTGCCCATCCTTTTATTTTCAACTTTACTAAATCACTTTTTAAATTCATTTTGTCTTTTAAAAACAACATACAGTTAAGTTTTAGGTAATACTTTGCAATTCAATCCTACTGTCTTATCCCTTTAACAGATGAGTTTTGTCCATTGACTTTTATTGCTCTGACAGACATTTGGTTTTTCAGTTATGTCATCATATTTTATGTTATAGTTTCTTTGCTGTATGGTGTACTTCTTTCTAACTTGTGTTTAAATATAGCTCCTCTCCCGCCTTAGTCTACCTTTGAGAGGAAATGGATTGGGCACTTTATGACTGATTTAAACATAACAACATGGTTAGGCAGGTAGTATGATTTGATTCCCATCTTATAGAAGAAGAAACCTAGACTAACCAAAGACAAGCAAATTTCCCCACGCAGACCAGAAACTCAAACCAGTCCTGCATTTCTCTGAAGGCCTCCCTTTTCTCAGCACTGCCTGGAAACCCATGTCGGGAACCCCAGAGGAACAGGATTGTCTTTCATTCACCACAAGACTCACAAGACTCATGAGAATACATATCACACTTTTTTCACTCTTGTCATTTGGTTATTTCTTCACATTAAAAAAAAGAAAAAAAGATGTGAACTGAAAGATAGTAAGTATATTTAAGGAATCAATTAAATTTTCTAGCATGAGAACATATTCCAATGCAATCCTCCACCAAGAAGCTTGCTTGGGCATTTTCACTGAGTTCCAGAGCGCTGAAACAAAATAGATTTATATGCACCCCAAGCAAAAAGCCTCTCCACAGTGAAAGGAAATATGTCCCCTTGCACACTGATTCCGCTGACACAGAATCATACACTATTCTACTTTCGTGCTCAGATTGGCCAAGAGACTCTACTGATATTACCGTCCTTGATAAATGGATGGATGAGGTGCAGTTTCACAAAGGATTGCAAGCTATTTCAACAAATGAACGAGAAACGTGAAACCACTAAGTACGCTATTTCCCTCTATGTTCTGTACTCTCTGTTCCCACTGCCCAATGCTGTACCTTTGTTTTGGGAACTTTAACCAAGTAAGGAGAGGAATTCTTCTGATCTGGACCTGCTATATTTAAATATCTCTCTAGTCAGTGATGGTAACAAAATGCAGGACATACCTTACTTTTGGTCACCCCTAACTTGCCAGTGGTTGTGTATACGTGTACACACAACACAAGAACCCACCTCAGATGAGCACTGGAAAATTCTTTGGCAAATATGCTTGCCGCAGAAGCATGGAAGAGAGGCTCCCTTCTGGGGAATCCCATCTATTTCCTGTGTGATATGAGAAGGTGAAATTGCATGGCCCACAGTGATCCCTGCTTATGTCTGGTGGACCTAACTGGGTGGTGCTGGGCTGATGACATCTGTGATAAAACAACTCTAGGGACTGCTTTACTTTTTCTTCTAAGACTCTAAAACAAAACTGATTATTTGGAAAACAAAAAGAAGGAAGAGAGAGGGAGATGAATATTCAGATAAGTGAATGTTATGACAGATAGGGAAGCTGAACATCTTTAGGAGCCCAGAAAAGGAGAGGCTGTTGAATTTATTTATGGAGGGGGTGTGATCCCTTTTAATCCTACATGGGTCACTTACTATTGGAGTGGCCTCTGGCAAATGCTTTGTCCCCATTTCTGTTTCCTTGTCTATAAAACAACCAGAATATTGCTCCTACATCAGAGGTATGCTTTGAAGAGCAAATAAAATTATGTGTGCTGAAAACACTGAAGTACTAAACAAATGTAAACAACATATTATAACCACAAAGTCCTTTTTTGGTTTTATTGATTTAATATCTCCTTCCTGCCCTGTAGTCTGTTAGTTCTGTGAGAGAAGGACTTTGGTAACCTTGCTACTAGGCATCCCTGTACAGTGACTGACATGCAGCAGATATTCAACAAACATTTGTTGAACAGACAGGAGAGCTTGGGAGACGAATCAGATGAGCTTTAAGTTGGAGCAAGAGTTAATCCTTCTCAGGTAAATAAGACCTTAAAAACTCAGCTAGAAGTGAGTTTGAGAAGGGAATTTATTGTTATTCAGGAGATTTGGAAATCAAACCAGTCACTAAGAAGGATTGAGGATGATAAAATTAACTCTTGTGCATAAAAGGTTTTATCATGACTTGAGTCAATATTTTTGTTACTTAGGTCATACAGTTCTTCGTCATTTTTATTAAATGCAAAGATATTTAACAGGTCACAAATTATTTTTTACATGATTTCCATTGAGAAACATGATCTCTAAAGACAAAGCAGAAGCCACAATGAGACAGTAGGAGGGGTGCAATCACAGTAAAATCATATCCCATAACTGCTGGGTGGGTGAATCACAAAATGGAGAACACTTATACCACAGAAGTCCACCCATTGGAGTGAAGGTTCTGAGCGCCATGTCAGGCTTCCCAACCTGGGGGAGGAGGAATTCCTAGAGAATCAGACTTTGAAGGTTAGCGGGATTTCATTGCAGGTCTTTGACAGGAGACTGGGAGAAACAGAGACGGTACTCGTGGAGGGCACACACAAAGTAGTCTGTGCACTGGGAGCTAGGGGAAGGAGCAGTGACCCCATAGGAGACAGAACCAGACCTATCTGCTAGTGTTGGAGGGTCTCCTGCAGAAGAGAGGGGTGGCTGTGGCACACCGCGGGGACAAGGACACTGGCAGCAGAAGTTCTGGGAAGGACTCCTTGGGGTGAGACCTCACAGAGTCCACCATTAGCCCGACCAAAGAGCCCAGGTAGGCTCCAGTGTTGGGTCACCTCAGGCCAAAGAACCAACAGGGAGGGAACCCAGCCCCACCCATCAGCAGACAAGTGGATTAAAGTTTTACTGAGCTCTGCCCACCAGAGCAACAGCCAGCTCTACCCACCACTAGGCCCTCTGATCAGGAAGCTTGCACAAGCCTCTTAGATAGCCTCATCCACCAGAGGGCAGATAGCAGAAGCAAGAAGAACTACAATCCTGCAGCCTGTGGAACAAAAACCACATTCACAGAAAGACAGACAAGATGAAAAGGCAGAGGGTTATGTAAGAGATGAAGGAACAAGATAAAACCCCAGAAAAACAACTAAATGAAGTGGAGATAGGCAACCTTCCAGAAAAAGAAATCAGAATAATGATAGTGAAGATGATCCAGGACCTCGGAAAAAGAATGGAGGCAAAGATCGAGAAGATGCAAGAAATGTTTAACAAAGATCTAGAAAAATTAAAGAACAAACAGAGATGAACAATACAATAACTGAAATGAAAACTACACTAGAAGGAATCAATAGCAGAATAATGGAGGCAGAAGAACGGATAAGTGACCTGGAAGACAGAATGGTGAAATTCACTGCTGGAGAACAGAATAAAGAAAAAAGAATGAAAAGAAATGAAGACCTAAGCGACCTCTGGGACAACATTGAACACAACAACATTCACATTATAGGGGTTACAGAAGGAGAAGAGAGAGAGAAAGGACCCGAGAAAATATTTGAAGAGATTATAGAAGAAAACATCCCTAACAAGGGAAAGGAAATAGCCACCCAAGTCCAGGAAGTGCAGAGAGTCCCATACAGGATAAACCCAAGGAGAAACACGTTGACACACATAGTAATCAAACTGGCAAAAATTAAAGACAAAGAAAAATTATTTAAAGCAGCAAGGGAAAAATGACAAATAATATACAAGGGAACTGCCATAAGGTTAACAGCTGATTTCTCAGCAGAAACTATACAAGCCAGAAGGGAGTGGCATGATATACTTAAAGAGATGAAAGGGAAGAACTTACAACCAAGATTACTCTACCCAGGAAGGATCTCATTCAGATTCGATGGAGAAATCAAAAGCTTTACAGACAAGCAAAAGCTAAGAGAATTCAGCACCACAAAATTAGCTCTACAACAAATGCTAAAGGAACTTCTCTAAGTGAGAAACACAAGAAAAAAAAGGACCTACAAAACCAAGACTAAAACAATTAAGAAAATGGTCATAGGAACACACATATCAATAATTACCTTAAACGTGAATGGATTAAATGTTCCAACCAAAAGACACAGGCTTGCAGAATGGATACAAAACAGCACCCATATATATGCTGTCTACAAGAGACCCACTTCAGATCTAGGGACACATACAGACTGAAAGTGAGGGGATGGAAAAAGATATTCCATGCAAATGGAAATCAAAAGAAAGCTGGAGTAGCAATAAACATATCATATAAAATAGACTTTAAAATAAAGAATGTTACAAGAGACAAGGAAAGACACTACATAATGATCAATGGATCAATCCAAGAAGAAGAAATAAAACTTATAAATATATATGCACACAACATAGGAGCACATCAACATATAAGGCAACTGTTAACAGCTATAAAAGAGGAAATCGACAGTAACACAATAATATTGGGGGGACTTTAACACCTCACTTAGACCAATGGACAGATCGTTCAAAATGAAAATAAATAAGGAAACACAAGCTTTAAATAACACAATAGATATTTAATTGATATTTATAGGACATTCCATCCAAAAACAGCAGATTACACTTTCTTCTCAAGTGTGCATGGAAGACTCTCCAGGATAGATCACATCTTGGGCCACAAATAAAGCCTCAGTAAATTTATGAAAATTGAAATCATATCAAGCATCTTTTCTGACCACAATGCTATGAGATTAGAAATGAATTACAGGGAAATAAAAGTAAAAAACACAAACACACGGATGCTAAACAATACATTACTAAATAACCAAGAGATCACAGAAGAAATCAAAGATTAAATTAAAAAAATACATAGAGACAAATTACAATGAAAACATGATGATCCAAAACCTATGGGATGCAGAAAACTCAGTTCTAAGAGGGAAGTTTATAGCTATACAAGCCTACCTCAAGAAACAAGAAAAATCTCAAATAAACAATCTCACCTTACACGTAAAGGAACTACAGAAAGAAGAACAAACAAAACCCAAAGTTAGCAGAAGGAAAGAAATCATAAAGATCTGAGCAGAAATAAATGAAATAGAAACAAAGAAACCAATAGCAAAGATCAATAAAACTAAAAGCTGGTTCTTTGAGAAGATAAAAAATATTTGTAAATCATTAGCTAGACTCATCAAGAAAAGAGGGAGAGGACTGAAATCAATAAAATTAGAAATGAAAAAGGAGAAGTTACAACAGACATTGCAGAAATACAAAGCACCCTAAGAGACTATGGCAAGCAACTCTATGCCAACAAAATGGACAACCTGGAAGAAATGGACAAATTCTTAGAGAGGTATAACTTTCCAAGACTGAAGCAGGAAGAAATAGAAAATATGAACAGACCAATCACAAGTAATGAAATTGAAACTGTGATTAAAAATCTTCCATCAAACAAAAGTCCAGGACCAGATGCCTTCACAGGTGAATTCTATCAGAGATTTAGAGAAGAGCTAACACCCATCCTTCTCAAACTCTTCCAAAAAATTGCAGAGGAAGGAACACTCCCAAACTCATTCTATGAGGCCACCATCACCCTGATACCAAAAACAAAGATACTACAAAAAAAAAAATTACAGATGAATATCATTGATGAATATGGATGCAAAAATCCTCAACAAAATACTACCAAACAGAATCCAACAACACATTAAAAGGATCATATACCATGATCAAGTGGGATTTATCCCAGGGATGCAAGGATTCTTCAATATACACAAATCAATCTATGTGATACACCATATTAACAAATTGAAGAATAAAAACCATATGATCATTTCAATAGATGCAGAAAAAGCTTTTGACAAAATTCAACACCAATTTATGATAAAAACTCTCCAGAAAGTGGGCATAGAGGGAAACTACCTCAACATAATAGAGGCCATATATGACAAAGCCACAGCAAACATCATTCTCAATGGTGAAAAACGGAAAGCATTTCCTCTAAGATCAGGAACAAGACAACGATGTCCACTCTCACCACTATTATTCAACATAGTTTTGGAAGTCCTAGCCATGACAATCAGAGAAGAAAAAAAAATGAAAGGAATACAAATTGGAAAAGAAGAAGTAAAACAGTCACTGTTTGCAGATGACATGATACTATACATAGAGAATCCTAAAAATGCCACCAGAAAACTACTAGAGCTAATCAATTAATTTGGTAAAATTGCAAAATTAATGCACAGAAATCAATGCACAAAATTAATGCACAGAAATCTCTTGCATTCCTATACACTAATGATGAAAAATATGAAAGAGAAATTAAGGAAACACTCCCATTTACCATTGCAACAAAAAAGAATAAAATACCTAGGAATAAACCTACCTAGGGAGACAAAAGGCCTGTATGCAGAAAACTATGACACTGACGAAAGAAATTAAAGATGATACCAACAGATGGAGAGATATACCATGTTCTTGTATTGGAAGGATCAATACTGTGAAAATGACTATACTACCCAAAGCAATCTATAGATTCAATGCAATCCCTATCAAATTACCAATGGCATTTTTTACGGAACTAGAACAAATCATCTTAAAATTTGTATCGAGACACAAAAGACCCTGAATAGCCAAAGCTGTTTTGAGGGAAATAAACGGAGCTGGAGGAATCAGACTCCCTGACTTCAGACTATGCTACAAAGCTACAGTAATCAAGACAATATGGTACTGGCACACAAACAGAAACATAGATCAATGGAACAAGATAGAAAGCCCAGAGATAAACCCACACACCTATGGTCAACTAATCTATGACAAAGGAGGCAAAGATATACAATGGAGAAAAGACAGTCTCTTCAATAAATGGTGTTGGGAAAACTGGACAGCTACATGTAAAAGAATGAAATGAGAACACTCCCTAACACCATACACAAAAATAAACTCAAAATGGATTAAAGACCTAAATGTAAGACCGGACACTATAAAACTCTTAGAGGAAAACATAGGAAGAACACTCTTTGACATAAATCTTTTTGATTTATGATTTTTGATCATAAATCTTTTTGATCCACCTCCTAGAGTAATGGAAATAAAAACAAAAATAAACAAGTGGTGGGGGCTTCCCTGGTGGCTCAGTGGTTGAGAGTCTGCCTGCCGAGGCAGGGGACACGGGTTCATGCCCCGGTCCAGGAAGATCCCACATGCCGCGGAGCGGCTGGGCCCGTGAGCCATGCCTGCTGAGCCTGTGCATCTGGAGCCTGTGCTCCGCAACAGGAGAGGCCACAACAGTGAGAGGCCCGCGTACTGCAAAAAAAAAAAAAAACAAGTGGGAGCAAATGAAACTTAAAAGCTTTTGCACAGCAAAGGAAACCATAAACAAGATGAAAAGACAACCCTCATAATGGGAGAAAATATTTGCAAACGAATCAATGGACAAAGGATTAATCTCCAAAATATATAAACAGCTCATGCAGCTCAATATTAAAGAAACAAACAACCCTATCCAAAAATGGGCAGAAAACCTAAACAGACATTTCTGCAAAGAAGACATATAGATGGCCAAAAAGCACATGAAAATCTGCTCAACATCACTAATTATTTGAGAAACGCAAATGAAAACTACAATGAGGTATCACCTCACACCAGTTAGAATGGGCATCATCAGAAAATCTACAAACAACAAATGCTGGAGAGGGTGTGGAGGAAAGGGAACCCTCCTGCACTGTTGGTGGGAATGTAAATTGATACAGCCACTATGGAGAACAGTATGGAGGTTCCTTAAAAATCTAAAAATAGAATTATCATATGATCCAGCAATCCCACTACTGGGCATATATCCAGAGAAAACCATAATTCAAAAAGACACATGCACCCCAATGTTCATTGCAGCACTCTTTACAATAGCCAGGTCATGGAAGCAACCTAAATGCCCATCGACAGCCAAATGGATAAAGAAGATGTGGTACATATATACAATGGACTGTTACTCAGCCATTAAAAGGAACGAAATAGAGTCATTTGTTGAGACGTGGATGGATCTAGAGACTGTCATACAGAGTGAAGTAAGTCAGAAAGAAAAAAACAAATATCGTACATTAACACATGTATGTAGAACCTAGAAAAATGGTACAGATGAACCGGTTTGCAGGGCAGAAGTTGAGACACAGATGTAGAGAACAAACCTATGGACACAAAGGGGGGAAAACCGCAGTGGGGTGGGGTTGGTGGTGTGCTGAATTGGGCGATTGGGATTGACATGTATACACTAATGTGTATAAAATTGATGACTAATAAGAACCTGCAGTATAAAAAAAACAAAACAAAAAACAACTAATACTAATCTTTCTTTGGGTTATTTATATAGAAATATGTTAATATAAATGTTTCAGACATTACATGAAATTTCTAAAAATCTTATATGTTCTGGTATAATGTTATAAGTTATAATTCTAGTTATTACTTTAAAATGTATATCTCAGAAGTAACTAAATTTCCCTGTCAATTGCATTATTATGAACTTTTATCAAATCTTTATCTGTGGTCATTTTTAAGTATTTTGTCATTTACAGACAGTTCTGGGTGTACTCTGATGCTTTTGCAAAAATGTTCCTATAAAAGGGTTTCATCTTCAAGGAATTCATGGAAAAATCTCTGACAAGTACAGGTTTCTGGTAACTGACTATACTGCTGAACTGAATGAATAAGCATTTTGAGAACTCTAATGGAAAACTGATGAATTCATAAAAGTGCTAAAAAAAGATCAAGATGAAAAAAAATTAATTACCTGGGACTGAGTGAACTGATGGGAATGATTATAATTTTTGTGACTTTCTGTTTGAATAAAAAAAAAAAGAAGAAAAAAACAACAAATGCTGGAGAGGGTGTGGAGAAAAGGGAACCCTCTTGCACTGTTGGTAGGAATATAAATTGATAAAGCCACTATGAAGAAAAGTATGGAGGTCCCTTAAAAAACTAAAAATAGAATTACCATATGACCCAGCAATCCCACTACAGGGCATATACCCAGAGAAAACCATAATTCAGAAAGACACATGCACCCCAATGTTCATAGCAGCACTACTTATAATAGCCAGGTCATGGAAGCAACCTAAATGCCCAATGACAGACGAATGGATAAAGAAGATGTGGTACATATACAATGGAATATTATTCAGCCACAAAAAGGAATGAAATTGGGTCATTTGTAGAGATGTGGATGAATCTAGAGACAATCATACAGAGTGAAGTAAGTCAGAAAGAGAAAAACAAATATTGTATATTAATGCATATATGGGGAACCTAGAAAAATGGTACAGGTGAACCAGTTTGCAGGGCAGAAATAGAGACACAGATATAGAGAACAATTGTATGGACAGCAAGAGGGGAAAGCCGCAGGGGGTGTGGGTGGTGGTGTGATGAACTGGGCGATTGGGATGGACATGTATACACTGATGTGTATAAAATGGATGACTAATAAGAACCTGCTCTATAAAAAAATAAATTAAATAACATTCAAAAATTCAAAAAAAAAAGAAACATGCTGTCACACAGCTATCGGTGGCTGGTCAAAGCCTTCCAAGAAAGCAATAGCTTTATTTAACCTCCTCACTGAGAACAACCAACCTTGACCTCTGGGGAATGGTGTCATCGCACAAGTCTGTCCCCAATGTTTCCTGTCTCCCCTTTCCCATCTCCCACCCCCATGCTCTTTTCCTTGTCAAGATTTCCTATTGTTCAGCATTTCTAACCCTTGACCCAGTGAAACAGAAAGTGATCTGATATTTTTGTTTGTACCCTGACTAAAACTTAATCACAGCAACGTTTAGGGATTTTCCTTTTAAATCTTGTGAGTTACCATGGGATCAACATTTGTTTTATCTCAAAGGACTTTCAAACACTTGATGGAGCTTCTGGGAATGGGGTCTTTCTTGTTCTAGATATTATAAAGAAGATAACTCTGCTTACTGGAGAGTTGAAGAGGCAGAGGTTTGATGTCTTTCCCTCCTCTTTCCCCAGCGCTTCTTTTCTTCTCTTTCCATCTACCCCTCTCCCCACCTTCAGACTTGCTAGTCACCTGAGGCTCTGAGCTTTTGCTGCTCCAAGGCACCAAGAATTGGGCAGTGAGCAAGAATCCAGAACCTTTATGACTTCATTATATTTTAAATATTTGGGATAATGATAAAAAAATAATTTAAGGATGCCTACTAGTAGGTAGAGATTTGGGTATAATAAAAACATTTCAATATTTAACCGTTAGGACTGTGCACGAACCCTACATGCAGCAAGCACTCCCCTGCCTCCTCGGGGCCTTTGCCTCAGCTCTTCCCTTTGCCCGGGACACTCTTACCCTCAGCATGCACCAGGTTAGTTCCATCGTGTCTCAAGTTTCTATGCAAATGTCCCCTTGTCAGTGAGGCTTTCCCTGACCATCCTACTTGAGACAACAAATCCCAGACTTCCTACCTTTCACACCACCACCCCCCCACTCAGCTACAGAGCCCCTCCCCTGCTGTATTCTCCATAGCATTGTACCATCATGGAACACACTGCATGTATTTTACTTGTTTATTTCTTTGTCACCTGTCTCCCCCTACTTTATAGAGGACTCCATGACAGCAGAGCTTGTGTGTGTGTGTGTGTGTGTGTGTGTGTGTGTGTGTGTGTGTGTGTGAGAGAGAGAGAGAGACAGACAGACAGACAGACAGACAGACAGAGAGAGATCTCATGCATCCCAGTGTTCAGAATACTGCCTGACACGGAGCAGGCATTTAATAATAATATGTTGAATGAATACAAACTAGACACTGCTTGTCACTGACATCTAACTGCTATGCCCCACAAAAATGATTTCATATGTATATGCTGAAAGAGCAAAGGCGACCTCCCTCCACATTAATATAACAGCTGGAGAAAGAAAAATAGGTTAGACACTGAGATTTTGAGAAACAAACAGAAACCAGGGACTACCTGTCTAGCGCCAGAGGGAGACATATGTACTTCATATAAATTTACACTCCGATTTGCTTATACAGCTGAAATATATATTGCCTAATTCAATTTATTATTTCTTTATTATTCTCATTATAATGCTGATGAAGTAATTAAAAATTAATAAATGAGCTCTACCATAATAAAATAAACTGTTTGATCCTATAACAATGTCTTTGCTCTTTTTAATACAAAGTAAGAAACTGGACAAATAAGCCCCAGTCTGCAAAAAGCAGTTAATTGTGAGCAGCGGCTTGAAATTACAACAAACCTTCATGTTCTAGATAATATATTTTAATAAGGTTTAAATATTATAAAATTAACTGACATTCTTTTTGTAATTTAAAAAATAAGTATAATTAAATTCAAAAATAAATAGCTACTAAA
Organism: Stenella coeruleoalba; assembly: GCF_951394435.1. NCBI lineage: Eukaryota > Metazoa > Chordata > Mammalia > Artiodactyla > Delphinidae > Stenella > Stenella coeruleoalba. The sequence goes on from NC_137150.1 coordinate 86,263,950, forward strand.
AATAGGATAGCAATATTTTTCTAAGATACTGTTAAAACTAGGCTACCTGAAATTTCCAGGTACACTTGCATTTTGGCGGGTAGTAGCTTGGGTAATATGGACTTGAAATTTTCCCTTCAAAGCCAGTGATTTCTTTGACCAACACTGTGTTTTCACATTCTGAAAAAAATATCCAGTAACACACAATGATTTGCAGTTGTGAGATATGGGAAATAGACAGCATACATTTCTTTAACTACAAATGCACATTTTCTTGGTCAATAAGCTTATATATTTTTGAAATTAAACTATTTAAAAAAAAATAGTACCCTATGGATATATAGTTAATATACTGTTCAAAGTCTATACTTGTTTTCAAATCTTTTTTTTTTTTACATCTTTATTGGAGAATAATTGCTTTACAATGGTGTGTTAGTTTCTGCTTTATAACAAAGTGAATCAGTTATACATATACATATGTTCCCATATCTCTTCCCTCTTGCATCTCCCTCCCTCCCACCCTCCCTATCCCACCCCACTAGGTGGTCACAAAGCACAGAGCTGATCTCCCTGTGCTATGCGGCTGCTTCCCACTAGCTATCTATTTTACGTTTGGTAGTGTATATATGTCCATGCCACTCTCTCACTTTGTCACAGCTTACCCTTCCCCCTCCCCATATCCTCAAGTCCATTCTCTAGTAGGTCTGTGTCTTTATTCCTGTCTTACCCCTAGGTTCTTCATGACATTTTTTCTTAGATTCCATATATATGTGTTAGCATATGGTATTTGTTTTTCTCTTTCTGACTTACTTCACTCTGTATGACAGACTCTAGGTCCATCCACCTCACTACAAATAACTCAATTTCGTTTCTTTTTATGGCTGAGGAATATTCCATTGTATATACGTGCCACATCTTCTTTATCCATTCATCCGATGATGGACACTTAGGTTGCTTCCATCTCCTGGCTATTTCAGACCATTTATTTTGGACAGATCTATAGGAGGCTATTCCTTTCTTTAAAAAACATGGTTTAAATATATTTTTTCTTCTAGTTTTATTGAGATATAATTAACATATTAACACTGTATGTATATTTTGACATACAGCACTGTAAATATATATTTTTAAAGCTTCTGAGTTAATTTTGTTCAAATTAGTGTGTACTTGTTGTTCAAGAGATATCCAGTTTTCATAATGTGTTATGCTATTTAAATAAGAAAATCTACATGTCTATTCTTACTGTTATGGTCATCCTTCTGCTAGAATATAAGCAGCCCAAGAGCACTGATTTTCTTTCTATTTTGTTTACTATTTCCCTAACACCTACAGTCATTTCTGGCATACAACAGATGCTCAGTAAATATTTGTTGAGTGGATAGACAAATTTCTGTTATAATTCTATTTTTAACCTTTGGAGTTACAGATAATTTTCAACCTAACACTATCTCAAATATCCAGTTCAATAAATCAATTTTACATTTTGTTTTGTAATAATTTGACAGAGAAAAACCTATCAAAATGAACCACTGCCCTAAAATAGTGATGAACCTGTAGCTCTCACTATCTACTTAAGCCCAATTCTCTTCCCTCCTCACCCCCATCTCCCATTCTGACCCCTTTAGCTTTGTTGATGCTCATAAAGAAGTTACCAAGACATGACCTGTAAGATCTGACCAGTTTCCAAGGCAACAAATATTACAAAAACATTAGAGTCTCAGTGAAGGCTCTTTTCATTTTGTTTTGTTTGACTTCGTCAACCCAAGTCAAAAAGAGAAGAACAAAGAGGAGGTCACTTTTTGCTCACTAGAAAAACCCATTAAAACCTCTGGGTTTTGGGCTTCCCTGGTGGCGCAGTGGTTGAGAGTCCTCCTGCTGATGCAGGGGACACGGGTTCGTGCCCCGGTCCGGGAAGATCCCACATGCCGCGGAGCGGCTGGGCCCGTGAGCCATGGCCGCTGAGCCTGCGCGTCCGGAGCCTGTGCTCCGCAACGGGAGAGGCCACAGCAGTGAGAGGCCCGCGTACCGGGAAAAAAAAAAATACCTCTGGGTCTTGCATCATGAGCACTTTCTAGGATGGCACTTATGTGCATTACTATAAATGAGAATTCATGAAAGAATGTGCTAGTTACTGAGCTATTGTCCCTCAGTTCCAAACCCACCCCTCTCTACTCTGTTCTGCAAGGCTGGGCTGGACTATACAAACCACTTCTGTCCTTCACTACCTGATAGGCTCTGCCAGTAGGGGGTGCTAAAGGGAGACTAGAAGGCTGGAGAGGGAAGAATAAGACTTCACTCTGTTTCTTATTCCTAGGAGTGTCACCCCAGCAATGCTGCTTCACCCTTGCAGCTACTCTTCCTTCCTGTAACAGAGTTGAATCTGTAGCAGTGTTTCCAACTTCTGCTTTATTGTGTCTCCCTAAAAGATGCCAGCTCAGCTGTCTGGCACCCTCTCCTCAAAGGTCTGGGTCCCAGGTTCATGAACACCTGCCTCCGAATTTATAGACACCAACACCAGCTGGGCATAGGTCTGAGTTCCATTACACAGACCACCTCCCCCTCCTCCAAGCCCTAAATTGTAATCGTTCCAATTCCTTTCCATTGTTCCTCTAGATCTACAGTGCTAGTTGCTTCCTACATGTGTTACATCCATGATACCTTACAGTTTTTTTGTGTTTCGTTTTTTTGTTTTTTTGCCTTTTGAGTTACCCAGTTAACACCTCTGTACTGAGTTAACAGTTCTTTACATTAAGTTCTCTGTTAGAATAACTAATACCATCTCCCTCTTTGAACCTGACTCAGGGTCCTGACTAATGCAACTAGTATTACAACACAGCCTTGGGAGAGATAAGACTGGAGTATCTATCATAATAAGTATTTCTCATGACTTTTTTCAACTGGGGAAGCTTACCTTGTTCTGGAATGACCTCGAAATATGCCCGGATTCCTGATAGCCTTGGTATCTGAGGAGACTTAAATATCACCAACATGAGATTATTTGTCGAAACAAATGACATTAATGTTCTTGTGGGTTCACAAATTCTGAAACCAGATAACAAAACAAAAGCACATAAATAATAGGTTATTGAGGATCGGACCTCCATCCACCGCTAATTCCACACATTTCTTGGGCCATCCACACAGTTCCTGTGAATCAGACTCTACCAGCCAGGTCTTCATCAATTAGTGGCCAGAAGGGAACTACAGATGGAGCGGAGCTGATATAGCTGCAGAAATTTTTGTCCAGTGACTAATGAAGAATTCTCTTGGATGGCTGTCACTGGACACTCCTTGAGAGCAAACAAGGTATACAGGCAGGGTATTTAATTGCTAAAGTCATGGGCTCTTCACCAGGGAAAACTGGGTTCAAAACTCAGCTCTATCACTTAACTGGGCAATGAAGTAACTAGCTCTTCATAAATGCCAGTTTCCCAACTCTGAAATGGTAGCAATAATAACAGTATACTCCTCATAGCATTGTGGTGAGGATTAAATGAGATAATAACTAAATATGTCTGGGAATAGTGAAAAGAAACCAAAAACAGTGATTGAGGGGTGAGCGTCAGTGACAAACTTACTTTTCACTACAAATCTTTAGACACTGTTTGAATTTTTAACATGTTCATTCACCACCAAAATATAAATAAATAATACTTACATAAAATACTATTATATACATACATAAACACCATTTAAAATGATAAGGTAATTCATATGCCCTTTAGCACAACGAGTAAAAATAGCAAATTCTTAATAAAGCCTAACTGACATTACTAGGTTACCAAAATATTAAGCACTCATAAAAAGATGTCTACTAGTGAGTAAGAAATACTAGGATATGTATATGTATACGTGTGTGTAATTATGTACACGTATGAATGAAAGAATGTATGCAAAAATATAACAGACATTTATTCTGGGTAATGGGAATGGAAGATAATTGACATTGTTTTCTCTGATTGACCTCATTTTCACAATAAACATTGTGTTATCTTTATAAGGAAAATAAATTGTTTTACTAATGCTATGCAATTATAATAGAATATTCATTCTCACATTCTATTGAAACAGTAGCCTTCACTGTGATTGCAATGAAAGTGAAATTAAACCAAAAAAATGTGAAATATATATCAAAACTATTGACTGAAGTTCCCAATGATTTTGACTGTTGTATGCTACAAGTGAAAAGCAAACACTGTGTCTGATAGGCTCTGGCTAAGACAGGGGGCACTAAACAGGGCACGGGTCAATCTTTGACCTCATGAGTATATACAAAAATGGTTTAAAAAAATCCAAAGGCAAGCCAGATACTGCAAGAGAGAGACATTGTAAAAATTATTTTCACTTGCCAACCAGAGTGCCTGCATAATACCTATACAAGATGGTGCTCCGGATTGGCATGAGGGAGTCGTAAATGGTCAGGGAGTCGGTGACACAGTTGTCGGCTTCAATCTGGACGGACTCTATTGAGAGACGGATCAGGTGGCCCACTATGGCCACCAGCTTGAAGTGGCACATCAGCCTCCCTGAGGTTGCCGAAATCTCCAGAGGGTAGCGGAGAGACAGGTGATCTGCGTAGAAGTACTGAGAGCAGCCTTTGTCTGTGGAGACAGCACTTTATTTTGCTTTGTTTTGTTTTAGGAATGATTTTTCTAGAAATCTTTATAGAAGAGTAAAGAGCAAAAGAGCTCACATGGAGAATATCTGCTGTCTTTGCCAGCCTGGAATCCACTCTCATCTCTTCTGATAACAGCACCTAGATTTTACTTTGAGAAACTACACCTACCCTGTCCATGTGGCTTGGTTGGGGTTAAACTCACCCTAGGTCCAGAAGTGAGCACACGACCCAGACTGACCAATCAGAGCCAAAGCAGCTGTTTCAGGAGTGGGCACGTCAGTCAATTTGAGACAATGAAACTCAGCCCAAGGACTTCTCAAAATACAGGTGAGATTTTTTTTCCACCATGGGAGCTAAACTGATAAATCATAAGCTTGGATCTGCTGGTGGCCATTTATGCCACCACATTGGAAGAACCCACCTGATGAAGTCTCAGCAGAAAAAAACAAAAATGCAGAGTCCTGACAATATTTTATCTTAGAACCTGGACCCAACCATGCCTGCAGCCAGCATATTCCACGTATGTCCCAGTTATATGAGGCAATCACGTTTCTTTTGTGCTTAAGCTAGTTTGAATATACTATATCTGTCACTTGCAACGGAAAGAACACTGACAAACACCAGCATGTGAACAGGAAAACTACAGCCCAAAAGGATACTGATTTGGAGGCAGTTGGGGATGGGGAGGTTGGAGGGCAGGGGAGAAACCACAGACATAATTTACCAGATCCTATGGTTGAAGAGTAATCTGACCGAAGCCCAGCTGCATTGAAAAAGCACATAGAAAAAACACTATCAGTCCCAGCATTTCATTTTGTTAGAATTTTGCTTAGTAAAAATATCTTGTCCTTTAAAAGCAATCCAACATATCTTGGATTTGCTTTAAAATAATACTGTGGGGGTAAGAGGGAGGTTGTTTAGGTATTTAGACATCAAATAGGACAGCTATGAGTTGATAGTTGTTGAAGCTGAGCAAAGTGTGTAAGAGTTCATTAAACAATTCTCTTTACTTTTGTGCTTGAAATCATCTGCTGTAACAACTTTTAAACATTTTTTGAAGATAAAAAAGCAACTAAACATGGTAATAATTGGTTCTATATCTGAAGTAGTATATGTGGTACAGAATTTTCCACTAGAGATTTTTTTATTGATTCATTACTTATTACAAATACTTATCAACCTACTATATGCCTAACATATATATATAATTTAAATCAAAATAGAAAACTGCATAAATTTTGGGTTAGACAATAATTAAACCATTTTACTGTCAAGATAAATGATGGACTTTGCATTCTGACTGTGTTTTGGGCAGGTCATTTTGGAGCATTGGGGCACACTATAGAACACAGGCGCAGTTCTGTCTGAACAAGGGAAGAAACAAGGAAGGTAAACCTCAGCAAAATTTTCCTTCTCCAGGACCTTATCCCTTGGAGCCTTAGTTTGAAGATGCATGAAGCCAAATTAAATATAGAAAAGGGTACGCTTTAAGAAATTCATTTTCATGTGTATTCTGACCCCAATTCTATTGTCTAATCACTGTATATAACACTTAGCAACTTCTTTTATCAATGTAGCTCCAATGTCTTCAGCTAATCCTGTTCCACTGGGATTGTGGAGAAGAATACAGTCATTCCTCAGTATCCACAGGGGATTGGATCCAAGACACCCAAGGATACCAAAATTCATGAATGCTCAAATCCCTTATGTAAAATGGCATAGTATTTGCATAAAACCTATGCACATCCTCCTGTATACTTTAAATCATCTCTAGATTACTTCTAATACCTAATACAGTGTAAATGCTGTGTAAATAGTTGCCAGCCTGTGGCAAATTCAAGTTTTGCTTTTTGGAACTTTCTAGAATTTTTTTTCCAAATGTTTTCTATCCATGGTTGGCTGAATCCACGAATGCGAAGTCCATGGATATAGAGGGAAGACTGTACTTCACGGCAACATTGACTACGACAATGACAGTATCAAGAGTGCTGCAGGAAGGAGTGCTTGAAGGAGAATTACCCAACAATCACCATTTAGTACCACAGAGTCCATGTCCACAGCCAGACCCTGCAGGCTCCCCACGGAGGTCCGGTTTATGATGCTTGTCTGGATGGAGTCCTTCAAGATGGCAGCCACACAGTCCTCACAGAAGATATGGCCCTTGGCATGTGGCATGACAAACACAAGCCAAAAGTGAACAAGGAGGCCACCTTTGTTGTTACTGCTGTAGTGAAAAGAGAAAGAAGTCCAGGTACCTCTTAGGAAGTAGACTTTCATAAGGAGCCAGTGACCCAAGTGATAAATTCAAGGTGAGGCCAATGGACACATCTTTCAACTGACACATCTTTCAACATCTTTCAAGTTCATCTTTCAACTAACTTCCTTCTTTAGGAAGCCATTGACTCCTATCATGGGAATTTGGAAAGGAAAGCATCATGGTATGTGTATTCTTGTGCTGTGTTCAGATCTAGAACTGTTAGTATATTTTGCATCTCCATGGAGAATATACTATTTCTATGGATGTCAATCAGTATTCACTGCTATTACAAATAACAACAGTTAGAATGTTTGATACCTCACCATGTCCACACACAGTGCTAAAGCTGCTTTATCCCATTTAATCTTTTGAGGAAGGTCCTGTTACGCTTCCAGTTTTACAGATGAGGAAATTAAGGTCACCTACAACTCAAAATCACACAGCTACTGAGTAGCAAGTCAGGAATCAAGCCTAATTTGGTTTTCAATCTGACCCTGGAGTAGGAGCTCCTACCTGCACAAATATTGTCATATTTTATGAAAAAAACATAAGATAGTGTTCTATAGCACATAATTTGGGAAATGGAAGGTGAAGGAGAAGAAACAAATTGCTTTACTCCAAGACTTCTCAGTGCCTTTAATCTGCCCAAACGGATTGTGAATCTCTGCAGATATATCAGGGGTGGGGGGAGATGGGATACAGTACAAGGCACACACAGTTTCCTAAAAATTATTTGACCATGAGATCCTTCTTTGCTCAGAAGATCTCTAGTGACCAGTTTTTCACTGAACATATTTTGAGAGACACTGACTGGTCTGTGTTTTCTGTTTGCCCTCACCCAATATAGTGGACGTGTTTATGGTCATTTTGCCCAGTGGCATTAATACAAAGGTCTAGGATCCCAGTTCTGGAAAGAGGGCAGGCTTTGGCAAATGAAGAAAAAAACTCAGCATGATAGCATGACAAAGAGTTCAGCTGCAGGTTTCCCTGGTGGCGCAGTGTTTAAGAATCCGCCTGCCAATGCAGGGCACACGGGTTCGAGTCCTGGTCCACGAAGATCCCACATGCCACGGAGCAACTAAGCCGATGCTCCACAACTAATGAGCCGGAGCTCTAGAGCCCCCGAGCCACAACTTCTGAGTCTCGTGTGCCACAACTACTGAAGCCCACGCACCTAGAGCCGGTGCTCCGCAACAAGAGAAGCCACTGCAATGAGAAGCCTGTGCACCACAGTGAAGAGTAGCCCCTGCTCACTGCAACTAGAGAAAGCCCGCGCGCAGCAACGAAGACCCAACGCAGCCAAAAATAAAGGCATACATACATACGTACATAAAGTCTTTAAAATAAATAAATAAAAGGGGTAAAAAAAGAGTTGGGTTGCTATTGTGCTAGAAGGGTATTAACCCACAACTGCCCCCAAGTGGTTACTTGAGAATGGCTCTCTTTCAGCCCTTCCACAGCCTTTTGAGGTATTACAGCAGTGAACATAGAAGTCCCAAAGCAAGGGACATTCATTACCTGACATCTGCAACTACCGACTGCTGGTAAAATTTGGAGAAGGCAGATGTTGTATAAACCAGGTTTACCTGCAAAAGAAGAACCAAGATGTCTGAAGTCTTTCAAATTGGCTTCCTCTCATGATACCCAGTGTGCCGTAGGTCCAAGCTCTGACAGTTAGCAAGGTGAAAAGCAAGGCTCAAACTAAAGGCCTCTAAGGCCAAACCCAGACATTATTCCTTGAATTCAAATAAATTCTTACTTCCTGTATCAGGGTTACTTACTGTCATTCTGCTCTCTGTGAAGATTAATCAGCTACCTTTATTCATTTATTGCTGTCTTTAGACACCCTAACCAAGCTTAACTGCTGCATTCTGCCTACTCCAAAAGTTAATTTTCTCCACAATGAATAAGCGAAACTCCTTTAAGCGTATTTACAAGGTATTCTGCCCAACCTCTTCTACCAATGCACGCCACGGAAAATGTATATTAGCCGCTAGAGGGCGCGTGGTGCCCACAGTCCAACTTCCATATCCCACTGCAGAACTCTCGTTTCCAGGGACACACCCAGATCTTTTAAAACACCATAAATGGATCTCAAAAGAGAGCTATTTCAGTCAATTGACTGTTTGCCCTTACTTAGCATTTCTAAAACCAATTTCTTCTGCCAAATCTTCTCCTCCTGTAGTCCCCTTTTTACATAATAGCAAAATCACCTAACTAATTGCCCAGGAACAAAAAACAAAAAACGAAAAACCTTAGAAATAATATAGCATTGTGGAAAAAAATGGGCCATGGAGTTTAAATTCACTGTGCAACACAGAACACATTACCAAGGCCTGCTGAGCTTCTTTTTTTTCTTTTTCTCTCTTTTTTTTACATCTTTATTGGAGTATAATTGCTTTACAATGGTGTGTTAGTTTCTGCTTTACAACAAAGTGAATCAGCTATATATATACATATGTCCCCATATCTCTTCCCTCTTGCGTCTCCCTCCCTCCCACCCTCCTATCCCACCCCTCTAGGTGGTCACAAAGCACCGACCTGATCTCCCTGTGCTATGTGGCTGCTTCCCACTAGCTATCTATTTTACGTTTGGTAGTGTATATATGTCCATGCCACTCTCTCACTTTGTCCCAGTTTACCCTTCCCCCTCCCCGTATCCTCAAGTCCATTCTCTAGTAGGTCTGTGTCTTTATTCCCATCTTGCCCCTAGGTTCTTCATGACCTTTTTTTTTTTTTTAGATTCCATATATATGTGTTAGCATACGGTATTTGTTTTTCTCTTTCTTTTTTTCTTTTTTTTTGTTTTGTTGTTTTGTTTTTAACTTCTTTATTGGAGTATAATTGCTCTACAATGGTGTGTTAGTTTCTGCTGTATAACAAAGTGGATCAGCTATACATATACATATATCCCCGTATACCCTCCCTCTTGCGTTTCCCTCCCACCCTCGCTATCCCACCCCTCTAGGTGGTCACAAAGCCCCGAGGTGATCTCTCTGTGCTATGCGGCTGCTTCCCACTGGCTATCTATTTTACGTTTGGTAGTGTATATATGTCCATGATATTCTCTCACTTTGTCACAGCTTACCCTTCCCCCTCCCATATCCTCAAGTCCATTCTCTAGTAGGTCTGTGTCTTTATTCCTGTCTTACCCCTAGGTTATTCATGACATTTTTTTTCTTTTTTCCTTAGATTCCATATATATGTGTTAGTGTACGGTATTTGTTTTTCTCTTTCTGTCTCTCTCTTTTTTAATCTGTAAAGTGGTGATCAAAATGCCTACCTCTTTGGGTGGGATGTTAAATAACTATAATAAAATGCATTGAGTGCAATACTAACTATACAAATGGGGTCTACACAAAGCCAGCATTGACTCTGCAGGAGGCCGGGGAGGATTTCACAGAGAAGGAGGCTTTTTGATGGGTCATGAATGATGGGTGGAATTTCACTCCATAGAAATTGGACAGATGGCTTTAGGTCCTGAGTGAATAGCAGCAGAAACCAGGGCTGCCAGACATGTAAATGCAATGATTATTCATAACACAAGTAATGACTGCCTTAGATCACAAGGTTTCTGTTGGGAGAAAATGGTAAGGAATGAGACTGGGACAATCAGGGGACAGATTTAGAAAAGTGCTTGCCTGCTATTCTTAAGAATCAGTATTTTATCTGGCTATTCTTAAGAATCAGTATTGTATCCTTAAGCCAAAGGAGAAATGTTATTTTTGAAGGATAACTTCAGCAGCAGAGAGGAATGGCTTTGGGTGTTGAAGGAAGAATACTGCCTGGGATTGGAAAAAATGGTAAAGAGATTTTAAAAGAATGTCCATCTCCTTGGGCTAATTTGAGGGATAATTGATATATTGAAATGGTAAAGGGTTTTACACTTTACCCAGTATATAGGAGGCCTTCAATCAATAAAAGCCACTATGCCTGCTACCGTCTTTGCTCTCTCTCTCTCTCTCAGCCCTTCTTCATTTTACACTGCAGAGCGCCTGTCACTGCAGGAGAGTCGCCACTGCTAGGCCACCCTCTCCATTACTGTGCAGATGCAAACTGGCAGAAACTTTCTATTGGTAATAGGTACCAAGAGCCATGATAAATATTCTTCTGTGTGACCAATTATACTTTTAGGAAATCAGCTAAGGAAGTAATCAGAGATACAAACAATTTACATGGCAGTTTTGTTATAGTGTTATCTGTTAATAGCAAAAATTGGAAACAACTTAAATATCCAATAAAAAGGGACTTGCCAACTTGAAGCTATCAAAACTTATGCTTTTTAAAGAATATGAAAAAAAAAAAAAAGAATATGAACTTGCATAGAGACATGCAATCTTATGTCAAGAGGAAAAAGTCAGATTATAAAACTGAATATCTACTAATACTCCAATATTGCCCTATGTCCTGTGTCTACGTGGTCCAGAATCAAAAGGGGCTCTATCTCTGGAGACGATGTTAAAGGAGATTATATTTTTAAAGTACTTTTGTAAATTTTTACAATAAATACTTATCAGTTCTACAATAAGAAAGGTTTTTTTTTTTTTTAAGTGAAGAGATACCAGTGCATCAAGGTTGAAATAAATCTGTATGGATCACAGAATTAATCAGTATGCATGTAATTTCTGTACTGGAAGGCATCTTAAATATCACCTGATCCAATTCTTTTATTTTAGAGATAAGAAAAACTGAAGCTCAGAGAGCCATTTCTTTTTAATTTCAGGAGAAAAAAAAAAAAGCAATTCTATCAAATAAACAATTTTATCTTACAACCAAGATGAGCTAAATCCCATGTTTCCCTGAGTTCTTCCTTCATCCACCCTGCTCACCTGTGACACTGTAACCCCAACCCCTCATCCCTTACCCCCTGACCTCAACTTCCCCAGCCTTTCAAGATCCCCCCCGTCACCTCACCACTTGTTGCACGGTCCGGGCCACTGATAGAAATTCCCTGGACTCCTTCTGTCGGTATTCAGGAAGAAACTCAATGTTGGTGATGCGAAACATCCCAGCAAAGTAAAAAGCATCTCTGCTTTCTGTCTTACCTGTAAGAGAGGAGAGAAGGTGGTTAGGAGTCTTTCCATCTGTGTGACAGTGAGGCATTGTCTGATATATGTCACTATCGGGGTCCTGAAATGATTTTATTTTAGACAGCTTCTTTAAGCAGTTTTTTAAAATAATTTATTTAATTTATTTATTTGTGGCTGCACTGGGTCTTTGTTGCTGCGTGAAGGCTTTCTCTAGTTGCTGTGAGCGGGAGATACTCTTCGTTGCGGTGCACGTGTTTCTCATTGCGGTGGCTTCTCTTGTTGTGGAGCACAGGCTCTAGGTGTCCAGGCTTCAGTAGTTGTGGCTCGTGGGGTCTAGAGTGCAGGCTCACTAGTTGTGGTGCACGGGCTTAGTTGCTCCGCAGCATGTGGGATCTTCCCGGACCAGGGCTTGAACCTGTGTCCCCTGCATTGGCAGGCATTGGCAGGCAGATCCTTAACCACTGTGCCACTAGGGAAGTCCTAGACAGCTTCATATTTTACAGACTGTGAAGCTCTAAATGTAGTTAATAACATCTCTTCTGGACTTCCCTGGTGGGAAGAGCCAGGCAAAGCAAGATGATAGGCCAAAGGAAACCCAGAAGAAATGCCCCATATAAGTGATTCAAACTACCACGAGGGTGCATCTCTCTCTCTCTGAGTCCACCCATGTGTCTATCTACACTTACTCTTTTTTCTCCTAATAAACACTTCACTTGTTTCACTACTTTCCATCTCTATGTGGAAATTCATTTCTACAAAGCCATGGGCCAGGGTCTTATCACTGGCCACTGGCCTTCATGGTCTAGTGGCTAAGGTTCGGTGCTCTCACTGCTGTGACCTGACTTCAAACTCTGGCCAGGGAACTGAAATCCTGCTTCAAGCTGATGCAGGCTGAGGCCACCTGAGATCAACTCCTGCTCAAAAACTCTGCCCAGGGAAGACCATGGGACTGGGCATCAGGTGGGCCAGAAACTGCTGTGAAGACAGACAAAGACATTGCTGTGTCTGAGATGCCTTCAGGCACCTGGGAATAGCCTAGGGAGATGAGGGACTCTCCTTTCAGCCATTCCTTTTTGTTACAAGGTCTTACGGGTATGAGGCATCACTCCCAGGCTCTCATGGCTGTGGTACCTTTCTTTCCTGTGACACATGCCCCACGGTATCATAGCTTCTTTCTGCATGTCTGTCTTTCTAGATGAACAGTAAATTCTTGTCCTTCAACCCCTAGCACAGGGTAGCGAGTGTCTGACTTAGCTTTCAAGCTCAGTAAATGTTCCTGGGAAGGAAGAGAGAGAGGAAGAGAGGGAGGGAATAATCTCTCTTAGCACAATGCCCAGTGCGTGGAAATGCTAAATAAGTGATGGCTGAATTAAAAAGAAGGTGCAGCTTCTGTGAAGGACAGGGAACAGCCTCCCTGTGTGACCCATCCAGGCTCACATTAGCCCTGTAGTGTAGTGAGGCTGTGGAGAGTGGGGAAGGGGCCAGAGGCCTGAGCTCCTGTCCTAGATTTGTTCTTTGAAGTTATGAAACTGAGCCCCCTAAAACTGGTTTCTCTGCCAAGGTTATGTCTAAGCTCTCTAACCAAAACTTTACTCCCTTTCTTGTCCTGTACTTGCTCACCTCAAGATTAAGGAGTAGCAAAGAAAAGGGGGGATTGAAACAGAGCAGGACCTTTCAAGGCCCTCCTGGGTACAAAAGCCTTTCCATTTTCCCCATTTCTTGTTTGTAGGAAAAAGGCTTCAGCCTCCCAGAGCTTCCCTGAGTTCCAAAAGGCAGATTCAAACAGTTACTAATTAGAAGTGAGGGAATGCAGAAACAAAGGAAAAGCAGTCAAGAAACAATAGTGCAGAGTCCTAGTTCCTCCTTAAAGGATAAACCTAATAATCTGATACATAACTTTGAGTTCTTCTATAGGAACTAAGGACCCATCCAAGTGGAGGATGGTGACTTCAGGCTGAGCACAATCACGTAGACCCCAGACTGGTTGGAACCAGAAGGCTGATGGTTGAGATTCCTGAAATACCATCCTGTTACCTCACCACCAACCATCAGAAGAAAGTCACACACCCCATAGCCCTCCCCAACAAAATTTGCCTTTAAAAACTCTTCCTTGAAGACCATCAGGGAGTTAGGGTCTTTTGAGCATGAACTGTCCATTCTCCTTGTTTGGCCCTTAAAATAAACCTTTCTCTGCTCCAAACCCCAACATTTCGATTTGTTTGGCCTCACTGTACATCAGGCACATGAACTTAGGTTCAACAAAAGTTATGTTGAGGCAGGAGATAGATGGGCCCTCAAGGCAAACAGTTTGAGTTCATTCCCTGTGGACCATACTCCAGATGGGAATAACAGGACAATTGAGAGAGGACACTGGGCCCTGCCCAGATAGAAGATAAGAGACCACATATTTTATTCTCAAAGTCAGGAGACCTCTCCGCCTACACATGCGTAGACCTCCAAGTGCCCAAATCTACCCATACGCCTCTTTGGTTGAATCCTTCTTGGCTAAGAGATGCACATGCACACATGGAAAGATCCTAAGATATACCAAATATGGACTCTGAACTAGGCAAATCAAAATGATTGGCCAAAGGAGACATGGAAGAAATGCCCCATAAAAGTGATTCAAACTGCCACTTCGCGACTCTCTCTCTGAGCCTGCGCATGTGTCTATCCACACACACTGTACTTCTTTTTCCCCTAATAAACACTTTACTTGTTTCACTACTTCCTGCCTTTGTGGGAGTTCTTTTTTCTGCAAAGCCATAGGGCCAGGGCCTTGTCACTGACCACTAGTCTAGTGGCTAGGATTCGGTGCTCTCCTGGCTCAATCCCTGGATGGGAACCAAAACTCTACTTCAAGCCACTGCAGGCCGAGGCCACCCAAGATCAATGTAACCTTGGACAAATCACCTTGCCTCACTAGGCCTCTTGTATAAAGCAATAGTTGTTTTTGTCTTTGATTTTACCAAGAAAGTCCTTAGATTTTTTTTTTCTGTTGCAGATTCTTTAAAATTTGAATGAAAGCTATGACTTCTACCTAGAAGCTCACACGTCCTTCTTCTATCAGTAAGTAATCAAGGGATAAGCAATGCAAGAGAGATCAATTTAGCCTTCAACCAGATTACATTTGTCTAACTCTTGAGCTCAGCCTAACATACAAGCCCTCCATGTGAAACTGAGGAAGACCCTGTGGGGCCATCCTGGGCACAAAAGCCTTTCTGTGTCTCCCTTTTTCTTATTTGCAAAAAAAAGAAAAAAGTCTTCTGCCTCTTAGACCTTCCTGAATACAAAGAGCAGATTCAGACAGCTGCTAATCAGGGAAGTGAGGGAATGCAGAAACAAAGGAACAATCAAGAAACTATAGTCCAGGATTCTGATTCCTCCTCAAGGAATATACATAACAATATCTTTGAGTTCTTCTGCAAGAACTAAGACCACACACAGGTGGAGGATCATAACTTCAGGATGAGCACAAGGTTCCTGGAATACCACCCTGTTACCTCACCACCAACCAATCTGAGGAAAGTCACACACCCTGCAGTTCTCACCCCAAATTTTGCCTATAAAAACTTCTCCTCCAAAACCATCAGGGAGTTCAGTTTTTCTGAGCACGAGTTACCCTTTCTCCTTGCTTGGCCCTGCAATAAACCTTTCTCTGACCCAAGCTCCATTTTGTTTCATTTGGTCTCACTGTGTGTTGAGCACACAAACTTATTTTCAGTAACAAATGGTTTTCCTGATGAGCTGTCCATCTCATTTCTGTTAAAAAAAAAAAAAAAATCACAAGTCCCAAATGGAGTCCTTTGCTCCCAAGACTGCAAACCAAGACTTAATTACAGTTTCACATTCTCTCAAGGAATGTGACCTTTAAACAGAAATTTCCTGATCAACACTAGTGTGATAATCTACATGATAAAGACCCCTGCTGTTCCCTTCCCCCAAAATTTGATGGCCTGGCCTGAAACAATCCTTTCTTTTCTTTTGCTAATAGCTTCCTTGCCCCACCCTCCTTCTGCCTATAAAAACCTTCCATTTTTTACACCCCCTCAGAAAGCCCTTTTATTTACTAGAAGGGATGCTGCCATTGAATAAAGCCAATTAGATCATCAGATTTACTTGGTTGAATTTTTGTTTTTTAACATTTCTCAAGGCCACCCTCCATGCCCAAATTTCATCTACCAAAACTAACCCCTGTTTTTTGTTGAACAATTCTCACTTACTTATACCAGTTTTCCTTTGCTTGTACTGGTCTGTTTTGCTGAAATGCCCTTAACTGATTTTCACACAACCAACAAATTAACTCTTCACAATGATGTCCCGAAACCTTGTACAAAAATGCAAGGGCAATGCAAATATATCAGTTTAGGGCTGGCAGAGAGCTGAAGGGAAATAAACTGGTTTGCTCTGGATTGGGGTTGTGTGTCTTTTGTGTTTTTCTTAATTGCTCATTGACTTGACAGCCCCCACTAGTCTGTAAAGACAGATTCTTTCCTGTCTACCACTCTGTTCCATGCTTATCACAGAGCTCAGCTCATAGTGGGCACTCCCAAGATGTGTCAAATGAATTTTCAAGAACCAGTTCATGAAGACTTATCTAGACTCTATCCCTGGGCAGGTTGTTGGATGTCTCCCTTCTGTGATTGCAAAGTAATTGCTTGAGAAAAAAAAAAAAAAAGTCAACTCACACTCCCTCTCTAGTACTGAACTATGAGATTTTTTGAAAGTAGAAAAATGCATCTGTGAGCTTTTTGAAGGTAGGAGATGTATCTTGGTGTGCCTGATATCTTATATTGTGCCACACAAATTATAGGTGGTCAATTTCTATATGTAAATGAACTGAACTGTTCAAGACAATATTCATTCATTTTTTGCCTATAAATCTAGCTTTCCAACCAAATTTTAATATCTTTGAGAGTACACATATCTTGTATCAAGTATATTAATATGCGTAGGGTGGGAAGTCCAACATAAATCAATAAATGCTGTACTTACTGAGCTGCTTGGGTAAGTACTCTCTAAGGAAGAACTTAGTTATGACTCCTATCCAAAAGGATCAATAAGACTGACAAAAACAATCAATTGGATAAATAAAAACATAAAAACAGAGGAGAAGGGCTTTCCTGGTGGTGCAGTGGTTGAGAGTCCGCCTGCCGATGCAGGGGACACGGGTTCGTGCCCCGGTCTGGGAAGATCCTGCATGTCGCGGAGCGGCTGGGCCCGTGAGCCATGGCCGCTGAGCCTGTGCGTCCGGAGCCTGTGCTCCACAACGGGAGAGGTCACAACAGTGAGAGGCCCGCGTACCGCAAAAAAAAAAAAAAAAAAAAAAAAACAGAGGAGAGAAAGACGCATGAGTAAAATGAAGCTCAGGGAGCTAGAAATCTAAGGTTGCCTAGAAACAGGCAGTGGGTGGATGAGGAAATAAAACAGCTTAGCGTTCCATTCATTTTTTAAAGCTAAAAATGCATTACATTTCTGAACCAGTCAGAAGCTCCTGAGCATTCTCCTCAGCTCTTCTCATCCTATTCCCCCATCTCTGCTCCTCTGGGAAGAAAGCAGTGGTGGTAAAAGAAGAAATGGGAAAGACAATTCTGGCTTCTTCCTTAAAACCTCAACAGTTTTGAAAATGACTGTCAGTCTGAGAAATAAGAAAATTCTATCAGAAACCCCCAAGGTCAGATCAGGCCTGCATTGCTGATGCAGAACTCACAAGGCAAGACTTAACCCCAAAGGTACACAGATTTCAACTCACTGATATAGAGCCACAGCAGTGTCCAGGCTACGACCGCTAAGATGAACAAAAATACTGTGAAGAGAATGATTTTGATTTGGACGTTCCAAAAGGGAGCTTTCTTCTTGAGTTGCTTCTTGGGTTTGGGTTTGGGTTTGTTGACGGGTTTTCTTGGTGGTCGTCTCCCTGGCAGCTTCCCTTGGGCACTGACCACCTGAACTGAGATATTGGATATCTTCAAAAGAATGAAAGAGGTGTTAACAGTTAGAAGTAGTCTAGAGCTTAAATGCAACCACCTAGTCAGGAGAATCTTGATGCTAAAAGGCCTAAATAAGCCAAATTATTTACATAAGCATTGACTTGCATTGAATCACACAGTTAAGACCAATCAGAAAAAAACAGGAGGTATATGAACTCTAGTGATATGGTTCCCAGGTCCTCAACTGGTCCCCTCAACTCTCCAACTCTGCTAAACTGACACTGTAGAGGATAGGCCTGAATTTTATGGAGCGTAGACTAGAGGACCTGAAGGTCAGACAGGATTCTATGGGGGTTGATTCATCTGTCCACCACTCTGGGGATGTGTGTGTTTGTACGATATAGCTTTTCTCCCACAGTGTCTTCTGGGCTGAGGCAGATTGAAAGTAAGAATAGAAGTAAGTTTCTCAGAGAAACTAATTGATTTCTTAATTATGGTTTCGTGACCTGATGGTAATGATACCGAGCAGGACCCTGTGGGACTCCTGGGCACAAAAGCCTTTCTGTGTCCCCCATTTCTTGATTACAGGAAATAGGCTTCATTCAGCCTCCATGACCTCCCCTGAGTTCCAACAAGCTGGTTCAAACAGTTGCTAATTAGGGAAGGGAGGGGATGCAGAGACAAGGGAAGAAAAGTCAAAAGAAACAATAGTGCAGCCTTGGGGCAGGGTCCTGGTTCCCCATCAAGGGATATATATAACAGTATCTGTGAGCTGTTTTTCAGATACTGAAACCCCCACCAGGTAGGAGAAATTAACAGTATGCTGCCCACAAACACATAGACCCCAGATGGGTTGGAACCAGAAGTTACCTCACCACCAACCAGTCAGAAGATTGTCCATGAGCTGATCATGCCCTCTTTGAACCATTACTATAAAACTCCTCACTACCCCCTCCAGGTTGAAACACACAGTTTTGAGGGCCTTAGCCCACTGTGGCTCCCTTTGCCTGGTAAAGCAATAAAGCTATTCTTTTCTACTTCACCCAAAACTCTGTCTCCAAAAATTAATTCAGTGTTGGGGTACAGAGGCTGGATTCAGCTTCAGTAGGAAGAAAAATGTGAGGATGATGCTCTCGTTTGTGTAGAGATGCAGGACAAGGATCAAACTGATTGTTTTACCATTGCCTCACAAGCATACACTTCGAAGCCAGCCACTGAACTGGTCAGTGACTCAGGTTTTCAATACAAATGAAAGAATGATTAAAAAATAAAGAATGAAATAGGGGACTCATGTTAGATTAGAAAATTACCGGGTTTAGTGCAAGGTGTTCTGTGCAACAGGAAAAAATACATTATTTAACTCTTTCCCCTCCTCTTTTTTTCCTCTATCCTCTGTCATTTGATGCTGTCAATTCTTTAATAATGTAAGTGAGAGTTTAACTTCTTTGAAGGAGAGATTTATACATGTCAGGGTAACTAAACTTCAGTGACAAAATAACTTTTAAACACACATTCTTTTAAAGGCAAGAATATGGAGCACCAGTTCCAAAGAAATAATCTTTCGAGCTCTCCTCTAAGAATGCTCTCATTCTCTCTCTCTCACTGTTCCCTACAAAGTACATGTCTTCCAGTCTTTAATCCTACCAATTAATGGGATAATATGTGGCCAAGAACATTCTAAATTATTCATGGCTCCCTCATTCTTTTTGCCAAACACTCCTGTCAACCCCTGGAGTGAAATGTAGCTTATATGCCTCCTGCTGAAACTGAACTAGACCAGATCTCATCTAATGTGATGTCCTGCAGGACTGAGGATGGTGTTTCTAAAGAGAAAACTATTCTATTGTTGGATGACTTGACTATAGTGTCAAGCTACTTTCAAATATTCCCCCCAAGAAGTAAAAAAGGAAAACACACAGAAATGCTAGCCCATGTAGAACTGACAAGGTCAAGGTTTGGTCTTTAAGTGTGGGAACACATTATAGGCAGTCTCAGTTAGCCCTGATTAAATTTTAAAGTGGAATTTGTGTAGAGATCAGTACCATTTCCCTGGAGTTTTAGAAAAACAGCTGCAAATCAATTGCCAAGTACAGCACTTTAAAACAAGCTCAAATTTGTAAAATCCATTAAGTTCCAAAGGAAAGCTACGTATTTTATTATTGTTTCCTTTATTTTTGTAAAGTAACTCAGTCTCATTTTACTAAAAGGGTCAGCAATAAATGGCATTCGAGTAACAGAGAAGGCTTCTCTCGATGTACTTACATTCACATCAGCAGGTTTGGATGAAACATCGTTGTTTTCTTTGTCCATTTTTAGTTGTTCTGCAGGTGAACATCCAGAGGTACCTCCAAGCCAGTTTTCAGCCCCTTACATTCCCGCTTGAGAAGAATTGGTTGCCACATTCAAGCTAGCTTTCCGAGGAAAGGAATCAATTTACCTCCACCGGCTCCAGTTCAGAAACTGAAGCTGCCTCATTACTATATAGTGAATGTTAAAGGGACCTAGCAGAGAGCCTTGCAAACCCAAACTAAAGGCTTTTTAATGTTACCCTAATATGAGTCAGGCCTCTCAGAGCCCAGCCTCAAGGCAAGGTTGCCTCACGAGGATACAGTCCAACAACCCCCAAATATTTACAAGTCATTTATATTTTTGTCTGCACCTACTAAAGTATATTATGAGAGCTAATGTATAACCCTCAGCATTGCTTCTTAGAAATCCCCATGCTGCCCAGGGGAGGGTAAAATGGGTGAAGGGGGTGAATTGTATGGTGATAGATGGTGATTAGACTTAGGGTGATGATCACATTGTAGTGTATATAAATATCAGTTTATAATGTTGTACACCTGAAATTATATAATGTTTCATTCCAATTTTACCTCAATAAGAAAAAAAGAAAAGAAATTCCCCCCCACACACCCATTTCTCTTGCTGGCATCTCAAGCCAACTCCAGAAGCCTCACTGTCCAATTCTGCTCTTAGCTTTCCAGCTATACTCTCTGAAAATCCCTATCCAAGAGGTTGGGGGTTTCCCCCCCTTTTTTTCCCCCCTTCTCTTGCAGTTCTCAGTAAACCCAGGCCTTTCCTGATGAAAATCTTCTTTTCCCATCTCTCCCATTCGTCCCCATGTCGATCTGAATTAGGTTCAAGGGTAGGAAGCAGAGAGTAATCGTGAGATGCACCGTCAGGTTTTTCCTCAGCACACAGGTGGAACAAGCTGACACATTGCACCCCTTGTCCCTGTGACACAGACAGGCTTCCCTCTAGACACTAAGAATCAATGGAAAGCTGATCAATTGCCCTTTAAAGGGGAAGCACTGCTCTGCTGATTTGGACACAAACTCTGCATCATTCAGGGGATGGTCATAAAGAAGCAAGTGAGAAAGTGCCTACTGAAAGTGGTGGAAAATTACTAGTTAAAGCCTCACAAACAAATTATGTCATGTTGTACAAATCTGCTTCCTGGCTTTGTTATTTATTAATAACAGTGATGAAATGACTAATAATGTTTTAGCCTTTATAATGATAAGATTGGGAAATTTAAAGATTTCTTTAATTGCCCATCCTTTTTGTATTATTTCCCTTATTTCTAAAATTACGCATTTCACCAATACAAGTAAAATATATGTCCTGGGCAGTGGCACTGAGAAGACTTTCTTCTTGAGAGTCAAACTTTAGACAGGCTCCTCTGAGCCCTCTTTGTGACCAGGCCTCATTCTTGGGTCCTGACAGCAACTGCCTACCCAGTTGTAATAAGAATCTTGCTATCAGCTTAGTGAGAATCCCCCCTACTTTGATATCTGATCAAGTTCTTCATCCTCCATTCTTGATGTATAAATCCTTGTCCTGCCTTTAGCAAGAATCTATCTACCCTTGGTGTTTCCTCTTAGTCATCTCCCATCCACTGACCCCCTCACTCTGCTCATTTGCCATAAATGACCAGCTGTCTTTACTGTATTTGGAATTGAGCTAAATTCTATTCTGAAGACTCTTTCCCCTATTACACTAGTACTGAACAAAATCTGTCCTTACAGCTTTTCACCAGTGTGCCTCTGTTTCTCTTTGACACCAAGAATGGGAAAGGGGCAGCAAATCGTAGGAGGCTAAACTATATATACAGAATTTTAAAACAATCATAAAACCAACTACAGGCTAATTTTTTTTTTTAAATCTCCATTTGCCAGCAATTCTAAATAATTTCAGTGATAAAATACTTTTCTCTGAAAAAAATCTTTGGTATAAGTTCTAAACAATTGCTTCCATTACAACTGAGTTTTAATAATATATACATAAGCTTCAAAATGAGCACAGTTTTATAACTCATTGTTTAATAAATGAGAAATATTATATAGAAGTTAATTTGAAAAACTCCCATTTATACAGTTGGTCTCAAGCACAAGAGGACTCTATGACACATGCTCATTTTGAGAGTAAGTTTCTAACAGTTTGGAAACATTTAAGTTTACTTGGAGTAGAATCCTTGTCTCCTGTGGTACTGCATATTCCTGCACTTAAATAGAATATTCAACATAGGCAATAATAGTACAATTATTGTAAAGATGAAGAAACAGAATCGCAATTATTTCATATCTGTTACTCCATGTGACCATTCAAAATTATTTATATTTAAAATGTAAAACAAGTATACAGACTGTGAACTGCAAGGTATAATATTTTATATATAATATTTTTTCTGTAATACTTATTTTGTTAACTACTTTTTCTAGCAAAATTATGCATACAAAGTCGAATAAAACTTTTTACTGTGTTTTGTTATTGTTTTCTCACTTTATTCCATGATTATTACTGAAAATGTGTTCATTGTATCAACTCAAGGATTGTTTAAAAATGATCCCTTCCAGATGGATAGATATATGATAAAGTAAGTGTAGCAAATGTTAATGTAGAATCTAGGTGTGGATATATGCATTTACACTACAGAAGTTTTTCAAGTATATGTTTCAAATTTTTCTTGATAAAATGTTGGAGAGAAAATTATCAACTCCAGGAGTCAACTCTAGATAAGCCACTGGTTTTGAGAGGCAATAGCCAAGGCAGCTGGGGTACAGGAAAGTCTTGGTGAATGAGCTTGTATTCACCTCCTTTTGCTGGCATGGATGTTCTGGTGCAAAAATCCCTTCAATTCCCAGAACACATGGCCAAAGACAATCACAATGGCCAGATGTAAGCTAGTGCTTCCCATCACAAAGATCTTGAAAGACAGTGAAGAGGTTTCTGTTCCTTCCCCAGGAACAAAGGTCCCTGTGCTGAGGGAAGGGAGGTAGGTGTCTGCCCACTGGCTGGTGAGCAAATAGTGTGCAGTGAGCTGGGTCAGAGGAGAAATATCTCGCCATTGGATTCGGCAGTGATCGCTGAGAGCACATAACCTAGCCAATACATCAATTCATCGCATGAAAGTATTTAAAATGCTTCAACCTTCTGCCCAAAGATGAGCCCAGCACATCTGAAGGCCTGGGGGTAGGGCCAAGTCATCCATCTAACATGAGCAAGGTTCTGAGCCTCTGGCACAGAAGGCACTTAGCAAGGGGCGGTGGCGGGGGAGTGACACTTCCATCCTTGCCTAACCAGAGGAGACACCGGCTCTCCCGCAACAGATAAAGTTCTTTTCTGCTATTTAGGATCCACTTCTCTCTGTTATGACAGATAGCCATGTACAAAGTTGTCACCTGATCACCACTCACCACCAAGCTCTCTGCAGAGGGGAGTGAATCCTGAGGAAACACAAGGTTGCACAGCAGCCTGGGAAGCCAGCCTGCCACTTAACACTATCACCCTTAGGGTCCTGTAATAAAGGGACACAACAGTGATCCTAGCCTCTCTTTTCCTGCTGACTCACAGGGAGCTTGATCTTAATCTTTACATCATATCACATGGATTATTTTTAAAAATGAAATGACGTGGAGTGTCTTAGAGAGCCCCTAGATCTGGACTGTTGTAATATCCCCTTAACAGGTTTTCCTCGTCTAGGCTCATCCTTCCCATGTACACATCACTACTAAATACATCTTCCTAAAATAACTCTCCAGTGTCACCTCCGTCCTTGGCAATGGAGCCCAGTCTCCTTTTGTTTAGCTCCCTAGTCTGACATTCAAGGTCTTCCTCAGTGTGGTACCAAGCTACCTTTCTGTGTCCTCCCATCACATCTGTTAAACCTGCTCTGTCAAATCATGCAGTTTCAATGTATATTCATCCATTTGTTCACCTACCCTTCTGTTTACTCAATACGTATTGCATGCCTACTATGAGACAGAGGCCAAATATTTTTTAACTGAATAAACTATATCTCTGCCCTTAAAAAGCTCTCAATAGAGGAGGCAGACAGGCAAACCAATGATTACAACATTATGTAATAAGTGCTATCAAAGAGGTGTCAACAAAATGCCACAGAATCATAGAGGAGGCTGATATTAGCAGCCCTCTCCTTTGACTCTTCTGCCCCCAGTCCACATTACCTTATTCAAATCCTAACCACTTTCAACAGCTTACTTTCCTGCCAGCTTTTCAACCCCAGACCACAGCACTCTCTTCTTCCCCCAACTCAAAGTCTTAATTGTACATATCAGTACTTGAGACTTAAATAAAGTTATAATAATCCATCAAACATTACTTTGCAGCATCTCTCATGTTGTCTTGTCAGTTATTTAGCTTGTCATCTGAATATTCTATCTCCAAGCTCCTTGACCTCATATTAACCAATTATATCCGCAATGACTCTATTTCCAAATAAGGTCACATTCTAAGATAGTGGGAGTTTAAACTTCAGCTTGTCTTTGGAACAAATGACACAAGCCCATAACACCCTCAATTTCTGTAGGAGTGGGAGGGACTCTTGGAGGGTAGTCACTCCCAACAGAGTAAACTTGCTTTTAATGGACAGTATTGCAAACATTCTAAAGCCTGGTCATAGTCTGGGGCAGCTGCAGGTGGCATTCTAACCATATTATCTGGATGTTATCCTGAAACCCCACCATGCTCTTCTGACTCCTTTTCCCTCCCTGGTGAGGAGAGGGAAGGATGGTGTAGAATGACTGAGTCATGGTCCAAGAGGAGCTGTTAGTACATCATCCATGATCAGCCATATCAATACCAAGGGATGAATGTTCAGACAAGATTGTCTTACATTAGACCAGTAACGGGACAATAAGGTGGTGGATGGCTACCACATCTTCTCTTTCTGGTTCAATGGACACATTAAAAAGATCTCTTGGACTTCCCTGGTGGTGCAGTGGCTAAGAATCTGCCTGCCAATGCAGGGGACACGGGTTCGAGCCCTGGTCTGGGAAGACCCCACATGCTGCGGAGCAACTAAGCCTGTGTGCCATAACTACTGAGCCTGAGCTCTAGAGCCCGTGGTCTGCAACAAGAGAAGCCACCGCAATGAGAAGCCCACACACCACAATGAGAAGCCCACACACCACAATGAAGAGTAGTCTCCACTGGCCACAACTACAGAAAGCCCACATGCAGCAACAAAGACACAATGTGACCAAAAATAAATAAATAAATAAAATTATATTAAATAAATTGTGACCTTTCTCTCAGGTCACACAGATTGTAATTTAAAAAAAAAAAAAAGACCTCTTTCCCCTTTTTAAGTGTGTAATATAAAGAGTACTTAATTTAGTAAAAGCATGTGGTCAGGCTAAGGAGTACTTGAGTAAACTAATCCAGAAGTCATTCTACAACACTTCCCTTACCAGACAAACCTTAGAGGGTCAGATTGGCCCAAGTTGGTAAACAGCACTGTCACAGAGAGATCTGAATATATAGAGCTGGAAAAGTTCTGGCTCACTGTAGGTGCTGAATTAACTCAATGTTTGATAAAGGAATGAATCTGCTTCACTAAAAAGTATTGATTTTGGAAATTATGGAAAGGTCACTAGAATACAAAGGAATACTTTTTTAAATTCAACTTTAGAAAGCAGATGAGATCTAGGGTTCAAGATGGCAGAGTAGAAGGACATGCGCTCACTTCCTCTTGCGAGAGCACTGGAATCACAACTTACTGCTGAACAATCATCAACAGGAAGACACTAGAACTCACCAAAAAAGATACCTTACATCCAAAGACAAAAGAGAAGCCACAATGAGATGGTAGGAGGGGCACAATCACAGCAAAATCAAATCCCATACTGCTGGGTGGGTGACTCACAAACTGGAGAACACTTATACCACAGAAGTCCACCCACTGGACTTCCCAACCTGGGGGTCCGGCAATGGGAGGAGGAATTCCTAGAAAATCAGACTTTGAAGGCTAATGGGATTTGATTGCAAGGCTTTGACAGGACTGGGAGAAACAGAGACTCCAATCTTGGAGGACACAAACAGAGTAGTGTGCCCACTGGGACCCAGGGTAAGGAGCAGTGACCCCATAGGAGACTGAGCCACACCTACCTGCTAGTGTTGGAGGGTCTCCTGCAGAGGTGGGACAGAGGTGGCTGTGGCTCACCATGGGGACAAGGACACAGGCAGCAGAAGTTCTGGGAAGTACTCCTTGGGGTGAGCCCCCCCAGAGTCCGTCATTAGCCCCACCAAAGAGCCAGGTAGGTTCCAGTGCTGGGGTGCCTCAGGCCAAAAAACCAACAGGGAAGGAACCAAGCCCCACCCATCAGCAGACAAGTGGATTAAAATTTTACTGAACTCTGCCCATCAGAGCAACACCCAACTCTACCCACCACCAGTCCCTCTGATCAGGAAGCTTGCACAAGCCTCTTAGATGGCCTCATCCACCAGAGGGCAGAAAGCAGAAGCAAGAACTACAATTCTGCAGCCTGTGGAAGGAAATTCACAGAAAGATAGAAAGATAGACAGAAAGATAGACAAAATGAAAAGACAGAAGGCTTTGTACCAGATGAAGGAACAAGATAAAACCCCAGTAAAACAACTAAATGGAGATAGGCAACCTTCCAGAAAAAGAATTCAGAAAAATGATAGTGAAGATGATCCAGGACCTCGGAAAAAGAATGGAGGCAAAGATTCAGAAGATGCAAGAAATGTTTAACAAAGACCTAGAAGAATTAAAGAACAAACACCTAGAAGAATTAAAGAAAAAAAACAGAGATCAACAACACAATAACTGAAGTGAAAAATACACTAGAAGGAATCAATAGCAGAATAACGGAGGCAGAAGAACGGGTAAGTGACGTGGAAGACAGAATGGTGGAATTAACTGTCATGGAACAGAATAAAGAAAAAAGAATGAAAAGAAATGAAGACAGCCTAAGAGACTTCTGGGACAACATTAAATGCAACAACATTCACATTATAGGGATCCCAGGAAGAGAAGAGAGAGAAAAAGAACCTGAGAAAATATTTGAAGAGACTACAGTTGAAAACGTCCCTAACATGGGAAAGGAAATAGCCACCCAACTCCAGGGGTACAGAGAGTCCCAGGCAGGAAAACCCAAGGAGAAACATGCTGAGACACATAGTAATCAAACTGACAAAAATGAAAGACAAAGAAAAAGTATTGAAAACAACAAGGGAAAAACAACAAATAATATACAAGGGAACTTCCATAAGGTTAACAGCTGATTTCTCAGTAGAGATTCTACAAACCAGAAGGGAGTGGCACAGTATGTTTAAAGTAATGAAAGGGAAGAACCTACAACCAAGAGTACTATGCCCGGCAAGGATCTCATTCAGATTCGATGGAGAAATCAAAAGCTTTACAGACAAGCAAAACCTAAGGGAATTAAGCACCACCAAACCAACTCTACAAAAATATGCTAAAGCAACTTCTCTAAGTGGGAAACATAAGAGAAGAAAATGACCTACAAAACCAAACCCATAACAGTTAAGAAAAAGGTAATAGGAACATACATATGGATAATTACCTTAAATATGAATGGATTAAATGCTCCAACCAAAAGACACAGGCTTGTGGAATGGATACAAAAACAACACCCATATATATGCTGCCTACAAGAGACCCACTTCAGACCTAGGGGCACATACAGACTGAAAGTGAGGGGATGGAAAAAGATATTCCATGCAAATGTAAATCAAAAGAAAGCTGGAGTAGCAATACTCATATAAGATAAAAGAGACTTTAAAATAAAGAATGTTACAAGAGACAAGGAAGGACACTATATAATGATCAAGGGATCAATCAAAGAAGAAGATATAACAATTATAAACATATATGTATCCAACATAGGAGCACCACAATACATCAGGCAACTGTTAACAGCTATAAAAGAGGAAATCGACAGTAACATAATAATATTGGGGGACTTTAACACCTCATTTACACCAATGGACAGATCATCCAAACAGAAAATTAATAAGGAAACACAAGCTTTAAATAACACAATAGAACAGATAGATTTAATTGATATTTATAGCACATTCCTTCAAAAAACAGCAGATTACATTTTCTTCACAAGTGCACATGGAACATGCTCCAGGATAGATCACATCTTGGGTCACAATTCAAGCCTTGGTAAATTTATGAAAATTGAAATCATATTAAACATCTTTTCCAACCACAATGCTATGAGATTAGAAATCCATTACAGGGAAAAGAGCGTAAAAGACACAAACATATGGAGGCTAAACAATACGTTACTAAAGGACCAAGAGATCACTGAAGACATCAAAGAGGAATTCAAAAAATACCTAGAGACAAATTACAATGAAGACATGATGATCCAAAACCTATGGACTGCAGCAAAAACAGTTCTAAGAAGGAAGTTTATAGCTATACAAGCCTACCTCAAGAAACAAGAAAAATCTCAAATAAACAATCTCACCTTACACCTAAAGGAACTAGAGAAAGAAGAACAAACAAAACCCAAAGTTAGTAGAAGGAAAGAAATCATAAAGATCCGAGCAGAAATAAATGGAATAGAAACAAAGAAAACAATAGCAAAGATCAATAAAACTAAAACAGGTTCTTTGAGAAGTAAACTAAATTGATAAACCTGTAGCCAGACTCATCAAGAAAAAGAGGGAGAGGACTCATATCCATAAGATTAGAAATGAAAAAGGAGAAGTTACAATGGACAATGCAGAAATACAAAGCAACAAGGATGTCCACTCTCGCCACTATTATTCAACATAGTTTTGGAAGAACTAGCCATGGCAATCAGAGAAGAAAAAGAAATAAAATGAATACAAATTGGAAAAGAAGAAGTAAAACTGTCACTGTTTGCAGATGACATGATACTATACATACAGAATCCTAAAGATGCCACCAGAAAACTACTAGAGCTAATCAGTGAATTTGGTAAAGTTGCAGGATACAAAATTAATGCACAGAAATCTCTTGCATTCCAATACACTAACAATGAAAGATCAGATAGAGAAATTAAGGAAACAATCCCATTTACCATTGCAATAAAAAGAATAAAATATCTAGGAATAAACCTACCTAAGGAGGTAAAAGACCTGTACTCAAAAAACTATAAGACACTGGGACTTCCCTGGTGGCACAGCAGTTAAGAATCCGCCTGCCAGTGCAAGGGACATGGGTTAGAGCCCTGGTCCGGGAAAATCCCACATGCTGTGGAGCATGTAAGCCTGTGCACCACAACTACTGATCCTGCGCTCTAGAGCCCGCAAGCCACAACTACTGAACCCACACACTTACAGCCCGTGCTCTGCAGCAAGAGAAGCCACCAACGATGAGAAGCCCACGCACTGTAACAAGGAGTAGCCCCCACTCACCGCAACTAGAGAAAAGCCTGTGCACAGCAATGAAGACCCAACACAGAGAAAAATAAAATAAATAAATTTTAAAAAACAATTTGCAAGTATTATATAAAAATATATTTATAAAAACCAAAGCTACAAGACACTGATGAAAGAAATGAAAGATGACACAAACAGATGGAAAGATATACCATGTTCTTGGATTGGAAGAATCAATATTGTGAAAACAGCTATAC
The DNA here is from genome assembly GCF_951394435.1 of Stenella coeruleoalba. Lineage (NCBI taxonomy): Eukaryota > Metazoa > Chordata > Mammalia > Artiodactyla > Delphinidae > Stenella > Stenella coeruleoalba. The sequence continues at coordinate 86,293,673 of NC_137150.1, forward strand.
TACACAAAGCAATCTACAGATTCAGTGCAATCCCTTTCAAATTACCAGTGGCATTTTTTACAGAACTAGAACAAAAAATCTGAAAATTTGTATGGAGACACAAAAGACCCCAAATAGCCAAAGCAGTCTTGAGGGAAAAAAACAGAGCTGGAGGAATCAGACTCCCTGACTTCAGACTATACTACAAAGCTACAGTAAACAAGACAATATGGTACTGGCACAAAAACAGAAATATAGATCAATGGAACAGGATAGCAAGCCCAAAGATAAACCCACGCACATATGGTCACCTTATCTTTGATAAAGGAGGCAGGAAAGTACAGTGCAGAAAGGACAGCCTCTTCAATAAGTGGTGCTGGGAAAACTGGACAGGTACATGTAAAAGTATGAGATTAGAACACTCCGTAACACCATACACAAAAATAAGCTCAAAATGGATTAAAGACCTAAATGTAAGGCCAGAAAGTATCAAACTCTTAGAGGAAAACATAGGCAGAACACTCTATGACATAAATCACAGCAAGATCCTTTTTGACACACCTCCTAGAGAAATGGAAATAAAAACAAAAATAACAAATGGGACCTAATGAAACTTAAAAGCTTTTGCACAGCAAAGGAAGCCATAAACAAGACCAAAAGACAACCCTCAGAATGGGAGAAAATATTTGCAGATGAAGCAACTGACAAAGGATTAATCTCCAAATTTTACAAGCAGCTCATGCAGCTCAGTATCAAAAAAACAAACAACCCAATCCAAAAATGCACAGAAGACCTAAATAGACATTTCTCCAAAGAAGATATACAGACTGCCAACACACACATGAAAGAATGCTCAACATCATTAATCATTAGAGAAATGCAAATCAAAACTATAATGAGATATCATCTCACACCAGTCAGAATGGCCATCATCAAAAAATCTAGAAACAATAAATGCTGGAGAGGGTGTGGAGAAAAGGGAACACTCTTGCACTGCTGCTGGGAATGTGAATTGGTACAGCCACTATGGAGAACAGTATGGAGGTTCCTTAAAAAACTTCAGATAGCACTACCATATGACCCAGCAATCCCACTACTGGGCATATACCATGAGAAAACCATAATTCAAAAAGCGTCATGTACCAAAATATTCATTGCAGCTCTATTTACAATAGCCTGGAGATGGAAACACCCTAAATGCCCATCATCGGATGAATTGATAAAGAAGATGTGGCACATATATACAATGGAATATTATTCAGCCATAAAAAGAAACGAAATTGAGCTATTTGTATTGAGGTGGATAGACCTAGAGTCTGTCATACAGAATGAAGTAAGTCAGAAACAGAAAGATAAATACCGTATACTAACACATATATATGGAATCTAAGAAAAAAATGTCATGAAGAACCTAGGGGTAAGACAGGGATAAAGACACAGACCTACTAGAGAACGGACTTGAGGATATGGGGAGGCGGAAGGGTGAGCTGTGACAAAGCGAGAAAGAGGTATGGACATATATACACTACCAAACATAAGGTAGATAGCTAGTGGGAAGCAGCTGCATAGCACAAGGAGATCAGTTCTGTGCTTTGTGACCGCCTGGAGGGGGGGATAGGGAGGGTGGGAGGGAGGGAGATGCAAGAGGGAAGAGATATGGGAACATATGTATATGTATAACTGATTCACTTTGTTACAAAGCAGAAACTAACACACCATTGTAAAGCAATTATGCTCCAATAAAGATGTAAAAAAAACACAAAAGAAAACAGAACTATCGATCAATGGAACAGGATAGAAAGCCCAGAGATAAACCCACACACCTATGGTCAACTAATCTATGAGAAAGGGGGAAGGATATACAATAGAAAAAAGACAGTCTCTTCAATAAATGGTGCTGGGAAAACTAGACAGTTACAAGTAAAAGAATGAAATGAGAACACTCCCTAACACCATACACAAAAATAAACTCAGAATGGATTAGAGACCTAAATGTAAGACCAGACACTATAAAACTCTTAGAGGAAAACATAGGAAGAACACTCTATGACATAAATCACAGCAAGATCTTTTATGACCCACCTCCTAGAGAAATGGAAATAAAAACAAAAATAAACAAATGAGACCTAATGAATCTTAAAAGCTTTTGCACAGCAAAGGCAACACAAACAAGACAAAAAGACAACCCTCAGAATGGGAGAAAATATTTGCAAATGAATCAATGGACAAAGGATTAATCTCCAAAATATATAAAAAGCTCATGCAGCTCAATATTAAAAAAACAAACAACCCAATCCAAAAATGGGCAGAAAACCTAAACAGACATTTCTCCAAAGAAGACATACAGATGGCCAAGAAGCACAAGAAAAGCTGCTCAACATCACTAATTATGAGAGAAATGCAAATCAAAACTACAATGAGGTATTACCTCACACCGGTTAAAATGGGCATCATCAGAAAATCTACCAACAACAAATGCTGGAAAGGGTGTGGAGAAAGGGGAACCCTCTTGCCCTGTTGGTGGGAATGTAAATTGATGCAGCCACTATGGAGAACAGTATGGAGGTTCCTTAAAAAACTAAAAATAAAATTAGCATATGATCCATCAATCCCACTACTGGGCATATACCCAGAGAAAGCCATAATTTAAAAAGACATCTGCACCCCAATTTTCATTGCAGCACTATTTACAATAGCCAGGTCATGGAAGCAACCTAAATGCCCATTGACAGCTGAATGGATAAAGAAGATGTGGTACATATATATGATGGAATATTACTCAGCCATAAAGAGGAACAAAATTGGGTCATTTGTAGAGACGTAGATGGATCTAGAGACTGTCATACAGAGTGAAGTAAGTCAGAAAGAGAAGAACAAATATCGTATATTAACACATACATGTGGAACCTAAAACTTGGTGCAGATGAACCGGTTTGCAGGGCAGAAATAGAGACACAGATGTAGAGAACAAACGTATGGACACCAAGTGGGGAAAGTGGCAGGGTGGTGGTGGTGGTGGGATGAATTGGGCTATTGGGATTGGCATATATGCACTAATATGTATAAAATAGATAACTAATAAGAAGCTGCTGTTTAAAAAAGTAAATAAAATAAAATTCAAAAATTAAAAAAAAAAAAAAGATGGCATCTAAAAAAAAAACAGGTAATTTAGGACTTCCCTGATGGTGCAGTGGTTAAGAATCTGCCAATGCAGGAGACACGGGTTTGAGCCCTGGTCCGGGAAGGTCACACACGCCATGGAGCAACTAAGCCTGTGTGCCACAACTACTGAAGGCTGTGCGCCTAGAGCCCGTGCTCTGGAACAAGAGAAGCCTCTGCAATGAGAAGCCTGTGCACAGCAGCAAAGAGGAGCCCTGGCTTGCTGCAACTAGAGAAAGGCTGCGCAGCAACGAAGACCCAACTCAGCCAATAATAAATAAATAAATTTCTATTTTGAAAAAAAATGAGATGAATCAGATTGAAAGGATAAGATTGGGGAAATGACAGAATGAGGGAAAATGAGAACAGTTAGGATAGAAAGAATGAAATAAATTAGATGAATCAAAAATGGACATGGCATAGGGCAGCATGGAGGAAAAGGAGGAATAAAAACAAGAGGAGAGGCTTCCCTGGTGGAGCAGCGGTTGAGAGTCTGCCTGCCGATGCAGGGGACATGGATTCATGCCCCAGTCCGAGAGGATCCCGCATGCCACGGAGCGGCTGGGCCCGTGAGCCATGGCCGCTGAGCCTGCGCGTCCGGAGCCTGTGCTCTGCAACGGGAGAGGCCACAACAGTGAGAGGCCAGCGTACCGCAAAAAAACAAAAACAAAACAAAACAAAACAAAAAAAAAAAAACAAGAGGAGAAGAAAACAAAGGGACAGGAGCGACTAATTCATTTTAAGTGTATATTCCATACCATAATTTGGCCTGGAGAGCACCCCCCTTCGTAGCAGAGCCAAGTCCTACACTGCTTTCTGCAGAGTTAACTTCTCCACCAATTTCCTCTCTCTCATGCTGTTCGATGCTCCAAGCTTCTTTGGCGTTTAGCCCCTTGTCATTCCAACTTCCCCGTAGGCTGTGTACATATTTTGAAATCCGAAATAAATATTGTTCAACTATTCGCTCATTATCCTAAATCATTTGCAATTACAGACCCCAACGGCCTTGATGTAATTTACAAATGTCAAATGAGAAATCCCTTATTATATGTTCTTGTCATTTCTGTCAAAGATCAGATGATTGGGAGCACAGCTAAAATCCAGATGAAAACATCAGTGATGTGGTAAAACAAAAATCCTACCCTTCCCACCCTTCCACCCTCAAGAGAGAAGTATTTCTGAATTGAATTAGACACTTCCTCCTAAAAAAATGGTTGGGCTCACCAGGACTTTCTACCCTGACTGAGGGAAGTTACATAGTGTTGCAGAAGGGTTTTGGTTTGGGGTTTTTTTTTTTCCTCTTTTTCAATTACAAGCTGTAGGTTAAGGTCTTGTTCCAGCCAGCACATAGTGTCTGTGTGTGGTTTCTGTAGCATGAACTCCTAAATTATTTTTTTATTCAATTTTTAAATCTCAATTTGATTAAGCTAACCTACCTAAAACCTCAGGGCATCAGGTAAATGTTTACTTGCCAGGAAGTCTCCTGCCTGTCATGTTGTTTTTGACCTCATCTGAGAATGCTACAGTACGGTTGGGAGTGTTCATCAGGATGCAGGAGCCTCTCCTGGGATTTTATTGCCTTTCCCAACAGGCTAAGCGCTTTTGACTTATTGAGATGATTGCTGCCATCCTCTTACTTTCTTGTCAAGCATAAAGGGCAGATGAGTGGATGTCTCTGCTAAGTGATCACTCAGTGCATCAATTTGAGGCAATGGGCCGGAAAGGGTTTTACCTTAAATGGTATTTTTGTACTTTCCCAAGTTGAATGTCACTAGAAATCCTTGAGAGCACCACCTGACAGTTACCCACAGCTGCCAAATCTCCTTTCTCAAGATACAGGCTCTTCAGCCTCACTGACTGAATGCCTTAGTCTCTTAGCAAACCAGCAAAGGATGGAGTCTATCCACTGGGCTGGCCTCAGACTGGGAGAGTCATCATTCTCCACAGTCATCCAGAGCCACGAGGCAGGACTACGCAGGTAGGGGGCTCTGCTTCCGGACTCTCCTTATGATAAACCCACATCAGCTGAAGGAGTCTCTGTTCCTTACAGACACACTGAGGGTGGCATGGGGCCTGACATATAGCGGGTGCTCAGTAAATCTTGGCCAACGTATTAATTTTAATTAACAACATGTACTAATTACTATGAATTAATGAATACAACATTGCCAAAGACCTAGTTTCTCTATCCTTATTCCTTTTACCACAGGAGTATTAGAGACTGTTTTGTATTATATTATAGACTGGTTTGCTTCTCAGAATTAATTTTTGTGCCCAGAGAGAATGCCACTTTCACCTTACCCTAATTAAAAGATTCCAAAGAAAGAGAAAGATTTACATAATATTTACATAGCTTTGTAGGAATAATTCTGATCAAGAATCATGAGTTAAATAAAAAAGAATCATAGGTTAAACTTTTATATATAAAACAAGCTACCTTAAGTGTTGGTTACTTGTATACACAAGGGTGCTCCAAATTCAGGAAGGAATTAAGCACGTCTTTTGAGAAGGATCCAGAAAATCCTCCATATCTGTGCTTTCCTGAAGCACAAACAGGTGAGCTCTTCACTGTGCGTTCTCACTGGGGGAAGATGAAGTGTTAGTTGAGTACAGGGACCACGTCTTCACTTGTGTATCCCCCAGAACCTAGCAGTGTGCTTAGGATGGAGAAAACAGTATTGATGGAATTCATAAAACTTTGGAATCATAATGTTCAGAGTTCAAATTCTAGTTCCCCCTTTTACAACTGTTCTACTTCCTTCGACATGTCTAATCCTCACTTTCCTGATCTGGAAAGTTATGTCAATACTCACCTTGCAGGATCATTATATGCATTAAAGGAGATGAATTATATAGATTGCCCGATATTTAGTAGGTGCTCAATAAATATCATTCAAGTGAAATTCCCCTGGGTCATTATTTTTCCCTTCAATTTTTCTGAAGCAGGGTTCCTTCTTTGGCAGAGTTTCTCATTTTGCAATTTATGTGAGTCAATCTCATCCCATCACAAGAGCGATGCAATGTTCTCCCAAAGAATTATTGTTCCAAGAATGTGGAACCAGAATGGCTCTTTAACTTTATCTGACAGAAGGCCATTTCAATATCTGTTTCATTAAATAAAGGTCGGTAGGGTAATATTCACCCTAAACCCATTTGAACCATATGAGTTGTATCCTTGCCCTTCAAAATGGCTTTACATTCTCAGCTCAGGGCTATGAAAGTTGACATATTTATTCTGAGAATATATAATAGGCTCATTGCCACATCAGAACTTTAATTTTGCTGAATGACAAATCAATTAACCACATTTTGCTTTAATTCTCTTGCCTAAGACATTCAAGTTGAATTCTGGAAATAATCATTTCTGTTCTGGTCCCATATTTTGTAATTTTTTTTTTACAGCCGATGCTTCTGTTTTTACCAACTGTGTCAACTTCAGAGTCATTAACAAGCATGAATAGCTCATGGATTTAATGTGCTCTTTGGCAGAAATGAAAAATGCTGGGATTTCGAGCAAGGACCCAGCAATCATAAAACTCCTTTGCAGCTGCTGAGGAAGAACATCAAGTTCCACCAGCATCCTAGTAGATAGACGTTGTCTTTCAGAATATTCACAAATAGATTTTTGTGTGTGTGTGTGTGTTACGCGGGCCTCTCACCGCTGTGGCCTCTCCCGTTGCGGAGCACAGGCTCCGGACGCGGAGGCTCAGCGGCCATGGCTCACGGGTCCAGCCGCTCTGCGGCATGTGGGATCTTCCCGGACCGGGGCACGAACCCGTGTTCCCTGCATCGGCAGGAGGACTCTCAACCACTGCGCCACCAGGGAAGCCCCACAAACAGATTTTTAAAGTGATAATTCTGATGGAGTGTAGCGAAATGGCCTCACTTATCTTTTACAGGTGAGTGTAAACTGGTACTCTGGATAAAATTTGGCCATATTAATCAAAAATGGATATTTAGCATCTAGGAAATTATCCTAAGGAAATTATCATAAAGATACATCTGTAAAAAATTTTGTAGTATTAATTTTAATGGTGAAATTTGGAAACATTCTAAAATTTAACAATAAAGGATCAATTAAGTGAAATGTGGTACATCCCTTCAATGGATTTTCAATGGGAAAGTATCCAGTAGTTTCCATATAGAAGAGCTTTCAACATAGAAGGGATTACTTCCTCTTCCTATTTTGTTGGGACATCCTCATGAGTCACATCCTCTTGTTTCTTGAGACGATATTTGCCCTTCGCTTTCTATGAAGCTTTAATGATGAACAGATTGTATCCAAGAGGAACTAGTTTCCTGCAAAAGGATAATGAAGATGGAGACACTCTAAAAATGTGATGCTGATTACATATGTATTCTAATATTCTATGATGATGGGCACTAAACTGTGGGCAGTGGTTATCCTGGATGATGGGATTAAGGAGAGTCATTCATGTTCCCTGAATTGTTCAGATATTTTACAAAGTTTTATCAAGAGGGGAAAAATGCTTATGTTGAAATTTAAAAATGGAAAAGTTACTATGCTGGCCCAATGCACAAATACTTTGAAGCTACAGTGATAGTAAATTAAGTATGCTAAACATTAATTGAGACCAGTGTTATTAATAAAGCAGCAGCAAGATAATAAAATAACTATAAGCCAACATCACGAATCACTGTGCGCTTCCAAGGAGTATTGCCTCAGAGACTCATCTACTATGGATTATGTCATAACTACTGGCAATACAAGGTAATTTTGACTTAATCATATATTTCAGAAAGGATTAATGTTAGAAAATATTCAATTATCTTTCTTTTCTTTGTTGGGTGCACATGATGGCAAAGAACTGATTTGACATGGAAATTCCCATTTCTACAGTTTACAGTATGTCACATCACATGGAGAAAAACTAAGCATCAGAGGCCTAGAAGAAAACAACTCAGTTGGCCTCCTAACCAGTGTTTTAATGGCATAATAGTGTCCCTGAGGAGACACAGTGTTTGCATAATGACTATTTAGAGTTTATTCTGCCTAAATCACCACTACTTGTAATTAGAAAGAATCATAGCATTCTAAGTAGATCTATAATTTGAGAGAGAAGAAAGTTGCTCTTTATTTTTCTTTTTGGCCATGTGGCATGTGGGGTCTTAGTTCCCTGACCAGGGATCGGACCCATGTCCCTGCAGTGGAAGTGCAGAGGGACCACCAGGGAAGTTCCCAAAAGGTTGCTCTTTTTAAAAAATGGACGTGACTATACTCTGGATCCAATCAAACCATTAGATTATTTTGTGGAGCTGAAATGGGTAAAGAAACTATCAAGGATTGGCAACCGCCATTTGAAGTATTTCTTAAACATTGCTTGGGGACAGAGAATCTTACCTTGCTCAGGGCATGTGGCGGCCTTATGCTTATTCACCATTGGCACAACATGAGGAAGATGGCCTTGAATCCATTCAAGAAGCTGGGCTGTTTAACTGGAGAAATTTAGCCTTCAAAATGTTCAAGGGAACTAGGTTTACAAAACAACTTGCAGGAACGATGTGCTCATTTCTGCCAATAACACAATAATTTACATTTTAATCTTTGTGCTCTACAGTTACCATAGCAGTGAAAGACACACAGTCAACAGGATTATGTCACTTTCAATGAGGATATAATCAGCAGTTAAGCTAATTTGTGTCCATGGCAATTAAATTTACTGTCAGCAATAGTGCTGCTGCCTACTATGTCATTAAAGTTTTCTGTAAATGTTAACTAAAATGGCAGCCTGCATGGAAACAAAAAGACAAGATCTTATGAAAAGTGAGCTTTGTGTTTCCATTACCAGAAGACCCAGCTGTAGTCACAGCTCTTGGTGGAAGGAATGATATAAAAAGTAGAGAACTGTGGCCCAGTTTGTCTGTCTGGAGTCAGACATTTTCTTAAATCATCTTTCTCTTCTTTAACATATCAGAGAACCAGAAACGGGACCTGCATTCACACTGCAGCCTGGTACAACCCTATTGATGGCATGTCTACAGATGTCACTAGCTGTTAGCAAATCTTTTTGTTTCTGTGATAACAAGGAACCTTGATTCTGGTTGGTGGGTTGAGGCAACAGATGTGTGAAGTGGAGAGCTTGGTGTCTTGGTCCTGTCGGGGACCTGCAACCATCACCATGGAAAGTTTTGCACATTCCACGTCAAGGTGAGCTCTAACTACACTGACCAAATTTGGCCTTTTAAAAAGTAACTTGACATGTACACACTGCTATATTTAAAATAGATAGCCAACAGGGACCTACTGTATAGCACAGGGAACTCAACTCATTACTCTGTAATAAACTAAATGGGAAAAGAAATTGAAAAAGAATAGATGCATGTGTATGTATAACTGAATCACTTTGCTGTACACCTGAAACTAACACAACATTGTTAATCAACTATACTCCAATTTAAAATAAAAAGTAACTTGAAAACAAACTTTTATGCATTTCTTTAAGATCTCGGGATTTCCCTGGTAGTCCAGTGGGTAAGACTCTGCTCCCAATGCAGGGGGCCGGGGTTTGATCCCGGGTTGATCCCACATGCATGCTGCAACTAAGAAGTCTGCGTGAAGCAACTAAGAAGTCCGCATGCCTCAACTAAAAAGATCCCACGTGCCGCAACTAAAGATCCCAAGTGCCACAACTAAGTCCCAGAGCAGCCAAAATAAACAAAGAAGTAAACAAATACATACATAAATAAATAATAATCATCTTAAAAAATCTCAACCTCTAACCCTGTCTCCTAGAGGTCTAAGACTGAGTAAGACTCCGAGGCATGGATACCACAGGGATCTCTCAAATCACCCTTGCTCAAGTCCACCCAGGAAGGATCCGTCTTGAAATCCAAGCCGCTTCCTCATTGTTTTAACTCTTTTGGGTCCAGGCAAGTTAGGACAAGTGGTAAAGAGGCCAGTACATTCTCATAATGGCACAAAGCAGAAGTTCCCGTGTCCAGTATCCCCTAGCAAACATTCCCTGACCATCCAGGTCAGAGAACTCTTCCTTCAGAGGGTCCGAGTGAACACTGCTGTGATTGGCCCTTAAACTTAAACAAACAACTAATGATACGAGGAGCTATTGGGTATATTGTTTGCTCAGCTAGACTGCAAATTCATTCAATTAAGAGCCACGTCCATATTTCGTTGTATCTCCTGGTTCATAATACAATTCCTTAAATATATTAGGAACTCAGTAAACTCTTGTTGACTGACTGATTACAGGGATGGTTTTCTAGTCATTTTCCTACATTCAGCACATAGATGGCTTTTGCTGATTACCAGGGCAGTTTTTGAATAAATAAATAAATGAAATAATAGAATGAGACATTAGGACCTTAGTTAGTAATACCTTAGGAAGAATTAGTGAGAGAGATTTAGCAGAAAGGCCATGTAATAGAAAGAAATGAGTGCTGCTCTGGGACCCTAGGAAGCTAGATTTAAATCCTCCTCCAAAACTTAATTTGCTAAATGCTGTTGGAGAAGTCATTTCACCTTTAGTCTCCAGTATTATTCTAAATAAAATACAGGGCTTGGAATAGGTGATTTCTCTAGGACTTTAAAAGAGAAAAAACAAGGAATGGAATATGAGTTCAAGTTTTACTCAGGGCTAGCTCTACAATAGAGTGGGTCCCCATAGAGCCCATCCAGCTAAAAAAAAAAAAAAAAAAAAAAGAATTCTCTCAATAAAGAAAATGGCTCAAAAGTGGCCCATTCTAATACACTTTTGAAATACATTGTTAGATATTATTTTATTTAGAATTTTTCACATCTATGGTCTCAAGTGAAAGCAGTCTAATTTTCTTTTCTTCATTCTTTTTTTTTTTTTTTTTTTTTTTTTGCTGTACGCGGGTCCCTCACTGTTGTGGCCTCTCCCATTGCGGAGCACAGGCTCCGGACGCGCAGGCTCAGCCGCAAAAAAAAAAAAAACTGAGTTCTTAGGTCTTTTCTTTTCTAATTCTGGGAAATTCTCAAAATTATTTCTTCAAATTTTTCCTCCCCTACCTTGATTTTTTTCCTTTGCTTCTGAGGTTTCAGCTATATGATTTTTGGCACATATCACTTAACGTTTCTTTTGTATTCCCATCTGTTGTACCTTTTTACAGAGTGTCTTGTTTTAATATTCTAAGTTATTAACTTTTTCTTTTTATCCATTCTACTATCAATCTGCATTTTATTTTATTTTATTTTATTTATTTATTGGCAGCACCTCGCATCTTGTGGTATCTTAGTTCCCTGACCAGAGATCGAACTCTTGCCCCTTGCAGTGGAGTCACAGAGTCCTAACCACTGGACTGCCAGGGAATTCCCTTTTATTTTATTTTTATTTTTTAAGAGACTTTATTTTATTTTTTTGACTGCATTGGGTCTTTGTTGATGCGCACGGGCCTTCTCTAGTTGCGGCAAGCGGGCTTCTCATTGCGGTGGCTTCTCTTGCTGTGGCTTGTGGGCTCTAGAGCGCAGGCTCAGTAGTTGTGGCTTGCAGGCTCTAGAGCGCAGGCTCAGTAGCTGTGGCGCACAGGCTTAGTTGCTCTGCGGCATGTGCGATCTTCTCGGACCAGGGATCGAACCCGCATCCCCTGCATTGGCAGGCAGATTCTTAACCGCTGTACTGCCAGGGAAGTCCCTATTTTATTTTTTTATGTTTCATATCTCCAATTGGCTTTTTCTTCATAATGGAAGCAATAGCTTCAAGTTTCCAATATTTTCCCTTATCATTTTTAGTATGTTATTAGACTAATTGTAAATGATTCTTCTCTCTGGTCCACAAATTCCACTTCATCTGGTAAGAGTGCTCCAGTGTGTCTTTAGATGACAGTACTTACACTCCTCAGGGGTCTTCCAGCTGCTGCTCGTGAGCTCACATTGCCCTGAGAGTATCTGCTACCTTGACTGTAAATACAAAATGGGGAAGAGGGAGAACATCTCAGGCCCTAGCTTGGATCGATTCTGTTGGGAATATATATCTGGAGCTGGAAATATATTGAGGCAGATTGTTTTTGGAATTACAAACTGGACTCTCTCATTCTCTGTTACTTCCTATCTCAATCCCAAGCACTCCGGGTAAACCTCCGTCCTAGGGCCTCACATTTTTCAACACCCTCATCTCCAGGCTGTAAGCACCTGATGGGACTGAAGGGGTGGGGGAGCCTGTCAGGGCCGGTGGGATCATGTTGGGAGAAGAAAATGCCTGTATGCTGCAACCTGCTGTGTTACCTGCTCCTCCCTTCAGCTGGGCTCTGCACCACTCTAGATTGGGCTGCTTTTCCGCCTCTTAAGTGTCTCTGGCACAGCAGTGGTGGAGCCAGGGCATGCGGGGAATAGCACAGGCATAGCCTGGAAGCACTCTCACACACCTAGTCCCACACACCGCTGGTGGAGGTGATTTCCCATGCCCTCCACCTCCCAATCCCAAACAGGAAACTAAGCACCTTCCACCTCTCACCAGGAACTTCCTCCCAGTTTTATTTCGTTTTGGGTGGGGATCCATCAACCTCTCTCTCTTGCTTTTATGGCAAATCTAAGGTAAAGTTTGAGAAAGGAATTCAGCTGCATGTTAATATAACATCTTTTCAGGAATGGACAATTCACCAGTGGTTGAATTGGTCACTAGGGATCCTAGAGGATGAATTCCTGTTTTGTTTTTTTGTTTTTTGTTCGGTACGCGGTCCTCTCACTGTTGTGGCCTCTCCCGTTGTGGAGCACAGGCTCCGGACGCGCAGGCTCAGCGGCCATGGCTCACGGGCCCAGCCGCTCCGCGGCATGTGGGATCCTCCCGGACCGGGGCACGAACCGGTGTCCCCTGCACCGGCGGGCGGACTGTCAACCACTGCGCCACCAGGGAAGCCCCTCCTGTTTTTTTTTTTAATATTAAAAGTCTTTAAAAATCTTATGCTGGATCCTAATATATAAAATAGATAAAATGAGCAACGCTCTCATTGAAGCAGGAGTGGGGATCAGAATTCAGCCTCCCCCCCCCACCCCAGTCCCATGGGAATCCCACAGAACTCTCTATGGAAGGCTAGAACTGCAAAGAATGCAGTCTGAAAAATCATCATTCTACATCTGGAGTGTGGCAGTGTCTATATTTTCATTTATTTTATTTTTTCTTGTTAATTAACAATTCATTATATGAGTGAAAGACTATTTCTTTTCTTATTAAATGCATCACTTTTTAAAAAAAATTTTATTTACTTTTGGGTGAGTTGGGTATTCATTGCTGCGCGCAGGCTTTCTCTAGTTGCAGCAAGCGGGGGCTACTCTTCATTGCAGTGCGCGGGCTTCTCGTTACAGTGGCTTCTTATGTTGCGGAGTGCGGGCTCTAGGCGTGTGGGCTTCAGTAGTCGTGGCTCATGGACTCTAGAGCGCAGGCTCAGTAGTTGTGGTGCACGGGCTTAGTTGCTCCGCGGCATGTGGTATCTTCCGGAGCCAGGGCTCAAAGCCGTGTCCCCTACACTGGCAGGCAGATTCTTAGCCACTGCACCACCAGGGAAGTCCCAACATGAGTCACTTTTTTTTTTCTTGTTTCTACTGGTAGGAAAGAGTAAGATGAGTTGGTGGTCCCCAGGCGTACTTGCCTACTTAAGTGTTCTGTGGATGAGAAAATGTTTAAAACCTTTCTCATCTTAGCTAGATCTCAGTCTTAGACAATGTCCAAGAGTCTTAGGGGGTTAGACCCTGTAAACAACTGTAAGAGAGCAATCTACATTGCTTTCACTTCTGGCTAATGAAGAAGCTGTATAAATGTCTGCATCAGACCCAGAATCCGGCCTGTGGGGATAAAGATTGTTGATACAGAATGGAAAAATGCTCTTTCCTTCAACTGATCATCACCCGTCCAGCTGATAAAACCACCCCTCTATCAGATAGCTCCTGAGCATCTACAGCAGAGCTCTTGAAGAGCTGGGGCTTCAGCTTGTTCTTTCCTGTGTTCCCCCAGAGTCTGGCGTAATAAGCACAAGGTAGGGACTCAAAAAATATGTGGGAGCAAAAGACCTTGTCCTTGAACTCATGGGTTTAGGCTGTCAGAGTGGGCAAAACTGTTCCTAAACTTCTACTGCAATTGTCAAGATAAGCAATACAACCTTGCAAGGGCTTCCTCAAAGTTAACTTATATTTCTACTGCTACAGCTAGCTGGCCTCTTGAATGAAGTGGAGACCAGCCCTGCCGGCAAAGTCCCTAAGACGAGGAAGGAATTTTACACTTGAAGACACAAGACTAATTTGTTTATTCGGTGCGTTCTATAAGTTGAGGAGGGAAATTTTTGGCAAATAAATAAATAAATAAATAATCAGGTACATGAAGGCTTTCAGGGCAAAGAAGGAGCTCATGAAGAGGAAGGAAGCGGAGTCTTTGCATAGTTCTAAATGAACAGAAGGTGGCAGCCGTAGGCAACGTGGATTCGCGGCAGAAATGCAGCACTTGCAAAAAACCAGGGACAGGAGGCTTTGAGAAGAGAAGGTCAGAAGGTGACTAACTATTTCTTTATCATAGAGACCATGGTGTGGCACGTTCGTCCTCTCTACTGGGTCGCGGGATGCAGCGTCTTACATGATTTGCCTGGGCATCCCATATCCGGTCATGCCTGCCTGGGAGGCCCCCTTGTTGCTGCCCATCTGCAGGCCTATTACGTTCTGTCCCTGGCGAAGCTGCTCCTCTGAAAATCCTCTCCGATTTTGCTGGGCTTTCCTGGGCAGAGGGAGTGAGATGAAACAATGTCATTCTGTTTTCAAAACTTTTCCAAGATATGCAGTTACACAGGCTCTTCTGGGGGTCACCAAATAGAAAGGCAGGCCTTATACAGAACTATAGTCCTGCCATGAACTATGGCCCTACCCTGAGCTATGATCCTATCCTGGGCTATGGCCCTACCCTGGGCAGTGATCCTACCCTGGGCTATGGTCCTACCCTGGGCTATGATCCTATGAAATATGGCCCTACCCTGGGCTATGGTCCTACCACAAACGGGCCCTGCCGTGAAACACGACCTCTCGACATCTTAGAAGCTCAGGTGATTTTCCAGAATTTCCACAGCAAAGAACAAGTGCTGCCTCTCTGGATACTTTACTCTCAGACAGCTTTCCTGTCCCCCCTTCTCACAGTTACCTCAAGCCCTTGTGAAAATTAAAATCAGCTCTTCTTACAAATCATGTCACTAATCCTACTCCACCTTCCCTGTATGGGGCCAAGGATTAATGTCCCGCTTTAAAGCTGACGGATTTAGGTGTTAGGAGGGGAAATTTCCTACTCTAGACCAGAGGCTTGCAAACTTTCATGAAGAGCCAGATAGTAAATAGTGTTGGTTTTATGGGCCGCATAGACCATGGTAGATCACTAACAAAATGGGGGCTAAAACCAGGGTTTCAATTGGCCGATATCTAGGAGCATTTCAGACCAGGTTCATTTAAAATGTCACAAGCTGGTACCTTTTCTTAACTGTCAAGAAGAGGAGGGGATTAGGGGAATGAAGAGTCAATTATCTGCTACAACATGCTCTTTTCATCTCTCACTGAGCTAGGGGTGGAGTTTAAGAGTCCTTGCTACCCCTCTCCCCCCAAAGAAACAAACAACAAAGCAAATAATCTCTTTAGAGAAAGGCCCTTTACTGACATGACGATATAACTTATTATCCACTTCAGGCCTCCTCCAAGAGTGACAGACAGCGCTATCAATGGATACACTGGGGTGACAGGACTGTCTCAGGACTCTCCTGGCAAATAAAACATGTTTTCCCTTCATTACATGAGGAAAATAATTAAATAAATAAGTAGATTCAAGGCTACTTGGCTCCTAGTGAAACCAAGTTCAAATCTCAAGAGAGACATAACCTGGGCAGAGCTGGAGGATCCAGGTATCTAGTAGGAAAGGCCCAACGACTTCTGCCCTGGGTGGTATATTGGCCTGAACAGGCAGCATCCGTCTTTCCTTGTTCCAGGGGATTCAGTTATGGGGCTGGGAGTGCTTGTTGCTAGGCTGGACTTTGTGTCAAAACAGCCTCCCGGGAGCTACAAGGCTTCAGATGCTCGCTCTTGTTAAAATCCTCCTCTGCCTGGGGAGGAAGAGGGTGTGTGGCTGGGAAGGGATTTTTACCTGTGAAACCAGGATGGCTCTCCCCGGTAGCAGCCATCATCCTTGGTGACTGCAACGCTGCCTAGAGCCATCAGGGTCCTCTGCACGGCCGCCATGTCCTTCCCTGGAAGCCGAAGGAGAGATTAAAGCCAAGCATGTGTCAGGGCCAAGGAAGAGGGAAGGATGGGGCTGGACCTCTGGGAAGAAAGTTCCCATAGGAGGCTGTAGGCGAGCACATTCAAGGGAGAGGGATACAAGATACTCCTCAAAGTGGCCTGAAGACAACCACGGCCAAGCTTCTCAGAAAGGAGCAAAAAATCAGGCTAATTATTCTCTATATGGTACATGCCAGGGATAGTGAGTTTCTAATCCATTCACAGTTGCTACGTGAATAACACATTCCAAACACTGAGCAGCTCAGACAGCGGTAGGTCCCTACCCTATGCAGAGGCCCCGGCCTTGGTGGGTTCTGCAGGCGGTGGTGAGGGGAGGTGCTGTGGGTAAGCTGGCATGAGGTCTGCACAAGAGGATTTTCCTAAGGACCGGAAAGAAATTTACTGGTGGGTCAACGACACCAAAGCCCAGGTGGCTTCTTTCTTTTACTATATCTGGGTTAAAAGGGTCTAAAATCACCCATGTGCATCAAATTGAGTCTTCACTTGGCTTTTTTAGGCTGGAGGCCTGGCAGATGAAGAAAAGCAAATAAACACAGAGCACTCCAACGTGACACAATGAGAAGCTCTTCATTTTGTGCTGCTTGAGAAGAGCTAAAGGGAGACAATAAATAAATGGCTTGTGTGTGTGTGTGTGTGTGTGTGTGTGTGAGAGAGAGAGAGAGAGAGAGAGAGAGAGAGACAGAGAGAGAGAGAGAGAGAGAGAGAAATGTGTGGTGTGCTCCCTCACACAGTGGAGGGGGACATTGTCACCCGAGGAGCCCAGGGACCCTTCATCCACTGGGCTACAAGGCAGCCTCCTCTTCCCATCCTTTCTCCCCTCCCCCCTTCCAGCGGACCGACGTGTCCTGGACAAGGAAAGGGAAAGATGCTACTGTGTGGTTGGCCCCGCAATTTAGAACCAGATCGAAGGTCCACGCACGAGTGTGGAGTGCAAAAGCTGAAGGGTTAGGCGGGGGCAGGGTGGCTGCATTCAGCCTGGCAGGGGCTGTGAAAGTCAAGGGCAAGCATTGAAGGTCCTCTTGAGACCCAGTGAACCATCTGTAATCTCCGGCTGGGCTGCTGCAGCCCGGTCACTGGGGAATACAGAATTACAGGGGAAAGGCAGACAGAAAGTGAGAATGGAGCATAACTCTAACAAAATAAACAATTAGGGCCCACAGAGGAAGTCCAGGTCAGGATGTCCATTTATTCAAAGAGGAGAGAGAGACAGCAGATCCTTCTTTCCTTGCTCTCTCCCCATCCCCCGTCCCACATTAACCACAGGATGATTTCCTGGATCCTGAGGCCCTGTGGGATGGATTGATGGATACAAGGATGTGAGGTTCTCAGTGCAGAGCCCCCCAGGAGCAAGGAACAGCTGGGGTGGTGGAGAAAGGAGGACCTGGGCAGCAGATGGAAGGAGGAGGGCACAAGGGATACTGAGAAGGCAGAGAGAGGAAACGCAGAGGAGGTTATGAGAATGATCTTTCTCTTCCGCAGATGAAAAGCATTTCTGTAACTGTCACTGTATTACAGGATACATTTTTTTTTGATAGAACTGGCATGATGATATTTTGAAGGATCACCGTGGGAAGAGATAGGAGGAAGGTTTGCTTTCAAGCAGTGAGTCATTAAAGAGAACCTCAAGAAACTATGAAGCACGTGGAGGCTTAGGAAGGTCCAGGTACATCACTCATCTCTACTCTGTACGTAAAGCACACCAGAAATCTGTTTCTGGTGGTTGGAAACAGCGCGCATCTGGCATGTCCAGGATCTGGGGAAATGTGGAGCCTGGCACCTGGCAACCAGCCACAGATACTACCCTGGAGACCGGGGTGGGAAGCAAACTCTGTTAAACCAAAGACCCAGTCCCCACCACATATGGCTAATGCGTATATATCTGCATGAACCCAGAAAGGACACAGGGAATTAAGTTGGGGGCAAGGGTAAGATATCCAGGCCCCCTGACCTATAATTCTCACCCCACCCTCATCCTGGGAGAGTGCAAAAGGAAGTAATTGCACCATTGGGGCAGAAGAAGCTGGGGAAGGAGGCATTAGACAGGAACAAACTGGAAAAGCTTTTTTTTTAAAGAAAGGGCCAGAGAGAAGAGATTTGTTATAAATGATAGGCTAGACACTTTATTATAAGTGACCTTGCCCCTGTGGACTTGATATGATTCCTCCCAATGTGTGGATGGGAAAATTAACTCAGGGAGGTTAATTAATTTCCCAGAGCCACCCAACAAGTGAATCAGGGCCCAGATCTAGCTCAGGTCTGTCTGAACTCAAAGCCTGTAATCAGTCCAGGAGGCCACACTGCCATCTCCCATGGGTCCCCAGCACAGGTTGGTTGGGAGGCACAGTGCTCAGATCAGGAATGACCTGAAGGGTGGCCAGAGGGAGGCACTGGAGGGATACAAATGGGGAGTAGTTCTTGGGCCCCACAAAATCTGGGGCACAAACTTCAAATGACCATAAGTCTATGTTTTGTCTGGAATAATTTCTCAAGGTCTCAACCTAAATAAGATGAAAGCAAAAGAAAGCAGTTGGGGCCCAGAGTCCCCCATCAGTTTGCCCATCAAGTTAAGATAATTATTGTCAAGATTCGAAATAACATAACAAACGGAAATCTGCCTTCTGTAACCAGTTCGTGTCTAGTTCATTTTCTAATAGACATTCCTGGGAAAGAATTCCAGTGTTTTGGGCTAACCAAATGGGAGGAGGGTCTCTTTCCAGCCTCATTTGTCTTGACAGTTCAGAAGCCCAGATCAAGTGCTGTTGGGTAGAAGGGGGCGGTTTGTGGAGACTGAATCCTGTAGCTGAGGGTCAAAAATTGAAATGTCTGAAGGAGCAGTGAGATGAGGGAAGATCTGTGAAGCGAACCAGTTATAAAGCAACAAAAGCTGAACTTCTTGTATCCCAACAATGTGTACCATCTGCCTAGAACCCAGCCTGCTGCAGAACATGGTTTCCCAAGCTTCTGGGACTACTTATGGGCTGGGGTTGGAAGGCCTTTTTAAAAATATGAAATTTGAGGTCATCCCTGGACAGACTGATTTGGCAGTCCTGGGGTGGGGCCTGGGAGTGTGTATTTTTAATAATCTCCCCATCTGATTCATGCCATCAGACAACTTTGAGATACATGGGTTTCACCTGGTGACTCCCAACTGAACTGAGCAGAAGAATTACCTGAGGATCTTGAAAATTCAGATTCTGGGACAATATCCTGCGATGATTCTGCTGCATAAGCAAGCACTGCCTCAGTACTTCAGCTTTTAATTTTTAAAAGCATCCCAACGTCTGGCATGTGGCAGGCACGAAATAAAAGTTGTTAAGCAGTAATTCCTTGCTTCAGAGCTATCGTCCACAAAGTCAGAAGTCACATCAATAGTTAAAGGGCTCTGATACAAGTTGGGAGCCTGCTCAGAGCTCCAGCAGTCCGGAATCTCTTTGTTCCCTGAAAGGTACCCCCAGAAACTTGGGCAAGACAGTTTGAAAACTGCTGCTCAAGCTAGTTTTCCAAGAAGAAGAAGAACAGTTCTAAAGAAGTACCAACTAGGTGTTGGGAATTTTCTAGGTGCTGGGAACGCAGGAATAAGACTGAGTCCGGGTGGTGATCAACAGATGAGACCGCTGGCCATAGAAGGAAGTGATACACGAAAGAGAGGGGTCAAGTTTACACTAACAGCTCAGGATTTCAATCAGGTTCCTGGACTCTTCTAGCTCTCTATCATGGGGGGAAGCTAATATTAGACTCGAAGTTGTCAAAAGAGATGGTGGCACAGTAGCTCTCCTTGTCAGAACCTCAGAGAGCAACTGACACTTTGACTTGACAGTACTGTATTCCCTGTTTATTGCATTATCACAAAGCAATGTCTCCCCAGGTGTGGTCTTACACTCCAGCTACTAAATGGTCATCTCTGGGGAGAGGGACCAAGGGTTCTGCATTATAAGTACCCCTTGCCCCGACCTAGGAATTCTTAGTGCCCATGAAGTTTGAAGACTTTTACCATAGAGATACTTGAACAAGGATTTTGTTCCCTTAATTTTTTTTTATTACTTTCATGCTATCTTACACATGTCTTTGGGAAGAAAAAATAAAAAGAAGGGTAAAGAGAAAGGAAAAGGCCAGAGAAGTTACATCTGGGCGGGTAAAGTCAGGTTGGACACTCTACTTTCAATACTAAAAATCAGTCTTACATTCAAAACTCTTTGCTTTGGAGTTACTTCTATTTTACATTAGTCTTTTTTTTTTTTTTTTTTTTTTTTGCGGTACGCGGGCCTCTCACTGTGTGGCCTCTCCCATTGCGGAGCACAAGCTCCGGACGCGCAGGCTCAGTGGCCATGGCTCACAGGCCCAGCCGCTCCGCAGCATGTGGGATCCTCCCGGACCGGGGCACGAACCTGTGTCTCCTGCATCGGCAGGCGGACTCTCAACCACTGCGCCACCAGAGAAGCCCGCCCTATTTTACATTAGTCTTGACTCAACCTTGTAACTCTTAGAATACTGGGTTGTTTTTTTTTCATCTTTCTGGGACTTACAGAGAAAGCGGTCAGTGGATGAAGAAACCACTTCTTATTTCCCTGAGTAATAACTTAGACATAGCCCCCAATTCTCCACTCAGAGCAGAAAAATTATTGCTTTGGATAAGGGACAAATGTCAGAGGGTAGGTTGGGCTGCTCTGCGGGCTTTATGAATTTTTGTTGCTTGCCTCCCTGGAGAAAATCTGTAAGGAAGTGGTTCTCCTAGTGGGGTTCCCAGGCCAGCAGAAGCAGTATCACCTGTGAATTGGTAAGAAATGCAAATTCCTAGGCCCTACCCCAGACTTAATACCTCCGAAACTCTGGGGCTGGGGTCCAGCAATCTGTGTTTTAACAAGCCTACCAGTAGATTCTGATGCACACTGCAGTTGGAGGACCACCGCTGCAGGAAGAGCCTGCCAAACTCAAGTGTGGTATGAGCAGTGCTTGCAGGAAATGCGGTGAAGGCTGCACTGAGAGAAAAGGAGGCTTCAGGCGGCAGACATTTCTGTACTATCTTGAGTCACTACAGGTACCGTACGATATCCCAGAACAGCTCTCACATTGGGTGAAATGTCTCTTCTGTTCTTGCTATTGAGGAATGACACATACAGCGACACCTCCCAGAGGACATATTTGGACCTTCCAGGCACTCTGCCCCCCCGGTATAAACCAGCCTCCAACACCCAGTCATCAAGGAGGGGAACAGGGAGGCAGGACAAGGCCATGTGTCCCGGATCCTCGTCAGCAGGATTATGGAGAAGAGCAATCAGAGTTGATTGATCTTTGAGTCTTGCCTGCTCTGACATTCTAGAATTCTAGGTGGCTAATGCTCGTTGCCTGGTTAGTCATGGGAACCAAAAAGGCTAGTTGCTGATGGACTAACAACAGAGGAGAAAAAAGCCAACATTTATTAGGTGTCTCTTAGCCGGGCATTGTGCTAGGCATTTTATACAGTTAATTCTTGAAAGAACCCTGCAAGGGAGGTGCTGTTTACAGGGAAGGGAACTGAGGCTCTGAGAAGCTCAGCAGCTTAACCAAGGTCACGTAGCTAGTATGTAGCTAGTTTCCAAAACTCATGCTCTTTCCACAGTACCACGATCCCAGGGTCTGGAATTGACAAAGCAATACTATATCGTGGGGAAATACATAAAGGGTAATGACCACGAGGTGGAAAAAAGTCAATGAGGAGACCCATAGAGGTGGCCCCTCGTTTTGGAGAATGGTCAATCAGGTGAAGGCACCTCAGATGACAGAGAGGGCAAAGGTCATCCAGGCAACCCTACCAGCTGCTGTGTGAGGCGCTTCATGAAGTCCGTCTGTTCTGAGACAGAATATGTGCCCTTCCAGCCTTGCTCCTGCCGCCCTTATTTTCTATTAGTCTTTTTGAACATTGCTACCATATATTATGGTCTGTTCTTTCCAGCACTGTGTTAAGCACTTTTAATGCATTATCTCATTTACACCCCATATCAAGCCTGTGAAACAGACACTATTATCCCCATTTTACAGCTGAGAAAACGGAAGCTTAGAAAAGTTCATTGATAGGTGGTGAAACAGAGGTTTGAACAGAGTGGTCTAATTTCTAACTTAGGAGCCTGCACTCTCCTACCTTCAGGGTAAGCTTTCTTTGCAGGCTTTCTGACCAGCACACTCACTCGCTCTCACGAGAGTGAGACACACACACACACACACCTCATTTTCTGTCTACTCCCTTCCTCTCCTTCCCTGTCTCCCTCCACTGAAGAGATGCTGAAAGCTAACCTCCGTTGTGCTCTCGTAAGTCACAGCTGAGACGGCCCCGCCCGCCCTTTCCAGGTTCTCAGGGCGAATCTCAAAGTAACCTGCCCGGCATCTAGCGTCTCTCTTCCATGAGAAAGATCTCTCCAGTCCCCTTCCACGGCTCTAAGCTGCCCTCACTTCTCCCCCATCACTGAAGGGAACTGGTCACCCCAGCTTCCTCTGAGGGGAACTCCAGGAGCCTTGTCTATATCTCTGAGGTTGGGTTGTTTTTTAGGCCATTCAGCCCTGGGTTCCTTCTTAAAGCCTTGAACCTTTTATTCTGGTTGCCCCCTGAGTCCATTCCAAACATTTCGCCTTGCATCTAAAAAGGGTTTCAGGAGAGAGGGTACATCTGGGACGCCTGCCTGTCTAAACAACTGAAGATAAATGAGAAGGCATTTGGCGAGCCCTGGCTCCTGCGGCGTTATTCATCTGCAACATAAGAGCAGCACAGAGTCATGGGCAGCCATGGGCAAGCAGAGCCCTACTTAGGAAGATGCCAAGCAGGGGAGATGGGAGACTGAGAGCTGCTGAGCCTAAAATGCCTGCAGAGGAGGAGGAGAAGCTCCCAGGCAAGGAGGGCCGGCCGCTCAGAGCCACAGCCACCATGACCACAGTGCCCGGGATCAGGAGTGAATGTGAGTAATCTGAAATTTGAGAAGAGCATTAAAACCCCAGCCCAGGTGCAGAAGAGTGGGAAGAATGTGAGACTAAGCTAAGGGGATGGCCAGTCCAATAGCTGAGCACACAAACATGGACAACCTCACACGCGCACAGGCACGTCAACACGTGCCAGCCCGCCCAGTGGCATCCCTTTGATTCCAGCTTACTCATCCCTAAATTCACGAGTGACAAGCAGCTCTGGCAGAAGGATCCAGCCTCGCACTTCTCCATGCTGCTGTTCCATGGGTCTCAGTGCTGGGCTCGCCCAAGGCTGCCGTCCCTCCCCGTTTCTCTGCTCAAAGCAACCCACTTTCCTGTCTCTTGCTTCACTGTATGGTCAGCAGCTCCAGCCTGAGCTGCAGACGGTGCACTTGGGGGATGTCAAGTGTCCCCTCCAGCAAATAGACTGAATCTCCCAAACCTCAATCCTGAGCTGCCTCTCCATGGACGGGGCCGCCAGGCCCTGGTGCCTCTAGAGGCCATTTGGACCCTCCGAAGCATCTGTTCTATTGCCAGCTGTCCTGCCTATAGCATCTCAGCCACAACACCGTGGGAGTGCTCTCCTTCCTTATTTCTTTGCCCTGGGAATGAGACCCCTCAGTGTCCGCCTTGTTCCCTTGTTCTAAGAGCAACACCCTGCCCTGGAGCCCATCTGTCCACCACCCCATCTCAGGCTCCTGCAGTCACACTGATGCCTCTCAACTTCCCTCTTCCCTAAGAGGTATCTGACACACAGGGCTGGGGCAGGTGGTGTAGACTTCCACCTACTCTGCTTATCAGGGACCTTTGTTTCCTATCCTCCTCCCCTTCACTACCAGCACCTCCTGGGTGTACAGTTCACCTGTGTGGTCTTTGGAAAAAGGGGAAAGGCAAACAGAGCATCCTCAACACAGAAAAGCACCCTTGGGATCCCCATCTCCCGTAGCCCTCCCAGTTTCTTCCTCCTCGTATATACTTCCTGTACTTGGGGGGTCTCACTGGGACCCCTTCCATTTATACAAACCTCCAAGTACTGGGTCTCTCACCTTCCATCCCACACAGCCCTGAATCATCCTCCCCCTACTCTTCATCTCATCAGTCACTGTTATGACTCAACAGCACACTCACGGTGTAGGATAAGGAAACAGCATCCTGGCCAAAGCATGGCATGGCAGACTAGTTAAGGCCCTACTCTTTGGCATCACGGAGGCTGAGTTTGAGTCCTGGCTCTGCTAATTACTAGCCAGTCATATGATCTATACGAGCGATAATGGGCGAGCTCCAGTTTCATCATCTATAAAATGGGGAAATTCCTAACACCCACCTCCTGGAATTGTTAGGAGAATTGATTGGCGTTATGCAGAAAGGCACGAGTACCATGCCTAGTGTAGAGGAAAATATCAATAAGCAGCAGGAGTTTTTATCAGCAAGGGAAAGTCATCATAGCTTTGACCTAAAAAGCAGGGACCAAGTCTCAACTGTGACCTTCTGTGGGGATTTGGAGGCAAGTGTCCATGAAGTCCAACAGCCTGGCCTGAAGGTCTGAATATCTGAGTTTCTAAATAATGGCAAAACATTACTGATAAACTGATTGGCGTCTTAGGATTTTAACTACTCATCTGTGAAGGAAAGAGGAAATGCCAGCTCTGTGTATGACATGGAGAAGGGGGTGAGGATTAAGCAGGCAATGGCTTCTTTATAAGTTGTTTAGTAGAATGGTCCTCTGCTAGAAATCCGTTTCAACCATCATTTGAATACCCCTTTGACTATCATTCTCTTGATCACAGGAGAGAGTTAGTCCATTCTCCCTGTCAGCAGAGCCACTTGGGTCACTACGCTGGGCACCCTCTTGGTCGGGCCACTGATGACAGCTAGTGACAATGAGCATGAGAGTGCAGGGTCAACCTGGCTGTCCTGCTGGGACCTGTCTGTCCCCCCAGCAGGCCCGACGTGGAACAGTCGCATGGATGGTGTGCACATTTGGGCTCTGGGGGACACTAGCCCTAAGACCACGGGTCCCAAATTCTCTGGCGGTACCTCCATCCACATCATTTGCCCTAATCATGGTGGATTGTTAAATATGTCCAGAAACTTGATTTCCTTTTTATGCCTTGTTAGATTTCTTACATCAATTCACGACTATGAAAGAAAAAAGTCATTTGTCATCCTCTCTAAGAAAATACACATCTGGAAGGTATAGTCACAAAGCTCCCAGATGATCGTTTAGTAAAAGGGTGGGGTGCTATCTATTTCTCAGATCGAATGACAAAATTGCACCAGGCAGCTTTGTCTATAAGCCTGGCTGCTGGTGAGTCAGAAGCGTACTCGCCGCCCCCCCTCCTCCAGGAGCTATCACTTGTGGGGAAAAAGTACATTGTGGGAGGGGTAAGAAGGAGAGGCTTCCGTGTAACCGTTTTAGCTTCCTCTCCACGGAGGCTTCTGTTTACCAGTTAGTTTGCTGGGGTCCCTGCTGTGTTCTGGGGTGTGTGCTCCTTAGAGGAGGAACCCTTTCAATATAGAACATCACAAAGTGGGAGGCTAACAGTGCTCACGGGTAACAGCTGATAATCCCCTCACACGCACACACACGCCTGGAGATACGTGGAAGAACACTGTGGGCAGGTTTCACAAAGAGAAAAGCGAAAGGGTGGGGGGAGGGAAGAATGATCCCAAAGGCACGAGGGCTTTACCTTCCCAAAGGTCCACGGTCTGAAAAATGTCAGTGGTCCTGACGCCATAGATCTCCGCAGCTTTTAGGAACTGGGAGATTTGCTCCATCTGCTTAAAAGCCATCTTTGACTCTGAGATCTTGGGAATGGGCTCTTGTCCGGGTGGGTATAAACTGTTTATCAGCTTGCACAAGACCTGAAGAGGGAAAGGGGGAGGCAGAATCAGCGTTTCCCTTTGTATTTACCCCCCCACCAAAGCAAAGTGAATCCTGGGCCTCACAGGGCACAGCCCACGGGTTTGAGCGTGGGCCCATCTTGTACCCCAGGAAGGCACGGGTTCTGAGCTGGGTGGCCAGGCTCCCATACCGAACCTCAAAGACCCAGGCGACTCCATTCTCAGGGCTACTCCTGACCACAGAGAGCCCGGGAGTCCTCTTCCCTCCTTTCCTTTTGCTGGGTGAGCGAAAGAAGGTTTATGGAGAGGGAATGATGTGCAGTGATGAGGCCACGATTTCAGACTTTCAATGGAGGGAAGAGTTAGCGGCTCCCGGAGAGATTAAATGATGGACTCTAATATTATTTCTTCTTTCAAAAGGCAGATCAGAATCAGGCTTCAATAACTCATCCAGTAAAAGCTAATGATGTGTAAAGGAGCCGAACTGGGTGGGTACCCCCAGATCCCTATAAACAAAGCGCTGGGCATAACCGGACAGAAGCGTGAGATAGCAGTTATGTAACAGTAAATCACAGCCTGCGGGAAAAGACGGGCTTGTTGGAATCAGCAGAGCCTGTGGTCTCCAACCACCCAAACACACGCGAGCATCTCCTTAGACAAGCAGTTATCAAATAAGGATTCCCTTCAGTTTCAAGAGAATCCATCCATTCGACAAACAGGCATTAAGCATCCCCAAGGCGTATGGCTCCAGGAAGAATGGGAAGGTGGTGAGTCCTGCCCCTCCAGCCCTTCTTTTGTTTTACTATGTATCCAACCTATTCCCCTGGGGGAAGGAGTGCCGCCGCGCCCCCCCCCCCCCCCCCCCCCCGCACCCGCCAGAGGAGCTGATGCACCAGGAAGGCTGGAGAGATCTCAGGGAAATACTTATCTCTATTCTCACTGGAAAAAGCAAAAGGACTTCGAATTTCCCAACAACTCAGGAGGAACCTGTGATGTCTGGGATGGGTGGAGAGTCCTCTAATCCAGCGAGGGAATTGTGCAGGGAGCCCAGACCTTCCAGTCCCGAAGAGATAAAGGCATTCCCGGCCCCCTCCCCCCGAGAAGGAGCTTGGCAAGGCGCAGCTCCTCCGGTGGCCTCTCGTTAAAAGAGGAGACCCTGGAGGGTTTCCCAGCCCACCGCCCCAGCATCCGAGATCGCTGCCCGCCCTTACCGTCCCGTCCATTAGCCATTTCTGAAAATGGGCCCTGCCAGGGGGCGGGTGCTGTATGTCCTCGGCGCACTGCAGGATGATCCAGTCCACCAGCTTGTTCTCCAGGTCCGCGTCGTACTTCTGCTCGATCTTCTCCTGCACCTCTCGGCTTAAGCCGTAGCTCGGGCCCCTGTTAGCCATCTCTGGAAGAGAAGAGAGGACACGCGGGGCATCCACACAATAGCAGCAGCAGCCCGGGCTCCCGGCAGACGGGGTTGGGATGTGGCTGGGCCTCCTGGCCCAGCAGCAGCAAAGCCGGCAGCAAGCCGGGCGTGGTTTAAATCAAGGAGCCAATGAAGCCACTGGGGTTTCACCTACAAACGGGGAGGAAAAGCGCAGCGCCAGTGACTCTTAGAATAAAGCCCCTGCCGGTCCAGGGGGGCTGGAAGCCCCCCTCTCGGTCCCGTCTATCAATGAGACGAAACGATGCACAATGACTCACAATCAAGCCTGAAGCCCCCAGGCAGCAAGGGGGCTGGGGGGTGGTCGTTTCTTCCCTCCTCCCAGGAACACTTTGCAAAGGCAGGAACCCTGAGATGGGAAAGAGCTGGTAATTAACAGGCCGGGAGGAAGGCCCCCTTGACGTAGAGCTGCGGATGCTGCATCGCGCCTGGAAGAATGGTACACTGATTCTATTTTCTCATGGCTGAGGAGGGTCAAACCAGGGCCGTTGCTAAGAGCCGTCCAAAAAGCCAGCCCTCTCGTGTGTCAGTCTAGCCCGCCCGCCTCCCTCCCGCTGAGAGCGGCTTTCTCAGCAGCACAATTCTTCCCCCTCCTCTGGGGAACAGCCGGTTGTACACAAGACCAGCGCACAGCTGCACACGGAACGAGGCCTGTGGGAGGGTCCATTCCGTCAGCTGTCCATCTGTCAGGAGTTGCCAGACCACTTTCCCCCTGCCTGGAGGGAACAGTTGTCTGGTGGGGCAGGAGGGGCAGGGCTGTGAGCTGCAACCATTAGCTTGTTCAGCTGTCAGCCAGATTCCATCCCGAAACTTCCAACCTGGTGGGAAACTGTTGTGCCTCAGTTTGACTTATTCAAGGAAAGTAGCGTTTTAATGCCATTTTTAATCGAAAGACACTGAGAGTACGTTTTATAAATTACAAGGAGCTCAACGTGCTAAGAACGCTTGGAGTGAAAGGTCTTGATAGAGTGTAAAGATTTCATCTGTTTAATTAAGGATCAGAAAGGCACCGCTGACACACTGTCAGTGGTAACTGCGTATCTGGTGTGAGCAAACAAGACCTCGGGAGAAATCATTAGACCTAAGTTGGCCCGAAATTTTTATAAATACTGAAGGGCTTGGTAGTTTGTTTTCCTAGACTGTAAGCCACTTGGGAATAAAGATTAAGTCTTGTTGGTGTTGGGTAAGTCTTTGGGTACTTTTCATGGGAAAAAAACACCATATATTTTGTTCTTTGGTTCATTCAATGAATATTTTTTTTGAGCACTTAACTGTGCCAAGTTCTGTGCTGGAGAGAAATAAAATATAAATTTTTCCTCTAGAACAGATCAATTGACTCAGAACATTAGATAAAACAATTTTAGTACGTGGGATAGCGATCTTTGTCGCTGTGGGAAATTGATTAGAAGCTATGCGGGAAATGACCTCAAACAATACATGTATTGAGAAAAATCTCCTGCCAGCTGGGGCCTGGACTCTTGAAAATTTAATTACTTAGTAGATATGTGGGTGGTTTGCTTGAGAAAAGACTTAGTGGTCAGTAGTTGAAGGCATAGGAGAGAGAGCTCTGTGAAAACCGGTTGTGAGAGAATCAGAGCTTTGAGGCGAGCAGTAGGTTTAGAAAAAGGCATGACAGGGGCTGACGGATGCAGGTCTGCATGCTGCATGGAATCGTCAGTTGAAGGAGCTTTAAAGGCAGCAGAGCTGGCTCCAGAGACTTGGAGCTCAGGGGTAGAGTTCAGAGCAGGGAAGTTGTCAGCAGAATTTTGGAAGTCACTCAGTTGCATCTTGGTGGCAGCAATAAGGTCAGTTCCAACCCGGGACTAAGGAAACAGAAGCCCAAACAGGAAGCATGTTATTTCCTCTGTGGCTGGAATTGCTCTAAGGAAGATGTTGGTTTGTTAAAAAAAAAAAAAAAAAAAAAAAAAAACAGAAAAAACAAATAATTCTAAAAGATGTACATTTGCCTTTTTTTTTTTTTCAGACTCTGTTTTGCAGATCTTTTGTACCCGAAGATTTTTTTGCCATTGTAACAAAATAAGTGGGGTACTTTAAATGAATGATTGAAATCACGGTTCTGGAGAGGATACAATGGCAAAGAGGAGAGTCCAAGCAAGGCCTAGAAGGTTAGAAGTGTCCAGAAATCAATAGGAAATCATTAAAGAAAAACCACTTGATCCCCTGGGTGGTGACAGTGGAAACTGGCTCAAACTTCTGTTTACTGAGTGCCTATAAATATTATAATTTTTTCAACAACTTTTTAAAAGGGTCTATGTATCTGAGATTTAAAAAAGAAATGAACGAGATATGGCAACATGGTCTACCAGCAACATTAAACTTGTAAACCATAAATGCCAACCAGGTGTCATGCTAAAAATATGCACAGGGTACTCAGGTACATTTATATCTGGAGGAAGAGGGTAGGAAATTAGCGAAAATATTTATGAATGGGATGACTTTAAGTCTCAAAAGAGACTTAGGTGTTTTAAAAACTTAGGTGTTTGCCTAGTGAATGGGATGAGGCAGGAGGGATTGGGAACGTTGCTAGCAAAGGCAGCTTATGTAAGAAGGTGAACATGTTCTAATATCAACAAAGCATAGGGTTAAAGGGAAGAGACACAGAAATAAAGCTGGAATGTCAGACAGTCTCCAGATTACAAAGTAGAGTGCTTGCAAATGTCCATGGTTAAATTTTCAGGAATTTTGAAAGCCAGTTGTTAAACTCAGCCGCTGTAACCACTTAAATTATGTAAGCTTACACTTAAATATGTTATATTAAAAGCAAAGGTTAAATACTCAAAACGGATCACTTCCTAATTTATTTTGCTACATTTTGCTATTACTTATGTTTTCAAGGATATTTATGCTTATTGTCTCTATATGGGGTATATACTATGTAACAGTCTGGTACTGGCCATGTCTTCCCAGCTTCCTTTTATTCAGTGACGTCCCAGTGGTAGCTTTAAACCAGCTATGACAAGAGTATAGCTGGTTGTTGGCAAATGCTGCAAATCGGGGCTCCCCTCCCCACCCAGCTAGTTGTTGAATATTTACTGGCCTTGCCACTGGGCTTATGTATCACGCAAATGAGCTTGAGTGTTTTCATAGAGAAAAAGAGCCATCAGATCTGATTTAGGCGCAGGAAAAGGAGAGGGTCAGAATGACTCAAGGGTTTGATTTGTATAACAGGGGTCACGGTTACACCAATTATTGTAAGGGGACCATAAGTTGGGAGGTACATTAAGGGGGAAGATAATAGCGTTTGGACTTACTGCATTTGGGAGGGCCACCACAATCCATCCCGGTCATTCAGTTTTATGCATCTGGAGCTAAAGAGAAAAATCTGGAATGAAGGAAAGTACTTGAATCATCTGCGTGCAGATAGCAGTTAAAACCAGGAACCTGCGTGAAGTTGCTCAAGGTGAATAAGTAAGTTGCATGAGAAGAGTGCCAAGGTCAGAACAGAAGGGAGTATTAACACTACAAAGTGCATAAGGAGATGGTGTGGCATGGCCAGGGACACCTGGGGTTAAAGAGTGTCAGAACGAAGCTCCTCATCTCAATGGTCCTTTGAGAGAGGGAGGTTGGCATATAAGCGGAGAATTTCCATGTAGTAAGTTCTATCAAAAAGGCCTCAGCGGAGTGCTGTTCGTGAGAGAGCACAGAGGACCCATCGTCAAAATTCTTGGACACAGAGATGAGGATGAGGTAGGAAAGGCTTCAGTGAGAAGCTGAGATTTGAGCTTCTTTTCAAGTAGAAGTTTATCTGTCAGTAAAAATCTGAAAGCTCAAGAAAATAGAGAGGACAGTTTCTTCAAAAGACAAATTTCGTTTAAAAAAATTACCTACATTTTTCTAGGTATGTTCTCTAAATGTACCAAAACATCATATTTTTTCATTAAACCAAGTTATGCATATTACATGATTGTGTTTCTAAACTAAAAAGTGACTTTAGGTCTGTAATGAAAGGGGATCTTAAAAAGGTATATTGGGACTTCCCTGGGGGCGCAGTGGTTAGGAATCCGCCTCCCGATGCAGGGGACACAGGTTCGAGCCCTGGTCCCGGTAGATCCCACATGCTGCAGAGCAACTAAGCCTGTGCGCCACAACTACTGAGCCTACGCTCTAGAGCCCGTGCTCCGCAACAAGAGAAGCCACCGCAATGAGAAGCCTGCGCGCCGCAACGAAGAGTAGCCCCTGCTCGCCGCAACTAGAGAGAAAGCCCGCGCGCAGCAACGGAGACCCAAAACAGTCAAAAATAAATAAATAAATACATTTACATTAAAAAGACAAGTTGGAAAATCTTATTGGTTCTTTCCTTTAAAAAAAAAAAGGTATATATAAATTCCACCGATCTTCTTTCTTCCTTCAGAAAATGAGTTCCTTAGTTGTTTGTTTTTTTAACAGTTTAAAATGTAATGAAAAGTCGACATATCCCCTTTGGGCACTGCCTTGGGAATGGTTATGTCGCAAGTAATGTTCTCTTTGCTCTGTATCTCTGTGCTTTATAAAATTCAGCCTTGCCCAAAGCTCCTTTCCTTCTCTCCTCCTCACAGACCTTTCTATTGGCTGCTCAGAGAACAGCCTACCGTGTAGATATGTGTCTGGAAGTACCTGTAAGCTCAACAGATGCTGCAAAAGCAAATGTATTCTGTGGTCTCATTAGCCTTCCTCTCCACTGGCATTGACCTTATCCCCTTCCACTGCATGCACTGAGATTGTTTAGAGGGGTCATGTCGCTGCTTTTAAATCAGTGCAGGGGTTCCAGAGGATAGGCACTGAGGGCCTGCTGGCTGTTCAAGCATTTACCATGTCACTGAATACAAGGCATGGAGTGGTTTTAGAAAAAAAAAAAAAGAGCTTTGGGAGAAAAATACAAAAGCACACTAAAGGAATTAACAATGTACTAGAATACACTAAATCCCACTGCTTCAAACTCATTTGGTATTTATGATGCTAACCTCTGCAAAGCTAGATTAAATTTTAAGACAGCTTTTCATGCCTTTAGATAGTCAAGTTTCCTCCCCCTCCCTTTTCCTAGCCATTGATGGATACCATACAGCTAACATTCCAATTTGGGATCTTGAGGTTAGGAAGTTCCAATCCAGTTCAGTTTCAGAAGACCTACTCACTTCCTTGCCTCCACTTTCCTTCCTAAATCCCCAAGAATTGTGCCCTCCAATTTCTCACTGGACTGTGTTTTGTGCATATAAAAATACAAGTGAAATGGTAGTGACTCCTGCGTGTCATTGTTCTAGACGTGTTGTGCTTAACCCTTACGCTTTATTAAATAGGTTTATATTATGACATTTTACAGATGAGGAAACCTCAGGGAGGTTAAGTAAATGGCTCAGTCACAGGGCTAGTAAATGGTGAGCCAGGACTTAAACCCAAGCTCTGAAGTCTGTCTTTAACCACTATATGTACTGACTCTACAGAAATACTATGTATCTCCAATCATATTTATTACATTTTATTATAATTATGTTTAACCCTAGAAAGCTCTAAAGGGCAGGGCCCTTTCCTCATCTTTCTAATCCTCATGCCTAGCAGTGTCTGGGCAGCTTAGGCCCCGGAAGAGGCACCCTGCCATCCTCTAATAACCCATTCTAGCATCAGGCAGTGTGGTACACTGATGTATTTTTGGTTTGTAAATGATTTTTGTTTGGTATGAAAGACA
This sequence comes from Stenella coeruleoalba, assembly GCF_951394435.1. Lineage (NCBI taxonomy): Eukaryota > Metazoa > Chordata > Mammalia > Artiodactyla > Delphinidae > Stenella > Stenella coeruleoalba. The sequence continues at coordinate 86,326,943 of NC_137150.1, forward strand.
CCTCCTAGATTATATTGTATTGCCCTGTAGGGTATTAATCTGCTTTGTATCTGTGTCGGGGTCCCCAAGACCACCCCCAGGTTTGACAATTTTTTAGGAGGACTCACAGCTATGATTTATTACAGTGAAAAGATACAAAGCAAAATCAGGAAAGGAAAAAGGCACACAAAGTGAAGTCTGGGGAAACTAGGCATGAACTTCTAAGAATCCTCTCCTAGTACAGTCACATAAGTTGAGCTTAATTCCCCCAGCAAGGCATTGTGACAGCACATGTGAAATGTCCACCAGGGAAGTTTGTCAGAGACTCAGTGCCCAGTGTTTATTGGGAGCTGGCCACTTGGGCAGTCTCTGCTTGGCACCTACCAAAATTCCAGACTCATAGGAGAGCATTTGTCCAGTACAAACCACATTGTTTGTACAGACGATTTAGGCACAGTGAGCCACTTTGATCAGTTCTGGAATTGTTGCAGGAAGGCGGACCCCTTGCAGGGCCCGAGAGTGGGCTCTTGACTGACACTCGGAAATGAATTGTCCGAGGAGACACACGTGCTGAAAAAGCAAGAGACTTTACTGGAAAGGGACACCCAGGTGGAGAGCAGCAGGGTAAGGGAACCCAGGAGGACTGCTCTGCCACGTGGCTCGCAGTCATAGGTTTTTTTTTGTTTTTTTGCGGTAAGCGGGCCTCTCACTGTTGTGGCCTCTCCTGTTGCGGAGCACAGGCTCCGGACGCGCAGGCTCAGCGGCCATGGCTCACGGGCCCAGCCGCTCCGCGGCATGTGGGATCTTCCTGGACCGGGGCACGAACCCATGTGCCCTGCATCGGCAGGCGGACTCTCAACCACTGCATCACCAGGGAAGCCCCATAGGTTTTACTGTGATGGGATTAGTTTCCGGGTTGCCTCTGGCCAATCATTCTGACTCAGGGTCCTTCCTGGTGGCACATGCACCTCTCTGCCAAGATGGATTTCAGCGTGAGGGTTTCTGGGAGGTAGGCAGGGCATATCACCTCCTCCCTCCTCCTTTCGGCCCATCCCGAATTTTCCTGGTTAGTTTTCGGTGGCAGCACCTTGTTCTTTATTGGGACCTCCTGTTGTGAGACAACTCAGGCAAGTGGTTATCATTGTGTCTGGCCGAGGCTGGCGGTTTTGATCAACAGTTCCCTAACAGAATGCTGGGACACTCCTAAAATCCAAGTTCCCAGATGCTAGCCAAGGGCGAACTTTGTAAGCAGGTCTCTCTGAGGAGAAGCAGTCATCTGCTATGTTAACTCTTTTCAGCACAGGAATTTTATCCCAACATTCTTCAAAACCTATAAATGTTTCTGCAATTGTCCTTTGAACCAGGTTTACCATTTGCTGGTTCTCTTATTAATGAGTTAAAGAAATTTTTGACACATGCAAGCTAAATAAAGTCCAGTCAAACTTAAAAGCTAAAAGATACCAATTCAATATCAAGGTTGATTACTGCACAAGCTTATTTTAGTTATTAAAAAAAGAACTTTGGGGCATCCCTGGTGGCGCAGTGGTTGGGAGTCCGCCTGCTGATGCAGGGGACGCGGGTTCGAGCCCCGGTCCGGGAAGATCCCACATGCCGCGGAGCGGCTGGGCCCGTGGGCCATGGCCGCTGAGCCTGCGCGTCCGGAGCCTGTGCTCCGCAACGGGAGAGGCCACAACAGTAAGAGGCTCGCATACCGCAAAAAAAAAAAGAACTTTGTATTTCCCTTTCATATTTTCTTACTATCTCTACACTTTAGAAAGCCCTCTGATTTAGATGGCAATCACTTGGCTATTTGTACTTAAGCCACATATTAATAGAACAGGAATGTTTCTGCAGGTAGGTGATAATATAGATTCATTTCTTCTTTGGAATATGAAATCTGAATATGAAAATATTACATCATTGCTTAAGATGAAATTCCCCCAGTTAACTATAAGACATATAGGCCAAAATTTAAAGTGATATATATCCTTTATATATCTGTAAAGTTTTGAGCCCTTAAAAGAGAATAACCTTGATTTTAAGTTCAAATATAACATGCAGAATATAATACATAAAGTAATAGCTTTATTTTGAACTTTATTATGCTTCACTCATTTCTCTAGTCATTTTAGATTTATTTCAATAAACATTTTCCTATATCTTGTAAACTGCATTTTAAAATCAGAAATAATTTTGCAAATCTCCATATACAATGATACCAAACAAAAAACAAAAAAATCAAGTTTTATTAGCAATTCTGGCACAGTTAACATAAGCATTAGAAGGTAAACATCTCTTGAATAAAAAAATAGGAAATATTTTAATGAAAAAAATCAAGGATTGAAGGAAGGAGAACATTTTTCAAACAGCAGCTGGCACTTTCTTCACCATCTGAATCACTTGTGCAAATACACCATTAAATACTCACATGATATCTACAAAGTAGAGATAAGAGAAACAAACCTTCTAAATATCAGGGTCCTTCATCTGTTATCCAGCTTCCATCTTCTGGATCCATTACTTTACATTCCAACTAAAACTGTGATTCTAGTTAACTACAGTTGAAAGCTTATCAATTAAGTCATCAATAGTGTAAACCAGCAGTTGAATGTCCGCTTTTTCCTTCATTCGGTGATCACTATTCTTTCGGAGGATGACATCTACATCTGTGCTGACTACTCGGTCAGCAACCTGCATGGACGTATGCCATGGTACAATGTCATCCTTCATGCCGTGGAGCAATCTTATAGGGCAGTTCACAGGAATAGGACTATGTAACAAGCAGTAGTGCTCTGCTTCTTTAATGACACTGTACTGAACGCGATAAAATCCTTCTTCACTGTATTTTGATGGCATGGACCACACACCTTTCATCTCTATTTCCTTTCTTACCTATTGGGAAAAATGAGGAAAACAAAAGTATTTATGCAACATTAACACATACAATAGTCTTAATTCAAGAAAAGCAGTCTTTGAAGAAGGGGAAAACAGATAAAAATATAACGATGATAATTATCAGTAATTAATTACTATGTGCGAGGAGCTGTGACAAGTATTTTCCACATAGTATCTCATACGATCCTGATACTATCTGTTCTTATTTCATTTTTACAAAAGAGGATATTAAAGTTAGAGTAATACATATGTTTAAAGTTGAAAGGTAGTTAACTGCTGTAACTAGGATTCAAACAGATTTAACTAACTTTAACGTGTAATATCTTAAAAATCAGGTATTGCTTCATTCCAACTTGAAAGGGAAAATGAAGGGGAGAAAAGTACAATAATTTCTTGGAATCAGCACAGGTGGCATTCATATTACATAAAACCAAATCTTGGGAATAAAAATTGTTTACATTTAAAAACCATGAAACTGAAAGTGCATATACGAGAAGTTAGTAAAATGGGGATGGGGTGGGAGAAGGAGAAGAAGAAAGCATAGTGCTAAAAAAGAAAAGTAAGACAGTGGTTATTCTGGGGCAACCATATACACCCAATTTTATCCTGAATATTAAAAAAATGTAGTTTTTGCCTTTTAGAGTTCTATGGAATGAGAAAAAATTTGTTTGTTGTTGTGGATGACAAAGAAGTCTTCCAAATACTTCCTGAAAACTGAGCATGGTATCATTTCTACCCTTAAAATAAAACGCTGGGTATTCTTTGATTCTTGAAGAATTTCTATTTTTTACATTATAATTTGTCTTAAACAATTTTTCTAGTTAAAGTAACATATACTCATTATAGAAACGTGGAAAATATAAAAAGCATAAAAAGGGACTTCCCTGGTGGTGCAGTGGTTAAGAATCCGCCTGCCAATGCAGGGGACACGGGTTCAAGCCCTGGTCCAGGAAGATCTCACATGCCGCGGAGTAACTAATCCTGTGTGCCACAACTACTGAGCCTATGCTCTAGAGCCCATGAGCCACAACTACTGAGCCCTCGTGCCACAACTACTGAAGCCCACATGCCTAGAGCCTGTGCTCCGCAACAAGAGAAGCCATGGCAATGAGAAGCACACACGCTGCAAGAAGAGTAGCCCCCACTCGCCTTAACTAGAGAAAGCTCACACGAGACCCAACGCAGCCAAAAATAAATTAAATAAATAAAAAACAAAACAGGGCTTCCTTGGTGGCGCAGTGGTTAAGAATCTGCCTGCCAGTTCACGAGACACCGGTTTGAGCCCTGGTCCGGGAAGATCCCACGTGCCGCGGAGCAACTAAGCCCGTGCGCCCTAGAGCCCGTGCTCCGCAATGAGAAGCCACAACAATGAGAAGCCTACGCACGGCAGGGAAGAGCAGACCCCGTTCGCCGCAACTAGAGAAAGCCGGTACACAGCAATGAAGACCCAACGCAGCCAAAAATAAATAAATAAATAAATTTATTAAAAACAAAACCAAAAAACTCTACCTTTTTTTTTAAAAAAAAAAAGCATAAAAATAAATAAATCACCATAATCCTATTTCGTGGATATAACAACCATTATTATTCTGGCTTATTTCCTTCCAGTATTTTTCTACATGTGTTTGGTTTTTATACATACAATATGTAAAACACTTAGCTATTACAATTCATATACAGTTTTCAGCGCTGGCTTATTTATTCAATATATATATTTCTGGGTTTTAAAAGATTCTATTAAAAGTTTTTAAAGGCTGCATAATTGTCCACTATAATGCATCTAAGATAATTAACTTGACCATTCCCACACTGCTGAATACTTCCATGAACATCTTTGAACATAAAGGTTTATATGCATATAATAAATTCTTTGGAAAGATTATCACAACTTGAACTAGTAAATCAAGATGTAAATAGCTTTAAGCCTCTTGCAACCATATAATATGAAGGGCATTTCTGTCTAGAAAAACAGATGGACATCTTATCAAAAATAAAGAAAAATATAAGGAAAGAAAAGCTACATACAACAGATTTCAAAAATTTTGTATTTAAATTTTCAATGAAAACATTATTTTTCCACATTTAAAACTGTTGACTTATTACAAATACAAAGAGGCAAAAATGAATTTAAACAGTAAAATATGTATGATATAATCTGTGTACTTAGGAATTTTAATGTCTTTTATAAAATTCCAAAAAGATTTGATTCAGTGTAAAAGCTGTATATCTGAAACCTAGACTTCTAAATATCTATATCCAAATGATTTAAAATTAGTGGAAGCCTAAAAAAACTATAAAATATATGAACCTATATTAGTATCATGGGGTACTTTGCATTAAAGCAACATATGAATCAAATATTTAAAGTAAAAATGATATTCTGTTACCATCAAGCTACTCATGACTGTTCCTGAATTGGTAATTTCAGTAATAAGAACTTAGTCTCATTGATTATTAGATGAAGTGGGAACTATGTTAATTACTGAGACATAATTAATAATAGTTGTATTTTAAGCATCATTGCCCACCCCAACTAGCTCTGTTATCTGCTATTGAGTTGAATGAATATTGTCCATTTGAAGAACAAACTTAACAAAATCTTATATGTCCCAAAGCCTCAGAAAGTACAGAAATAGCAAAAACAGTATTAATCAGAGAAAATGTACAATATACATAATTTCTACACCAAGAAGAAACTAACAAGGCAATGTGGCTGTGAAGCTTAGACTCCAACAGCTGTGCAACCTGCCTGACGCCCTCTACTGTCCAAAGAAGCAGACAATGATTAGAGTTAGTTAAGAGGTAAGTCAAGTTCCTACATAATGAGTAATGCTGGGTCTTAACAGTAATGCTGGGCTAAAGTAAACAGTAATGCTGGGCTAAAGAAGACAGTAAAAACCTCCACCTCCATTCCCTTGACACTGCTAGTACTGGCTGTCTATGTGGAGAAGAAGAGATAGTGGTCCTAGTGTCTCTGCTCTTTCTTTACACATGCTTTTAAGTTAATAAGGGTCAACATGTTTCTGTTTAAGGATTTTTGCTGGTCTGATTTAGGATTAGCAAAGATGTACCCTGATTTGCAGGCTATAGATCTTCTCAGTCACTTACAGGGTATCTACCATGTCTTCCCTCTGAGTGACGGATACACACACACAAAAATAAATGTACACAGATCTTGTCATTTACCAATAACCTCCCAAAATTGTTTAATCAATTCTTTTCCAGTAGGCCATCTTCTTGAAATAATTTCCTATCATGAGAAGCACTGCATGACTGAGTTAGAGAACAGAGTAAGGGGTCCAAGGTTTACATGCAGAAGGATACAATGGTAGGAAAAATTAGCAGCATGAGGACATGGAGCAACCATGTATAAGAAACAATCAAGAAAGTGAAAACAATTCAGAAATAGGAGGTAAGTGCAAAGAAGATCAGCTTTGTAATTTCAGCTCTGATAGGAAATCATATGAAGAACCTGACTATGCAGACAATGCCATTCTTAAGGAAATGGAAAGAACAATGTGAACTAAGAATAAACAGAACAGAGAGTACATGGCACTGAATTCAATGCCGAACTTGAGGCAAATTCAATGACATTCCACCATTCAACACCACACAGGCTTTTTTTCTTCTTTTGCTTTTCCTCCCCCTCCTGCTCCCCCACTCTGTAGAGCAGTGGTTCTCACACTTCCCCTGCGGGCTTGGTTAAAACAGATTACTGGGCCCCACTCCCAGTTTCTGATTCAGCTGGTCTTGGTGAAGCTCAAGAATATCCATTTCTACAAGTTCTCAGGTGATGCTGTTGCTGCTGGCCTCGGGCCTGCACTTTCTGAACCACTGCTCCGACTGTTTTTCTTTCTGCTAGGGTCTTAGTCCCACAAGTGAAATTTAGAGCCCTAGGAAACATATGCCCAAGGAGAACTTAATTGATTGCAAAACAAAAAAACAACATACACAAAAATAAACAGCTATTACCCACCATTTTTTTATCCTTGCAGACAACTGAAGTGCTTAAACGTATGTCCAATAATAAAGTATAATAAACGAATTCCCTTCCCAATTATTCCAGAAACCTTATTTCTATCATGAGTTACTGAAGAACATGCTAATGGTGAAAAGCACCTTCTTTTTTTAAAGGTGAGAATTAGGAGTAGAAAAAGAATGCTAACTTAGTATCTAGGCCAGGAATGGCAAGTCTCATCTCCTGTGTATGACTGACAGTGTGTGCTCAGATAACTCTTCTGAGAGAGGATCTGAGGCTTTCAGGCTAAAAAAAAAAAATAGTTTCATAATTGATTAGCCGTCTTAACATGGTCATAGAATAGGTACTATTTCCCAGAAGCCACAAAATAAGACTAAGAGTTCCAAAAAGAGATCACGATGTATAATTCAAATAAACAAATGTGGTTAATAAAATGTTGCTAAAACAAGAAATTTAAAGTGTGATTTCATTCATGTGGCTCAAATATTTGGCAAAATGATTTGAAGTGACTGTGAAAAAAAGAAAACCTTAAACAGGAGACCAAATAGTTAAAGAAGGCAAAGAAATGGTATACAAAAAGGCAGTTAAGACAAAATTTGGGCCAGTGTAACAAGTCAAAGGACAGATGACACATGAACAAAATTCAAAGAGGGAGCAAAATGACAGGAGGGATACACGGAGGTTGCCTGGGACTTACCTCAACAGGAAGCTGATTAAACTGTGTCACTAGGCTATCCACAGCTGTCGCTACACCAATAAGAGCAACAACCTTTTGTGGCCGTGCGATTGCAGCATGAAGCATAAGCCATCCACCGAGGCTAGATCCAACTAGTATCTAAAAATAAAAACATGTAGTTTTAAAGAGGAATTTCTTTTTCTTTTCTGTAAGGCAGTGAATAATTTCATAGAATGTATATACTTTCTTTCTCTATATTCATTGGCTCCCAGACTTTTAATATTTGGCACAAAGTAAAATTAAGATTACGATTACATTTTGTTAAAGTATTAGGTTTATAATAGAGAATAAACTAGACAAATAAAATTTGTAAAATGAAAAGTAAAATGCTACCTTCGTTTTATGAGAAAGTGAAAATAATAGAACTGATTGATTTGATATTGAAATATAAAAATGGATTGTTAAGACATTTAAAATATTAAATAAATTTTCACATCTAAAGAAACAGCTCAAATGTCATGAGGTTGCAGTCAACAATTATCATCATATTTAACAAAAATAGTCACCTGTGGTCCTTCAGCTAAGTCATCAATTATAGAAAGAACATCTTTTCTCCATTTTCCCACTGTGCATTCTTCTAAGTTACCATCTGAATTTCCAACTCCTGAGTAATCAAACCTGGAAAAAGAGAAAACATATCTATATTTAGATATCTATGTATTTGCTTCTCTAATTTTTAAGGAAGACAGCAATCATTATTACAATGTCTAAAATATATTAAAGTAAAACTGTGAAGTCAATATGTATTTCAGCAAATCCTACTGTCTTAACCTTCAAAGATCTCTCATAGCCACTTACTTTCTCACCTCCTCCACTGCTGCCAGCCTGGTCCAAATCACTATCCTCTCTTGACTGAACTAATGCAAGTCTCCTAGTAGATCTCCATTTTCATTTTTCACCCTCAAAGTCTATTCCCCACACAGTAGTCAGTGATCCTTTTAAAACAAAAATCATGTCTTGCACAAACCTTCCAAAGGCTTTGTATAATCTTCAAATAAAATCCAAAGTCCTTACCATCCTCTAGCCCCTAACTACCTCTCTGATCTCATTGCTTACTGTTCTCTCTCCCTCCCAGTTGTATCCTTACTTTCCTTTTTGAAGTTAATGGAATATAGCACCCACATTCCTGCCTCAGGAGTTTTACAACAGCTCCTCCTTCCACGTGGACTACTCTACTCCAGATATCCACTCAGATTGCTCCCTCACTTCATTTAGGCCTTTGGCTCAAATGTTATATCTCCGTAAGTCTTCTCTGACCATTCAACCTAAAGTTGTGCTTCTTTCATCATTCTCTAGCTCCTTACCCTGCTTTATTCTCTTTATAGCAAATATTGCTACCTGACAATACACATATTTGATTATTGGTTTGTGGTCTATCTCCCACACTAGAATGGAAGCTCCATATGGGCAGATTGTTTTGTTCACACTGCTTTCCCAGTGCCTAGATCAGTCCCTTGCACATGGTAAGTGCTAAGCGTTATGTTTACTCAATTAGTAGAAGGAAAAGAGAAGTCCAGAATCAAATTCATCATCACTAGCTCCTCCTCTTGGTTTTCTTTCCTTCCAACTTCCTAGTTCCCCAGGCTCAGAGTCTGTTTGATCTGTGAACTTTACCTCTCCTTCAAGGTCTCAATTCAATAAATCATGAAGTATCATACCACTCCTGCAGACTGCCCTAAACCCTAGTCATACTGAACTACTCCCAATTCCTGGATAAGCCCTTTCCTAACTTTGAGACTTTGCATGCTGTTCCACTGCCTAAAAAGCCTTCATTCCCCATCAGTCCCCTGCATCGGCAGGCGGACTGTCAACCACTGCGCCACCAGGGAAGCCCCCAATTAACACTTTTCATATTGTGTGTTGTAATCAAGTTTTAAATATATGTCTCTGACTAGAATGTCAGTTCTTCAAGGGCAGACTGTTTTATTTCAAGTTTGTTTTTCCGCAGGGTATAGAACACTGCCTGCCCTGTACTACCCTCACTCTCTCATTTTTTCTCACATGCACCCCTTTCTCCTCAGTTTGGTAAGACTGGTGTCTTGGTGCAGGTCTTTCTCATCTTAAACCTCCCCTATCACAGCAGCCTCCTCATTGTGTCATTCTTTCTCCAAATGGACCTACTTTATACTGTCAGGTTTTGTCTGACACATTGTATTGATATGACATTAATTTCAATGCCTTCCTGTGATATATAACATAAAAATTTAGTGCTTTAGCCTGTTTTTAAAGAACGTATTTTAGTCATCTCAGATTGACCTTTTATTTCTTCTGATGAAACTACTGCTTTAGTCAAACTGATCAACTTGCTGTTCCTAAAAAAGACTACGTTTTCTGTCTCTGTTTTACGCTTCACCCATTTCCTTCAAGTGGAATATCTTCTCCCATCACCTTCATTACTAATATCCCCTCTCAGAGCTTAGTCCAAATGAAATTTTGCTGGAAAGACTTCCCAGACAAGCTGAAAAAAAAAAAAAAAAAACTCTACCTAATGAAACTTGGATAGAATTCACTTTTATTAGTCACAATCATTTTATTATATCCTGCTCTACAAGACAGCTTATGTATTTGTGTCTCATCATTCCTATGAGACTGTAAAGATCCTAGAGGGGAAATACCATCATCTTGTTTTTGTTTCTGCATTCTCCACAGTGGCTAGCATGTGAACCTCACACACTGAGTACTATAATACATATTAAATGAATAGAAGTAGAACGTAAAAGTATAAAGAACTATTTTATTTAAATTTAAAGTATTCAGTATTTTTCTGATTCTTAAAATCTGGTGAAAACTATTAAATCCTAATGTTTTTCGTGTACTTGAAGAATATATATGTGATATATAGTGTATACTCATTTTCTTAGAGATAAGGGGTTAAAAAGTGATGGAGGGACTTCCCTGGTGGTGCAGTGATTGGGAGTCTGCCTGCCAATGCAGGGTACACGGGTTCAATCCCTGATCCGGGAAGATCCCACATGGCACAGAGCAACTAAGCCCACGTGCCACAACTGCTGAGCCTGCACTCTAGAGCCCACAAGCCACAACTACTGAGCCCGCATGCCACAACTACTGAAGCCCGTGCACCTAGAGCCCATGCTCCACAAGAGAAAACACCACAATGAGAAGTCTGCCAATCGCAACAAGGAGTGGCCCCTGCTCGCTGCAACTAGAGAGCCCGTGTGCAACAACGAGGACCCAATGCAGCCACAAATAAATAAATAAAATAAAATTTAAAAATAAGTAAATAAAAGTGATGGAGAAAGAAATTAAAATTAGGTATGAAGTGAAGTGGTTTTGGATCCTAGGGAAATAGCGTAACAAGGCAGCTACTGAAGTCTAAATCACGGTTATTATTTCTCCTCAATCCAGGGGATATAGAAGACAGATCAGGGAGAAGAGGGGAGAAAGACACCAACTAATTCTCCTCTAGCCCCCTCCGTGGGCAATCACACATCTCTACTTGCTGTATTTTGTTTACAGTTGCCTTCCAACTACATGGTGAAAATGCAAAACAGATGTAGAGGGCCTTCAAAAAGGAAAATATAAACATTCAGTGATACTAATAGGTGACAATATAGTTCATTCCTGCTGAACCCTAACCAAGTGACAAAGATAATTAAAAAACATTCAGCAGTTTAAAACTTTTAAACATAGTAATGCAATTCTGTCTTAGCAGCCCCAATACTCTGGAACATATTCCCAAATCTAAAATTTTAAATTTTATTAGAAATAATTATCAGAGAAGACCAGCCCTAAAACCATGTGTTTCTGAGCTCCGACTCACTCTTATTTTAGGCATGGTGGCAGGATATTAAAAAACCATTTACACAGAACCGTATGTACTATTCCTTGTGTAATATACAGAACTAACCATTTCCTCATTCAAGATCTAAGTTTCACAGACAAAATCACAACAAAAGTAAACTGAGAAATTGGGAGTATAAATAGAAGATAAAATCTCTTATAACAAGTTAAAATGCAATCAGTAGCTAATAGTGATTAGATTGAAATGAAGTTTGATGAAAGCAAATAAAAAGGAACCTGATCAAATTAAAAATTGTAATGAAGGGCTATACTTTATAAAGTTTTATAAAGATACACTTAGGCTACATTTTAATACAGTATCACATAATTGCCTGTATACATTATAATTTCATTCTCATTACTTAATATACCTTTAAAAAGAAAATTTATTTCACATGCATCCAAAATGCAGAAAACCCCCTTATATGTCCTGTAGGGAGCTAGGAACTGGTTATAGCTCTCATAGTCTCAATTTAAATTCGAGAACTGATAAAATGGGGATTTCTTGAGTCAAATTCTTCGGGGGACAAAGAAGGAGAATGGTGGCAAGTTTTCTGATATCATCATGTTTTGCTCAGGGTAGTCCTCCCCTTCCTGGATAGCTCTTCCTTCTTACCCAAATCCTAACTATTTTTCAGTGTTCCTTTATGAAGTTTTTTCTATCTACTTCGACTCCTAGTTTTCTCTCACCTTATACAATTTAGTATCCGGCTCTTTGACATAATCACATTTTGATGAATATTTCTGTCTAATTTCCCATATGTATTTTATCTTGCATTTCCCCACCCTGATTAAAAGATCCTTACAGGCAACGACCATGTTTTATAATTCTTTGTATATTTCACAGCACCAGTATAGTGCTAGAAAGTCTACCTGTAAAAAATACTCCAGAGTTCTGATCATGAAAATGAAATAATTCAGTTAATTTGATAACAGGAATGAGACAAAATTCATACAATTGACATAATTTTTGCTAATATATTGAATAGATAAAAGTCTTATTTTTAATTCTAAAAGTTTAAAAAATTTTATTTCTAATTATTTTTTATTTTATTTCTAAAAGCTGTATTTTCTAGACCTATTGAGTGAATGTTAGTGAAACTCTTCTAAAAACTAGATAAATAGATTTTTAGGTTGCTAGTGCTAGAAAAGAATTCAGAAATTATCTTTCGTCCAATCTCCTCCTTTTTATGATGAAGAAAATAGGTCCAGCATTTATTAACTGACTCATCTCATCAGTTATTGCTAGCATTAATTCTAGAGCCCATGTTTCCTGAATTCCAGGCCAGTGTTCTTTTTACTAAACCATACTATCTCTTCTGGCAAATCAGGCGCTAAATAAATGATTGTTATAAGTAAACAAATCTAATAACAATGTAAACACATGATTTTAGTAAAATAATTATCAGTATGAAATATTAGGAACTGTGAAATCAAGTAGTAAGCAACACATCTCCTTATTTATGCTTATACATATTCAGGCTACAGAAGTGAAAGAAAAGAAACTCAGTGGAAATGCGAATTATACAATATTAATTTTACAATACTTTTAAACACATATATTATTTTAAACTACATATTTTAAAAGGAAATAAACAGTGGTCAAATAAATGTCCGTAAGTCCCCAAAGGAAAACCACAATATAATTACGAGATTACAAAAAAGCCAATTAGTATACTGGTTTGTTGTCATGTTAGAATATTGTTTCTAAAGAGCTAAGTTACCACTAGTTTTTTTCTGCCACCATTGTTGGTGTGGCACAAAGACCTTTATTTATTTATTTTTGTTTTTTGTTTTGTTTTGGCAGCGTGGCTTGTGGGATCTTAGTTCCCAGACCACGGATTGAACCTGGACCCTCAGCAGTAAGAGCTCGGAGTCCTAACCACTGGACTGACAAGGAATTTCCCACAAAGACCTATAAAAAAGGCCTTTTAAAGGCTGCACTTTACAAGAACCCTAAATAACAAGATGAAAGTTTACAGACCATTAAAATAAATTAATCCATAAAAATGCTGACATTTGTTCCAGTTGGTTAGAGCAGAAGTAATTCTCTACTGCCATAGTAAATGGTAGTAATATTTTCTCTAAAATATGTTGTTCCTACCTTATATAGGCGTGACCTAGAGATTTGCAAAACTCCTCAATCGCCAATGCTTTTGTACCATTCATATTAGACATATAGCCAGGGATGAAGATAATTCCTGGACTTTTGCCTTTTAGCCTCTTATAAGCCAGGTTTGGAAGGTCTGGTCGACTAAGGAAAGAGATTGATGTCTTTTGTCTGCAAGCTAAACAAAATACACAAAACATAGTTTGCAAACACAGTTTTTCGAAAACCATACATATTTTTAATCTTAACTTTCTTAACTCATCAAATTGATGTCAAATACTATTTCCATTTAATAGAAAAAAATACAGATGTGAAGTATTAAAGTCACAAGTCTGTGCATGGTATCTTTTAAAATGTCACAATCAGTGTCTTCTCTGAGCAAGGTCCAATCAGGATTCTTCCAAAATACACAATGAGAAGGAAATTTGAAGGCAACAAAAGACACAGAGACTTGTCAAAAATGTTTTTCTGTTGCTGCTATATCATCTGTCCCAAATAGTATCAATCAACATTCAGATTTACCTATACTAGTTTTAGCCCTTTCTTGTGAGATTTGTCTTCTTTAAAATTTTTTTTAATGTTTAAGGGATTTCACATTCTCTACTTTTTAGTGGGGAGGGGGAGAAACAAGTTTGGTCTGCCCTTGGGAAGTTGTTTCAAAGGTAGAGGTGCTGTGCCCCTTTTATTACTGATTCCCTCTCCACCCATAAAATCATGGGCCATGGTAACAGCCAATCGTGATTCCATATCTGCTGAGGCAGGTTCAATGAGCAGTTTCCTTACAAGTAACCTTGAATAAGTGCATGATAATACCATTTTTGGAAAAAGATTTCTCATAGGACTCCCAATCACTGTGTTTTATTTGTTGGCCTGGTTTTCTGTGAATGGTACACACAAATCTTAGTTCAAGTACAAAGGCACAATGGGTAAACCTTACAAGATTGTTCCATTTCATTATTTTTAAAGTTCCTTCCCTACTGTAAAATCAATACTTGCTCTTAAAAAATGTAAAGACATTTAAAAAAAAAAAGTCATTTATAATCCCACTTTCTTCTTCCAAAGAAACTAGGCTTGTGTACTCCCTTAACAGTCTTTTTCTGGACCAACGGAATCTCTTTTTTATTACATGAAACCTTTCTCTACTTTATTGTGGCTAATTAAAACTTCTCACTCTCTTCCATGTAAGCTAATAAAGTTTTCCTCATTTTGGATCTGAGAAGTCGATTTTTTTAAAAACTGAATTGAAGCCCTTAAAGCTATCCCTTTTATATGTAATCCTGTTTCAGAGTTTCAATGTATAGTGAAATATGCCAAATTTAAAACTTTTAGTGAAAAACAAGGCTAGTAGGAGCCACTTATGTTGGTTGACAGATTGCAGCAGCAAAAATTTCATTTCCCATTTCCTTAGCACTCCAAACTTCCTTCATATCCTCTCTTCCATATTACTTTCCAACAGGAAATTCTCCATGAGATAATTACAATTTGTTTAATCTTGGTGAGTTATAACATTATAGAAAGATCTTCGTACTGCAAGAATTAGCTCAAAGTCTGGGGCATAAGTGTTCAATGAATGTTTACTAAACAGTAAAAGAGTATCATATTCTAGTTAATGTAATGACATACTATACTTTGCTAGAAAAACAGTTATATAACAGCCTTTTGGTTGTGTACAATTAAATGTAAGTTAAACTGATAATATGCTTAAAATTTTTAACTCAAAGGGTATTTGCCATGACAATTCCCATTCCAAGCACGATGCATCTGACAGCTGTCTGGCAAGGGTGTGAACACAACAAAACAAAAAAATAAAAAGACATAATTCAGAAAGACAGACTACATATATGGGAGTTGGGAGTGGAGGTAGGGTGGGACGGAGAAGAATCAAGCACAAGGAACGGAAATATTCAGGGGCTCTAATTTTTCGTCCAAATTCTAGTTTCCTTTGTAGAGTAATGACTACGGTTTTTACTGGGCTTCGATCATGGAAAAAAAAAAAGAACAAAAAACTAGAAATTAGGCTTGATAACGGCGTTTATACTTTTCCAAAGAAAATGTTCATACTTTAAAATCGCTCAAGTCAAGGGAGGGCAGGTCTAAGCATCTTAACAGTCACGATCTGTAAACCCTTTAGAACTAGCAGAGAAGAGCAAAAGCAACTAATAATCAAACGCATTAAATGCACATCTGAATGTTTCCTAATGTTGGCGCTTAACAAAGGGGAGGCGGGCAGAGAGGATCCTTAGACTGCAGAGCGTAACGCCACCAACGGCCCGGGCTGTCCAGAATACCCCAGGGCCCGGCAGAGCTCTCCTCACAGCCTTCACCAGAATTGTCGAAAGCGCCTAGAACTGGGGTACTGAGAACCGGGGAAGGGCATTTCTGAACGGGGCGCCAAAAACGCATGGCACAGGAACTGCCGGAATCCGGGATGTTCGAAAGTACGCGTCCTACTCCAGCCTTTCGGACACTGACCTGGGAGCCACCGTGGCGCCCGCTCGGCCTTCGGTGCAAGTAACGTGCTGAGCCCACGGTGGAAGCCGAAGGAGACGGCCATCCAGCCCCACCTGCGACAAGGTACCCAAGAGGTCAGACCCACCCTCGCCATCTTCCCAACAGCCCCTGCGCCCCGCGCCGACCTACAGAGACGCACAGCGCCCAGAAACTGAGCTTGCGCATGCGCCGCCCTCTGGAAGACGCAACTTGGTAAACAGCGCCTGTCCGAGTTTCGACCCCCGGAGAGCGCACATGCGCAGAGCGTCGTCGCTCTTCCCAGCCTTTCGCTGTTGGGCTGTTCTGTCGGGGAGGTGCGGTCTGTGAGTTTGGGATGTTTTGAGCGCCCTCTGTAGGCTGCTTTCTCGGTGGGTAGATACCCCAGGACTGGAAGCGAGGAGAGTAACCCCACCCACCGTTCCTAGATAGGAAACCATCTCATCATCCCGATGACAGTACGGAGCTGAAACATAAAGTGCTAGACTTGCTGCGTTACAAGTAGTTCTCACCCCCTGACAGTTTTGACCTGTACCGGAAATGGTTTGAAGATCTGACCTTAATCCTGCTTGTATAAACGCCTGGAGTGGAATCGAACTTTCGCCGCTCCTTCGCCCTTTTAAAGTTTGTTTTAGCTCTTTGTATGCCTGACTGTTGAAATACTCTGACCCCTGTCTCATACTATACGCAAAAATAAATTCCAGTAGATAAACGGTCTCAACAGAAGAATAAAACCGGAATAGTTCTGTTCACCCTGCTCCTAGAAATGATCAGAAAAAATATATAATTCCAATAAAATTGGCCAACAGCTGTGATAGGCAGTTCATATATGTAAACATGATGATCAACCTCACTAACTGAAAAATTGGAATTAAAAAAATAACCCATGCCATTTTTCCTACCCATCAGATTGGCAAAAGTTAAAAAGAACAACTATTGTTCTTTTTAACCTTTTTCCGGCAAGGAAGCTGGGCAATGGGCACTCATGTATGGTTGGTGGGAGGGTATACTGACAAACTCTTTTTGTCAAGTAACCTGACCACCTATGGCAATTTAAAATATGCATCATTTTCAATGCCCTTTGACCCAATGGCCCCAATTTGTGACTATCCTATAGAAAATACTAGTTTATAAGGATGCATATTATCTACTAGAGCACCACTTTTAGAGGCAAACAGAAGAAAAAAATGGAATGGCCAATTTAAAAAAATGGTTGAATAAACTGTGGTACAAGGCTTTCTGGATTCCTGCTCTGACACCCTTCAAAGCAATTCTTGGAGGCCTCAAGCATCAACAAGTAAGGACTAGTTTTTTTTGTTGTTGTTTGTTTTCTATTTCAAAGTTACTGTAGCTGGTTTAATACTGGATACAGTGAATCCAACCTATCTTTGGAGTCTTGAGAACCTGTCCTATTAGAACACACCAGAAAAGCTGGATAAATAAAAACTTAATAGATCTCTTTCTTGAGAGGTGTATTGCCAGAAACACCTCCTTGACAGCTGCTTGATTTAGCAACTTTCTCCAAAAGCTGCTGAGCTATTTTGCTAGTTCTCCGTTAAGTCTGTTGTAGACTCTAAAGTGACTAAAATCACTAAGGTGATGCCCAATGCACATCACTTCAGCATCCTTTGTATCTTAACAATAAACACTTCTCCCTATGGTTCTGGATATTTGCAAATATTCCCAATCATTCCTGTCCCTGTTCTGTCCCTTTATTTTTGCAGGTCTTCTTTCATTTTATGTGCAGGAAAAAAAAAAAATCTTACTTGTTCTCATAGTGGGAAAGGCACTGCACAAAAAAAGCAGGGAAACCCATGGACCATTTTCTCCATCCACCTTCATCAGTATAACAAATCAGGAAAAATTGTAGCTAGAGTCAAGTGAAGATGCTTTTACTGACACCAATGGGCCTGAAGTAGACAAATTTGTTTCCGTTAACCTACTATCAATGTTGCCTTCATTGACAGGTGTGAAAGGACATACCGTAGAGGGCGGTTTCTTCCCCTGAAATCTGCTGCCTTGTTCAGGGAAACAAATGATGTCCCCACCAAGTAAAGCCTTAGAACTTTAACTTCATACCTGCATGATTTTTTCCCCATCAGAGAGAAGGATAGGTAAACACAGTCCTTCAATCCCCAGTAGTAATTGCATCTGTGCAATTAGACAAAAAGATGTCAGGTTTCTCAGGGGTTATCTCATTTTGTTAGCAACAGGAATGTGTCCAGAGATATTTCTGATTACTTCAGTTTATAAACTACAAGTCATAGTGTTAGCACACAACAACCTTTATGTCGATTCTACAATGGACTTTTGCTGATTAATCCATCCCCTGTCATGTAACCAATGGGTGACTTCCTAATGAGAGATGAGTTTATTTTCAAATGTGAAATCTGGTCAATAGTTTAATCCAAACTCAACATATTTTAACACACATATTGGAAAGGTTTACTATATCATGCAAGGCATAAAGTTGATTAGAATATCTTTACAATCCTATGAAGAGGGTAAAGTACAGTTCAGAAAAGTTATATCTTTACATTAACCAACAAAAGTTTAGCAATTGTATTTCACTCTCATTACAGGGTTTAGGGGTGAACTCTGAAAAAACAGATTATAAAAATGTCTTCTGCAATTGTGATTTTGTCCTTCACTGTTCAAGTAAAATCATGTGTCATCCAGTTGCAAAATCTTATTATTGGCAACATGTATACAAACCACTGCAAATAAAAAAAAAAAAAATTGTACCCAGGCAGGCCTGACAAAGATTTTACAGACACTTCTAATCTAATCATTTCGCTTGTACTAGTAAGTAATGTCATTATTTTCCGCTTCTATTCTTTTGCCAATGTGTAGAAAGAGTACATTCATACTTACAAACACACACAACATGACAAACCAGGATAAATGGCATTTGAAAATCATTATAAAAGGACTTTCCTGAAGTCATTTCATTCAACAAAAATTAATTTAACTCTAAAAAACAAAGGCTAATTGTAAAGAAAATACATAATAAAATAGTACATTACAGAGTACATTAAGTTGAACTTCATTTGCCTTTTCATGGAATCACAATACTTCTGTAAATAAGGATTTTAATTGGTCTGTTCTTTGGTGAAAACAGCTGTATTTCATAGTTGTGTCATGTGAGGCTGCAACAAAGTGAAATCAGATAATATAAAGAAAATCAGCTACTGGTTGCCTTTATTCTCAGTACTGGGAATGGAGAAGTCTTCATCAAAATAGCTCCTAAGTATTCTCTTTATTTTAAATTGCCCAATGTGACAGAATGTCTAAGACTGCTTCTTCCGAAAACACACAGCTTTTTGTTCTTCTTTTACAAAGAGTAGTTTGCTATATATGTACAGTAGCTTATGCTGGTAGTGATTCTTCAAAGTCAACTTCCTGGGCACTTGTTGGCATCAAAGTACCATTTTAAAATGTAGAATAACACTAACTGCAGTTCATCACTTGAAACTACTACTGTTAAACAAAGGTGATATCAAGTCTTTGGTTTTGGTGTAGTACTTTAAAAGTAGGGCCAAACTCCTCGTACAATATATTCCCTTCCAAGCCCTTATTTGCTTATATTTATAAAATAACATTCAGCAAAATACTCCTTTTTCAAAAAAGCCAGTTGATTACCAGTAAAGTCAACGCCAATGATTTGGATGCTAAAATAATTTCATATTTTCCAAGTACATATAGACACTTGTAAACGGTTTAGTTTATTTCACCAAAATCAACAATTGATAAAAAAGAATTTATAAGAAATGTTCCTATAAGTGATGCTATTTACGAAAATAGTGTTTTCTTTCTCCTAGGTGCTTCAATTCTTTGCTATTTATGATCAAGCTTTGAGTTATTTATGCTCAAGCTTTGAATTAAAATCCCTTCTTTCCCTTTTACAAATGACTTCCTGTTTATATGAAAACAGTTCTGAGTATCCGTAGTTAAAGGGACGGGTCTCTTGGGTCTTTCCACCTGGTGTTGAATATGGCTTTATTCTTGTAAGAAATTATTGCAGTCTGCCCTGAAGTGGACTATTCCGTTAGTTCACTACAACAAGAAGTGAGTGTAACCTTCCGCCCCAGTAACTATAACATCCATCCAGATCCGCATGGCTTCTGGCGATGGGGCCACCATATAGTAGATTCTGTCATGCGTCTTGACGCTAAAGGTGAGTAATGGATTAGGACTCTAAAAAAAAAGGAAAAGAACATAAAATAAAATCTTGAAATTATAACATTAAATATAACACAGAGATATGTGACGGCTTCTATGTAGCTATTACTTCTGTTCTAATGTAACCTATTCCCTCGCCCTCAACACCTTTCTCAAGATTGACCATATTTCTGGCCTTTCTGCACAAGAACTCTCACAGTGAGCTCACCAGTAGTTTTAGCAGCTACTTGAAAAGCTCCAGCAGGGTATCTAGCTGATAGTGGGTGCTCTAAAAATAGCTCAATAAATGTTATTCTTAGCCCTACTAAGATGTTTCCTTATGATCTTCCTCATAAGTAGGTAGTAGCTCCTTCTTAGAAGCCTAGCAAAGAGTTACTTAGCAGGGTCTCCCAAACCAATATATCCAGAATATTTTCTCATTTTGTCATGATTTATTTTTTCACAAAAAGATCAGCTGCACTAATTACTTTACTTCCATGTTTACTTTTCCAGCACCATTCTGATCATATCTACCCATTATGTCAGAATAACAAATCGAAATTAATTAGAATTCAAAAAAATACCTTTTCCCCTACTTAATTATGCATTCAAATCGTAGGAATCTGAAATTCAATGTTTACCTTATTAGCATTCTTGAGGTGATCATAATAGACTTCTTCAATGGCTTGAAAGTATATTACTCCTTTTAATTTAGCTTCATGCTTGTCTGCAATGGTAGATGAGTGTTAAAACAAATACTTTATCACCACTGATGGACAGGAAAAGTTATAATTTCATTATAACTATCATCATTAAAATATTTATCTAGCATTTAAATTATCTAAGATGAATTAAGATAACCTAGGTTAGTACATTAGCCACACTCTATCCTGAAAAAAGAAAAAAAAAAAGGTTGGAATTAGCAACCTTAAACAAAAGAGACTAAGTGACTTTACTCAAGGCTCTTCACGAATTAGCAGTCAAAAGGTAACCCAGAATACTGACTGTCAGGTTAGCACACAAAGTGTAAACACCATTGACATCAAGATAAATTATTTCCCCACATTCTCCAAGATAGTAGTTGTAATGAAAATATTAATAGGCAGCTCTGTTGCAATGAAATTTGTAACAAGTGTGTTTTTTGATTTCTAATTTAAAATAAGATTCTACTTATGTTTCTTTCCTATCAAATTTCTTGTCTAGTATACTTGATATTTTATCCTGTTCTCAACAGAGTTTCATGTCAATAATTTAATGTCCTTTCAGTGCAGCGTTTTCCAAACCGCTTCCAAAGATTTCGTCAGATTTGCCATAAAAACCAAACAGAGCATAAAACAAAACAAAAAACAACCAAACCACCGACCAAACAGCATCACTCTGTGGTGCCTAATAACACCAATATGTTCTTGAGACATTCTGTAATTTAAACTCTGCAGGAATGATAACACATGCAAGCACATTAAAGAATCTCAAAATGATGGATGAGGATACAGAGAAAGAGACTCTATCATACCCTGTTGGTGGAAATGCAAATGAGAAAGTCTCTTGTGGGAAGTCAATTTGGTCAAACATACACAATGAAAAATGCCAGAATTCTTACTCAGCAATTCTGCTTCTAAAACTGTATCGTACAAGACCTACTCCTGCACGTGCACGTGTATTTGGGTTCGTTAGAGCACAAGCTGCAAAAGATCTGCTGGAGCTTTAAAAGGGAACTGATCTAATGCTAGACCAGCCGTGCACTGCAGTCTACACAGCCACTGAAAAGACTGAGGTAAATCTGCAAGTGCTCAAAGAGAAAAATCCTGAAATACTGTTATGTGAAGAAAGGTATGAACAGAGTGAATGATTTGGTCCTAACTGTATTAAAGAAGAAAGAATACCTATATAGACTGAAACATACATGAAAAGGAATGGAGAAAGTCTGAAAGGATATTTCAGGCTTAACAGTGTTAGAAAAGGTAGAACTTTTGTGATGGGAAGAGACTTACTTTCATTATATAGACTCAGTTCCTAGGGAAACTCTGTTTTAATTAATACCATGTTCGGTGGGTTTCCACCAGTTTCTGTGAAAGAGGAGGTCAATGTGTCTCTCAAACATTTGGTGGAAAAGGTCCTGCAACAATGAATTCATGGGAAAACAATAATACTTTGTTTTTTGGAAACAGAGGTAAAATAAAATCTGGAGATAAAAGTAAACCTTGTCAGTGTCTCAAAGCAGGCAGAAAACTGGGGAAGAAAACTTTTGTTTGTAGGGCACTTCAGATATGAGGAAGAATCTGAAAAATACAAGCTTAAGAATGAAATACAAATCCCAGAGAAGAGGAGCAGAAAAGAGTGAAGCTGTTTTTTCTGAGTTATTTTAAAATTTTATTTTTGGAAAATTCTGGCTGAGGTTGTCTTTGGAGACTAGCATGTAGCAAAGTTTTGTTTATGCATTTTGCAGACACTAAATTGGCATTTATTACATAGGCATCTTTTCTATTGTATTAACTAAAGAGACTGTCTCTGGATTCTTATAAAACCCAGGGTCAGAAAGCCCAAGAGAGGCAACCTGTGAGGGTTAGTAGACCATTTACTTCAGGCCACTCGCCCCTGTGGCAACTGGAACCCCACCCAAAGAGCCCCTAACTGAAAGGCATGCACCCCCTGCCCTTTCCTCACCCCGATTCTGGGGGTCCACTGCCACTGTTTCCTTTCTTCCACATGCTTCTTGGTTGCTCACACCCCTATTCATAAACATACCCTGACCTCACACTACAGATTCAATGACTGGACTGTTATTTTTTATTACCTCGATACACTAGGTAACAATTCCCAACAATGCTCATAAATGCTGATACAGTCACCCCAAGGCAGGGTCTCTTCATAACCTCTAGTCTGATTCTCCTCTTACTCAGCAGTTGAAAAGAGGGCAGAGCTATTCTTATGCTGCTAATGGACATATTTCATGTGTGATCTACGTGTACATAAGGGGCTTCTTAATAAGTAAACCGGTTACACAAATACTCCTGTATTTATAGAAGATTCAGTAGGGTATCGTTCTCATAATCCATCATTTAAAGAATTCAAAAATATTCCAGTCACTTAATAAATACTTACTTATTCACTAGTTCACTGATAAGCTTCACTCTCTGTGCTGAAATTGTCATTCTAGTATATAAACTACAGTTGAATGACTGTCAGTTAAGCTGCCTAATTGTGTGTGACTTTAGAGCATATGACCATAGAGAAATAAATAGAAACCTTTTTTTTCTGATTTCACGGTTTAAAAGATAATATTTTGGTCTAAAAAATAAATTCCACTTAATATTTATTTGGGCTTGAGCTTATTTCAGAACTAGAATAGACTAACTCACACTTTTTAAATAACATAATTTTTATTATTTCTAGAGGAAATTCATATCAGGTAGACCATATAATCTGAATAGAAAATAATATACATCTATCAAGCTAATATTGCCATTAATTCTATTACTTATCACTCTAATTATTTATTCTGAATTTCATTGCCTTTGTTCTTTAACAGAGAATTCCTGATTTGAATATATCACTCAGATTTTTTTAATCACCCACCTGCATAATAAGAGAAGGTGCGCTTGTTCCGATCAAAAACAAACCAACGTTTTTTCCAAGTTTTAATTTTTCCACCCATTTTGATAAGGAATCCTCTGCAGGTCTTCTCTGTGATTGACACATGATAACAGGTATCAATATTGTGGCCAGCAGTCTCCACGTGGCTGCGCAAATCAAAGTCTTCCTTCCGGATAGGCAGATAACGGGTCAGAGGTCGAGCCTGGAAAAGCACAAGCCCATCTCATCTATAGCTAATTATTTGTTTTGTTTTAGGTCGCAGATGTTTAGAAGTGAAAGTGAACTGAAAGGCCTAAGTGTTAAAATGTCCATGTGATTATGAGAACTTAAGCTAAACATTGTCATTTGGAATCTAAAAAGAGAATGGCATTTTAAGAAGGATGCTATGGTATGGGGGGGAAGTGTGGATAAACTCAGGCCAACAGATTCTATTCCTTGAAATGGCCAGATGAGAAAATGGAAACATGTCATTTACCTTAGCTTTAACAGAGGTACTTAGCACTTAAAAACACAGGGAAATAAGGCATGAAGTTATCTGGGCTGCTCCTTACAGATGAGGCCTCCTCCTCTGTAACGTATCCAGGAGTTCTCCCTGCCACAACTCAACAATAGTTCTCCTTAAATAACCGCAGACATGACACAATCGACTGAACATTATTTAGTAAGTCCAGCCCCCGAGGATGTATGTACATGTCGGCTTGCATACACCCTGTGATAGAAATTGAAGGCAGAGATGTATGTTTTGAAAAGTGAAGCTAAAATAAGGTAAGAAGTGGAATCAAAGCTGTACCCAATGAACTGTCCAGGACGAGACACTGAAGAGATGTACATAGATGTCTTATTTTACTATGGCCGGAGTAGAGGTTCATCGAATCTAGGAAGCACATATTGCCACGGGTAGTATTTCTAAAATAGTCTTTTATTTTACCCTGTTAAATAACCCCACCCCTTTGCCCTGGGGGAAAATAACCTAATCATACACTTGGAAGCAAAAGTTATAATTGGGATTAAAATAGAATTGTGCCTTTTGGTTTTGGCTTCAGATATAAAACAGGCATGGGTGACCTTTACACTAAATCAAAATGTGACAGAGGTTTGGCATAATGAAATAAAATGAACAAGTTTTACTTTGTATTTTGCCTTTATTTTGCCTTTGATTTTGTGGTACTTTGACGTTAGACAGATGCCACAGGTTTACTGAGCCCTCGAAGCACATGAAGCCTTAAGGCGAGTCTCCAACCGTTGTACTTCAGACTGCCAGCAACTGTGAGGAATAAGGGAACTGGTACCTTTTTCCATGAAGTCTAGTAAGCTTTGGTAAAACTGATTTGAACTTTAAATTACATAGCACTTAAAATTTTATTTTAGTTTCTCAGGAAACATACATTATGTAAGCAGTTCTAGTGACAAGAACAGAGACTCAGACTCTACTGACTGAGATAGGAAGTCAAACAAAGTGGATGGTTTTCCTGAGTTTTGCTTGAGTTCAGGAATCCTGTGCACATGTGTGTGGACTGATGCAGCAAAGGGGAAACGTGTGACAACACAGTGGTTAGGGAAAAAAAACCCAGAACATGACCACCACCACCAAAAAACCGGGCTGGTAAAAGTATCCTGTTCTGGAGTGTTTGCTTCCAAAAGATGTCTTAATAGAATCCCTTCTCTTTCTCAACTTAGTTTGGATGTTGTATTTGTTTTCAGTAATGAATCCAGCTGCATTTTCAAAGCTGCTCAAGAAGACATTCTCCTTCTAAATATACTACCAAAAAATGGGTAGAAGAAAAAGTGCCTCTCCAATCAAAATGTGCCACATATAACTAAAGAAAAATATCATTTTGTTAGTAGTTCCCAGTGGGTTTTGAAATAAACACACATTTTTTTGGCCCATTAATGCACATCTTTCTCTCAGCCATTACAGGTCAAGGGCTAATAGGCAGCACAACCAAAGGCATCCTCAGACATAGCATGACCGTCTTCTGAAAAACGACCACCAGGGGGCAACCTACTCCAATCCATCCAGATTGACCAACCAACCTGTGCCCTTTGTTTCTCCCTTATTTTTACTTCCTTTTCAATTAACTTCTGCCTCTGGCTGGTTTCTTCCTGCAATCGTTTTTCCAGGAGTTCTCGGCGTCGTTTTTCTTCTTCCAGAGCTCGTTTCTTGGCTTCCATTTCCCGTTCCTAAATATCATTATGCAGAAAAAATTTTCAGATATACTGGTTATACTTGAATGATTCCAATACGAAAACAAATAATTCTCACTATACAACTCCTGATTTTATAGCCCAGTATATATCTAAGACTAAAACACCCGTAATCACCATTCACAGAACTTTCAAAAGCATCCTGTGCAGAAATGCAACCACTACATTTAATTAAAAATGAGATATTAAGTGAAACACAGCTTGTGACTCTATTCAGTCATTTCATACTAATGACCCCATATATTAAAAACTCTCCATTTTTAATATAAAAAAGGCTCACTAACTGTGACCCAACACCAGTCACAACTTTCGGCCTTTCTTTGATGGCCGTAGGTCCTTCCAATTCCTGTTGTTGCTCTGTGGCTTCCTGGCCGACGGTCACAGAGGAAGTGCCCAGGGAAGTTAGAAGAGGAAAGGAGGTGCCCTTTCAGGCAGGATGCAAAGGCATTTGGGGAATTCCTAAGGAAGTTCAGATTCTGGCTTGAAATACAGTCACAATAACATGGGAGTTTTAATATTACAATAGTGTCTTTACCACGAACTGGCAAGGCAGAGAGAATGCGTAAAGACCTGCCATTCCTCCTGTTCCCCGGCAGGCAAACAAAGGCGCTATTGAAGGGAAAATGTAATACAAAGCATTCATTTCAGTTTATGTCCACACAATATACATTTTACATTATGAAAAATGGTAGTGCAGTAAAGAGCCATAGAGAACATCTCTCTAACACCCTCACTTCTCAGAAAGGAAAATGGGGCCAGTGGGCATTCCCTGGCAGTCCAGTGGTTAGGACTCTTTGCTTTCACTGCCGAGGACCTGGGGTTCAATCCCTGGCCAGGGAACTAAGATCCCACAAGCCATGTGGCACGGCCAAAAAAAAAAAAAGGAAATGAGGCCAAGAAAGGTGGAGTGACTACTTCAAGATCACGCTGCTTACTGAGGCCTGAAAACAGTTTCCCAGTGTCAAGTGCAGGGCATCTTGAACTACTACATGAAAGATATTAGGCCTACCCTGGATTCAAGAAGCCTGGTCTTCTCTGCATGAGCCTGCTTCAGAAGTCTCTCCATTTCTTCTATTCGGGCAATATTTGAAGTGCTGGCACTGAAGAAAACACGAAAGCCTTTCAAGAATACTGCTTCTTACGGATGTCTCTTCACACACACACACACACACACACACACACACACACACACACGCGACAAGATCCAATACAATTTAAAGGATGTTACTTACAAGAATCACTGGTCTGAAGAGGCAAGTCAATTCAATTCTGAAAACTGTAGGTGAAACTTCACTTACCTCAGTTTTAAGAGATAAAACATAGGCGAGGAAAATAATACCAAATAAAGTGCTCTACTCATAAATAAACCAAAACCAACTCCTACAAACTGTGTTCTCAAAATGTTTCCTCCAAAGTCTAAAAATTTTGGCTTGCGGGAAGTCTTCCCGTTAGTTTAATTATTCAGGGATGTCAGACCAACAACACTCTCACCAAAGTTCTATGTAGATGACCCCTAAATTTGGAAGTCACTTTATTTGGTTTGGGATCATGTATCACCAGCTACTTTTTTGTTATGCCTTTTTGCTTGTGGACATTTTATTTCTTAAATGGTGATCTAAGATGGCCAGTTAAAAAAATGAATTCCTTTACAGGTATGATAGAAGGGTAGTGGCCAGTTTTGCCAATAAAGCCCGTCCACCATACGAACGAGGAAACTGCATGAAGGGATTCAAGAGCTTCAAAAGTAAGGCATCTTGAGAAAGACATCACATAAACACGTGAAGGAAAAAACCAAAGGGAGTAAAAGCTGCAAGACCAGACAGGATAACGAACAGAGAAGGAGAAGAACTTAGAAATGTTTAACATTAAACAAAATATATTATTTTTCCCTTGTTTACATTTTATTTGACTATTCTGGAAAAAAAGGACCATGGCCTAAGTCAAAACTTATTTATTTGGATGTTCCAGCCATGGAGAACCAATGCTATTTCTCATGCGTGTTTATTTGCATAGTCACTTAAATGTATCTTCTTTTCTAGACTCTCTTGGCTATAGAGAGGCTTCTGTGCCTGTATCCTCCATAGCATAAAGCCTGGCACACAGTAGGGGTTCATGTTTGCTACACACATTCATATAAAAATTAATTCATATAAAAATGAATAAGATAATCATTAGTATAGTCTCCCTAAATCATATTGTTGATCAACTCAAACCTAGGATGTTTGAGGGCTAAGAGTTCTTTTGAAGAGAAACATGACCACAGTAATGTAGGACATATGGTTTATCTTAAAATCAGTACTGTGCACACATGTTTATAGCAGCTTTATTCATAAATGCCAAAACTTGGAAGCAACTAAGATATCCTTTAGTAGGTAAATGAATAAATAAACCATACTACATCCAGGCTATGGAATATTATTCAGTACTAAAAAGAAACGAGCTATCAAGCCATGGAAAGACATGGAGAAACTATACATGCATATTACTAAGTGAAAGAAGCCAATCTGAAAAGCTAAATACTTTATTACTCCAACTATATGACGTTCTGGAGAAGACAAAACTATAGAGGCAGTAAAAAAAAATATATTTTACATACTGTAAGAGCTACTTTGGTTATTTTGTTAAAAAATAATTAATTTTTATCCATTGACACCTACTTGTTCTCTATAGCTACACTTTTGCTATTGATTTAATATTTCCTTGACATGTAAACCACTTTTATTCAGCAAAATTATTGCTGCTCTATGATACTGTGTTGCCACTACCTGATACTTTTGGGGGGATCAGAACTGCACCTGCAGTGAAAAGCAAAAGCAATTGCTATAGAAATTTAGGGTGAAGACTTGTCAATACAATGGCATGGAACAAATGAAATGCCATTTGGCTAGCACCTGTCATGCCAAGGGAGAGCCTGAAGTCACTGAAGATACACTTTGTAATGCATTACCTGTAGCACAAGACACTCATCATTGGTTTCTCCAGCCCACCTAAATTACAAGAGGAGCAATGCTTTCTCCCATTGCTCCAAATTCTGACCTTCAGAAGGCAGGCACATTTCTGATCTCATATGTAATTACTGTATGATACTGAATAATACTGAATCACTTGGTCATTAATGGTATAAAGATGACTAGTTTTGGGCTTCCCTGGTGGCACAGTGGTTGGGAGTCCGCCTGCCGATGCAGGGGACACGGGTTCATGCCCCGGTCCGGGAAGATCCCGCATGCCGCGGAGTGGCTGGGCCCGTGAGCCATGGCCGCTGAGCCTGTGCGTCCGGAGCCTGTGCTCCGCAGCGGGAGAGGCCACAACAGAGAGAGGCCCGCGTACCGCAAAAAAAAAAAAAAAAAAAAGATGACTAGTTTTGCCTCCTTTCTCTACTTAGCCATATTCTATTTTATCAACTGAAGATTACTTTTTTTATGTGACCAACTTTGGTAAAAACCCATATTCATAAAGAAAAATGAAACTTCAGTCAAGGGTACGGGAATCTAAATAGCAGATTTAGTTTTCAGTGCTGAATAATACCTTTCAGCAAAATCTGAATTTGCTTTTTAGAATATTCACTTTAGGGGCAAAGGCAAAAACAGAAAAAGGAAGAAAAAAAAGCAAACAAGAACATTGTCATACAACAAACAAATAAATAAGCAAAACGCAAAACAAAATTCTCCATAAAAACATAAAACTTTTCCAAGACTGCCTTCAGCATACCAATGTTGCCACTAAATGAAAAGCCATTGTCCCAGAATATTTATTTTCAATTCATTATCTCAAGCATTTTTTCAGGTTAAGCAAATTACTACTCCTTATAAAATGTCTAATCTTTCTCTATTCAAAAAGATTAGGCTATCTGGTCTCTTTGACAGCTGTCTGCCCTCCTCTGAAATCCTCTGGTTTTCAGTATCTCTTCTGAAAGAATTCCCTAGAATAAAATGCAAACACTGGGTGTTGACTATCTAGGGTAGAAAGCAGAATACAAACCTTTGCCTGAAACGAAGGGATTAGAAGCATCTGAAATTCTGGTTGATGTATCTCTTAAAACCAAGCTCAGCCTTGGATGCCCTCAACCCCATACCCAGTCTTGTCCCCGCCCCACACACACACTGCTGGTGGGTAATAACTATAATGAGAGATCAACTTCCTTAACATTTTCTCAAAGCATGAACACAAGGTCAGGGCTTATTAGCAATAGTAATAAGAACATATAATTTTAGGTGGTATTCAGAACACTACACTCTATGAGCTCATTCAATAATTTTAGCAGAAAACAGACTTTATGCAGAATTGACCTTCAGCTGCTGTTTTCTAAGACCCAAGACCTGTTTTCTTAGCTTTATATTTGTGTACAGTGTAAGTAATGATGTTGAAAAAGCAAAAACACTGTCTGACTCAAAGAACTTTCTGCTGGACACGAAAATGATGTCTCAACAAAAAGTGTAAGGCAAAGGTACCCACAACTCTGAGTAATTCGATAATTCTACCAATGGTTTTTTGTGACATAATAAACCACAAGACTAAGTTTATGTTGCTAGAACTTCAGCATGGAATTACCTCTTTAAAATGTGTATAATTTCAGGATATTTTAATACATAATTTTTTAAAAATCTAAAAAAAGAGAAAAAGTTTTAGTTCTTTCTTTTTCTACCTGTCTGCAAAAAGTTCCCATTTAGGATGTGCTGTTATACTATACATGCCAAACATTAGTTCCCTGTTACCATTTTCCTGATGTTTATCCCATCATTTTCCTTCATAAAAATAGGTACAAGCTTATCGTAGGGCAGCATGAACTTTTTTTAGGTAGATGGTGGCACAGAAGAGAAACGCTTGTTTGTTTGTTTTTTCTCTCTCTGTCCCTTTTATTTATACTAGACCTTTTGTAGGCATCTTCTACTTTGGCTTCAATTTTTTGACATTCAGAGAATCTGACAGCATATTTAAATAAATACTATTTGTAATTTCTGACCATGGTGATTGGTTAGTTATCTATGACTGCTAGCAGCACTGGGTCAGTTCTCTGCGAAGTAACTATGGAAAATGATCATGGCCACATGTAGCTACCTTCCAGGAATGATCACTCTGCAATAATGCTATCCTCTTAATGTGGCACATGTAGTGGAGTCAATTCTCATTTTCTACCTTTGGAAACCATTTAAAGAAAAAGTAAGTAGGTGAACAAATAAAATTAAATTAAGATTTTGGTGGCCACTGTGCTTAAGTCTCTAGACCTAAACTTCTAATGCTTGGTAAATCTAACTGAAGTGTCTCCCTTTAAGGTAATTTCCTGTACTCACTGCTGCACTGCTGCTGTTACCACCTTTAAATATGAGAGATGGGGTTTGAGGAGTGATCATTTGAAGGGATGCATATTTACTTTCAGGTTTTGGTGGGGATGAAGAGGCAGGGGGCAGAAAATGGAGCAGAAAAAGCCACCAAGATAGGAAAACTATAATATAGAGTGTATTTATTTATTAAAGATGGCTCAAAAATAGACAAAAAAAATGGTCAAGCTATCAGGAGTTCACCACAGGAATACTGCTTTAAAATGTTCACAATTATTTGGGAAAGTAGTCTGATGTTTTCAAAATAACACCTTGCAAAAGTGCAGAGTGCCTAAGAAACCCCTCTGAGATCCCTATACTTGGAAATGAAACGGCTGCACCGTCAACTTTTATTCCTCCCATCATCATTATACAATAGTTGCCGTGTTGCTGACTTTTGTTTGTGTCCTGTTATTCAAAAGTAACACATTTAATTGGTCGGTTTACTGGCATTTACGAATGAGTACTCAAAGTTCTAGGCTTTCTGTCCTGAGAACATCAGCTCCAAGCAACCCTGCATGACTCTTTGACATCCTCCTGGGAGCAGCGGGTATTACGAGAGCTCCTTCAGAGCAAGAGATGGATGGTTTGATGCCCAATTGTTCCACACACTCAAGTGTCTTTCATGTTTTAAAAAGTGAGATACCAGGCTTCCCTGGTGGTGCAGTGGTTGAGGGTCCGCCTGCCGATGCAGGGGACGCGGGTTCGTGCCTCGGTCCGGGAGGATCTCACATGCCGCGGAGCGGCTGGGCCCGTGAGCCATGGCCGCTGAGCCTGTGCGTCCGGAGCCTGTTGCTCCGCAACGGGAGAGGCCACAACAGTGAGAGGCCCGCGTACCGCCAAAAAAAAAAAAAAAAAAAAAAAAAAAACCCACAAAAAAGTGAGATACCGTATCTTCTAATATTGAATGAAGTGAAATACTAACCCTTCTGACATTAAAAAATAATGGCAGCAAAAAATTAGCTTTATTATTTATTATTATATAACTCCCTACTTAAATTTAAATTAAGTTTTCCCTTGTAACAAGGAGAAATACCTATAATTCTCAAGGTTGCTTTAGTGTT
This sequence comes from Stenella coeruleoalba, assembly GCF_951394435.1. NCBI lineage: Eukaryota > Metazoa > Chordata > Mammalia > Artiodactyla > Delphinidae > Stenella > Stenella coeruleoalba. The sequence continues at coordinate 86,359,269 of NC_137150.1, forward strand.
TTTCCCAAGGGACTCCTTTCCTTCTCTGACAGGATATATCCAGTAATATCAATATTTCAAACATGATGCCAGAATTAAAATACACTATATTTTATTTACCACAAGCTGTAGCCTCTGTCCTTTTCTTCTTTTCTTCCACTCCCCAGATTTCCTGGCTATAATATCTGGTTAGATTGAGGTCTCTCATATTCTTTTCATTTATGAGACACTAACCCAAAGCTAAGTATACCTTGCTGATATTACTTTCCCTCTGTCTCTGTCACTCCTTTTTTGGGGGGCGGGGGTGAGGAGCAAATGATTCAAACCTTTGTGAAGAAAGAAATTCTATATACACGATGGTAATTTTCCACCCAAATATTTAAAAATCCATCATCCTCTTGCATTCAAGAAACAATCCTCCACTTAGCAGATGAGCAAATCAGGACCGAGAGAGTTCTGTGATCTGCCTGCAGTAGCACAGCAGTTGTCAGGTCGAGCCCCCAAAGCTCCTGTCCCAGCCTGTGACTTCATTGCAATAGAGGAAAGTTTTTTTGAAGGCCATTATTCAACTAGACATTTTCACTTGAGACACACAATTGCTCAATGAACATTGATTAAATATTGGATGCTTGGGGGGTTGAACTCATAATGGTTCTCAGCCAATTGAAATAGATCAAACAAAGAAAAAAATCAAATATCCCGAGGTATTTATTCAGCCGACACTTACTGAATGCCTACTATGTGCCCAGATCTCTGCCGAATGTGGAAACCAAAAGATAATTAGACATCCTCCTTGACACTGAGGAATGTACCAATTAATTATTGAAGAAAAAAACTGTATGCTGCAATGTGATCAGTGATATAATAGGAAAAAGTATCAAGTTCCATGGAAACATGAAAGAAAAATGCCCTGAAAGGAGAAATTCTCATGAGTTTCCAACTTAAGTTTCAGCTTAAAGGATGAGAAGACTTCTCCAGGCTAAAATGGGAGGGGTTGGGGGAAGGTAAAGACATTTTGCAATGTCAGACACTCTCAATGCTCAGTAAGTACAGGTTGAGGGAATAAACAAATGAGAGGATGAATTGACTCTAGATAGTGGTGTGCTGGTAAACTAGCTCTCTGGAGGAAAACAAAACCCCTGATATGCAGCAAATGTCTATTTATGTGGAGTAAATACTCCCACCGTGGCCAATTTCAAGCTACCAACATGACATCACTGATCACAGAGTTAGGAGGAGATGTGCACCTCTGGCTCTTGCCAGCCAGTTTGAGCCCACTCCGGCTCACTGTTAACTGTAGAATATTCTATAAGGATTTGTGGAATGAATGAGCATATAAATAAAAGAAAGAACAGATTACATGATCCCAAGGCTAGAACCAATATGGTCAAAGGCACAGAGATCTGAGAATTCTTCGCCCTCTCAATGAATAAGAAACTCTGGGAGGTGTATCAGGAGGAGAGAATGAATGGGGAGTTGGGCTGGATCTAGAATGCCAGGCTCTGGGGTCTGACATTATTCAAAAGGTAGTAGGGCAGGGCTTCCCTGGTGGCGCAGTGGTTGAGAGTCCGCCTGCCGATGCAGGGGACACGGGTTCGTGCCCCGGTCCGGGAAGATCCCACATGCCACGGAGCGGCTGGGCCCGTGAGCCATGGCTGCTGAGCCTGAGCGTCCGGAGCCTGTGCTCCGCAACGGGAGAGGCCACAACAGTGAGAGGCCCGCGTATCGCAAATTAAAAAAAAAAAAAGGTAGTAGGGCATCATCACAAGCTTTTTTTTTTTTTTCAATTGATTAATTAATATTTGGCTGCGTTGGGCCTTCGTTGCTATGCGTGGGCTTTCTCTAGTTGTGGTGAGCGGGGGCTACTCTTCGTTTTGATGCACGGGTTTCTCACTGCGGTGGCTTCTCTTGTTGCAGAACATGGGCTCTAGGCGCTTCAGTGATTGTGGCGCACGGGCTTAGCTGCTCCGCAGCATGTGGCATCTTCCCGGACCAGGGCTCGAACCCGTGTCCCCTGCATTGGCAGGCGGATTCTTAACCAGTGTGCCACCAGGGAAGTCCCCATCACAAGCTTTTGAAGGAGCGCTCTGACTAGATCCATATTTTAGATGCACCTTTGGCCATAATCCCCTAAGACCACCTTTGCTTGCCTCCAAGTATGAACACGAATGTGAAGGGTTAAATCCTTACAAAATTTTAATATGCAGAACAGCTAATGCCTTCCTTTCAACAAAACATAAGGGTAAGATAGCCTTCAAATTCTTACTCTGTTGCTGGAAATTACTTCTTTACTGAATCAAAAGTAGTCCTAACGAAGGTGGAGTCAACCAACAGAGGCAAATCCATTTTGAAGCCCAGTATACGCGTAAAGAATAGAGTAAAGGAGAAAATGGATAGATGGTGTGTGACTGGCTCAGTCACACAGGATACAAAGAAACTACTTTCAAAGACCACCACGACACCCAACCGTCTTCTCTACTGTAGAGTCTTTATGTTTCAGATATTTGGGCTTGTACATATACATGGCCCCAAATTGATGGCTTTACCTTTTGAAACCGACAGGTGCTTTTCCAAACCAGAAACCTTCCCCAGGAATACATCTTACCTAGAGATATTGTCAGGTGAGCAGGCAGAGATGCTTGTCTCCATGCTGTCAGAGCTGTCTAGGCTCAGAGTATCAAAGGCCTGGTCCTTGTAGCTGTGATCTGGGTAGTGGAAACTGTTCAAGTAGACATTTGATTCAGATGCTGTGCGGCTGTAAAATTCAGAAGACTTCTGCCTTTGACCTTCGCTCATCTGTTGGTGATTATATCCTAAGGAGAGAGCCATAAATACGTTAGTATGCCTCATTTTTTTCAGTCTTAGATCTTCTAAGGCTTAAACCAGGAACCCAAAACATCTGCCTATGAAACTGGGGCCTTGGTCTAATTTGTTTTGAAGCCAAGAAGATCAAAGAAATGGCATAATGCTCAGTGCAAGGAAGAGTTTCAAAGAAGTGGTCTTGGGAATGATCTTTTCTGTCAGCAGATCACTTGACACTTTCCTACGGCATTGCTGCATCTCAGCACAACCGAGAATAATACATCAGCACACACACACACACACACACACACACAAAACCAAAACAGAAACACATTGAAAGGCCGTGAATCCTCTGATAATAGCTGGGTTTAAGTGAAGCAAGATGACTCTAGTGACAAGCAACACCAGGGTTTACGGGCAGTCCCTTCTTCAGTGGTATTGCCGTTTAAAGGGTACTGGATCTGGTCCTAAAATAGGTGGATCATCTAGGTGTAGGATTTGAGAAACCCGTGTCTCACTCATATCACTCACACTTTTAATCTGGTTAATGTTCAAACGGACATTTTTCTCATTCTTTTTTTTCAAATTCCCTTGTCTGCCAATTACTTATTTAAAACACTCAGAATCAACAGTCCTTCCAATGGCTGTACTCCTCCTAATTAGGGTATATATAGCTCTCTTCTTTTTCTGCCTTAACGGCCAGCCTTCAGCTAGTTGGTGATATCAACCGTATGAAAACATAGGGATCCCATCAACAGGAGCAAAAGTTGCCACTAATAAGAGGGGTTTTCCTTACCCTGGTACCTGGTCAGCTGGCACATTAGGCCACTGGCTTGACTTTGTGTTATCCTATGGCTTTCTTCTGGTAGTTGATTTTGGGCATCACAAATCGAATTATTCTTCCTTTCAATTCTCTATTTAGCATGTATTCGGGAATCAGGGGTCATAGTGATAAACAAATCCCTTAATTCATTAAAAAGATGTTTCTTTAACCAGTACCATAGTTTGCAATCACTTTCTCCCTGATCAAATTTACTTACCAGACCTATGAAGAGTTTACAGTTGGACCATCTGGATTTTCCCTGTTTTCTTGTACTTTACCTACCTCTCTATGAGGCTTTTCATTAGTAATGAAATGGCAAAAAGCAGGCCAGAGGGCAAAAGAAGGCAAGTAATTCCAAACAGCTTCCTCAGCTGTTCATTAAATATTTCCATTTAAAAACGGAAGCCACATCCACGATGCTTTAACAAAGCATTATAGACCAAAACTAAATCTGTAAAATGATTAGCGTTCCATGAGGAGTTTGCATGCCATTAGTATTTAGAGCAGTTTTAGATGTCTAAGTGAAAATATGTTAGTTCAGGTTAAGGCATTTCTGGGCAAATAAGTTTCCTTGATATAAGATGTAATTGTAAGTTATAAATATACACGTATGTAAAAACTACACATCACTTTGCTAAGGAAAGATGCAAATCATAATAGCACATCATGAGACTTTAGAGAGAATATTATTAATTGTAATGATTAATGCATAAAAGCATTAACACAAAGCCAGTGCGTTCATAAGCGTGGAGCTTGTGCCTTTTTTTTTTTGTCTTAAGAATGGCAAAATAATTCATTACTCAAATATTTACCTTTGATACTTGAACTTTTGGAATTACTAACTGCTCCTGTTAAATCGTTTCCAATTATTCATTATGAAAAAAAAGGGGGACGATAAAAAAAAAAAACACCAGAAATTATTTGAAAAGCTCACACACATATCTTTCCTCATACTTTCAAAAAAGGTTCGTTGGCAAGGAAACCTTCACACTGGCACCAACGACATGGAAGACACTTCCTTGTTTTAGTATGAACAAAACATCCCTAAAAGACAGCCCTGTCATTTCAAACATATAAGACTTATCTCCTTGGTGATGACAGGTGCCACAACCTCCCTTCCCTTCAGTTTTTCACTATGAGGAAAAGCCAGTTCCTACAATGCAATTAACACTTTTTTGGAAAAGCAGAAAAGAGGGGGAACGTATTTCTTCTTAAAGCAACTGTATGCCCTGCTTCTCAGATGTTCCAGGATTTTTTTTTTTTTTTTCCCCCAAAAGTACCACAGAATAAGAAAATGAACTTACCGCCTTCAGGTGAGGCAGACAGTAAACTAAACTGGCTCCATGTTTTCAGATGCAGCCATGAGGGAGAGCCGTGTTACAGTGTGTGCTGTGCTAAGGACTGTGAATGTAAATTCCCTAGATCGCCTCACTACGTGTTTTATTTTTATTTTATTTCTTTGCTCTACGTCTGAGAAAACCTTGCATCACTCTGGTGGTAGGATAAGCACCTTGCATTTTCGTGGCAACTTAAACGAAAAAGGCTGCTTCTAACAAGTAGCTTCCAAGGCAAGAGTTTAGTCTCCTGTGGATCCAGTGTGAGTGAGAATGTCCATCTTATGCAGTTCCTTCTATCCTCGCAACCGGCAATATTTTACTGATCTCAGTGAACTCAGCTGTCACCTGGCTTAGCCTCCTCTCTCCTGAACAATTCCAAAAAAACAAGTTACCCCTGCAATTACAATCGAGGGCATGGACCTCTCCCTCGTGACCCCAGAATTGCACCAGCGTGATTCCTAAGAGCTGGCTTTAGGATCCAGGCTCTGGCCTGGCCATTTAAAGGTACAGATACTTTCAACAGAAGGACACCATGGAAGCACAGGAGACGGAAGGAGCGTTCCTGGTAGGAGGCCCAAGAAGAACTGCTGTGCATGAAGCAGCACCAGAACAGGTGTGAGCTGGATTAAGCCACTGCTCAAGTACGAGTTATCAGGGAGGGGGTCATATATGTCCTGTTCACCACAGAATCCCCATTTGTTTAGCATTCAGATGTCACAAAATAAAGAGTCACTGACTGAATGCACTTGTTCAAGAAATTCCAAAAAAAGTTTGTTCAGGTTTTTCCATAAGATGTTACTGAAAAACCCAAATGAACTTTTTGGCCAACCCAATATATTAGTGACTAAATAAGGAAGTGGAATGCATCTACTGTTTCGGGTGGGGCAAAGTAAGTGGACTGGAAAAAATGAGACTTCCCCAAATCCCTGAGACTGCTTGGTTTTTTGTTTTTAAATTATGTAGCAAGAATAATATTCAGCAGTGGGACAGCATCTGAAAAGTAAAAAGGGCCTTGTAAATGCTCTAAATCCTTCCTGTCCAGATAGAAATGGCTGTTTGAATAGGGTGTTTTATAAAGTTTATAAAGTAAGACCTGATAATACCTGAGGCTGGTCACTAAGCATAGCACATACCTGGAATCCTAATCAACTCAACTCTCTTCACTGCCCTGGAAGAGCCAATAGGTTGGACGTTCAAGGCCCATTTATTATTATTATTGTTATCATTATTTTTAATCAATCTCTATGAATTCTGGGTAATTGTACCTGAAAAGTGCTTTGTGAGTTAACCATTGTGGGATATATAATCTTGCCAATATTTTCCAAATGTGTGTTATATACCTTAAAATGGTTATCTGGGCCTTAATACAGAAAATGAGATGACTTAAAATTATAATCTCGGTTTAAGAGGATAAAATTAATCAGTATTTCTGACAATTTCTCACCTGCTGAGACATTCACTCTTCCTAACCATAGTCCACAGCCAGAAGACGAAGGTGCAGGACAAGTCAGGAATGAGGAGGAGAATGATAGAGAAAGGGAAAAAGATACAAGATCAAAAAGGATGACAAAGGGCCTGGGAAAATAAACGTCTTCCAACATGCAGTCATTGACCGTGTTAGTAACAATACCAGCTTGACAAGGTAAGATATTCACATTTTTAGATTAAATTTGAGTTTATAGAGACGAACTCAAGAAGTTAACAAAACAAAAACAAGCTTCTGATACATGCACACAGTCAGAAATGATCTGTTACAGAAGAAAAGAATTTTTCACACATGTTCAACTAGAAAATAGGGAGAATAAAAACAAGATTATATCTATAAAACAATTCTTTTTTCCAAGAAGACATTAACAAATAGTTTTTAAGACTTAAGGTTTGTAAAATGCCATTCAATGATTTGAAGCACAGTCCATCAAACTTTATAGCAAGTCAGTCTTTTAATGCCCTACATTTCTGTCTCCCAGCCACATAAGAATCATTTATTCTAGCCAGCGATTTAGGCTGTTCTTCACTCTTTACTAAGTCTCGAGGCTTAAATGGAAGGAATAGGTAGGAGCCTCCTAGATCCTTCCATCGTCTCACATAGCCTGCGCCTGCCTTATTTATACCTGGCCTTTATAAAGGGGAAACATCATATTTTACACTTAGCCTACACACATCACAAGGCCCACTCTTTTCTTTATCTAGATCCTGAGTCTTACGAAACGGTGCTTCCGAAGCACTCGTGTTTCCTGCATGGTCTGACCTTGCAATAAAAAAATCAAAACAAAGAGGGTCATGCAGCTGCCGGTCAATGAACAGCAGCTGCACGCAGCATTGTGCTTCTAGCAAATGTGCAACGATTTTCCTCTAATGTGTAAAAAGGAAGAATCATTAGACTAAAAGTCCACCATTGTACAGTTTTAAATCTGATCACTTCTTAAAGATGACAATGACCTTTCATTATTTGCTGGAAACAAAAACACCACACAGGGAGGTTGTCATACCTTTCTTGGGCTTTCCTGCATTGAACAGAAGATAAAAGGACAAAGATTTCATTCATTCTAAAGCTTACAAAGGAATAGTTCACAAGTTGTACAAAAGCCAATAACCATTACAACTTTAGGATCTGAGTCCCTGGACTCTTTGGTTTAAACTCTGCTCTCAGAGATCTTTGTTTGCACGATTCACGCTGTCAGGGCTACTAAAAAAGTGCTTATTGAAGGAAGGCTTATACTTACACCATCGTCCTTGATGTATCCATTACGAATAAGCAGCAAAAAAATAGTTCATTTAAGTTAATTTGTGTAAGTCACAAAAATGATAAGACCTATTTAATTTGAGTTAATGAAAAATGTGCAAGGTCTGATTTTTTCAAAACCATGGACTTTTACTTGGTGTTTGCTACTTTAATGGAGCCAACAAGTAGTAGTGAAACCCAATTCCAAATGAAATTATGAGTCATCCTCCCTGGTCCTTGTGGGCCACCTGTATGGGCTTAGTTGAAAATCCTGCCAATTTTATGGTCCAATTTTAGTAGAAAATCCTGCCAATTTTAAAAACTGCAGTCCCTGACCCTTCCTCCTCTGGGCAGGGAAGCCAAGGGTGGCAGGCTGGCCTCACAAGATACATCACATCCTCTTGGGTCAGCACACATATGAGGCTTCTCTATTTCCTTGGAAGCTGTCTCATCATCACCACATGAAACTCTTTAAGAGGAACACCACTCAGAGCTGCAGCAGGGAAGGACAGGCTGCAGACTTCTGGGATGTACAAAAGACCCAACAGTGAAGAACAGGGGCACAAAAGACAGGTCAAAGACAATAGATTTTGTAGACGGTACCTAATGTGACCTAAGGGAACTGGCTCAGTTCTTCTTCATGGACCTAACATGGGGATTCCCATTATTTGGGGGGAACACAGATGAGAAAAATAGAGATCAAACATCCCTCCAGTTTCACCATATTCTCACAAGAATCCTCTTACACAGTATTGTTTACAGGTTTGTTTGGTATAAAGGACTAGTTTTTCTTACTCTCTATCTTAAGGCAAAAACTTTCAACATAAAGTGTGGGTGCCGTGGCCAGTCCAAACTTTGATGCCTTCAGCCAGTGGGAAAAATCCATTTAAAAAGAAGTCTATAAATATCACAGAGAAATGCATCAACAGAAAACAGACTTGACCCACAAGCGAACAGTGATTAATGAGAGCCAAAATATACTCATTTATGTTTATTATTTATATACCATAAGAGATATTTTTAGTTTATTAAGAAATTATGATAAAATAAAAGAGAAGTTCAATCAAATGTATTTTATTCAAAGGTTAACACTGTAAACCTCTCATATATTATAAACCACTTTTAGGAACACCACAGCTTCTATTAACTCTTAAATCACTCTGGTAATGATAGGAAATCCTCATTCAAGTGATATAGATATAGCTCACTTATCCACACACATATACACATTATGTATACATGCATATATATACACCAATATATAAACATATTTCTAATGGTACTAGTGATTATTCCCTGGTGACGTTAGCAAAGAGGCCGAGCAGTCAGAATTGCCTCTAAGCTGGCTGAGAGGGAAGGGTTTCAATCCCACTAATGAACACATTGAGAGGCCAGACGCTCATCACTCTGTCAGCATCCCCATTCACATCCCGGGCATACATCCATCACTGCATTTACCACACTTTATGGAAAGCATCTGTTTGTTTTTCTCTTCCTCATGAGACTCTAGGCATCTCAAGGGCAAAGATCATGTAATTTATTTGTATTTTTGCTGTCTAGCACCATGCCTGCTCAAAAGTGAGGGCCAATATAAGCTGACCTAAACTACCGTGTTAACACAATAAATCTAATCTGCACAAGAAGCTCACCTCTGGAACTGCCTTACGGTATTTTCTTCTAGCCCCACAAAGACTACTTGAGAACCCCATGAGAGATGCAACATATTACAAAGAAACAGAACATGCTGAGAGTCCAAGTCTACCTGAAACCTAACAACCACATAGAATAAAAGCTCAACCCGGGCTTGCCTGGTGGCGCAGTGGTTGAGCGTCCGCCTGCTGATGCAGGGGACGCAGGTTCGTGCCCCGGTCCTGGAAGATCCCACATGCCGCGGAGCGGCTGGGCCCGTGAGCCATGGCCGCTGAGCCTGCGCGTCCGGAGCCTGTGCTCCGCAACAGGAGAGGCCACGACAGTGAGAGGCCTGCCTACCGCCAAAAAAAAAAAAGCTCAACCCACTTTAAAAGGCCTAAGGGAAGTCTGTCCTGAGCCACTAGTGCTCTGTGTCAGCTCAATGAGTCTTTAGCACGTGTTCAACAGGGCGGCTCAGCCACAAACCAGGCGAGTGATCTGACTCGGTTAAGTGCCTTGGTAATCTCTCAGGATCTCAGGGGTCTCTTTTTTCCTTCTCCCAATCAAATGGGAAGGTTAGTATTCTCTGTGGGCCTTTCTGATTGGAGAAGTCTACTGAATTTATAAAATACAATGGTTATGTACCAGCCTAATGTGCATATAGGAAAACTTATCTCAGTACAACAATAAGGAAGTATACATCTATATATCCCTCCCCTAAGTGGACACATGAAGAGTAAAGTTGACTGAATCACTTTGCTGTACAGCAGAAATTAACACAACATTGTAAATCAACTATACTTCAATAAAATTTTAAAAAAATGAAACGAGTAAAGTTGAGGACTTAGGTTGATCCCCTCCCTAACGATCCCCAACTCTGTTTGGTCTCCCCCTCCCTGAGGAATTCTAATGCTTGACAAAGGACATGACACTGGGCTTAAAAGGTACCTACCTCTGAGCATCCTCCGAGATTCTGAGTCTTTGGTCATGGTTGCCAGCGAGTGGGGGAGCACACTGCCACAGCTGTTGCTCTGTCCCAGGGGCAGGTGGCCCTGTGAGAAACAGGAGGAAAAACTCAGGCAAACTGCAGGCCCAAGGGTCCTTCTGGACATGGTCACATCGCTGATTCCTAGCTCCTATCTAAGCGCAGAAGGCAGCGAAGGTAGGTCTTTGCACCCCGTGTGTTGATGCTAAATGGTAAAGCCCAGTCGTTGTCCCTCCCCAGGAGCTCCACAGCAGTCTCAACATCACAGCCATTCCTCCAGTGGCAGCAGTTCCAAAAGTGAAGACAGATAGGGAAAACACTGTCCAAAACCACCTTGGAGAACAACTCAGAGTCCTTCATGCGAGAGGAGCAGATGCAGGGACAAGAACGCATGCACATCATGCACAAGGACAGAGCAGATCCACACACGTTACAAGGGCACCAGTTTCCATCTGCTCCAAGCGATCGAGTGGGCTGAAAACTGGAGACACGTAACATTAACTATCCCGGTGGTTTTAGCACTTTTAAAATAGCAAATTCCTTGGAACACCAGTTTATAAAATAGACGAAAACAAAGTGATTAAGGACAAGGGAAGGACTCCAAAGTCTGTCCCACTCAAAACCTCCTTCTCACTTGCCCTTCCCCTCCTCCTGCCATGACCCCTTGGTAAGGCAGCAGAACAGGCGTGAGGGCAGCTCAGGCATCAGACCACATGGACCCACTTTCTAGCTTCAGGGCCGACCAGCTTCAGGTGACCAGGTGGACCAGTCACCTAGCTTCTTTCCACCTCAGTTTTATCCATGTATACAATGGGGATACTAATTAGTACCTCTACTACCTAGTGTTACTGGGTTTTACAAAGAAACAATCCACGTCAAAGGCTTAGCCCAGTGTCAGCTCCAAGAAATGGTTCGATAAATATTTTTTGCCATTATTCCTGGAATCCAGAGCTTATGTCCTCCAATTTCCATATCTGGGATATAGCTACGGGAGTGTGTCACATAAGTGAAGGCTACTCACCACTTGTGTGGTGGTAGAAAATACCCTGGACCAGGTGCTTCGGTCCCAGAGCGTATAATTCCAAACATCCTCTGAACAGGATAGAAAATGCAATTTAGTTATGACATCTGCCCAACAAGCAAACTTAATGGTATATTATTTAGCATTTCCTTTAGGGGCCTTTGCATGTCAGTCAACATAAGGACAAAAAGACTCACTGAAGGTGAAGCCCGTGGTTCTCCCCGTGTCCTACCTTTGGGGCGGTGCTTCTCCCCATAGTAGCACTGCTGAAATGGGGGGATATGGAAGGTGTGGTTTTCTTTCGAGGCAAAGTGTCACTCAGATAGAGGCCTTCTTGGTGCTGTTTTTTCCTTTCTTCCAGACTTCTAAAATGCTTTAAATGCAAATGTAAAGCAGAATAGCAAAACTTGACTAACTGAAACAGGTCACTGAAGTAATTAAGAGGTATGCATGTACAAAGAAGCTTTGGAATTTTAACACAGAATTTTTAAAAATTACTCAACTTAGACTTGTATTCACTAAGAAAATTGGGCTAGTATTTGGTAAGGTACACTGGAAGAATTTATTACTGAACCTAGAAAAATTCAGAAAAATCCACCTGTCATTTCTGTAGTAGTGCCTGCTGCCCTGGGGCCTCAGGACAACTTACAAGTTATTATGATGGTTGCCATGTGGATGGCAGAACAGCCAGTGGACAAAGCAAGTAAGCAGTTTCTCCCTTTGTCTGTCTGGACAGTTCTGTGTGATGGCACGGATCCCAGTGTGAGGAGAATAAGAAAAGGGAGAAGGAAGAAATGAAGAGAAAGCATAAACAGGGAAGTGGGTTTAAAGTTAGAATCATATTTCAATCACATAAACACACTCCAAATCCACATGTTTCCATATAAGGCATCCTTCTAGACTGAAAAAAGATCTTGGCCAAGGAGCCTCTACAGCAATCCCTCACATTTAAAAATCCTTCTGTTGACTATTTCATTTTTATTTTCAGATTCCTAAGGCAAAATTTTTGCCAACTCGAAACTTATCCAAATTTTTCTTGGCCTCCCCCAAAATGTCTTCAATAGTAAATTTATTTCCTAGTTAGGGGTTCGTTAGGTTTGATCATTTTTATACTGAACTCAGGCTTTTGAAATATGTAAAAATTAATGCAACTTTGGGTTATCAAACTTACTATCAATCTCCAAACACGCCAATCATGAAGAATATCTGCAATTTAACTTTACAATGATCTGTTTATACTAGATATTTATTAACCTAAAAGTAGTGAGGAGATACAGTCCTTTAACCAAAGGTAATAGATAGTAAAGGTAGCTGTAAGAAAGGTAAGGGCTGGGCATAGGAAACTAGAGCTCACCTACTTTGTGTGTGTGGGGGGTCTATTGACTGACTCCTTAGGATCTTCTAGGGCCAAATTCACATAAGGATTTGATTATAATGGAAAGGAGTCTCAAAATAGATTTTTTGAATACCCCAGCATGAGTATGTATAGAATGTATCAAAAGCAGGGCAACACTTTTGGAAAAATAAATTATCTATTTTAAAAAGTGCGATAAAAAACTATTGTTCTATGGACCAAATGCACTGCCTGGGGTGTTACCCTGGACAAGCTACTCACCAATGCTGAGCCTCGGTTCCCTAAATATCAATATGGAGATAGTTCGTATTTCACGGAATTGTTAGAAGGAAGAAATGAGACATTTGTAAAACGTTGAGGAAATGTTGGCTCATAGCAGAGGAATGATGTCTATTATTATGGTTTCAATAATGTGTGAGGAAAATATTTTGTGTTGACCCAGCAACTTTTTACACCATGGATTTTATAGAAATAATTATTATGGTTTTGAAAAATACCTGAAGTAAGTTGCAATATTTTGGTTGAATGGGAACTGAAGCATGAGGACGTGAAACTAGCTCAAACATATCAAAAGCCAGGAGAGGACAATCAAGGTCTCAAACTTTCTAACAATCCCCACACTCTTAGGCCATAATAAATGTCCTTAAAAAAAACAGGAGTATGCATCTTATCTTTTTAAAAAATACCTTTGGAAGACCCTAGCACATATTCTGCAACCCACCTGCCACCTCTTTGTTAGGTTTTGAGTTTTTCAAAAGGGACCAGGGGGACTTCCCTGGTGGTCCAGTGGTTAACTTCGCCTTCCAATGCAGGGGGTGCAGGTTCGATCCCTGGTTGGGGAGCTAAGATCCCACATGCCCCACGGACAAAAAACCAAAACATAAAAGAGAAGCAATATTGTAACGAATTCAATAAAGACTTTAAAAATGGTCCACATCAAAAAAAAATCTTTAAAAAAGTAAATAAATAAAAAGGGATCAGGAAAAACAAAACAAAAAAATACCTTTGGAAAAGTTGAAGAAAAGATTTCACATCAGTTAAGTTTGTTGTTAAGGTGAAACTCTAAACACCAGCTCCTAATTACCTGCTGGTCCTGTTGCTGCTGCCTTCTGTGTTTCTTAGCTGGTAGAGGAGGTGGTGTGTCATTTAAAGGAAAAGAATCGACAGATGTAGCCACGACTTCAGGCCAAGGGGCCGATGGAGGTTGAGTGATAGGGTGAGGAGAAAGGGTGGAAGGAAACATAAATCCAGAACAGACAGGTGCTCTTTGCTTTAGAGGAGAAAGAAAAAATATATATGTGTCCATATGAAATGAAAGAATAAGACAAAGAAATGAAATCGATAATCTGATTGTTTTGTTTTCTTATATGTTAATCAAGAAGGCATAAATGATGGGCAGTATCTTTCAATTTAGCCTCTTGTTAAGATCTCACACTGTGAGCAACTTGGATCCGTAAGAGGTATTTTAATTTACTATTATTTACACCTCCACAGATGTTTTAAAGCAGCTTAATATTAAAAAGAAATCCATACTGCAAAACAAAATAGAAGACAAAATCAAACTGGAAAGGTGATTCAAACCAACAATTTTAGAAAGGCTTTTTGGTTTCTAAGAAAAGTAGGTTGGGCTAAAGTGCTAAGAGATATATATGTGTGTGTGTGTGAATTTATATATATGTATAGTTCATTTTTCTGAACTTACTTCTCCTAGTACTCTATACTCTGTACCATATATTTCATGGTTTCTAGTATTATCATTGGTAGAGCACTACCCCCAAATCGGTCTGTTTTTTTTCATCTCACCATCACTCTTGGTCCTCTGGTCAACCAAACAAATATTTGTCTCACACACCCTTATTTTCAGTTAACCATGGGTTAATTCTTGACATGAGGAAAGCAGTGAATGAATGAAATGGCATGCCAACACACCTCTTTATTTTGTGGCTGGCTCGCCAGCACAGCTGTGGTAGGCCCAGTGGCAACAGCGTCAGCGTCAGCAGGGAACTGAGTGGAAGGGGAGAGATTCGTGGAATTGCCACATGGCTCATTAATTTCATTTACAATGATATAGCCCTAAAAGGAGGAATTCAGAAGTTAAACACAAGGAAAGCAAGAGCTGAGGCGTGCGAGAGTATTAATGCTCCAGTACAATGGAGTTAGCGTAGAGCATCACAGCCAGGTATCTGTGGTCTTATCAGATGTTTCATTAAGGCAGTCATCAACTATTAAAATGGATTTATGGTGCTTACTCTTGAAAAATGATATTTCAAACATTAAAAGTAAATTTTCAGACAAAATCAAAATGACTTTATTATAAATAACCCAATACCTTTGATTTACATGTCCATCCATGTCGGCATTCATTCTGTTGACTGAATAGGATGTCACTACACAGCATTTAAAATCATCGCAAGCAAAAATAAATACGAGACATAAAATCGACAGTGCAATCACTCTCTAATTCAAGAGCCTTTTCCATAAATCTTTATTTTTAGATTTTCCCTTCTTCTTCTGTTTCCTGACAAATTAGAGAGTGAACAAATGTAGACTAAAGCCTACTGGGTTTTGCACTAAGACATTTATAAAGCAGTAATTTATTCATAATGGAATCTTGCTTTTAGGTGTCTCAACAAAATGAAAATAAAAAGGACACTGTTCTCTTGTGAGCCTTCCTTAGCAAGAGAAACGTGTATACACATGTGCATACACACACACACACAAATCCCTAAGATGAAGTTGCAGCTTGAGGATGTTTCAATTTAAGGCAGCTTGCCCAACTCCCAACTCTACCCCTAGGACTGAGAATTTCCAGTTACTTTTAAATTCAATGATTCAGTTCTGGCTTCAGTTTAGAGAAAATACCATGAATTAAAGTTGATGAGAATCAAAACTCCTGAATTTATATTTGAGGAAAAGGCACTTGTAAATTACCATGGAAAGTAATTGTACAGACCATTCATGATTTTCACCACACCAATAAAACAGTATGAAAAAAAGAATAAAGGGTATAAATTAATATCTCTTTTTTTTTTTTGCAGTACGCGGGCCTCTCACTGTAGTGGCCTCTCCCATTGCGGAGCACAGGCTCCGGACGCGCAGGCTCAGAGGCCATGGCTCACAGGCCTGGCCGCTCCGCAGCATGTGGGATCTTTCCGGACTGGGGCACAAACCCGTGTCCCCTGCATCGGCTGGCGGACTCTCAACCACTGCACCACCAGGGAAGCCCAATATCTCTCTTTTAAAAGTAAATTGAGTTAAATTTAACACTTGGATTCTTCTATTTGCCCATCAATCCTTTCAAACAGTGGCTCCAGGAAAGGCAAGATATTGCTATGTTGGTGAAGCAAAAATTCCAGGCTGCAAGCAAGGTTTTCACTGAGAATTTATAATTCTGACAAAGTGGAGAAAGCCAGAGTTGACTGTTTATAAATTGGAGGTATCAAAATGCTGCTGAATTCAGTCTTGCACTTCAGAAAGGGGCAATAGATACCATGTAAAGTCTTATAAGATTAAGTTGAAGAAAGGAAGTTGACAACTAGGTTGTCAAATTTATTTTATCTTTGATAATGAATGACAGTGAAGAGTAACAACTTTGAGTTATTCTTTTGCTAAGTTGATAGTAGAAGCTTTCAAAACCAAGGTTGGATTCTTTATATGAGTCATAACCATATATCCTAATTAATTGCTTCAAAAATGTACGTCATTTTCCAAAAGTGGGACTTGTTTAAAAGAGTTGGATATAAATTCACGACTCTTTAAAAAAAGAGACAGAATGAGAGTGAGAGAGAGAGAGAAAGAAGGAAAGAGGGAGAGAGAAAGAAAGGGAGAGGAAGGAAGGAAGGAAGGAAGGAGACAATCAAAACATCTTCTGAGCCAAGTCTGCTTGACATGAAGGAGGACACACAGCCACTCAACAAACACAAGAGTTGCAGACACACCAATACAGTCAAAAAGGCAAATTGGATTTTGACAACAGGAGGGCTGCAGAGAATAAGAACAACTCTTGAATAATAGAAAGGGAAAGATTTTATTCTTTTAAGAGGTGAAGTGACCTTAGAGCTTATCTAATGCACTTGGAAGCCACAAGCCCTTCAAACTCAGTATGTCCAGAGTCAAACCGCATTTCCCTCTCAAATCTATTCTTTCCCCAGTCTTCCCTATCTCAGTAACAGCTACTCACCATCAACCTCATTATTCAAACTGGAATAACGGCAGCATTCCTGACAATACCCTTAATTTACTTCATCCCCACATCCAATCTATCAACAAGAACTGTCAACTCTGTCTCCAAAGTATTTCTGCATCCAGCTAATTTTCTCCATCATCTCTCTTCATTTGTTCAAATCCAAGCCACCGGCACCTCCAGCCTATACTATTGCAATCACCACTATACTGGTTTCCCAGCATCTCCTCTTTATAATCCAGTAGAGAATCCCAGAGTGAGCTTTAACAAATGGACCTCAAATAATGTCACTTCCCTGCTTAAAATCCCTCAGTGGCTTCCCATCCACATAAAATAAACCAAATTTCTTTAACATGACTCACAAGACCCAGCCCCTGCCCACCTCACTGACAACCATATTCCACTACCCTCCATTCACAACCACTCTTTATGCAGTGAATCTGCTGGATCTGTGTTCTAAATAACGGAGAGAAACTAGAAACTGAATGGTCTAAAAAAGTTTTTTGGAAACATTTCACAAAATGCTTCCGAGGGACATATTATTCACTCCTATTATGTGATGAGCATTTACCTCACACACCTACACACACACACACACACACACGCACACACACTACTTTCGATGAAGGAATTCCTAACTCTGCTGTCTTTTTAAAGGGTTTTTTGTTATTATGAAAAATTTTATGCAGAAGCAAGCTTTTTCTTTAGCTTTTTGAAAAAAAATAAAACTATTTTCTTTCTCAGTCAGCGTTTTAATTTTCCAAATTAGAGTTAAAATATTTAACCATTATAGCAATGTAGCTCTGTAAAAAGGTATTTGGGAAAGGGTGGCGGTGGGACCTGGGAAAAGATGGATGTTTGGGATAAAGAGAGTGTACAACTTAATGTAAACAGGATTTTCCGACTTAGGGGCAAAAATAGCATAGACAACATTGGGGGGAAAAGGAGAGAGAGATGTTTGGGGGCATTTTCACGTTCTAGAAGACAGGAGAAAGAGAAGAAAGTAGGAAAGAGGAGAAACTGAGAAAGGAAAATGGAGGAAGGAAAGAAGAGAATTTAAGACTAGCTTTGGTCTGGATCCTAAATATTTTGAAACTTCAAGTTAACCCACAATGTCACTGTTAAGCAAAGTATACACACATACACACACACACACACACACACACACACACACACACACACACAGAGTGAATCTGCATTAGACACAAAGATAATCCCTGAAATTCTCAAAGCACAAATAACAAAAGGCAGGAAAACCATCAAAGCATTGAGTGCTTTCGTAAGTCACTTCAGTTAGTGTTTTTCCTAGTCAGCTAATCGCATAAAACTGAGGCACATCTCCTGAGTTCTAAGGTGATATGAGTAGACAAGAAAAATCACAGCTTACCTCTTTTAGAGTATTGGGGTTGACAGGAAACCCTTTGCCCCCAGAGAGGCTGGAGTATTTCTTTTCCAAATTACAAAGATTTTCCTTTTCCTGAAGGAACACAAAATCTATTAAACTGAGTCAACCTTGTATTTCCCTGATGACTAACGACTGAGTATTCTTTCATGGGACTTACTGACTCTTCACATAACTTCTCTCGTGAAGTGTTTCAATTCCAGTCTTTTGTCTGTTTTTTAAAAATTTATTTATTGGTTAGTTATCTACTATTTTTGAGTTTGTAGGAGTTTTTAATGTATTCTGGATACAAGCCTTCTGTCATTTCCTCTTGAAGAAATCTTTGCTTACTCCAAGGCCATGAAGGTGTACTTGCACACCTGTATTTTCTAGAAACTTTTTCACCTTAATTTTTATGTTTAGGTCTATAATCTGTCTCAAATTAATTTATATGCATGGTGTGAGGATGAATGGTATTGAGATTCATTTTTTTCCATGTTTACCTAGTTGATCCAGCAACACAGGCTGGACTTCCCTTTCCCTACTGGATTGTCTTAGAACCTTTATCAAGAATCAATAGACAGTATATGTGTGGGTCTATTTCTGGACTCTGTTCTGTTCCTTTGCTCTATATGTCTATTTGTATGCCAGTACCACACCCTCTTAAATACTACGGCATTATAGTAAAACTTGAAGTCAAATAGTATAAATCCTCCAACTTTGTTCTTCTTATTCAAAGTTGTTTCAGCTACTCTATGCCCTTTACATTTTCATATACAGTCGATTCTCATTATCTGCAGTAGTTGTGTTCTATAATGTTGCCATGAACACTGAACTAGAGAATATCGAACCATTGGGTTTCTGGTCACAATATTTTCGTCAACTGATTACTGCATAACTTTGTTTTATGTGTGTCTCTTTTTAAAGACATCTTATTTAATATACAATGTTGATACATTAACATTAAATTCATAGCCAACAGCACCATAATTCATGCCTGAAAGCTGTTTATCTAACACATGTATTTTCACCATAAGGCACATCACAGCCTTCCTGCTGTTAGGAACACCAGACAATACTTCAGCACTTGTGAGCCACTTTAAACAGCAAAATCACCAAAAAGCACAAAAATGTGAAAACATGGCACTAAACGGTCCACAAAAAGGACACTTGTTTACAGTAAGAGAAATAAAACAAGAAGGCAGAGAAGTGCCTTGTTCAATCTCAGCTGGGAACATGCATGTCCATTGAGTGACTCAAAATTTTCACTGCTCTGTGCCTGTCCAACCATGACTGCATGACAAGTATTAATTTTAGGGTTACAAATGAATTTTAGTGAGCAGATGGATTCACAAATACAGACTGCATGAATAATGAAGATCAACTGCAAATTTTAGCATCAACTTGTCAATTTCTACAAAAAAATCTGTTGGCATTTTTATTGGGCCTTTGCCAGGAAGACCCACATGCAAATAATGGGAGTTCAAAACAACAGAGCAACTGAGCCAAAATGTTTGAGAGCAGTAAAAAGAGCAGAATATGTTTTACCTATCTGATGAAAAATATGATATTTTTTAAAAGAAGAAAATCAGAAAACATACAGATTTTTCATAGTTTGGATTTTCACACCGTGGAAGAAGCATGAATAAAATGTCTTTGCTTATTTTCTGTATTATAGTTAATCATTCAGAGCATCAGCTCATTAATGTGGAGGATTAAATAAAAATGTATATAGAAAATTCTTCCTCAAATTATAATTCACTATTCTTTATTAAAAGGTACTTACTTTGATGGAAGCAACCTTCCCTGAGTTGGAACCTGTGTTTTACTGCAACCAGTGCTGAAAAGGAAATACTTACTCTCTGTAACATCATTATTAAGTTATTCTTTTCTTTCACAAAATGATCTTGTTCTCTCTGAGCCTGCTGGACAATGTGATTAGCTTGCTTTTTCAATGCAGAAATTTTTTCCTGGAGGAAAAAAAAAAAAAAAACGACCATAGAGATGTACATTAGACATTCAAGGGTTTTCCAGTCTGTCCTGGAAAGGGAGAAAAAGTGTTATAACCTGAAGCACAGTGACCACATTTCACTGATGGTAGGTAGGCAGTGATTATTACCCAGAGACGATGAGCAGTTTCTTTGAACTGACAAGCTCAAGGCTTTTCTTTACCTAAGGCCAAGTGATTCAAAATCTATTTCAAGAACCTGGAAGTCAACAGGAAATCTTGTGTTAGAATATAAATGAATTTTTGGCATCATTTTGGGAGATGCCTCATGAGAAAAAACAATGGAATTTCTTATTTAAACTGAAAGCTTAAGAAGTCACCTTCTCCATCCTCTCCCTCAACTTTATCAGTTTAGTACAGAGCACAGGGGTGCGATTCTAAATTCTGGAACAGGAGTTGAATTCTGGACTGGACATCCGGGTGCTCAGGGCTGGATGGAGGCGGTCATCTGCATAGCATTCCACGAGGCTGCTTCAAGTAGTAGTAAACTATCAGCCATCTGTGAGAACTACTGGGCAATGGGAACAGAGGCATTCTAAAAGAGACTGTTCGTAGAATTATTCTAAATCCAGTTACTAGGATTGCAAAAGCAAGTAATTTAAAACAAATATCTAGATTTCTGATTTTCTCTACCTTGTTTTCACATTTCTATTCATAAATGCATCTACAGCATCAAGCAACGATGAGTATAACAAGTCTTGGTTTATCTAGTTGGGAGCACCATTTGGCATGTAAATGGCAGGCTCCACGATCTGCCAAATGTGACACGTGGTTAAACACACAAAGATATTCAGCTATAACAGATAGACAGACAGATGGACACACGCTACAGCTATGTTAATAATCATTCTTGTCACATAGCAAGGGGTATATTTTGACTTTTCACATTGAACAACACCTGGCAAAAGTACCTTTCTAGTAACAATGTTCCGTTGATATTCAGCCACTTCACGCAGGAGCTGCTGGGTCAGGTTCTCCTTTTCCTCATCTAGACGGCTCTCACGCTCAAGCTGCTGGAATTCCAGGTCTTCAAAGTGTTTGCTCTCCACATCCAACAGGTCAGCATCCTTTGGAGGAAAGAGAATGAAAACAAGACACACCAGAATAGCTGCAGCGTTCTTAATGGGAAGAAAAAATTATTAAAAGCAAAAAGACCAAAATGTCTTTCCACTTACAACACTGACCAGGGTTAGAACATGATAATCCTCCCTCTGGAGTTAAACCCCAGAGCAGTGACTTTACGATGAAATTGAAAGGGACTGGGGTAGGGGTGGGAGGGCAGCATCTATTTCACCACTGGTTTTAGACTGCTCTGTGGTTGTAGGAATTCTTGCTTTAAATCTACCAGGTGGCTTTAAAATGGATCATGAAATATAAAAAGAATTCAATAAATAACCTAAACATTATCTGCAGACCAAAGGTGTGACATAATCTCTTGAGAAAAATTCCTGTTTTCCACAAATTTTCAAATGAAATGAGACTTTAGTATAAAGATTAAATTCAATATTCCCAAGTTGTTGACTATAAAAAAAAAATTCAAAAGTTGGCATACATGGGCTTCCCTGGTGGCGCAGTGGTTGAGAGTCCGCCTGCCGATGCAGGGGACACAGGTTCGTGCCCCGGTCCGGGAAGATCCCACATGCCGTGGAGCGGCTGGGCCCGTGAGCCATGGCCGCTGAGCCTGTGTGTCCGGAGCCTGTGCTCCGCAACGGGAGAGGCCACAACAGTGAGAAGCCCGCGTACCGCAAAAAAAAAAAAAAAAAAAAGTTGGCATACATAACAGATCAGAGGTCTCTAAGAGGAATATATGTACCTCAAATGGCATACCACACAAGGCACTGGGATGTGAGGAAGGAATATTAGAGCTTCTTTATATTTTTTTTAGTTTTTCCTCTTCTTTTACAAATTCTCAATAAATGTTCTCTAATGTACTTTCAAGTAGAGTAGTATATGTACATTATTTTAAAAGAATATATATATTTTGAGCATGTATGCAATACATATAATATATACATTTATAATATAATGTAACCTATATGTATGTATATGTAGGCATGCATGCTCAAATAATTTTTTTTTTTTTTTTTTTGCGGTACGCGGGCCTCTCACTGTTGTGGCCTCTCCCATTGTGGAGCACAGGCTCCGGACACGCAGGCTGAGCGGCCATGGCTCACGGGCCCAGCCGCTCCGCGGCATGTGGGATCTTCCCGGACAGGGGCACGAACCCGTGTCCCCTGCATTGGCAGGTGGACTCTCAACCACTGCGCCACCAGGGAAGCCCTCAAATAATTTTAATGAAGGGAGAAGTCAGCAAAAACATTTGAAGATTGGAGTTCTTAAACTGGGCTTCTGTGAATCCCTTAAAATTGTTTACAAACCTTTTTATTAGAAACAGTAGGAGCCAAAGCCTTCATCAAGCACAAAGAATGACTCGAAAGGTTAAGCACTCGAAAGGTTAACTGAAAGGTTAAGATTATTCTAGGAATAATCTTCAGGACATTTAAGAACAAACAGAAATCACAGAAGTCAGATAGTCTAGAAGAGGCATTCTCCAACCTCTGAGATGTCTGAAGACAGGAGTGAATCTGTATCTCAGCAGAGACTGCTGCATGTTGTATGAATTGTTCTCCCATCTACTTAAAAAACAAAGAAACAAAACCACACACACACACAAAAAAAAACCCTTATTTTGGGAGCCTTTGACAGAACTGTGAATGTGGGATGTATAGAAGATTTTTTTAAAAATATGATTTATAAACAATTAATGACCATAAAAGAAAAAGGCAGCTAGGCTACATGGCTCATAGCACTACATGGGTAAAAGTGCCAGGGCATGTTTTTCAATCGACACATTAAAAAGAATTGGATAAATAAACATATGATAAGTTAGATCTATATCAGTATTTAAACACACCACCCCTTCCCCTGGTTTTTATATAAGTGATAAACTTATATATAAGTCTTCTAATCAAATGGAATATTTTTCTATCTTCTGGAATGAGTTTATTCTGGGGATGATTCACAGAAGGACTATGTGCTACCATGAAATTACAACCAACACTATGGCAACAAGATTATTATGTCAACACAGACAGTGTATTCTCAAAGCCTAAGAACAGGAAAAACAATTTGAAAAACATATTCAGCATTTCTTAAGGCTCCTTTATATTTTAACTGGCCAAATGTAAAGTGGTCTTGGTTTCAAGTAACTGGGTGACATTTCAAGTTTATCAGACATTTCATGCTTATAACTTCTACAGGAATTAATGGATGTGGACCAAATCTAGCCACTGCTAAAGGAACTGAGACATAACACTAGTGTTATGTCTTGAAACAAAATATCTGTAGTCTTAAAACATCAGTGATATGTTTATTCATACAGGCCTCCATACTCAAGTTTTTAAGGTTTTTCAATTAAACTTGGTTTGCAGCTAAAGCTTATTGAGATAAAAATTTGAATAGGCTTTTTTTTTTTTTAGTTTATAAAGAATCTTCATTCAAAGTGGGCATATGGCTCACAATATATACACTATGCTAGTCAGTGGCTTACTCCACATCTGGTTAATGTGCAACATATGCTATTTTAACCACATGAAGGTCACAGAGCCATTAATTTATTTGTAGTAAATATTTAAACCACTACATGAAAATAATAGCACACTAGGCAGGAAAGTTGAAAATTAAAGCTTAGCTCAGCACTCAGATTCCTCTGGTGTAGTCATCTGATCAAGTTATCTAAACCATTAAAACGTGTGTATATAAACTTACACTGTGAAAGAAAAACAACTTGGGAGGGGAAAAACTTTTACAAGATTTTAGATAAGAATAAGAATTCAAGAGATGGAATTTGGGGGCAGGAGTAGTTTAATTGAGCACAGAATAATATATACAGGAAGCTCAAAGTCAAGTGTATGACCAGTTGAGTGAAAATTTTAACTAAACTTCTCCACTAAAAGAACATGACAAATCTCTACTGGCTGGCAAGTTCAAAGGCCAGGCGTGAAAGGAAATAAGACAGCTGTGCTAAAGAAAATTCAACGGAATTCCTTTCTTCCTTCCAATAACTTTTGAGAATGTATATGGCAGAAGTTTACATGTACAACTTTATGTTTTCTTTGCCTAGTAGAGGAACAGAAAGAAGAGACTAGACGTGGAATGGCCAGGAGAGATTACAGGAATAATCTTATGACAGCTCAAGGTCAATTTTGAAAGCAAATTTAAATGGAGCTTAGGGTTTGTTACTATTTCTCCATCTTATGTGCTACAGTCAAACACTTCTTTGCATACTTTTGGAATTTGGAAAAAGACAATGGAAATCATGTAGTACGATCTTCTCATTTTATACAGGAGGATATTGAGGCCCACAGAGGTTGAATGACTTGTCCAAGGTTAAAGGATAAACTCATTGTAGAGCTAGTGAGAAAAATAAAAGGCTAATTGTAGATATCACTGAACAGAATTGTTTAAAGATCAAGAGACCGAAATCAACCATTCAGCTGAGTAAATACCAAAACACCACAATACTATCCTAGCCAGTCCTCTCCAGCAGATGCAAGGCTCAATTTTCTTCAGGGTTTTTTTCTCACACTATTTGTATCCCAGGGAACAATTCGATTGGTGAGCCCGTTATCAACTACATTAAACCATGGGCCATGCAATCAACATCGGATGAAAACTGTATTCTGCTTTAAAGCAATGATTTAGGGGTCAGAAGCCCAGTCATAAATCCATAGTGCTGCATGCACAGAATCATTCTACAGTTTAAGAAGATGATTTTCTTCCTATTCATTTATTTTCTATTTTGTCTGACTTGCTGCCTAATGAAGTTACTTGTAATAAAATCAACTTTATCGAATCTAGCTTAAATGCCTTGGGGAAAGCTTTGTAATGAAGTGCTATTCTGAAGTGTTCGAAGTCTGAAGGGAAATGAGTTGTGATAAGACAGGAAGTTCCAGTATGAATGGACTTCTCATGAAATAAGTGAACTTTTTACTGATTAAGCCAAAGGACTGGTGAAGAGTTATTTTGGTCATCATCCTTCCCTGGAAAACAGAATTAGTAGTTCTCTTAGTATCAGGTGAACAGAAGCTAGCACGAACCAGTTTTCTCTCCTAAGGAAAGGGGTTTTATGATAAGAATTTTGCACTCTGCTTGGAAAGGAAGAGGAAGGAGTCTTTGCCTTCAGTTAATGGAATAGGCTGTCTGTATCATTTCCTTTCCTCGTTTGTAGTCAAAGTTCTTGGAACATATACAAATTTATGAGTTATCCTATAGAATCTAACAGATTAAACAAATTAAGTAATTTGTAACTACTTAATTACAAAATAAGTAATTATTCATATCATGCTGACTCCAGGTTATTAATAGAATATATCAATTTTTATTTGAAGCAATATTTATGAAGAATACAAACAATAACTGGATAACTAAAGGAAGGGAAGAACAAAATACATAACCATGCTTCTGACTACATAAAGCATTATGGTGACTATGTAAAATCTTCAGCAATAAGGCAAGTTGAAAAACAGTAAACAAATATAAAAAAACCAGTTTCCCAATCTCTTTTGTGAACTGGCATAAACACAAAAAAATTACAAGCTAAAATAATTTTACAAATACTATTCTTTTTCCAATCATTTTTTATCTTAAGACTTTCAGAGCCTTGGGACACTGAGGGGCAGGAAGTTTTATCTTCTTATAGCAAATTAAGCTGTACACAATAAAATGAGTAAAGGGGAAGAAACATTTTTGAAACTTTTTTTGATCCAACATTGTAAAAAATTAAAAATATTAGAACCGTTACACTGTAGTGTCACCTGTCTGTACTGGGTACTCTTCATTTAACCTGTACAATACACTGAAAAGTTTCAACTGTAATTTTTCATAACCTAGTGATACTCAGAGATATCAAACATATTTGTATTCAAGGTCATCTTAAACATTTTCAGGGGTGTGCTATCTTAACTGACTTTTTCCCAGTTGCCCAAGAAGGTACAGACATAGCAATATGAATAAAACTAGTCTTCTTTCCTACTCATGTGGAAGCATAAGTTGCTATTGACTTAGGACTAATTACTATTAGGCTCCTTTAGAGGTCCAAGACTGTTAACGACTGCCTCTCCAGAGTCACAGTCTATTTGGGCTGCTGTTTAGAGCAAATAATACAGCTGTCAAGTGGCTATGAAATATCAAGCGGCCTTGCTAGTGTCTGCAAAACTTTCCACCTAGGAAGATAAGTATCGAGGTCGTTTCAACACTGCCAACATTAGGGATCGAAGAATAACCTGATAAAGTTCAACTAGAAGATCTATGCTTCACGAAGTTTTAAAAAATATGAAGCTTGTGTGAGAAAATGTTGAATGCCCTGCATCTTGGGTCTTGTTTGATTGTTGTGATCATGCTAATGAGTTCAAGGTCACTAAGAAGAAGAAAGGAAAAGAAAAACAAAATGATGAGTGGTGGTGGGGAGCAAATCAGAGAATGGAAAAATTTGTGGACAGGAGTATAAAATCAAGAGGAGGAAAAAAAGAAACATTCGAGGGCAAACAGGACTCAAGATGCAGCAGAGAACAGGATGCAGGGAAAGACATCAGCCGATTTAAACGCTACAGTCTTGTTGGTTACATGTCAGTAATAGCTCTCTTTTGTTACAAAAAAGGACTTGGGAAATGTTTTCGCATTATTAATGAGGCAAAGGATTCCAACAAGGAATTTTTCAACTGATTAGCATGGAATATATATGGTCAGCATGCATATTTCTATTTAAAACGTATCTAATGACCAGAATTTATGCAAATTTATGCTACGTGAAGGAGGAAGTCATAGGTAAGTGGAACTTAATTGAAAAAAACAAAAAAACAGAAAACAACTAGCACATTCCTGTTTGCTACTGACCCTCTTCAGTTGTTGTTGCAACTGTTCCCTCATGGACTCAGGACAATTGTCCAGCTGGGTCTTCTGCTCGGAGTAAAGCTCCTGAAGCCTCTCTAGTTTTTCCCTTTCAGCATCAAGCTTTACCTTCTCCTGAAGTTCAGAAATCAGAAAATAGAAGAATAGCGATTACCTTCACACCCCAAGCAGTCGTTAGTGAACATTCCCCAAGGATAACACAAACAAGCAAGCACACGCAAACTCCAGACATCCTATGAATGTAGAAACATATCTTGTTAGTGGCTAGGATAAGGGGGTATAAGCGGAAGTAAGGACAAGGGGCCCCGTTTCTACATTCTCCAAACCCAGTCCACTCCATCGGGTATTGGCAACGACCCCTGTCCTTCCTTCCTCCCTTCCTTCCTGCCACCACGTTACAAAAGCAGGGGAAGCCACCGTCATATTGGTCCATGGTCAACAAAGAACAAAAGAAATGCCAACTGAATTCCTAAGATAGCCCTGCAAAGAGTCACTCGGCAGCGAACCAGACAAAGGATGGCGGGCGTTTACCTGAAGCACTGTCAGAGTCCAGTTTGCTGAAGACATGTGTTAAGGAAGCCTTGGCAATTATTGAAATTTTGTTCTCAGGTTAGAGGCACATTAGGTGCACAAGTTGATACCCTGGTCATGTGGAACAGTTCTAGCTCTTTGGCAAACTTCAGAGCTTAAGCAATTAGAAAATCTGCTGCCCGGGAGAGCGCCTAATTCAGACACTGAGAGAGCTAGTAAAAATGCAAGACTGACAAAGCAGCAAGAGGAAGGCATATTAGACAGCTCAGATGCACCAAAGGTGTGACATTTACTCTGGAGATAAGGACTTTCCTACAATGACTGACATAAAAAATAACTGAAACATGGACCATGGAAAAAAAGAAAGGGTCAGAGAATGGAAGAAAGGAGACGATAACACTAAATCCCTCCCAAGTCACACACTCCAAAGTGACCCTGGACATTCTCCAAGGTATAACAGGCAAATACTATAATACAGTATCACACGGTCTTCCAAGGACACCTCTTAAACCGAGAAACAAAACTTCAATGCGTTTAGTGCCAGTTTTCCCATCTTATGTTCCCTTTACAATACTCTGAACCCTTGAAGTAAATTTCAGACCTAATTCTCTCCTTGTGTAACACTCTCAACCTAAACTAAAGCACTTTAGTGGAATGGAAGCACCACCACCCTTTGACCCCTTCAATAAGCAAAATATTTACCATCACCTGACTTTCTTATGTTCACTATTGATTTGGTAGAAATAAAACTGGCTTCTAAGCATATCACAGAAAAAATTTTTTAAAGGATGAAGATTTGAAGTAGCCCTATAAATTTATACTACTCTCATTTCTTCATCCAAATGGTCATGATTTCCTATGTAAACATATACATAGATTCTTTATAAAAGATGTTCGAGTTTAAGTCTAGAACTATATGACATCAATACTTACACAAGTACACTTGAATCTCCACTTTTGGCTTACATTTTAAAATGTCAAGGGCATTTTAGAAATGTATATTTTGATTTAGAAGCACTTTTTTTTTCTCAAAATGATTACATCTAGAAGTGAGAAAACTGAGAATCCTACTCCATATATCAACCTAAAAATGATTCTACATCTTAGAATTTAGCAGACGGTAACAAAAGTTTCCTAAAAGGGAATTCCCTGGTGGTCCAGCGGTTACAGCTTGGCGATTTCACTGCCAAAGGCCCAGGTTTAATCCCTGGTCAGGGAATTAGGATCCCACAAGCTATGTGGCCGAACAAAAAAAAAAAAAAAGGAAAGAAAGAAAGTTTCCCCAGTCTTACTGTGAAGTGTGCTCACTGTGCACAGCTGCTGTGTAGGAGTGAGAAAAAGTGATGGCATCATTCACAGAATAAAGGATTCTCAAGTGTTACCTCACAGTAAAATTGAATATATTAGTGCCAGTTAGATTTAGTCTTTAGCTTCAGAATTAATAATTTTTTTCCCTTAATAAAACCAACAATACAGAACACCTGTTGTCTTTGGCTAAGAAAATGTGTTATTTCCCTTGCGTGCAGATCTAAGGTTGCCCTATTACACAGCAAAAGAATTTTGTCCACAAAGAGTTCTATTTCTAGGTGTTGTATCACCAGAATTTGCGGCCATTCTAGTTTCAAACAGAAAGTTAAATAAATAAGAAAACTATTCATTCCAATCAAATAGCAAAGATGCAAAGCCTTAAAATTTAAAATAATATTTTATAGAAAACACTGGTACGATATTTAATAATATGGAAAGGCACTGGCCTAAAACACAGGTCTCAACTCCGAAGAAATAACCAAACTATTCCTCTGATGCTCTCAATTTTTAAATTGCTAATAATAAGCACAAATAGACAACTAATAAAAAGTACCTTACGTTTACATAGTGCCTTCCTTCTGAGGTGCTCAAAACGTTTTGCAATTCCATACAAGGGGGCAGTTAGAACCATTATGCAAGCAGACACCATCGGGACCTTCTGCAGCTTCTCTGTGGTTTATCCGTAATTCTGTGACCACTACCTGGGTCTCAGAGTGACAGCTCAGTGGGGCCGAAGCTAGGGCAAAGGAAGTGAGGGGAAGGATGAAAGAGGGACTAGTGGCAGATGGGCCCGGCCATATACCACATGGGGCCACAGACGTGATATCACTCCTACAAGAGCCAAAAGTAGACCACCTCTGAGCCAGAAAGAAATTAATATACCTCTCTTCTATTTACTGTCCAGGAAGTTTTCAAAGAAAAATTAGCTCTAGGCAAGCAGCTAATTAGAGCTGAAAATATCACCTTCTACAGCGAAGGTAAAATAGTTGGACAAATTAGATGACGTTCCAGGGTTCAGGGATTCTAGCTTTTTACATGTAAGATATGAACACTGGGTGTTATTCTCTTCCCCCCAGATTTAAATTAAAGTCACCTATTCTAACTACTATAGGCATAGCAATATTTTCCAAACATCAAATTGGGAGACAGCACAACATTTTTTTCTTAGGATTCATAAATTTGGTTTCAGGAAATAAATGAATGAAAATGCATTTTTAATATATTTAACAAATTTAACTTTGTGGAAAGAATAAGATTATAAGGAATCGGAACACTCCAGGAAGGTCCAGATGTAAAGGGTGTATTTATAAAACAAAGACCAGAACGTGACTTCCCTAGAAACACAGACACCTCCATCATTCTCGAATTGACTTGTCCTCTCTTGATGGGCCAGCAAAAATCCAGTTGGGTCACAAGTTCATTGTAAGATTCTGTCTATTTTGCATATTTAAGACTGAGGTTTCTGGGAATTCCCTGGCGGTCCAGTGGTTAGGACTCCACACTTTCACTGCTGAGGAGGGTTCAATCCCTGGTCGGGGAACTAAGATCCCGCAAACTATGCAGCGTGGTCAAAAAAGAAAAGAAAAGACTGATGTTCCTAAAGTGTATATAACGCCAAAGGTAAATTTTTCACCAGCAAATGAAAGTAAACAGCAGTATATAAAATTGGGCCTACATCTACTTCCATGGTGAGTTGTTCATTCACTCAATGAATAAATATTTATAAGGGGAATAGAGACAGAGAAACGAGGTAACTTGATCACCGTCCTCATGAAGTGGTTCTTAGCCCTGACCACATTAGAATAAGCTGGGTGAGCTTTTAAATATACTATTTCCCAGGCCTCCACTTAGAAATCTAGGGGGTATAAGGCTAGGGAACAAGCTTTTTAAAAATCTCCCCAGGTGTTCTCATATGCAATCAGAATCACTGATTTAGCCACCCAGAATAATGGGAGAGGCAAAGGCAAAATTAATTACAATTTGATTTTTGTAATGAAGACATAGGACATTAATACAGAATCTACCGAAACTTGAAGACATTTGGCCTTAGCACCTTTCCTTCATAGTATAAAAGTCCTCTCTTACAGGTAACACCCCAAATGTAAAATTTTTACTTTTAGATTAAATGCCTCAAGTAAACCAAAAGAAAAAAAGAACTGTGAGATTCCAATATCCAATATGCTTTCAGAGAGGAATGATTCATTTCACTTTCAGAGGCAGAACGACTTGCTTCTAATCATACAAATGATCAGGAGTGGTTATAAATTTACCCTAAATAATTTGAACATGTACACAAGAATTGCCAATAATCTTGAATAAACTTAATAATCTAAGGCTTTCTCAGGACCACTGATTTTGCCAGATCCGTGGTTAAAAGACAATAATAAATTTTCCCTTTTTTTTTTTGAAGAATGCGCCTTTATTCATCTTATGAAGTCTATATAATTTTTTTAACATCTTTATTGGGGTATAATTGCTTTACAATGGTGTGTTAGTTTCTGCTTTATAACAAAGTGAATCAGTTATACATATACATATGTTCCCATATCTCTTCCCTCTTGCGTCTCCCTCCCTCCCACCCTCCCTATCCCACCCCTCCAGGCGGTCTCAAAGCACCGAGCTGATCTCCCTGTGCAATGCGGCTGCTTCCCACCAGCTATCTACCCTATGTTTGGTAGTGTATATATATGTCCATGCCTCTCTCTCGCCCTGTCACAGCTCACCCTTCCCCCTCCCCATATCCCCAAGTCCGTTCTCTAGTAGGTCTGTGTCTTTATTTCTGTCTTACCCCTAGGCTCTTCATGACATTTTTTCCCTTAAATTCCATATATATGCGTTAGCATACGGTATTTGTCTTTCTCTTTCTGACTTACTTCACTCTGTATGACAGACTCTAGGTCTATCCACCTCATTACAAATAGCTCAATTTTGTTTCTTTCTATGGCTGAGTAATATAATAATAAATTTTCTTTAAGTTGTAGTCTCGAAGGAACGAACTGAAATTTAACTTGCTGGCTCTATCTGAATTCCAATACTACACGAAAAATTTCTGAATACCTGTAAAAAATAATTTTACCACATTTAACTAATATTTGGTAAGCAGATGGTTCAAGGTTACCCTGAAAAGATGCCTACTTCATTAGTTTATAGGGTTGCCAGATAAAATAGAGGATACACAGTTAAACGTGAATTTAAGATGAACAACAAATGAATTTTTAAATGTAAGTATGTCTTAAATAATGTATGGGACATAATTATACCAAAAAATTATTCTCTTTATTTTAAATTTAAATTTAACCAAGCATCCTATACATTTTTTCCTAATTTGGCAGCCTTATTAGCTTGATAAAGATTTTCTTAAAAATTAAGATTCATCTTTGTAATTTCCAAACTGTTCAGCATAGACTGCAGCACGCACTAGGTACTCAGGCCATGTTTATTGAAACACTGGGTCAAGTTTGGAATTGATGCAGTGATATGTTAAAATTCACAGTACCTAAGCCATCATTTTTAAGGGTAGCCCATCCAAAGTCCTCTCCGTACACCCTGAGAGTCCCCTTCCTTCCAGTTCCTGAGCCCTGTGGGGTGGTTCGAGAGGCAGGCATCCTCAGAGGTTCAACATTAGGCAATTGTTTTAGACCCCAAATCACTTATCTGAAATTCTTAAGGCCAGATGTGTTCTGGATTTCAGAATATTCTGCATTTGATAGAGGTAACACTGTTCATATAGCATATACTGTATGGCATTTCCACTGAGGTCTGGGGCAAAACCCTGTAATCAAACATGTTTCTGTGTCTGCAGCTACTTACGAATATTCATATTGAGTGTGAAGATCAGTCCAAGTCAGGTTTTGAAACCAACTAAGTTTTGGTGCCAACCTTATGAAAAGTTTTTTTCCTCTACAAAACTTTTCAGAATTGCAGAGGAAAGATTACGGACCTGTGTCCCCAGACGGTTATTGCTGAAAACCCATTCTCTGCCTGCCTCTAAAGAGGCACTTTTTTTTTTTGCGGCACGCGGGCCTCTCACCATTGTGGCCTCTCCCGGTGCGGAGCACAGGCTCCGGACGCGCAGGCTCCGCGGCCATGGCTCACGGGCCCAGCCGCTCCACGGCACGTGGGATCCTCCCGGACCGGGGCACGAACCCGTGCCCCCTGCATCGGCAGATGGATTCTCAACCACCGTGCCACTAGGGAAGCCCGAGGCACATTTTTATGTTACTTTCCTAGGCTTTTTTTTACCGTTGGCTTTGACTTTTTAATTGCACAGTTGATGGATGTTTAGTGTAGAAAACATTGGAAAATCAGAACACTAAGGATTTACATAATCAAACAACCACCAGAAAAAAATCACACTAATCTGGAACCCTGTTGATTTAATCCCCAAATCCCATGATATATTTCCACTTCCTCTAACCAGGGAGCTAACTTTGAAATGTAAGAAAGAGGCACGGGAAGGGCTGGATCCCTTCTGAACACTGCCTGTGACTTGGCAAAGACTCTGCACTCAAGAGGCATTAACACTTTGCTGAGGAATTCTGGGCAGGCTCTGTGTCTTCCCCTGGCTCTGAAGGAAAGATGGGGAGGAAGTAACAGGTACTCTGGCAAGATAATAATGGAGAATACAATTTAACCACTTAAGACACAAAGCTATATGCTTATTACAGAAAAATTAGTCAACTAATTCAAGATTTCACCCAGGAACGTGTTGCATGGCGTAGACTGATTTAAACTTCAGCTCACACCTTTAAGTGTGTTTAGCTATAAAAGTGTGCAGACCAGTATAGCTTACAAAATATCACAACCTATCTGTGTGAGGACAGATCCTTAAACAGAAGGATGGTTTGAGCTTTGTGATCACCGTCTAGGTGATGGAAAGACTCTTCAACAATACTAGGTAAGCAGAGCCTTTCCTTAACCATTTTATTTAATTTCAGTACAGCTAACTTTTCATTGTCATATGCTAAGGAGTAGGAATGAGACAGATAATCCAAAAATAGAGGAACTGAAAAACTATTTTTAGTTCTGAATATTTTATG
The DNA here is from genome assembly GCF_951394435.1 of Stenella coeruleoalba. Taxonomy (NCBI): domain Eukaryota; kingdom Metazoa; phylum Chordata; class Mammalia; order Artiodactyla; family Delphinidae; genus Stenella; species Stenella coeruleoalba. The sequence continues at coordinate 86,393,280 of NC_137150.1, forward strand.
TAGTCAGAAATAGACAAAGACAGAAGGAAAATGTACATAAACAAATGCAGGAACACTTTCATACTTTTCAGCACTTGCCCCTAATCAGGCTTTGCCTTGGAGAGGGGAAGTGCAGGGGGAGGGAAGCCGCTTCCAGCTTTTGCCCAAACTGAGCTTCGTGGTTCTGGTGGCTTCCCCACCCCCAGTCACCAAACCCACCAACCTAAAACAGTCTACCAGCACAGAGGTTAACAAGTCTCTCTCCTTTCTCTTGCCCTAAGAAAACACTATGGATTATTGCTTACTGCTTCAAATAAACATCCCCTCTGGGTTTATGTTCGAGTCTGATACTTTTTTTTTTTGCGGTACGCGGGCCTCTCACTGTTGTGGCCTCTCCCGTTGCGGAGCACAGGCTCCGGACGCGCAGGCTCAGCGGCCATGGCTCACGAGCCCAGCCGCTCCGCAGCACGTGGGATCTTCCTGGACCGGGGCACGAACCCGCGTCCCCTGCATCGGCAGGCGGACTCTCAACTACTGCGCCACCAGGGAAGCCCCCGTGATACTTCTATTTGTTTAGGGTTTATAAGTTCATAGAGATTCTATTTGTGATGTGGCTACCGTCTGAGAACACAACAGGCAGGTGGCATTTAGCTCAGAGCCACATGGAAACAGGTGCACTGATGTTCCTGACAGTGGTCCCCATAAGGACGGTGAAAGGTCAGCCCAGGGAGCCACTGCAAAAATGTTCAACAAACACACAATTAAATACACTGTCTATATTTTATGTTGTATATGTAATTATGTCTATAGTTTATATTTTATATGGAAGCATACCATAAATAGTGGTCACCTATGAAATACATTAATTTATACTAAATATGTAAAATAGAATGATAGCTCCCAAATCAGCTAAAAGAAACAATGCTAAAGACTGGTCTTGAGAGCCAAGGAAACAATGTCATTAACTTCACACCAGGATTTGAACTCTGAGGTGTTACTGAACTTTCTTCCTATGGCTCCAGGCCTTGTCTCCAAAAAATGAGGGCCAGGCTTACAGGATGTGCTATTGACATCTGAATTGGAGCTTCCCCAACAGGGATATCTTTTCAGGTTTTGGTTTTCTCATTCCACAGTTTATATCTGACAGCAGCAACAGGTGTATGGAAAAGGAAACGAGATCCAAAAGGGCAAAGGCCATTTCCTTCTTCTGTCTTACGCTCTGGCTCGACGGGCAGCGTGATTACAAGCCCCTGGCATGAGCACTTGGACAGACCACCCCAGCTGTCCTGAAACTTGGCTGCACGTAGCTCTCAGGCAGGTGTTTGGCTCAATGTTTCTGTTCAGACCCAGCCAGGACTCACTGTTAGCAGGAGATCCAAGTACAATATTCCCGAAGAACATTGGGCGGTATTCCGGCACCTATTATGAGCTGGATAAACAGTGGATAACAGTGCCTGCCTCTATTTCACAGGCTAGAGAGGGAAATAAATATCTAACAAGCCCAAAACAAACATAAATTATAAAATGTGATTTGTAAAAGGACTGAAAGAAAAACCGAGAGAATGTAATCTGAGCTGGAAAGGGCTAGTAGGGTTTTTCTGAAAAACTAACACTGAACTTAAGCGCTGAAAGACAGGCAACCGACAAGGCATGGAATATAGGAAAGGGAATTCCAGGCAGGGCAGGCTGGTCTGCCAGGGACCTTGGCAGGGGTGGAGGGTGGGATGGGTCTTTAAACAAACAGAAGGAAGACCGCCATGAGAGTGGTGTGAAGAGGGGAGAAAGGTGATAGAAAGGGTCAGGACAGGTACGGAGTTTAGATTTATATAAAATACAGGGGAACACAAACCAGAGTGATATGACCTAATTTAAATTTTAAAAGAAAAATCACTCTGGTTGCTGTGAAGCAAACAGACTGAAGGGAAGTAAATGGAAATGGAACTCAAAAGGAAATTTTGATGATTTAGAAGAGAATGCTATTAGGGGAGATGCGGAGAAGTTAGAGTAATTGAAAAATAGCTTTGTAATCAATTAGAAGTGGGGGTGATAGAGAAAGCAGTATCAAGATCTACTTCCAGGTTTCTGTTTGGACGTATAGGTGGATAGAGATGCTATGTCCTGGTGGGAAAACTAGAGGAAGAACAGGATCAGAGGCAGGGGAAGTGTATGGAAGGCCAGGGGAGGGATGGGATCAAGAGTTCGGTTACATCGTGTTCAGCTGGAAATACCTGAGAAATATCTCAGTGGAGATATCAGGTAGGCTACAGGATATGAGTCAGAAGTACAGAATAGGGTTGTGGGCTAAAGACATACATTTGGCAGTCACCAGCATGTACATGTTATTTGAAGCCATGGCTATAAAAGAATGTGAGAACATAAGAGAAGAGAGATCTCAACAAGAGATGGTAGATGTTAACCAGAAATATTGTGGTGACCATTTCACAATGTATACAAATATCGAATCGTGTTGTACGCCTGAAGCTAATATAATATTATATGTTAATTACACCTCAATTAAAAAAAAAAGTAAATGATTCAAAGCATGTATCTTAATTCAGACCAATGAAAGCAAGCAGAACTTTTCTGTGGACTTCTGGGGAAGTCTGAGCTTGCTCCAAAAAAAAAAGAAGAAGGTTCAGATCAGAGACACTGTAACAACTGGCTGGATAGAGGCAGAGGAAGAAGGAACGGGAACTCGGGTGGAAAAGTCAGAGAGATAAGTAAGAGAAAGAGAAGGAAAACCAGAGGAGTGTGGTACACGAAGGCAAAGGGGTGGGGGAGGGGAAGTGTGTGGTACACGAAGGCAAAGGGATGGGGGAGGGGAAGTGTCAAGGAAAAGAGTTGTCCCTTGTCTTGAATTCTGCTCAGGAGTCTGCTCATAAGAGGGCTGAAAAGCACCCAGCGGGTGGGTTAGGCAGCACCAGGGCTTTTAGTGGTCTTAACAGGAGCAAATCTGATGGAGTAGTGGAACAAGAATGGGAGGAATGGTGAACTAAGCAGGAGAACACACAGTATACTGAGAAAACTGTTTGAAAACTTGGCTATGCTGAAGAGAAACTAGCTAAGGCAGGTGCTGGAAGGAACTTTATTTTTAAATAATAATAATTTTAAAAAATAATAATATTGGCATACTGACAGTACAGGTCCAGTAAAGAGGGAGAGGCTGGGGGAAGTTCGGAACAGGACTGTAGACCTCTAGATGGTGGGACGGTACCCTGGGCACATCCAAAGGGACTGGTATTTGAGGGGAAGAGAGCCTTCCTTAGTTGTGAATATGAGATGCTCTAATTTCTCAGTGAAGTAGGTGGTGAGATCATCTCAGAGCCAGGGGAATGAAAGTGGACTAGAAGTTTGAACAGAGCGAAGGTATGAAATAGCCGTGCTATAAAATGGTAGAATAACTTCACTTGAGAAACAGAGAGATGTTGCCAAGCAGTAATGGGTCTCTATTTGAGTTCGGTTGTCAAGAATACGCAGTAACATCATCCAGCTCAGTCTGCTTTCACTTCCCTCATTCTCCTCTGGAATCCCTCACCCAAAGCCAGTTTTTGCCATTTTTCATATCATGTGATGACAGACAATAATCCCACCTTCCGAGACCAACTAATCCCCTAACAGCTGCATGAGTTGATTCTATACTTCAAGCCCCCAGCATCCTCTCTCCTATGCACAGCCTCTATCAAGCCACCAAAACAATAATAGGAAGGATGGAAGTAGCCTCCTCCTTGCTTGTTTCCACTCATGTTCCTGGAGTTCTGACTCTACCTTACTTAGGTCTGGAGAATATAACACAACTGTGCCTGGGAAGTGAGATTTAGCATTGACTCAACTTGCTTCACTTTTGTGTAGAATATGATGCTAATGACAGGTAGACAAACAGAATTTATAGGTCATGTCATATGCGGGCTACACAAAGATAAACAACTACATGGATGGGGAAGGCAGACAGGTTCACAGGGAACCTGAGACCCCATTCCTATGTCCCGCAAGCTTTCCAGTATGACATAAATAGTAAAACACTAGTAAGCACCAAAACAAAAACATCTGATGCCTCCAATGAAAGTTTCTCGCTGTATCAGTGCGGAAACTTTGAAAACCATGATCCTCCTGTACGGCAGAACTAGACAATCAATCCTTCGATGTGGTTTTCAGCTTTTAAAGAAAAATATAGCTATTACCCAAATGGATTCTTTACTATTTCAAAGTCTAGAGCTCGAAGGCACATACATAAAATTTAATATGAAAAAGATGTGCATTTTAATCTTGATAAGCAGGCAACCAAGATATTGACATGTAGCTTTTAATCTGACTTCAATTTCTGACAATATCTTTTTGAGCTCATTCTCTGGCACCAAGATCAAATGCAAACAAAGAGAAGCCTAAAAAGGAAGCCACACTGAGCAGAAATCCTTTCCACATATTACCACTGGAGTTTACTCAAACTGAATTTCTTTTCTTTTTCTCAGCTTAGTGGAGAACGTGATGAGCAAGAAAGGAATGTGTTCCAGCTCACTAGTTTTTCTTTCTCAAACTGGAATTTTAATTTTTAATTTAGGCTTAGTTCAGTTGTAACTAACTCAGAATTTGAGAGGAGAGTAAGTGAAATATTTTCTGCAAAAAACAGACAAGCAGAAAAACAAAAAACCCAACTACCACCCCGAATTCTAAAAACTGCAAGTAATTCTTCATACTCCCTAGGAGGTATCGGCTAACATTCAGGTTGTGGCCTGAAATGTGTAAGCGTTTCAAAAATATTCTTTTCCAGAATAAGTGTCAGCTGTGTTTCACAGTTTTCACTCGGCAGTGTGTGAGGATCCCCTGAAAACTGCAGTGCATTTGTCAAAGAGCAGTGCACTTGCACTGAAGCCAATGGCAAGGCGAGACAGATGAAATGCATGGTTCCCATTCATCTTTTTAATAAACAGAAAAATGAAAAGAAATGAGGCAACCATATTTGAATATGTTTAAGCCACCCTTACAGGGCAATGCTGGAAAGAAGTTCCAAAGTACTAAAATGATTCTTTAAAAACAAAGCAGAATCAGAAGAGCAGAAAGGCTGATTGGAAAAAAGCAATTCACTCAGCTCAAGCAGAATAAGCTGGCATGAATACTGGCTCAAAAACTAAACAGGCTCTACTATCTTAGCATCAGCTGCTCTGCACCTGACAGTTCTTAATTTGCAACTACTTACCTCATCTTAAGACTTTTTTCCAGTGCCGCTATCTCCAGGAACATGACACACAAATCCAGAACCATGGCAATTCATACAACATTTAAATTCAATCAGATGGAAGCACCATTTTGCCTGTAAAATTTGTATCAAATATAATTTTCTTTTACCTTGGTCTTTTCACCAACAATGTTCTTTTCCAGTTCTGCTATCTTCCGGTTTAGATGATCCAAAATCTCCTTCTCTTTCATAAGTTCAGTTGTTTCTGATTTTTGTTCTCCATCCAAGAGAGCACATTCCATATCCAACTGAGGACACAAAACAAAGCTCAGAGGTGTTTCACCTTCAGAGAAATTTTCAGCTGCCCCCTTTAGAGGTGTATTTTTAACAGCTACAAATGGCAAAAAGTATTACCATTATCAGTCAGATTATGGAGCCCAGAAAACACTCCAGAGAACCCATGTGAGACTCAGGATTCCTATATGAGAAAGTGGAGAGGCCAGAATATATTTGCTAATATATTTGCTAAGCACACGAGTTATCTTCTCATTTAATTTTTCTATGATAACCCCTTTTCTGCTTACTTCTCAAGGATATTTTGCCTATTCGCTTAGATTCAAGCTCAAGTGTGAACCATCTTGGGAGCAGCCACGTCTCTGCTTGTCCCTAGAGCATGGGAAATGAAAATTATACTCAGCCCAGCACGCAAGCGCTGCATTCCTAGCAATGCCAGCAGGAGGGGCTCCCCAGGGTCTGTGCATAAGATGACAGGTGAGCAGTCCCCTTCCACACATGGGCTGACTGCATCATCCGTGAGTACAGACATGCAGATCCTTCTTAGGCAGGGTTAGCTGCTTCTTCTCATTCCATGGAGGTATTAAAAAATTGCCCCTTTCTTTAATTATGTAAATCCCCCCATAGTGCCAAGATGATACCCAACTCATACTTAACATGCTCAGAAAATGTCTGTTGGATTTGAATTTAAACGTCTAAATACATGGTACCTCAGCTGACAGATCCTGAAGCAGCTCAGAAAGCATACACTAGTTAAGACAAAGTCGGTTATATAGGACGCACATTAAAAATGGCTTCATATGTTCATCTCATTGGATGAAAAAAAAAACCCAGAAAGAAACATTAAAAAAGGCATTTCTACCCCACATACGTACCCATTTTACACAGCTACAAATTGCTCATGTTGACCTCTATGTATTCTGCCCCCCAAGGCCTGTGCCCTAATAGGCATTGATATAATTAAGCTAAAGGAAAGAAAGAAAAATGAGAGAGGGTAATAAGTGAACTTGTGGTTTATACCTCTCTGGAAGATTCCTCCATCTGGTCATTTATATCTTTGATTTTTTGTTCAAGTTCCTCGAGGTTGTTCAGAATTGCTATCCGGGACTCTTCCATCGCAGTCAACTCCTGAATCCTTTGTTCTTCACTTATACCCTCTGGGGTCTGTGATTAATCAACAAAGAAAAGGGCTAGTCACACTTCAATTCCAGAATTTCCCAGTTAATAAACCAGTCACAAGTCTAGCGTTTCACAGTCTGTGTCTATTCGGATTCTATAATAAAAGCATCCTTGTGATTTTTTTATTTGGAACTCTGCATTTTCCTATAGACCCTCAGTACATAGGGGCTTAGTTTAGCTCCTACAAACCAACTTCAGTGTACAAATTCGTGTCCTTTTAAAGCCGAAATAACTAAGAGGTTATACAGAGGAGGAAGTTGTGGTCCACAGAGATTGTCGGGACTTCTCTCAGGTTATAGACAAAGTTCAGCAGAGCAGAGAACTAGAATCTGGACTAGACTTTCAACAACCTCCTCAGGGATGTCTCTTGGGCACGCTGCTACCTTCATCATAAGCTCCATACTCTCTCCCGTCTCCAAGTGAGTACATCTCCTACCACAGTCTCTAGAATCTCTGTTGGGTCCCACTGCTAGGGTTATCTGCAAATGAGCAAGCACTCTTATTTATTTCCTTTCCAACACAAGGTGGAGAAGAGGGACATGGCATTTGGCCTCACCTCACTGAAATGTTTCCCAAAGTTAATAACCAGGACAACACAAGTCTTTATTACTTTAGTGACCCCCCCAAATGATTTAAAGCTACACACTTAATATTAATTCACGTTTCAGTTTTTGCACTAGCACACTACTTATCGGTCTTTATCCTACGTAATGATTAAGACACTAACTGGGCCAATGCACTTTTGTGACATGAAATAGGATACTGGCCATTATTCATAAAATTATTTCCTGGAAAAACTGAGATCCTTAACAAGGAATGAGAAAGTCAGGAAAGAAATTAAGTGAGAGAGGGCATACTTATACCCCAAACAGAGTTATGACAAATGCCTGGGAAAGAAAGGAACATTTAGATGATACACACAGCCAAAATATGACACCAATTATTCTAAGAAGAGAATACAGTGAATTGAAAACAGCTTCTTCTCTTAAGAATTTCAGGCTAGTTGTTTTGGATATCACCTCGTGGAGACCAGTCTTTCTGTAAGTGAAGGGGCACCCGTATTGGTATATTATTTATTTAATTTTATCTCTCTTTGAAAAAGAAGTAATTTCTTTACACCAGTAAGTCAATAATTATATAATTTCACAATTGTAAATTGGAAACAGCAGCCTAGTTAAGTAAATTATTGAAGATTACTCATTAACCACTGAAAAGAATATTCAAATTAACTAAAGAAACCATTAACATTTTGTGCTCTTTACTAAGTTCATTTAGTGTTTAACGATCCTAAAAATTACTGTAACACGATAGGCATCATGTTGGGTTCTTTATTCTTTATTCTTTACCCTACTTCGCTGCTCCTGAAGATTAAACCATTGAGAAGTCAAGTATCTCAGGTTGACTAGAACAAAGGCATACAGGCCTTCCAAGCCTTGACATTTAGCTTTTGTTTGTTTTTTTGTTTGTTTGTTGACATTTAGCTTTTAAATTGTCATCTTAATTCCAATATCTTATGAACTAGTAAAACAACTGCTGACGTTTCTTCACATACAATGAATCTCATTGTCCTAATGCTTGGGTGCCTGTTTTAGGGCATGAGGAATGCCTACAACAGTGAATGGCATTCCTAAATCACTGACAAGTAATCCTAGCAGGAAAGCTTCAAGAAGGCCAGTATCCTGTCCGGTCAACATTTCTTATTAGGTTTCAACTTCCAGCATGGTTTAAAAATATTTCTCTCACCGGTGGAAGCAAAGCATCAAAAGAAAACAAAAACTGAACAATCTGCAAAACTATAAAGATAGATAATAGTGGCAATTATAAGTATCTGTACAGCTCCAAGTTTCTAGAAAATTTATCACAATAGGTATGTTTAATAATAAACAACTTGAGAGTCTGCAGCAATAAATGTTATCTAGGTAATGACTGTTTTTTATTGTTAAGTTGTTTATAAAAAGCAAAATCTTCAAGAGGCATTCTAAACTCTGGTTTGTAATAGACTGGGATGAGGATACTGTAATATCATTTATATCCAAATAAAAAAACCATAGAGAGCCAAGGGTGTAGTAGCCACTGAATAGCTTTAGTTTACGGTGACAGAGAAAAGTGAAATTTTGATCTATCCGGGTTTTTTTTTTTTTTAATAGTAATGTATAGGGTACTACTGAGAGTGACGTGTTTTAATGAAAGCACATATATGTGCATCCCCAAATATTCTGTCTTTGAGGTAACTTGATACACACACACACAGAAAGGGGAGACAGTAGGGACAAGACAGTTTGCATCAACCTTTTTTCTTATTCTTTGCAGATTTCTTCTTAGAAACCTCTTGCGACCAGAGAAATTTACGAGTGTGAGGGCTTTCCACTGCAGACAGAATGATTACTCAAGAAGAGAAGAGTGGAAAAGTTTTCATCACAAGGGAAAAAAACATTTTTTGGCAAATACATGAGGTGATGGATGTTAACTAAATTTATTGCAGTAATCATTTTGCAAAATATGTAAGTCAAGTCATTAGGTTGTACCCCTTAAATTTATACACTGCTGTATGTCAACTATATCTCAGTAAAACTGCAAGGGAAAAAAAAAAGAGAAGAGTGAGCTATTCTAGGCTTTCAGCTCAGGTGGTGGTAGACAGGTTCACAAAAGCCAATTAAAATGAGCGTATTTCCAAGGTCATCTACATCTTTAGGTCTTAGGTAAAGCAAAGTCTAGAATGGTAAATCTCAGGCTTCCTAAATATCATTAACATCTTTGTTTCATTAAACCAGCTTAGAGTGCCTTTCACATTTCTCTCTTCTCCATTAATCCTACGAACACTGTACTTCGTTAAGTAACTAATCCAGTGAGCAGATTACTCAAAGAGGAAGAGCATCTAAAACAAATAATCAGGACTTCTTTTTCTTTTTTAAGATTCTTCCGTCTTCTGTCTCGAGGTAACATATGTCTGTCTTCAAAGAGTAATAAATGAAAAACCCATTGCCTCTCAGCTGCACTCTGTCTAAGCTGCCGTGTGGTACCCAGAGGTGCCCTTGATGTTCCCTGTGTCTAAAGGAGGCACAGTCTTCTATTGCATGCCACAGGGGAGCTGCTCCAAGCTTCAAAGGCCTCCAATTTCACAAAAGCATACTGGAGCAATGAAAAACATCTGTCATGATCCGCTCATTTACACCCAACAGCTTTCTTGTCAAAGCCCTCTTCAGGAGGAAACCTATTTCCCAAAAGTTAGATCTTAGAGCACACAGCTCACCACTTCAGCAAAAATCTGGTAGATCTCTGTGAAGGAAGAAAGGGAAAGAATTTAACACAAAAAGGCAGTGCAGGAAGCCCAATAGCTGATGACAACAGCTCAAATGTTCAAATGATGGGTTATTTACTTTGCCTGAAACCAACAACTTTTGATTTCTACCCCAGATCCTAGTTTCTAACAGTTGCAACTTTCTGGCAAGAGGGACAGATGTCCTATCAGAATTACTCTCCCTTGAGAATAAGTAAGGTAAACCTGGTCATTAGAAGAAAGAAGAATTGAACAGTCCAGAGTCCTGATGAATACAATGGGAGAACTCCATAGGTAGATAAGGATTTCTGACTAGGAACATTCAGTCAGAAAGTCCTGTTGCAGCCAAACAAACAAAAATAAAACCAAAGACACAAATCTCCCTGAATAATACGCCCTGTGATAAACTACCTGCAGAATTTAGTATGATAACATCTTTCTCTTAAAGAATCAGTATGTGTCCTCTTATAACAAAAATCTAATTAATGTACCTTTTTAAATTTTTGGCTCTTCAGGCATGACTGCCAAGAAATTTAATGGTCAGGGTTACTTAAATAAATTAATAAATCTAATTTATCTTTCAATAAATAAATTCTTGTGACTATGGTACCTGCTTTTTCTCTTATTTACTATTTTTGGTGTTCAGACTTTATTCTAATAAAATTGATGTCTTTTATTATAAGATCTCTTAAGTCCTTTCTAGAAAACGAGTAGGGGAATAATTTCTTTTTATTTCATAGAAAAAAACTTTCTTAACCTGTGTGAAAAATATAGCACCAAAAGATCTTCCCTGAACTCCTTTTAAGAGATCCTCAAATTTGGAAGACACTTTTAGATCAGCAAACAACTGGAAAACTAAGTAATGATTATGACTACATATAAATGTCCTATACATTGAAAAAAATCATTAATAAAGCCAAGGGGAAGACAAATCATGATAAAAGACTAATTTCCTTACCACAAATAGCTCCTACTACTGAATAAAAACAAGACAAAACATTTTTTAAAAATGGGTGAAGAGGAAGACAAGGGAGATCAAGATGGCAGAGCAGGAGGACGCCGAGCTCACCTCCCTGACGAGCACATCAAGAATACTTCTAGTGGGAAGACGTGGAGTTCGCATCTCCCCACAACTAGGGCGCCTGCCAGTTGCTGGTGGAGGACCTCAATGCCCAAGGAGATGGGAGGAACACCTGAGCAACTGGGTAGGACATGGGGAGAGTGAGGGGGAGGAGAAGTGGAGGCTGGACATGACCGGTGCCCCTGAGGGGTGGCTGGGAGCGGGGACAGGTTCCCACTCCTGGAGGGACCCTCAGGGGCTTGGAGGACCAGGGGGAGCACACCTAGCATTTCCCCAGCCCAGTCGGGCCCCAGGAAGCCTGCGGGGCTCTCGGGCCAGGTCCTCCACCTTCTGAGGCCCCCTCCGGGCTGCGTTGGTCCTAGTGGGGTAGGAGGGAAGTGGGGGGAGAAGAGGAGAGGTGGATGGGAGGGGGCCTCAGGGATCAGAGGACCAGGGGAGGCACACAAGGCATTTCCCCCACCCTCTCAGCCTCAGGAAGCCTGTTGGCCTCCCAGTCCTGGTCCTCTATTCTCTGAGGCCCCCTCCAGCCTTGTGGGCCCTAGGAGGGAGGGAGGAGGAGAGGCAGTCGGGGAGGGGCCCTCTGGGATCAGGAGGATCAGGGGAGGCACGGAGAGCATTTCCCCCACCCTTTCAGCCTCAGGAAGCCAGTTGGGGTTCCAGGTCTGGTCCCCTGCCTTCTGGGGCCCCCTCCTGCCGTGTGACTCCTAGGAGCATAGGAGGGAGAGGGAGAAGAAGAGAGGCCAATGGGAGGGGCCCTCCGGGATCGGAGGATGAGGGGGGAATGTGCCTAGTGTTACCCCTGCCTACTCGGGCCCAGTGAGCCTGCTGTGGTCCTGGACCTGGTCTTACAACCTCCAAGGCCAGAGGCACTCCTGGGCCCCTCCTGCTGAGCCTAAGCCCCACCCCTCCCCAGGGCCTTTTTGGGCCCTGTGGGTCTTAAGCATATGCCCCGCCCACTGCCTAAACCTCGACCCCCACAGCTAAGGCCTTTTCCGGCTTTTTTTTTTTTCTCCTCTTTTTTACTATTGTGCTTTGTTTTACATTCAGTTTGTTGTTTCATCTATATTTTTATTTTTTCATTCTTCCTAACATATTTGTTACTTTTCTAATCTTATTTTACTTTTTATTCTTTGTTATTGTTCTCCTCCTTTTTTTCCTTGTTCTTTTTTTCTTCCTGCCCCACACAGTTTGTGGGATCTTGGTTCATGAGCTGGGGGTAGGGCCAGAGCTCCAGCAGTGGGAGCACCAAGTACAAACCACTGGACTAACAGAGAACCTCAGACCCCAGGGTATATTCATCTGAGTGAGGTCTCCCAGAGGTCCTCATCTTGGCACCAAGTCCCAGTTCTACCTAACAGCCTACAAACTCAGTGCTGGAAGCCTCAGGCCAAACAACCAGTAAGACAGGAACACAATCCTATCCCTCAAAAAACAAAAAAAAAAATGAGACGACAAAAAAAATATGTCACAGATGAAGGAGCAAAGTAAAAACCTAAAAGACCAAATAAATGAAGAGAAAATAGGCAACCTATCTGAAAAAGAATTCAGAGTAATGATAGTAAAGATGATCCAGAATCTCAGAAATAGAATGGAGGCATGGATTGAGAAAATATAAGAAATGTTTCACAAAGATCTAGAAGAAATAAAGAGCAAACAAAGAGTGATGAACAATACAATAACTGAAATGAAAAATACACTAGAAGGAATCAATAACAGAATAACTGAGGCAGAAAAACGAATAAGTGAGCTGGAAGACAGAATGGTGGAAATAACTGCCAAGGAACAGAATAAGGAAGAATGAAAAGAATTTAAGACAATCTCAGAGACCTCTGGGACAACACTAAATGCGCCAACATTCGAATTATAGGGTCCCAGAAGAAGAAGAGAAAAAGAAAGGGTCTGAGAAAATATTTGAAGAGATTACAGTGGAAAACTTCCCTAACATGGGAAAGGAAATAGTCAATCAAGTCTAGGAAGCACAGAGAGTCCCATATAGGATAAACCCTAGGAGAAATACATCAAGACACATATTAATCAAACAAAAAAAAATTAAACTCAAAGAAAAAATATTAAAAGCATCAAGGGAAAAGCAAAAAATAACATACAAAGGAATCCTCATGAGGTTATCAGCTGATTTTTCAGCAGAAACTCTGCAGGCCAGAAGGAAGTGGCAGGATATACTTTAAGTGATGAAAGAGAAAAACCTACAAATGACTCTACCCAGCAAAGATCTCATTCAGATTCAATGGAGAAATCAAAAGCTTTTCAGACAAGCAAAAGCTAAGAGAATTCAGCACCACAAAATCAGCTTTACACCAAATGCTAAAGGAACTTCTCTAGGCAGGAAACACAAGAGAAGAAAAAGATCCACAAAAATAAACCCAAAACAATTAAGAAAATGGTAATAGGAACATACTCTCGATAATAACCTTGAATGTAAATGGATTAAATGCTCCAAACAAAAGACACAGACTGGATGAATGGATACAAAAACAAGACCCATATATATGCTGTCTATAAGAGACCCACTTCAGACCTAGGGACACTTATAGACTGAAAATGAGGGGATGGAAAAAGATATTCCATGCAAATGGAAATCAAAAGAAAGCTGGAGTAGCAATTCTCATATCAGACAAAATAGACTTTAAAATAAAGACTATTACAAGAGACAAAGAAGGACACTACTTAATGATCAAGGGATCTATCCAAGAAGAAGACATAACAATTATATATATTTATGTACCCAACATAGGAGCACCTCAATACATAAGGCAAATACTAACAGCCATAAAAGGAGAAATCGACAGTAACACAATAATAGTAGGGGACTTTAATACCTCACTTACACCAATGGACAGATCATCCAAACAGAAAATGAATAAGGAAATACAAGCTTTAAAGACACAATAGACCAGATAGATTTAATCGATATTTATAGGACACTCCATCCAAAAACAACAGAATACACTTTCTTCTCAAATGCACATGGAACATACTCAAGGATAGATCACATCTTGGGTCACAAATCAAGCCTCGGAAAATTTAAGAAAATTGAAATCATATCAAGCATCTTTTCTGACCACAATGATACGAGATTGGAAATCAATTACAGGAAAAAAACTGTAAAAAACACAAAAACATGGAGGCTAACAGTGTGCTACTAAATAACCAAGAGATCACTGAAGAAATCAAAGAAGACATTAAAAAATACATAGAAACAAATGACAACAAAAACATGATGACCCAAAACCTATGTGACGCAGCAAAAGCAGTTCTAAGAGGGAAGTTTATAGCCATTCAATCTCACCTTAAGAAGCAAGAAAAATCTCAAATAAACAATCTAACCTTACACCTAAAGCAACTAGAGAAAGAAGAACAAAGAAAACCCAAAGTCAGTAAAAGGCAAGAAATCATAAAGATCAAAACAGAAATAAATGAAATAGAAACGAAGAAAACAATAGCAAAGATCAATAAAACTAAAAGTTGGTTCTTTGAGAAGATAAGCAAAATTGATAAACCTTTAGCCAGACACATCAAGAAAAAAAGGGAGAGGACTCAAATCAATAAAATTGGAAATGAAAAGGGAGAAATCACAACTGACACTGCAGAAATACAAAGGATTACAAGAGACTACTACAAACAACTCTATGCCAATAAAATGGACAACCACAAAGAAAAGGACAAACTCTTGGAAAGGTACAATTTTTGAAGACAGAACCTGGAAGAATTAGAAAATATAAACAGACCTATCACAAGTAATGAAATTGCAACTGTAACTAAAAATCTCCCAACAAACAAAAGTCCAGGACCAGACAGCTTCACAGGCAAATTCCATCACACATTTAGAGAAGAGCTAACATCTATCCTTCTCAAACTCTTCCAAAAAATTGCTGAGGGAGGAACACTCCCAAATTCGTTCTATGAGGCCACCATCACTTGTACCAAAACCAGACAAAGGTATCACACAAAAAGAAAATTACAGACCAATATCACTGATGAACATAGATGCAAAAATCCTGAACAAAATACTACCAAACAGAATCCAACAACACATTGAAAGGATCATACAGTATGATCAAGTGGGATTTATCCAGGAATGCAAGGATTCTTCAATATACACAGATCAATCAGTGTGAAACACCATATTAACAAATTAAGAAATAAAAACCATATGATCATCTCAATAGATTCAGAAAAAGCTTTTGACAAAATTCAACACCGCTTTATGATAAAAACTCTCCAGAAAATGGGCATAGAGGGAACCTACCTCAACATAATAAAAGCCATATATGACAAACCCAAAGCAAACATCATTCTCAATGGTTAAAAACTGAAAGCATTTCCATTAAGATCAGGAACAAGACAAGGATGGCCACTCTCGCCACTCTTATTCAACATAGTTTTGGAAGTCTTAGCCATGGCAATCAGAGAAGAAAAAGAACTAAAAGGAATACAAACTGGAAAAGAAGTAAAACTGTCACTGTTTGCAGATGACATGATACTATACGTAGAAAATCATAAAGATGCCACTAGAAAACTACTAGAACTAATCAATGAATTTGGTAAAGTTGCAGGAAACAAAATTAATGCACAGAAATCTCTGGCATTCCTATACACTAACAATGAAAAAACAGAAAGACAAATTAAGGAAACAATCCTATTTACCATCTCAACAAAAAGCATAAAATACCTAGGAATAAACCTACCTAAGGAGGCAAAAGAATTGTACTCAGAAAACTATAAAACACTGACGAAAGAAATCAAAGATGATATAAACAGATGGAGATATATACCATGTTCTTGGATTGGAAGAATCAACATTGTGAAAATGACTACACTACCCAAAGCAACCTACATATTCAATGCAATATCAATAAAAACACCAATGGCATTCTTCACAGAATTAGAACAAAAAGTGTTACAATTTGTATGGAAACACAAAAGACCCCGAATAGCCAAAGCAATCTTGAGAAAGAAAAATGCAGCTGGAGGAATCAGGCTCCCTGACTTCAAACTATATTACAAAGCTACAGTAATTAACACAGTATGGCATCGGCACAAAAAACAGAAATATAGATCAGTGGTACAGGATGGAAAGCCCAGAGATAAAGCCACCCAAATATGGTCACCTAATTTACGACAAAGGAGGCAAGAACATACAATGGAGAAAAACAGCCTCTTCAATAAGTGATGCTTAGAAAACTGTGACAGCTACGTGTAAAAGAATGAAATTAGAACACTGCCTAATACCATACACAAAAATAAACTCCAAATGGATTAAAGACCTAAATGTAAGACCAGACACTATAAAACTCTTAGCAGAAAACATAGGAAGAACACTCTTTGACATAAACCACAGCAGGATCTTTTTTGACCCACCTCCTAGAGTAATGAAAATAAAACAAAAATAAACAAATGGGACCTAATGAAACTTAAAAGCTTTTGCACAGCAAAGGAAACCATAAACAAGACGAAAAGACAACCCTCAGAATGGGAGAAAATATTTGCAAATGAAGCAATGGACAAAGGATTAATCTCCAAAATATACAAACAACTCAAGGAGCTCAATATCAAAAAAAACAAACAACCTAATTAAAAAATAGACATTTCACCAAAAAAGATATACAGATGGTCAAGAGGCATATGAAAAGATGCTCAACATCACTAATTATCAGAGAAATGCAAATCGAAACTACAGTGAGGTATCACCTCACACTGGTTAGAATGGGTATCATCAGAAAATCTACAAACAATAAATGCTGGAGAGGGTATGGAGTAAAGTGAACCCTTTTGCACTGTTGGTGGGAATGTAAATTGAAACAGCCACTATGGAGAACAGTATGGAAGTTCCTTAAAAAACTAAAAATAGAACTACCACATGACCCAGCAATCCCACTACTGGGCATATACCCTGAAAAAGCTAATTCAAAAGGATACATGTACCCTAATGTTCATTGCAGCACTATTTACAATAGTCAGGACATGGAAACAACCTAAATGTCCAACAATAGATGAATGGATAAAGAAAATGTGGTACATATACACAATGGAATATTACTCAGCCATGAAAAGGAACAAAATTGGGTCATTTATAGAGATGTGGTGGACCTAGAGTCTGTCATACAGAGTGAAGTAAGCCAGAAAGAGAATAACAAATATCGTATATTAACGCATATATGCGGAATCTAGAAAAATGGTACTGATGAACCTATTTGCAGGGCAGGAATAGAGACGTAGATGTAGAGAATGGACATATGGACACAGAAGGGGACGGGGAGGGTGGGACAAACTGGGAGATTAGGTTTGACATAAATACACTACCATGTGTAAAATAGCTAGCTAGTGGGAACCTGCTGTATAGAGCGGGGAGCTCAGCTTGGTGATCTGTGATGACCTAGATGGGTGGGATGGAGGGATGGGAGGGAGGTCCAAGAGGGAGGGGATGTAGGTATGCACGTAGCTGATTCGCTTCATTGTGCAGCAGAAACTGACACAACACTGTGAAGTAATTCTACTCCAATAAAAAAAAAGGATACATCTAAATGTGGAGCTATTCTTGCCGGACACAAACAGGAGTCTGCAAGAAAGGCTCTTCTACAAACAAGGCTGTAAAGATCCACATGGCGTCGGGCAGGAAGAGAGGAGAAGCAATCAGGCAAGACCCACACATTTAGCAGGACACAGAGGAGAAGGGAGATATGATGGGCTCAGAGATCCTCCCTGCAGAGTTAGGGGTTTGAACCACCTTTGGGCACACCAGCCCTGGGGTCCAACACAAGGAAGACAAGTCCCCTTAGCTGGTTTGAAGACCAGTGGGACTTAGAGAAGGGTTGTAAGAAGCCGAGACTCTGCTCATGAAGAGCAGGTGCACATGCTTGCCTACTCTAGGGAACAAGGGGGAGGAAGCAGATTTAAAACTGTGTGGGGTTCTGGCTGGTTTCCCACAACTACTCCTGTCTTCAGCAAGTGCCTGACCCAGCTGCTCTTGCTCCTGTGCAGCTCTCTACCAGGATGGAGGTGCTTTAGGGGGTGGGGGGGAGTGCACACTTAGAGGAAATGAACCAGCTTGGACCCGACCCTCAGGGCTTCTGTTCCATCACCTTGAGCTCTGATCACACCCAGATAGGGCTGTGACAGCCACTGAGCATAAGAGAAGCCGGCTTGCACCTGGCTCTGGCTCTAGTCCCTCCATCTCCAGCCCTACCTCTCACCAAGGTGATAACCGCCTGCACACCCCAGGAGAAGATGTGACCCATGCTCACTTCAGATTCAGCTTTCCCACCAAAGCCACTGGGCACATGCAAACTGCATAGGGACACTCCCATGCAAGGATACTCCTTCAAGACCAGGATAGGTAACTATTTCACCTAATTTCATAGAGAAAGAGAAAGTTAAACAAATGGGAAGACAGAAGAAATTGTTTTAAATGAAAGAACAGGGAAATAAACCTGAAGAAAACCCTAATGGAACAGAGATAAATAACTTACCAGATAAAGGGTTCAAAGCATTAGTAATAAGAATGCTAACTGAACTTGGTTAAAAAAAAATAGATGAACACAGGAAGAATTTTAACAAGGAACCAGAAAATATATTAAAAAAAAGAAAGAAAGAAAGGAAAACCAAACGGAGCTCAAAAATACAATAACTGAAATGGAAAATACACTAGAAGGAATTAATAGCAGATTAGGTGATACAGAAGAACACATAAGCAATCTGGGAGAGAGAGTAATGAAATCATCCAATCAGAACAGCAAAAAGAAAAACAAATTTTAAAAAATGATTAAGGGGCCTCTGGGACAACGTCAAGTGTTATAACATTCACATTATAGGGGTCCCAGAGGTTGAAAAGAGACAGAAAGGGATAGAAAATGTATTTGATGAAATTATGGCTGAAAAGTTCCTGAAGTTGAAGAAGGAAACAGATTTCTAGTACAGGAAGCACAGGTAGTCCCAAACAAATGAACATAAAGAGACCCACATTGAGACGTATCATAATTAAAATGGCAAAGGCTAGAGATAAACAGATAATTTTAAAGACAGCAGAAGAAAAACAGAGTCACATACAAGGGAATCCCTATAAGGCTATCAGCTGATTTTTCTGTGGGAACTTTGCAGGCCAGAAGGAAGCAGCATGATATATTCAAAATCTTGAAAAGGAAAAACCTGCAACCTAGCATACTCTATCCAACAAGGTTATCATTCAGAATTGAAGAAAATATGAATTTCTCTGACAAGCAAAAACTAAAAGTTCATCAATACTAAAGTGACCCTAAAAGAAAAAGGTCTCTTTAAGTGGAAAAGAAAAGGCTACAACAAGAAGTGAGAATTTATAAGAAAGGAAAAATCCCACAGGTAAAGGCAAATATACAGTAAAGGCTGTGGATCAGTCACTTAAATAAGTGAGCATGAAGACTGAAAGACAAAGATTGTAAAATCAACTGTAACTACAATAAACAGTTAAGGGATATGCATGAAGATGTAAAATATGGCATCAAAAACACAAAACATGGGGAAAGGGAGTAAAAATGTAGATCTTTTAGAATGTGTTTGAACTTGTGATTATCAGTTTAAAACAAGTAGATAGAGCTATAGGTCAATACATGAACCCCAAGGTAACCACAAATCAAAAGCCTACAATAGATACACAAAAACTAAAGAGAAAAGAACACAAGCATATCACTAAAGAAAATCATCAGACCACAAGGGAACAAACTAAAAAAAGAGAAAAAAGCAGAACTACAATAACAACCAGTAAATAAGTAAGAAAATGACAATAAGTACACACCATAATCAAGTAGGATTTATTCCAGGGATGCAAAGATGGTTCAATGTCTGAAAATCAAGCAATGTGATACACCACATTAACAAAACAAAGGATAAAAATCACATGATCACCTCAATAGACACAGAAAAAGAATTTGACAAAATTCAACATGTATTCATGATAAACTCTCATCAAAGTCAATACAGAGGGAACAAATCTCAACATAATAAAGGCCATTTATGACAAACACACAGCTAACATACTCAATCGTGAGAAGTTGAAAGATTTTCCTCTACAATCAGGAACAAGACAAGGATGCCCACTCTCAGAACATCTATTTAACATAATATTAGAAGCCCTAGCCACAGCAAGCAGACAAGAAAAAGAAATAAAAAGGCATCCAAATTGGAAGAGAATAAGTTAAACTGTCACTATTTGCAGATGACATGACCATATACACAAAACCCTGAAGTTTCCACCAAAATTTAATTGGATTCCCCCACCACCCCCAAAATGGGACCTAATTAAACTTAAAAGCTTTTGCATAGCAAAGGAAACCATCAACAAAATGAAAAGACAACCTACTGAATGGGAAAACATATTTGCAATGATATGACCAATAAGGAGTTAATATTCAAAATATACAGCTCATATAAGTCAATATCAGAAAAACAACTCAATTAAAAAATGGGCAGAAGACCTCAATAGACATTTTTTCAAAAAAGACATACAAATGGCAAACAGGCACATGAAAAGATGCTCAACATTCCTAGTCATCAGAAAAATGCAAATCATAACCACAGTGAGATATCACCTCACACCTGTCAGAAAACAACAAAAAGTCCACAAATAAGTATTGGGAAGAATGTGGAGCAAAGAGAACCCTAATACACTGTTGGTGGGAATGTAAACTGGTAGAGTCACTATGGAAAACAGTACGGAAGTTCCCCAAAAAAGCAAAAAACAGAACTACCATATGATCCAGCAACTCCAATCCTGGGCATATATCTGAAGAAAACAAAAAACAGTAATTTGAAAAGATATATGCACCCCAATGTTCATAGCAGCATTATTTACAATAGTCAAGATATGGAAGCAACCTAAGTGTCCATCAACAAATGAATGGATAAAGAGGATGTGGTATATATAGGCAATGAAATATTACTTGGTCATAAAAAAGAAAGAAATTTTCCCATCTGCAACAACATAGATGGACCTGGAGGATATCATGCTTAGTGAAATAAGTAAGCCAGAGAAAGACAAATGCTGTATATTAGCACTTACATGTGGAACCTAAAATAAAAATACCAAACAAATGTAACAAAACAGAAACAGACTTACAGATAGAGAGAACAAGCTAGTGGTTACCAACGGGGAAAGGGATGGAAGAGAGGTAAGATAGGGGTAAGGGATTAAGAGGTACAAACAGGCCTGGGGCCCCCCTTTCCAGAGCCAGCCATGGCGTGCTGGGCGGCCCCAAGGCGTGGCCCTCAGCTGAGATCAGGGAGCCCTTCCCTGGCCCCTCGCGCCCTCTCAGACCAGCAGTGAGCGGGGGATGACTTGAAGTGGGTGCTCTGAGGTGACAGCCCTCGCTGGCACAGTCTATTTCTGGACACGTTCTCACAGTCTCCTGCTGGGGACCATTTTGTTCTTCCCTGGGCAGCATGAACTTCTCAAGTTGCCCACAGACCAGGGCTCGGCCCACAGGAGCCAGAGTGCTGCAGGCAGCCCCACGCGGGCAGGCTGCGTGCCGAGCAGGCCTGCACTCCCCCTGCCAAGGACTGGGACTGGAGAGTGGCTGCACTGGCTGCTGAAGACAAAGCAGAAAGCGTGTCCTGCCTCCACTGTGTTCTGGGCACTGAGCAGCTGTCACAGGCCTTGGTGCTAGGTGAGGTCCTGAGCACTCCTGCTTTGGAGTGGGCTCCCCCGCGGAGCCCCAGAGGGGCCTGGCCCCAACAGCTCAGGGTCCCTCCCAGCCCCCATGTCTCTGGCCCAGGCCTCAGACCCGTGTGTACAGGGCAGGGACTGGGGACTTCCTTGGGAACCGAAGGACTGCTGGGCCAGTTGGGCATGTGGGAGTCACTAAGGGGGTGGCCCGAAGCAGGCTGTGGGGGCCACAGAGGGGGGCCTGCTTCCGGACAGGCCAGGGCTCCGGGGTTGCTCAGCCCACGTGCAGCACTGTTTCAGGCCTTGCCTGCTGCCCGCAGTGTCCCCAGGAGCTAGTGCCCCAGGGGCTGAGCTCCACTGGGGGTGGTGGGGGTGGGGGAGCAAGGGGAGAGGTGGGGTCGGCCTTCTGCCTAGGCCAGCCATCATGAGATCTGGTTGTGCTCCGTGGTCAGACGAATCCCGACCAGCCCTGGCTGAGAGTCTCGTGCTCCTGTGAGAGCTGCTGACCTGCTTGGTGTGGGTGGGTGTCTATAGGCCATTGTCTCAAGGCCTGTTTATGTTTTCCTTTCACTAAGTTTGGGTTTATTTTGGTTGGGTTGGCACTAATTCTTAAGATGCTGTGAGAACCACTTCATCCGAATGCCAAATAAATTTGTGTTCTGGGGAAAAAAAAAAAAAAAGAGGTACAGACAACTATGTATAAAATAAATAAGATATAAGGATAGATTGTCCAATGCAGGGAATATTGCCAATATTTTATAACAACTTTAAATGGAGTACAATCTATAAAAATATTGAATCACTATGTTGTACACCTGAAACTAATATAATATTGGAAATCAACAATACTTTAACTTTAAAAAGTTAAATAAATAATAATAAAGGTGTCCTTAAGACAAAAAAATGGGTGAAGAACATGAGTGTCTCAAAATACAAATGAACAACTAAAAATATGAAAAGATGTCCAATTTTATGCATAATTAAAGGCAAGAAAATTAAAACATCATTAACTTAGCATATTAAAAATTTTTGATAATACATAACTTTGGCAAGTGTATGAATAACAAGGTGCATGGATAAACTCTTACTCAGTGTCACCTGGAAATACACAGTCTTTTGAGAGTATAATTTGGGAATATTGATTAAAATGAATAATATACAAACTCTTTGACCTACCAATTCCACTTTTAGTAAGTGACCCTACAGACACATTTGCACAATTGTGCTAATATATATTTTCCAGAATATTTGTTGCATATATATTTTGTTGATAAAATACTGGAAACCATTTAAATAGGATTTCCAAACAATAAAATACTAGTCAACCAAAGAATGAGGCAGAACTGTGTATAGTAATATGCAAAGATGCTCCAGACATTCAGTGAGGGGAAAAAAAATCGTACAGAACACTATACTTGTATATATGTATGTCTATGCTTATAATATACGGCCATATATGCACAGAAATACTGAGAAGGCGTGTAAGACACTTCGTGTTTTTCTCTCTCAGTTGTACAATTGGAGGGGGCAGGGAGAAGAGAAATTGTTTTTCTTTATACTTTTCTGTACTGCTACATTTTCTAGAGTGCAAATTTGTTACTTTATAGTAAACACCCTAATTTGCTGCACCTTGCTTAGCTGATTACCTCTTAAATTGAAGCTTCACTGAAAACAGTTTGGAAAACAACCAGGATAAAACCTCTAGTATCTAGGCCAGTGCAGATGCATATGGTTCAGGCCCTAAATTTAATCTGTGTGTGTGGCCGGCTTTACCTTTGGTAGGATGCTTAGATAAGCGGACTCGCTGGAAGCTTTCAGAAAGGCAGAGGAGGGCGGTGGGGGAGTCCTGGTGAGGTCCCTGATCAGTTCATCATTCCTGGAGCTCCTGAGGGAAAGGAAGCTGGCACTACTCTGACTGAGGCTCCCGAAGCCTGCCAGGTCTGCATCGTGGAGAGAGCTTTTCTGGTGGCACCTGTATCTGGTGTCAGGGCTCACCAGGGCGTCTTCAAACACGGACTCCTCGTCAGAGAGCTGCAGCTTCTCCAGTTCCTTATTGATTTTCTGTACATCTGCCACAGTGGTGCCAGTGGACACGTGACTGTCAGGCTTTGTGTACTCAGCACAGAGACTGAGGATGGTCTCCAGACGCTGTCTCTCCTAGAACACAGAGGAGGGAAGGTCAGTGAGTTTGTGAGAAGGAGACAACTCCGAATAAAAAGATGGAAGAGGCTGGGACCCCTGGTGAATTCAACCCACACATAATCCCACAGATACTTGGCTGGTGATGTTTTTCATCATCTTTGATGAACCCATTTATAAATCCAGATGAAACCTAGGTTAACAATGCCTGATTTCCTCTCAAATTCAATTCTTTATTTGTATATCCCAGTGCTGATCCTAGCACATACTAGCACTCAGTGAGACCTTTCCTGATTTATCAATTCTCCAAACACTTCAAATGTTTTCGTTTAATCTCCTTTTTAAAATCTTCATCCCCTTCCCTCCCTCTACTATCCACCTTCAACAATATCTAGCTCATTCATCACTGTAGACTTAATATTTGAGTTTAAAATTAATTCTCTAGGGCTTCCCTGGTGGCGTAGTGGTTAAGAATCCGCCTGCCAATGCAGGGGACATGGGTTCGAGCCCTGGTCCAGGAAGATCCCACATGCTGCAGAGCAACTAAGCCAGTGTGCCACACTAATGAGTCTGCGCTTTGGAGCCCGCGAGCCACAACTACTGAGCCCGTGTGCCACAACTACTGAAGCCCATGCGCCTAGAGCCCGTGCTCCACAATGAACGAAGAGTAGCCCCCGCTCACCATAACCAGAGAAAAAGCCTGCAACGAAGACCCAACACAGCCTAAAATAAATAAATTTTTTTTAAAACTATTAAAAAAATTAATTCTCTAATTTCCTTATAGAAATGTCATTCTACTGTTTAGACACACAAAAGGAGAATGCTACTTTAGAAAAGGCTTAATTTGAAAGGCATAATAACTAGGTCTTCAATTTTTTTCTTGAAATGCTTCAAATTTTTTAAAACTCTTTTTTATGTCTTGTCACCATATAAAGGTCTTTCCCACCAATTTCTCAAATGAAAAATTGAAATGATTTTTAAAAAAAGAGAATGTCACAAGAAGATGAAGAACATTTAATGTCACGTCCAGATAGAAAGAGAGCAGCATATTTCAAATTCTGAGATCATTCAATCTTTGAATCATTTAGCTGGAAAATAAAATGACAGTTTATTTGTCTAAAAAAAATTAATATAAGGCCATTGATGTCTATAATGGTACCACTAACTGACACTTCACCAAGCTCCCCATGTAAAACACATAGGTATTTATGATTTTTGACTTTAAGTAAACTTACTATACCTTTGTGAACAAGGGGATATAGTTTACAAAATGCTTATCATAAACCTAGACAGCACTCTTTGGAGTGGGGAATCTCAACATCTTCACCTTTCTCATTAGCCCAACTGCCAAAGTGAAAAAAAATAATAAAAGAGCAAAAATCATCTTTGGTTTTTACATCTACCACATTGAAAAGAGAATTCAAAAGTCTTCCATAGAAAAATGTTTTCCAACCTAAACAGGAGGGAAATCCAAAAGGGAGGGGATATATGTATATATATGGCTGATTCATTTTGTCATGCAGTAGAAGCTAACACAACATTGTAACGCAACTACACTCCAATAAAAATTAATTAAAAAAAAAAGAAAAGAGAAAAGAGAAACGTTTTCCAAACTGGTTATCAGTAACAAAATAGAAAAGTGTTAAGTAGCCCTGGGCTGCTGTTTTTAATATCTAATTGCAGAAAATTTGTAAAAACTAAATTCTGAAGGTAGTTCTCTTTATTAGCGGAAGAGTATCAAATAGAAAAGTCAAATAGGAACAGACTAACATAATTCCCTGGTTTTCATTAAATACATCCATTAAATGACAAAATAGCATGAAATGACTTTCATCTGTCCTCTAAAGCACTCTCCCCACCCCAAAAATGCAACAGTTTGATCAAAAGGACTATTAAACGGGTTCTTATAAGCCCCACCTCCCTCTCACTGCCTGAACTTCTGGACTCCAGCTGCAGCTCCATCCTCATGGCCTCGTCCCACGGAAGGCACTCGGCTGCACAACCTCATCCCAGGCGCTTCTGCACCCTGTCCATCCAGGAGCCCTGATGCTTATTTATCTCTGTAGCCGCTACCAGCTGCCAAGCCCTACCCACCTCAGCTTTGTGGGGAAGGAGGGGGGGACACACAGCATTCATTGCCTTATTTTAAACTCCAACAATCTAGAAAAGTCTGCATGTGAATATGCAAAGACAACTGCAAGGGCATATGTGAGGAAGGGGACAGGAACAAGATGTTATATTTTACCCCTTCTCAAAAGCATCTGCATTAGAGGCTAATCTCCAAAGAAAAATTCTCTTTCTGCCATGTAGGTGAATTAAGTTGAAGCATCTAAACTCAGTCTTTGCTAATCTTCATAGATGACAGTGCGTATGCATTCACCTCAACATTCACTACATTTGGGATTATCGGAAAGTTGTCAGTTTCTCTTTACCAGGGCACTAATGAACAGTGTGGTCCTCAAAAGCATGAAAGGTACTTCTGCCCAGCCTGTCATACATAGCAAAATTCCTCCCACATCTCCTTCCCAAAATAGTTTCTTTTGCTGCCAATGCCATTGCTTAATTCCAGAGGGAATAAATGATCCCAGCCAGAAGATGAATGCTATTTCAGACAGTGAAACAGTATTCAAAGGCGGGTACACAGGAAGTTTGGTCTACTGCTATGTGCTTCTCTATTCTTATCACCCCATTCACAGCCCATCTGTTCAGGTTTGAATCACACATGGATGCAGCACTGCTGCCCACGAGTCTAACAGAAATCCAGACCGTGCTGAGACACACTGGCCCCATAAGAACTGCATCAAAGAAAAATAAACTGATGATGAGAAGTGCGTCAGAAGAAAGTCTGCGAGGCATTTCAGAAAGCACGAAAAGCCTTTTAAGGAAAGCCTGCACAGAATTTACCCTCATAACTCTCCCTTGAGCCCTCTTCATCTTTCCCATTCATCACGCCAATATTCTCCACTCTGCATGACCTAAAACGAGGGGGGTCATTCCACACAGGACACTTTTGAGAATCAAATAGGGCACTATTAATAATTACGCTGGGACAGCAAGCACAAACTGGCACTGGCAACCTGAGATGTGTGGCTCTCTTTCTAAAATTCAATTTTCTTTAAGGCTTCACCTAACAATCTGCTGAATTAGGAGGCTACCCTCTTTGACATCTCCAATTCCTACCCACCCTTCCAAACCAGCAATCCACACAGCATTCTCATGAAAAAGGCACCAGTAGAGAGCCCAAATATCTAAATGGCCCAAAACATTGGTGTTAAGGGTTTAGAACGTAGGTCCCTTTGAATTATATTATTTAAAATACATTTTAATTTTTTCTCTCTCTCTCCATTTTCCCTTTCATCCAACTCCATATATCAAAGAAAGCATTGAAGGGGACAAAAGAGCTTAACAAATATACCTGAAGCGGGGACCAGGAGAAGATGTCGGAAGAGTAAGACGCGGAGATCACCTTCCTCCCCCCAGATACATCAGAAATACATCTACACGTGGAAATGCTCCTATAGAACACCTACTGAACGCTGGCACAAGACCTCAGACCTCCCAAAAGGCAAGAAACTCCCCACGTACCTGGGTAGGGCAAAAGAAAAAACAGAGACAAAAGAATAGGGACGGCACCTGCACCAGTGGGAGGGAGCTGTGAAGGAGGAAAAGTTTCCACACACTAGAAGCCCCTTCGCGGGCGGAGACGGGGGATGGGCATGGGGGGAAGTTTCAGAGCCACGGAGGAGAGCACAGCAACAGGGGTGCGGAGGGCAAAGTGGAGAGACTGCCGCACAGAGGATCGGTGCCGACCAGCACTCACCAGCCCAAGAGGCTTGTCTGCTCACCCGCCGGGGCGAGCGGGGGCTGGGAGCTGAGGCTCGGACTTCGGTCGGAGCGCAGGAGAGGACTGGGGTTGGCGGCGTGAACACAGCCTGAAGGGGGCTAGTGCGCCACGGCTAGCCGGGAGGGAGTCCGGTAAAGTCTGGAGCTGCCGAAGAGAAAAGAGACTTTTTCTTCCCTCTTTGTTCCTGGTGCGCCAGGAGAGGGGATTAAGAGCGCCGCGTAAAGGAGCTCCAGATACGGCATGAGTCGCGGCTAACAGAGCGGACCCCAGAGACGGGCATGAGACGCTAAGGCTGCTGCTGCCGCCACCAAGAAGCCTGTGAGCAAAAACAGGTCACTAACCCCACCTCCCCTCCCGGGATCCTGTGCAGCCCGCCACTGCCAGGGTCCCGTGATCCAGGGACAACTTCCCCAGGAGAACGCACGGCGTGCCTCAGGCTGGTGCAACGTCACGCTGGCCTCTGCCGCCACAGGTTCGCCCTGCACTCCGTACCCCTCCCTCCCCCCGGCCTGAGTGAGCCAGAGCCCCCGTATCAGCTGCTCCTTTAACTCCGTCCTGTCTGAGCAAAGAACAGATGCCCTCAGGCGACCTACACACAGAGGCGGGGCCAAAACCAAAACTGAACCCTGGGAGCTGTGCGAACAGAGAAAGGGAAATCTCTCCCAGCAGCCTCAGGAGCAGCAGACTAAAGCTCCACAATCAACTTGATGTACCCTGCATCTGTGGAATACCCGAATAGACAATGAACCATCCCAAATTGAGGAGGTGGACTTTGGGAGCAAGATATATTATATTTTCCCCTTTTCCTCTTTTTTGTGAGTGTGTATGTGTATGCTTCTGGGTGAGATTTTGTCTGTATAGCTTTGCTTTCACCATTTGTCCTAGAATTCTGTCCCTCCATTCTTTTTTTTTTCTTCTTTTTTTTAATAACTTTATTTTATTATCCTACTTTATTTTATTTTATCCTCTTTCTTTCATTCTTTCTATATTTTCTCCCTTTTATTCTGAGCCGTGTGGATGAAAGGCTCTTGGTGCTCCAGCCAGGAGTCAGTGCTGTGCCTCTGAGGTGGGAGAGCCAATGTCAGGACACTGGTCCACAAGACACCTCCCAGCTCCACGTAATATCAAACAGCGAAAATCTCCCAGAGATCTCCATCTCAACACCAACACCCAGCTTCACTCAACGACCAGCAAGCTACAGTGCTGGACACCCTATGCCAAACAACTAGCAAGACAGGAACACAGCCCCCATCCATTAGCAGACAGGCGGCCTAAAATCATAATCACAGACACCCCAAAACACACCACCAGACGTGGACCTGCCCACCAGAAAGACAAGATCCAGTCTCATCCACCAGAACACAGGCACTAGTCCCCTCCACCAGGAAGCCTACACAACCCACTGAACCAACCTTAGCCACTGGGGACAGACACCAAAAACAATGGGAACTACGAACCTGCAGCCTGCGAAAAAGAGATCCCAAACACAGTAAGTAAGCAAAATGAGAAGACAGAAAAACACACAGCAGATGAAGGAGCAAAGTAAAAACCCACCAGACCTAAAAAATGAAGAGGAAATAGGCAGTCTACCTGAAAAAGAATTCAGAATAATGATAGTAAAGATGATCCAAAATCTTGGAAATAGAGTAGAAAAAATGTAAGAAACATTTAACAAGGACCTAGAAGAACTAAAGAGGAAACAAGCAATGATGAACAACACAATATATAAAATAAAAATACTCTAGAAGGGATGAATAGCAGAATAACTGAGGCAGAAGAACGGATAAGTGACCTGGAAGATAAAATAGTGGAAATAATTACTGCAGAGCAGAATAAAGAAAAAAGAATGAAAAGAACTGAGGACAGTCTCAGAGACCTATAGGACAACATTAAATGCACCAACATCCGAATTACAGGGGTCCCAGAAGAAGAAGAGAAAAAGAAAGGGACTGAGGAAATATTTGAAGAGATTATAGTTGAAAACTTCCCTAATATGGGAAAGGAAATAGTTAATCAAGTTCAGGAAGGACAGAGAGTCCCATACAGGGTAAATCCAAGGAGAAACATGCCAAGACACATATTAATCAAACTATCAAAAATTAAATACAAAGAAAACATATTAAAAGCAGCAAGGGAAAAACAACAAATAACACACAAGGGAATCGCCATAAGGTTAACAGCTGATCTTTCAGCAGAAACTCTGCAAGCCAGGAGGGACTGGCAGGACATATTTAAAGTGATGAAGGAGAAAAACCTGCAACCAAGATTACTCTACCCAGCAAGGATCTCATTCAGATTTGATGGAGAAATTAAAACCTTTACAGACAAGCAAAAGCTGAGAGAGTTCAGCACCACCAAACCAGCTTTACAACAAATGCTAAAGGAACTTCTCTAGGCAAGAAACACAAGAGAAGGAAAAGACCTCCAATAGCAAACCCAAAACAATTAAGAATATGGGAATAGGAACATACATATTGATAATTACCTTACTGTAAATGGATTGAATGCTCCCAGCAAAAGACACAGACTGGCTGAATGGATACAAAAACAAGACCCATATATATGCTGTCTACAAGACACCCACTTCAAACCTAGGGACACTTACAGATGGAAAGTGAGGGGATGGAAAAAGGTATTCCATGCAAATGGAAATCAAAAGAAAGCTGGAGTAGCAATTCTCATATCAGACAAAATAGACTTTAAAATAAAGACTATTACAAGAAACAAAGGACACTACATAAAGATCAAGGGATCAATCCAAGAAGAAGATATAACAATTGTAAATATTTATGCACCCAACATAGGAGCACCTCAATACATAAGGCAAATACTAACAGCCATAAAAGGGGAAATCGACAGTAACATGCTATAACACCCCACTTTCACCAACAGACAGATCATCCAAAATGAAAATAAATAAGGAAACACAAGCTTTAAATGATACATTAAACAAGACGGACTTATTTGATATTTATAGGACATTCCATCCAAAAACAACAGAATACACAATTTTCTCAAGTGCTCCTGGAATATTCTCCAGGATAGATCATATCTTGGGTCACAAATCAAGCCTTGGTAAATTTAAGAAAATTGAAATTGTATGAAGTATCTTTTCTGACCACAACGCTATGACACTAGATATCAATTACAGGAAAAGATCTGTAAAAACTACAAACACATGGAGTCTAAACAATACACTACTTAATAACCAAGAGATCACTGAAGAAATCAAAGAGGAAATCTAAAAATACCTAGAAACAAATGACAATGGAGACAAGACGACCCAAAACCTATGGGATGCAGCAAAAGCAGTTCTAAGAGGGAAGTTTATAGCAATACAATCCTACCTTAAGAAACAGGAAACATCTCAGACAAACCTAACCTTGCACCTAAAGCAATTAGAGAAAGAAGAACAAAAAAACCCCAAAGTTAGCAGAAGGAAAGAAATCATAAAGATCAAATCAGAAATAAATGAAAAAGAAATGAAGGAAACGATAGCAAAGATCAATAAAACTAAAAGCTGGATCTTTTAGAAGATAAACAAAATTGATAAACCTTTAGCCAGACTCATCAAGAAAAAATGGGAGAAGACTCAAATCAATAGAATTAGAAATGAAAAAGGAGAAGTAACAACTGACACTGCAGAAATACAAAGGATCATGAGAGATTACTACAAGCAACTCTATGCCAATAAAATGGACAACTTGGAAGAAATGGACAAATTCTAAAAAATGTACAACCTGCCGAGACTGAACCAGGAAGAAATAGAAAATATGAACAGACCAATCACAAGCACTGAAATTGAAACTGTGATTAAAAAGCTTCCAACAAACAAAAGCCTAGGACCAGATGGCTTCACAGGCGAATTTTATCAAACATTTAGAGAAGAGCTAACACCTATCCTTCTCAAACTCTTCCAAAATATTGCAAGGGAGGAACACTCCCAAACTCATTCTACGAGGCCACCATCACCCTGATACCAAAATCAGACAAAGATGTCACAAAGAAAGAAAACTACAGGCCAATATCACTGATGAACATAGATGCAAAAATCCTGAACAAAATACTAGCAAACAGCATCCAAAAGCACATTAAAAGGATCATACACCATGATCAAGTGGGGTTTATTCCAGGGATGCAATATACGCAAATCAATCAATGTGATACACCATATTAACAAATTGAAGGAGAAAAACCATATGATCATCTCAATAGATTCAGAGACAGCTTTCGACAAAATTCAACACCCATTTATGATAAAATCCCTGCAGAAAGTAGGCATAGAGGGAACTTTCCTCAACATAATAAAGGCCATATATGACAAACCCACAGCCAACATCGCCCTCAATGGTGAAAAACTGAAACCATTTCCACTAAGATCTGGAACAAGTCAAGGTTGCCCACTTGCACCACTCTTATTCAACATAGTTTTGGATGTCTTAGCCACAGCAATCAGAGAAGAAAAAAGAAACAAAAGGAATCCAAATTGGAAAAGAAGCAGTAAAGCTGTCACTGTTTGCAGATGACTTGATACTATACATACAGAATCCCAAAGATGCTAGCAGAAAACAAATAGAGTTAATCAATGAATTTGGTAAAGTAGAAGGATACAAAATTAATGCACAGAAATATCTGGCATTGCTATACGCTAATGATGAAAACTTTGAAAGTGAAATTAAGAAATCACTCCCATTTACCACTGCAACAAAAAGAATAAAATATCTAGGAATAAACCTACCTAAGGAGACAAAAGACCTGTATGCAGAAAATTATAAGACACTGATGAAAGAAATTAAAGATGATACAAATAGGTGGAGAGATATACCATGTTCTTGAATTGGAAGAATCAACATTGTGAAAATGACTCTACTACCGAAAGCAATCTACAGATTCAATGCATTCCCTATCAAACTACCACTGGCATTTTTCACAGAACGAGAACAAAAAATTTCGCAATTTGTATGGAAACACAAAAGACCCCAAATAGCCAAAGCAATCTTGAGAACGAAAAACGGAGCTGGAGAAATCAGGCTCCCTGACTTCAGACTATACGACAAAGCTACAGTAATCAAGACAGTATGGTACTGGCACAAAAACAGAAAGATAGATCAATGGAACAGGATAGAAAGCCCAGAGATAAACCCACGCACATATGGTCACCTTATCTTTGATAAAGGAGGCAAGAATATAGAGTGGAGAAAAGACAGCCTCTTCAATAAGTGGTGCTGGGAAAACTGGACAGGTTCATGTGCAAGTATGAAATTTGAACACTCCCTAACACCATACACAAAAATATGCTCAAAATGGATTAAAGACCTAAATGTAAGGCCAGATACTATCAAACTCTTAGAGGAAAACATAGGCAGAACACTCTATGACATAAATCACAGCAAGATCCTTTTTGACCCATCTC
Organism: Stenella coeruleoalba; assembly: GCF_951394435.1. Classification (NCBI taxonomy): domain Eukaryota; kingdom Metazoa; phylum Chordata; class Mammalia; order Artiodactyla; family Delphinidae; genus Stenella; species Stenella coeruleoalba. Next base: position 86,426,307 of record NC_137150.1, read on the forward strand.
CTAGAGAAATGGAAATAATAACAAAAATAAACAAATGGGACCTAATGAAACTTAAAAGCTTTTGCACAGCAAAGGAAACTATAAACAAGACCAAAAGACAACCCTCACAATGGTAGAAAATATTTGTAAATGAAGCAACTGACAAAGGATTAATCTGCAAAATTTACAAGCAGCACATGCAGCTCAATATCAAAAAAACAAACAAACCAATCCAAAAATGGGCACAAGACCTAAACAGACATTTCTCCAAAGAAGATATACAGATTGCCAACAAATACATGAAAGAATGCTCAACATCATTAATCATTAGAGAAATGCAAATCAAAACTACAATGAGATATCATCTCACACCGGTCAGAATGGCCATCATCAAAAAATCTAGAAACAATAAATGCTGGAGAGGGTGTGGAGAATAGGGAACCCTCTTGCACTGTTGGTGGGAATGCAAATTGATACAGCCACTATGGAGAACAGTATGGAGGTTCCTTAAAAAAGTAAAAATAGAATTACCATATGACCCAGCAATCCCACTACTGGGCATATACCCTGAGAAAACCATAATTCAAAAAGAGTCATGTACCAAAATGTTCATTGCAGCTCTATTTACAATAGCCAGGACATGGAAGCAACCTAAGTGTCCGTCAACAGATGAATGGATAAAGAAGATGTGGCCCATATATACAATGGAATATTACTCAGCCATAAAAAGAAATGAAATTGAGTTATTTGTAGTGAGGTGGATGGACCTAGAGTCTGTCATACAGAGTGAAGTAAGTCAGAAAGAGAAAAACAAATACCATATGCTAACACAAATATATGGAATCTAAGAAAAAGAAAAAAAATGCTCATGAAGAACCTAGGGGTAAGACAGGAAAAAAGACACAGACCTACTAGAGAATGGACTTGAAGATATGGGGAGGGGGAAGGGTAAGCTGTGACAAAGTGAGAGAGTGGCATGGACATATATACACTATGAAACGTAAGGTAGATAGCTAGTGGGAAGCAGCCGCATAGCACAGGGAGACCAGCTCGGTGGTTTGTGACCACCTAGAGGGGTGGGATAGGGAGAGTGGGAGGGAGGGAGACGCAAGAGGGAAGAGATATGAGCACATATGTATATGTATAACTGATTCACTTTGTTATAAAGCAGAAACTAACACACCATTGTAAAGCAATTATACTCCAATAATGATGTTAAATACATATATATATATATATACCTGAAGAAAATGTTGCACAATTATTTTCCTTACTGGTTAAAAAAAATGTTGTGGGCCGAGTGTATGTCTTTTGACCTCAGAGCTCTCTTTATTTTTCAGAGGAATATGTCTGGCACTGACCCACTTCAGTTCACAGTTCTCGGTCAGGAACTCTTCCATCTCCTGAACCCATCCAGTCCCCTTGTAATCAACAGCAGCCAGTCTAGGCCCTAGGCCTGTGAATATAATCTAGAAATACATTATGCGGAAAATCAAGTGCTGATACTTAAGCACAGGTGAAATCTTTGTTAAAATCCCTCTTTTAACAGCCACTATGGAGAAAAGTACAGAGATTCCTTAAAAAACTAAAAATAGAGTTACCATATGATCCTGTAAACCCACTCCTGGGCATATATCTGGAGAAAACTATAATTTGGAAAGAAAGATGCACCCCAATATTCATTGCAGCACTGTTTACAATGACCAAGACATGGAAACAACGTAAGTGTCCATCAACAGATGAATGGATAAAGAAGATGTGGTGCATATACACAATGGAATATTACTCAACCATAAAAGAGAATGAAGTTCATGTTGCAGCAAAATGAATGGACCTAGAATTATCATATTAAGTGAAGTAAGTCAGACAAAGACAAATATCTTATGATATTGCTTATATGTGGACTCAAAATAAAAAAGGTACAAATGAACATATTTACAAAAAAGAAATAGACCCACAGACATAGAAAACAAGCTTACGGTTACCAAGGGGAAAGGAGGGCAGAGGGATAAATTAGGAGTTTGGGATTAACACATACACGCTACTATATATAAAATAGATAACCAACAAGGACCTACTGTATAGCACAGGGAACTATACTCAGTATTTTGTAATAACCTATAGGGGAAAAGAATCTGAAAAAGAATATATATATTACATATTATATATATATATATATAAAGCTGAATCACTGGGTACATCTGAAACTAACAGGACATTATAAATCAACTATACTTCAATAAAAGAAAACCTCAAGAAAAACGAAAAGAAAATCCCTCTTTTATAATTATATATGTTAGGTCATTTATTACATAAAACAAAGGGTTAACCTTTAACGGTTAGAAACAATTTAGTTGAAAGGAGATTTTTCTCTAGTTAAGAGGACCTGTTATAACTGATAAAAAAGACCTCTCTCTTCTGTTAACTCTAGGGATTCAATGTTTCCATATCTTAAGTTCAATAACAATCTATTAAGTTACTCTGCCCGGTAACATACTGGGGATACAAAGAGGAAAAAAGACAGCATTTCTACCCTCAAATCTTTCACAAGAGGCACAAATAGTCAATCGATTAAAGAAACAGTGATAACAGAGGTTTACCGAAAGCCAATGGATTCTTTTATGGGAAAGCAACGCACAAAAATTACAGAAAAAGAAATGTGAGTTGAGTCCTAAGGGATAAGTAGTCTGGTCTGTTGGACAGGTGGGCAGGGCATTTCTGTAAAGGAACCATATAATCAAAGGCATAGAGTCATGGATTCTCATAGTATGCTCAGAGATCAGCAACTATTATGTGGCTAGAGCGATGGGGTTCTTTGGAGGAAGAGGAATGAGGTACATGCAAGAAATGGGCCAAATTTCTTCCTCTTTATATCAGGACTTGTTAGATCCCAATACCGTAAATAAACTTTGGGAATAAATTCATAGGGTATACCAGCAAGGGTCAGAGACCTTGGTCTAAAAGTGGATGGCAGAATGAGAAGAGCTGGAGCTGACAGCAAGTAAGCAGAATTTCTAGGATTCCACGATCAAACTCTGATGTCTCAATTAGGTAGGTCAATAAGGAGGAAAAACAGAAGCAATGGCTAAAAGTCCTTTCTGTGGGTCTATTTGTTTTTAGAGATAAATCCCTTAGGGTAGAGATAAGTCCCTGGGGCTTTTAAGATCAGTCCTCTTCTTTCTGGGCACAGAATAAAATGGTTCTTCTCTTCCCAACCCCCAAACTGGATATGACTGTCAAACTTGCATCAGCCAATGAAATGTGAGAAGCAACAAGTGTCACTTCTGCCTGAACGGCCAGCACAGGATTCATTACATGCCTGACTTTGTCATGGCAGCGTGACACTCCAGATGACGTTGGTTCCATCAGTCTGGGCCCTGAGTGAGGAACTGTGGAGCAGAGGCCTCATTCATCCCAAGCTGGCCACGGGGTATGAAGGAGAAACAGATCTATGTTGCGTTGAACTTTTGAGATACACTTGCTGTATAATAAAGAATTTGACTTTGCCCAAAGAGAAGTCTGCCTCTGCCGTTGGCTTCTGGAAGGTGATCTATTTCATACCTGATATGAGTGTTTTTGTTCATTAGGGCAAGTTTGGCCACACCAGATAATCTTAGGGGCAAGTCTGGCCACACCAGATAATCTTAGGGTGGGGACTGGACACTCCAGAGACACCAACCATGTGATTTCACGTGGGTGCTCTGGGTCATGTGGTATCAATCGACCTGGAGACAGAGATTAACAACGTGGACAATCAATCAACTATGGATTGTGTGATGAAGTCCAATAAAAACTCTGGACACCAAAGTTCAGGTAAGCTTCCTTGGTGGCCTACTCCATGTGTGCTATCACACACCAATGAAAGCAGAGTAACGCATCCTGACGCCAAAGGGAAGGGACAGTGGAAGCTTCACATCTGGAAACATCTGACTCTGCTTTATACGTCTCTTCCTTTGGCTGATCTTTGGCTGTAGCCTTTCCCTGCAACAAACAATAATCGTGACTCTAATAGCTTTCAGTGGGTTCTGTCAGTCTTTCTATGGAATTATTGAACCTGAGAGTGGTCTGGGGAACACCTTGAACTCGCAGTTAGTGTCAGAAGTGAGGACTGGTCTTGGAGACTGTGCCTTTTAACCTTGTAATTGGCCTTACACTTACCCAAACATTGCCCTAGTATTGTTTTCATCAGTTGAGGACAAAAGATCTGATTAAGAAACTGTATACATAAGTAAGGAGTTTTTATTGCTTGGTTTTACAAATTATCTTCATGGAAGTCAGTTTAATGTGTTTAATGTGTGCTAAGGATATTTTATTTTACTTTATAGACTGGCCGGGAAGTCTACCTTCAGGCTTGTGGTCAGGAAAGTACTTTATTCTGCCACCCTGAGTTTAAATAGATGCGCACGTGTGCCATCAGAAGGGCTGAGCTGGAAGGAGGCACATCTGACAAACAAAGGAGTAATGGTTTTGTGTGACTGTATCTGCTCTGGAGGCAACTGCAAGTTATTTAGCGAGGTACTAATAACGTGACAGCTACTAATTGATCAACAAACATTTGTTATACACAGATTACTATTAGGACGTTGCATCGCATACAGCTGTTCTCCTTCCATAGTAATGGACAACTCAGTACTGAGGGAGAGTTAAGACATATGCAAATAACTGAGGCAACACTTACCACTCAGTCAGTTTTCAGTACCTGTTTCTCAAATATACTCAGTACACTCAAATGCACAAACACTGCCTAAGGAGATCAAGGCCATCTTGCTTAAATTCCCTAAACTTCCCTCCTCTATCATCTTTATCTAGCTGGTCCTCCTTTCCTCACTGTACCATAGTGGTTAAAAGCATGAACTTTGGAGCCATGCTGCTTGGGTTTGAATGCTGCTTCCATAGCTACTCGTGTGGCCCTGGGCAAGTCATTTAGCTTTTCTGAGTCTTAGTTCCTCATGTATAGAACAGGGGATTACTGGAGTATCTACCTTATAGGGTGGTTGTGAAGATTTTAAAAAATATATATAGATATTAGGAGCGTCCCTCAGTCTTTCCAAGGCAAAGCCCCCTGCTTGCGCCATTGCGTCCATTTCTCTCCCACCTTCTTTGTGGCTTTGGTCTATTAATTATCTCTCCTCCTACACTCTTATTTCCTCTCTATTGACTCCTTCTCCTCTGTCTGAAAACGTACTCAAACTCCTTCCCTACACCCCCAATAACAATTAAATTATCAATTAAACAACTAATTATCCTTATCAGATGACGCAGTAGCTCTACCCTTCTACTTCCCTTCCTTCCTTCATGCCCCACCACTCCACACTCCCGATCTCAAAGAAGTTGCCAATGTTCAACACGTCACTTCCCATCAACCCCAGCCCTTTGCAGTCTGGGGCAGTGTGTCCTGCATTTGTGCGGATTGGACACACGGTAAGAGAAGGGGGCACCTCCCACTTCTCCAGGAAAATTAGGGGTAAAGTGACCAGAAACAGGAGAAGCACTTTGAAATAAAGATACTTTCATGAAGGGAGCTTGGTAACTCTCTCTGTCATCTTATATTTTAATGATCTGTGGGGTAAAATGGCTTTTCCCTCTCACAGAACCACTGGATTTTCAGGGCAGAATCTGTGTTAAGTTTGATTAAGCGGAAAGAACATTTATTTGGATTTGAAGTTCTGGACTTACCAGATCCATAACACAGAAGCTCAATCTTTCTAGGCTATTACCTGGTCTGTAAAACAGAGATCGTAAAATTAGCGCCTACCCGTAAGTTCTTGGAGAAACCGATAAGAGCTTGTGTATGAGAACATTTCATACACTTTATACTATAAAGTTTAAAACTGGTGCCTGAGCAGGTCCTCAGTGTTTGTTAAACAGGATTAGAGATTGCTCCCATTGTTCCCATTTCATGTGTATGACGTGAAATAGACAATTGTCTTGTGGGTCCTAGGGAACCATCTCTAATCCTGGTTAACAAACAAACCTGAAAAACAAATCCAATTGTTTTCAGGCAAAGGAAATACAGGAAAAATATGTTATGTAGGCAAATGGCTCCCTGAAAATTCACAAATCTATGGGGTTCCTTTGCCAGTCTGGAAAGAGAAAGAATGCCCTCATTGCCCAAAATGCCTCCCCATGGTAGATCATGTGCCTGAGCCCAGTCGCCATAGTAACCCAGGGAGGAAGGAATTTTTTCTGTCACTGACTGCCATTTGGTCCTTCTATCCCCACCGTTACAGAGCAACATATATTCCCTACAGCATAAGTCCAGTGGAGTAGCTTCTAGAAAGAACTACCTTCCAAAAAATCCATCTCCTATCCAGTGCACACTTCACCCTTGACATAAAACCCACTCCCTGGGCTTCCCTCGTGGTGCAGTGGTTGAGAGTCCGCCTGCCGATGCAGGGGACGTGGGTTTGTGCCCCGGTCCAGGAAGATCCCACATGCCGCGGAGCGGCTGGGCCCGTGAGCCATGGCCGCTGAGCCTGCGTGTCCGGAGCCTGTGCTCCGCAACGGGAGAGGCCACAACAGTGAGAGGCCCGCGTACCACAAAAAAAAAAAAAAAAAAAAAAAAAAAAACCCAGTCCCTGCCCTGTGAGTACATGCCTCATTCAAATACCTGAGGAGTTTATCACATCCTGCCTTTGCTCATACCCAAAGAAATTCAGTTCTTTTCATCTTATTTCATAAATGTATCCTCACACTCCTGATCATTTTTTTTTAATTACTATTACTCATAGCCCCTTAAACCTGCTTGCCTCTACTATTATTTTTAGCTGTGTCCCTCTCCTAGAAAGAGTTTATATTTAAAAAATATGTATGAATATAAGTATATGTTTAATTATTAACACATTTATAAAATATATTTAAATATTAGTTTCATCGCTTAATATATAATTATATGAATTACATATAATACATGTGTATGCTGAGGTAACGTTTATTTTTATTCTCATTTATATCAGGCATGTCCTAAAATACTACCACTTGATTAAATTAATCCTGTTACTTTTTAATCCAAGAATGTTTTCTCAACTTGCTTTTTCCACCTCTGTCTATTCCTTGCATTTGCTAGGCAGACTCAAGTTAATCTCTGACCACCTAACTAGGATCTTCTGTATTTTACTCCTTTCCTGATGCCTTTTTTGCATCATTTTGCCATTTAAAATCAACTGACAGACATGCAAGTTTTGATAAGTTTTACTTTTATAAAATATCAGTCTTGTGGTGACCTACTCTTAAAATATTACAAGATGCCATTTGAAAGAAAATGCCCGTTATGAATGACTACATAACAGAAAATTTAAGGGGGAAAATAATACACTTCTCCCTACAGACTGAAAAACATTGGCTGTAAAGAAATGAAATTCATGTGATCAATATAATCATAATTTCCACAGTGTGTAAGAAAAATATGCCAGGTATTTTTCCTCTTACACAGACAGGGTTTCGGAAGAAAATCTACATGGTGTCTGAGTCCCTCCTGTTAAAGAAATTATGCTATTGTTCTATACCATTAAAGAAAACATGACAAAACAAAAGTCCAATAGTACTGTCATTTCTTTACATCTTCACCTTGGCTTAACTAAGTTCCAGAGGATCTTTTTGTTTTGTTTTGTTGTTCTTGTTGTTTCTCCTGAAAGACCACAGTTTACAATATACAATCCATTGAAATACTTTTAGAATATTATGTAATATCTTATATTGTTCAATCAAAACCAGTTCATGAGAGGTATCAAAACTCAATTTTCACATTTGAAAATCTATCCTAAAAAAATAAACTCTCTTTTTTTTTAATGCACAAAGAAGTTGGTGGAGTAAAAATGTAAGAAAGTATAACAAGTGAAAAAAAGAGACTGGGCTATCACATATCAACTGAAAGTACTGCAATGCAACTATTGATGGGAGATACATCTCATGGGAAATACTGTGTTAAAATTTAAAAAGCATGCTAGCTGGCTTCCCTGGTGGCGCAGTGGTTGAGAGTCCGCCTGCCAATGCAGGTGACACGGGTTTGAACCCCGGTCCGGGAATATCCCACATGCCATGAAGCGGCTGGGCCCGTAAGCCATGGCCGCTGAGCCGGTGCATCCGGAGCCTGTGCTCTGCAACAGGAGAGGCCACAACAGTGAGAGGCCCACGTACCGCAAAAGAAAAAAAAAGAAAAAGAAAAAGCATGCTAGCAAGTTTTATATATAGAAATTCAAAATAAACAATGACATGTCTTCTTTATTTGAGCTGTTAGGAAAGTAACAATATTTTCCTTTCTCCCAAGACAACTTTCAAAAATTGCAATCTCTGTCTAACATGATTTAGGCCTTGGTCTTCATGAGCTGATGGAAAAGACAAACTTTCAAAGTTCTGGCTCTGTTATTCTATAATCAAAACGAAAGAATAATACATGTCTGAAGAAACTTGTTTTTTTTAACTGTACTTTTAGCATTTTCTTAAAATTATCTTTTTTTCAAAATCTGAATTACAATCCCAGAGCTGGGATAGGGTCTTAGCCATTTTGAATGAGAAAAACATCAATTTTTCCAAACCAAAATTCTTTTGTAAAACATGCCCCCACAGAAATATTTCCCCCTTGCAGTCAATTAGACTTCACCAGAGCAAAGTTCTTGGTTATTCTGAACTTTCAAAAACCAGTCTCACCGATTTCTGCTTTTGGGAAGATGGTGTAGAGGTCCTTATCCCTATTCTTCTCACTAAGTACTACTAAGAACCTCAGACATTTTAAATATAAGACAAGTATAAGACCCTGAAAAATGGAGAGAAGGCAGCAGATCAGTTAGGAAAGTAGGGACTCAAGGAAAAGCACAGAGACAGGTTCCCTGGGATTTTCTTTTGCCTCATAAATCCCAGACTTAGAGTTGAAGAAGAGTCAACAACATCAACAACCTCGCTCAATCACTAGACAATTATGCAGTGAAAAAAGCCAAATGCAAAAGTTTACATAGTATGTGATTATATTTGTGTAACATTCTTGAAATGACAAAATTATAGAAGTGGAAGACAGACCAGTTGTTGCCCGGGGTTGAGGAGGAGATGAGGGTAGGAGGAAAGTAGGAGTGGCTATAAAAGGGCAACAGGAGAAACCCTTGTGGTGTTAAAACTGTTCTGTACCTTGACTGCATCATCATGAATATCCTGGTGTAACAGGGAAGAACAAATCTGACTCCATATTAGATCTGTTTCTTTTACTTCAACCTTTGTATTTTATTGCTTTTGCTACAAGTTAAGAATGTTGCCTATAGCCTGAAATACACGATAGGCCATTCTCAAGGGTCTGACTTTTTAAAAAATTATACTTTCCCATTCATATAGAGATACAAAGTTGCAGAACACTGAATACCATTTGTCTTGTTGGAGGTTTACAGGAACATCATGACTGACCTACAAGGACAGCTGCAAGAACAAAGGATTCCGACACCAAGAAGTATGCAACAACCAACCACCCCCTGCCCCTTTTAGTATAAAAGAAGCCTGAATTCTAACTGGGGTAAGATGAGTCTCCTGGGCACTAGTGCACCATCTTCTCGGTCTGCTGCCTTTCTCAACAAAGTTGCTATTCCTTGCTCCAACCACTCGTCTCTTGATTTACCTCATGGCCTGCCATGAGGCAAGCAGTATGAGCTTGGACTCGGTAACACTGTCTGTGACACTGTACTCGAGTGTGCAAGATGTTACTGCTGGAGGAAACTGGGTATAGGGTGCACAGGACCTCTCTGAATTATCAATATTTCTTATAATTAATTGCATGGGAATCTACAGTTACCGCAAAATAAAGAGATTAACTTTTTTTAAAAAGTGCCTTCTAATATGTCTTAACGTACACATTGAGATGACTGAATCAAAATTCTTCCATTGAAAAAGTGATGAATGTGTTTGATTTCTAATACTTATTTTGGACTTCTTCATCTTTTTCTTTTTTTTTGGAAGAATCAATTTCAAACTTTAAAAGCAGTCTTCACGGCAAATATTCCCATAAATTGTTCTAGAACTAAGAAAATTTCTCATTATAAGAATTAGCCAGCACAGTCACTAAATCTAATCTTTGATGAGAGATGTTTAAAAGGCAGGTCAATAAATGGCTTTTAATTTAGAAATACTAAGTAATTTAACAACAAATATGGGGATCACTTTTCCTATGAAGAACCAATAGTCCTCCCTCATCACCCCTCTCCCATGTACCTGTTGGTATTGACATACTGTATTTTCATTCATGTAGCTTGTACAGTTTTCTATATTGATTTATCATTTTTACAAAAAGAATGTGACTGTTCCCAGACATAGTGGCATACAGGGCCTCCTTTCAGTCTAAGTTACATTCTGTATTTCAGCATTCAGCCCGAGAACGCTAAATTATGCTACATAAGATGAACAGTACACATCCCTCAGGTCTAAGCAGGGATTTTTAAATGTGTGGCACCATCAAGAGGCAGGAGCTTGTACTGTCACTGGAACAAGAACCTAGGGTTTGCTCTCAAGTATAGGGGACTATTTTAACACAAAATTACGCTAAGACTTTGGCTCAGTTTTTCCCCAATGTGGAGTCACTAGATTATTGCTAAATGCTATTTTTTCCCTTCCCATTCCTCTTCTACCCATCTAGCCCTCCAACTGAAGAAGAAAAAAAAAGACTTTTTATTCTCAGTTAACTGGGGACAGTTGGCAACTCTAATTTGCTAAGAATTAATTCCTTCAATATTTACTGAACATCTACATTTATGCCAGCAATTTGCTATTTAAAAGATAAAGTCTTTATTCTCTAATGACCCAAGGTGATCTGACCATAGATAACAGTCTACTTTATATTATCTACTAGTTATAGACTTACTCTTATTTTATTAGAAATTAAAGAAGTTGTCTTAGAGAATGGATAGCTTATTTAGTAAGTAGACAGTATTACCAATCTCATCCTGTGCTGACCAATATCCAATATATTATAATTAATTTCATCTTTTTTTTTGTAGTTTTTCTCAACATAAGAAAATTTTAAAATACATGGTTCACATTTATGGCTCACATTGTATTTCTGCGTCACTCTGCAAACCATCCAAATGAGTCATGAAAGTAAAGGGGGCAGAGAACTGACTGGCTGTTTTAAACATTAGAGCTAGGAAAAGCAAGGCTCCACAGAAACAAATCATTCTAAAGCTTATTTCAAACCTGAAGATTAAATCAATTAATGAATGAATGGACATTCTGACACAGAATACAGGAAGAGAGTCATAATTTCTAAATATCCCTTTAAAAAGTGTGAGCCATCAAATTTATTTGGTTCGTAAACCAACCTGTCACCCCATTTGCAGTTTAACTGACTCACTTCCCACTACTGCAACCCTTGTTTTTTTTTTTAAATTAAAACTATAGTCAGGATGTAGCAAGAGGAAGGGCCACATCAGGAAGCAGATGCCTTTCAAGTCAGATGGGAGTGCAAAACAGCTTTCAATACTTAAGTTTGCCTTCACATTTCAAACACATTCTTCTTAGGAAAAAAGGAAGATGGCTAGAAAGCCATAGACATTCTTATAACACTGTCCTTTCTGCTTCCAGTGAAGAGGTGGTGTCAAATTTACAGTACAAAAAGGTCTGAATGACCAAACTGTCTTTTGGGGTCAGGAGTCACTAGGAAGTAAAGGCAGCAAGAAGCAGATATAAAAGCAAAACACATCCACAGGTAGACTAACTCTCACCTGACAATGCTCACTCTTCTTGAGTTCCGAAATTTTCCTAATTATAGAACTGAATTATAAAGCCTGTTTACTCTCTGGTCTTTAAAATAGTATCTGTCTTACCACCTTAAGGAGATTAGCGAACATACACTTTTATTTTATAAAATTCCATTTTATATAACTCCTTAAATATGCTCAATTATACTTTTAGTTAATTTTAGAAACATTAGACCTATTGTCTACTCAAAAGTACACAAGCCTTGGTTTTGTATGATTCTGGAGAGCACCAGTTCTTACAAAGAATGCTACAAATTTTTCAGCATAAAGAAAAATAACTCATTCTCATCTTTTTCTTTTTAATTGAAAAGTGGAAGAGAATTTTCTGTTTCTGGAAGTAAAAAGAATGCATTTATGCTGAGATATTTGCATTCTTTTGTGGAGAGCTTCACTGTTACCAAGAACTAAGTATGTAAACTTAAGTTTGAGATGGCTGGGAACTAGGGGAGCAGCCTATGGCCACAGAATAAGGAAAGCCAGAATGAATATCATTCACTCTTTCTAAAAACATGTGTACAATGTTTCCCATACTCTACCCATCTGGCTACAAGGTGGATGCACAGCAGTGAGCAAGACAGGCATGGTCCCAGCCCTTTGCAACTTAAAATTCTTTAGTTGTAAAGCACTTTCAGAAACGCTATTAGAACAAAACATCTTCTAAATTGTAGAGAATCACTGTCGCAGACATTTCACCTATTCACATAATAAATACCATGGAAGTATTATTACGTGTCTTGAAAGAAAGTCAACCTCATCTCCGGGGTGGCAGAATACGTAAAACGTTAGAAAACCTTATTCCATGGTGCCTCATGAGAGCTGGCATCATATTACAACTTGCTGGAGAAATGAACACCAAGTGTGACCCTACATAGTTCTAAACAGTGACAATACTGTTTATCAAGGTACCACAGATGACTGCCATCAGCCAGAAAGAAAATAATGGATTGCTACAACTCAATTTGTGGGAATCTATTGGTTCTCCACAATAGCACACAGATGCTTTTGGTGATGTAACCAAACGAATACTCTTAATAGCAGTAGGGTTTGCTTTAAGTTTTGTATTTTCCCCTTTTCTTCCTAAAATGACTTTAACTGCCCTGGACTGTAAGATGAACTAGACGGGCATCACTACTTCTGTATTACTGGAAGGGAGGCAGGTATCAAATGAGATGAATAAAAGAATATCCTGTCTACTTTGTAATGATTTCTTTAGCCTTTCAAGCATCTAGTTTGTCAAAGGATCAGCATCCCAGCCCACTAGAGGTACCTTATCCATTCCCCTACTTGGAAAACAGCTCAGAACTGGGAAGTTTAAATGACCACTGGCCAGCCCAGAAGGATGTCACAAGGTCTACGAGCTGAAGTGCACACACTTCGTGCACACAGGACCCTCTTAAGACCTCACTTGCATCTAGTAACTCTTAGTTGGCAGTAGTTTTAAACAAGTCTTGATATCTGGTTTCTAAAAATCATACATTTAAAAAAGAAGGCTGGCTTAATGACAAAAGAAAAATTGGCAGCTTAGAGCAAGAAAGAAGAAAAATTATAAAAAAACAAAACAACTCGACTAGCACAGCAGTTGGAAGCTATTTAATGTTGACTCACTGTGGGCAGTTGTACCCCATTAGTAGGCCCTTAGAGATTCATGACTAGGGTTCAGCCTTTTATACTCCATATAATTACCTTGAGTTTTCAAATAAAGATTGCACAAGTAAAAACATCCAAATGAAACACTGGGATAATCACAACTCAAGCTAAAATATACTACAGAAATTATGCTTAGTGAATCAACTTTATCCTGCTTGGTTTCCTCATTAATGAATTCAATAAATTTTTGGCATCTATTAATTCTATATTTGTCTAAGAGTTGGGTTTATTTTTTGAAAATTATGCTTTGACAATTTGGAGGTCCCAGTGGACTCATCCTGTAGAGTCAATTAAACTGTACTGCTCGTGAAGAATAGCTCATGGGCTGGAAGCCCAGGCACAGCTTTTCTTGGCTCCTGGAGTAAACCCCATATGGCAGTAGAATTTTACCTTCACTGACTCACTATCTTCTGAAATTGTTGTTTTCCTGCTCTGGGTTTCTGATTCGTGTCTACATTTGATCGGGGTTTTGGATTGCACACAATCAATAGTTATCCGCATTGATGGTGCAATGTCTGGGAACCTGGTTTTATGATCTGACCACTTGGTGAACTGTCAGGTAGAACTGGAAGCTACCCTTGCTCTGGTGAGAGATGGCTGAGCATTTATTTGTCATCATTTCTCACTTGTTTGTTGTTTTTCTATTTGTGAACTCAAATCAGGACAATTTTTTTTACCTAGTCTCTGTAACTGAGAAAAAAAAAATCACTGTGTGTGAGTGAAATATTTTCCTACTTCCTGAGGATAATAATACATTAAAATAAAGGACCTCTATTATGATTGGTTTATAGAGACTAATAAGCATTTAAGTAAATCTAACATTCCCAAAATACCAAAAACATAAAAAGGAAATTCTAAAAATTTAAATGTGTTCTCCTTTAGAAAAGACCTTCCTCTTCAAAACTGTTGATTTCAGAAGCAGTTTTCTTTGCCTTAGAAAACAAGTTTAGATGAATAAAGTGGATCCTTACACAAATTATCAAACACTGATTTGATAATTTGGTTTAAAAAATAGCTATATGTCTTTACCTTGTCTTATCAGTGTACAGAATAATACAAGCTTAATTTCATCTTTAAAATAAGTTTGGATTAGTTTTATCATAAAGAGATTACCTTCTCTGAACTTCTTTACTAGTTTACTGAAAAGATAAGCTTCTATATACACTGCTATATACAGTGTAAAATTAAGAAAAACATAAAATTTGTGTTCAACCAAACACTTATAACTATGACAAACCTTTTTATATCAATAGTAATTATGTTCTGTGATGTGTCAGCTTAAACACAGTTTACAATATCCTAAGTTAAGGGCTTCTGTCTGGAGTGTCTGATTGTTCCAGAAAGTGAAAGAAGACCGTGAAGAACAAAAATTGATGAAAATTAAAAAATTAAAAAATTACATATTTGGATGTCAGGGAGATCAAGATAGTGGAGAAGGAGGATGCTGAGCTCATCTCCCCCCAGGAATACACCAAAAAATACAGTTTTCTGCAGAAACTTTGCAGGCCAGAAGGGAGTGGCATGATATATTTAAAGTGCTGAAAGGGAAAAACCTAAGACCTAGGACACTCTACCCAGCAAGGTTATTATTCAGAAGTGAAGGAGAGATAAAGAACTTCTCAGACAAGCAAAAACTAAGAGTTCAGCGATACTAAAGTGACCCTAAAAGAAGTGTTAAAGGGTCTTCTCCAAGAGGAAAAGAAAAGGCTACAACAAAATGTTTATAGGAAAGAAAAAATCCCACAGATAAAGGCAAATATATAGTAAAGACTGTGGATCAACTACTTAAATAATCGAGCATGAAGATTAAAAGACAGAAATTGTAAAATCAACTATAACTACAATAAACAGTTATGGGATAGACATGAAGATGTAAAATATGACATCAAAAACCCAAAAGGGGGGGAGGGGAGTAAAAAACGTAGATCTTTTAGAATGTGTTTGAATTTAAATGACTATCAGTTTAGAACAAGTAGAAATAGGTCAACATATGAACCCCATGGTTACCACAAATCAAAACCTACAATAGATAGACAAAAACTAAGGAGAAAGAAACACAAGCATACCACTGAAGAAAATCATCAAACCACACGGGAACAAACTAAAAGAAGAGAAAAAAACAAGAAGAACTACAATAACAACCAGTAAACAAGTAACAAAATGGCAAGAAGTACACACTTATCAATAGTCACTTTAGGGCTTCCCTGGTGGCGCAGTGGTTGAGAGTCCGCCTGCTGATGCAGGGGACGCGGGTTCGTGCCCCAGTCCAGGAAAATCCCAAATGCCACAGAGCGGCTGGGCCCATGAGCCATGGCCACTGAGCCTGCACGTCCAGAGCCTGTGCTCCGCAACGGGAGAGGCCACAACAGTGAGAGGCCCATGTACCGCAAAAAAAAAAAAAAAAGTCACTTTAAATGTCAATGAACTAAATGCTCCAATCAAAAGACATAGGATGATGGGCTTCCCTGGTGGCACAGTGGTTGAGTGTCCGCCTGCCGATGCAGGGG
Organism: Stenella coeruleoalba; assembly: GCF_951394435.1. Classification (NCBI taxonomy): domain Eukaryota; kingdom Metazoa; phylum Chordata; class Mammalia; order Artiodactyla; family Delphinidae; genus Stenella; species Stenella coeruleoalba. Next base: position 86,442,166 of record NC_137150.1, read on the forward strand.
GCACGGGTTCGTGCCCAGGTCCGGGAAGATCCCACGTGCCTTGGAGCGGCTGGGCCCGTGAGCCATGGCCGCTGAGGCTGCGTGTCCAGAGCCTGTGCTCTGCAACGGGAGGGACCACAACAGTGAGAGGCCCGCGTACCGCAAAAAAAAAAAAAAAAAAAGACACAGGATGCCTGATTGGATAAAAAAAAAACAAGACCCATCTATATGCTGCCTACAAGAGACTCACTTCAGAGCTAAAAACACACACAGACTGAAAGTGAGGGGATGGAAAAAGATATTTCATGAAAATGGAAATGTAAGAAAGCTAGGGTAGTAATACTCATATCAGACAAAGTAGACTTTAAAACAAAGTCTATATCCAAAGACAAAGAAGGGCATTATATGACGATAAAGGGATCAATACGAGAAGAGGATATAACACTCATTAACATATTTAGGTGCTCCTGTATTAGTTAACATATACCTAATATAGGAGCACCTGAATATATAAAGTAAATATTAACAGACATAAAGGGGGAAATTAACAATAATACAATAAAAGTGAGGACTTTAACACCCCTCTTACATCAATTGACAGATCATCCAAACAGAAAATCAATGAGAAAGCAATGGTCTTAAATGACATATAGACCAGTTGGACTTAACAGATATCTACAGGACATTCTGCTCAGAAACAGCAGAATACACATTCTTTTTAAGTGCACGTGGAACATTCTCCAGGAAAGATCACATGCTAGGACACAAAACAAATCCCAACAAATTTAAGAGTCTAGAAATTATATCAAGCATCTTTTTCAACCACATGGTATGAAACTAAAAATCAATTACAGGGAAAAACACAAACATGCGGAGATTAAACAACATGCCACTAAAAAACCAGTGGACCAATGAAGAAATCAAAGAGGAAACCAGAAAATACCCTGAGACAAATGAAAATAAATACACAGGGACTTCCCTGGTGGCACAGTGGTTAAGAATCTGCCTGCCAATGCAGGGGACATGGGTTCAATCCCTGGCCCATGAATATCCCACATTTCGTGAAGCAACTAAGCTCATGTGCCACAACTACTGAGACTGTGCTCTAGAGCCCACGAGCCACAACTACTGAGCCCACATGCCATAACTACTGAAGCCCATGCACCTAGAGCCCATGCTCTGCAACAAGAGAAGCCACCGAGATGAGAAGCCCGCACACTGCAATGAAGAGTAGCCCCTGCTGACTGCAACTAGAGAAAGCCCATGTGCAGCAACAAAGACCCAACACAGCCAAAAATAAATAAAATAATTAGTTAAAAAAAAAAAAACACAACTTTCCAAAACCTATGGGACACAGAAAAAGTGGTTGTAAGAGGGAAGTTTATAGCAATACAGGACTATCTCAAGAAATAAGAAAAATCTCAAATAAACAACTTAAATTGCCATCTAAAGGAATTAAAAAAGGAATAGAGAGCACAGAAACAAACCCATATACTTATGGTCAATTACTCTGTGACAAAGGAGGCAAGAATATACAATGGAAAAAAGACAGTCTCTCCAACAAGTGGTGCTAGGAAAACTGGACAACTACATGTGAAAGAATGAAATTAGAACATTCTCTAACACCATATACAAAAATAAACTCAAAATGATTAAAGACTTAAATGTAAAACCAGAAACCATAAAACTCCTAGAAGAAAACATAGGCAGAACACTCTTTGACATAAGTTGTAGCGGTATTTTTTTGGACCTTTCTCCTCAGGCAAAGGAAACAAAAGCAAAAATAAACAAGTGGGACCTAATTAAACTTCACAGCTTTTTCAAAGCAAAGGAAACCACCAATAAAACAAAAAGACAGCCTACTGGATGGGAGAATATTTGCAAATGATATATTCAATAAGGGGTTAATATCGAAAATATATAAACAGCTCATACAACTCAATTTAAAAATAGGCGGAAGACCTGAAAAGACATTTTTCCAAAGAAGACATACAGATGGTAAACAGACACATGAAAAGATGCTCAACATTGCTAATCATCAGAAAAATGCAAACCATAACCATAGTGAGATATCCCCTCACGCCTGTCGAAATGGCTATCATCAAAAAGACCACAAATAACAAATGCTGGTGAGGATGTGGAGAAAAGGCAACCCTAGTAAACTGTTGGTGGGGATGTAAACTGGCAGAGCCACTATGGAAAACAGTATGGAGATGCTTCAAAATACTAAAAATAGAACTACCATATGATCCAGCAATTCTACTTCTGGGTACATACCCAAAGAAAACAGAAATCAGTAATTTGAGAAGACATACGCACCCCAATGTTCATAGCAGCATTACTTACAATAGCCAAGATATGGAAGCAACCTAAGAGTTCATCAACAGATGGATAAAGAAGATGTGGTATATACAGACAATGGAATATTACTCAGCCATAAAAAATAATGAAGTTTTCCCATTTGCAACAACATGGATGGACCTGGAGGATATTATGCTTAATGAAATAAGTCAGCCAGAGAAAGACAAATACTGTATGTTAGCACTTACATGTGGAATCTAAACAACAAAACAAATGAATAAACATAACAAAACAGAAAGAGACTCACAGATATAGAGAACAAACTGGTGATAACATGTGGGGAGAGGGATGGAGAGGCAATAGAACGGTAGGGAATTAAGAGGTACAAACTACTATGTATAAAATAAATAAACTATAAGGATATATGGTACAGTATAGGGAATACAGCCAATATCTTTTTTTTTTTTTTTTTTTGCGGTACGCGGGCCTCTCACTGCTGTGGCCTCTCCCATTGCGGAGCACAGGCTCCAGGCGCGCAGGCTCAGCGGTCATGGCTCACGGGCCCAGCTGCTCCACAGCATGTGGGGTCTTCCCAGACTGGGGCACGAACCCGTGTCCCCTGCATCGGCAGGTGGACTCTCAACCACTGCGCCACCAGGGAAGCCCCCAGTCAATATCTTATACTAACTTTAGGCAGAGTATAGTCTATAAAAATGTTGAATCACCATGTTGTACACCTGAAAGTTATACAATACTGTAAATCAACTGTACTTTAATAAAATAAAGTTACATTAAAAATTTTAGATTTGCAGAAAGGGAGCTTATTTGACTTACTTTATAATATCTGCAAATAGTTAATTCTGTAAAGATGTAATAAAATGTTAAAACTTTGGCAAAGTTTGAACAACATTGATGAGTTTATTTATGAAGTAATTTTTTTATGAGAAGTATCCTATTAATGTAAAACTAAAATGCAATTATCTCTTATTGAAATTACTTACTTACTTACCTTGGAGAAATCAGCCTATGCTTACAAAAGATAGCAAAAGTTTATTTATTTTTTTTTGTAATCTGCCCAGAGAGAAGAGTTTCAGTATTTCACAAGAGTAATCTTTTGTGGCATGTCCTAACTGGGATATATACTTGCATATTTAAAATGACCAAAAACAGTTCCTCATCTGATTATTTTAAGATTTATTGTTTATAATAAATAACTTATTCTCACTTTATTAGGTAACCAAACTGCGAACATTCATTTTTCTCAGGCATCCACAACGCTACATTATTCAAATAACATAATCTCTGATTAATATTTGATTTCGCCTTCCCAAGATCAGACCTTAAATTCAGGAAAACAAATTTTTTCCAAGATACCTTCTACATTTGAACTGTCTTTAAGTTTTCCCAGAGGACTATTGGGCAATGACAAAGAATTTTTTTCTTAACCTTACAAAAAGAAGAATGCTAGAAATAATTAGGTTTATTTGTTAAGCCCCTTCTTGATAAATAGCTCAACACTATCAAGAAATGCATAGGAAGATTTGTCAAATCAAACGAGAAGCTCAGCCTTCCCTAGGCTAATTTCGTACAGGCAAAATATTACAACATAAAGTTCAGTGATTGCATACTTTACAGAAAGGCCCTGGATATATGTCAACGTCCTCACTCTCTGTAATACGTTCTCACCCTCAGGGGAAACACTGATTAAATAAGACCAACATGGGCTTCCCTGGTGGTTCAGTGGTTAAGAATCCACCTGCCAATGCAAGGGACATGGGTTTGAGCCCTGGTCTGGGAAGATCCCACATACCATGGAGCAACTAAGCCCATGTGCCACATCTACTGAGCCTGCGCTCTAGAGCCCACGAGCCACAACTACTCAGCCTGCATGCCACAACTACTGAAGCCTGCGTGCCTAGAGCCCGTTCTCCACAACAAGAGAAGCCACCGCAATGAGAAGCCCGTGCACTGCAATGAAGAGTAGCCCCCTCTCGCTACAACTAGAGAAAGCCCGCGCATAGCAACGAAGCCCCAACGCAGCCAAAAATAAATAAATAAAATAAATGAATTTATTAAAAAAAAATAAGATCAACATCTTATTGCCTAATAGAAGATTTAAATTCTCTTTCTCGTTGAAACTGTTTGTTAAATTAACCGTAGATTAACCATAGCCACTTACTTTTACCCTCACCCAGTAGTCCACGATTTCCTCTCATGCTTTCCTAAAGACTCTGCTTAAGTTATAGGTGAGGTTCTGCCTTTAACAAAGAAAGACAGTCTCAGAGCCTCGTGGACAGAACTTTACCAGATACTCTTCACTCTTGATATTCAAAGAATGGACTTAGGGTCAGAGGCTGACAGAAGAGCTGACATTACATAGACAAGTATGAGATAGTACTAGAGGCTAAATCAGATTTTCAGGACTTCTTTTAGTTCAGAAATAGACAACTTCATGAAATCAAATTAATGACCCAAGGTTAGAGGAATAAGAATTAATTACATAGAACAGATTGAACTGAAACTGGAAATCTAATTTATGAATGTGGACATGTATTTTGGAAAATTATTGGCATTATCTTAATGTTCTATCTTCTGATGGGGAAAACCCTTTTAGCCTTCATGCTGATCTATCTCTAACCATCAATTTAGTTGGCTCCGATGTTGCAAACTAAATGAAACATTCTTTTAATGTTAGTTTGTTCTCCTTGGTCCTTCAGATTCAGGAAGAAACATTTTTTTCTGAGACTTTTTAATGGCACTAACATTATTTGCATGGGCTCAATAAGAATCTGTCCTCCCTTTTACTGGAATATAATCAGACAAATGGACAATACAACAGAGGCCAAATGTAGAGTGTCTTACTTAAAAATTAGCCTCACTTCATCAGATATGACAAGCCCCTTATTAAGGAGAAAGGGTTATAACTTCATATCTGAAGCTAATACTCAAAGCTTCTCCCAAGAAGTTGAACTAGGACCTGTTTGTGGCTTACAGGGCACCAACCTTATAGGCAGTAAAAAGGTCACTTGCTGGATAGCCAGGAACCTTAGCAGATTTGGGAAAACTAGAGGAAAGAAAAATTCACCAACTCTTATAAGTGCTAAAGATGAAACCAGTTTGGGACTTCCCTGGTGGCGCAGTGGTTAAGAATCCTCCTGCCAATGCAGGGGACACAGGTTCAAGCCCTGGTCCAGGAAGATCCCACATGCCGCAGAGCAACTAAGCCTGTGCGCCACAACTACTGAGCCTGTGCTCTAGAGGCTGCAAGCCACAACTACCGAGCCCACGTGCTGGCCTAGAGCCCATGCTCAGCAACAAGAGAAGCCACCACAATGAGAAGCTTGCGCACCACAACAAAGAGTAGCCCCTCTAACCTCAACTAGAGAAAGCCCGCGTGCAGCAAGAAAGACCCAATACAGCCAAAAATAAAAATAAATAAATAAATAAGAGTTTGGTTTCCTACCCTTAGAACAGAAGAGTAAATAAAAGCATTTAAGGAAGACCTCTGGAGTGATGAAGCCATTGAAATGCTCTCCTAGGTAACTTAATAAATCATAGAAGTTGATTCTCTGGCTTTATCAATGACAGTTGTTCAGCACAGTTATAGCACTAGATTTGCTATCTATAGACAAGAAGGCTTTTACATGCTAATTAAAAGTTTTTCTAGCTTATGTCAATGAATCAGGCCCAAATACAATGCCTTTTGTGATCATGAAAAATCTTTGGAGATTATTTATGATAACAAAGGAACTGCCATACTGGAGCACCATCTAACATCCACCCACAGAATACCAAATTCTCTGGGGGTATACACATTCGTTTTCATTCACTATTAGTGATTAGGATATTTGGAAACTCTGTAAGGATAGACATTAACTTATCAAAAACTGTGAGTGATGTGAATAATTATTTTTCTAAAATTTCAAGCAAATTCTGTCCTGTATAGATGCAAAAGTTTCTGTTCATTATAATCCAGAAGTTACAATTTTATTGTCCTGTAGGGCATTAACTAGCTTTGTATGTGATTCAGAAATCTTATTCCAGCATATTTCTTTTAGTAACTAAAATACTTTTGATACTCCTACACTTCTATAAATCAGCTTTACCATCCTGCAGCTTCCCACATTAAGGAAATCATTAATCATTAATGAATCAAAATAATCTTAAGGTATTCACCCTAAAAAATTATGCTTAAAAGAAAATAGAAAAATGCAGCAGTTTGTTCTTATTCATTAGTGGGACTCTCCTGTTTCCTCTTTTCTTATGATTTTCAATATTTTTACAGTAATCATAAATCCATAGAAAAAGACAACTCAGTAATTCTTTTTGAGCGTGTGTAGTTTGGAGTCACTATATGTATTAAGATATGGCTGAAGGGACTATGGTGTGTGTGTGTCTATATACAGTGCAGAAAAAAGGTTGAGCACCACTGGGGCAACCTTTCAACTTTACAGACAACTTGCTATACAGAGAAACTTACTGCCTAATTTCCAATGAGTTGTCATTTCACTGATTATTACCTTCATAGCATATACATGCAAATTTGATGACATAAGTAATACAAATCAGTGTTTCCTCATAGTCTTAAGAGAGAAGTTTGTAAGACTTTTAAAGTAATTCAGTAAAATTCACAGCTATCTTTGTTAGATTTATCAAGAATTCATACTTGTGAGACCTCTGCAGAGCAACTTAACATAACATTAGGCACACGCAGGCCTTCAAACTATCCATTTGTGACTAATAATAGTGATCTGGGAAGAGGAAGGTTAGCAGGAGGAAATCTAGGAAGGGACCAGTGGCTGGTGCCCATGGAAATTCTACACATATATCCTTGGGGTTTGTCTCCAAGAAGTTATTCAATGAAACAGTGAGGTCAAGTCAGATGAGAAGATTACCAATCGCTCCATCTCCTGCTCCCTGAGTCTCTCCTCCCTCTGCCGCCGGTGATAATCCATCAGGTCGTCTCGTCCTGAAATGGAGCTAATGCTGCTTTTCCGTTCCCGAAGGACAGGCTGGGGGGTTCCTGAGGCCTGTCTGAGGCTGTCCGGATCGGCATCATCAAACTCAACAGACCCACACGAGTAGTTCCTCCTGGCCGCAAACGCTCTGTCAAGCTCTCCGGGAGGGAAGGAATGACCTGGGCTGGTCCCCAAGTAGGAAGCCCTATCCAGGTCATCAGAGGTACAGGAGGAGGTGGAGGCCAGCAGCATCTTCCGGGCCACTCGAGGACTGGCAGGGACGCTGAGGGTGGAACTCACATAAGGATTGCCCTCAGAGGCAGAGGTTTTATAGGGTAAAGCTCCTGAGCTCAAAGAAGAAAAATTCAGGTAATTGTCATTGTCTGTGATGCTATGAGGTAGATCCTTTTCCCCCAGTTTCGTTCGTTTGTAATTGCCCAGAGAGCTTCTTGGAGGCAAACTGAGCGGTGCCAGCTGGTTCTCTGTGGCTCTGTGCAGCCTGGGGAGAGATCGGCTGTAGGCGCCCATGTGACTGAGGCTGCTGCCCGAGTACTTCCTAGTTCTTAAACTGATGTTTTCAGATGCCAGATCCTTGTGTCTGGTCACCTTGGGCTGAAGTGTCAGGTTGTCCTGGATGCTTATTTTCCTGGCTTGCTTTGGGCTTGAAGGCATGCTGGCTGCCCCTGACCTACCGATGGGCAAGGAGCCAGTATCGCCCAGGGAACTTCCATTCCACATGGTCAGGAGTGAGCCGGATGCTTTTCGGCCTTCCAGCCCTCCAAGAAAGTAGACATTGTCGTGGGATTTATTCCTTGAGCTGTATTTGGAATAGGGAGGCTTCTCTGAAAGCCTCAAGGACCTTTCAGTGTCCCGGCCTGTCAAATGATCAAAGTCTGTTCTCCCAAGTGGATATCCGCTAAGAGAGGGTGAAGTGCTGCGTAAAGGGGTGGGAGGTTTCACGGAAATATTTTTGTCATTTCCGTCACAAGAGAACTGCTTGGTTCCCTGGATTTTGGCCAAGGAGGGGCTACTTCTGACACTGGTTCCCAAAGGAGAAGGGCTTCTTTTAGCAGGCACAGGTTGTGAGAGGGTCAAATAGGAACCAGAATAGTCTCCATTGGTTTTAAATCTCAGACTGGAAGAATATTTCTTCGGGCTCAGGCTCTCCATCATGTTTTGGGAATCGTTTTCGAGGGAATTCGCCACAAAGCCCGCCTCTAAGCTACCATTCTGTAAATCCAGCTGCTTTTGCATGTGGCTCTGCTCTGCCATAATCTTGTTGGAATCTGTAAAGGAAAAAAAAAGAGAAAGCTTTACTTAACAAAGAAGATTTCAAAAGACGAACCACATTTTTCAGCCTACATCAGTACAAATAGCTTTGCAGTCCAATCTGTTGTAATTAACACAAACGTTGTTTTAGTAATAAACCTAGAAAAGCTGTCTTGCAAAATGAAGATGAATAAAGATCACTGATCTGGGATGTTTCTTGTACAAAAGACAAATAACTCAAGAGGACATCAATGAAATTTGAGAGGGACAAATCCCTAACCAAGTACAAGTGCAAGATGAGGTTGGTACCTAAAAAAGACAATGTCCCTTTAGTTTTCTAGTCCGTGGAGGACCACCTGCTTCCTGAGTACCTAGCAAAAACCCAAAGGGATGCTGCAATGGGCCTTCCTTTAGATGTCTCTGCAAGAATCATTAACCGCTCAGAAGTTAAGTCCTGAGGAAACTACATTCACATTCTGGCAGAGAAAGAAAATTTTGTGTTAGACGCTGATCAATAACATGAGGGTTAGAAGATGATTCTTTAAAGGGGGACTATGAGAGTTACCTTCTCAACAAAAAGACATAATAAAGGCTCCCGCATCCACCAGAGAAACGTAGGTAATAGTAGAGGAAGAAGTGTTCCCCATATTCCTGACATATCAGGGTCAGGGTGGAGTAGTTAAAAACCTGAAACTGACGCATCCTTCAAGTTCCCAGGCATCCCAGAGGCACCATGATCATCCTTGATCTAACTCTCTCCTCTCATGGAAACACCTTTCTCCTCTTGCACCCATCCGAACCCACCCATTCTTCCAGGATCAGATTAGGATTCTATTTTCCACGATGAAAAGAAAATTTTTTTAATGGATGTACCCATAAGAATATGTTGTGGACCCTAGTTTGAACAATATTAACCTAAGAAACTGCAGTTTTAGTCTATGAAAATGTCTTTTTAATCACAAATTATCACTGTAAATGTGAAGCCTTATATTTCAAACGGATAAAAATATTTTCTTTAAGTTATCATCAAAGTGAAAACACAATTTAAACATAAATTTGAACTCAGGTACTGCTAAGACGGTCCTCCAACTCCTTAGGCACCTCAAACACTGGTTACTGCATCTCTGCACTATATGTAAACAGTATTACTTATGGTTAGTAATCAATATCATAATGTGTGACCAAGACACAAGTTTAAGGCAGAGGGTTTTCTAGTATTTCTATCGTATCTCCAGCCCCTCCTGACTCCCATCGCCCCAGAGGTGAGACACTCAATGAACGCAAGTTTTCAATGTCCATCACAGCCTTCCCCACTCCCTCCCAGCCACAGATGGAGGACCTTCACCTTGCTTGCTCAGCCTCAGAGATTTCCTGGGCAAATGCAGGCAGCCCAATAAGGAACTGCTTCTTACCCAGAGAGTGGGGCAAAGAAACAGTTTGGCTGCTTAAATCCTAGAGATGGGCTGAGTCCTCCTACCCCTCAAAGCTGCAGCTTCCCACAGGAAGCTCTGCTTTGGGTACCTTATCCTCCAACCCAAAGCCCTACCCTGATGGATAAAAGCATGATTGTCTTTTGAAGTGGATCTCAAAAAAATGTTTGAGATTCTCCTTTAGAATTGCCTCCCAGCTGGGATCTGGCCCTGCCCTCTGGCTCTTGCCAGGTCTTTCATTCCTCGGGGACAGTGCCATCTCTGCATCCAGGAAAAATGTCCCTCTCAGCAATTGTCCGCCACTACCAGTTCTGACCTCGAAGGCAACACCAGTCTGCTTTGAGCTATATCTCACCATGCCCCCTTGGAAGACTGAAACCACGATGATCTCTAGTCTTGGTTCCTTCTATTCCCGACTAACTTTATCACATGCTGGTCTGCTATGTTGAAATTCCAGAAAACATTGGTCAATTCCCTCAAGTTAAATGTTTTTGAATTGAGGAGACAAGGAAGTAGGTGGATCCTGGGAACATTACCATGTTATTTATTAAAGGGGAAAAAACACCTTAATTGCCCCCAAAATAAGGGAGAAAATCAAAAGCTATAGCATATCATATGAGTGAATATTAAGCCATTTAAAATCTTATTTCAAGGTATGTTTATAGCATTAAAAATACATTAATATAATGTTAAGTAAATTTTAAAAACCACACATACAATGAGTGCAGTCTTATATATACACCCACAAATACACATGGATTACACATAGATGTTCAAGTGAAAATCTGGGGAATCATCACTGATCCCCTCTATCACTATATCCTCTATCCTCTACCATCTCTATCACTTCTCTATTCCCTCCTTCCTCATTTTATCCATCAACAAATCCTATCAATATTGTCCTTAATCCATAGTTTCAATCTGATCATTTCTGGATATTTCCACTGTTACCCCCCATTACAAGCCAATATCTTCTCTTCCCTTGTCCATATGCGTATTCTATAACAAGAACAATGGAATAAAAGAAATCACACCAGTGATTTTTAATTCACCTTTCTCAAACTAGTTTGTATGTTCCACATTTTATACAATGTGTTTGGGTTACCTTAACAATGAAGAAAAAAAATTAGTGTAAAATATTAGCATACAATCTGCAGCAATACTTCATTTTTAAGTTGATTAGACTCTTATTTTCCTAAGCTCTTGTCCAATTTTTGATCCAGATATTAACTCTTCCGAAAAAGGTTACTTTAAAGAACTTCTTCATCAGACTAAATACGTAAATATTTGAAGACTTCAACATTTTTTCCAAATTTTCTAAATGACTCAGGCAAAAATGACAATTATGCAAATTTACCCATTCCATACTTTATGCATCTGAAAAACTGCAAAATCAAACATAACACCTAACCTAATATGAATAAAGTGAACAGAGTGGTTACAAAAAAAGTCTCCAGGGCTTCCCTGGTGGCGCAGTGGTTGAGAGTCCGCCTGCCGATGCTGGGGACACGGGTTCGGGCCGCAGTCCGGGAAGATCCCACGTGCCGCGGAGCGGCTGGGCCCATGAGCCATGGCCGCTGAGCCTGCGCATCCGGAGCCTGTGCTCCGCAACAGGAGAGGCCACAACAGTGAGAGGCCTGCGTACCGCAAAAAAAAAAAAAAAAAAAAAGTCTCCAGATGTTTGCTGAATATGGCTTAGATGATATATTTAGTATTCTCATTTTTTAATGTAGTTATTAGATTATTTCATTACTTGGAGTGATTCTGCTTATTGTATAGAAAAAAATTAAAATCCTAACAGGTAGTTTCAGGTTCCTCATTCATTGACTAGGTATTAAGTGCCTACCATGTATCGGACTTCAGCTTAACAGGCACTAGTGTTGCTCACTATTATTCCTGTTCTCTCCTTTCAGAAACAAAGCAGTGCTGTTCTGTCTCATCCCCATGACATTAGGTGTGGCTATGTCCCTTGTTTCGATCAATGAAACAGGAGAGAAAGTGACATGTCAGTTCCAAGCTGAAACACCAAGAGCTGGAGCATGATTCGCCATCTCCATCCCCTGCTAAGATGACTCACTTGTATCCAAGTCTTAGCCTACCTCCCTCAGTGAGGGCAATAGAGAGCAGGGTCTCTGCCAATCCAAGATCGTCTTAAGCCACTGAGATTCGGGAGTTGTGTGTTACTGTGGAGGTGTTAATCTTCATTAAGTGCCTACTATAAACCAGGCTTTAAGCTAGGCCCTGGAAAATATGTGGTCAAAGATACCATTTCCTGCCTTCACATAGCTCACAGTCCAAAGGGGAAAACACACATATGAATAAATGCTATATGGTGTGATGCATGCCTTGATAGAGGATTGATTGACAGATCGGTAAAGGAGCATGGAGAGGGGCTAACCCAGTGAGACTGGTAGTCTGGGGAAGTTATCATGGAAAGAAATGACAATGGAGTTAAGTCCTATTGAAGAAAGGGAATCTGATGGGTATTCTCCAATGGTAGCATAAAGCCACCTCCACACCTAAAATTTTGTGGTTTTAAAAATATAAACAAAATCTCAAGCCCATCTAAGGTCAGACTACTGGTACATCCAGCAAACATCCTGTCTCTGACAGAATTAATAACAAAAATTGTGTAGGAAAAAAGCAACAGTTATTTTCTATATTTAATAACTATGTATTTCTCTCTCATAGTTCTCTAAATCCTTTCCCATCTCCACCACCATGTAAGATATGCTCTCTGGGGTCCAAGTCTATGCCTATCTTAAGTGTGGTTTAAATTGGACAGCAATCCTCCAACCATTTAGGATATTTTAGATAAGGATACAAAGGGAAATCCATAAGTGAGATGTTAGAATAACAAGAAAAAAATTAAAGCCAGTTAGTGGGGAAGACTTTGGTTATAAAGTAGTGCATACAAAATAGGAAACAGAGCTAAGATAGTGCAGAGTTAGCCATCCAGAAAGCAAGGCAGAGCAGATGCTGTTTAATGGAAGTCAGAAGCTAAGCACTGAACCCAAACTCTGCATTTTCAATATTTGCTCTAACGGCACAGAATTGAGGGTTTATGTCAAAAAGGATACTTAAAAGCTTAATTTTTGACTCAGCAGCATAGGACATTAATGTCATTTTAGATAATAAAATGTATTAATGTATTTCAACCGGTTTGCAGTTGCAAATGCTACTTAATCACCCAAACAAAATATTACCAAATATCATTCCCTCTTCCAACAAAACTACATAGTATCAAACTACTAAAGGGTATTCTTACTACCCTACAGGGTGGCAACACTTGGCCCCTCTCTCCTCCTCACATACACTTTTTTTTTAATCAAAAAATTTAATTAGTGGGAATTCCCTGGGGGTCCAGTAGTTAGGACTCCATGCTTCCACTCCAGGGGGCACAGGTTCGATCCCTGGTCAGGTAACTAAGATTTCTCATGCCTCGCAGCTCAGCCAAAACTCACCATGGCCAAAAAATGTAATTATTGACGCAGTTTAGTTGGCCAAACAAAATATAACACCAGAATATTCCACAGTAGTACTAGCTGGAAGATCAGCTTTACAGTCTCTAGGGAAGAGACAAGCAGGACATTTGCAAATAATAAACCACATCTGAGAAACAGCCATGCAACATTTCTCCACCACACATATTGCAGAAGAAAGCTACAGATGATCTGGAGGGAAGAACATTCCAGAGAATATTTTAAGATATTCATGTTTGATACCCTGGTTTTTCAGTTCAACCTTATTGGGTCCGTTAAGGATGTGTAAAAAGTTGTACACTTAAAGATTTATCATCAAGTATAAACATGTAATTCACTCATTTTCCTGAAGCTGAGTTTACCATAGCTGAGTACATATGTATGTATACTTGTGTCAATTTGAGATCTCTTAATCCCATAAATCAATTCAACTCAAAAGGTGGAGAATCACACAGGTGGTCTTTCTGACCCTAGGAGTGACAATAATGGTTCATGATACCTCTCTCTCCTTCCCCAGTTCCAGGGTGTTCTTTTCATTGCGGATGAGATCACACGAGTGGAGGCCTAGAGGTGGGAAAAGCATAGGGAAATGTAGAACAGGAAGCAGTAATGTACTCTGAATGAGGATGAGAGCTAAGGCAAGGAGAGTAGAGGCAGGAGGGCAGAGGATACAATGGGAGAGACTGGGTATAATTCCCCAGCAGTGAGGGAGAGAGCAACGCGATGGAGCCCTGCAGACACTGTATTAGAGACTGCAGCTGAGGTTAGGAAAAGAAAGCAGAGGAAGAACTAGGGCTGTGAGAGGTGAAAGGGCACACTGCAAGAGGTGTTGTCAAAGTGACACACAAGAGAGAGGGCGGCCGGAGAGAGGTCTATGTTAACACATGTAAGAAAGGTGAGGAATTCTCCGAGGTTTCTAGCCTGGCTTCTTGATCTCCGCTGGTGTATTTCTTTTTGCTTTCCTGTACATTTTATGTAAACAAAAAAGAAGTCTGATGGAAATTATAAAATCACTGCATTATGTTATTGTGGAAGTAAAACAGCCCCAAGGGCACTAACGGCTCCATATACTGCACGCATACGCACAGAAACAGAACCGGTGTGGAGAAGGGAAGAAGGCATCTGGTGCCCATCTGAAAGAAGAGACAACACCGGGTCGTCTAAACAGGAAAGAAGTTAATGTGTGTTGAAACATTTGGGCTTACTTTCCAATCCATAAATTTAATCCCTCCAGAGCTCTCTTGTTATTTTATCACCTGAAACGTATATCATCTCATTGTCGATTAGAAAATGCCAGGAGTCATTTAGAGATCTCTGGAAGGTACCACGGAAAGTCACGGTACATTCTCCCTTAAGAAGAAAATTATAGGAAAAACTAATCTCAGGGATCATGTTTGAAAGTTTCTTGGTAGATTCTTTCCTCTTTGCCACAATGCTGGTATATGTTTTAAAATATAATTCTCCTGCTCCATTTGTACCAAATAACACCACAGTGAAGCTAATCCCATCCAAACTGTAAGTCACTGATGGTGACTTCAGAGCACTGTGATGGCCAGAGTTGTAGGGATCTTGGTTTCAAGATAATGAATATACACCCAGGGAGCAAAGTTTTAAAAAACGAACAAATTAAAATGAAGTATTTACTGTGCTGTGTTGTGTGTGTTGCATTAGAAGTAGGAGTCTTAAAGTCTGGCCTATATATATAAATGCAGTTTTCCAGGTAATTTATACCAAGAGTTTGGAGGATTCTTAAATTATACAACACTTTACTTGTCATTTTACATCGCCGTGCACAAACACTTCTCAGGATCACCCAATATAGCAGGAATTAATCAAAGGGGGAGTGCAAGAGCAAGTGATAGGAAAGTGGAAATCTTTTCACATGGCTGGGGAAAGGGGATGGATGTAGATTACAGAAGCAAATTCAGAAAAAGAATCTTACCCAAAAAATCAGGAGGGTTTAGGCTAAAATTTCCACTTTATGAAAAAGGTTGAGTCTCTGTTTTTCTTATGAGGGGCCTTAGAGCTGAGGTGCTGGCTCTGGGAGCACATTTTGCCACAGACAGTGGTTGATGCCTGGTGTTTCAAACTCTCCCAGCACACTGGTGGTCCACAGGCTGGCCTCTTTCAGCACTGACGTTTACGGTATGGCAATGTTTTAAAGCACGTACTGATGACACGTAATTGAATTCAGACACCAGCTTAGAGCAGTCTGTCAGAAGCAGTGCCATTGGGGAGGTGGAGGTGGGGGGGGCGGCAGTTCTGTGGTGACCAGTGGTGCCTGAGGGAAGAAGCTTTTAGAGGACTGAATAGGAAAAACTAAGAAATCTATTTCAGCCCCAAACTCCAAGCTTAAGAATGGAGAACAATGGACACAAAAACCTCCCTCTTCTCCCACTAATCCCAACATGGAAACATGATGAAGGGGGAGGGGGACTACTTAGAAGCTTCAGGAACAACCACTTCCTTCTCTAGCAATATTCTCATTTCAGACATCCAAAAGCAGCCTGTTTTCCCCACCCTCCGTTATCCAAACACCATCCTCAGTTAAACAAACCCTCAGTCCTCTGGACTCCGCCTTTGCAAATATACCCTCCTTTTTCACAAGTATTTCCTTTCATCACTAAATCCTCAGCCTCCTGCTTCTCTACACACAAGCCACACCTCTCCACACAGCCCCACACCCACTGGCAAACACCTTCCCAGATCCTCTCTTCTTCAAATATCCCCTCCTATGCACAGGTTTTGTTTTGTTTTTTAATTTATTTATTTTACTTATTTATTTTGGCTGCTTTGGCTCTTTGTTGCTGTGCGCGGCTTTCTCTAGTTGCGGAGAGCGGGGGCTACTCTTCGTTGTGGTGCGTGGGCTTCTCATTGCGGTGGCTTCTCTTGTTGCAGAGCACGGGCTCTAGGTGCTTGGGCTTCAGTAGTTGTGGCACGTGGACTCTAGAGCACAGGCTCAGTAGTTGTGGCGCACAGGTTTAGTTGCTCCGCGGCACATGGGATCTTCCCAGACCAGGGCTCAAACCCATGTCCCCTGCATTGGCAGGTGGATTCTTAACCACTGCACCACCAGAGAAGCCCCCATGCACAGGTTTTGTAAGCATCCCTAAATCTGGACCTTCCCACTGTCTCAACATCCATCCCCACAGAACTTCATCTCCCATTCATGCAACCTGGCCTCCTAAACTCTGTTCCTTTAAACTCTTCCTCCACACTCAAGATTTTACGTCTCAGCGCAGGGAAGAAAAAAACAAAAACCATAAAACCAAACTTCTCTTAGTGGACACTGAGCCCTTATTGGTTTTTTGCAAATAAACAGAGCAGCAAATGGATTCTCATTCCTCATTCCTTGCGCCATGTTCTCTGTCATTTAAAGATCAGCCTTTTTGAACAAAATAATTATTATCTACTAGATACATGCAGATACATTGATAATCTCCAAGGAGGGCATTTTTATCTCTCAAAAGGACCCAAGAATAAGGAGGATGTTTTGTTCTTTCAGATTGAGCCTGTTACAACAGTAAATCTTACTGTATGCAGACAGACACACGTTCACAGACACACAGAGACAGACATACACTGCCCACATGCCCATAGCAGTCTAAAAGGCACAAAGACTGTGTGACTGTCAGAGGAGGCTCTTCAGAACCCAGGCAAGTTGAGGCATCCTCAGAATTTGCCAGGTGTCGGGGTGATGCATGGCAGGCTGGGGAGAAAGGGAGGACCACTGGAATGCTGATATGATCTCAGGACACTGATTACACAGTTCCTTTCTTGGTTTTCTTGTTTTCCCTTTTGAATTTTTACTTTATTATGTTCTGAAAACAACTAAAAGAAGAGGTAAGGGAGACCATTAAGGAAAGAACAAAAGTATCAGATGATGCCACAGGGAGGAAGGGAGCACAGAAGGGACTGGGGCGTGATGGGGAATAGGGGGAGGACATGAGAGATGGAAGAAGTGATGACAAAAAGTAAAAAAAAAAAAAAAAGTTTCGGCTTCTTCCTATCACAATAAATCAGTCTAGCCCATGGTACCATTCCTTTCTGTCATCTCCAGCCCACTGAAGTCTAAGCTCTGTCAAAAGAAGTCCAGACGGCATCCAATGTTTCTTAAAGGTAATCACAATCAATAGCAAAAAACATATTCAAATGAGGATCTTTATCTCCTGTAACAGAGGTTCCTTTTAAATAAGTCTAGATTGTTTTATATGAGGAATTCTTAAGAATCTTAGAGGACTCTTGTAAAGAGGGTAAAACATCAATAGGGATGTTTAAACCATTTTGTGCCAGTCCCTTGAATAAGACTTGTCTGCCTGAACTTTAAAATATTCTTTAGACCACCCAAGGAATTTGGCTGCATGCTTCCTGTGATAACTCTTTCCAGCCTGTGAGGAAGGCAGGGGAAGAAGGACAGAAAGCAGGAAAAACCTCAAAAAAATCTGGGTCATTCAAATTCCCTTCCCACTTGCAAAACTCCTGACTTTTATCTAAATATTCAAGATGTGACTTTTACCAATTGGACTCACATTTGTGTTTATATCATTATTAAAACAGCTTTTCAATTCTGCAGCCTGTGGAACGAAAACCACACTCACAGAAAGAAAGACAAAATAAAAAGACAGAGGACTATGTACCAGATGAACGAACAAGATAATCCCCCCCACAAAAAAATAAATGAGGTGGAGATAGGCAACCTTCCAGAAAAAGAATTCAGAATAATGATAGCGAAGATGATTCAGGACCTCGGAAAAAGAATGGAGGCAAAGATCAAGAAGACACAAGAAATATTTAACAAAGACCTAAAAGAATAAAAGAACAAACACCTAGAAGAACAAACAGAGACTAACAATGCAATAACTGAAATGAAAAATAGACTAGAAGGAATCAATAACAGAATAACTAGGGCAGAAGAATGGATAACTGACTTGGAAGACACAATGGTGGAATTCACAGCTGTGGAACAGAATAAGAAAAAAGAATGAAAAGAAATGAAGACAGCCTAAGAGACCTCTGGGACAACATTAAATGCAACAACATTCACATTATAGGGGTCCCAGAAGGAGAAGAGAGAGAGAAAGGACCCGAGAAAATATTTGAAGAGATTATGATTGAAAACTTCCCTAACATGGGAAAGTAAATTGCCACCAAAGCCCAAAAAGTGCAGGGAGTCCCAGGCAGGATAAACCCAAGGAGAAACACACTGAGACACACAGTAATAAATTGGCAAAAATCAAAGACAAAGAAAAATTACTAAAATCAACAAGGGAAAAACGACAAATAACATACAAGGGAACTCCCACAAGGTTAACAACTGATTTCTCAACAGAACCTCTACAAGCCAGAAGGAAGTGGCATGATAATATTTAAAGTGATGAAGGGGAAGAACCTACAAACAAGATTACTCTACCCAGCAAGGATCTCATTCAGACTTGACGGAGAAATCAAAAGTTTTACAGACAAGCAAAAGCTAAGAGAATTCAGCACCACCAAACCAGCTCTACAACAAATGCTAAAGGAAATTCTCTAAGTGGGAAACACAGGAGAAGAAAAGGACCTACAAAAACAAACCCCCAAAACTTAAGAAAATGGTAATAGGAACATACATATTGATAATTACCTTAAATCTAAATGGATTACATGCTTCAACAAAAAGACACAGGCTCTCTGAAAGGATACATAAACAAGACCAATCTGTATGCTGTCTAAAAGAAACCCACTTCAGACCTAGGGACACATACAGACTAAAAGTGAGGGGATGGAAAAAGACATTCCATGCAAATGGAAATAAAAAAAAGCTGGAGTAGCAATATTCATATCAGATAAAACAGACTTTAAAATAAAGAATGTTACAAGAGACAGGAAGGACACTGCATAATGATCAAGGGATCAATCCAAGAAGAAGATATAACAATTATAAATATTTATGCACCCAACATGGATCACCTCAATACATAAGGCAAACGCTAACAACTATAGAGGAGGAAATCAACAGTAACACAATAACAGTGGGAGACCTTAACACCTCACTAACACCAATGGACAGATCACCCAGACATAAAATGAATAAGGAAACACAAGCTTTAAATGACACAATAGACCAGATAGATTTAATTGATATTTATAGAACATTCCATCCGAAGACAGCAGATTATACTTTCTTCTCAAGTGCACACAGAACATTCTCCAGGATAGATCACATCTTGGGTCATAAATCAAGCCTCAGTAAATTTAAGAAAACTGAAATCATCTCAAGCATCTTTTCCAACCACAACCCTATGAGATTAGAAATCCATTACAGGGAAAAAAATGTAAAAGACACAAACACATGGAGGCTAAACAATACGTTACTAAAGGACCAAGAGATCACTGAAGAATTCAAAGAACAAATCAAAATATACCTAGACACAAATGACAACAAAAACATGACGATCCAAAACCTACGGGATGCAGCAAAAGCAGTTCTAAGAGGGAAGTTTATAGCAATACAAGCCTACCTCAAGAAACAAGAAAAATCTCAAATAATCTAACCTTACACCTAATGCAACTAGAAAAAGAACAAAGTCTAAAGCTAGTCGAAGGAAAGAAATCATAAAGATCAGAGCAGAAATAAATGAAATAGAAACAAAGAAAACAATAGCAAAGATCAATAAAACTAAAAGCTGGTTCTTTGAGAAGATAAACAAAATTGATAAACCTTTAGCCAGACTCATCAAGAAAAAGAAGGAGAGGACTCAAGTCAATAAAATTAGAAATGAAAAAGGAGAAGTTACAATGGACACTGAAGAAATACAAAGCATCCTAAGAGACTACTACAAGCAACTCTATGCCAATAAAATGAACCACCATGAAGAAATGGACAAATTCTTAGAAAGGTATAACCTTCCAAGACTGAACCAGGAAGAAACAGAAAATATGAACAGACCAATCACAAGTAATGAAATTGAAACTGTGATTAAAAATCTTCCAACAAACAGAAGTCCAGGACCAGATGGCTTCACAGGTGAATTCTATCAAACATTTAGACAGGACCTAACACCCATCATTCTCAAACTCTTCCAAAAAACTGCAGAGGAAGGAACACTTCCAAACTCATTCTATGAGGCCACCATCACCATCACTATCTCCCTGATCCCAAAACCAGACAAAGATACTACAAAAAAAGAAAATTACAGACCAATATCACTGATGAATATAGATGAAAATATCCTCATCAAAATATTAGCAAACAGAATCCAACAACACATTAAAAGGATCATACAACATGATCAAGTGTCTTCTTTGAAGAAATCAATGTGATACACCATATTAACAAATTGAAGAATAAAAACCATATGATCATCTCAATAGACACAGAAAAACCTTTTGACAAAATTCAACACCCTTTCATGATAAAAACTCTCCAGAAAGTGGGCATAGAGGGAACATACCTCAACATAATAAAGGCCATATATGACAAACCCACAGCAAACATCATTCTCAACGGTGAAAAACTGAAAGCATTTCCTCTAAGATCAGGAACAAGACAAGGATGTCTACACTTGCCACTATTATTCAACATAGTTTTGGAAGTCCTAGCCACAGCAATCAGAGAAGAAAAAGAAATAACAGGAATCCAAACTGGAAAAGAATAAGTAAAACTGCCACTGTTTGCAGATGACATGATACTATACATAGATCATGCTAAAGATGTCGCCAGAAAACTACTAGAGCTAATCAATGAATTGGGTAAAGTTGCAGGATACAAAATTAATGCACAGAAATCTCTTGCATTCCTATACACTAACAACAAAAGATCAGAAGAGAAATTAGGGAAACACTCCATTTACCATTGCAGGAAAAAGAATTAAAAACCTAGAAATAAACCTACTTAAGGAGGTAAACAACCTGTACTCAGAAAACTATAAGACACTGATGAAAGAAATCAAAGATGACACAAACAGATGGAGAGATATACCATGTACTTGGATGGGAAGAATCAATACTGTGAAAATGACTGTACTACCCAAAGCAATCTACAGATTCAATGCAATCCCTATCAAATTACCAATGTCATTTTTTACAGAACTAGATCAAAAAATTGCATAATTTTTATGGAGATAAAAATGACCCTAAATAGCCAAAGCAATCTTGAGGGAAAAAAATGGAGCTGGAGGAATCAGACACCCTGACTTGAGACTATACTACTAAGCTACAGTAATCAAGACAGTAAGGTACTGGCACAAAAACAGAAATATAGATCAATGGAACGGGATAGAAAGTCCAGATATAAACCCAGACACCTATGATCAACTAATCTATGACAAAGGAGGAAGGATATACAATGGAGAAAAGACTGTCTCTTCAAGAAGTGGTGCTGGGAAAACTGGACAGCTACATGTAAAAGAATGAAATTAGAACACTCCCTAACACCATACACAAAAATAAGCTCAAAATGGATTAAAGACCTAAATGTAAGACCGGACACTATAAAACTCTTAGAGGAAAACATAGGAAGAACACTCTTTGACATAAATCACAGCAAGATCTTTTGTGACCCACCTCCTAGGGTAATGGAAATAAAAACAAATGAAACCTAATGAAACTTAAAACCTTTTGCATAGTAAAGGAAACTATAAACAAGATGAAAAGACAACCCTCAGAATGGGAGAAAATATTTGCAAATGAATCAATGGACAAAGGATTAATCTCCAAAATATATAAACAGCTCATGCAGCTCAATATTAAAAAAACAAACAACCTAATCAAAAAATGGGCAGAAGACCTAAACAGACATTTCTCCAAAGAAGACATACAGATGACCAAGAAGCACATGAGAAGCTGCTCAACATCACTAATTATTAGAGAAAGGCAAATCAAAACTACAATGAGGTATCACCTCACACTGGTTAGAATGGGCACCATCAGAAAATCGACAAACAACAAATGCTGGAGAGGGTGTGGAGAAAAGGGAACTCTCTTGTACTGTTAGTGGGAATGTAAATTGATACTGCCACTATGGAAAACAGTATGGAGGTTCCTTAAAAAACTAAAAATAGAATTACCATATGACCCAGCAATTCCACTACTGGGCATATACCCAGAGAAAACCATAATTCAAAAAGACACTTGCACCCCCATGTTCATTGCAGCACTATGTACAATAGCCGGGTCATGGAAGCAACCTAAATGTCCATTGACAGACAAATGGATAAAGAAGATATGGTACATATATACAATGGAATATTACTCAGCCATAAAAAGGAACGAAACTGAGTTATTTGTAGCGAGGTGGATGGACCTAGAGTCTGTCATACAGATTGAAGTAAGTCAGAAAGAGAAAAACAAATACTGTATGCTAACACATATACATGGAATTAAAAAAAAATGGTTGTGATGAACCTACGAGCAGGACAGGAATAAAGACGCAGACATAGAGAATGGACTTGAGGACACGGGGAGGGGGAAGGGTAAGCTGGGAGGAAGTGAGAGAGTGGCATGGACATATATACACTACCAAATGTAAAATAGATAGCTAGTGGGAAGCAGCTGCATAGCACAGGGAGATCAACTCGGTGCTTTGTGACTACCTAGAGGGGTGGCATAGGGAGGCTGGGAGGGAGACGCAAGAGGGAGAGGATATGGGGATATATGTATACATGTAGCTGATTCACTTTGTTGTACAGCAAAAACTAACACAACATTATAAAACAATTATACTCCAATAAAGATATTAAAAAAAAAAGGAAAAAAGACACACGCACCCCAATGTTCATTGCAGCAACAGCCAGGTCATGGAAGCAACCTAAATGCCCATCGACAGACAAATCGATGAAGATGTGGTACATATATACAATGGAATATTACTCAACCATAAAAAGAACAAAATTGGGTCATTTGTAGAGATGTGGATGGACCTAGTGACTGTCATACAGAGTGAAGTAAGTCAGAAAGAGAAAAACAAATATCGTATATTAACGCATATATGTGAAATCTAGAAAAATGGTACAGATGAACCGGTTTGCAGGGCAGAAATAGAGACACAGATGTAGAGAACAAACGTATGGACACCAAGGGGGGAAAGCAGGGGGTGGGGATGTGGTGGGATGAATTGGGAGATTGGGATTGACATGTATACACTGATATGTATAAAATAGATTAATAAGAACCTGCTGTATAAATAAATAAATAAAATTTTAAAAACAGCTTTAGCAATATTTGAAGGAGACACAATATGAATGTAATAAGTATATATATATATATATATATATATATATATATATATGTTATAAATTAAGTTCAACAGAATGATGCGGTAGGGAAGTTCTCAAATTAAAAGCATGCTGTCTCCGGACTTTCCTGGTAGTGCAGTGGTTAAGAATCCGTCTGCCAGTGCAAGGGACACAGGTTCAAGCACTGGTCCAGGAAGATCCCACATGCCGCAGAGCAACTAAGCCCCTGTGCCACAACTACTGAGCCTGTGCTCTAGAGCCCGCGAGCCACAACTACTGAGCCTGCGTGCCACAACTACTGAAGCCCGCGTGCCTAGAGCCCGTGCTCTGTGACAAGAGAAGCCACCACAGTGAGAAGCCCACGCACCGCAACCAAGAGTAGCCCCCACTCGCTACAACTAGAGAAAGCCCATGTGCAGCAACGAAGACCCAACACAGCCAAAAATAAATAAATAAATACATTTATTAAAAAAAAAAAAAAAAATGGTGTCTCCGATTACAGAAAATACAAAGAACAGAGGAATACATTAAACAACACTATGGAGACAGTATCACTTAAATCTAAAACATGTGGAAGTCTACAGAAAAATAACCAATGTCTTCAACCAGCAAATGACAAGGAAAAAAATAAGAGAGGGAACAGTTCTAGATTTAAAAAGAACCAGGAGATACACCAATTAACAATTAAATGCAATATGTAGACCTTGTAGACCTTGTTTGGATTCTGTTTTGAACAATCCAACTATTAAACAAAAATTTTATGTGACAATCAGAGAATCTGAAGACTGACTGGAAAAAAGATATTTTAATTACTGCCATTTTTGTTTTTAGGTGTGATAATGATTTGCTGTATTTTTTAAAAATCCTAAGCTCTTAGATTTATATTTTAAATTTTTTATGAATAAAATACTACAGTATTTGGAATCTGCTTTATAACAATCTATGTTTGGGGGGAAGTAAGGTCTACAGATGAAACAATATTAGCATATGTAGGTAACTGTTGAAACTGAATGATGGGTACATGAGATTTCACTGCATTATTCTTTTAATTTTTATGTATGTTTAAAATTTTCCATAATAAAAATATTTAAAAAGTAAAAGATGTGTGCATTCCGAAAACCAATATGAATAAAAATATATGAATATATACTGACTTAAAAACGATAGTGGCTCAGTTTACAAAGAAGGATGTGTTCATACAGTAGCTCCTTGCTGATTTTTTAAAAAGTACGAAATACTAACCTTCTGTCATATTGAATTAAGCTCCTAAAAGCAGATTTTTTTTTTTAAGTACCTTGGAGAAATCTGAAAGGAAATGCATTGTCTAGATTACAAGTATCAGGCCATTATATTTCGGATACTTGCAAGATAATGGTAGGTCACAGTAGCTAAATTTCACTACTATGCATATTCAAATAAAACCCACCTCTTCAGAAAGTTAAAATGTAAACACAAAAACTGACAAACCTGCCATATCTTGAAGAATTTCAGCCTCAAAAAACCATTAAAACACACACACACACCCTTCCATATTCATGCTAAGATAGAGACCAACATACTTTATAGATTCTTAAATTATGTGATGGCTTCTCTGAAAGTGGGAGAGTTCTTTAGGTAGGAAATTACAGACCCATATTTTCAGGGTTCTTTATAGAATCCTAAGATAGCTTTAGTTGAAGATAAAGGTTTCTAAAATTTTCCCAAGTAAAGCAAATATTTCCAGATGTTTCTTATTCCTGATCATTGGCATAATTCATCCCCGGGTTTAGGTGATTCTGACTGTAGCCTCTGAACAATCCTCCTGTATTATGTGATCACCACAGTGAGACAAAGCCAAGAAACAGAGTCATGGAATAACTAGGTTGGAGGTCTTGAATGTCTGTTTGCATCTGTGCTTCAGATTTACTTCCTGAAGCAGAGGGGTACTCCAGGAAAAAGCATCCTCTAAAACCAATTTATGCAAGAAAAATATTGACTCTGGGATCACATGGGGATGAAGATGCTCTCTCTTGACCCTGAAACCACCCCTAATGGGCTGGAATTGGAAGCTGAGAGTTGGTGGGAGCAAACTCTTATCTTTACAGCATCCTGTCCCCATTCCACACTACCGATCAAAATACATTCTCTTCAGAGTCAGCTTCTGTTTTTTCAAAGTAACATTCACCAAATCCAAACGTACTATTCTCCATTCCCTTACCCAATACTTGTGAACTGGGAATAGTCAGGGGATAAGTAGGCTCAGGATGGATGGAACAAACACAAGGTGACCACATCACCCATGGTCATAGTGTTTTTCCCTTTAACTCAAAAACTGAGTGGATGGGTTTTAAAAAAATACTATAAAGTAAACAAAACAAAACAATAATGATACCATCTCTTCATTACTTAACTGTAGGTTATGCAAAGTGGGTGTTATAGACAATATTTCCCTTTGTTGCGACCTACCTTTTTTAACCATTTATTTTGCTTGGAAGGAAAAGGAAAAAGGACTTGAACCAGCAGAGGTCAGTAAACAACTGACTACACTAAATTTAATCAATGCTGTTTTTTATATCTGACCAAAAGCCCTAATAAAGGAAATGGTTACATTAGGATGTTATTTTTATTGTCATGGCCAATCTAGCGCAAAAAATACGGGACAGACTGCCAGGAACATGAGTCAGGATACCCGACCCTCGTCCTGGTTCTGCCAAAATAACCAACAGAAGAAAGAGCCAGAGCAAATCCCTTGGCCCGTCTTCACCTTGTTTTAGTAGAGGTTTCTCCATATTTAAAATGGTGAGGGTGAACTAGATGTTCTTTCTGCTCCAACTTTCTAGGCTCCCATAGACACAGGTTAAATAACACAGGAGTGCCAGTTATACAACGCAGGAAATGGAAATGACTACAGAACAGAAACATGTTTTAGTGATAAGGTGGCAGCTAGCTACCTAACTGGGAAAAGATTGCACCGGTGCGGTTGCCCATGACATTCCAAGGGCATGGTAAATTATTTCAGCATAACGTAGTGGGAAGAAGGCCTGGTCAGAGTTATGTTAGTGTAATATAATACGGCTATTTGATTCGGCATGATGTATAAGAAATATTTTGTCTACATTCCCATGGCTTGCAATTTCCTTACTAAATATGTTTTCAAAAACCTACTTCTGCAATGATGTAAGCAGTGTGGCAGCCAGACCTCACTTCCCAGTCCCCTCTGAATATCTCTTGACTATGAAGCACTACTCAGGCTGCATCTGAACTGGACAAACAAACACAGAAGCTGGCTTTCCTTTGCTTTTACCTGCCCTTGTTTTAGCAATACGGTGCTCAAGAAACAAATCGAGGAGAAAGATTGTAACTTTTAGCGTTTTTGCCATTCCTTATGCAGACTCCACAAGCACATCGCCATCTGGAGAGGTCACATGCTGCATGCAAACAAAATATGCTAAGATGATCAACACTGATTTCCACTGAACTCTAGATTTAGCAGCAAATCTTGGAAAAAGCTGACCCTGCTTGAGGTAACAATATTAAATATAGGCATGAACAAACTTTTTCTTCCCCTTAATTTGCAAAGTAAGGAAATGGAGTTCATCTAATAAACTCAACCCACTCACACTAAGCAAAACAAATATCTCTTGTAAAAACCTCTCAGAAAAGTCTCCAGCTAACTCAGCCTGTTACTCTATACCTTATTTACCTGTTTCTTTGTATGGCAAGCTTCTCCAGCCCCTAGCCTTCCCACTGAATTTCAATTAAAATGATTTTTATATTTGGGTTTCCCCTGCTGATCATTAGCTGCTATAGATAACAATCTTGCCTTTAAAGCAGATACAGCACAAACCTTCTTTTCAACATCTAAAAACATTCCTAAATATCATGAAAACAACTCTGCAAATTAACCCTTAGAAGGTTCGAATTTCTGGGTGGCAGAAACAAGTTCTGCCTTACCAAATACTCATTTTGAAGGGATTTGAAAATCTGAGCTACCCTTTTTGGTTTTATTCACTTTCAAAAGATAAGAGTCACATTAATCAAACGCCAACAAATATTTCCAGCCAACAACTATAAAAAAAACAAACTCATCTTCTCTTCCATCACCTGAAAAATAAGTAACAAGAATGACTACACGACAAAAAAAAAAAAAAAAAGAATGACTACCCGAAAGGTGATAATGAAAAGGGTGCTATACCCCTTTACTGCAGCACCTGCAGAGAGCAGCCCTCTTTAAAAAGTCATCACTTCTGAATCATTTCTAAATATACTACTATGTACTCGGCTTTGAGGTACACCCATTGGCTAGTTGTCAAAATGATAAGAACCTACCACAGCGAGGTTCGGAGCTCTTCCAAGAAAGGCACACTAAAAACTTCTTCTATATTTCCAGAACCTCCCAGATTTGAGGATTATAACTACCATGGCAGGACCACTTAGCACACAACTAAAATCCATAATCACAGGACTAACGGCTAATCGTAGTAATGTAAAATGTGAGAGCAGCCATATGTGCACAACTTTTCTGATCGTCAAAAACTCTTTGAGGGCTTCCCTGGTGGCCCAGTGGTTGAGAGTCCGCCTGCCGATGCTAGGGGACGCGGGTTCGTGTCCCGGTCCGGGAAGATCCCACATGCCGCGGAGCGGCTGCGCCCGTGAGCCATGGCCGCTGAGCCTGCGCATCCGGAGCCTGTGCTCCGCAACAGGAGAGGCCACAACAGTGACAGGCCCGCGTACCGCAAAAAAAAAAAAAAAAAAAAAAAAAAAAAACTCTTTGAGATAACTCCTTTCTATAAGCAGAGCCATTCACAAATACATGCTTTTTACACTGTCCCAGAAAATGAACAAAAACTTTATATTACTATCATTTTCTTCCCCACTAAGTAAACAGATGGAAAGATAAAGACTGGGGGTTGTACAAGAAAGTACAATGAAACAGGAGTTAGGAGGTTCTCACTGGCCAAGTGAGCAGATTCAGATAAGAGGATTTCTGAGATTCCTTTTACCCCCATTATTATTTTGCCCTCTTCCCCCAAAGAAGTGCCAAGCTTGAAATGTCTTCAGATTCCTAACCCAAGTTCTACGCAAATATCACATTTATCTTACATATCCACTCATCAGCTTATGAATATCCCTCACAACTGCCCCAAAGCACGCTCATTTCCTTATATGCCAGGTGTCTTTTTTAACTCTGTATTCAGGAGGCCTCTCTCATCCTCTCTTCTCTCCAAGACAACCCTATCCATTCATGCCCTCTACTCTTAACCCATAAGGCAGGGAGGAACAAAAAATCTCAAATGTTCTGTTTTGTACCATAGCATCTGCTGTGAATGTGGAACCATCTGTTGCCCACTTTGCCATGGGAAGGATGGTGCAGGCATCAGACGTGGAGTGTCACAGGTCGCACAATAGAATTATGTTCTTCTTGGGGCTGACACACCCAGGCATATGCTCCACAGTCACCATGGCTAATGCTACCCTTCCCCCATCAAAGAGTTTATTTATTTCCTCACAGAGAATGTGACCTCTAAATTCTCACAAAGGGTCAGGTCCATTTTTTAAAAACTTACATATGCCTGAATATCAGTTTCTAAATTCTCTAATCCTGGGTTTTATCTAAAACTAACATCTGTCACTAACACACTTGAGACTTTACCAGTCACCATCTCTGGGCATCTCAGTTTTTGTGTCTATAAAACAAAAAAGTTGAGCTCAGTGATCTCTGAGGCTCCCTTGCACTGTAGCACTCCAAAATTCTGTAATTTTAAGCCAACTCAAAGTCAGTGAACACAAGTTCCTTCACATCTATGGTATATTAAGACTCTTAATGCCAAGGACAAAAGAATCTGCTGCAGACAAAAAGGTCTCTCTGTGTTGAGCAAAAATACCGTCAGTTTCTAGAAGATCCAAATTAGATTAAGATCCCTAATCTTGTTAACATATGTCCTCAAGGTAATACCCTAGTGAAGAGTTTGGGGCTAGATATTCATTGTTTGTGTGTCCTGTGCATTATAGGATATTACACAGCATCATCTGAGGCCTCTACCCACTAGAGGCCAGCCCCAGTTGGCAACTGGGGTTGTCCCCTGCCCCGAGTTGGGACAACCAAAAATGTTTCCAGACACTGGCCAATAACCCCTGGGGAGCAAGTTACCCCCACTCCACCCGCCTCCATTCAGAACCACAGCTGCTGTGTATACCAGGGCTTTATAATAAAGCACATCACTTAAAAGTTGTTTTTGTTTCAAATAGATGACATTTCCACAGTTAATAAGTAAAGTACATCAAGATCTAACAGTCAGATTTATAACGCACATGTATTCCACTTGGAAGATGTACAAAACCACTGTCTTTCCAAGTTATTCATAGAGCCAACCGCCTTTCTGCTAAGGGTTGAGAATTAGCATACAGAGTCATAACCTCAACTGCTCTTTAAAAGTATTTAAAAGCAATCACGTTTTTCACAGCAAGTCCTCTGGTGCACTCCAGAATCAACCCCTGCATTACAGTACAGACCTCAAAAGAGGGCTTTGAGGAAAACAGCAAAATTCAGTGGTGGGTTTAATCACTTCAGCTTTTTCTTCCCTCTCGTGCAAAAGCCAGTAAATAAAATGTTTCTGAAAAGGTTGCTAAAGAGTTCCAGCTTTCGTCTGGTGTTCTTTAAGATAGGAGGTAGCAAGCTCTTAGGAGAATTTCCCAGCTATCTTTTCCTCCCTCACTTCAAATAGGGATACAGGAGACACCCCCTAAAGTCAGTCCTCAGCCCAAAAGAACAGCGTCTGCCAGTTGCATGGAACAGACTGAAGCCTGCAAATTGAAATGATGGCTACTCCTAGCCCAACATCTCATTTTTTCATTTGTGAAAAAGGCTGGGATTTGCAAACCTCTGGGTCTCAGGAGGTGAAGGCTACACTAGTCAACTAAGAGCAAAAGCTCTATTCCCCCTCACTTTTAAAGGAAACCCCAGTTATAAATGTTTTGGGGACTTTACAGAGTTTCTCAAGTACATATAATGTTTAAATTTCCACATTAAATATGTAAAACGAAAACAATAAAATAAAACACAAAACCTTTTAAATAACTTAAGCCCAGGATATGAAAAGGGAATCATGAATAGACACAACTGTTACTTTTCAAAGAACCTTAGCTCTTTATTCAAACAAATATTTACACAATTGAGGGCAATGGTACCGGGGATGTAGCCATTCTGTTAAAATAGTGGGCAGCTCTAAAGCTTTATTTATCCCAAATCCAACTACTCTGTTGCTATCCTACCAGGAACCAAGAATTCAAGAGCTCTCAGGGCAAAAGTTTAACTAACACTCTGAAACTGTGAACTTCATTTAGACCTCTCCCAGCTGAATTCAGATGTTAGAATCTCGGAGACATATCTCAAACGCCTAAATTAAGCCAAACTAGGAAGCTTAAAGTTACGCGTCCAATACTTGATAATAAATATCTGTAATTAATACATTCATACAATGAAGGGAAATGTGGCTGACATATATTTACACTAAAAGTACGCCACATTTTTATGCCTCTTCTTCTAGTTCCACTCCCAGCTGCGTCTGGCTGTGACTAGCTGTGCATTCTAGAATTGTTGAGAGCTTCTTTAGAGCAGCAGAAGGAAGACTTCTAGGGATGAGGGCAGGGCCGGGCGAGAGGATTTCCAGCCCCGGGAAAGTCTACCGACATAAAAGGCTGAGGGCGCAGTTCCCGCTTTTACATGAGAAAGGTAGATGGGTAGCAGGTTCGACTTCCGAAGCTCTTTCAAACAGGAAACCCCAAGTCTGGAAGCGACAGCCTGTCAGCCTTTTAATTTCCTGGCGGTGGCGGGAGTTAGCCCGGCCCTCGGCGCTTTAATAAGTGATGACTGCTAGAACTAAGTTATTCAATGTACCAGCAAACATTTCAAGCTGCGCCTCGGCCGTGCCAGGCGCGGGTGAAACAGGGGTTCAAAACATTCTCTACTTCCAGCCGCTATCTCTAGGGGTGCGGAGACCGCCCCAACCATAAATTTTGGGGGGCACTCAAGGCCAAATGGGAATTTGAGTCTCTGGGCGGTTCAAACTAGTGAGCCCCACTCTTGAAACAAAGTGAGCCAGGAGGGCAGCTAGCTAGATATTTGGGGGAGGGGGTCTTTTCTGAATTCCGCGCCCACACCATCCAGCAGCGGACTCTTTCCTCCGCCCACGGCGACAAAGCAGCTCTAGCCCCAAGATCCCGATCCCTCTCTCCTTGGGTATTCCAGACTTCTCGGCAAAAGTTGCCTCAGGCTCCCCCAAATCCCGCCCGTTTCCTACAACCGTTCTGCGAGCTGCTCTTCCACCCCGCCACTGCCTCCCCAGGATCCTCTCAACCGAGGTCCACCCATTCTTGGGGTTCGGGGCCCCAGAGGCTGCTCAGCCCGGGCTCTGCTAACCCCAGCCCGAGCTTTTGTCCCTGCAGCCCACAAGAGAACCAAGAAACTCTGCGTCCCCGGCAGCCACTCACCGTCTCATCTTCTCTCCGCGCCGCCGCTCTCCGCCGGCTCCAGCGGCCCTCGCCTGGCCCTCGCCCCGCCTCCCTCCCACCCTCCCTCCAACCCCGGACCCCCGGCCCCGCCGCAGCTCCAGCCGCAGCCGCCCGGCCACTCAGCACGCGCTGTGCGCAGCCAGCGCGCCCCTCCTGGCCCCGGCGGCCACTGCCTCCTCTCCGCCCACAACCCTCGGCCGCGCAAACGGGCGGCGACCAACTCGGCGGCGGGGGAGGCGACGCCCGGGGGATGCGGCCCGGACGCGCGGAGCCTGCGCGGCCCCTTCTACCCCGCCGGCCGCCGCCTTCTCCTCACCTGGCGCGTCGGCGCGGCCGGGTCCCCAGGGCGAGGGAGGGAAGGCGCGCTGCGGGCACCCAGCCGCCGGGTGCGGTCCCCCTCGGGCCGCGGTGGTGGGCTCCGCGCGGCTCGGTCCTGTGCCCCGGCCCCCTTCGTAACCACCGCGGCGGGCACCGAGGGACTCGGAGCAGTGAAGTCGGTGAAGGTGCCAGGCAGTTTGCAGTTGGGGCTTTTACTGCTGCAGCAGGGGTCTGGCTGGTCTCCCCATCACGGGGCGCCAGCTTCTCGGAGCCGCGTTTACAGCCGTGGTAGAAACCTTGTGGCAGGCTTTCCTAATGAGCTGGAAGAGGGCGGGTGGGTACACGTCCTCGAGCGACGATTTCCTCGCCCGACGGTGAGGTTTCTACCGGGAAACTCCAGGTGACCTCACCTCCTCCCGACAGTTCGCCCGCGGGCAGGCACCTGATGCGTCAGAAAAGCAGTTTTGCAAAATGGTTGGGGAACGGCCTCAGCGGAGGATTTTAAACTAACTTGTACTGATTTCGTTTCAGTTACTTCTCTTGAAAGTTTCTATATTTTCCAACGTGTTTTTCTCGTTGCTGCAACCAATGAAAACAATGCTGATGTGAACGGCGGGTGTCTCCACGGAAAGGGACCAAATGGACCCAGGGCGGCCTCAGTCGATCTCCGCACGAATGAGTGTGAGTGAACCTCTTCCAAGTTCTGGGTGAATCTCTGGGCTAACAGAGAGGCAGGTCGTCGACCCTCGCGGAACTCACAACAGCAAGGAAGAGCACAATAAAGTGCAGACTAATTTATGATCACTATGGCTTTGGTTGGCCAAGTCGTTTTAGCTCCTAGCAACAGTGTCATTAACAGTGTAGTGACAGAGATAGCTGATGTTCAGGATGGTTAATAAGCTTCCGGATAATGTATACAAAGTCCCTGACACCACGAGTGGCACTCAGTAGGCATTCAACAAATAGCTTATTTATAATGCACTTTTCATTTGTGCAAGTAAAAGTCTGACTTCTAATTTATAGGAAAGGCTCACCTATGAACTGCTTGGTGTTTTATAGGAATTAGTTTCCCCTGTCTTGGCTCTTTTCCGCACAGAAACATACAGGAATCAATCCAACACTTAAATACTTCAGCAGTTTCCCCGATTGGATCATCCCATCACCATAAAATCATGTTATTTCTCCCATCTTAAAAACTCTCTCTTGAATCCACTTCCCCCTCCAGCCACTTGCTCCTTTTCTTCTGCTCAGCCGCAGCAAAACTCCTTTAGACTTGTTAAGAAAAGCTGTCTCCAAGTTTTCTCTACCCATTTATTCCAATTGGGCTTTTGCTTCTGCTCTGTCCCCTAGAACGCCTCCTGTCAAGGTCAAACTCCTAAACTGGACATTTTCTCAGGGCTCATCTCACTCGAACTATCAGCAGAAATCAATGGTGGAACACTTGTTCCTCCTGGAAAACTTTTATTTGGACTTCCACAACTTTTTCATGTTTTTTTTTTTTTTTTCCTACTCCATTGCTTGCTCCTTCTTAGTCTTCTTTGGGAAGAAGATTGCTTGCTGGTCCCTTCTCTTCTCCCAGTGTCTGAGCAGTAGAGTCCCCAGAGTTCGGGCTTTGGATCTCTTGTCTATCTACACTCACACCCTTGGTGATCTCACGACACTAAAGATCACATATGTGGTAATGACTCCCAAATTTTAACTCCAGCCTGACCATCTCTTCTTGAACTGCAGGCTCCAGGCTATTGCCCAGTTAGCCTACTAGGCTACTCCCACATAACATTTCTGACACTGAAATCCTGAAATTCCTCCTTCTGTCTCCCAACCACCCTGTCCCAAATGAAGTTTTCCTCATATCAGGCCGAAAAGCTTCGTGTCATCCTTGACTTTTCTGTTTCTCACACGTTTCAAATCCAATCCATCAGAAAAAATTTTTTCAGCTCTACTTTTAAAATAAATCCAAAATTCAACTACTTAACCACCTCCACTGTTAATTAACACCCTAATTTACCATCACATCTTGACTTTATCCTTGCCCTGTTTCTACTTTTGTCCCCATGAAGGAAGTTCTCAACACACTGCCAGAGTGATCGTTTTCAAACATTGAGACAACTCATATCACTCCTCTGCTCAAGACCCTGCAATGGTCCCCATCTCAATCAGGGCTAAAGCCAAAGGCTATAGAATGGCCTGGAAGGACAATACATGATGTGCCATTCTTTGATTTAAGCTCCTACTTCTTCCACTTCACTCACTTAGTTCCTGCCATAATGGCCTCCTCAATATTCCTGGACTAGAGTCCTAGACAGTATGCTTCCATCCCAGGGCCTTTGCGCTAGCTGTCCTCTCTGCCTGGAATTCCTCCCCCACCCCTTGTACCAGTATGGCTTACTCTCTCACTTCCTTTAAGACACTGCTCAAACGTCACCATATTCCTCAGGTCTACCCTGACCACTCTACTTAAAATTTAAAAGGCGTTCCACATACTAGTGAGCTTTCTTTATTATTTTTAATGACAGAACGATCACCTTCTATCATATTATAAAATGTATTTTTCTATTGTGCTTATTATCTGACTCTCCTCACCAGAATGTAAGTTCTTTGCAGGGAGGGATTTTTGTCTGCTCTCTCCAGTGATATAGCCACAGTACTCCTAAAACGATGCCCGGCATGTAGTTGGTGCTCAAAAATGAATGACTTTGACCCAAAGCACTATGGGTGCAAACATTTCGTGGCCTCGAACAATACCAGCAAGACTCCTGACTAGACAGACATCTCAGAGACAGTCGTTCTCCCTCTAAGGTTCTGAGGAGAATGTTTACCAACACAACACACCTAGAATGGCCATAGTTAGGTTGACGATATTCATATCTAAGAAAATATAGCTAACAGTTATTGAGAGCAGTAGTTACTGTATCTGCCAGGTGTTTGTCCAAATATACTACAGTCTTAATTAAACTAATTAATAACAACGCTTTGAGGTAAGTACTGTTACTACTTCCATTTTGTAAGTGAAAAGGGTGAGGCACAGAGAAGTAAATGGTCACTCAGCTAATAAGTTTGTAGAGGCAGAATTGGACACAGGGCAACCTGGTTCTAGAGTTCATGCTCTTCAATACTCCCCTCCACCTCTTCTCTAAATAGGAATGATATCAGAGAAAACATCTGTGTAATGAGTAATTCCAAATCACTAGACCAGAAACAAAAATGATCCTCATTGACCTTCCTTCACCATCTTGTTTTATTTGTTGACATCTCTGTCTCTTTTACTATAGCCAAGCTCCTTGAAGGCTAGAGGGGTCATTTTATTCACATTTGCGTGAACCACACTCCAAGACTTGGTGCATGGAAAGGGCTCAAAGAGTATTTGTTTAATGTGATTTTGTAAAGTGACTAAACTCAGCAAAACATCTCACTTCCAATGAGTTAGTATGGTTTTCAAGAGTTTTCATAATGCCACGGCAACCTGAAGATAGAAGAGATCAACAAGGTACAAGGGTTATATTAAATGTGAAAAGCAGACCCCAACATCTTAAAATGTATAGAAGGCGCTCAGAGTTTAACACCTATTATTATTGCAATAATTGTTATTACCAGAACTTTTTATAGTTATGATGGTACTTTTTTTTTTTTTTTTTTGGTGGTACGCGGGCCTCTCACTGTTGTGGCCTCTCCCGCTGCGGAGCACAGGCTCCGGACGCGCAGGCTCAGCGGCCATGGCTCACGGGCCCAGCTGCTCCGCGGCATGTGGGATCTTCCCGGACCGGGGCACGAACCCCTGTCCCCTGCATTGGCAGGCGGACTCTCAACCACTGCGCCACCAGGGAAGCCCTACGATGGTATTTTTTTAAATAGAAAGAAAAAATAAAAAGACATGAGCACTTTCCTTCTACTTCTTCCATTTCCTGGGTTCTTTAAAACAAAGTGACCTATTTAATCACAGATCCAGCCACACCTACCTCTGTTGCCACACCTACCTCTGTCTGCCATTCCCTGTTGTCCACCAGGGATATTGTGTTGTAAACTGCACAGCAGAACTTCCTTCCCTGTTCCCTTCTCTAGGATCTGTAGTGGTTACAGTACCTGATGGTACTTTTCTTTAGCCACCCCTCTCAGCTAAGGAAAGGTGAAGTGTTGCACACAGTAATACGATGAATTATTTATGTATTATTTTATTTGGAATTAGTTTTCCAAATGGCTGGTTGGACTTGATTAGCTCATGTCCTGAATCTGTACATCTTTTCCTCTCTCTGCAGTAATAACCTAAAAAATCTTTGAAGCTGTTAACTTGGTCACTCTCAACTCTTGTCCAATTTGTGGAACAACTGTTTATACTAAAGTTATCTTTAATATTATGCCTATAAAAAGAATCAAGAAGTTTTTATTTGCAGAGTACAATGGAAAGATCGTTGATTTTAGAGTCAGGGAGATCTGGGTTTAAACCCTGACTCAGCCCCTTTACCAGTCAGGTAATTTGAGTGTGTTATTTACCTTCACTGAGAACCATACTTCTATTCTGGTAAATGGGACTGATAACACCCAACCCATATGTTTGTGAATTAATGTGATAATGTAGACACCACTCTTTGCACAGGAGATAGCACCCAGGGATTACTCAAAAGTGTAGTTTCTTTTTTTCTTTTCTTTTTTAATGAAAATAGTATATATTTAAGGTAGACAACATGAGTATTTTATGGACATACACGTAATGAAATGATTGTAACAGTCAAGCTAATTAACATACCTTCTCACAGTTACCTTTTTTATGTGTATAATGAGAACACCTAATATCTGCTCTCACCAAATTTCCAATATTCAGCACAGTATCGTCATGCTGTCACATTAGATCTCTAGACCTATTTATCCTTTAACTGCGACTTTGTACCCTTTGACAAACATCATCCCATCCCCCGTCCCCAGCTCCGCCTCCTTGCCCCTGGTAACCACCTTTCCACACCTGCCTTCTATGTGTTGTAATCCACTTTCTTAGGTACCACATGTAAGTGAGATCATGCAGTTTTTTTCTTTCTGTGCCTGGCTTTCACTTAGCATAACGTCCTCATCAAATGAGTAGTTTCCAACCACACTTGCCCTTTTCTGGAACTGTTATTAATGACATCAACCGTTGTGTTGTACTGCCTTATAGACGTTGAGTTCCACTTCATAAACTCCTTTTAGAATTTAGTGCTAGGGACTTCCCTGGTGGCGCAGTGGTTAAGAATCTGCCTGCCAATGCGGGGGACGCGGGTTCGAGCCCTGGTCCAGGAAGATCCCACATGCCCTGAGCAGCTAACCCCACGAGCCACAACTACTGAGCCCGTGTGCTGCAACTACTGAAGTCCGCGTACCTAGAGCCCGTGCTCCGCAGCAAGAGAAGCCACTGCAATGAGAAGCCTGTGCACCTCAACGAAGGGTAGCCCCTGTTTGCCGCAACTAGAGAAAGTCTGCAACAACGAAGACCCAATGCAGCCCAAAATAAAAATATATATATAATAAAATTTTTTAAATTAAAAAAAAAAAAGAATGTAGTGCTAGGATAAATTTTCTCTCTCAAAAAAATCCAAGTACTTTCATTTCTTAGAAAAGGTATCTTCATCTATTTTAACATTGGATTTGCAATCATTGTTAAGGAAAACTGTGTAAACCAATGTTTCCCTTTGTATCCTGTTTGTAAGGAAGCACAGTGTCAAATTTACTATTAAATTATTGTACTATTATAAATTATAATTTTTAATATATAGTAGCACAATTTAATGTACTATATTATAATGTATAATGTAATAGAATTGTACTACTATAAAGTAAGTTATTAAATTATTGTACTAAAGATTTTTGCTTCCTACTCTTTTTTTATGCCTTCAATGCGTTCTTATTCCAATAATCTTATTGGATACTTGGATTTTACACTGTGTTCTCATATATATATTCAAATATATTAAGTATGAATAACACATTAGCTCATCAAATTAACACCAGAAAATTAATCAAAATTAAAGTGGAAATTTATCCCCATGGGCTTCCTTATGTTCAAACTATTAAAAGACTGGCTCTCTAATTATGAGAATAATTTAAATACATT
The DNA here is from genome assembly GCF_951394435.1 of Stenella coeruleoalba. Taxonomy (NCBI): domain Eukaryota; kingdom Metazoa; phylum Chordata; class Mammalia; order Artiodactyla; family Delphinidae; genus Stenella; species Stenella coeruleoalba. Next base: position 86,480,680 of record NC_137150.1, read on the forward strand.
TGGAGCATCTGATTAATTTCTGCATCAAAATGTTTCTTTCTGATCTGTCTCCATTTTTTTCTGTGAGTTTTATTGGAATCAGGCAGGAAAAGGATGCTGTGTGTGTGTGTGTGTGTATGTGTGTGTGTGTGTGTGTGTGTGTGTGTGTGTGTGTATGTGTGTGTAGCCCCTTTAGATTAACCTATCACAGCTGTGTTTATCTGGTTTACTTTTCTAATCATCTGAGGACCCTGAGTTGGTCTACTTTTCCTGCATGGCAGATTTAAAACAAGGAGTTTTCTTTGTAGCTTAGCTGCTCATCACAGAAAAAAACAGTGCTCTATCAGTGGTAATCCTTGATATTGCTGGGAACTCAGTTTCTCTTCTCTGTTGATCCTGTTTAATTTTTCTTTCATCTGACTTTCACCATCCCTCCAGTAATCTCATACCTTGAATTCAAGTTCCCCTATAATATAACATAATATAATATAACGTAATATAATATACTATAATTTATGTATTTATTTTGGAGCCATGTCTTACAGGGATAAGTGTTTGACGTGCCAGATATATACAGACTTCAATGCACTAGAGGCTTCTGACAACTCAGAGCAGGGGCCAAGACTCAGATCATGAGGCATGTGAAACACAGAGGCAGATTTACTAAGCATCTACTCTGTTCCACACAATATGCCTACATTGGTGGGAAGTGGAGATAAAACAAGACATTTACTGTGTGTCTATACATAAGGAATTTACTGCCTAGCATATAACTAATGTGATCATGTAATACAAAATCTAAAGAAAATGATACAAAGGAGTTCAGAGAAGGAGTATCTCTGCCCAATGAGTCTATCAGGGAAGACAACGTGTGTGGCCTTCATATTGAAAGAACAGCTTCCCAGCAGAGGAGACAACATGCACAAAGCAGCTGGGCGGTAAAGGCAGGATAGGGAAGTGGTGAGTAAGGCAGCCTGCCTGAACCTACAGTACATGGAGGGAGGCTTGGGAGATAAGATCGAGGGAGCTGGGGAGGCACTTGCGGGGAGGGAAGGGATGAGGCCTTGAATTTTAGATTTTACATCTAATACCGTGTTAATTATGTCATTTCCTTGCTCTAAACTTGCACTGGCTCCTCCTTGCCTAACAAATACAGGAAGAGCCAGTGGCTATGTGGGAAGTGGAAACTGATTATATAGGAGTAGGATGAAAGAGAAAGATGAGCTCCAGCCACAGAATTTAAACACTCCAATAAAGTGGTCCAGATTCTGTTTCCTAATATGTTAAACAAAGCTCTCAGTCCAAGAAAAAGCTGCTCAATTGAATTTTCACTAAGGGCCCAGTTAAAATACTGAATTTCTGCCCACTCCTGACTGCCATCCATTTTTTAATCTTTGGATGACTCCATAGTTACAAATCCTGAGTTCTCACAGAACTAAGTACGAAACAGGTAACTTTTGACTATTATGGTCAGGTGTTGAACCGGAAATTCGGTGACAATATTCCAGTGAACCAATTGTGTCACCTGGGACTTAGGGCTACTTGCTTGACCTTTTTATTTATTTTTTTAAATATCTTTATTGGAGTATAATTGCTTTACAATGTTGTGTTAATTTCTGCTGTACAACAAAGTGAATCAACTATACATATACATATATCCCTATATCCCCTTCCTCTTGAGCCTCCCTCCCACCCTCCTTATCCCACCCCTCTAGATCATCACAAAGCCTCGAGCTGATCTCCCTGTGCTATGCGGCTGCTTCCCACTAGCCAACCATTTTACATTTGGTAGTGTATATAAGTCAATGCTACTCTCTCACTTCGTCCCAGCTTCCTCTTCCTCCCCTGTGTCCTCAAGTCTGTTCTCTACATCTGCATCTTTATTCCTGCCCTGACACTAGGTTCATCAGTACTGTTTTTTTAGATTCCGTATATGTACGTTAGCATCCGGTATTTGATTTTCTCTTTCTGACTTTCTTCATTCTATATGACAGACTCTAGGTCCATCCACTTCATTACAAATAGCTCAATTTCATTTATTTTTATGGCTAATATTCCATTGTATATATGTGCCACATCTTCTTTATCCATTCATCTGTGCTTGACCTTCTTAAATATTTCACATTATGGGGGTAATTTCTCTCAGGGGAGTTGTTAAGAGAGCTAGTAAAACGTTATTACATACCACCCATCTCTGACTAGATATTTAGCATCAGTGCTCAAAAATTTCTAAGTGGTTGTTTGAAGCATTTATTTCTGAGATACAGATAGTGATGCTTATGACTGGTACAGTTCTTTTAGACTCATTTGAATGTCTGGCTATTCACAAGAGCTAGGCATTTCTATGAGTTACAAATATGCCTAAAGAAGGTAATCGAAATTCATTTACTGGGTTTCTCAAATGGGAACAAAAAGAAATTCTATTCAAAAGGTCCTTCTCTGGGTCTTCCCTGGTGGTGCAGTGGTTGAGAGTCCGCCTGCCGATGCAGGGGACACGGGTTCGTGCCCCGGTCCGGGAGGATCCCACATGCCGCGGAACCGCTGGGCCCGTGAGCCATGGCCGCTGAGCCTGCGTGTCCGGAGCCTGTGCTCTGCAACGGGAGAGGCCACAACAGTGAGAGGCCCGCGTACCGCAAAAAAAAAAAAAAGGTCCTTCTCTTATTGTTCATCTCAAGAGGTTGATCTCCAGGGTATGTGTTATATTTATAACGTCGACATAAGAATCTCCAGAAATTTAACGTGGGATAGATACACTCTACCTTTAATGTTAATATTAAAAGTTAGCTTTATAGAAGGTGTATGAACCCAAGAACTCACAAGAGGGAAGTTACAGGTATTGAAATGAATTTGCTAGTCACGAAGGCAAATGTGGATATGATTAAAGAGTGCATTTCCTTCCCTCTCTCCCACCCCTGCTTGCAGAAGTTTCTGTGGCTCTCCCGCTGGTTCCTCTCCAAAAAGCCCTGATAAGGTCTGAGGACCCCAACAGCTGGAGTGCTGGTGGAGGGAAATCACCTACATGCTCTTCATTCCTCTGGTCTGTTGAGCATTGATGGGCAATGTTATCAAGACAAGCCCTGATGTGGTTTATTGGTTTGCTGTCTCACAAGCTAGTTTTGTCTTTCATCCTATCTGGCTCCTGAGTTAATCGAAGTGATGATCCAGGTGGGGAATTCCTTACACAGGCAATTTTGAAGGATCCATATGGGTGGAGGGCAACATTACCTCTAATGGATAATTCACTGGTAGTTAGTCTCCAAAAGAAAGTTTTATCTCTCATGGGCTATTACCATCCATGTTCAATTCCCTATGACTTTGTAAATAGTTGAATGCTTTGATCCTATTGGAAATATCAATCCCTTGTTTTCCATTCAAACTGCTCCCATTTTCAGTACAAGAAAGGACAGGATGAGGTAAAGGGCAGTTGCTGAGGGATTACTCAGTATTTGAAGCTTGCACTTATGGCAGGGATGTGATGGCCGGGGATGACAGGAGTAAGCAGACATTGGAATGATAAGTTTCTGAATCAAGGCTCTGTTCTCAATAACACAAATTAAAATTTGTGATTATTTTATTTGTCTTTTTTTTTCTCCCCTCATTCCCTCACCTCCCCCACCCCTATAATTCTAAGCTTTGTGAGGTCAAGGCACTTCTGCATTGTGTACCATTATATGCCCAGTGCCTCCCCCAGTACTTCATACGTGACAGGTACCATAAATTATTTGTTGAATAATTACATAAATTGGTCTTGAATACTGAAAATCTAAGTTCATCACTTCTACACTTAAGAATTCTTCAGTGACTCCTTCAAGACGTGAGATAAAATAAATCCAGAATCCTTGTTTTAGCATTAAACAAATAAACAAAAAAGTAAGTCATCTGGTTACTCCAGGTTATTTTCCTAACTAGTAGGTCACTGTTTCCTCTGCCCTCTCCCTGCAAGGAGGGGACATTTCAATCATCATAAACAACTTGCAGTTATTCACAAGTGTCATATTCGTTCACCTCTTTCCTCATAATCAGCAATAGTAAGTGCAGGAATCATACATTCCAGAAAGCTTTTCCTAACTCCACCCAGGTCTTGGTTAGGAGCTAAAGTACTTCATGTTATTGGATTGCAAATTTTCTGTTTTATCATCTGTCTCTGCTCAAGACATAAACTCCCTCAGGTTAGAGGGCTGTGATGGTTAATTTTATAGCAACTCGGCTAGGCTATGGTGCCCAGTTTTTTGGTAGAACACCAGACTAGATGTTGCTGTGAAGGTGTTTTCAGATATGATTAGCATTTAAATCAGTGGACTTTGAGTAAAGCAAATTACCCTTCATAACATGACTGGGACTCATCTAATAGTTGAGACCTTAAGAGCAAAGATAGAGGTTTCCCAAAGAAGAAGGAATTCTCAAGATTTTAACATAGAAACACTACATCGCTTTCCAGCGTGTCCCCCGGAACCTGTGTTCAAGACTACAGCATCAGATCTTGCCTGAATTTCCAGCCTTTGGGCCTGCCCTGCAGATTTCAGCCCTGCCAGCCCCCACTATGTAAGACAAGTCTTTAAACCACCCTCTCCCTCTCTCTTTCTCTCTGTCTCTCTATCTCTACCTCTATCTCTAGCACTCTCCCTCTCTGTCTCTCTATTATATAAAATATAAATATATATATATATATATATATGTCTCTATATACATATACATCTCTTGTTGGTTCTCTTTCTCTGGAGAAACTTCACTAACCCAGGAGCTTTCTATTTTAACTCCTGTGTCTAAAATGTAGCACAATAAGTAAATGAAAAATTAAATCTAGCTTGAAATCACCCTCCCTTACTAGAGGAGGACTTTGCAGTGCAGAGATGATCCTGGTGAGGTCAACTAAACCAGGTCCCGAGCACATCCCTGAGCACCCGCTCCCCGTCCCCTGGTAACTTGATCATCTGATGCATATTAAAAAATAATAAGGAAAATACACACTTTTTGAATCTATTTATTTTGTTGATGCTGGGGAACACATTACAAAGATTCCAACCAGCACTGTGAGTCCTGAATTGGAGAGCTACTGAGTTGGAGCCTCATCCCCGACCCTGCAAGGAGACAGTAGGATCAGCTGCTCTTCTAGAGCACCTAAAACTTCATGTCTTTCCCTCTGCATCCCATCCCACCCCTTTTTGTGTGCATCTTGATTTTTGAATGACTGATGAGTCACTGGAAAAGACCTCTCCACCTCAGCTGATTTGGCCTGCCTGTCACTCAGCACCTGGTCCAAACAAAACCTCAGCACGTGCTCAGTGGGGTAAGTAAGCACATGATCAAAGCTCCAGGCTAGAATTGACAGCCTCAGCCTATCTTCCTGGTGTTTGCTGGACTCCCGGGTTTATACTGGGAAATGCCAGGTCATTCCCAATATGCATCACAGAGAGTAGGTACTCATAAATATTTACTGAAAACCTCTGAGGATGAAGTGCACACAAAGGGAGATCTCACGACATGTTGCCCGTCACCAACTCTGTCCTCCTTGGACTCTTCTCTCTGGGCATTATCCTCCTCCATCAGGATCTTCTGCTGAATCTCAAAGGAGAAACTGCGATCGATGCCAGCCTGTGCTCAGCAAGAAAAGAGAGATACCATGAGTGGGAAGCTGGAAGCTGAGGTGACCTCTGAAAGCTGAAGGTCAGCAGAGCTAACATCTGGGAAACACAAACTGCTGTCGAAATTGAAAAACAGATATCCTGGGTTATCCTATATTCCCACTGCTGACTATCCTTTAGGATGACAAAACTTTCACACTATCAACACTAACCACCACCAACCACCACCGGCAAAAGCACACTTTTGGATAAAATAATTAGAGATTTTTTTAAAAAAATGGATGCTGGCAAACAATCAGTGGGCAATATATAGGCAAAGAGAAGAATCAGTTTTTCAGCATAGTTTCTGCTTGGGGTTTACTGTTGCTTATTTTCTATTTTTCATCCCATGCTTATTATTTACCAGCACGTTAGGTATTTTGTCTTTATTATATCATTTAAGTTTTACAAAATCTCATATTATAGAAAAGGAAGCCAATGTCCTTGTTCTTAAGAGCTCCCCATGGAGCTCCTGACTTTAAGTCAGACCTCCCACAGCTCTTATATGTCCAGTTTTCTCTGCAGACTCAGGGCTGCCTCAGGAGATGGTGTGGTTCCACCATCATGTTAGGGTTCCCATTTGTTTGGTACTTACTATGCCAAATATTTCTCATTTGATTTTCACGATGACTCTAAGATATGGCATGAGGAGGGGAATTCAATTTTGGACATGCTGGGTTGGAGGATATCTATAGATCATCCAAGTGAAGTGCAGGGTAGAGATCATGGCCATGGCTGGAGATGTATATTTGGAGGATGCAGATATATTTTTTTTAATATTTTATTAAAATATTAAAGTTCCTGGGAGAAGATGGAGGGGACCAGGTCATCTTACAGTTGGAAGGTTGGCCTTGATGAGGATATATATTCCTCATTTCAAGAGTATGAATAAAGGAAAAGAGAGGGGGATAGATACCTACATAGGTCAAGAGCTATGTGATGAAAAGAGTTAAGAATACAGGATATTTACATACTGAGGGCTTCAGTCTTGTCAATGAAGTGCAAGGCCAACTATTCCATTGAAAGTCTACCAACTGGAATATTTTTGTAGGAGCTAAATGCTGAAATATAGACTTCCATAAGTTACATTAAAAAGAAGCCTGAAAAACTTTTGTGCTACAAATAATACCAAGAAAGAAAAAAACACAACCCACAGAATGGGAGAAAATATTTACAAATCATATATCTGATAAGGGGCTTGTATCTAGAATATAAAAAAAAAACTTAAAATTCAAAATGCTCATAGGATCTGAATAGATATCTCTCCAATGAAGATATACACATGACCAATAAGCACAGGAAAAGAAGCTGAACATTATTCATTAGGGAAAAGCACTTCAATACCACAATTTGATACCACTTCATACCACTACACTGGCTATAATGTAAAAGACAGATAATATCACATGTTGGAAAGGATAACATGCTTGTGGGGATGTAAAATGCCACATGGGAAAACAGTCTCTCAGTTCTTCAAAAGATTAAACACAGAGCTGCAATAAGACCCAGCAATTCCACTCATAGGTATATACCCAAAAGAAATGAAAACATGCTCACACATAACTTGAATACAAATGTTCATATCATCACTATTCATAATAGCCAAAAAGTAGAAACAACTCAGATGTCCTTCAACTGATGAATGGATAAATAAAATGTGTAAAATAAAATGGTATATCTGTATAATGGAATATTATTTGGCCATATAAAGGAATGAAGTACTGACACATGGTCTGACATAGTTGGACCTTGAAAACACTATGCTAAGTGAAAGAAGCCAGTCACAAAGGATCACATACTGTATGATTCCATTTATAGGAAATGTCCAGAACAGGCAAGTCCGGAGAGACAGAAAATAGATTGATGGTTGCCTAGAGCTCATTGTGGGGAGTAGTGGAGGAGGGGTAGGGAGCGACTGCTAATGGGCAGGGGGTTTCTTCTGGGGGTTGATGAAAATGTTCTAATATACACTGTGGACAACTTTATGAATGTATTTAAAAAATACAGAATTCTACAATTTAAATGAATGAATTGTATGGTTATGGGAATCATATCTCAGTAAGCTGTTTAAAAAAAAAAAAGAAGAAACTTGAGGAAAGGACTATTGACAAAGGCAAGACTGAGGAACACTACTGAAGACCAGATAATAATAACAGCCATTATCTTTGAGGACTCACACTAGGCTAAGTGATTTCCCTGCATTATTTCCTTTAATTTCACCACGAACCCATATATATTAGGTCCTTTTCCCTCATTTTACAGACAATAAAATTAAAGCTCAGAAAACATAAGGAGCTAGTTTAAGGTCAACAGCAAGAAAGAGACAAAATGTAGCCCCCAGTCTGGGTCAGTCTGGAGCCTGTTTCTTAGTACCTGCACTATGCTGTCTCCCACAGGTTTTGCTTTTCTATTTAGCTTCAACTTTCTAGGTTCAGCACAAATGCCAGTGTCTTTAGGCCAACCTCTTTCTCCCCAGCACGCCCACAATTCTCTGTCTACCAGTCTTAGAGTGGTAGAAAGCCTTTTCATCTCTGAGTTAATAAAGAGATGTAGAATAACTGCATCAATAAATTAGCACTCTCCTTACCCTCTCCACACTCAGGAGTCCTAGAAGCACGACCAAAGCCCTGTACAGAAAGATTTCCCCAGGCTCAGAACACTGACTAAGAGATTAAGTAGCCAGGAGCTCAACTCAGAGATAATGCATCTTTCCCTTCTCCTCTTCTTGGAGAGGGTAAGAAGAAAAGAACAAAAGCTAATCTCAACTCTTAGATAGAGAGATGACACCCACCCCTACCCCTAAGCTAGTTCTCTCAGGTTTTGAGATCTTGATGCTACCTGCCAGCTTTCCTCACCTATTAACTACAAATAGACCTAAATTAGCCCCTGGCATGTAGTAGGGATTCAAGAAATTTTATCTTCCTTTTCCATTCATTTCACAGTCCCCCACCCTGTCCCCCACAGGGCACTTACTGTTTACGTGGAACCTCTAGTCTGGAATGGGCTGACTATAAAAGAAGGGACAAAATACAAAGCTGGCTCACTGAGCCGGTCTGGGCTCGGTGATCATAGCAGAATCCTGGGGACCATTTAAGCTGAGGCACTAAGGGTCTCCTGAGGAAACTATGATATCTGTTTACATATATCCTAACACTACGTTTATTTTCATAATATGAGAAGCAGCAGAAGAAAAATAATTCTTTATAGTAAAATATCCCAATGTTTATGTGGGCTTACATTGTGCCAGACATTGTACTGGTATTTTTTTTTAATTGAGGTAACACTGGTTTATAACATTATATCAGTTTCATGTACAGCACTATAGTCTGACTTCTGTTTATGCTACAGTGTGCTCACCACTAAAGGTCTAGTTTCCATCATCACCATACAGTTGACCCCCTTCATCCGTTGTGCCCTTCTCCTCTGGTGACCACTACTCTGTTCTCTGTATCTATGTATGTTTGTACTGGAGTCTTTATAGACATCGTATTGTCCTCACACAACCCATGGTTCTCTTATTGGACAGATGAGGAAATAGAAGGTAGAAGAGCAGGAATAATTTCTCCAAGGTCACTCAGTCAGTAAGGGGAGGGGGCCAGAAACCTCCCAAAGGCCTGTGTGACTCTAATGCTAAGTCTCTCCATCTCTCCCTGACACCTCCTCCCACATCATTTCTGTTACCACCAAGCACCGTTTCATGGAGGCTGTTCTGCTAAAAACAGTACAGAGGAACGCAATTCTAACATGAAAATATGTTTACAAGCAATCATCCTATATCAATGCAAAAATACTAGATTAAACATTTAAAAACAGGACACAATACCACATTAAGATAATGTACCATGAGCAAGTGAGATTCATTTCTGGAATGCAAGGATGATTCAGTATTAGGAAATCTATTAACATGAGCATGACATTAGTAGATGTACGAGTAATAATCACATGACTATTCCCTAGATGAAGAAAAAAGCTCTTGAAAGATGCTTCCTGATTAAAAAAAAAATTGCTCAAGAAAATAGGAAATGATGCATATTTCTTAAAGCCAAAATTGTGTTTAATGGGGTAATATTAGGGGAATTTCTAATAAGATTAGGAAAAAGTCAGGAATGTCCACTATCTCTGTTACTATTGAACACTGTCCTGGAGTTATTAACCAGCAGAATTTAAAAAGAGAAAACAATAAGGGGTACAGGAATTTAGTTAAAAGAAGTAAAATTATTTTCAGGTGATTTGGTAGTTTACCTAGAGAACCTGAGAAAATCAATGATAAACTAACACAAACGATAAAATGAATGTAGTCTTTCTAAATGCTAAAGATAATGTTAATTTTAAGATAATTTCAAACAATTTCAGAAATAATTTCAGAATAACTTCAGAAAAGCTGCAAGAATAACACAAAAACATTCTTTCTGAAACCATTTGGGGGTACGTTTGGAATGTGGTGCCCATCGCTCCTGAATAGTTTAGGACATTCTCCAGATAACCACAACATAAGGATTAGAATAAGGAAATTATCACTGACGGACACTGAATTCACAAACTCCATTCAAGTTTAATCAATTGTCCTAATAATATTCTTTATAGGCTCTAACATAGGACCATGCGTTGCATTTAATGGTGATGTCTCTTTATCTTTTTCCAGTCTGGAAGAGTGCAGCATGGGTGGCCTCTCATAGGCTAATTTATCCTTACTCCCATCCCCTCTGCACCAAGGGTGCTGGAAAAGGCAGAGAGTGACTGCAACCAAATGCTATCTTGTCAGACATATAGAATGATTAACTGCCTGAGTGGGTAAAGAGATGCCTGGAAGGTATGTTATGCTTTTATCTTCTTTTATTTTTTACCATAAAAGTTTTAAAGCAGACTGTAAAAGTAGAAGTATATATAACCATTCACTCTTTGCTAAATTCTTCTGAGTTAGGATGTTCACAAGAAAAAACTGTCTTGTTTCCAAATGGTCTCAGACACTCTCTCTTAAATTAGATTTAACAGTATATCTCTTAGATCAGCATATTCTCAGGTCTCTTTCGATCTTCAAATAAATCTCAGTTAGGGAGCTTTTTCCTAGATTAAATTTTAAACAGGCACACAGAGAGCACAAATATCCCCATTGTGTTAGATATGAGTCCTAAGTAGGTTTAAAAAGTCTAATCTGACTGCCTGAAAGTTCTGTTAGGAATTCTTAGAAATCTGTCAGATTACCACTAATTCCATGGGGCGGTAATTTGAATTTCTTTTTTTTTTGTTAGATTACTTCTCTTTGTTTTTATTTTATTTTACATATTTTTAAATAAATTTATTTATTTAATTTATTTATTTTTGGCTGCATTGGGTCTTCATTGCTGTACACGGGCTAGTTGTGGCAAGCAGGGGCTACTCTTCGTTGCAGTGCACGCGCTTCTCATTGCAGTGGCTTCTCTTGTTGCGGAGCACGGGCTCTAGGCACATGGGCTTCAGTAGTTGTGGCTCTCGGGTTCTAGAGTGCAGGCTCAGTAGTTGTGGTGCACGGGCTTAGCTGCTCCGCGGCATGTGGGATCTACCCGGATCAGGGCTCGAACCCGTGTCCCCTCCATCGGCAGGCGGATTCTTAACCACTGCGCCACCAGGGAAGTTTGTTGAATTTCTTTATACGTAGAGCCTACAACTACTTTTGCCTAATTATATTTTATGATAATCAAATCATTAGCTTTCATCCATATTGACAGTCGACTGTCTGAAGGTGTTTGAAAGCATAACAGGTATGAATGTAAAAGTTATGCTATGCTTGTTTGATGAATCTTTGTCCTCATTATGTTTCCTGGATAACTTACTTAGATATATTATTGGATAGTCCTTATTCCTTCAGTTCAGATAGCTTTCTTTTCCGGACGCGCAGGCTCAGCGGCCATGGCTCACGGGCCCAGCCGCTCCGCGGCATGTGGGATCTTCCCGGACCGGGGCAGGAACCCGCGTCCCCTGCATCGGCAGGCGGACTCTCAACCACTGCGCCACCAGGGAAGCCCTAGATAGCTTTCTTGAGCTAGTGTAAATAATGACATTGAGAGTTCCCAAGAAGGTTTTTTTGTTTGGTTTGATTTGTTTGTTTATAAACGGCAGATTCTAGATTTCCTTGAGTGCCTGGGCTCCATGCTTCATTAAGTCGACTCAATGGAAGTGTTTATGGATGTTGATATTCTATTTTCTAGTCATCTCCTTGGTGGCAGAATTACACCCCCCCCCCTTTTTTTGCTACCCCTCTTTGTGGGAGCCATTTTTCGCAGAATAGGTTGGAAAGAGAGAAGGGGGTTGTGGGAGGGGTCAGTTACTCTCCGGGCTGCCTGGAGGCAAGGCGACACCTGGGAGTTTTTTTTTAAAATACAGATTCCTTAACCCTACACCAGAATTTCTAATCAGAATCTATGGAGGTGGATCCACTAATATGTATTTTTAAGAAGTTTCCCAAGAGATTTTTCCTTGACTAACCTTGAGAAGTTGTGTTCTACACATTGGTTTAGCAGAATGATCCCAACAAAAACCTAGAGTTGGGGAAATGATGCTCTATATCTCCTTCTTAGCCAGCCATAACTCGTTTTGGCATATACATTTAAGAAAAGTCTATTTAATCTTAACTCAGCATTTCTCCAATTTATTTGAGATAGAACATACTTTTTTTTTCTTGATGCAATATATATTACTATAGCACACCCAAAAGCACAAACTTTGTGAAATATTGGTCTAGAGAATATGACTCACCCTGTCACCCGCTCTTAACTATTAACAGTCAGCAACTCTTTGATGCTTGGCAACTCAGTAATAAATGTAACCACAGCTATTCATTAGGACTATTACACAAGGTTTCATAAAGCCTTCATGCCCAGTGTTATTCTCTGGCTCTTCCTCTGCTTAATCCTGAACTTTAGATGAAAAAAAAAACAAAAAACTGAGAAGAGTTATGGTCATTAACATACATTGATTGCTATGTGCCAGGCTCTGTTCTAAGCTCTTGGCAGGCATTATACCAGGTAATCCACAGTCCTGTGAGTAGTTTCTATTATTATAACAATGTTTCAATAAGATGCTGGGGAGGGGCTTCGCTGGTGGCATAGTGGTTAAGAATCCGCCTACCAATGCAGGGAACATGGGTTCGATCCCTGGTCCGGGAAGATCTCACATGCCGTGGAGCAACTAAGCCCGTGCGCCACAACTACCGAGCCTGTGCTCTAGAGCCCGCGAGCCACAACTCCTGAGCCCACGAGCTACAACTACTGAAGCCCATGCACCTAGAGCCCGTGCTCCGCAACAAGAGAAGCCACCGCAATGAGAAGCCCGCGCACTGCAACAAAGAGTAGCCCCCGCTTGCCGCAACTAGAGAAAGCCTGCATGCAGCAACGAAGACCCAACACAGCCAAAAATAAAATTAATTAATTAATTTTAAAAAAAGATCCTGAGGAACAGAGAGATTAAGTAGCCAAACCTAAGAAAATACACAGTTAGAAAGTGGTGAAGCAGATATTACAGACATTAAATCCGACTCAGATTTAAAGCCTATCACATTAACCACTCATTATTTTGCTTGAGCTTTACTCATCCATCTTCCTCTACATGCTCCTCCCTGAAAGTCTCATTCAGCCAAAGTTTGACCTTGGCCATGGCTTCCTAAGCATGGCTTCCTTGCTCTCTCTTTTGAACCACAGACCCACCTTCTTAGCTGCTTGTTAGATATCTCAGGGAGGAGCTACAGCTGGAACCTTAAGCTCAACATATCTCTAATAGAATCTCATCTTTCGTCTCCAAACTTACCTCTTCTTTTGTGTCCCCTCTTTCCAGTCATTCATGTATGTCTTCATGTGACACATGTGAGCCCCTACTATGTGTTTGTACTGTACTCTGTTGAGGATACACAGAAAAGTGAATAAGACTCGGGTTTTTACTCCTAGTGTCTACTGCTCCATAATGTCAGTGAATGCATGCTCTATCATGTCCTCCTCCTCTTTCTCTGTTATGTCCTTCCAGATGAATCTCCAGCAGCTATTTTAGTCTCTAAATTATTTGTAAATTATATTCACTTGAAAGGGAATTTGATTATCCTGGATTATTTTCCTACAACAGGTCACTGGCCCATCCATAGGTCTTGTGGCAGATGGTATTCTAACGAGGGCAGCAGCATCCCACATGCTCTTCTTACAAGGTGATGTCAATAGTCCTTCAGCATGAGTTGGGGTCTACATTTCCTCCCCTTGGATCTGTGTGGGCCTATAGCTGCAGTGGAAGTAATACTAAGTGATACTTTCCAAGGCTGAGTCCTAACAGGCAAAACAGCTTTGTCCTGGCCCTTTAGGGATGCTTGTGCTTGGAACCCAGGCCCTAAGCCGGAAAAACTACATAGAAGGTGTTTCAGGTGACAGTCTCCACCGAGGACCCAGCTGACAGCTAGCACCAACTTCTAGACTAGGGGGTAAGCAAACTTTCAGATGATTCCCATTCCTGGCCTTCAATACACTCTAGCTGATGCTGAGTGTAGCAGAGACAAGATGTCCCCTCTGAGACTTACCTAAATTGCAGATTTGTGAACACCATAAATATTGTCATTGTTTTAAGCCACTGCATTTTGCGGTGGCTTGTTAAGTAGCAATAGATCACCAGAACAGGTGCCCACCTTTGTTTCAGTCAGCTATTGCCAGGGACCAGGTCCCCTGGCAGGAAGCTCACTGCCTGGAGGGAGTTGTTGCCAGAGAGGCAGGCATCATGATTAAATGTCAGTTATGTTCCATGTTTTTTAAATGTTTAATGCTCTCTAGCACATAACAAAGTGTTTTACATGGAGTATATGTCAAATAAATATTTACTGAATTGAATTCAAATATAGTGTGATAGTAAGAACATGCATTTTGCTGTCAGATATACTAAATTTCAAACCACAACTCTAGATGCTACAGCTCTGGGGTAGGGAGTAAATTGCCTTCCCAATCCATCAGTTTCCCTTCTTCTGAAACTGATGTGACCATTAAAATACTTAAGGCATGTAAAGTGCCTAAGAGTTTGTGGTTCATGGTAGATCTCTCTCCCAATCCGTCCCTCACTCTCAAATTTTTAAAAGGAGACATAAGGATAAAATGAGAAAAATTGAAAATGATTATGAAGGATACTGAATGCATGGTTAAGGTCTATTTTTTAGGCAATGGGGATTATAGAGATGTGATATACACAAGATAATTTTTGAGAAGATTAATATGGCTCTAATGTGTAGAATGAGAAACCAGATAGAGAAAAATCACTTAGGAAGCTAAAGTCAGTGTCTAAGCATGTTAGGGTCTAAATAGTATCTTAAAAATGTAGTCAGGTGATATCAGGTCTGGATTAAATGGCAGGATGATATTACAAAGGAAGTTTCCATAGACTTTGAGTTGGAGTCTACAAAGGAGAAGCATAAAGGACAAGAGAATCCAAAACTGACAACAATATTGTGACAGCATCTATTAAAAATTATTCACATGGGATACCCTAAGATCCAGCAATGTCATGCCTAAAAATCTATCTTATAAAGAAGTGATAGCAAAAGTACTTAAATTATATGTGCCAAGATATTTACTGCAGCCTTGTTTGTGATAGCACAACGTTAAAAAACCGAAATCACCATCAGTCAGGTAATGGTTAAGTAAACTATGGTATATCTATGCAATGGAATCATGTGAGTAAATCTAAATAAACTGACCTGAATACATCTCAAGTGAAAAGAGAAAGTTATAAACCAATATGCATAATGTCATCTTTTGTTAAAAGCAGAAGAAATGCTTAAGTGTCAGAAAAGAAAGACTGAATTAAAGGCTATTTGGGAAGAACTTACGTGATTTTTTCAGAGTTGCTGATCATCTATGTTATTACATTTTAGTAATAAAATTGCATGTCATAAATAATAAATATGAAAACTGCAAAAAAAAAAAGAAAAGAAACACTGAAATTCATGCTGTTTTCCTCTGGGGACTGGGAATGTAGGGCTGTGGGGTGGCATGGTCTTAAAAATATTTGAATAATTTGTATAATTTTCTGTTTTGGTATTCTTCGTTTTCTTTCTTTAATAAAAACTTAAGAACGTTTTAAGTTTGCAAATTCCATACCAATACAAGCAAACAGTATCGTTAACAGAAACAGTTGAAGATTCGGGGAAAGATGATGATTCTACATAGGTTAATGTGTAGTTGGTAGAAAGAGCTGAATTGTGATGGGAGTTGTGGTAGCTGTTGGCAGTGGTTGAAGGTGTACGTGAGCAAGACTTCTGGGTCCTTCTCTGGCAAGGATCAGACAAGAGATGTGGTCCACCTGGGCAGAGCTCACAGCTAAGACTGCAGTCAAAGGCAAGACTCCTGAGCCAACATCATGGAAAACAGCACCACAGATCTTCTCTATTTCGGTCCATCCCAGAATTGGAGGGAATAACTCTCCCTGACACAGCCTGTTCATGCTATCTATGAGATGCCCTAATAATTAACTCTGGGCCTTCCAACCTAATATGAATGTTGGTAGGTAATGCAACATCTTACTGGTGAATTAGTCTTTATGAATTTATCTATCCCCAACTTGAACTTAATTATGTTTTTAACCTGGGGTACATCTATACCTACATACATGTCTATATTTGTATCTATATTTACATCATGTATATTATCTATATATCTGGCTAGATGGATAGATATAGATAGATATCCCTATCTGATATTCTCATATCTCATATGAATAATCAGCATTTATTCAAATTTATATTTGAACACTGCTAGGTGTTGGGTCATATTAAATACAGGATAAACATACTATAAAAATGGAGCATTACATCGGGCATTACAGTGGTATGTTATAGGGCCAGGGTTTTATTACAGGAGTACTGATTTCTTCTCCAGATGGATTTAAATTGACGGCTCTAAGAAAATTTTTGCCAAAGATCCCCTTCTAGCTTATCGACCCCAGAAATGTGCTTACCACTATTCCTGGGAATATCCCATTTTCCTTCACGGCTTCAAAATGCTTTGGGCAAAAAAAATAAAAACCCAAAACAAACACTGTATATTTTATTAAGTGAATATTATCTGACCTTTTTTTTAGCCCAATCATGACTATTTTTTTAGTACATGAAATCCTCTTTTAAAATCTGTTTAATATACCTTCCATTGGGTCATTATTAAATAATACATTAAAATTTTTTAAATGCATATGCAAAATGATTTGGAGACGTCCCTACAAGATTTGTGAGTCTACTGTCTACCGTTTCCTTTTATTTATCCTATCTGAACAGGCATAGAGATTAAAAAAAAACATGTCATGATGACTTTCTTTTCTGTTTTTCTTTACAAAGCTAGAAAAAAGGCATAGAAGTATAATTAGTTGCCCAAGATCCTATAGCCCTTCATGGAGACAATGATAATCTTATACTCCGGGATGTGTTGCCTCTTTTTGCTATTTTCCTTATTCGTGATGTTTAGAAACAAAAGATTTATATGTGCCCCCAAAGTTATATATATATATACACATATATATATATATTTATTTATTTATTTTTAATCACTGCTATGAATCCATATGCTATTTTATACATGCAACTCAAGTAAAGAATTTTTGATTGCTTTAACTATGTCATTCTCTTTTTTTCCAAGCAGAAATACCAGCCCTGGATTTCCTGCTTGTCCTCATGCCGTATATGCTGCCAAGCTACTCCAAAGTGAAAATGCCAATTTCCTTTACAAATTACTTTGTGCTCCTGCTATTAATCTAATAGAGATATGGAAGTGGGCGAAAGAAAAGAAGCTGCTCTTCTGGCAATAAGGAACAATCCCGAGATCAAATTACACATTTGTGTAATTGGAGGCCTACTCCAAAATTACACATTTCTTCATATGGTTTGGTTAAACAGTTGAAGTTGAGAGTAGACCCTGACTCTGTCTCTTAGGAATTAGAATCATTTATAATCCCTGTTTCTTTTGACTAGTTCTGCCAGTCGGTGATAAGATGTAAGACAAAATGAGATAAAAACAAAACAGAATTTTTAAAAAACTATTGTGAGTTTAAGATCTAGTAAAATAATGTGGGTAGTCTTCTAGAATCTAGTTAAATAAAAAAAACAAATAAAATTCTTAGAAATATAAGATATCAACATTTTTTTAAACAAAAGAACAATGGAAGGTCCAGGAAGATAAGAGAGGACAGGAGTAAGTTTGATGCCTTCACGCAGGGAGGTGAAATCATTCATCCCCTAGTTTGAGTTGTTTTCCAGTGGTGATGATGGATTTGAACAATCCGTCCAAACCTTTTCACCCAGTTCCTCTCTTTACCAATTGCAGGCCTCTGCGATGGGGCAATGTGGATGAGATGTGAGAAGATAAATGACTCCCCAGAGGTTTCTGTGAACTTTATCCCTAGTATCTTGGCTCTAATGCTGATGATAGAAGAGAAATGTCTTAAGTTCTGGGTAAACAGTCACTTAACTACTCAGAACATTTGGAAATTAGAAAAAAAAAAGGAATATTTTTCTCTGTTCATTTTGATTTCATAAGTAACTGAGTTTCCTTTTCTCTGTCTAAGAGAAAAGATCCAGAAGATGCTGACTAGATTGTAAGCACCAGAAGATCACTATGATACACTCATCTTTATATTCCACTGTGTTTGGCACTTGTCAGGGTCTCAATAAATATTTGTTAAATTGAATTAATTGAATTGAATTAATTGTGTAAAAGAGGAGGTATAATCTTTTAGAAACAAAAACAATTTAAAAATCTTGATAAGAAGTTTAAGTACATCATTCAATCTGTGTTCATAGATCAACTGTAAAGGGGGAATTAGAGAGGGGAAGTCAAAAGATAATCTACTGACTGATATATAATTTGGGGGTATCCACTTTTCCTGTCACTTGTGGGAAATATCACCAGCGTCTAAATCAATCAGTGCACGTAAGGATAATGGGGATGGGAGCACAGCAACTTCCCTTACCTCCTGTTTACAAGTCCAACTGACATCAGTTGCTGTAACCTTTGTGGTCTCTCTCCCTTATTTGACTCACTTTGTCCCAGAGAAGAAGCATGTCTCATTAGTGCCTTTAAGAAATAAACTGGCGCTGCGTAGTTGGGAGCGAGCTGACCTCAGGAAGTACACATTTTGGTCTGCTTCTTGTGCCCCTAAGTTGTGCGGAGGCAGGTCCTCTAGTGGAAGCTGTGCTGTGGCTGGTGGGTAAGTCTTTTAGGAAGCCCACTGTTGTCATGCACCTAAACCATGCATTTCTTTATAATCTTTATCAGTAATGAGGATGACATTTTAATCTCCTTCTGCCAGACTTCCATGTCTATCTTTTCATTATTTTCAAACTTGATTGGGAAAAGAATGTTACTTTTTGGTCCCTTATAAGGTACTTATACTGGCTCCAGCAACTCTACAAATCTGTAGTTTGCATCTGGTTATCTGAGGTGTATTCATTTATTCATTCGGCCATTCATTTGGAAATAGTTATGGAGCCCCTAAAATATACCGAGTACATATATGGTAAGCCCTGGGACCCTACCCATAAGGAACTCACATTATAGAGTATTTATAAAGCAATTTGACAAATGGGTAAGCACGTAGCTTCCCAAGAAGTAACAGAGTCTAAGCTGAGTTACTCATTTTTTTGGTGTTTTCTTAACTGAGTCATAACCCAGTAGGATTTGGTCAGGCGGTAGCTGATTTACCTGATCAAATCTGGTCTACCTGGTCAGAGCTAAGGGTGAAGGGGCAGTCAGGGGCTCAGTTCTGAAAGACCCTCCCTAAAAACCTAGACTCTGCCCAGTGGGTAACAGGCAACTGTGAAAGGGATTAGAGGAGTGATATGGTCAGGTTTCTGTCCATAAGGTCACTTTGATAGCTGGGAACATCTGTCTGAGGAGGACAAGCCTGGAGAGACCAATTTGCAGATTGTTCTGGGCGAGAGACTCTAAGAATGTGATCTAGCAGCACTTTTGCTTACTTTTGTTTTACCTTTCCTTTTTTTTTTTTTTTTTTGGCAATCTTGACATTTTGTAGGATTAGCAGTAAGAGCTCTGATGATGATGATGATGAAGAAAAAGATGATGATGATTGCTAATGTTAAGTTCTTGCTATGAACTGCCACTGGGCTAAAATGTTTCTGTGCATTGGCTCACTTTGTAGTCACTAAAAATGTATAAGGTAGATAGTATTCTTTTGCATTTTATGTATGAGAAAACTAAGGCTTCAGGGGTAAAATAACTTGCCCCAGGGTGTACAGCCAGCCAGCAGTAGACCTGGGACTATCTGACAGTTTCCAGCCTGTCTGACTTCAGCTTCCATTCTGATGACCCTGTGCTCTATGAAAAGTTTCATAGCTCTTTACCAAGCACTTTCTTATACAGCGTCTCACTAGAGCTCTAACAGGATCCTTAGGTCAACCTTCAATTCACTCCAAACAGAGTAGCTCATTCTCATTTAACAGAATCATGCTCAAGAAAATTGTTTGCGATATACTTTGAAATCACAAAATATATTGCTCTTTATCTGTACATTGATGACCGATTTAGTGCCTTTTTGACCAAATTTTAGCAGTCAAATGTCTTCACCTTACCATCTAACAGATATATACAGAATGAATTTTAATGTTAACTTTAAGTAAATAAGAAAATATTCTGTAAAATATTGTAGGTGAAGTGATTTCTGGTTTATCTCTTGCTATGGATTATTCATTCAACATTCAAAAAGTACTAAGTACGTAGCACGTGTTACGCACTACTCCTTTTAAGAGTATGGAGGAATATAATCAGTAACTCATTCAGATTTGCTCGCGCAGAGCACAGCTCAGTCCATTGTACAGAGGTCCTGAATATCTGCTTTCAGAATAAATAAATCCAGTGAAAGAAAGCAAAGGAAGTACACTGTCTGGGCCCAAGCATCAGATTAATTAAATTAATTAAATTAAATCATTGTACTACCTTACATTTACTAGTTTTATTCCTTGGAAATCTTCCGATTAGTTTTTTCTCCCCACCCATGTTGATAAGGTAAAGGTGATTGTATTGCTTTACATTCACTTCGCAGTAGCTTAGATAAATAAGTTAGTTATCTATTTATCCAGGATCGTGAGTGCTTCCTCATTTATGTTAGCATTACTTATCCCAAACCTCCCAGTTTTAAACAGAAACCTCAAAGGGCCATAATGAACAACTTGTCATTCTTGGTGAATGGACTTGTAATAGTTACAAGGGTGCTTCCAAACCACCCAGCAAGTTCTGGCTGGAATCAGGCCTACAATTAGAAACTGCAGATATGTAGCCTGCCTTACTCCCAGTGATAGGCTGTCTCTCCCAGAGGGTGAGGGTTCTGGTTCCTCTAATCTTCACTCCCTGCCCCCACTCCCACCTCCTCACCACATGACGTGACCCCACCTCCCTGCTCAGAACTGCCAAAAGACTGTGGATGGCAGAGTTCCTGCATTCCTCCCCTGGCACTGGAGCAAAATTACAGCATTACTGTTGGGCTTTAAGGAGTTCCTCTTTGTTCTACTTTTATCACGCTTTCTTGTGTTCTGACTCTAACAATTTGAGAGAAAATGTAGCGTCCAATTCTTGTTTTAGCTGCCAAGATTCCACAATGCTTAGGCAAAGGAAGGAAAAATGGCGCAGGCATTTAAATTTACCCAAATGCCTCAGAAGACTACACTTTCTGGACATGAATAAAGAGGATGTGAGTAAACTTATTCCTAATGTGCCAGGTTTATCCCTTTGAATAATTGGATAATTCCAGCAAATACCATGTTGAAAGTTTTACTTGCCTGGCTTAGTTTTGAGGCTTCATTTAAAAGACTATTTAATAAGACAATAAAGTATTAAGTTTTAATGTGGTATTAATATAGTAATACTAAACTTACTAAGGAGAGATGGCAAAGATAAACTTAAAGATAACCCAGATTTCATTCCAGGAAACTCTTTCCTAAATTAAACTTCTTAAAACTACCAAAGAGAAGCTAATTGCTTACATTTCAACCTTCCTTTCCTTTTCCAGCTCTCTTATAGACTAATGATTTAAATGAGTTAAAAATTGAGAACATTCAAGTGAAAAAAATCTTCATTTCAGGGGTTATTTACAAAGAAATGTGGTTTGTGTATCCCTCCCATGGAAAATGCTTATTTATCTAACTTTACTACAAGCATTTCCCACTACACCTGGCTTCATTAAGAGTTCTAGGACCTCCCTGGCGGGAGGTCCAGTGGTTAAGACTCCACATTTCCACTGCAGAGGGCACAGGTTAGATCCCTGGTTGGGGAATTAAGATCCTGCATGCTATGTGGTGCAGCCCCCCTCCCCCCGAAAGAAAAAGAAAAAGAAAAGAAAAACGTTCTAAAAGATGAGAATCTCTTGAAACTAACATCTTAATGTCTCCCTACAGATCTCTCCTTTTGATGGTGTAAGAATCTTCATATATTATTAAAGTAGAAATGTATTGACAGAGTTAAGACTCTGGGTCCAACATATCAGAGAAAATCTCGGCCTTTTGTATGTTTGTGGAATTGTTCTACAGTGATCTGTGTTTGTGACAATTACCTAGATTACGGAAATCTGTGGGCTTAAGCAAGTCTTTTCCTTTTTGGTATTTCTATTCTCGCACCTATACATTATTGATAATGTTAAAGCTAAAAAGCCTTCTTCTCGGGGGTACACCATGGAATAGCCATTCTTTGAACTCATACATTGAATGTTAAGTTCTTAGTGTGAGCAGATGAGTCTATCAAGATATGCTACAGAAAGGTGAAGTAACTAGAAATAGAAATATAAGGAACAAATTTTCCATGTTCCAAGAACATCCAGGCAGAATAAATTTAGGCATCAAGACTAAAAAAGCTACACTGATCTGCGGCTTTTCCCCCCATATTGTACGTACTCTAAAATGTCCACTAAAGTTTGAATCTTTTAGGATACTCTCAACTCCAAGTCTGTCAAAGTAGTTTAAACCATATAGAAAGTCATTGACTCGGATAAGTGGGCATCAGTTAATGGACTCAGATGCGTTTCATCTCAGCTCTGTTGAACACAGGCTTCACCCTAAGGACAGTTGTCCTCATAACTGCAAGACAGCTGCCAGCTGCAATCAGGGATACATGCTTTTTTCTTCCACTTCCAGTGTAAAGGAGACTTGCTTCCTGAAGCATCCCCTAAGGACAAGGAAGGTTTTTCCCTGGAAATCTCTAGCAGAAGCTCGTTGATCAGTCTAATTTGGATCACATGCTCATTTCAGAACCAATCACAAGAAAAAGTTATGTAATAACCCTTTGACCTATCAGCCCATTGAGGACATGGACTGTGTCGGGAAGGAGTGGATATGTAAACATTATTATAGTCTGTTGGAAAGGAAGAAAAGACAATGCGTGCTGTAGGCCACCAGTAATGTTCACTCCAGAGTTCCTGGGAGGAACATGGCCAGACAGTAAGGACTAAAACCGTTATGACCATTAACCCACAGTAAGATTGCATGTTGAAGCTACCAAATGAGTCAGATAAAAGATCTATTTATAAGGAGAAGTATTGACCCTGATTCCCCAAGACCCCATGGTACAGCTAAGGATTTCTTTTTTCTTCATTTCTCAAGGAGAGGAGAGAGCATGTTACAAGTTGTCTGCAAAAAGGTAAGTAATCGAGCAATAATTCTGTGACTGACCACTCTGCTCTCAAATACCATTTGAGTCTGAACTTTTTGCATCAGAGCTACATGTGATGAGCCTTCGATGGTTATAAGACTTGGAATTGTAAAGACAATGAGACAGTCAATAGCCTGCTTCTGGCTACAGATCCAAAAATTCATGCACACTGATCGTGAGTTTACATTTGTCTCCAATAAGTTTACTGTGAATGTGTCTGTCTGAGCAGATGTAAATAGACAGCTAGCCTTTGCTAGGTTTATGAAAGCCTGTCAGACTTTGGTCAGTGTGGAGCTAATCCTAGTGAAATATCTTCATGCAGTTCTAGATGTTATAGCGATTGGCTACTTTACAGAGGACTCTTGAGATCAGTGATTATCTGTCTTAAACTCTTTTTTATCTACAGACACACAATTCCACAATTCAATCCATGATACATACCTTTTCTGCAAGCATTGGATATGGCACTGCTGTATTTGAAATTTCTGAGTTGAGCTGATTCAGATGAACTAATATCTGGAAGTGTCTAAAAACATAAGAACCCATCAGGCATACCAGCCTGGGGTCAAACAAATGGGGTGCAAACTACAGAACGCTTATTCCCACCTCACCCATGGGAACTGTTGGAATTGTAGCTCTTTAAATCAAGAATTCTGGCCCAGAAGAGATGAACAGGATCTTTCTCAACCCCCATCTTCCTCCTGGTCCCTGAGGCCACCTGGTCACAGGCTACTTTGGAAGTTACACCATTTGAGCACCCCAGCATCACCTGGTGAGGCCATGTGCTATTAATACAACTACTGCTGCTCTTTCAACCATCTGACACAACCACTATTTCTGAGATCCCTTCCAGGAAATTAAATTGCTTGCTCCCTTGATGCCCTTCCTATGCTCTCATACTATCCATTATATAAATCTGTTGTATTACTTAACCAGGTATATTTTAATTATGTGCATATTTGTTTGTTTTTCTCCAGGGCTAGACGGCAAGTCCCTCAAGACACAGGGACTGTGTCTGTCATCTCCTATTTGTAGTGCTTTTCCTGGTATGTAGCATGTGATCAATTAATGAAGGAAAGAATAAATGAAGAAGAGTTTGGGTGACTTTTTGTATTGGTTCCTGTCACTGATTTTGGACCAAGGAAGAGAGATAAGAGTAAGAAAAGAGCTCAGGTCATCAACTTGACCCCTCAGGCTTCCTCTTCTGCAACTTGCCAATCTTTCCTAGAGCTCATAGGAAAAGGTTCTGTACCTTGACTTTGGTCTTTCTCATTGGATTTTCACTGCAGTTGAATAAATTCCCATTCTTTAAGATGAACTGAGAAAATTCCAGAAACTTGAGGTGGCCTGGAAACTGCTCAAAGGGATTTTCAGCCCTAAGAATCGATGCTACTTTATATGTCTGCTGAAAGTTCCTGAGTTTCCTGACACTCCTGGAATTGAGAGAAGTCTGAGAGGCATTGTTTCTACATCTGCCTTTCACTTTTCCACAAAGAAAGCAGCTGCTTGAATCCTGGCAGAACAACTTGTTTTCACTGTACCTCAGGCAGGTCATTCAAATTTTCTGAATCGTAATCTTACCTTTAAATTGGGAGAAATGACATTTACTGCCTTGTATTTAGAACTAGAAGTAATGTATACATAATGTGTCTGGCAGTATTTGGCATATACAGTTGGTATTGAATCCATGCTATTATTATTATGTTTAATATTCCTACTTTGCATCTTATAAATCTCTTTCTCTTTTCTTCTTTGGTTAGTATGTATCGATTGAATGGATGGCATAGTCCCTGTGACTACTAATTTGAGTGTCTATAAAGCATGGTAAATTTTATCTGGATTCTTAAAATCCTTAGTGAATCCAGATTATTTATATAGATAGAAAAAAAGTTTCTCCACCCCTTTTATATATAAATATAAATATAAATATATATATATATATATATATATATATATATATATATATATATGGGAGGAGATACTATTTTTCCCTCTCTAGTGCAAAGTATAACTTTACTGCTTAAGGTTCTGTCTTCAAACAGTGGGGACTGGAAAGGTAATCAGTACAGTTATAAGTAACCTGGCCTGCTCTTATTTATGGGGCTTGACATATCACCTCAATTTGCCAAATATAGGATTTCCCGACAACTGAAATTCCAACTCTTCCTGTGGAAATGTGGTCATGCCTAGTAAAGCTGTTAGCCCGTGGAAGTTATATGTCTTTTCAGTACTGACATTTTTGCCTGCCAGCAGTAGAATGGAAATAAAATCTAGAGGTTTTGACCGCTAGGCAGCTTACGGGGCCTCCTCTAGGTTTACTGATATTTTCCTAGGTAAAACAGTAAGATGGACATGTTCAAATACAACTTTAAAGAATGTAATAGCACTTGGCAAACAAGGTCTTATTTTTAGAATCATTACTGCTGTTGTATCTAAGAAGAGATTTGCTGTCATGGAGACTCTGATGGTTAATTTTGCTTCAACTTGGCTAGGCCACAGTATCCATGTATTTGGTTAACACTAGTCTGGATGTTGACGTGAAGGTGTTTCTTGTTTTGTTTTTGTTTTCAAATATCTGCCAGTTTCTTCAGTTCTCTTTGTGCTTTGAGACATGCCCATCCACATCTTTCCAATTTCAGGAAATGCTCCTTATACCACGAAGGTGTTTTTGTTTGTTTGTTTGTTTTGTTACAGGCCTCTCACTGTTGTGGCCTCTCCCGTTGCGGAGCACAGGCTCCGGACACGCAGGCTCAGCGGCCATGGCTCACGGGCACAGCCGCTCCGCGGCATGTGGGATCCTCCCGGACCGGGGCACGAACCTGTGTCCCCTGCATCGGCAGGCGGACTCTCAACCACTGTGCCACCAGGGAAGCCCATGAAGGTGTTTTTTAAAGAAGAGATTAACATTTAAATGAGTAGATTTTGAGTAAAGCAGCTTACTCTCAATAATGTTGGTGGGCTTCATCTAATGAGTTAGAGGCCTTAAGAGAAAAAAGACAGACTTCCCCTGAAGAAGAGGAAATTCTGCCAGTAGATTGCCTGTGGACTTGAGCTGCAACATCAGTTCTTCCCTGGGTCTCCAGCCAGCATGCTTACCCTGCAGATTTTGAATTTTCCAGCCTCTATAATCACGTGAGCCAATTCCTTAAAATAAATCATATATATTTATTACTTTATGATAAAATAAATCATATATACTTATGCCAAGTTCCTCTTCAAGGACCCACCAGCCAGACATGAGTTGGAGCTCTTGAAGCCAGTAGCTGTTCCTTCATGGTACTTTGCCCACCTGGCTGGTGATGTAGACATCAGTCACACTGGTACTCAACTCCACCACCAGCCCACAGGCCCCCTCCCTGAACCTGTGACAACCCTTGTTCTGGGACTCTTTGCAGTGCATGTTTCCTGAGAGAGCTCTGTGGTGGGCATTCCCCAGGCAGCCCCACAACTGTGCTTTTTGGAGGCAAGGTGCAGGCAGGGCTGGGCCCCATGTATATGTATATTTAAATTCTAAATGTTCTATTTCTCTGGAGAACCCTAATGCAGAGTCTTTACACATCTTCCTTTGGAAACTTGGAAGAGCCAATTTGTTCGGCTCCTTGGCCCAGTGTCTTGGGTCTTAGAAGTGCTGAGTCTTGCTGGCCCGGAAAAGGCATGTGAAATTCACCAAGGTGGCAGGACATGTGTTTCTCTGGGTCCCATCTTGGGAGAGTTACTGAAGGTAGACCTGATTTGGTTCAGAATTCCACTGGAAGCTCAGAATCATTGGGGATCCTAAAATAGGACCCATGTAAGACCCAAAAGAAGACTTTCCTTGAGGTCTCCAGGGAAGGAGGACTTCAGAACTTGAGAGAAGGAGGTCTCCAGGGAAGGAGAACTATCTTGGTACAAACTCTGGTTCTGGAATTTTACTCTCTGAACTAGCATATTTTGGCTGCTAAGGTCTGAAGGCAGAATCTTACCTGACTCTGGAATTTGTTCTTAACCCTTTTTTAGCTTTGTTTTTAACTTTTCAATGTTTAGACATGGGGTATTTACTTGTACTCTTGGCCATCTGTGTCAATCATTAAAACAGTAGAGGAATTTGTGACTCAAATAAAGCTTTAGGCTAGCTGATCACTCAGTTCCCTGCCAACTCTGATTCTACATGTAGCGGTTAGAGGCAGAAGAATATGGTCAGACTCCTCTAGAGAGCCCAAGAAAAACAAAGAGGAACAACCTCAAGCCACTAGGGCAAGGATGGTTTGACCTTAGTCCAAGTTTCTTTTGGTTAGACCTTCTACTTGGACACTGCTTTTCTGCAAAGTTTCATAACCACTAAGGCCTGAGACACACTTCATACCATGACAGATGTGGTCGCTAAATGAGATCTGAGCCCTCACCAACTTTGCTTGGTTTCCAACTCAATAATTTGAGAAATATGGATGCATCTTGAGAATTAAATTCACAGACCCCAGTGAGGTTTGTTTATCTTTGAGGTACACAGATAAAAGAAAATCAGAATGAGCTATGGTATGATAGTGGGGTATATTCTAAAGGATAAACAACATAAGGGTTGAGAAAATAGTGGGTTTGTTTCCTGAAAAGAATTATAGTATTTCCATAAAGAATGTACTAATTATGTTTCTAGGACACCCACTTTGGCTTTTTGGACATTTTAAGCAGCTTCCCAAAACTCCCTACTACATAAATTCTCCAAAAGAGAACAAACAAACAAACTAGAATTTGAAATGAAGTTCTCCTGTACCCAGTGTCCCCTAGATGGGAAGCAGTCGGTGTAGTGGGACATCTCTGGCTATGCCATACATTAAGGATGCAAATAGGTCTTCCACTTCAGA
Organism: Stenella coeruleoalba; assembly: GCF_951394435.1. Classification (NCBI taxonomy): domain Eukaryota; kingdom Metazoa; phylum Chordata; class Mammalia; order Artiodactyla; family Delphinidae; genus Stenella; species Stenella coeruleoalba. The sequence goes on from NC_137150.1 coordinate 86,508,751, forward strand.
TGATAATACATGAAAGATTATGTGGCCTTGAATTCAGATGGGTTATCTAACCTGGATTTTACAGATTCTCTTGTAGAAGAATGAGTTGAAATTCTACATCCCTGAAGTTAAAAAGATTTTTTATTATGAACTAGGATGGACATGAACATTGAAAGGTACATTGGAAGGGAAAAGCAACAAGCTCTGTAAAATAAAACTAACTTTAAGGAAAGAAAGCATCTAGTCTAGTGACCAAAGTTCAAGATGTATAGGAAGGATGTGGCACAGCATGTTGCTGATGCCAGAATTTCCTCGGGATTCAGCTAGTCTGGACTGGTGTCAGCTTTGTGGAATATGACATAAGAGCTACAACATTGGAGCCTTACTATTGGGTACCACTGTAGCACTAGCAAAGCTCCAGCTAGCAAGGGCATTACTACAAAGAGATGTTAGACTCTGTAGGCCCCACCTTCAACAGTGAAAGTGTATGATATTGAAAAAACCTGGCTGTAGTTGTCCAATGAGACTCTTACCTGAGAGGTAGAAGCAGGACTAACCCACTTGGGCTAAAGTCAACCCCTAGAGTTCTTGGATAACGGAGTTAAGTAGGAGACTTGAGAGTTGATGCTAATGGGAGAAAATGGACTCAGTAACCAAGAGCCCATATTGGGGGAGAGGGTAAAACAAGAAACAAAAGAAAACAAACGAAACTATGTGACCATATATTGTGAATGTATTTGTACTGAGTTTAGAAAGTAGATTACATCATTTATTTAATATATAGCCTCCAAGGGACTTCCCCGGCAGTCCAGTGGTTAAGACTCCACGCTCCCAATGCAGGGGGTACGGGTTCGATCCCTGGTTGGGGAACTAAGATCCCACATTCTGCATGGTGCAGCAAAAAAAAAGGGGGGGGGCGGCCATATCTCCATTTGCAAGGCCACTACGCTTCTTTCTGATACTTTACAGAAGAGAAACACAAACAAACACACAATTGATTTCTTTACTTCTTTTCAAGCAAGACTGGCTTCCCAAAGCCCATTTCTATGAGTCAGCTTGTACTAACAGGAGCCACACTTTCCATCAAAGGCTTTCACACAAGAGCTCAATCTCAGAGATGAACATCACTGTATAAAATGAGAAAAAAATCTCCAAATAAAAATAAGGCACAATAGCTCATCAGAGAAGGAATAAAGGCCTAATGATCTATAAAACTCGGTTTGTTGTGTACTTACTAACTTAAATAATCTATTACCAGCCTATATTCTCCCCTAAGAGACATTCCTAATAAAGTGGACAAAATTCACTATCCTTTCTACTCATTCTGAATCAATTCTTATAACTCAGTCAGCTAAACAGTGTTATTATTAGTGTGTCTATAAAATTTGAGAAGACAGGGTCCCCAGGAGTCCAGATATTCTGAGCCTATTCTTAATGCTGGGCTCCCTCTACCAGGGGAATCATGGTCCTAAATATAATGGACTATGAGATAAGATTTTGGAAAGACACAATATAAATGCTAGAAATTGTGGGAAATGAATTTTGGTCAAGGGATCAAAGTTGTTCTTCAGCCTAATTTGAAGAGTAAAGAATTAAAAGGTGGGAATTGGGAATTCCCTGGCGGTCCAGTGGTTAGGACTCAGTGCTTTCACTGCCGAGGGCCCGGGTTCAATCCCTGGTTGGGAACTAAGGAGTTCTAAAGGGGTAAACATCCTCAGAATGATTCACTTCTAGTACTCAATGACTCAGTGATTCACTTCTAGTACTAAAAAATGGTAAAGAGCAGAAACTATGCTAATTCTAAGTAACAATGGAATAAAAAGTCCACATTAAGCACTTTCTATGTGTTGGGCATTGTGCTTAGGTTACAAATATATGTATATATTTAAATAGATATGTACATATGTATGTATGTATTATGTATATGTAATTGTCCCAAATTAATAAGCAGCAAAAGTAGCTCACGCCCTTAATCAATAAACAACTCTTGGGTTTTGCCTTTTTACATATGGTCCCTAGAAAAAGGAAGAGGTCTTTTGCCTCCCCCACCATACATATAAGACAGCTGGTATGGAACTCATTCATGTCATGTATCCAAGGAATCCTAAATGAACTGCTGCTCTTGTGTATAAAACCACATAAGACACTGATGGACCAAACTCAGTATCGTGGGACACAATACAAAAATCTGTTTTCTAATCTTACTCTAAGGATTGCTCTAACCTGCTCATAGTTCTTTATCTAGAACTAGATACTAGAGAGTTTTTCTAAAACTTAGTCATTCATTTGTACCCTTCATGATTTTTGCCATATCATATATTACCTAGACCATTATTTTTCTTTAAATCAAGTTATTGTTTAATATTTAAATTAACAAAAGGAAATTTTATATCATTGTATAAAATAAATCAAAGGAAACAATAAAAATACACAGAAAGTCATGAAATTCATTCCATTCTAGTTAAATATTGTTGCTTGAGAAAATTGTAGCCTGAAACCTACACTCTCTTTATTAAAAAAAAAAAAACAGATTGGGAAGTTCTAAAAGACACCTAGCAATATTCTGAGACTTATTCCTTGATGTAATCAGAAAAGTTGAAAGAGAATCGAAAAAATATTCAAGAGGGAAGAGATATGGGAACATATGTAAAACTGATTCACTTTGTTATAAAGCAGAAACTAACACACCATTGTAAACCAATTATACCCCAATAAAGATGTTAAAAAAAAAAAAAGAATCTCACTTTGTGACTCATTGTTATTTCGTGCTACATGAGTGTGCCATTTAAAATCCTCTCTCCCGGGCTTCCCTGGTGGCGCGATGGTTGAGAGTCCGCCTGCCGATGCAGGGGACATGGGTTTGTGCCCCGGTCCGGGAAGATCCCACATGCCGTGGAGCGGCTGGGCCAGTGAGCCATGGCCGCTGAGCCTGCGTGTCCGGAGCCTGTGCTCCGCAACGGGAGAGGCCACAACAGTGAGGCCCGCACAACAACAACAAAAAAAATGCTCTCTCTCACTGTGCCTTACCTTTTGGGAATCATTGATGTGAGCCTATTACCTATTAATTTGAAGTATTGGTTAGTTAAGCTTTAAACTCATCACAAGTTACTACGGTTACACTTGGTTAGGTACCAGTTTCTGCGCTAGGTTTTTCAAAGTTCAGAACAGGTTTAAAGTTGATCCAGTCAGGGTATTTTTCAGGCAATGGGAAAAGATGCACATACATCCTAATGGGGCTTGAAAAGTGGTAAAAGCAGAGGCCTGCTCTAAGACCCCAGGCACTTTTCTCGGCCCACAGAAATGCTGCCCATAGTTTAAGGCCAGGATTCTCAAGCTTCATGTGCCTAAGTATCATCTAAGGAGCTTGTTAAAATGGGAATTCCCAACCTCACTCCTACAGACTTTGATTTGGAAGGTCTGGTGTGAGGGAGCTAGTGATTCTGATGTAAGAGGTAGAAGAATGACACCCTGAAAAACCCAGGAGAAGGGAAAAGTAGGTTCCAATTTGGGAGTTGGTAGCAGGAGGGAGTCAGATGGCAGGGAAGGAACTGGTGCTCTGAGTGTAGGTCTAATGGATGCTGCAGGGGAAGAAAGAAACAGGAATTGAGAGGTGGAATTCTGGACAAATATGGTCTTGCCTTTTAAGTGAGCTTCAAAAGCTATCTTTTACTACATTGAGAAGAATTAGGCTAAAGAGGAATGTCTCAAGGGACTCAAGGTATCCAGGTACCAATGTATACCAATCTGTAAGGCTTCTTGAAATAAAAAATGTTCAGGATAAAATAATAGGTTATATTCTATGGAGATCTGAAGGAATAGAAGAGTCAATGTTTAGTGAGAGGGTTATCACAGTATGCTGAGGTATTTGTATTTCCTTAAAGTTTACTGTAAATTGCTGCAAATAATGACAACCTTTGTGTTTGGTGCTTTATCTATTTGGGTTTCCTATCAGCCCAAAGGTAAGTGCTGCAATTCCAGTGTCACAGATAAGGAAACTAAGATTCCGAGCGATAAAATAATTTGTCCAAAGTTACATAACTGTCTCTCTTTATGATCATTTTAGAAAATGCTTTCCTAGTGATTAATTTGTATTTAGGTAGCTGTTTGAATAACTAGCTCTATTTTTAATAGAAGTATCATAACTGGGCAGGGAAGGCAGGCTTAGCTTGGCTTCCTCTTATCTCAGGTATATGAGCTGCACCCCTTTCAAACTGAGGGGATATGGCTCAACAGTTCCTTCCATGGGATAGAGGGTCATTCAAATGGGAAGAGATAAAAAAGCACATGTATTGAAGAGATCACTCTTATAAACACAATGAGCGGACATCTGAGTGCTGTAATGTCCTCTTTAGCAAGGGTGTCTCCAAGCTTTAGACTGGCCTCACCCACTTCCTAAGCCAGTGATGACCAAGCCCAACCCATGTGAGGGCCCCTTTGGATAGATTAACTTCACCTCCTTCTCCCACATGTTCTCTGAGTTGCTCACTTCCATTATGTCATTCTCCTGGTCTGAGCCACAGCTGGTTGTTGTTTTCCCTCTTCTCACCAGTTCTCACCTCTCCTCATGGCTTGCCCAGAGAGGCCAGGTCCATGTGCTTCTTAGATGAACGTTCATGGGTTACAACAACATGCTGCATGTCATTCACTCATTTACTTATCCATTCATTGATTGACTGCTGGCTACTATAAGACTCGGTCAGATGGTGGGGATACCACTGTGAACCCCATTCCTTCCCTTAGGGAGTTTAGAGTCTAATTGGGAATATTAAATAAGTAATAACAATGGTGCAATGGGAGCTGTGAAAGAGGAGGCTATGAGACCATACGCCAAAGGCACAGGTGGAGACAGAGGGAAGTTTAAGCTGAGACCTGAACAATGAATAGTAAAATTAACTAGACCAGGGGAAGGTTTATAGGAGGAGAAGTTCTTTGCCGACAATAGTAGCATGGGTAAGGTGTCTGTGAGGGATGCATAGAGTGCAATTTTATCAACTGTCATGATTTCAGTCACCACCAATATGCTAACAACTTCCAAAAACCCATTTCCAGCTCATAGCTCTCTCATCATATTTAATGTTGAAAGATTCCATAGGAAGTTTTGCTTATACATTCATCTTCCTCTAAAATAGGAGTAGAGATAAGATCCTAGGTGATTTTGAGTTGTGAGTTGGGTGGGAAACATCTGGATGGAAAGGTAGGTGGTAAGGCTTTTATCCCATTTTGTGCCAGTCGACCTTGATGAATGGATTTCACAGCAGGTGTACCATGACAGATTGCATTTCTTGAGCCATCCATTCTCATCCCTTAATCACCTTCTTCTGTCATATTATTCATTTCTGACCATAGATTTTGGATTATTTCTGCTGTTTATGTTCTTTCCTTCCCCTTCTTTAACCATATGTGGCTAAACCAAGGGGGTTAGTATCCCTTGGTTTTCAACCTCTGCTTCCCCTTGGCTAAATTCTCATCTGGTCTCCTTGTCCTGCTGTATTCAGATAGCCTTCCTTACCCTTGCAAATTCTCAAGCTCTTCCCTTTTCATGAAGGGATTGTGAGGCTACTTCTTCCTAACTCGTATTTTTGGCTTTCAGGGAAGGACCTAGACATGTGTAAAGTCTTATCCCACCTTTGCCTCCCATGATTCCTTGGATCAGGAATGAACGTGTTTGTTGGGGCAGAACTTCTAATTCTTTGATCATTTTGGCTAGTGGTTCTGTCTTGAAGTTCTATCTTGTTTTTTTAAAGATTTCGTTTGTTCATATTGACATACCACCTATAATATTATTTAACTGGTTCTTCGTTATACTTAAATTTATTTTTAAAGAAAATGGCGTTATTATAAATGAAAAACTAGTATCATTTGCAAGAAATAATCTAAAAATAAATACAATGAAAACAAAGTAACTCTATTTAATTTAAGCTACATTAAAACCTGTGAGCTAGAGTTCTGTTATGTAATACAATGAAAGACTAATAACTGTAAGAGAGGAGATAAAAACAATTTAGCACCTAAATCCAACTTTCTCCTTGCTGGGATGTTATTTTATGCAGTGTACTTTGTTCTTTGTGACCCCAGATCAGATTCTCACTCGGTCATGTATTCCACCTTTTGGGAAACACTGGTCTGGGCCATGTCCTCACAGCTGGGCTATGAATGGGTGTGTTTGAAGCAGACTTATGTTCACTTCCGGCTGGCATAACATGGGAGCCCAATTAAGATCTCCCCTTGAGCAAAATATGGAACATTTTGAACAAAATACACAGAATAAAAAGAAGCCCCTTAAGTGGATGGAGAGTAGAGCAAATATATGTGTTATGTTGTCTGAGACAGACCTGGTTTAGTGTCCCCTTTCATTTGCAAAAGTGTCTCAGATTGGATGATAAATTATAAATTCACCCGAATTAAGTGGATTAAATATCACACTCACATAATGAATCACAGGCTTCAGAATACATTACTTCTTTATTCAGTTCAAAAGCTAATGGCAAAGAAGAGAAACTACAAACTAGGTTGGGGACTCACATGTGCTTTAAAGTTTTTCCAATAAGGTTACAGTTACTAGCAATTTCTGGCACTCTTCCACTTCCCTTTTCTTTAGCGTTCTTTCCACATCTTCATGTAATTTCCAATTTTGTGTACTATGCTGTTTTGGACTTTCAGTCAAAACATTTACATTCTGGTAGAAGGAAAAACGTCATAAAAACATAAAGCCTGATAGGTTTGCTTGAGCCTTAAACCATGAATTATTTTCCTCTCACTTAATTATTTTATATTTGTTAGAGAGGAGAGGAAACCCAAATATACTGAAAATGCCACTTCCTTTCCCCCTTTCCAAAAATTTCTGAGTTGCCAAAACACCAAAAATGTCTTGCACACTTTTAAAATACTTGAGCAGAAAGTTTCCATCCAGCAGGAGTCCTTTCACTTGAATCTGCTACAAACTACCTTTATGCACCGAAGCTCTCTGCTAGACTTAGATCATTGGAGACTAGGTCTGTCCTGTAGAGATGCCCCCAGTCTAATGAGTGATAGTTATATATTTCACAGAGCAATGTGATAAGGCTATTAGAGAAGCTTCCTGTCAGCCTTTGTACTGTTTTCCTCACAGTTTTAGGGCCGTTTACCTCACTTCTGTATTAGGGCTCTGAAGGTTGCCCAACTAGTTTCCCTCTCACCAGTCTCTCTAAGTTTTTGGAACACAAATTAAAAATAAACAGAAAATGTAAAATATTAATTTGTCTGACTCTAAGCTATATTCATTAACTTTCTCTCCAGAAGGTCAAAGGCAAGTGGTATTTGACAGATCTCCAGTCTGAATCCTTTCCTCAGGGACCTGTCTCCATGGAGTTGCTTAGAATAGTAGGGGTAAAATCAGGCAGCAAGTGACCCTCTGAGGATGACCCATAGTAAGTGAACTGTTATCCTAAGCCTAGAGATGGGTTCATAGGGTGGAAGAGACCAACTGAAGATGCCCTAATTAAGTCCTTATTTCTCCCTCCTTGACTGATTCCATCTAAAATTGAGCAGCTCCATAATCCAAAACTCTTGGATTATGAAAAAAAAAATCAGTTCCCTGGTCCGTCCCCTGGATCATTGATTGAATTTAGGTTTCTTTACACAACTCAGACACCATGCATTTATGCTGTCCTTCTCCATTCCTCTTCCAGAGTACTTTCCTCACAAAGTACTAGCTTTTGTGCTCACTGTGTCTTTTCATAAAGACACAATCCATGTGTACCATCCCTCCCTTCAAGAAAATGATCTTAAGTTTTATTCATATTAACTGAAAAAGAAATACGGATCACAGAAAGATGCCCTAGACATACAAATGATGTTCTAAATGACTTGGAATGTCCTAGAAGAGGATAGAATGTTAAAAAATACCTATCTGGCCTGAAACACACTAGTGACCTTGGAAATGGAATTGGACATAATGGACAGCAGGGAGACCGTAGTGTCTTATTTGAGGACTGGAATTCAGGTTCTAAGACCTCACAGGGACATGGCTGGTGGTAGAGTGAGAAGGAAGAGAGCAGATAGTGCTAAAGGAATATTCCAAGTCTTTTCCCTTGGGGTATCATTTTGAACATAGAAATGAAAGTGGAAAATCACCAGCCCTCACAGGATGAAGGTTGCAAAAATGAAAGCTGCTCAGGTATCATTACTTCCTCTGTCTCCTGGGCTTTATCACAATGGCGTGGTCCAATGTGTTTAGAGTAAACAAAAGATGCTTGTTTTTAATAATTCTGATGCAGATAGAAGGTCAGGAATGTAGGCCTAATACCACACGTTGCTAGCATGAACCTGAGAAACACAGATTTATAGGCTATGAAAGGGAGAGGATTTTAAAGATCAGCAGTGTTTTCTCAAACTGTGTGGGTGTGTGTGGGGGGGCATCTTGATTGTATCACAATCAACAGGCTATCAGCAAATAAAGAAAATTCCTGTTGCCACAGAATAACAGAATCAGATTTTGCGGGGGGAGCTACAGGTCAGAAAGCCTACATTTAAAATAAACTGTCCAGCTAATTCTTATATACATTAAAGTTTGAGTCTCACTGGCCTAATTCACCCCTTTATTTACTCATCAGGAAACTGGGCCACTTCTCCAGCAAAGCTATGTGGTGGCAAAATATGGATGAGACCAGAGTTCCCCTGATCCCAGTCCAAGACATTTGCTTAATGATTTGATGAAAAGACCTGGATTCTCCTACAGCAAAAATTACATCCTGTTTGCAAAGCTTCCAGTTATGCAGGTACTTGGATTTTATCAGTAAGATCCTAAAGGGTGTACATTCTTGCAGGAGGCTTTAACTTGCTAGACCAGTTGCTTAAATCCCACTGCCAAATACCCTGATGACTCAGGATGAGACACCCTCTGGCAGATTCTTTTCATGCAGTCAGGGTCATGTTGGCTGCACTCTGTTGCATGATAACCACAGAGGTACAGCTGCTTTTACAGATTCTCCTGTGTGATAGGAATGAAGAAACTTCCCCTGGGGGTTTCTAGGTATGTGCCCCTTGAGCTATTTGCCCAGGATGGCAGCTTCTAGAAATCTCCTATGTGTTTTCTCATAGAGCTGCTTTGGTGCCAAAACAAGTGTCCACACCTACACAGGTTGAAAACATTTTCCAACCTCACCTTCCAGTACATTATTTATTTACAGTAGTCCCCCCTAATCCAAGGTTTCAGTTACTCGCCGTTTTAGTTTCCTGAGGTCACCCGCTTAATTCCAGAAACAAACAATTCATAAGTTGTAAATTGCATGCCGTTCTGAGTAGTGTGATGAAATCTCACGCTGTCCCGCTCTGTCCTGCCTGGGACGTGAATCATCCCTTTGTCCAGCATATCTAGCCTGGTAGTCACTTATTAGCTATCTGGTTATCAGATTGACTATCGCAGCACTGCAGTGCTTGTGTTCAAGTAACCCTTATTTTCCTTCATAATGGTCCCACAGCTCAAAAGGCACAGTTATCTGGCAATTCGGCCATGCCAAAGAGAAGCAGTAAAGTTCTTCCTTTAAGTGAAAATGCAGAAGTTCTTGACTTAATAAGAAAAAAAGGCATATACTAGGGTTGCTAAGATCTACAGCAAAATGGGTCTTCTATCTGTAAAATTGCGAAGAAGGAAAAAGGAGTTTGTGTTAGTTTTGTTGTCGTACCTCAAAGTGCAAAAGTTACAGCCACAGTGCGTGGTTAAGTGCTTAGTTATGACGAAAATGGCATCAAATTTACATAATAAGATATTTTGATGGAGAGAGACCACATTCACATAACACTTATTATAGTATATTTTATAATTGCTCTATTTTATTATTAGTTATTATTGTTACTCTCTTATGGTGCCTAATCTATAAATTAAACTTTTTCATAGGTATGTATGTATAGGAAAAAACAGTATTTATAGGGTTCAGTACTATCCACGGTTTTAGGCATCCCCTGGGGGGCTTGGAATCTACCCCCTAAGATAAGGTGGGCGCTACTCCATTTATTTATTTATTTATTTGTTTGTTTATTTATTTATTATATCCTGGACATCTTTGTAAAAATTTATTTTGGATAAAGCATTCTGTTATCAAAAATAAGGCATTTGTAAAATGTTATTCTAAAGAGTGAAAGTGATTTTTGCCTTTGGGGATATTCTGTGTGGGTTGCTGGGTCATGCTACAGACTGAATTGTGTTCCCCAAAACTCATCTGTTGAAGCCTTAACCCTCAGTGTCACTGTATTTGGAGACAGGATTCTATAGGTAGTTAAGGTTAAATGCGGTCATATGGGTTAAGCCCTAAGAGGACTGGCGGCCTTGCAAGAACAGGAAGAGAGCCCGTCTTCCTTGCTCTCCCTCTCCACAACCTAAGCATGCAGTGAGGGGATCTGTCTGCAAGGCAGGAGGAGGGCTCTCACCAGAGACCCCCTGTGCTGGCCTCCTGATCTCAGACTTGCCGGCCTCCGGAACTGTGAGAAATAAATATCTGTTGTGTGAACCACCCCGGTCTATGGTATTTTGTTAGGGCGGCCGGAGCAGATTAAGGCAGTCATGAAGAAGAGGTCTGGTTTCAGAAATGCACGGGGAAGCACAGAAGTCTGGCCCCATATAGACCCTTTCCTGGAACACGTGTTTCCCATCTCTTTGTTTGGTGTGTGCAGTCCCTGTTTGAGACATCCTGGCAGTGGGACAGTGACACCCCACTGGGTTCTCTGGGCTTGCCAGCCATGACATGATGCACTGAGTTGTGCCATATTACATTCTTTTTTTCAAACCTCTTAAAATTTTTAAAGTATACAGTAAGGTTTGTTAACTACAGGCATAGGGTTATACAGCAGATATCTAGAACTTACTTATCTTACATAAGTGGAATTTTACCTTATATTCTTAGGGCAGTATCTAACCTCTTGGATTTGTATACTTTCTTTAATTACCTATTATCCTCAAACCTCTACAAGTGACTAGACCAATGAACTTAAGGTGACTCTTACTGCAGATAAGTTATGTCACTGACCCTCCTTTCTTTTAACCTCGTACCACCAGAAAGCAGTTTCTCTGTAACTGGGAGACCTGCCAGGCTGTGCCTTAGAAATTAGGAAGAGGAATCTTGTTAAAGTTATTTCAGGGGTGATGAGCTGATATTGGCATTAAAGAAAGGAATCTTTCTTAAGAAAGGAGGAAGCTAGTGAGTATACAGGTTTTTGTGGAGAAAAAAGGAGGAAATCAGGCCAGTGTGGCTGGGAAGTGGCCTATTGCCAAACTACAGAGAGGCTCTCCAGAATTACTGACATGCCACAAAACCACAGGCTTGGAGACAGCATTCTCATAAGGAAAGAGGTTGAGCATAAGGTCACCCAAAGGCAGAGGAAAATATTTACTTTACTATTTTGAGTTGTTTTCCTTTCTTTAAACAAACTGTCCTTCAATTCCATAGCAAAAACTTTCTTCTCGTACTTCTGGTTTATGTGGATTTATTAGTGATTTACCTAGGAAGATGCAGCATCACACAAAGGCTCTTAATCTTTTCACCAGGTAATGATTAATATCATATCACAACTTTGCAATATTGTAGTTGACCTATTAGTACATCGGTTAGGGTTCTGTCATTACGTTATCTGTCAGGGATAATAATTTATTAATGTAGCATTTCCTCGATTACCTCTGTCAGTGCCTTCTGGAAATTAAGTGCTGAGCCATTGTCTTTCTTGGGAAATGTAATTTAAATATACTACTCAAAGATCAAATATATCACTTATGTGTACGTGCTAATGATTTTAACAGAAATCTAAACCCTCACTTTAGGAGTTGTTCAGTACTAGCAACGGAGTCGTAAACGGGACCCTAAATGAAAATTTGCTCTTATTGTATTAGCTATGATAATTGCAAACATTGAATCACAGTAATTGGAAAATACCTTAGAGTTCATAAATTGAACTCCATTAATTTCATAAATAAATACTTGGAGACTAGAGAGGGTAGAGGACTTCTCCAGGCTTTCTGGGTATTTAGAGCTTTTAAATTAGAGCAATAGTCCAGGCAGATTTTGTCTCCTTATAATAGTTATGCATGCAAGATGCACACATACTGCTTAGGAATATGTGTTAAAACCCAGTTCTGACTGAGGAGCGAAAAGAAAAGTGGCAGTGGAGGTGGAGGTAGAGGACAGCCTCCCCTTTCTGAGCAGAAATAGCTAATGTCCTTCATACAAAGCCTTCACACTTGATTGCCCAAACCTCCAACTCTGCTTAGAAAATTGAGAAAGATCATTTGTGGATGGAGCACCTGGATGGAGGCAGGCAGGCTCTGTGGCTTGCCTCTTCCTCAGGTGTTAGAAGTGGTATACTCTAGAGACTGTTTAATCCACTATTTTGAATCGGTTCCCTAAATCACAGGACATAAATCAGATTCTTAGTTCGGCCACAGCTTTTTCACAATGGCTATACATTAACATTGCCAGGGGAACCTTTAAAATCCCCAACACCCAGACAGCTCCTCAGACCAATGAAATCAGAATTTCTGGGCTGGGACCCAGGCGCTGGCAGGTTTTAACACTACCCAGGTGATTCTTATGTGCAGCCAGGACTGAGAGCTATTGAGTTAGGCATAAAATCAGGCCAAAAAAAAAAAAAAGGATTATTCATAAAATGTTCTTCCTACTAAGGAAGTAAAGCAACGTTTCAGTTAACTACGTTGAGCAAATTATTCTCAGTTTTACTGGCACTGCCTTTGATCTGTGGAATTCATTTTTCTTTTATATAAGTCAATGCTTAAACCCTAATTTTCAGTTACAACTTGCATTACTTTCCCTCCCTAGGTCCTTTTTCTCAAGATGGAATGTGCTTTAATGATTTCCTAGTCAACAATAATGATCATTTATTAACTTTTTAATATTTGCCTGGCCCTGTCTTCTGCACTTTGTACACTTAATTTATTCCTCACGACAGAGTTATGCATTAGATTTTGTTATCCTCATTTTATATATGGATAATTTAGCCTTAGAGAAGCTGCTAGTTGCCTCAACTACACAGCAAGAGATAACAGCAGATCTGAACTCCTGCACCAAGGTTTTTTCTATCCTGGCACACCCTGTGTTCTGGCAATAGCATGGCATCATGGAAAGGTCCTGGACTAAGAATCAGCAAATGTGGGCTCTTGTCCTGGGTCTGCTACTAACATTTCAGACAAGTCCCATGCCCACTCTGGACTTGAGTTTCTTCTTAAGAAAACAAAAAGGGGAAAGAAACAATAAAAGAACACAAAGAGCTTCCCTGGTGGCGCAGTGGTTGAGAGTCCGCCTGCCGACGCAGGGGACACGGGTTCGTGCCCCGGTCCGGGAAGATCCCACATGCCGCGGAGCGGCTAGGCCCGTGAGCCATGGCCGCTGAGCCTGCGCGTCCGGAGCCTGTGCTCCGCGATGGGAGAGGCCACAGCAGTGAGAGGCCCGCGTGCCGCAAAAAAAGAAAAAAGAACCCAATCACACAAGACTACAGTTTGTGTTATATAAAATTCCATTTATATGAAATTTCTAGAAAAGGCAAAGTTATACAGAGAGTACTTCGGTGGTTGCCTGGGGCTGGGGCTGGGGTGGGAGAGAGGATGGACTGGGAAAGAGGTACGAGGGAGCTTTTTGGTGTGATGGGTGTGTTCTAAACTGGACTGTGGTGATAGCTGCATGACTATACATTTACCAAAAGTCATCTATCTATACACTTACAATGGGAGAAATGGTATGTAAATTACGTCTCCATCAAGCTATAGAAAATGGTGCTGGGACTTATACCACAAATACTATTTGTGGCAGTTTCACAATTGGTAACTTTTACTGCTGTAGCTTTATCATTCTGGCCTACATTTTTAATGCACCCATTTTAAGTTGATAACTCTTGACAAAGGTAACCATCTAGGTAACCACTATTACAAGCAAGATATAAAATATTTCCATCCCCCCCCCAAAAGTTCCCTTGTGTCCTTCCCAGTTACCCTCTACTCACCAACCCTGCCCCCAGCACTGCAGACTGGCTTTCTGTCACTATCCATTAGATTCATCTTTAACAGAGTTCCATAAAAATGGAATCAGATAATGTGCACTCTTTTGTGTTTGGCTTCTTTCACTCAGCATATTGTTTCTGAGGTCCACCTATGTTGTTGCATTTATCAGTAATTCATTCTTTTTATTGCTGAGTAGCGTTACATTGTATGACTATATCACAGTTTATTCTTGGCTATTTATGAACAAAACTGCTAGAAACATTTGTGTGCAAATCATATGTGGACTTATATTGTCATTTCTCTTGGGCAAATATTATAACTAGGATTCGTTGGATAACATGGTAAGTGTATATTTAACTTGTTAAGAAAATGCCCAACTGTTTTCCAAAGTGGTTGTATCATTTCGATTTCTACCAGCAGTGAGTGTGTGAGAGTTTCAGTTGCTTCACAGTCTCCCCAACACTTAGTATTGTCCTATTTTATTAATTTTTATATTACTACCTTGAATTTGACTAAATTTGGTATTGTTCTATTATTTACAGTGACAAAATTCCATTTCTCATTAAAATTTTTTATTCCAAGATTTTGAGGTTTTTCTCAAAAAAATAAGAAATACGCCCTACTTTGTAGAAGCTTAGTGTACAAATAAAGTCTTACCAATTGTCCTCAGAATTATTTTAAAAATTCAAATAAAGCCTGCAGTTTAGGGAAGTTCCCCCATAAAAACTTCAATTATATGCACTAAGATGACAGTGGTACCATCTGTAATTTTAAGTGGGGAATAAAAGTTTAAAATGGGGCAGAGTCTGGACATCTTCATAGAGTAGAGTTAAAACCATTTAGCCAACCGACGTGGGACGAATTTTTGGAGGTTTAGCCCTATTATCTGTGTACTCAAGCTGCAGATGGCATGTCACAATATCCTGAGTGGGGAAGAACACATCAGAGGGTTAGGGCCTAGCAGCATTTAATTTCTTGCACCCCAGGCTTCTTTCTTTATTTCTGACATGTTGACCTGGACCTTGGTGGCTAATCATAGGAAATAAAAAATCTGCTAAAACTTGGCTAACTCTCTTGTACTTCTAATAGTTAATGAGATGATGATAGGAAGAGTGCTCCGAAATAGAATCCAACATTGTCTTCCTCCACAGTCTTTAAGAAATATCTCCTCATAAATCCTCAGTTTTATAGACTAGACCATCTATCCTCAGTGGAGGCAATATCACCCCCAAGGGGATGAAAATTGGTTCTTGGGCGGGGGGGTGGGTGAAAAAATTTGCTCTTTCTATGTAAAAAAACACAGATATACATGTGGTACATAATCAAGTAAAATAGTATATTTGTGCTATTAAATTTCACGGGAGAGAGAAGATTTAAAAAATTATCTATAAAGGCTCTTTACGGGTGGGGTAATGAACAAAAGGTTTAGAAACACTGGAGTAGACAGAGGACAAGAAAGTCCATGTAAAGAGTTTCAGGGAACTAATTAAGTCAAATGCCTTCTAATGAATACATGTATTCATATATTCTGGGATTGATCCCTCAGAACCTTCCTACTCTCAAGATACTGCTTGGCCTGACTGAAGTCATTAGCTTTGGAAAAGGAAGGAAGAAATCTAAGATTTTTTAAGAAATACTTGTAAAGTGAAATGTTTTGTTCTTTATCTCATTTTCTTTTAAAAAACACTTCTAAAGAAAGATACTGACATCATTATTGTAGATGAGGAAATGATGGTCCAATGAGATGGACACTTTCAAGTTTTACACAGGTTACAAGGCAGAGTTGAGATAAAGTTCTGAGTCTGTTGGATTTCAAACCTGTCATATCCTACACTCCACATGACAGCCACTGGTTGCTGATGGGTGGGATGGTGTCCCATTCAATGATCTGAGTTCACTGAAAATTTGTTCAAGTGCCTGAGTCAAGGCTGACTAGCAGGTGGGGGGGTGGCACTGTCACTGAGATACCCCAGGAGTTCTGTGAGTGGGTGAGGGATGGTCCCCAGGGAGGCTCAATGGATTGGTGCTAAGAGGAATCCAGGGGATTTGGTTAGAACAGAACTAATCTCAGGATTGCACAGAACCCATTAGTCACAACCTTACATTCCATCCCATATTGCTCAGTGAGGGAGAGGCACTCCAATCCTGACCAAAAGTTGAAGAATCACATAAATTTTGGCTAGTTGCCTGTTATTTCTGCTTCACAGCTTGAAGGCAGACCTTTTGTTCTCTATGTTCTCCTAAATTCCACTCCCAGATAACACATGCATCAAGGAATGACTGCTGATTTCAAAATCAGAGAGATGGCTATGTAACAACAATGAACATGTAGACCACATTTCTGCTTTTTCTTTGGGGCCTAGAGGTAAGTATACAACTGTTTGTATAAAACCTCCTACACACATGTAGAGTTAAATCTTTCATCTCCTTGGTACTACCTGATGCTACATATCTGCTTTATTTTATATTTTTGCTTTTCCTTTCCTTTTCCAGTGACATGTTGCCATTTTAACTGTGACTGATTATCTGTCTTTGGGAGTAGGACCATAACGTTCAACTTTTCTTGGGAGGACAGAAGCCACATGTCCCCATCACCTACCTCCCTTATAATTCACGCCAACCTTCGGGCAAAAAAACTAAGTGTAAGAAAGTCTGCTTGATCCCCTTGGTAGGAAAGAAGAGAGGAAAATAAGCTAGGAGTTAGAAGATGGAGGTTTTAGTGCTGTGTTTATTTCCTTTGCCTTAAAAGAGAGACAGCAGATGATGCTTGCCTCACTCTGCTGTAACACATAAAGACATTTACAAAATAAAAGAAACCTTAGGAAACTGTCACACATAACCCACAAGCAAGGAAAAGCTGTGATTGTTGTTATTTTATTATTAGCCAAAGTAATAGGCTTAACATACGTCCTGAAGGATGAACACCAAGCATTCACAAGAGGTTATGGGTCATCTTGCTCTATGCTAGCCTAGAAATAAATTAGACTTGAGAAAACAGGAAATGAATATTCTAAGGTATCACGGAATACAGCAGAGGCACCATAGGGATATTGCTAGTTATTCTGGATTCTCAAGCAAGACCTGAGGTACAAGGGCCACTGGGGAGATATCAAGGAAGACGGAGAGAAAATGAGGAACCTCCTGGAAGGAGCTCTCCCCTCATTCTTTCTCTCCTCTGCTTCGTGCTACACCACTCACAGGCCAGAGCTTCTGGAGTCAGAGTGCAGCCTCCACTGGGTTAACATCTTGGTCCATGTGGTTCCTGTGTGTAAGTCTCATGTCTATGGCACCTGAGAGAGAACTAGTGGTGCTCTGCAAATTTCTGGGTGGTAGCTTGATAGACTGGGAAATGCCCTAGGTAGGAGCCGGAAGTCTCGATGTTAGACTCAGAATTCCACTAACTGAATTTGTGTGTGTGTGTGTGGCTGTGTTGGGTCTGCATTGCTGCACATGGGCTTTCTTTAGTTGCGGCGAGGGGGGCTACTCTTCGTGCGGTGTGCGAACTTCTCATTGCAGTGACTTCTCTTGTTGCGGAGCCCGAGCTCTAGGCACGTGGGCTTCAGTAGTTGTGGCACGCAGGCTCAGTAGTTGTGGTGCACAGGCTTAGTTGCTCCATGGCATGTGGGATCTTCCTGGACCAGGGCTCGAACCCGTGTCCCCTGAACTGGCAGGAGGATTCTTAACCACTGCTCCATCAGGGAAGTCCCTTACAGAAAATTTGATCTTTAGCAAGTTAGTCACTCTCTCCATCTTGGTCTAGTTCTTTAAAAAAATTTTTTTAATTGAGCTGTAATTTACATACTACAGTATCCACCCTTTTTAAACTGTACAATTAAATAGTTTTTAGTATACTTACAGAGTTGTGCAACCATCAACACATTCTAATTTCAGAACCTTTTAATCATATTAAAAAACCCAAACCGGGCTTCCCTGGCGGCGCAGTGGTTGAGAGTCCACCTGCCGATGTAGGGGACACAGGTTCGTGCCCCGGTCTGGGAGGATCCCACATGCCATGGAGCGGCTGGGTCCGTGGGCCATGGCCGCTGGGCCTGCGCGTCCGGAGCCTATGCTCTGCAACGGAAGAGGCCACAGCGGTGAGAGGTCTGTGTACCTCAAAAAAAACAAAAACAAAAGCAAAACAAAACCCAAACCACCCATACCCATAAGAAGTCACTCCCCATTCCTTCCTCTTCCAAGCCCCTGACAACCACTGATCTACTCTCTGCATCTATAGACTTGCCTATTCTGGACATTTTATATAAACGGAATCATACAATATGTGGCCTTTTATGTCTGGTTTCTTTTTCACTGCATAATATTTTGTAGTTTCATCCAAGTTGTAACATGTGTTAGTACTTCACTCCTTTTTGTGGCCAAATAACATTCCGTTGTGGTTCTTTATTTAGTCACTCATTCATCTGTCATCACTCACTTTTAGTGAACACCTCTTGTGAACCAGCCTTGTCCCAGGCTCTTGGCGCATTGATTCATGTTTATTCATGTTTATTCCATGAATAAATGAAGGTACACGTTTATTCATTTATATAGACAAATCATTATAAGACCTTCCTATCCCCTCAGTTAAAAAAAGTTTAGGTTAATGGATTATTTATGAGTTTTTTTAATTTTGAGAAGTGTTTGTCTATATAGGTAAGGGTTGAGTATACCATCAGCCTTGTTAGAAGCATGCTTTTCCTTATTCTGTAGGGCTTTTTCTTATTGTAATCATTTTTTAAAAGCAGCATTATAAATTCATCTGTTTTTTATAATATGCAAAAATGAAAAAGTGAAAGGCAGAATTCACGACCCACTCCATTGCTTAAAGGCCTGGATTATTTAGCTATTTGAGCAACTGCTGCAATGTGATTTTATACATTTCTTAACACAATTGTACAATTGTGCACAGGAAAAATTTTAAAAGCATTATCCTCTATACATGATATTGGCATTTCCAGTTGAATTGGTATTTGTTCTAAATCTGAAGAGCACAGGGCATGAAACAGGGCCTGAGGAGGTCTGGGTTCTTATTTACATTCTAACTCTAGAGGCTTCTAGGAACTTAGGTAAGAGGAGGGAGAGAGGCCTGCATCGCTGGCCTGAGGACCATGTGGTTGCACAAGGCCCCGTGCTCAGAAGGGCACATGCTTGATTCAATGCTTTGTTGTAGCTGTCTTGAAATTCTTAATCATTTTGAACAAGGTGCCTTGTAAATTATGTAGCTGGTCCTGGAGGGAAGGAATGTCTACTCTGTACTGATCACTTAATCTGAACCCCCAGCCCTTGTTGTTTTAAAAAATAATGTTTCTTCATTTTTAAAATAGGGTTACACTTCATATTCTTTTAAGGTCACCTCTACGTCTAAAATTGTCTAATTCCAGGTCACGTAAAATGTTCTAGTGAAGGTAGTGGCGTTGTACCAATTATTACTTTTTTTTTTTGAGATTCATCTTAATTGTTATGTTTTCCTAAATCTTCCTTGATCCAGTATAATTTAGTAACTTTTCTTCTGTGTCCCACTCCCCCTTTGCATTAAGAACTTTTTGGAACAGGTTAGATAGAGTAAAACTAGTTTCTATCTCTCCCACTTCATTTCACACTCCTTAAAATCAGGTACTTTGTCTTAATCAACTTGTAACTTGCAAAATGCTACATATGCAATGCTATGTCCATAAAGGTAGGTTAAATGAATGATTAGCTGAAAGTCTAAGGATCCCATACAATTTTGATTTTGAACTTAAATTTAGAAGGAAGCTTAAAATCACTATTTTAACAGATTTCTGTAAAGAAATCTGAAAGTGTTTCTTAAAATAAGCAGGATTAAAGAGTCCAGTAGCAGAAATGAAAATTCAGACTTGCCAGCACATAATATTATTAGAAATGGGGCAAGCTAGGGCAAATGCATAGCCCACAACAGTAACTGGGATACAGAAACTGAAGATACACAGTGAGAAAAGAAGCCAGGGCATTTTCCCAAGTAACTTCAATCTAAAAGCACTCTAGCTTTAAACTGATATATGTGTACTAGTATAAGAATCTAATAACAAAAAGTAATACCCATTCATGATTAAAAGATAATCAAAAGGTACAGAAGAGTACAAAATTAAAAAAGTAAAAGTTCTCTTCACCCCAAGCCACACTTTCATTTCCCAAAAATATCTGCAATAAGAGTTTCTTGAATATCCTTCCAGAAATGCTTTCTGAATAGTATATTATATAATTTTATTTTTGTACAAATAGGATTCTATTTATGCATAGCTTGTCCTTTGCATCTTCATTAATAATATTTCTTAGCCCTTCTCCCATGTTGGTACTTGTAGATTCCCCTTATTCTTTTTCAGGAGTGTATAGTATTATATTCCATAGATTGGACATGGTTGATTAAAACAACCCTTTCTGATAAACATTTATGTTGTCTTCAATTTTGGGAAATTACATGAAAGCACAATGAATATCTTCACATAGGAATGCATCCACAGGATAAATTCCCAGCAGTGAGACTGCTTGAAGTCTCTCTGATTTGATATGAAGGAAAAACTAATTCAGTTACCAACTTAATGACTTAGAGGCAACTACAAATATACTTGTTTATTCTTGTCCTAGAACTGTTTTTAGAAATATTTTCCAATGGGTATGACTTTTTTTTTTTGGTAACAGAGTAATTCCTAGTTTTCAAAAAAATAATTTCTAAACAATCAGTCTGTATACTTTTAAAGACCAGCTGAAATTTTCTGCTTCACCAAAGTGAAGAATTGGGGGGTAGGAGTGGAGAGGTGTTATGGAGGAGACTTGGTGAAAGGGGAAAGATTGCAGGATATCCCCCAAGAGGCTGATTCTTCTTAAAGTTGATTAAGTGCAAGGACAAATATTCCTTACTTTCTGCTTGGAAGTAAATACATATTTATTCCTGACATATGTTCCTATTATTCCAGTTTGTAAATATATTTGCCAGATTTATAGCGGTCTCCCAAGCATCAAAAAAAAAAAAAAAAAGCCACAGATAGGAAGGATGAAAAATGGCACAGATTGTAGTAAATATAGAACTAAGGCATTTTTGCCTTTGTCTCATGACTGACTGTCTCATGGAATCCTTGCACATGGATTGAATTGCTTGCAAGTATGTCAGTCAACAGTAATATGAAACAGAAAGGCTGTAACAATGGTTGGGTTGGGCCTCTAGTTACTCAGTTTCTGAACCGAGAATTAGGAGAGGGTGGGGCTGTTGAATAATCCACAACTACTGTAACTACTGTGTGTGTGTGTGTGTGTGTGTGTATCTGCCTAAGTAGAACTTAAACCACTCAAGGTTCTCATATCTTTCTCTTTCATTGATTAATTTCTTCAGTGTCTACTATAGGCACTAGAGATAGTGGTCAGGGCCAACACGTAGATAACGATGAATTGTGAAACTACCAAGAAGGATAGTAAAGGGTATAAGAAGAAATGAAAACAGGATCACTCATTTAGATTTTGGAATCAATGAAAGACATCTCTGCGGAAGTAGCATTTAGCTAAGACCCAAGGCACAAGCAGGAGATAGACAGGAAAAGATTTCAGGCAGAGGGATAGACTAAGCCTGCGGTAGTGGAGAGCCAGGGAGAGTTTAAAAACAAAGAAAGAAACAAACAAACAAAACTGTTTGCGTCTAGCACCTAGAGAAGAGCAGCAGGGAATAAGCCTGGGTGGCTTATAGGCCTTGCTCTTGATTAGGATTTTTAATTTGAATACATTATTAGTCTTACTGTTTCATATCTTACTAATTAAGGCTGTAACACAATCCAATTTGTGTTTTTAAAATCTCCCACTGTCTGCTCTGTGGAGAATACATCTGAAGAAAACAAGGGAGATTTGTTTATATTTGTTGTAACAGTCCACATAAGAATGATGGTGGCTTGAATTAGGTGACAGCAAAGGAGCTGGAGAGAAGTGGGTAGATTTTTGACATACTTTGAGGGTATGTTCACTGGGACAATGTCATAACACCTCTGGAATTTCTTGTAAGATATCAGTTTACTTTGTCTTCACTACTCTAGAAGACTCTGGAAAGACCGAAAGATAACCCCTCAGGTAAACAGGCCTTTATGACAACCAGGCAAACTGAGGCAGCCTGAAGGATAATCCAAGAGGGAGAGGAGCTCCAAGGGTTGGAGGAGGCGGTGTGGGTGGGAAAGAAACTGGGATCTCCCAAGACTTGAAGATGTGTGGAGGTGAGTGATTTTATTGAATACATATTTTATTTCAAATAGATATGATGGGGGCCAAGTTCTGCTCTCATGGGGCTCACTGAAGATGGACAGATCTTTGATGGAAGCCCTTGTGGAGGCCAGTGTGATGAGCCTCAACGATAGGTCCCCAGCTCCAGCTTTCCACAGAGAGAATACAGGCAACTGCGTGCAGATGGACACGAGCTTGGACCATGTGCACTTTGGCGATGGACTAAATTTTCTAGTTAGAATACCATCTCCTTTTCAGCCATTTCTATTCTCCTACCATCTTTGGGAGGGAAAGGGGCTCTTAAACATTGCTGAGATGCAATGTCTCATGACTGGAGGGCAGAAACCTAAGCATATTTATCTGATTTAAAAATAAATAGATAAATACAAGTATATGTATTCTTATTTATATACCTGACACTTCTGGTATCTTAAACAAAAACCAGACATTAGTTGCTACTGTTAATGATGATAGTGATGGACAGCAGGCAGTTTTTAGAACAGTACTGGCAAATACATTTGGAGAAAATGTTGCTGAAACGGGGCTGTGGCTGGAGTAAGCAAGGAAACAGCTGGGGAGCAGGTGGTTCCCTTCACATCTGGGAGTCACTAAAAACAATGGTAATAGAGACATTTCGTATGGTTCCACCCCTCAGCCCAGTGCTATATAGGCCATGCTTCACATCCCATCTTCCAGCGGCAGACCAAAATAGTCAGGCTTTCAGCAAAGATGAGACCGGTAAAGGTGAACCAAATGCCTCGCCATTAAGGGATCAGGGACAGAGGTTCCCATTTCATTCCATACACCGTGGCCCAGGTGCATTCAATCCAATCGCTTTAGCATTACGGAATAATTCAGGACACTGTGAAATAGGCACTCATACATTTTGGTGGGAATATAAATTGTTTAATCTTTCTTGAGGGCAGATCTGGTAATATTTCTATATAACCTTAAAATGTGCATTTCCTCCCCTATTCTCATTGGAGATAAATTAATGGTAATCTTGACTCATTACATATACATGGTCTTCTTTTGTTTGTTTACTTCCTTGTTTATTTGTGATAAATCCTTAGAATGCGCCACCCTAAACAAATGCTCTTATCTTGATGATAACTGACCTAATAACCATAAGGTCTCTGGATTTCCTCCTATTGCTTCCCTCCTCTCTGAGGTAACCTGAATCTCTTATTCATCATCATATAAATGCTTTCTCTTTTATACAGATCTCTTGGGAGCATTCGTATTTCTAAAATTTTATTTTTGGTGTATATGTGTATATATACATATGTAAATATGTGTATTTAATCTTTACAAAATTATTTTTTAATTTAATAATATATTGCTAAGATATCCATAGTGTCGCATGATACTTTGATGAACTCATTTTGGCTGCTGAATTATACCACATTGTATACAGCACAGCTTATTCATTTCCTCTCCTTTTGATAGGCATTTGGGTTGTGTCCAATTTTTGTTGGCTCAACCCAAACATCAGAATAGAAAGTAGTCAAAAGGTATAAACAGGCATTTCGAAGGAGAGGAAAAAAATTATATATATATATATATATATATATATATATATATATATATGGCTAACAAAAACATGAAATGGTATATAACATCAACAGAGATCAGGACATGTAAATCATGATTTTAATAAAATAGGATTTTACAACCATTTGATTGAAAAACATGAAAAAGTCTGACAGGACCAGGTGTCAGAGAGGCTGTGGATCCAGAGCGTCACTTTTACATTATTGGGGCAATTTGAGTTGGTGCAACAATTTTGGGAACAGTTTTGCATTATCTCTAAAAGGAAAGCATTCATCTACCCTATGACTAGGATGACTATCTATACATTGCCTAAACCAAGACACTTTTTAAAAAATAATTAATTAATTAATTAATTTATGGCTGTGTTGGGTCTTCATTGCTGTGCGCAGGTTTTCTCTAGTTGTGGCGAGCGAGGGCTACTCTTCGTTGTGGTGCATGGGCTTCTCATTGTGGTGGCTTCTCTTGTTGTGGAGCATGGGCTCTAGGCACACGGGCTTCAGTAGTTGTGGCACGTGGGCTCAGTAGTTGTGGCTTGTGGGCTCTAGAGCGCAGGCTCAGTAGTTGTGGCGCACGGGCTCATGTGGGATCTTCCCGGACCAGGACTCAAACCCGTGTTCCCTGCATTAGGCAGGCAGATTCTTAACCACTGCACCACCAGGGAAGCCCCAACCAAGACACTTTTGAGAATAAAAAGGGTCACTAAAAGGGTGAGTCCCTGGGTCAGCAGAAATTAACTGGGACTGCCTGGGAAAACTGAGCCATATGGTCCTTTATCCAAGACCTGGAAAGTCCAATCCCAGGAGACATATGTTGCATCTATTCCATAGGAGTCCTGCATGGAATGTTCAGAGCAGCCTTCTTCATGGGAACAAAATCCTGTGCAAAGCCTTTCACTCAACAAATACAATATCTTGGAACTTATTGTAACGAAAGGATACTGACTAAGGACAAATATTTATCGACTATGTCATTCATCAAAGTATTTTTGTAATACTGAAAATCTGGAAACTATCCAAATATTGACAATTCAGCCTCGGTTAAATGATTGTGGTACATTCATAAAATGGATTATTAAGCAGTCATCTAAGATTAACTGTATATATAAAGAGACCAAGAGGTTGTATTTTACAGCATTCATATTCGTGGATTCCTAGGAAACATTTAATTTTTTAGTTTGCTCCTCTATATTATTGTGATTTCTTACAATGTTTGTTTGTTTATCTATCTACAAGTGAAAAGAAGCAAACCAAATGAAAAAACAAATCTTGTCATAGCAGAAGACTATTAGGTCTGGAAGCTGTTCTGTTATTATTTATATGTCATTTTATCCAGAGTGCCCTGGATAGGCAGCTTTTCTTACACTATGCTCACCTCACCAAACAAAAGTTTCTACTGCATCCATGAGAGGTTATCTCTCTTCGTCAAAACACCATGGCTTAGGCGGCCACAAACATAAATTAGTTTACTGTCAAAGTCTGTCCCCTTAATTGCAATCACTCAGCAACCCACTGAGAAAGTCCTAACACCTTAAATGCTGTGAAGAGGATGTGAAGAGACTATTATGGGGATTAGAAACTTCTGGAAGGTAAATACTAAACTTTTCAAGGACTTTGAACACTTGGCTCCTTGTCAGAGGAGAGACGTTTACCTGAGGAGTTTGAATAAGTCTGTTTAGAAAGGAGACGTTCAGAGCCTGCCTGGAGTCAAAGGGCAACAGAGTGAGTCCCCATTTCCTACAATAGAAGGAGTTTCTTGCTTGGCCTATCTCTAGATGGAAAGCTGTCTTTATTTTTGATGGGGGAAGCTGAATATTCAGGCTATGGTACAAGGCCTTCAGAATTATGAAAACCTGGGGTATGGCCTATTTCAGGTTATGAATAAACACTAGTAGGCTAGGCTTCCACCTCCCGGTGGTTGACTCAGCTGAAATACCTCTGAGGCAACGGTAAGATCCAGGGAAGTTGGAAGCTTCCTGCCCACAACCTGCCTCCCTGCCCAACCCCATTAAGCTCCTCAAGCTCATGGAGACACCACAGCAGCTATTCCAGTGATGGAACTCCAATCCAAAGTTCTGAAGTGGCCTTGGCTGGATAGACTCTGACTGGCCAGTTCATAGACTTCACAATATGGTGGTAGTGATCATCAAAGAGGTCATTGTTCCCAAGATCTTTTGGGGACTCCATCTTACATTGCTCAGTTGGCTAAAGGTAAGTGTCAAACAAAAACACTCAAGGCACATAGCCCCTGTGGAGGTAGCTTGGCCAATCTTGGCACAAGTAGCAATCATCACCAATATATTAACCACTGTTTATTGATGGAGCCCCTAAAGGGTCAGACATTGTATGCATAATAAGGACATAATTCACATTATCTCATGCAATTTTTAACAACCCTACAAGGTAAGCTATTATCATTTCCATTTTATGGATGAGAAAACTGCATCACAGAAAGGTCAAATAAGTTTCCCTAGTCTGCAAACCTAGTAAAGAAATTTGAACTCAGGACCATCTGAACCCAAAGCTGTACTCTCCAAGACATGACTTCCCATGTGTATATGGTAGAGCATTTAATTCTTTCTCTTTTTCTATGGAGAATATACTTATATGTACTTAGGGCAAAACTAGTTTGTTCTTTATAGCCTTTAAAATCATCCAGACAGAAAGATATATGCTAATTGTGTAACCAAATATGAATGCTGTTTCCTTAATTGTTGGTTGACCAAATGACTACCTAGTTCCAATAGAAAGTGTATTATTACACATTCTAAGAAAGGGCTAGTAAGGAGTTCTATTGAAGACAGCAATCTTTTCTTCAAAGGAACTCCTAATCTGATGCCAGGAGTCTGATAGAACCTTGAACTATGTTCAAGGTTGTTGTTTAGCCTTTGCTGTTTAGCAGAACCCTCTTTGGTTGTGAGGAGCATTGCTTTGTCCAGTGCTTTGTTCTAAAACCTGCAGTGATGACTGGGGAAAATAGAGTTAGTCTGCAAAAGAGTCGCAGACAGATTTGATGTGCAAACGCTTGGTGCTCCTTTCTCACCAATTTGACTCCAATGAGGGGAAGAACTTAATGTAGCTCTCATAACAACACTTCTCTGCTCATGATCTTGCGATACTTTCTCTCTGCCAATGAGGAAAGAAGGGGTTCTCTATTGAGCGTCTACTATCTGTCTGCTGGGTGCTTTCTCATAGGTTATCCTTTTAATCTTTAAAGCATCCCTATGTGGTAGGTTTATCCATTCCAATTTTACCACCTTACCTCAGTCTTTTATTAGAGAGAAAGAATAATAGGTAGCTAGAGTGGAGAAGTAAACAAGAGAAGAGTCAAGTAAATGTTTTAGAGGTATTTCACTTAGGGAGTATCAAATTAATGTCATTTAAAATAATAGTGACATATATTTTCTCTTCTTGAACTTTTTTCTAGCCTTTAGAAGATGATGACCTTGACATTAAATAGCAGGACTAATGCCTACGAATTTGAGTTCTACTTCTGACCTGGACAAGTCTATCTGGATGTCAGTTTCAGTTTTCTGTCGGAGGAGGGGAGTCACACAGATCTATCCCCATGGCTTTCAAAAGACACAAAATAACACCTATCCAAATCACAGTTTTGAAATTATATTAAAAAGAAAAAAAGCGGCTTCCCTGGTGGCGCAGTGGTTGAGAGTCCGCCTGCCGATGCAGGGGACACGGTTTGGTGCCCTGGTCCGGGAAAATCCCACGTGCCGCGGAGCGCCTGGGCCCGTGAGCCATGGCCGCTGAGCCTGCGCGTCCCGCGTCTGGAGCCTGTGCTCCGCAACAGGAGAGGCCACAGCAGTGAGAGGCCCGCGTACCGCAAAACAAACAAATAAACAAAAAAAAGATAGTGATTCTCTCTCTCCGCTGGTTTCTTTGCCTAAGGTCCTTTCTCTTGTTCTTTAACCACATCTAGGGTTAAAATATCTGACCAACTGTCTTCCTGGAAACCAGTGACCTGCTCGGGTCAGAATGCATGAGGTGATCATATTGGTTTAAGTGAGAAGCCTATTTGTGACCAAGAGTCTTGGTGCACTTTCCATTCATGCTTCCATTCCTGTCTTTGCCAGATTAGAAGACTCCCAACCATTTCTAATATACTTAGAAAAAAATTACTTGTTTATTCTCAAAGGTTTATTTTGGGGGCCTACAAAGTCTGTGTTTATTTAAATATTGCAGAAAAAGAAGAATTTGGTGTACATTTAACTGGATGTTTTATTTTAGAGAAATATGCAGTAGTGTTGGATCCACCCCAAAATAGCCTGGGTGGGCTGCCAGCAGCTCTACCCTGGGGTGGTACTTTCTTCTTAGCTGTGTCTGTGGAATGCCTCCCCTTTCTCCCATGGGGGCCTACATCTTCTTTGAGGTGAGGTGGACCGGAAGGGAAATGGCAGGGCCAGAAGCAAGGCCCAGAGCACAAGGGAAAGTCCAGAATCAGCCCAGGTTGCCAGCCATGTTTTTGGAAATGGATACAAGCAAATGGAGCACTACAGTTCCAGCTTGAAAGTGCTTTAATCAGCGGCATACGCTTGGCCACAGTCACACACCATGACAAGTCAGGAAGGGTCTGTGGATGACACTGTGGGGAGAGCCCTTACTTCCAGCCTTTGAAACCCAAGAAAGTATCCAAAGATAAAGAAGAATCTTTCACTTATAGGGATCACTTGATTTTAAATTAACTGCTCTCTAAAGAAATTCTGATAGCATAGCATGTTATAGAGAATATAATAAATACCCACACTGGTGAACTATTGAGCTGTTTAAACAGACAACACATCCACCATGAGTAACTTGAAATCACGAAGATAAGAATTTCTTAAGATATGAAAGCAACCTAAATTTCTATCAACAGAAGAATGGATAAAGAAGATGTGGTATATATAGACAATCGAATACTACTCAGCCATAAAAAAAAATGAAATTTTGCCATTTGCAGCAACTTGGATGGACTTGGAGGGCATTATGCTAAGTGAAATAAGTCAGACAGAGAAAGACAAATACTGTATGATATCACTTATATTTGGAATCTAAAAAATTAACAACTAGTGAATATAACAGAAAAGAAGCAGACACACAGGTAGTATAGAGAACAAACTAGTGGTTACCAGTGAGGAGAGGGAAGGGGGGAGGGGCAAGTCAGGGGTAGGGGATTAAGAAATACAGACTATTAGGTATAAAGTAAGCTACAAGGATATATTGTACAATACTTTATAATAACTATAAATGGAGTATAACCTTTAAAAATTGTGAATCAGTATACCATACACCTGTAACTAATATAGTATTATACGTCAACTATACTTCAATAAAAAAATAATAAAAAAGAGAATTTCTTGGAGTTTCTCAGGTTATACATGGAGTACTTAAAGGCCCAAGAGCTCAGCTCCAGTAGTCATGATAAACAAGAAGAAAGCAGGAGGACTAGGATATTCCTGAGGAATGGGAGAAACAGCCACAGTCTGGAGTATGATATCCTGACGGTTTGTGTCCTTGTCTTCTCCATGCTGATTCATATGAGGTCATTGGTTCCACCTCCTGTGGATGCTATCCACTTACACCATACATCAAACGTCATTGATCTATTCACATCTTTTCTTCTGGCCCCAGGAAAACTCTTAAGACTGTTTACTTCCGTTCTTTTCCTTATTGCATTTCTGAGAGATCTCTCTAGGGACACCCATAGTAGACATAGAGGCCTGGCTTGTCTTGGGAAGTTCTTTGAGATGGGAGAGCATTTGTCAAGTATCAGCTATCTTCCAAGGCAGTGGTTCTCAAAGTTTGGTCCCTATACCAGCCATAGCAGCATCACCTGGAACTTACAGAAATACAAATTCTTAGGTACCACCTCAGACCAATGTGAATCACAAACTCTGGGTTGTGAGTCAGCATTCCGTGTTTTAATAAGCCCTCCAGGTGATTCTGAGACCACTATTCTAAGATGAGCTTTTCTCCCTGAGCTGCTGCATACCTGGGGTTGGTTGTGTTTTTATTTGAAAACTAGTAGTGGGAGAAGCAATCACATGTGTCAGGATCCTGTTGAAATGTTCTGTTCTGTCAGTTGATGTATTTTCTCTTCCTCTGTTCTTAATCAGGTACTGTCAGCTTACTCCTAATGAAACAAAACGTGGAGTTTCATAATGTGGGAGTCTGAGGGCTTAGTGCTATACAAAATACAATGTGAGAATCCTGCCCCAATAGTTTACAGGCTCTAAGAGGCAGATCGTATAACTATCTCTGCAAAGGTCAACTTTAGGTACTGGACAAGCCACAACGCAGACGTCTCTTGTATCAGTACACTTTGCCAATACAACCATAGAGGTATGATTAGACCCTTCCCTAAAACAAAACGTGCCTTTACTGGGCAGGTCGCTAAAGCATAGAAAAGATGTCCCTTTGAGTTTTATTTATACCATACTTAGATGAGCCAGCAGTATGGAAAATGTCCACAGAAGGTCATTGTCAGGAGGGATATATAGAGGCTGTCTGTGGTTTGCTTGATTGAGACTCCAGAGGCATCTTTAGTCTTAAACAGGCAGTTGTGCTTGAGTCTTTGACTTGAGCCTTGGAGGCATTGCTCAGCATCCGTCTTTACACAACTACTGGTTAGCCCTGGTGAAGTGGGTATGGCAGGCTAGCCTTCTGATTCAGAAACATGTGCAAGATGTAGAGCTGGAAGAGTGTTTAGACACTGTCTAGACCTACTGTTTAGAGACTTCCTAGAAGATGCATGTCTTTGAACCTATGGCACTCAAAGACACTCCACAAAATTATCACATCGTATTGTAATTGTTAGTCTACTAGGCTCTCATCGCTACTAAACTGTGAGGTCTTTGAGAATGCAGACTTCATTTTAATCATGTTTGAATCTCTGGTAACTAGCATAGTGCCTGGTACACAACAGATTCTTAAAAAATTTGATTAATAATGAATGTATGAATCTTGGATTTAACCTCTGGATCTGCCTGTAGTGGCTCTCAATAAGATAAGGCACTGAAATGATTGAGGTTTATTAGAATAGGCATCTGGGTTTCTATTTGGAAACCTGGTTATGTAGTTTATTCCACCTATTTATTAAACATGGAATTATAGCATCTTAGACTTTGATGGGATCTTTAGATGATCTCGTAACGATATCTTCCTTCACTTCACTCATTTTAGAATGACAAACTGTAGCCCAGGCAAGATAAGCGATTTGCCTAAGGTTCTATTGCTTATTACTGGGTGGTGAGGTCTGAGCTAGTACATAAATGCCCAAAGTTAATGCTCCTGCTCTCAACTGATGCTCTGTCTTATCTTCTCAACTTAGGTCATTTTCAGAACTCAGGCCTAAATTTCTGAAAGGAATAAGGGTTACTTATTAGGCCATTTTCTTCAGGGAGGTCAAACATAGTCCAGAATGGTAAAATCTTAGATTTGGGGAGGGTCTTAGAGATTTTTGGTCCAACCCAGGAAAGGATCTCCTCTACAAACTTCCTGATAGAATGACATTTAGTCATTGTTTGAAATCCTTTAGCAGTGGGAATGTCAATACCTTATTTCTGAACAGATCTAATGGACACAAAATTCTTCCTTTTATTTCAGTGAAGTAAGCATTGCTATACATTTTAATGCAGCAAATGCTGACATCTAGAACTACACAGAATGAATCTAGTATTCTTCGTGGCAGTTGTTCCTAAATCTGAATATAATTTTCGTCAGCAACTAATGTTGCTCTTCTCCAAGCAAAACATTCCTTGAATTATTCTTCTAAAACCAGGTTTTCCAGACCTCTATCATTCTGTTGGCCCTTCTCTGATTATCCTCCAATTTGCCAATATCCCAGTTTAGATGTAAAACCCAAAACTAAATATTTTAGATGCAGTCTAATGGATACAGAATGCAGTAGTATTGACTTCCTTTTTCGTGTGTCCTGGATTTTTGTTAAGGAAGTTTAAAATTGCATTAATCTGTTTGTCCGCCTCACTACTTGCTTCTTGTTGTGTTTTATGTCAGTTAAAAACTCCAGGTCTTTTTTTGAGTGGGGAAGAAAAGATTCTTTTATATTTGATATTTGTAAATAAATTCCAGATGGATTAAAAATGTACATGTAAAAAATAATAAAAGTACTAGAGAAAAATATTATATTTTATTTGGAGATTTGAGAAGATATTTTAAGTTTGACTTCCAAGACATAAGTCACATAGAAAAGATTGCTATATTTTGTTAACTAAAATTTATAACTTCAATATGGAAAAAATCATAAATAATATTAAAAAATAGAAAACTGAGAAATATGTTTGCAAAAAATATGATGGAGTTGATAGACTTTGTATCAAATGACATCTTGTGAATCAACTAAAATAAACAAAAGAAAAAGGCCATGAATAATTGAATAACAAAGAAATAAAACGGCCCACAAGCATGTGAAATGTTCAAACAAACTAGCTACCAAAAGTGTGGGCAAAATTAGACTGGTAAAAATGAAAATAGCCAATATCCTATATAGAAAAATATCTGGTGAAACTGGGTTTCTCACACACAATTGGTGGGGCTATATGTTTGTATTAGTTATTTTAGGATAATTTGAAAATGATAATAAAAGCCCAATAAAGCAATAACCTTTCTTCTTTTTTAATAAATTTATTTATTCTATTTTTATTTATTTTTGGCTGCATTGGGTCTTTGTTGCTGAGTCCGGGCTTTCTCTAGTTGTGGCGAGCAGAGGCTACTCTTTGTTGCGGTGCGCGTGCTTCTCATTGTGGTGGCTTCTCTTGTTGCGAAGCAAGGGTTTTAGGCACGCGGGCTTCAGTAGTTGTGGCATGCAGGCTCAGTAGTTGTGGCTCGCGGGCTCTAGAGCGCAGGCTCAGTAGTTGTGGCGCACGGGCTTAGTTGCTCCGTGCCATGTGGGATCTTCCTGGACCAAGGCTCGAACCCGTGTCCCTTGCATTGGCAGGAGGATTCTTAACCATTGTGCCACCAGGGAAGCCCAATGTTTCTTCCCATGATACCACTCTCTTAAATTTATCCTAAGTAAAATATTAAAGATGTGGTAAAGAGTGTCATTACAGCATTAATTATAATATAATAGAAAAAATTAAGTTCTAACAGTAGGGGATTGGTTGAATAATGAGTTTAATGTCCAAAGTTATAAAATTGATGTTATAGAAATATATTTACCTCACAATTTAATGAAGTGAACCAGTACATTACAAATTAGAGTGGTGACACTTTTATAATTTATGTGTGTACGATACATACGTACTAAAATTGTACTGGAAATAAACACACCACAAACACATCTCTTCTCATCTTTTTGTTCAGAAATACTAGTTTTATCAGTCAAAATACGTTAGGTTTTATTGCAGTAACAAATAATCCCAAATCTCAGTGACTTAATACAACACCCAAATCTCAACAACAAAAGATTAGTTCTTGCTCATGCTACCTACCAATGCAGGCTATGAGAGGGGGCCTGCTCATCATACCCACTTAAAGACACAGACAGATGGAGGCTCCGGAAGCTTCCAATGTCACTGAGGCAGGAATAAAGGATAGGACAACTTGAACACACTGCATGACACTTCCGCTATTTTACTGAAAGAAAATCACAAGGCCATGTCTCACGTCAGAGGGAGTAAAGAAGTGTAATCTTACCAATGAGCTTGGAAAGAGCTGCAGTTTTTGCAGATTTTCTGATGACTACCACACTGACAGTTTTTTCTTCCATTTGCTTGTTTGTATTTTCTGATTTTTCTAAATCAACCTATAGAATACTTGATTAATAAAAATTCCTGTTCAGACATGTGTCCTTAATCATAAGTTTGTAGAATGCTGACAATTAAATTTATTGCCAGTTAAAACATTTCTCAATCTTGATCTTGATTTTATTAATCAACATATTTTCTCTCCCAGCTTGGTGCTTTTGGCAGTTTTAAAAAATGTCAACTAAATCATCATCAACATGATACCAGGCAGGGTGAGCCCTATGACATGCCAGAGAGACTATTCCTTCCAAAGGACTTGGATCCACTAAATAATTCCCTTTAATAGATTTGTTCAATCAACTCTGAATCTACCACACTGTGTTTTCATATAGGCCTCAGTTTACCTTCTGGTTCTTAATGATATGATAACAAACTTTTATCAAAAGCTTTACTGAAATAAAAATTGAATTCCTCTTTGGTATTCACCTGATGTAGTGTTTTTAGTCTGGCAAAACTTAAGTTTAACCAACTCCTTTGGGACCAAACCAAGATATTCTGACCCGAATGCCCACAAATTTGTGATTTAATGTTCAACTCTAGAATCTTGCTAAAGATCAACAGCAAGCTTATTAACCTCTAAATCAGAAGGACACTTTTCTGTCTCTGAAATGCAGGTACATTCATAGTTATATATGTTTCTCTCAAACATTTTTTCTCCCTGGGAGTTCCCTGATTGGTCTGCAAGTTTGTTCAGCATAATCTGTACCCGAAGACTTGAACACACTTAAAGGAGATGTTTTGTGTTCTCTCCTAATCTTGCTCCTGCTTCAGTTCCTTCCTAGCAATGCTCCTTCTATTCTTTCCTTTTAAAGAATTTGTCGCTACTAAGAAAAGTAGAAGTAAATTTCCAAAACAAAGTGGACATTTTGGATGTAACTGCCTGTTGAGTTGTTCCATTTCAGGGAGAAGTATTCTAAGTAACGGTGATCAAGAGTTAGCTCTTCTACTATTACTCGGTAGAGGATCTGCACATATTCATTGGAGGGCTCCAGGAATCTCCTCTTGAACAGTAAGGATTTTCCCACGACCTTGATGCTGAAGCCACAGACCTCAGAACTCCTGCAAACACAGTTTTCTAGAAATAAACATGTAAAGCAAGAATTCTCAAATTCTGAAGGCCAGAGTGCATTGGAATTTTAGAAAGTGCTATCCTGGAATAGCCACTGGGGACAGAAGAGGGGAAAACAGATAGGAACTGAGAAGAAAAATGAAAAACAAAACTGGAAGTAAGACAAAAGTATACGTAACACAAGGTTAGTTTGTAAAGATTAATTCAAACTATGTAATAACATGCAAATATATATAGATAAATAGATAGCCTTAAAAAAGGACACTGTCTGTAGAAATATTTCAAAATTTCCCTTCTCTCTGAATAGGCTGAGAACAAGAACAAATTTCTAGATATCGTCTTAAATATGCTAAGCACTTGTTTAAAATGGTGCAGAGTAATATTCCATTGTACATATGTACCATATCTCAGTCAATAAAAAAGAACGAAACAGTGCTATTTGCAGAGATGTGGATGGACTTAGTGATTGTCATACAGGATGAAGTAGGTCAGAAAGAGATAAACAAATATTCTATAATATCACTTATATATGGAATCTAGAAAAATGGTACAGATGAGCTTATTTGCAAAGCAGAAATAGAGTCACAGATGTAGAGAACAAACTTATGGTTACCAAGGGAAGAAGGAAGGGGTGGGACAAATTGGGAGATTGGGACTGACATATACATTACTATGTATAAAATAGATAACTAATGAGAACCTATTGCTTAGCACAGGGAACTCTACTCAATGATCTGTGGTTACCTAAATGGGAAGGAAATCTAAAAAAAGTGGATATATATATACTGATTCACTTTGCTGTACAGCAGAATCATGGTGTAAAGCAAATATACTCCAATAAAAAATAAAATAAAATAAAATAAAATAACATGGTGCAGAAAGTAGAGAGTCATTGCCTTGATGGAATTTACCATTGATCAGAAAGACAGACAATCCCTGAGCAGGAACAGATGTGTCATAATAATCTGCCAGGATCAATACTTGGTGCTACAGAGGCTCCAACAGGAGGTCACCTAGTTTAAAGGAGAGTAGGGAGCATCAGGGCAGGGCTATCTGGCATAAATGATGTTTAATTTAAAGTAAAGCCAAAAAGATAAGCAAGAATTTGCTTTGGTGAAAAGGAGGGTGGAGAGTACTCTAGATTTAGGAATAATAAGAACAAAAACTTAACAAAATCAATTGACTATAAAAGTTTGAACTTGAGCTCTCGAGCTCAAAGAGTGGTCACCATTTCTGGGGGCTCTTGCAGGCACAGAGCATCTCTCCTTTTTCCCACAGGGAAACAAGAGCTATGGACTAGCTCAATGTTTGACACAGTTGCCGGGAACTTGGCTTCCTTTCCGAGACTGACCATTTAACTTAGAATAAGAGGTTCCATATTTACCTAAGTAGAAATCTGGACATTTGTTATCAAGTGCAAAGGCAGTCATTGCCTATCTCCAAATTCTATTATTATTGTCACTTGGATGCTAATAGTGAGTTTTATCTTTATAATTTCTCTCTCCTTCAAATCCTCTCACCATATCTTGGTCCTGGTCCTCGGATCTTGTCCCATTCCTGAGATACTAAATGAGTAAACAGAGCTTTTGCCTGAGGGAGATAGAACTAAGTCATTCTTCTCTCGTTTAATAAATTCAAAATAGGCAGGTTGCACCATAGCTCTTTGACCGGAGTAGTTTGGTGCTAGAGGAGGTACTGTCTCCGTCTACAGCTGCCACCTCAGACTTCAAATACAGAGGACTGTATTTCCTCTGCACTAAAGGGAGTATTTGAACTACTTAAGAAAAGCTTGCAAAGTTCTCTTGATTCTTTTCTAAATTAAAAAAAAAAAAACCCTCAAAACTTCTGTGCTTACGAATTTGAGAGTTGAGAGTGTAGGGAGAAAGGAATGCCTCTGCATAACAGAAGCTGAAGAA
Organism: Stenella coeruleoalba; assembly: GCF_951394435.1. Lineage (NCBI taxonomy): Eukaryota > Metazoa > Chordata > Mammalia > Artiodactyla > Delphinidae > Stenella > Stenella coeruleoalba. The sequence continues at coordinate 86,545,212 of NC_137150.1, forward strand.
AATTCTTGCTTCTAAGTTGAAACATATTTGGAAGATTACTGATCATTTCTACCATCCACATGAGGCTGATCTTTTTGTGACTATCCACAAAGGAGAGATTCAGTTGTGACTTGACAAAAGTACTTCAAAAGTAGAAGCAAAGGCTCCTAGAAGAATGGGCTCTTGGGAAGAGGCTGTTGTCATTGGGGAGGCCTGATAAACCTCCCAAATTAAGTTCAGTACTGGAGCAAACCATGAGTATTCCAAACTCTTCTGGCAACCCTGTCTTAGGAGGGCCCTTGATAAGGAATTTGTTACAAAATTTGGAAGAAAAGGGGAAGGATAGAAAAGGATGGGGCTCCATGTGGGCTGGAGCTGCTGGAAAGAAGTTTTCCTGGGAGTGTCAAAAGAGGTTTGGGTCTGAGGAAAACGGGTGGAGAGAGACAAGGAGACTTAAAAGACGTGATCACCATGATCAGTAGATTTCCTTTATAATTCTTCAGAAATAAGAAGTTATTTTGAAATTTTTTTAAGAATTAGACTTTTATTTACTTGTGATATCACTGTCACTGTGCCACAGGAATGTCAACTTGAATCATAAAAGCTGAAAAATGACTTCAGAGCAAATTCCATACATTATGACGATGACAGAGATAATACCAGTGGAAAGATTCTAAGTAACTACACAAATGTAAAGGATGATAACCACTCATTCATTGATCAAATTCTTACAAGTATCTATTATGTGTTATAGCTCTATGCCTGACCCAGGGCGGAAACCAAGATTCGGTATGTGTAGGGAAACAGAGAGACAATCTATTTGTGAGGACACAGATAATCCTTGATTAACACTCAATTAATATACCCACATATAAAAACATTTATCAACATCCCTTATAGATTTTTGTCTCTACTTCTGTTGCCATGGCTTCAATCAGGCCCATTCCCTTGCTGTCAAAGCTATGAGTCGTGATTTTACCTAAAGAATCTCTATGAGATGAGAGGCAACCCAAGTTAGAACTAAAAACGTGTTTCTCCTTTAGCATGACACTCTTCAACATGATTCTGAGATGTTATAGTTTCTAGTAATGTATAGTATGATGCCAACATTTGAGAACTGACTGTAACAAATATCTGACTTATAAACTTTTAGCCCACATTTTACACTAGACACATGTCAGAGTCCTTGACTCATGGCTCCACATATAAAATCTACAGAAGGGATATTTCAATATATAAGCAAAGGAGGATCTGAGTCAGATCTTTTTTAAGATTATAGACTTTGGGAACCTGAAAGGTTGTAGATAAGTAATCAGTGAAAACTGAAGCAGAAATGTCATATTATATAACAGTGGTTCTCAAAGTGTGGTCACTAGACCAACAGCATGAGTATCACCTAGAAACTTGTTAGTGCTTCCCCAGACCTACTGAATCAGAAACTCTGGGAATAAGGCTTGGTAATCTGAATTTTATAGACCCAATCAAGTGATTCTGATGCCACTAAAGTATGAGAACCACTATTGGAACAGTAGCCAAAGAGAGACTGCATGAGTGACCTAATGGACACCATGGAAGATAAAGTGAGTCACTGAGGAACTCTGTGTGAGCAAAAGAAAATTATAGGGAAAGGAGAATGGATTTGATGGCAGAAAAGAACCAAAGAGAAAGCATGATCTCCATAGATTCCTCAGTTCCAGTTTTTGCCCAGGTATTGTCTACAAAATTGTTATGTTTTCTTTAGGGGTTCAGAATGGATCTTTGGGTTTCTTAGGACCAAATTGGCCTGCCTTGAGCCCTGGGTAGTAAGTAGAGATGCTCTGTACAAGGTACTCTAAGGCCACAGACACCATAATGAGTGCTGAAGCACATTTCACATGAGACCATGAATTGTCTCCTAATTTCACTGAAACTGGTCAAATACAGTGTTCTAGGAAGGGCAACTTCAGAGCCCTGAAGCTGGATTGGACATTTGATATATTTTCTAGAATCCTTAATACAGCCCAGTGAGTTGGATCTATAATACTATCGGTATTAGTTGGCTAGAGCTCTCATGGCAAAGTGCCACAAACTGTGTGGTTTGAACAACAGAAATTTATTGGCTCACTGCTGTGGAGGTAGAAGTCTGAAATTAAGGAGTTGGCAAAGTTGGTTCCTTCTTAAGGGGCTGTGAGGGAAGGATTTATCCCATCCTTCTTTCCTTGGCTTTTAGACAGCCATATTTATGTTCACATGGTGTTTTTTTTTGTATGTGGGTCTGTGTCTAAATTTCCCCATTCATCAGTCACATCAACTTGGGCCCACCCTAATAATCTCATTTTAACTTGATTGCATTTGTTAAGATCCTATCTCTAAATAAGTCACACTAGGAGACATTGTGAGTTAGGATTTCAACATATGAATTTTGGGGGGGGACATCATTCAATCCATAACAGTATACCTATTTTCAAAATGAGAGGTTATATGACTCCTTCAAGGAAGTGGGTTGGTTGTGTGATGGAAGGCAAACCCAGAGCTCTCCACAAGATTGTGCTGACTCTTATGCTTATAAATATACTTTCTAAGGCTTGTCAAGTTGTCTGGATTTGCCAAAAGCCAGTCTATTTACCAGGAAAAAGGGAGAGCAATGATGTAGAAGAACATGTAACATTTATACTTGGGTAAAAACACATGTTTCACATCTGAAACCGTGACTTTTGCCCAGTCGAATAGTGCCATATATTTCTTTGGAGGGGGATCAGATGATGTGATAGGACTCCTATTTCTGTTCTATTGTGTTAAACAGATGGCATCAAACAACACGTTGTGAATATGATGCATACAGTGGGGTGGGGGGGGGGGTACCACAAGCCAGCATCCTTTTGAAGAAAAAAGAAATGTGGCACATAATTGAAGGAAATCACATAAAGATGAACAGAGAACGAAAGAACTGTTTTAGTAATCTGGAACCAAAGTGCCTCTGACCTCTTTGTTCTTCTAAATGTTCGCATTTGAGAGAGGACTGGTCTGATTTATGATACTGTACTAAATGTCCCTTTGTTAGAAAACAAGAGGAAAGAAATACTCAAATTATATTCTCATGTTTTGGATTGTTTTATAAGGTAAAAAGAAAGAAAGAAAAGAAATAAGCATAAATCCTTATTTAGGAAATCGTAATGGTTCAATTTTAATCATTAATTCCTTATTAGTGTTGTACAGTGGAGATCTCTTTCACTAGCAGAGATCTCTTCCAGTAGCAAGAACCACTGTCTTCATAGAAGACTCGTTCTCTCAGGACTTCCTGTGGCAAATGCTGCTGCTTCTCATAAAGCCCTTCTGTCTGAGCTTCCTGTGTCATCGCATGTGACTGCTTCTTGGCTTACCTTTCTGTCTTCTCTTTTTTATGCTGCTTCGTGGCTTTTCTTCTTTTGGCTCCTAAACTGTACACTCTTTCCAAATTTTCTTAGCTTGACCATAAGCTCTTTAAGGCTAAGAGTCTATCTTCTATTTCCTTAGCAGTATATAGGCATACCTCGTTTTACTGTGCTTCGCAGATACTGTAGTTTTTTTTTTTTTACAAATTGAAGGTTCGTGACAGCCCTGCATGGAGCAAGTCTATATACAGCATTTTTTCCAACAGTATTTGCTCACTGCATGTCTCTGTGTCATGTTTTGGTAATTCTCATAGAATTTCAAACCCTCCACCAGCAAAAAGATTATGATTCACTGAAGGTTCGGATGATGGTTAGCATTTTTTTTTTTTTTTTTTTTGCGGTACGCGGGCCTCTCACTGCTGTGGCCTCTCCCGTTGCGGAGCACAGGCTCCGGACACGCAGGCTCAGCAGCCATGGCTCACGGGCCCAGCCGCTCCGCGGCATGTGGGATCTTCCCAGACCGGGGCACGAACCCGTGTCCCCTGCATCGGCAGGCGGACTCTCAACCACTGCGCCACCAGGGAAGCCCTGGTTAGCATTTTTTAGCAATAAGGCGTTTTTAAATTAAGGTATGTACGTTTTTTGAGACACTATTGAAACAGGAGGGAAGGGGGCAGGAAACAACCTTTAAAAGAATGAGAAAGCCATAGGACATGAAAAAACTGGTTAGAACCAACTAGGTCCAAGATGGCAGAATATTCGACTTCCAGGGGACCCTGAGCCTCATCATATGCTAATTATAATACATTAGCATATGCTAAATAACACATCCACCAATGCCATGACAGTTCTGAGCCTAACCATAAAAGGCCAAAAGGTGGGCTGTGGCCCAATTCCTGGAAATCTCTGCCCCTTCCCTGAAATAAATGGGATAATCCTTCCACTCATTAGCCTATGAAATTATCCAGCCCATAAAAACTAACCACCCCATGTTTGGGGGCATCTTGCCTTCTGAGATGGCCCACACTCTGTCTGTGGAGTGTGTTTCTCTCTAAATAAATGCACTTCTTGCCCATCACTTTGTCTCTCACTGAATTCTTTTTGTGATGAAACACCAAGAACCTGAGCTTCATTAAGTCCTGAGACCAGGTGTGTAATCTCAGTTAAAAGACTGCGGGTTCAAGTCCCAATCTGGGTTGCACAGTTTCACTATTGCACACTTAGTAGACTACAGTAGAGTGTAAACATAACTTTTGTATGCATTGGGAAACCAAAAAATTCGTGTGACTCACTTAATTGAGATGTTCACTTTATGGCATTGGTCTGGAATCAAACCCGAAATATCTCGGAGGTATTCCTGTACTTAAATTGTCTTCAGCCTAAAAGCATCTTTGGACAGAATATATTTCTATCTTCTCTTCCTGAGAAAGACTGGAAAGGAGCAAGGATAATAATTACCACTGGCTCCAGGGCCAACTGCCAAATCCAAAGGAAACGCATATTGTTAAACTTCCCCAGGACTATGGGAAGGTGAAGGTTATACGCAATTTCGAGGGTTAACTGTGCCTACTTTATGCTGTACTCTTATGCTGGCCTAGATTCTTTGAGCTCTACATCCAGGTGTATGAATCATTACAGAGTCCTTCCTCCACATTTTTCAGTTTTCTAAGATAGGGTGCAGTTGATTTAGTATTTTGGCAAAGAAAGATTTACGCTCAGGAAGCCGGAGTTTTGGGGATGTTGTGGGAGATCCCCACTGGATCAACTTGGAGAGTGAGGCGTAATTGTAGGAATGTGCACTCAGATAGTAAATTAATACTTGGTTTATAAAATAGATATCAGAGCCCATAAATCATAAATACTTTGGAAATACGTTACAAGAGTAGAAAGGGACTTTCCATAAATGGAAATGTTGTCCTTTGCACCACATTAATTGCTTTTCTATCTTCCTTCTCCTGCTTCCTTTCCTCTCCCTTAGTCCCTCTTAAATGACAAAGAGAGACTTAGAATAGGAGGACTCAGGAATGTTTACACAATAAAGGGGATTCTTGCACAGATCCAGTATACTCCAAGTATATAGGTAATTCCCCAATCCACAATTAAAGAAGACCTATTCTTCAAGAGCACCTTCTCAAATAGCAGTTATCAGGATTTCTCATTCCAGTTATTCATAAGCGTCAGCCCAGGGGCTTGCTCTGTGCTGTACACTATGCTTAAGGATCTCCTGCCTTCGGCATTGCTGTTGGAGGAGCTCAGTATCTCTGAAAAAGAGCTAAATTTGTCCCAAAGCTTGCATTAGTGGTTCTTCAGGGCTAATTTTACAGCAAAGCAATGAAGCATACTTAAATACTTTAATTGAGAAATGAGTACTCATTTCCATAAATTCAATGCGAATTCTAAGTTCTCATTAATTTAGCAACAAAGTATAAATGTAAATGCAACTGTAGAAAAATCTACCAATTGTGTTAATTTATACAGTAGAGAAAAACATCTAAAATAATTATTCTCTGGGTTAAATTTCAAGCCAAAGTTTCATTACATCCAATTCTATAATTACCTTTCTTGATTGCTCTACTCTCCTTTTTATTTAACCTTCCAAATAAACCAGATTCCATGCACATGAATTGCATAACATTAAAAAACTGCACATTAGAAGACAATCTGGGTGAGGCTGCCAAAAATCTGGATTAGCTATCATGTAAGGGTTTCCAAACTCCTTTTCTAACACATTTTCTGCTATCAGAGTGCTTTGAGCTGTATCAAATTCCGGTCACACCTTCAGCATCCATGCTCTCCATTTTCCCACTCTTACTTCGTGACTCACTAGCCTTCCCAAATTATCATCTACATGCCCTTCTGTGAATTTCTTCCATGGTTACTCACCTTTTTAATCTATGGGGGGAAACTGTCTTGACTAAATATATTAGACCAGCGTTCTTAATGTTTGTTTTTTAAGTGTGTGAACAAATAATGCATCTGGCAAATGATAGGTCAAGCCATCTCCCTTTGATCTGTCTGCTCTTTGTTTTCATTTATAAATGATGATGATGTCCACTGATAAGGCTGTTGGGAGGGTCATACATCTATAAAGTCACCAGAGTAGCGCCCTGCAATAGAGTCAGTGCTCAATAACTGATAGTTATAATTATCATCATTATTAGGAGTTCTTATGATAAAGCCCTCTTATTTTCTTTATATAACACATAATGAGGTAGGACATAGGTGGGCCCCTGGGCTGGACAGCTGGTGTTTGTCAAGTGGAGTAAAATTGAAGCCTTTGTTCTCACCCAGACAATCCAAGGACAAAGCCAGTGGCAGAAGCTGAGCTCTGCTGAAGTAAAGACGTCAAGCAAAACTTCCTTGTCTGCACATGTGCAGAAAGTCTCCTTGAGGGTCAAAAAGGGAGGGGGGCGCCATGCATAAGAAGTGTGGACATGCACCCACGGGTCTCTGGGGTGGGATCCATCCTAGCAAAAAAGTTGCGCACGCATCTTGGGAAGGGCCCTGGGACCAGTCAGGTGTAAAAAAAGAAACAAGATAATTGGCCAAATGTAGACAAAGACCCAGAAGAACTGCCCTATATGAGTGATTTAAATCACCTCTTTACTGCACTCCTCATTCAGGACACCCGCACTCTTCTCTGGGTGTGTATTTCTGCCTTGCTTTTGTCTTTATTTATTTATTTATGGCTGCGTTGGGTCTTTGTTGCTGTGCGGGGCTTTCTCTGGTTGGGGCGAGCGGGGGCTACTCTTCGTTGCGGTGCGCGGGCTTCTCATTACGGTGGCTTCTCTTGTTGTGGAGCATGGGCTCTAGGCACGCGGGCTTCAGTACCTGTGGCTCGTGGGCTCCAGAGCTCAGGCTCAGTAGTTGTGGCGCACACGGGCTTGATTTTGTCTTAAGTAAGCAAACTGCTTCTCTATGTGCTTTCCCATATGTTGTGTTGTGCCTTTAATAATAAACTTTGTACCTGTTTTTACAGTTTTTGCCTCCTTGAAACATTTGTGCTTTCAAACGGGGGAAAGAGCCAGGGCCACTTTGCTTCTAGCCTCTAGCCCCTGGGGGTCTAGTGGTTAGGATTCCTGGTTTTCATCCAGGCTACTCAGGTCCAATTCCTGGGCAGGGAACTAAAATGTCTCTTCAGGACCGCTCACTGCTGTCTCTCCGAGATCAATAACACTATTAAGTATAAATTTTAATTTGGTCCCCCTGTTTCGGCAACTCGTTCCTTACGGTGTGTCTCTCACATCACATGCAGGTGGAAGCCAATCCGTCGAGAGTATTTTCCCATTTCAGGGCCATCGTGTTTGGTTTCCTAGCAGCACAGAGGGAAGGCCAGCAGGGGAATGAAACCACACCCGAGCTGTGGAGTTGATAAAAGAGCTGGATAATGAAAATATTTCTCTTAGGGCTAGGTTTGGCAAAACCCTCTGTTTAAATTAAAAACATTATGAAGTTTGGGCCTAGTAAATTGAATGTTCTTTGAAATAAAAAGAAGTTAACATGATAAAGAATGTGCCAGAGTTAGGATATACACATGACTAAAATTACTTCAAGGCAGCTTTACTTCAGCTTTTTATTTTGGGGGGATGAAAACAGGAAGAAAAAAAAAAAAAACCCATGAAAACCACCCCAAGCCCTGGCGGCAGTGCCCTTTCCCAGGACCCCATATTTCTTCTCACATTTCTAGTCCTGGCATTTCTTCAGTCCACCCATCTCGAACCAGATGTGCCAAGCCACTCAGCGCTTTCATCCCCAGCATTTTCCTGTCCGATCTCCATCAGTTTCCTGGAGCTAGGGTGTTGATTAGTCTCAGAAGTTATGATCAAATGTATTTGTTGCTTTCTGACTTTATTAATTTCCTAAGCCACTAAACCATCCCTGAAGGGTCACTAGTCTGAGGGTAACTCTGCAGCCTAACAGCACATCTGGCGAAACACCTAGTGTGAAATGCATTCTTGCAGCACATCACCCAGATGCCTCAGCCTCTCCCAGACCCTACCTGAGAGCTTCAGAAGCACTCAGCAGGGAGGGAGCGGAATCAACAATGGGGTCGCTCTCCCAGACACTGGCTTTCTCTTCTCTGCTGGGTCTGTAGTCGCTGTGTGCTTGGAGCAGCTGCGTACGCAAAGGACTGCACCATCATGGTGCCGGTGCCATGGAACTGGTGTTCCTAGACCTTGGTTAAACGGAGGGGTCACTTTTGTACTGAATACAGTCGGCCCTCCATATCTGTGGGTTCCCCATCGTGGACTCACACAACTCTGGGTCAAAAATATTTGAAAAAAATTCCAGAAAGTTCCAAAAAGCAAACTTGAACTTGCCGCACACCAGCAACTATTTTTATAGCTTTTACGTTGTATTAGGTCCTATAAGTAATCTAGAGATGGTTTAAAGTATAGGGGAGGATGTGTGTGGTTTATGTGCAAATGCTACACCATTTTATAAAAGGAACTCGAGCATCCTTGGATTTTGGTTATCTGAGGGGGAGCTGGAACCACTCCCTCAGAGGATACCTAGGGATGACTGTATACATAAACACCTTTGGGACCTTTTTCTCTAATTACGCCAGTTTGGCTCCTTTGAGCTACCCAATATCAGCCTAGCTTTTCTAATGAGGAGTGAGAAGAAAAGAGGGCACGTAAATAAGTTTCCAACTCAATAGATGTTGGTGGCAGCATTTGTGATAAAATTCTGTTATGGGATATTAGAAATAAAGCTAAAGGGCCAACCAGACCTGGCCTGATATTAAACCTATACTGTAAAAAAAACAACTCAATAGCTTATTGAGAACAAGCATAAACTTTTTGCTTGCTAGTTTCCTGATGGATAAAGCAGCTAGGTTTATATATTTAATCAACAGAGGTTTATTAAGCAGGCAGTCTGCCAAGCGGGGGATATATAAAGACATAAAGATAATAATCCACTGTCTCTGCCTGCAAGAGGAATTCATGTAAATTGATCATGGTAATTCATTGGCACAGATGATATTAGAAGTGCGGCAGAAAACACAAAGGTGCAGAAACACACTTTGCAGAGATCTCAGGAGTCAAGGAAAATCCTGTCTAAAATGCAACTTTCTTGAAAGACTGATTTTATTGGTCTATAAGGGACCCTCAAGTACATATTGGAATCCACAAGCACACAACCCTTGGCTGTCCTCACGTGCATTTGGGTCATGAAGTGATTCTCATGCTTTAATGTGCGTTGAAGGCACCTGGGAAACTTGATAAAAATAAGATTCCTGAGTTCCCACTCCAAGATTTTTTGATTATTTTGGTTTGGAGCAGAGCCTGGGAAACCTTGTTAATTTTTATAAACAAGTTTTGCAGGAGACTATGCTAAAAGTAGTTCTCAGACTGTACTTTGAATAACGCTGTCAAGAACATTGAATTTCCTGGTCTCCTTCACCAAGGACTCTTCTCAGACCTTTACAAATTCAATCCTTGCAGCAAAAAAGCAGCTTCTTACCTGTTTACTGCATTGTTTGCTTCTATGTTTAAACCCAGGGAAAATATGCTGGGAATCAGAAGTGTCTGATTTGCATGAGTGGAACTGGATAGAGGAAGGGTTTTTGGCCTCATCTTAGAGTTCTCATCTCTCTATGGAGAAAACCCAAACTACTTTCCTTATACACCCCAGCCCTCCTTCATGGGGCAGAACTGTGGGGCATCTGAAGAGATCGTGAGGGAGGGGGTCTGGGAGGTGTTTCATTTATGATATCTTGTCTTTCCCTGAAGCATGTGGACATGCAAGGCAAACAGGTAAGTTCTCGGGTAGAGGTAAGCCCTTGGATGAAGAAAGCGACCTTGGATATTCTCTTGAGGGAATTTTTACCTGTGAGTTTGAACCAAGAAAAATGCTAACACAAATGAAAAAAGGGAGTTTAGACTTGGCTGGGTCCCTGGCTCAAACTTTATAAGAAGAATGTCACTCCCAGTGTCTGGCTAAGACACAGCTAATCTTGTCACTTATCAACCCAGAGAACAGACAGCTGGCAGAGCTTAAAAATCCACTAGCTTTGGGGTGAACCCACAGTCACAGAAACCTGTAGCCTTTGTCATTTATATGCTACAGACTTTCATGGGTTTACTTTTCCTCTTTTCCTCCTTCTTCGCCTTTTCTCTTCCTCTTTCCCCTTTAAAAAAAATTCTTTTACCTTAAAAAGTATAAAGATAATTTATTTTCTTTAAATACATTAGAAATATAAAATTAAATCCTTTTGAAGATACAACTTGTAGAACTTTCCAATATCACATAGGAAAAGACTTTCTTCTGACCAGAACCTCTTTTTAAATGATAACAATAACAATTATAATAATATCATAGATTTTGAGCCATTTTAAGTATATTTCTTGTTCTTGGTAATATGAATAGATGGAAGTTCATAATTCAAGTAAGAGAGAATAAATTCTCGTAATGATGGTCGCCTTCTATTTTAGTAGAGCATTTTTCTTTCTAGGTGGGGGGTGGGTGGTGAGGGCATTCTATACCAAATTCAAAGGGTCATTTGTTAAAATGTACAAAGTAAAAAAAAGACCTAACAGAAGAAAACTTTTCTTTATAAAAAAGATATGTTTTCATTATGTAAGATATTCATTAAGATAATCATTATGTTTGGGGTATGTGAAACCAAATTTAAGGATGACTTTTTGGATTAGGAGATGCTTTCCAAGAAGAAACATCTTCTTTCTGTTATGAATTGAATTACATCCCCTGCAAAGATGTTGAAGTCCTAATTTCCGGTACCTGTGGAAATGGGTTATTATTTGGGAACAGGCTTTTTGCAGATGATCAAGTTAAAATGAGGTTGTTAGGGTGAACCCTCATCCAATGTGACTGGTGTCATTATAAAAGGGGGCATTTGGACAAAGAGACAGACTTGCACGGAGGAATTGTGAAGATGAAGATATGAAGATGAAGACAGAGATCAGGGCGATGTACTGTAGGCCAAGGAGCACCAAAGATTACCAGCAAACCACTGGAAACCAAGGAGAGAGGCATGGAAAGGATTCTCCCTCACAGCCCTCAGAAGGAACCAACCTGCCTGAACCTTGATCTTGAAATTTTAGCCTCCAGAACTGTGAGACAAATTTCTGTTGTTTAAGCCACCCAGTCTGTAACCCTTCACTACAGCAGCCCTAGGAAACTAATACATTTAGCTAGACACAGCATCTTCTCTCTCAAGGCCCTGGATTGCCCAGATACTGGTTTGAGTGGTTTGAGCTGTACCAGAACTGCCATCAAAAAAGGGACCACTGGGCTTCCCTGGTGGTGCAGTGGTTAAGAGTCTGCCTGCCGATGCAGGGGACACGGGTTCGTGCCCCGGTCCGGGAAGATCCCACATGCCGCGGAGTGGCTGGGCCCGTGAGCCATGGCTGCTGAGCCTGCGCTTCTGGAGCCTGTGCTCTGCAACAGGAGAGGCCACAACAGTGAGAGGCCCACGTACCACAAAAACAAAGAAAAAAAAAGGGACCACTGTACACAGGTGTGTGAGGGGCCTTGGGGGAAGGTTCTTGGTGCCCTGAGGCTGTTGGGCTCCATTTCTCTGCTCACCCCCACCAAAGCCCCCTCACTAGCCTTTGCTCCGGCTTACTGAATTTGTACCAATTATTGTTTTGTTCTCCTCTCTGTAGATGATCAGATCCTCGACTAGCCCATGGGGACTAGGATTTTTATCATTGCCTCCCTTTGTTCATCTTCCAGAAGCAGGCTTACAGCATAAACTGGCAAGTTCCTGGGTTGAGATGTCAGATTTTCACTCTTGGTTTCCAATTCCATCTTTATGATACAAGAACTATGTAATAATATTGGCAAATCACTTCATATCTTTGAATAAATTTTTCCATTTGTGAAACGAGTACGCTAACATGAGCCCTCTCATAGTATTCCTATAATAGCATAAGCTAAAGTATCTTGTACACTGTACAACATTTTCCTAAGTGTGTTCCTTTGGTCTTATAACCTGGTGTGTGTGTGTGTGTGTGTGTGTGTGTGGTGTGCCTGAGCCAAAAGAATTGTTATTTCTGGAAAGAAAATATAGCATGAGAGTCACAGAGTCTCAGAGGGCAACCGCTTAATATTTGCATTAAAAGTAACAGGGGCTTCTCTGGTGGCGCAGTGGTTGAGAGTCCGCCTGCCGATGCAGGAGACACGGGTTCGTGCCCCAGTCCGGGAGGATCCCACATGCCACCAAGCGGCTGGGCCCATGAGCCATGGCCGCTGACCCTGCGCATCCGGAGCCTGTGCTCCGCAACGGGAGAGGCCACAAGAGTGAGAGGCCCGCGTACCGCAAAAAAACCCAGAAAAACAAAAAAACAAAAATAGAAACAAATAATTGTCAGACTAAATTTACAAATTCTCACTAATTGGTAATTGCTGAGGAAAAGGGTACCTACACATATACACACACACTGGGAAAATAGGAGAAAAAGTGATGAGCAAACAGAGATCTAAATACTTGCTGAGGGATGATAAATGCCTCCCCAGACAGAGTTTCTACATCCCAAAGGAGCCTGGTATCTGGAAAAATACATTGATGATGTAATGGAACCTTTCCCAGAGGAAGCACCTTCTACTGAGGGAAACATGGGCCTCTGGACACAACCAGTGATTTTTCAGCTGTACGGCTCTGGTCTGTCTTTCTTGTTACCTCAGTTTTCCACTTATGAACTGATGATTTTTCTCCTTTCTCTAAAATACTACATAGGAATACTGGAAAGTGAAGTAAATTTTGTGAAATTATATGAGAGGCTAAAAAATAAAGTAGCTAAAATTCAACAATAGATTTTATGGGTGAATTTATCTTTATCTTCTAAACTGCTGAAATACTGTGGTAATCACTAGTCAAATATACCCAACCCAGCAGGGTTCTTAATCTCTGTCTCTCTAAACCATCTGTGTTTCATCAGTTCTCATCCATCTGCCCAAACACTTACTGAACAGAGCAGCTAAAAATCATACAGCCTCAAGATGGAACAAAACACAGGGGGTCGACGGGAAACTTTCTAAAGCAGTTAGGGAGCTTGCAATTGATACGTATATGCTACTATATTTAAAATAAATAACCAACGTGGAAAAAAAAATAAATCAGCAGGTTGTAGACAGTGCTGCACATCCAGGATCCTAAGAGTTTCTCTACAGTTTTCACAAGTGCATTTTCAACTGGGACACCTTGAAGGTGAGAAGTCAATTCTCTAACATCCCTGCCCCCTAAACACGCTTGAACATGCTTCAGCATGCCGTCAGCACTTTGGCTGTTCTGTTTGGGAATATATTGAAGAGACTCCAACAAAAGCTTGATCTAGAGCTACAAAATATTCAGACTGGGGAAAGACAGATGATGAAATTTGGTCTCAGTGGCTTGTGAGGTAGAAGAGCTTGTCTTTATAATCTCTGGGATGTTGGAATGTGTGGAGAGGATGGTGTCTAACAACTTGGCTGAGGTGAAAATGTTTCTTTGGGAGTTGGGTTCCCTCCCAGACCACTAGGCCCTAATAACTTGGACTGGCTTCCCCATCCTCCTTTCGGCCTGGGTGCTTAAAAGAACTTAGGGGGAACACATTTTTCTCTCTTCCACAGACCAAGCCACATCCAAACACATAGGGCTTCACACAAAACATTGAGATCTCTTACGCGCTGAACAGAAGTCCAACCCACAGGGTTACTGATGAGGGACGCCCTTGGGTCATAAATAAAAGTACTGTTCCATGTAGATGTTCACTAACAATTTCCATCTGGCAACACTCTCGGCTGCATGTCTGACCACGGGTCAGAGGTGAAAGGGAGACAGCCGTTCACTGAAGGCATTGTTTTCACTGGTCCGTAATTAAAGACTCGAGAAATTGCTCATTGGCAGCCAGAGGGCTTCTTGGGCGTTTGTGAATCTCCTCCTCCAGCAAAAATGAGAGTGGGAGTTAGTTGGATGGTATGCTGAAGCATTCCAGTCATGAATCTAAGTATTGTCTCTGAGGATCTCTGCACGTAGGCCCAGCTAGACAATGCAAAATAAGCCGGCAAGACAGAGCAGACTCTAGGAATGTAGGTGGTTTGGAGTGACGAGGGTTCCCAGGAAGACATTTAAATCCCTGGCAGTTGTGTGGAACTTTATTCAGTCATAACATTGCAATGACGTTGATTCATGTATTTGGGGCCAGATCAGAGGGTGTTGAGGTGGGGACTGACTGGCTAGCTGATGGGTGGACACGCGGTCTCCAGATCTCTCCGACTGTCCCCGAATTCTTGTGGCCGACGAGTCCCATTGTTTTCATTCATGGCTTAGGGCTTAGTCTAAGAGAGGAAAGGGTCCTTTTCAGGTCATCTTTTTAGCACCAGAACTCTCACCAACGGTCTCTTACACTGTCTTCCTCTACAAACGCGTCATAACCTGAGTCTGCTGTTTACAGAAAATAATAAACTGACTTCAATGTGGAAAAACATTTGTTACAAACTATATATACACGTAAGTAACTCAGCCATTGAATCCAGGTTGACTCAACAGGGTTTTATGTTAAAATCACTTAGTTCTCCTTAACATATAGCATCATTTCTTAATTCTGCTCCATACAGAAATCCTATTCCTGCAACCCAGTTTCCAGTCATAATCCCCTAAAACTAAATGAGATAACTTGCCTTGGACATTACTCAGATTATTAGCACAAATTATTCCCCTAAGTTCTTTCTAATAGGGGACAGTGTACTCACTTACTGCTCTCTGCTCTTGCTTCTTCCCAATTTTCTTTCGGGCACTCCCCATCAGGTCAATCATCTCTCTTTCTGATTCTCCTTTTCTCATTTACCTTCTGATCCTCACCCTTTAGTGCATCCCAGCAGCTCTTCCCAAATGCCACCTGCTTCCCCTATACAACCCAATTTATATACCTCTCAATCTGGAGCTTAAAAAGAAATCAAGCCTGGGCTTCCCTGGTGGCGCAGTGGTTGAGAGTCCGCCTGCCGATGCAGGGGACACGGGTTCGTGCCCCGGTCCGGGAGGATCCCACATGCCACGGAGCGGCTGGGCCCGTGAGCCATGGCCACTGAGCCTGCGCGTCCGGAGCCTGTGCTCCGCAACGGGAGAGGCCACAACAGTGAAAGGCCCACGTACCACAAAAAAATAAATAAATAAATAAAGCCTAAGTCATTACAAAAATTAACATCTCTACAGACAAATTAGTAGCCATATTAAAAAATGATTCTTGGAGAATGGCAGTTACAACAAAACGTATTTCCCATTGCTGGTAAAGTCAATGGGTCTGTGACAAAGCGAAGGATATAGCTGTTGAGGATGGGACCAATGAAAATGATAATCGTTACCATCTGCTGAGCTTTCACTAAGTGCCAGCCACAGTTCTGAGCCCTTTATACGAAAGAAGTCATTTAATTTCACAACAACTAAATGGAGTCACAATTATCATCCTCATTTCCAGACAGGGAAAATAGGTTTTTTATGCTTCACCAAACTAGAAAGTGGTAGAGTGATTTAAACCCCAGACTGCAGGAATTTAGAAGCCAAAAAAAAATCAAAACATAAAAGCACTCTGCTCAGAGTGAAAATGCCTGTTTCTGATTTTGAGTTATGTCACCAGAAATATTTGATTTGCTAGTTTGGCAGCAAAAACCTACAAGAGGTGTACTTTGTAGAATGTGGGAAAATGACAAATGATTACAGATACCCTTTCACTGGCTTGAGGGGAATCAGACAAGCAGACCCCAGAACCATGAGGAGTTGTGCTTTACCCAAAACTGAATACAGCTTTCCTCCGCTTGTCTGCACCCAAGTCTTCTGGTGCATCAAGTCCTGGGTAAAAGAACACCTTCCTAGACCTGGGAAAAGTCCCTTGTGTGTAGCAGAGGGAGCTATACTCAGTATTTTGTAATAACCTACAAGAGAAAAGAATCTGAAAAAGAATATATATATATATGAATTGCCATGCTGTATGCCATACTGTATATAATAATATAATTATTATTATATTATAAATCAACTATGCTTCAATTTTTTTAGTGGTTTAGAAAAAAGAGTCCCTTGACTTTTTTGTATATGATTTCCCTGTCTCAAAACAGAGGTGACCCCTACCCTCAATCTAACTAGAATAACCAGATGGGAGCTTTGAGGTCAGATACCTTAGTGAGGTGACCTTCTTCATTTTTTTTTTTTTTGGTCACGTGCCTTGCAGGAGATTATGTTTAGTTCCCCAACCAAGGATCGAACCCAGGTCAACAGTGAAAACACTGCGTCCTAACCACTGGACCACCAGGGAGGTCCAGAGGTGAACTTCTTAGTTGATACAATACATGTGAAGGGGCTTCTTTGCTTTAATACAGGATATCTGTGCCCCTGAAACCCCCAGTATCTACTAAGAGCCCAGTATGGGTTTATCAAATAAACAGAGTTTATGCCAAGGAAAATGGTATACTTGTCCAGGCTGGAATATTCCATATTTGGTGAGCACTTTTAGAGTGGGTGGTAAGTGGGGGTCTTCAGACGCTCTGTGAACCCCCTGAAATTATATGCAAAATTTTGTATCTACATGTGGGAATTTTGGCGAGGGTCTTTAGCAGTCATCAAATTTTTAAGAAGGTTCTTGAACCAAATTATTTAAGAATCACTGCTTCATGGTTTGCAAAGCAGTTATGCTTCATTATTTTGTTTGATCTATACAACAATGCCATGAGAAAGACATTACAATGATCCTTAATTTATGGAAGAAAATGTGAAATTGAGAAAGATGACACAGGTATTAAATTTAAAAACCTGGTGTTCTGGCTCCAGACTTGCGTTCTTCCCATTTGCAGTGTGTGTGTGTGTGCTTGCAGAAAAAGAAACAACAGGGAAGTGTTAAGTGGATTCTACATGACTGATTAGAGATAGGATCCCTTCCCCCTCAAGATTCAACCATTGGGTTCGTGTCTTCCCACCCACCTATCAGCTTCAATTCTCCGGGAGCTGCCTCTGGTCAGCGCAAGTCCTCATGCCTCCATAGATTGTCCAACCCGGCAGAGACGTTTAAGAAGCAGGAAAGAAGATGCATCGCCATTCACTTTTGAGCCTTAGCTTCTTCATCTATATAATAGTGTTTACAAAACCACTTACTCTGACCTGAATACATTTCTCTCTCCTTCTGAAGGCAGCTGAAAGCATAAGTGATTTCTAGATCGATCGTCTTTCCTGGATGCTTTGTACTGCCTGACATCTGGGACTCATTTCCTCATCTGAAAACAGAGGGCTTTAGGACCAGATTATTTCATGGGTGGCTTTTAGCTCTAAAGAGCTCTGTCTATAATATTGCTGTGGAAGAAGTAAGATGGGGGAAGGGAAAGTATAAAAACACAGAAACAGCTGCTTTGTTGACGTTCCTGGAGTCGTGACTTTCCACTGGTGTTTGGGTGCATCCATTTTTTGCTCACTGCACCTTGAGTGCCAACATCACTGCATTCTTCCATCTCTTCAGGAAACCCGTTAGTCACCTTCAGGTGCTTCAAGCACAGGTGCTGGTGGAGGGAACCAAGGGCGAAGAGGCTTTGCGCCTGTGCGTTTCCCCCACCATCCTTCAGGGAGAACCGGGGGTTATTAAACACTAACGCTTCCTGGAAGCCATTGCCAGAGACTATATTTTCCTATTGACAAAAGGCAAACCAGAACTGCACTGGCTCGTTCCTCTGGAGCACCGGAGGGAGTTGGCCTGATGACTTGTGTAGGCCTTTCAACTCTCAGAATCGGTGATTCTGCAACTCCTCTTGATTATATCACCGGGGGATTAACACGTTATCACTCAGCAAGGATAAATTAAGGTTTGGAAGACTGAGTCTGACTCATGAAAAATAAGGTGGGGGGGGGCGGGTAGAGCCCAAGTCTGAGCAAGTGGGCCTTATTTCCTGTGCTTTGGGGTCAGAGCTATCCTGTTGCACAACTGCGGGCGGCACCCATTCTGTTCTATTTTCTGTTAAAGGCAGCCTTGGAGCACAGTTTTCATGCAGTGTGGTAGGAGTACTGCCCCCTAGAATTGAGCGATGCTACTGCCCTTCCTGTGGCGCCTCAAGCGCCTTCATTGCAATGCACAAAAAGTTCACATCATCTGGAGGTTGGAGTCTGAAGGTTTGGGGAGTACTTTCATCACAGTGCTCTTATGAAACCTGGCAAAATCCCCTACCAGCGTGCATAGGCAGGGACAAAAATGGGATTGACAAGAAAGAGGCTAGGTTGGGGTTGGGGGCGATGAGTAACTTCTAAATCCGGACAGCTAGCCAAGTTTGCCACCAGAGACAGAAAAATGTACAAAGGACCATTTTACCCTACATTCTTTGACATATATATATATATATATATATATATATATATATATTTTTTTTTTTTTTTTTTGGTAAGAATCTTAGGTGTTGGAATTATTTCAGTCAGTTATATCTAGTAGGGAGGTTGTAAGTGGTTCCGAGGTTAATGGGTTTCTTTGTTCCTGTGACCAGTTTACAATATAATAAGCACTGTTTTCTGGCTGCCAACCAATGGCCAAGTGCTTCCCAAACATTGCTTCACTGAATCCTCCCAGTAACCCTCTGAAGTAGGTGTTATTATTTCTATTTTATAAAAAGAAAATTGGATTTCCACTACGTTCCTGACTTGCCCAAGGTCACACACCTTAAATAGCAATGTTGGTGGCCAAATCAGATCTGTCTGATTCCAAAGTTGTGCCAGTTACCAGAACACCAAACTGCTTCCTATTTAGACATTATGTTTTCCAGAGCAAATATAGCCATAACTGTTCCTTTACTTGCAGTAGCAGTAGTAACAGTAACAATAGCAACATGTGTGGAGCTTAGTATGTGCCAGGAACTGTCCTAATAATTTAGGACTTTATCATTTATTAAATAACTAATCCCTTGTAAAAGTTTACAAGGTAGAGTCAAGCCCCATTTATGGATGAGGAAGACATGGAGAGGTTGAGAAACTGACCCAAAGTCACCCAGCGCGCTGGTAAGGGGCAGAGCCGGGAATCAAAGCCAGAAGATTGGGCTCCAGAGCCTGTGCAGGCCACTGGAGACTAGAGTAGGTTGTCAAAGAGATAAGTCACCCAATGACTTATCAGAAAACCCACTGTCCTGTTGAGACTGGTCCGGGCTTGCATTAGACAGAGTTTGTGAAGAGTTGACACTCTAGGAGAGAAGAGTGCTAGTGAGTCAGTGAGAGAAACCTCTAAGTCCTTGGTTTCCATTACCTGCTTGGCCAACATACCCAGATTCAGGCAAGGTCATAAATCCCAGGGCAGCTATGCTCTCCTGTCTTTCCTTGGGGGGTGCCTGTGGGGTGCTGGCTGAGGGGCACAGGAGGAGAGGTTGGGCTTTCAGAGTGATATATCCTGCATCCAAAGAGAAGGTAGTTTTAATTTTCCCATTTCTCTTGTCACTTAGTTATTGCTCTCCTTTTTCAGAAAAGTGAAATTAATTCTCTAGAATTCTTAGGAACCAGAAGGTTTTGAATCTGTGATGCTTCTGTATCTGCTGAGAGCACTGGGAAGTGAGCCTTCTTTTTGTACATGAAGTCATATTTTAACCCAAACCAAAGGAAAAAAAAAGACTTGAGAGTCTGTGGGGATCAGAGCTGGGTATTGTGTTACAGAAATTTTCCATTTCAGACACAAACTACATGCAGTGGTATGTGGGCCAAAAAAGGCAGAGAGGAACCCCAGGAGGGCCTGAAGAAATAATACCTCCTCCTTTAATCCTGAGAGGAGTGTGGCCAGGTTCTCAGGGAAGGCTGTCCAGAGGGTCTGGATCAGATCACACTTAGACGTCTGGGATTGGAATGATGATGATGGCAGCAGCATCACGGGGCATAACTTCAGAGAGCTCCCTAAAATGCCCTTGGGCAAGAGAGGTAATTTCTCAGTGACTCAGTTTCCAATATCTGAAGATGAGATAAACACCTCAGAATTTGTTGAGAGTAGTAAAAAATGGTATGAATGATGATATGATAATGCTAGCTATAATTTTATTAAACAATACTTATCACTAGCATTTACTGAAGCCTTATTATGCATGAGCCACTGTGTTAAACTTTTCTAAGCATTATCTCATTTAATTCTCACCACTCGATGAGATCAGTGGTATTATTTTTCCAGTTTTGTATCCAAGGAAACTACAGTTTAGAAAAGCTAAAGGACTGACTTGAACAAGCTCATAACCTTAAGTGATGAAGTTGGGTCTCAAATTTAAGTCTAGTCTGGCTCCAGTGAACTGGTACCTCATCCTGCCTCCCCAAGGACAGGCCAACCTTGGCCCACACTGCTCTGGTCCTGAGCTGAATCTGGTGAGCGGGATAGGGGACATCACTTGATTGACAGTGTGTTCCGTTGACCCCCTCATCCTATTTTTTAGCAGTGCCCCTTTCAGGTTAACATGGAAGCACCTATTTTAAAGAAATGTTGGGATGGTTTTCCAGGTAAGTGAACTGGTCTTGGTCCCTTGGGCTCAACTCTGAAACGGGTATTGCCTGCGGCAGTGGTTCTTATAGTTCAGTATCCTCAACTAGCAGCATCAGTGTCACCAGGAAACTTGCAAGAAATGTAAATTCTCTGCCCCTGCCCAGATCTGCTGAAATCAGAAACTATGAGGGTGGGGCTCAGCGCTCCGTATTTTAACAAGCCGGCAAGCTGATTCTGATGCAGCTAAAGTTTGAGAGCCACTGGTCTCTGGGGTAGATAAAGGAGAGAGTTAAATCAGGAATAGAGGTCTATGATTCTTAACAGCTGCTAGTGACTCACTCTCCCCAGTCATTCCCTTCTGAGTTTCTGTCCTTTTTAGGATGAAGGATTTGCTCGCATCCCATCGTGTACGATAAATTTCATCAACAGTGTCCATTCCTTTCTGCATCGATGTGCATGAGACTTTGAGCTTTATCCCCTCCCATGTGTGTGCACAGCCCCTTCCGTTTTTAGCACCACTTGCTCATTTCCAGTCTGGATGATTAGCTTCAAGTTACCGTTATGCCAGAGCATCAAAATAAGGTTTCATAAGACCGTGGTTCCAGGTTGAATTGAACAATTGCAGAATTGGGGCTGGGTCTCCAAATGTGCTTAGTTTTGAGGGTTCCGAATAGTGCTGCTATGTACCAGCAAGTGGCGCCCTGTCCCCCTCTCTCCTCCCCACCCCACCTAAAATTCGTGACAGAGGGTGAAGCCACTAAAGCTGAAAATGGGGAAAATCACTGCTTCAGTTGTTAGTGTAAGCTCTGACTCAGACTTTGTCTGCCTCCCAGGCTCACAGGTCCCACGTGGCTCTCAGTGGGAAAACGAAAACTGAACGCAGATCGCAGAAGCAAGAAAATGGGACAGGTTTTCTTCCCTCTAGTTCTTTCTCCAGAGACTGGTGTAAAATGGGTGTCCAGTCCAACACAAATCCCCCTTTTAAACATAACTTTCAATAAAGATTACTCCGAGTTTGCTAGTTTGTTACAAAAGCCTTTCTTGTTATCTGAGATGCTACTTTTCCTAATTGAAAAATAGTGGGAAATTTTATTCAGCTTTGCCAGAAAATGGAAACAGTGGTTGTTGATGTGACCTGTATTTAGCATCTTTGGGGTAGAAGGACATTTTCTTTTATCTCAACAAAGATTTACTAACATTATGTTCTGGTTGGAGGGGTCTCTGGAGTCCATCTTACATCTCCAAATAAGGTAAAATAAGAATTTAAAAAATGTGAACATGGTTTCTGTTTTCAGAAACTGTTTTTGAGTTTCAAGAGAGTTTTGCTCAGCGCTTTGTGTTGCTATCTGGCCTTATTTTAATTCACTGCAGACATACTGAAGAATTTAAGTCATGAGCATGAGTTAGCAACACACAAATGAAGGCAAGATGTGTTATGGGTATTAAACCCTGACCTAGTGGAAGTGGAGACTCTGCCTAGCAATGCCTTTCCTGAGATGCGTTTACAGAAATGTCACAGCTGCAGAATAAATTCAATAAGGGAGAATGACAAAACTGGGACTTCCTCTGCCCTTTCCTGTTTGACAGATACACCAAGTTCTCTGCCCCTAAAGATCCTTGTGTTACAAATTGCATGTTGCTGCTCTTGTGAACCAACAATAAATATTTTATCTCAACATAAAATTTTGATTAACAATTTTGGAGAGAGATAAATCCAAGTCCAGTATCTGACTTTATTTCTTACTATCAGTGTGCCCTTGGACACGTAAGTTAACCTCTTTGAGACTACTTTCCTCCTCTATAAATTAGGGATAACATAATCACCACATAGAGTTGCTATGAAGACTGGTTTGGATAATGTTTAATGTTGCCATTTAGTAGCTGTTATTATTATTATTTTTTTTGCCATCTTAAACTCAGCTGGTTCAAACAGTAAACTTACATGTTAAAACAAATATTCCCTGCTGCCTATATATATATATACTCATATATGAGACAAATATATAATAAATAGATATGTAAAATTACATTTTAACTCCAATCAGCTCTGAAAAGCAGTAAGTTTTCCCTTTTCTTTCTTCCTTGAACTTCACTGTGAACTCTGCAGACTTACTCCTGGTGTCGTGAGTGATGTTTACAACCTAAAGATGGCCCGGGCCGGCCTCACATTGATAAGACCCATTGGAAAAGTGCAGGTTGTTGCCTCTGTCTCACTGGTGTCTAGTAGATTACAAAACCATTCTCATGGTTTCATCATGACTGTCTACTCACCCATCCTATGGATTCAATCCTTTGAAAAATGTCAAGCCATGGTTTATTCAAGCTATACCCACAGTAAAAAATGCATTTGGAATATATTGTTAGAAAAGAATTTAATGACAATTTGATGTTTCTAGTAAACTCTGATTCTGGTATTTAAAATATATATACTCATAAAGTCAAGAAATAAACTATTAATGTCATAACATTATCTATTTTTTTTTGTAAATCAACTTCTTATTAATGTGCCTCCCAAATTCAATATTAAAAAAGTGGGGATTCTGTGGGAAAAGAGGATGGTAGAATTTTAGAATGTGTTAGGATATGAGTACAGGCATTTCTCTGGTAAAAAAAAATGCACATACATATCTATACACTAAACTTTAGAAACTCCCACCGACTAGAGGAATGCAGAGAGAACCAGGGCATGACGGCGGTGAGGGTGGGAGCTGGTGGAGAAGCATTAGGTCATCCATTCCTCCCTGCCACAGTGAGATTATCCCCCATACGGTGGTTTATGTTTCTGTGGTTTGCTGAGGGCTTGAGCTAGTTTTAAGTAATTTTCTTCAAGGTCCTCTAAGCCAGTTTAGAATTATTTTGTGAACAATTCATTCTATCACATGCTTTAGCAAAATCTTACCACAATCTAATAAGCATCTGAATATGTTCTCTGAGATGCAGCTCAGAGGCTCCTTTCCTTAAATTTCAACTTTCTACCTCGTTGCAGCAAAATCTCTTTACCTCCTTGGTGTTTAAATGTTTCCTGGGCACTGAATGTTTCGACCCAGTCTTGCTACACAATCCATAAGAGACTCTTTAAGATTCATGGTCTGTGTCACCAACCAGAGGTTTTACAAAATGAATTGAACATAGGGTGGTAATAAATAGGTCATGAAATGCTTGAGGGTTACAGCTTGCTTTGTTCCTTGCTTCATTTTCAATTCAGCAAGTACAAAGTATTTCTTGAGGGTCTATTATGTGAAAGACACTGGGCCAGAGCTCTTTGGCTCTGGACCTTGGGCAAGTTTTCTCTTCTTATGTAATCCCGAGGGGATTATTATTTGTCTTACACACACAAGCACACACACACACACACATATACACACACACTCACATATACATCTGTGTCTCCATCTGCTTTTTTTTTTTTTCTTACGTTTGGTATCTGTTTAATGTTTCACTTTCTGAGATCACAAGGTTGACTTAGAACAGTTTTTCCCAAACTTCCCAGTTGAAAATAATCACCTGAGGCATTTTAGAAAAACAAATAAACAAACAAAAATACAAACAGTTCTTGGGCCCTCTGAGCCAGTGTAAAATGATTTAAATATATGTAAAAGAGGGCTCATATATTCCCTTGCATATCTGATTCTATAGGCTTGAGGGAAAGACCAGGAATTTCATTTTTAGGGGGTTTCTCATATGACTGTTTTCAACAGATAAGTCTAGGAAGCACTGGAATAGGAGGTGATCTCGCAGGTCTCTTCGAACTTTAACAGATTACTCTTCCGACAATCCTGATGGCTTTTCTCAGAAGTCTTGGTTGATAAATTCCATCAACTCTCTTCTTTAACCTCTGGCCCTTCTTTAACCTGTTCAGCAGTTCCTCATGCACTAACTTCTTCAAATGCCTCAAACTTTCACTTAGATCTTTAATTATATACATTTTTTATATATTTATTGATTTTATTTTTGGCTGCATTGGGTCTTTGTTGCTGCTCGCGGGCTTTCTCTAGTTGCAGCAAGTGGGGGCTACTCTTCGTTGTGATATGCGGGCTTCTCATCGCGGTGGCTTCTCTTGTTGAAGAGCACGGGCTCTAGGCGCGCAGGCTTCAGTAGTTGTGGCGCACAGGCTTAGTTGCTCCACAGCATATGGAATCTTCCCAGACCAGGGATCGAACCCATGTCCCCTGCATTGGCAGGCAGATTCTTAACCACTGCGCCACCAAGGAAGTCCCTTTAATTATATTTTAATGTTTCAAAAATTTTCATGCCTACTGAGACTATGGTGGACTCCTTAAGAGGAGGGACTACATTTTATATACTTCTGTTGATTCTTCATTTGTATTCACACAATACTTTGCACTCAGAGGAATGAGGTTTTGTTTCTAATTTAATTTTCCCTTTAAATATTAATATCTCACTGCACTGGTAAAGAATATATCTTTTCACTCCATATACCAAGAAGCATACAATTCTGGAACCCTAGTTTTAGTCTATCTGGTGCAGCTGTTAGGTACTCATATAACCCCCTAATCCTTTATAAAAACTTAATCGGACAGCTGTCTTGATAATATGCAGTTTCAATAACAGCCTCTGTTGAGGAATATAATATCCCATTGTAGTAAGTTTCACAGATTAATGATGTTTCTCTGCAAAAAAAAAAAAAAAAAAAAGTCTAATGGACAGGGTTTCTCTAAACTGGGAATCAAGCTACAAGCTGAAAAAACATCACCTTTCATTTCTGCTGTGAGATGGAAGTGTATTCTTTGGTTTAGCAACTATTGGTATCTTTGTTATATTAATGGCTTAATTAGACTGTTTCACGGTGGTAGAGCAGCTCTTTAAAGGACTTTCAACAAGGACTCTATTATGAAAGCAAAACAGCTCTTTCATTTGAGCCGTTAAAATCATAGGGGGAAAAATGAAAAATACCCCGGCGGCATATTTTTTAGTTCAGCTGTGACTTCTCCAGCCACATTGCCAAAAAGCCTCTGCAAGGCAGTTCTTGTTTATACAGAAGTTTGATCTGGATCCTTGTAAAATTAACATAGATTGACAAATTAAATTTAACACCACCACCCTCCAGGATGTTGTAAATGTAAAGGAGACTAAACTAGACATTGGGAATGTTATTGTAATAGGGCAGTGTGAAGTCAGACCCAATAAAACATAAAAATCTTGCTTAGGAATATAATTTAGTGCAAAGAATATCAACAGTTGACATTAATTATTTTTATACTCACTGACATCATATTTCATACATCACTAAGTCAGATGTGTTTGTTTCCCCACAGATTGTTTTTTACCAGAATTTACCAGCGACATCTATTGGGTTCTTAAGTGAAGCAGTTCAGTGTATTTGTACTATCACAGTTTAAAATCTTCAACAATTCATAAAATAAGCATCTTACACTGTTTGTGGTTGATTGCATTAGACCATTCAGCCTCTCTGAATTTATCCTCAGAATGGATTTTCTCAAATGAAAGAAACTCACAGGTAATCTGCAACGTAAGTCCCAATAGAATTTCACAGGGAAGACTCCTCAGCCTTGTCCAGGTTTATTTAGAAGTACAAATAAAAAGACACTAAAGGGCTTCCCTGGTGGCGCAGTGGTTGAGCGTCCGCCTGCGGATGCAAGGGACACGGGTTCGGGCCCCGGTCCGCGAAGATCCCACATGCCGCGCAGCGGCTGGGACCGTGAGCCATAGCCGCTAAGCCTGCGCGTCCGGAGCCTGTGCTCCACAACGGGAGAGGCCACAACAGTGAGAGGCCCGCGTACAGCTAAAAAAAAAAAAAGACACTAAAATTTTAAATGAGAAACTTATGTTTAAAATCTGACTTTGAAAGAAATAGAAAGTACATATTATATAAATATAATTAATCCAACATAAATATCCTGATTTGCAAACTGCTCAGTTTAATGAGAGCAATGAGGTAACAATAAAGAGGAGCATGGAAAGCTGCTCTGGTAGAACCACAGAAGGTCACCAAGTGAACTGGACTTTCCTGATGTTTGCCTGCCCTGCTTCCTATGTCAGGGAATTTCTGTAAGGAGACCCAGGCCCAAAGGGCCAGAGGTTTCCTTCTCTAGATCACAGGCAGCTCAGGCTATCAGCTACATCTGCCCAAGACTTTGAGTCTTTACTGAGGAATGCAAATGTCCAGGGCCTTTAGAGATTATGGTCGGTGCCTCTGATGGAAGGTAGAGTCCAGGTGCGGCTGGTGGAACTGTAGAGGGCTTGTGTGGTGACAACACCAGTGTCAGCATCTTGAACAGACTGTCCTGGGGTCCTGGGGTGCCAACTTGGCTCTGTTTCGCCTCCTCTGTTTCCTCCCTGTGCTTTTCTCCAGCCTTCCTAGCCATTCTG
This sequence comes from Stenella coeruleoalba, assembly GCF_951394435.1. Taxonomy (NCBI): domain Eukaryota; kingdom Metazoa; phylum Chordata; class Mammalia; order Artiodactyla; family Delphinidae; genus Stenella; species Stenella coeruleoalba. Next base: position 86,572,303 of record NC_137150.1, read on the forward strand.
TGAACTATCTGACATACTTCCAATAAATTCCTTTTCTGCTTAGAGCTTCAAAGTTACTGTCTGTTTGTGGCACCAAGAACCCTGACTATAGGACCAGAAGCTCCAGTGTGTCCATGTGCCCGTAGGTGATCAGGCTCTGGAGGCTGTGAATCTCACAAGAAACTGAGATTAGTGTGACTAGTATTAGATAAACTTTTCCTCACTCCAAATGAGATTTGAGATTACACAGAAAGATGCAATCTAAGAAGATTAAAAAAGTAGAGGGAAATAGGAGGAAGTTAAAATAAAGATATTGGCATGTAAGTCATATTGTTAAATGCATCACTTTATAAGGAGAAATGGAACTTGTGGGCAAATGAGAACACTCAGTTTAACTGGTCCTCACATTCTCTTCCCTGCAGGAGGGGTTACCTGGGGACCCAAAAGAGTCAGAAGCTTCCGTGGAGAGGGCGATGGATGTGGAATCTAAGCAATGGAAACTCTGCCACCTTCAGGGGTGGGTCACCAAATAATGGTCCCTGGGCTCCTCTGCCCTGGCATTGCTGTGGCTGATGAGCTCTTGCTTTTGGTCTGCAGTGTTCTTTAAGTCTTTTCTTTTAAAATCTAAGTATATTTGGAAGAGATAAGACACTAAGTCGTTTACTTTAGCAAAATGTCAGTCATTCATGCGCTATCATCACAATCCTGCCGTATTCATATATTATATATTTTTTAAAAGTTTTTATATGTAAATACCTACAATACCTTTGTCCTAAATAACATACATGAATGTAAGAGTTTGCTATGCTCCAGCTTTTTAATATTCATGGAAATAAACTCATAGTAGTAAAATGATTAAACATCATTGTCTTGCATGATGCAGAAAGTTTATCAAGTGAACTAAAGTTTTGCCCTCGTTTAAAAAATTGTGCATAGAAGTTAACATTTCAGAGTCCTTATCTACCAGAAAGAGTCCAGATTTATAGTTTGGTTGGGTATAGAATTCCAGCTCTAACCCTGATTTATAGTTTGATTGGGTATAGAATTCCGAGTTGAAATCATGTCTCCTCAGAACTTTGAAGGCATTTCTCCAACATCTTCGAATATCATACAGTGATTTTTTTTTTTTGTAAAACTACAAAGGAGTTTTATTTATTTATTTATTTATTGAATTTTATTTTATTTTTTATACAGCAGGTTCTTATTAGTCATCAGTTTTATACACATCAGTGTATACATGTCAATCCCAATCGCCAAATGCATCACACCACCACTACCCCACCCCCCCACAACTTTCCCCCCTTGGTGTCCATACATTTGTTCTCTACATCTGTGTCTCAATTTCTGCCCTGCAAACCAGTTCATCTGTACCATTTTTCTAGATTCAACATATATGCGTTAATATACTATATTTGTTTTTCTCTTTCTGACTTACTTCACTCCATATGACAGTATCTAAATCCATCCACGTCTCTAAAAATGACCCAATTTTGTTCCTTTTTATGGCTGAGTAATATTCCATTGTATATACGTACCACATCTGCTTTATCCAGTCGGCTGTTGATGGGCATTTAGGTTGCTTCCATGACCTGGCTATTGTAAATAGTGCTGCAATGAACATTGGGGTGCATGTGTCTTTTTGAATTATGGTTTTCTCTGGGTATATGCCCAGTAGTGGGATTGCTGGATCATATGGTAATTCTATTTTTAGTTTTTTAAGGAACCTCCATACTGTTCTCCATAGTGGCTGCATCAATTTACATTCCCACCAACAGTGCAAGAGGGTTCCGTTTTCTCCATACCCTCTCCAACATTAGTTGTTTGTAGATTTTCTGGTGATGCCCATTCTAACTGGGGTGAGGTGATACCTCATTGTGGTTTTGATTTGCATTTCTCTAATAATTAGTGATGTTGAGCAGCTTCTTATGTGCTTCTTGGTCATCTGTACGTCTTCTTTGGAGAAATGTCTATTTAGGTCTTCTGACCATTTTTGGATTGGGTTGTTTGTTTTTTTAATATTGAGCTGCATGAGCTGTTTATATATTTTGGAGATTAATCCTTTGTCCATTGATTCATTTGTAAATATTTCTCCCATTGTGAGGGTTGTCCTTTCGTCTTGTTTATGGTTTCCTTTGCTGTGCAAAAGCTCTTAAGTTTCATTAGGTCCCATTTGTTTATTTTTGTTTTTATTTCCATTACTCTAGGAGGTGGATCAAAAAAGATCTTACTGCGGGCTTCCCTGGTGGCAGTGGTTGAGTGTCCACCTGCCAATGCAGGGGACACAGGTTCGTGCCCCGGTCTGGGAAGATCCCACATGCCGCGGAGTGGCTAGGCCCGTGAGCCATGGCCGCTGAGCCTGCATGTCCAAAGCCTGTGCTCCACAATGGGAGAGGCCACAACAGTGAGAGGCCCATGTACTGCAAAAAAAAAAAAAAAAAAAAAAAAAATCTTAATGTGATTTATGTCAAAGCATGTTCTTCCTATGTTTTCCTCTAAGAGTTCTATAGGATCTGGTCTTACATTTAGGTCTCTAATCCATTTTGAGTTTATTTTTGTGTATGGTGTTAGGGAGTGTTCTCATTTCATTTTTTACATGTAGCTGTCCAGTTTTCCCAGCACCACTTATTGAAGAGACTGCCTTTTCTCCACTGTATATCCTTGCCTCCTTTGCCACAGATTAGTTGACCATAGGTGCATGGGTTTATCTCTGGGCTTTTTATCTTTTTCCATTGATCTATGTTTCTGTTTTCGTGCCAGTACCATACTGTCTTGAATACTGTAGCTTTGTAGTATAGTCTGAAGTCAGGGTGTCTGATTCCTCCAGCTCTGTTTTTTTCCCTCAAGACTGCTTTGGCTATTTGGGGTCTTTTGTGTCTCCATACAAATTTTAAGATTTTTGCTCTAGTCCTGTAAAAAATGCCATTGGTAATTTGATATGGATTGCATTGAATCTGTAGATTGCATTGGGTAGTATTGTCATTTTCACAATATTGATTCTTCTAATCCAAGAACATGGTATAGCTCTCCATCTGTTAGTAACATCTTTAATTTCTTTCATCAGTGTCATAGTTTTCTGCATACAAGCCTTTTGTCTCCCTAGGTAGGTTTATTCCTAGGTATTTTATTCTTTTTGTTGCAATGGTAAATGTGAGTATTTCCTTAATTTCTCTTTCAGATTTTTCATCATTAGTGTATAGGAATGCAAGAGATTTCTGTGCATTAATTTTGTATCCTGCAACTTTACCAAATTCATTGATTAGCTCTAGTAGTTTTCTGGTGGCATCTTTAGGATTCTCTATGTATAGTATCATGCCATCTTCAAACAGTGACAGTTTTACTTCTTTTTTCCAATTTGTGTTCCTTTTATTTCTTTTTCTTGTCCGATTGCTGAGGCTAGGACTTCCAAAACTATGTTGAATAATAACAGTGAGAGTGGACATCCTTGTCTTGTTCCTGATCTTAGAGGAAATGCTTTCAGTTTTTCACCATTGAGAATGATGTTTGCTGTTGGTTTGTCACATATGGCCTTTATTATGTTGAGGTAGGTTCCCTGCATGCCCACTTTCTGGAGAGTTTTTATCATAAATCGGTGTTGAATTTTGTCAAAATCTTTTTCTGCATCTATTCAGATGATCATATGGGTTTTATTCTTCAATTTGTTAATATGGTGTATCACATTGATTGATTTGAGTATATTGAAGAATCCTTGCATCCCTGGGATAAATCCCACTTGATCGTGGTGTATGATCTTTTTAATGTGTTGTTGGATTCTGTTTGCTAGTATTTTGTTGAGGATTTTTGCATCTATGTTCAGCAGTGATATTGGTCTGTAATTTTCTTTTTTTGTAGTATCTTTGTCTTGTATTGGTATCAAGGTGATGGTGGCCTCATAAAATGAGTTTGGGAGTGTTCTTTCCTCCACAATTTTTTGGAAGAGTTTGAGAAGGATGGGTGTTAGCTCTTGTCTAAATGTTTGATAGAATTCACCTGTGAAGCCATCTGGTCCTGGACTTTTGTTTGTTGGAAGATTTTTAATAACAGTTTCAATTTCATTCCTTGTGATTGGTCTGTTCATATTTTTTATTTCTTCCTGGTTCATTCTTGGAAGGTTATACCTTTCTAAGAATTTGTCCATTTTTTCCAGGTTTTCCATTTTATTGGCATAGAGTTGCTTGTGGTCGTCTCTTAGGATACTTTGTATTTCTGCGGTGTCTGTTGTAACTTCTCCTTTTTCATTTCTAATTTTATTGATTTGAGTAGTCTCCCTCTTTTCCTTGTTGAGTCTGCCTAATGGTTTCTAAATTTTGTTTATCTTCTCAAAGAACCAGCGTTTAGTTTAATTGATCTTTGCTATTGTTTTCTTTGTTTCTATTTCATTTATTTCTGCTCTGATCTTTATGATTTCCTTCCTTCTGCTAACTTTGGGTTTTGTTTGTTCTTCTTTCTCTAGTTCCTTCATGTGTAAGGTTAGATTGTTTATTTAAGATTTTTCTTGTTTCTTGAGGTAGGTTTGTGTAGCTATAAATTTCCCTCTTAGAACTGCTTTTGCTGCATCCCAAATGTTTTGGATCATTGTGTTTTCATTGTCATTTGTGTCTAGGTATTTTTTGATTTCCTCTTTGATTTCCTCAGTGATCTCTTGGTTATTTAGTAACGTATTGTTTAGCCTCCATGTGTTTGTGTTTTTTACATTTTTTTCCCTGTAATTCATTTCTCATCTCATAGCGTTGTGGTCAGAAAAGATGCTTGATATGCTTTCAATTTTCTTAAATTTACTGAGGCTTGATTTGTGAACCAAGATGTGATCTATCCTGGAGAGTGTTCCGTGTGCACTTGAGAAGAAAGTGTAATGTGCTGTTTTTGGATGGAATGTCCTATAAATATCAATTAAATCTATCTGGTCTATTGTGTCATTTAAAGCTTCTGTTTCCTTATTTATTTTCATTTGGATGATCTATCCATTGGTGTAAGTGAGGTGTTAAAGTCCTCCACTATTATTGTGTTACTGTCGATTTCCTCTTTTATAGTTGTTAGCAGTTGCCTTATGTCATACAGTGATGTTGATGAGAAGTCAGAAGTCAGTTTAAGTTACATTCCTTGTAGGTTACTCTTTTTCCTCTCTGAAAGTTCTTATGTTTTTTAGTCTTCAGAATTCTAAAATAGCATAAGACTGCCTAGTTGTTTGCTTTTCTTTTAATTCATTTAGCTGGACATGAGCCCTTTTAATCTAAGCATTGTGAGTTTTGAGTACTAAGGTTGTTTTTGGTAATTCCTTCCTTTCAATTTTCTGTGTTGTTTCTGAGACACCTGTGAATTAGATACGGGACTTCCTGGATTGGATCTCAGTATTTGGAACCTTTATCAGTCAGCGTTTGGTCAGCAAAACAAAAGCCTTTCTGTGTGTTCCCAGTAGGAAGTGTTTCAATACAAGGAATAATCATTGGAAGGGCCAGAGGGTGAAAGTTTCTTGAACTGTCACTGACTAGCTCAGTCTGCAATCCCAACATGTGTGGTTTTCCAGATGCTCACCTTGAAGCTGCTTCAAACCTCATGGGCACCTTCTGCCCCTACATCTGCCTCCAACTGTCTCCATTGCTCTGGGGAATAATGGCCTCTTCTCTTCCACCTTCCAAATCACAGTTATCCGCTCCAGGCTCTAATCTGAAACTCTGGGAAATGTAGTTTCCGCTTCTTTGTGACGCAGAGAAATCTTTAGCAGGTGTGGCAGAGATGCCGAGGTGACAGAGACAATCCAGCACAGAGTCACACTGGCTGAGTGCATACCCTAATCTGCCATATACTAGCCATGTGGCTGGGGGCTAATTCCTTAATTTCTTGGTGCTTTAATCTCTCCAAGTATCAAGAGGGAATAATATCCCTAGCTACTTCATAAGTTTGTTGGGAAGACTGATTGAAATAATGGATGTAAATCAGCACCTGGCACATATTCAAGTGCTCTTAGTATATGTTGGCTATTGTAATTTTTATTATTATATTTAATTATCCTTTTTATTACATCTCCATTCATGTCATTTTGCTCTAAATTTTGAAAAGCTTCTTTAACATTATTTTCTAGTATGCTTATTGGTTTTGAATAACAACAATAATTTTAATCATTAAGGGAACTTTCTTATTTAGACTTTTTTTTAATAGTGTCTTCTCTGTTATTAGTTTATACTTTTTTTAAAATACATTTATTTCAATAAAGTATTGGGAAGATCAAGAGGCAGAATTTTGGATCTAGTTTGCCATTTTGTACAGAAGTGACAGTATTGAATCAAGAGGCTTAGTCACAAAGAATTCTGTGTTTATTGTGTGTTAGGTGATGTGCTAGGAGCTTTACTTTCATATTCTCATCTAATTCACCTCAATCTTAAGACATAGGAACATAGGAACTAATTTTTAAAGATGACATTTTTAAAGATGACAACCAAGACTTACAGAGGTCAAATGACTTGCCTTAAGTCCCTGGTAGGCCAGTAACTGGTAGAGTTAAAATGCAAACATAGATCTATTGGTGACAGAGCTCAAGCTCCACCACTGCTGTTGGACGGATCTCATCATTTTAAATGGCTGCACAGTATCCTCGTGTGTGAGTGTGTATGTGCGTGTGTTTATCCAACCCCTCTCCGATAAACACTTAGGTTGATTTTTAAAATTTGCTGCTATAAAATAATCTTACAGAAATATCTGTGCACTATGGGAAAGTTTCAATGCACTCTTCTATTATTGTCTAAAAATAAGTTCTAGAAGTGGATTTGCTAAGTCACAAGTTACCCTCGTTAAAAATCTTTATATAGTTTGACAAGCTGCACTTAAGAAAGAAGTTGCAGGGCTTCCCTGGTGGTGCAGTGGCTGATGGTCTACTTGCCAATGCAAGGGATGCGGGTTCGAGCCCTGGTCTGGGAGGATCCCATATGCCACGGAGCGGCTGGGCCTGTGCACCACAGCTGCTGAGCCTGTGCTCTGGAGCCCACGAGCCACAACTACTGAGCCCACGTGCTACAACTACGGAAGCCCACGTGCCTAGAGCCTGTGCTCTGCAACAAGAGAAGCCACTGCAATGAGAAGCCCATGCAATGCAATGAAGAGTAGCCCCCACTTGCTGCAACTAGAGAAAGCCCGCGCATAGCAATGAACACCAAATGCAGCCAAAAATAAATAAATAAATTTTATTTAAAAAAAAAAAAGTGGTTGCAACAATTCACACTTCCACCATTGCAGTGTGTGAATGTGTCTGTTTCCCACGCTCTCTGACACCCAGTGTTACCCAATTTTTGCCAATCTTATAAAATGGAAATGTTATCTCACTGTTTAAATTTACTTTTATTTCTTTTTTGGTGTGGCTGAACAGCTCTTCATATGATTATAGGTCATTTGCCTTTCTTCTTTTATGAATTGCCAATTCATTTTCTGCCCAACTTTCAACTGGGGTAAGTATACATAAGTATTTATGTAATCAAATCTACTCTAATTAGCTTTTACTTACATTCTTTATTTCGGTGGATGAAAGAATGAAACCAACATGAAAGTTGGTCCATCAGAAGCTTGATTTATAATCTGAGTTTCTAAAAGAATCCGACAACTCATCAATCTCTTGGCCCAACTTCAGGAAACAGGCCAATTGTTTAAGATGGTAAAAGTTTTCACTTACATGCTAAATATTTACCTAAGCCAACTTAAGAAGGATTTCCAACCAGGCTAGGGTGAAAGCTACTAAGCTTGCCCTTCCGGCTTGTATCCTGCTTAAAATGTGTGGTATTCAAGTCGGAGTTGGATTTGGATGTTAACGGAGGCTGTTGGGCTGTGTGCCAGGTGGGTCATCCCTATTCTTTAACCCTGAGCTTCCTAAATGGTGTCTGTTTGTGGATGTCAGAATCCTCACTGCCATTTCTACAGTGTTTGGCTCTTTGTTCTTCCTAAAAGTTGCTCCCAGGATAAATGCGGTTCAAATCATAACTGAGTAGAGCTCAGATTTATATCACTACTGTTCACCAGGCAAAAGTCCCCAGGGTTTGCGAGAGCACATGGGGCCTGGACCGCACAGAATGATTCTAAGTTAAGGCTCCAGGTTCAAGAGCTGAGAATTAGGTACAGGCTCTGATTCAGGGTAAAGTTCTAGTTCTTATCTTTTAATCAGAAGGCTCCCTCTGGACCCTCTTACCTTCCTTCTCTGTGCAATCAAAACTTGCTGAGCCATGCCTACCACAACTGTCTCCACTCCTGTACTTTCTCTTCTTTAAGATGTTCAGACAAATTCCGGAAAGGAGGCAGCTTTCTCTTCAAAGTGTGAATTCTTAAAAAAGAAGGATGCAAATTCTAATTCCTTTTCTTTAAAACACCACTTGGACCTCAACTCCTCTGAAAGTCTTCCTGAGCAGCTATCTAGAACTTTTCTGTGTTGTGTTCAGTTGTCACTGTCCTTACAGCTTCGCACCATGTTGCCTTGGCTCCTTCACTAGTTCATCTGCTCTACGAGATACTGGTCTTCTCTGGGCAGAACTGTGAGCTACCCATCTCTTCGTCTGTAGCGCTTAGCACAGTGTCAAGTGTACATTTGGCACTCTATAAATGTCTTTTTATTGGATCTATGATAGAACAATGGAAAATATTTGATTCCAATATGCCATTATGACCTTGGCTTGGGTCAAGTGGGAACTCATAGCTTCTGAGATAAATGCATGTGAAAATAATAGTATCCCAGTTGGAGGTGTATCAGATAGTGGTTTAAAGGAGAAATATTGTGACCCTCCTCTCTGGAGAACAGCCAAAGATTAAGACATAATCAGATTGCCTGTCTGTAGAAGAAAAAAATATGTCTGGAGAGTGGGTTAAGCATACATGTAGCCAAATAATGCTCAGGCCCCTGTATCAATTTATCAGTTTACTTGAATTTCATTAGTTAATCTTACTTATAAGATCATGTAAAATAAGATGGTAATGGGATATAAACTTTAGCATGCCAAGAGTTACTTGAAGACATACGAAGCCCAGTTATTATTAACTGACCCTGACATTCGTTTAGATATCTCAAAAGAAGTTTTAACATGTCAAAGGTTCTTGTAGTTTGCCTTTTCTAAAAATGATCAAAATGTGTTGTAGCAATTTTAAAGAAAGGGGTGTGCTATCAATAGAAGTCTTTAAGGCCCATGATTTGGACAGACATTTGCTAATTAATTCCAGAAATTAAGCAAGTATCTAGATTTTGTGGAACCCACACCCAGAAATAGGCCAGACAAAAGATTTGTCTTTTCAAAAAATTGATCTAACATCTTTCCCATATTAAAATTCTTTCCATACATTGTACACACACACACACACACACAACTTGTAAATTATTTTTGTTCCGCTGCAATTACAGTAAAACACTTGGTGCCTACGACTGCCTGATGATTTATGGTATGAAAGTCTCCTCTGTTCAAAATGTTGCCTTTTCCCTTTCAGGTAATGCACAGTGAAAAACAGGATTGTCAGGAACTGTTCCTGCATCTCTTGGAAAGTCTCTGCTGGCTATGCCCCTCCTTACCTTCACTGTCTAGCAGACTCTCAGGCACAGATGGGATACTCATGGGGCAGAATGAGGACTAGAGGTAAGTGTATATGTGGCCACATGGCTTTTTGAAAGTGGGAAAACAGAGTTCCATATTGCCTCATGCTCTGAAACACTTTTCCTCCTGCTAGAAAACTCGCAGGGCTAGAGAATCTAGTTCAATATTAGGAATTCAGTTCAATTCAAGAAATAAGGTGTGCTCACTGACCCTGTAAAAAAAGTTATGAAGGTGCCAACTGGTGTTTGGCCACTTGTTCATTAACATTAGAGAATATATGAAATTGTCCCATATTTCAGCACCTTGCCGTTTTTTTTGTTTTTTTTTTTAACTTGATGGGAGTACATTGAGGTCTACATTGAGCTAAAATTTGACACTGATAATGATTGTTGGAACCATAGGCCATTTTGGTTCTCTGGTCTCACTAACAGGTAGTTCATGGTTGAATCATAAGTCTATTCCTTTCCTAACCTGCCTTAGCTGAATGTATATGGTGGGCAACCCAAGGGTGACTTTGCGTGGTTTGTTTTGTGGCTTCTAGAAAGTAAGTGTAGCCAGTATGTAGACTATCAGGTAAGCATTTTATTGTGTTACACACCGTCTCCCCAGAAGACTACCTAAGAAGTCAATTAGATATTAGGAATAGAATCAAAACTGAGAAATGTGAAAACTCAGTAAGATTTTTGCTGAGTACAATAGAAAGTCACTTGAGGATGCTGCCAGGAAATTGGTCTATTCTGACTGAATTCAAGTCATTCCCTCATCACCTGGAAAATTGCCAGATAACCCTTAGTGATTATAATTAATGTTGTCTTTCCCTCTCTCATCTTTAAAAGGGAACAAAAATGGGCAGCAAGATGATGCAGTCTCTGACTGCTACTGAAACATCAGACCACTGATGCCCAATTTCTTTGAGTGCTTTTCTTGTTGGACCAGAGGTTCTTTGCCATTAGTCATGAGAGTGGTTCTTCGGGGCCTTAGAGCTCCCTGGGCATGGTCTCTGGCGACGAAGTGAACTGGTATGTGCCAGGATGCTACACATCTTCTTTATGAGAACTTCCCATCATGCCTTGGTGCTTGGTGCAATTAGCAGTTTCCTTTGAACAGTATTGCCCTGGGCAGCTTTCTCTCATACAATGTCACAGTGAGCAACATTATTCTTTCCTTTTTATAGGAAAAGGAGAGCAGAGTAAAATAACCTGAGGTTAAAAATAAAAAACATCGGTGTTTGGAACGGAACGTCATAATTCTGTCCGTCATCCTGATGATCATTCATCTCTGCAGAATATAAAAGCGAAGTTAGAGCCTCTCTAAAGAAAACTGTCCTTTCGGTCTGGGGCCTCGGGGAAGATCTTTGATGAGTTCTTCTTCCTCGTTATGCCTTCTCTTCATTACAAATAGCCTTTCATGAAGCTTACAAGAAGGGACATGAGCACAGGCACCCAGTTAGCAACGGGTGAGCAACCCTGGGTAAGCAGCTGAGGTGGGTTAGGGAGGGGCAGGAGTCAGAGATGCACCATTCCCTCCGCACCACAGTAAATACTTCTAGTTTGCTAGTCATCCCTGGAAATTCCAAAGTCTTTTTTTTTTTTAATAAATCACTTTTTCTACTCAATTTACAGTCAATTACTAGTTTATTATCACCAAGGAATATTTATTGAGAATTCGTAATCATCAGAGTACTCTACCAATAATTAGAAGTGTATTTATACACACAAAGAGACCCAAACAGGGGACTCTACAGAGGCTGTGGTTTGGCTCACTTGATAAGTTTAAGACCTCTAAGATTATTTAATCCTGTTTCAAAAATAGCACCTAACATGTTTCTGGGAAAGAGTGGGTGACTATTGCAGAAGTGAAGATGACCTGTTAAAAAATGTTTGTGGTTCTTCACAGGAAGGATGCAGATGGTAAAGAGTTGAAACTGAGTCACCAGCAAGAACTTTAGAAACCGGCACCAAGGTGCAGAGCAAGACACTGGTGGAGTCAGGATCGGGATGCCTACAACTGGGCTATGTTTTATGATCTATTTGTTGGATTGCAAGTTACCAACACAACTACATTCTATAATAATACCTCTTCTCAGGGGCACTTCCATTCTCCAAAGAGAAACAAAAAGAGTTGAATTTTGGTAGAGAACAGTCAGGTTTGGGGAAGTCTAGCCATTGGTTCTTGCCTATATTCGGGATTCCTGTCTAGGAAGCAGAGCTCAATTTTGTGGAATACGTATATTTGAACTTGAGGTTGCATCTCCTTTGAATTGAGATACGGGTTTTCCTTTGGTCAGAGAGAAGTCTGCTTTCTGCAACATCTTTGGTCGGCCTTTGGGTTTTCTCTCTTCTTGCTACCTGCTCACATACTAACCACAAATTTCCAGCTGCTTACCTTGTGAAATCTAATGAGAGCACCACAAAGCAGGTCCCATGGATGACAGCCATCATTATCCAGAAATAAACAAGAGGTCCAGCTAAATGCACCATATAAGGCTTATTTTAAGAAATGAATCCTGGAAAACATCAGCCCAGCGATGATAAAAAAGAATTCTGCCTAGTTAGAGTTCTCTGCAGGAAGGGGTTTTGATATTGCTTTGGCTTTAGGGAAAAAAAAAAACAACGCTGGACTTTATGGGGGTTACCTAAGTGCACAGTGAAACTGCAAATTCAGACTGTTTGAATCCTGTCCTCCAACTACAGAGGTCTTATGTGAAAACAATCTCATTTTCCTTTTGCTTTCTGGGAAGCCCTCCAAGGTATGGTGAATTGCCAGCTTTTGTGACCTTTAGTTTCTTAGCTGCTCCCAAGGGAAACTTGACCTTGGAACTGTAGAAAGGAGGGAAATAATTTTCAAGCTGGTGCAGGGCAGGGGCAGAAGTTTCGTTCTGTTTTCTCATTGCCCAAAACTTATAGGTTCTCTGGCACCAATATCCTTAGAGCCTCTGAGGTCACAGAAATGAGGACAAAAGTTATGATGAAGATGTGTATGAACCCCAAGGCAAGGACGCGGACAACAAGACTGCCACATGGGATGGAGTCTCAGGTGACCAACCAGGTGCAGTTCCCAGTAAAGCATTAGGAGTAAAAAAATGATTAGTCCTGGGCTTCCCTGGTGGCGCAGTGGTTGAGAGTCCGCCTGCCAATGCAGGGGACGCGGGTTCGAGCCCTGGTCCGGGAGGATCCCACATGCCACGGAGCAACTGAGCCCGTGCGCCACAACTACCGAGCCTGCGCTCTAGAGCCCACAAGCCACAACTACTGAGCCCGAGTGCCACAGCTACTGAGGCCCACATGCCTAGAGCCCGTGCTCGGCAACAAGAGAAGCCCACGCACCGCAGCAAAGACCCAACACAGCCCAAAATAAAAATAAATAAATTTATTTAAAAAAAAAAAAGATGATTAGTCCTCACCCAGATTCACAGCTGATGCAGGGCTTTCTGACTCCTCATAGCATTTTAAGACAAATGGAATTCACAGGGCACAAGAATTCCTCCTGTAACTTTCGTTGGCTTCTATAGATATTGGGACTATATCTAGGATGGATTCTCAACCTCCTTAGCTTTCCTACTATTTGGCAACTGCTTGACTCATGAGACATTCATCTGGTTACAGAGTTAACCAAGAGAGGACTTGTGTACATCAAGAGACACCACGAGGGCTCTGTAAGCCCTACTCACATACACTGTCCCCCAGGCATGGAATAGATTAGGGGACAGTGATTTGTTACCACTGATTTCTCCAAGCAAGAATTTCTTTGAGATCTTATTTTGCTCGTGGGCACGTGGGTTTCAAAGTTTTTGCTTTTGAGGCAGATTTTATTAACAATTAGTGTCTTCATTTCCAGTACTCAATGAAAATCTAATTAGAGTAACAACATGACCATACTGACCCGATAGAATCCCAGCCCAAAACAGTCACTATCTGAGTGGGTCTCTGTAGCCTGAGAACAGACTGTGTAGTCATTCGGCACTTTTAATTTCTGAAAATAGCTGTGTGTCCCATTCTTATCATTTGTAAGCCTTAGGAATCCAGAGAACTGTTTGTGTATTAGAAAAAAAGAGCAAAGAATTTGGAGTCCCGAACCCTCTGGGGCGTGCCAGCTGAGTGATATTGAGAAGGACACTCACCTTGAATGAGTCTCAGGTTCCTTATTTCAAAGGCTATCATCAGAAAATGACACTTCTCTTACAGGGCTCTTATGAAGATTAAATAAAACCATACTGGAAAGTTTTGACATACTTAGCTTTCTCAAAGACAGAAATTTGCAGAAATAAACATCGAAAAAATCCTGGTATAATGCATAAAAATTTTGTTTGTATGTCACATTAAAATCAAACAAACTAAACAATGTTTGTGAACCAGGAGAGAAAAACAATTTTCTCTTGCAGTTTCAGAAAGGGATAAATGTGCTAACCTGTGGGCAATTGTTTGTGCATGTGTGTGTGTGTGTGTGTGTGTGTGTGTGTGTTTTGTGGTTACTTTCCTGGAGGAGAGGAAAACCGCTGTGATATTGATTTTTATACCTGTATAGGATCAAGGATACCATGGGGGGTGTGTGTGTCATAAATATATACTCTGAGGATCCAAGCAAATAATTTAGAAAGGACTCCTTAGTCTTTTACACTTAAAATACAAACAGTATAGATACTGTTGGGTATTTTTCCCAGAGTGTAGAGAACATGGGCTTTGGAGTCAGATAGGCTCCAACTCAAATTTCACCTCATCTCACTAGCTCTGTGACTTGAGCAAGTATTGTAAATTGCTTATAGGGATTAAATGAAAAAGAAATGAGGAGCAATAGTTCAATTCCTGGTCCTAAGAAGCACTGGATAAAAATGAAATGTTGTTATTCATCCTTATATTTCAGCTTCAACTTTTCTCTTTATCCTAATGTTAACAAAACATTTTTTTATCCTGTTTATCCTAAGTTAACAAAAATGAAAGCATTTGAGTAGAGTTCACGCGGGGCCAGCTGTATAAAAAAGGGCACTCAGTGGACTTGGTGATGCAATCCTTGTTTGTAATGCCTTTGCTATCACACTCTTAGGTATGTATGAGGTGGGTCAGTAAAAAAGAAGAAACTCTTTGTTCAAAGTTGTTTAGCCAGCCACATTTCATGATGGCATTCCTTTATCTTGATCTTGTAAATGCTCAGGAATTGTGGCTGCTTTGGAATGTCTGCCAGACAGCTAATGGAATTTTTAGGATGAATCTGAAAAAGAGTGCAAGCGTCTTTGTCCAAATCCATTGGATTTAGATGAGTGGATATTAGCTGAGGTGAAGTGAGACAGTAATTAAATTCTTCAGTTTTCAGAGAAAGATTAAGATGGTGTCATTTTTCCCTGGAAATAGTGCACATGTTGTATTTCAGTTGGGGCCCATGAATCTCTGGAAGGGAATGGGGTAGAGATCTAGGCTGAGACTTGCCTGGGTTTCCTTAGGAAATATTCGGGACTGGGAAGACCCCAGTGACTGCCACCACTAGAACTGGGAACACTTCTCTTTGCTGCTCACCCACTCCTCCCTTTACCTCCCCTCAAAGAAGGTCCAATCTAGTCAATGCTGGCCTTTTGGTTACAGTGGTACCCAACTGGCCCAGGGCATGGCACATCCAAGGGCCAGTGGAGAACCACTGACTTTGTTAGTCAGCCTTGCTTTCCTCAGTGACATTCCCACCCACCACCCAATTTAACTCCTGCATGTGCTTAATTCCATGGCCACTTGGGAAAACCAATGGGTTGGGAATGAGGCAGAAATGAGTAGAATCCTGGCTCAGCCTCTGACTGAGCGAACCTGGGCAAATTAGTTACCTTCTGAGTTCTAACTTCCTGACATGTAAAAGGAATAATACTGTCTATCTAGTCAATCTTAAGAATAATCTCCCTCCACCTAACATCCAATATGCGTGAAGAGGGAAGAAAAGCTGGGTATATGTTCAAGGGGCCACCAGAGTTTTGGCCAGATGCTGCACAGAAAGGATAGGTAAGACCTAGTGTGGGACAGACAG
Organism: Stenella coeruleoalba; assembly: GCF_951394435.1. NCBI lineage: Eukaryota > Metazoa > Chordata > Mammalia > Artiodactyla > Delphinidae > Stenella > Stenella coeruleoalba. Next base: position 86,587,830 of record NC_137150.1, read on the forward strand.
CCTACAGGACTGTGGGTAAATCTGGCCAATGCATTTGAATACACTGACACCCTTCCCCCTCTTCAAAACTACCTCCATCGTTATCTCCAAGAATTCTCTGGAAACCGGCCAGATACACACTTACCATTTTACTGAGCTTAATATTGTCACAGAAATCAATCAGTTTCTCATAATTCTTCACCACATTCCTGGGAATTAGCCCCAGATTCATCGAAAATCACACATGGGGTTTGTGTCTGGGCTGCACTCTCAGTGGCCTCAACTCCTGCTTCTAGTTAACTGCCAGAGCCACTTAAAACCTCCAGCCACAAACTTCACCAGAGGGGAGTCACTTCAGTTCCATAAGTGATTGACAAAAATAGTGTCAAACATTGGGACTTCCCTGGTGGCACAGTGGTTAAGAATCTGCCTGCCAATGCAGGGGACATGGGTTCGAGCCCTGGTCCGGGAAGATCGCACATGCCGCGGAGCAGCTAAGCCTGTGTACCACTACTGAGCCTGTGCTCTAGAGCCCACAAGCCACAACTACTGAGCCCACGTGCCACAACTACTGAAGCCCACGCGCCTAGAGCCTGTGCTCTGCAACAAGAGAAACCACCGCAATGAGAAGCCCATGCACCGCAACGAAGAGTAGCCCCCTCTCTTTGCAACTAGAGAAAGCCCACGCGCAGAAACGAAGACCCAGCACAGCCCAAAACAATAGTGTCAAACATTACCAGGTCAAATACATGGCCCAGCCCCTTCCTTAAAGGGAGTTCAGAAAAATAGGGCCTCCCTACCACCAGGCTTCTAATAATTATAAAAAACAGGAACCACTGCACAGACCTGACAGACATATGCTGTGACAATATGACAATGTTTCTGGAGGAGTTACATTCAGGCCTAAAGAAGAGTGGATCGTGTTCACTAAGAATATTTCTGGAATGTGTAGACTTGGAGGGGAAAATTCCATGTTTTTGAGGATTATGTAACCACCTCAATCCCCCCCTAGAATAATAACTTATTCTAGAGCTAGTCTGTTTCTTCCCTATAGACTTCCAGCAGCAGGAGAAGTTTCTCCAAAGTCATGAGCTCTTATGTCCGAGGTGGTGTCAGATATCCAGCTTGTGTGCTTGCTCTCGTTTATTATCGAGCTGGGAAGGACCCTAAGGCATTTCCTACTCTGGGCAGGGTAAAAATGTACTCTGGTCTGGAGGCTATAGCTTCAGAGAAATGTATCTTCTAAGTTGCCTTGTGTCCATTCTTTAGAGAGAATCAGGCAAGGGCTTTAGCGGTCCTCCACCAAAGGTAGGAAAGAGCCTGGCATCAGTAAATGATTGACCTGCTGCCTGGGGTGATAAGCTTAGGTAAATAGGCTTGATTCTGCTCCAGCAATTTCAAGACTTTTAACTCCCTAGGTTCCAAAGCAGAAAAGTGCACATGGCTTCCTGGGATATCCTGTCTTTTGAGGTTTACAGCCTCTGCATGGACTGTGCGTTCCTCAGAATAATTGCAAACTGTCCTCTTTGGCGTATTTTGAAAGTGAAAAGAATTCATGCAAACGAAATTCTGGAACAAAGCCATGTTTACAGAGCCACGATCGATGGAAGAATTTCAACAAATCACAAATAGGATTTTTTATGATGAAAGATTTTTTTTAAACTTTTGAAATATGTAGAAGAACAGCAGCAATTTTCAAAGGAGAGAGAAGCTGGAAGAAAAATACAACCCACTTTCAGAATACGTTGGAGGACAAATGATTTGATTTGCCCGACATACGCCCACATCAACCACACCTCCTTCAGCAGAACATCACCCGAGACGTGCTGGCTGCAAGGTTGGGTCAAGCGCTTGCTTTGTGATCTCCAGAGAAGGGCCTGTGACCAGACAGATCACCTACCTTGATTGCTGCTTCTTGATCTGGATTCTTCCCTCAGCTTCCTTCCTGGTTCAGCAGGGGCGGTCTGAGACTGTTCCAATCCTTGCTGAAGATTTTGGGATGTTTGGAAGAAGCATCAACACAGGCTTCTACTTCTCCCCCAAGCACGAAATTGAGATGTTCCCCTCTGTTTCCTTTCCTGGTCTCTCTGGCTCCTGGACACAGTGGTCACAGGCAGCAATTTGCTTGCAGTCAGGTATGTTGACAGATGTGAAGGCGGGAGCTCGTGCTGGTCTCAGCTGCCTGGTCTGGCCAATCATTACACACCAGGTCAGGCTCTCAATCCTGCTCAAACCCAACCAGAGATCTAGGTGACACAATCAGACAACAGTACCACAGGGGGCAAATAGCAGGGTCTGTTAGCTATTGACAACCCAGAAAATCAATTACCTCATTCCCAATGGGTTGGGAATGAGGCAGAAATGAGTAGAGTCCTGGCTCAGCCTCTGACTGAGCTAACTTGGGCAAATTAGTTGCCTTCTGAGTTCTAACTTCCTGACATGTAAAAGGAATAATACTGTCTATCTAGTCTAGTCAATCTCAAGAATAATCTCCCTCCACCTAACATCCAATATGCGTGAAGAGGGAAGAAAAGCTGGGTATATGTTCAAGGGACCACCAGAGTTTTGGCCAGTTTTGGCTGCACAGAAAGGATAGGTAAGACCTAGCGTGGGACAGATCTGGATCTGTGAAGTAGACAACACAATTATATCTGGGAGAAAAATCCCCTTTACTTCATTCCCTTTTATTTTAGCAATCTCAGAAGAGAATTTGGAGGTCACTTTATTAAATCTTATAGAACTTAATAATGGAATGTCTTCTATGGAATTCCTGTCTGGTGGGAATCACCTGGAAGTTCCTTGAACAAACATGGCTGCCACTTCCTGAGGGCGCACTCTATGTTAAGCATTTTATATATATTGCCACAAATCCTCATCATCATAACCTTGAGATTTTATTCTTCTTTGTGGATGAGGGGACAGAGACTCAAAGGGGTAATTGTTGGGCAATGAATAGGTGCTGGAGCCAGGATTTGAAGTCAGGCCTGCTTTCAACTCAGTATCAGTGTGAACGCACATTTCAGGATCCACTCTATGGCAGGCTGAATAAGAGTCCCCAGAGATGTCCATGTCTTCATCCCCAGAGCCTGTGAGTAAGCCACCTTATATGGTAAATAAGACTTTGCATACGTGATCAATTAAGGATTTTAAGATGGAAAAGTATCCTGGATCATCCAGGTGGGAATAATCAATCACAAGGGTCCTCATAAGAGGTTAGAATCAAAGAAGATGAGGTGACAGAACCAGAGTCAGAGGGAGATTGAAGATGCTACACCGCTGGCTTTGAAGATGCAGGGAGTTGGCTTCTAGAAATTGAAGGTAAGGAAATGGATTATCCTCTAGGGGCTCTTGAAGGAACACAGCCCTGCTGGCCCATTTTAGACTTCTGGCTCCAGACTGGAAAGATAAGAAATTTGTCCTGTTGCAAACCATTGTTTGTGGTTACTTTGTTATAACAGCAATAAGAAACTAATATACACTCTCTCAGAAATAGTCGTTATGATGGTGAGCTCACTAGCTCACTCAGCGTCCCTTTCCACATACGGATGCTTTTCATGAAGCCGTGATCTAACTTCCTGAAATGGCAGCTCATGAGTGCTAGTTCTTTCCTGCACATCAGGCACTCAGGGAGGCAGCTGGAAATGATGGAAAGGGACTCAGAGACCAAATTCTAGTGTCAGCTCTGCCTTAGGCCAGGCAGTCCTCTCTGGTTTTGTTTCCCCTCCTGTAACATGAGCAATGGCACAAATGTTCTTTGGTCCCTTCCACATCTAAAGTCATAAGATTCTAAAATCTCAGTCATAAATATCCCTGTCACCTTTCTCTCAATCTTTTCTAAACCCAACCTTCCTGCTTTCTCATGAGACGTGACTTCCGGCTTCTTCACTCTCCTGGTTGCCCTTCTCTGGGGAGGCTCCGATGTACCCATCTGCCTCTGAACTTGTGCTCAGATCTGTGCCTCGTGCCCAGTCATCTCTCCGTGTCTGCCAGTGGGCCTGGCTGCTCTGGCTTTCCCACCCTCCTCTCTTGCTAAAGCTCATGTAACTGTCTCTTAGGATCCTTTGGACTTGACTTAGTCTGTTCCTTTTTATCTCGTTCTATCCAATCTTACGTCTTGAAAGAGAGCACTTTTAGTGAACAAATGCGTGAGTCTTAATTTAGTTCGTTTTGTTGTCCTAGGAAGGACCAAGTCTTCCTAGGGCTAGCCTCAATTAGCCATCTTTGCTTGCTTAACAACATTTAAATGATAATTCGTTCTCATGGGCACTTGGAGGCAATGGTATATAATTTTTTAGCATCATAGATTCCTTGATGAAAGCTACGGATCCTCTACCAGGAAAAAGTGCATATACGTGGAAAAGTTTGTGTTGTTTCAGCGCCTGCGCATTCTGGCTCTACCAAAGCATCCCACCACCCCCGCCGCAGCTTCCCCACCCTGTCTGGCAAGTTAGTTCTACACTCACAAGGTTGCTGGTGGGGGACGCTTTTGTAAAAGGCAATCTAATGTCCTATATTTCACAGAGATCTGGAAATGAAACTCTCTGCACCCTGACTGAGAACATACCCACTGGGGATCGAGGCAGGAAAGTCTTTAGACAGCAGTCCCTTTAGATTAAATCCATCTGCTTGCCTAAGGCTTCTTCGGCACGATGTTACTTGTCAGAGGCTGACACTTCTGTGTCCCCCTTCCCCACCCATGCTGTCCCCAAACACTGCCCAGCTGTGCAAACACCCTGGGCTGACCAGCACTTTGTTTTATTGGCACTTGTCCAGGCCATCCCGGGTGAGGTTTGAGCCACATGGGCTTTGGCCACTGTCCCTCCCTTGCAACCCTCCACTCTCTCTGAGAATGAAAGGTTTCATGTCTTAAAGATAATAACACTCCTTTAGTCATACTGAGCAGATTAGCAGAGGGGTAAACAAAGAACATGCTGCTGATCAAGAAGAATTCCTTTGGAAAAAAAAAAAAAAAACGCAAGAAAAATCCAGGACATCCAAGCATCTCAGCTTCAGGGAGTCACAGAAAAGGAGTCACTTTCGAAGCTGGAGGAATGGGGTTTGCTCACTGCATTGTGTGCTAACCGGGTACAGCCATCTGTGGGACTGAGTGACTCCAGGACCTCTTTCCCCCAAGTTTAAACTGCTGCCCGGACAACGTGGAGAGAAGATGGTCTAAGCGTGGACCTTCTGCAGGAAACACAAAGAAAGTTCCCTTATGAAAAAAAGAGGTGATTCCCTATCTCAAATAGTAGTTTATTTATGTATTTAGTAAAGATGTTCAAAAAGAGCCCAGCCAAACCCAATTCTCGGCAAAGGTGTGGTAGAATCAATTGCAATCATTTTCGGCCCGGAAAGGATCGTAAGCATAGGTCATTCCCATAGCTTCTTCACGTGGACTCTCAAAAAACTTAAATTTATTATTATTTTTAATTTTTTTTAGGTTTGGAAAGGGCTTTATGCTATATAATTCTCACAAATTCACGGTATATATTAACAGAAGCTCTGAGGAGTCTGCTATAAAGGAATCAGGTTAGCTCTACTTAATCCATCTTCTCTCAAAGCCAATGTCAACATTACAGCCAGTATTATCTTTCTAAAATGTAAGTGTGCTGAAAATGTTCATTGGCTCACCGCTGTCCTCAGGATAAAGTCCAAATCTCCTAGAATGGGTTATAAGACCTCTTGAGATCAGGCCCTGCATACCTCTCCAGTCTGTTAACTGATTCTTTATTCCCTGTATGTCTGTGCTCCAGCCATACTGAACTATCTGCATATCTACATGTTTGCTCTTTTTTGTGTCTGTGCCTTATCACAGAAATGCCCACCTTTGCACCCACACCTCCACCCCACGAGGTTAACTGCTACTTATTAGTCAAGGTTACTTACACTGGGAAAACTTTTTTTAAGCCAGTATGTCATCTCTTCTACCTTTTCGTATCACTTATCACACTGTATTGTAATTGCATGCTTACTTATTTTTCCTATCCCTGCTCTTCTGTAAGCTCCTTAAGGGTATTTCTAGTATTTTTTTTTAAACTTAAATTTATTTTGAAAGGAAATTTTATATCACTCTTGAAAAACCCTGGATCACTTTGCTACAGAGAGAAGGTAACCAAAAGATAAATACAATACAAAATGATATTTAATGTTCGCTAGATACTATTATCTTTTTTGTTTTTGCTGAACAAACAAGGGTCAAAGAGATTTTTGTCACTAAGCTGAGACTTTCGCCTCAACTAATCAGAATGGTTAAGTGATTAACGATATTAATGCTATTAGGATGTGGCCGCTTTCCACCTTACATCATTTTGCAGACCACCAGTGGTATGAATCCCACTCTCTGAGCAATGTATCGATATATTTGGTCCAGGGATTGTGCAACTTTCTCTTTCACTGTCTGAATGTACCTGCTTTCTCTCTCATTAATTGGTTTCTGTTAAATCATTTACCAGTAGACACAATGGTTAGCAGTCAACCGTGTAGAAGAGGCTGTGCTGGGTGCTCTTTGGAGGGGGTGGGTGCAAAGTCCCCACCCTAGTATTAAGACTAATAGTTACTCGAGTATTTACTGTGTGCCAGGCTCTGTGCTAGATGCTTTCCATATATTTTCTTGTTTGGACTTCTCAATAACCCTTCATAGTAGGTATTATTAGTCCTATATCCTATATACTTAGAGATATTAGTTTGCCTAAGATCACATGGCCAGGGCATGCTCTAGTTGGGACAGAAATCCAGGTCTATGCATCTCTGAAATGCCTGTTCTTAGTTTCTGTGCTAAATAGAATGTTTATAACCCAGCTATAATATGACAAATTGTGATTAGATATTAAAGGGTTCATATATAACGCAACAGTTCCATTGTCATAGGGGCAATGTTTCAGCCCAAGTGTATGTTCAGAAATTGAGTCAGACTGGTAGAATCATTGCACTTTCACCACGCAGGTTACACCTGCTTCGTTTATGTTTGGACACAGCCCTATCTACATTATGTTGTTTTTTTATTAAAACCAAATGGAAATGACTGGAAATGGTACTTATCAAAGCCAACCAAAGTACAGTATGGTAGACTTACTACACAATAACTAAAAACACAGGCAGAAAATTCTGACTATGACTATGTTCTTCACTTGCTATGATAACTTGAATAGAAATATAATTATCCCTAATTACCTGTTCTAACATTCAACTATATGAAATGAATAATTACTTAGAATTAATTTGATTTCTGCTAAATTCATAAACGGGACTTTCACCTCAACTCATTATTTTTGTAGGGGATAGGGCAAAAAGAGAAATTCACCAAAACTAAGTGGCCTCAGATACTCTATTAAAAAGAATTAGGAATGAGGAGAATATTGAAATCTTCATTGCCAGCAGAAACTGTAGGCCCACTTTTATTTATTCCTTGTATGCTCAACACATAATCTCCACGTTGTTCTATTTCTGGGCATTTGGTGACCACTCAGAGTAACATGGGCCAGAGGTGTTGGTCAAATGAGACCATGAATGTAAGTAGGATCGAGCCTAAGCCTAGTACAAACAGCTGAAGTGCTGAGGGTGAAGCTTGGAAAAGCATGGGTGACAAGACTGTGTACATTTCATGCACAGCTCATTTTGGGAATCGCAGGCCTGTGCAACTAATTCCAGTATGTGTGAGACAAAGCTGAGAGGGTCTTCATCCAATATACTATAATCAGGCTTTTTTTTTTTTTTTTTTTTTTGCAGTACGCGGGCCTCTCACTGTTGTGGCCTCTCCCGTTGCAGAGCACAGGCTCCAGACGAGCAGGCTCAGTGGCCCAGCTGTGGCTTACGGGCCTAGCCGCTCTGCCGCATGTGGGATCTTCCCGGACCGGGGCACGAACCCGTGTCCCCTGCATCGGCAGGCAGACTCTCAACCACTGCGCCACCAGGGAAGCCCAATCAGGTATTTTATTGACGTTGAGTCTGTAACTTTTTAAAACAAAATTAGAAGTGGGCCAATAATAAAATTTGCATACCAACAAAGGAAAAGTGCCTGCCAAAGTTTTATATTTATTATTAGGTTTAAGCCTATTTAGGTAGTTCAAATCAAATACAAGAAAAGATATCATGTCATCATATCTACTAAACTTTTTTCACAGTTAAAATGAGGTACTCTGGCTTTACAATGTTTTAGGTTGAATTAAGCAGTTTAATCCAGGTTACCAGAAAGATGGAGAGAGATATATTTGAACAATTATTTCCTAGGGGGAAAAAAAGCCATGTGAAATGCATATGAATAAGATAATTATGCCACAAAATGCATTTCAGAGTATCAAGCAGCATATATGTAAAATTTTCATTCTAACCTTAAAAACTGGTGTAATGTATTATTTTTTTACTTAGCAAACAGCATGCATTGTCATATAAAACAAGCATAAAGAACAAAATATAATATCTAACAGAGCATTTATCAGGTTCACATTATCATCTGAATTGACCAAGATTTATTTTCACTTTGACAATCTCTGTACCTTCTAATCAGTGAGGTTAATGATTACAGTTGGCATATACACAATACAAATAATGCATACATGATCTGCACGTAATACTTATTACCATTAGGGTGGAAATTAGTAAGTATAATAGCAGTAAGGTACCACTGTTTCTAGAATATGTTCTAAGATTTATCATATTGATAGGATAGATTTATGACTGAAGTGTTATTAGTGCTCTAACCTAATAACAAATGTAAAACTGCAAATGTACAAAGCTACGGAAGGCTTATTTGACTTTTCAAAATGCTGTGCTTCTCGTTGGGCTCAGAGTTTGTGACAAGCCCCAACTATTTGAATGAAGTACTGGCCCCAGGTCTGGGGTCCTATCAGGTAAAGTTCTATTGATGGGGTTCGAGTAGGGGTGCAGAATAATGCCTTTGAGGAGAGTAAGGTGCAAAAACCACTGTGGTAAGAGTGCATTTGCACATCATTGAATGTATGTGCTTTTTATTGTAAGTTTCGCCAGCATCCTGTGATTAACAGTAATCAGCAGCTGGTCAAGGGTGACCAGGAGACAAGAGGAGGCAGTGGTATATTCCATGACGGAGATGAGAGGGAAAGATATGGAAAATGCCTCTAGACTATTGATGGGGGGTACTCAGTAGACTGTGGGATTGGATTCCCAGTGAAGGGAAGGAAAATATTTTATCCAAACTATGAGGCTTAGAAACAAGTTTGAAAAGTCCTAAGAACAAGTTTTGTTGGAGAAAAGACTAGAACACTATATCCACTGCAGGATAGAGAGCGTTATCTTAGGATACTTTTAGTGTCTAAGACTGTGCCAACAACATCAATAGCATTTTGTCCACTATTCCCCTGGTTTAGGGCCAATTCAGTGATGACAGTGCCATTAGTGTCATTATTTCTAGTAGGACTCTGGGGAAGCCAGAGGATAAGGGGACAGTGGAGCTCTCAGAGCAGTAAAGAGCTGTTCACTATCATTTGGAATTAAGGGTAAAGTTTCCAGCTAATTCACTTATCACCCAATCAGTTCACTCCTGTGTTCACTCCACTGCGCCACCAGGGAAGCCCCTAGAAATATAAACTTTTCGATGAGAATATAAGGTCATGTTAGAAGAAGTAGGATTCTTAAGGGTGATCATTACCTGGGCTCAGATCTTGTGTTTTTGTTTGCGTTTATATAAAATCCTGGGTTGGGGCTATGGCTTAACTGTTCTCAAGAATGCAGGGGTCTGGACTCAGCACTAAGGAAAATAATTACACTTAATTACTATAGAGTCTCATACAGCAAATACGTAATATTTTTGGCATAACCCTTTTAGATCTGCCATTAATTTAAAGTTTAATATTCAATAATTTATCATTCCCTTCCATCAATTCCATCTTGACCTCTTTCTCCAATCCTAAGAATATCTTCTGTACCCATGAAACCACAGTGGTCCCTCTAAAAGGCTCAAAGTTCAAGCCTTTAAACACTGCTCTACTCTAACTGCAACCTGTGACTGTCCCCTTCGCCATGAAGCCATGGAGGTGTGGCCATGTGGGAAGTGGTCCTGGGAGCCCAAGAAAATCTCAGTCTACATTTCAGAATGAATGTGGCCCCAAATCCTGTGAAACTAAAGTCCTCTTTTGCTCAATCAAGTAGCTTTTTCACTGATCTTGAAGTTCATTCTGAGCAAATATGATAGCCTTGCTTGATCCAAAAAAATCCCAAGACCTTGTGAGAATAAGCGATGTGATCAGGTCACAATTTTTTATTGTTGGCAGTTGCAGAATGAGTCATAGACCTAAAGTGTCTCTTCCCCCGGTCCCATCACTGAGTCTCCTGCTTGGCCTGAAGTCAAGGAGCAGAACACACACATCCTTTACAATATATTAAGCAACTTTGTCTTGGGGCAGAAATTCTGCCAATTCAGGGGTGTTTACCAAGGGTGAACTGTAAATGATCTTCCTCCTATCTTCCAGAACTCCTGTGCAGAATTTCAGAATGCAGGCCAGGCTGGCAACCCAAAGCAGCAGGAAGGAGTGAGCGCCTGGCCCCTCCACAAAAAGCAAGACTCCATGCGTGCGACCTTGGTGTGGTTTTCTGTGCTTTTTCGTCATGAACATCGAGGTGCACTTAAATGTTACAACCCAAGTGAAGTGCAACGATATATTTTAACACTAAAGGAGAAAATCAAGTAAACATTTCACTGAACAGTCAGCAGCCCTTGGGTGTCACTGGCATCCTGTGTAGATACCTGTCAACACACCTGGCCTCATAGCACCAAGCGTCTGGGCAAAGCTAAGGCTCAAGTAAAACAGAGCAGAATAATTCTCCTCTTGCCTCCATATCTCTTTGCCAAGTAACAAAGGGCTTGAAGAAGGGAAATGATCTAGCCCCTAGCAATTGACCAAGTATTAAAATCAAGACAAAAATGAAATAATGACAACACAAATAAAACCCTGAGGGTAGGCTAGGGAATTTCAGAGCTTGTCACTGCAGTTTAATATCAGAATCGAAGGAAAATTAAGAAAGTGAGGGTACTCACTTTCTCACTCCTTTCCAGAGAAGGCCCTCAAAAAACTGACAATAAAATCCCAGAACCATCTCTGGAGAGGGATTCAAATGCAAGAGAAGGAACAGTTAAACCAGAGGCCTTTGCGTTGTGACGTCCTCGGCTGGGGCTTAAATTACTTTAAGCAATGTAAAGGCTGGAAGACCAAGTGTCGGGGGTGTGCATGTGCTCTTAGCAGCTCAGCTAGGACACCCCCACGGCAGGCAACATGCAAAATCCAGCCATGAGCATCGGAGAACAGGTGTGGGAAGCTGCTGGGAGGTGGTCCAACCATCTGTATAAAGGCACACAGCCGTCCGGGATTCCGTGTTATCTTTCAGCCTTAAGGATCCAGAAGACGACACTTCCTTAGGGATTCTCAGAGAGTTCTGAGGAGCACTGAAGTACACACACTCCCGTGGCCAGTGTTCTTTCTAGCACCTTCCTTTTCATCGCTCTTCTAGAGGGTTTTCCTTAAAAACCGAGAGCTCTTCATGACCCATTTCATCTTCTGTTCCAGTGCACAGCTTGGTAGTGGCTTCTCGGGTCTGGACCACACCCACACACGAACACCGTCCCCAGCGTGATGGGCTGGGGTGGGGGGCAGGACGTCTACAGCATCTATAGTAGAGTCAGAGGTCGCTCATGGTCCTGAGATGCGTGGTCCTGTGGAGGGGAGGAGGACCGTGGCAGCATCTGGCCTGGGTGAGAAAAGTTCAGGAAGCTCCTTTGTGAGTGATCTTGAGGTAAGAAGCACTGAAGATACTTAACCTATAAATAAATAAAAGAATAAATAAATAAATAAAACACAAGAGGGCTCTTTATAGATAAGCACCTCTTCTCAATAATAATAAAAAAATCCCCTCTTGAGTTTCAAAGCCCTCCTTCAGTGGTGATTAGTAGGCTCAAAACAACCTGCAGAAAGTAGAACAATCAAGACACAAACTGGAAGTGTTCCAACACTGTGTATTTCTCACGGGATGACACACCATCATCTTAAATGTCCCCGAGGTAGTCTTGTTTTCAAGGAGTTACAGAACAGCTCCAAACCCACTTGTTTCTGATACCGAGGACAGTACGCACGGTTTGTCTAAAGAATGAAGATGACCAATTACCAGCACAAGCACTGCAAGACGGCTTGTGGCTGAAATAGCTTGGTGATAAATACGTCTTACTCTTGGGGAAGAAGTGGTGACGTTTAAGACGCTTAGAGAAAACTGGTGCTTGGCCTTTCTCCCCTCAGAGCCCCAGGCTGGTGATAGAGCCACCGCACAGGGCAGTCCGCACCTGCCACGAGCCCTCCTTTGGATCAGGAATGCCCTTCTGCTTCAGCCTTCTCTCTGCCTCCACCACAACATCCCAGAAGACAACAGGGAACTGGGCCAATTAGGGGACACTCAATACCCCAGTGGAACCTGGAAACCCCACTTCCATATTACACTCAACATCATATGCCGTTGGGGAGATGCTGACCTTGATCACATGAAACAAGCTTTCTTCCCTCGGACTTAAGTTTTTACAAAGTCTCATTTGGGAAAAATGCAATTAAAAGCCCTGTAATTTTATCCAAATGGCCCTGTGAGGAGGGGAAAAAAAAATATCCCCTCCTCTGACTCCCTTCACCATCACTGCCCAGGGGCCAACTTAACAAGAAACCCTTCAGAACTCTAGCCTGGATCAACAACTTCAATATTAAGTTAAATAACAAGTTAAATCAGCATTTAGCCAAAGCTCTATCCTCCTGTAGGAGGTCATTCAATTCAATGACAGCTGTGGCAAAGTCCACCAGGTCCACGAAGTCAGACGTGATGATGTTGACACCCAGGGCTCCAGGCTTCTGAGTCTTCACCCAGTCCAGGATGGCAGGAAGATTCCTACACAGGAGAGTGTTGGGGCAAGAGAGAACAGAGAGCAGCGTTTAGAAACGGGAAAGAAAACATTTCTGTTAATGTAACGAAAGCGTATCAACAGAGGCATAAGCTCATGGTGTCATAAAGGGACACCAAATTTGTCCCTTTAAGCTTAAATCTTTTTCAGGGACTTTCAGGAGTGATGTCTAGTCCATTAGAGAACTGTACTTTTAGGGTTTCTGTGCTGGAAGAAGAAATTCTTCGCCTCAATCACCAAAGACATACCATGTCAACAGGACCTTGAAAAACTAAGATCAAGAGGCTAATTATTGGTGAGTTCTTTAATTTTTTTGTACCACGAAATTTTATCATGAAACTTTTCAAACATATGGCAACACTGAAAGAAATTTACAGTGAGCATGTCCACCATCTAGATTCTACCACTAACATTTTACTATACTTGCTTACCATATATCTGGGCATCAATCCAGCTTATATTTTTGACAAATTCCAACGGCAAACATCTATGACACACTCCCCTCAGTATCTCAGCATGCAGATCTAGGGTTCAGTATTTGTTTTCAACCTGTTTCCCCTTTGACGTAATGTTTATACCCAGTAAAATGCACACAGCTTAAGTGAACACTGGTTGAGTTTTGACAAATGTATATATGTAACCCATACCCATCTCAAGGTATAGAACATTACCAGCACCCCAGAAGGTTCTGCATTCACCTTTCCCATCGATCCCTGCTCCCATTCCTCCAGAGGCAATAATTATACTGTTGTTGTTATTGTTGTTTTTAAAAAAAACACAGATTAAATTTGCCTGGTCTAGAATTACACATAAGCCATGCAATGTGCATTCTTGTGTGTGAGGCTCTTTCACTCAGCATTATGGTTTTGAAAGTCATCCATGTTGTTGCATGCATCAGCAATTTGTTCTCTTTTTTAGTCATTGGATAGTATTCCATTGTATGAATATACTGTAATTTATCCATTTTCCTATTGATGGATAAATGGACTGTTTCCAGTTTTTGGATATTATGAATAGAGCTGTTATGGTCATCCTTATACAAGTCTTTTTTGTGGACATTTATTTTCATTTCTTTTGGGTAAGTACCAAAGAGTGAAGTTGTTTTATTATATGTTAGGTTTACATTTGGTTTTATAAGAAATTTCCAGATCTTTACCCAAAGAGGTCGTTCCATTGTACATTCCATGAACGAAGTATGTGAGTTCTGTTTGCTTCACATCCTCTCTTAAATTTGGTGCTATAAATCTTTTTAATTTTAGCTGTTCTGGCGGATGTGTAAAGTTATCTCACAGTGTTTTAGTTTGCATTTTTCTGATCACTAATGATGTTGGGCAGTTTGTCATGTACTTATTGGCCATTTGTGTATCTTCTTTGGGAAGCATCTGCTCAGTTCCTTTACCCATTCTCTCTTTTGCTCTTTTTCCTTTAATTGTTGAGTTGTAGATGTTACTTATATATTCTGGATACTAGCCTTTTGTCAGATACGCTTTTTGAATATTTTATCCCCACCTGTAGCTTGCCTATTAATTTTCTCAATGGCATATTTTGGTGAGCTGAATTCCTTAATTTTGATGGAGTCTAATTTATCTTTTTTTTCTTTTACGGTTTCTGTGACCTAAGAAACTTTTGCCTACTCCCAAGTCACAAGATACTTTCCTGTTTTATAATTTTAGCTTTTATGTTTAGATCTAAGATCCATCTCAAGTTAATTTTTATCTATGGTGTGAAGCAGGGGCCAAGGTTCACTTTTGCCCTACGGATATACAGTTATTCCAGCAGCACGTGTGGCTTCTTATTGGACCAATGCTTGCTCAGTTGTCTTACAAATGCAGTCTGTCAGTCTCATGTTATAATTTCTATGTGAAAGCCAGAATGTGATCCAAAGAAGCTCAAAATTCAGAGATGTAAACAAACGATGACAGTTTAATGTGATAGTTCCTATATTAGTAGTAAGTGTAAAATACCATGGATGGTATAGAGGAGGGAGTAATGAAGTACTCAGTTTTGCATCATGGTAACAATAGCTAACTAAATACTTGCGACATTGAGGATGCTATAAGGAAGACACAAACCAGGGCTTATGTTTTGGTTAAGAGACTGGAGGTTGTTTTTAGGAAGGATTTTCTCTGGGTAAAAACTGAAAATAAGCTAAGTTTATTTCTTAATGGCCCCTTTCTCTGCTTTTGGTAACACTGTCCTTGGTTGTCATCTTCTCCCCACCTTGTGCCTCTGAAGCTGTCTTCCCTCCTCTGAGTGTACATTCAACTTCTCAGTCTCTCTCTAGGCAACCCTGTCAAGGCCTTGAAGCATTTTGTCCTTCTCCACTTTCTTTTCCTTTCATCGTGACAACTGTAATCAGTCCTGGGTCTCTTCCCTCGCTCAGCAGACTCTATGATCAGCCATGGGCTAAAACACATCTCACAAATTGATTTGCATTTTTATATTCATAGCTGATTATGACGTAATAAGCCAATATCACAGGGGTACTTCCATTCTTAACTGGGGCTCCTGACAATTTAGTAGTACCCTTGATTTGACCATAACCTATTCAGTTTCTCTGCCTCAGTCTCTCCCCCTGTAAAATGGGGATAATAATAAAACTTCATATAGATTTGGGGGAATTAAATAAAGTAATATGTGTAAAGTACTTAGAAGAGGGCCTGGGATATAATAAGTACTCTGTAAGTGTTGGGGACCAGAGAAGGAATCATAAATGGTAGAGATTTGGGGGTGGGGGTAAGAAAACTTCCTAAAGTGGTCACATACTGCTGCTTAGGTGACAAACTGTGTCCTGAGAGGGAAGGGTCACAAATGCAGTCATCCCTTGGAGACACAGACCTGGAACACAGAGTGGCCCGCACGAAGGCCACAGCAGCCCTGAGCCTGATGCATTTCAGCCTCCTTTTAAAAAATCCGCTGGTCCACGTTTAAGTATGAGACTCTGGCACCACCTTCTGGTCACCACGGGGAAATGAGAATGAAAGGTTTGGTCAAGGCACCTCCAGCCGACTCCAGCCAGAGCCAGCCCGTGGAGGATCCCTGGAGGCCTGGAGGCCGAGCAGAGGGAAAGGCGAGCACCTGTGGTCTCCTCTCCGCGACAAAGAGCTCTGTGTCAGCTTCGGGTTCTCGTGTCAGCCTTCCCCAGGGCAAGGATCAAATAAGCAGGATTGCGCACAAGGATCGAATAACGAGGAAATGCAGAACACAGTGAGCAGGGGCCGCTCTATTCTCTTAACTCTTGGCCTTCACCAAGCCCTCTTCACCAAGCCCTCTTCACCAAGACCTCTTTACCAAGATTTCTTTACCAAGAGATCAGTGCAGACGGCTGAGTCAGATACTGCTGTGGGGCCGTGAGGCACTGAATCCCAAGGGCTGCAGAGCAGCAGCTCAGAAGCTTCCCCCTGGCTTAGAGGCCCACTGAGAGCAGGGCTGGTCCAGTGCAGGGATGGGCATGGCATGCCTGTCTTGTGCCAGGCACTGTGGGAGACGCTTTCCTGTTAAGACTCCACAATCTTGTGCGGTTTTATCAACCCCACTTATCTGGTAAGACAACCCACAGCTCAGAGACCTCAGGAAATTTGTCAAAGGCGGTCTGTTTTTTTTTTAAAGAAGATGTTGGGGGTAGGAGTTCATTAATTAATTAATTAATTTTTGGCTGTGTTGGGTCTTTGCTTCTGTGTGAGGGCTTTCTCTAGTTGTGAGCGGAGGCCACTCTTCATCGCGGTGCACGGGCCTCTCACTGTCGCGGCCTCTCTTGTTGCGGAGCACAGGCTCCAGACACGCAGCTTCAGTAGTTGTGGTCACGGGCCTAGTTGCTCTGTGGCATGTGGGATCCTCCCAGACCAGGGCTCGAACCCGTGTCCCCTGCATCGGCAGGCAGATTCTCAACCACTGCGCCACCAGGCAAGCCCAGGTAGTCTGTTTCTAAGGCACTGTGTTAATTTTCTAGGGCTGCTGTAAGAAAACGCCACAGACTGGGTGGCTTAAACAACGTAAGTTTATTTCCTCACAGCTCTAGAGGCTGGAAGTCCAAGATAAAGGTGTCAGCAGGTTTGGTTTCTCCTGAGGCCTCTCTCTTTGGCGTGCACATGGCCACCTTCTCCCTGTGTCCTCACAGGGTTTGCTCTCTGTGCACACCCATCCCCAGTGTCTCTGTGTGTCCTAATTTCCTTGTCCTATAAGGACACCAGGCAGACTGGATTAGGGCCCACCCGAATGGCCTCATTTTAACTTTACCAGTTTTTTTTTGTTTTTGTTTTTTGTGGTACGTGGGCCTCTCACTGTTGTGGCCTCTCCCGTTGCGGAGCACAGGCTCCGGACGCGCAGGCTCAGCGGCCATGGCTCACGGGCCCAGCCGCTCCTCGGCATGTGGGATCTTCCTGGACCAGGGCTCGAACCCATGTCCCCTGCATCGGCAGGCGGACTCTCAACCACTGCACCACCAGGGAAGCCCAACTTTACCAGCTCTTTAAAGGCCCCATCTCCAGATATAGCCATGTTCTGAGGTACTGGAGATTAGGGCTTCAACATGTGAAATTCCAGGGAACACAATTCAGTCCGTAACAGGAACCAAGTCAGGCTTCAACCTTGGGCCTCTGGTTTCAGTCTGTGTCCCCTTCTGCGGCCCCATGCTGCTGTGCCCTCAGGCTTAGGCAAAATTTGCTTTCATTTGATTTCAGTGGGAGTGCAAGGTTTCTAAGAATCTAGGGAAAACTACCTTAGAAATTCAGTCAGAATGGCTATGTTTTACCCCTGCACCACAGCAGGTAGGCGCACCACACAGGGGACACCCCCTGTGCCCCGAGCTCTGGGCCCTCGGGACATCACCTACACAAGGTCACTCCTTCAAGACTGGGGAGGTAGTTGGCACAGAGAGTCAGGCAAAAGAGGAGACAGAGAAATATGTTCCAAACGAAAGATCAAGATAGAAACTCACAAGAAGATCTTAATGAAATGGAGATAAGAATGGATATATTTTTCATGGCTTCAAGCAAACAAAATCACAAGTCCAAAGTTGACCTAAGAGTTAGCGGGAAGGGGGGGTTAACTGCCTGCTGAGAAAACCACCACTACATTTATAGGAAAATATACCTTGTCTTTTCCTCTCGGTTAAGCTGATAACTGGTGCCCAGGACCAGTC
The DNA here is from genome assembly GCF_951394435.1 of Stenella coeruleoalba. Classification (NCBI taxonomy): domain Eukaryota; kingdom Metazoa; phylum Chordata; class Mammalia; order Artiodactyla; family Delphinidae; genus Stenella; species Stenella coeruleoalba. The sequence continues at coordinate 86,605,850 of NC_137150.1, forward strand.
TGACAGCACCCTGTGTGCCTTACGACAGACCTTCTGGGTGTTGGCTCTCAGGGAAGGCCTGTGACAACTGCTTCTTCCATATGCTTGAGAAATGAAATATTTCCTGCCATGTCAATAAACAAAGGATGTCACAGTCATCAATGACTATACCCCTCAAACGTGAGCCGAGGAAACTCAGGGCTGAAAAGAATACCTGCCATCTAGCAGCCCGCCAGACTGCAGCCACCCCCTGCGGTGAGCCCTGAGGAAACTCAGGATGTGTCAGGATACTGGCCCCAGATGCCTGAGGTGCATATCAAAGGAATGATTTCAGTGAGCCAAGACTCTTGCATCTTCCGTACACAGAAAAGCGCTAAATTCCTTACCTTGAGATATCTGGTTTTCTTTAATTAGCAATAATCTTCCGACGTTCCCGACAACCTGCCCTTTGTTGCAAAACTCCTCTGTATCCTGGCTTCCCCCCTCGCCTCCTTGGGGCAGCTTCTCAGTTATCTGAAACGCTGTCTCCTGGGCTTCAGTCCTCATTCTGCCCCCAGTAAAACTTAACTCGCAGCTCTCACGTTGTGCATATATACTTTTTTAAGTCAACACGCTTGTTCAATAGCCCAGGGGAAATGACAGCCACATGTCGTGCTGGTGTTTGGGAACAAACAACTAAAGCAGCTGATGTGGAGGCCTAGGAAGCCTAATGCATCTCGGTAACATTCTTGTGACCAGCAGGCGGCGAGATGCCCCAGTATCCTTCCAATCTCCCAGATGTGTGCTTGCAGCCAGCAGGTTAAGGCTCTGGCGTGCTAGGATGCTGGGACTTCGGGCGCGTGCGCCATCGTTACCTCTCAGTGGAAGAGCCTTGTGCTTCATCTGCAGCCAGATTAAAGATGCAGGAACTCATGAGTATGAAAAGCATTGTGACTTTGTGGGTTCAGAATTGTAGCCAGTAAGAGCTGACCGGATTCAGGTGCTAGTGAGACAATCACAGACCAGTGGAGCAGAAAGGAACAGGGCACTGAAATGTGCTACATACAAGTCAGTGCTTGGATGCTGAAAGGGGCAATGGTCCAACAATCAGAAGTCCACGGATGGGATGTAAGACTGACTCTTACCAGCTTTGGGGGTCTGGGTCACTTAACCTCATTGGGCCCATCTGAAGTGGGGACAATAACATGCTTTAGACAACGTGCCCTCCTGGAGGCTGGCTTACTTTAAGAACCTAATGAAATCATCTGCAAGAGGGTGCTCTATATTCAGAATACACTATACAGATATAACACATCCTTATTTTTAAAGACTTCCTCTTCCTTACAAGTACAGCTCTCTGCACAGACTTTATTATAGTGATTTTCACAGTGTTACATAGAAATTTACATGTTTATTTTTCCCGATAGAATGTACGTCTGTGGGGGCAATGACTAGATTATTCATCTTGTGTCTTTGGACCTAGCTCCTGTTCATCGCTGAATGAATAAATAAATAAATAATGTTAATCTACAAATTTACCAAAGGCATGAGGAAATGGTATGGATATATGAGCATGTACTATAAAAAGGAAAGTTCATGATTCTGGTCTTGGTTTATGAAACTCTCTTTCCCAAGTTAAGCACAGGTAATTCGGTGAAGACTTAGTAGAGCCACACAGAAAGAGGTTTCTGGTTCTGTTCACGGCCAGCACAATCAGAAGCTCTCAGGTCGTCATCCAAACTCCTGCCAGGTGAACACCTGTTATCAGAAGTCATATCCAAACTATCCAAATAGACAGGGACACGTTTTTTGATGAATCTTTCATTATCTGAACTCTGGTGCTCAGCACCTGGAACTCAGGAACCAAAGTGATTCTCGTAAATATCCCTTGTTATCCAAACATACTGGTTTCCTGAGCTTGGATTGTGAGGGATGCCCTATTAGCCAAATGTATTTATAACATTCCCTTTATACACAGGCATAGGCATACACACATACCTGTACATAGACACAAGCCATCCTTTTTCTTGACGACCCCTATCATTTATTGGTGCCCAGGATAACGAACATCATCTAACACAACGTTTCTGGAGCTTCTCCTGCCTAATTGTACAGTCAGGATCAGTTCTGCTCCGAGGAAGTATCTGAAGCTATGGCATGGTAGGTGGTATCCTGAGCTGCTTCTTAGGACTCACTGTCACTAAGGAAGGGAGAAAGGACATCCTAAATCCTGGGAGGGTCATCTCTGAATCCCTACTGCCTGGCACAGCAGTCTCATTTAATGCTTCTTAAGAGAGTGAGTGCTTGGGCCAGCTTCGAGGGCAGGGGCAGGAACATGATGGCATCTCCAGCCAGACGTGAACGGACTGGTGGTGGCCGAAAGTGCTTTGTCTCCATATTGAAATGTAGAGGGTATTTATGTTATAATATGTACATTTTAACAGAGTGTTTAGAGATCCTTTGGCCACGGTTAATGCAAGACACCTCAAGTACACAACTTTTTCAAATATAAGGTTTTTGGGGTTTTGTTTTGTTATTTTAAATCTTCAAGGTATATGGTTTTACTGCTGTTTGCTGTTTATTCAGAAGAGAATCAAGATAAAAACTTTTTTTTTTAACCCTCACTTGTGAAAAGGAAGCAAATTCTTACCTATGGACCAGCGTGTTCTTGAGGCCGCCAACCAGGCCCCGGGCGATGGTCTTCACTCTGGGCGTGAGGATCGCTTGAGACACATGGAAGGATCCGTGGGGAGAGCGCTCACTCAGCGTGGTCTCCAAGAAGAGGATGAGCTTGCGCACACTTGTGGTATTTGCCCAGGGCGCGGGGATCTTCTTTCCAGGCCATAGGAAGGGGTATTGCTTGTAGAAGGGACAGTGATAGAAGATGAGAACCTGAAACGTTCAGAACAAATAAAGGAGGGCAGTTCGTGAACAAGCTGAGTGTTAGCTCCCGGCTTTACACTGATGGATTGCTAGGAGGAAAGGCGCACAAATACAAACACACGTGGAAATTCAAAAATGTTTATATACATATTTTTTTAGAAAAATTAATAAGCAAAGATTTAAGCACTTGCTATATGCCTGACTTGAAGTTTTTAACGTTTTGGGGGTCATGAACACCTTTGGAAGTATGGTAAGCTCCTGAACCCCTTCTCAGATGGTTTTAAATGAATGTCTAAAATAAAATAGATAGGATTACAAAGAAAATCAATGAGATGGAAATATAGCTATCAACATAATAATTAAATCTGTAATAAATTAATTAATGTATGCACTTCATAATAAACTCATTAAATAAAAATACTTTGTTTTAAGTCTAATAAGTTCCATAATTTTGAGTAAATGATGAGTATACACAATATTTCAAGATATCTGCACTAAATGAATATCTGTGGTTTCTGTGGGGACAAAGTCATAGGGAGTTGCCGACACTGCCGACACTGCTCACACATCATCAGTGGTTATACGGATTTTCAGTTAGAGGTTAAAAGCCAGTATGTAGTGCTTTTCCCATCCAAATTCACAGACTTCTTAAATTCTACCCTAACCCACTCCCCTTGGGAACCTCTGGACCCCAGGTGGAGAACCTCAGCGGTTAGTCCTGTCTATAAGTTACGACTCCTATGCTCACGAAATTGACCCTTAGCTCTTGGGTTGAGATCAATACACTGAACTGAATTTGGGAGGATGTAGGTTTTCAGTTGCGCGTGCTGACTCTGAATGAAACTGCCCTTCCCGGGAGAGGGAGGGAGTGAGCTATGTGAGGCAGGGACGACTTCGAGTACCGGATGGGTCTCCAGTGGGACCTCTCAGGATGGTAGTGATTTTGCAAATAATTAGCAAGCCACATCCACGGCATTAATTAGTTTCTGAAGGCAGCAGAGAGACAGGGAATTGCTATTTCGATTGTCCCAATTCAGAGCTCTGATGCTTAGGTTTCCAGAAGTACTATGTTTTTTCTCCTCCCGGGTACCAGCGATTCTTCCCTGGAGGAATGTCCATTGTGTGTATTTACACTCCGTGGACCACAATCCTGGAATAGCTGGCCTGACAGCATAATTCTCCTGGCACCCAAGGGCAAGAGCTCTGAATGTGTGTCTTGTTTCCGTGCGTTTAGCCTAACTGCTCCTGAAGGCCTAGAGCTAGGGAGCACCAGGCTCAAAGCACTGAACAGGCTAGTTGTTCTTGCTGCTTTTAATGGCTTTGAGTAATGTCTGACTGCCCGCTAATGATGTTGGTGGTAAACACATGGGTTAATGAGGTTAATCACAGGCTCATCGTAAGCAGGTTGCCTGGGAGATTGGGGAAGATTTCCTGCTGGCGTTGTAACTGGCTAGTTTGGAAGGCTGGGGTCTCCAGCATCTGTAAGTGTGAAAAGCTGTGCTGTGAGATGGACTGTGGGCGAGGCGGGAGGCTGTGGGATCCTTCGACAGGGCCTGTCAGACCATTTCCCATGCTGCCTGGCCCCTGAGCAGAGGGTCAGGGGATGAAAGGAAAGCGCTGTTCTTCACTCAGTCTTGGAGAACGAGCAAAAAGGACACATTCTACAAAAGGGGCTTTATGGCTTTCCTCAAGAGCCTTCTCAAGTAATCTGATCCTAAAGGTTATAGGGGGAATTTCTGTTTACAGTAGGAGCTTGGCTTAGCAAACCAGCCCTCATTCTACAGAATTCTGGGGGGCAGTAAGTCTTGCCCAGGGCCTGTGTTTTGCATCTGACTCCGGACCTCGCTCTGCTGTATTTTCTGTCTGAGATATTCTTCCCTCCAGCTCAGCAATTCATATGCAGGTTTTCTCTCGAGACTCAGATTTAAAATCTCATTTCCTTTAAGAATTATTCTTTAATTGACCTCTTCTTATTTTGATCATTCTTTTACAGGGGCCCCTGGGATGCAGATTTATGCTACGTACTAGTTTTCAATTGATGGATTACAAAACCCTTTTTTTCATCCAGCACGTTTGAGGCAGTTTTGCCTTGTAATTGTATGTTATCAGTTGTCTTATAGTTCACTAGCAGCACATATTCTTACCTTCTCATTAAGATTCTAAATACTGCCAAGTTGTAGATGAAATCTTCCAATTCACGGTACCCTCAAAACTCATAACCGCTAATATACCCATACATACCTGTGAGCTGTGATATAACTGCATGTTGAGTACATGAAATGTGACTGAATGGTGGTACACTTTTTTCTATCAAACTGAAGTAATAAAAGACTCTGGGGGTTACATGCAAGGCAGTTCATTATATAATGAATATTTAAAGTTTAACCACCAGTATGGCACTGGCCCAGCAGGGGGCAGATGATTGAGAGCTCTGTTGGAGATCTCTTTAGCTTTTAAGAAGAGGTTTAGCAGGGAAACCTCTGGGAAAGGAAGGGGAGCAGGGAAATCCTGGAATTCAAATTGATGACATGCTCCCTTTTTCTGACACATCATCACAGTCTCTTTCCTTCATAATTTTAGGGGTATTGGTTGTTGAATGACACAGATTAGCCCATACTTAAAAACTGTAACAGATCTTTACTGTTCTGCTAGAAATTCACTGTCCACATGATTCATTATTCCTGAAATTACCTGTTTCTCTTGCAAATTTCTAAATGATTTAGTATGCAATGTGGCAGCCCATCCAGAATACTATCTGTGCATAAAATTACAAAACTATAACAGATACCTGTTTATAAATTTAGCTGGACTCAAATTTAACCTTACCTGAATCCTCGTATTCAAAAGCCCTCTCACGGATCTTCCCTGTCTCCCATTCTGCTAACCCTCTGAGACCTTCTGATAATAGGGCTCTTGAATAAGGAGAAAGTGTTTTTATTAGCATCGTCTATGACACTAGTTGTGAAGATCACCAAGATGTGTGAACAGCCCTGGGAGAGCATTGAAGGCTGTGGGAACTCGTAGAGCCCAACAGCCTGTGACTGAGTCCTGGCCCTTGTGGCTCACTGACAATGTTCTCTTGGGCAAGGTGCTTAATTGCTCCCTGACTCAGTTTTCTCATCTGTAAAATGAGGATAATAATGACAGCCTATGTCATAGTGTTGTTGAGAGGATTAAATGAGTTAATCCCTGTACTTAGTACATTGTAAAGGCTCAATAAGTGTGTTATTGCTCTTGTTACTAGTATTATTTAGCATTGTAAGAGAGAGATTCCACTGGGGAAAAATCTGTCCAAATTTTTTTTTTTTTTTTTTTTTTGCGGTACGCGGGCCTCTCACTGTCGTGGCCTCTCCCGTTGCGGAGCACAGGCTCCGGACTCGCAGGCTCAGCGGCCATGGCTCACGGGCCCAGCCGCTCCGCGGCATGTGGGATCTTCCCGGACCGGGCACGAACCCGTGTCCCCTGCATCAGCAGGCAGACTCCCAACCACTGCGCCACCAGGGAAGCCCAAATCTCTCCAAATTTGACCTGCGAGTCTGAATAGATATAAACTTAGGTTTAGGGGAGAGGTGTGATAAATATTTGGCAAAATATCACTTACAAAAGTTTTAGTGAAGAAAAATAGCTTAGATAAAACTTAACAGATACTAAGAGTTAACTCATTAGTCTTCGTAGATTCAAAGACCTTCAGCACTTTCACGGGTGTGCAAAACCACCTGGTGTTTCCCTGGTTGTTTCCTGGTGTTTACTCAGGCCGAGCCTGGGAGTCATCCTGGAATCCTCACATCCCAACAGTTAGGAAACGCTATTAGGTCTAACTTCTGGTAGATTCCAAATCTGACCACTTCCCACTACTCTCCTCACTGGTTTCTGTACTTCCCTTCTGTCTTTCCAGGGCTCTTCCTAGTAACCAGAGGGACACCATCAAAACTTAAGTCAGGCCACAACACCCTGTGCTCAGAACCCTCCCAGAACCTTCCTCACTCAGAGTAAAAACCAAGTCCTTTCAGTGCCTTCAAGGGCCCCCTGATCAACCATTATCTCTCTGACCTCGTCCGCTGCTCTGCTCTCCAGTCCCGTGGCCCCTGCTTTTCCTCAACCATGTCAGGGACCCTCCTGCTTTGGGGCTCTGCTCTGACTGGTTCCTCTGCTGGGAAAGATCTTCCCCCAATAGATTCACTCCCTCAAATGTCATCTTTTCAATGAGGGCTACCCTGATCAACACATTTAAAACTGTGACCAACCCTCCAACCCATAGATCCCCGGTTCCCCCTTACTGTGCCTGGCTTTCTTTTTCCATTGCTTATTACCTTCTAACATTCTCTATAATGTATTTATCATGTTTATTATCTATGATCTATCTCCGTCCACCTGAATGAAATCTCCATTAGGGCAAGGATCTTTGTTTTATTTACTGATTTATCCCAAGTGCTTAGAATGGAGCTCGCCACGTACTTAGTGTTCACCATACATTTGCAAAGGAATAATCTTTAATTGCTTTCTAATTAAAAGCTCTTCCCTCAGTTCAAAAATCACTGCCTCTTTAAGATGCTTTGGTTAATGCATCTATGAGTAAGGGAGCAACTGTGAATGAAAGGTACTTTTTTGCTTTTTCTTTTTTAAAGAGAGTCTAAATTGGAGGCTGACCATTCCTGAAGCTCTCCTCTCTCACTACCCACCATCCTCTGGGACCAGAACAGAATATATCTGAGGCCCGCGCTCCTTTTCCTGAGTCTGTCCTTCCTGGGTCTGGGTTTGGGGCTCTTCTCAACTTAGGGATGCTCCTCTAGCCTTGATCTCTTTGCGGGTTCTTCCTTCCTTAACTGTCTTCCCCGCTGACCCAAACTCTGTGGAGATGGCCTTTCAAAATGTTAACTAACACCTCTGAGACGAATCACTTCACGTGCCTTTGTCAGCTAATGCTATCAAACAATATTTGGCAGGGATTATCTGATATTGAGTTGAAGACAGGATGGGACAGATGATCCCTAAGGGGAACTAGGAGTGTGAAAACAGATACAATGGGAGACAGAAAAATGGTAATGGCCAACTGGTCCTATTTCACAACTCTGCCTTGGGCTGGTTCTGGCCAGGCCATTGCCAAACAAGTTAATCCCAGTTCAGCTGTGCCCAGGGGAGCCCTTGGAGTCGTCTTAGAGCCCATGAACTGGTGTGCAGATCTTTATCATCCCAAACAATCTATGCCTTCTGACCCAAGAGCCCTGGAGTGAGCTGCCTTAGAGCTGGTGACACAGAAAAAGCAGAAAGAGTTCCGTTGTTGCCCTTGGAAGCTAATCTCTGTTCCCTCCTACCTGGCTCTTCTTCTCCCACAGCGTCTGGAGCGTCATACTCTCCACACTGCAGGCTGAGCACAGCTTGTTCCCAAAGGCCTCCTGGATCCGGAGAATCAGGCGTTTGTGATGGGCCTCGTCCATGGCATAGAAGTGGTTGAAATCCAGGAAGACAATCTCTTGGGGGTGCTGTGTGAGGAACGAGTCAATCTCCATCAGCCCATCCCAGACCCTGATGCCAAAAAGCCCGTGAATGAAGTAGATTTCCTGGTCGGCATCCCCTGGCTTGGAAGACACACGCAGGTCGAAGTAGCGGATCCCAGCGTCCAGCTGTTCTCGGAATGTCAGGTTCTGAGTCACAGACCATTTCTTCATGAGCTTCTTTACCAAGGAGATCCTGGCGAGGCGTTTGATAGCTGGGGTTTGGTCAGGCCCCACTGGGGACTTTTCGTCTACCCAGTAACTGAATGAATCATGGGAGCCTATACGAAGCAATAAATGTGAGGAGAGGGGTTGAGACTGGAGCTGGGACAGATAATCCAATTGATAAGAAAACAACAACAAAAATTTAGAACCAAGCACACATGCAGAATATTGTGAACAAATACTTGCAAAAATTTTCAAGCTTGCTAGGGATGAAATAAACACAAATAAGAGTAACATAGTCTTATTAGCAGCTTGTCAAGCCTGCGGTAAAACTATAATTTCATACATTGCTGGTATAAGGTATTGATTAATTAATAAATACCTTTTTTTTTTCTTTTTTTGTGGTACGCGGGCCTCTCACTGTTATGGCCTCTCCCGTTGCGGAGCACAGGCTCCGGACGCGCAGGCTCAGCGGCCATGGCTCACGGGCCCAGTTGCTCCGCGGCACGTGGGATCTTCCCAGACCGGGGCACGAACCCATGTCCCCTGCATCGGCAGGTGGACTCTCACCACTGCGCCACCAGAGAAGCCCACGTCCCTCTTTTTGAATAAGCCAAATCTGCTATTAAATGATCAAATGCATGTTGTATTTCTCTTCCTTAAAGAGGGTAGGGATCCTCCTAGACACTGAGATGATCTTATTGTTATAAAGTCTAAGTGACCACGAGAGACACATTTCTAACTATAGTGAGAAAATACTTCAGCAGTAACTTAAGTAAAAATTATCTTTAACAAATATCTTTTGTTTTGTCATTGGTTTCTATCTGGTGTCAACCATTATTATTTGGTTGGCTTGGTGACTGGCCCTGACCCTGGGGGGCTCCACACAGGCGGCTGCACTTTGCAAGCAAAACCTAGGAGGAAAGTGTCATGTTCTGACACTACCAACCTTGTTCTTAATCACTACCACCCACACCAGAATCAAAATTCTTATATTCATATAGAATACTCTTGACTGTCACCAGTTATCCTTTTTACTAAATTGTAGAGTAGGCATTTCATACATAATATAGGATTTTACACAACTCTACTGTTTCATGTTTTATTATTTCCATTTTCTTGAAAATAAATCATTCTGGGAATGGCTTTACTGTTCTATCCTCTCAGAAATAAAGCAAAAAAAAAAAAAAAGGTGGCAAGCGATGCTTTATTTTTATGTAGTCTCTACAACATGGAGGGTATTCAGTAACTATTAAGAAAAAGCATAGTTATCAATCCTTAGGCAAAATGAATTTTGCCAGCAAGAGAATTACTAGCATATTTAAGGTAAAAAAAAAAAAATTGCCGTTACTAATAGAAATGTGGGGCAAGTCCCCCTGGAGCTTCCATACTGGTTGTCTCTGCTAATAAGACTCACTGGATACTTGCCGAATGTTCTGCTTCCTCGGGCTGCCCAGAAATAGGAGATCTTCATACCTCCTCATCAAGAGATTTATTACGAATACATTATGTATAGATGGAGAACAGCCAGTTCTCTCTTCTTTTTAGATTTTATCAGCAGCCCAGCTGTTCGGGATTGAGTGTGTAATATAGTGTGAGTTCCGCATAATACTTAATTCTTCTTTGGGTATCAGGGAATAGGCATTATCCAAGCATGGAGGAGAGCAAATCCTCTCTGGTATTCTCTTGTTGGTGCTGAGTCCAGTTTCATGTCCAGAGGGAGATATGCTAACAACCTCTGAGGCTTTTCTCTGTGTCTGAGGATTCTGCGGCACTGTGACAGCGATGGGCCCCCAGGGACCATTTCTGAATACACAGGGTACCCAGCCCATCCCACAGAAGAGGGAGGGTGTGCACGTTCCCTGGGAACCGGGAGTCCCTCTTTCTCTCTTTCCTCCCTTTTCCATTCTGGGTGCCCAGCACTGCCCACTTCCGTCCCCTTGATAGGAAGAGACAGGACAAGGGAACAGGCCATTTGCTGACTGGTTTACAGCAGTTGTCCTACCGAGGCCTCCAGCAGTCAAAGCCAGCACTCACTCATTAACCACTGTCAATACTTTTGCCTTTCTACTTACTTTTTTCCAGGAAGTGTTTGGCCTCACTCACATAGAGTGAGGGAATAACATTCAGGTACTTAAGTGCATTTAACTATTTCTTTTTCAAAAAACTGGATAAAAATGCCCCAACCCTCACCAGAATATTTACAAGTTATACAATGTGCAAATAATACTTATAAAAAGAAAATCCTAATATTTTGCACTCCAGATTTATTATCAAAGTTTCCTCTTCTCCCTACACCTGAAAGAAGTTATTTCACTCTTTAAAGATTGTCTTTAGGGCTACTTCTCCCCCTCTGCCCTGGGATGTATGGGTTAAATTCACACATTTCCCCCAGAAGAGGTGGAAAAACCCCTGCTCCATTGGTCCTTGCCTTGTTCTCGAAGAGAACTGCTGTGTGGAGTTGGTAGGGATCTCTGCTCCATGAGTTCTGGCTTGTTTTATGATAAGGTTAGAAAATAGTTTAGAACCTCACCCTGCTGTGATTTCTGCCACGGGAAGTGTTTTTGCTGCTACTGCCTGGGAGCGCCTGTGCATCTTCACTCATCCTCTCCATGGCCCTTTTATCACTGTCTAAAATAGATTTAAGTGGTCCTCTTTATCTTAAGAACAAAACAAAGCACTTTCCATTACACGCCTTACCCCTTCAAGTGACTATCTTCTCTTTCTTCCCAGTTGTTGAATTCTTGAAAAAGAGGCCAGTCGTGTGGCCTTTGTCTCCCCTGATCTACTCCCTCCTTCCAGTCGGAGGCCACCTCCTATCCTTCTATTGCTACTTTTGATCCCTATAACCTTGGAATCAACAACTCCAAGTGGCTTTATTCTTCTTAGCTTCTCTGAGGGTCTGCTAAGTCAGCCCTTTTCTGGAACCTTCCATTCCCTTGTGATCCACGATGCACACTTTTGGGTGTTCCTATCCCGTTACCTCTCTCCTTTGGCTTCCTTTGCTGGCTCCTCTCCCTCCTTCTTGTTCCCCAGTTTAAATGTTTTCCAAGGGTCTTTATTCCTTCCTTCTCCCACCCTCAGAGATTTCATCCACTTCCCAAGTTTTTACCACAGCACCATTATGCAGACGACACCAAAAGTTTCATTTCTAGCTCAGACTCTTCTAAGTTCCAAAGTTACGTTTCCAACTTCTCCTGTGGTCTTCCATCCACGCCTGCCTGCTGACACAACAAATTACAGATTTTCAAAGTCCAGCTACTCATGCTGTCCCTCTCACCGCTACAAAGTGCCTCTCTTGAAGTTCTGCTCAGTTACTCAGACTTGAAACCTCAGATTCTAATTAAATTCTTCCCTCTCCCTCACCCACTTCAGCCAACCAGGTACTAAATCTTTGCATTTGACTTTTACAACAGACATCAAACATGTCTCTTCCTTTAACCTTCACCTGCCACCCTCCTCATTACCAGTCCTTTAATCAGGACCAAAACAACCCTAACTTGTCCTTTCAGTCCAGCCTCTCTCCAATTTGTTCATATTGGAAAGTCAATCATCTCAAGATACAGATCAGGTTCAAACTCTGGACACTGGGGTTTAGGACTCTCCTCAATACCGCTCCAATGTATTATTTCAGTCTCAGCCCTCACCAGGCCCCTTCCTGGACTCTATGCACTTACTTTTGCTGACAGCTTCCATAAAATATTCTCTTACCCCAACTCTGTCTACCAGCGTTTATAACCCATATTGGGCAAGCTGCCTACTCTATGTCTCAGTTTTTTAAGCTGTAAAATGGGCATGATAGTATCGATTGTCACAAAAACTGTTGTGAACATTGGAATGCATGCAAAGTGCCTGGAACAATGCTGATACATACTAAGTGCTGAACTATTGTTTTTGTTATTATAAGTCATTCTCTGTTAGCTGGAAACTAGAGGGAAGAAGGGGTGATGAACTAAAATTCCTTATCTTAAATACTTAGGGTCTGGAAGATTTTCTTTCCTGTACCTGAAGCACTGTTCCTCTCCATCTCCATCTTATTGGTTGACATGGAGATGACAGCTTAGCCTCTACTTTGTTGACCAGTAGCTGTCACTCACTCTCTTGGTCACAGCCTAAGCTTTGTCATCGCCCACTTCTAAAATCACAAAATGCAATATCCTCCTTTCTGATCACAACTTACTTTCTTCTGCCTCATTGTGACTTGACTTCTATTCCCCCTAATCTGAGAGCCCAGAGTTGGCTCCACTTCATCCTTTAGCTACAGCCAAGGTTGTTACTTGCCACTTTTACCTGCAGAATTATTCATTATAACCATCCAGAAGCTGTAAGGATCACCGTTGAGGCACTCGTCTGTCTCTACATGCAGATTGTGTGCACAAGCCCAGAATGCACATGGAAATATTAACGTGATATTTTTTAACAAACTTTTTGCCTAATAACAAATGTTCTACTTCTCTAATATTTCTCTTTTATAGAGTGGACTAAATGAGGTTTTAGAGAATAATAGTCATCAAATATTGGATGACTATTTTCAGACTTTTCTGGGTAGGGAACTTTTGTTGTCATCTCAAGAATATTCCATACAGAGGAGGAAATATAGACATACAGGCCTCTCCTTAATGTTCTACACTCCATGGATTGATATCATCCCTAATTTTAGCCCTACAAAGGTAAGGTTTTTTTCCTCCAATTTTTTTTTTTTTTTTTTTTTTTGCGGTACGCGGGCCTCTCACTGTTGTGGCCTCTCCCGTTGCGGAGCACAGGCTCCAGACGCGCAGGCTCAGCGGCCATGGCTCACGGGCCCAGCCGCTCCGCGGCATGTGGGATCTTCCCGGACCGGGGCACGAACCCGTGTCCCCTGCATCGGCAGGTGGACTCTCAACCACTGCGCCACCAGGGAAGCCCTCTTCCAATTTTTGAAAACTGTTTTTTTCTGCAATCCTTTCATTTTCACAATTACCACTCTTGTCTCTTCCTGTTTCTTTATACAATCAAAAGGCATTAAAATGTCTCTATTTCCTCTCTTTATGTATACAAAACCCTGGATAATGTATGTGAAAGCATTTTGTAATCTAAAGCAGTAATTCTCAACCTTGAATGCACATCAGAATCCCCTGGGGGAGCTTTTAAAAAACACCAGTGCCCAAGATCCCACCTAAGACCCATGGAGTCAGAATCTCTCTGGAGCGGGAGTTGAGAATAAAAAACTTGAAAAGCTCGCCTGGTGATTCTATCAGACACCCAGGCTTGACATTCACTGCCATAAATGTAAGATGATCCTTTGCTGACAAGCTCTCTGACTTCCGGGGATCAATTTCTCTGGTTGGTCTTCTACTACTTTCAAATCTTCAAATAATAATCTGGTGCACTGCCTTTCCCATATCTGGGTAGAAGCTCTCTTTACCATCCTTTGTGTTCTAGGAATGCCTCCTGCTCTTTGACCAGCTGAATAATCACCACTTCTTTGTAGAGAAGAAAAATATTGGGGCGCCTTGCTTCTTTATCATGCCTTCTAGTAAGTAATTAGATGAGGATCTGTAAGTTTAATTAGAGCATTTCAGACGTGCACTGGGTCACAGAGTTCAGAATAAAGTCACTGAGGCAGCAAAATCACAAGGAAAGAGATATTTGAATGAGAAAAGGTTAGCAGGATGTCTATCCAGTGTTAGGGGTATTTCCTCCTAGGCAGCATTAGGTTACAAGATAATCGAAGGGACCAAGTAGGAGAAAATGAGCCGCTTTGTGAGGACTGGGGACAGCCAGTTGGCTCCTTATCTGGAATGCCAATTGCTGCTTGACTCTTTCTTAGGTTTGCTATTTGGGAGTTAGGAGACCTCAAGTGAGCACACAACAGTTTTTAGTTAAGGCACTTTCATTATCCATTTCTCGCAATTTGGAACAGTAGCCATTTTTCTGAACTCAATTAAAAAGAGTTTAAAGCAAGCTTCTTGGGAAGCTGGTCTCTAAATAAAACTAAGAGAATTCAAATCACACACCCTGAAGTGATACACGTCATCACAACACAATGGCATTTCAGATTATGAGGTGACTATACGTAGAGCCACGAGGGAAGAATGAGACAAGAGTTAAGTGAAGAATGTTAGAAAGAGAAAATCTTCTTTATCACACCTCTGGGTGGCATCCGGGGAGGTGGGGATGGTGACCCAGGTCAAAGAACGCCTGACCTCCACTTGTCAAAGCAGGACTTGAGGGAAACAGCCTCCCAAGGAAAACCCTGTATCCCTGGAAATGTCCACTGACAGCACAGTGTGACAGGCACAGTGCTAGGCCCGATGCTACATACAGGAGGAGGCTGGAATCCTCCTCGGGACTCGCTGCCTAGCAGAGGAGACCCAAACCCCATCCTGCAACCAGTGGTTTAACAGAAATACATGCCAGAAAGTAGGGGCAATTAATTCCATCCAGGGGTTTCAAAACTTTCATTTAAAGGTCAATTTGTATCTCTGTTTCAGGGATAAGAGAGAACATAAAGAAACGAAGTCGCTCAATATTCTGTGATAACCTAACTGGGAAAAGGATTTGATAAAGAATAGAAACATGTATATGTATAACTGAATCACTTTGCTGTACACCTGAAACTAACACAACATTGTAAATCAACTCTGCTCCGATATTAAATAAAATTATTTTTTTAAAAAAAAGAACGCCTGACCTCATAGATTTAAGAAAATCTCTTCTCCTCACTTCCCTCAGGTACCACCCTGCCCTTGGTGGGCCCTTTAACCTTGAAGCCCATTAACCCCTCCAAGTCTGTTCACTGAAGGCCACCCTCCCACCCTGTGTTTACTCACACCATTCAATGTATCGGTGCCTCTAGGCCACGTATTCTCAACTGGGTGACTCCGCCCCAAGGGAACAAAAAATTGGTTCTTGGGGGAATGAAAAAATCTTACTCTTTTTATGTTCAAGGTATAAAGAGAGTACCTAAACAGATATACCATACAGTGTATCTGTGGTATTAAAATTTCATCACTGCGGGGGTGGGGATAGTGAGAAGGAGTGGCATAGAAATAGCTAAAAAGACTCCTTAGTTTGGCCACAGAGGAAAAAAGGCTGAGAAATATCACTCCAGACTGAGCTCCCTGGTAGCCAAATGGACAGCTGACGTGTCTGGGTTGGATCTCTGACCCTGCACCTCTTTTATCCTTAACTGGCATGTCTGTCAATGCCACCAGTGACTGTTTCCCACTGGACGCCATCCATAAGGTGAGTCGGTATTGGAGGGTTCTGTTCTCATCCCCTGCCCCTAGAACACTAACGGGTTGAGAGCCAGTTAATTTTTAAATATTCCTACCAGGCTTCTCCAGGCCCAGCAAGTCATTTCTCCACCTACATAGCCCTGAAGGACCCAGAGTTGTAGTGTACAAGATGCCAGTTTAGCAAGAAGAGATTTACCAATGGTAAGTCCTGAGCCCTGGCTTGATGAAACACTGTAGCTCCGGATAAGCTACATGGAGAGTTCCCACAATGGTTAAGAGCATGGCATCTGGTGCCAGGCTACCTAGATACATACTCCTGGCTGCGCTGCTTACTAGCTAAGTGACTGAAATGCGGTGCCTCAGTTTCTCACCTGTCAACAGGGGACAACAATAGTACCAACATCAATGGTTTGTGGTGAAGGTTAAGTGATTCACTTAGGTAAGCATTCAGAAGAGTCCTTGGCCAACAGAATGAACTCAAACATATTATTAGTATTATTTCATTATTAAGGAATTTGTGTTATCTTCTACTTGAATGACACAACCTGAGAAACAAATAATTCTAGTTTTTAAATAATGTTGTGAAACCTCATTAAACATTCATATTCAGGGATCTGCTGTGGCAGTTAACTGAGAAAAAGGAAGTTTGCAGCTTAAGGGATTTATTTTCGGTTTCATCCAGAATTAACATCAAAAGGAATAAATTAAAATCACAGTATTATGTAGGCTAAGTATAAATTGGCACTAAAAGTATAATTATAAACAATCTCTAGTCTGCTCCTGTGTCAATAACAGGAATAAATAAATTCAGTGACTACGACGCAATTTGAAAATATGGGAGAGAAAGTTCCAAGGATATTCTTGAACTTTTTACTTTTAACATCATAGAATTAGACATCCACAAGTGATTTCTATAGAAAAACAAACACAAAAAAACCAAATCCAATCTATCGCTAAAGGCATGTTGGATATCTGATTTTTGGAGAAGGAAAACCTATAATCCATTATTTGAAATGGAAAGAAACAGTAATACTTCCCCAACTCTTCAAAAAACCCTATCAGTTTTCATAAATACCAGTAAAACACTCAAACACTTATATAACCATCCACAACAAATCTTTCTATAATAGAA
Source organism: Stenella coeruleoalba (assembly GCF_951394435.1). Lineage (NCBI taxonomy): Eukaryota > Metazoa > Chordata > Mammalia > Artiodactyla > Delphinidae > Stenella > Stenella coeruleoalba. Next base: position 86,622,700 of record NC_137150.1, read on the forward strand.
AGCATTAAAACACCAAACACCAGAGTCTTCCTGAAGCTTTCTTCAGTATTCCGAAGTCATACTTTCAGAAGTTTTTTTCTGTATTTCTTGCACATTTAAAATACTAGTGCACAGTTCTTAAGGACGTGAGCATGACCGCTTTATGTCAGATCATCTCCCTCAACATTCTTTATCACTTTGTTTTTTCTTTGCAAGTATGGGCTTTTCAGGCCTCTTGGGTTCACGGATTTTATTCAAAGCCTTTTCACTTTCTTAGACGACATTTCTACTCAGTAATGTGGCAAGTTGAGAGCACTAATGTACAATTGAGCCTATTGAGAGAGCAGCTGGGCCATGGGTGTGACACATTTCTCCATCTCCTGGCCTGGATGTACCTGCAACTTGAATGTTTTTGCTAGCCCACACGTGTGAATTTGCTATGAGATATTTTTCATTCAGGAAGTGAATTCCAGGTAAAACAAATCTTATTATAAGTTGTTATAGCAAATGTTTAAATAGCAAAACTTCATAGTAGGGATACCTATAGAGGTGTTTGGAACTAATGTCTCTCAGTCGCCAAAGCATTTGTGTGCACGTCGATGTGTATATGTTGACACTAGAGTGGTCCGTCTGAAATGAAATCCAGGTAAAACTTATATTCAGAAGGAAAAAAAAACATGCTTCATTTACTTGGAAAAGTATATTTAAAAGGATTGAAAAAAATTCACTATTTCACAGAAGTATTTTTACTAATAAAAATAAAGATGTTCTAATAGACATAATCATCATTCTGCAAAATTTCTTTTAAAGATAATTATTATTTTGAGCTTATTTTTAAAAGAGCCATCTAAACTCCAGATTTTTATCAGCACTTCATCATACTACTGCTGTCAAAATTAAGATGGTCTGGCTCATTGCAGGCTAGGTCTTAAAACATATACTGAATGTGCATGCATTTTCTGTTAGGAATAGTCAAAGTGTTCAGTTAGGGCTTGTTTATTTTATCTCAGTTTGAACTTTAGGTCATATGATTTGTAATTTCATACTCTATCTCTGATTATTAGCCTATACCATACCAGGTGAGGCCAGAATAATGCAGGCAGCTTGCAAGAAAACAGGTGCAGCCGTTTTGCCAGTTACCCAGTGGAGCTGATGCATAAAATGGTACTGAATGTCCAATTTATTTTTCTAAATTCATGTAAAATATACATAGCAAAAAATTATTCTGGGAAAATGAATAAGATCTTTGCTGCAAAAACTACAGTGAGAGGATATTAAAGATGCCCAAACACAAAAGACCAAAAATCTTGCTTACACTCTATCTTAATGAAGCTAGGTCATTCAGATAACCAGAAGGTGTCTGGGCTGGAATAAAGGGTCAACTAGATCAAATGATGGTCAGTGCAAACAGCAGAAGAGAGAGCAGTATCAGGCTTTATAAAGAGAGAGAAAAGATAAGTGTTCAAGCCAAAGAAAGACAGTAATGTTCTCCCATCTCCAAAGGAGGAAAAGAAGAGAGAACAGCCCTCAGGTGGAGTTGGGAGCAGAAACTGAGAGGTCTAGCTGAACAACAGCTCTTCCTCATACTATCCATCCACCTTGGAGAGTTCTGGGAGATAGCCTGGTGATGTATTAATCCATTTTAAAGGGTTGAATTTTTCTGAAAAAATAAGAGGATTTTATGCCTTGATTTACACAGAGCCCAGAAGATTCTATCTTCATATAATTTCTAAGAAATCTTTCAAAAGTATTTCTTAGAAGATGAGCTTAAAAGTGAGGTTTGGGCCCTCAAACCCACTGTCTCACTAAAAGTGTTTGCATTTTAATGAACCTGTGATTTTTAAGAAATTAAAAAAATTTTTTTTCAGAAGTTGTAAAACTAAGGCAATCAAAACATTCCCACTCAAGATCATTTGAACAAGAAGTCAGGATATTCTTCTAAGGTTTGGAGAGACCACTACTCTCAGACTCAAATGGTGACAGGGAATATACAGGGACACCTCTCTGGCCCTTCAGAGAGCATGGGTCCAGCTGGACTCCAAATGCCCTGCTGCTTGGCTCTCACTTCCCGAGGAGGCTGTCACCAGCTCCTCTCCCTCCCCGGCATCTTCCTGCCTGGTGACAGCAGCTCTGGCAGCACCGTGGGCTTCCAGGGAGAGCTATGTTGAGGGGCACAGTATCACAGTGGTGGCTGAAGGGACCCATCAACAAGGGATGTAAAAGTATCACTGGGATAATCTGCAAACTTGGTGCCAGTTGATGTAGGTTTTCACCAGTGACTCCTTACAAAATGGGCAGGATGTTTAAAAAAAAAAGAGAGAGAGAGAGAGAGATCTCTTTAAGGCACATAGTAAACTCTTTATCTTAAATATGAACATGTGATAAGGATAAAAAAGTCATTTTCAGTTCATGCAGAGAGAATCCTGGTAAGTGTGGTATCTTTTGTTTGCTCGGCACAAATGAAATATTCATCTCTGGCGTTAATGGCTTTTGACATACTTGCAGCAGTATTAAGCAGTGGGTGCGGGTGTGCAAGTCTGCAGACAGAAGCTTGGAAGGACCTAAACTGATCTGCCGAGAAAGGGGAGGGAGCTTGAGAGGCCAGAAGGAGAAGGGGAGAGAAGGAGGGAATCCTAGGGCAGCAGGGCTGAGGAGAGAGAACTGGGAGAGGAGATAACCTAATGCGGAGTTTTCAAAGATGTAAAATTTCACCTCAACATTTCTCTATAAATCACGAATACATATTCTTTAAGTGACAGTGTGAGGGGTGCCATGATATTAACCTGTCTGGAGCAAACACACGTCCTGCCCATCCCAGTTTTCAGGCCCCCTCACACCAGGGGGTTCTCCTCTGCCAGACCGTCCCTCCTTGCCTCAACTTGCCCAGTGCCTGGCCCAGAGGGGCAGACCTCGATTGGGAGCGGAGTGGTGTCACATAAAGATGAGGGGAAGGTGGAAACGTACAAGAGGAGGCTTCCCTCTGGTTGAGATGGACTTCCTTCATGAAAAATCTTTTTCATGGTATGCTGGCGTTAAAACTGGAACACAGGAAGGGTAAGCTGGGACGAAGTGAGAGAGTGGCATGGACATATATACACTACCAAATGTAAAATAGATAGCTAGTGAGAAGCAGCCGCATAGCACAGGGAGATCAGCTCGGTGCTTTGTGACCACCTAGAGGGGTGGGATAGGGAGGATGGGAGGGAGAGGCAAGAGGGAGGAGATATGGGGATATATGTATATATACAGCTGATTCACTTTGTTATAAAACAGAGACTAACGCACCATTGTAAAGCAATTATACTCCAATAAAGATGTTAAAAAAAAACAAAACTGGAACACAAGGGCTAGTATATAAGCATCGATAAACAAGACACAGAGATGTTTAGGGACATTCTAAGGAGAAAAACCATGCGTAAAAAGACAAAAGCGTAAAGTAGAAAATGAGTTGAACATCAGAAACTGTTTCACAAATGCTATCGAGGTAACTACAGCAGCTACAAAATGTATTGTTCAGTTAATCCACACAAATAGGAGACTTTCAAGTATGAGTCAGGGGATATCTTTTCACTCTTTGATGATTGATGTCCACAAAGGGAGCACAGCGCGGCCAGCGGCGGTCTACGGCTATGGCACTGCCGCGTGCGCATGCGCCGCCGAACAGGGGGCACGCTGCCGGCGCCAAGAGGTTCCAGCTCTGCTCCTCCGCAACCACGCGAGGGCCCGAGGATGAACTTTCCATCAATAATAAATTCCCCGGCCTCACGTGCTATATTTGTCTTATGTGAAGTAACAGATTCCCCAAAAGGATGAGCGAGGCGAGCAAACTGACCAGCCTTTTTTTAATCTGCTCTTGCGGTGCGATAAACCTCCCAGCGATTGTGTTATCTAGGATAAGTATGTGGATGACAGTGTCCAATCCAAGCTTTCCTTTCCTTTTCCCTGGTTGGGTGAAAACGAAGAGAGGGGCACAGGTGAGGGGTTCCTTTCGCCCCTACCCGCTTCCCGCTTACACACTATTGAACTGTCTTCCTCAACTCTCCAATGAGCTAGTGGAAGAAAGATACAATCACCAGACTCCACACTTCCACTGACATTTAAAGGTCAAGTCTCCTTGTATTGTACATAATGATATCTCCCTCCCACATGTGTGAAAAGGACGGCTGTGAGAATTACTGGAGGGAGGGGGGAACCTTTGAAAGTTCACTGGGGCAAAAGGACTCGATTTAGTGGCATTTTGCCGGAACACTTAAGCTGAGGTAGCTTGTTTCATAAAATAAGAAGTTTAAGGAAAATGAAAATCAAAGAATGAATTCATCCAGCTATTGTTTTTCACCTCTGTTCTTTACTTATTTTAATATGGTTACCCTCTCAATAAATAAAGACTGCTTAAAGAACTGGACCAATGCCCTAAACAAGATCCGGTTTTCAAACTTTATCTTTCAGAGCAGAGATTTTTTTTTGACTGCTGGGCCCTTAGTGCCAAAGACCAGGTGTTACCTCTGAAAGAGATTCCATCTGTGGGAAAGCCATTAGGCCTAGCTCTGTTTAAACTTCCCCATCTAAAGGAAGAATTTATTTTGGAAGAATCACATATTTAGCATGTTATTCCTTTAAAAATGTACTTCCTCTGCCCCCAGAGCTCATGGAAACCTCTTCATCCAAGAGCTAAAAGCATCCCAAGGACATTCTGTTCACTCCACAGCGTTCTCACTTCAGTTCCTTCATTGTGAACTTGCTGGTGATCCCTCACGTCCGAAAATAACTAATAATTTCAATTTATTGTTTATTGTTTACCAAATGTCAGGCTGGGCTGACTTACATGATTGCATTTGATCTCTGCCAGTCCTGCAGGGCAGTGACTATCTGTATTTTACAGATGAGGGGACAGAGGTTCAGGCTGGTTTTGCAACTGTTACCAAGGGTTACCAAGATTGCCAGTGGCTGCCCGGGGACAGAAACCTAGGTCAGCCAGACCCGAATCCACACAAAACTACTCTAGGGATGATGTTATTGTCTTTACTGATGAAGTAGGTCAAATGCATTGTGCATCTACTTCCGATAACATAATGATCACAGGATTTGTCTTCAGAGCTACATGTCTGACCTTTCACCCCAATGCAGTAAAATTGATGGAGAGATTAAAGTGATTTAAAATTTTGTGAAGACATAAAGAATTTCCATGTAGGGACACAAGAGGGCACTCTAACCTTCTTTCAGTTGAGGACACAATTTTTTTTTTTTTTTTTTTGTGGTTAACACAGCTCTGAGTCTTGAATCCCAGTGCTGGTTCTGCTCTGATCACTTGTATGAACTTCAGCTTTTAGGTTCAGACTGTAGCTCAACTTCTCCCTTTGCAAATTTAGGAAGGGGGGTGAAGTGAGCTCTAGGGTCTCTTCTATCTAAAGAATCCAAGGATTCTAACTCATTAACAGCAAATTAAAGGAATATATGACCCTATTTTAACAAGGATTATTAATCACTGCAAAGAAGTAAGATACGTTCCTTTCATACTTGCTACACTTAAGATGAATATGTGCTTATAGATTTAACTTACCATATTTGCAAAAAGCAAATCATTCTCAAGCCTGACAGTGGTATTTATTTACTTTTGGCTCATCTGAGAATTTTGTCAAATTGCTGGAGAAATTCTCTCCCGTCACACTGACTCAGGTTGGCCAGTGATGAATCTGTACTATGCCTGACTGAACACATTGGCCAGTAGCTCATTTCTCGTCTAGCATTTAGGTGACAGTTCCCTTCACTCCAGAATGACTGGCATTTCATTGCTTTGTGGGACATTTCTATGGAATTTATTGTGGGGACTTTGGAAAAAAAACACCTTCCTAATCACCTAGCTTGGGTTGAAAGTTTTCACAGAGAAGGGTTACTTTAAGATTCATTTGACAAACTGCTGAATGTCTGAGATCCAGGGAAGCTCCTCAGCGAGATCCCCTCAAAACAAGAAGGGTTTTTCTCTTTCCTGGTAATGGAGGACTAGGCCAGGAGCTCTGAGGGGAAAGGGAAAAGGAACAGGGAAAATCTAACAAGTAGCAGCGTAAATTACACCAAATGATGGGTTTAAAGGAAATTTGTACATTACACACAGCAGGGGAAGGAGAAGGAAAACACACCCACCCCGGAAGTGGAGTGTTCTGACAAGCACATGCCTGCTAAAAGCCTCTGCTGGTCTTTCCACCTCGGAGAGGCAGAAAGACGTCTTCCCTGCTGGAGCCTTGCTGGGCCATTACTACACAATCCACTTAAACCACTGGGCTGCTTTTGTTCTCAGTCAATAAAAAGCCTCCTAGACGTTTGGTCTTGAAAAATAAAAGTGGCTTGTTCAGCTGGAACAGGTTAGCAGGCAGTCCTTCAAACACAACCATCCTCATGGGCGCTCAGGCATTAGGGGCCTGGCGTGGAAACATATGCCTCAGATGAAAAGAACACTGCTCTTTATTCCAACCAACACAAGGAACTGAAGTTACAGCCCAACACTAGGTCAGTCTCCAACTCTATTCAGATGCAATTAAATGAATTTGGCAAGATGAAGTTTTTACAATCCTAGGATTGTTATCAGGATTTCTGTTGCAATTTGCTTATCTACTGTGTCCCTCAATTTCTTCATTTGTAAAATGGAGATAATGTGAGTACTTACATCACTGAGTTGCAGAGATTAACTGGGTTCACATAAATCAAGCAGAGCATATCCGGCGCCTAGCGAGTGCTTTATAAGTGTTGTATAAGTAAGCTCGTCTTCTGCCTATTATCATCATTATTATTATTACTATTACTACTAAAGCCTTGGGATACCTTGAGAAGACTCTGCCATGCAGTTATAAGATTTTGTCTTACTCTAGGCACTATTACTCACTCTCTCTGTATGTCCTACTTTCTCTTTAAATTAACTAGAAATATCTGCTCTTTAAATTCTTTGTAGATATTTCAAGATTTCATGTCTCTCCCCTCTCTCGCTCTCTCCCTTTTTTCCTTTGAACCACTCTACAAGTATACAGACACTGAGTATACAGAGATGACAAAATACAGTTGTGTATAGCGGAAAACAGGTCCTGATGGCATATAACGTGTTTCATTATGGAGGTGTGCACAGAAGTAGTTCTTGAGCTGTTTCTTGCAGGATGAATTGTAATTGGCCAAGTGAAGTGGGCGGTATTGGGAGGGTGAGTGATACGGTTGAGGAAGGAGCATGTTTCAAAGACTGGAGATATGAAAAGAGACAGCCTATTCTCTTCCAGGGTGTTCTTTAGGCCTTATATTGATTGTCACTGGTTCCCCAGAGTCTATGAGATAAGGCCTCAAGTGCTCAACAGCACGTTGAAAAGCTCTCTCAGTCTGTCTGTCCAGTGCTTTCCCATTTCTTCCTCCTGTTGCTTCTACAGTAGGCCATGGCAGCCCTTCTCTGTTCCCCGAAGGGGCCCTTGCTTTCCCATCTCTGATTTTATTCATGTGGTTCCCTCTGTCTGGAATGTCCTCCTCCCTTTTCGGAACCCCCATCCCTCAGTGCCGCTCAGGTGCCCTCCCAGAGCAGCTGTCCCCTAACCCCTGCCTGGAAGTAACCTCTCCCTTCCACTGGTCCCTGGCAGTTTGCTCGCTCCTTTACTGTGATACTCAACCTCATTCTGCTTTTGTTGGTTTTACTTGAAACTTAGTATCTCTCCTCCAAGATTATAAACTACACCTTGTTAATTTTTTTTAAGATTTCCTATAGTTACCTAGTATGATGCTGTAGGATCAAAAAGGATTGCTAATAATAATAGATATATATCTAATATATGCTTGTTTTGTACTAGGCAAAATTCTAAGCCCATTGTAACCATCATCTTACTTAATTCAACACATCAGTTGTGTAGTAAAAAATTTACCCTTGCCCAAAGAGGGGTCTGGTCTTTGTCCTTGGCCTCTGGGAGGTAATCTCTTAAACCCTTGGAATATCCTACCTGATAAGAGTACCTTTGTTTACCTGAGAGCTTTGGGACCACATCAAAAAGTCTAAGGATGAGATTTATGGTGAGGGTTTTGAGTCACGTGGGAACAGGCTTGACCTCTGGGGGGCTGGATGCTGAGATCAGCCATTTGGACCCTCAATAAAGACTCTGGACACCAAGGGTCAGGCTAGCTTCCCGGATTAGCAATACTTTCTGCATATCATCACACATCAACACCAGGACAGCAGCACTGTCCACAACTCCAGGGTAGAGGGCAACTGGAAGCTCCACATTTGGGATTTCCCTGGACACTTCATGTGGCTGATTGTAGCTGTAATAAATAGCAATTGAGTATAGCAGCTTTCAGTGAGTTCTGTCAGTCCTTCTAGCAAATTATCAAACATAAGAGTGACCTTGAGAACCCCCAAACTTGCAACTGGTGTCAGAGTGAGGGTGGTCTCGTGGACTGTGCTTCCTCTTACTTTGCACTTGTGAAATAAGTACTATAATTACATCCATTTTACAGATGAGATAACTGTATGACAGAGGGTTAAACTTTTTATTTGAGATTACATAACTAGTAGCTAGGATTTGATCCTAGGGCCACTAAAACAGAACCCATATTCGGAATTACTTCTTTTGTGTGTGTGTGTGTGTGTGTGTGTGTGTGGTACGCGGGCCTCTCACTGTTTGTAGCCTCTCCTGTTGCGGAGCACAGGCTCTGGACGCACAGGCTCAGCGGCCATGGCTCACGGGCCCAGCCGCTCCACGGCATGTGGGATCTTCCCGGACTGGGGCATGAACCCGTGTCCCCTGCATCGGCAGGCGGACTCTCAACCACTGCGCCACCGGGGAAGCCCAGAACTACTTCTTTATACTGCCTCCAATGTGAATAAAAATTAAAGATAGATATAAGATAAAAAAATATTAAGAATAGGCATAAAAACAAACATGTCCTTAAAGGCTGAAGATGTTTAGGGCAGCTTTTGTAAAAAAGCATATCATATTATGACTCAGGTATTTAATCTCTATGAATATTGCAATAAATTTGATCTCAACAGATTGTAATTGTGCATATTAAAATACCTCTATGGCCTGAGCTAAGAAGACACTTATTTGTAAAAATATGTATGAGAATTGGGCCTTATGGTTATTGAATATAGCAAAAGATTTGTTTAAAAAAACCACAAAAAACCCTTAGAGTCCTTGGGAACAATCTCATTGTCCCTTGCCTTTCCATTTTAATTACTTGTATGTGACTCAGGTCATAATCATTTGTCTGTGAGCTCACGTGACTCAAGCAGATTTATCTGCTCTTTGCCCTGTGCTGCTCGGAACACTGGTGGTAATTATCTCCATGTCTGTCCCTGACAGCTGACTGTGAGATTTTGAGGGTGGGATCATGTCTAATTCATGCCCATATCTCCATATTTAGTAAGTTTCTGGCATACAGTATGCACTGAATACACGTATATAGAATAAGTGCAAGCATGCTCACTTAAACGTACAGCTGTTTAGAGAGTTGCTTAGGGCAGATGAGCCTAGGTCTCCTGATCCTTTCCCAAACTTCTCTTTGGTCCATTCATCTTCTTTAAATAGGCAAAGTTCACTCTCTGCACCTTCTCTCCCCCAGCACCTGTACATCCCCAGTTCCATTTATCTCTATTTGTCCTTCTAGCTTGAGTTATCTGGGTCGATGAAGAGGGATGTGTTGGAAAACACAGAGGACAAAAATAAACCAGAAAGAATGACTAAAGGAGCAGCTAGAATAAAATACTGCATTGAACAATTTAAAAGGAAAAGTCCTAGAGAGTAGATTTCCTCCAACTTAAGCCCATGTAAATTATCTTTTAATAACATCTCCTTGGGGCTTCCCATCTCACGCACCTAAATTAGGTCCTTGGGAAAAATCAGCATTTGTAGAGAACTTGACTCCATATGGACAAGTGCGGAAAGGCTGAGGCATCTTTAGGCTATATAAAATATGGCCAACATGGATCCAAGGTTCAAGATCAGGGGACTGCTTAGCAGTTTTCCAAACCAAAGAATAATATCTTTAAAGCTTGCCAAGCCAACGGGATAAACTTGACCCATCATACTTGATTATTTTCCATGGGGCATGTGGCAGAGTATGAATTATAGCCATTATACTGTCAGCAAAATCTGAGAGGGCCATGTGGCCAATATAATTTTTAATCAGTTGCCTATTTAATTCATAATTATTCACAGTGCAACAAAGCAACTGTGTTTTGAAGCAAGGCAGAACATTTGGAAGCAGAGGATGTTGATCAACATATTTTTCATGTTCTGAGAAGCCAAGGGGCATCCCACTGTCTGAGGACAGACATCAGCCTGGGAATCCGGAGAGCTGGTCCTGGTCAAGCCCAGCTGGCTAGATGAGCTAGAGAAAACTGAAGTAAATCAGAGGTTCTCAGGATGCTTTCAGACCTGGAATGTTGTCAAATGAAGTCTTTATATATAAAAACAAGTGCAAGTAGAGCTTCTCTGGTTAAAGGCCTGTCCAGACAGTCCCACTTCTGGCCTAGAGGTGTCCTTGCGGGGCTCAATGGGAAGTCAAGCCTCCCAAGAACTCTGCAGGGCATCAAGGTAATTCATTGCCCTAGACAGTCTCTAAATCAGCCCCAACAGCCTAGGATTTATGTCAGTCAAAGGGTTTTCAATCCCATGTATGGGAGGCATTTTATATAGTTGGGGATCTATTTTTCTTTGAAAGACTTTCTCTTCCTTAAATGTCCAACAGATGCTAATACCCAAATAAGACACTGTATAGGTAATTCATTAATAAGAAATTCCTCCTCTAGTTTGCTAATTATCACCCTGCTCTGTCTCTGAACAGATGGCATCATCTTTGGTAAAATAACACCTCACAAAGGGCACTTGGTCATCCTCTGATGAGCCTTCTCAGTTCTGGGATAATCATATTTTAACAACCTTTCCTTTTAACACAAAAGAAAGAACAATACGAAGGTTTAGGGACAACAGGAAAATGTTTAGGGTAGAAGAAAAAGTTAACACTAAACATTCTATTACAAAATTCTCCTGCTTTTACTAACTTGGTGTAACCCTGAATGTCCATGTGTAAAATAAATCGTATTTGATAACGTGGTAATGTAACTAAAAGCTTCCATTTCACAGCTGGTTTGTGGTGTATTGCACATAGCTAACCCCTCCCCCGCCCCAACCCCAAGCTGCCAATACGGTAGGGGAAAGAGTGAAACAAATGACAGAATTCCTGCCGATTAAGCAGAACACTAAATGAGCTTGGGAGGGTCATTTATCTGGGACCAGAAGTTGAAGACAGATTTCCTGAAAGAAGTAAAATTTTAGTTGAAATCCAAAATATATATATATATATATATATAAATGAAGACACTAAATTCAAACTCAAATCATCTTATACTGAATATGACAGTAGCCGTGAGGGAGGGTAGGGGGTTGGGCAAATTGTAAGATTTAGCTCTGAAATCATTTCCACTGGATGCTACTACGCTTTCTCCCAATTCTGTAATGTCCCACGGGTACCTCAAACTCAGCATGTTCCAAACTAAGCATGCCTGTTTCCTTCCATCACCCTTGAAACTGCTCCCTCTCCTGTATCCCTATTTCTGGGAATGCCATCCCCCTCCTCCCAGCTACCCAAGACAGTTATACCTTCTCTTTTACCCTCCAATGAGTCGCCAAGTCCTGCTGATACCTCCTCCTATATATCTCCTGTGTCTGTCCCTTTTCCTTCCTCTACACTGTCACTATCTTCCTCAGGTCAGTATCATCTCCCACCTGGATGACCTCATCAGCAGCCTAAGTGGTCTCCTTGGTTACAGTACTTCCCAACTCAAATACCTTTTGTGGACTGCAGCCAGAGTGATCTTTCCAAAACACAAAGCTGCTCTGTCATTCATCTGTTTAACACCCTTCCCTCACCTGTGAAGGTAAAGCTAAATCACTTTAACATGGCTTAGGAGACCTCTCAGTATCTGCCACTTTACTCCTTGCCCCCTCCTCCTTGCTTATGGTAAATAAACTACAATGAACCATTTGGGTTTGTTAAATGGGCCATTTTCTCTCTTCAAGGTCTTCACCCAGATTGTTTCCTCTCCTAGGACACTCCTAGCCTTGCTGCTCTTATCCTGGGGGCTAGTTCCTGTGTATACTTCAGACTGCAGTATATTCATCACTTCCTCCTGGGGGCCTCCCTAGACTCGCAAGTCTTCTTAAGATATCCTTGCTATAGGCTTCTTCCACCAGTAATCTCTACCTCTCATCTTACATAGCATATTGTATTATGACTGATTAAATGTCCATTTCTCCAACTAGACTGTAAGCTTTTGAAGGCAGGAAACATGTCTGTATTGATCGTCACTGAATCACCAGTGCCCAGGAGAGAGCCCAGCATATGGAAGGTCATCAACATATATATATTCAACAGAATGAAAGAAATAATGAATTTCTTAGATTACCCCTCAGCATCCCTAATAACTGATGGGTCATTTTGTTTCTCCGCACCCTTATGCCATTGTTTTAGGGCTGTTAATCTATTCCTGACCAAGTCTTTCAGTGGCTGCTTTTTGCCTTCGGGATAACATTCAATGTTTAATCTTGGCATGATACATAAGGCTCATTAGCCTACTTTCCCAGCTTTATCTCCATTACTTTCTTTAAATGAAATCGATGCTTGGGTTTCCTCAAGGAAACCCTATCTCTCAGTCCTTGGTACCTCTGCATTGTGTCACACTTCTCTCTACCTGGAGCACCTGGATATTTACTAATTGCTCTTTTATGATTCAACCCAAGGGTCATCTCCTCTTGGAAGCCCAATCTACTAAGCTTTCCTCCACCTACCAGTAATGGAATAGGTACAGGTTTTCTAAGTGTTATTGCATCCTATGCATTCTTCTCCATGGTGTTTGAATTTTGGCTTTCCTCTAAGATCAGAACTTGAAGAACAGGGAGAAGAATCCTATTTATCTCCATATTCACCTAATTTAACACAGCACCTTACACAAAAGGGCACTTGATAAATATCCTTTGAACAAATACTTTCCCTTTAAATGAATACATTTTTAAAGTACAGGCAATGAGAACCAAAAGAAGCAAACAAGCACCAGTAATTGTTTTTAGCCAATCTGACACGACGTGCACATGTAATTCTTAGGAGGATCTATATGGACACCTCCTGCCAGGACGATCACTTAAACTCAAACCCAGGGAGGGAGAGAGGGACACTGTCTTCACCTTTATCTGTTCGGCATGTTTTTTTCATCTGGCTTCAACTGTACTTTAAGAATATTGTTTTCAGTATATAAGCCTTCAAAGCGTACATGTTCATAAAATATTCCTCTCAGTCTGCCAGAGTCTAAGATTTCTCAGTCCCATCATTAATGCAGATGCCTTCACACTCCAAGACATTTGCATTACGAGGTACACTGCTTCCTATTTTTTTCTTTATTTAGATTTCATTAGGTCCGTACAGAGAAAAAAAATACTGACAGACTATCCCCAGAGAAGACATAATACCTTCCAGCCAACAGTTCTAGAATAATTGGAAATTAATTTTTAAAACCCTGTTTTTCTCTTAGAAAATGTCAACTGCTTAGTAGACAATGAATCCAAAAAAGAATGCCGATCTTTCGTAGATAATACAAGCTAGACACCCCCCTGAGAGCAGTGCAGGCCTCTGTGGCCAAACCCATGTGATCTGGGAGCCACCTAGAGATCTCGTAATGCCATCCTCCCAGGTATTGTTTGGGCCTCATGGGCATTCAGCAATATAACCCACATTCCTATAGATGTGAGAAAGTGGAAGGACTCCTACTTCCCCACGTGCGTGTAAATACTCAGACAGATTTAGTCACAGTTCTCCTCCACCTAAGTTTGGTTCTTGACATGTGTTCAAATTCTTTTCACACACACAAATACGCCCACCTATTACAATGTCCATAAAAAAGCCCTTCTCTACAGGCCTGGTTTGAAACTCTAATTAGGGTTAGTCAGCATTTACAAAGGGGTTTGTGCTGCTCCCAAAGGCAAAGTTACAGGAGCGAAAGCATTTCGCCACCATTCCCTCTAGCGTGCCTACAGTTATAAGCTCTTAGAGGCTGGGAAGAGATGTGGAGCCAGCCTGTCACGCAGGGTAGAGGTCAGGTCAGAGCACGTGTCAGAAACCAAACCTCAGCCTCAGAAGCTCGTCTGAAACAGCAGCAATGCAGGTGACAGCGACAGGCTCCTAGGGTCTGAAATGTCAGTGGGCATGTCTTGCGGAATCTTTATAAAGGCGAAACAACAGCAGGCAGTAGAATTGGGGATCTCTTGAGGGTGAGGCTAAGGTCGTGGCTCAGTGTGTGCGCATTGTGTGTGTGTGTGTGTGTGTGTGTGTGTGTGTGTGTGTTGGGTGATGGGTAGTATGTGTGTGTTTGTGTGTATGTGTGGGTGATGCCTATATCTGGAGGGACTATGAAGCTATTCCACGGCTGGGGAAGGAGTTATATATGTAAAAAGATTTGTTTAAAGGAATGCATTTTGTAATATTCCTTCTGTTCATCTGGGAACAAAATGACTAGGTTAATAGGGTAAGTGATGGGGCCAGGAGGAGAGCAGAAGCAAAGTTAGCAATATGGTCCTGTCACAGAGACTTAAATTTTTCCCAAAGGCTTTGGATGGCTGGAGATGACAAAGTTTGACAGCTGAACTAGGGATGGGAGGACAAAGTAGCTAAAGAGGATTTTCTGGCTCTCTTGATCAGCTGCCCTCAGATTGCATTTAAGACTCATTTGGTACTCACATCCTGGGCAACCCTCCACGTAGCCTTCCCTTAACTCGAAGTCCCCTTGAGGGGATGACCATTCAAGTTATCCTGATCTGATCAGACAGAGAACACTGAGCCACAGGGCTTAATTGGAAGGTCAGCTCCTTAACTAGATTGCAAATTACCTGAGGGTATAGACTGCATTTTACACCTCTGTTTTTGTTGTCCATTCCAGACACAGGCTTTCAATAAATGACTATCATGATTAATTTTTTTAAAAGACACATTATTTTGTGACAGACACTGTTCTTAGCGTGCAACATGAATGAATTTAATTCTCGCACTAACCAAATGAGGTAGTGCCATTACTATCTCTGTTTTACAGAGAACACTGAGGCACAGAGAGGTTAAGTAATTTGCCCAAGGTCACAGAGTCATGAGGGGCAGAGCTGGGATTCAAAACCAGACAGTGTGGCTTTAGCATTAATACTCTAAACCAATCCATGATTCTGCTTCTTACAGACATAGGTGATTCCTGAGTTCCTTGTGGCTTTTGTGTGATTGGGGCAGGGAAAGGATCTCAGGAAGTGATGAACCTTCTTAGAAGAGAAACCTACTAACGCAAACACTAAATCATAGCCTCTTTTTATTCCTCACCATGATCACCCAGAGGAAAAAAAAAAAGAAAAACAACAACAAAAACCTATTCGCACTTCAGAGGCCATTTTGGTTCCGTGTGATTTTTTTCTTGATTGGGTCAGCCCTGGTAGATTTAGCTTGGTCCTTGGTTTTCCACAGCCTCAGATTCTGTAGGACAATGAGTCTCTTCTAGGGCCAACTCATGGCTCATGATATCCCCAAAGTGAAGCCCACCTAAACTTCTTGTTCCAGAATGTATCTTGCACCCTTTTGGGTCCCCATCTCTGTGAGATGCACCTGATCCAACTTCCAGAAGCAGGATTTGAGTAATGATTCCCTACGTCCTGCCCCCGTAATGATTTTGTCTCCCTGTCGCACATGTGGGGAGTGAGTGAGGGACCACAGGAGAAGAGCTATAGAAATTGCCAAGTGGTCAAAGGCAGGACTGCATAGGAAAAGGATAGGATTCCAGAAAGGTGAAAAAGGAGAGAAGGGAATGTCATCAGCAAGATGAGAGCAGAGAACGCTCCAGGAATTGGAGAGCAGTGAGGAGGTCTGAGCAAGGGCTGACACTGGAACGGGAGAGGTCGGGATACAGGCCAGGTCAGTGGAAGGAAGGGGAACAAGAAATGAGAGCAGGCTGAGGCTGCAGCCAGACAGGAAACATGAGACGCTTACATTTGACAAGGGAAGAAGGAAGGCAGAAGGGATGCAGGGTGAAAGAACTGTTCCTAGGGCAGAAGTGACACAGAGATCTGCTTCTGACCCTTCTGACCATCTTACTCTGCCTGAGAATTTCCATTTCTAATGGGGCTCAGTGATGAGTCTTATCTAGAGCTACGGGAAAATTATGCAAAAGATAACAAGAAATGGATTGGAAAATATTCCGAGTGTTTCATACGGCATTCCCAGAAGGAGAACCTAACCTATCTGTTCAGTTTAGCTCTGATCACAATTGAAAAAGATGGTGGCTGCAAGCCACTTTTCCAGCATCCTTACTTTCCTGTTCCATGCACTAAAAGATCCACTCAGCAGTTACCAGTGACAGAGCTGCTAACCTGTACTAGGACTTAGGATTGTAAAGGGAAATAAGCCATGTTCTCTGTGTACAAGTTGTTCACAGACGATGTAGAAGACAGATACCTAGAAATAACAATGTGTGGAGAAGGGCAATGATAAAGATATTAACAAAGCATTACTGAGGGGCAGCAGAGGGAGTCCTCCAGCCATTTCCCCAATATATCTCCATCCCTTAGCTTAATTGGCTTATTTCAAGTGGAAAGCCCCCTTCCCAATCCTGACCCCCAGGGCACATTCCTTGAAAGTTTTGACCATTTTTCAAATCCCACATCACATGCCATTTTTTCAACAAAGTCGTTCCTATTCTTAAAAGCTGAAATTAATCTTTCCATTCTGTGTTTCTGTAACACTTTATTTACATCTCTGTTATAATGTTCACCCCAATTAGTTTTCTAAAATCGTGTATGGTGAAGATATGTATACACATATATGTGTGTGTGTGTAAACCTCTCTATCACTAGGATGCAAGTTCATTTGATAGCTTGATCCGCCTTTGGGTCTGCCACAGGCCTGAGCATCGAGGTTTCTTAAAACGTACTCAGAGTCTGTTTGATTTGAACTACTCTACAGTCGATTTTAGGATGCTAAAGTGAGAAGACCTCGCTTCCTTCTGGCAATTGTGATTCTCTGATTGCACATGCCAAAAATAATTTCTTGTTCTGAAGAGGTATAAGAGAAATGACCTTCAGACAAAAATGACCCAGTCATTCTTCTATGTTTAGAGGCGAATAGGCAAAAAACAAAAAAAAAACCCTTCAAACTAATCAAAGAATTTTTAATTTGGAAAGGACTCTACATTTCATTTAATCCAACATCTTAATTACAAATGAGGAAACTAAGTCCTGAGAAATTCGGATATTTCTACAGTGTCACACAGCCAGAATCAACAATATCAAATTTCAAGACCCTTACGTTCAAGGTTCTTTCCAATAAACCAAATTGTTTACCTTTGTTAAAAAGAAGGGAAAAACATGATTAAAAAAAGAGAGAGAAATAGCACTAAAATATACAGAGAAGAATTCATGGAAAAGCTGTATACATTATTGAAAAAATTTTTCCTATCGGTCCCTTTGTCCATAAAGAAAACCATGCTTTCACTAACATCAGCAAAATTGTTCATAGAGTTCAAAGCTTTCATTTAAAAATCTGACTTTTGCAGTTTCCAGATGTTTTTACCCTTAAGGTCTCCAATTATTCTACACAGTTGGCAGGGAGAACTGTTCTGAGGTTCTTCTCCAAGATATGCCAATATGTTTGGGTGACAGTGGTCATTAACAGGTGTTCTTAACAGTTGTGGAAGTGAAATAATACATCAAGGCTTTGTTGAGAGGTGCAAGTTCACACTTGCTCTCTCCCATCATGACTTAGGCAAATGCAGCAGATGCACTCGGATCTGACATAGTTTACTCCATCCCGGTTCTGCTATTAATGTCAGAACCCCTGCCTTTTTTCTGCCCTTTCCCACATCACTCCTACCCTACTCCCACCCTGACAGAGCTGACCCAATATTACAGACGCCCTGGGGCGGCACACGCAAGCACACATGCACATACAGAATAGGTCTAAGCTCTAAATTTGAATTGAAAACTTACTGGATTCCAATTCCAAATAGGAATAACTTACTGGGTTCCAGTATATATATATATATATATATGTAGATATATATATATATAAGGATATATATATATATAAATTATATATTTATATTACAGATATATAATATGTACACACATCTGTGTGTATATCTAGCTAGATAGTGATTTATAATTGCTCAGGCAAAAACCACCTAGTTTTAAAAATTCTTTCATTTGCTGCAGAGGATAGTCTGTGAAAACTGGTTTTCAGTTAGAGAATTCTCCCCCCTCCCCCCAGCTGCTCTGCACTTCCCAAGGCCTCCTTAGGGGCACAGGGACAGTGCGTGGGTTTTGGAGCCAGCTACACAGGGGCTTAAATATTAGTTCTGCTGTTTACTACTTGTGTGATCTTGAGAAAATTACTTAACCTCTCTGGACAATAATTTTCTTATTTCTAAAATGAGGGTGTTCCTACCCATCTTGGAGGTGTAAGGATTTGAGGTAATGTATGCCAGTGGGTGCTGCATGGGACTGCTCAGGAAATAATAGCTATTATGATGAAGGTGATGATGACGGGGAAGAGGAAGAGAGGAAGAGGGAGCAACATGGTGGCCTCCACTTCCTGAATGCTGTCTGTATTTCAGAACCTCTCAGTGAGTCTTGGCAGAACTCGACTGCCAGTCCTTAGCCGGGGAATATTCAGCTTGAAGTAGGGAAGAGAGAGCCAGTGGTGAGGCAGGGGTGCAGGGCTGGGGGAAGAGGGGGCATGGCTGCCACTTAATATGTGATTTTCCTGTCTTGAGCTATATATATATATATTTATATATATATACACACATACACTCATGTTCCTTCCGCTGCTGGGAATAAGGCATTCATAGCAATGAGTGCCATCTCTTTTGAGGAGTCAAGGACTTTTTTTTTTTTTGCTTAGAAGGACTGGACTTCACAACAGGGTGAACAAATTCCTGTGTTCCCACGGTGTCTAACCACAGAATTTCCAGCAGACCCCACTGTTGACAAACTCTGGCAATTCTAGTAACCGGGAGATACCCTAGAGATTGCAGAACAAACGCCCAGCTCCTTTCTGGAGTCATGGGGTCAGAGTGCACAGCCACACCATGGGCAGAGCTGCTGCTGTGGTTTGAACTGTCCAAAGTACAACAGGAAGGAGGAAGCCCCAGCCTACCCAGACGTGCCCCAATGATAGAGCCATTTAGCGCCTGCCTAAGATGCCATTCTGTTTGCAAACACATACTATTTGCTGTAGCACCTGACAAAACAATTCCATCAGAAAGACATATGACTCATGTTAAAAGATGCCTGTGCAACATTTCAGCGATGACTCCACAGGTGTCAATTAAACATGGAAAAGACCTGTTCTGAAGCATGACCATATGGCATTTCCCAAGGAGCTGTAGTCAATGGCTGATAAAACACAAGTGATCATACCTTTAAAGAGATTTAGCAACCCTCTCCTTGCTCAAAAACAACAAGAGCCCATAAGAACAATGAACCTGGAACCTCCAAAAGAAGAGGCGACTAAGGAAAGGCTGCATCTGAAGCCAGCATGGCTCTTCCTCATGCACAGAAAGCAAAGACCTGGGGTTGCGTGAGATCGTCTTGTCTGCCACCAAAAAGCAGACTGATCCCAGGGATGGCTGGGAGTTTTTCTGGTAGTCTAGGGGTGAAGTCAATTGTTATGTCTACAGGTGAGAGAAAGGACTGGCAGTGGTCCATTCCCCTGCTCCTGGGAGTGCTCGCCAAGCATCAGAATCTAGGACTTTGCCCAGCACATGAGACCAAGTTCACTGTAGTCCAAACCTCCTTCCCTAGAAACCAAGCTTTAACCAGCTTTTGAATGGAAGGAAGAGGACACACTTAACAAATCTAACGAGAGTGATGTCACAGTACAAAAGCCCCAGGAGAGAGCGAGTGGCTGGTGCAGGAGTGCTTTTCAAGGCTTCGGTTCTAGATCAGCCAGGCAGACACCTGTATATATATACAGACAAAGCTTCAAACACCACCACCTCATCACACCTAATGCCTGCTTGTGATGAGCACCTGCATTCTCAATTTCTGTCTTTTCCAACAACAATAATACGTGTCTTTATACTCAGTCCTAGTTCTGAACCTCTTCTTAAATGCTAACATGTTTCTTGTTTCTCTGCTATGAAAGGTCAAATAAATGAGAAAGGAAATACTTTACAGTGTTAATGTTGATCCAGATCTACAACTGTTAATGACTTTTTACTCATTACCCTTGATCTCTCCTTTTAATTTTGAGTGATTCAAGAAACGCACCCCTCACATACCCTGGCCCCAACATTAAGAAGGTAATGTTCTTAGAGTCAGTCTATCAAGGAAAAACAAAACAAAACAAAAAAGACCCAAACAAACAAAAAATGGCGCTTCCATTCTCGAGTCCCTTTTGCCAATGATGCAGCGTACTTAAATCTCTTTACAGCAGCTGCTTCAGTGTTAAGTTTTTAGTTAGAAATAAGAAAGAGGTTTAGTTAAGGTCACTGACAATTATTTTCTCAGCACAATAGAAAAGCAGCCCAACCCATTAACAACACTAAAATGGCAGAAGCAAACACAGTGGGAACAAGTAAGAACAGAAGAATACCTGGGATTGCCAGATTGGAAAGGGGGACGTTGTGGAGGAGAGGAGGGAGCGAGGCCATCCAGTCAGCATTGCAGACCTCCAATGTCTTTGTCCCGCTGGGACTGGGGGAGCAGATGGTCCCCATCCTGAGTTTCCTCCTTACCTTCCTAACTGCTAGCATCCCTTTCTATCAGTCAACGGCTGAGGCTCAGCCCAGGGCCACTCACTCAGCGATCATAATTGCCCGGGCTCTCTAACACTTCAGGGCCACCTTTGTCACACCAGTCTTGCCAAAAGGCCTTTCTGCCGGGGGAGACGGGGCAAAGACGTGGTTTCCTAGCCCCTCAGCACCTGCAGTCCGCACCCTCTCCGGCCCAGCCGCTGTTCCCTTAATCTGCTTAGATTCGGCTCCGTTAAACTTCTTACGTTCCCCCTCTGGAGCCAGGGAAAGGTAGGCCCCTCGAGATAAATCTTACAGAAACTGAACGTCCTACGAGCAGCCACGCCCAGAGCCACTCACACTACAGGTACCCACACGGCAGAAAGACACGCCGGTGGGTCTACATACACGTGAGCGCCCGGACGCACCATCCTCAGCCTGATTTACGCTTTTATGTCTGTCACTGGGCTGGCACATAAGCTGGGCTTGCCTGCTCTCCCTCCACCGGCTCCTCGCACAGGTTCCGCTGCCCTGTGGCTTCCAGAAGGCGCTCAGAAGTGTAACGCAGAAGGCGCTCAGAAGTGTAACCTGCGGCGCCCGGACTCCCGGCGGCCCCGCCCCACACTGCCGGGCAGATTTGCCGGGAGACGCGGCTCGTGATTGGCCGCTGGCGGAGAGCGCTCCGATTGGCCCGCGCCCTCTGAGCGGCGTCCACCCCTCCGCTGCCCGGCCTCCCTTGCTCTGTTACTCCGGCCTTCAAATGTGTAGACGGCCGCCGCTGCAGCCTGCACGCTTGGACCAGTCAGGTCTTGGATCGGACGGGTCTTTCCACGGGCCTTTCACGCTGTCAGCACTCAGAGGTTAAATGCAACCATACGATTGCTTCCTTCTTTCCCCTACACACACACACACACACACACACACACACACACACACACACACACACACAATGACAATTACACAGAGAGTATTACATTTTCAATAAACCACATAGGCAGCAGAAATATGAGAGGTAAAGAGGCTGAGAGGCTGAGAAAGGTGCAGTATATCATATTTGGACGACAACATCAAGGGCGGTTTGTGTTTCAACCATTACCTAATTAAGATTCTCGTACACACCACTTATTCCCATTTTACAGAGAAGGAAATAATGATACTTTGCATTTTTATTGTCTGTTGTTTGGAACCTTTTTCCAAATTCTTTGTCCCATTTGCTCTTCAGAGTATCCCTATAAGGCAGGGGGGGTTGGTGGTATGACCCCCTTTTCATAGACGAAATCAAAGTTTGGCGGCCTTGTGGGAGCAGTTCATGTGGTGGCACTATTTGGAAATCCCATTTTGGAATGAGATCCTCGAGCCCTGAGGCTTGTAGGCATAGAAACCCATTTCTCTGCTTTCTGCAGTGTTCCCTGCGCTTTCAAATGGTCCCTTTCCACGGTGTAAACTATAGGGTCTTTAATGATAAGAGAATTTTGCACACGGATAATCAGAGGAACACCTTGACAAACAGGCAAATCAAGAAAAACACCCTGACCTTGACGGTGGGGTCCTGGAGGGCTTCAGGCCAGGCAGCGCCTCAGTGACTTAGGAGGACTTACGGGAAAAGGAAGGAGCAGCCTGTGTGCCAAGAGAAGACTGACGGCTCGTGTACAGACAGACCCGCAGGTCCGCTGATACTGTCACCGAATGGCCCTGCCTCATCTCCAAGGTAAGTACACAGCAGCAATGCAGCTACTTTTCTATACACATAACTGCTGTTGCATAGTGCCCTCTTTTGACATCTTATTAAATTTCCTCTTCTGGGCTATTATTAACATTCATTTAAGCCTGCTTTTTCAGCCTTTTGAGCTGTGTAATATTACCAAAAGTTGTGTTTGTTTGTTTCCTGGAGGAGTATGCCTTGGTTAATAAAAAGAACGTCTACACTATTTATCATGTAGCTTCTGATTCTTAAAGAGCACTACAGTGTAGTGCTGTACATATTGGGAATATGTCACCTAGCTGTTTTGTTCAATGAAATGCCACCCCCCCCCAATCACACTATAGATTTACTTTTGAAATGTCACCTTTCTGGACTTCCCTTGAACTTAAAAAAATTTTTTTTAAAATCTCAACATAAAATTTTATGAAAGCTGCCTAAGGCAAACAAAAAGTGTTCTTTAAGCTTTACTGTGGAATGTCAATTTCAGTGACTTTGTTTTTCTTATTTTTCAGCTCTTAATGGAAGGAAGGCACAGAATAAGAAAGCATTAAACATTAGACTTAGAGTCATCATTGTGTGAGAACTTGAAAACAAGAGAAGTGGAACGAGTTCACAATGAGACGTTTTGCACACCTGACAGCTTTCAGTCAAAACTACTTGGTTTGTCTAAGAAAACATTTCAAAAGAAGGCAGCACGCTCTCCATATATTCTTGAGTCAGTCCTGGAAGAAATTTTTCAAGTGAAAACACAGGCTCTAGTGCAGTACTTGGCATATAGCAGGTGTTCTATAAATATTTGTTAGAAGGAGGGAGATGCTTGGTAAAACATGCTCTGCTGGGTTCTAGGTAGTACCTTAGAGCAGTGCTTTCTAACCTTTAACGTGCAAAGCAACCATATTCTGATTGAGTTGGTCTGAGGTGGGCCTGAGACTCTGCATTTCTAACAAGATTCTAGCTGACGCTGATGCTCCTGGTTCAGACCACACCTTGAGTAGCAAGGCCTTAGGAAACAGCTCACGTTTGCTAGGTGGGAATGTGTACTGCGTTTTCACTCTCCTTTCCAAGGTTTTATAATATTTTTATATCACTTTTATAATGAAAAAATAAATTTGCATTAAAATCCCAGCTAAGAATTTGTAAGTATTAGAGAATAATTTTTCTGTCACATAATGTAATGGAAACCAAATTATGAGTGGGATGTTTATACTATGCCACAATTGCTTTGGGAAAACCATATAATTTTAAAATAAAAATTAATATTTACAATTTGGATAGTTAATATTTTCTTACATACTGTCTTATGAAATTTATCAGAGAGGAAACTAAATTAATAGAAGGACTGAAATTTTAAAACAAGTCAATTTTAATTAGCAATTACCACCAAGGGAGTGTTTATCATGTACAAATCATTTTGATAGGTGCTAGGAATGGAAGAAAAGTTAATAAAAGTTGGTAACTGATGAACCTCAGATGATATATAATCCAGGAGAAAAGAGAATCAAATATGTGAATTACAAAATTTAACATGAGGCTGAATGAAGGGATAATAGAGGTACATGTGGAGGACAATAAAGAAGTATATATTTGATGGGGGAAGGGCCACAGGATGCATTATTAGAGGAGGTGACATTCAAGCCAGGTCCGGAATTCTGAGAAAAGTTTCTGCAAGTGGAAGATGGGTGGAGGGTTTTGGCGTGGGAAAGAGACTGTGTAGCTGAGAAAATGTAAGCAAAGCTATGACAATGAATGGGAGATGTGAGAAACAGAAAACACACAAGAGTGGCAGCACGTGGGATATGTGGGAAATACAACTCATTTACTCTCACTGAACCATCACAAGAGCCCAATGAGTTAGCTACTATTCCTATCCCCATTTTACAAAGGACACTGAAGCTTAGAGGCTACATAACTCTGCCCGAGAGCTAATAGCTGGTTAGTGGCAGAGCTGTGACTCCAGTCTCTTGATCATTGTGCCAGTGGCTTCTCATTACGTTACCCATTATTTTTGTAAACCTGGTAAAGGATGTTTATGACCAAAGTACATTAAAGAGTTTGAACATTTTTTTTCCTATGGATAAAACGGGCCATTGCAGATTTTTGAGAAGGGGAGTAAAATGATTGACATTGTATTTTAGGAAGACAACTCCGGCATAATGAAAAATTGTTGGAGAAATACAACAATTTCAGGTAGATCATTGAAATCGGTTATCTAAGCAGGAAAAAAGTGAGAAAGCGTGCAGAAGCTCTGGCACACAGAGACTCAATGCATGGCCTTCTAAACTATGGTGTTTGCCTCTTCTTTCCCACTTCTTATCTCCAAGGATCTATGACTCTAAGGCCCAAGTGGACAGCCTGACTGTCTCTGGAATTATTTTCATCACTTGAAAGTCTCACCAAATTGTTCATCCATTTTTATTATATGCAACCAAACCTGTTTCTATGAGTACATCTACAAATTTTGTTTCCCTTTCTGGAAATGTTTTTCTCCATTACTTGATCAAGGACCCTATTGAATTCCTGAAGAGGTGACTGCAGTCTTTACCCTTTCTTGGAGGCTACATTATATTCTGGAAATTTTTAAGATCGTTCATTTTCATATGAATCATTTCATAAATGAGTACTGATGGTCCCAGAGCAAGTCCCTAAACAGCTTTCCATCTGGACATGTCTGGTTGGCAGGGCAAGATGGCCTGGATTTCACTTGACTGAAGGCACCCTCAAAGCTTCAGAGGAAATGCACTGACTTAATGAGACTGTGGCTGGGCTGTCTCTGGCTCCACACCTAGGACCCTGTGCTGACTTCCCTCCCAGTCTGTGTGCTAGATGGGAAAGGAACAGACCTTGAATAGCATTAGAACTAGACACGTGTTTGTTCCAGGGA
Organism: Stenella coeruleoalba; assembly: GCF_951394435.1. Taxonomy (NCBI): domain Eukaryota; kingdom Metazoa; phylum Chordata; class Mammalia; order Artiodactyla; family Delphinidae; genus Stenella; species Stenella coeruleoalba. The sequence goes on from NC_137150.1 coordinate 86,648,032, forward strand.
CATTGCCTGGAGATGAGAGAGTTTGTACGATGTTTTGAGTTCCATAGCGATGTCCCATTCACAATTTTTTTCCTGGCTGGAGGGTGTGGGGAGGGTGAGGAACTGAAATGAGGAGCCAGATAAATGAAAGATGAGATGGGAGTGTAAGCCTGCTTTGTTTCGTGCCTCATAACAGCAGAGTTTATCTCTACTCATTCCCAACCTCCTTTCCCCAATTCAAGCCCCCCAGACTATGTGATAAAGGATCAGAGTAGAATGAGGAAATGTCACCAATATGGGTGGTGCTGGGAAACATGATGATAGCAGCAACAACTACTCTGAGGAAGAGTGACATCATCGTAGCAGCCAGGGCTATTCAGGAGCCTCCATGGAAAGGGAGGTCACCAAGCATAATGCCTTGTGAACACATATGATATACCTCAGACATTCCTGACATCAGGAATGAGTCAGGAGCTGGTGGTCAGTTATTTTATGGATTAGGGCTAGAGCCAGAGACCACATGGTTGTGACCCAGATCCTGATCATACCCAGGTGAGTGTCTTTAAGAACCTGAGTAAGAAAGCAGCAGCAGGGCTTCCCTGGTGGCGCAGTGGTTGAGAGTCCGCCTGCTGACGCAGGGGACGCGGGTTCGTGCCCCGGTCCGGGAAGGTCCCACATGCCGGGGAGCGGCTGGGCCCGTGAGCCATGGCCGCTGAGCCTGCGCGTCCGGAGCCTGCGCTCCGCAACGGGAGAGGCCACAGCAGTGAGAGGCCCGCGTACCGCAAAAAAAAAAAAAAGAAAGAAAGCAGCAGCAGCTAAAACAGGAAGTCGTCATATGTGGCATCACCTCATGCCCACCCAGTATTTGTGGCCCACAACCGGGATTCTGTCATGAAACAAGAGTGAATGTAGTAGTAACAGCCCTAAGATTGTTCCTGCAGATGTGAAAGCTTGGTGATCAGGAAGATCCTCGGAGCTCCTCTGCCTTTTTTTTTTTTTTTTTTTTTTTTTTTTTTTTGCGGTACGTGGCCCTCTCACTGTTGTGGCCTCTCCTGTTGTGGAGCACAGACTCTGGACGTGCAGGCTCAGCGGCCACGGCTCACGGGCCTAGCTGCTCCACGGCATGTGGGATCTTCCTGGACCGGGGCACGAACCCGCGTCCCCTGCATCGGCAGGCGGACTCTCAACCACTGCGCCACCAGGGAAGCCCTCCTCTGCCTTTTATAGCTATTAGACATCAAGTGTTTCTGGTATATTTAAAGATTTCCTTTAACAACATAGTGTTGCTATAATACTTTTGAGAGAAGCTAATAACAAGGGTTGATTGTAAAATTAGTTTAATGTACATTTATTCCTTCTAGCACACCATATTCCTGCACCCTCTTCTATTCCCCCTTCCCACCCACCCCTTTCACCAAAAAAAGGTAACTGAGAGAAGCTCCAGGCCTTTATTTTTCCAGCTAGTCAGCTGCAAAGTGCCTGATCTAATATGCTATGGAGCCACCTTCTGGTAGTAAAGGCACACTTCACACACACAGTAAGTACGTTTCCCTTCCTTTACCCTAAAAAAAAAAGTTTCCACATCACCATCACCAATAGGAACAGCTGGGAGCTTATGTAAATACAGACTCCTGGGTCACACTCCAACCCTACAGAATCAGATCCCCTGGGGGTGGCATCTTTCTTCTGTCTTTAAAAAAAAAGCTCCCCGAGGGATTTTTATGTCCCACATGCTTTAGATCAAGACCTTGAAATGTCAATCAATTTCTCTTAAAAAAAAAAAAAAAAGAATAGGTAGAATGACAGGTCTTATCCACGTTGTGTATAAGTTTAAGTAATCAGAGAAAAATAGTTCCATTTCACCGGCAGGAACACGGAACTGCTCTCTTTACTTACCCCACCCCAAGGTTCTTGGAATATGAGAGTGATATCAGCTGTCAGGAGAACTGTATGTACTAGCATATATCTTCATAATTACTTGACCTTCCATCGCAATTAGAATGACCTCTGTACATTTGTTATTCATTTAGCAAATAATGACCTGATTCTGCATTTTGCGTTGCTGAAACCAGTTGGAAATACCATGTTGCCACATCACCCAAGCAGTAAATAGCACGTTAATTGAGAGCAGATATTATCATTCTTTCCCAACTTTATTATTAAAATTACAAGTTTGCAGAAACAACTTCCACCAACACAAATAATTCTTTTTTTTTTTTGCACTCTAATCCTAGGTTTATTCAACACAATTCTTTTCTCTACACAACAAAGTACAAACACAATATTATCTAAAATGCTACGAAACTCAAAACAGGAAATGTATAGTACTGATTGTACAATAAAAGCCAAAAAAGCAATGTACACGTTGCCAAAGTAACCTGCACGTGAAGACCAACACAACGGGGGGTTCTGTGATGACCCGACAGAGCTGGCTCTCAACTTACCAGTTTCAGAGAGAAAGGGAGACGTGGGTTTGTCTGTGTGTGTGTGCACGCACATGAGTACACGTGAAAAGAACCATTTTGGGTATTTGGCCCTAGAGGTCAGAAGAGGACTCGAGCAGGGGAGCAGGGCCAGGCTAACAGGAATGGCAGCTGCATAAAAGCACACCCTTTCCTGTGGGACCCCGAGGCCAACAGGTTAGGGCACGACCAGCCCACCAGATGGGCCCCACGTCATCTGTGGAACGGGAAAACATGCTCCCAGGCTGGGGCTGTACCACCGCCTGGAGCACCCTGCTCATCCCTGCTAGCTTTGCCACTAAACTGACTCTCAAGAACTAGAAATGTGGAAGCTTTCTAGCCAGAAAACCGGAGGGCATCATTATAAGCACGACCCCAAACCAACAACACTCCTGCAGCCGGAACTCTGCCACCAGGGGAAATGTAGCAATTACTGCCTTCACCTTCGAAGCCTGCCCCTGAGTGAGGGATTTCTTTCCTACTGATCCTCCTTCTGCTAGAAAAGTGACAAAAGTGAGTTGGATGGGATACAAGTCACAGGGCAGAGCTTCGGTGGCCCTGCTTATCGGGAGGAGTTGGAGCTGGAGCGGCTCCTGTGGTGGCGGCGGCCAGGGGAGCGGGATTGCCAGCACACAGGGGACCTGCACCGAGGGGAACGTGACCTTCGTCTCACCCGTGGGGGTGACCTGCGCCCCCTTATCTTTAGAGCGATCCGTGGACGTCTCATCAGAGCGGTCTTTGCGTTTGGTAGGAGAAGGAGCCATCTTCCCGCCGCCGCGACCTCCTCCCGCTCCTAATTCTTTTTAAAAAAACAAAGGAAATAAATTTCAAAGTAAATATAAATAATGAATCGTTAGTGTTTTTCCCTTATCCACTCTCTCAATGTTAGGTTACAGTCAAAACCCTTAGTATGTTTCTTGGACTTTCGAGGATTTGGTTTCAAAGAGTTCTGATCTGCTTAAGTCTCTGCAGCTAAGTCCCCACCTCAGCCACATGTCTTGCTGCACCCTTCCTAAACTCTGCCCACAGTTCCTGCTTCCTTTTAGTAGCAAAAGTAGAGAAAGTAAAGTTTATCCCACATGTCCTTCTGTTTCAGCCAAGTATAAGGAAGAATGTTCTAGAAGTCCGAGTTAGGCATAATGAAGTAGGGAGGAAATGAGTCCCTATGACTCCAAGCTGAGTTTGGTAACAATAAGACAGTAAGGTGCTGGAAGCATCGATGGAAGACTGAACTACGCAGCTTTACGGTCTTTCCAGCCATATTCTGTTTTTTCCCTCCACCAGCTGTAAAACCGTATCTTTACACGCTGAAGCCATTCCTTCCTCTCCTCTTTATTACACTGATTTACTCAAATCTTTGACTTCTTTTGATGCGCCTGGGATAACGGGAACATCTCTTCTATAAATACGGAACTGATATTCTAAAGTCATGCTGCTACCAGCAAAAACTTGAGTTTTGGTTTCGGGAGTAGTTTTCTAATAAAGCCTTTATATTGGTTATACACTGTAGCCTCTGGGACAGCTCAAAATTTTCTCTACCCCCCTCCCCACGTTCAGCACCCAGGATGAGATGCTCCGACCTCAGGAAGCTAGTCTCAGAAAACACTTAGTGGAGTTCTCAGCATGGGGAGCGTGAAAGGCCAAGATGGGAGTCACTTTGGTGCCTCCAACACCTCCATGGTGGTAGGACTGATGTGTGTGGTCCTAGGGCAGAACTCCCCGCATCTCCACCTGAGATGTCCTAACCCTGGACAAGGGTAACTTCACACTGCCCGGAGCTCCATATGGCAAGCACTTATCCTGGCATTTCTTTCAAGTTGCATTTTTTTTTACAAATTCATTTAAATTTTGTTGTATATACAGACAGCTCATACAACTCAATAGCAGAAAAACAAACAACCCAATCAAAGGGTGGGCAGAAGACCTAAGAAGACATTCATCCAAAAAAAGACATACAGATGGCCAATAGGCACAGGAAAAGATGCTCAACATTGCTAATTACTAGAGAAATGCAAATCAAAACTACAGTGAGGTACCACCACACACTGGTCAAAATGGTCATCAAAAGAAGTCTACAAATAACTAATGCTAGAGAGAGTGTGGAGGAAAGGGAATCCTCCTACACTGTTGCGGGGAATGTAAGTTGGTGCAGCCACTATGGAAAACAGTACAGAGATTCCTCAAAAAACTAAAAATAGAGTTGCCATATGATCCAGCAATCCCACTCCTGGGCATATATCTGGAAAAAACCACAATTTGAAAAGATACATGCACCCCAGTGTTCACTGCAGCACTATTTACAATAGCCAAGACATGGAAGCAAACTAAATGCCACTGACAGATGAATGGATAAAGAAGATGTGGTACATATAAATGCCACTGACAGATGAATGGATAAAGAAGATGTGGTACACATATACAGTGGAATACTACTCAGCCATAAAAATGAGTGAAATAATGCCATTTGCAGCAACATGGATGGACCTAGAGATTATTATACTAAGTGAAGTAAGAAAGAGAATGACAAATACCACTTGATATCACTTATATATGGAATCTAAAATATGATACAGATGAACTTATTTATGAAACAGAAACAGACTCAGAGAACAGACTTGTGGTTGAGGGCATTCCAGTCAACAGAGGTGTTCACAGCCTGCATTTCCTTAACTGCAAGTTTTGATTTGACCATTACACCAAAGCAACACAGCAGACTAAAAAGTTTGGCCTCAGTAATATAGAATATCTTCAGATTAAGTATTTATTGAATAAACACACATTGCTCAAGCTGTTTACTAAAAATTTGGAGAGTTGAATAAAGTTCTCTAGGAGAAGAAGGGGAAGTGATTGCTGAGTCTTCTGCCCCCCACTCTGCCTGGGGAGTCCCCAGTAGGAAGGCTGACCCGGAGCTTGCATCCACCACTGCCCTGTGTGCGGATCTTGCCCCAGGGACTGCTTTAACTGTGAATTGTTTCCACAATTTCTACTAAGGTGTCAACAGAAAACACTGCCTAAGGCTTTGAGTAGGAGCTGCAGTTTCTTTCTTGGGTGAATTCTGGAGAGACAGCTTAAGTCTCCTTCGATATAAAATAGTTTAATGGTGAGAGGAAAAGTTTGCCCTGGAGTTTTGGGGAAACCTAAGGGCTCTCTTCATTTCCTTAAGAAAGAAAAATTGATTGAAGTTTTGGTGTGTCCCAGCCAGTACCTAAGGCAGAATAAGTGAGACCCAGAAATGAAACAAAAACAGTGAACTTGCAGGATTAATCCTCATTTATTTTCACCTGAACTTTGAGATTAAATAACACTCAGGGACAGAGAAAGAAAGCTCTTCCAAATAAATAGATCTTTGCATCTTGTCATACTAAGGGCTGCAATGTTTAAGAAAATAGGCTGGTTTTGAGTCAATTAACTAATATTTACTAGGGTCTTACTTAAGTACTTTTTTTCCCCTTAAACTTTCTATTTGGAAATAATTTCAAACTTTGAAAAAGTTTGCAAAAAGAAAAAGAGTAAAGGGCTTCCCTGGTGAAGCAGTGGTTGAGAGTCCGCCTGCCGATGCAGGGGACACGGGTTCGTGACCCGGTCCGGAAGGATCCCACGGCTGGGCCCATGAGCCATGGCCGCTGAGCCTGCGCATCCGGAGCCTGTGCTCCGCAACGGGAGAGGCCACAACAGTGAGAGACCCGCGTACCGCAAAAAAAACAAAAGAGTAAAAAAAAACTTCCACATATTGCCTTTACCTAGATTCATCTATTGTTAACATTTTTATCATCTGCTTTTCTCACTCTCTGCATGTATATGTACATATGCATGAATGTATCTATGTGTGTATGTGTATTACATATACATGTGCACATACCCACTAGGAGTAAGTTATGTATACATCATGGCCATTTACCTTAAATACTTCAGTGTGCATTTCCGAAGAATAGGAATATTCTCTTACTTAACCACAGCAGAGTTACCGATACTTCTTTATCTAGTCTTCTGCCCCTATTCTAGTTTTGTCAGCTCATCTGACAAATGTCAGATCTGATTTGCCAGATTAGTCACATCTGATTTGCCAGATTTCCTTTGTAGCTTTAATCCCCCTCCAGTAAAGGATCCAGTCTAGAGCAAGATAGTGCAATTAACTTGCCATGTCTTTTTAGCTTTCTTTAATCTGGATTTTTTTTGCCTTTAGACACTCCTTATTTTGTCTATTTGATGTTGCTTTGTGACTGGATTCAGTTTATTCATTCTCTGCCTTAATACTGCAAAGGGAATATTGTGTCCTTCCGAGGGTATCACATCTGACAGAGCAAGATGTCCATTTGTCCCTCACAGATGTTAATTTTGACCACTTGGTCGAGTTGTCTAATTTCTCCACTATATAATTACTGCTGCTTTTTACCCCCTTGCAACTAATAAACATACTTCAGGGAGACCATTAGAGACCATGCAAATATCCTAATTGTCATCAAAATTTCCTCCTTATTTAGTATTTGTTGATGAATCTAGCCTGATTCAATCTTTACTATAATGATTACAGAATGATGACTTTCCAACTCCAGCATTTCTGTATTTACCAGTCAGCTCGAACATCCTACTGTATGCAAGAGCCCTCTCTTTCTCCTCCCTCCCTCCCTCCCTCCCTCCCTTCTCTCTCTCTCTCTCTTTCTTTCTCTCTCTCAATGTCTCTCTCTCTCTCCCTATGTATCTGTCATCTATTACCGGTACAGATTTATGAATTCTTACTTTTTTTCAATGGCTTCTAATTCATTAGTATACTTCATTATATTAGTGCTTAAACTGCCCTAGATTTAGCCAGTAGGAGACTTCAAGCTGATTCCTGAATCCTTCTGACATACCCCCACCATTTTTGGGAATATGTTCTTATTTTCTGAAATAACAAGATATTCCAACATCAGACATTCCTCTGGAAAGTTCTGATTCCTTTCAGCATGAAATTATATTAGTGAACAAGATACTAGTGCCAGTTGTGCTTATTGCTACTGGAATATCTTTGCTTCTTGGTCCATCCAAAAGACAGATCTGGGAAAAATAGGTGTGTATATATACATACAACACACACACACGCGCGCACACACACACACACACACACACATGATTGAAATTACCACCACCAATAGGGACAGATGGATATCATATTATATAAATTATATTTATATAAATATAATTTTTTCCTTATCTTTCCCTCTTTCTTACACAAAGTAGCATATTATATACTCTTTGCACTTTGCTTTTTTCCCTTAACACTATCTCCTGGAAATCACTCCATATAAGTCAATAGAGATTTTCTTCTTTCTTGTTTTTACTGCTGTACAGTTTCCATTTTGTGTATTTAGTATATTCAATCAATTTCCTATGTTTGGACTTTAGTTTTTAGTACTTGGGAATTACAAATAATGCTGCCAAGAAGAATCTTGTGCATATACAGTTTGATATTGTTAGAAGGGAGCATCAGGGCAAATTCCTGAAGAGGAATTGCTAAGTCAAAGGATAAATTAATACGTAGTTTTGTTTGATATTGTCAGTTCCTTTCCACAGTGGTTGAACCATTTTGCATTCCCTTCAGCAAGATAGGAAAGTGCCTGTTTCCCCATAGCCTTGACAACAGAGCATGCTGTCAAACTTCAAATTCTTGACAAGTGATTGGGGAAGAAATAATGTCTCAATGAATTTTAAATTTGCATTTCTTTTAATATGAATGAATTTGAAATTTTTTCAAGTGTTTAAGTGTTATTTTCAGATCTTTTTTGTGAATCACTGGTGTCATATCTTTGGCCCATTTTTCCACAGAATTTTTCAGCTTTTTTATCCTCAACATTTGTAAGTTCTTTATCAATTTGCAAATTCTTTATCACCCTTTATTCGTCATATATGTTGTGAATACTTTCACCTAGTTTATCATTTGCCTTTTCACTTTGCCTTTTTTTTTCCATGCAAATTGTTTTTATTTTTAAGTAGTCAGATTTATCCATCTTCCCTTTCATTACATCTGGATATATATATATTTGTATAGTTATAGTTGTAGTAATTGCCATTGTATGTATATAATTTTAGTATAGTATATATTATGGCACATGTCTTTATGTATATATTCTATAGTATATGTGTGTATATATATAACTATATAGTTATAATATCTATACACTATAACAATAGTGTATATATGTACATAAATATAGTATAGCTATATATAAATAGATATAGATATGCACACACATGTATATATGGAGCTAGGGAAATATCCCATTTTCTCAAGAGTTTTATTAGAAATGGGTGTTGAATTTTGCCAATGGCTTTTAAAGCATTTATGGCGATTAATCCTATACTTTTCCTCCTAAACTCTATTTATATGGTGAATTAATTTAAGAGATTTTTCTATTAGTAAGCCCTCCTTGCATTCCTGGTATAATCCTTAGGTAAGGTTTCAAGTTCCATCACTGTCTTAGATGTCAAGGTCTCTACTGAAGTGCCTTTGCTCTATTGACGCCCTCTCTCTGAAGGCTTTTAAAAATATTTCTCACACTCTGTCCCCGAAATGATACCCTCTTCTTTATTCTTTTCACTTCTTTGTACATACTTTTATTTTCAGATGTATCACTCTGTACTGTATTTATTTGTTTAGAATCTGTTTCTCCCATTAAACTCTATACTCACTGAAGGCATGGAGTGATTCTAAGAACTTTTTTATATCAGTTTCTTGAGTGTGAACTCTACAGACCCTAAACTGGCCATTCAAAAGAGGTACTCAGGGGACTTCCCTGGTGGTGCAGTGGTTAAGAATCTGCCTGCCAGTACAGGAGATACGGGTTCGATCCCTGTTCTGGGAAGATCCCACATGCCGCAGAGCACTAAGCCCATGCACCACAACTACTGAAGCCCGCGCGCCTAGAGCTGGTGCTCCGCAACAAGAGAAGCCACGGCAATCAGAAGCCCACGCACAGCAACAAAGAGTAGCCCCTGCTCGCCACAACTGGAGAAAGCCCACGCGCCGCAACGAAGACCAAATGCAGCCCCCCCCAAAACAAGAGGTACTCAGGAGCAGTGTTTGTCACACTTTTCCATTAACTAGCAGCAGAAATTAAAATAAATTCCTATTTATAATTATGTCAGGTTCAGATCTACTAGGCATTAAAGCATGTCCATTTGAATCAGGGCAACGGCTTTATGTACAAGAAAAATCCAATGCAACCCAATTACTTATGAGAGTGGAATTATGCTGATCCCAAACCAGTGGTACAAAAACAGTTCTACCACAGATAAAATTCTCAAATCCCCACTTCTCTTCCCATTCAGCATTATCGTGTATTTATGTCTTCACAAGAGAAAGTTCAGAATAGAGAGGTTAACATTTTTTTAAAATAGATTTTGTTTTTTAAGATAACTTTTAGGTTCACAGCAAAATTGAGTGGAAAATACAGAATTCCCATATTCCCCCTGCCCCACCCCACAGTCTCCCTCACTATCAACATCCTGTGCCAGAGCAGTATGTTTGTTACAATCAAGGAACCTACACAGACATATTATTATTACCCGAAGTCCAAACTTTACATTAAGTTTCACCCTTGATGTACCTTTCATGGGTTTTGACAAATGTATAATGGCACGAATCTGCCATTATGGTATAATCAGTACAGTTTCACATGTCTAAGAAATGTTAACTCTCTATGTGGTTCTCAGGTCCACCATCAAATTTCTCTTCACAATTCATGTAACTGTTTTTCCGTCCACTCCACCCTGCCTTACCAGCACCTCTGAGTATCTTCTAGCAATAGCTGAATGGCTTTAACACTGTGATCAGTTTAGTTTGGTGGTATGACTTTTTTGGACGGTAAATGGGGAGTCGTCTGACAGAACTCAGGGCAAATGCAGGTACATTCCTGCCATTTACCAAGGGTAGCTGGATGCGGCCCCCTCCATGTTCTCTTCTTTATGTTGTGATCTTGGGTTTGTTACTCTTCCCCCTTGTTTTCCTCAGTATCCTTCCTTATAATCACAATCTCACAGAGCCTTTGAGCTAACATGAGGGATCTGAGTGAGCAAACCAGATAAAGAATGTAACCGAGGTTAGGAGGGTACAAAGATGTCGGCTGGGGAGAAAAATTTAGATTCTATTGTTCTCATTCCTTTGTTAATCTGCACCCAGCTAATGTCTAGACCCATCACAGAAGCACTAGACAGGGTTTAAGAGTAATTTGAAAAGTGTTCCTTGGTCCCGACCTTGCCTAAGTTCATATTTGCCTGCTCTCTGGTTACATCTTCCTGGCTGGAGCCTGCAGCCTTGCTGGTAGTCACAGAATCCAGGAAAAAAAACAGCTTTGCCAGAGCTGAGAAATAAAATGTTCTGTTCCCACCATTTCACCATGTGTTTCTGGCTGGAACTTCAGCTCATTTCTGCCAGTTAATGTCTTTTTCTCTCAAGAGGGTAACTTTCACTCACCATTTCAGCTGTCTCTGCTGGACACTCAAGCTTCAGCTGGTTGACATAGCCATGACTGCTGTTGTCAAAAACTCAGGCTATGTCCGTCATCCCTCAAAGAACAAAGTTTCTGTGTTTCTGCAGATTCAAGTTCAAGTCAAAGCCATTCTCCTAAATCAGGGTGCCAAGGGGGCTGCGTTCGAAAACCTCTCCCCTTCCTCAGAGCCTCTGAGACAATGTTCTTTCCACTATCTCTGGCCTTGGTTAGTTTCTTTAAACTTTCTTTCCAGCTTTTGATCTTGATTAGTTTCTTTTCTCTTTTCATTTCCTAGTCTTTGTTTTTTTTTTTTTTTTTGCATACTTTCCTGGCCCTCCCACCCCAGGGGCCAATTATTTCTGCTTTTCTTTGTTTTCTGTCAACAATTTTTGGAATATATTACCTGGGCATTTAAAAAAATCAATATTTACTTAAGTGCACACAAAAACAGCTCTTGTATATAGTAAAAGGAGATACCAAAGCAGTTAAATATCATGATATAGTGGAGACTGATCACACTCTGGACTGGAAATCAGAGAGCTGGGTCATCATTCTGACCCTATCACTTCTAATTATGTAACCTTGGAAAGTCAATCTCACAGAGTCTCTAGCTCTTTATTTGTAATATGACCTCTAATGTCCATCGTAATCAAATATTTTATGATTTTAAAGACTTACACTGCAAGGTTAATTTGGTCAAGCTGACCGTATGTTCATCAGTTAAAACAAAACTTAAGCTTAATCAAGGGAAAGACTATTTTGATTAAGTTTGATTTTCTCTCTCACCCTAGGCACTTGCATAAGACCTAAATATGCCTACCTCTAGACTTATGCATATAGGTTAACTTTTGCTACAACAATGCTGTGTAACTGTCACACCATTTAATAATGCACATTTGGTTAGGCTGGAGGTTGGTTGGTCTAAATTGGGCCTGGCTTGGGTGGTTCCGCTCTAATCCATGAGTCTCTCATCCTCTTCTTGGAGCCAGCAGTCTAGCCTAAAATGTTCTTCTTATGGTAATGGCAGAGAACAAGAGAGTGAGTCCAACCATACAAAGACTTTCAAGTCTTGGATTAGTCAGGTCCATGGTATTTCATTGTCCAAAGCAAATCATATGGCCAAGCCCAAAGTCAAGGGGTGCTCATGATGCAGGTGGGCAAAGAAGTGAATATTTCTGAACAACAATGTTATATAACACACTGTGCTTTGGAAATGAGTGATGAAAATGCTTATATATGGCTTCTTCTCAGTGAAAATGAAGCCTATGATGAAGACATGCAGAAACCTTAGGGATTAGAGTCCAGAGTTGCTGGTTTGAGACAGGATCTATGAACTTACTTGCACACAATTTTAAGGTGCAGGTAAAAGTGTCATTTTAGTCAAATGAGAGAGGTTAAGATCATAACACTGCCTGAAAATCATCTAGAGTCCTTCTATTTTGCAGAAAATTCCTCTGAATCATGGAATGAGTATCCATCCATGAATGAGCAACTGTTCACTCTATTCAAGCTGGAGATGAATTTGCAAATGTTGACCAGAACTTACTTATAAAACCAGAAGAGGCCACTTCAAAGAGATGGCTAAGACTAAAACATCATGAGACACTTGCCATGTGATAGATTGAACAATTACATGACGTATGTTGTACTGTACAACTGTCTATCCCTTTACCGAAACAATCTAGACATCCTCCAACTTGGCCACTTTTTACCCAATACTTCTACACATATTTATGTCTTCTAATGAGACAGTAAAACAAAACCAAATGGTTATCCTCTTGTTCATCCCATGTGCAGGAGCCCGGACTGAGCATGATGGGAGGAAGAGTGAAGAAAGACTGGAACTGGGGTTCTTATGCAAGGTATTCTGTTTTCCTCCAGTGAAAATAAACAACTGAATTTCAGTACAAAGACTAATTGCACTTTCCCATTATTTGGAACTCTCGCTAGAACTTTCACATTTTCTTCTTCTTGTAATTTTCCTAGGGAATGCAACAAACCTCAGAGATTATCATAATTTTGGCAAATAGCTTAGAATGTTAGCAGATGCCCCAAAGAGAAGAGGATCATGTATGGACATAAGCTTGAAACCCTTGTCATCCCCTCAAAGAATTAAAGTGAAACATAAAAACACTGCAAGTATTTTTTAATGACAGCAGCCTAATTTGCACTTCTTACATAAGCAAGAAAATCCCTGCAGATAGCATTAGGTGTGAGCTTCACATAGCCTCTCACTCTTGCTTAAATTTCCAGCATGTGCAGATGAAAGAGGGTGAGTTGCTGGGAAAACAGGTCATTCAATTCTGACACCCATTTCAACTGCAGTAGAGACTTGGCTAGAGGGTGATTATATTAATAAAGCACGATATCTATCTTTTTGATAGGATTCTAGCAGAGTTTTGCTTGTGTGGCAAAGTCTCAGAGGACTAGAGTGTCTCCAGCTCATGACAAGGCAGATCAACTCCAATGGACTCTTGAATGTAGGTGTACTTGATGGGAGGTGAGGCGGCTTGAAAGGTGGAGGTCTTTCCATGCTAGGAACAAAACACGGCTCCTTCAACGCTGAGAATGTCAGGGGGTGATGTATGTATGTATAATATATTTTTTAAAGTAGAAAACAGAGAAAGTGAAAGAGACATGCTTCCCTGGTTCTCTCAGATTTTTTTCCTGGCGTAACCTGCTTTTTAGTCCTGTTATGATAGTAGCATTAATTAATATTTATGTGATACTTTATAATTTGTAAATCATTTTAATCACAGCATTATATAATTTGTATTTAGGAATTGAATATTATTGTCACCATTCCATAGATAAAACTGAGGCTCAGAGGTTTTAAGCAACTTGTTCAAAGAAACCAGACCAGCAATTCAAGCCTTTTAACCAGAACCTACACTCTCCATGGCAACTGCCTCCTAATAGAAGAAGTGTTTCTCTTATGTGGGTTAAAACATTCCTTCAGGGACAAAATTTTAAAATTCTGGGACCAAAGATGGCAGCTTTTCTAATAGTCCCTTTGCCAACCTTACCCCCAACCTTCACCCACTCACTCACTGTGTGTATACTGTGGGGAAGGATGGAAGCGGGAAGTAAACTCTCCTGAGTCTCTGAGTGGATTGGTACTGGATGGATGATGCCCACATCCCTTCTGTTTGTTTTAGTGAATATTCTTAAAGTTGTCTTTGTATAAAGTACTGTTCTATGTTAGCACAATTCATCTCTCTCTCTGAAGCACCTCAAGCACAAAGGTGAGTGTGGCATTCAGCTGTACAAATGCTCCAGCTCTCTTGATATCAGGAAATAGAGGTATATCTGTGAGCAGATTTATGTCCATGACTCAGATACTTCCAGTCTTTGTCTATCAATCCATAGTACCTTAATTTCTCCAGAGAGAGGGAGAGATTGTTTTTCATCTCTATATAACACAGACATTTGAATGCAGAACAATAAAAAAATCAATTCATATTTTCAGATTCCCGTTTTCTCATTTTAATATAAAAATCCCAACACCTATTACCTGGTTCTCTGATGCTTTAATGGAGACAATATATATATCAAAAGGTGGACAAAATTCTAAGAAATTTGCACTTCTATCTTTTATGGGAAATTAAGAATTTCTCAAGGTCACGTGGTGGCCAAAGTGTAGTATTTGGACAAGAATCCAGAATTTCTGACTCTGTTTGGTGTTTTATTCACCACAAAACACTCCTTGCCCATGGCTATAGAGTCTTCGAGGGTACTCTAAGTAGAAGGTAGAGTACATGGTCAACGTTATCTGAGACAGGAGTAGTAAGACACGTGGAAGATCAGCTCTGTGTATTCTGAGGGTCTCCTCTAGGCATGGCCTAATCCAGACTGATCCAAAGTAGCCGAGTCAGAAAAGTGAGGCTTAACCTTCCCTGTCATTTCAGAAAGATGAGTGGAGGGAGGAGAGTTTTGGAAAATATTTCAATAAGACAGAAAAGGGGTAACTCATTGCTTGCTTGCTTGCTTTTCCCCGTGGGGAAACAGGAAAAGGGCAGTAAAAGCCCATTCTGCTGAAAAGCAGGTGGAAATTTCTTAAAATTACCTTTCTCACTCAATTTCACACTTGAGCATCTAGGCCCAGCGGGGCCCAGGCAATTCAGAGATGCATGAAAATGAAAAAACTAATGAAGATTAAGAGAAAAATCAGTTTCAGTTCTCATTTCATGCCCACTGACTTGTTCCATCCAGTGAGTGCTCGAGCCTGAACAGGGAGAGGTGGGACAAAGTCGGAAGTTGTGCATCTAATCCCAACTGTGTGGTGCCGGGGAAGCTAGGTAGCCTCTCTGGGCTTCTCTGAGCCTTATTTCCTCAGTTAAATACGAGATAAATGCTAGGAATGATATTTAAAGTGCTGAGTGAATATTTTGTACTGAAAAAAGTATCTGTTCCTGCGTATCTTAGTATTGGACTCACATTTCTTTTTGGTATTGACACAATTTTCTCACTCCAAGACCAAACAGTACAAGGCAGGAAAAGAGCAAAGCTGCCACAGTCACTGGCCAGGACATTCCATCTTTGGGCTGATTAACCACAATACCTGAAAAGGGCATAAAGAGAGATGAACTTTAATGCCAAAGTTTGGCAACTGGAAGGCAGGATGAATTGAATTAGTTTGCTTACCTGAAACACGTTTTCTCCAAAGGCCATGGGGTGTTCATTGATCACAGTCATGCTCTGGGACCATATCTATGCCTTGTTCTCATATCTGTTCTTGCATTTATACAATTGCTTTTTTTCACATGAATGTCTTTCTTGTTAGAATGTTCCAGAACTGATCTTTTCTTTCTTTTTTCATTCCCCCAAGACCCTGGACAATTCCTGGCACATGGTGCCCAGTGAAATGGTATTTGTAAGAATGACTAAATAAAACTGATCATCTGTAAATTTGTTTTCCAAATTCACTTCAGTAAAGAAAACTTTATATGTAGAAATATTGATCTAGCTTTGGATTTTCTTATTCTTTAAGGAGTCATTAAATGCTTTATGGAATATTCGTGTGTTAGGAGGAGGAGGAAAGAAAAAAGCATTATAACAATTCAAAGGCCTGAAAGTCCAAAGCCAAAAAGGCCAGAGGCAATATAAATATAATATTCAGGACTGTTTTACTTTTTCTCTAACATGAAGGAAAAATTAAGAAAACAAACTCTCTTAGGAAATAAGACTGTCTGGTTCTGCCTGGCAGAGAATAAAAGGGAATGTTTATAATTATATAGTTGCTTAATTTTTTCCTTTTTAAAAAGTGTTTTATGATCACGTTAAAGATTCAAATAGCACAAAAATACAAAACTACAATGAAAAGGAAGTATCCTTACTTCTTCAGATGCCAGCTACCCACACTAGAGGCAATAACTTTTAATAGTTAATTATGTATCCTATCAGAAATTTTTTACTCATATATAAGCAAATATATGTACCACGAATATATATCCCTTCTTATTACAAATGGGGGCATACTGTACATACTGTTCTGTTCCTGGTTTCTTTCTCTTAAAAAATATTCTTGGAATACTTTTCACAGAAGTGCATAGAGGTTTTCCTCATTCTACAATATTAAATTACTGGCTAGTTCCCCAACGTATGGATCTACCATAGTTTATTTAATTGGCCTCTTAATGTTAGATGGTTAAATTGTTTCCAGGCTTTTCTTATTTCTAACAACACTCCAGTGAAATTCCTAATACATTATAGGTAGATCATTAGCTCTTCAGATTACATAAATTCTTCGGGCAAAAAGTGCATTTTTGTATCAGAATTATCTGGATTGTTTTTGTTTTTTTCATCATTTTAACTAGATTATAAACTGATTGTAGGTGGAGACTAGTTTTTTAATTGTTTTGATTGCCTCATAAAGCAAAGTTTCAAAACCTACAGGCCAAAAAACTGGATTTCAAATATTAGTTACCAAATCTCTTCTATGTTTTACGTAGTTTGGATGGCAGCCACATGATGTCATGTTAACACTGGGTATCAGTGCTGAAGATTTTTCCTCTTACAACACGTATCCAGGGATTCAAGGTCTTCCTGATGCTCATGCTACTCTAGCCCTGTCAAAGCAGACACTGAGGGTACCCTGGAAGCTCACACAGTCCTAAAATACGTAACCGTGTGGCTCATTGTATGCACAGGTGCTAGAGAGTTCACAGTAGTTCAAACCACTGGAATCTCATGATCACAAAAGAAAGAATCTCACAAGAGGTCAATTTAGGACTACACAAAATTCTGTTTTAGTGAAGTCAAGACTTACTAAGCTCTACACTGGTAATATGGTGGAATATAACATTTTACCTCCAAAGTTTTAGAGAAATGAAAGAACAAAAGGTTTTAAATAGGTCTTCTAATAGGTCTTCCATCAATGCTTACTAATTTTCTCCCAACCAAATATAGAAAATGAGACCCCTGACTTCAGGAATGTCTTGGTGGAGAAGCCGAGCTCCAATCTTGCCCTGTCTCTCAATTAGGCAGTTCTTTAAGGCACCAATAGTGAAAGATGTTAGTAGGATGTCAGTTTGCAGCTCTGCTGCTATGTGGTGTGCAGGATGGATGACGCTCCAGTAACTGAGGACTGTGTGACCCTCAATATGAAATAAACTGAGTCCCCAGGTGGAACGTTCATCATTTAAGTGGATACCTTCTGAAGGGAAAGAGTTGATTATGGCTCTGAATTTACAATCAAGATCTGTGTTGGGAGGGTCCTAACTTTATTGAATACCATGACCTCTTATGATATAAAACAAGGGATTACATTTAACATTGACAAAATTTTATTAGTTGAATTATAGGAATACTCTTTTTTTTTTTTTTTTTTTGCGGTATGTGGGCCTCTCACCGTCGTGGCTTCTCCCGTTGCGGAGCACAGGCTCCGGAGGCGCAGGCCCAGCCGCCGTGGCCCACAGGCCCAGCCACTCCGCGGCATGCAGGATCCTCCCGGACCAGGGCACGAACCCGTGTCCCCTGCATCGGCAGGCGGACCCCCAACCACTGCGCCACCAGGGAAGCCCTATAGGAATACTCTTTGTTCCAAAAATCAGATTATACTTTCACAGAACTGAAATGTTTCTCACTACTTTTTACCTGGCTCATTCTCATTCATTTTTCAGATTTTAATTTTAACTATATCCTCAGAGAATCCTTTCTTGTTCCCCAATTAAAATCAGAGCTTTCTGTTAGACTCTGGCAACACCTTGTACTATACCATAAGATGTGTCACAAATAAATTTAATTGCACGATTATTTATTTACTAAATATCCTCTATAATAGATTATAATCTTCAGGAGGCAAGTGTTTTCAATGTATACCCAACAACTGGCACAGTACCTGACAAATGGCAGGTACTCAGTAAATACTTGTTGAGTGAATAAAACATAAAAGTTTAAAAAATGGTAAACGACTCAGCAGTGATATGGATATGATTATTTTTAGTAGATCCATTGGCAGTTGTGGGAACTTCTGAAAATGCTCTGGCTGTGCTGGGGAAGGTGTCACTTAGGGATATAAAGGGGATATCTGATCTGATCCTAATGACAATCTCCACCTGGTCAAGAAGTGTAAAATTGTGATTGGACTTCACTTGCTATTAGCAAGGGCTCAATCTGAATGGCCTAAATGCTCCTAAAATATTACCTGTAAAATTTACTAAGGACCAATTTATGCAGGACTGGTATCCTAGGATCTAACAGTTACCAAAGAGTGAAACTTCCTATTGGTTTAAAGAAAACAAAGAGAAACAACACAGCACATAAAACAAAATAATATCTGCTAAAGAATCTCCATGAGAAGTGGTTATGGGAAAATGTCTGAAGTTGGTGTCATGGGAAGATGAGGCTTACCCATAGTAGCCCAGGTTATCAGAGGTCCAATGGGTCAAAAGACTGATTCTTCCCACTCTAATATGTTTGATAAGATCAATAAAAATTCCTCTGCAACATCTGAGTAGACAAATCCATGTCAACAAATCATTCCATTTTCCAATGGAAAATTAAAACTTAAAATGCACTTTAATGGATTTGGCCCCCAAATGCTATTATGTAGATTTCATTTTGAAATAAAATAGAGACAAATCTAAGACTTGTTCTCTACCTTTTTTGAGTGACTGGGAAGAATTTTGGTTCCATCCATTGTCATTTTTATCATCACTGTCGTTTTCATCAAGATGCACTTTTAAATACCTGAGATTGGCTTCGTTCTCATTTTTCCCCTCTGATCAAATAAAGCAGACCACAACCTTCCCTGACACGAAATTTTCCCTAAGTGCTCACCATGAAGTGTCGAACCTGCCCTTGAGGGGGATGAACTGTACGTCTCACTGGGCATCCATGAAGCTGCTAAAGGAAGAAGATAATGGAAAAGTTAATCTGTATAAGACTAATTATTTTATTGTCTCTTCTTGACCTTTAATTGAACCTAAAAATTCAGCACACATTAGAAGGTCCCAAAATAAAGTGGGAGTTGAGGGAATGCTTGTGGTCCAGATGTTTCTAATAGGGAAGGTTTTGATCACAGCCATTTAAAGCAGGAAGAAGAAATGGAAGAAAACACTAGGAGAGGTTTTTCCAGCCCCAGAGAGTGTGTTGTGACTGTTCTCATGTCTATCCCACAGAGGAGCTAAAAGAATGAAAGCCCAGGTGTGTTACAGTGGCCTTCAGTAAAGAAAAGATACCAATAGGACTTTTTTTTTTTTAACATCTTTATTGGAGTATAATTGTTTTACAATGGTGTGTTAGTTTCTGCTTTACAACAAAGTGAATCAGTTATACGTATACATATGTTCCCATATCTCTTCCCTCTTGCGCCTCCCTCCCACCCTCCCTATCCCACCCCTCTAGGTGGTCACAAAGCACGGAGCTGATCTCCCTGTGCTATGCGGCTGCTTCCCACTAGCTATCTATTTTACATTTGGCAGTGTATATATGTCCATGCCACTCTCTCACTTCATCCCAGCTTACCCTTCCCCCTCCTCATGTCCTCGGGTCCATTCTCTACAGCTGCATCTTTATTCCTATCCTGCCCCTAGGTTCTTCAGACCACTTTTTTTTTTAGATTCCATATATATGTGTTAGCATACGGTATTTGTTTTTCTCTTTCTGACTTACTTCACTCTGTATGACAGGCTCTGGGTCCATCCACCTCACTACAAATAGCTCAATTTTGTTTCTTTTTATGGCTGAGTAATATTCCATTGTATATATGTGCCACATCTTCTTTATCCATTCATCTGTTGATGGACCCTTAGGTTGCTTCCATGTCCTGGCTATCGTAAATAGAGCTGCAATGAACATTGTGGTACATGACTCTTTTTAAATTATGGTTTTCTCAGGGTATATGCCCAGTAGTGGGATTGCTGGGTCATATGGTAGTTCTATTTGTAGTTTTTTAAGGAACCTCCATACTGTTCTCCATAGTGGCTGTATCAATTTACATTCCCACCAACAGTGCATGAGGGTTCACACCCTCTCCAGCATTTATTGTTTGTAGATTTTTTGATGATGGCCATTCTGACCAGTGTGAGATGATATCTCATTGTAGTTTTGATTTGCATTTCTCTAATGATTAATGATGTTGAGCATTCTTTCATGTGTTTGTTGGCAATCTGTATATCTTCTTTAGAGAAATGTCTATTTAGGTCTTCTGCCCATTTTTGGATTGGTTTGTTTGTTTTTTTGATATTGCGCTGCATGAGCTGCTTGTAAATTTTGGAGATTAATCCTTTGTCAGTTGCTTCATTTGCAAATATTTTCTCCCATTCTGAGGGTTGTCTTCTCGTCTTGTTTATGGTTTCCTTTGCTGTGTAAAAGCTTTTAAGCTTCATCAGCTCCCATTTGTTTATTTTTGTTTTTATTTCCATGACTCTAGGAGGTGGGTCAAAAAGGATCTTGCTGTGATTTATGTCATGGAGTGTTCTGCCTATGTTTTCCTCTAAGAGTTTCATAGTGTCTGGCCTTACATTTAGGTCTTTAATCTATTTTGAGTTTATTTTTGTGTATGGTATTAGGGAGTGTTCTAATTTCATTCTTTTATATGTAGCTGTCCAGTTTTCCCAGCACCACTTATTGAAGAGGCTGTCTTTTCTCCACTGTATATTCTTGCCTCCTTTATCAAAGATAAGGTGACCATATGTGCATGGGTTTATCTCTGGGCTTTCTATCCTGTTCCATTGATCTATATTTCTTTTTTTTGCCAGTACCATGCTCTCTTGATTACTGTAGCTTTGTAGTATAGTCTGAAGGGTAAGCTGACATTATTGTTTGACCATGAAAACTGAAGTGTCAACAGCGAATAATCAGACCCCTGTGGTTACAGGACTTGTTAGCTTCTGGGTGAGTCCTTTAGATACATTCAGAGGCAAACCTTCCCCTTGAGTGGATGGCAGCAAATTCCAGCAGCACATAGGGCCTTTGAAATAGATATATCAACTCATTTTGTTTAGCTCTCCAACTCTGGCAAGAAAGTTCCACTTCTTGGCAGACTCCACATATCTGTACCTGATAACATGCCTATAATGTAATGTAAAGTAAAATATCTGCAGTAGTATATGGTTATAATCGGTAGAAAAACATTATGCTCATTTATTTAAAACATTAGTATACATGATTTTCCAAGCTGAATGCTTTCTTTTGTGTCAAGACCAAAACAATAAGCAAAACCAAAATAAAATAAAACAAACATTAAAACCCCCCTTAGCCTGACCCTTTCTTGGTTTCTCTCTAGATGCCAGTAGCAGTTACAGCTGCCGACAAAGGTATGTTACCAGGCCCTTTGGAAGAGCTGAAAGTCACTGCTTTCTGGGGATTGCTCACAGGACAGTCTGTGACAGCTGCTCCACTTGGGGTCACCCCCCAGGTTAGGGTGATTTTGTATATAGCTATTTTGAGTTTGTCTAGGTCTGGGAGATGTTCTTATCTTCAATATAGTTCTATGACCCTGTACATGTGATCTTGATCCTTTTTGTTGTAGACAGAATGCCAAGGTCTATAGATGACAATGGACTGGGTACTTTTTTAATGCCAATTTTTAATGTTTAAGCCATTAAGCCAGGAGTTTGATTGACACAGAGCAAAACCAACTAAAAAGAAATTGGAGCCAGGCCTGGATTTAGGTAAAATTATGAAGAAGGAAGTTTCTTCTGGATAACCTTACGGATTTTTTGCCCAATATGGTGTCTCCTTTACTTCCTACTTTTAGGGCCTGATGCCTTTATTTCTTATGTCTTCAAAGTCTGTTTGCAAGAAAGGATATGATAAATTAATTTATGCTAAGATATGAATGGTTTAACAAGTGCTATCACCTTGAGACAAATGGGTATTTAAAAATAGATTTTCTATTTTATGTTTATTATCAGCGAGTCAATATAGAACACCTGTAATGATCAGTTACATGTGGATACCAACTGTTTTTTCATTAAATACAGAGCGCCAGTCTTTTCTGGCCAATTCTGATTTTCTCCAAACAAGAAAACCAAACATAATACAATTTCAGGAGATGGTAATACCATCAGCATGATTCATCCAAATTGCAGAACTGGCAATACTTAACTTAAAATCACGTAAATTATTTGACCATTTCATAAAATTTCTTGTTGGTCTTCTGAAAACTTTTCAAGTATAAAAAGATCTCAAAATATGTGTGATAAAACTGAATTACAAAATCCACTTTGGAAAACTAGGGAGTTATTTTTCTGATTTTGGCTTTAAGATTTTTCAAAATCTGTTAAAAAGAAATAAAGAGGAAAGTGTGTTGAGAGAGGCGAAGAAAAAGCAGCTTCCAGCTGATAGACTTAACATGTCTGAAAATATTTCAGTAATGTAAAGGAAAAACTTCAAGAGCAAGAATATATTACAATTAAGAGCGTTTCAGCAAGATTAAGAGATGGGCAGTTCTTGTATTAACTGCTCCCATAGGAGAGAGGTCTTCCTGAAGAATACCAGTTTATAGAATCCTCAGTAAGATAGAGCTGGCTATCTCCAGTGATTTATCTTTCTCTAAAACCATACTTTTTCTAAAAGCTCACCCACTCCATCATTTAGATATCCAGTTTTTAGGATGTGTTAAACACTGGCTACTGCATCTGCCATTCTTAAGTCTCCTTGGGAGTCTCTCAGCAGAGTTAAATTATTATTGTCCTTTAATTGATTGAAATATTCTGTGTTCTTCAAGGTATCATCATGTTTGTTAAATATATAGGTTAATTCTCCTTTAAATTCTTTGAGAACACATTTTCATCAAAATCCATGAATGAACACTACTTTGACATTTGGATGACAAACACCAGCTTGATGGATAACATCCTTAAGTACGTCACCATTATTGGTCGAAAATATGAACATAGGGATATGGTGTAGTTAGAGTTTCTCAAATATATTCTTATATCCCTCCTTTAGCATAACATCAGTTTCTTCCACAATTCCTTTAAATTTAGCTTTTGATAAAGGTTATTTGACAAGGAGACTCTGTGAACTTAGCATACCATTCTACCATAAAAGGGTACTTTTATGGTAAAAACAAGATCACTTTGATAGCATTGTCTTTTTCCTTGAGTTGCAATAACTTTTTTTTTTTTTTTTTGTGGTACGCGGGCCTCTCACTGTTGTGGCCTCTCCTGTTGCGGAGCACAGGCTCCGGACGCGCAGGACCAGCGGCCATGGCTCACGGGCCCAGCCGCTCCGCAGCATGTGGGATCCTCCCGGACCGGGGCACGAACCCACATCGCCTGGATCGGCAGGCAGACTCTCAACCACTGCACCACCAGGGAAGCCCAGAGTTGCAATAACATTTTTTGACATTCATTTGTAACCAGCTTACAGTTCTCAATAATATTATGACATGTTAGGCATCTTTCCCTTTGTAGGAAAATCCTTACTGTCATACAAAAGTCCATAATTATCTGGTTTGGCAGCTCCTCTTTTGACAATATCACAGGTAATTTCTGGTACTCTTATAGGGTTCTTGAGGCAAACTGAACTTTTCTAAAATTCTGGCATGATTTTTACATGTACAGACTTTATATTGAGTAACCAATCTTCCTTAAGACACTCTGAGTTCTGCCCTTAATTTTGTCCTAGAACAAAGGCATAGGGTGGCAAGCAATAATCATAGATGCAGGGCTTGGACACAGAGATGTCACTGATCTTGGTCTTCTGCCCCAACTTTTCCTTCAAGGGGAATATATACTGGGTCAGCATCACCTCTTCCATCAGGATGCAAATACTGGCACCAGCTACTGTGTCCATTCTTGCCATGATCACTTAGTCCATAAATGGGACCCCCTTATGCTCTTCCTAACAAAGATGACATTTACGAGCTTTGGAAGTGTGGGGCTTGTGTACTAACTGTGAAGAACATGGAGCCCCCAGAAATTGGTATTTTAACAGAGGATCGAATTTTAAATCAGAGGACTAAATCTTTAATTTGAGGCTGACCTAATGAGGAATTAGGTGACAGAATGGGAGCAGAACAGTGTTTTAGATAAAAGGAAAATGGAAAGAGATGTGATCTGAGACATATAAGATTTTAGAATTTGAAGATAAGAATGGTGAGTTTAGAGAATCAGCATCCTGACCAACAGGGAACGGAGGGACTGAAGAGATTATGGTGCAGCCGGACACAGGGCCCAGCATCGTTGTAGGTCCTGGCATTGCTGTGTCCCTGCCATTGACCCTCAACTCCTCAACTCTAGCTTCTCCATCACCCTCTGCCTATGGAAAGTAAAAGGGGTTGTTATGAAATTATTAGGCACAACTACCAGGAACTTGAGGAGAAACAGCCAGGACCAGGGACAGGATAAGAAATGCACTTGTAAGATTTAAGAAGAATACATAAATTTTGAAGAATATGGGATGCAAGGTCAAAGAACAGAATAAAGACCTCATGTGAGATCGACAAGAGGTACTCTGAGGCCTGTGTGTGTGTGTGTGTGTGTGTGTGTGTGTGTGTGCGTACATGTGGTGACAGTGAACTTGATGATTTTGGTAATGGGATACATTGGAGGCTTAGGGACTCATGGAGACTCGTATCATTTTTCTGCTTGCCTAACTTAGACAGACAAGCTGATTTCAACGTGGCTTTAGGCTCCACTGGGCCAGATGGATGGCAGGAAAAACCAGAAAGAAAAAAGTAATTAAGCTTCAGTTTTCTCCTCCATGGCCTGATCACCTGTGTCAGGATGAAAGTGTGTCCCAGGTTGTTATTAAGCTCATACATTTTGGGTATTTAGAAGTTCAGATTTGGTATCCTCATTTCATAGATGGTTACAGTAAAATCCGCGTTACTGTTCTAGACTGAAGGAAATATGGAAGCTGAACTAGGATTAGACTCCAGCACTCTTGAATTGCAGCCAAGACCTCTTCAAGTTAATAAATAACAAAATAACAACAAAAGAATATATTAAAACATACACTAATAAATTTATTGTAAATGCAATGTACTCAGAACTTCCTTGTGACATCCAAATATATATGAGCTATACAAAATGCATGTATAAGCAAATATCCCATAGAATGTGTTCATAAATAGCAAGGGCCCTAGACACACTGCTAGTGGGTTTATTTCACTAGAAATCCATCCATTATCATTCTTTTTTTCCCTCTGAACATTTCATAAATCTATTGAAATAAACATATTGGAAGAAGAAAATCCCATTACCAATGCCTGACACGAATCTTGCCAAATGCATCATCTAATATTGGATGTCACACTGCAGTCCAATCCAATGAGTAGAAACATGTTTCAAAAACAGTTTGGGACTGAGCAATCAATATTAACTCGTTGGATCCTAATGTGCTTTTGTGAATGATTATAAATAGAGCAACTCACTGTGGGGAATTTTTTCTCTAAGCTTATGGATGAAAAATGGCAAATGGTTAACAAGATCTTCTTGCATAAATAAAAAAGTGGGTTTTCACTGCCAGGAAAAAAAATTGTTTGTTGGGTTTTAGCGTCCCTTCCTAGATTTCACAATTTCTAAGGCTATTTTTATGGTAAGAATGATAAAGAGATGTCTGAGGATAGATGAAGTTTTCAAGTGGGGAAGGACAGAAAATGTGAAGGATTACAATAGTTCATTTCATTATGAAATCTATTGAAAAGACCAAGAATATACTTGTGTAAATTAGGAAGCACTTTCAAGCAAGACCCTTTCAATTTTCTAGTTTCTGGGGCAAAAAGTACCTTGGGTGGCCTCTATGCTTCATATTGATGGGCTGCACGGGGTAAAAAGGATTTTATTCTGGGCACACATGCTATTGTAATAACAATTTAAATAAATAAAAAGCTCAAAACTTTCAATTAAACAGATCATTTCTTTTCACTGTGTGTGTGTGTGTTTTCTTCCTTGCCCAAATGTACACATACCTTTTCAATCATTCAACAAATATTCGCTGAGCACCTACTGTTGCCTGCCACTATTACAGATGTTAGAATACTACAGTGAACAACAGAAAAAGGCTTAGGTCCCTGTTCTTGTGTATCTTACATTCTAGCATAATTTCAATAGACAATCAAATAATTCAAATAAACAAAGGAAAACATCAGATGCTAATTAAAATATGGGATAATTTATGTGCAATCATAGCATAAATTTAAGTTGGAGTTCAGCTTTTTCCTATAACATTGTCCAATAAATTTTTATCCCCATTGTCACATGATCTACCTTCCCTGTAACCAAGAAGTATTAATTCATTTATTGATTCAACAATATTTGTTGAGAACCAACTCAATACCATGCACTATCTCAGGCACTGTGGATACAGGTAAACAAACAAAAAAACACTCTCATGGAAATTTCTTGTATTATAGTATCAAGAATAAAGGGTGACTACTAGTGTAGGTAGAGTTTCAGCATAGTTTATTATAAACAACTCAATTTTATGTTAACATCAATTTTATGTTTAACATAGGATAAATGTTAATCTATTAAGTATGAACTTTCATCCCCAGTCTAATACTTTTTATTATCATTTAATATCTGATTGGTAAAAAATTCCCAGCTTCTACCCTTTTCTATGTAGCTTAGTACATTTTGGCTATTGTTTTGTTTGGCTTCATAACATCCATTGAGTTATTATCTCATCCTACCCCAAACTCATACACACAGATTTTGGAATTATTAAAAATAACACTATAAATATTTACTCCCCGTCCCATCCCTTGTATGCCCATTCAAAAGCAAACGCTGCTCTGAATGTTGTCTATTACTCACTTATATATATTTTAAATTTTTATTACTTATTATGTCTAAGCCATATAGTGTTTGGTTGTACTTTCTTTTAATCCTAAAGATTATCATGGTAAGTGAAGTAAGCCAGCCAAACATCAGAGAAAGACAAACATCATATGATATAGCTTATATGTGGAATCTAAAACAATGATACTAGTGAACTTATTTACAAAACAGAAATAGACTTATAGATGTAGAAAACAAACTTATGGTTACCAAAGGGGACGAGAGGGGAGGGATAAATTAAGTGTTTGGGATTAAAATATACACACTACTATATATAAAATAGATAATCAACAAGAACCTACTGAATAGCACAGGGAACTATACTCAATATCTCATAAAAAATATGAATGTGAAAAAAGAATATATATTTATATATATCTGAATCACTTTGCTGTATACCTGAAGCTAACACAACATTATAAATCAACTTTATTTCAATAAAAATTTTTAAAATTTTAAAAAATAAAATTTACTTTAAAATATCATTCCATATATTGTCACTTGGCGTTTACTTTTTTGACTCAATACAGTGTTATTAAGATTCATTCATGCTGTCATACGTGGCTGCCGTTCACTCATTTTTCATTGCTCCATAGTATTTTATGATATGACTATATAACAGTTTATTTATCCACCCTCCTAACTATGACCATTTAGATAATTTACAGTTTTTTTGTTATTATGAGTAGTGTTTTCCCCCCAACGTTTGTGTACATATCTCCTGGACACATGTAATAACTTGTTTTCTGGGGGGTATTTATCTTGGAGTAGAAGTGTTGAATTGTCTGCTATGAAACTCTTCAGCTATAAAGCATAATGCTTAAGTGGTGGAAAGAGATGGTACCAATTATTACCCTCACCAGCAACACATAACAAATTGTATTAATCTAAATCCTATATAACACTTGGCAATTCCAGACTTAATTTTTGCAAGTTGATTATGTGTAAAATGACTTCCTGAGCTTAGTCTTCACTGGCATGTCCTGATTGTTAGAGAGGCTGAGAATCTCTACATGTTTTCTAGCTACTTGTGTTTCATCTTTTGTGATGTGCCTATTTGTTCATTTCCTACTGCTTTTTGTCTTTTTAAAACTTGGTTGGTAGGCATTCTTTATATATTCTTGATATAAAGTTTTGAACCTTTGCTAACTATATATTCTTGATCCTTTTTCAAGTATGTGTGGCAAATATCTTCTCCCAGATTATAGTTTGCCTTGTTTTAAACTGTCTTTAAGGAGTCTTTTGATGAAAAAAATGTTCTTAATATTATTGTATTCTAATTTTTCAATTGTTTTTATGGCCTTGTGTCTCTTTTTTAGCCCTTTCTTACCCCAAAGCCAGGAAGAAGTTCACCCTAATTTTATTACATGTTTTAATATTTAGCTTTTTGACACAAATATCCTAAACTACATGGAGTTTATTTTTGTGTACTGTGCATGGTGGGAGTGCATTTTAACATGTTTTTCTTATAAAAAATCAATGTTCCTGGGTCCACTTGCTGAACAGTCTCTTCTTTTTACGGTACTCTGCATGCCAGCTTTGACATACATCTAGGTTACACTGCCTTATGGATCTCTTTGTGTGCTCTCTCTTCTGATACTGCCTTTTCATTCCTGTATTTGGGTACTGAGTTCATGAGTGTCTATTACATTATCAACGTATGAGCTGAGAGAATTGTGTTACATTAAATTATAGAGCGTCATGCCCAGACTAAGAATGAAACCGTGTCATGAATTAAAGATTGTGATTAATCGAAATCTGTGAACCTGACATCCATAAAAGAGATAAAATAAATAAATTATGCTCAAAGAGCGATATTACACAGGTTCCTTTTCTCTCTTTGATTTACTTCCTAAGGACAAGTTCCTTAGGAACAGTGAGATGACTGACTGAGCCAGTGGGTATAAAAGACTTTTAGAGGTTTTCAATGTACAACTTAAATGCTTTTTAAAAAGGACATACACATTTACTCTGTGGCAAAGGGCCCGGGAGTTAAATTCAGAAGTCCTGCACCTGTGGCATCCAGGTTTCTCTTCGCTTTAGACACATCCTTTGCTGCTTCCCACCATGCTGATCTTTGTCTTGTACCACTAAGAGGCAGTATATTTCCTTTTCAAATCCTGTCAATACCTGCTAAAGCAGCATCAGCAGACCCTGCTGCTACTTGGTCAGATGACAAGTAACAAACCATTTCTGTGCCTCACACTGGGCTCTCTCTTTTCGTTTTTTTTTAGTGATATGCATATTCTAGCTAGTTCCCTCTTTCCCCAGATCTACTAATAGTTTGCTTTTTTATCTCTACTTTACTCAGATGTTGCCTTCCTCAGTAAGGCCTTTCAAGACCACTCTGTTTAGAAGGGCAGTGCCCCCTCACCCTTGATTCTCACTGTCTCCCTTCTCTGCTTTATTTTTTCTGTATCACTTATCACTATTTGTCTGTCTCTCTTCCACCAGATTTTGGAACTTAGGTCTGTTTTGTTTACAGATATATCCCTAGCAACTACAACAATGCTTTAAAAATTGTCAATGCCTTGTAAATATTTGTTAATATGATTATAAACAAAGCACACAGTAGCTGTTCAATATATGTGTTGGGTAAATGAATGAGGCCCAGAGTACTCCAAGGGACTCACAGTTACACTTACAGTATTTGGCGTCTTTCCCACTGGAGGTCCAGGAGTAGTTGAAGCCTCAGGTAGTCAGGTCGTAATTGCTGGTTGAAAGACAAAATTTTCAGAATTCCACTTTCTTGTAAGGCTGTAATTTAATTTTACTTTGATGTGCTGAATTTTTAAACTATATGACTTTGGGGAAATCTGAAATTGAAAATATGCTTTGCTACACAGGAACACTGGCTGGCATAATAAGCAAAAGTCTGTAGTTTATGTTTAATGCCAACTTGTCACTGATTTTCTTTCTTTTTCTGTTCTTGTCACCAACTCAGATCACTGGGAGTATTGTCAAGATTAACATTACCTTAAAAATCCCATGACAAATGAAAAATACAATATAATAACAAATCACCAACCCATATTTTTAAGATTACAGTGATTGGCATATCAATATAGAGTCACCAGATTATAACTCGCCACAGAGTAACTCAAAACAAAAATATCAACATCAAATGAAAAAAAGATAGCATTTTGCCCAAACCTCAATATTATCATAGCTGTAGTGTTGTGTTGTCTCTTTTAAGTCACATGAGGAAAGCCTTGCTATACTCACTTTGAGCACTTGGAGGGGTGACATTTGGAGTCGACGTAGTCACATCTACAAGGGCTGTTGAAGATGGAGCTGGATAACCTACTTTGAAAAAATATTCCCAAATTGTCATAGGTATTTACTTTCACATGTTTAAATATGCCACTATGCTTAACAAGGGTGGCATGTAGAGCATGGAGTGTTAAGAGTTGGAAAGAATCTTAGTGAATATATACTCTAATGGCTTCATTTTATAAATTATGAAACTGAGTTCAAAAGTTCTATGCTTGTGGTTATACACCCAATATTCACACTTTCAAAATATGTTGTTTTAGCGTCTACTGTGTGCAAGACTATTCGACATGCAATGAACAATGAAGACAAGGTCCTCACCCTCATGGAACTTATCTTGTAGTGAATCTTCACAATTGTATATAATAGTTTCACATACTAAATATGGTTTCATATTTACTTCAATTCTTAGCTTTCAAAATCATCTCCATCTTTATAAGCCATCATAATTCCCATTCTCCTCCCTCCCTTCCCCCCAAAATGAAAGACTAATTCATATTCATTTGAAAATATCTCTGGATATAAAGCAAGGTAGATTGAAGAAGAAAAATACCCTACCACAGCACACTGAAACATGTTGATATGTCTCTAGGGAAGACAAATCTTTAATAGATTTTTTATTTATATGTATTTCTTCTTTGTTCCAAAACATGTTCATGGTGGCTTACATAAATAAATAAATGCAAGTGCAAGAAGATAAAAGAAGTGGATAGAAAGAGAAAACAAGGGCAAGGAAAAATGAAGTTAGAAAAAGAATGTTGAGTTTTGTTGAAACCTGACTGGGGATATTACATAAAATGCATTTCTTGATGTAGTGTTCTCTTAGTAGATATGGACTGCACATTTGGTCAGAACTTTCTAGTAACAATGCTAAGAAATAAAAAGTATATGTTATGCCATTGTACTTCCCTGGTGACGCAGTGGTTTAGAATCTGCCTGCCAATGCAGGGGACACCGGTTCGATCCCTGGTTTGGGAAGATCCCACATGCCACGGAGCAACTAAGCCCGTGCGTCACAACTACTGAGCCTGTGCTCTAGAGCCCATGAGCCACAACTACTGAGCCCACGTGCTGCAACTACTGAAGCCTGCACTCCTAGAGCCCGTGCTCTGCAAAAAGAGAAGCCTCCGCAATGAGAAGCCCATGCACCGCAACGAAGAGTAGCCCTTGCTCGCCACAACTAGAAAAAACCTGCACACAGCAACAAAGACCCAACGCAGCCAAAAATAAAGAAAATTTTTAAAAAATCAAATATCTATAAATATATATATATAAGTGTATGTTATGCCACTGATGAACATTATAAGATAAATACAGTCAATTTTAAGAGAAACACAGCTATTCTTTTTATTATGATTAAAAAATTTTCTCCCCAGTCTTTATAAAAAAGATACTGTAAAATGTGTACAATATTCTCAACAATATCCTTACAGTATGGCAGCCAATGTGCTCATTCACCCTCAAGCTTTAGTTAGTAGTGAATAGCCTGGCAACTTCCCAGGTATCTCGATTCTGGGAAAGGGCATGCCTTAAATAGAAAACACGGGTAATCAAATCTCTGAAAGAAATATATATAAGATAAATAAATAAATGGCATTGTGGTTCATAAGAAGCTCACATAAGAGATGACCAACAACAATCGTTTTACACTGTAGCCTACCAATGAACACCAAAGACATACCACCCACCAGCTCCATGAATACAGTTAGATACGGGGAGATGTGTCATAGGCTGTCTCACGTGATGCTGTATGAGGAATGAAAATGGGCAGCCAGCAGCAGGATGGGCAGAAAAAAGTGTTTTAAAGACAGGATATGCACAGCTTCATTTATCCAACAAATACTTATCGAGTTCCCACTATGTACTGGTATTGGAGACAAAGTGCAGAGAATGAGAGTTTTTGCCCCTGCCCTTATGGAGTATACAATTTAGTGAGAATAAAGGTCAATATGGCAGATTACTGGTTGGCCACCAAACCCAGTCCTCTTCTTTCTGGTACAGAGAAACTACACTTCCTAGCCTCCTATGCAGTTAGGTGTGGTGGCCATGTACCAAGTCCCAGGCAATGGACTGTGAGTGGGAGTGATGGTTGTCACTTCAAGGCTTGTCCTATAAAATATCCCACATTTGATCCTCCATGATCTTCCCTCATGTACTATCCAGGTATTATGACATAGAGTGACTTGGAAACCACAACTTAAATGTGATAGGGCTGCCACAGCATGGGTTACAGAACAGAGCACTCAGCTACTTGCTTGTCCTTTTATTGGTTCTTTCTGTTAGGATAAATAAATTTGTATTATATCAAGTATAAACAAACAAAATGAAATGTTGGAATTTGTTGTTACTGTAGTTTTTCTTTCCCTCACAAATAGTATAAAGAGAATTGCAGTAGAAGATAAGTACTATGGTAGAGAAAATGCACTGTGCTGTGGGATTCCAGAGGAGGAACACATAAACAACGAAGACATGTGAGCTCAGCGCTTTCTGGAGGAAGTGACGTATCAACTAGGCTTGAAGGGTGACAAGAATTAGCCAGACAAGTTGGAGAAAGGGGGCAAGCGAGGAGCAGAATGTTCCAAGCAGTGTGGACAGAAAAAGTGGGAGAGAACTGAAGCCCGATCAGAATGTTGAAGGCACTCTGTGAGAAGAACAGGGACGAGGATAGAGAAGTAAGAAGAAGCTACATCCTTAAGATTCCACGGAGGAATAATATCCAACCAGTCCTTAACAGATGCTCTGACCCCAGGGTAAGTGAAGGGTGGCCTGGACTATAGCGTGAAGGCTGTGGGGAAGAAGAGAAGTGGACAGGTTTCAAGTGTGGGCTCTACAGGCTTGGTAAATGGCTGAATGTAGGAAATTAGGAAGAGAGAGAAGTCAAAATAACTTCCAGTTTTCCAGCTTGGGCAGATTTTTGGATCAAGGCATCATTATCTGAGAAAATAAACAGAAAAAATAGCTTTGGAAGGGCAAGAGGCACGAAGATGAAATAAACTTTGGACAGATTGATTCTGAGTGCATATGAGACATTCAATTCCACAGGGTTGAGCATGTGAGTCTGAATCTTAGGAGTAAAATTAGGCTGCAAATGAGTATTTGTGAGACATCAGCACGTAGACAGTAATTGGAGTAACTGAGAGTGCCAAAGAAGATGGGTCCTGGCAGAAGAGAAGAGGGCCTAGCATGGAACGATGAGGACCACTTCCATGTAAGGTACTGGCAGGAGAAAAGGAGATTGAAAAGGAGGACCCCAGGGAGGCAGGAAGAAAGCCAGGGGCTATGGCTTAGAGAAGCCAAGGTGACAGAGGGTTTCCAGACGCAGGGCCAGTCAGTCCAATTCAGCAAATATTTGTGAGTGAGCGCTATGTGCCAAACGCTGGGTCAGTGCAGTCAAATGCTACCAAGAAGACAGATTCCCTTCTAGCTCTTAACTGCTAGGAAGCCATTGCATTAGACTTGCATACAAAGCCTAAGAGACAGATTTGCAAACCACTTGGAGACGGGCAAAAGCAGTGTAGCTTAGCTATTAAAAGCATGAATTCCAGAGCCAGATACCGTGAGCTGAAGCCTCGCTTAGTTCTAAGTTAAATGTATGATCTTGGTAAAGTCTATGGACCTCTCTTTCTTGTATTCCTCGTGTCTAAAATAACAGTACTTTTCTATAGGGTGACTGTGATGATTGAGAAATCATCACTTGTATGAATTCTCATGGAAGAATGCCTGGCATGAGGTAAGCACTAAAAAGTAATCTTAGAAGTTATATAACGGGTCATCTGCAGTTTAGTTCAGGTGCTGAAAACACAAGCATATCGTAGCAATAGACGAATCTCCTGATGAGTTCTACCATTGACCCACTTTCCTTGGTCTTTCTAGAAGGACTCTGATTCCAGGTAATCAATCCCTCCCTCCCCAGGCTGGCCCAAGTCAAGAATTACATTCCAAAAGGCTGCACCAGAAAAGGGCTGTCTGGGGTGAAGAGAACGGCAGCGTGCTGGGCATTAGCTCTCTGATGGCAGACTGATGCCTACTGGCAGAGTCACCTGCAGCTCTCCTCTTCCACCTCACTGAGCCCCCGTGGCTCAGATTCTCGTGCAGTCACTGTAACTTCCAGCTCACTGCCTCCTACTGCTCATCAAGACAAATGGCAGGAAAAAATGCACCAAAAGACTGGTGGCAGGATACACGAAGTAGCTGTAGGGCAAGCTCAGATTGTCTCAAACTGAGTATTGGGATAACATTCCTGGACACCCCAGAACTGCTCTTAGGGAATTGAGCCCTGGCGTTCTCCCACTGGCCCACCCTGGCCGGCAGTCGAATAGCAAGGAGGTCAGCCGCTGTTCACTCCCTGTGAGCATTTGGCTGGCTGTGCTCCACCACGCCCTCTAGAGGAAGGCCCAGGAAGTCTCTGCATCAAGAGCAGCTGTGCTTCTCCTCTGCAACTGGCTCATTACGATTTTAAGAACCTATGGATCACAGAGTGAATCTGAATTTCTTTCTCTCATCGAGATGGCTTTATCTTTGTCCCTCTTTGCAATAATTTCTTCAGTTATCTATTTTTTAAATTTTGTAAGTTTACCTCGTAACCGTACAAGACAAAGTAAAAACTGCGTAGAAGAAAGCTAGCCATAAGTAATCATTGGATACCGTGGGATACTGAGAGATATGATGTGCTCCTCCTAATTAATATAGGAAGAAAAGGTGAAAGAGGAAGTGAGGAGGGGAAGGGAAAAAGAACAAAGACTATCCACGTTTTAAACAATTCTCAGAAGGATAAAAGAAAGAATTATCCCTTTACTCTGGAACTCTGTTCCTTGTATAGGAGAAAGTGTGGCTTTCATTGTCAGTCATAGTCTCATCAGTCATAGTCTGATCTCTTATCTCCCTTCCCATGGGCAAGCATCATTCATTCTTCCTCCCTCCCCCACTCTCTTCCTCTCACTGGGAGAACTGACCTTCACAGTATTCACCAAGTGACTTAGTAAGTGAAAGCAGAAAGGAATGGTTTTACAGTGGGGATACATCATAACAAGGGTGACGATGATGATGAAGAAAAAGAACGAGGAAGCAAAAATCAGAGAACTTTGTATATATTTGTGAGCTACCACCATCACCTAGAAATCTCAGTCTAATATGCAACTGCCAGCCACCTTTGAAAATACTTTTTACTTAGAAGGAACAGACATTTTCCAATTGCCCACACTGGGTGCTAGCACTGATTAGTAACATATGATTTAATCTTGGCAGGATTCACTGGAATCCTGATGAAGTATGATAACTGGGAATTTCATTTGTATTAAAAGGACTGTTTAAATGTTCTCTTCTAGAGGTCAGAAAATAATGTGACATAAATCCTTACTTACTGCAGATTTACTGCAGGGGAAGAATTCATTCGTTTGATTCCATCTAGCGAGTGTTGTTCCTGGACCATGGGAAGAGGAACACTGCCTCGGGCATGAATGCTGCCTTGATCTTTGCCTCACTCTGTCTCTTGCCTGGTTTAGATAACAGCTCTGCACTTCCTCTCACAGGCAGGCCTGTGGAGTTTGTTGAGGGCTGAATCAGTGCCATAGCTTCTGGGAACAAAGGAATCAATGACAGCTATCACTATCTTGAGGGAGCCCAAGGTCATTTCAGTCTTATTCGTCTCCAGCTGAATTTTGTTTTGGTCTTGGCCTAAGGGTCTGTGCCAAGTTGCATAGGTTATTGAAAGAATGATCCCTTTAATCTGGAATTTTGTCCATCATGCAGAAGTCAGAGCTGAAGCCAGCCAGAGATAGCTTTACACGATGGTTCAAGGTTAAGGCCTCTTGGCATTACATGACACAACCTCTAACAATCTCAACATTGTTATCTCTTGCTACTCCCGGCCTACATTCTTTCACTTATTCACCAAGCATTTGGGAGCCTCTATCTTCCAGGCCTTGTACTTGGCACTGGGGATACAATGATTAGCTTCCCTGGAGTTTAAGTTCATGGAGGATATGGACATTAACCAGAGAATCACATAAACCAATCCAAACATGAGAACATTTGAAGGAGAGAAGGCCTAGTCAGAGTCCCAGGAAGGCTGCCCTGAGGAATGTAGAGGGAGAATGGAGGCAGGGGAGGGGCTGTGGGGGCTTTAGGGTAGAGCACACAGCAAGTGCAAAGGCCCTGGGGTGGTCTACACACTGTGGTTTAGTATTAGTAATGTGTGGTACTTGTCTATTCCAGGGCTGGGCCTTTACAAGCCCTCAGAAGTGTTTGTTCTGTGTGTTGAACTGAACTGAGTGTTGTCACAGTGCACGTCCATGGCCTCAGCAGCAGCAGAACAGTGATCAACCTGTGGCACGCTGGTGGCAGTCAACGCTGCTTGTTTCTCTGAGCTGTTTTCTTTTGTTTTATTTCTGTTTCTGAAAGCAATCCCTTCCTAGAGCCTGACCTAGAGATTCTGTAACTATAAGAGGACATATGTATCTGCCAATCTCTTGACATCAAGTACAGCATTTTATAAGACTTGCTTTCATATTCCTTTCAGTCAAGTCTTTAAAAGATTTGTATTACATATTTCAGCATGCGAATAAGCCATACTTGCTTTTTGTCTTTTCTGTTTTAAGGTTATGTTTATACTCACAATATGGCAAAACCTCTTCAGCATTCAGTAGTTGGTTTTATATTATGAAATACTATGTAGGCAAGTAATATGCCAAACCCAGTGATAGACAGTTGTTTGCTTTGCTTGCTGGTTGTTTATTTCTTCTTCAGTTTGAATGTTTATTGTTATTTAACCTTGTACATGTTCAGAGGTACAAAATAATGATCCTTGGTTTCCAGGAAAGAAGAGGGGGTTTAGAGGAAAACACTGCTTAGTACAAAATGGTTTGCTATATTAATTCATAAACTGCCATGAGGTTAGACGAGATTTGAAACCTTTTGAAGCCCATTTCTATTAAAACTTAAAATGCTTTTTCACTAATGTTAAAAATTACCCCTTTATGTTACCACCAGAAATTTAATGAAGTCAGAAGACAGCTCCAATCAACTCAGAAGACAGTTCTGAGTCGGATGGGGGAAACAGAGATATGTTCTATAAGAGCTAATTCTGGTTGGCTCCTTGTGACATTAGGAAGCAAAACCCAATCTCTTAACCTGGACTCTTGTCATCTTCCCAGTGACCATCCCTCTCACTGCTGGAGAGGGAAAGGCAGGGAAATGCTAGAGGCCCCGTGTGGATTAATTTGGGGGAAATATTGAAATATTTTCCAAACAATTTAATTATTTAACATCGACTACTATGTGCCAAATAAAGAAGACAGGTGAGCAGTTGTGATGTAAATGGAGAATAAAGGGTAAAATGATAATGACAACAACAAAAAAGAAATATTGATTCGGTCATTGCTTCCTCCTTCAAGGAATTAAAAAATACAAGTAAAAGTACTGATTTATTTCAAGATTAATTTTGCTCACTGGACTCTTCTTTTGATCCCGGCCTACTTCTTAGACTGGACTGTGTGAACCTTAGCTTTAGAGTTGCTCTTTATGCATTTTTACATTTCATACTCTTAATAACCATGTGAACTAGAAAATATTACTTCTTTTTTTTTTAATATAAGAAAACAGTATTAGAGAAGTGAAATAACTTGCCCTGGGTAACAGAGCTAGTAGGTGGCAGAGATAAGAACTGAACCCAAGCCTGTCTGACACCAAAGATTATATTCAATCCACTCTGGTAGCCTT
Source organism: Stenella coeruleoalba (assembly GCF_951394435.1). Classification (NCBI taxonomy): domain Eukaryota; kingdom Metazoa; phylum Chordata; class Mammalia; order Artiodactyla; family Delphinidae; genus Stenella; species Stenella coeruleoalba. Next base: position 86,686,165 of record NC_137150.1, read on the forward strand.
AAAGTGTAGTTAAGCTTTATGGTTTATCACAGGCTATTGAATATAGTTCATTGTACTGTATAGTAGGACCTTGTTGTCTATCCATTATACATAATAGTTTGCATCTGCTAGTCTCAAACTCCCAATCCACCCCTTCCCCACTGCCCCTCCCCATTGGCACCCACAAGTCTATTCTCTATGCCTGTGAGTCTGTTTCTGTTTTGTAGATAAGTTCATTTGCATTCAATATCCTGTGATACACCATAATGGAAAAAGAATACAAAAAAGAATGCATATTTATGTATAACTGAATCACTTTGCTGTATAGTAGAAATTAACACAACATTGTAAAACAACTATACTTCAATAAAATAAAAATTTTTTTAAATTAAAAAAAAGGGGGTTTCCCTGGTGGCACAGTGGTTGAGAGTCCGCCTGCAGATGCAGGGGACGGGGGTTTGTACCCCGGTCCGGGAAGATCCCACATGCCGCGGAGCGGCTGGGCCCGTGAGCCATGGCCGCTGAGCCTGCGCGTCCGGAGCCTGTGCTCCGCAACGGGAGAGGCCACAGCAGTGAGAGGCCCGCGTACCGAAAAAAAAAAAAAAGTATAGTTAGCCTTGTTAACAGCATGGAAGGAAACGCTAGAGAGCCCAAGGAAGATTAATTGGCGGGAAATCTTTGAGAACCAAGGTTTAGCCGTGGAAGAGCTCAGTCATGGTCCCTAACACACAACCACTCAAAACAGAAGGCCTTTATATCCTCTGCTTTTCTCCTCTCTCCTCTCTCCCATCATCACCTCTTAGTTTCCTGTCATGAGACTAGCCAGTCTTTGGGCTGTGACCAGGTGCCTTTTTCTTCAGGGAGTCTTCTTCTGCTCTTTCTAAAACCCTTCCCTTGTTAATCACTTTCTTCTTTGTACTTTAGAAAATATCCTTACCCCGCCCCCAAAGGTTTATGGAGTTATCAATACTTATTGAGAACCATGTGTTATCACTGTTCTAGGCAATGGAGAGACATCAGTAGGCAAATCAGACCAAAAAATCCTGCCCTCATGGGATTTACTTTCTTGTGAGGAAAAGCCAGACAAGTCAATTATACAAGATGTTAAAAGACACTAAGGAGAAAAATAAAACAGGGAAAGAGGACAGGAAGTGAGATAGAGGGTGTTACAGTTTAAAATGAGTTGGTCATGGAAAGCCCCACATTGAGAAGGTGACATTTGAACAAAGACTGGGAGAAGATGAGGTGTGAGCCATGTGGATTCTGGGGGGAAGAATTTCCAGGCAGAGGGAATGAGTGAAAAGGCCCTGAGGTGGGAGCACCCGGGTCATGTTAGAGGAACAGCAAAGAGGCCGATTTGGGTGAAGCCCAGTGAGCAAGGGGGAGAGTAGAGTAGTGGGAATATAATAAATTGGATATAACATGGGACCTTTCAGGCCAACTTTATATATATCTGCTTTTTCTCACTGCCCACTTTCCTCCTCCACTCATAAGATCATGGGAGTTTCATTTACAACCGAATCCATCTCAAGTAGAAGTAGATACATAATTCTAGTTTTTTTTATTAAAACACACACACACACACACACACACACACACACAAACACACACACAAACACACACACACCAAACAATTTAAACAAAGACAGACTGGTTAATTTCTCAACCACTTTATTTCCTACCTTGGGTTCCTACCATGTTCCCAAAGGGATTTAACGGAACTAATAATAAAACGTAACATTTTGACACTATGAGCCGGGTACTATACTACCTGGTGTTTTACATGCCCAGTGTCCTCTGTTGCTTTTAATAACGCATTAAGGAAGGCAGTACCCATGCTAACACTCTTCCTTTTCTTCTTTCTCTTGTCTTTCCGCATTTTCTTCAAGCATCCTCACCTTGGCCATGTTTTTAGAACTCTGTTTATTACCTGTCAATCCACCACACCATTGCCAAGAACTACAGCTTTCTGTGGACCATCTCAGTGGGTAAACCATCACCTCATCATGTTTGCTTCATTTTCAATGAATTTATTTTATTTTACTTACAAATTTTTAAAATAAAATTGTATATGTGTACACATGATGATTTGATAGACATATACATAGTGAAGTGATTACTATACTCAGCCTGTTAACATGTTGTCTCTTTTCACATGGTTACTTTTGTGTGTGTGTGTGATGAGAGCATGTGACATCTACTCTTAGCAAATTCCCAATATTCAATACAGTATTATTAACTATAGTCACCATGCTATACATTTGATCTCTAGACTTACTAATCCTACTTAATTCCAACTTTGTACACTTTGACCAGTATTTCCTCTACCTCCCCAGCCCTGGTAACTACCGTTCTACTCTTTGCTTCCATGTATTTGACTCTTTTTAGATTTCACATATAAGTGAGATCATGTAGGTCCTTTTCTGTGTCTACCTTATTTCACTTAGCATAATGTCCGCAACGTTCATCCATGTTGTTGCATATCATAGGATCTCCTTTTTTAAGGTCGAATAATATATATATATATATATATATATATATATATATATATATACATATACATACATACATATATATATACACACACACACATACATAAATATGTATTTTTTATCAATGGGAACTTAGGCTGTTTCCATATCTTGGCTACTGTGAATAGTACAGTGAATATGGGAGCACAGATATCCCTTAGAGGTGGCTTTCATTTCATTTCTGTATATACCAAAAAGTGAGGTTGCTGGATCAAATCATAGTTCTACATTTAAATTTTTGAGGAACTTCGAAAACCATTTTCCATGTTTTTCATACTGTTTTCTATTAAAGGCTACATCAATTTACACTCCCATCAACAGTGTACAAGGGTTCTCTTTTCTCCATATCCTTGCCAACACTTATCTTTAATTTTTTGGGTGATAGCCATTCTAACAGGTGTGAGGTGATATTTCACTGTGGTTTTGATTTGCATTTCCCTAATGATTACTGATGTTGAGCACCTTTACATATACCTTTTGGCCATTTGTATGTCTTCTTTGGAAAAATGTCTGTTCAGGTCTTTTGTCCACTTTTTAGCAGGTGGTTTCTTGTTTTTTGCTATTGAATTGAATAAATTCCTTATATATTTTGGATATTAACCCCTTATCAGATATATGATTTGCAAATATTTTCTCCCATAGATTGTTTTGTATTTTGTTGATTGTTTCCTTTGCTGTGCAGAAATTTTTTCTTAGTTTGATGTAGTCCACTTGTTTATTTTTGCTGTTGTTGCCTGAACTTTTGGTGTCATATCAAAAAAGTCATTGCTGAGGCCAATTGATGTCAAGGAGCTTTCTCCCTATGTTTTCTTCTAGGAGTTTTACAGTTTCGGGTCTTATATTTAAAATTTTAATCTATTTTGAGGTGATTTTTGTGTATGGTATAAGAAAAGGGTTCAATTTCATTCTTTTGCATGTGGATATCCAGTTTCCTAAGCACCATTTATTGAAGAGACTATCCTTTCTCAGTGTGCATTCTTGGTGCCTTTGTTGAAAATTAGTTGACCATATTTGCTTGGGTTTATTTCTGGGTTCTCTATTCTGTTCCGTTGGCCTACATGTCTGTTTATGCATGTACCATACTATTTTGATTACTACATCTTTGTAGTGTAGTGAGAAATCAGGAAGTGTGGTACCTCCAACTCTGTTCTTCTTTCTCAACATTGCTTTGGCTATTTGGTGTCCTTTGTGAATACGAATTTTAGGGTTGTTTTTTCTGTTTCTGTGAAAAATGCCATTGGAATTTTGATAGGGACTGACTGAATTGAATCTGTATATTGCTTTGAGTAGTGTGGACAATTTAACAATATTAATTATTCCAATCCATGAACATTGGATGTCTTTTCACATGTTTGCATGTCTTACAATTTCTTTCATCAATGTTTTATATTTTTCAGTGTACAGATATTTCACTTTCTTGCTCAGATTTATCCCTCAGTATTTTACTCTTTTTTGATGCTATTGTGAATGAGGTTGTTTTCTTAATTTCTTTTTTGTTATTGCTGGTGTCACTGAATTTCTTTTAATTTTAACGGATAATGCAGAGCAGAATTTTCAAATGGGACTCTTTGTACCTCCATTTTAGGTCAGGTCCCAAAGGCTAAGAATGATATTACAGGGCAAGTCATCCTCACTTCTAAAGTAGAATTTTAGACCACCTATGAAGGACATGTGAAGATAGAGTAGAATGGGTTCATCAGTTCTGGTCCATCATCCACCTCAAGGCTATGTAAGGGGATGAAAGCAGCCCTGGTGAGGATTTCTTTGGAGAGAGTTGGGGTGCTGTGAGTCAAGTCCCTTTTCATGGACGAGGGAAAGAAGAATATGCTCCCTTAGCTTAGTCCAAATGAAGTGTGGGTTCCAGACATCACTCAGATCTCTTGACCTGTGTGTGCTGGAGTTTGGGACAAAGGGGATTAGTGCCCTACTCAGGCTAAAGAGGCTACATTGGGAGCCTATGCTTAAGTAGCAGTGCTAAATGTGCATAGAGAAGAGAGATATGGCCATACTGGGGAAAAAGAGCACTTCCCCAAACAGGAGGCCAAGGTACATGTTTTCCCAGACAAAGCAGAATGCCACAAAAAGAAATCTCACCCAGGAAAAAATACTGAGAGGAACAAAAAAGCTCCCAAGCTGACAAAGCCCCAGAAGCTAACAGGCAGGGAGGGGAGGAATGCAGGAGACCGAAAGAGAAGCATGGCCCATCAAGGGGACAGGTCAGTCACAGATTTCTGAAATCTGCCAAAGTGCCCCATGAGGTCAAGATGGCAATTTTTATTTTCCCCAGCCTTAGGGCACCTAAGTCAGATTACAGTCAGCCTGACAAGGAAGGTCTTTCCTTACCTACCCCTCCTCTTTTTCCCCCATTATATGATCTCCAAAGAGACAGTCAAGCCAACAACTAGGACTGGAGAACAGGATGGAGCCAGGAAATCTCAAAGACATCTCCCATGTCTGTCCCTTACCCACCCCCCCACCCCCACCCCGAGACATAAAAGACACAACCTCACATCCCAGGCTTCCACAGCTGAGGTAGACCCACAGTTGGTGGGAAGGAGGGAGAGGAGTTCTGAACTGAATTAACTTTTGCAATTTTGACATTACATTGACAAGCTTTTTAAATTATTGACACAAATCTGTTCTTGTGGCTGAAAGGGACCAGATAATATTTATTATATGAAAATCACCAAAAAAGCCAAGGAAAAAAATTACCTAAAATTTCTTTCAGAGGCTAGGCAGAAATTCAACAGAGCTCATTTGGACAGGGAATGATGGGGCAAAAGAAAATTATTTTTTCTAATCTACCCAGTTCAGTTTATTTATTCAACTGAAAACAGAGGTAAAATTTATTTGTAAGTTCAGGCTGCTGCTGTCATAGTGATTGAGTTCATCAAGCTCAATTGTCTAAGACTTTGCCTATTCTTATGTAAAATTAAACTTGAAAATTTAACTTATATTCTCAAATAGTAATATTTTCACTTGGCCTTCCATTCTATTGACATAGCATTTATTGACATAACTACCCAGTCTCCTTGACAGATGTGTAATTGTACTCCATTCATTCACCTGCAGCACAAAGAGGCTTTAAACCCACAATGGCATTGACTGGAAAATTGCGCTTAAAAGAATATAGGTCAGCAAATACATCTAAACACATCCAAGTCAGCCTCATCAACCCCCAATGTCAGGATAAGGTGGGTATTGACCCTCAGGTCAACGTAAAGGAGATGTGTGGTGTGAAATCTTAATTTCTACGTACAACTGTTTTCCCATGGAAGGCAGATAGTTTGGGGAACATGTGCTCACTGAAGGACTAAAGGTAATGTGTATTGCTGGATTACTAGTCCAGAAAGGATCTGCAAGACTCCTTTGGGGGAAGATGACAGTAGGCAGGACAGAGCTCATCACACATCATGTGGTGTGTTCACAGACACTCAATAATTAGGAAATGAACTGAATAGGACGTCCAATAGCTTTTCCCCAGACATACCTCACCCAAAAGGGGGAAAACTGAATAAACACATACCAAGGTAAGTCAGTCATCAAGGAGGCTACCCTTGACTTATGGGTGACAGGAGTGGAAAAAATTGAGAAATTCTTTAACAACCTGTAAAGTCCGTCCCAGGTGAATGGTTGTGAGAAAGATGTAATGTCCAGAATTTCCTAGGATTCAAGGGAGAGCACTGGGGTTTTGTATGGATTCTGTACATAACTCTGGGCAATAAGAATTATAGTATAATGATGTTGAGAGGAAAAGGAGTAACGAATGGAGGAGGGTCTTTTTCTCCAATTTATTTCCAACTGAGGAAATGTCAGCCCCACTTCTGGAGGCAGCATTTCTCAGAAAGCACTGGTCCAGAGAAGGAAAGATTAATATAGGCATAGCTGTCATATTGACCTTTTCATAGCAGCAATACCAGCTTCACACTAGAAGGGATTTATTCAATGTCTAACGACATTTATTGAGCACCCGTCATGTACTCTCAGAGGCAGTAAGACTTGGGCTTTGCAGCTGACTGTTTAGGTTGTTTCACTTTCTGCACGACTTTGGGCAAGTTAATTAACCTCTTTGTGCTTCAGTATCTTCATCTGTAAAATGGGGATAATGACAGTACTTATACCATTGTGTTTTGGGGAGGGTTAAATGAGATAATACATTTACTAGTTTAGAATAGTGCCAGGCACATCAGAGGCACTCAAGTATTAACAAACATTGTTAACATTATTGCTCAGTACTATAATACAATCATGGCAGTTGGTAAAAATTTTTAGGTAATAACTAGAAAAAGAAAACCTGGAAAGCCCTTGTGTGATAGTTTTATAAAAATATTTTATTTATTCCTCCACATTTAGGCAGACAACCCTGCTGAGGCTTCTGTCACACACAGAACTCTCAATTTCTACATATGCCCATTCTAGTTCAGACCATTATCACTTTTAATCTATATCATCTGGTCGTCATCATTTGGTCTTCTGTTTTACTTACATTTTTTATATACTCAAAAAGCCATAGTGGATGTTTGTTGATGTTCAGACCGCAGATCGAATCCATAGCCTATTAACCTAAGCTCACCTCCACCTGGTTCCACCTCACCTAAGCAACTTGCAGCCCCCTTCCCAACAAGCACTGCCAGCACTCATCCTGCTTGTCTTCCTAGGTCCTGCATGCATTTTATTTTATGTCTTTGCTCAAGACCATTATGTGAAGATCTGTCTCTCACCTTTCTTCTATTTGAGTCTATATTTCTTTCCAGACCCCCTGTGCAACTTTCCTGATTCTACTCTCCATGACCCCAGAACTCATTTACTTTTCTTAATTTTCGGTGCCTGGATACATATGATAAAGGCAGAAATGATCAGACAGCAACAGAGGTGTCCTGACCCTTGAAGACAGGTACGGCATGACCAGAGAAGGTGTCAGAAGTTGCTATCACAAACAAATCACATAGCCTTCTCATTGCCTTGCAGAGTCTCTCTGGGACCCCCCTCTTCACTTTAGAATATCCAGATCTACAAATGATCTAATCGGCTTCCCCTGTATTTGTGTTGGACTAATCTCATCTAATTCCAGGTTGATCTCCCACCCATTTCTGACAGGCTTTCTCATAAATTAGTAGTTTCATTGCATCCCCTGTGGAACTACTTCCTTCAGTCTGTACCCTTCCTCTCTGATTCCCCCCACTCGCCAAGGATCAGGTGTGCTCACCTGGAGAGCTGGCCAATGGTTAGAATCAAACTGGATATGGTATTTCACTCAAAGCTTCCAGGAGTAGAAAGATCCAGACTGTAAGGATTATCTAAGTTTTTAGAGAGAGCTTAATATCAAAAGTAAATGCCATAAGGTCCAAGAGTTGTACACAAAAATAGGAGGCAAAGCCAAAAGGTCTGTGGCATGGTAGCCAGTGAAATGGGAGGCTAGGCAAGCGGGTCTGGCTAGATCGTAAACTCTGTGCAGCAGGGGGCCTGCCTGTCTCATTCATTACTGTATACCAGCGCCTCAAAAATTCCTCGCTCGTTGTCAGCACTTGGTGTTTGTTGAATGAAAGAAGGTCTTGGATGACTGCTACAGTCTGGGCTGGTGTTTCTGAGGCTATGCTCTCTGAGGTTTCTGAGGTTCTGCTCTCTGAGGCTACGTAGTCTAGAGGCAATTCATGGCCAGTGCGTTAGAAGGCACAGGGCTCTGCTCAGGGCAATGGAAGGTTGGAGTTACGCCAGTACCGTCTCATCCTAGATTTGTCTGGGGTCTCTATGGCTCCATGCAGGCTTGTCTCATCTCACCACTTAGCTTGTCTGTCTTTTTCTAGGACAGTGCTGCGAATGCAGCTGGCACTCAGAAAACACCAGTTAGTTCAGGTTGAATTGAGCTGGGCTTCCCTGTGTAACTCTTGAAGTTGGCTGTGAGTTATAAGGTTCCATTGTTTCCATTACTTTCTACATTTGTTTCAAGAATATCCTTTCATTGAGGAAAAAAAAGAATATGAATTGGATGTTTGCAGCAAGATCTGTAGCTTAATAACTATGACTGAATTATATAGTTCACTACATCTTAGAATTTAGAACAAAACCATAGCCTTTTGAACTTGGTTTCCATGACATGTTCCACCCCATTTCCTTTCTTAAAAGAACACAAGGGCGAATCCTACCAGCTTCTGAGGCAGCTAGTCATCATGTGATTTCACAATTACCCTCCAGATTGCCAGGATGAGATTTAGATTTTTCAGTTGTAATTCAGTGTTATTCTAAGCAAATAAGTTTCACTTAGATATAAGCAGCCATTGATTTAACATCTTTTTTTGACATATAAAAATCAGACTGAAAATTATCCCAAACATTATCTTGTTACTATCTTGACAGAGGTCCAGATTTTGTAAAGTGAGAAATATTATTATACCTGAGCCTGGAACTAAAACAGGGTTTCTCAACCTCAGCACTATTGACATTTTGGACCTGATAATTCTTTGTCCTGTCATATGTTGTAGCATCCTCAGCCTCCACTTAACAGATGCTAGGAGCACCGTCCCTTCCCCCATTTTGGCAACCAAAAATGTCCCCAGACACTGCACATGTCCCTGGGAGGGGGGCGGAGGCAAAATCACCCTGGTGAGAACCATTGATCTAAAACAGTCCTGAGGTCCAGTGTAATGGGGCCTTATTTTTAAGGAGGTCTTTTGATTCTCCAGAAATTTCCAAACTGTATCACCTTAGTATCATAGCAGATCAGGTAGCAGTTTTTCTGCTTTTAAACAAATATATTTATTTGACTGTGCTCTTTCAACCTCTCTAATACTAGTGCTATATTAGATTGTAGACTCGTTGAAGATAACAAATGTCCTTTCCTTTTTCTTGAATTTCTTCACAGAAATAAAAATGGTGTTTGAAATGATGGAACAATTTAGTATATGTCAACTAACCCCACAGAAAACTGAGCTAGAAGAAATTCATTTGTGCTTTCAATTAGCAGAATGGATACGCCATGACAGCATGATTCTTTTTTTCTCTTTTGTTCACTGTTGTATTTCTAGCACCTAGAAGAGCACCTGGTACATAGGAAGTGCTCAATAAACATTTGGTGAATGAATTGTGTCACTTCCCTTCTAAAAAAATGTTTAATGAGGTCCCTCCCATCTCTTAAGGTATAACATTTAGAATCCTTAGACTGGGTCTGAAGGCTCTCTTTATTCTGCAGTTTCCAATCTTCATCCCTGCTTCTCTGCTACACAATCCCACTCCTCTGACCCGACTTTACTTACTAAAATTTTCTCAAATCCCCATGAATATCTTCACCAATGCACAACAGCTCATTTTGTTCTCTTTGTTTAAAATGGTTTTTCAAGCTCTTAATAGTCAAATACATACAATACATACTTCAAGGGTCAGCTTATTTCATCTCTCTCTGTAACGCTTCCTGACTCCACGAACTCATAGGCACCCTTCCATACTCAAAACTTAAGACTTCTTGGTCCGTATCTCTCCCTGAGCATTTTAATTCTATAAAACACTGCACCTTTCACCTTACTATTCGGACTTATTTTCATATGTGCATGTCATCTCTCTCCAAGTACAAGGCAACCTTTTAGAAGGCAGAAACAAATTATCATCTTTTTTTGACACCATGCAGTCTATTAAATGATATCTACATAGTGAAGGAACATTATTCTCATTTATTCTTTTTCATTCATTTATTCAACTAATATTTTTGCATGCCTACTCTGTGCTAAGCGTGCGTGAGGAAGCAACATGAATATGGTCCCTGTCCTCATGAAGTGTTTAGACCATTTGGAGAAAACATGGCATCTAATGTTTTGAGAACTAGATTTATAGTCAGAAGACTTTGGTGTGAATACTACTTTGCCACTTATTAGTTATGTGGTCATTTAAGCTCTCAGCATCTCAGTGTCCCCATCTGGAAAATGGAAACAGTAATGCTTACTCTGTCTACCTCTCTTAATAGAGAATATCAAACCACATTGAATTTTAGGTGCAAACGTCTTCTAAGTGATAGGATGTGGTTGTTTTAATTTGTCCACAAATTCTTTGACACTTTTTCCTTCAAGAAGTGGAGCCCAATTCTCTGCCTCTTGGGTGTAAGCTGGACTTAGTGACTTGCTTTTAACAGATAGAATATAGCAAAAGTAATGGTGTGCAATTTTGCAGACTGGGTCATAAAAAGGGAGGGTGGTTTTTGTCTTGGTGACTCTATTCTTTGAATTACTTGGTCTGGGGGAAGACAGCTGCCATATTGTGAGGCTGAGACTTCCTGCCAACGTGTTCAAGCTTGGAAGCAGAGCCCTCACTCAGCTCCAGTCAAGCCTTCAGATGACAGGAGCTCCAACCAACAGCTTGACTACAACCTCATGGAGGAACCTGAGCCAACCACTCGGCTAAGCTGCTCCTGCCTCATGTAAAACCACGTGAGACAATATATGTGTTATAAGTAATTAACTTTTGTTTGGGTAATTTGTTATACAGCAGTGGATAGGTAATACGTAGAGTACAGTACTAAAGAGACTTAAGGTATTAATGTTGAATATGCTAATATTTGTTGAATGAAGAATATCATAATTTACTATGGTTTATTGCTGAATGATGAGTTAAAAGTGGAAGAAGAAGAAGCATAAAAAAAGAAAATTACAAAGCCTTAAGAACTAGGAAACAATCAGATGGATGTAAAACTTCTGTTGGGTGATTTGCAGGCATTTCTCATCCTGCCACATGCTTCATTTTCTGAGAAATATCAACCTGTGACAGTGACTTCAGGCTATATGCTAAAGGCTACAGGCTATATTGTTCATTCCTGCTGACTGCTTTGTCTTATTCCATTTTCAGTTCTCATTTTGAGCTAAAATTGATAGTTTAATTAAATAAGAAATAAAAAGCATACTTCTACTCTATGTAGAACATCCTTTTCTGTGTTAGAGAAAGTCACCTTGGCTCTTTGTTAAACAAAAAGGCCATAGATATGGAAATTTATGATTTGTTTGCATCACTGCCAACTTCTGAAAGTCACTGCTATCCCTTTGCCACAGTAACACTGACCCAGCCTGAACTCCATTATTAATAATGCCACTAGGAGGCTGAATTCAAGTCCACACCAGTCAACACCAGTCAGCCACTAGGAGGCTGAATTCAAGTCCACACCAGTCAACACCAGTCAGCCACTAGGAGGCTGAATTCAAGTCCACACCAGTCAACTTTGTCAAAATTAAAAGAACCAGAACAAATTTAAATTTAAAACTATCTACCCACCTCTGGCCCACAGGATCCCCATTTACAACCAATTTCTTAAACACCCTACTGAGAACATAGTTGTGGAGGAGGACTGTCAATTTATTAACTTATTTAATAATAAATACAGAACTTAAATTTCTCATTGAAGATTTATTGACCCTGATTTTGCCAGGTCTTCAAGTGAAGGACTTTGGAAACTGTGCTAATTCATTTAATCCATGAGAATAGTACTTAACATATTTACCTGAAATGCCATAGGCAAGAACAGGGCATGAATCATACAAATTTTCTGAAAATTTTTCCTTTATCAACCTACTTAGTTAAAGGATTAATAGCTCATGGGAAGTAAAACAGTATGAAAACTTCCTTACCTGTAGCAGATATGCTGTTGGCTGGAGAAGGCTGGATGCCACGGGTAGATCCTGTAGCATCAAGCAGAGAATCTGTTGGAGGGTTCACTGAGCCTGGAGGGATTAAATAGACATGGGTAATGAACAAAATATTGTGATAGGAAGATAAAGTAGTAACTTAGTTCCCCCCAAACCTTTACTTATTCATCTAACAAATTATTATTGATTAAAAACCATCATTACTGCCCTGCTATGGGCAAGGCAGTGGAATTTAATGGTGGATGACAAAGACATGGAGCTTTCTTTAAAGAGCATACAGCCTAGGAAATAGATAGGTAGCCAGGCACTGTGTTTAGTGCTGTGACAGCAGAAGTGCAGGGTGCCACGAGAATGCAAAGGAGGGGCACCAACCAGCACTGAGAGGTCAGGGAAAGCTTCCTGGAGAAAGAGACATTTAACCAAAACCTGGTAAAACAATTACTGCAGCTAATGCTTTGAGGTATTTGGAAAGTAACCATACAGTTTACATATCCATAAACCCACAAATTTTTTTATTACTAAGAGTAGAAACAATGATACAGCTCTCCAATGGGACACAACATCAATAAACCTAAGACTGATGGTATTATTGTGCTCTTTCTAAAATTTCTATTTTTTTCATAAAACTTTTATTTGGCTATAGCTTTTCTCTCTCTGTGTGCGTGGGGTGTCTGGGATGAAAGAGAGGCTGGAATACGTTGTTTTACTTATCACATTATACATTCACGTCATTTCCTTAATAAGTCTCCATTATTGTACTGTAAAATAATCCTATTAGCATTTTAAAACAATTTAAAAATGTAAGAAGGACCTATTGACTTTAGGAATATGTGGATTAAATATAATTAAATGATTTCCAGGCTAGGGGATTTTGTGATTTTTCTAGATACCATGGCATTGGGTACAGTATAACACATCTGATGAGCTGTATCAATTATTTGGACATTTAATTAGAAATTATACTATTGTTCCTATTCTTTAATTTACTTTAAGGAATAAGTATATACAATTTAAGCTATGTCACTTGATAGCACATAGCGCATTGGAAGGAATTTGTTTTTGTGATCTAAATGCATCTATGTTTTATTCTCATTGGTAGTTTGTTATTGCTATTGGATATAAGTAGTACTCACAGCTGGCTGTGACTTGCTATCATAAATGATCCCTTGCTATTAATCTCTGAGGAGGTTGGGGGGTACTTATATGGAGAGTATGTGAATAGGTCAGCAGAATGACTATTCTCTTCCCCTTATGCCATCTGGGACAAGTTTGAACTCTTCAGCATGACACACAAATCTGATCATGATTTAATCCCGCATTACACTCCTATCTTCATTTCCTGATGCCGACTATTATCTTTTACATCTCTTTAAAATCACACCCTCAGGACTTCCCTGGTGGCGCGGTGGTTATGAATCCGCCTGCCAATGCAGGGGACATGGGTTCAAGCCCTGGGCCGGGAAGATCCCACATGTCATGGAGCAGCTAAGCCCATGCGCCACAACTACTGAGCCTGCACTCTAGAGCCCACGAGCCACAACTACTGAGCCCGTGAGCCACAACTACTGAGCCTACACGCCACAACTACTGAAGCCCGTGCACCTAGAGCCCGTGCTGTGCAACAAGAGAAGCCACTGCAATGAGAAGTCTGTGCACCACAATGAAGAGTAGCCCCCCTGCTCAGTGCAACTAGAGAAAGCCCACACACAGCAACAAAGACCCAACTCAGCCAAAAATAAATAAATACATTTAAAAAATAATACACCCTCAATCCAACAGGTAATATTTCAATCCAATTTACCAAACACAATGTTCTCCATGACTTCTTGATGTTTGTGCTTACTGTTTCCTAATACTTTCCCATCCCAAACTTCCTACTATGTACCTCTCAGACTTGAAGAATCCTAGGGATCTCTGTGATGCACTCATAGCTCTTAATGTTTGCCCTAGCGAAGGCCTCATTACTTCATCACTACACCTCTCAAGAGAAGTAATTGTTTTGTTTCTCACTGTATTTCCAGTTCCTGGCAAATGCAAGTGGATGAATTGAATGTATACAGATTTCTTCTTAACATTCAAAGAACAAAGATCAGCTTTAAGTACATACGTGACTGCTGGTGCATCATCTTCCAAAGTAGTAACCTTAATGAGATGGAACAGTCCTGGAAAAATAATGCCTAGGTGTTTTTCTCTGCAGATTGATTAGAATAGAGGTTGGCAGACTACGGCTAGGTGAAATCCCACTCACTGCCTATGTTTGTAAGTCAAGTTTTATTGAAACACAGCCATGCCCATTTGTTTATGTACTGTCTACGGCTGCTTTTGTACTACAACGGCAGAGCTGAATAATTGTGGTAGAGACCATATGGTCCACAAAGCATAAAATACTCACTATCTGGCAGATTAAAATCAGAAAATGTTTGCCAACTCCTAGAACAGAAGTTGTTGATAGGTTATGCTCAATCCTAGATTTCCAAAATGGGAAAGAAGCATTTAGTTTTCACTTGTTGAATATTTCTACTTTAAGATATTATTTTGCCATGTTTCGTCACCAAATGTCTTTGTAAACTGAGGGCTTCTTGGTACATACAACCTCAGAGTGCATTAGGACGTTATTGCAAGATTTGCATTTTGAGATGAATCCTTTGCTCTGTGACAAAAGTGAGGCACAGCTTCACTGAGGCCATAAGGAGCCCTTTTAGTTTCAGACTGGCCTATAAAGGAGAAACTCTGTCTTGGTCAAAACAAAACTAAGAGGGTATAGTACTCCATCCGCTCACAAGTGTGTCTGTTCTGCACAGGACTGGCAGGGCTCTCAGGACCACCTTCATGGGCAGCAGTGGCCATGTGTTTGTCCCACAGGCAGCTGGGTCAATTCTAGAGCTTCTTCAGAGCTTGAATCAGCCATTAGCTGGTCCACCCAGAAATGAACTGAACCCCGTGGTTTGCTAGGTCCTTGCTTGTCAAAATGTGGCCCATAGCATCTCTTAGGATCTTGTTAGAAATGCAGGATCTCAGGCCCTGCCCCTCCCAACCCCTCAACTTACTGAATCAAAATCTGCTTTTTAACAAGAACCATAGGTGATCTGTATGTATAGTAAAGTCCTTTATTGATACTCTCAGTATTCCCGGGATCAGTCATGGGTATGAGGGAAATCATAAAACCAGAAGTATTTTTCTGGCATACGTTACCTTAATATTCAGTGGTCCTCTCATCCCACTATCAAACTATCCATTTTTAATCCTCTCTCCACATCCCAAAACACACATACACACTCTCACACACACACTGAACCACTCATCAACCCTTAGCTCTCTTTGTATCCCAAAGGTCTTGATCTCGACAGTTACAGTTAGAAATCTATTTAATCAACAAGACAGGCAGAATATTACCCACCTCAGGAGGTATCTGCACTCAACTCTTTTTTTCTTTTTATAAATTTATTTTATTTATTTTATTTTTGGCTGCGTTGGGTCTTCGTTGCTGCACACGGGCTTTCTCTAGTTGCAGCGAGCACGGGCTACTCTTCTTTGTGGTGTGTAGGCTTCTCATTGAGGTGGCTTCTCTTGTTGCGGAGCACGGGCTCTAGGTGCATGGGGTCCAGAGCGCAGGCTCAGTAGTTGTGGCGCATGGGCTTAGTTGCTCCGCAGCATGTGGGATCTTCCCGGACCAGGGCTCGAACCCATGTCTCCTGCATTGGCAGGTGGATTCTTAACCACTGCGCCACCAGGAAGCCCCTGCACTCAACTCTTGAACTGAAAGAAACAAACTATTCCCTCTACCCCCAAAAAAACAAAACAACTCTTTGTATATGCCAAAACATTGACTCCTCCACGCTACAATATTAGACATTCTGACAGACTTGGTTGGCATGATAGGATATTTTTAGAAAGAGCTTATTTTAAAGTTACTGTTGAATCATGACAATTCTTCAGGCCCTGGTACTCGAATAGCTGCCTGACGAGCCACCTTCACCTTGACCCCTTCCCCTTTCTGAGTTTTCTAGAATAAGAATCACTGAGCACTTGAATGTCCCGAGAGACAGGTGGGTAGGTAGGGAAAGAAGCACCTCAGAGGGCTGTTACCTTGCAGCCTTCCAACATTGTTACTCTTTTCTGGGAACAAAAGAGAGCAAAAAGTCCTCGCCTTCTCTCCCTAAATCTCCTTTTTGTTCTGTAATAGTCTTAGAATTTCTCTACTTTAGCACTAAGAGACAGATTTTTCTCCTGCATTTTCATGTCAATATCTGTCCCACAAGGCAATGACGCTTGCACAAGGCATCAGAACTTTACTCCAGAGTTTATAAAGCATCCAGCAGTACTACTGCAGGCAGAAAGCATGTTAGGAAGTAAATGTTTAAGAACTTACGACAAATAGGAAAATAGGACATGGCAGTGCTATTGCTTTGCAGAGCCTCAACTATATCTTCTAAGTCATTCAAAAGACAAATGTCAGAATATGAGCAGAATATAAGCTATAATTTTGGGAAACTGAACTGTTTAAGATTTACTGTCTTTAATATTTGATCGTAAAGGATAAAGACTCATTTGACAATTTAAAATTGCCTAAAATTATACTAGATCAGGGCTGTCCTGTAAAATTGAAATTATGGTGTGCTTTGAGTATCAGAATCAGTGCTCTTCCTTCTTACCTTAAAGAATATTCACTACTTTCTGATCTTAAGACAAAATACAGTTCAAGAGAATGAGAAGGAAAGCCTGGAAGAAAATGTTTGCAAAAGATATATCTGATAAAGAACTGTTATCAAAATATACACAGAATTCTTAAAACTTAACAATAAGGAAACAAACAACCTGATTTAAAAATGGGCCAGATGGACTTCCCTCATGGCGTAGTGGTTAAGAATCCACCTGCCAATGCAGGGGACACGGGTTTGAGCCCTGGTCCGGGAAGATCCCACACGCTGCAGAGCAACTAAGCCCGTGCACCACAACTACTGAGCCTGCGCTCTAGAGACCCCAGGAGCCACAGTTACTGAGCCTGTGTACCACAATTACTGAAGCCCGCACGCCTAGAGACTGTGTTCCACAACGAGAGATGCCACCACAATGAGAAGCCCGCACGCTGCAATAAAGAGTAGCCCCCACACGCCGCAACGAAGAGTAGCCCCCGCATGCCGCAACTTAGAGAAAGCCTGCACACAGCAACGAAGATCCAACACAGCCAAAAATAAATAAATTTTTTAAAAAGTTAAAAAAAAATAAAAATGGGCCAGAGACAGATATCTCACCAAAGAAAGTATACAGTTGGCAAATAAGCATATAAAAACATGCTCCACATCATATGTCATCAGAGAACACAAATTGAAACAACAATGAAATACTGCTACACCTATTAGAATGGCTGAAATCCAGAATATTGACAGTACAAAATGCTGGCAAGGATGTGGAGGAATAGGAACTCTCATTCATTGCTGGTGGGAATTCAAAATGGTACAGCCACTTCGGAAAACATTTTCTTGGTTTCTTATAAATCTAAACATACTCTTACCATACAATCTAGCAATTGTGCTCCTTCGTATTTACTCAAAGGAGTTGAAAATGCATGCCCCACAAAAACCTGCATATGAATGTTTATAGAAGCTTTATTTTTAATTGTCAAAACTTGGAAGCAAACAAGATGTCCTTCTGTGGATGAATGGATACATAAACTGTAGTATACGCATCCAGTGGAATGTTATTCAGTGCTGAAAAATAAATCTATCAAGCCATGAAAAGACATGGAGGAAACTTAAATGCATATTACTAAGTGAGAGAAGTCAATTTTAGGACAGTGAAATTTTAGGGCTGTAGGACCTAACCTAACCATAACGATGAGTACATCGTTTGCCTAAATCTGTAGAATGTACAACACCAAGAGGAAACCCTAAAGTAAACTAAGGACTTTGGGTGATTGCTATGTGTCAGCGTAGCTTCATCAGTGGTGACAAATGCACCATTCTGGTGAGTGATGTTGATAATGAGGGAGAGGATGCATGTGTGGGGAGAGGGTATATGAGAAATCTCTGTACCTTCCTCTTAATTTTGCTGTGAATCTAAAACTGCTCTAAAAAATAAAGTCTTTAAACAATAACAAAAAAAACAAGAACCAGTCTTAACATCATAAAATATTGTTTTTTCAAACGTGGCTCTGTCTATGATGGGAATAGGATTCTCCTTAGGAATTTGAGGTTAACTGTTTTTTAGCTCATGTCCTTAGATTCGGCCAAAGCTACTGGTAAATCTATGTGAGAACCAGTTACCTTTACACTGTTCCAAGACTGCAGCCCTAACCTTGTACAGTCTTCTGGAAAGGAGGTGCACTTATTTCTGAGGGAATTAGGCTAAGTTGAGTATGGATATTTCATGACCATTTCTGAATGATGAACTCAAAATTCACAGAATGATGTGAACGGGCGTGGTTGCAGGCTTGCAGGGATCATGCTAGTGTCCTCATGTCTGAATGGCACCTGTTTCTGCATAACAGGGATGGGTTTACACAGCAACATACCCCATCCAAAGCTCGCAGGAACCAGCTAACAGCATTGGTAACAGGGCTGGGAAGGACCCAATATGCAGACTGCAGCCTTGAAACAAAGGGAAACTCTTTCCCTCATAAATTATTCTGGTTTTTATAAGTATGTTATAGACTACAATATCTCTGAAAATAGGAAGGTGGTAAAAGATGTTAATGGTTCTGCAGAGTCATAATAATGACTTGCAAATCTGTTCAAGTTTTATAGGTATTACTTTACTGTTACATAGGCATATTTGACAGTTGTCATTATGCACTTCTATTTTCTATAGACAATCTGTCGTCACTGTATTTGTTGAGATATTTGTTCACATCTTTTATGTAGTAAATCTTTATTGTTTGATCTGGTTCAGAGTAATGAATATTCTGGTTAATCTAATGTTGTAATAGTAGAATGATCCCACATATAAATTTTCAAGTCATAAAAATCCTCCGTGTCAGATTTTGTGCTTCAAGTCTAGGGATACTAAAATTGTTATAACAGCAGAGGTTGGCATAACACTGTAAATCAACTATACTTCAATAAAAAGAAAATAAAATCATTATATCTCATACATGGTTTATCCATTCCTAAGTATTAGAATTATATATCCTATACATAAATGAATGTTTTTATAGACTCTGAAGTAATTTTAGGGTTTTAAAAACTCTCTTGATCATCAGTATGTTAGTGTTAATTTTCATTATATTGTAGATTAACAAAAATGCTAGTTTAGAGTTATTATTAATGGAATTTGAATTAAAAAATTGCTGTATTCACCAGAAATTCTTAGAAACAGGAATCAACTATTTTTTATTTGAAGAAATTCTTTTCAGTAGAGTTCCTTTAGTCAAAAAATGTCCATTACTTTGAAATCTAATAATTTTGAGTTGTGTAGAGAGAGTTTTCAGAGATTAAAATATCATGGAAATACTCAGTATTCTATTCATTTCAGTTAGAAATGTTCTGAACTTATGGCAGTCTTGGCCACCCCTTGTTGATCTCATTAAATAGACAACTCACCCAAGGAAAACGTGATCTTTTCGGATGAGCTATCCCACACTTTGTTTCCAGGGACTGGAGACACAGCCATACACCAGATGGTCAGGTTGTTTGATTGGGCTGGTTTATTATCATACACACTTGTCAAAACAGACTTCAGTTCCCCAAATCCTCCTTTGTCTTTTCTCTTTTCATTAGTATGTGTATTTCTACAAGGCAGATAAGCATAAGGTTAGTCCCCAACGTTTTCCATATGAGCCATACAACGATGCCGAGGTATGGCTAGAGGCAGTGTGGTTTATGGTGATACAGAATCTAAAGTGGTCAAACCACAGCTTCTTTGCAGCGAGCGTTTGTGCGGAAGGCCTGGAATTAACCTGAACTCTTTTGTTCAAGCTCCTGCATGGCATCGATCCATGGTCAAGGTATGAAATGTATTGATTAAAAGTGCTGCTCTATTTGTAACCATGGGTCTAGTGGGTCTAGGGACAAGTTTTCCCAGCTCATCAGCATTGCTTATTGATAACAGTGAGATTGATGATTCGCCCCTGGCCTAGGCGAGAACCTGGGAGGACTCTCCTGTCGAGTGTGAGTAGTAGCAGGAATATGCCTGACCAGGAAAATATAAAACCACCTCAGCTGAGACTCCATTCTGGGCTCCCCACTTTGAGTGCTGTAAATGTATACATGGGAAGCGTATCCTTACTTTAAGAATATTGCTGCTAGATTATATCCTTTTCCTGAATTAAGCTGTAGACTTCTAACACTGTCACTCTGGGTCCTGCAAGTCTTCTTTAGAAATATTAACTGCCACTGTTAGTACCACCTCCAAATAGCATACATGGTAGCAGAAAATGAATGTGAAACTCTCCATCCCTGGAGGCCAGAACTTTGTCTCACAGCTTCTTGACACTGAGGGTTCTAAATGCCAGTTCTGAAGTTATCACTTGCCAAAATAATAACTAAATGCAGTTGTGTGCGGTAAAATTCTGGCCATACCTCCTGGCCTCAAGGTTGGAAGGGTAATGGGCACATCAAACCACAGCTTATTTAACAGAACATATCTATAATGACCCTTAAAAGATATTTGCAGGATTGCATCCTGTCATTATCGTGGGTGAATTGTTTTTAAAGTGATCTAATAACAAAACCAGTAATAGTCTCAAAATGAATCAAGTGGGTCAATATAATCATTCATCAACGTAAACTTAAAATTTTATCAATTAAAGATCACAGTGCAGCAAGAGCTACATGACTCAGTGACTGTTGAAAATATACTGAGCTCTGAGGCAAAATGACTCAGGAGAAAGGAGAAGGGCTGCTGTCCCAGGCAGGAGACAGCTGGGATTGTTCTGGCAGAGGTGGCCATGTTTACCACCTATAAGAGTATCGCTTTGTATGTTCTCACCTGAGCTTGTCTTGACGTGTGTCCTGCTCCAGGAACTTCTAATCCTCTTGGTAAACATGTTCCTTGCCATGGAGCCAAGTCCTTTATGTACACTTCCTCCAAACCTCCTCACCCCCAACCCACCCAGATCCTTGCAAGAAAAAGTAGAAACTATTTGTTTATTGGTTTAAAGCAGTGATGCTAAGTTCACTGAACTAACTGAAATGATTAATTCATGTAGGTTGAATTAAACTTGTTGGCACTCATATAAAAGATTTGCATTTACTGACAGTTAAATACAACGTTAGTGTTTATATACGAATTGACCAAGTCAAATATATTTCTTATATTCTGGGAAATGTTACCTCCCAACCCCTTGGAGGAGCTAGATGAGGTATCAGAAAATGGCATTTGGTAGGCAAGATGATGTTTTTCTTGGAATGAGAATTGCTCTTAAATGCCAAGATCAACTTGGGCAGTGGCAACTTCTGTTGTGCTTTGTTTTCTTTCTTTGCCAAACCCACTTCCATTGACTGATTTCCTTACCTTCTCTTTCACCTTGAGGGAAGCTTTTCTCTATAAACCATGTAAGATTTGCTGTGGGAAATACATTCCTCAGTGAGCAGGTAAATATTCTCTGGAGGTGGTGAAAGGCAGAATACAGAAAGAATTACTTGCCAATTCAGAAGAAACTGAATTGATACCCCTTATATCTCCACCAAGCCTCAAACAAGGCAAATTGGCACAAAATCATTTTCTCCACTTTTAACAAGGCAGTGTTTACCTGTAAGAGGTTTAAAGAGTGAACTATAAACAGGCAATCTCCTATACAGATGTTATAAATTAATGGTTAGAATTTAAGGTCAATTTAAGAAGAATCTAGGACTATACTAACGTTGCAAGTCTGGATTCTGGGTTCTGAAAAGGAAAATTACATCCCTACATAGGCAGAACAAAACTGTATAAATGGAAACCAAAGAATAGAAAGAAGAAGCTATAACAGGCAGCGGCCAGAGAAGAATATTCTGTTAGACTGAAAGCTAAAAGAGAGCCAGACTTTTGTTGCTTTCGTTCCCCAAATAATGTAAAGTACTATTTGTAGCAACAATTACAGGAACCATTTAATATAAACATCTCACTTTTGACTTGTAAAGAGTTTTCCTAATTAATTTTTTATTTTATCATCTAAACAATCCTATGGGCTAGATAGGACCCACCCTATTATTGCCATTTGACAGATGGGGAAATCAAGGCACAGAATCACAGAATGGTTAAAAGGAGAAGAATGTAGTTGATGGCACAATTGGAAGAGTTACCTTAATCCCAGTCCAAGACATTTCCTGGTAAAACACGCTGTATTGAAATAAGAAAGAAGTAGAAGAAGAGGTAGCTTACGTTACAAAACCTGGGAGCTTAGAGGAGGGTTAGTTACGTTTTATTTTCAACACTGTTTGTTCTTTGTAAGATGGTGGTTTTTTCAAGAGCCTGGTGAACATATCCGATAAGACTTATTAGATCTTCATTATTTTATCTGAGACGCTGCAAAATTATAATCCCACTTTTAGCTACCTGTTTTCTCATCCAGAGATATGTGTGTTTTACATATGACCAGCCCTAGTTCTTAGTTCTCAAATATTTTTCATTGATGAACATGAATATTGATGAATATGCTAGTTAACTAGTAAAGAACAATTAACTATATTTAATGCTCGGTGTGCCAATTTCCCCACAGGATAGTGATGCCCAAAGAGTCTGGTCTTGAGCAGAACTGAGAAACCAAACCTAAGGATACTAAGTCCCATCTTTCTGGTGAGATCCCACTGAGGAGCAGTTGAACATCCCCCAGAACATCACATCATGGCAAAAACCCTAAGGAAATCATGAGACTTTCAGAGGAGGTCATCTGTTGTATCCAAAATGGTAGTAGCAAACACTGCAGCCCCAGCTTTCCTACCCATTCAGCACTTGCCAATGGGATGCAGGCACGTGACGGGAATGCAGCTCCATGAAATTATGTCTCTTTCTGTCCTAAAAGTAAAACCAGGTCCCCTGAATTGTATTCTTAATAAGTAAAGAGAATTCAGTTTATTTAATCCAATAAAGTGCCAAAGATTGACATTGATCTCCAGGTCGTCCATGTAAGAGTTATAGGAAAAAAATGTCTTTTAAAAGTTGTAAAAGTTTGTATTAATGCCCATACCTTTAACCCCTCTCATGGTTCATTTTCTCCATGCTCATTCAACCCACCAAAAGATGAGGATATGGTCATATCAGGAACAAGTAGGGGTTCCATTATTTCATAAAGGCAACTGGCTCACTGAAGAAATTTCTTGTCAATTTAATAAAAATATCAAAAAGATTTAACTCTTGTAGATTCTCTGAATTCAGATTTCATGGAATGCTTCAGATTTCATATATTCTATACGAGCTCCAGACAGTGTTCCAAGATTTTGTTTAGGGATATGGTTCTTGTCCCAAAACTCCTTTAGTCTCCAAAATTGAAAAGCTTCAGACTAAACTAGTTCAAATTGAAGTCAAACGTATTATGAAATGTCAAGCACATATGGTTTTGCTGAGAAAGCAGAGCTGTATTTCCAAACAATTAAGAGAAAAACATGCTAAATTTGGAAAAAAAATGAAGTAAATATGAACAAGAGTTTACGTACACATACATATATGTGAGAGTACATATATTACTCTGCTGAGAAGTCAAAATCATTCACTCACTCAGTGTGTCTGTTGCATTCATGAAACAAGTAAATTATTGGTTTCTCCAGCACATTATTCTAAGTACATATGGAATAAGTAAGCAGTAGCACAAAGAATTCTGCAGTAAGTGTCAAAAAGTATTTGGAGAGTTCTGTGGGAGTACAGAGAAGGATGAAATCTGGAAATAACTTAGAGGGCACAGTTATATTTTGTGGACAGGCAAGAGTTGGGCCTGGATCCTACAGGTGAAAAGTAGTGGGGGATTCACAAAGATGGGCAGATGGAATGGTTCATGGGCTTGGGAGTGAGGTGGGGATGTTGTCCTGGAAGGAGAGGTTGGAGCAGGATAAAACTGATGAGTCAGGAAAAATGAATCCAAATCTGGCTGTAAGACTGATCATTCCCTTATTTCCACAGATGAAATACTGAAATGGTGACCATTTGTAAATTATCCCATATTCAGTTTGCTTAAGTTTGGACAGAACCTTTTCCAAAGGACTTTTCACAGAATCAGTTTGAAAATAGCTGTTTAGTCTAGAAAGAGAAAACCTAAAAAAAGAAAAAAAGAAAAGAGTTTCCCTATTTGTTTACCAGCTCTTCATTTCTATTTGGGGTCTCTCCATGCCCCACACATTTGCTTTTCACTTGAAATTTGACTTTCAGTCTCTACATGTTTTCTACTCTACCATTTCTATATTTTCTTCTATAACTCAAAATTTTTTTCTCCCATGGACACCTTCTTTAAAATGTGCCTGTCTCCTCTTGGTAGGTCTTCCTTCCTAAATCTATCTATCTATCTATCTACCTATCTGAAATACATATTTTTTGCTTAAGTTGATTATACCTTTATTTCATTCCAATTGAGAGTAGAAGCCAACATATTTCAGCTTTTCCAATTCTAGTTACATAATATAATAAAAAGCAACCCCAAATTTGCTATATTTCTCTAAATTGGGGGGGGGGAGTGCTTTCACTTAATCTTCCCCTTTCTGCAAGTTCTCTGGCTTTTCTACTGACTGTATTTATAACATCAATAGTTTCCAACCAAAAATGGAGACTCATGGTCTGACAATTGGACAAAATATTTGAAACCACAGATATTCTTGAGGCATGTGGTTTTTCTGCCTGTATGTCACCCATTCCCCCTCTTAAATCTCCTTCTTTGCTTGACAGGTGATCTAGTCTTCTGGAAACAGAACTAAGACTTGTAGGTGCTCAACTTACTGTTTTACTACATGATATTTGCCAGGGACAACTTTCTTCAGTGGTGGAGGGGGGCGGAGAAAAGTTTTGCATTTGTTGCAGAAAAACCCTACAGGCAGGGACACACCCACTTGGAAACCAGGCTTCCCTGGAAGTGGGAGGGAACAGGAACTGGAGGTGCCCTCCTCCCAGGGATAGGAGTCAGCTAACAGCCTTCTAAGGCAGCAGGAGTGCTCACCCTGCACCGGAGCCATCAGAGACCAGTCCAGAGCCTTGCTTGCCTGTTAAGTACCCACTTGTGGCTGGGAGGTGCTTCCTAACTGTTCAAGGTTGCAAAGCTTAACGAATAAGCTCTCAATCACTTAAGAAATGACCCAAGAAAGGAGAGAGAAGTCAGGCTGTTTTTAACATATACTACAATTTTCCCTTTGTTTATTTATTCTTAAAATGAGGTACCTCTTAAAATAAGCCAAACACCTGGACTAAGTTGCTGTCAGGAAGTTCTCATCAGCTGTTGGCTTTGCAGGCGATGGTGCCTGGGAAGGTGGAGGATGGTGAGCTGCTTGCCGAGGACACCCAGGAACAACCAGGTCTGTGGAGATTCGCTCCACCTCTCTCTCCTTCGGGCATGCCAGCTCCTCCCACTGAAAACAGCTAAGCCTGCTGTGTGGACTTCCTAGAATCCCAGCCCCAGAGGGACCTCCCTAGGGACAAGCTAACCTCACATTGAGAACTTTATTTCCCAGACCCTGGCAGACTTTGTAGCCTCCGGACAGCCTGCTGCATCCGTTCTGAGGAAACGCGAGTCTCCGACATCAGCATCTGTCTATGCTTCGCTTCTACCCACGCTGAGGGAGACCCAGTGAGGCCCCAGCCCTGGGGCTCCTGAACAGCCTGAACCCTGAGGCTTCTCCTCCTGCTTCCAGAACGCATTGGATCGATCGCCAGGAGCACAGAAACAGCGGAAGCAGCCAGGAGGAGAATCAAGAGAGAAACCTAAAATGTTCAATATTCAAAAACACCCGTGTTGCTGGTTGATGTAGAGAACACTGAGCTCACTCAAGAGCTTTGTATTTGTTGCACTAATTTGTTTTGTCTTCTGGGCCAGCCAAGGAGGGATCAGTATGTATCCAGGTCATGGAGGGAATGTACAGGAGGGCCTCCGGGCCATTTTGCTTGGCTCTGATGCACCCTTACTCTCCAGTGAAGCAGAAAGGGAACATCACACCACCCAGGTGTGGCCGGCCTTTGACCATTATTGCAAATCCCCAAGTCACCACAGTCCCTTGCCAAGTACACTTTTAGCCTTAGAGATTTTTGGAAAGGAAAGCTGTAAAGAAGAGACAGGATGAGGCGGGAAGAGGAGGAAGGAGAGGGAACCAGGATAAAGGCAAAAGGGGACTTAGAAGTGAAGGAGGACGAGATCAGTGAGACGGGAGGACCGGTCGGCCCTTTTGCGGGTACCACACCCACCCCGATGCCCCACAACAAGGGGACTTGGTTTTCCGAGGCCTGGGAGTATTTCCCCCTGGCCCCTGCCTGTGCTGGACACCACCCCAACCCATACACCACCTGCCGCCTGTGTGGCGGGCAGGTGGGACGTGGCCCTGGGGTTAACGTGGGCACCACAGCCCTGTGGAAGCATCTGAAAAGCATGCACAAAGAGGAGCTGGAGAAGGGTGGCCATGGTCAGGCCGGGCAGTGCCAGGCCCCCAGGCTTCAAGGGCCGCAGCTCCCCACAGGCATTGAGGGCGACTGGGCCAGGATCCTGGAGCAGGCCAGCCAAAGAAAAAAGGAGGCACTTAGGAGGGAGAGGGCAGTGGAAAGGAGAGAGCGAGCCCTGGACGAGGTGGAAAGGGCCATCCTGGAGATGAGGCGGAAGGTGAGGGCTGAGAAGAAGGCCTGCCAGAGGGAAAAAGACAGCCCACAGCAGCTTATTCCTTCCATTTTGTTTAAACGGGGCTTGGGGGATTCTATTCTGAGAACACTGACTTCAGACCCGCAGCAAAGAAGGCCATTTTAGTTCCAGCTCTAGTATATAGCAAAGTGGCTTAGTGGGATTTTGTTTTTAACAGAAAGAGAGCATAGTGTGGTTAATCTCAGCAGGTCTGAATTGGCCAAATGCTTGTCTATAAGGTTCCTTAGAGCTGTATTCACCAAAAGTTTAAAACATACTAACTAAAGAGAAATGTCGGTTCGCCACCATGGGTATTGTGGGTTATTTGGGAGCAGAATGTACCAGCCTGTCAGCACTGATGAGTGAAAATAATGGGATTTATGTCTAGCACTTGGTTTTGGTGGAATTGAAGGTTTTGATGGTTGAGGCTGGTTGGGTGGCTGGAATATGCCTATGTGACCAGCTCACTCTTGAGAGCCCACCATGAACACAGATTAGGCTTCCTGGGAGAGAGGTGTTTGCACACATGCTGGTGTTGATTTGAGAACTGGATACAAAGCTTGTTCTGTGGGACCCAGCAGTGGAAGGACAAAGAAACCTGAGCCTGAGATCTCCAGACCCTTCTGATGTATATCTTTCTCCCATTATTGCCGTGCTTATATTAAAGCTGTTTCATCAATATAGCCTGTCTGAATCCTGTAAGTCTCTCTCACAATCTAACACATAAGTAATTAATGCATAATTAGCACAGAGAAAAGTAAAGACTTTTCAACTCACTTGAATTAAACATTAAGAATAGAGGATATTGGGCTTCCCTGGTGGCGTAGTGGTTGAGAGTCCGCTTGCCGATGCAGGCGACACGGGTTCGTGCCCCGGTCCGGGAGGATCCCACAGGCCACGGAGTGGCTGGGCTCGTGAGCCATGGCCACTGAGCCTGTGCGTCCGGAGCCTGTGCTCCACAACGGGAGAGGCCACAGCAGTGAGAGGCCTGCGTACCGCTAAAAAAAAAAAAAAAAAAAAAAAAAAAAGAATAAAGGATATATATTAAAGCATAATTTGATTTCATTTTAAGCTCTGTTAAAGGAGGAGTATGTGAGGAAGAGATGAAAGAACCTCAGAAAGAAAAAGAAAAAGGTGGAGAGATTGGGGTATATTAGGAGAAATAAAGAACAGAGGCAGAAAACCAAAAAAGAAACAGGGATAGAGAAGAAATGTGAAGATAAGAGAGACAGTTCCCTAGAGAAAATTCACCATGGAAAGGTAGGAGACCTTGACTGTCTGAGAGAGTGAAGGACAGAGAACATGTTCTTAGCTTCTGAGGTCAATTTTAATGAGTTAAGTAGCTTCTGTTTTGTCCCCGCATACCACACAGACCACTCATTCATTTGAGCAGTAGGTTTCAGATTATATTCCTCTTTAAGATACTAACTGCATGCCAATGCCTTGTTCTCCGATTTTTTAAGAGCTGTTCATCTTTAAATATTTAGAGATGCTTTGAGAAAAGGGATCCAGCAGTCCATATGGAGAGGAAAATGCCCTGGGCTGCTGAGGATATGCTTGAAATATTAACTCAGGAGTAGAATAAAATCAAACTAGAAACTACTCTGGCCTTTGTGCTGGAGCTGACTTGTTTGGGATGATTCCTGTAGAACCTATTACTTATTTTTAAAACTGCATTGGGGGCTTCCCTGTTGGCGCAGTGGTTGAGAGTCCGCCTGCCGATGCAGGGGACACGGGTTCGTGCCCTGGTCCGGGAAGATTCCACATGCCGCAGAGCGGCTGGGTCCGTGAGCCATGGCTGCTGAGCCTGCGCGTCCGGAGCCTGTGCTCCACAACGGGAGAGGCCACAACAGTGAGAGGCCCGCGTACCGCAAAAAAAACCAAACAAAACAAAACAAAACAAAACTGCATTGGGAGTGGGGAAGAGGGCATGGTGAGAGCGGGGGAAGACAAGAGGAGACAAAGCCAGCATTTCATCTCGTAGACAGCCATGTCCCTAAAGCAGACAAGATCCTGGTATAATAATGGTGTCTTGCCTTATTCGGTCCCCACCTATGTGGCTCCTTTTTACTGCTGTTCTTAGACATGTCAGCAGCTCTAACAGTCAGATCTGTCTTCCCTGTGAGCTGTTTGTGAAAAGACACAAGTCCAAACACCAGGCTTGTGAAAAACCCAGGCTGCATTGCAGTCCTGCAATCCCCTTTTTTCTAGAAACCTGCCTGATATTAAAGCTTTCACTTTCCTTATGGTTTCCCCCCGGGGGTGTGATGCCCCTTTTAGGACCCTTTCCATCTGTGGTGAAAGCTCAGGGGCTCAGGGGCTCACTGCTGCAAATGATGATGGCGGCTGGGAGTCACACGGCTGGAGATTTGGACTCAGAATCTTAATGTGCTACAAAAGATGCTATGAGGGGAAAAAAAGGTTGCAATATCTAATCTTAAACACACACACACACACACACACACACACACACACACACGCACACACACACACACAGGAAATGGAGCTTAAGAAGGTCAAGGAATGCACAAAACTCAGGCTTTGCAAAACCAAAATTAAATAAACAGAAACAATCAAATTCTGTAAATAGCTACTGGAGATGTCCTGCTAAACTCTGACGTTTTGCTTTTAGATTACAGTGACTTTTTTCCATGGGTTTTATTATTTTAACCTCTCTTCCCTTTTAGGCATTTCAATCCCACCTGCTTTTGTTTCCTACGTTTCACACGTGAGGTAGTTTTGTTTTTTGTTTGTTTGTTTTGTTTTTTTAGTTTTTTTCCTAAATTTTATAAAACGTAATAGAGGGTGACAAGGACAGGACCCACGGAGATGATCTAGTAAAAGCACAGGCAGGAAAAAGACACACATGTGGCTCGTGGAAAGACCGCCCTGTTGAGTAAACTAGAGTTTTCGTGTATCTCTCCTGTGCTTTCTTTTGCTGCATCACCAGAGTAAGGGGTATAGAAGGCCAGGGGCTGTGGCCGAGGGACTCTTCGACCCAGCGTCTCTTGCTCTAGAGCAAAAAGCTGCTACATGGGGGGCCCTGAAGTTTACGTTAAAGACTCTTTCTTTCCATGGAGCTGTGGAGGTGAGGCTGTGTGCCATGCTGGAGCCCTGGCAAAGCCGAGCCCTTGGAAACATGCAAGAACACGACATCCCTAGGGGTGACACTCTCCGTGGACATCCCTTGCATGTCTAAGCCTGAAAGACATCATTGATAGAATAATCTGGGGGCTTTTCTATTCTACAGGAAAGCTAAATTAACCATAAGCTTTGTAATTTTAACTAGTAACACTGGAAGACACAGTTCACAGCTGACCAAACCCCTATTGTTCTAACACTTAGGGCTGCTGGTGCAGTGAACATGTAGCGCCTAGTAAGCATCAATACATGCATGTTGACTTGGTTAACTTTTAAGAGATGAAGGGAAGAGGGTACGAAATTACCATTACTGAGCACTAATGGTTGCCAGATAGTAGATAGTTTGCATACAGGTCTCTCATTTGGTTCTTATGTCACCATTGTGAGGTTGGTATCATTGTCCCTGTTCATTGATGAGGAATCTAATCTAATCTAATCTAATCTAATCTAATCTGGTCCAAGGCCCAGAGTTAATAGTGAAGGAGGAGAATTCAGACCCAGGTTCATCAGATTCCACAACCTATGTTGTTGTGTTTTTTCATTAACTCCCACTGTCTCTGAGTCAATCACATAGCAGATTTATGAATATTCATGCAGAGGAAGGAAGAAGTGAAAGAGAGTGAGTGATAAGTGGTGGGAAGGGAAGAAACATTTCTGAGACATCCACTCTGTGCTGCGTACTCCATTACTGCGCATAAACCCAATGCACCTAAGAACCCTGTGTAATGTTGATTATGATCCCAGTTTTGGAGATGAGTTAGTTGGGACTCATAGAGCTTAACTACTAGATGAGGCTATGTTGCTAGTAGGCGGTTGAATTAGGATTTGACCTTAGTTCTATCTGCCCCTAAAGCATGATCTCCTTCCGTTAGGCCATCCTGCCTGGGTACAGGCATGCTAAATTCTCATCCCACCTCTGCCCTTCATTAGTGGCTCAGCCAGTGGCTTAGCCTCTCCAGGCCCCGATTTCTCATCTGTGAAATAACAAGATGTTCTACCTATTTCAGAGGCTTATTGGGAGCATCACGTGATAAAAGCATGTGAAAGGGCTTTGAAGAGTTAATAAGTTATTAAAAATATAATTGGGATTATAAGAATATCAGAGTGAGGAATTACCAATGTTTGTCAAGGTCTTAAAGGATCCACGGACGAGCTGTGTCCTGTAGCTGGTTATGTGGAGTTGGTGATTCCACACCAACTAATTCCAACTAATTCCCCAGGAAGGAAAGTTCTCTGGTTTTTCTAGTCAGTGCCCAGGGAAGCATGGGTACAGAAGAGAAAATCTGATGACACATAAGACAAAGTCCTTTTCTTTTTAAACTGGAATTCTTGGATCCAACCTTGTGGTTCTATATCTGGATTGAGTCCATGTTACCTATAAACATTGGCCCAAGAACCTACAAAAAAATCCTGATAAGAAACAAAACACCTACCAAACATTATATCATTAGATTATTTATTTTACTTAAAGTATTGAAATGCAGTCCACTAATAAACTTGAAAATTAATTGTGGCAGAACAAAAAAATGGAAACCGTTCCTATGTACTTGGGACTATAATAACAATTAATCTAAGAGACTAATTCATAAAATCAAAAGACTTGGATAATATACTCATCTAGAACCACACCACAGAGCCTGAGCTATGATTTGAATGCAGCTGTCAAATTACATGACTGATATTCAGTGAAAACATGACAAGAAATCATAAGTTATTTAATGTTCTTGGGGCTAGAAGAAACTGGAATATAATTTTCTCTCATCCCATGTAACAGGAAATGTTTGAGAATTAAGAAGAATATTTATTTTACTTGGGATTTTGAAAAGTTTCAATGAAGCCATAATGCCATAAGACAGCTGATCAACACACATTAGTAGTAATAACAACAAAATGCTTATTGAGCACTTAATATATACCAAATAATATACCAAGAATTTTTCATGGATTATTTCATTTAATTCCTAAAAACAACAACAACGTGCTGATACTCTCCTTACCCCGTTCATATAGATGGGAAAACTGACTACAAGGGTGTGAAGTAATTAGTTCAAGGTCACAGCCAGCAAGAGGAAGAGCTGGGAAATAAGCCCAGATCCCAGAGACTAGAGGCTGGGAACTGCCTACAAGAATTTGAAGTCAGAGGGGCCTATTCTAATTTCCTTTTTCTCCTGCCCTTCCTTGTACTGCCTAAGAAATAGCCAGGCTCTGAATGAGTTCAGAAGGGTACATTTCCTCTTGTCACTTAAAAATAAAAACACTAGGAAAGCTGGTATAGGAAATGAATTAGAACAAATTAAACGTCAAAGGATGAGCAAAAACCTCATTCTTACAACAGGATTCACACTGCTTTCTGCCCTACTTTTCCTTCACTATCTACTTCAACATTTATTAAACAGAAATTTAAACAATTGAGACAATTTTTCCAGGAAACTTAAGGACTAAGGATCACAAGATAACATGTTCTGAGAGCCCTAAGTCAGAAAATAAGGATTCCCATCTGGGTTCTAGAGTCAACTCAGCTTTCCTTCATTCCCACCAGAAATTAATTGGAATAAGGTCCTCTGAGGAACATTCTGAGCAATGATGCAAACTGACACACACTGGCATAATTATGCTGTAGATTTTCAAAAACTTTAACGTGACTCACCTCTCCGAAGACACCCACGGAATTATTTTCCACAATCGTGGAGATTTCTGGCTTAGCTTAAAGGCAAATAAAACACAGTTAGTTAGCGGCCCTGAATGATACCCTACCTGGTCACTAGTGTGTGTGTGTGTGTGTGTGTGTGTGTGTGTGTAAAAAATTCATAACTCATCAGATATTTATTAAACTCCCACTGTGTGCCAGCAGTATACTAGATGCCTAGGAAACAAAGGTGAAGAAATCATATTCATCATCTTCAAGAAATTTACATTTTCATGGAAAATACAGATACATAAACTAGAAATTAGAATTGATAGAACTGATATAAGTATTGCTATTAAGGACACGTGGGATTTGAAGAAAGCTTTTGAGAAAAGCTTCTAACTCAACCTTAGGGAATAAGAAGAGGCTTTTGGAAGAGGCCACATCTGATATCTGAAAGATGCCTCTGGGTGAGTCAGGTGAAAGGAGGAATGTGGGGGAGAGGAGGGGCAGGCAGTGGGCAGACGGAAGAGAGGAATGTTCTATGTGTCCAAAGGCCTAGAAATAAAGCACAAGTTATAGGTCCCTGAAGGGGCAGGAAGAACACCTGGTTCTTATTTAGTTGTTTGGTACTGGAAAAGATCAGGGGCTATTTCAGCGATTTTGTTGTCCCGCTAAATTGTAAGTGCCTTGGAGCCAGAATGCTTTATTCATCTCTCCATCTCTAGCACTTAAGTGCCCAGCATAAAACAGACATTGAGGACATCATGTTGAACTGAAGTGACTTCAAGTAAGTTCTTTTTTTAAAAAAATTTTTATTTATTTTATTTTATTTATTTATTTTTTTGGTTGTGTTGGGTCTTCATTGCTGCGTGCTGGCTTTCTCCAGTTGCCGCGAGAGGGAGCTACTCTTCGTTGCGGTGCACGGGCTTCTCATTGCAGTGGCTTCTCTTGTTGCGGAGCACAGGCTCTAGGCACACGGGCTTCAGTAGTTGTGGCTCTAGGCACACGGGCTTCAGTAGTTGTGGCATGTGGGCTTCAGTGGTTGTGGCAAGTGGGCTCAGTAGTTGTGGCACATGGGCTCAGTAGCTGTGGCTCGCGGGCTCTAGGGCACAGGCTCAGTAGTTGTGGCGCATGGGCTTAGTTGTTCCGCGGCATGTGGGATCTTCCCAGACCGGGGATCGAACACGTGTCCCCTGCACTGGCAGGCAGATTCTTAAACACTGAGCTATCAGGGAAATCCCTCAAGTAAGTTCTTGAGTATAGCAGACAATGCCCTCTATGAACCAGTGGAAAAAATATTAAGACCCTTGTCACAGATGCCATCAGTGTCTGCTACATCCACTCAGCCTCTGCTTACTGAAGGCCTCTTGCTGGGCATATATATGATCCTCTCCTGAAGATTTACTGAGGTTATGGAAACACACTCAGTCCACAAGTAGAGCAGACTGGAAGTCCCAGAGGGTTAATGGTGACAACAGGTGGGGAGCTGGTGGATAACACCCCAGCTTCCTCATCTTTGTTTGGTATAACTCTGATGGGTATTCTCCCAGGGTTTCCCAGTGGGAATGAGCTCTAAACCCTAGTGCTAACTGGCTTGATCACGTACATTTTATTATCTTCCTTCCCTTCCTTGACATATTTTCCCAGTCCTATGTTTTCTAGGACTACCTCTCAAATAAATTAATTTAATTCAAATCCTTGTCTCAAAGTTTTCTTTCAGGGGAACCCAAACCAAGATACAACCTAAAATGGTTATGGGAGGAGGCCTATTTCTGATTTCCCATTAGCAACAAATGCCAGTAGCGTGAAGGACCTGAAAGCAAGAGCAATTACTAAAAGTTGCAGAGGTGACTGAGCGAGACAGATTCTTTGGGGGGCTCAGGACAATCACGTTTAGAGCTTAGGAGTGCAGGAGAGCAAACTTGTGATGGCAGGTGACTCCCCACTAAAGAAAGGGAAGTCAAAGGAGGCTAGTGAGAGGGATGCAGGAAGTAGCAGAGGGGAAGCTTCTAATCCCTGGTCTGCCAGAGAATGAAGGTGTTCTGGAAGAAGAAATAAACTGGACTTAGGGCTTATAGAATGGCTCAGTGATAACATTTGAATATTTATTTCAAGGTTTTCATGTTTTTGTTTTTGGTTTATTCTATTCGGGGAATCACCCAGGCACGCAGAGTGGGTCCTGAATACGGTATGTGTATACCTCTGCCAGGATCACTATGATATACACTCAGGTGACACTCCCAAATAGATTAAAGACTGTCCAAACACAACACAGCTGGCCCATGTGCTAAAGGAGAAGACCCAGAAGCAGGAGAAATCTAATTCTATGAACAAACAGGCAGAGTTTCATATTTTTGAGCATCCACTGAAAGGAGTTCAAAGAAGAAGAAAACAGAAATATAGAGACAGAGAGATGTAGAGACAGGGTGATAAAGATGAGATGTAAGAGAGTAAACAGCGTTCCAGACCAAGATGAAGGTATTTTAATGCAGCAAAGAGATACAGGACATGGTTTAAATGTTGGCAAGGCAATTAGATGGAGTTATGGTACAAAAACTCTTGGCCAAATGGGACACAGTTTGCCTAACACAGAATTATTTTTTTTCGCACCCCGGATGGCTGCCTCCATCGATTTGCCAATAGTCAGGCCAGATGAGTCAGCTTCATGTTTGTGCTAAGACAGTTATACCCCATAAGTGAGTGAATGGTGATGTCAGTAAAAGAGAGGAACAGCCTTTCCAACTCATCACAGGGCATTGTCTAGGCTCCATAAGGAACCTGACCATCAAGGGCAACTGATTATTTCCTAGCCCATCCCTGAGGAGAGATGGAAAAAGAGGGAGGGAAGGAAGGAGAAAGGGAGGCAGGGCAGGAGGACGAGAGTGAGAGCTGGAGAAAGAGATACAGGAGAAGCTATAAGCAAGCGACTTCAAACTAAATACATTTTGGCTGTAGCTCCTCCCACCTTTATAAACTAAAGGGTTCGCATTTCCTTCAAAATACTGAATTGTGTGACCTCTAATAATAATCAATAAGATTCTAAGTAAAAACAAAGATTTTTCACTTGCCCTATCATTCAGACAACTGGGAAAAAATCTACCAGCCCATGCTCTTAGGTGGTGTGAATTATTTTCTCTTTGTTTACCTCATTTTCAAAAACAATTAATTGCTCATCCACATCACTGTTTTTCTCTTTGCCTTCATTTAAAAATGATGTTTTAAAAAACACAGTTCTTAGTCACAAAAATGAAAAATATCCAAAGCCAAGGGTTTCTGTTTATTGATGTTTCCTTGCATCACTGAGCAAAATAGAATTTTCACATTTCCCTTAAATTCACACCCTGCAGAGTCTCTGCAATTTGTTTGAGGCCACAGTGGATATTTCCCCTAAGCTCCACTCTCCTGTGATTGCAGGGTCAGAGGGCCATCCCAGCAGGTTCTTTGGCTGGAGAAGCTGGACAGTCTCTCACCCCAGCTGGCCTTGGTAGGGGTGAGAGGACTCCTGCAGAGTTTCTTTGGAGCTGTGTTTATCATTTTCCTTTTCTCACACTGGCCTTATTCCACTCTGCTCCAGAAAGCAACTAAAGCAATTAGACAAGTAAGCAATTAGACCTAATTATAATTAAAGAGACTTCCAGTATTCTCAGGAAACATTAAAATTGCACATAAGGTAGTGGTCACCAGGAAACTGACCGATCTTTGGCAACTGAACCATCATTCTTTAGCTTCCTACCCTCATCCCCAGCCGTAACACGAATGACAACTATCAAGGCAAACAGAACTCCAGAATAGTGACCCTTGTGTGGCTGCTCTCCCGCTAACAGGGTGCTTCCTCTTTAGTGGAGAGAAAGCAGGAGACAGTGACAGGAGGATGGCAGGGAGTCCAGAGAACAGAAACTCTTAGCAAAAACCCTGACCGTGGTGGAGCGCCTGAAGATTTTGCCAGACCTGACTACAGCCTAGCGAGGGAACTTCCGGCCATCATCCTGGATTTGGACTGGAGAGAGGTAGAGGCTGTAGTCTGTACCGGGCTTGACTCTGTCTTTAAATAACGTGGAATTGCTGATGGGGTGATATTGGGTGAGAAGTGTTTCCTGAGTTCCATTATCCTCCTGATGAGACAAAATGGTTACCAGCTTTGAGCACTCAGTTGTGCCAGCTCTGGACTAGGTGTCCCACATGCAGTAATTCATTTGTATCTTGTAACAATAGAGATAATGAATGAAGGATTGAAATTAAGAGATACTGAGTATGTTACTAGAGAAAGTATCGTGACACTTGACTTTCAGTCATAAATTTGTGTCACTCTCTCTTAACACAAATAGAAACTTGCTGCTCTTCTGACTAAAACTTGCCTTTCATAACCTTCCATAAGTTGCATATTGGGGGTGGGATTTGGGGGTGGGGTACAGCGCTGGGAGCTAATGTCAGATCATAATTCTCATTTCAAGTTCTGAAATCTTACTGCTAAGATGTGCTCAGGAGGCTGTATCAGTTTTACTCATTAAATCTTCACTAAACTGGGTGATCACAGTCATCCTCGCTTCCCAGCATTCCAGCATTCCTTTAGAAAAGGTCTCATTTTAGCTCCCTTTGGAGCCAGGACTAGAATGAGGTAAAGAGAGTCTCCTAGGATGCAAAATTTAAGGAAGCAGTCACTCCCAGGATCTTGTAAGTGCAGGGTGGGCACCTGAGAGTGAGTGCCTCCTTAAATTTTGTGTCTTTGGTATCTCCTTACCTCCTTACCTCAGCCTAGTTGCTGTCCTTCTGCTCTTAATTCTGTGATTGTGACCTTCAAAAAGGACACATAAGGGGCTTCCCTGGTGGTGCAGTGGTTGGGGGTCCGCCTGCCGATGCAGGGGACGCGGGTTCGTGCCCCAGTTCGGGAGGATCCCACGTGCCGTGGAGAGGCTGGGCCTGTGGGCCGTGGCCGCTGGACCTGCGCGTCAGGAGCCCGTGCTCTGCAGCGGGAGAGGCCACACCAGTGAGAGGCCCGCGTACCACACACACACAAAAAAGGACACATAAGGAATAGGCTGTAAATGTTAATCTGAATTTGGAGATCAGAATTTAACTGGAATACTTGATTCCTCTAGTCTATTACCTTTTTGTGGGTCTATGAAAAAAAGCCTTCATTATTCTTGCCTTAGCCTGAATCTCATGGACCAGGTCCTGGAGATGTCACAGTGTTGGGCAGGGTCAGTAAATGTGCTGACTAAGGGCCTAGTAAGAAGGGGACTCTTCAGGGGCATAAGCAGAGAGGAAAGCCTATGTCCTTATCCTCCTTCAGTATAGCTCTATATTTTCAACTGAGTTGCTTTGAACACATTCTGATGCACAAGCTTCTTCTCTGGAGGTTCTACTGGAGTTGTTCTGGGATCAGTCTCATCCCACGGCACATTTTTTAAAAGGTCCTCAGAGGACCGGGGGCTGAAAACCACTGGTCTAACTCCAAACAACAGATGAATCATTATGAGTAGGGGTCGGGGAAACGGAAGGAACTGAAAAGGAGAAGGGTGAACAGGAATGCATCGGATGGGGAAGAAGCCATGAAATAATGAAAACAAAGGTCTGTGACTTGGACTCTCTGGTTTAAAAATTGAGACAGTTCAGGGTAGAAGAAAGGGAAGCCAGGTGAGGGAGAAAATTCAAGTATGAGCTGGGAGCAGAGCAAGAAGTGGAAAACAGGAAGGCAGACTACTTAGATAGTTTAGATAGGTATTTCCAGAATATACTTAGTAGAAACTCTTACGCAAGACAATTTTTTAGGTGAACATGGTGAGGATTGGTATCAGCTTTACCTACAGATACACAGGTAGTAATGCCTGCAGAGAATCACAGACTTACTCCTGAAGCAAAGAACGTAACTTTATACCCACATAAAGTAGGACTTAAGAGTCTGTGCCACTGCCTTCCTAACGAGGAAGGATACAGAAAATTAAAGGGAGAGAACTTATGTTCTGGAGACAGAGGCCCCAAAAGGAGCCCTGACGGCAGAAGAGAGAGGAAGGCATTTCACTCAGCGTCTGCTGATCTGGAGGCCAGTAATTAAGGAGGCTGGCTCCCCCTGCAGGTTCTTCAGCATAAGCTACGCTTTACAGCTATTGTTTTACGCACAGGGACTGCTTTTGTGAGAATCTAGGGGTTCAGAGTGCTTGATCTTTTAGTAAATGACTCACCATTTGGAACACTTCCATCTGTCACTCTGTCGTGGAAGAAGGGCAGTCAGAGGCTGAAGGTGGAGATTGGTGAGAGAACTGCTTTTTCCTTTACTGCATAGCTGGGGGTGACTGGCCAGGGTAGTTTAACTGATGGAGAAAAGATATTTAAAAAATTATGCAGAGTGTTTTTTGTTTGTTTATTTTCTGGGTGCTTGACTGTTGTAGAGGAGGGATTTGTTCCTTCGTTGGGAAAGATGGATTCGGTTGCAAAGTGTGCCCTGTAATCTACAACATCAGGACAGCCTGAGAGATTCCAGAGGCTCCAGATATAAAGGGGCGAGGCAAGAATCTGCATGTGAGCACCTGCCTTCGTGGAGCAAATGGGAAGAGAGGTGACAAAATGCAGGGAAACGATGAAATGTCTAGGGCTGGGAGAGGGAGAGACAATACTAACATTATACGATGACCACTACTACATTTTTATATTCTTATTACTCATAGCTTAAATTTATTTAGCACCTACTGTGTTTGAGGCACTGTGCCAAGTTCTTTCAAGTCTTACCTTATTTACTCCTTACAACGATCTGGAATAAACCAAGGTTAGCTAACTTGCTCACAGGTCACACAAAGAAGGTACTTAAGACACAGCACCAAAAAAGGGACAAAGAAGCCTCTGAGACAGCACATCTTAATAAAACCAAGCCATCACAAAACAAAATTTTTTTTGTGGACTCTCTCGAATGAAAAATGTATAAGAAATTCCAGGAAGCCAGAGGTCTTTGTATAAATTGGAGGTTTAAGAGATGTGGACAATTTGCTGATTGAAAGGAGCGTTTTATGATATATTGATCTACCTTTGGTGATAGGGGTCAGAGAATACACCTCAACTCCTACCTGTTAAGAATGATCTTAGGGCACCTGTTCTTCCGGAAACAGTCTGGTAGGGGATCTTCCACAGAATCTTTATTCTTGTCTGTTTTTCTTTTCTTTTCTTCTTTTGATAATTTTAAAAATATTAATAAATATTTCTAAAACTTCATGGAATTTCCAACTTGGTAGACCCTTACAAAACTGAATGAGGAATGTAGACTGAACTAGCTAATGTACCTGATACACCTACACGAGTCCTAACACTCAATAGATGCTCAATTAATACTAAATCACTGTCTTCCAGCCTCAACTGAGTCAGCCTGCTGTGAATTCATGAGTATTTACTCTCTGCTCAACTAAACTGAAGAATTATGGAGAGTCCTAAAACGAACTCTTTGAAGATTAGTTTTTAATATGTATTGAGCCTAGGTACTGTGCTAAGTTATTTAGCACCTCACAATAACACCATGGAGCCGGTACTGTAACAATATAATTATAATATAATTATAAAGCTATAATTATAATATAATTATAAAACTATAATTATATAATTATAATATAATTATATTATATAACTACAATTATCCCCTTTCGTGGATGATAGAACTAAAACTCAGGCTGGGCAACGTATCCAAGGCTGTATAGAATTCTGAGACAAAAGGAAAAATATGTATCCCTATATGCACTTATCAAAATATTCTCCCATATTTTACCTCAGTGGAAAAAATTAATAAACTCTCTACAGCTTAACATTTTGAAAAATGACTACATGAAGCCATGCATTGCTCAATCTTTTCTCCTGCCCTTGTCAACCTTCAAACCCGCACCCGTGGGGGGCATGATGCCATGAAGACCAAGGAACCACAGGCTGATTGGAAAATCCTATTCTTTGAACAGCACGGCAGGATCTCAAAACAAACAAAAAACATTGTGCCTTTATTTTAAAATTCGACATTTTGTTCATCATGGATTTTCCCTAAATTTTGATTTTTAAAAATATTTTATTAAGATATGTATCTTGATTACTGATTTCTTGGGGCACTTCCTTAAATTTTGCACCCAAGGTGAGGACCCTACTCACTTCACCCTAATCCTAGCTCCTAGGTCACACAGCTATTAAATGTAGAGCCAGGATTTGAAAACAACAATTTCCCTTGAAAAGCCATGCTATTAATGCCTTTGCTACATACTGCTTCACAAAAGTAGTAGAATGGACAGTCCTTGACTTTTCTGCTGAGAGTCTGTTTGAGGAGAGGAAAAATTCACAAGAAAAACAAATAGAAAATCAGGACCCATAGAAGAAAAATAAATGCATAATACCATACAGGAGTTGGATAAAATAATTAGCATGATGAGGGCTGGGAGGGTTCATACTGAATCACGGAAAACTCCTCCTGAATGTCTCTTAATGACCTCACAAACCCTAAAATAATTTGCAGAGGGGTTCCTATTTTAGTACTAGAATCAGAATTTTCAATGCAGAAAAGAGACCATGGAACTATTTGATTTAGTGAGGTGACCTCATCTCCATGTCAGGGCTGGCAGTGGTGGCCACAGGACAAGTAGGTGCTGAGTGTATAGAGCCCATTCAATAAACTCTGTTAACTGCATCGATTGTTACTTCTTTATCTCCTAACTGCTTCCTATCTTCACTTTGCTCCATTTATTCTCCATCCAAGTAGGGTCCTTGCAAAGCTCCCCATGTCCATTTTATAGAAGTCCACAACAATATTTTTCCAATCATCACAATTGGTTGTCAACACTTTGTAGGTTGGCTAACACTTCATTTTTTTTTTAACCTCTTTATTGGAGTATAATTGCTTTACAATGGTGTGCTAGTTTCTGCTGTATAACAAAGTGAATCAGTTATACATATACATATGTTCACATATCTCTTCCCTCTTGTGTCTCCCTCCCTCCCACCCTCCCTATCCCACCCCTCTAGGTGGTCACAAAGCACCAAGCTGATCTCCCTGTGCTATGCGGCTGCTTCCCACTAGCTATCTATTTTACATCTGGTAGTGTATGTATGTCCATGCCACTCTCTCACTTTGTCCCAGCTTACCCTTCCCCCTCCCCATGTCCTCAAGTCCATTCTCTAGTAGGTCTGCATCTTTATTCCCATCCTGCCCCTAGGTTCTTCATAACCATTTTTTTTTTTAGATTCTATATATATGTGTTAGCATACGGTATTTGTTAACACATCATTTTTGATTATGGTGAAGACAGTTAGGGTCAGTTGCCATCAGGTAGAAGGTGACAGCTTTCTTTTCTGAATAGCTAGGCTTCCCATAGGCATGGAAAACCAATATTGTTGATGGTACCATTTCAATTTTTGTTTACATATAGAACATTACAAATAATAAAGAAGAGACATTAAAAGAGACATTTATAGATAAAAATGTACAGAAGCATAAGCATCTAGGTTTTAGTTATACATCTTTATCACTAATATTGAACTGTGTGAATCTGGTATGCTTCTCATTTTCTTTTCGTGATTTTAAAGAGAAAAGTCATGGATTTCTCTTTATCCACCAAGTTTGGGAACAAACATTCCCTCATCACCTCCCCCACTCCCACTCCCACTATGTGCTCACAGGTCCCAGGGTCTTGGTGTAGTACATGTCTGTTGTTTGCTGGCTTTAATTATCCAGCTCAGACATAACCTAAGAGGCTTTTCCAGGTACATTTAGTCAGAATCAAATTATTTTCCCTCTATGTTGCTAGTTTTTACATTTTTATTAAAGTTGTATTTCATGGCGGGAAACATGTTCAATATAGTTTTGTATCCCTGCAGGACCTCGCACTTAAAACAGATTCACATATGCTTGTTAGATTGAACTGAAATTTATACTGTGGGAAATCAGGATGATCGTTTGGAATGAACGCAGAATATTCGACTGTATTTAGAAGCTCCCAGAGTAAGCCCGCAGAATTTCCCTGTTGACTGCATGCTTGTGCCCCAGGACATAAACTAGGAAAAATAGCATTTGTCCTTTCTCTACCAACTGCACTCCATCTAAATACACACATTCTATGACTTTTTCTACATCATCCAACCATGCACATGGAGCCTCAGCTGACACCGAGGGTTAGCCCTTTGCGTTTACTTAGTTATCTCTCTTTCTAGATAAAT
The DNA here is from genome assembly GCF_951394435.1 of Stenella coeruleoalba. Lineage (NCBI taxonomy): Eukaryota > Metazoa > Chordata > Mammalia > Artiodactyla > Delphinidae > Stenella > Stenella coeruleoalba. Next base: position 86,728,942 of record NC_137150.1, read on the forward strand.
GTTGGATATACAATTTGCACCAGATGCCTTTGTACTTCAGTGTAGTCATGATCCTGGAATGTAACATTCCAAAATGCAAAGGATCTGCTCCATGAACACATTTAACGCAGCGTTAGCATGGGATCAGAGACACCCAGCAAATAATATTTTTATGATAACTGAGAATCCCAATAATCACCTTTCTCATGAGGGTCATAACTGAATTAATTAGATTTTATAAAATTCCACATACAAGACATGGCTTTTGCTTTCCAGTGACTTAGATTAAACTAACTTTAGTTTGTCAAATTGTTTCCAGGGTTTAATGCAGGACTTGAAGTGGAAGCACTTTGCAGCTCCCCAGAGTTACTGAGTTCCATAAAGCAGGTTTCTACCCTCCTGGGCTCATCTTCACCATCTCTACTTTTTTAACTTTTTTCTAAAAGCCACATTATATCATGTCTGTTAAGAACAACTGGTTATCATTATGATTACTGCTGCCAGTTTAACAAGAAACTAAAGCACTAAAAAATGGATTGAGGGGATATTTATGTTCTCTTCTGACCTACAACAGTCATGACATAAAGAACTGTAGTTTATTCCTTAATAATGGGAGATTAGATGATTTCATCTCAGGCTTGCTGAATCCCACAGTGCCAGCAGTATGGAGTATGGATGTAAATTAGAGGAGTAAATAGATTTTGACATTTTAAAAGGGAATGCACAGTTGGAATTTGATCAGCACATTTGCCAATACAATGTTCCCTGTGAAAAGAAGTTTCTTTCAAAAAGTTCCTCAAGTTGTCTCAATTATGATGCATTCTTTAAACTGAGAGCATGGCTTGAAGTTCCAGTAGAAGTTAAGGACTCACTCTCTCACTGTGTGACCTTAGGTGCAATCTCTCCATCCCTTATTTATCCTAAATATGTTGGCAGGATTCACAGATAATGTTAGTTTCTTTGAAGAAAACTGTTACATAGAGCATGTCTTATCAGTTATCTAGTCATTGATACTTAATGAGCTGCTCATTAACCAATCAGACAGCATGAGGTTTAGTGATCATCCATTTAATATGAGGCCAACGAATAGGATTGTGAGGGAAGGGGACAAAGAGAAATGAAACCATTCAATTATGTATTAGATATTTACTGAGTGCCTACGTTCTAGGCACTATACTAGATGCTAGGGATTTTTGAAATGAGTGATGCAGCTTTTTGCCCTGGAGAAGCTCAGCGTCACAGAAAAGACATAAGCTGACTGAAAGCTTTAACATTTGCTTGGAAAAACAGATTAGACACCCTTCAGATAAGATAAGTTCACTACAGATCAACTGACTAGCCAGCAAAAATCTGTACAGTAAAGCTTATTAAACTTTAGTCTTTTTAAACTTTTTTTGTCTTTTATTTTTTTATTATTATTCTTTTTAAAATTTTTATTTTATGTTGGAGTATTGTTGATTAGCAATGTTTTGTTGGTTTCAGGTGTACAGCAAAGTGATTCAATTATATATATATACATGTATCTGTTCTTTTTCAAATTCTTTTCCCACTTAGGTTATTACAGAATATTGAGCACAGGGAACTCTGCTCAATATTCTGTAAACTTTAGTCTTATTTATTACTATTAGACTTTACTATTCCCATTGATAGTGAATTTGTGATAATTAGGGTAGAAACGTTTCGCCCGTTGGTGGTATATATTAATAATGTAAACAAGGTATAGATACTGCATTTTCATTACAGTAATGCTTAGTGCAGCAGGTTTCTGACTTCCTGACATAATCTCCACTTTTAAATTCTTTTTCTAAGAACCACACTGTATCACATTTGTTAAGAACAATTGACTTATACTAATGATGGGTATAATGTCAGGCAGGAAGTCTTACATTTTGGAAACCAAACCCTAAAAGGGGGAAAAAATGTGGTTTTTGACAGATGACAAGGAGACATTGTAGATTTTAGGACAATTTGAGAAAGTTCTCTTACAATATCTTTTGATCCTACTGACTATCCAAAAATATCTAGACAGTAAAAAATTATCAGTAGGTTGTATTTTAAGGCCTACTTGCAAGTCAATTATTTTGGATTTGGCACATCCTCAGAGAAATCTTTTTATATGAAGGTTCTAGTTTCCAAGACAGCCCACAAAAACCTATTCACTTGTAACATGAATGATCAACCATGCAAACACAGTATTTTGCAGGTCGTATCGGCGGCTATGTTCACGGACAACTATTAGTTCTGTAAGAATTTTTAACTCTTGTGTTTTCATTTGCATGACGATATGAAAAATTAATATAGTCATATTCTGGATCACCTAAATAAACACCCTATTACATGATTCTCGAAAGTGTGTTTATGGTTATCTTTATAATTGTGTAAGACTTGTGTTATCAACTGATCTAACAGTAGTACTGGAGGTCTACTGTATATACTGGTTAAGAGCTGGCTGTCATTTGGCTGGCTTGCCTTGGAAAATTTCTCATAAAAATCCAGATTTCTGTTTTGTTTTGTTTTATTCTTTTAAGTCAGAAAATATGGCAACTATGGGCCTGTGGCAATAATAGAGCTGGGCAGTGACTGTTTCTTATTCAGCTCCTGCTTCTCTCATGCACATTTCCTCCCTATATTTGATAAGCATTAGAGTTTGTGCTTCCCAATCTAAGCAATGTTATATTTTCCAGAATGGAGTAGTAAGGGTTCTGGGAAAAGGTAGTCTACACCTCTGCACATGTGTGTAAACAAGTGTGTGTGAGTAGGAGCTTCTGCGGGATGTGGCTCCTCTCGGGGGCACCATCCCACTTTTTTCTCTCTGTAATCACAGTTCAGTATATAGCTTGAAATATAAACTAACCTTGAGGAACTAATTTCTAAGCTCCTGCATTCACAGACCCAGAGGCTTGCTGAGTTGCAAGGAATCCTAGCGTCCTTCCTTCCCTCCCCTGGCTACTCCCCAACCTTCCACATAATACCTGCCTCTCATCCAGCATGTTTCCTTCCCTATTATTACTTGTTATTCATTTTTACTTCATCAATATTTAAAGATCATTGCAGTTATTCACTGAAAAGGGCAACACTTACCACCAACCATGCGAAGGTGAGCTCAGATGAAATTTCTAAGGAGATATTTTGAAAGCACGGTATTTCCAGAGTCTGATTTATCTCTATTTCTATTGTATGGCTGCTTCTCCATTCATCCTGTGTAACTGTAACAAAACGTAAGGTAGAAAAGACACGGATCTGTGATTGGTTTGTAAAGTGCTTTTAATCCAAGAAATGAGAACAGTTTTAGTATAGAGATTCATCTATCCTCAGGGTACACCTATGAAGGGGACCCCACCCACAGTCCTTGTATAAATGGCAAAAGAGTCACTGAGAAGCACAGAGTTGTTTCTCACTGAAAAACTATAGGGAAACTACCCTAACAGAATCCAGCTCACAGCTTGTTATGTTCCTCTGCTTTAACCCCAAATTGGTGCTTTAGGCTTCAGATCACATTTCCTGGATCAGGTAGAAAATAAAACGTTATAACCTAGCCTCTAACTGTCTTTTTAAAAATTTTAATAGACAGTTACTTTTAGAGAACTTTTAAGTTCATAGCAAAATTGAGTGGAAAGTACAGAGTTTCCATATATCCCCTGCCCCACCCATGCACAGCCTCCCCCATTACTAACACTCCTAACCACAGTGTTGCCTTCGTTACAATCAATGAACCGACATCAAACACATCATCACCCAAAGGCCATAGTTTATTTATGTTAGGGTTCATTCTTGGTGTTGTACATTCCATGAATTTTGACAAATGTCTGACATGTATCCACTTTTGTAGTATCCTATAGAATAGTTTCACTGACCTAAAAATCCTCTGTGCTCTGCCTGTTCATACCTTCCTCCTACCAAACTCCTGACATATGCTGATCTTTTTACTGTTTTCATACCTAATTGTCATTTTAGAGCTTATAAATATTTCTCCAAAGAAGAAATGACACAGAAAAACACATAAGGAACTCCAAGGAAGCACCATTAATAAATTATTTTCATTTTAAAAGTGGTATTAGATGAAGTTTTGTAGCCTCTCTTTTCAGGACGGTGAGATATATATATATATATATATATATATATATATATATATATATATACACACACACACACACACACACACACATATATACATATGTAAGCAAACTATAATATTGTCAAAAATAACTTATAGGACTTCCCTCGTGGTGCAGTGGTTAAGAATCCGCCTGCCAATGCAGGGAACACGGGTTCCAGCCCTGAGCCGGGAAGATCCCACATGCTGCGGAGCAACTAAGCCCGTGCACCACAACTATTCAGCCTGAGCTCTAGAACCTGTGAGCCACAGCTACTGAGCCTGCGCTCTAGAGCCCATGCTCAGCAACAAGGGAAGCCACCGCAATGAGAAGCCTGTGCACCACAGCGAAGACTAGCCCCCGCTCGCCCCAACTAGAGAAAGCCCACGCGCTGCAATAAAGACCTAACGCAGGGCTTCCCTGGTGGCGCAGTGGTTGAGAGTCCACCTGTCGATGCAGGGGACACGGGTTCGTGCCCTGGTCCGGGAAGATCCCGCATGCCGCGGAGCGGCTGGGCCCGTGAGCCATGGCCGCTGAGCCTGCGCGTCCGGAGCCTGTGCTCTGCAACAGGAGAGGCCACAACAGTGAGAGGCCCGCGTACCAAAAGACCCAATGCAGCCAAAAATAAATTTTAAAAAATAAATTAAAAAAATTTATAAATGAAAACAATTCTATCATCCTAATATCCTGAAAATCTTATTTCTTTTTTCTATATCTATACAAATCTTATTTGTATGCATGTATTTTTTTTTCATACTTTGCAATTTTATTAACCAAAAAGTGTTACCTATATTTTTACTTAAAATGTTTTGCATGATTCTTAAGCTACTTGTGGTTGAAATTCTTAGATGCTTTATGTCATATATACACATCATCATTTGTTTAGTAATTTTCAATTATTGAAGCATATGCTTTTTCAGTTTGGGTTTTTACCTTATTTAAACTATTACAATCTTTATAGCAAGGATCGTCCTTAAACTAACAGCTTTCTTCTGACCATTCAGCTACTTAAGATAAATTCCCTGAAGTATAACGAATGGATCATGGGGTATGAACATCCTCATTATTATCAACAGCACATTTTTTTTAAAAAAATTGGATATTTTGAAAGTTATACCTAGCCTTTAGAACTTCATTGTGTTTCAAGCTCTCATCAGTATCAGCTGTCCTCTTCACTGATAACTCTCTCCTCCCCCCCCTTCCTTAACTGAAGCCAGGCCTTCCCATTGGGGCCCATCGTCCCCGCATCATTCTCAGACAGTGGTTGTTTGTTTCCTTATACCCTTATTTCCTCAAGATCAGGAGATGGGATCAGTGCCTTCTTTGCTTTCTACTGCTGCTTCAAAATATTACTCCAACCCCGTAATTTAAAAAACAAAACAAAACAATAAAACCCTTGTCTTTTATGGTTAAAGGCATTTAACAGTACTTCCAAATGGAGTTACTTGTATATCACTACGAAACTTTTTTTGCCATGTTTGCATACCACCATTAATATTATTGATTTTATTTTTGAGATTATTGTAATTTTTTGACTTATATCAGTTTATTTTAAAAAAATTTTTTAATGAGAGAAATTTTATTTTATTATTTTATTTTATTTATTTTTTTGGCTGCGTAGGGTCTTCATTGCTGCACGCGGGCTTTGCTCTAGTTGCGGCAAGCGGGGGCTACCCTTCGTTGAGGTGCACAGCTGTGGCACGTGGGCTTAGTAGTTGTGGCTCACGGGCTCTAGAGCGCAAGCTCAGTAGTTGTGGTGCACAGGCTTAGCTGCTCCGCGGCATGTGGGATCTTCCTGGACCAGGGCTCGAACCCGTGTCCCCTCCATTGGCAGGCGGATCCTTAACCACTGCACCACCAGGGAAGAACCTATCAGTTTATTTTAAACAGAGACTGACCTAGGCACAGATTTGTGTAGTTTATGAAATCCACTTGGTACATTAACTCTATTTTAATGTGCATTACCCAAATACATAAGTATTAAATTTTTTGTAAAGTTTGTCCAGATTCTGGGAAGTTGGAAATACAAGTGGCATAACTTTTTGAATATTCCTGAAATTCCTAATAAAAACAGACTAACTAGAGTAGCAAAACGAAACACAATATCTACAGCAATATCTACAGGAACACTAAATAACAATATATCACCATTAATATGTGGAGACAAACCACTAGACCACTGTGATATCAGCAACTGTGCAAAAAGAAACAGGAAAATCAGCTGGGCTCCTGATGGCCCTTAGAACTAGAGAACTCTCCCCCTGCCCCAGAAAAAAACCAACAGGCAATCACTGGGAAAGAAGGCAGACTAATCTGAGAATAGCAGCAGAAATGCAGAAAGAAGTATGTAGGCACCAAATTACCAGAGCCTTCTAGGGAAAGAAGAAAAGGCTTGTCAGTGCTAGAGCAGAGGGGACTCTTCAGACATATCCCATACTGAGAAGAAACCCCTGGGAGTAGAATCCAAATTAAACAGGACAGGCTCAACAGGAGAAAGCAAAGAGGCAATTTAGATAAAAGTGAGGGATAGGAGGAAAGGAAGTACATCTCACAAAGTACAGTGGCATATAATTTACCTTGAACATAACAGAAGAGAGAGCTCTAGAGAAACTCAAGACTCTAGAAAAGATAGCCTGGCCCACTCTTCCATGATAAAAATCAAAATCCATTTAACTTAAACATACTTAGATCGAGCAATAGAAAAGAAATGGGGTAGAATCACATGTAAAGATACCATAAGAAAAAAAAAGAGAGAACTAAGTAACATTCCTACAACAATAACAGCATATTAGAAAGACATGACTTCAAAATAAATAAAAACTATAGCCTACTTATTCAAAATGAGCTAAAAGAAATAAAGAAAATGATATAAGCTATGAAAAAATTTAGAAAGACTAATAAATGAGTCAATTGGAGAGAAGAAAGTTTATAAAAGATAAGTGAGAGAATTCAGGAAAGAGTTGGAAATAATAAGTTTTGAAAATCATTTCAGAAATTAAGAGCAAACTAGAACAAAACCAAGAATATATTAACACAAAAGCTAATGCATTAAAAGAAATTTAAAAAATAGAATGAGGGAAATTTTTAAATGAAATGAGTTAATAAATAATGAATTTTAAAAGGAAAAAGAGGTAAAAGGGATTCAAAGAAAGAGACAGGCAAAGAAGATAAAAAGTATGTTTAATAGAAGATACTCAAGGAAATAAACAACAGACAGAAAAAATACTGAAAATTATAACTCAAGTACAATTTCTTAAAATAAAATGACTAGAAAATACATATTAAAAGATTATATTGCAAAAGTAGGAAAATAGTCTCAGAATGGACATTAAGCATTTTCTTATAAAAGTATTAAACAAAGTCAGTTCTGGGGAAAGAAAATCAAATTGTTATTAACTTTTGGACAGCAAATCTTTATGTCAGAAAATAATATAGTAACATATCGAATATACTCAAGGAAAGAAAATATGAGTTAAGGATATTACATTCAGTCTTTAATATGAAGACTATAAAAATCATGTTAGAGTCATGCAAGAACTCAGGGAATATTGCCCCATGAACATTTCCTGAGGATTCTCCAATAGAATATACTTCAAACTGAAGAGACATTCACATAAAGGCTAGGGGTAAGTGTTGAAATATATATTTACCTTTAGCACTAAGAATAAATAATTGTTATAAGAGAGTAGTAATGAATATGTATTTTTAAATAAAGATACAATATAAGTATCAAAAACGCAGATGAGGCGGGGATTGAGGGGCTGACTCCTGGTTTTGCGGGCATGAAGATGTCAGTGAAAAAAAGATATGTATAAAACTGAGCAAATGTGTTAAAAAAATCACAATTTTCAGGGCCCTGGAAATTGACCAAAGACAAACATTTAATTGGGAAGCATTTCCTCCTGAAAAACCACTAGAGTTTCAATAAGAACAGTAGGAGTCTTTAGCCTTCTTGCTTAGGGATCCTTCTATCCCCTTTCCTGACTAGGTCGGTGAGAAAGGTAGTTTCACCGTCTTAGAGCTGGCTACAAAACCCAGCAGCTTTTCTTCCAAAAGGGGAAGACTTAAATTAGGTCTAAGCATGAAAATCCTTCACTTTGTCAGCTAACAGGGACAAACTTGGTAGGAAACAGAAAAACTGACGCTTGGTTAGCCTGGGTTTGCAGTCTCATTTGGGATGAGGGGCAGACCAGATAGACAGTTAACATGGAGATTCTAGAAATCAGAGAGTCATATAATAGCTGACATAAATTCTCTACATATCTCAGGCTGACTGGGAAAATATACACATGAGTCGGGGGGACCTGAGAGAGCCCAGTGAAAAGTGAAAGCCAAGGGAGGTACTACTGTTGCAATTTTGAAGGCACTCCCTAACCCCGCCTCCACAGACATCTATGTGTAGAGGGTGGAAGCCTATTGGGCTTGAGGTATTTGAGCACAATTTTTGCCAAATTCATTTGTGGACCAACAAAGGGGCTTTGCCAATGTAGGGGCAACTCCTTGGAAGCCAAACTAAAGACGTAAGAATTATAGTAAAAAGCTAAGCAGAGATTTCAATGGTCACACACTGCAAAGGAGACAGATTTTGCAATTTAAATATGGGTAAGTTACTAAAATTTTGAAAAACCCACAGAATCTAGAGTTGTCGCATTATGGGTTTTTTGTTTTTGTTTTTATGTTTAGCTTTCAACAAAAAATGAGGACATAGGAAGGAAACAGGAAAGTGTGATCCGTACTCAAGAAAAAAGCAGTTCATTGAAACTGACTCTGAGCAGATCCTACATTGGATTTAACAGACTTCAAAGCAGCTATTAAAAGTATGTTCAAAGGATTAAGCAAAATATGATGGCAATGACTCAATACATAGGGAATTTTAGTGAGGATAAAATGAACCAGATGGTTGTTCTAGAGTTGAAAAGTCAATAATAAAAATAAAAAATTCACTGGGAATTCTCAACAGCCAATTTGAGATGGCAGAAGAAAAAAATCACTATGTCTGAATAATGATTAATATAAATTATCTAATCTGAATAGCAGAGAGAAAGAGGATTGAAGGAAAACAAAGAGTTTCAGAGCCATATAGGACAATATCAAGTGTCCTAACATATATGTAATTAGAGTCATAGAAGGAGAGATGAAACAGAGGGGGACAGAACAAATATTTGAAGAAACAAAGACCAAAAACTTCATATTTGATTTTTTAAAAATTTCCCCAAATTAATCTACACATTCAAGAACTTTAAAACCTTAATACGATAAATACAAAGAGACACCCAACTAGGCATGTCATAATCAAACTGCTGAAAGCCAAAACAAAGAGAAAAGTAGGAAAGCAGTGATTGAAATCAGTAAGGAAAAAGCCCCAAACTTATCACATGCAGGGACCAATAATAGAATTAATGGCTCTCGTCTCACTAGAAACAATGGAGATCAGAAGACATATTCAAAATACTGAAAGAAAAAACAGTCCACTAAGAATTCTACAGTCATTGAAAATATCATTCAAAAGTAAAAATGAAAAAAAGAAAAACCAGAATTCATGGCAAGTAGATTCGCTTTATATGAAATTCTAAAGTAAGTCCTTCAGGCTGAAAGAAAATGACACCAAATAGTAACTTCACTCCATGGGATGGAAAGAAGAGCATAGGAAATGGTAAATATATGGGTCAATATAAAATATATACATTTTTTTTCTTTTTTCTTCTCAATTTCTTTAAGAACGTGAAATTCTTTAAACCATTAATTGCGGCACTGTTCTGTTGGGTATGTTATAGGAGATCATTCATGTGTCTGTTTTTGGTCTACTTTTTCTTTTTCACAACTTACTCCAGCACATCCTTTCCTTTTGCTATTATTGTCAATAATAACACAATATATATTCTTTATATATGTAATACATATAATAAACTGCATATATAGAAAAAATAGAAACATTGGAGTTAGCTAACAAGGACATTAACTCTTTTTACATATTCAAGAATAGAGAAAAAGATGAAGGAACTACATGAAAAGATGAACAATTTCATCAAAGAATTAAAAATCTAAAAAAACCAATAACTAAAAATATAACATCAGAAATTAAGAATGAATTTGATGAGATTGAAAACTTACTGGATACCAAGAAAAATAAGATTCGTGAATTGGAAAATAGGTCAATAGAAAATTTCTAAACTGAACCACAGGAAGGAAAAAAGTAGGAAATACAGAAAGAAAAGTATTAGAAATCATAAAAAAATATATTTAGTTACAATTTTTAACACTAGAAACCTAACATCACAAATTTAAATGCTAATTTAAAAAAACATCCAAGTGTGAGAAATAACATGAGTGAATTTCTGTATAATCTGGGAATGGGGAAAACGTTTCTTAACTATGACTCAAAATTAGAACCAATAAGGAAAAAAAAGTGATATATTTTATGTCATAAATGTAAGAATTATGCTGCATTGGAAACAGTAGGATAAGAAAGTATGGACAGAGGACAAACTGAGAAAATATTTGCAATTTATATTATAAATGGTTAATAGATTTTATATGTGGGACATTTTCAGCCTAATAAGGATAATAATTATAATGAATTAAAACTCATTAGTATGTTTAAATTCATATAAATTCTTGATACTTAACACAAATACTTATTTGTGACCTAAGAATGCTAGTGAACCAACTCATTTTTAAATCTGGTAAATAAAGGGAAAGAACCAAGTGTCTATTCTGCTTTTCTTATACAAATTGTACATGTAGTAAATAATTGGTTCATGGGAGGAATTTCTCTTTATAAGAATACTTCAGCTGATAAATGAAGGAATGATAGAATTAGAACATCACTCTTTGGCAGCCCATAATGAACGAATGGATCTAGGCAATACCCATCAGTGGTTGTTAACATCACACAATCAGACATTATGTAGCTCTGATGTAACTACACAACATCATCTATGAAATACTCTTGCCAGAAAATAAAAATAAATGTGATCAAATCTGTATACCTAACTAAAAGGTGAAAGAGGAACATGGAGATAGCATGAGATGTGACAAGCAAAACCCAGGCTGTGGGTAATTCTACAGGACAAATAATCAAATTTGCTCAACAAATGCATTGGAAAAGAAAAATAAGAAATGTAAGACAGCCTTCAGATTAAAAGGGAACAGACTGGTCAGAGGCAGGTGGTGGGGAGTAGGCAAAATGAGTGAAAGTGGCCAAAAGGTACAAGCTTCCAGTTATAAAATAAATAAATTCTGGGGATGTAATGTACAGCATGGTAACTAAAGTTAAAAATGTGTTTAAAAGGGCTTCCCTGGTGGCACAGTGGTTGAGAGTCCGCCAGCCGATGCAGGGGACACAGGTTCGTGCCCCGGTCCGGGAAGATCCCACGTGCCGCGGAGCGGCTGGGCCCGTGAGCCATGGCCGCTGAGCCTGCGCGTCCGGAGCCTGTGCTCCACAACGGGAGAAGCCACAACAGTGAGAGGCCCGCGTACCGCAAAAAAAAAAAAAAAAAAAAAAGTGTTTAAAAGTTGCTAAAAGAGCACATCTTAAGGGTTCTCATCATAAGAAAAAAAAATTTAACTGTGTGGAGTGATGGATGTTAACGGAACTTACTGTGGTGATCATTTTACAATATATACGTATATCAAATCATCATGTTGTATACCTAAAATGAATACAATATGTCAATTATATCTCAATAAAACTGGGAAAAAAGGTCAAAGAACACACTATGCCTTTAGACAGGGTAGTAGCATGTAGTTAGACTGAGATTATCAAGATTATATTATCCAGATTATTCCATTCTATTACCGGTACTATTACTCTGCTATTATAGTCTATACTACTTCTATTACCACACCTCCTCCTCCTTCTACTACCTTTCCTCCTTCTTCTCCTACTACTGCTTCTAACAACAACATTAACCGCCCCCAAGGCTTTTGTTGTAATCTGGGAAATTAAAGCCATATTGTACTTTTTAGAACTAATCCTAACAACTACACATTTCAGACACATTAAAGTCTCACAGTCTGAAGCACTGTGGGATCCAGTAGCGTCAAATGATGGAAACCTGGATGACAATAACCCAAGGCTTGACTCAGAGAACTGCGTTTCTTGGAATAACCCTAAAACTAACCTAAAAGGAAACCCTGTCAAGTGAAAAGGAAAAAAGAAGCAAATGCCAAACAGTGTGTTACATTTCTACCCTCATCCACAGCCTCAGAGCACTAGCTCACACAAAGGAACAAGGTATAGTGAAGAGAAGAGTCCCTTCTCAGCTAGGCACTCCAGGAACATGGGGACAGGATTTAGACACACTGTTTTGTGAGCAGGCAGGGAGGAGAATGACTCTGCAGACAACAGAAAGGAAACAGAAAGAGGTCCCAACCACCTCTGGTCCCTCAGCATTTTCATATTTAGATTCTCATACACCACTTCAATTTGCATTTGTTCATGTATTGCACATACTTGCACTCGTGTGTGCTTTGCTTACCCAACCAGCCTGTAAACCTGAAGATCTCCCAGGGTTGTGAGAGGGAAATGGCAAGAGAGAGAGGAGAAGGAGTGACGATCAAAAGAATAAAGGGGAAAAAGATGTCATGAGGGGGGATTTGACAGGGCTTTTGAGTGACAACTGCCCGTCTAAGTATCTGCCCCTTAGCTTTATACCAGGCTTACATTTTTGATCACTCTGTGGTGAAAGAGTTCTTTCCCTTTCTGTTTTTCTCTTTTCTATTTTGCTCCCTTTGTACCCAAATACACAATACCAGAACCATTTCTCTAACATCGAGGCCATTGTTTTTTCCGTCTGGTCCGGCAGATCAAGAGCAAAGTTACAGTCAGAAGACTGGGAAACTGACAACCACAAAGCATGTATACTTGGCTTCTGCCTCCCCAGTGATTTGCAGTTTTTAGTAGTTACAAGCTTGGCCCTTTATTTTAAGAAATACACTTTCCCTCAAAGGCAACACCACTCTCCTTTCTGAATGACACTGTACCTCTTCTCCACTGCTGTCTTTATGTTGAGCCATTCCCACCTCCTATTTCCTATACGGCACATGAATCCATGTTGTCAATTCTCCATGGAATAAACACTAGGTCCTCACATACGCAGTAGCATAATTTACAGTTTTAGGAAGAAGACCCAAAATCTTTGTCTAAAGCCAAGGTCAGTGTGTACTTGTGCTAATGTGTGGCACATGTTTTGTTGGGCCCCATATCAGGCAGACACAAAAAGAGAGGGCGGAAGACTCATTTTTAATGAGCCCTGAGATACAGAGTTCACTCATTATTATTTCTACTATTCATAATGAAAAGTACCATTTTCCAAACTCTTACTCTTGGGCAGGAACTATGCTAAGTGCTTTACACAGATTATCTCATCTAATCGTCAAAATAATGGTACCTGTGAAGGAGTTCCTATAATTATCCGTATTTGTTATATCAGGAAACAAAAACTTAGGGACTTAGAAGAACCCGGCGAAGATGAAATATCTAGTGAATGACAGAGCCAACATTCAAATCCAGGCCACCTGATGCCAAAATATATGTAGGTAAACACTGTTCTATACAGGTCTTCTCATTTCTCTTCACTCAACCCCCACCATCCCAACCTATCCCCAAATGAAGTATTTTTTCCTGGAAAACAGCCATGGGAATGGGGCATTGTTAAGGTAGAGGTAGAAGAGATCCTGCTCTATAGCTGGACTGCCCAACACCAGGCATGGTCTTACCTCTTGAGAAGTGGAGAGGAAGTAATAAACCCATACCTGTTGTTCGTCCTGGGCAGCCCCATGCCTTCTTTAGCATAGCGTTCATGAGTTAGTTTTTGCTGTGCTTTTTTCATATAACACCAGGTCACTTTGCCCCGAGTTAAAAACATTCCATTTCCAGTGCATTTTCCATTTGGCTTTCGTTTTCATCTTTTCCGTTAGTATAAACGGAGATCATTTATTTTAGGACCAACTAATTTAGGGTAGGCATTACTGTCAGCATTTTCCAGATGGGCTCAGAGAATGTACATGCCAGGCCCCAGATGAAATTCTTTTCTAGCCAGAAAGGTACTAGAACTTTAACCTTGGATTCCTGCCTCCAAAGGCAGCCTTCTAAAGCAAGAATGAGCGAATGCTACACATCCAGCAGCCTCCTCGGTACCTTTCCCTGCCTTATACTAAATATATCCAAAGCCACTTTGATAAGCCCCCCCCCGCAAAACCTTGCCTTATACTAAATATATCCAAAGCCACTTTGATAAGCCCCCCCCCGCAAAACCTTGCCTTATACTAAATATATCCAAAGCCACTTTGATAAGCCCCCCCCCGCAAAACCTTGCCTTATACTAAATATATCCAAAGCCACTTTGATAAGCCCCCCCCCAAACTGCTCTGATTCCTTTGCCTCCATCTCAGTGAATGGCACCACCATTCAGGTGTGCTTTCCAGACACATGCATGATTTTTCTCTCCCTCACTCATACTGCCATTGTTCTAGATCCACTCTATTACCAAGTCCTACCTGTCTAACGCTCAAAGCTCAAATTCGTCATCTTCTTTCTACATCTACCCAAACTATCACTCTGTCTCCTCTGGGCTACTGGTCTCCTAACTTGTCTCCACCTTCTCCTTCTCATGCCCCTTCACTTCATTCTCATACTGAAGCCAGCACCAGCTTTTTATAACACAAATTCAATCAGGCTATAAATGTCATGCCATCCTTTGGTTGAAAATACTTTGATGTCTTCCCAAGGCACTTAGATAAAAATCCAAACCTCAAACATGGCTGACAAAGTTCCGCATGATCTGGTCCTTACCGTATCTCCCACCTCATCCCTTAATCCTGTACCAAAGTCCCACTGGCATCTTCCTATGTCCTCAAACACTACACAGCCCTTCATATCAGCTGTTCCTTGTCTCTGGATCACTCACAAACCTTCCACCTCCCAAATGGTGTTAATATCTACTAATCTTCAGACCTCAGCTCAGGTGTTGCTTTCTCAGAGTCAGTTTTCCTGACTTCTATTATATTCTCACAAAACCGCTGTAGTCTTTACCACTTATCACTGGTGCAATTTTACATGTATTCTGGCACATGGCTGGCTCAGAACACATACTTGTTGAACAAATGAGAGGTGAATGAATGCATGTGCTTCCTTCCCCCTCCCAGACATGCTTACCATTTGTCTGAATCTGTAGGTTGTGGATTTTCGTCTGAATGCCCTCTGGGTACAGAGTGAAACTACACTCACACTTCCCAGTGAGCAAGGAGGACATGTTCCTTAAGTGCAGAGCCCACTTTGACACATTCCTGGGAGCTTCTCTGAAAGCCACCAGCGACTCACAGGGGCTCCCACTGGCACAGTAAAAGCCATGTTGGGGATGATAAAGGGCAATCAGGTCCAACTTATCAGTGACCTTGGACCACTGCATCTGCACCAAGAAGCCTTTCTTCTGTGTTTGGCAGGTCAGGTTGACATCAGAACTAGGTAATGCATAAATGTCTTCTTCTGCATTGAACATTTCTTCCAATACTCCTGAAAAGGAAGGACGTGAGCCATCAGTTTGCATGATTCACACAGAGTGACTCAATGAGAAACCTTGGTTACTTTGGTGAAGTGAGGGAGCAGCTGGAACTTTCCTCCCTGGCTGACTTAGGGGTTAGAGAGAGCTTGTTCCTGATCTAGACAGAGAAGCATAAGACTCAACACAAATGAGGAGGCATTTGCTTAAAGACACTAGAGGAAATTATTGACTTTTGAATGTCTGTCACTTTGTCTATTGGTCTGTCCAAAAAATAATGTAAGTTCTCTGACTACCTGTGAAAAAAATTAAGCCTATTTAAAGATTGGAGCCCACTAGCAAGTTTATTATGACAACTACTCTTACAATGAATATAATTGGCTTTTTTTGTTTATGAATCAAAAGCACATAACATATAATAACACACAAATATTATTTTCTGAAACTGAAAAATAACTAATATGCATATGTTTTTAAAAATATATGTTTACAAGAGGATTTTACATAGGTTATTTTGTTTAATCCTCTGCACACACCAAAGGGTGATTTTTCTGTTTGTTTTTAAATTTTATTTATTTTTGGCTGTGTTGGGTCTTTGTTGCTGCGTGCGGGCTTTCTCTAGTTGCAGTGAGCATGGGCTACTCTTCGTTGAGGTGCGCGGCTTCTCATTGTGGTGGCTTCTCTTGTTGTGGAGTATGGGCTCTATAGGCGCATGGGCTTCAGTAGTTGTGGCACACGGGCTCAGCAGTTGTGGCACACGGGCTCAGTAGTTGTGGCTCACGGGCTCTAGAGTGCAGGTTCAGTAGTTGTGACGCATGGCTTAGCTGCTCTGCAATATGTGGGATCTTCCCAGAAAAGTGATCGAACCCGTGTCCCCTGCATTGGCAGGCGGATTCTTAACCACTGTGCCACCAGGGAAGTCCAACGGGTGATGTTTGTTAACACTGTTTATCAAAGAGGAAACTGAGGCACAGAGAGATTAAGTGATTTGCTTAAAGTCACACCTCAGTAAAAGAACACTAATCTGGTTGTCTAGAGTCTGTGCTCCCTCTATAACCTTCATGACCTCCAAACTGCCTTCCAAATTGGTTGAGAAGAGTAAGAAATTTGACATTCACTATCAGAGGATCAAAAGGGCCATCATTTCCATGTAGTTAGGGTGCCTGAGGAAAGGATGGGGAGAAAACAGCGGTAGAGGTTTCCACTAAAGATAACCCACTGGTCAGCATCATCTATAATCAACACTGAAACACTAGACATGAAAGAAGATTCCCTCCCATCAGCTCTCTGACCAAATGGTACAGGACACTTACAATATGTTAAGCACTGAGCCTTTGACATGCCTTCAATAGTGTAGGTCTCAGTTTTAGAATTAACATGGAATACTGTTACAGGAATGATATATTATTGTGACAAGTACCACTGAAGCTCACAAAGGAAAAAGATGACAAGCAACTGAGAAAAAAACAGGCTCCAAAGGTACTGGACAAATGGGAGTTACTACACTTTTATGAATGCAAAAGTTTGGGTAGGCAGAGGTTAGTGCAGCTTAATGTAGCTCCCTGTGAGCTCACCTTTGCCTGGTAATACATCTCGGATCCTATCCACAGCATTATATTCCAAAGTCTCCTTTGATTTAGAAATTCTCCTTTAAAATCTTCATAACTATATCTGAAAAGCAGAGCTAATTCTTAAGACACTCGGGCTCACTCTAATACCCTCGTGCTACGGAATGCAGAACAAATCTCTCCTCCTGCTGTTTTTAAATAGGCCCTTTAGGCACTGGTCCCCGCTGTCATAAGGACCCTACTTTGTCTCCCAGGTCCATACCTACACATGCCTCATTAAAATTCAACGTATGTTCAGCTCCCAAAGATCTTAGTATTTGGAGGAGAAATTCTTGCTCTATCCAAAAGAGAAAGTATTTGAGAAAGAGAAAAGGTTGAGCCAGGAGCTCTGAGTCTCGATGGCTTGTGATTTTTCTAGTATTCCGGAGTTATTCTGACTATCACTTGGACAGCATTTCATTTGCAAGAAGCACAATTTCCCAGTTACTCCAAGAGACCCTCTTAGAAAGAAAATGGGTGAAAATGTCTCAGAGCAGTGGCACAAACCACCCATTCCCTTCTTGTTTTTAGAGCTCATTTGTAATCCTTTCTAGACTCTTAACATCTCTCTGAGAGCTGCCACTTAAATACATAACTGAAAACCTTAATAACAGTCTGCCTTTGGTGATCAATTTCGGCAGTAGCCACAAGGCATTTTAAATAAACAGAGGCCCCATTCCCCTCAAAGCGGCCGATCTGACAAGAAAGGACAACCAGAAGCCTTACCCCTGACAAAATGTATCTGGATGATGGAATAGACAGCACAGTATGTCCATTTCCCCCCCATAGTCTCCTGAAGGCCTCACACCAGCATTTCCATAATGATCACAGAAGTCAATAGATGCCTTTAACTAAGCAAACTCCAGCCACCCTGTTCGTGCTGAAAAAACACCACATCTACCAAACGCCTGTGTCTGTTTATCACTTGGCAAGACCCCAGGAAATGAAACGTAGACAGGAAAGTAATGTGGTTCAGAGCTAAGTATAACCTTCAACAGAACAATGTTGAAATTGTTCTCTGAAATCTTGTGTATCACCTTCGTTAAAAGCATTTTTAGTATCCAAAGATTCTCTCCTTCAGGATCTCTGTGTCAGTCAAGCTGCTTCTGAAATCCGCACAAAGGAGATCATGCAGAGCAGTTCATAATCTGCTTTTTATACATTTCTTTTCAAGAGCACAAAGTCATTTAACAAATGTGAGCTCAGTGTCTTTCATAATAGTTTTTCTGTTCAATTTTAAAAGATGTTTTCTTTCCAGAATTGCTTCAGGGTGAAAGAACAAAGAATTAACAGGTTTAATTTTAATAAAATCTGAGAAGTAACAGAGGGTAGCTCCAGCTAAGAAATGGAATTTTAACGTCTCCCTTCTTTCAGGGAAACCCACATTCCCTGGAGGTGAGGAGACGAGGGCTCCTTTTCCACCCTGTGTCTGGGATAGGCTGGTGGTCAAGTAGGGAATTCTCCCACCCTGCTGGCGGGAGGTCTGTTTTGATGATGACAGAAAAGCGTGTCTCTGCCTCAGCAAAGATCATGTAGAGTAAGACAGAAACAATCAGAATCCAAAGGCAGAGAGAATCTCCTACCTCAGCTGGTTACCAGGCCCTGTTACATCCACCCACTTACTTCCATTTACTGAGGACCGGATTTCAGGGAGGTGCCTCCTTGGTAAAAATCCCTGGTTATTCACAGAAGGACATGATGACTGTTCCCTGTCAGATACAACTGTATTGGTTTTCTACCTTGGGGTAAAATAGGCCGTCTTTACCTGCCAACATTAAGAAAAGAAACATTAGGCTGGACCTACAGCATAAGTTTAATGAACAAAGAATAAAAATGAATTAATATGTACCATCTTATGAACAATTGGTGAAATATTCTATGACCCTAATCTCATTACTACCAGCAAGGCTAAAGACAAATGAGAAGACTGAGTTGTATTCCTGAGATGGTTACTCTTTTGAGGTCAGGGAGAGATAATTCTGACCAGGTCATCATCATGTATCATGTCATCATGTATCATGACATCATGGGTGTACTGATCTGTCCTATGCAAGGACTTGGGGGGGGGGATACGGATGATGCTAAGATATAAAGCATCACTCTTGCCATTCAGGAGATTAGAATTACCTGGGAGAAGACATTTGCATATGGTGAAATAGGGCTACTGTCTTCCTGGATGTCCAGGCTACCCTCTACACCACCCCTACAAATATTTGCCGTGACAACTGTCATACTCATTACTACTCAGCTAATGAGGTTTCCTGCAGAGGCCAGAAAATGGAGTTACTGATTTCCTACTCCAGGGCTCCCAACCTTTTATTCCTATCCCCCACCACCACCTCCCCAGTAGGTCTCAGGTCCCTGGAGGTGTTGGGTCAGTTGGGGCTGACAGGGATATTTTCAGGGAGGGCTGGGGAGTTCAAAGTCTTTGATTGAAAGGCAGGAAGAAACATCACTGCTCTTGATGCCTTCATATCTGCCCCTTTCCTCCTAGAAATTCTAGTAAATCACGGTGATGGAGTATAGAGGCAAAAACAGGCCAGAAGATATAGTAAGAAGACCCTGATCTATTGGTTAGTGTCCCTATTAAACTGGGAGACATTAGAAGCCTGGGGAGGGATTTCAGTTACTTTATTCCACTTGTCATATTAAGAGGAATCTACCTAAGTAGAAACCAATAAGAATCTAAATTTATTGAATTCTCTAAGAAAATATCCTCCCCCTTGAATCATCTAGAGGTCTCTTATCTCTTATTGCCTGAAGGTGAAGCAACTCTTCAAATAAATCCCTCAGATTCAGAAAAAGGGAAATCCTCACTTGTTTTCCAGAGCTAGAGTAACTTTTAATGGAATCCATGCCTGGGGTTGGGATGCCCAGGGCCCCATTTAGTGGCTACCGGGCAAATCTGCCCATCCTGGGTGTGGTTTTTATACTTCCGTGGCCTAGAGTCATCAGATTGGACTGATTTTCCTTTGAGATTCACCCAGGCTCTAATAGAAGAAAAATTTCACATGCCCACAGAATATTAATTGTGCTCACCTGGCGTCCTGCAGCTACGAGCCCGGCGCCAGCCCCTCCATGGCTGTTTGCATGCAGCAGGTGGCAGCAACACCCCACAGACCAGCACTGCTAGCCCAGTGATGGGAATTGCCCTCACTGCTTTTCAATCCTGGGAATATTTTCTAAAGGCCCTTTCAGCATGAGGGTAGGCATTCTCTATACTTAAAAATAACTCTTCTATGGAAGTCATGTCAATCTCTTCTATTATCCTCCCTGCTCACTAAATCCCAACTGCATGGTGTTTCTTCTGCCTTAGATTAGAGTCTACTGCATATAAAGAGAAAACAGAAGCAGTCAGTTTCACACACAAAAAGAAATCTTGAACTTCAGAAGCAAATTCAATTATTGACAAAGTGAAGCAGGGGCACACATTATTTCTGCTACAGGCAAGACACAATTGTGTGTTTTGGACAAACTTTTTAAATGCTCCATCTAAACACTTACCCTCAATGAGATTAAGGACATTTTCAGAAATAGGAAGTTGAGCAAAAGGTAATCTTATTTTTTGTGGTTTTCAGAGAGGTTAACTCAAATATTATTGATTTGTCTTGGATTTTATTCTTTTTTTTTTAACATCTTTATTGGGGTATAATTGCTTTACAATGGTCTGTTAGTTTCTGCTTTATAACAAAGTGAATCAGTTATACACATACATATGTTCCCATATCTCTTCCCTCTTGCGCCTCCCTCCCTCCCACCCTCCCTATCCCACCCCTCCAGGTGGTCGCAAAGCACCGAGCTGATCTCCCTGTGCTATGCGGCTGCTTCCCACTAGCTATCTACCCTATGTTTGGTAGTGTATATATGTCCATGCCTCTCTCTCGCCCTCCCACAGCTCACCCTTCCCCCTCCCCATATCCTCAAGTCCGTTCTCCAGTAGGTCTGTGTCTTTATTCCTGTCTTACCCGGATTTTATTCTTTAACCACTTATATAAAAAAATAAGAGCGTGGAGTGTTATACTGTTGTACATGTTTCTTTCCCAAAATGTTTAGGAAACATGCTGCTTGATGTTTCAGTTAATCAAAAAAATATGTATTTAGTGCCAACTCTTAAGGGATTACTGAAGAGGCATAGTTCTAGGTGATTTTAAATACAAATGAGGAAATAAGCCCTTAAGGCACTTATCATTTTGCTGGGGAAAAAATATCCATGTGCACCAGAGAGTCAGGTAACATAAAGCACCGAATTAAATGAGTAGGTAGCACAGGTCTTTAGAAAAGGGGGTGATCTCCTAGGGATCAGGTGGGCTAGGAACATCTCAAGCGTGGAATCTTAACTTGGCTTTATATTGTAGAAGTGAGTCTGGTGGAAACCATGAGGTAAGTCATTCCAGGCAGAGCCAACCCTTGGGAGTACTGAAGTTCAAGGCCAATTCAGTGAGTCAGCTGTTATCATGAAGCAGAGGCTTTATTGGGGGGCTTGGGGCAAAGTCATGCTAGGGATGAGCTTAGATTCTGGAGGGTTTCGAATTCTAGGCTATAGATTTTTTTCTTCATGTCAGAGAGAGTTATAGGATTTTCAACAAAAGAGTAACATATTTAAAAGTAACATTTTAGTAGGATGAATTAGGTGAATTAGTAGGTGGACATGTGAAGACTGAATAAAAGAAGGGAGAAAAAAAGAGGCAGGAGACCTGTTAGGAATTCTGTATTTCTTTAGGCACCTGAGGATGAGAGCTTTCCTATTGGCAATTGTCAAGTATGATAGGGGCATGGACATTGCAAAGAACGGAGGTAAGGCTTGGTGTCCAGTTGGACATGGAGTCAAAATCTCCTTTGAATTTTCATACATCAGAATTAGGAGGAAAGAAAAACCATCATAGAGCTGGATTCCTGATGGAAGAATGGATTCCTGCTCCCTTCCCTACCCCAGGAGCAATCGTCAGGGATCACTGGACTTTGAACTAGAAGTGAGGGATGACCTATTAGGTACAGG
Source organism: Stenella coeruleoalba (assembly GCF_951394435.1). Lineage (NCBI taxonomy): Eukaryota > Metazoa > Chordata > Mammalia > Artiodactyla > Delphinidae > Stenella > Stenella coeruleoalba. The sequence goes on from NC_137150.1 coordinate 86,751,119, forward strand.
TAGAGGCCCTGCCTCCATGAGAATGAAGGTCCTCCTTTTGGCTTTCACTCAAATTTTATGAATTTTAAGAATTATCATCTAATGGAAGAGAGAGAACTTCATGAGACTTTCCACACAGCAATTTGTTTTACCACCATCATTTCCACCATGCTCAACCCATCCAGTAAAGACTGATTTTAATGTAATACATTTTTGTAATGACAGCATCAATATCTGCTCATTACAAGAAAACACTTTAAAAGGATAACAAAGAAAATAAAAATCCTAACCACCCAAAGACAACCAAAGTACTTATATTTTGTCTTATATCTTTCTAGACATTTACATAAATATTTTACATAAATATGTTATATGAAGAAACTGGATTTTTACTATTTTTACTGCATGTACTCTAATCTGTGCTTTTTTTCACTTCATAATATATTGTAGACATATATACATGTTATAAAACAAAGATAAACTTCTTCCTTTAAAATAGTTGCATAATATATTATTCTACAGATGTCCAGAAAAGTATTTTTTAAGTAAGAGAAATTTTAGAATATTTTTTACTTTGAGAAATAGAATTACAAAATTCAATTGAATAATTATAGTAAGTAATCTTTGAATTTTTCTTTTCAGTGGCAAGTTGAAATAAGGAGAGGGGGAGAGAGAGAGAGAAAGAGAAAGAAAGAGAGATCAATCCTGATTTTGCCAAAGCTCTGGGAAGCTAATGACTCAATAATAACTCAATAATGGTGACTTTTGCAGAAAAACACTTGAAAAACCATTAACATCTCTAGGGTTAAGTTAGCATAGTTGAGCATTAGAAGAAATATTTTAAATTCTACATTCTACCTGGTTTCAAAGCAATGAAATTTATTTCAAATGTGTCTTCACATTCAATGGAGACATTTAAAAAACACCTTGAAAAACTGAGAAGTGTTCAACTGATTTTAGAGCTTAATAAAAAGATAGTGTGGAGCAAAAATCACACACCCTGGTTTTTCTGTAGACTGCTACAAACATATTCTTAACCACATTACATTTTTTACAACTACCGATTCATGTAGAGATACTGTGTTGCTACACTTGGTGAAAACAATAGGCTAGGGAAAGTCAGCCAAGGACTGGATCTGACCTTTGTCAGTAATCCCCCTCTTCCTTTTCCCCAATAATTTGTCTTTAAATGGAGTTCTAAGTTTGAGAGTAAGTGAGAAAGGGAAAGAGAGGGAGAGAGACCATGCTGGTGTTTTTCCTCCCTCCCTCCTTCCCTCCCTTCCTTTCTCTCTTTCTTGTAGTGATGTTGCTTAATGCAACCTTAATTAAGTAGCGCTAACGGGAAATAGGAGATTATGATTAACAGCATTTCCAGGGTAACCGAGAGCTAAACCAAATTATTTTCTTGGAGGAGGAACAATTGTAATGGGGAGAGGAAATGGTGGGATGGAAAGATAGTCCTCATTGCTGAACATCTTTTTTTTTTTTTTTTTTGCGGTACGCAGGCCTCCTGTTGTGGCCTCTCCCGTTGCGGAGCACAGGCTCCGGACGCGCAGGCTCAGCGGCCATGGCTCACGGGCCCAGCCGCTCCGCGGCAGGTGGGATCTTCCCAGACCGGGGCACGAACCCGCGTCCCCTGCGTCGGCAGGCGGACTCTCAACCACTGTGCCACCAGGCAAGCCCCTGAACATCTTTTTTTAAAAGGTATTACTTCTCACTTCTGGCTCAATAAAAACTTTGTAATGGACATTATTTCATTTTATTTGGTGACTGAGATTCTTACAGAGACCAGGGACATTGTTCTGAACCTCAGACCCCAGCGTGGAACATAAGAATATAGAGGATAGTTGTAAATAAAAATCTACTCCCTCTTCTAGAGAAGAAGTCTAACTTTCGAAAGATTTGCCTCTTTTGTGGAAGAGTCAAAGACAGAGGCATGAACGCGCGCGAAGCTTGTATATTTTCTGCCAAGATCTATAAAATGCTGGAGCTAGAAGTAACTGTAGGATCATCTAGTATAGACAGAACCCTTCATCTTACAGATGAAAAAAACTGAGGCCCGAGAGGTAAAATTGCCTTGACCAAGGTCAAACGGTTTGTTATAAAGAATCCTGTACTACTTGTTATACTGAGTCTTATTTCAACATGATTAAACTTCAACGTCTTGACAAGGAAGCAACAATCTAGAAAACACAGGGTTTTTTTTTTAATTCCCATGACATTTTTCTCTACTAACCTGCACCTCTGTGTCACAGAGGAAACAATAGTGATTTATATGTACATATTTGTATATGTATGTGTGTGTGTGTGTATATATATATATATATAGTCACACACATATATATAAACACATACATATATATTTGTTCTAAAAGTTTCTGTTTGTGTATTTGTTTGCTTGCTTGCTTTTCAAGTTAATTTCCTGGAGGAATTCTGACTACTTCTTTGGGTGAGACCAGGCATGCTATTTTTTAATGGAAGTTATTGAATTAACCTCACTCTGGTGTTATATAATTCAGCATCAGTTTTATCCTATTTTCACTGTTCTTTAGCCATTTATTATTTATTTTCCCCTCTGGTTTTGCTCAGGGAACGACTACAGATCTCCTATTTACATCTCCAAGCAATTCTCTTTCTCTTTTCAGTGTCTCCTTTATCCCCAATACACTCAACCAGTGCTGAATGGGGAAGCTGCTCTAATGACCCAGCACCTGGCTAGGAAGGCATATCTCTAGGAGAACGCTGATGCAAACAAATGTATGTGGAAAACACTGTGTGTGGAGAGTCCTCTGAAGGAAGCTGAAGATCCTCAAACCTTTTTTTCCCCTAAAACAAAATCATGTTTTGTCACTTTTGAGAATGTTAGAAAAGCTTTCTTTCCCCTAAAACAGAATCATGCTTCATTGCTTTTGAGAAAGTTAGAATCTACTTGAAATTAGGAGTATTTGTATCAATTTCACAGTCTAACCACAGTCACAGAACAAAGAAACCTCAGAAGAACCAACCGCCTTATTTTACGTATGAGGAATCTGGTGGCCAGGAAAGGGGAATGATGGACTTGAAGTCACAGAGTTACTTATACCATAAATATTGAACTCCAGGGTTTGGCTTTACCTTGGGCTACCCTTTTCTCCCCTACAGAAACAAAGATTAATCATATCACAGATGTTGCTATGTACGTGGCCATGAGTAAAAGACAACAAAACCAGGCTGAAATGTGGATGCTGGGTTGTCAACCAGATTCACTCCCCAGCAAAGGAATTCATCCCCACCCACGCCAACCTCACAGCACCACGTAACTCAGACGCGTGCCTCTATGACAGAAAACTGCTCAGAGACCCCTGAGAGTTCCTTGTGAGAGGTGCAAACCTCAAATGCCAGTTCTGTAAATGTCCAAGCTCCTTTATTCATATGCGTCTAGGTCATACACATGCTTGAGAGGAACCCAGCACCTCACCGCAGCTCGCCTACCCCCCGCTCAACACTCCATCTCTCACCACAGTCCTGCCCCCTCTTCCCTTTCTGTCTCTCAGGCTCTTCACGTTCATTAAACTCCAGGTTGTCTGCATTTACCGTTTTCTCTGCTTGGAACGCTCTTCCACAGGCTTGTTACATGACTGGATTCTTTCATTCTGGGGTTGTTCAAATGCCCTTTCCTCTGTGAGGCCTTTCCCGACCCCTGTGACTAAATCTTCCCCCGCCAAGCGCCCTCCTCCCACCATGTGTCTCTGTCACATCAATAGCTGTATTTCCTTCGTCATGCTTATCACTGTAAGTTAAGTTTCTTATTTTCTCGTAGGTATACTGTCACTTTCCGTTAGAATGCAAGCTCTGTGAGGACAGGGTCTCTGTACCTTGGCAAACGTCCTCTCTATCCGCCTTTGCCCTCCAGCTGCTGTGGCGGCAACCGGCAGCTCACATCTACAGCCTGAAGGCACCTCTCCCCAGCTGCCCTGAACACCTCCTACTTTCTGAGTTGGGCATCTCCGGGGCCGGGACACAGTATGTCATCCACTCTGACACATGCACAACGTTGGAAGTACAAGGGAGTTAATGCCCCACGGGGTGACACTTGACCAATGGGGAGCAGGGGCTGGTGCATAAATCCGTCTTCTTCTGACGTTCAGGGGGTTGATTCTCAGGTGTTCTACCCAGCTCCTCAGAGGGCACCCAGAGGGCCCCTGCCACATTCGTCCACAGTGTTAGCTGCTTGACGATGCACCCTTGGATTGGCTTTCCCTCCTTCTTTACTTTATTCTTTTCAGTCCCCGATTCCTGTTCCAGAGGATAATATCCTCAAGTAACTGTAAGAAGGCCCTGGTCTCAGCTGTGCTTTTGGAGGAATGCGTACAAAGGCTGTCTCCTTACTCACTGTTCTATCTCCAGCCCCCATGGATACTATATGAATGTTTTTGGGTGAAACCCTCTTGACTAAGAAATACCACTTCCCATCTTCATCTCACAACATACACAAAACTGAAAAAAACTAGTCAAGTCATCCTAAAAATAAGATATCCTTCCCCCTGATGGGCTTCTCAACAAGTATTGGGCTCCAGCTCTATGTCAGGCACTAGGGTTGATCTACAGAGCAAAGATAGAGAACCCTTTCTCTCCCCTGATGCCTTTTCAGATTATCACGGAGAGGAGTGACCACTGTGAGAATCAGCAGTTCAAGGACCCCCACTGGATCTACCACAAATTACGACCTTTAGGTCCCCTATGAAGTATATTAGACTAAGGAAATTAGCAGTTCGTAAAAGAGCAGACAATATATACCTTGACAAAGTGAATATAAATTTAAAGACCTTTCATGGCTGACTTGCCAAATGCTCAAATCAACTGTAGAAAACACATAAATCCTCGTTACGTGAGCCATGGAATTCAATAGCAGTACTTAAGACAGAAATAAGTGCGAGAAACTTACATCTACCAATGACAAAATGATTTTCTCTGATAGTCAGAGTTCAGCGGTATAATGCTGTGACTATGGGGAAATGAACATGGTAAAATCCAGGTCTCTTACACACAGGCACGTAATATTTTTAAGATATCAGAAAAGCCACATGGTGGCTTAGCATTTACTGAAGTAATTGCTCCCTGGGAGCTCAATTACTCCAGAGTTGGTTAGCCAACATTTTCCCAGCAGAAAACAGAAAGCACCCTCAAAAGTGATAACTGAGTAGAGCTTAAGATACAGTTTATTTATAAAGGTGTGGTAGGGTATAGGGGAAACAACAAGGGATGGCACAGTTCTCAGAACTGGCAACAGCAAGAAGCCATTTCCTTTCTTAGGACTGAGGGGAAACGGAAGAGGATCACCAGAGAGAATGGCTGTAGGGGGAGGCCCTCCTGACCCGAATTGTGTCTTTCAGTGCAGCCAAGCCATGGCAACCCCTCAGGTAGGGGCCTGGGGATGGAAATAACTTGACCTCACTCTTTTTTTCCTCCCTCTATTTTTTCAAGTAGTTTTGACAAATATGTAATTTTTATTTTGTCAAACAGAGAGAAGGAGCATGAGATCAGGGTATTTATGTGCACCCATTGGCTGAACCAGAGGTCAAGGGAGCTCATTTATACAGTCCACACAGCTTAGCTTGCCAGGACGATGAACATGATGGTTACAGAGGGACAAACTGACAACATCCATCACAGCAGCTGTATGGTCCTCCGTTATTGTAACAGGAAAGGCTGCAGGCTTCCTTTGCTGGTCCACCTGGACCAGGACAGGACTTGCTGTTGAGTGCCCAGCCTACTGGCGAGGAGGCACCTCAGAAACTACCAGTTAGAGAATGTTCAGCAGCATGATGGATGAAAGCCAGGTGAGGAGCTTTTCCTCCTTTGAGAAGGGTTTAAGAAGATGCCACTTACTTTAGTCTTGTGCAATGAGGTATGTTCTGTCATAGGAAGGAGCTCCCCCTGTTGGCAATGCCTGCAAGAGGATCCCAGACTTCATGGAAGAAAACAGTTGAAATCAGGAGAGTGTGTCGTTATGTTCTGTGTATAGCGTGACTAAGGCATTCTTTTGAGACTCTAACCATGGTAGAATAGCATTTAGTTCTTGCTTTTAAAGACTGGTGAAGGATCAGTACCCTTCAGTTCCACCATTTCTGTCACCTCCTTGTATGTCTAGAGCATTCCCTGGGGAGAACAAGTATTACCATTTAAAAGACTTCTTTTTTTCATTAGGTCTCAACATTCTAGGTAGGACCAAGTTCCCCTGACAAGTTAAGAATGAGCACAGACATCAACCTAAAGCCCTTATTTAGGAAAATCCTTGGATTTTTCCAATGAATTCTTTACCTTTATAATATGGGGCATGAAATCTCAGGGGCCAGGAAGATACTCCCATGACCCGTTAGGAGTAGAAATGAATACCTGAGAAACAGGCAAACCAGAAACTGATTGGTTTTAAAGTGGGTAGCAGGACCCAGCCACAAACTGTGAACTAAGACTCCTTTTCCATGAATATCTATCGAGACATTCTATACCATCATCTGAAGGTAAATGGTGAGTGTGCATGCAGTCCTGGATCCTGACGTGTTGTCATGGTTTGCACTAAATCCATTGGATAGAGATACTTGAGACTATGGGTTTTAAAAAATATAGCTTTTTATGTAGAGATTAAATGCTATAACATGTTGTATTGGTTTTCTGGGGTTGCTGTAACAAATTACCAGAAACCTGGTAGCTTAAAATAATAGAAATTCATTCTATCGGGTTGGCCAAAAAGTACGTTTGGGTTTTTCTGTATCATCTCACGGAGAGACCCGAACGGACTTTTTGGCCAGCCCAATGTAACACTTCCGGAAACAAGAAGTCCAAAATCAAGGTGTCAGCAGGGCCTCTCTCCCTCCGAAGGCTCTAGGGAACAATCTGTTCCTTGGCTTCTGAGCTCCTGGGGTCTGTCAGCATCACTCCAACGTGTCCTCTCCTCGTCTGTTTCTAATAAGGACATTAGTCATTGAATTTAGGGCCCCCTCTGTTAATCCAGGATGATCTCATCTCAAGATCTTTAACTTAATTACATCTGCAAAGACCCTTTTTCAAATTAGGTCACATTTACAGGTACTGGGGATTAAGACGTGCGTATTTTTTCAGGGTTGGGGGGCATCCTTCATACCACTAAATACATCATACATCAAAATCTTCTCTATATTCTCTAATGTTTAAAGACAATTTCTCTCACACATACTCAGTACTGCTAATCATCCACTTAGCCTTCAGTTTGATTTCTGAAAAATACTACTTCTATTTTAAAACTTTTTTTCATGCTTTTCATCTTTGTGTATCCAGCATTTAACTTCATGTTTCTAATCACAAGGATTATCACACCTAAACCCGTATATAGATATAAGGAGAAATACCTTTATCAATTTGGAGTAATTGAGTGTAGAATGTGGGCTCTACAGTTAGATCTGCTTCAGTTCTTGGCTCTGCCATTTCCCCGTTGTGACCTTAAACAAGATGTTTAACCTCTCTGAGCTGCTGTGTCTGTAAAATAGGGTGGGTGCGAAGAGTGACGACATGTAAAGCGCCTAGCACCAAAGTAAACCCACTGCAAAATTAGTTATTATTAACACAAAATGCACAGTACTTTTTAAATTTTGTTTTTCTAATGATAACAATAACCTTTTGTCAAAGTATTAGTTTGCACTTATTCTTTCCTTGATGAAAACAATTTTTAACTTATTTTTCTCTACTTGTATCAACTGCAGATTCAAAAGACCTGGAGAAAAGTGATTGGTGCTTACTTTAGTGTCATCCATCATTAACTAAAGCTCCCAGCTATGTTTTGAATCCCTAACAGACAGTGATGTATGGAGCAAAAGGTGGTCAAAGGGAATGATTTTCAGACAAGGGTTTGAGCTCCAAGCATGGGCAGTTTAGCAAATCAGGAGACAGACCTTGGGGAAATGAGAAAAGCACGCGAGAGCCCTGAAATGCCATCTTTCTAAGCAATGTTACGTATGGGGTATGGTTAGGAACTGAGGGTTTGGATTGAAACAAACTTTAGTTTGACGTCTGGGATTCACTAGCTATTAGTTAAATGCCCTTGGTCAAGTCACTTAAGTTCTTTGAGCCTTGGGTTTCTTATATATAAAATGAGGCTAATGACAATACCTATCCTCCAGGGTCGCTGTGAGAATTCAGTGAGATGGCATACGTGAAAGCACTGGGTACAGAGCCTGGCCCATAGGGTAGCTACATGGTAATACTAATAAAAATAAGACACAAAGGAGGGGAGTCAAGAGAAGGAAGATGGTTTCTAGACATAGGTCTTCTCCAACTCAGTGAGGTTGGACAGACGGGTCATTTAACTTTTCCAGGCTGGCGTTTCCTCATTAGTAAACCGCTAAAAATGAAAGCTGCCTTCTAGTTTATTGAGTCAAGACAAGTTTAATGGTCATCACTAAATGACTTTTAGAGATCCAACACAGTAGTCTGCATGGCCTGCCATTAAGTTATAAAATATAAGATTTTCATGAAATATACAGAAGATGATAGACCACGTAAATCACAAATAATTACAATAAATTATATGGATGAATATCTGTGTTCTGGCAGATGCAGCCTATAATCCCTTAATACTCCTCCCCTGCCCTCCCCCACCCCATGCCCTGACTAAGGAGGCTTTTTCTGTGATCCTTAAAAATCAATGCTACAGTAAACTAATCATAGTCTGTTGTAGTGATTGGATTAACGGGAAGATTTTGCTAGGGCTTACATCAAGGCCCAAAGTAAACAGCCACCCAATACACAGATTGTACTGATTAGGGGATAGAGCCACTATAAAAGATACTTAAAATTGAATTAATAAATCAATCTACTTTAAAATAAACTACTAAATTGGAAGAGTCTGAGATCTCAGTTTCTCTTTCCTTTTGCCTCCTTGGTGATTTTTCTCAAACCAAATTTAAGTTTTAATAAAACTGTGTATTCCATGGAAATCATAGGCAAGTTAGCCAACGCACCTGCCCCAGCTGCTTTCTGGAGTGGTGTTGGTCAGAGGCAACTTAGTCTATATCAGATGAATGTTCACATTTCTATTAAATTTATCTGTGAATTTAAATTAGTCCCACATCACCCAGCAATCCAGTCTTTTAAGCTAACCCTCAGGAAGTCTTTTAGCTTCCTTAGCAGAGGAAGGTTATAACACTGTGATAGAAAGGAGGGGATCGCTAAGAAACTCAGTCTCCGTGAATTTACATGGTTCAAAATGTTTGGCAGGGGCTTCCCTGGTGGCGCAGTGGTTGAGAGTCCACCTGCCGATGCAGGGGACACGGGTTCATGCCCCGGTCCGGGAGGATCCCACATGCTGCGGAGCGGCTGGGCCCGTAAGCCATGGCCACTGAGCCTGCGCGTCCGGAGCCTGTGCTCCGCAACGGGAGAGGCCACTACAGTGAGAGGCCCGCGTACTGCACAAAAAAAAAAAAAAAAAAAAAAATGTTTGTTATAACAATTTAGGAAATAATGAGTCAATATGTACTCTGAGTTGACCATAATGTTCTGATTTATCATGTTTCACTTTCCCCACAAAGCAGGTGACAAAACAGGAATAAAGCAAAATGAATCTATTCTTATTAGATTGGGGCCACAATCTCATATTGGGTTTAGATATTGGATTTCCTGACAGCTTCCTATATTGTCTGCTTATTGCTTTCAAGGGAGCCAGCAATGGCCTGGGATAACAGTGTGTCTGGAATGTGAGACATCTCAAATGGATGACACAATTTCCCTGGGCTCTGCTGCCGGTGGAGTTCCCTAAGCAAGTTAGTGTTTATGTGTCAGTGACTCTGGGGGTTCAGTGGAAACCAGACAGGAATAATCCTTGCCTAGAATAATGACACCATAAAAGAAAGCAGGAACACAAAGACGAATGTTTTTACTCACGTTCAGTATTGCCTAACTAAGCGAGGAGATTTTTTTTTTTTTTCTTTTGGCTGAGAAAGACTCACGGTTCTTTCCGCACTGGTTTTCTCTCTCATTTCCTTTTAGGTTGCTGTTGAGTACACTTGCCTTTGACATTTCCCTTCTACCCAGTCATGGGATATTCCTCTCTTTCCCGTATCAAATATGGCATACGCCCCCAAATCCACATGCTGTAGAGTTGGTCCTTTAATATTTTCTGACATAAACTGGATCTGTCTGGCTCAAGGTCTCAGTGGGACAAAACAATAAAACACTCTCTTCTCTTTGAATTATACTCAAGCCCTGGTCTGGCTTTCCTTCTTGTACATGTAAGTTTGATGACAGGTCCTGAAGTTTGCTGATTAGGTTAAAGACCAAGAACATTTTTCATTAATTTAAGTAAAAAAGACATCATCTGACACAGGCATGGAGAAAAGAGTGAACACACTTAAGACAGAAGACAACCTAGAAAACAGTAAATGCTTTGTTTAAACTGAGGTACCTGGGGCTAGCGGCATGGGTGGATTAGTGGGTGGGAGGTGAGGGGGCACCAGGTCACCTAAGCAGGAGATGCCCTCGTCCTCTAGCAGCTCCATCTAGGACTGAGCATCAGCAGCTGACTGACCCCTCCACTCCGCAGTGTGTGGCAAGAGGCCAAGGTCAGCCCCGGACCTGCGGCACGGGGAACTCCACTGCTCTGTCCCAGCAACTCACCCACGAACTGACTGTGTTGAGGGTTCACCTGGCTGGAATGGAACACTGGTTCTCTCCTCTCTTGACTCCCCTCGCTCAGAGGGTGGGGCCCCTGGAAAATGTGTTCTGGCTTCTGTGGGCAAGTCCAAGGCAGTGCTCTTCTGCTCCCATCCCCCGCTCCCACACACTTGTGTGGCAGGCCTTTCTCCTTCTTTGAAGGCCACTCAACCTTCCACTCCATAATATTAGTCTTCCTGAAATTCTGTTTTCTTTCTTCTTTCCTTCTCTGTCTATCCTTCCTCCCTGCTCTGTTTCTCACTAGAAAGCTCAAATAGGCAGTGGCAGAAGAATAGTGTGCACAGAGACCAAATTTGAATTTGGGAAGCTGACTGAATAGAGGAGTTTTTTGAGGAAAAAAAAAAAGTTTCGTAGCAGGAGGGGAAGCAATTAAGTATGTTTACGACAGGATTTTTGGTAATATAGCATTTGTTTTAGGCTGAGAGGAAGCAGATGAAGAAGAAGAGACTAATAATTCAAGAAAGAGTAGAAAATTTACAGGAAAATGTCTGGAAGAAGATTAAGAGAGCCGAGATCCAGAGCACAGATGGAGTGATCAGACAGCAAAGAATAAAGGGGCGGGGGGAAATGCTTCTGCTCTGATAGGGAGGATAAGAAATATTATAGTAAAATTGGGATGTGGAGAGTAAGGAAGTTGAAGAAATTCAGATCTGAGCCCTCGACTTTACATATAAATAGAAGAGAAGTTGCGTTATTTGCTGAAAATTAGTGATGGAGGAGCCCTGAGGATAGGGGAACATGGGGTTTTGGACTGTGGACCAGGAGGATGGTGACAGGAAGGCAAAGAAATGAGGAAAATGATGCCTGAGCAGACGTGAGGACACGGCAGAAGATGACAGGTTGACTTTGGACTAGAATCAACAATCCTTGGTGTCAGCATGACAGTGAGTTGCAGTTCAGCAAGGTGGTGATGTCAGGAGGTTGAGAGTGGAGGTACAAAGGGAGGAGACTCTGACAGACTGTGGGCTATACAGGGAGAAATGGAAACTCAAAAAGTGGTTGCAGAGTGGGGAGGAAAGGGCTGGAGGGAGGAAGAGAGGTAAGAGAGAAGAAGGTCCACTTCCCCTCAAAGCTTCTATATCGTTCTCCACTCACATTGGTTTATAACTGTGGCCCCATTTTCACTGTAGATTTTTTTAAAAAAACAAGAACTTGTGTGAATAATATCCAATCCAAAATTTAGCTTCTGCTTACCCCAACAGCTCATTGTTGTAGCAGCTGATGCCAGTATATATGGGGAAAAGGACTTTGTTAGAGGGAAACTACACATGTGGTGGCCTTCCTGAGGGGGTGAGGAGGAAAAGGGTAGTGCCTGCAGCCTAAGAGCAGCAAACTGGGAACCACAGGCCTTGCACTTGGGGGCCAGGGAGGGAGGGGTGATTCTTAGAGGAAGCAGAGTGCTAAAGAATAACCTTTGCCTACACCATTTCTGCCATGTTTGCCTTATGGATATCTGGCATTGAGGTAAAGAAATGGTTATGAAATTCTGTCTAAACTCTGACCCAGGATCATGCTAGTGCTCAATTAGGAACCAAAAACTGGGATTCTACGGGGACGTGGGAGGAAACTGCCTGATTGGGTCCAGTTAGCTCTTCACATCCAAATACAAATCGTGCCAGCCCTGGACTGTCTCTTTGTCTTTGGCCAGCTGCCAAGTTTCATCCCAGGAGGTCTTTGTTTTCTTTTCAAGAGACCAAAAATCAATCACTTAATTCTTGGGGAGGTTAAGGTGGAAGATTAGAGCGGATTAGAGTCAATTATAAACACAGTCCCTTCTGACATGCTTCCTGGGGGACCAACAGAAGCTCATCAGACCCCTCATTAAAGCAATTACTCTCACAAGCCCGTGATAACTGTATCTACTTTATCTAGTGGCCATACCTGAGCCTATATTGAAACCAAGCCAGAGAAATCTAGAGAACAAAATAGGAAGTAAAATACCTGGAAAATCTCACAGCCCCAGACTGAAAGAACTCTGCTTACAATCTAGATGGATGGATAGACAGACAGACGGATAGATAGATATGTTTATCTGAGATCAAAATTGGCAAGGACTATTAGCTTCTGGAATAGACCAATCTAGATATTAATATTAAAACAACCCTTTCTGAGCTAGAAGAAATAGAAGTGATGATGGTGGTAGTGGTAGGAGATGAGGGGAAATTGAACACTAAGTAAAGGACAGAAGGTTGGGGGCGAAGGAGACAGCTAAGCCTGGAAAGCACTTCTGGCGCGTCTTCCACACCACAGAACACTCGGCCTCGATGCGGCTAATAGCACATCTGGCACACCTGCCCAGCTGCCTGCTCTGCCTGAGGAGATTCCCTATGAGGCATTTCTGTGACTCAAAAGAACGGCTAAGTGGTTCACAGGCCTCGTTGCTTAAGGGTTTAATGTTTTCCAGGTGCCAAGTGTGAATGGGGATTTGACCACCTACAGGTCCTACTGTGTGACCTCAGAGTCATTTCAAGCTGCCTGCTCATCTTTTATGAATGTTAATTGATAATGATGCTTTATAATGATGCTGAATATTTAAAAGAACATTTCATAAACTGGAAGAGAATCGTGGTTAAAATTCATACAGCCTCAAAATCGGTACGCTAATCACACAGAAAGGCAGAAAAGGCAGAAAGTGGTGACTCGCTGTGCTCCTACAATCCAATGTCCTGGCAAATACTTAAAAATTTTCATTAGCTTTTACAGTATTAATTTCTTCCTCTGCCACTACGCGGGCCTCTCACTGTTGTGGCCTCTCCCGTTGCGGAGCACAGGCTCCGGACGCGCAGGCTCAGCGGCCATGGCTCACGGGTCCAGCCGCTCCACAGCATGTGGGATCTTCCCGGACTGGGGCACGAACCTGTGTCCCCTGCATCGGCAGGCGGACTCTCAACCACTGCGCCACCAGGGAAGCCCTGCCTTGGGGTTTTAAACTTGGGATTTTTTGCTGGCATTTACTTGATTAAAAACACAGCATTGATTTTGCTTTAATACTTAACTGTGCTTTATTTTTATTTTTCCTCTCAAAGAAAAAAGAGTTACTGAGAGCAGAAAGGAGAGAGACATTCATTTGGTAATTCAGTCAGACTGAGTGGCTAACTTAAGCCTTATGGAGGACCCTGAAGGAAAGGATGAAATGAAGGGCACACAGCAGCCCTGCTCACACGTGCTGTTATTCTCAATCACTGTCCACTAAAGTGGACTGGCCGGTTAATTTACAGGAAAGGGGCTCTTGCATTTGCAGGATTATAACAGAATTTCAGCTATCAACAGCACTGCATTTAGAATCACAAAACCTGAACTTGAACCCTACTTCTGTCATTTACTAGCACTTTAAACTTAGGCAAGCTATTTCACCTCTAAGTCTGCTTTCTTATCTGGAATGAGAATGTTCCAGGGTCTTCTGACTGGAATACGAATTTTCCTGGGCTTTTACAGGGATTAGATTGAAATCACAAAAGAAGAAACATTCCAGACAATACCTGATGCATGACAGACTTTGAGTACAATACTTGATGCATGACAGACTTTGAGTAAGTATTAGGCTATTTTCTTCCTTCCCATTTTAATTAATAAAATATAGCTTTGGAAAAACTGTTTCTGTAAGTCACACTTCTAATTACTAAAAGCACTGGCAGAGACAAAAATCTATGTAAATTAATTCATAACAATTTTCAATGCCCTATCAATCATACACTATCCCAGTGAAAAGGGGTCTGATCTTGGCAATTTTCTAATCCAATCCCCCCCTCCTTTATTTTAACATCTTTATTGGAGTATAATTGCTTTACAATGGTGCGTTAGTTTCTGCTTAATTACAAAGTGAATCAGCTATACATATACATCTTGCGTCTCCCTCCCACCCTCCCTATCCCACCCCTCTGGGTGGTTACAAAGCACCAAGCTGATCTCCCTGTGCTATGCAGCTGCTTCCCACTAGCTATCTATTTTACATTTGGTAGTGTATATATGTCCATGCCACTCGCTCACATTGTCCCAGCTTCCCCTTCCCCTTCCCCGTGTCCTCAAGTCCATTCTCTACATCTGCATCTTTATTCCTGTCCTGCCCCTAGGTTCTTCAGAACCATTTTTTTTTTTTAGATTCCATATATATGTGTTAGCATACGGTATTTGTTTTTCTCTTTCCGACTTGCTTGTATGACAGCTCTAGGTCCATCCACCTCATAGCAAATAACTCAGTTTCGTTTCTTTTTATGGCTGAGCAATATTCCATTGTATATATGTGCCACATCTTCTTTATCCATTCATCTGTTGATGGACACTTAGATTGCTTCCATGTCCTAGCTATTGTACATAGTGCTTCAATGAACATTTTGGTACATGACTGTTTTTGAATTATGGTTGTCTCAGGGTATATGCCCAGTAGAGGGATTGCTGGGTCGTATGGTACTTCTATTTTTAGTTTTTTAAGGAACCTCCATACTGTTCTCCATAGTGGCTGTATCAATGTACATTCCCACCAACAGTGCAAGAGGGTTCCCTTTTCTCCGCACCTTTTCCAGCATTTATTGTTTCTAGATTTTTTGATGATGGCCATTCTCACTGGTATGAGGTGATACCTCATTGTAGTTTTGATTTGCATTTCTCTAATGATTAGTGATGTTGAGCATTCTTTCATGTGTTTGTTGGCAATCTGTATGTCTTCTTTGGAGAAATGTCTGTTTAGGTCTTCTGCCTATTTTTGGATTGGATTGTTTGTGTTTTTGACATTGAGTTGAATGAGCTGCTTGTAAATTTTGGAGGTTAATCCTTTGTCAGTTGCTTCATTTGCAAATATTTTCTCCCATTCTGACGGTTGTCTTTTCGTCTTGTTTATGGTTTCATTTGCAGTGCAAAAGCTTTGAAGTTTCATTAGGTCCCATTTGTTTATTTTTGTTTTTATTTCCATTTCTCTAGGAGGTGGGTCAAAAAGTATCTTGCTGTGATTTATGTCATACAGTGTTCTTCCTACATTTTCCTCTACGAGTTTGATAGTGTCTGGCCTTACATTTAGGTCTTTAATCCATTTTGAGTTTATTTTTGTGTATGGTGTTAGGGAGTGTTGTAATTTCATTCTTTTACATGTAGCTGTCCAGTTTTCCCAGCACCACTTACTGAAGAGGCTGTCTTTTCTCCATTGTATATTCTTGCCTCCTTTATCAAAGATAAGGTGACCATATGTGCATGGGCTTATCTCTGGGCTTTGTATCCTATTCCATTAATCTATATTTCTGTTTTTGTGCCAGTACCATACTGTCTTGATTACTGTAGCTTTGTAGTATGGTCTGAAGTCTGGGAGCCTGATTCCCCCAGCTCCGTTTTTCTTTCTCAAGATTGCTTTGGCCATTCGGGGTCTTTTGTGTTTCCATACAAATTGTGAAATTTTTTGTTCTAGTTCAATGAAAAATGCCAGTGGTAGTTTGATAGGGTTTGCACTGGATCTGTAGTTTGCTTTGGGTAGTAGAGTCATTTTCACAATGTTGATTCTTCCAATCCAAGAACATGGTATATCTCTTCATCTCTTTGTATCATCTTTAATTTCTTTCATCAGTGTCTTATAGTTTTCTACATACAGGTCTTTTGTCTCCTTAGGTAGGTTTATTCCTAGGTATTTTATTCTTTTTGTTGCAGTGGTAAATGGGAGTGTTCCCTTAATTTCTCTTTCAGATTTTTCATCATTAGTGTATAGGAATGCAAGAGATGTCTGTGCATGAATTTTGTATCCTGCTACTTTACCAAATTTGTTGATTAGCTCTAGTAGTTTTCTGGTAGCATCTTTAGGATTCTCTATATATAGTATCATGTCATCTGTGAACAGTGACAGCTTTACTTCTTTTCTGATTTGAATTCCTTTTATTTCTTTTTCTTCTCTGATTGCTGTGGCTAAAACTTCCAAAACTGTGTTGAATAATAGTGTTGAGAGTGGACAACCTTGTCTTTTTCCTGATCTTAGTGGAAATGGTTTCAGTTTTTCACCATTGAGAATGATGTTGGCTGTGGGTTTGTCATATATGGCCTTTATTATGTTGAAGTAAGTTCCCTCTATGCCTACTTTCTGGAGGGTTTTTATCATAAATGCATGTTGAATTCTGTTGAAAGCTTTTTCTGCATCTACTGAGATGATCTTCAATTCCCTCAGTTTGTAGACAAGGAAATTGACATAGAAGGGTTAAGTGAGACACACAGGTACATGGTAGCACAGTCAAGACTTGAAGCCAGGTCTTTTGTCCCGAGTCCAGAGTCTTCCCTGTTACCATGCTGATACTACCGCATCCGATGGACATAAGAAGTGCATTTGGTCAGGGTGCCCATGGAACCTGATGGTACAGGGATGCTTGCAAGTTTTCAGTCTTTGTTCTGAGCAAGTGGCCTAACCTGGCATGTACTTAAATCACAACAGAAAAAGGAGCACTTGATCTGGCCAACAAATAAATACTTCAGGAATTTATGGAAAGATGAGAGCTAACCTTGAAGCTAACCTAGAGCTGGCCTCATACACTTATCTCCATGGCCCATAGTGGTCTGATTAGCTATGTCCTAAATAGCTCTACCCCACAGTAGCATATGAGAGTCTAGGCATGATGGATGGGAACAAAATAGACTTGGGAGACTTCCAAGTTTAGCATATACCTTCTTTCCCCTGGGCATCTCATCTTCAACTTGGGCCCACAGTCAAATCTTTAAAGGCAGATTTTGTCATGTGGTACACTTCAGAGAATACCCACCCAGCACCACTGATGGGATTTTGGAGAAAACTTTCAGAGCAATGGTATTCAGAGAGCAGTCTGAAGACTTGTGCCAGGTTGGCTGGCTGCACCACTAGGGAATCCTCTGGACAGAAAGCTTTAAGAAATAGAGATCCCCAGGCTCCTCCCTTGGAGATCTTCTTTCAGACAGTCTGTGGTGGGGTTTGGGCATCTCTGTCTTTCAAAAGTGTCTCAAATACGTTGATATGCAACCACCACACTAACTCAGGGGAGGGGCATTGGCAGGAGATGGGAGGGACTTGCACAAAGGACAGGTGTAAGGGCTTCTAAGCCAAGTGCCTCTCCTCCTGGCACAGATGAGGTGACATGAAAGATGACAGCTAACTGTCCTCACCTTGCCCTGCTCTACCGTAAGCTACTCCTCCCTCCACAGTCAAACTTAATAGCCCACTTACCTTGAGTGAACCTCTACTTAGCATTACACTCTGCCCGTGGGGGGTACCCATCTGCTCCCTTAGTAGGCAGTGTCATCCTTGAGTTGAGAACGGAGACTGTGTGTATCCTTCCATGATCTCTGTACTTAGTGCTGGGCCTGGTACAGGATAGGAATGCAGTGAGAACATGAATTAAATATAACCTCCTTGCTATCAGGAAATGAAATCACCTCTTCTTTGGCTTTAGGAAAAAAGGATGTTGACATGCTTGGAGAAAACTTCATGGAATTGTGAATTCTGAGATTTATTTTTCCAGAGAACTGGTAGACTCAATGCTTGAGCGCAATTTCCACGTGACAAATCCTAACTTGACGAGTGACAGAAACACCCGCAGTGTCACTTCAGGAGATGAGCTATGTGGCCCCTGGGCTTTCCACATGGCACCCATGATTCTTATAGTGAGTCAACCAGTGGCTGTTAAACAAACACAGATGCTGATCTGGGAAGCAAAATGAAGTCAAAAGCTGGTGAACCCACAAGTCTCCAATAAATCAGCCCTTAAATCAACTGGTATACTTCGGGAAGTATGTAGTCTTCTGAAGCAGATTCGTCTTCAGCTGCTCCAAATTAATTTTGGGATTTATAAAACTAGAATGTAGGAATGAGGAAACAATGAAAGTGTCAGCTTACGCTGGTACCCAAAGAACTCAAGTGCATGAGCAAGAGTTACTTGCCAGGGTCCGAGACACAATTCTGCTTTTTACTGAAAATAAGGATACTGGGGGTCCCAACTGAGCCTAAACTCTATTACTTTTTGGCTGTGGCTCAGGCAAGGCTAGAACGACAACTCTGGCCAACTCAGCAGTGGATCTACCAGAAATTTATGAGACTAAGAGTAGTCTTGGTGAGAATTCATCTCAGGGGAGAAGAGAGATAGTCAAGCTTGGCTTTGCAGTGAAGATTCAACCTCAAGCAGCAGCCGGGATTCTGTATACGTCTTGGTGTCTTTCCTTCACATTTGTCTCCTGACCTAGTCCTTATGAACTCATGTCCCAATCTATAGAGGGGAGACAAATAGAGTGGGGATACAGTGGTGTGCGGTATATAAATACGGGTGTAACTACACAGTGTATATAAAACTGCACCTAGTCTAGGCTGAAAGTTAAGGCTTTACTTCTTTGTCTTTCAAGCATTAGGTGAACAAAGAAACTTAGTTCATAGCTATTCTAGTGAAAACCTCCTGTCTTTTCCACATTCTTGAGCATCCTCAGATACCTGGAAGTCTCTCATTCTTGCATCCTAACAGAATTCTCCCATCCACATAGTCTTGTCCATCCTGGTCCATCAGCCTCCTCTCTCCTCTGTACAGAGCATCCTAATATGCATCAGAAATGGCATATCCCTCTACCATATGTTCCCCCTCCTCAACCTGGGGATGTGCTTCTTTGCTTTTCTCAAACAATCCACTTAGATTTTGTCCTTTACCTCTTCAGAAAGGAGGGAGGCAAAAAAGCTAAGTAGGGGGAAAGAAAGGAAGGAAAAAAGCTGTGAATGTCTATATGTTTATTTCACTTCATCACAGCCATTTCAGAAAAACTCATAGAGTTTGGAAGCCAAACAACCCCTTTTTGATCTCACACTAACAGGAGGAACAAAAGGTGGAAAGAAGAAATCTTTATGGTTTTCCACAGAGCCCCATATACTTTGGACAGAATTTATAGCAGTTGATGGGAGCCAAAGTGGCTGGGGTATGTTGAGACGATAGTAGCACATTGTGGCAGTAGCAGCTGACAGCACTCTTTGAAAGAAGCAGTACCTGGGAGAGGCAGAGGTCATGCCCAGTGGCAGCATCAGGCCCTGTGGAGGTGATGGTAATACCCATGATAGAGAGTGCCCTGTGAGAGAGAGAATCGCTGTGGGCTCTGTCAGCTGATACAGGGCACCTTCACATGGGTCCCCACCCACTGGATGCCTTGGCAGACTCACTCACTTGTCCCTGAATGAGTCTGGAACAGAAGACCAAGAAAAGGGCACATGCCTTTTTGTCACTAAAAGAATTATTTGAAGCACATGTGAGATACCACTTAAGAGCTGAGGGATTGGTGTGAGAGTTGGTGATACAACAATAGCAGATAGCGGTAAGAGCCAGTGAAAAGCAGGTTTTTAACATCACTGTAATTCCCTTGTCTTATGGTCTTCTAGACAGTAACACACATCCAAGAGAGAGAACGAGTGGCTTGAAGACACACAGATTACTCATGACAAAAAGTGGCGTCAGGGCTTCCCTGGTGGCGCAGTGGTTGAGGGTCCACCTGCCGATGCAGGGGACACGGGTTCGTGCCCTGGTCCAGGAAGATCCCACATGCCGCGGAGCGGCTGGGCCCGTGAGCCATGGCCGCTGGGCCTGCGCGTCCGGAGCCTGTGCTCCGCAACGGGAGAGGCCACAGCAGTGAGAGGCCCGCGTACCACAAAAAAAAAAAAAAAAAAAAAAGTGGCATCAGTATGTAAATCAACCTGACATACTGATATCCAGGTTTTCATGGCAAAATCTAGGCAGAAAGTTCCTCTTTTTAATACGAATTATTTTTGGAAGTCCCCAGGAATCTGTGATCAGAAGCCCCATAGTACATGTATGTCCATTACCTGATTCAGTGATCTCTTAAATGTAGGATGTGGAATGTATGCCCTCATAGAGATCCTTAAAGACATCCTTATAGTCTTTAGCCTTTGAGTGCTTGGGAATTAGATGGATTTACTATAGTACTTGTGCTATTAAAATATAATCAGGAATAGGCTTCTAGTGTTACCCTACATTTGCTTGGCTAAAGATTAATAGATGGATGGATGGGAGGAAGGATGGAAGGATAAATGAATGGGGACTAATTAGTTTTAATACTCCATAGTCTCTTCAAAGTAGCTAACAACATCATGGAGTTGAGTTAGCCATTGGAAGGATGTTTCCTCACTTTTCATTCTTCAAGTATCCCTGACATGATAGAACAAAAAGAATACTGGACGACAAATCAATAGATCTATGTCTGCAAATAACAGCCCTCAGATATGTCTCTTCACTTCTCCCCAACTTAGTTTTCTCATTCATGTAATCACAGAATTGGATTATACTGTCACTTAAATCCCTTTTAGCTCTAAATTCCTATGATTCTGCTTTTCTTCTGATATTCTAAATTGGGTTGAGCAATGGTTTTCCAACTTTTTAAACAAGTGGTTTCCTTAATCCATATAGTATATGGATTAACCTTAACATATAAAACAAATAAAGGCAGAAGTTTCATGGATGAATTTTGGGTGGAAGGCAGATTTTACAATTTCTTGGTACTCTCCTCTGTCCTCCTGCTGGTCCTTTTAGTGTTCCATAGACACCAATTTATGAACTTTTGTACTAGGGAAGTGGGCACTAAAGCCCTACAAACTAACTAGGTGCACTTGACGTGACGAACTAAAAGCCAAATCTTGAATGTAGCACAAGATTGGGGTACCAGTGGTTCTGGTTAGTTAAGGAGTCAGCTAGGAAGAACATCAGTTTCACAGTGGTGCCCTTTATGAGAGGGCACTGGGTCCACAAAGCACTAATTTTCTTTCCTCTATGATTTCAAGGCCAAATTTCATGAGAGTTCTGTGTCAACTTCACACTCCTTGAAAAATGAAGACACAAAGAGGAAAGCATCCCTGGAGGAGTTTTGGGCAGACAACCTTAAATCAGATGCAGGAAAAGGAAAATGCATTTAAACTTTATCAAGTAGCATGATGTAATGACACATCAATAACAAGAGCCTGTGGCCACATTTTTAAATGATGGCTTGGAATTTATCCCCATTGCTCTCTTCCCTCCCTTTCAAAATAAATGGCAAATAAGGTTGAGAGAGAAATTTCATCTATGCTTTTCCCTTTCTTCTTCCATTGAATTTGGAAATGAAAATAATATTGATATTTTATTTTTGTATTTTGTAAGAATCCTAACTGTAATCCATCATGTTCTCTAAAAATATTAGCAATTCCTTTTGACCTAGTAGAAGACAGTAAGTTTCACATTGACTTGCTGATGGGGGTAAGTGATAGACTATGGTACTTTCCAGCTATTTTAGGTAAAGCCTGTTGTTGACATAACTCTGATGGATGGTAGTAAAACACACTGGGCAAGAGGAAAAAGGAGCCAATGAGGAAAAAAATAACCATGATATTTCCCCCACCTTCCTCTCTCATCTGTCTCCCCACAAAAAGAATGGTATGTCAGAGAGACCTTCACTATGAGATTTATAATTGTTCCTTTATTTAGCACAGCTCAAGGCTGTAACTGACTATATCATCAGGGACTCTGCAGCATAAGTTGTTGAAACAGTCATTGAAAGTAAAGAATAAAGAACAGGAAAAACAAAACTTCTCCAGAGTGATGTCATTTCCTGCAAATGAAAGTTACCATCCTTTATTCCTCATCTATCCTTAATTTATTCCATCTCATCTTCAGGTTTGTTTAAATAAAGACTTAGATTTTAGGTGTAAATTTTTCCTTAGTGAAAAATAAAAATCAAAGATTTCTCTGCATAATTTTTCACAATATTTTTTCTTGTTTATTTATCCAAATATTAAGAATTTATGGGGTCTCCTATATGCTAATTACTCTTAAGTGCTGGAGAGAAAAAATGAATGAAACATGATTCCCTTCAAGAAACTCAAAGTTTGATTTTTCTGCATTGAAATCATAGCCTGGGTAAAGATAGAGAAGTCTCTAAACAGAATGCAATGTCCTTAACAGGAAGCTCAAAGTAAACCCCAAATAAACTGAGACTACTAGTAGGAACACAGGGAGAGAAAGATGAGCTAATTTTAGTTTTCTATTATAGCTTGGTTACATATCATTATATTCTCTCATTCTCTCCTTTCTGATCTAAGTTGGAGGTCCTATGCTATCATACCAGGCCATAGCCTCCTTTCTGACCCTAATGACAGACATGAGCAGCAATTTTAGTAGAAGCAGCTCACTGGTCCTTCCTCTTTTAACCTAAAGATGTGTAAGATCTGAATCTAAAAGGAAAAAAAAAATTCTGAAGAACAAAGAATACTTTGAAGTCTCTTGCAAATCTTTTCTCTATCCCACGTTTACATAAGTTGATGTAGTGGGAATCAGTTTTACATCTATCTAATTTAATCCTGCCAATGTCACTGGGAGAGATGGTCATTACTAATACTGATAGTCAAACAATTAGGTAATTTTTAAAAGTATTTTTTAACCCTGGAAAAAAATTCCTTTTTATATTGAATAGTGTTTTGAACTTTATTTTATTTTATTTTGGAAAGAAAATTTTAACATGAGATCTTTCCTCTTAAGAGATTTTTTTTAAATAAATTTATTTATGCATTTATTTTATTTTTGGCTGCATTGGATCTTCATTGCTGCGTGTGGGCTTTCTCTAGTTGCAGTGAGCAGGGGTTACTCTTCGTTGCGGTGCGTGGGCTTACTGTGGTGGCTTCTCTTGTTGCGGAGCATGGGCTCTAGGAGCACGGGCTTCAGTAGTTGTGGCACGCAGGCTCAGTAGTTGTGGCTCGCGGGCTCTAGAGTGCAGGCGCAGTAGTTGTGGTGCACGGGCTTAGTTGCTCCGTGGCATGTGGGATCTTCCCAGACCAGGGATCGAACCCATGTCCCCTGCATTGGCAGGTGGATTCTTAACCACTGTGCCACCAGGGACATCCTTAAGAGATTATTAACTGAACAGATAGTTAACTATAGGTACAATGATTTATGGCAGATCTCTAGAACGTGTTCATCTTGCTTATTTGAAGTGTTATGCTTGTAGATTAGTAGCTTCCCTCTTACCCTCTCCCCCCAGCCCTTGGCAACTACTATTCTATTCTTTGATTCTGTGAATTTCACCATTTTAGATACTTTAAATAAGTAGAAACACACAGTAGTTGTCTTTTCTGTGACTGGCTTATTTCACGTAGCATAATGTCCTCAAGATTACTGCATGTTGTCACATTTTCCTTCTTTTTAAAGGCTGAATAATATACCATTGTATATATAAATCTTCATTTTATCCATTCATCTGTCCAGGGCATTTAGGTTATTTCCACATACTGGCTATTATGAATAGTGCTGCAATGAACATGGGACTACTAATACCTCTTTGAGATCCTGATTTTAATTCTTGTGGATAAATATGCAAAGTGGGATTCTGGATCATATGTTACTTCTAATTTTAATTTTTTGAGGACGCTCCATGCTATTTTCCGTAACAGCTGCACCATTTTATATATCCACAAATGGTGCACAAGGATTCTCTTCACATCCTTGACAATGCTCAGTACCTCTTGTCTTCTTGATGATAGCTATTCTAATAAGTATGAGGTAACATCTCATTCTGGTTTTGATTTGCATTTTCCTGATGATTAGTGACACTGAATTTTATTTTTTTTCATATGCCAATTGGCCATTTGTATGTCTCCTTGGGAAAATGTCTATTCAAGTCTTTAGCCCATTTTTAAATCAGGTTATGAGGTTTTTTGCTCGCAAGATGTAGGAGTTCCTTATATATTTTGGAGAATAACTCCTTATTACACATGGTTTGCAAATATTTTTTCCCATTATGTTCATTTCCTTTTCACTCTCTTGATTGTTTTTTTTGGCTGTGCAGAAGGTTTTTAAACTTGATGTATTCCCACTTATTTCTTTTTGCTTTTGTTGCCTATGCTTTTGGTGTCATATCCATGAAATCATTGCCAAGACCACCATCAAGAAGATTTTCCCCTATGTTTTCTTCTAGTTGCAGATTCAGGTCTATCCTTTAGGTTTTGAATCCACATTGAGTTGATTTTTGTGTGTGATAAAAGACAAGAGCTCAATTTCTTTCTTTTACATGTGGATATCCAGTTTTGCCACCATCATTTATTGAAGAGCTGATCCTTTCCCCATTGTGTATTCTTTTTTTTTTATACAGCAGATTCTTATTAGTCATCAGTTTTATACACATCAGTGTATACATGTCAATCCCAATCTTCCAATTCATCACACCACCACTGCCCCCACCCCCCACCGCTTTCCCCCCTTGCTGTCCATACGTTTGTTCTCTACATCTGTGTCTCAATTTCTGCCCTGCAAACCGGTTCATCTGTACCATTTTTCTAGGTTCAACATATATGCATTAATATATGATATTTGTTTTTCTCTTTCTGACTTACTTCACTCTGTATGACAGTGTCTAGATCCATCCATGTCTCAACAAATGACCCAATACCATTCCTTTTTATGGTGAAGTAATATTCCATTGTATATATGTACCACATCTTCTTTATCCATTTGGCTGTTGATGGGCATTTAGGTTGCTTCCATGACCTGGCTATTGTAAACACTGCTGCAGTGAACATTGGGGCGCATGTGTCTTTTTGAATTATGGTTTTCTCTGGGTATATGCCCAGTAGTGGGATTGCTGGATCATATGGTAATTCTATTTTTAGTTTCTTAAGGAACCTCCATACTGTTCTCCATAGTGGCTGTATCAATTTACATTCCCACCAACAGTGCAAGAGGGTTTCCTTTTCTCCACACCCTCTCCAGCATTTGTTGTTTGTAGATTTTCTGATGATGCCCATTCTAACTGGGGTGAGGTGATACCTCACTGTAGTTTTGATTTGCATTTCTCTAATAATTAGTGATGTTGAGCAGCTTTTCATGTGCTTCTTGGTCATCTGTATGTCTTCTATGGAGAAATGTCAATTTAGGTATTCTGCCCATTTTTGGATTGGGCTGTTTGTTTCTTTAATATTGAGCTGCATGAGCTATTTATATATTTTGGAGATTAATCCTTTGTTAGTTGCTTCATTTGCAAATATTTTCTCCCATTCTGAGGGTTGTCTTTTTGTCTTGTTTATGGTTTCCTTTGCAGTGCAAAAGCTTTGAAGTTTCATTAGGTCCATTTGTTTATTTTTGTTTTTATTTCTATTACTCTAGGAGGTAGATCAAAAAAGATCTTGCCGTGATTTATGTCAAAGAGTGTTCTTCCTATGTTTTCCTCTAAGAGTTTTATAGTGTCCGGTCTTACATTTAGGTCTTTAATCCATTTTGAGTTTATTTTTGTGTATGGTGTTAGAGAGTGTTGTAATTTCATTCTTTTACATGTAGCTGTCCAGTTTTCCCAACACCACTTATTGAAGAGAATGTCTTTTCTCCATTGTATATCCTTGCCTCCTCTGTCATAGATTAGTTGACCGTAGGTGTGTGGGTTTATCTCTGTGCTTTCTATCTTGTTCCATTGATCTATGTTTCTGTTTTTGTGCCAGTACCACATTGTCGTGATTACTGTAGCTTTGAAGTACAGTCTGAAGTCAGGAAGTCTGATTCCTCCAGCTCTGTTTTTTTTCCCTCAAGACTGCTTTGGCTATTCAGGGACTTTTGTGTTTCCATACAAATTTTAAGATTTTTTGCTCTAGTTCCGTAAAAAATGTCATTGGTAATTTGATAGGTATTGCATTGAATCTGTAGATTGCTTTGGGTAGTATAGTCATTTTCACAACATTGATTCTTCCAATCCAAGAACATGGTATATCTCTCCACCTGTTGGTATCATCTTCAATTTCTTTCATTAGTGACTTATAGTTTTCTGCATAGAGATCTTTTGTCTCCCTAGGTAGGTTTATTCCTAGGTATTTTATTCTTTTTGTTGCAGTGGTAAATGGGAGTGTATCCTTAACTTGTCTCTCAGATTTTTCATCATTAGTGTATACGAATGCAAGAGATTTCTGTGAATTAATTTTGTATCCTGCAACTTTACCAAATTCATTGATTAGCTCTACTAGTTTTCTGGTGGCATCTTTAGGATTCTCTATTTATAGTATCATGTCATCTGCAAACACTGACAATTTTACTTCTTCTTTTCTAATTTATATTCCTTTATTTCTTTTTCTTCTCTGATTGCAGTGGCTAGGACTTCCAAAACTATGTTGAATAACAGTGGTGAGAGTGGACATCCTTGTCTTGTTCCTGATCTTAGAGGAAATGCTCTCTGTTTTTCACCATTGAGATGATGTTTGCTGTCGGCTTGTCATATATGGCTTTTATTCTGTTGAGGTAGGTTCCCTCTATGCCCACTTTCTGGAGAGTTTTTATTGTAAATCGGTGTTGAATTTTGTCAAAAGCTTTTTCTGCATCTATTGAGATTATCATATGGTTTTTATTCTTCAATTTGTTAATATGGTGTATCACATTGATTGATTTGCATATAATGAAGAATCCTTGCATCCCTGGGATAAATCCCACTTGATCATGGTGTATGATCCTTTTAATGTGTTTTTGGATTCTGTTTGCTAGTATTTTGTTGAGGATTTTTGCATCTATATTCATCAGTGATATTGGTCTGTAATTTTCTTTTTTTGTAGTATCTTTGTCTGGTTTTGCTATCAGGGTGATGGTGGCCTCACAGAATGAGTTTGGGAGTGTTCCTTCCTCCACAATTTTTTGGAAGAGTTTGAGAAGGATGGGTGTTAGCTCTTCTCTAAATGTTTGATAGAATTCACCTGTGAAGCCATCTGGTCCTGGACTTTTGTTTGTTGGAAAATTTTTAATCACAGTTTCAATTTCATTACTTGTGATTGGTCTGTTCATATTTTCTATTTCTTCCTGGTTCAGTCTTGGAAGATTATACCTTTCTAACAATTTGTCCATTTCTTCCAGGTTGTCCATTTTATTGGCATACAGTTGCTTGTAGTAGTCTCTTAGGATGCTTTGTATTTCTGTAGTGTCTGTTGTAACTTCTCCTTTTTCATTTCTAATTTTATTGATTTCAGTCCTCTCCCTCTCTTTCTTGAGGAGTCTGGCTAATGGTTTATCAATTTTGTTTATCTTCTCAAAGAACCAGTGTTTAGTTTAATTGATCTTTGCTATTGTTTTCTTTGTTTCTATTTCATTTATTTCTGCTCTGATCTTTATGATTTCTTTCCTTCTGCTAACTTTGGGTTTTGTTTGTTTTTCTTTCTCTAGTTCCTTTAGGTGTAAGGTTAGACTGTTTATTTGAGATTTTTCTTGTTCCTTGAGGTAGGCTTGTATAGCTATAAACTTCTCTCTCAGAACTGCTTTTGCATAGGCTGCATAGGTTTTGGTTCGTCATGTTTTCATTGCCATTTGTCTCTATGTATTTTTTTTTTTCCGGTATGCGGGCCTCTCACTGTTGTGGCCTCTCCCGTTGCGGAGCACAGGCTCCGGATGCACAGGCTCAGTGGCCATGGCTCACGGGCCCAGCCACTCCACAGCATGTGGGGTTCTCCCGGACCGGGGCACGAACGCGTGTCCCCTGCATCGGCAGGCGTACTCTCAACCACTGTGCCACCAGGGAAGCCCCTCTATGTATTTTTTGATTTCCTCTTTGATTTCTTCAGTGATCTCTTGGTTATTTAGTAACGTATTGTTTAGCCTCCATGTGTTTGTGTTTTTTACGTTTTTATCCCTGTAATTCATTTCTAATCTCATAGCATTGTGCTCAGAAAAGATGCTTGATATGATTTCAATTTTCTTACATTTATTGAGACTTGATTTGTGACCCAAGATGTGATCTATCCTGGAGAATGTTCCATGCGCACTTGAGAAGAAAATGTAATCTGCTGTTTTTGGATGGAATGTCCTATAAATATCAATTAAATCTATCTGGTCTATTGTGTCACTTAAACCTTCTCTTCCCTTATTTATTTTCATTTTGGATGATCTGTCCATTGGTGTAGTGAGATGTTAAAGTCCCCCACTATTGTGTTACTGTCGTTTTCCTGTTTTATAGCTGTTAGCAGTTGCCTTATGTATTGAGGTGCTCCTATGTTGGGTGCATATATATTTATAATTGTTATATCTTCTTCTTGGATTGATCCGTTGATCATTATGCAGTGTCCTTCCTTGCCTCTTGTAACATTCTTTATTTTAAAGTCTATTTTATCTGATATGATTATTGCTACTCCAGCTTTCTTTTGTTTTCCATTTGCATGGAATATCTTTTTCCATCCCCTCACTTTCAGTCTGTATGTGTCCCTAGGTCTGAAGTGGGTCTCTTGTAGACAGCATATATATGGTTCTTGTTTTTGTGTCCATTCAGCGAGCCTGTGTCTTTTGGTTGGAGCATTTAATCCTGTCATGTTTAAGGTAATTATCAATATGTATGTTCCTATGACCATTTTCTTAATTGTTTTGGGTTTATTTTTGTAGGTCCCTTTCTTCTCTTGTGTTTCCCACTCAGAGAAGTTCCTTTAGCATTTGTTGTAGAGCTGGTTTTGTGATGCTGAATTCCCTCAGCTTTTTCTTGTCTGTAAAGCCTTTGATTTCTCCATCAAATCTGAATGAGATCCTTTCTGGGTAGAATAATCTTGTTTGTAGCTTCTTCCCTTTCATCACTTTAAGTATATCATGCCACTCCTTTCTGGCTTGTAGCGTTTCTGCTGAGAAATCAGCTGTTAACCTTATGGGAGTTCCGTTGTATGTTATTTGTCGTTTTTCCCTTGCTGCTTTCAATAATTTTTCTTTGTCTTTAACTTTTGCCAATTTGATTACTATGTGTCTCAGCATGTTTCTCCTTGTGTTTATCCTGTATGGGACTCTCTGCGCTTCCTGGACTTGGGTGGCTATTTCCTTTCCCATGTTAGGGAAGTTTTCGATTATAATCTCTTCAAATATTTTCTCTGGTCCTTTCTCTCTCTCTTCTCCTTCTGGGAACCCTATAATGCAAATGTTTTTGCATTTAATGTTGTCCCAGAGGTCTCTTAGGCTGCCTTCATTTCTTTTCATTCTTTTTTCTTTATTCTGTTCTGCAGCATTGAATTCCACCATTCTGTCTTCCAGGTCACTTATCCATTCTTCTGCCTCAGTTATTCTGCTATTGATTCCTTCTAGTGTAGTTTTCATTTTAGTTATTGTATTGTTCATCTCTGTTTGTTCATTAATTCTTCTAAGTCTTTGTTAAACATTTCTTGCATCTTCTCGATATTTGCCTCCATTGTTTTTCCAAGGTCCTGGATCATCTTCACTATGATTATTCTGAATTCTTTTTCTGGAAGGTTGCCTATCTCCACTTCATTTAGTTGTTTTTCTGGGGGTTTATCTTGTTCCTTCATCTGGTACATACCCCTCTGCCTTTTCATCTTGTCTATCTTTTCATGAATGTGGTTTTTGTTCCACAGGCTGCAGGATTGTAGTTCTTCTTGCTTCTGCTCTCTGCCCCCTGGTGGATGAGGCTGTCTAGGCCCATTGTGTATTTTTGACACCCTTGCTGAAGATCAATTTGCCATGTATGCGTGGGTTGATTTCTCGGCTCTCTATTCTATTCTGTTGGCTTATATATCTATCTTCATGCCAGTACCATACCATTTTGATTACTGTAGCTTTGAAATATATTTTGAAATCAGGAAGTGTGATGTCTCCAAGTTTGTTGTTTTTTTCTCAAGGCTGATTTGGCTATTCATGGTTCTGAATGAATTTTGGGATTTTTTTCTATTTCTGTAAAAATGGCATTGGAATTTTCACAGGGATTGCAATTAATCCATAGGTGGCTTTGGGGAGTATGTACATTTTAGCAATATTGCCTTTCTTCCACATAATTTCGATATTCATCCATGATGTTGTGTGTATCTATAGTTTGTTCATTTTTATTACTGGGTAGCATTCCATTGTTTAGATAAACCACGATTTGTTTATCCACTCATCTATTGATCAACATTTGGGTTGTTTTCAGTTATTGACTATTACAAATAAAGTTGCTATAAACATAAGGATAGAAGATTTTGTGTGAATACACTTTTTTTTCTTAAGTCAATACTTAGGAGTGGAATTGCTATGTGTTTTGGTAGGTGTGTATTTAACTTTTTCCTAAATTCACATTTTCTGCACAATTTCTGATTATATTTGGTAAATTGTGCAATGTTATGTTGTTTGGACTGTGAGACCTGCTGTAATCCTCTGGTGAATGTTAATGATTTGTTTAAGAATGCAGCAACCCATGTAAGTTCAGACCCCAAGTACTATCACTTTTCCCTGGTTGTGGTACACATCTCAGTTGAGTTCTCTAAGACTTTGTTATGCTGCTTTGGGTCTGTCCCACACATGCATAACTCAGGGGTGAGCTTAAGGTCTGCAGATTTATATGAATAATTAGAGATCCCTTTCTGATATGGGACTTTTCCCTTCTTGTGCTCCTGCCCCTGGATCTCCTTTTCCTGATTCCTTTAGCCAGAAAGATAGGGTTACTACTGGTATTTCAGTGCTTTATCACCTTGCACTTTGAATGGGGGCTCTGTACTCAGTGCAAAGCCCATCAAAAAGCAAGTTGGCAAACTCACTTGTGTGGTACCTTCTTTAAGTTTTGATTTTCCTCCACAATCTGCTTGCTTTTGTTTAATTTTAGAGGACATAGGTAATTAATTTTTGTATTTTTTCCCAGGATTTTCAGTTGTAATCAGCTAGAAAGGGAGACCATAACAGACTTACACTATCATGCCAGGACTGGAACCAATATGCTTACTTCTTTTAAAGCTTATTCTTAAGCATTTTATTTTTTGTCACTATAAAATGGGTTTTCTCTTGCATTATATGATTATATCTTTTAATTTGTTATTACTTATACAACTGAAGACTATTTTGCAGATATTAATTTTGTATCTTATGTTCTTATTATTTGTGTTAGTTTTATCATTGATTCCTTTGAGTTTTATAAGTATTTTATCATAGTCTCTCAAGAAAGATGTAGTTTTACTTCTTTTTCCAGTTTTCATGTGTTAAGTCATTTTCTTTTGCCTAATTTTATTGGCTAAATCATATAGTATGTTGTTAAACAATGGAAGAGACAGTGGGCACCTTTAGCTTATTTCTGACCCTATTGGGACTACATCTAAAGTTTCCCTATTAAGTAAAAATATGGCTTTAGAGGTGAGTTATATATATTTAGTGTTAAAGAAAAATCAATTCTTATTTTATTGAGTGTATATTTTAAAATCAGGATGGGGGTTGAATTCTGTCAAGTCCTTTTTACTGTCTACAGAAATAATCATTTGTTATTTCTCTTTGGCTATTAAAATAGTATATTTTATTAATATATCATTGGAATCTGTTTACTGATGTTTTACATAGAATTTTGGCATCAATATTAAAAAATGAGACTGTTTTTAAAGTTTCCTTTTTATATTTTATGTGATTTAGACATCAATGTCATACTTGCTCCATTTAAGAAAATTGGAATTTTCCTTGATTTTTTCCATGCTCAGGAGCAAGGATGCTAAAACATCCTTGAGAAAATATGTGGACCTGGTGCTTCTTGTGGGGTAGTTATTTCATAGGTCACTGATTTTGCTGTTGAAAAATTATCTTATTAATCCTTTTATCTCTATTAAGGTCAGTTTTGGCAAACTGTATTTTTGTAGGAAGCTATTTCATTTAATTTTTCAAATATGTTTGCATAGAGATGTACAGTCTGTCATGACTTAAAATTTACTGTTTATTTCCCCCATATCATTTTTTATTTTATGTAACTGTGCTTTCTCTTCTGTTTACTGGGTTAGATTAGCTAGTTGGTTTGTATATTTTTTGTTGTTGTTGTTAATTTTTCCCAAAGAACTAGCATTTTGATTTTTTAATTAATTTTACCAGTTTTCAGCTTCGTATTTTATTGATTTCTACTTCTATATCTTTATTTTCTTTTTCTTCAGTTTTTTTCCCCCTGCCTTTCTAAGTTGGGGATTTCATTCATTTATTTTCAGTTTTTAATTTTTATTTACCTAAGCATCGCAAGTGTGTAGAGGTATGCATATTCCTCTAATCATTCCTTTAATTATATCTCAAAACTTTCTAAGGAAGAGTTTATAAATAGAGTATTTACTGAGTTTTTGTCTATATCAAACTGTTTTCCATAGGATTGATACATAAAAGACAGTTTGTCTATATATAAAAATCGTTGGCTCACATTTTCTTTTTATGGAGTTTCTTAAAATTGTTCTTCCACTGTTTTCTTGCTTTATGATATTATTTCCTTTGTAAAAAGTGACTTGGCCTTTTTGCATAGATACTCAGAAGGTTGCTTCTATATATTTAATGTCTAATAGGTTTATAAGACTACGTCTTAGAGTTGACCATTCTGGGTCATTTTCCCCCTGTACACAAGGGCCCTTCTTAAACATAGATCCAAATTTCCTTTCATTTATAGAAAACTTTCTTGGATTATAATTTAAATGTTAGTTCTGTTGTCCATTGTTCTGTTTTTCTTTTTCAGAAATCTGAATGTATATATGTCTAATCTTCTTACATACCTTCTATATTATTTTCTCTATGGTATTTTTTATCTTCTTTGTTTTCTTGAAATTTTCTACTTATTTTCTCAATTCTCCTTATGTTTTCAGGGAAATCCTTTTTTTTTTATTGAGGACTATGAAATTATTCTTCCTATATAAGATGATATTGCCTTCTTCTTCAATTTCTCTCTTAGGTTTTATTTATTGTTCATCATATCTTACTTCATTTGTTCATTTAATTCTCCTTTTCTGATTTAAATTTTTTTTTCTGACCAAATAAAAGGAATTCCCTGGCCGTCCAGTGGTTAGGACTCCATGCTCTCACTGCTGGGGCCTGGGGTTCAATCCCTGGTCAGGGAACTAAGATCCCACAAGCCGCACAGTGCAGCAGAAAAAAAAAAAGTCCTGTTTGTAAAATGCTTAAAGATATTTAATTCAGGGTGAGGAACTGTTTCACAGTCTCCTCCACTTTGTAGTTAGTTCTTTGGGTAAATTTTTCATCAGTTTTTCTTCTCATTATTTTTCCATGTAGCAGTTTTGTATGGATACTACCAGACATTTTTGTTCATTGAAATGTCTAAGTTTTTCTAATCAGTCATAATGTGAAGGGGTAAAGTGGTTGGGGGTGTTTACTAAGTTTCTTGCTTCAAGAGCACTTTCTTCTTTTGGTATAGTGATTCAAAATATTTTAAATTAATAGCACATTTTTGGGTTAGAGGATGGGCTGATGTGTTAGAAAACACATTAGAAAATTTGGGGATTCTCGTTTCTAATCTTAATTTGTATTGCAGCTTCCTTCTTTCCATTTATATCCAAGCCTCCAACGAAGGCCTCTCCTTTGCGAGTTGCTTCCTCTCCCCTAGAAATTGTATCTTAGCAAGACTGCCAAAATCATTTCCTTTTGATCTTCCAGTACCTTATCCTCTGATCCATCTAGCCTTAGACCTAGATGGCAGTGAAACAGTTCTGTTTTCACAACTCAGGATGAGGACTTCTTTCATGAGGGTGATTTTATTTGTGTACTGCCTATGCTGGTTTCTCATTTATATTTTGTTTTTCTATGTACTCTCTAATATGGCATGACTCTAGAGCTGGCTTTAGAATATTTGGGGTTATTAACTCCCCATATATACATGTAATTTGATGCACTACACGCTACCTTCTAGTTTTGCTGTAAGAATGAGTGGTGGGTGATTTTATTTACTGTCCATGTGGATCTGTATTTTTTTTGACATTGTGTGGAGAGATTTGGATTAGAAAATTGCAAATGACCTACAGAAACCCAAAAGCTTATAAATATATCCTTGGTTTAGTTCAATCCAGAGGTTTTACAGATTTTTTTTTCATTTTCAGTGGGTAGAAAGCGTTTCTTTATTTAAATTTTTATTTATTACCATACTTATTAAATAGATCCACAGATGAACATTTGGCATCAAACTTTATGTATACAAACACACACTTCCATTTGGCATCGGACTTTCTAAACACAACATCTATCATCTATATACATATATAGATATACATTTAAGTGAACACATATATCTCATATAAAGAAGTTAAATCTTATAACCGGTTTCAGTGTTAATGATAATCTTCTTATACCATTATTTCCTCCATTCCTTAATTCTTTATTTCATTTACCTGTGTTAGTTAAAATATCTTGAAATAGGTTTCACAGGCACAGTAGATAAGTAGTATATTTTCTGAGCCACTGCATATCTAAAAGATTGTTTTTCTCTTGCCTTCACACCTAAATGACCACATTTTCTGACTCAAATTCTTGGGTCACAAGTTTTCTACTGTTCTGTGGTCGTCTGGTGTTCAGTGTCAAAGCAGTTTAAGGTTCATCTGGTTCTTTTCCTTTGTAAATAACGTTTTTGTTTTCATTTTGCTGCCTGGGGTTTAGGTATCAGTATCATACTCACTTTGTAAAAAGAATTTAGTAGATTTCCTTAGAATTCTATCTTAGTGAACATATTCAACAGCATTGAAGTTATCCTTTTCTTAGAGCTTTAGTAGTACTCCTTTGTGAAACCATCTAGGGACTGGTGCATTATTTTAAGGTTAGCTCTTCGACATTTTTCTCTGTTTTCCCTTTGGTAATTGATCTGTCCAAGTTTTTTCTTTTTTAGGTCAATGTTGGTATTTATGATTTCCTAGAAAATTACCCATTCACCCAGGTCTTAAAATATAGTCCCTTAAAGTTGATAAAATCTTCCTTATAGTTATTATAATTATTTTGTAAATTTGTGCTATCTCCATTAAAAAAACTATCAATTTATCTACTTTATTATTGTTGTTTTCACTACTATCAAAGAATCAGCTCTTAGATTTATTCAGCCAATTACTGATTTCTAGCACATTAATTCCTACTCATTTACTTAGGGTTATTATTATTATTTTTTGCAATTCTTTTTCCAATTTATTGATTAGATTTTTCATTTCTACACTGTCTGGGCTTAAAGCTCTATATTCTGTTCTGTAATCATTATCTCCATATTTGCATTAGTTTCAGGTTTATAGCTAAATGAATCAAATGCTCACAGGTAGATTTTCTTCTGTAAGATTCTGCATTTATACCTTGATTGGCTTAAATTCTCCTTGTGGCTTCAAGTGTCTTCAAGACAGGCTCAAAGGATCTTAAACTTGGCATGTTTAAAACTATTTGTCTGTTACCCTTACAGCTTAATGACAGATTAGCTAAGTAAAAAATCCTTGGATCGCAGTTTCTTCCCTTGATGATTTTATAGCATTTAGATTTTAAAGTTGCTGTGGAAACAACTAAAACAAATCATATTTTCCCATAACAGCTGACTAGCTTTCAATGGTCAAAGTCTTACTTTCTTATCTTTAAAGTTGATAATTTTACCAGAACATATTAGGTTTTTTTTTTTTTTTTTTTGCCTTTTAAATTTTTTAATGAACTTCATTTTCTAGAATAGTTTTAGATCTACAGAAAAACTGAGATGATGGTATGGAGAGTTCCCATATACTTGTACCCATATTTCTTAGTTTGGATGGTTGTGTAGACATTTTTCCCATGGCATGATGTGCCCTTACAGTCTATAGATTAAAGGTTGGGTTTGGAAGGGGCAATATTCTAAATATCTTTAAATACTTTCTGCCTTATTATTTCAGATCTCTTTTATGAGATTGGGGTGGCACAGAAGGAGATACAAATTGTACTTATGTTGGATTTCCCTTGTCTGTTTTCCATAAAGATAACCTAGTAATTTTCAGTTTACTTGTTTTTATTTCATTTTGTTTCTTTTCCTGAAGCCTATCATTTACCCCTTTTACTGTGTTTTCAGCAATTTCTAATATTCTGCTTCAAATGTGTCCTTTACTTCTGTTAAGGTTTTAAATATTTTTTGTTTACTTTTTGCCTGGTGAAAGCTCAAATTTTATCTCCTTCTGTTGCCTTGTGACGTCTTTCTACTTAATTTAGAGAAATTCTTTAAAGATAATTAAGAGACAATGAAGGTTCTGACTTTTAATTTTTATTTTATGGGAGTACATTTGCCCACAATTGTTGTTTGCTTCATCAAAAATTTTTAAAATGAGTAAATTTTATCTATAAGTTCTTCTGTGTTCCTTTCCTCTGTTTATTTGTAATATCTTTATAATGATGCTGTGTTAGTTCTTTTGACTACTATTCATGTAATTCATATTAGGAATTCCTGGACCTGCTACTCACTTTGAAGCTTCTTATAGTTTAAAGACCACGTTTCCAGCTTGTAGAAATTCACCTTATGACACAGAAGTGTGTGCGTGTGTGTGCACACATGCATGCATGGGTGGGGGGGGGGGCTTCTTTTTGCCTCTACTTTCCTGATAGGTTGAACCCACTGGGATCAACCTATCAGGATGGCTTACCATATGCAAAGGCTTTCATCCCCTGCCTTACCAACAGATATCTTCCAACAAATATGGCTTTTCTGTGTGATTTCTTACTTAACCTTGATTTTCTTGTTGCTTGAGATACTGTGACAAAAAAAGTCAGGAAAAGTGTTTGCTACCAGACAATATTCCCATTCTCATCATCCCAAACCAGAGCTCATTGGTTAGGGGTGTCAATTACTTTGAAGATCTATGCTCTGAAAACTTTGTTGGACATTTACAGATATGAGCATATGTTCTAGATTCCTTCCATAAAGCCATTAGACCTTTACTATAATTAGTCATTGTTTCTCAGAAATTTTAGTAAGTTTTAACAGTCTCCTATTTAGTAAGTTATAGCTGTTGATAATGGAGATAGTGCTCTGTTACCCGTTTTCTTTGAGTTTTGTGTGATATCTAAGGGTGGAAAGGAAAAACCTATCTTTTATTGTCGTTTGAAAACTGGAAGTACTCTCCTTTCACCATATTTTCAGGATTCAAAGTAGAGGCTTCTAAAATTTTCACAGGGGTATTACAGAAAATCATATTAAGATTTTTTTTCCTTGTGAACCTTTGCAACAATGCCCTTTATTGCTGCATTTTAACAGACCTAATGATGGTCATTTTTAATGCTTTGCTGTCAAGGAATATATAAATTAAGTTTTAGGATTGCTATCAGAAAGGATAGGTGGTAAGTTCTAGGACTCCATCACCATCTTCTGAAGGTCTGGGAACTTGTTTCTCTTAAGTCGAATCTCAAGGTTTGTTCTTACTCAATTTATCATTTTAGAAAGTAGGGATTTAGTGCAAGTTTTCTGGATTTTTTTTGCTCTGTTACATTCTTTCAGTAAACAAGAAGGTGTAATGTAATTTTTAATATCAAACAGAATTCCATAAAAGACCATAGCCTTCAGCCTGCACTTCTAACATTCTTCTTATCTCTGTCCAGATGTTTAAAACATCCTATGGTTATCAAGTCTCTTATTCCTATGTATTTTCTTCTCTGTTTTGTTCTGGGAATTACCATTTTGAAATAATAAATAATAAATGGGAAAGGGGTAAGACCTTCACTCTATCTGGCTACAGAATTAATTTCTCTAGAATTGGAGAATGGCCACTTATTTTTCTAGTCAGTTCATCTTCACTGTTTCAGAATGAAGCACTTACAGAGAAGGTGAATCAGCCTTTTCTAACCTTACTAACCATCTGGTCTATTCTGGTTCAAAGATTAGAGCATGTGTTGTGCAGTTCAAGAATGTACTTCTTGAATTTATCCCCATGGCTGATGCAATTAGTTGAAATTCCACCTGGATTTGGCATATGGTCTTCTCTTATCTTAGGTTTACAGTGATGTTGCCAGCTTTTTTTTTTAACTTTTTTTTTCTATTTTCATGGATATTTTAATAAGAAGTTGGGAGAGCTGTCATAAACATTTCAAGCCTGTTACTATAATATACAACTTCCATATTTGCACAATGAAGCCACACCTTAAGTGCCTTGAGAGCAGGGACTCATATATCATATTCAGGGCTCTTTATTGAATAAGTGCCCAATAAACATGTTTTGATTTACAACTGAGTAAAATCAAAGTGAAGCTGTTCTTGGTTTTTACTTTAATATGCTAATTATGAACTTTACATTATCCTAGTTCTGGATACAATGATTACATAAAAGTGATAAAACTCACATGTAAAAAATATATCTATACTTCAAATTCTTGTTAACTTGTACAAATCTTACTCTAGTTGAAAATGTGACTTGTAAATAAAAGAGAATTTTAAAAGACGTGGAAACTGTGCTCTTGTTAACTACAAATAAAGTTTCCTGGCCATATTCAATTTGTTACTCTTATACAAGGGACTTCCACAGATACATCAGAAATACATCTACACGTGGAACTGCTCCTATAGAACACCCACTGAACGCTGGCAGAAGACCTCAGACCTCCCAAAAGGCAAGAAACTCCCCACGTACCTGGGTAGGGCAAAAGAAAAAGAAAAAACAGAGACAAAAGAAGACGGACGGGACCTGCACCAGTGGGAGGGAGCTGTGAAGGAGGAAAGGTTTCCACACACTACGAAGCCCCTTCGTGGGCGGAGACTGCGGGTGGCAGATGGCGGAAGCTTCGGAGCTGCAGAGGAGAGCGCAGCAACAGGGGTGCAGAGGGCAAAGCAGAGAGATTCCTGCACAGAGGATCAGTGCCGAACAGCACTCACCAGCCTGAGAGGCTTGTCTGCTCACCCGCCGGGGTGGGCGGGGGCTGGGAGCTGGGGCTCGAGCTTCAGTCGGAGCGCAGGGAGAGGACTGGGTTGGTGGCGTTAACACAGCCTGAAGGGGTTAGTGCACCACGGCTAGTTGGAAGGGAGTCCGGGAAAAAGTCTAGACCTGCCGAAGAGGCAAGAGACTTTTTCTTCCCTCTGTGTTGCCTGGTGCTCGAGGAGAAGGGGTTAAGAGCGCTGCTCAAAGGAGCTCCAGAGATGGGTGTGAGCCGCGGCTAACAGAGAGGAACCCAGAGACGGGCATTAGACGCTAAGGCTGCTGCTGCTGCCACCAAGAAGCCTGTGTGCAAGCACAGGTCACTATCCACACCTCCCCTCCCGGGAGCCTGTGCAGCCTGCCACTGCCAGGGTCCCGTGATCCAGGGACAACTTCCCCGGGAGAATGCACAGCGCGCCTCAGTCTGGTGCAACGTCACGCTGGCCTCTGCCGCCACAGCTCGCCCCGCATCTGCACCCCTCCCTCCTCCCCAGCCTGAGTGAGCCAGAGCCCCCGAATCAGCGGCTCCTTTAACCCAGTCCTGTCTGAGCGAAGAACAGATGCCCTCAGGCGACCTACACGCAGAGGCGGGTCCAAATCCAAAGCTGAAACCCGGGAGCTGTGCAAACAAAGAAGAGAAAGGGAAATTCTCCCAGCAGCTTCTGGGTGAGATTTTCTCTGTATAGCTTTGCTTTCACCATTTGTCCTAGGGTTCTGTCCATCCTTTTTTTTTTTTTTTTTTTTTTTTTTTTTTTTTTTGCTGTATGTGGGCCTCTCACTCTTGTGGCCTCTCCCGTTGCGGAGCACAGGATCCGGACGCGCAGGCTCAGCGGCCATGGATCACAGGCCCAGCCGCTCCGTGGCATGTGGGATCTTCCTGGACCGGGGCACGAACCCATGTCCCCTGCATCGGCAGGCTGACTGTCAACCACTGCGCCACCAGGGAAGCCCTGTCCATCCATTTTTGGTTTTTTACTTAAAAAAAATTTTTTTTCTTAATAACTATTTTTTATTTTAATAACTATATTTTATTTTATCTTGCTTTATTTCATTTTATTTTATCTTCTTCCTTCCTTCCCTCCATCCCTCCCTCCCTCCCTCCCTCCTTCCCTCTCCTTTCTTCCTTTTCTTTCTTCCTTCCTTTCCTTCCTTCCTTCCTTCCTTCCTTCTTTCTTTCTTTCTTTCTTTCTTTCTTTCTTTCTATCTTTCTTTCTTTCTTTCTTTCCTTTCTTTCTATTTTTTCTCCCTTTTATTCTGAGCCGTGTGGATAAAAGGCTCTTGGTGCTCCAGCCAGGAGTCAGGGCTGTGACTCTGAGTTGGGAGAGCCAACTTCAGGACACTGGTCCACAAGAGATCTCCCAGCTCCACATAATATCAAATGGCGAAAATCTCCCAGAGATCTCCATCTCAACACCAAGGCCCAGCTTCACTCAACGACCAGCAAGCTAAAGTGCTGGACACGCTATGCCAAACAACTAGCAAGACAGGAACACAGCCCCATCCATTAGCAGAGAGGCTGCCTAAAAACATAATAAGGCCACAGACACCCCAAAACACACCACCAGACGTGGACCTGCCCACCAGAAAGACAAGATCCAGCCCCATCCACTTGAACACAGGCACTAGTCCCCTCCACCAGGAAGCCTACACAACCCACTGAACCAACCTTAGCCACTGGGGCGACACACCAAAAACAACGGGAACTACGAACCTGCAGCCTGAAAAAGGAGACCCCAAACACAGTAAGATAAGCAAAATGAGAAGACAGAAAAACACACAGAAGATGAAGAGGCAAGGTAAAAACCCACCAGACCTAACAAATGAAGAGGAAATAGGCAGTCTACCTGAAAAAGAATTTAGAATAATGATAGTAAAGATGATCCAAAATCTTGGAAATAGAATAGAGAAAATGCAAGAAACATTTAACAAGGAACTAGAAGAACTAAAGAGGAAACAAGCAACGATGAAAACACAATAAATGAAACTAAAAATACTCTAGAAGGGATCAATAGCAGAATAACTGAGGCAGAAGAATGGATAAGTGACCTGGAAGATAAAATAGTGGAAATAACTACTGCAGAGCAGAATAAATAAAAAAGAATGAAAAGAACTGAGGACAGTCTCCGAGACCTCTGGGACAACATTAAACGCACCAACATTCGAATTATACCAGTCCCAGAAAAGAAGAGAAAAATAAAGGGACTGAGAAAATATTTGAAGAGATTATAGTTGAAAACTTCCCTAATATGGGAAAGGAAATAGTTAATCAAGTCCAGGAAGCACAGAGAGTCCCATACAGGATAAATCCTAGGAGAAACACGCCAAGACACATATTAATCAAATTACCAAAAACTAAACACAAAGAAAACATATTAAAAGCAGCATGGGAGAAATAACACACAAGGGAATCCCCATAAGGTTAACAGCTGATCTTTCAGAAGAAACTCTGCAAGCCAAAAGGGCGTGGCAGGACATATTTAAAGTGATGAAGGAGAAAAACCTGCAACCAAGATTACTCTACCCAGCAAGGATCTCATTCAGATTTGATGGAGAAATTAAAACCTTTACAGACAAGCAAAAGCTGAGAGAGTTCAGCACCACCAAACCAGCTTTACAACAAATGCTAAAGGAACTTCTCTCGGCAAGAAACACAAGAGAAGGAAAAGACCTACAATAACAAACCCAAAACAATTAACAAAATGGGAATAGGAACATACATATCAATAATTACCTTAAATGTAAATGGATTAAATGCTCCCACCAAAAGACACAGACTGGATGAATGGATACAAAAACAAGACCCATATATATGCTGTCTACAAGAGACTCACTTCAGACCTAGAGACACACACAGTCTGAAAGTGAGGGGATGCAAAAAGATATTCCATGCAAATGGAAATCAAAAGAAAGCTGGAGTAGCAATTCTCATATCAGACAAAATGGACTTTAAAATACAGACTATTACAAGAGACAAAGAAAGACACTACATAATGATCAAAGGACTGATCCAA
This sequence comes from Stenella coeruleoalba, assembly GCF_951394435.1. Lineage (NCBI taxonomy): Eukaryota > Metazoa > Chordata > Mammalia > Artiodactyla > Delphinidae > Stenella > Stenella coeruleoalba. Next base: position 86,793,317 of record NC_137150.1, read on the forward strand.
GAAGAAGATATAACAATTGTAAATATTTATGCACCCAACATAGGAGCACCTCAATACATAAGGCGAATACTAATAGCCATAAAAGGAGAAATTGACAGTAACACAATCATAGTAGGGGACTTTAACACCCCACTTTCACCAATGGACAGATCATCCAAAATGAAAATAAATAAGGAAACACAAGCTTTAAATGATACATTAAACAAGATAGACTTAATATATATTTATAGGACATTCCATGCAAAAACAACAGAATACACATTTTTCTCAAGTGTTCATGGAACATTCTCCAGGATAGATCATATCCTGGGTCACAAATCTAGCCTTGGTAAATTTAAGAAAATTGAAATCGTATCAAGTATCTTTTCCGACCACAACGCTATGAGACTAGATATCAATTACAGGAAAAGATCTGTAAAAAATACAAACACGTGGAGGCTAAACAATACACTACTTAATAACAAAGTGATCACTGAAGAAATCAAAGAGGAAATCAAAAAAATATCTAGAAACAAATGACAATGGAGACAAGATGACCCAAAACCCATGGGATGCAGCAATAGCAGTTCTAAGAGGGAAGTTTATAGCAATACAATCCTACCTCGCGAAACAGGAAACATCTCAAATAAACAACCTAACCTTGCACCTAAAGCAATTAGAGAAAGAAGAACAAAAAAACCCCAAAGTTAGCAGAAGGAAAGAAATCATATCAGAAATAAATGAAAAAGAAATGAAGGAAATGATAGCAAAGATCAATAAAACTAAAAGCTGGTCCTTTGAGAAGATAAACAAAATTGATAAACCATTAGCCAGACTCATCAAGAAAAAAAGGGAGAAGACTCAAATCAACAGAATTAGAAATGAAAAAGGAGAAGTAACAATTGACATTGCAGAAATACAAAGGATCATGAGAGATTACTAAAACCAACTCTATGCCAATAAGATGGACAACCTGGAAGAAATGGACAAATTCTTAGAAATGCACAACCTGCCAAGACTGAATCAGAAGAAATAGAAAATATGAACAGACCAATCACAAGCACTGAAATTGAAACTGTGATTAAAAATCTTCTAACAAACAAAAGCCCAGGACCAGATGGCTTCACAGGTGAATTTTATCAAACATTTAGAGAAGAGCTAACACTTATCCTTCTCAAACTCTTCCAAAATATAGGAGAGGGAGGAACACTCCCAAACTCATTCTACGAGGCCACCATCACCCTGATACGAAAACCAGACAAGGATGTCACAAAGAAAGAAAACTACAGGCCAATATCACTGATGAACATACATGCAAAAATCCTCAACAAAATACTAGCAAACGGAATCCAATAGCACATTAAAAGGATCATACACCATGATCAAGTGGGGTTTATTCCAGGGATGCAAGGATTCTTCAATATACGCAAATCAATCAACATAATACACCATATATTAACAAATTGAAGGAGAAAAAACATACGATCATCTCAATAGATGCAGAGAAAACTTTTGACAAAATTCAACACCCATTTATGATTAAAATCCTGCAGAAGGTAGGCGCAGAGGGAGCTTTCCTCAACATAATAAAGGCCATATATGACAAACCCACAGCCAACATCATCCTTAGTGGTGAAAAACTGAAACCATTTCCACTAAGATAAGGAATAAGACAAGGTTGCCCACTCTCACCACTATTTTTCAACATAGTTTTGGAAGTTTTAGCCACAGCAATCAGAGAAGAAAAAGAAATAAAAGGAATCCAAATTGGAAAAGAAGAAGTAAAGCTGTCACTGTGTGCAGATGACATGATGCTCTACATAGAGAATCCTAAAGATGCTACCAGAAAACTACTAGAGCTAATCAATAAATTTGGTAAAGTAGCAGGATACAAAATTAATGCACAGAAATCTCTGGCATTCCTATACACTTATGATGCAAAATCTGAAAGTGAAATTAAGAAAACACTCCCATTTACCACTGCAACAAAAAGAATAAAATATCTAGGAATAAACCTACCTAAGGAGACAAAAGACCTGTATGCAGAAAATTATAAGACACTGGTGAAAGAAATTAAAGATGATACAAATAGATGGAGAGATATATCTTGTTCTTGGATTGGAAGAATCAACATTGTGAAAATGACTCTACTACTCAAAGCAATCTACAGATTCAATGCAATCCCTATCAAACTACCACTGGCATTTTCACAGAATTAGAACAAAAAATTTCACAATTTTTATGGAAACTCAAAAGACCCCAAATAGCCAAAGCAATCTTGGGAATGAAAAATGGAGCTGGAGGAACCAGGCTCCCTGACTTCCGACTATAGTACAAAGCTACAGTTATCAAGACAGTATGATACTGGCACAAAAACAGAAATATAGATCAATGGAACAGGATAGAAAGCCCAGAGATAAACCCACGGACATATGGTCACCTTATCTTTGATAAAGGAGGCAAGAATATACAGTGGAGAAAAGACAGCCTCTTGAATAAGTGGTGCTGGGAAAACTGGACAGCTACATGTAAAAGTATGAAATTAGAACACTCCCTAACACCATACACAAAAATAAGCTCAAAATGGATTAAAGACCTAAATGTAACGCAGACACTATCAAACTCTTAGAGGAGAACATAGGCAGAACACTCTATGACATAAATCACAGCAAGATCTTTTTTGACCCACCTCCTAGAGTAATGGAAATAAAAATAAACAAATGGGACCTAATGAAACTTCAAAGCTTTTGCACAGCAAAGGAAACCATAAACAAGACAAAAAGACAACCCTCAGAATGGGAGAAAATATTTGCAAATGAAGCAACTGACAAAGGATTAATCTCCAAAATTTACAAGCAGCTCATGTAGCTCAATATCAAAAAAACAAACAACCCAATCCAAAAATGGGCAGAAGACCTAAATAGACATTTCTCCAAGGAAGATATACAGATTGCCAATACACATATGAAAGAATGCTCAACATCATTAATCATTAGAGAAATGCAAATCAAAACTACAATGAAATATCATCTCACACCGGTCATAATGGCCATCATCAAAGAATCTAGAAACAATAAATGCTGGAGAGGGTGTGGAGAAAAGGGAACACTCTTGCACTGTTGGTGGGAATGTAAATTGATATAGCCACTATGGAGAACAGTATGGAGGTTCCTTAGAAAAGTAAAAATAGAACTACCATACGACCTAGCAATCCCACTACTGGGTATATACCCTGAGAAAACCATAATTCAAAAAGAGTCATGTACCAAAATATTAATTGCAGCTCTATTTACAATAGCCAGGACATGGAAGCAACCTAAGTGTCCATTATCAGATGAATGGATAAAGATGTGGCACATATATACAATGGAATATTACTCAGCCATAAAAAGAAATGAAATTGAGATATTTGTAGTGAGGTGGATGGACCTAAAGTCTGTCACACAGAGTCAAGTAAGTCAGAAAGAGAAAAACAAATACTGTATGCTAACACATACATATGGAATCTAAGGGAAAAATAAGGTCATGAAGAACCTAGGGGTAAGTCGGGAATAAAGACACAGACCTACTAGAGAATGGACTTGAGGATATGGGGAGGGGGAAGGGTAAGCTGTGACAAAATGAGAGAGTGGCATGGACATATATACACTACCAAATGTAAAATAGAGAGCTAGTGGGAAGCAGCTGCATAGCACAGGGAGATCAGCTAGGTGGTTTGTGACCACCTAGAGGGGTGGGATAGTGAGGATGGGAGGGAGGGAGATGCAAGTGGTAAGAGATATGGGAACACATGTATATGTATAACTGATTCACTTTGTTATAAAGCAGAAACTAACACAGCATTGTAAAGCAACTGTACTGCAATAAAGATGTTAAAAAAAAAAGTTTCCTTTAGTTCATTCTACCAAATTGTTTACAACATATATGGTAAAACATTCAGCTTGTTCATATCAGTAAATAGTCAGTTAATTATAAAATTTCCACTATTGTCAATAGACACACAGGGGTTAACGGAGACCCTAAACTATGCAGTTTACTTCAGGGATTATTTACTTTATCTCTCAGTATCTTTGCTTCTCAGAGACATGATGACAATATCAAAAAGTCTGTTTTATACCATCATACCCATTCTGTAATATCATCAAAGATGCCATACATATTGACCTAGATTGTAAGTCCTTCTTCACTTATACCATAACTACCTAAGTCAAGGGCTATTATATTTTTTTCTTTTGCAATGACTACTAGGCACAGAGAAGTGCTCTATGGCCCAATTTAGAAGCATGATTTAATGGAGAGAGTATGAAATTTAGAGTCAGAGGACATGAATTTGGGTTTCTTGCACTGCCATTTATGATCTGTATGAATTTGGGCATGCCATTTACTTTCTCTCTTTTGCTCAGAGGGTGTGTACATGAAGAAATGTATTTGAATAAGCTTGATAAACTTATACATATGCTACAAAGCAATAAGCTGCATTGACTGTGCGTGGTTGCTCTTCAGATGGATGGCATCCAAATGTGACCAAAGCCAGGTCAACTAGGCAGTTGACTGGAGTGTTAAAATGTTACATAGAATGTAAAAGGAGGGAGAAAAGTTTACTTACCAGAACTACTGGGTGGAAAGAGATGCTGAGCGGGTCTGTATGTGTTTGGAATGAACATGGTGATAAGACACTTAGGGTGAAGGAGTAAACCCTCAAGGGATATGTATCAACAGATGGTACCTAAACTGCGTTCTAAGGAGGATCAAGCAAGTTAATTCTAGCCTTCTGTCTTGCCAAGTGGAGTATGGAATTGGGGCTGCCAATGGAGCCCTCTTTTCCTTTATACACCTGAGTCATTCCTACAAATAAATGTTGAACCATGATTTTTTTAAATTAATTTTTATTGGAGTATAGTTGCTTTACAATCTTGTGTGAACCATGATATTTTAAAAATATGTATCAGTTTTAAGGTTTACCCCATTAACAGCTTGTCTGGGACACGCACAAGATGTGAGCAGATCTTCATCATGATACTATTCAAACTGCACAGTTACATGGGAGCTGCAGTAAATGAGAGACAAGTGTTTTCAGTGTTAAGTCCTCTAAATCCTCCATCTCCTGGCATTAGTTGTTCTGACTTAGATCTTTGGTTCAGTTTCTAGCACAATGATCAAACTCTGTTTTAAGTTTCTTATGAAGTTACAGCTCTTGAAATGTATCCAATGGTGGCTTCCTGCTTTATTCATTATTAATGAGGTCTTTTGCAGCCCCTCTGTGCTAGGGCCAATTGTCTATGTTTGTAAGCCTGGATAGCTACTAGGAATTACTCATCTTGTACTTCTCAGGGATTGGTTGCCTGGGATGCTGATTATTTGCCTTATGGAACACCCCTGGTACTTGTAGGTAGAAGTTTAGACCACAGCGAATGCCACTATCTGGGTCTAAGCACTGCTATTTTATTATTACAATCCAAGGGATAATTTACAAAGGCTGACAATATTATTTTATTTTCTCTGAAAGTTGCTTTGATTCTCTGGGCCTCAGAGCAAGCCCTTTTTAGAACAGAAATTATTTGTTTATACAGTCAGGCTTTGAGGATGATCTATTATATATTCATGTGAGAAAACTGAAACTCAGGACTTTTAAAATTTTATTTAAGCCTCTGACAGCAATGGGATATGTTTCTAGACAAAAGTAATGCCACTTGATGAACAATCAACTTGTTATTTATCTTCTGCTTTTGGGAGACAATACTAGGTCAGCCAAGGACATCTCCAAAAGGGTACTGTTATTAACGGAAATTAAGTGGTGTACAACACAGAATATGTTTTCTTGAATTATATTCTAAAATGAGTTGGAAAATGGTTCAATAATCCTGGAGCTGATATCTGATTTAAAATATCTTTTCTGCATATAATTTAATCTTTGTCTTGTATGAAATTTACAAATTATCAAGAAGATATAAACATAGATGCTGGAATTAATTTGCTTGATGAAAGATGATCCTTTGGCTTTGCTTATGGTTTGAGAAGCTCCACAGGACTCTGACCTCTTTTTGTCCATGTCTGTTAAGTCTGCTGGGAGTATATATGTGGTACACAGAAGGGTGAAGTCATAAAACGTAATGTGAACAATATAAATGTAATTCTATTACTCTCTTGCTTAAAATCATCGTGAGGCTCATTCAGATCTTCAAGGCAAAATCTAAATTCCTTGAAGGCAAAATTTAACATGGAATACAGACCCTCCATGATAAGATCTTTGATCAATTTCTTAACTTCATCACTGATTATTCCTTCCCAACTTCCCCTCCAAGTTACATGTATATGCACACATGTGAGCACACACATATCCCTAACTGTAGTTATAGTTTAACTATATAATTCTATGTGGATCTTTATATTACCTACACCAAGCCAAAGCAACCGAACCCACGGCACTGCCTCTAAACCTGCACATTTAACAAGCAGGAGGCAGCTCCAGTCTTAAAATCCTTAGAGAACTGTTAATTTACATTTAAATAGCATTTGCTATTGAGTGATATGTGATGGGGGAGTAAAATATGGACAATTAATGTATAATCTATTGATGATTCGAGGTAGCTTGAATTTGGGTTGTAACTCAGGCATTTGTGAGGTATATGATCTTGGCCAATGTAACTTCTCTCAACTTCAATTCCATTGCCTAAAAATGGGCACAGCTAGAATACTGGGCAATTAGGGATGCACCAGGGTTTATTTCCCACCAACTTGATAAGTTAAGGAGAGAATTACCTGGGTGGGGGATGGGGGTTGGGGGAGGGGCTGGTGGTGAAAAGCTACTGAATGAGTGACTTCAACGTTTGGAGGGACTGGAGTCTGGCTGTGCACCCATGAGCATTTTTAAAAGTTCAAAGACAGAGGCAGGCGAGAAAATGGGGAGTCAGAGACAAGGGTTGGAGACCAAGTCAGGCCTTAACAGGGGCTGTGGGAGAGAACAAGCTCAGGATCACTTGGAAGTGGGTAACTGCTGGGGACAAAGTGGAAGGGACTGTGAGTTGCCACCAAACAGCTCAGACAATAAAAATGCATTAACTCACGGGATGATTGTGAGCATAGGCTATTAAAAATCATGTAATTTGAAGCATTCAAAAAACTATGAGGCCCTAACAGACATTACTATTTTCATCCTGTGGTATCATAAAGATGAAACAACTGCAAAAAAAACTTGTCAAGATTAACCCAGTCAGTGAGCAACGCAACAGCTGTCCTCCCATTTACCCAGGGGAACAGGCACTTGGCATTTACAGAAACCTTGCCTTTGCTTCTCCTCATGTGTCTGACACTCTATCAGACTCAGGGAATTCACCTTCTGCTTCGATCTCGGGGTGCTTTTTGTGAATCCTCCCATTCCCAACCATAAAGGCTAATGGAATAGCAGGACTTGAGGCATTTTCATCAAGAAATCTCTCAATTCCTGCTACCTAAAGTTTAAAAATGTATTTCTGAAGGGCATAGTTATTTTTGTCCTACTCTTCTACTTGTTGAGTACTTTGTCCTGGTGGGCTGATGCGCTTACATTCCATTACCATAAATTCAATTATTAAAGAATTTGTTCTCAATTTTTCCCCCCTCTGGATACAAGAATGTGTTATCTTTAGCAAGTGGCTTGCTTTCCTTCTGTTGATGAGGTTCTCTGAACCTCTCACTGCCTGTTTGATACTATTATTCCTTTTAAATAGCTTTTCATTTTCTCAAGCATTACTGGTCATTTTACTGTCTAGTGGATATTTTTCTACCAACAGGTAGACATTTAACCGTCAACCCTGGAAGAACTGGTATGCAGGAAATCCTTTACTTATGTGTGCATTCGAAAGATCAATTTGTCATTGTCTTTCTTATTCAGTGATTCCTGTCCTCACTGGTCCTTGTTTCTTTTCCCTGATTCTTCAAAGTTGCACATATTCCTGAGCTGCCCCTTTCTGATGATATTAATCTAACATTCAGGCTGCTCCATTAATGTACCTCAGTTCAGAAATGCAAAGTGAAATATTCACCTCAACCTCATTTTTAAGAGTTGATACTGCTCTGTGCACTGCAATCACAGAAGGGTGTTGAGGCAGCCAACCAAATGTATCTGCTTTGAATAGAATGTTAAATTCACAATTTAATATAGCCCCAACCTAGTGTGAGGAAGACAGCTTCATATTAGAAGTAAGGAAATCTGAATCATAATTTCTGTTCTGCACCAAAAAGTCTTCATTCGTAGGTCATTTTAGCCCTGCTGCATTTCCTGGATCATTTACCCTGTAAAATTAGAACTTTAATTGATCTCTAAGGTTCCTGACAACTTTAGACCTCATGTTTTCACAATTTCTTTTCTTCCTCAATAAATACAACCTCCCGGTAGTGGGAAAGGAAGGAAAAGATCAGAGAAGTCTTAACAAAGTGGATGTTTGAGCTGCACCTTGAAAGATGAGCACATCACCTCCAGATAGATGACCGAAGACAAGTGTCCTAAATGGAGAAAACAGCAGGTGCAAAGCCACAGAGGAGTAAATTAGCATGGAGTGTTTGAACTGTGGTTCAAGAGCTAGTTTGGGACTCAAAGGGAACTCAAATCCAGGATGACAGTGCTAGGCTAGTGAACTTGTACTATCACATCACATCACTAACCCTGAATTGACATGGTATTTCTTAGTTTAAAAAAAAAAAAAACCTCAACATTAAATCACATTCATATGAAGGATAAGAAGGGGTCAGGGAGTAAATGGGTTTTCCCAGTTTCAAGGGAGAAGGAGCTTCACAATGGATGCTCTAATTCCAAGGGCTGGCAGCTACGATCTCCAAGATGTACCTGCAGCCTTCCATCCAGTCTAGAGGCCAGACTGCGAAGGGTTTCTGGAGCTTGACTGGGATACAGAATTGGAGAGATTGGTCCTCAGTCTGACTATCCATAGTGAATGTAGCCGGACTGAAGAGCCAAACCCAGTCCAGTTGCTGCAAAAACAGGCAGAATCTAGAGATGAAGTTCTGGAAAGGCAAATTCCAGGATGGAAGGATGGAGGTGCAGTCTGAGGATGACAGCATAGATCATACCTTCTGCACAGAAATTTTGTGGTGATTAAATTGAATAAGGCAGTTAAAGTATTTAACATAGTTTCTGACACATAAGTGATAGGTTTTTGTTGTTGTTGTTGTTACTTAAGGCACTGAAATTTAAACCTTGAAGGCCTTACTTGAGGATTGGTTGACTTTTAATATAAAAGGATGAGACCAAAAAAAAAAATTAGGTCGAATGTTCCCTACAACCCCAGGGGTCTTCCTATTTTTCTCTCACCCCCAGGTCCATGGGATCTCCCGGGCAGCCCTCCCTAGTGTTTTGCACTCATTCATTGTGAGACCCAGGTCCTACTCCACACCTCCTTCAGTGTTTGGGGTTACAACACATTGCGTGTTACATAGTGCCATCATGACTTTGAAGCAGAAGTTCCCCCACCTCCCATTTAGGGGCTCAAGGGGTAGTTTTCTGAACTGTGGTCAGATAGCACTAAGGTGAGAATCAGGATACCTGGGCTTTCTTTGAAGCTCTGCCATTAACAAGCAGCTAGGTGTCCTGAGCAAGTACCTCAATCTGCCTGAATTTCCTATCTAAGAAAAAAGATGATTGTACTGGATGTCATGCAAGGACCTCGCCTCCAGCAGTATAAACCACGGCCACACCTAGGGAAGCTCCACTCATTATCCAAGTTGTCAAAAAGGCTCAACACATAATCTTGAGCACCAGATTAGCATGAGCTGCATAATGCCAGATAATGAGCTTTTACTGTAGAAGGAAAATGACAAAGACAGAATACCCACAAGGCTCCAAAATCATTCTTTTAGCCAACAAGATTCTGTTCTCAAGAGCTGTGAATCTGGATAAAAAAGGCACCCAAGGGGTTAAGTGGCCACTTCTGGATACCTCGATAATTTGGTAACTGGAAGCTGTTTGATTCCTCTTACTACAAGTCAACTGAGCAGCACACCTTCATTGGATGCCTACTGTGTGTAGGTGCACTAGGCAGGTCCTCTGTACTGCATGTGTTAATGCTTAACAAATATATATTTTTAAAAACATATTTTATAACTTGGCAGATTATCTCCAGAGTGAAAAAAGAATCTCTTTATTTCCATTCTAAAAACATATGGTCTAATGTATAAACCAATACTTGCATCCATGAGCTTACACGTTACTGAAAAGGGGAATTTAACTTAGGTAACCACAGCTTTGCATAACACAACAGAACAATTGTGTTCTATTGTTATCCACAGATAAACTTTTGCCAAGCATTCCCTGTGCTGATGTGCTTTCAAGAACTTTCCAATGGTGGCTTCCCCCTGTAGGGTCTTAATTTCCATTGTTCTATAAAGTTAATGTTGTCAAGCTGCAGAAGGATAATCAGTAAACTTATGAGATACTTTAGAAATTAGATTTTTTTTAATATATTTATTTTATTTTTTATTTATTTATTTTTGGCTGCGTTAGGTCTTCATGCTGCGTGTGGACTTTCTCTAGTTGTGGTGAGTGGGGATTACTCTTCATTGTGGTGCACGCGCTTCTCATTGCGGTGGGTGGCTTCTCTTGCTGTGGAGCACAGGCTCTAGGCGGGTGGGCTTCAGTAGCTGTGGCTCGCGGGCTCTAGAGCACAGGCTCAGTAGTTGTGGCATATGGGCTTAGTTGCTCCGTGGATGTGGGATCTTCCCAGACCAGGGATCAAACCCTGATTTGATTGGCAGGCGTATTCTTAACCACTGCGCCACCAGGGAAGTGCCTAAAAATTAGGTCTTTTTTGATACTTTTCATATAGTTTTGACAACCAAAAGTCTGTGCAAATAGTTACTAATTGTTAGTTTAGTATTTAAAGACAAAGATATTATTTTAGAAGAGTCTGTTTGTGAAAAGCAATGCTTCAGCGAAGTAGTAGAAAAAGGACTTTCATGAAAAAGTAGAGTTAATGGGGTATAAATCAGAAGATAGTTTTTTGGTCAGTTCTAAAAATAAATTCTCCCAAGTCTTATCTCCTTAAATTGAAGACTTTTCCAGTAAAATAGAATAATGCACAAAAAAGAATGTATGTATTTTGTTTTATCCTATGCCTCAAAGGAAAGGGCATAAACCGCAGCCTGAGTGATTCCAGCTGCACACTAGGGGAAATATTGTGATAATTACAAAGACAAACTCTGGAAAGGGTTACAGAGGAAAGGGTTCCGTATCTTTCTGGGGAGTCTTAGGAGAGACCATCTGCCTGAATGAGGTTGGACAAGCTTACGTAACTATCAAACTTGTTTCAAAAGTTTAAAATGGGGGAAATCTCTAAGGCTCCTTCTCACTTTGAAAACTGATACTTCCGTCATACTAGGTGTATCTTTGGGAAGTTGATACTGTTGGGATGGGGGAGCTTAGGCTACTTCCTGCGATCTCTGTCACCACAGCACTTTGCCTGTTCTAGCTAAAGTCTCTCTCCTTGGGCTATTCTCTTAATTGATAAAACTGGAAACAATAACAGCAATTATGACTCTTTGTAACCTTATGCAAACATAAGGATATGTCATCTTATTTTTCAGTTCTTCAGTGCAGGTGCTGCCATCCTAGTAATCCCCCACAGTATTCATGCACACTTTATTTGCTGGTTTCTCTGACTAAACACACTTTATAGAGATCTGGGTCAAGGGAGTGCTGTATTCCCTGGAAATCCTCAGGCTGCTTGGATGTGTAAAGAAGACCTGGAGATTCATCCTTACATGGTGCTCTGGTCCTGCTCTCAGTGAAAGCAGTTAGATGTTTGAAATGACACCCAAGAAGCTCTGCCCAAGTCATTGTCTGGGCAAAAGTGATTAGGAGTTATCAAAAGAGATGGAGCCAGGATATATTTAAAGTGATGAAAGGGAAAAACCTACAACCAAGATCACTCTACCCAACAAGGATCTCACTCAGATTCAACAGAGAAATTAAAACCTTTACAGACAAACAAAAGCTAAGAGAATTCAGCACCACCAAACCAGCTTTACAACAAGCTAAAGGAACTTCTCTAGGCAGGAAACACAAGAGAAGGAAATAACAAACCCAAAACAATTTAGAAAATGGTAATAGGAACATACATATCAATAATCACCTTAAATGTAAATGGATTACATGTTCAAACCAAACAACGAAGACTAGCTGAATGGATACAGAAACAATACAGTACATATGCTATCTACAAGAAACCCATTTCAGACCTAGGGACACATACAGACTGAATGTGAGGGGATGGAAGAAGATATTCCATGCAAATGGAAATCAAAAGAAAGCTGAGTAACAATTCTCATATCACAGAAAATAGACTTTAAAATAAAGACTATTACAAGAGACAAAGAAGGACACTACATAATGATCAAGGGATCTAACTAAGAAGAAGATATAACAATTGTAAATATTTATGCATGAAACTAGGAGCACCTCAATACATAAGGAAAAGGCTAACAGCCATAAAAGGGGAAATCGACAGTAACACAATCATAGTTGGGGACTTCAACATCCCACTTTCACCAATGGACAGATCATCCAAAATGAAAATAAATAAGGAAACAGAAGCTTTAAATGACACATTAAACAAGATGGAATTAATTGATATTTATAGGACATTCCATCCAAAAACAACAGAATACACTTTTTTCTCAAGAGCTCATGGAACATTCTCCAGGATAGATCATATCTTAGGTCACAAATCAAGCCTTGGTAAATTTAAGAAAACTGAAATCGTATCAAGTATCCTTTCCAACCACAATGCTATGAGACTAGGTATCAGTTTCAGGAAAAAAACTGTAAAAATACAAGCACGGACTTCACTGGTGGCGCAGTGGTTGAAAGTCCGCCTGCCGATACAAGGGACGCGGGTTCATGCCCCGGTCCGGGAAGATCCCCCATGCCGCAGAGCCGCTAGGCCCGTGAGCCATGGCCGCTGAGCCTGCACATCCGGAGCCTGTGCTCCACAACGGGAGAGGCCACAACAGTGAGAGGCCTGCGTACTGCAAAAAAAAAAAATAATAATACTAGCACATGGAGGCTAACAATACACTACTAAATAACCAAGAGTTCACTGAAGAAATCAAAGAGGAAATAAAAAAATACACAGAAACAAATGACAATGAAAACACAATGACCAAAACCTATGAGATGCAGCAAAAGCATCTCTAAGAGGGAAGTTTAGAACAATACAATCCTGCTTCAAGAAACAAGAAAAATCCCAAATAAACAACCTAAACTTACACCTAAAGTAATTAGAGAAAGAAAAACAAAAAAACTCCAATGTTAGCAGAAGGAAAGAAATCATAAAGATCAGATCAGAAATAAATGAAAAAGAAATGAAGGAAACTATAGCAAAGATCAGTAAAACTAGAAGCTGGTTCCTTGAGAAGATAAACAAAATTGATAAACCATTAGCCAGACTCACCAAGAAAAAAAGGGAAAAGACTCAAATCAACAGAATTAGAAATGAAAAAGAAGTAACAGCTGACAGTGCAGAAATACAGAGGATCATGAGAGATTACTACAAGGAACTATATGCCAATAAAATGGACAACCTGGAAGAAATGGACAAATTCTTGGAAATGCACAACCTTACAAGACTGAACCAGGAAGAAATACAAAATATAAACAGACCAGTCATAAGCACTGAAATTGAAACTGTGATTAAAAATCTCCCAACAAACAACACTCCAGGACCAGATAGCTTCACAGGGGAATTCTATCAAACATTTAGAGAAGAGCTAACACCTATCCTTCTCAAACTCTTCCAAAATATAGGAGCGGGAGGAACATTCCTAAACTCATTCTATGAGGCCACCATCACCCTGATATGAAAACCAGACAAAGATGTCACAAAGAAAGAAAACTACAGGCCAATATCACTGATGAACATATATGCAAAAATCCTCAACAAAATACTAGCAAACAGAATCCAACAGCACATTAAATGGATCATACACCATGACAAAGTGGGGTTTATCCCAGGAATGCAAGGAAACTTGAATATACGCAAATCAATCAATGTGATACACCATATTAACAAATTGAACAATAAAAACCATATGATCATCTCAATAGATGCACAAAAAATTCAACACCTATTTATGATAAAAACCCTCCAGAAATTAGGCATAGAGGGAACTTACCTCAACATAATAAAGGCCATATATGACAAACCCACAGCCAACATCGTTCTCAAGGGTGAAAAACCATTTCCACTAAGATCAGGAATAAGACAAGGTTGCCCACTCTCACCACTATTATTCAACATAGTTTTGGAAATTTTAGCCATAGCAATCAGAGAAGAAAAGGAAATAAAAGGAATCCAAATTGGAAAAGAAGAAGTAAAGCTGTAACTGTTTGCAGATGACATGATACTATATGTAGAGAATCCTAAAGACACTACCAGATAATGATTAGAACTAATCAATGAATTTGGTAAAGTAGCAGGATACAAAATTAATATACAGAAATCTCTTGCAATCCTATACACTTATGATGAAAAATCTGAAAGAGAAATTAAGGAAACAGTCCCATTTACTATGGCAACAAAAAGAGTAAAATACCTAGGAATAAACCTACCTAAGGAGACAAAAGACCTGTATGCAGAAAACTATAAGACACTGATGAAAGAAATTAAAGATGATACAAAGAGATGGAGAGATATACCATGTTCTTGGATTGGAAGAATCAACATTGTGAAAATGACCATAATACCCAAAGCAATCTACAGATCCAATGCAATCCCTATCAAACTACCAATGGCATTTTTCACAGAACTAGAACAAAAAAATTCACAACTGGTATGGAAACAAGAAAGACCCCAAATGGCCAAAGCAACCTTGAGAAAGAAAAACACAGCTGGGGGAATCAGGCTCCTGGACTTCCAAATATACTGCAAAGCTACAGTAATCAAGACAATATGGTACTGGCACAAAAACAGAAATATAGATCAGTGGAATAGGATACAAAGCCCAGAGATAAACCCATGCACATATGGTCACCTTATCTTTGATAAAGGAGGCAAGAATATCCAATGGAGAAAAGATAGCCTCTTCAGTAAGTGGGAAAACTGGACAGCTACATGTAAAAGAATGAAATTAGAACACTCCCTAACACCATACGCAAAAATAAACTCAAAATGGATTAAAGACCTAAATGTAAGGACAGACACTATAAAACTCTTAGAGGAAAACGTAGGAAGAACACTGTATGACATAAATCACAGCAAGATCCTTTGTGACCCACCTCCTAGAGTAATGGAAATAAAAACAAAAATAAACAAATGGGACCTAATGAAACTTCAAAGCTTTTGCACTGCAAAGGAAACCATAAACAAGATGAAAAGACAACCCTCAGAATGGGAGAAAATATTTGCAAATGAAGCAGCTGACAAACGATTAACCTCCAAAATTTACAAGCAGCTCATGCAGCTCAATATCAAAAAAACAAACAACCCAATCTAAAAATGGGCAGAAGACCTAAACAGACATTTCCCCAAAGAAGATATACAGATTGCCAACAAACACATGGAAGAATGGTCAACATCACTAATCGTTAGAGAAATGCAAATCAAAACTACAATGAGGTATCACCTCACACTGGTCACAATGGCCATCATCAAAAAATGTACAAACAGTAAATGCTGGAGAGGGTGTGGAGAAAAGGGAACCCTCTTGCACTGCTGGTGGGAATATAAATTGATACAGCCACTATGGAGAACAGTATGGAGGTTCCTTAAAAAACTTAAAATAGAACTACCATATTACCCAGCAATCCGACTCCTGGGCATATACCCTGAGAAAACCATAATTTAAAAAGACACATGTACCCCAATGTTCACTGCAGCTCTATTTACAACAGCCAGGACATGGAAGCAACCTAAGTGTCCACCAACAGATGAAAGGATAAAGAAGATGTGGCTTATATATACAGTGGAATATTTCTCAGCTATAAAAAGAAACGAAATTGAGTTATCTGTAGTGAGGTGGTTGGACCTAGAGTGTGTCACACAGAGTGAAGTAAGTCAGAAAGAGAGTCAAATACTGTACACTGAAAAATATATATGGAAGGTAAAAAAAAAAAAAAAAAAAAAAAAGGTTCTGAAGAACCTAGGGGCAGGACAGGAATAAAGCCCTCGACATAGTGAATGGACTTGAGGAGACAGGGAGGGGGAAGGGTAAGCTGGGACAAAGTGAGAGAGTGGCACGGACATATATACACTACCAAATGTAAAACAGGTAGCTAGTGGGAAGCAGCCAAATAGCACAGGGAGATCAGCTCGGTGCTTTGTGACCACCTAGTGGGGTGGGATAGGGAGGGAGGGAGGGAGACGCAAGAGGGAGGGATATGGGGATATATGTATACGTATAGCTGAATCACTTTGTTATACAGCAGAAACTAACACAACTTTGTAGAGCAATTATACTCCAAGAAAGATGTTAAAAAGAAAAATGCAGCATAAGAAGGTATTCTGTGATAGTATAAAACCTGGTGATATAGTTATCATTATTATTGTGTCCTACCTTTCCTTGTTTTCTGTGTTTTGCTTGTTTCCATGGAGCTATAGACATCGTTAATGATTTGACAGAATGCAAACTTGACCAGTGTGGCCCATTTAGACTACACAGGAAATGAAATTATCAGAAATTTCTTTTAATAATGCAAAAGCAGAATTGCTGAAACAAATATTTCGATGAATTAGTTTTCTTAAGCCCAGACTAGTTCCCCATGTTCAAACATAAGCATGAATTAGTTCCTTCCCCAACATATTTCTACTGTTATAAATGTCTAGTTTATGTCTCCTAGTAGTATACAGGCCATTAAAATTAAGATACATGACAATGAAACTACTGATTTTTGACCATTACCAAAGAAACTTATCATTAAAGAAAACATATTGGAGCACTAAAAAAATCAAATAACCACTTCATCATGGAGACTATAAGGTTATTAAGAAAAAGATTTTTATTCTTAAGTTTTCAATATTAGGATGTTGCCCTGTGAGATATTTTGATGTGGGAGTTAGAGAAGCAAATTCAACTTATCTAGGAAGGTGGCAATATTTTGAGGGAAGATATGGATTAAACAAAAGAACATTTTAGGAAAAATGTGGTCTCCTGGAAAAAACACTATAATCTGTCTTTTTCCACACTGACAATCTACCTTCTGTCCTTTTTGTATTTGTAAGACCAGAGAAGTGGCAATAAATTGTTGCTCGCCCTGGTTGTGCCTAGATTGTGTGTAGTATATTTTAGGGACACACCTACCTTCCTCCTGATCACTGCAAAGGGTTATAAATCTATCAGCAGAGTGATTCCCAGAACATATGGTTCATGGAGGAAAATCACTTGCATTTAACTCTGACCAGCTGTCCAGAGCTCAACAACGTTGGTAACATATTTCAGGACGGATAAACTAGGAAATATTTAGAAAGCGTAAGCTAAGAAATTTACACTAATCTCCTCCACTAGATTCAAAAGTATAAATTGCCATTGCACTATTTCTTAGAGAAGAATTTAACTAAATCATTCCTGGTCACCCAAGATCTGACTGAACAAGAATAACATTCACCATTTCAGTCCTTGTGTAGATGGCGTTCATCTGGCTTAAACCACAACAATAAGCTTTCGGATAACTGGTAAGTTTTTCAATTGCAAGTACAATTTCTGACACTATAAAGTTAAAAGAGCAAGGGAAGTTCCATATGCATAAGATGGACCATCTGCAAATTTGCATCAATCTCAGACACTTAAGTAAAAATAAACTGCATTTTAAGATTCTGAGTCCATGAATAAAAAATTAGTTAGTTAACAGGGTTCCTTGGAGATGTGGCTAATTCCTAGGCTGGGGCAGAGAAAAAGATGAGCCTGGAGCATCTTGCAGTGCAAGAAAGAAACTGCTTTAAAAATGAAAGAAAAAGAAACAGGAAAAAAGGATTCATGTCAAAAGGACACAGGAACAAACTGACAGAGCTCCCGAAGGCCAAAACTAGAACTATTTGAGCAAGAAAATAATGAACTATAGCCCTGGATTAAAAACCAACGTATTGCATATATATCCACGTGTCCATACGAATGTAAGTAAATGACTGGGTAAGAAACAAATGGGAGAAAAGGGACAAATCTTCCTTAGATAAGAATTCTAGGGCTTCCCTGGTGGCGCAGTGGTTGGGAGTCCGCCTGCCGATGCAGGGGACACGGGTTCGTGCCCCGGTCTGGGAAGATCCCACATGCCGCGGAGCCGCTGGGCCCGTGAGCCATGGCCGCTGAGCCTGCGCGTCCGGAGCCTGTTCTCCGCAACGGGAGAGGCCACAACAGTGAGAGGCCCGCGTACCGCAAAAAAAAAAAAAAAAAAAAAAGAATTCTAGATACTGCCCCCTCCAGGAGAGACTCACTCCCAAAGAGTAGAGTATAAAAAGGAAAAAGGAGTAACTTTAAAGTGGAAAGACAAGCCAGATACCACCTTAACCAAGGGACCAAGGTTAACTTTACTGCTGATAAATCATGTTGATAATAATGTACCCAATATGATATGAGGCAATGAAAAGTTCATTTCACCTCCTTGTATGTTTCCCCCAAACACATAACCCCAGTTTAATCATGAGAAAACACCAGATATACCCAACCTGAGCGATGTTCTACAACATATCTGACCAGCGCTCTTCAAAATTCTTGATACATAAAAAATGAAGAAAGACTGAGAAACTGTCACAGACTAGAGGTGACTAAGGTGACATGCTGATTAAATGCATGTGTTATCCTGGAGCAAATCTTTGTATAGAAAAGGACGTTAGCAGAAAAATACTGGTGAAATACAAATAAAGTCTGTCGTTTAGGTAACAGTATTGTAACAAGATTAATTTCTTAGTTTTGACAAATGTACAATATTTAATACGTTAACATTATGGGAAGCTGGATGAAGGTAGTATCAAGTTTGAACTTTAAAAAATAACATATTTAAACTCAGGTTTTAACTTTGCACATTCAAAAATAGCTACATTCCCATTTCAGGGAGATCCTTTCGTAAGCAGTCCATTGGTTCTCTCCACAGGTATTCTTTCCGACAACCTCTGAGAGAGATGGGGTGGCCATCTATTTATGCATCTGTTCTTGTTAAGATCCTTAAATTTTTACAGAAAGGTATTCATCCTTCCACTACCTTATTTTATTAAAGAAAACATGTCTCTGTATTAACTAATCTCATCAGATTATCATTTTCTTAAGGCTTGCCGGGGAGGGCAATAACAAATTTATTATTGCTTATTTATTCAAAGTTTGAATGAAAGAAACTATATTTATGTAGGATTGCTTGAAGGGTATGCAGTATATCCATTCCTCTAGTGCTCTAAAATCTAGTAGTCTGAAATGAATCAGGTCATCTGATCTAACACATTATGGACATCACGCCAACCTCCTAAACAACTGCTTTATACCAAATTATTCTTTGGTAAACTGTCACTAGTCTGAATAGTGGGATATACAGACCACTCCATGAAACTCATCACTGTGTTTTCCAGAAGAAGGCTGCTGGAGTTATTGTTTCTCACATTACACAGTGTAATTCAGGCCTAGGATGTTTCTTATGTATCAACAACAGGATTACGTGTGCCTCTCTTGAGAAAGAGATGGGTTTTTAACCTAATGTACCTTCTGGATTATGGAATTGGTTGTTTCCCTTTTTGCACTGGACACCAGGAAACACAGCTAAATTTGTGGCTGGTATCTAACAAGTACACATAATGTCAAAGTACGCATCCCAAATAATTTCACTTTTGACTACATTTTAAGTTACTGCTCTTTGATTTTAACCTTTATATGTATTATTTATAGTGTTGCTTCGTGTTCATTGTTGAGAAATTTAGAGAATACAGAAAGACAACATTTTTTAAAGAAAATTAAAGATTATCCCATCATTCAGATAATCATTGATAACATAATTGCAGTAGGAGCATATGAACATCTAGACTTACCTCATCATGCTGTATTTTATTACCTTTGTTAGGTTGCTTTGAGGTTTTTTTTGGGGGGGGGGTGTGGTGGAAGGAAGATATAAGATATAAATAAATAAATAGAAACAAAATTAAAGAGACACATTTAAGTCCTTGAGCTTGCTTTGACTGGGTTAGATCTTACAACTTCATAGGTGAACTTAATTCTCTGCCTGTGTCTCCGTACATGCATTGAGACTCTTTACATTTTGGTACATTTAGGAACATACCTATAGTCACCCATTAACTTTAAATAACACTGAAGATAACATATTTTGCCTGAGGCATTACAATAAAGTGACCAATCAATCCTGGTTCCTTAATTAATAAACATCTGCAGCATAAGCACTGTATTCCTTTTGCTCTTAATTGGAACTTGGAATCAGTTCACTTTTTTTTCCTCTTAATTGAAGAATGGCAACATTCACTGGGTGACTGTTGAAGTAAAAGCTTAACTTGGGGGCCCCTGCAGAGTTCTGCTAATCTCCCTAGTAGGAAACCAACTAAATGAGATATTAGAGGTAAGAATAATTTTCATATGCAAGGTATTGTAGCAGCATCAATGTTGTAATAATGGTAATAAAAATTATTCCTCTATCTTTTTAAAATAGTGAATTGATACCCTAGTAAGAAGAGGGAACCATGGAAGTAAAAATGGAAATAGGTTGTATAAATAATTTCAATTAGAGAAACCACAGTCTTAATCTTTTTTAGTATGTGCTGTTGAATCAGAAGCTCAAGAAGAAGGAGGAGGAGGGAAGAAGGAAGAGGAAGTGTTTTTAAATAAAGAAGAAAATGATTGGAGACAAGCTGGACAATATTCATGGAGAAAAATTAAAGAGGAAGAAAAGGATCTTGTTCAAAAAGGACCTTAAACCATAAAAAATGCTCATGGGTATATGGTTAGATTATTAGAACTGGGAGGACATCTTTTTTTTTTTTTTTTTTTTTGCGCTACGCCGGCCTTTCACTGTTGTGGCCTCTCCCGTTGCGGAGCACATGCTTCGGACGCGCAGGCTCAGTGGCCATGGCTCACGGGCCCAGCCTCTCCGCGGCATGTGGGATCTTCCCAGACCGGGGGCACGAACCCGTGTCCCCTGCATCGGCAGGCGGACTCTCAACCACTGTGCCACCAGGGAAGCCCGGGAGGACATCTTTTGAACACATCGACTTTAATGTCTGTCTCTCTGTCTCTCTCCCTTTCCCTCTCTCCCCATCCCCTTTTTTATAACAAATGAGGGAATTGAGATCCACAAAGGTGATACAATCTGCCCAAATCACACAGCTCTGTGGTAGAGGTAAGGATAAAAATCTAGACTTACTGATTTCTAGCTCAATTTCACTTTCACTTACTGGGCAGGGATAAAAAGATATATATAGCAATGCCATGACAGAGTCAACTCAAAGACAAACCATGGTTAACTAAACTCCTACTGCTGAGATTAGGTACCTCAAGGGCCAGCCTTTTTGATGTGTGTCTAAATTGGGACTACACAGTTAAAGATTCTAGTCATTATGTCTGTTTCTCTCCTATTACTTTGCCATAAAAAATGCTGAATAAATGTAATCTATAATAATCTATTACACTGTTGTTGAATTTCTTCCTAGGCTTGATGCTTTGGTCAGCCCTTTGATGGTGGAGTCACTATGAACCCCTGATCTCTTTGCCTCCTTGGACTTCTTTCCCATTCATTCTCCATGCTAGTCCTCAACCCTCGATCACCCCATGCCCCACAGAACAGCTAGAGAGGGTCACACACTGAGTAAACTTCATCTGCTAGCCCAACAGCCCTTGATAGATTCAGACAGTTGCTCCTAATTAATGTTCAGAAATTCTGTTTTCCCCTAATTAATTCTCTGAAAAATTCCACACTGTAGTTGTTGCCATGCTTTTCTTCTATCCTTATGTCTAGTTCCATCTTCTTAGCAGATAACCCCATCTCTTATTTCACTGAGAAGCTTGAGGCCACTTTCCTTTTTCTCTCCCAGAAAATATCTATGTACATACTTTGGGTACATTCCTATGTACTCTACACACTCATCCTCTTTCCTAGATTAACTTCTGCATCTGCCTCCTGGTCCTGTATTCCTCTCTCCATTTCCAAACCCTAGATTTTTCTCTATCAATAATTCCTTATGTCTGGTTTGCTCAAAGTTTTTCTTTGTTGGCTCTCTATCTTCAAAAATGTTCAGGTCTCCACCTTCTTGAGAAAAACACCCTCAAGCTTATTGTTCATTTAGCTGGCCCTGGCCCTTGGAAAGTGCATGAACTCTCAATATTTGAGTTATTGCTGTCATTCGGACTCTTTGCAGACCTGTATCTCCAGCCTGTACCTTTCTCCTAAGCCACAGTTAAATTGTATTTAATTCTGTTCAAGATCATCCCAGTTTTGTTCAATCAGTTTAAGAAAATTTGATTTCACACTTGTTACCACCTTTCATTTTTCTATTTCTGACTTGTTACACCTTGATTTTATTTTCTTTGGTTCTCTGACCTCTTTTTAGATTTAAAACTACTCCTATAATCCTCTCTTTACATATTATTATGGCTCAAATTGGCATTTCCATATAGCAGATACCATCCTTCTATTTCTGCATGGTACTGTAGGCCAGGTAGATAACATCCCATGCCCATAGAATTAACTGACTTGTTTCCTTGTCAGACTCTTCCCCAGCAGCCGGGGACGGGGTAGCTGCCTGGTCAGGCCCCCATTATCTTATATCTTAATGTTTATAATGGCCTTCACACAAGTTCCTAGCCAGTGGATTCTGAACAAAGATGGGAGCTCGAGCTTCCCAAAAGAAAAAACAAAAAACACTGCTGTTCACATCATCTCGCTCTTCAAAATTCTTCACCGTCTTCTCACAATGTATTCTACAGAGTAAAGCCCAAGTTCCTCAGCCTAGAATTCAAAGTTTCTACTCAGGTCTGTATCTCTAATCTCTTCATATCTTTCATCAACATAAATTCACCTCTTCAACAAAATTTGTCCACTTAGGTATGCATGTGCATTTCTACTGCAGCACTACTTTGCGTATGCCATTCTTCTACTTTTAAGTCAAACAACTCTCTCTTATCTACATCTTACCCAACCAATGCCAAAAAAAAAAGGATTAAATCAACATCTGTTACTGGTTAAAACCTTTAGTTACCTACGACCAGGTGGATGCTTCCCTCACTTGATGAAGGACTTTCGCCTTAAAAAAATAGTCAATATTATATTTTAATAGTAGAGTTATAAAATATTTCTATTAAAATCCAGAGTAAGATAAGGATGCTAGCCATTACCAATATTATTTAGAGGCTTCCCTGGTGGCACAGCAGTTAAGAATCCGCCTGCCAACGCAGGGGACACGGGTTCAGTCCTTGGTTCGGGAAGATCCCACGTGCCGTGGAGCAACTGAACCCGTGCACCACAACTACTGAGCCTGCACTCTAGAGCCCGCGAGCCACAACTACTGAGCCTGCATGCCACAATGACTGAAGCCTGTGCTCCTAGAGCCCATGCTCCGCAACAAGAGAAGCCACCACAATGAGAAGCCCATGCACCACAATGAAGAGTAGTCCCCATTCACCACAACTAGAGAAAGCCCCCAGGCAGCAACAAAGACCCAATGTAGCCAAAAATAAATAAATTAATAAATAAATTTAAAAAAATTATTTAATGCTGTAGTGGAATTTAAGAGATATCTATTTTGGCAAAGAGGAACCAAATATATCTTAATTTGAAGAGAATATGATTGTTGCCTACTCGGACAACCTAAGAAAATCAAATGTAAAAGTAGTAGAATAAGAGAGCTCACCAAGGTTGCAGATTATAAAATAAATATCCCCAAATCAATATATTTTCTATATACCAGAAATTACCAGTTAGAAGAAAATATAATGAAAAAATGATATCATTCACAATAACTGAAAAGTATATAATAATAAAAATAAAATTTAAAAGAAATGTGCAGGATTTATATGAATAAATCTGCAAAAATTTAATGAGGACTATGTCTTATCCACCACTCAACTTGAACTGTGAACTCAGCTTAATTCTGCCACCTCCAAAAAGCTTTCCAAAACCAAGGTCAAAATATTCTCTCTTACCTGAACTCCTGTCGTTTTTGTTGTGGATAACAGTCAACTGATTCCTAGTCACATAGCTCCTTAAATTTAGACCGATTCTCGAGATCACAGTGATTGTGATGTAACTGGTCACCTCAATCTTTTTAGTTTCTGCTTTCTCATCTGTAAAATGGGAATCATAAGAGTACGTACGTCACCAGGTTACTATGTAGATTACATGAATAATTTATAATTAATAATAACAATAATTTATAGTAAATAATATTTAATACTTATTAAACAAAATATCAAATAATAATTTAAATTACTATTATATTTCTACTAATTTAAATTTGTAATTCCCTGGTATACAGCTTGGCATATAATAAGCCCTCAATAAATGGTAGCCTTTAGTTGGAACTCTTGGTATGAGGTTACAATTAGTTGGCCAAGGTGTTGACAAATGTCAAAAATGAATGATCCTTTTAATTCTATGGATGGCGATATAGGAAGAAATACAGAGGAAACACAGAAACTACAACTCAGAACTAAAAGGAGTCAGAAAGTATAAGCAAAACATGTCAAGATCTGGGAATCAGGAGAACACATAAATAGAAGAAGTTTGGAGTTGCTTTAGAATGCAATTACTGGGAAAGAATGGAGCCAATGGGTGTTCCAGTTTCTGGTCAGAAACTATGTATAACCAAGGAAAGCCCCCACTTGGTTTTAAAAGAACACTGCACTTATGTCGGTAGGAAGATGAATGTATCCAGACAGGTAATGGGTTAGATTTCCTGACATTCTAAGCACTGATCCTACAGAAAGTTTAAAGATAGCTTATCAAATCAATGGGAAGGTGAGTGTCCTGGCAGCAGCCAAACTGTATGCAATTAAAACATAATATCTATGCCTATAGTAGATGCCCAGTAAATATACTTTGATAAATTCGATGCCCTTTCAGAATAATTGAGATCACCTAGAGTGATCTTAATTTACAGTATTATGAAACAGTTTCTTGTTATCAACTGGTTCAAATGCCAAGTTGCAATTAGAGAATATTCATTCCACATGAGCTACAAAAAGCCAAAAGCTATTCTGAATCAGGCTTATGTTAGCCAGTTTGACTTCAAGAGAAATAAATTTTAAAAATTATTATTTATCTATCCTGCTTCAAAAAGCATTGAAGGCAACAGAAATCTATATTTTCATTCTGATACTGGTACGTGTTATCAAATCTCATTGCAGGAACACATGGGAACCCTCACATAATTTATTTTATGTAACTTTTTAAATGTTACTAAGCGTGTTATAGTTATTACTAAGTTTTCAGAAATATTTGGACTATTATTTTAGCAAAGCTCTTCTCAATGTTAACACAGTCCCTACAATGGTGACCTTTTAAATACGGTCAAGTTAGAAGGATTCAAGAGATCCTTCACAATGTTTAAAATTTCATCTGCCAATCTATTTTCTCCTTCTTCTCTATTGCACAGGGCTCAAGAGAGCACATTACAGATGCTCTTATATTGCATAAGGACATCTTCTGTTGGACTAGTCTAATATCTTTTTTTTTTTTTTTTTTTTTACGGTACACGGGCCTCTCACTGTTGTGGCCTCTCCCGTTGCAGAGCACAGGCTCCGGATGCACAGGCTCAGCGGCCATGGCTCACGGGCCCAGCGGCTCCGCGGCATGTGGGATCTTCCCGGACCGGGGCACGAACCCATGTCCCCTGCCTCGGCAAGTGGACTCTCAACCACTGCGCCACTAGGGAAGACCTAATATCATTTTTAAATGAGTCAAATGTAAATAAAAACCATCATCTCTATCACACGGTTAAATCCACCTGAGAATTTTTTCATATGACTACATTTTAAAAACATACAACTTTGAACAGAGGTTTAAATCTTTTTCACAGATAGTTATAAATGTAACTATCATACAAGTAGTCCTAGAAGACTTTGATGGATGACAAAGAAGGACTGTGATAAGCTCCAGCGAGGGTGTTTTTGAGATGGAAAATAGAGGATAATCCAAATGGATGAAAGGCTTAGCTAGCTTGACTCTCAGAGTGTTGTGTCAACAATTATGTATAAGGGATCTATAAACACACAGTACAATATGGAGAAACAAGATGAAAAGATCCTAAAAGTCAAGGAAAAATGTAAATACCAGTTTGAAGTAACATTAAGGTGATGTCACCTTCGACTAAGAAAGGACAGTGGACTTTTCTGTGAAAACGTGAGTTAATATCCCAGTCCTGCCACTTACTAGCTCTGTTACTTGGGTGAGTTATCGACCCCTAAAACCTAATTTACCTTATCTATACATTGTCTAGCAGTAATCTCTACTTCCTGTGTGTTTTGAGGATTAAGAGAAAGGATTTATGTAGAAAACCTTAGTAAATTTTGCTAATTAACAGTATAAAGACAATATAAAGACTAAACTGTGTATGTGTTTCAATACCATAAAAAGGCACACTTATACAGTCTCCTTTGTTGCCTTGTGTCTTTTAACCAGGACAATATAAATGCAAGGAATGAAGAGACAGATACTAACATTTGTATCCTATAAAGCAAGAGCACTGCCCTTCAGCTGATGAATGTTTAGAATGAAGGGTAAACAAGATGGCATGGATCATAGCCTGGTGTGTTTCCATCCAGAGAAACTCAAGTCACCTTCTAGGTTTCCTAGTTAACTCATTGCTCTCAGAGATAGTCATGTAAATCAGCTGACACTTATCAGGAAGACACAAAAGCAGACTGATAAACTACCCACCCGATGAAGACTTAATCACACATTTTATGAGACTGCTCCACAGGAGAAGGTTGATCCACAAAAGTCAGCAGAGCAAAAGAAATGTAGCCAATGGTATTATTCAGCTTATAAATGTACCTCCCTCTTCCCCCTTTGGATAGCAGAAAATCTCAGAAGTCACTCAGCCTTTGCTGTGTGGACCACTTTGAACTGGGCCCTGCAGGAAAGTAAAAGGAAATAGAAAAAAAAAGAAAAGAGGATTTAAGGTACTTATCTGATGAAGACAAGTGTGATGAGAAACATACAAATCCCTTACAAAATCTAAAGACAGTGTGGTATAGAGGCTAAGTGCACAAATTTCAGAACCAGATCCAACAGGGCTAGAATCCTGTTAGTGGCTCCACCACTTACCCATGAAGTGACCGTACTAAAGTAACTCAGAATTTCTATGCCCCTGTTCCCATGGGGGTGATGACATCTCATAGGATGACATGAGTGTTACATGCAATCACACATGTCATCCACTTGGTGAAAGCAATCAATAATGATGGCTATTATGTTTATGTTGAGGGAAATGATCTCAGGCTTGGAAATATATAAGCACTCATTCCCCTGCTTCAGAATCAGTTGACAATAATTTTGCCTTTCTTTCATTTTTCAAATACCTGAACACTGAGAGTTGAATTGTTGCTTGCTGGGAGGATAGATTGGCTAGAGGAAAAAGAGAAACAGAGGGGCTATGGCTGGAGCCCTGTTTTTCCTTTTCTGACTAAGCCTTGACTGAAAGTAACCCAGTGGCTTCCTGTTAACTACCTTGCAATGTGGACTTGGAGGCGGCCCCTGGCTAGCTTTGTTATCCTAGGCAAGTTCTTTACCACTGGGCCGCAGGGTCCACCCTGTAAAATGAAAATAGCAATACTGCCTTGGACAGTGAGTCACTGGTGTTTACATGAAATTAGTGTTTAAAATGCATAACGATGCCTTGCGATCTAAGCATTCAATAAAATGTAGATAATAATGATGATGATAATAGTAAGTAGGTCACCTTGCAATTTAAGTCTGAAAGCCTGATGTTACTGCAGAATTCCTTATAAGGAGCTAAAGCAGGAAATTCAAACTGAAAGGCTGTATTATTGGCGCCATGTATTTTATAACTAGGGTAAGAACTGATGCTAATTTGGGGAAATGTTTTTACAAATCTAGGATAGACAATAAACTCCTATCTGAGGTCCGATTTCCCCAAACTTCTCCACTATTTGTTCAAACTCCAGCTAGCTTTTTTCCTTCAAGATCTTTTACGATGAGACACTTGTCAAATATTTTACGCTTAACTAAGTGCCATCACACAAAATATCTTTTGCCACCAAATAACTTCAGATTCCAAACTAAGTGTAAACCCCCTGGCAAGTCTGCAATGCCCGGTCACGTCGCATCAAGCAACAGGGATACTCTGGCAGCGCAGACCTTGAGCTGCGATTAAAAAGACGTTTCCCCTCATTGAGCAGCTTCTAATATCAGGTACTATGCTAGGCTCTTTACAGAGTTAACTGGATCCTCATAACAGCCCTGCAAGGTGAATACTCTTATGCTCGTACCTGAAAAGCAGACCTTGAGACGTGAGACGGTTTGCTCAAGACCAAAGAGTTAAGAAATGGCAGAGTCCAGGCTAGGCTCTAAATCTGTCTGACTTCAAAGGCTTTCCTCTCTTCCTTAAGCCTCATTGTCTCTCCCCAGGAAACCGGGCACCCACCCAAGCCCGTCATTAGGGACCACAGTCACCTGCTGGTGACCACATGGCCCAGGGACTGTTGCGGGCAGCACCATGGAATCCGGTACCTACCAGGGGATGGTGCTGAGGCAGCGGAGAAGCTCCTTGCTTGGGTTGGCAGTGGCACCAACGAGCCTGGCCTTCAGGAAAGGTGCGTAGAGAACCTAGTTTCAGCAGGTTGGAAAGACAAGGCAGAGGGGCAGGTAGAGCCTGACTCCGAGAGCTTACAGTGGCTTTCAGATGTTGTTATTGCTCACAGTGGTGTTCTGCTTTGCTGTTAACGGTGCACTCTTTTCTTTCAAATGAACTCCCATGTGCTATCCCTTTATGAATAAATATATAAGTAAAAGCTCAGATGTTCTGATGTGGGATCAAGGTACAGAGAACTAGGGCCTCTAGGCTCTTTGCTGGCTTCTGGTGGGTGGCTCCAGAGACACATCTATGGAGCCACAAGGCTCTCAAGAACAGTTTGAAATCACTACATGACTGTTAACAGTGTTAAAAAAAAAAATTGAACGTTGCAGACCATGTCACACAGTGAGCTTTTTCTAGCAGTGTATCTCAGAGTGTGCACAAGAATCAAATAAATAGTTTGTAAAAATGCAGATTCCTGTTCCACAGTCTATAGACCTGCTACTGGGGGAAATTCTTAGCCAAAGATCTGGAAGATCTATTTATTGACATACCCTCAAATAATTCATAGGCTCTCTTTATGCAAATGTGGCTTGAAAGGTTCAGAACTCGAAGAGTTACTTCACTCAGATTTTTTTCAGTGAAACCCACAACCTGGATACAACCTGTCCCTGCTGTGGTGTCCTGCTTTCTGAACTTGATCCCAAGATGATCGACAATGATGTCATCCAATGACAATTTCTCCTTGCTTATGTGAGTGACAGACTTCCTCCAGGATCTTATAAAAATGTTAAAAAGTACAGGCATGCAAAAATTGTCACAATATAGAGTAAGATTTTGAAAAATCCAACATGTGTTTTTTTCTTCCTTAATTATAACTGTCACAGAATATTTCACAGCAATAAAAAGTCTCAAGCTTTGCATTTCTAGACTCTCCTAGAGAGAGTTTATTAGACTCCCTGGGAGTGCAGTTCAAGAATCTGCATTGTTATGAGCTCCCGGGGTGATTCTTAGGTGCTCTAAAACTTGAGAGCCAGCAGTCTAAGACTTGGCTGTTTTAAGTGTGGCCTGCAGAGCTGCAGTGGGGGCATCCCCTGGAAATGTGATAGAAATGCCGAAGCCTGGGCCTCACCTCAGACTTGCTGAATCAGAATGTGCCCTCCAACAAAAGACCCCAGTGATTCCAGTGTGCAAGAAAGTTTGGAAACCACTGCTCCACAATCTTGCTGCTCCAAGTGTGGTCCTGAGTGCTTGTTAGAATTGCAGACTCTTGGGTTCTATCACAGACCTGCTGAATCTGAATCTATATGTTAACACATCCCAGGTGTCTTATAGGTACATTAAAGTTCAAGAGGCACTGGTCTAGAAGAGTCCAGGCAGACCCCTCAATCTGCAGCTGGAAGGTAGAGTTGAGAGGGCAGCTGGAAGCACGTTCTCAGTATAACTGGCGCAAGCAGGCTCAAGTACGGGACTGAACGAAAGCTGCCCTTCTACAGAGAAGCGGCCACTTTCATTACTTCTTGTTTGCTTGGTCCTCCTCACATCATGGCCTGGTGAGGAGTGTGGGTGCAGAATGATTCCTCATTTGGCTGTTTAAGCAAGAATGCTAACATTCACTATTGATTAAAATCCATTAATTGCCTTCTCGTTCCAGGCAGTGGGAGAAAGACATTGTCCCCACCAGGGGACACCCCCAGGCCTCCCCCATTCCCACATCAGTAGGCTGGCCTGTGCCCATCACCTGCCTCTGCCTCCCCTCCTGCTCCTAGAGCCCATAGTGCAATGCAGATAATGAGCCCAGCATGGTCACCTGGGGGAAGCCATCCCTAATTAGCTGGAGCGTGCTGTGCCACATCTCACCTTGCCCTCGAGGACACATCATTGGTTGATCTTCTACATTTCTCTTCACCTGGCATCAGGATTCACTCAGCAGCTGCTTCCTGGGTGTGACCTATGGCTCCACCAGGAAGGAGCAGGGGGACCTGACCTCGGGGCTGCCCCCTGACTGCTCACACCCATGACCCCTGCGACAGAACCTCTGACCCATTCAGATCCCCATGTTCTTCGAAGACAGCCTCTGGCGTCTGTGTTGCCTTGGGGTTAAAAGGGAAAGGGGATCCCCCAAATCCTCCATGGATTTTCAACAGTGCTGATTGGAAAGGGTTTCAGCTCCTCATCATACCTGCAATGCTGTGGTGCTATCAGCAGTCCTCACACTGTGCTGCTCCCTTCGGAACATGCTCTTTTCTATTTAGGATTTGGACAGGAGGAGCAGGTGTGCCCTCCCGATACGTGTCCTTTCATGGCCAGTGGGGGTGAAGGTGTCTGGATGGCTCTGAGCTCATCCTCACAGCCCATCTTGTGGAACCAACGTTGCCAGCAAGAGCTCCTCCAGAGAGCTCCCCAACACCACAGTGCTGAAAACACCACGTCAAGCCATGCTTTGCACTACATGTGTAAATTTAACTTCCTTCACAGAGTCAAGGAAAGTTGGGTTTTCTGTGTTTTGTGGTGTTGCTATTGCTACTGATGCTAGAGAGCATTTGAAGCATGCTACATGACTCTGAAACTCTTCCCACACTTAACCCACACCTCCTCTTAGTGCCACATCACAGCCGTGAGAAGGTCCCCTCATGTGGACCGTCTTGGTGACTTGGTCTACTCTCTTATCTCAGTCATTTTCCAAGAAGATTCAAAAAGTTTGGATAATCCATCTCTAGGTTAACAGCGATCTAATTGTATGCTGGGAAGAGTCTAAACTGGTTTGTTTTTGAAACAGACTTAAATCATTTTCTGTAGATAACCATGACTTTGAACTTCAAACGCCACCGAATTTCTACGGATATCCCTGTATGAAGACTGGAAGTGGCCTTCTCAAGTCCCTTCTAGCACCAAGACCTATGAATCTTCGAACTTCTCTCCTTTTGCCTGATCTCACCCCCTTTTCAGCAATGTCTTCCATGAAGACTCCCCATTGTCAGAGGAGTACAGGCAATGTAGCCTCCATTGCACTTTTATTGTGAGGTTACCCCCACTCAGTTTGAAAGACTAGACACAAAGGGTTCTGCAAGTGGACTGTTTACTCTTTCTCAGTGAAAGATTTCTGTGTCTCACTGCATGTGTACTTTGCTTCCTGGTCTCCCCATCTTTTTTCTTCTTTTCTTTAACATCTTTATTAGAGTATAATTACTTTACAATTTTGTGTTAGTTTCTGCTATATAACAAAGTGAATCAGCTATACGTATGTGTATATATCCCCATATTCCCTCCCTTAGAGTATAATTACTTTACAATTGTGTGTCAGTTTCTGCTGTCTAACAAAGTGAATCAGCTATACGTATATGTATATATCCCCATATTCCCTCCCTCTTGTGTCTCCCTCCCACCCTCTCCCTCCCACCCCTCTAGGTGGACACAAAGCACAGAGCTGATCTCCCTGTGCTATTCAGCTGCTTCCCACTGGCCTCCCCATCTTTTACCAGCTAGTTCTTCTTAACCATATCCTGAAATGTAACTTTGTGCACTTTTTGTTCTTTATTTATGCACTCATTCTTTCAACAAATTTTCATCGAATGCCTTTATATGCCAGACACTGTGCTAGGTACTATGGCTTCAAAGGTGAGTTAGTCTCATGGAGCTAACAGTATAGAGAGGTAGGTAAGCATTCGTCCAAAAACTCACACAATGCATAATCACAGACTGGAATAAGGACCCTGAAGGAAAGGAGCCCCGTTCCAAGTGAGCTTGTTACCACAGGACCAATCAAACAAAGGCTAACATGATGTAAGCCAGACCTAGCTTCTAGTTTTCTCCTCCTCTTCTTTATCTCTACCTTCCTCTGTGCCGGCTTCTCTCACTGACACTTTATCCACACAGTGGCATCGGGTAGATGCAGACTTAGATCTTCCAAGGGTAAAGAGAGTTTCTCCCCATCAATAATCCCAAAAAATCCTAGGGAACTGGTGTTTGACTCAGTTGGTCACCTGCCCTTTCCTAAACTAATCAAGGTGGACAAGGTTTTAACCAGTTTTGCCTAGATTATATGGTCTTTCCTGGAGCCTGCAATCAGTGCCAGAACCACTATACCCCACAGCTGAGAGTGATGTGGAGAGATTCACAAGAGGAAAACCAGGGACCAATTAACAGAATAGGAAATGGAGCTGGATATCCCAAAACAGCATACGCCCTCTACTCAGTGCTTATGTTAGGGCTTACAATAAAAGGGAGGGTTTTGCAGATAAGAAACAGATAAGAACAAGAGCATTTTCCAAGTGGGTGAAGAAAGAATCAGGTTGCTCATCTACCAAAACAAAGTTTTCTGGCAAAATCTGTGACTTAGGATAAGACAGTCAAAATTATATCAGACAAGGTCCTGGGAAAAACATTGGAGAAGACAAACAACATTATTCTTAAATAGAAGACAAATGTTATGACCTCATTAGATTTTTCAATTCTCATTTCACAACGACTCACACTCAGTAAACACTCAATAAATATTTTTATTTGATTTCTGTGATTTGATACTCAGAGTGAAAATTAATCTCCATGCCTAATCAATAAAACCTGCAGGTGTCCTTTCAATTAGATTAGGAAATTAATGAGTACACACTTTTTCTCAATTTACTGTGCCAACATAAAATTTCTCCCAGACTTCAAATTATTTGATTTTGTTCGCATAAAAAGAAAAAGACTATGGACACTTTAATGTCTTACCAGGACTTCTCCCATGTTTCTAAATAGGCTCATATCAAAAAATCAGCCCAGAAACATTCTCATAACCAGGACTGGATCACATGAGCAAATTCCCCACAGTCAAGTTTTCTCCCCATAAAATTAACTACTTAAGCATATATACAAAATCATACTGAGTGAAGTTGTCATACAGAGAGAGGCAAATATCATATGATATCACTTGTATGTGGAATCTAAAAAAATGGTACAAACGAACTTATTTACAAAACAGAAATAGAGTCACAGATGTAGAAAACAAACTTACGGTTATCAGAGGGGAAAGTGCGGTGGGGTGGGATAAATTGGGAGATTGGGATTGACATATACACACTACTATATATAAAATAGATAACTAATAAGAGCCTACTATATTGCATAGGGAACTCTACTCAATAGTCTGTAATGACCTATATGGGAAAAGAATCTAAAAAAGAGTGGAGATATATATATAACTGATTCACCTTGCTGTACAGCAGAAACTAACACGTTGTAAATCAACTATACTCCAATAAAAATTTTTAAAAATCAACTGGCTCATCCACACTGGTTCCTATCACATTTCCTAACATCTATAGATATAAATAACTGTTTACTGAATAAGAGATAGCTATGAAGGCAGTGTTATTGATCCTTAGAGGTGGGCCTACACCAAGTTGATTTTCCAGCTATTCTTACAGGTTTGTACTGTCATTCCCACCTTGCTCAGGAACACAAGCTGGGGGCATTGCATGAGTCTTCCATGGTAAGAACAACCCAACTGGAGTTTCATTAACATAAGCTGCTAAGTTTCGTAACAACATTTTGCTTATTTTTAAACCACTGAAAGAATAATTTATTAAAACACAGATTTAGTGCAATAAAACCTTCCTGTGTTGTTTTTCCCTCAGCTTCTCCCTTCACCTCAAAAAATGTGTTTCTAGACTCAAGACATTTGGAAAGTTACCTCCAGAGAAGCCCCAGAACTAAATATTTTTTTATCAGCCTCCTCTCTTTTTGACAGAAATTATAGATTGGTCTACCTCAAATTGTATCTATCATTATTCACATCTTGGAGCCTTAAAAAATTGGAAAAACAGTATCGATACCAGGAATTTCAATGAATGCTTGTAGTGACATATCCTAAGCTCTAGTCATAAGGTTAATTTATAATCAAATTTGCTCATTTTTGTTTCCTTGGAGCTGGCATAAAGTAAATGCTTGTAGATACAGGCAATTTCTGCCTTTGTAACTCTGATAAATCCTGGGCTTTCACCTGGCAAATGTCTACATGGGGTCACAGTCAAAGCTGACTTTGGGTGTATTGGAGAAGAACAAAAATATTTTCTGTAAAATTTTGTAAGTGCTAGTCTAGGAGTTTTACATAGTGCACCACACAGAAGTGCTCCCAGAAATCAATTAAGTTACACAATTCCATATGCTGCTTTTCTCTCTTTCCTGTTCATCCTTCAGTTGTCTGTCCCTGACCTAATGGGTCAGGGTACAACTTTTCCATTTGGGGCACCTCATGTGACCACCGACAAACAGGTATCAGGGAAACATCTCCCACTTCGGTCTTCTCTCTCTTCTCCTCCAAACTCATGGCCCATTATTTGTTTAGCCCCATTGCTTCCCTGCCTGCCAATACCCTGCTTGCCCTTACACTCAGCCTGCATCCAGGCTATAAGTGGGGGACACTGGGGAGTGCTGAAGAAAGGCCTCACTAGGGTCTAATCTAACCTCAGGGTGGAACACCTAAGATGAACCTGTCCAGCTGCCAAGATGTGCCTTTTATTTGCACTAACCCAAGTTCTGTTATTAAATAGTGTCTGCTTCCCTGCCTTGAGTTATATTACCAAAGGCCCATTTTAGTTAACCTAGTTAAATATATGTCAGGCTCAGGAGAAGAAAAAAAAATCCATCTCACTACATGAAGAGGATCAGTTTTAAAGGGTTTTTAGGCCGCAGATTTGTGAAGCCTGATACATAACTTATAATACAGTTTCAATGGGGAAAATGCCACCACAGTGTGAAATAATTGATTTACACACAAACTTCTGAAATTTAAGCCTGTGTAGTGCCTGGAACTCTAACAGCATCTTCATCATTGCTCTGGAACGACTACAGCATTGACTGTGCTATGTTGATGAAGGAGGTAAAATGGTTAGGTAGGGAGAGCAGCAGAGCCCTGTTAGTGTAGAAATAATAAGAAAAACTTCACAAAAGCAGTACATGTGTTTGGCTGAGTGACATAGATTGCTTAGTGCTAGACACTCATTTCATAAATCGAATCAGAAATTGAACTGGCTCTTTCATTACAAATAAATCATGGGTTGATGAGTTAATATTCACTACTCTAAGATCCTTATTTTTGAAATACTATGCAAATAGCAGAAAAATGCTATGCTATTCAATTTTTATATTTGTATTAATTCTTGAGAGAGATGGATAGATGATAGATAGATAGATAGATAGATAGATAGATACAGATGATAGATGGTAGATAGGATGGGTGGATAGATGATAGATAGATAGATGTAGATGATGATAGGGTGGGTGGATAGATGACAGATAGATGATAGATAGATGAGATAGATAGATAATAGATAGATAATAGATAGATGATAGGATGGTGAATAGATAGATAATAGATAGATGATAGATAGGATGGTGGATAGATGATAGATAGATAGATAAATAGACAGACAGACAGATAGACAGACAAATATCTTGGTGCCGGTGAACAGATTACATCCGGGTTCCCTAAGGCAGCCTGTGGTTTTGATCTACTCCTGCCCAGAGGCTGCTCAGCACTTGGCTGCAACCTCACTCCCAAATCCCTCCTCCCAAAAACCTACAAATCCAGTCTGTGAACCCAAAGTCAAAGTAGATTTTCCTGAAGCTTTTGTAGGAAGTAGAAGGGAAGGCTCCCCTTTCTGCTTTTCTTTGCATCCTGGCTATCCTCTCTGTTTCTTTTAACTCTCTTTTCTGACCATACACAGCACTGCCAGCCCCTCGTTGCTCCCATTTACGTCACTCCTGGAGGCCCCCTCACACCACCACCAATACTGCCTTTCCACCTAAGTTGAGAAACATACTCTTTGGCTTCCTCAAATTTCTTTCTCACATACTGCCTTGTTCGGCAAAACAAAGGAGCATCCTTGGGTGTAATTTATTTGCCACAGAAGGCACGTGAGGTGTAAATAACAGTTCTTGTTAAAATTCAAGTCAAACCCACGTGGAAGGAATAATACTAGGAAGTAGGTGACCCCCATAGCAATTCATCTGGCCAGAAGAGTATTTTTAGACAGACAAAATTTGAGATAGGAAGCTCCAGGTGCTGAAGAACCAAAGGTGTTAGAAAGGGCTTTCCTGGAGCTGCCCTCCAAACGCACCAGAGACAGAGAATCCCCAGAACTCATTTAAAGTCTTAGGGAGTGTGGACAGCCTCATTTTCCAAATTCTAAGACAAATATTAACACTGTAAAGCACACACAAATAAGGGTTACTAAGTCCTATTGTGATTTATTAAAACAAAATAACCTCAGCAAGGGACAGCCTTCTATTTTGATCTCCTGGTTACATTAAGGATATAAAAATGATGCCATTATTAAACTGCACAAATATCATGGCTGAATGATAATCATCAAAACTTTCATCTAAGTTTAAAAAACCATCTCATTACTCCAGAAATCCTTCAAGTTATCCAGATTGCTCTTGCACACATATGTCTCTTCGTGTTTTCCCTTTTCCCATGATATTTTCTCTTTAAAATTAGGAAAATAGAGATAATGTGACCACTTGGATCCGACTTTGCTACTAATTTTGGCTTCCAACAAGAGAGGTTCTGCATTTGAAGTGCCTGTGTGCATGAATGGGTTTGTGCCTGAAATAAATTGGTAGGTGAGTCAGCAGATAGTTACAGGTAGATTTCCTAGAAATTAAGAAGCTTCCTTAATTTATAGGATAATTTTCCCCTTGTGGGTTTCAGAAAAGATTTAGATGATCGTGGCCTAGGAGAAGGAGGATGAGGCAGCACTTAAGCCCTGGTTAGTGTTCCAGTGTCTGGGCAGCCAGACGTGACTATTTTCCTTACCGTCATGGAGTTCCACAGCCCAACAGCCCAGAGTTGAAGAAGGAAAATAGGTAAAAAAGTGAAGAAAAATACAACTGAACAGGAATAGAAAAGTGAATTCTGGTTCTCCTCCTTTTAACACAGACATAGGCTAACCAAGTATTCTGCTTTATGCTAAGAAATGCTCCCTAAGGGAAGCGTTTTGCCCCCAGCTGTGAAACTGATTGATGTTCTTAAAACCCTGGAGGAATCTCTTCTGGCCCTAAACTTGCTGTTACAGAGCAGAGAGGAAAGGTATTCAGGAAGGGGAGCTTTCAAAGAAAACATTTTTCTTCATTTTCTTTTCAAAGTGCTGGGAAGTCAGAACATGTAAGGATGGAAACACAAGTAAACGTGCTATCTGCACATTCCACTTACAAAGAGTGTATGTGTGAGGAAGGAGGGATCCAGAGTCTTCAAAAGGATCTGTAGACAATCTGAAAAATGCTGACCCAAATCTATTTTTTGTACCAGGTCGCAGCATCGTTTGAGCTGGATCCACCCCATCCAATGAATGATTCCTGTCCCGCCCCCTCCTTCTCCCAAAGTCTGAAACATTAGGAATAGATATTCATTCAGGAGCCCAGCATAATATTGTGTACTTCATAAAAGTGAGCCCTTCAAATTAAAATGTCAACCCATAAATGCTTCTCTGTGAAGACGGGCAGCTATGCTAATAATGCATTTAGATTGTTCTGATGATTTTCCATGGAGCAAAGTG
The DNA here is from genome assembly GCF_951394435.1 of Stenella coeruleoalba. Taxonomy (NCBI): domain Eukaryota; kingdom Metazoa; phylum Chordata; class Mammalia; order Artiodactyla; family Delphinidae; genus Stenella; species Stenella coeruleoalba. The sequence goes on from NC_137150.1 coordinate 86,831,550, forward strand.
ATGAAACAAAAACATTACTTAAGTGTAGAGGCTCACAATTTTCCCTCAACCTCCCCACATCCTCCCTTCGCTCCTGCCATGTCCCCCTACACACTCCCCAAAGAAAATTTTCTGGATTGCCTGCTTAGCCTCCATCTCCCTTCTCTGAAAGAACAAAATCCACAAGCAATCCAGAAAAAGGATGAACCACACTCCAAGGGGGGACCACATTCCAGGGAGATGTGATGGGCCAGGGGCATTTCTGGAAAGACACAGGGAAAAGAGGGGGAGTTCATAGGATAAGACGACTGGGATAGGATGGTACCAATGAGGAAGCTCTGGGCTAGGAGACACGAATGCTTCTGTGAGACAGGAATGCTACAGAAAGGGAGAGGACGAGAGAGTTAAGAAGAATTGTCATAGGCCATACATATGAAACCCCTTTAAATGTCTTCAAGAGATACGAATGGAAGTGAAACTTCTTTGGGGACTGCTGTGCTTCTTTAAAAGCCACAAGCTCCAGGCTAGTCATGAGGGCCTTGGCTTTATAAGCATAACACATATACAGAATGAGAACTCTCTGTACGTGTTTCTCTTTCTCTTAGACTGCCAGAAATTCATTACTCTGTGTTTGGTGCCTCAGTTTAAACTGCCTAGTGCTAGCTCAAAATCATTCACGTGTACTCAACAGTTTAGAGCCTTTTTTCTGGCATGTGTTAGAATGGCAAACTGCTCTTTTCCACTGACTTCAAATAATTTATACTTTTGTTCATTAGTGTACATTTTGGTATGATAAACAAGTTTACATGGCCATGGAAATAGATTGAAAATGACTTACAGAAAGGTCCATTTAAAGAGAGACACGCAAAATGTATTAGTGTGCTTCAGTCTGCCAAGCACCGTGGCCTAAGAGGTAAGGATCGATAAATAATGCTCGCTTTTCCCCACTCAAGTTAAAAACATTAAGAAATGGAACAGGAGTTAGATATGTGGATATAGAAACTATATCCCCCTCATTGCTTGTAACGTTATTAGGAAGATATGGCTTAGTGTGAGGACCAACTGGACTTGCAAGTACTTTTTGTTCCCCACTCCTAGTTCAGTCCTGGCATCCAAGGGAAAAGTGAATCTACAGATGCGTCGCATTTACCCAAATGTCTGCTTCACATTGGGAATGGAGGAGGAGGGGAGACTAACTCCCCATTACATATAGATTTTTGTTTGTTTGTTTGTTTGGCTGCCCAGCGTGGCATGTGGGATCTCAGTTCCCTGACCAGGAATCTAACCCGTGCCCCCTGCAGTGGAAGCATGCAGTCCTAACCACTGGACCGCCAGGAAATTCCCCATACGGATTTTAATATATTACCTTCCTCCAACTGAGACACATAACCCCAAGTGACCTGTTAGCCAGGTACTTCACTGCATCCTTGGGAGGGAGTGACTTAGGAGTTGGGGGAAAGGCCATACTCCTTTAGAGTCTAGCAGGGGCTTATTACATTAACTCCAGAAATATGGAGATGTATAACCATAGCATTAAGGATTAAAAAGAAAAGTTTAACTTTTCTTATTTTTTTAAACAGAGTATCTATTGGCCTATTCCTTTTGTTCTGCATAATACAACAGTGTCATAAATTTTAAATCCAGTAGACCAGTGAGGTGGGAATGTGTAAGGTATGGAAAAGGAGAAAGAAGACTTCTTTCTTTTCTTCCAAATATATATATATATATATTTAACATCTTTATTGGAGTATAATTGCTTTACAATGGTGCGTTAGTTTCTGCTTCATAACAAAGTATATCAGCTATACATATTCATATATCTCTATATCTCCTCTCTCTTGCATCTATCCCACCCCTCTAGGTGGACACGAAGCACAGAGCTGATCTCCGAGCGCTACGCGGCTGCTTCCCACTAGCTATTTTACATTTGGTACTGTATATATATTCATGCCACTCTCTCACTTCATACCAGCTTACCCTTCTCCCTCCTGGTGTCCTCAATTCCATTCTCTATGTCTGCATCTTTATTCCTGTCCTGCCCCAGGTTCTTCAGAACCATTTTTTCTTTTTTTTTTTTAGACTCCATATATATGTGTTAGCATATGGTATTTGTTTTTCTGACTTACTTCACTCTTTATGACAGTCTCTAGGTCCATCCACCTCACTACAAATAACTCAATTTCGTTTCTTTTTATGGCTCAGTAATATTCCATTGTACATATGTGCCACATGTTCTTTATCCATTCATCTGTCGCTGGACACTTAGGTTGCTTCCATGTCCTGTCTATTGTAAATAGAGCTGCAATGAACATTGTGGTACATGACTCTTTTTGAATTATGGTTTTCTCAGGGTATATGCCCAGTAGTGGGATTGCTGGGTCATATAGTAGTTTTATTTTTAGTTTTCTAAGGAACCTGCATACTGTTCTCCATAGTAGCTGTATCAATTTACATTCCCACCAACAGTACAAGAGGGTTCTCTTTTTTTTTTTTTTTGCTGTACACGGGCCTCTCACTGTTGTGGCCTCTCCCATTGCGGAGCACAGGCTCCAGACGCGCAGGCTCAGCGGCCATGGCTCATGGGCCCAGCTGCTCTGCAGCATGTGGGATCTTGCAAGACTGGGGCACGAACCCGTGTCCCCTGCATCGGTAGGCGGACTCTCAACCACTGTGCCACCAGGGAAGCCCAAGAGGGTTCTCTATTCTCCACACCCTCTCCAGCATTTATTGTAGATTTTTTGATGATGGCCATTCTGACTGGTGTGAGGTGATACCTCATTGCAGTTTTGATTTGCATTTCTCTAATGATTAGTGATGTTGAGCATCCTTTTGTGTGTTTGTTGGCAATCTGTATATCTTCTTTGGAGAAATGTCTAGGTCTTCTGCTCATTTTTGGGTTGGGTCGTTTGTTTTTTTGATGCTGAGCTGCATGAGCTTCTTGTAAATTTTGGAGATTAATCCTTTGTCAGTTGCTTCGTTTGCAAATATCTTCTCCCATTCTGAGGGTTGTCTTTTGGTCTTGTTTATGGTTTCCTTTGCTGTGCAAAAGCTTTTAAGTTTCATCAGGTCCCGTTTGTTTATTTTTGCTTTTATTTCCATTACTCTAGGAGGTGGGTCAAAAAGGATCTTGCTGTGATTTATGTCATAGTGTTCTGCCTATGTTTTCCTCTAAGAGTTTTATAATGTCTGGCCTTACATGTAGGTCTTTAATCCATTTTGAGATTCTATTTGTGTATGGTGTTAGGGAGTGTTCTGATTTCATTCTTTTACATGTAGCTTTCCAGTTTCCCAGCACCACTTACTGAACAGGCTGTCTTTTCTCTATTGTATATTCTTGCCCCTTTATCAAAAATAAGGTGACCATATGTGCGTAGGTTTATCTCTGGGCTTTCTATCCAGTTCCATTGGTCTATATTTCTGTTTTTGTGCCAATACCATACTGTCTTGATTACTGTAGCTTTGTAGTATAGTCTGAAGTCTCAGATCCTGATTCCTCCACCTACATTTTTCTTTCTCAATACTGCTTTGGCTATTCAGGATCTTTTGTGTTTCCACACAAATTGTTAATTTTTTTGTTCTAGTTCTGTGAAAAATGCCAGTGGTAGTTTGATAGGGATTGCATTGAATCTGTAGATTGCTTTGGGTACTATAGTCATTTTCACAATATTGATTCTTCCAATCCAAGAACATGGTATATCTCTCCATCTGTTTGTTTCATCTTTAATTTCTTTCATCAGTGTCTTATAGTTTTCTGCATACAGGTCTTTTTTCTCCTTAGGTAGGTTTACTCCTAGGTATTTTATTCTTTTTGTTGCAGTGGTAAATGGCAGTGTTTCCTTAATTTTTCTTTCATATTTTTCATTATTAGTGTCTAGGAATGCAAGAGATTTCTGTGCATTAATTTTGTGTCCTGCTACTTTACCAAATTCATTGATTAGCTCCAATAGTTTCCTGGTAGCAACCTTAGGATTCTCTATGTATAGTATCATGTCATCTGCAAACAGTGACAGTTTTACTTCTTCTTTTCTGATCTGGATTCTGTTTATTTCTTTTTCTTCTCTAATTGCTGTGGCTGAAACTTCCAAAACTATGTTGAATAATAGTAGTGAGAGTGGACAACCTTGTCTTGTTCCTGATCTTAGTGGAAATGCTTTCAGTATTTTACCATTGAGAATGAAGTTGGCTGTGGGTTCGTCATATATGGCCTTTATTATGTTAAGGTAAGTTCCCTCTATGCCTACTTTCTGTAAGGTTTTTATCATAAATGGGTGTTGAATTTTGTTGAAAGCTTTTTCTGCATCTATAGAGATGATACGGTTTTTTTTCTTCAATCTGTTAATATGATTTATCATATTGATTGATTTGCCTATACTGAAGAATCTTTGCATTCCTGGGATAAACCCCACTTGATCATGGTGTATGATCCTTTTAATGTACTGCTGGATTCTGTCTGCTAGTATTATGTTGAGGATTTTTGCATCTATGTTCATCAGTGATAATGGCCTGTAGTTTTGTTCTGACATCTTTGTCTGGTTTTGGTATCAGGGTAATGGTGACCTTGTAGAAAGAGTTTGGGAGTGTCCCTCCCTCTGCTATATTTTGGAAGAGTTTGAGAAGGACAGGTGTTAGCTCTTCTCTAAATGTTTGTTAGAATTCGCCTGTGAAGCCATCTGGTCCTGGGCTTTTGTTTGTGGAAGATTTTAAATCACAGCTTCAACTTGAGTGCTTGTGATTGGTCTGTTTATATTTTCTATTTCTTCCTGGTTCAGTCTCAGAAGGTTGTGCTTCTCTAAGAATTTGTCCATTTCTTCCAGGTTGTCCATTTTATTGGCATATAGTTGCTTGTGGTAATCTCTCATGATCCTTTGTATTTCTGCAATGTCAGTTGTTACCTCTCTTTTTTCCTTTCTAATTCTATTGATTTAAGTTTTCTCCTTTTTTTCCTTAATGAGTCTGGATAATGGTTTATCAATTTTGTTTATCTTCTCAAAGAACCAGCTTTTAGTTTTATTGATCTTTGCTATAGTTTCCTTCATTTCTTTTTCATTTATTTCTGATCTGATCTTTACGATTTCTTTCCTCCTGCTAACTTTAGGGTTTTTTCTTCTTCTTTCTCTGATTGATTTAGGTGTAAGGTTAGGTTGTTTATTCGAGATGTTTCTTGTTTCTCGAGGTAGCATTGTATTGCTATAAACTTCCCTCTTACAAGTGCTTTTGCTGCATCCCATTGGTTTTGGGTCATCGTGTTTTGTCATTTGTTTCTAGGATTTTTGATTTCCTCTTTGATTTCTTCAGTCATCTCTTGGTTATTTAGTACTGTATTGTTTAGCCTCCATGTGTTTGTATTTTTTTACAGACTTTTTCCTGTAATTGATTCCTAGTTTCATAGCATTGTGGTCGAAAAAGATACTTAATACGATTTCAATTTTATTAAATTTACAAGGCTTGATTTGTGACCCAAGATATGATATATCCTGGAGAATATTTCATGGAGCACTTGAGAAGAAAGTGTAATCTGTTCTTTTTGGATGGAATATCCTATAAATACCAATTAAGTCCGTCTTGTTTAATGTATCATAAAGCTTGTGTTTCCTTATTTATTTTCATTTTGGATGATCTGTCCATTGGTGTAAGTGAGGTGTTAAAGTCCCCCACTATTATTGTGTTACTGTCAATTTCCTGTTTTATAGCTGTTAGCAGTTGCCTTATGTATTGAGGTGATCCTATGTTGGGTGCATAAATATTTACAATTGTTATATCTTCTTCTTGGATTCATCCCTTGATCATTATGTAGTGTCCTTCTTTGTCTCTTGTATTAGTCTTTATTTTAAAGTCTACTTTGTCTGATATGAGAATTGCTCCTCCAGCTTTCTTTTGATTTCCATTTGTATGGAATATCTTTTCCATCCCCTCACTTTCAGTCTGTATGTGTCCCTAGGTCTGAAGTGGGTCTCTTGTAGACAGCATATATGTGGGTCTTGATTTTGTATCCATTCAGCCAGACTGTGTCTTTTGGTGGGAGCATTTAATCCATTTACATTTAAGGTAGTTATTGATATGTATGTTCCTATGACCATTTTCTTAACTGTTTTGCGTTTGTTATTGTAGGTCTTTTCCTTCTCTTGTGTTTCCTGCCTAGGGAAGTTCCTTTAGCATTTGTTGTAAAGCTGGTTTGGTGGTGCTGAATTAACTTGACTTTTGTTTGTCTGTAAAGGTTTTAATTTGTCCATGGAATCTGAATGAGATCCTTGCTGGGTAGAGTAATCTTGGTTGTAGGTTTTTCCTTTTCATCACTTTAAACTTGTCCTGCCACTCCCTCCTGGCATGCAGACTTTCTGCTGAAAGATAAGCTGTTAAATTTATGAGGATTCCCTTGTTATTTGTTGCTTTTCCCTTGCTGCTTTTAATATTTTTCCTTGTATTTAATTTTTGATAGTTTGATTAATATGTGTCTTGGTGTGTTTTTCCTTGGATTTATCCTGTATGGGACTCTCTGTGCTCCCTGGACTTGATTATTTCCTTTCTCATGTTAGGGAAGTTTTCAACTATAATCTCTTCAAATATTTTCTCAGTCCCTTTCTTTTTCTCTTCTTCTTCTGGGACCCCTATAATTCTAATGTTGGTGCATTTAATATTGTCCCAGAGGTCTCTGAGACTGTCCTCAATTATTTTCATTTTTTTCTTTATTCTCCTCTGCGGTAGTTATTTCCACTATTTTATCTTTCAGGTCACTTATCTGTTCTCCTGCCTCAGTTATTCTGCTAGTGATTCCTTCTAGAGAATTTTTAATTTCATTTATTGTGTTGTTCATCATTGTTTGTTGGCTCTTTAGTTCTTCTAGGTCCTTGTTAAACGTTTCTTGTATTTTCTCCATTCTATTTCCAAGATTTTGGATCATCTTTACTATCATTACTCTGAATTCTTTTTCAGGTATACTGCCTATTTCCTCTTCATTTGTTTGGTCTGGTGGGTTTTTACCTTGCTCCTTCATCTGCTGTGTATTTCTCTGTCTTCTCATTTTGCTTAACTTACTGTGTTTGTGGTCTCCTTTTCACAGCCTGTAGGTTCGTAGTTCCTGTTGTTTTTGGTGTCTGCCCCCAGTGGCTAAGGCTGGTTCAGTGGGTTGTGTAGGCTTGCTGGTGGGGGGGACTGGTGCCTGTGTTCTGGTGGATTAGGCTGGATCTTGTCTTTCTGGTGGGCAAGACTGCATCCAGTGGTGTGTTTTGTGGTGTCTGCGAACTTATTATGATTTTAGGCAGCCTCTCTGCTAATGGGTGGGGTTGTGTTCCTGTCTTGCTAGTTGTTCTGCATAGGGTGTCCAGCACTGTAGCTTGCTGGTCGTTGAGTGGAGCTGTGTCTTAGCGTTGAGATGGAGATCTCTGGGAGAGTTTTTGCCGTTTGACATTATGTGGACCCACGAGGTCTCTGGTGGGCTGATGTCCTAAACTCAGCTCTCCCACCTCAGGGGCTCAGGCCTGAGACTGGCTGGAGCACCAAGACCCAGTCAGCCACATGGCCGGGTATGTGGGGAGTTTCTTGCCTTTTGGGAAGTCTGAGGTCTTCTGCCAGCATTCAGTAGGTGTTCTGTAGGTGTTGTTCCACACGTAGATGTATTCCTGATGTATTTTTGGGGAGGAAGGTGATCTCCACATCTTACTCCTCCACCATCTTGAAAGTCCCCATGAAAGAAGACTTTTTATTAATTAAAATATCAAAGAGTGAATACTACCATCTGGTTTGGTTTTGTTTGCTTGTTTGAAAAAAGAAAACATTTGGATTTTAAACAAAGGTAGTATACAGCAGTGAGGAGAGTTTGGAAAACCAAGTTTTATTCCAGTATTTCTTTAAAAATGGTCCAAAAGTCCTTCATGGACCTTCATTAGCATCACTTGAAAAATTCGTTAAAAATGCAAGTTTGGGCACCTCACCCCACACCTATTGAATCAGAATCTTTTGAGGCATGGATGGAAATTTTGCATTTAACAACTTCTTTGAGTAATTCAAATGCACACTGAGGATAGGAAATCTTCATCTTCTGGCCATAGGACAGCATGTACCAGGTATTATATTTGCTGTATTTGACCCATGGTCACAGCACAGAATTAGCCTTAGCTTTCCTGAGGAGTTAAACTCTCCTCTTATATCAGGTAAGACATCTTGTTTATGAAGAAAAACTGAAAAATGTAAAACAGAAATCAGAATATACTGCAAACTATATACTTGTATAGTAAAGCAAGAGAAAGTAAGGAGTTTGGGTAAGATTGCAAAGCTGGTCTGTTGCCAGCTCACAGTTCAACAATTCTTTTCATTCACATCCGGAAAATGTGTATAAACCCACAAGTCTCTGTTTATGTGCGTATGATTTTGATTACATTTCAGTGCCACTTAGTTACATCGTCAACAGTTTGTACAGATTGGCTGAAGTACTGAATATCCCATTTGGAAATCCTTTAACCAGATTAGAAGCCCCTGGGTCTGCACATTGAAAATGATTTTCCAGAAAGGATCTACAGTACTTAGTGATTAGTGGGATTTCTGGAACAACTGTTTCACAGTCTAGGATGGCTAATCCATAAATGCATTAATTGTATTAAATGCATGTAGGTAAGAAATAAAAAGTCTACTAAGTGGGAAAATTACTGAACTATTCTAGTTCATTGGGGAAAATGGTGTCAATATCTACCTGTCTCTAAGGCATAATACAAATTATTTCCTGTATTTGCATTAATGAATTATGAATAAATATCATTGTGAATTTCCACTAAACATGTGTAAATATCCTTTTGATATATTTAAGTAATATATCAAAGATTTAGTTTAAGATTTAGAAGTATTTTGAAAATAAATTTATAAAATATAAAAATACAAAATCTATAATCATTTTCCATGGATTAAATTGTCTATCAGTTCCCAGAGATCTAAGGAACTCTTCCAGATTTTAGCTGGCAATGCAAAATGCCATAACGTGTACCCCTTGGATTTCTGTGCTTTTCAAAATCTGGGATCCTAGAAAGAAACTTTATTAATGCAATATGTTCTAGTATTTTAACACAAATTACACAGTATCCCAACTGATATAATACTTTTCCAACAATTTTTAGAACTAGAACTTTGATATTATCACATATATTCTACACTACTTACGGATATGAGACAAGTCTTACTAATACTTGCTCTTCTCACAGACCTAAACATAGTTCCGTATATATTCAAGTTGCTCAACAGATGTTCATAGAACTGAGTCATCTACTCCAGAAAGTGTTGGCTGAGAGAATGGCACGTCCCACTAAAGACCCATTTTCCAAGGTACGTAATCCCCTTCATTCCATCCCTTGAAGATAATGAATACCCATCTCCTCCCCACTTATTGAGAATCACTCCCAGAGGGAATCTCTGTAGTTTCACTTCCTCTGTGAAGAAGCTAAAAAGTTTAACATCACTGTTCTGGCCCAACCATGTATTTACAAGGAAACAAGACGATTTAGGCTAGGACTATTAGGTAACTTAGGTTAAAGCTGAAGAACTGATATTAGTCTCAAAATCATATCACAGTCAGGTACATATGAAAATGTGTTCATATGTCTTGGAATGAGTCATGGGGATGTAATGTACAACACGGTGATTACAGTTACTAATACTGTATTGCATATTTCAAAGTTGCTAAGAGACTAGATTGACCTTAAAAGTGCTTATCACAAGAAAAAACATTGAAACTATGTATAGTGATAGATGTTAACTAGGTTTACTGTGGTGATCATTTCATAATAAATACACATAACAAATCTTTATGTTGTACACCTGAAATGAATATAATGTCACACGTCAATTATACCTCAATTTTTAAAAATGCCTTAGCAGTGACATTTAGGAGTGGAAAGAACACTGGAACTTCCATTTCTAGGTGACATAAAGTAATGAGAGCTGGACTTATCCTCTCATCCAAAACAACTAAAAATCCAGGCAAAATACACTTAGTATCAGCTGTCAGAATTAGATATCAGGTGGTACAGAACATTGACCACTGAGAGAGGGGAGGAAAAACAAGGGAATTACATGATTTCCCTAGCTTACTTCCTGGGGAGAGTTTCTAGACTGAATCATAAGGAGGGGGAAGACAAGTAGAACCCAGCAAATTCACTGAGTAGAGGAGGTGGAGGTGGGACCTGGGAAAGTCAGGGTGTCTAGGATTAACAAAGCAAAGCACCAGAGAAGAGAGATCTGCATAGAGAAAGGGCTCTAAAGATATGCAAAGGGTCCTGATTACTGAGCGGTTCATGTGTGTGAGGAAACTACGCAAGAATCAGAAAAAAATCAACCAAAAGAATAAAAATACTTAATTCTTAGAGTACACACAAAGCTGAGAATAATTCATCTTCTCATCAGCTAGAGTGTAATAACTCAAAATTCACAGGGAACTGGGGAGAGGGTATTACCTCAGAAGTGGGGCAACGTTAGCCCTATACTAAATGTTTCCCAGGTCCCACCTAACGAAGTTTAAAAGGAAGCCTCAAAAAAATCAACCTGCCTCCAATAAACTTAAGGCAATTGAGTTTTCAATTACAAATACCATTACAAAGAAAACCGAACTCTAGGTTCAGATGACTTACTGATGAATTTTACCAAATGTTTAAGGGAAAAAATAATACAAATTCTATAACATATTCTTCCAGAAAATCAAAGATGAAGGAATTTATTATAAGGCTAATATTATCCTGATATCAAAACCAGACAAAGATATTACAAAAAAGAAAACTGTATTCTTTATCCACATTGATGCTAAAATCTTAACGTAATTTTAACAAGTTGAATCCACCGATACATAAAATTATAATACATCATAAACAAATGGAATTCATTCTAGGAATATAAAAATCAATTCAAAATTTAACCAATGTAATTCACCATGTTAACAGACTGAAAAAGGAAATCTATATGCCACTCTCAGTAGACACAGAAAAAGCACTTGACAAAATAATACTCTATTCCTGATAAAAACTCTCAGCAAACTAAGAATAGAAGGGAACTTCCTCAACCTGAGGAAAGGCATATAAGAAAAAACTATGGCTAACATCATACTTAACAGGTGAAAGACTAAATGCCTTCCCTTCAAGATCTGAAAAAAATGAAATATGTCTTACCACTTCCATCCAACACTGTATTGGAGGCTCTAGTCAGTGTAAAACTCAAGAATAAGAAATAAAAGGCATCCAGATTAGAAAAGAGAGGGCAAAACTATCTTGTTATACAGACAATGTAATCATCTGTTTAGAAAATCCCAAGACTGCTTCCTGTTCCTGAAATACTCATGCCCTATTTTATCTACCAAGATTCTACCCCCACTTCTAGACCTGGCTCAAATGTTAATTGATACCCATTGGGCTTATTTCTCCCTCTCTTGAACTCCTTTAGCACTTGCTAATACTAAGTTCTCTACTGGGTAGAGAAAAATCACATCATGACTTGATCCTAAGGTTAGCTGTACATATGTCTCACCTCCTCCGCTAGACCATTAACTCCTTGAGAGAAGGGAATGCATTTTGGTCATCTTTTTCTTATCACAGAAACTAGCCTAGTGCCTGGACAATAGAAAGGCTCAGGGAATACTTGCTGCTATACCCATGTAGTCAATCATACAGCTCATCTGCTTTTAAGTGCAGAGGTATGCAAGTTCTTCCACTCACGCTCATGGAGCTCTCCCAGTTTTCATACGTGGAATATGCACATTTAAGTTTCAGCTAACTGACCATATTCTCTACTAACTAAAAAAGCACTTGAGTACATTTCTATTGCTGCAATATAAAAGTTGCACGTTCTTAAAATGATTATAATTTTCTATTGAAGAAATTTTAAATTCCAAGATATATCTTACAGTTCTGACAGAGAAGACGTGGGAAAGATTTTAAACTCCTGTATACTTTGGCTATAAGAAGCAGATGCTGGGAAATATTGCTGAACCACTCACGCAACCTCAGCCACTTTGATAGCACTGGCCAAGGAGCAGCACAAGTTTTTCACTTCCTGTTGAAAATCGATAAATATGAGCTAGTAGCTTGTGCTCAGCTCTGCTCCTCTCAGCTTCTCATGCACTGAGCTGCTGTGGTCAGTGGTATGTCTGACCCTCTTTCTGCACGCAAAGCCCATCTTCACCTACAGCTTTTGCTTAGGGAAACCACACACAATTTTCTTAACAATACAACACTCACCCCTTCTGGCAGCCCAGTCATATGGTAAAACGTCCTCAGCCTCAGGTGTAACAACCCATTGCACTGTTCTGTTTTGGACTTTGGGGAACTAGGTTTCAGTTCCTTGACTATAAATCAAGGGACAAAGTGGCAGCATTAATGGCAATCATCTACTTCTATTTAATGTGATTTAGGTGTTTATTAAACAATGTTGAATTTTAAATGCTTGCAGTTATTTCTTGACCTCTCTTTGCTTCTGATTATCTGCAATGAGGATCATGGGCCTGGAATCAGATATACCTGAGTTCACGTCCCAGTTCCTCCACTACATAGCTGCATGTCTTTGGGTAGTATCCTTTCATGGCTTCCCTCATCAGCAGGATTTGCACAAAGATCTTAGAATGAGTAAAAAATCGCAAGTGTGGGGCTTCCCTGGTGGCGCAGCAGTTGAGAGTCCGCCTGCCGATGCAGGGGACGCGGGTTTGTGCCCCGGTCCGGGAGGATCCCACATGCCGCGGAGCGGCTGGGCCCGTGAGCCATGGCCGCTGAGCCTGTGCGTCCGGAGCCTGCCACAGCAGTGAGAGGCCCGCGTACAGAAAAATAAAAAAAATTTTAAAAATCGCAAGTGTGGGGTTTGAGGTGAAATTTGAATGGGTCATACAGAAGACACAGAGTGTGTAGTGGAAAGAATGTTTGAGGGTGAGAAAATCTGAAGTCCATTCTGGCCTTGAGCTTTGGTTGGTCCTTTTACAGCTTAAGATCTTTATCCCTGGTCCGTCTTCCTGTACCTGGCCACACAGTGCTAATGGTCAAGAATCATTCTCAGGTTCTGCAAAGGTGTGGGCAAGGGCTACCACATACACTGCTGGGGTTCAAATCCAACTCCACCCCTCACTAACTGAGTGACCTCACATACATCACTTAATCTTCCCAGACTTCACTCCTTGGCTGCACAATAAGGAAGGTGGGTTACGCAGCCTCTAAGGCCCTTTCCAACTTCCATTTAAAAGACACAGGGCGGGCTTCCCTGGTGGCACAGTGGTTGAGCGTCCGCCTGCCGATGCAGGGGACGCGGGTTCGTGTCCCGGTCCGGGAAGATCCCACATGCCGCAGAGCGGCTGGGCCCGTGAGCCATGGCCGCTGAGCCTGCATGTCTGGAGCCTGTGCTCTGCAACAGGAGAGGCCACAACAGTGAGAGGCCCGCGTACCGCAAAAAAAAAATAAAATTTAAAAGACACAAGGCTAATCATGTAGGGATTAAAGTAAGGGCTCTAGAGTCATCCTGCCTAGATTTACAACCATTATACTTGATTCCTCATCTGTAACATGGAAACTGTAATGGTTCCTATGCCATAGGATTTTTATGAAAATTAAGTAAGCTAGTACATGTAAAATGCCTGCAACCTTGCCTGGCACATAATAAGATAGGTATTAGTTTTTATTATTACAATGTTTCATATCCAGGGAGAAGCAGTAGGACCTCAAGCATGGAGTCCGAACGTGTTAGCAGAATCAGAGCAGTCTAGACTCCTTAAAAGAAGAAATCTGTGGTGTCATTCTCTATGAGTTGAGAGAGATACTCTGTAATCAATGAGTTGAGAGAGATACTCTGTAATCAAGCCCCACCTCCACTGGCCCCCGCCTCCTCTTTTCCCTTCTAAGGTTCTCAGTGTTCTCAACTCACCTCAAAGGTGCTCAGTTTCCTTTCCAATCTGCCAACAGCATTTGTTTTCTTCCTAACATAATTCCTTGCTCTGGAATGTTCCCCTTAAGTATATTGTGATAATGATCATAATGATGATGATGATAATCTTTAAGCATGGTAAGATGATGGATGGGAGTATTCTGAAATTATGCATTCGCCCTCCAAGAATTTCAGTCAGGAATTACTTTCAAGACTATAGAATACAAAGAAGATTTTGGATCCCAGAAGTTAAAGATACATTTTATCCACTCTTTATTTTTTGGTTGTTTTGTCCTTTCATTTTAAGGTTTATACTATTGAAATATTTCCCTCATTAAATAGTATTACATAAAGAAGGAAAAAAACATGTGAGGGTTGGAAAATAGTTTTGGTTTTTTTTTTTTTTTTCAGAAAAAGAGAGAAAGGCTATTAAAGTACAAATAAAATGTAAAAGGATTCATTCTTTTACTCAAAAAGCCTTTATTGAACACCTACTATATGCTAGTCACTTAAACAGATAAGACACAAAGGCAGATAAGACATGGTCTTCACAGGGGGATGTGATATATTTTTTAAAAAGAATTGAAGTTATCTGGGAAAGCTCAGAACTTTCAAAAATTCCTTTCTATTTATTTTAAGATTTAGTAGTATTTTATTTGCACTATATGTAAAGGGGGGCTGCATAATTGTTTTATTGGTTGGGCCTCAAGAGTCCTAATTGAGCACTGCCTTGTGAGGGTATCCAAGAACACAGGGTGGGGGGCAGCTGAGGTTGAGATGAGGAAGTGGCATTTGAGACGTCTTAAAGGACAAATAAAAATCTGCCTAGTGATGGGAAAGGGGAAGGGAAGGGACTTCTAAGCAGAAAACAGAGATGGTGCTGCTTTGAAAGTCTGAAAGAGGATGTGTGGCCTATACAGTAACTGAGGTAGTTCACTGTTGCTGGAGCACATAATACATGGGAGAAGGGGTGAGTAGGCTTCAGCCAGGTCACCAAGGGCCTCTTGAGCTCTGCTAAGATCCATGTTGTTCTGTATAGAGAATGCTGTGTCTGTGGTTGAATAGAGAGCAGCTTCAACTCCCAAGGAGTTCCAGGGAGAATTGGGGATTTGGGCTTTACTTGCAGGCTCAGGACCAGGGCTCGTCTGCATCATCTCACTTTCCCAGGCAATACGCCTGGTCATTTGAAGGAGGGTATTACTGGGGCAAACAGCTGAGATCATAACTGGCCAAGGTAATTCACAAAGGACATTATTTTATCCGTTGCTATGAACTCATCTTCCCACACAGAGAAAGCTGGATTTGTTTAGACTCAAATTGGTAGCCAGTCTTTTCTGCCATAAAGCAATTCCCCAAACATCCCTATTTATTTCCAGATTGTTTTCCCTTGAAAATGGTTTTGTCTATCTAGAGTGTCTGACCTATGACAAAACTAAAATTAATAATAGCCAGAACATTTCTTGAGGCATTTCATTCTCAGGATCACACACTGTTAGCTTTTCAGGCAATTTTTAATTTGCCTCTCATTGAGATGTGTTAGCAATTGTACTTCTTACTGTTTCAAATCTTAGTGCTTCAGTGAACACAGTCATTGAATCACGGCCTTACTATAGATAATCGTATCATGAATTTCAACACAGCTCTTACTCTAAGTGTTTGGGTGAAAAAGGCCAAGGCTAAATCGTGTTCAACTAAACTACATTTTTTCAGAGAAAAAAGGAAGAGGCATCTGAATTTCAGAGACTCAACCAGAAATTGAGTTGTGAAACATAAATCATTTCCTGGCCTTTATCCCATAAGCTTTAGAAAATACTTACACTGACTAAATTCTTAGGAATAAGGACATAATTATTGTTACTCTTGTTTTATAACTGAGTTACTAAAGAATAAAGTGGCAATAATTCTAGTAAGCTCAATAAATTATATGCCAGTATTAGAGAGATGGTTACAAATGAAACTTTTTTTCATTTTTCTCCTTACCCTATCAGTCGTGTTATATGTCTCTTTCTTTTCTCCGCCTTTATCACCTCAAATTTTCCATCCTTTCTTTACATTTTTTCTGTTCCTGTTGGGGGGCGGGGGTGACTTTTTGTTGGTTTGCTTGTTTGTTGTTTTTTGAGGGTTTTTTTGGTAACCTTTTTGCATGCTCTCCCATCTCATCCTCATCACCTCATCCTAGCCCTCCTTCCCTGTTCCAGCTGTCTTCCTTGGTCCTTTTTGGACCATTTGACCTACCCAATTACTAATTCTTCTTTTGACATCTCATTTTTCTTTTACTTAAAGTAATCCATTCTTCTTGTTGTATTGATCATATCCCCATTCTTACAATAGGTAAATTTATTCACTCAAATATTTATTGGATGCCTATTTAGGATAGGTTCTCTGCTGGATACTGAAGAAATATAGCAACAAATATGCTAGAGATATTATAATTCACTGAGGGAGATAAAGCTGAGATAGTTATGATACTCAGCTAAAATCAAAGACACTATATGCCATGAAAAGTATAGTAAGCTTAGTATTTTGAACAAGCACTGTAGAATTTTAAAAGGGAACATAATCCTGTGTGATTTTAAAAGATG
Source organism: Stenella coeruleoalba (assembly GCF_951394435.1). NCBI lineage: Eukaryota > Metazoa > Chordata > Mammalia > Artiodactyla > Delphinidae > Stenella > Stenella coeruleoalba. The sequence goes on from NC_137150.1 coordinate 86,847,977, forward strand.
GGTTCCCCTATACTTTCTTTGTGGGAATCCATCCATTCAAAGACACACTGGAAGAGAATAAATTCTGAGCATTTTAAGAGATGAGCCTATGAGTTCTTCATATTCTTGTCACCAATATCCTATACCCTTCCTGACACACAGGGTCTCAATATGTATGTTGTCATTGTTGCTGTTTGTTTGTTAAAATGAACTAGAAGAGTATTACATGCTAGAAGGGTATTATATTACCTAATTGTCAACATCTAATAATAGGGACTAAATTTATTCTCCTGCCTGAAACAACTAAAAAGCTGGACAAACTATTTTTTATTAAATGACTTTCCAGACATTAGACATTAGGCAATGAAGGCGAGTCATCATTAAGAAACAGGAAATAAATGAGCTGAGATATGATGCCTGGAGAGAGTTTGGGAGCCATAATACAGGGAGGGGAACACAAGTGGAGCCCAGAAGTCCCCATGAGTTGAGGAAATAAAGCTGGAAGTCCAGGAAGGCCAAGGCAGTGAAAGTTACTAATGCAAAGTATCAGAGAGGAGAGAGCTGAACAGAGAGAACTTCAGAGATATGCAGAACATCTCCTCACATCTTCTGGTCAGTGAATTTGTATGAAGAAACTACTCAAGGCAAGAGAAATAAAAATAAATCAATTAAAACTGACACAGCCTTTGATTCGTTTTGCGTTAATTTTTGTGTATGGTATAAGATAGTGGTTTAGTTTCATTCTTTTTCATGTGGGCGTTTGGTATTCCCAACACTGGTTATTGAAGAGACTATCCTTTCTCCATTGTGTGTTCTTTGCTCATTTGTCATACATTAGTTGTCCATATATGTGTGGGTTTATTTCTAGGTTTTCAATTCTGTTCCATTGTTCCGTGTCTGTTTTTGTGCCAGTACCATACTGCTTTGATTACTATAGCTCTGTAGTATAGTTTAAAATCAGGGCGCGTGATATCTCCAGCTTTGTTCTTCTTTCTCAAGACTGCTTTGGTTATTTGGGATCTTTTGAAGTTCCATACAAATTTTAGGATTATTTGTTTTAGTTCTGTGAAATGCACCACTGGAATTTTGATAGGGATTGCACTGAATCTGTAGATTTCTTTCAATAGTATGGACATTTTAACAAAATTAATTCTTCCAACACATGAACTCAGGATATCCTTCCATTTCCATTTCTTTAATTTCTTTTGTCAGTGTCTTATAGTTTTCAATGTACAGATCTTTTACCTCATTGGTTAAATTCATTCCTAGGTATTTTATTCTTTGTGATGCAATTGTGAATTGATAGTTTTCTTGATTTATCTTATAGTTATTTATTAGTGTACAGAAATGCTACAGATTTCTGTATAGTGATTTTGTATCCAGAGAATTTACTGAATTCATTTATTAGTTCTAATAGTTTGTGGTGGAATCTTTAGGAATTTCTATATATAGTGTCATGTCATATGCAAACAGTGACAGTTTTACTTCTTCCCTTCCAATCTGGATGTTTTATTTCTTTTTCTTTCCCAATTGCTGTGGCTAGGAATCCTAATGCTATGCTGAGTAAAAGTGGTGACAGTAGATATCCTTGTCTTGTTCCTGATCTTAGAGGAAAGGCTTTCAGTATTTCATGGTTGAGTATGTTAGTTGTGGGTTTGTCACATACGGTCTTTATTGTATTGAGGTACATTTCATCTTTACCCACTCGGTTAAGAGTTTTTATCATAAATGTACATTGAATTTCATTAAATGCTTTTTCTGCATCTATTGAGATAATCATATGATTCTTTTATCCTTCATTTTGTTAATATGGTGTATTATGTTGACTGATATGCAAAGGTTGAGCCATTCTTGCATCTGTGGAATAAATCCTACTTGATTGTGGTGCATGATCCTTTTAATATATTGTTGGATTCAGTTTGCTAATATTTGGTTGAGGATTTTTGCATATTTTCATCAAGGATACTGACCTTAGAAAATAGGTAATTTTCTCTTTTTGTGGTGTCCTTTTCTGGTTTTGGCGTCAGGGTAGTGCTGATTTCATGAAATGTGTTTGGAAGATTTCCCACCTCTTCAATTTTTTGGAAGAGTTTGACAAGAATAGGTATTAAATCTTTGAATGTTCTGTAGAATTCACCAGTGAAGCTGAGAAAATCAATTTCTGTTGTTTCAGCCATCCAGTGTATGATACTTTCTTATGGCATCCTTAGTAAAGTAATTCAGGTAACACTGCAAACCTATCAGAATGGTTAAAATTAAGGAATGCAGTTTGGAGTGGAACTGGCAGCTTATGAAGAGTAAGAGATTAAAAGAAGTGCCGGACTGAAGAATAGGTTAAAGAGTTGACCAGAAAAGAAGAAAAGAATTGTCAGGCAACTTTCAGGGCTCTATTGAAGTTAGCTAAGAATAATTTGGGGGTCATCAGTATGGTCAATAGACTTTTTTGTTAAAAAATAAAGTTCTGCTATGAAACACTTGATAAACTGTAAAAGTCATTTTTCCTGTGCCTCCTACCTCCTTTTCTAGTCCCATTGAATGTCAACTGCTTTACACTAACAAATGATTCAGGAAAGGACTGTTAGTTTACTTCAGCCGAAGTGTGTCAAGGCTCAACTGCAATAAAAAATTAGTATAAAGTATTGCCATGTGATTTGAGCCAGCAACACTGAACAAACCAGAGTAAATGGATGTTTGAATTTATCCAGGGCTAAGGATTATCAAAGTTAGTATGGCAGAGATTTGAGGGACATAATCTCAAGAGCTAGTGAATACAGAGTTGAAATGTGAATCTCAGGGTCCAGGCAAGATTGAGAGAAACACTAAGCTAGAAATGACTAAAAAACAAAAAGGAAGTATCAGGGAGCTCTGAACTTTTGTGGGCAAGACATGGAAGGGAAGGGAATGGAAGGGAAGGGAAGAAGGGTTGGAAAAAGCAGAGGAAAGATAATATATATTGCATGCTTATTTTAACATGGGTAACATTATCACTATTTTACAGTGGAGAAAATAGAAGCGTGAAAAGTTTACATAACTTGTGCACAATCATAGAAGTATACAGCCAGCATTCAGGGTCAGGTCTGATAGTATAATCCATGCCATTTCCACTACTCCCCATTGGCTGGTAAGTTAAAGCGCAATAGGGAAATGAAAATGGGAGACAGAAGTCAATTAAAGAGATGAAGCTTAAAAGTCTAAGATAGGGCTTCCCTGGTGGCGCAGTGGTTGAGAGTCCACCTGCCGATGCAGGGGACACAGGTTCGTGCCCCGGTCCGGGAAGATCCCACATGCCGTGGAGTGGCTGGGCCGGTGAGCCATGGACGCTGAGCCTGCGCGTCCGGAGCCTGTGCTCCGCAACGGGACAGGCCACAACAGTGAGAGGCCCGTGTACCGCAAAAAAAAAAAAAAAAAAAGTCTAAGATACTGGAGTTGACACACTTAAGCCTGAAGATAAGTTTCAAGGTGTGGCTGCCCATGCATTTATAGAGTGGAGTGGAGGTGAGCTAACTGGAAAGAGGTGGTAAAGACCCAGAGCTCTGTGCATGTGACACAGCACAGGCCATCCATGTGGATATTTCAAGTCAGACTAGAGGAGTGGAAGAGAGAGCAAGAGTGAGAGAGCAAAAGAGAGAGAGAGAGGAAGATTTATTCCTCACAGCAGCTGCCTCAAACTAGACAAAGTAATAAAGTAATCAATACGAAGATTCTACGCTCTTTCTTCCCATGTGATTTTACGGAAGACCAAAAAAAGAAAAAAAAAAAAAAAAAAAAGCAAGCCTTAGGGTAGCAATGTCATATTTTGAAAGTTTCTTCTTTAAATAAATTCACAAAACATAAATCGAATGTTTCATTGATGGTTGTGTGAGAAGGTACATAACACAAAATAGTGCAAAGAAGGTATATTTCTGGTCCATTTGATATTTTGATTTATCATAAAAGATTCATTTGATCTTACATTATGACCTCTTGATCCTGACCACAGTCGTGATTTTAACTCTGCAATGAGAAATACTAAGGATGGGATATCAGTCAATTAAGCTGAGGTACCTCTTGCTTGGTATTAAGGAAAGAACAGTTACCAGCCCATCTGACAAACCTGCTGCTCTGTGTATCATACAGAATGGGGTAGGATGTCTTCATCCCCATTAAACTCTGGGTGGAGAGTGTGTATCTCAGGGCACATCTGAGTATCTGAGGTAACAGCACGCTGCAATACGTGTTTTCAGATCTCCTCACAAGGCCTCATTGCTACTGGGTTCCCAAAACATGGCTGTCATAGAACTCAAGGCATTCAAGAAAAAATGAAAATACTATGACTCATACTGTCTATTCTGCTTGAGTTACTTAAATTCAGTCTATTTATGCTAATAAAAAAATCCCTGAAAATCCATTTGCATAGCATGCACCCACAATTCTTTAAAATAGATAGAGAAAAACTGTCTAACAGTTGCTATACATAGATACTCTATTGTTTAATTATTTAGATGACTGCTATTTAATTGCAATTCAAATGGATCATCTTCTAAAACTTCAATTTTTAAGATAGAAAGGGACTTTTGGTTTAATGAGGTCCAAAAATAAAATTTATTCAATTATCCTGATAAGTGGCTTACCTAATTAACTGGGTATCTGGAGCTGACACATGAAGAATAATAGCTATTGTTGTATGCTTTGATGTTTTTTAATAATATTTAAGTGCTCACTTATGTGCCAGGTAATTTATATATGCTACCTCATTTTATTCTAACTGTATGGAGTAGGTATTATTATCACCATTTAAAAGATAAAGAAGCTAAAGTCCAGGGTCTAAGTTACTTGTTCACATGATCAGTAAATGGTAGAGCTAGGATTTATGTCTGTAACTGAAAACAGCCCAAATCAAAAATCAAACATAAATTTGGCATATTTCCTGCTTTATGTATCTTTTTATAATAACAATATTTAATATACTAGAATTAACATTTATTAAGTACTTGTTATGTTTCAAGAACTGAATATAAATTAATTCAATCTTTACAATAATTTCACGACATGGATGCTGCATTTGACAAATGAGGAAACTGAGGCAGAGGAGTCCCATTAGTAGTCAATGATGGAGATGGATCTGAACCCAGGTCTGACGCATTTCTCTTAACCACTCTTCTACCTTTTTAGTTCCAGCCTGACTATTTTTGAGCTCACGCATGTAGATGTGTCTTCCCTGAGTCTTAATCAGAGTAAACCAGAGATGGAGTTATTTTAAAAGTTCCTCTATTCAGTTTTTATTGGATTTGGCATGGTATAGCCAGAAGTAGGGCCATAAAGAATCCAATTTCCTAGGATACTATATTCCCTACAGTGTCTCTTATTCCTTCCCTGTAACCATGACTCCAACCAATCTCATATAATATTCCATTGTAGCCTATCTATACCTGTTGTATAAATCAGTGGTTAAGACCACAGGTCCTGAAATCTCTCTTATAGTTGTGTATAAAATGATTTAATACACACAAAGTGTTCAAGTCAAGGCCTGAAATATATAGTAAGTGTACAAAAAGTATTAGATATTATTATTATTCCATACTATTTCCAAGATGGAGAGATATCGAAGAGAACAGAAATCTGAACAGGGGCACTAATGCAGCAATCAGGATCCTGGCCGAGAACTCAGTGATGTTTTCCATGATCTGAGGCATGAGTTTAATACACAATTCATTACTACAGGGAGGAAGTTGACTGCAGGTTGGAGAAACCAATGCTTAGAGTTCAGAGAAGCTGGGGGACACAGAGAAGTGACTTAGAGCCAGTGACTGTTCAGTCGGCAGCCAAGGGCTCACAGAATCCCAGGAGATATACGTGGTCATGCTGCCCTGGGACAGGCATTTTCTGATGCCTCTGGATAATGATGGTGTCAAGGAAAGGAGGCAAAAGAAACCTACTTTCCTGGGACTCTTTAAGTAGCATATTTATTCTGAGGTGATGAGTTCTCCATGTGGCAGGAGAAGTGACAGAATAAGTATTAGCAGTGCCTTTTCTAGAGAGTCTTCTATCTTGTTCCTGCCTCATTTGTGTTATTCTCTCTTTCTGATGGTCCAGCTAAGTACATGGTTGGAGGTAGACTGTGTCCGTTTATCTTATTAGCTATCTTGAGCTCAGGGAAGAGGAAAAGCTCTCCCAGCCTTGAAAAACCAGGAACCCATCTCATGGCTGCAAGAGAAAACTGAACTTGGAATGATAAAACTAACTTCAAGGACAGCCTTTTCTTTTACCTAAAAATACCAATTTCTGCCGTATCAGCCAACTCTCCACATTCTACCTAAACAATAACCTAAGAATAAAGACAGGTTTAAGAAAGTAAAACTAAGACTCATTCTGTGAAACTGGGCACAACCCAAGTAGTGCTAGCGTAGCCACGCTGAGGTCCAAGTCAGAGCACAGAAATTCTAATCCCAGCCTTTAGTCCTCTGAGTATTAGTAGCCATTACTCTCAGAAACTAGATGTTTGGGCACTCCCAGAAAATTTCCAGTTACAAAGTCTGATATTATGCATTAGGAATCTTGGCGCTCCCAGCCCCTGCAGAAGATATTCGAAAGAACAATCTATACACTTTACATATTGGTTTATAGCATGCTTCATCTCCTACTATCTCAAAAAATGACAGCTTGATTATAATGTATTTATCTTTTGTCATGAAGTTAGTACATAATTTTATTTCCACATGGGTTTATGCTGCTTATATTTAAACTCATTACTGGAAAAGTGGTCATGGAGCAAAATATAAATAAATAACCTAAAGGCAGACCACCATAAATTCCTTTAAAGAGGAAAGTCTTATAAGGTGAGGACATAAGACCATCTGTCTTACGTCATGTATATCTCACTGCTTGAAAGATAAATATCTCTGTCTTAAGAGGACAGAGGCGGTTCTGAGTCAGTGGAGAGGTTTCTATGGAAATGAAAAAAATATGCAAATGCTGCCATAAAGAGCATAGAGCCTCCCTACAACAGACAATCTGTCCTGGGGGAGACCACATTACACAGACAGCAGACATGAGTAAGCCAGCGTCAAGGGCCGTTGGAAAGCACACAGCTTAGATACCATGTTATGCAGATGAAAGGAGCAAATAATCATAGTCATCCCACAAATAATATTCTTCATTCTTGTGAAGGAATCGTTTATTCCCTTTTCTGCTCCCACAAAGTCTTTGGTAGATTAAGTCCTGTTGAGTCCCATTTTTGCTGAAAGTGATGAGAGTATCTGTAAATTTTAAGCTCTGAAATAGTCTATAATTTAATTTATAAAATGATAATGTTAAGATTCTAAAGTTAGGTGCCCCTCATGTCACATGTCCAATCACATGGCCTTTGAAGGGTACCTGATAAGGTTGACTCATTCATTTACCACACAACTCTTAAGCCATATGCCAGGCACTGTAATAAAAACAATGCAATCGAGGTTATTGGAAAGATGCATGCAGGATCCAATGAGAACTCTGATGGGGAAATATTTTGACTTTGGAAAATGCTTCATGGAGAGAGTGGTGTTTGACTGGAATCTTGACGGAATTAGCAGTGTGGATGCATCTAGCTCTGGAAGGAAGAGGAAGGACATACCAGGAGAGATGATACTGTACATATATGTGTAAATAAGTGCCAATTTAGGGATGGCTTCCCTCTCTGAGTTAAACTTAATTTTTGTTTTGTTTTGTTTTTCTAAATAAGCTAAGAGGCAGACATGTTAAGTTACCGATAGAATTAGAGACTAGTCGAGTGTTATTCTATTCCCTTTTAGTCTTAAATTTTAAAATATTACCCTATATTCAAATATTAACACTTTGAGTCCAGTCTTCCACTCAGTATACATCTTCTTCTTTTATATATTGGAGCAGGTGTGGCTCTCCAAACTATGAAAAATAGTCATAAGGTTTTCTCAAAACCAGACATGTGCTTCAAAGGGAGAAAGCACACTGGCCTTTGGTATAACTTCCCTAAAGGGAGGTACAGTTGGCAGTGATGACATGCACTCTAAGTCCATCATCTCATCTTAGATGAAAGAAATAGTCAGGTCTCTCTTTCTCCCTGTATCGTCTAACAGAACATTAAACGGCAAGTTTTCATAGTTTTTGAATAAAGAATTATCTTAGGAATTTAAATATTGCATGTTCTATTTGCTGCAACTCTGTGAAATGTACATTTCTGAGAAAGGTTCATAGAGATCTTGGGAGGACTTATTTAGTCATAATTTATTATTCTGTCCTGCCAAAAATTGGTAAAACAATTAAATTTATGGTATTAATGGGGCCATCCAGTCTATAAAGGGGAATTTGACCCAGTGTCTCTTGAGGAGGTACTAACCCTCTCCATGTAACAAGGCACTATGTATGGAGACCAGCCATGGGTCTCTGATTTATAAAATTACGAAAACACACATTTGAACAATATCTGTGGAAAGACGTTAGGCTAAATTAGAATACATTCAATTACAGAAGAGATCAAAATCCTATTACAGTAATCACAGAAGGCCGTCAATACGTTAAAACAAAGGCTAAAAGTAATTTGTGTGTACATTCTAAGCCAGTCTAGAAGATTGTTGTACAGACATAATTTGTCCACATTAAATATAGACTGTTATATAGACAAAATATAATGGAGCACCTCCAGCAAAATAAAATATGAAACAAATCTTTATATAGTATTCAGGCAGTCTATTCAGTTTACTATTACCCTGGGTGACACAGGGCTCAAAGAAAATCTTTCTTTTTTTTTTAAACATCTTTATTGCAGTATAATTGCTTTACAATGATGTGTTAGTTTCTGCTTTATAACAAAGTGAATCAGCTATACATATACATATATGCCCATATCTCCTCCCTCTTGTGTCTCCCTCCCACCCTTCCTATCCCACTCCTCTAGGTGGTCACAAGGCACCAAGCTGATCTCCTTGTGCTATGCGGCTGCTTCCCACTAGCTATTTTACATTTGGTAGTGTATATATGTCCAAGCCACTCTCTCACTTCGTCCCAGCCTACCATTCCCCCTCCCCGTGTCCTCAAGTCCATTCTCTATGTCTGCATCTTTATTCCTGTCCTGCCCCTAGGTTCTTCAGAACTACTTTTTTTTTCTTTTTCTAGATTCCATATATACGTGTTAGCACACGGTGTTTGTTTTTCTCTTTCTGAGTTACTTCACTCTCTATGACAGACTCTAGGTCCATCACATCTCTACAAATGACATGATTTTGTTCCTTTTTATGGCTGAATAATATTCCATTGTATATATGTACCACATATTCTTTATCCTTTCATCTATTGATGGACACTTAGGTTGTTTCCATGTCCTGGCTATTGTAAATAGAGCTGCAATGAACATTTTGGTACATGACTCTTTTTGAATTATGGTTTTCTCAGGGTATATGCCCAGGAGTGGGATTGCTGGGTCATATGATAGTTCTATTTTTAGTTTTTTAAGGAACCTCCATACAGTTCTCCATAGTGGCTGTATCAATTTACATTCCCACCAACAATGCAAGAGGGTTCCCTTTTCTCCACACCCTCTCTAGCATTATTGTTTGTAGATTTTTTGATGATGGCCATTCTGACAGTGTGAGGTTGTGGTTTTCATTTGTATTTCTTTAATAATTAGTGATGTTGAGCATCTTTTCATGTGTCTCTTGGCCATCTGTATGTCTTCTCTGGAGAAATGTCTATTTAGGTCTTCTGCCCATTTTTTCATTGGGTTTTTTGTTGATACTGAGCTGCATGAGCTGTTTGTATATTCTGGAGATTAATACTTTGTCTGTTGCTTCATTTGCAAATAATTACTCCCATTCTGAGGGTGGCCTTTTTGTCTTGTTTATGGTTTCCTTTGCTGTGCAAAAGCTTTTAAGTTTCATTAGGTCCCATTTGTTTATTTTTGTTTTTATTTTCATTACTCTAGGAAGTGGGTCAAAAAAGATCTTGCTGTGATTTATGTCAAAGAGTGTTTTTCCTATGTTTTCTTCTAAGAGTTTTATAGTGTCTGGTCTTACATTTAGGTCTTTAATCCATTTTGAGTTTATTTTTGTGTATGGTGTTAGTCAGAGTTCTAATTTCATTCTTTTGCATGTAGCTGTCCATTTTTCCCAGCACCACTTATTGAAGAGACTGCCTTTTCTCCACTGTATGTTCTTGCCTCCTTTATCATAGATTAGGTGACCATAGCTGTGTAGGTTTATCTCTGGGTTTTCTATCCTGTACCGTTGATCTATATTTCTGTTTTTGTGCCAATACCATACTCTCTTGATTACTGTGGCTTTGTAGTATAGTCTGAAGTCAGGGAGCCTGATTCTTCCAGCTCCGTTTTTCTTTCTCAATATTGTTTTGGCTATTCGTGGTCTTTTCTGTTTCCATACAAATTGTTAAATCTTTTGTTCTAATTCTGTGAAAAATGTCATTGGTAATTTGACAGGGATTACACTGAATCTGTAGATTGCTTTGGTAGCATAGTCATTTTTACGATATTGATTCTTCCCATCCAAGAACATAGTATATCCTCTCCATCTGTTTGTGTCATCTTTGATTTCTTTCATCAGTGTTTTATTGTTTTCTGAGTACAGGTCTGTTGCCTCCTTAGGTAGGTTTACTCCTAGGTATTTTATTCTTTTTGTTGTGATGGTAAGTGGGATTGTTTCCTTAATATTTCTTGCTGACCTTTCATTTTTAGTGTATAGGAATGCACGAGATTTCTGTGCATTAATTTTGTATCCTGTAACTTTGCCAAGTTCATTCAAGAGCTCTAGTAGTTTTCTGGTGGCTTCCTTAGGATTTTCTATGTAGAGTATCACTGTCATTTGACAGTTCTACTTCTTCTTTTCCAATTTGTATTCCTTTTATTTCTTTTTCTTCTCTGATGGCTATGGTCAGTACTTCCAAAACTATGTTGAATAACAGTGGTGAGAGTGGACAACCTTGTCTTCTTCCTGATCTTAGAGGAAATGCTTTCAGTTTTTCACCATTGAGAAGGATGTTTTCTGTGGGTTTGTCATATATTGCCTTTATTCTGTTGAGGAAGTTTCCCTCTATGCCCGCTTTCTGGAAAGCTTTTATCATAAATGGCTGTAGAATTTTGTCAAAAGTTTTTCTGCATCTATTGAGATGATCATATGGTTTTTATTCATCAACTTGTTAATATGATGTGTCACATTGATTTGCATATATTGAAGAATCCTGCATCCCTGGGATAAGTCCCACTTGATCATGCTATGATCCTTTTAATGTATTGTTGGATTCGGATTGCCAGTATTTTGTTGAGGATTTTTACATCTATGTTCATCAGTGACAGTGGTCTCTAATTTTCTTTTTTTGTAATATGTTTGTCTGGTTTTGGTATCAGGGTGATCGTGGCCCCATAGATTGAGTTTGGGAGTGTTCCTTCCTCTGCAATTTTTTGGAAGAGTTTGAGAAGGATAGATGCTAGCTCTTCTGTAAATGTTTGATAGAATTCACCTGTGAAGCCATCTGGTCCTGGACTTTCTTTGCTGTTGGAAGATTTTTAATTACAGTTTCAACTTCATATCTTGTGGTTGGTCTGTTTATATTTTCTTATTCTTCCTGGTTCAGTCTTGGAAAGTTGTACCTTTCCAAGAATTTGTCAATTTCTTCCAGGTTGTCCATTTTAGTATCATATAGTTGTTTGTAGTAGTCTCTTATGATCCTCTTCCTTGCTTCTTACTGGCTTCTTGTGTTGGCCATTGACTGTTGGTGCTCCTGAGCTTGCAGGTGCACCACTCTGATCTCTGCCTCTATCATCAGTGGCATTGTCCCTGTGTGTTTCTGTCTTCCCATGGTGTTCTCCTCACCTTATAAGGACACCAGCCATATTGGATTAAGGCTCGCTCTAATTACCTGATCTTAACTTGATTACATTTGCAAAGACCCTATTTCTAAATAAGATAACATACACAGGAACCAGAGATTAGAACTTCAATATATCTTTTGGTGGAGAGGGACACAATTCAACTCATTATATCTGTGAAATGGATAAACCAAGAGACCCTGGGCTGTTCCATTCTCAAGATAGTTACAATATAAAACAACAAAAATATGACATGCTATGCAGCTTTTATTCTGTATGCTGTGAAAATTTCTGCATGGTTGCTACTTTGTAATATTTCTGCTAAGGAATACAGGAAGCCCACTTCCTCCTGCCACAAGTGAAAAAGTTATAATTTTATATTATTGCTGTTAACCATTTTGAGTATAAAAGGAAGTCACCCACCCCAGGTGGGTGATATAAGCAGGTGGGTTCCAAAGGGCTGGATCTTGAAAGATCTTCCTTTTTCCTCTTAAAATAGGGAAGATCTTCACTGTTCAGATTATTGAAGCAAAAAACACCTCAATAGCAAAGGGCTGAGATACCATTGTATAAGATCTGATTTTTTTAACTTAATGGTGCTTTGTGTAGAAAATAAATAGAAGCTTATGAAATATCTTTCTATTGGGGGTGAAGTCAAGATGGCATACCAAGAGGATGCGGAATTCGCATCTCCACACAACTAGGGCACCTACCAGGCACCAGTGGGGGACCACAGACACCTAACGGCACAGGAGGAACCCCCAGTGACTGGGTAGGATGTGGCACCTGGGGGAATGAAGCAGGAGGAGAATTGGAGGCGGGACAGGACCAGTGCTCCTGAGGGGAGGCTATGGGAGGGGAAGGGATGCCACGCCTGAAGGGGGAAATTGGGGGACCACTGGTAGGGCAGAGGGTCAAAAGGGAGCATGGCCAGGTTTCCCTTGCCCACTTGGGCTGCTGGAAGTTTGCTGAGATCCCGGGCTTGATTCTCTGTCCACTGAGGCCCCCTCCAGCTGGGCAGGTCCTGAGGGAGTGGGAGGGAGGGAAGGGGAAGCAAAAGTAAAGGCCAGACCTCTGGGACCAGCATCTCTGAGGGGTGGCTGGGGGAGGGGAGGAGTTCCTACACCCAGCAGGACCCACCCACAGTTAGGGGTCCAGCGGCGACAGGGGAGACCCTGGGGGAGACGGTGGGCAGGGACGTGGAGGAAAGGACGGGAACGTGGCCAGTGCTTTCCCTGTTCACTTAGGCACCGGGAAGCCTGTTGCGCTCCCGGGCCTAATCCTCTGCTCTCGGAGCCTCCCTCCTACTGCGCAGAGCCCAAGTCCCGCCCCTACATCTTCACCCAGGGCCCTATATCTACACTCAGAGACCCGTTCTGAGACCTCCTCCAACACAATGGGCCTAAACCCCACCCACACACCCTCACCCAGGGCCTTGCCTCCAAACTCCAGAACTCCACACACTCTGGAGGCCCTTCTTTGATGTGCTGCCTCTCCCCTTCCATGTGCAGGTCCTAAGCAGAGGCCCCACCCCATGCTCAAACGTCACCCCCATCCACCTAGGTCCCGCCCCATGCTAAACCTCACCCCTGCCTGAGTTCCACAACTGCCTGAACTCAATGCCCCGTAGCCAAGGCTTTTTTTTTTTTTTCCTCTTTTAGATTGGGGTTCTGTTTTACCTTGTTGATTCATTGTTATTGATTCATTTATATTTTTATTTTTTCTAATAAATCCTTTATTTTTCTAATTTTATTTTATACTTTGTTATTGTTCTGTTCCTTTTGGTTTGTTCCCCCCACAAACACCTGTTTTTTTCTTTTTTTCTGTTGTGGTTTTCTTTTACTTTGTTGCAATTGTTTCAATTATATTTTTATTTTTCCTAATATATTTCCTTATCTAATTTTATTTTGTCTTTTATTCTTTGTTATTGTATTGCTCCTTTTTTTTTTTTTTTTTTTTTGCCATGCCACACAGCCTGTGAAACCTTCGTTCCCAGGCTGGAGGTCACTGCTGAGCTCCTGTGGTGGGAGCTCTGAGTCCAAACTGCTGGACTAACAGAGAACCTCAGACCCCAGGGAATATTAATTGTAGTGAGGCCTCCCTGAGTTCCTCACCTCAGCACCAAGATCTGGCTCTATCCAACTGCCTGCAAAATCCAATGCTGGAAGTCTCAGGCCAAACAACCAGTAGGACAGGAATACAGCCCCACCCATCAAAAAAAAAAAAAAAAGAAACGACAAAAAAATATGTTACAGATGAAGAAGCAAGGTAAAAACCTACAAGACCAAAGAAATCAAGATGAAATAGTTGATCTACCTGAAAAAGAATTCAGAGCAATGATAGTAAAGATGATCCAAAATCTTGGAAACAGAATGGAGAAAATGCAAGAAACATTTAACAAGGATCTAGAAGAATTAAAGAGCAAACAAACAATGATGGACAACACAATAAGTGAAATTTAAAATACTCTAGAAGGAATTAATAGCTAATAACTGAGGCAGAAGAGCGGATACATGAGCTGGAAGATAAAATAGTAGAAATAATTACCACAGAGCAGAATAAAGAAAAAAGAATGAAAAGAATTGAGGACAGTCTCAGAGACCTCTGGGACAACATTAAACACACCAACATTTGAATTATAGGGGTCCCAGAAGAAGAAGAGAAAAAGAAAGGGACTGAGAAAATATTTGAGGAGATTATAGTTGAAAACTTCCCTACCATGGGAAAGGAAACAGTAAATCAAGTCCAGGAAGCGCAGAGAGTCCCATACAGGATAAATCCAAGGAGAAACACACCAAGACACATATTAATCAAACTATCAAAAATTAAATACAAAGAAAAAATATTAAAAGCAGCAAGGGAAAAGCAACAAATAACATACAAGGGAATCCTCATAAGGTTAACAGCTGATCTTTCAGCAGAAACTCTGCAAGCCAGAATGTAGTGGCAGGACATGTTTAAAGTGATGAAAGGGAAAAACCTACAACCAAGATTACGCTACCCAGCAAGGATCTCATTCAGATTCGATGGATAAATCAAAAGCTTTACAGCATGCAAAAGCTATGAGAATTCAGCATCACCAAACCAGCCTTACAACAAATGCTAAAGGAAATTCTCGAAGAGGGAAACACAAGAGAAGAAAAAGACCCACAAAAATAAACACAAATGAATTAAGAAAATGGTAATAGGAATGTATATATCAATAATCATCTGGAATGTAAATGGATTAAATGCTCCAAACAAAAGACACAGACTGGCTGAATGGATACAAAAGCAAGACCCTTATATATGCTGTCTACAAGAAACCCACTTCAGATCTAGGGACACATACAGACTGAAAGTGAGGGGATGGAAAAAGATATTCCATGTAAATGGAAATCACAGGAAATCTGGAGTAGCAATACTCATATCAGATAAAATAGACTTTAAAATAAAGACTATTACAAGAGATTAAGAAGGACACTACATAATGATCAAGGGATCAATACAAGAAGAAAACATAACAATTATAAATATTTATGCACCCAACATAGCAGCACTTCAATACAAAAGGGAAATGCTACGAGCCATAAAAGGAGAAATCGACAGTAACACAATAATAGTGGGGGACTTTACACCCCACTTACACCAATAGACAGATCATCGAGACAGAAAATAAATAACGAAACACAAGCTTTAGAAGACACAATACACCAGACAGACTTAATTGATATTTTTAGGACATTCCACCTGAAAGCAGAAGAATACACTTTCTTCTCAAGTGCACATGGAACGTTCTTCAGAATATATCACATTTCGGGTCACAAATCAAACCTTGGAAAATTTAAGAAAATTGAAATCATATCAAGCATCTCTTCTGACCAGAATGCTATGAGATTAGAAATCAATTAAAGGAAAAAAACAGTAAAAAACACAAATTCATGGAGGCTAAACAGTGCACTGCTAAATAACCAAGAGATCACTGAGGAAATCAAAGAGGAAATCAAAAAATTCCTAGAAACAAATAACAACGATAACATGATAATCCAAAACCTATGGGACGCAGCAAAAGCAGTTCAAAGAGGCAAGTTCATAGCAATTCAAGCTCACCTCAAGAAACAAGAAAAATCTCAAATAAACAATCTAACCTTACACATAAAGCAACGAGAAAAAGAAAAAAGGAAACCCAAAATTAGCAGAAGGAAAGAAATCATAAAGATCAGAGCAGAAATAAATGAAATAGAAACAATAGCAAAGATCTATAAAACTAAAAGCTGGTTCTCTGAGAAGATGAACAAAATTGATAAACCTTTAGCGAGACTCATCAAGGAAAAAAGGGAGAGGACTCAAATGAATAAAATTAGAAATGAAAAAGGAGATATTACAACTAGCACTGCAGAAATACAAAAGATCATAAGAGACTACCAAGAGCAACTCTATGCCAATAAAATGGACAACCTGAAAAAAATGGACAAATTCTTGGAAAAGTACAACCTTCCAAGATTGAACCAGGAAGAATCAGAAGATATAAACAAACCAATCACAGGTAATGAAATTGAAACTGTAATTAAAAATCTTCCAACAAACAATAGTCCAGGACTAGATGGCTTCACAGGCGAATTCTATCAAACATTTAGAGAAGAGTTGACACCTCTCCTTCTCAAACTCTTACAAAATATAGCAGAGGGAGGAATACTCCCAAACTTGCCTACAAGGCCTCCATAACCCTGATACCAAAACCAAAGATATCACAAAAAAAAGAAAATTATAGACCAATATCATTGATGAACATAGATGCAAAAATCCTCAACAAAATACTAGCAAACAGAATCCAACAACACATTAAAAGGATCATACACCATGATCAAGTGGGATTTATCCCAGGGAGGCAAGGATTCCTCAATATACACAAAACAATCAATGTTATACACCATACACAAATTAAAGAATAAAAACCATATGATCATCTCAATAGATGCAGAAAAAGTGTTTGACAAAATTCAACATCCATTTATGATAAAAACTCTCCAGAAAGTGGGCATACAGGGAACCTACGTCAAGTAGAGGCACATGCAACAAACCCACAGAAAACATCCTTCTCAATGGTGAAAAACTGAAAGCATTTCCTCTGAGATCAGGAAGAAGACAAGGATGTCCACTCTTGCCACTATTATTCACTATTATTCAACATAGTTTTGGAAGTGCTAGCCACAGCTATCAGAGAAGAAAAAGAAATAAAAGGAATACAAATTGGAAAAGAAGCAAAACTGTCACTGTTTGCCGATGACATGATACTCTACATAGAAAATCCTAAAGAAGGCACCAGAAAACTACTAGATCCAATCAATGAAATTGGTAAGGTTGAAGGATACAAAATTAATGCATAGAAATCTCTTGCATTCCTGTACACTAACAATGAAATATCAGAAAGAGAAATTAAGGAAACAATCCCATTCACCATTGCAACTAAAAGAATAAAATACCTAAGAATAAACCTACCTAAGGAGGTAAAACAACTGTATTCAGAAAACTATAAAACACTGATGAAAGAAATCAAAGATGACACAAACAGATGGAGAGATACACCATGCTCCTGGATTGGAAGAAACAATATTGTGAAAATGACTATACTACCCAAAGCAATCTACATGTTCAATGCAGTCCCTATCAAATCACCAATGGCATTTTTCACAGAGCTAGAACAAGAAATTGTACAATTTGTATGGAAACACAAAAGACCCCAAAGAGCCAAAGCAACCTTGAGAAAGAAAATGGAGCTGGAGGGATCAGCCTCCCTGACTTCAGACTACATTACAAAGCTACAGTAATCAAGACAATATGGTACTGGCACAAAAACCGAAATATAGATCAATGGAACAGGATAGAAAGCCCAGAGATAAACCCACGAACATATGGTCACCTTATCTTTGATAAAGGAGGCAAGAATATACAGTGGAGAAAAGACAGCCTCTTCAATAAATGTTGCTAGGAAAACTGGACAGCTACATGTAAAAGAATGAAATTAGAACACTCCCAACACCATATGCAAAAATAAACTCAAAATGGATTAAAAACCTACATGAAAGGCCAGACGCTATAAAACTCTTAGAGGAAGACATAGGCAGAACACTCTAAGACATAAATCACAGCAAGATCCTTTTTGACCCACCTCCTAGATTAAGGGAAATAAAAACAAAGAATAAACAAATGGAACCTAATGAAACTTAAAAGCTGTTGTACAGCAAAGGAAACCATAAACAAGGCAAAAAGACAACCCTCAGAATGGGAGGAAATATTTGCAAATGAAGCAACTGACAAAAGATTAATCTCCAAAATATACAAGCAGCTTATGCAGCTCAATATCACAAAAACAAACAACCCAGTCCAAAATTGGGCAGAAGATCTAAATAGACATTTCTCCAAAGATGACATACAGATTGCCAACAAATGCATGAAAAGCTGCTCAACATCACTAATCATTAGAGAAATGCAAATCAAAACCACAGTGAGGTATCACCTCACACCGGTCAGAATGGCCCTCATCCAAAAAAATCTACAAACAATAAATGCTGGAGAGGCTGTGAAGAAAAGGAAACCCTCCTGCACTGTTGGTGAGAATGTAAATTGATACAGCTACTATGGAAAACAGTATGGAGGTTCCTTAAAAAACTAAAAATAGAACCACCATATGACCCAACAATCCCACTCCTGGGCATATACCCTGAGAAAACCATAATTCAAAAAGATACATGTACCACAATATTCATTGCAGCACTATTTACAATAGCCAGGACATGGAAACAACCTAAATGTCCATCAACAGATTATTGGATAAAGAAGATGTGGCACATGAATATAATGGAATATTACTCTGCCATAAAAAGGAATGAAATTGAGTTATTTGTAGTGAGGTGGATGGATCTAGAATCTGTCATAGAGAGTGAAGTAAGTCAGAAAGAGAAAAATACTGTATGGTAACACATATATATGGAATTTTAAAAAGCAGTACTGATGAACCTAGTGGCAGGGCAGGAATAAAGACGCAGACGTAGAGAACAGACTTAAGGGTATGGTGGGGGAAGGGGAAGCTGGGACGAAGTGAGAGAGTAGCATTGACGTATATACACTACCAAATGTAAAATGGATGGCCAGTGGGAAGCTGCTGCACAGCACAGGGAGATCAGCTCTGTGCTTTGTGATGACCTAGAGGGGTGGGATGGGGTGGGATAGGGAGGGTGGGAGGAGGTTCAAGAGGGAGGGCACATGGGGATATTTGTATGTATATAGTTGATTCACTTTGTTATACAGCAGAAGCTAACAGAACATTTTAAAGCATTTATACTCCAATAAAGATGTGGGAAAAAAATTATCTTTCTATTGGCTGACTCCTGGAATGCTGACTTTACTCACTCCCTTATACATAGATAAAATTAATTACTGTTGGAAAAAGAAGTTCTTTTAGGAAAAAGGAAAAAGAGGGTCTTTCTTGATCTTCAGCCAAGAATTTCCCTAAACTGAGTAAAAGGGCACAGTATTCAAGGAACTACCACATATTTCTTCTTTACTATAGCTCAGGGTGTATGGAGGGAAGCAGTGGGCAACAATATTTCCTAAGCTTCTGCACAATAGGATTGTAGAAAATCAGTCAAATGCAATGCTCACAGAACTACTATAATTTTGACTGTCAAATACTTTGGGGGTAAAACAACATGACAGTGAACAACTCCAGAAGGAGGAGATGTCACAAAGTGCCATCATGTGAAGCAACTCCACTCTTTCCATCTAACCCATCTATGGTTTTAAAGGAACCAGATATCAACTCCTTTATTTCAGGGTATTGACTTCTCATGCCATTTGACTCCAGCTTTTATATTTCAGCTTACAAATATATCTTCATCAGATGCTGTAATGGTGAAGGGTATCCAGACATAAGAAGCCTAAGAAAGGGCTTTTAAATCACCCAAACTGTCCTTCAAAGGGCATGACTGTTTCAGAGAAAAGGACGCATCATATCCCCTGTTGCTATGTCTCACGGTATCCTGGAGTTTCACACGTTAAAAGCAGGACTACTGGGCTGCAGAATATTAGGAATTTTTGTTGGCAACATGCTATCTCTCATGCTGGGAGCGTAAACTTTAAAAAAATCCAACTAAAGCTACACTGAGAGAGAGGGGCTTAAATAAAATTTAATAACCTCCAGAATTTACAGTAATTTCTTACGTCCTTTCTCAAAAATTTCATCTCATTTTCCAATTCATTGCCATAATTATCCCCATCCCTATGGCAAAAGTGCTGAGGGGGTAGAGGGAATCTAATAAAGTGAGGCAGAAGGAATTTTCAACCTCTACCTTCATCCTGATGGACCTACTCTTACCTTTAATATCTACCTTCTCTAATTAGTCCTTGGCATCCTATGTCACTGCATCTTACATACTGCAAGGGAAAAAATACCTTTATATTGACATTTATTCACAGGGGACTAAAATAGAGACCAAGGTCTGAAAGTTTACGGATCTAACCAAGCTGGCATAACTCCACTAGCTGGATATGAGGACAAAAGAAGGTCGTGGTGCAGATATGTGATCATTTAGAACCATCTTTTTGGATGATATGTGGATGTAGATTTGACGTTTTCTGTTTAAGCTCATTTCCAATTCTGCTTATTAAGATTATACACAGCAGTAGTTTCTTATAAATGTGCCTAGACCCACTAAGCCTTGTTTATGAATCTCACCAGAATGTGGAGAGAGACTATTAGCAGAAGAATATGAACTTGCTCTTTTCTTCTCTTAACTCATTCTCTACCAGCCCCGATCAGAGCACATTACTGCCACCCCATAACACCTAAATGCTAAAACTCAAAACTCACGTTATGAATAACAGCTTTTGGATACCATATTTAGAAAATATTCAGATATGTTGTATGAATAAACCTCTTCCAGCTGGGTCTCAAGAATCCTACTTGAGGCTGAACTTCTTACTGTAGCGTATTCTGCTACCACAAGACCCCGTGCATCTTCAGGGTAAGGAGCAGGGCCATACTGGCTTTTTTCTAACAGAGTTACTATGAAAACTTCTCTCCCAACTGAGGGCATTTAACTAAGACCTGTACTGTTGCCTCACTTTCTTTCTGAAAGGAAGCAGGAAATCAATCACCCATTTCATTGCATTTCAACTATTTGATATCTGCTTTGGGACAACAAAAGAAAAAAATAAGTGGAAGGGGAAAGTGAATACAACTCCACATTTATTTTTAATTTATACCTACAGGCTCATCCTCTGAGTGCCATACCCACATCCAAAAACCTGGGAACATGTCCAGTAGGCATCTTAAATTTAATATGCCTAAATCTAAGTTTATTATATTTAACCTACCAACAGCTCCTTTCCCCTCATAGTATCTATTTCACTGAATTGCATAACCACTTAGCCAGTCAATAAGCCATCTTGTCCCTCTCTTTCCCTTGTTCCTCACATTCAGTTAATCACCAAGTTCTATGAATTCTACCTCATAAATATTTTTCTCAAATATGTTTCCTTTCTCCCCCTCCACAGCAGTTTCCTCAGCATTTCTTATTTGGGTTATTATGATCCTTTCTAACATCTCCAGTCTTACTTTTCTCTCATCTGTTCTCCACGCAACAGCCCGTGTTCTATGTCAAGTGCAAATCTCAAGTTGAGATGCCTCAGTGGTTCCTCTCAACTAGGGATAAAAACTCTCTCATTCATTTATTCAACCAATATTTGATGAGTGTGTACACAAAGCCAAACATTGTCCTAGGAAACAGTGAGTAAAAGGAAGTACAGTCTGCTCTCATGGGCTTACGGTCTCTTGGGGGGGGGGGCGGGGGGGGATGGAGGATGGAGATATTGATCATCACGGATTCTGCGCAAAACTACAAACTGGAGTGTTATGATGAAAAAGAGTCTGTGTTCTGAAAGCAGAGAGCAGAAAAGCCTGATGTACTCTGGAGAATGAGAGAGTAAAGTGAGAAAAGAAGAGGAACGTAGGACAGCTTTGGAGAAGTTCAACATTCAAGGGCTGGGTGTATGGACTCACAGGCAACCTGAGAAGAACCAGTCAGGGGCATCACATGGTGTCACAGATGTGACAAGGAAGGGAGTATTTCAAGAAGAATCATCCTCTGAATGGATGATCACTTTGACCTGCTCTCTCAGACATCAGAAACTTTGTCCACAGCAGGACAGGGTTCTCATAGTGCAGGGCTCTCTGGGAGCAACAGTGGTTCCTCCCTGGAATGCTGACATCTTGGGGACACACCTTCCCTGTACAGGTTCAGAGAAGGGGTTTTGGGGTCAGACAGATATGGGTTTAATCCCAGCTCTTCTCTGAGCCTCAGTTTCCTCATCTGTAAAACTAGAATAATTTTAACACCTACCTCACATTGTTTTATGAGTGTAAAATTGTAGAACTCCATGTAGAATATTTAGCACAGTTCTTAACTAGTAAGTAGAAGAGCAAATGGTCATTACATGTTAGTTATTATTGGTGTCACTTGTATTGGTTTCCTGTGGCTGCCATAACAAATTGCCATAAAGTTGGCAGCTAAAACCAGCACAGATTTTTTTCTCTTATGGTTTTGGAGGCCAGCAGTTTCCAAAATGGGTTTTGATGTGCTGAAGTCAAGGTGTTGGTAGGCTACACACTCTCTAGATGCTCTAGAGGAGAATCTATTTCAGTATCTTCTCCAGCTTCTAGTGACTGGCTGTGTTTCTAGGTTTGTACCTACATCCTCCATCTCTAAAGCCAACGGTGTAACATCCCTTTCTGACTCTGCTTCTCTCTGCTTCCTTCACACGGTCTTCTCTTCTGTCAAATCTCCTTTTGCCTGCTTCTTAAGGTCACGGTGATTATATTTAAGGTCCACCTGGATAATCCAAGATAATCTTCTATTCTCAAGATCCTTAATCACATCTACAAAGTCTATTTAGCCATATAAGGTAACATTCACAATTCCAGCGATTAGGGCCTGGATAATTAGGGGAGTCATTATTCACCCTACCACATTATTATTATTATTATTGTACTTGATGGAGCAAAATGGAAATTATATATAAACTAAATACCCAATCAAAGTATAGATATCTCTGCAAAACTCATAGTGCTTATGATCTATTGCAGCAAAGAATCCTTATATCTCAAGCTTCTACTAAGGCTATACACTTGATGAGAGAAGGACTACAGGACTACTAGCTTCCTCCCACTTAACTCGTAAGAGAAAGAATCTGTTATGGTTTCCTAGAAACAAGCTGAGTCCGATATATTTTCTGAGGATCAGTGGAAGTGCTCAGGACGGTCAGGTAGCCCACCTTACAGAACGTAGCTGTTATTACTGATTCTCTGTATGACATGGTCAGACAGGGTTGTATTCTCTCTCTTCCACCCTGCAAAGTCACAGCAAGATCTATCGGTGCCTAAAATTGTCATCAAGGGGAAAATGGGAAACATTAGGTTTCTTTCAGACCTAGGTGTCTCTCCTTGTTACCTTGCTCTACTGAAAGAAATAGAAAAGGGGCTTGCTATCATGTTAGGGATTGTTGCCAGGTCTCTATGTATGACATTTGTTCCAAATTTACTGATTTGTTCTCCAACCAACATGGCTTCTTTGATAGAGGTATAGTTGGATTGGGAAAAAATACTGAAGCTTAACAAAAATCAATAAAAGAAATTCTAATTGCAAAAAAATTTGCAAAGTGAATTTCTTCTAAGCATAAGTCGAGAGGATTTTACACAAAGATTCTCATATGTCAATTTTTCCTTATACCTCAACGTCAAAAAAATCTAACAAACAAGGAGGGAAACTGTACAGTTCTGAATGTCAAAGGAAGTCTGGACAACTTACTTCCTCGTGATTTGTAGACTATCATTTGCCCAAATCATAGGCTCCAAGATCAGAGATACTGACATAAGAGATAATAGGAATAAGTAATGATGTCAATGGTGTGAGAGAAAGAGACACAGAGACAGAGACAGACAGAGAGGTGGAGATTAAATAGCAAATGTTTTTAAAAACTGGGCTATTAAATAGCAAATGTTTTTAAAAACTGTTTTCTTCCCAAATGATTTAGTGAATCCTATAATTGTGATTAAAGCAGAAAACAGAGGAGGAGATCAGAATTAGCTGCCAAAGTGTTTTTCTTCCAATCTAGACAACACAGATACAGCAGACTATTAATACAACTTAACACTATACAATGCTTTTTTTATGAGAATCTCAAATATCTTCACAAATAAGTGTGGCTGTCTTCATTATGTGAGAAGTAAAACAGTGAGTGAATAATTTAGTATGTGGTCCATGTGCAGCTGAATTAGGACTGGGCCCCTGTCTTGAGTTTTGAAACAAAGTTAGATCTATCCAGAGCAGCATCTGGCATTTGTCCTCATCTCTTTTCTCAGGGAGGAGCACAGGGAAAGTTCAGCACCAGGTCATAGGGATGTAGGGAAAGTTCACCCAACTCAGCGCAACAAGATCAGAGTAGAAAAAAAGGATGCTTCGCCTCATACTATTAAACCATTGCACTTTACTTCTGAACACTACCCTGCTCTGCTCATTCTGATTTCAAAGACGAAACCTTGGGGAAGGAGCTTTACAAGTTTATCAAAAGTATCATGGGATATAATTAACAAAGAACATATATTCTTCCTGGGTCAGCCATTCACATAATACCCCAAAGCTCGGGGATGGTGGCACTCAAGGAAGATAAGGTTCAGGCCCTAAACAGTTGGCGTCCCCTGAGCTATGCAATGCTTCATTCCAGCTCTCCAGGTTGGGTCTTTATGGACATAGTTGTCTGGAAGGTGGAATGTTCAAGAAATTCTTGAAAGGTCACCAAAGAGGAGAAATGGGTACCAAGCCTCTTACTTGCCTAGGAACCTGCAGGTTCCATAGAAGTGCCCCTGAATAAGGAGCAAGTTATCATCTCCAAGTGTGTTATTAAATTATTAAACCCAACTATAATTACTATAGCTAATAAAGTGCTGGTGCAGAGCACAGTCTCAGTACTAATTGTGTGGCAGGATGATTAAAAGCAGGCTGCAATAATTATTCCAATCCATCTTCAGAGATGGAATCAAAGCTCTAACAATCAAATCAATCAATTAGTGCAGAAGGCTACTAAGGGAGAAAAAAAAGGAACAACAAATTTTAACAACAAAGAAATAAATCCCAAATAATCATGCTACTTCATTATAGAAAAAAAAAATGGGATGATATCTATTACTCCTGCTCAATGTGGAGGGACATCTGATTTCTGTCAGGTTTTGTGGCATCTCAATAAATACCCAGGACTCAAATGATACTTTTAAGAATAATGTGATAGCAGGGTATCTCTTTCGTCAATAAGTCCCAGGCTCCAGTCACTTTCCTCTGTTAAGTACCTAAACAACCATGGGTAACGAAAAACCACCCTAGAAAAAACCCAGAGCAGGTCCTGAGTGGTTCTCTTTATGGTATTTTACCATTTCCAAAGCACTTTGCCAACATTATCTAAAGTTTTCTTTCTCGATAAGTGTAAAATGAGGTGGAACAGATATTTTTAATTAATCTATTTTACAGTGAGACACATTGAGGTTCAGAGAAGTGACTTTCCCAAGGTCACCTGGGGTGAAACAAACAGAGATGGGGCCATGTGTCTTTCTCCCTCAATCACTCTACCCTGCATGGGGGATGGTGCTACTGAAGTTCAGAAGGAAGGATTTAAATAACCCTTAAAGTCCCCTTCCCCCTGAAGGTATCTGCAAGACTGAGGTCATGAGGGGGAGATTGGGAGTGGGCCCAGGGAGCACTCAGGGGAGATCTATGAGGTGTACGTTTACCCCTGAGCGGGCTATAATGGTCTTAAAATGAGACCTCTTGGGGCTGCTCTAGATGTGACTGGAGCCTCCAGGTCCAGGCGGCTTTTGCTTCTCAGATTGCCCCAGAAGTGATCTTGACAGTACCTCTGAGTTGTTTCTGTTGTATTGTTCACTAGCAACATCTGCTTATACCCTGATCCAGCACTTAGAACATGCCAGGTACTACGTTAAGTGTATTGTATAAGTTATCTCAAGTTAATTCCCAGAACTATATCTGCAGGTGGGTACTACTGCTCCCTCTTCCCTTTTAAAAAAAACCTTAACATCAGAAAAGTTAACTTGCACAAAGTCACAGAGCAATTAAGTGGCAGAGCCGAGCCTCACACTCAAATTTCTGGCCCTGCGCTGACCTGTTTCTCACTTGGCACTATGCCACCAACATTTCGGTTGTGCAGTAATTAGCTGTATATAATCTAAAAAACATTAACATTCCCCATTGGTCTCACCTTCCAAACATTTCTAACGACTATTCATTTTGATATCACTCATCAAACAAAATAGTGGGTATAGAAAAGATGAATCAAAATTTCTCTTGGGTAGTTATAAAGTCAACACATAGTTTTTTAAAAAATTGAAGTTTTTAAATGATATCAGAAAGAAGATATGTCATGGGTCCCCAAGACCACTGCCAGGTCCAACAATTTGCTAGGACTCAGAGGACTCAGCATGGAGTTCTGCTTGCTGCTATGATTTCTTACAGCAAAAGGATACAAAACAAAATTAGAAAAGAGAAAATGTACGTGGGGCGAGGTCCAGAGAAAACCACGTACAATCTTCTAAGATCCTCTCCCAGTGGAGTGTTGACAATTCCTTCAGCAACAAACCGTGGCAACACATGTGAAATGCTGTTCATCAGGGAAGCTCCCTCTACTGAGCCGGTATCAAGATTCCTGACTCCCGGAAGGCACACATGCATCCTACACAAGCCACAACATTTTCACAAAGAGGTGAGGCACAGTGAGGTTTTCTTATCAGGAAATTATGGGAATCTAAAATCTGAGTTCCTAGGCTCCAGCCAACGACCAATCTTGTAAGCAGGCCTTTCATAGGATAGCAATCTCAGGACTGCTAACGCTAACTCTCTTCTGCACAGGTTAGGTTTGTCATGTTTTTCATTTTACTTCCTCT
Organism: Stenella coeruleoalba; assembly: GCF_951394435.1. NCBI lineage: Eukaryota > Metazoa > Chordata > Mammalia > Artiodactyla > Delphinidae > Stenella > Stenella coeruleoalba. The sequence continues at coordinate 86,874,748 of NC_137150.1, forward strand.
CCATCCTTCTGCCCTTCCTTCTTTCCCTCCTCCTATTCACAAAACTGGAAATCAAGACTCCTGTGACCCATTTTAGCTAATGCCACAGGGGCAGTCAGTGATGCGTTTTCATCTTGCGTCTCCTGGTTGACTCGCTGCCTGTCTTACAAAGGGCTGCTCAGCCTTCGTTCTGAGAATCAAGCTCTCTGGGGTCTCAACCTCATCATTTCTTTCATCAGGGTATCTTCTAGGCTTTTGAGGAATCCTATTTTGGAGCTTCTAACCCAGGTATCTCTCTGTGTGGGAAGAAGAACTATTTTGTACCTGCCTTTGATGGCTCACAGGACTCACTGTCGCCTCCACAATGAGCTCCAAGGAATTCAGGGCTGCTCCTGCAGGGAGTCCAAACGCTCATTTTCTCTTGCAAAACTATCGGGCCCTTCTACGGCCTTACTAAGAAGCACTAGGTGGCCGCTCTGCATTAGCCGTTTAAAACACGTTCAGAGAAGGCAAGAAATGTGGCCTCCAGGGAGGAGCAGGGATATGAAGGCAAAGTACAGACTGAAGGTCAAAGAAGAATGAGAGAAAGCAGCTTAAAGAAAGGGAAGAAAAGAGAGCCAAAGGCAGTCTCGGTTTAGAGCGACAACAGGTCAGAGAAGACTCTGAGCTGAAAAATCCAAAAGGCACAAAATAGAGAATTTCTGTGTTATGGAGAAATACATTGTGTGGAGGTTTTAAAAGAAATCCAACATTTCCTCACAACTCTGCCTTCATTAAACATTTCATGTGTCCAATCAGTTTAATTATTCTGGGTAGGAGGAATAAATGAACATGTAAGGCATTATTTACTTATAAACCTATTAATAACAACAACACTCCACACAAATACTAACCAATTATTGGCCAGTTGTTTGAGTTGAAATACATTTTTCTTTATCTTCAGTCCAATTTGCTTTGCATATATCTACTCTATGGGTACTGAAAATTGCAGTTTTGTTTTGCATTGTTTTGTTTCATGAGAGGGATTCACTACTTAATCCTGCAAAACAATATCCTTACTCTCAGTACTGCTCCCTCACTCTCTCCTTTCGTCCTCAGGATCTGTTCCTTGCCACTTTTTTTTTTTTTAGTTTTATTTATTTATTTTTTATACAGCAGGTTCTTATTAGTTATCTATTTTATACTTACTAGTGTATAATGTCAATCACAACGTCCTAATTCATCCCACCCAAACGCCCCACCCCCACTTTCCCCCTTGGTGTCCATACGTTTGTTCTCTACATCTGTGTCTCTATTTCTGCCTTGCAAACCAGTTCATCTGTACCATTTTTCTAGATTCCACATATACGCATTAATATACGATATTTGTTTTTCTCTTTCTGATTTACTTCACTCTGTATGATAGTCTCTAAGTCCATCCACCTCTCTAGAAGTGATCCAATTTCATTCCTTTTTATGGCTGAGTAATATTCCATTGTATATATGTACCACATCTTATTTATCCATTCCGTTGTCGATAGGCGTTTAGCTTGCTTCTATGACCTGGCTATTGTAAATAGAGCTGCAATGAACATTGCAGTGCATGTGTGTTTTTTTTTTTTAATGAAAACTTCTTTCTTTATTTATTTTTGGCTGTGTTGGGTCCTTGTTTCTGTGTGAGGGCTTTCTCTAGTTGCGGCGAGTGGGGGCCACTCTTCATTGTGGTGCGCGGGCCTCTCACTGTCACGGTCCCCGCTCCATTGCGGACCACAAGCTCCAGACGCGCAGGCTCAGTAGTTGTGGCTCACAGGCCTAGTCACTCCGCAGCATGTGGGATCCTCCCAGACCAGGGCTCGAACCCGTGTCACCTGCATTGGCAGGCAGATTCTCAACCACTGCGCCACCAGGGAAGCCCGCATGTGTCTTTTTGAATTATGGTTTTCTCTGGGTATATGCCCAGTAGTGGGATTGCTAGGTCAAATGGTATTTCTATTTTTAGTTTTTTAAGGAACCTCCATACTGTTCTCCATAGTGGCTCTATCAATTTACGTTCCCATCAACAGTGCAAGAGGGATCCCTTTTCTCCACACCCCCTCCAGCATTTGTTGTTTGTAGATTTTCTGATGATGCGCATTCTAAATGTTGTGAGGTGATACCTCATTGTAGTTTTGGTTTGCATTTCTCTAATAATTAGTGATGTTAAGCATCTATTCATGTGCCTCTTGTTCATCTGTACATCTTCTTTGGAGAACTGTCTATTTAGGTCATCTGCCCATTTTTTGATTGGGTTGTTTTTTTAATATTGAGCTACATGAGTTGTTTATATATTTTGGAGATTAATTCTTTGTCCGTTGCTTCATTTGCAAATATTTTCTCCTATTCTGAGGGTGGTCTTTCGTCTTGTTTACAGCTTCCTTTGCTGTGCAAAAGCTTTTAAGTTTCATTAGGTCCCATTTGTTTATTTTTGTTTTTATTTCCATAGCTCTATGAGGTGGGTCAAAAGAGATCTTTCTGTGATTTATGTCAAAGAGTGTTCTTCCCGGGACTTCCCTGTTGGTGCAGTGGAAGAATCTGCCTGCCAATGCAGGGGACATGGGTTTGAGCCCTGGTCCAGGAAGATCCCACATGCCACAAAGCAACTAAGCCCATGTGCTACAGCTACTGAGCCTGCGCTCTAGAGCCCATGAGCCACAGCTACTGAGCCCTCATGCCACAACAACTGAAGCCCATGCACCTAAAGCCCTTGCTCCGCAACAAGAGAAGCCACGACAATGAGAATCCCATGCACCACATCAAAGAGTTGCCCCCGCTTGCCACAGCTGGAGAAAGCCCACATGCAGCAATGAAGACCCAATGCAGCCAAAAATAAATAAACAAATAAATAAATTTATTTAAAAAAAGAAGAGTGTTCTTCCTATATTTTCCTCTAAGAGTTTTATAGTATCTGGTCTTACACTTAGGTCTCTAATCCATTTTGGGTTTCTTTTTGTGTATGGTGTTAGGGAGTGTTCTAATTTAATTCTTTTACATGTAGCTGTCCAGTTTTCCCAGCACCACTTACTGAAGAGACTGTCCTTTCTCCATTGTATATCCTTGCCTCCTCTGTCATAGATTAGTTGACCATAGGTGCGTGGGTTTATCTCTGGGCTTTCTATCCTGTTCCATTGATATATATTTCTGTTTTTGTGCCAGTACCACACTGTCTTGATTACTGTAGCTTTGTAGTATAGTCTGAAGTCAGGGACTCTGATTCCTCCAGCTCCATTTTTTTCCCTCAAGATTGCTTTGGCTATTTGGGGTCTTTTGTGTCTCCATACAAATTTTAAGATTTTTTGTTCTAGTTCTGTAAAAAATGCCATTGATAATTTGATAGGGATTGCATTGAATCTGTAGATTGCTTTGGGTAGTACAGTCATTTTCACAATAATTATCCTTCCAATCCAAGAACATGGTATATCTCTCCATCTGTGTGTGTCATCTTTGATTTTTTTCATCACTGTTTTATATTTTTCTGAGTACAGGTCTTTTACCTCCTTAGGTAGGTTTATTCCTAGGTATTTTATTCTTTTAGTTGCAATAGAGAATGGGATTGTTTCCTTAATTTTGTTTTCTGATCTTTCGTTGTTAGTGCATAGGAATGCAAGAGATTTCTGTGCATTAATTTTGTATCCTGCAACTTTACCAAATTCAATTGATTAGCTCTAGTAGTATTCTGGTGGCATCTTTAGCATTATCTATGTATAGTATCATATCATCTGCAAACAGTGACAGCTTTACTTCTTTTCCAATTTGGATTCTTTTCATTTCTTTTTCTTCTCTGATTGCTGCAGCTAGGACTTCCAAAGCTACGTTGAATAAGAGTGGCAAGAGTGAATATCTTTGTCTTGTTCCTGATCTTAGAAGAAATGCTTTTAGTTTTCACCATGGAGAATGATGATTTCTGTGCATTTGTCATACACAGACTCTATTATGTTGAGGTAGGTTCCCTCTATGCCCACCTTCTGGAGAGTTTTTATCATAAATGGGTGTTGGATTTTTCAAAGCTTTTTCTGCATCTATTGAGATGATCATATGGTTTTTATTGTTCAATTTGTTAATATGGTGTATCACATCCATTGATTTGAGTATATTGAAGAATCCTTGCATCCCTGGGATAAATCCAACTTGATCATGGTGTATGATCCTTTTAATGTGTTTTTGGATTCTGTTTGCTAGTATTTTGTTGAGGATTTTTGCATCTATATTCAGCAGTGATACTGGTCTGTAATTTTCTTTTTTTGTAGTATCTTTGTCTAGTTTTGGTATCAGGGTGAGGGTGGCCTCGTAGAATGACTTTGGGAGTGTTCCTTCCTCTGCAATTTTCTGGAAGAGTTTGAGAAGGATGGGTGTTAGCTCTTCTCTAAATGTTTCATAGAATTTATCCTGTGAAGCCGTCTGGTCCTGGACTTTTGTTTGTTGGAAGATTTTTAATCACAGTTTCAATTTCATTACTTGTGATTGTTCTGTTCATATTTTCTAGTTCTTCCTGGTTCAGGCTTGGAAGATTATACCTTTCTAAGAATTTGTCCATTTCTTCCAGGTTGACCATTTTATTGGCATAGAGTTGTTTGTAGTAGTCTCTTTGAATGCTTTGTATTTCTGCGGTGTCTGTTTTAACTTCTCCTTTTTCATTTCTAATTTTATTGATTTGAGTCCTCTCCCTCTTTTTCTTGATGAGTCTGGCCAAAGGTTTATCAATTTTGTTTATCTTCTCAAAGAACTAGCTTTTAGTTTTATTGATCTTTGCTATTGTTTTCTTTGTTTCTATTCATTTATTTCTTCTCTGATCTTTATGATTTCTTTCCTTCGACTAACTTTGGGTTTTGTTTGTTCTTCTTTCTCTAGTTCCTTAGGTGTAAGGTTAGATTATTTATTTGAGATGTTTCTTGTTTCTTGAGGTATGACTGTATTGCTATAAACTTCCCTCTTAGAACTGCTTTTGCTGCATCCCATAGGTTTTGGATCGCCGTGTTTCCATTGTTATTTGTCTCTATGTATTTTTTTATTTCCTCTTTAATTTCTTCAATGATCTCTTGGTTATTTAGTACCGTATTGTTTAGCCTCCATGTGTTTTTGTTTTCAATGTTTTTTCCCCTGTAATTTATTTCTAGTCTCATAGCCTTGTGGTCAGAAAAGATGCTTGATATGATTTCAATTTTCTTAAATTTACCAAGGCTTGATTTGTGACCCGAGATGTGACCATCCTGGAGAATGTTCCATGTGCACTTGAGAAGAAAGTGTAATCTGCTGTTTTCAGATGGAATGTCATAAATATCAATTAAATCTATTTGGTCTATTGTGTCATTTAAAGCTTGTGTTTCCTTATTAATTTTCCATCTGGATGATCTGTCCATTTGTGTAAGTGAGATGTTAGTGTCCCCCACTAATAGTGTGTTACTGTCGGTTTCCTCTTTTATAGCTGTTAGCATTTGCCTTATGCATTGAGGTGTTCCTATGTTGGATGCACATATATTTATAATTGTTATATCTTCTTCTTGGATTGATCCCTTGATCATTATGTAGTGTCCTTCCTTGTCACCTGTAACATTCTTTATTTTAAAGTCTATTTTACCTAATAAAAGTATTGCTACTCCAGCTTCCTTCTGATTTCCATTTGCATGGAATATCTTTTTCCATCCCCTCACTTCCAGTCTGTATGTGTCCCTAGGTCTGAAGTGGGTCTCTTGTAGAAAGCATATATATAGGTCTTGTTTTTGTATCCATTCATTGAGCCTGTGTCTTTTGGCTGGAGCATTTAATCCATTCACATTTAAAGTAATTATCGATATGTATGTTCCTATGACCATTTTCTTAATAGTTTTGGGTTTGTTTTTGTAGGTCCTTTTCTTATGTTTCCCACTTAGAGAAGTTTCTTTAGCATTTGTTGTAGAGCTGGTTTGGTGATGCTGAATTCTCGTAGCTTTTGCTTGTCTGTAAAGCTTTTGATTTCTTCATCGAATCTGAATGAGATCCTTGCTGGGTAATCTTGGTTGTAGGTTCTTCCCTCTCATCACTTTAAATATATTGTGCCACTCCCTTCTGGCTTGTAGAGTTTCTGCTGAGAAATCAGCTCAGCAGAGTTCCCTTCTATGTTATTTGTCATTTTTCCCTTGTTGCTTTTAATAATTTTTGTCTTTAATTTTTGTCAATTTGATTATTATGTGTCTTGGCATGTTTCTTCTTGGGTTTATCCTGCCTGAGACTCTCTGTGCTTCCTATACTTGGGTTGCTATTTCCTTTCCCATGTTAGGGAATTTTTTGACTATAATCTCTTAAATATTTTCTCAGGTCCTTTCTCTCTCTCTTCTCCTTCTGGGACCCCTATAATGTGAATGTTGATCCATTTAATGTTGTCCCAGAGGTCTCTTAGGCTGTCTTGATTTTTTTTTCTGTATTCTGTTCCACGACAGTGAATTCCAACATTCTGTCTTCCAGGTCACTTACCCATTCTTCTGTCTCAGTTATTCTGCTATTGATTCCCTCTAGTGTATTTTTCATTTCAGTTATTGTATTGTTCATCTCTGTTTGTTCTTTAATTCTTCTAGGTCTTTGTTAAACATTTCTTACATCTTCTCGATCTTTGCCTCCATTCTTTTTCCAAGGTCCTGGATCATCATCACTATGATTATTCTGAATTCTTTTTCTGGAAGGTTGCCCATCTTCACTTCATTTAGTTGTTTTTCTGGGGTTTTATCTTTTTCCTTCATCTGGTACCTGGTCCTCTGCCTTTTCATTTTGTCTGTCTTTCTGTGAATGTGGTTTTTGTTCCACAGGCTGAAGGACTGTAGTTCTCTTGCTTCTGCTATCTGCCCTCTGGTGGATGAAGCTATCTACGAGGTTTGTGCAAGCTTCCTGACTGGGGGGACTTGTGGTGGGTACAGCTGGGTGTTGCTCTGGTGAGCGGGGCTCAGTAAAACTTTAATCCACTTGTCTGCTGATGGGTGGGGCTGAGTTCCTTCCCTGTTGGTTGTTTGGCCTGAAGCGACCCAGCACTGGAGCCTACAGGCCCTTTGGTGGGGCTAATGTCAGACTCTGAGAGAGCTCACACCAAGGAGTACTTCCCAGAACTTCTGCTGCCAGTGTCCTTGTCTCCGTGGTGAGCCACAGCTGCCCCCGCCTCTGCAGGGGACCCTCCAACACTAGCAGGTAGGTCTGGTTCAGTCTCCTATGGGGTCACTGCTCCTTCCCCTGAGTCTTGATGCACACACTACTTTTTGTGTGCCCTCCAAAAGGGGAGTCTCTGTTTCCCCCAGACCCGTCGAAGTCCTGTAGTCAAATCTCACTAGGCTTCAAAGTCTGATTCTCTGGGAATTCCTCCTCCCAGTGCCAGACCCCTGGGTTGGGAAGCCTGACTCAGAACCTTCACTCCTCTGGGTGGACTTCTGTGGTATAAGTGTTCTCCAGTTTGTGAGTCACCCATCCAGCAGTTATGGGAATTGATTTTATTGTGATTGCACCCCCTCCTACCATCTCATTGCGGCTTCTCCTTTGTCTTTGCATGTGGGGTATCTTTTTTGGTGAGTTCCAGTGTCTTCCTATCAATGACTGTTCAGCAGTTAGTTGTGATTCCAGTGCTCTCGCAAGAGGGAGTGAGCGCACATCCTTCTACTCTGCCATCATGAACCAATCTCCCTTGCCACCTCTTTTATCCTACTCCTTTTGTTCCTCCTTGCCCTTCCCTTGAGTCCAAAGCTCCTAGAGAACCTGGTGACTCCTGCTTTGTCCTCCTGTCCAGCCATGTCCCATGTCCCTAAATCCTTGAAATAAATGACATATCTTCATTAGCTTCTGTAGCTTATGCCCTTGTTGGAAATATTCTGTTCCAAACAGGGCTAGGAGCCCCTGTGAAACCAGGCAACTGTTCAGCTGTGCCCACCATCACCCATCTTGGATGATCATCTTGGATGCACCATGGAGGGTTTGTTGTTATTGTTGTTTTTTTTTGTAATTTAGCATTGGTGTTGTCATGAGAAAACAACCATCAAAACTGTGTTTCAAGATTTTTCCTGTTTTGTTACATGCTTAAAGAGCATTCAGAGGCAAAAGGCCAGGAGCCAAGAGTGGGTACCAAGGGAGCTGAAGGCTGCTGATCTAGTTCAAGGGGACAGAGACGAAATTTTAGAAGTGATATGCAAAATAACAACCATCCCAGAGTGAAATTTAAAAAGAAGGACTCTAACTGGCTGTTTCATGCAGCAGCCAGGCTCTCTCCTGTTCTTTGGTAGTGAGCTTATTGGATTACAATGCTTCTTTTTTTGTGAGCAGTTTTGACCCATGAGGAGGAAAGGCAGAAATAAAGAAGGGAAGAGCCAGTATTTTGATGTCTGTACACAAAGGAAAATGGAGCTGCCTCATTCTGATGAGGAAGCTGTTAAACGAAGACTGCTTCAGGGTTTTTTAAACTCAGAGACACATTTAGCCCAGAAAGGGGTGAAGCAAACCGGTCTGCTGGAAATGGCAGTGCCAATGGAGGCCATGCATTCTGCCCTCTCCCGCTGCTCAGCTTTTCCCCAGAGTTCCTGAGGCTAAGAAAAGAGTCACTTTGCTTCCCGAGATCAGATAACAAGTGACAAAAATGCTTAATTCCATTAACTCTACACATAAGTATCAGGGCCTTTCATGGATTATCTGTTTTCTAAACTCTGAAGATTTATATCATTCATAAAGATTATGAAATAGCAAAATTTAAGCTGATGCTGTGTATCTATCTGTATTCCCAATTAGAACTGACAAAATTCTAAACCTAGCTGATAATCAGAATCACTGGGAAGTTTTAATAAATAGACATTCCTGGACTCACCTCTAGAGATTCTTATCCAGTACATCTCATATCTGTGTTTTTAAAAACCTATGCTATTAACTTTGGTGTTAAATCAGGTTTGGAATTCCCAGACCTGAATATCACTACTAGTAGTCCAAATTACCAGAACTTCAGGTATGGTTTATAACAGAGCTTCTCAAATTAATATGTGTATCAATCATCCAGGGATCTTGTTAAAATGTAGATTCTGGTATTATTGGGTAGAGAAAGAGATTCTGCATTTCTAACAAGCTTCAAGGGGAGGCTGGTGCTGCTGATCTGTAACTACACTTTGAGGGCAACTGTGATAAACTAAGCCTCAAAATCTCAGTGGCTGGACACACTGAATGTTTACTTCTCACTCATGGAAAGCCCAATATGGATTGGATGGTCCTCCTCCCTCTCATAGCTGTTTCCTTTTGGTAGTTTTGGCCTCCAAAATTACCAGAGTAGGAGATGAAAGGGATGGAGCTGGCAGTATGGCTTTTAAATGCCTCTATCTAGAAGTAACGCATGACATATGCCAGGCATGTGGCCCCAATTCAACTGCAAGGAAGGGCTGGGAAATGCAGAGAAGTACCTGGAAATTGGTGAGCAATAGTGACCTCTGCACAAGAGTCTATGTTGGACCTGAATCAATTAACAAATTTCAATATCTATTGGATAAATTGTTTTAACTTTTTTTTGCTAGTTCTGTTTTAATCTAAACTATATTATTCAATCATAATTAAAACTACCTCTTTGATTCACTTTGATCCACAGAGAGATTATCTTATCAGATATCTGAAGCCCAGGAAATGCCATGATAATATGTTCCATTATTGCATCATACATAAAATTATATTGTGTTTAATTATAACATCTGCCTTCAGTAACATTTTTTATAAAATGAAAACATATAAAATCAGCAAATTTCCAGTCAGTGTATCATGGGATAATGGCGGGCTTGTTCAGAGACTTACAAATCCAGATAGCAGGTAAATGGCATCATCAATGCAACACGATTCTCCTCAACAACGCTGTCCAGCTTGGACCTCTCCACTCCGTTGTATACTCAGCTGTTTCCATCCTTTCTTGACAATAATACTCAGACGTCGTTTTAGCTCTCCTGCCACAGGTAAGTGTTACTTAACTTTGTTGAGTCTCAATATCACCATGTGTAAAATGGGAATTAAAAAACATGCCTCATAGGGTTGTTGTAATGACAAAATAGTCACTCAATTAATATTCTCCTCCCAGAAACAGATTATGAAGAAAATCTAAAATAATAAAAAGTAGGAGAAAGTATGGATTTGAGTATATTTAGGGGATCTTCTCTGAATTTTATCATGCCTTGTTTTCATGAGTCAATGTTTATGAATATAATAAATATAGGAAATGTTGAGACTGCTGTGAAATCTACCTGGACATTCATGGAGCCGGGGACACCCCGTGGTGAGCAGAAGATCAGTTCTAATGGAATAGACACTCTCTCAAGTGCCCCATCTGTAGTATGATTCTATGATAAATACATTATTTTGAGTACATGTTCTCACTTTTTTCCTCCAAAGCTTGAGACTGTTTTTACACAAGCACAGTAACTCTTCTTATTTTGCTCTCCAAAGCTTATAACAGCAGCTCTATAGGAAGTTGATTCTCAACATATATTTATTGATTATGAGCTATGTTATTTTGGATGAACATTCTATCTGACTTCTCTATGACAGATGTTTTTAACTTTTGGGAGATCACAGAATAAGAATTAAAATAAAAAAACTATAAGCCACTCTCCCCTAGAAAAATTCACATTGTCTGCACAGATAACTTTTTATGTATAATTTTAGGAGGTTCATAAACCTCCAAAGCCGTGTATGGATTCCCTACTCCCTAGTAACAGCATTATGTTAACTTTCTAAAATTTACCAATAAATGATATTAACATGCAGGAAATACAACAGTGTTTCCTATAAAATGAAGCAAGTAGGGAGATGACTAGAAAGACTAAGGAAATCCCATGACAATACGCTACCTCTTCTACTTTCCCAGACTTCTGGCCCCTGATACACTTTCCCGAAGAAGGAGTTTTGCTGTTTCCATCACCTCTTCTGTGAAGCGTTCCCTTATGCTACCAAATAACGTTCATCTTTCCCCCATTATGTATATATCTCCTCAAGAGAGTCAGCACTGTGGGGCAATGGCTTATCCGTTTCTACATCCTCAGCGTCTAGTCCAGCAGATGGTACACAGCGAGCCCTGAGTAAGTATCTGTTTAACTGTGCTAAAGGGTATGCCACATTGATCTATTCTTGTCTGTACTGAAGGCAACTCCACAGTCTATCAGGAGCAGAATCAGCAGAACATTCCTGACAAACCACCTCACCAGCCCCTCTCCTTCCAGGTCATGCCTGACTCAGCACAGGACAAATATTAGTCAAATTAAATTAAATTTCATTTAATATATTTGTCATAGTTCTTCTGACAAAGAAGTTACTTACACAGTATTCTAAAACAAAAGACATATTCTTGAAACTTGAATTAAAGCTGGAGTGAGCAGAAAGAAGCAGCACTACACAGAGAGCCAAACCCAGTTCTGTAATGGAGGCCCTGTGGTTGAGGTTTCCTATTTCTCTCAAAAGCTTGGAGTCAAGTTTTGTTTGGCATAGGAATGCCACTATTGATCTCAGGAGGGGACTCATCAGAAATCAGAAAGAGAAACAGACTGTTGGATTTGGCGTCAAATGATCAGTAAAAAATACAAAAGACCCAGTTAAATTTGCATTTTAGGTTACATAACAAATAACTTTCTAGTATAAGTATAGCCCAAATTTTGTCTGGAATATATTTATACAAAATTTTTTTGTTGTTCATCTGAAATTAAAATTGAACTGGGCATCCTCTATTTTTATTTGCATAATATGGAAACCCTACCCTGGAGGCCAAAACCTCACAGTCCTCCCCACCCCAAAAAGGCCATGTAGCATCACCACCTTCAGTCTTTTCCTATGAGAAACATCTTGAACAACCTTGATTTACATTCTTATTAATCATGTTCTGAAGACATTACTTTTACCTCTAAGTAACTGAGTTTTTTTGATGGCAATCTGTAACTTCCCAAATCTTCTACATTTGTGGTAATTGCATTCATGGGAAACATAAGATTCTCAGCAGTTGCTTTACTCCTAAGGGTGGTTTACGAGAGAGAAGAGCGGATAGTGCCACGCATTCTTGGCTGTCACTTCGGAGCTTTCCTCCTTGCTGGTATGTGTTGGGAGAGGAGACCAGCTGTCATCCTATGGTGTCAAGTTTTGGGGCTACCCCTTTTGGGAAGAGTAGACAGTCCCCTCCCTAAAGGGGAAAAGGGCCCCAGAGGTCAGCAACGGCCAACACCTGTTGGGTTTTGATAGCGTTCCAGAGTGAAGTCAAAAGGCCTGGCCTTGCTATTTATATAGGGAAAGGAATAAAAGGCCTTAAGATCGTGAGACAGCTGATCAAGCCAGAGCACAGTTACATCTTGAAAGAGAACAGATGAGGCTTCCACTGAACTATGTATAGGATCAACCTGGGAGTTCTCAGAATGATGGATACAGAGCATCAGCACACGTGTCAACTCTCCACGGGTCATTGCATAGATTGCTCTCTGGTATTTTCGTTTCCATATGAACCAAATATTCTGGGTGTATTTTGCCCTCATGTACTGGACAACGTGCCATTTTAGTGGTATTCCGTTCTAAATTTAAATCTTATTGCTAGACTATTAATCACTTTCCCTGACAATGCTGGTGGTCTTGGTGGTGTTTTGAAAAAACAAACAAAGGTCAAAAAGCACGAGGGTCTGTGACCAAAATTTTAATAATTTACTAAAGTATTTGCCAAGCTGTTTAATTTTTGATCAATGCCTGCTTGTCTGTCCCAAATATGATTAATATCACCTTAAGACTAATGTGTCTCGGGCTTCCCTGGTGGCGCAGTGGTTGAGAGTCCGCCTGCGGATGCAGGGGACACAGGTTCATGCCCCAGTCCGGGAAGATCCCGCATGCCACGGAGCGGCTAGGCCCGTGAGCCATGGCTGCTGAGCCTGCGCTTCCGGAGCCTGTGCTCCGCAACGGGAGAGGCCACAGCAGTGAGAGGCCCGCGTACCGCAAAAAAAAAAATAAAAGACTAATGTGTCCCATAGACTGCTTAGGGAAATTTTTAGGCTTGGAAATAACTAGGACCTTCCCATTCTTGAGAATCCTTGGGACATAAAGTCAGGGTCACATCTGCTTCAAAGCAGAATCTGGTGCCAGTAAGATCAAGGGTTCACCCTGCACAGAGCTTTATTGCAAGCTGACCTGTACTCGATGGCCTCAAAACATATGGAAGAACAATTGGTATCATTCCACCCTAGGAGGATCACATCATGGTCCTTTGTGAATGGCTTTTCAATGCCATTTCCCACTATTCCTTGGTATCTACCTGATACTGTTACATGCCTTTAGGCCATATTCCTTATCATTGTCACTGTTCAGAAACCACACTTGCCACCATCGTAAATACTTTTCCCAACTTTTTTACTTGACAAACTCTTTTTCTCACACACAATTCAAATATCACTTCTACTGGGTCCACCCTGTAGGAGCTCCAACCACAAGATGGATTGGTCTTCAGGGACTGGCATTAGTCATACTAACCTGAGGCAGTATAATTGGGTGGAGAACAAAAAGGGTTGAAAGGATCCCAGATTGATCTAAGGTTGGGATTGGAGAGATAACTCACAACCAAGTCAAACAGCAAAGGAAGAACAGAATAAGTTTTTAAGATCGATAGCTGAGAGCAGATGGGATGCGTTTTGAGGGGTGAGGACATCCCAGCACTGAAATTGTGAATCAGTGCTGGGATGTCCTTTTGCATATAGTATACGGTATAGAGCTAACTTGAGATGGCAGTCTTCCCTGACTAATCAGTTTGTTGTTTCACAGGTTGATTTTTTTTCTTTTTTTTTTTGCGGTATGCGGGCCTCTCACTGTTGTGGCCTCTCCCGTTGCGGAGCACAGGCTCCAGACGCACAGACTCAGTGGCCATGGCTCACGGGCCCAGCCACTCCACAGCATGCGGGATCTTCCTGGACCAGGGCACGAAGCTGTGTCCCCTGCATCGGCAGGCAGACTCTCAACCACTGCGCCACCAGGGAAGCCCTCACACGTTGATTTTGTCTTCCCTCTGGTGTTGGCATCATCTGGATCCAGGGTCCTTGTTTTTTTCTATAGTCTCACAATATCTACCATAACACAATGCATGTAGTAGGTATTCAGTGAGTGTTTCTTGGTTAATTCACTGCCAAGGAATCTGAAACCTCTTCAAGAGGGCACTGTAGGATTCTGACTTGCCCTTTGGGCGTAGTTTTTACTTTTTACCTGTGCCGTCAGACAATGGTGAAGACTGATGCCCAAGGATTCTATGTCCATGGGAATGTTGGGTGATGCCATTTTTAGACTAAAATTATGCCTTCAGCCTAAAGGGTACGCTTTATCATCAAAAACAGTCGGATCAAATTTACCTCTTTCCCTGACTTATATTAGACTTATGTACATGAGAAACCAATTCCAAGGAAGTATGGAAGACAAATTAAATGGAACTGTGATTCCTGTTTCGATATCTGTAATAGGATGAAACCACGTTCATTTAAAGATTGAAGGGATTGTTGATAGGGTAAATATGTCAAAGGAGTATGAAATTAAGGGCTAAGACAAGGGAAGTTGAAAATAAAAAGAATGATGAGCCATTCTCTCCACCTTCCATGGATCTTCTCTAATCTACCACCCATTTTCCAAAGGCTAAAGACACAAAATTCCAGTTTCAGTAGAATCAGACTGCTCTTGATCTTCGGTACCTTAGGACCTTGCTCCTTAAAGTATATTCCTAAGGCCTTAGCATCAGCATCACCTGGGAGCTCTAATCTCAGGACCCACTCCAGACCTCCAGAATAAGAATCTGCATTTTAGCAAGCTCCCCAGGCAATTTATATGTACTTAGAACATTTTGAAAAACTCTGACCTAAGGTAAACAAGTTTACCTTAGGTCAGAGTATCAGTTTTCAAGAGAATGCACACTCATTTATGACAGCCAAGACAGAGAAACAACCCAAGTGTCTGTGAACAAATGAATGGATAAAGAAAATGTGGTGTATACATACAATAGAGTATTATTCAACCTAAGAAAAGAAGGAAATCCTGCCATTTGCGACAACATGAATGAACCTGGAAGACTTTCTGTTAAGTGAAATACGCTAGTCACAGAAGGACAAATATTTCATGATTCCATTAATATGAGACAGCTAAAACAGTAAAACTCATAGAAGCAGAGAATATAATAGTGGTTGCCAGGGGCTGGGAGTGCAAGAAATGGGAAATTGCTGTTTAATGGGTATAAAGTTTCAGTTGTGCTAAATGAATGAGTTCTAGAGATCTGCTGTACAACACAGTACCTATAGTTAACTACTGTGCATTTCAAACTTTGTTAAGAGGGTAGATCTAATGTTAAGTATTCTTACCACATGCATATATAAACAAAACAACAAAGGGACACAAGTAAACTTTGGGAGGTGTTGAATATGTCTATTACCTTAATTGTGGAGATGGAATCGTGGGTGTTTGCATGTGTCCAAACTCATCTGAATGTACACATTAAATACATACAGTTCTTTGTATATCAATTAATATCTTAATAAATCTGTCAAAAAAGAAGAATCTATACTAAAACATTTAAAAACTACTCAAGAGAATAATTTCCCCATTCACTCTTGTTTGCACATGAGTTCTGGCTTGAACCCTCTATCAGTTATGCTTGTCCCAGGCAAGCTTCTCCAGCCTTTGCATGGTTCCTGGAGTCACTAAGATGACTGACTGCCTGTTACTTTTCCACGGCAGGGCCTCGACTTAACACATAAACTCTGCAGACAAACTCAGTCATCAAGTTGACCCACTGCTCACTAATATATCATTACCTGTTCCCTCACATTCTTTCTTGTCTGGTGGAGTCATTCAAGTGTGCTCAGGTCGCAGGTGGAAGGGGAATATTTGGATTTTCCATGTCAAGATAACAGACACTTTCCCCATATACTACTTTCATTTGGAGGAAAAAAAAAAAAAAAAAAGATGGGTATAACTTTTGACCCAAACTATTCTGACTAGTGCATGGATAATAAAAGATTCTTTTAAGGGAGAGCTCTCCACCCTTCTACACTCTGCTCTGTGCCCCAGGAGGCTGACTTCTAGGAATTGTATCAGCTAGGCTTCCTTGCCTTCCACCTTCTAGGTGGATTTGGCCATTAGAAGGCACACTGAGGACACTAAAGGATGAGAAGAAAAAGAGGTCTGGATATTTATCTGTCCTCTACCCCCTATAGCTGTCACCTTGCCCTTTCACGCCTAAGGGTGGTAACAGATTTTCACTGTTATTAATATCTGAATGCTTCACCATCCACTATAGGCTACCTTGAGCCTGACCACACCTTTGCAAAGAGTGTCTTCATAAAAATTTCTTCAGTTTCCTCTTTGAGTATCCCACCTGTGTCCCGCTGGGACCCTGACTGATCTAGTCACCTTGTTTTCTCTGCTCTTTCAGCTTAGTTCGAAGACGCATATTCTAGCGCACTTATAGTTTCCTGGTACTTTTCATTAGAGTATCTTTCACTTAACACCTCTCTGGCCTGTTCGGCAAATGACTTTTCTCAGTGCTCCAATTCAGTGTTTCTCTAATTTTAGTGACTGCATGCTAATCACTGGAGGTATCTTGTTACATTGCAAGATCTGACTCTGGAGTCATGATGGGGTCTGAGATCCCTGATTTCTAAAATGCTCTCCGGTACTGCCATTGCTCTGGTCCACAGACCACACTGTAGGGCTCCAGTTCAAACCTACAGACCAAGGAGGGCAATAGTTCTCAAAGTGTAGTTAGTCCTAGACGAGCCACATCAGCATCACCTGAGAACAAGCCTGGTAGAAATTCAATTTTTCGGTCCCTATCCCAGACCTACAGAATCAGAAGCTCTGGGGTTGGGACCTCTGTGTGTTAGCAAGTCCTCCTGGTGATTCTGATCCGCACCTAAGTTTGAGGACTACTGAAATAGAAGACAGTGCACTTTCAGTAACTATCTTTGAGGTCTCACTGTTTCAGTAACTTCACATAAAACAATGCAGATTATCCTCAATAAGTCTACTCAATATACAGATAACTGTAGAACTTAAGAAATTCATATTAACCACATTGATAGACTCTTAAATTTCTGCTATTGTCATATATAACACTATGAAGGAAAAGAAAATTACCAATCAATGTGTTTTGAGGATAATAAATTACCTCAAGTTATAGTTCATCTCAATCATACTTATAACATGCAAGTCTGTGCTAGATGCTATAAGAGATACTTAGATGTGTTGGTCAATCTTTGCCTTATGGAACTTACAGTTTCGTGAAGAAAACACTGAGCACAAGCTGGGGCTACTGCAAGGCTGCTTTCTAGGATTTAAACTATAAATTTAGCACATAAGGAATGATCAGAAGTCTGTACAAAGGGAGCTTAGAGATAAAATGTTTCCTGGACTTGAAGTCAGATGGACAAGAATCAGGTGATTCTTGGATAAAGGAGAGACACAGAGATAAACACTATTAAGTTCTGTTGTCGGCTTTAGCCCTGCTGTGAAGCTGCTTTTTATCTTGTACCAAGCTTTAGGATCACAGCATTGCTCTGACTACGTGTCCACCAAGCAAATTTCTCAGCTATCCCAGCTTGTATTGATATGTACCCAGAGGAAGAACATGCTCTGGTAGGACCACTCCACTAGACAGCTGATCTCAATCACAATAAACATAATGGCATTCTGGGTTCATGTTCATACTCTTGCGAATTTAGGAACTGTGCGGGTTTGGTTGACTCTGGAACACTGACAAGATAGAATTTCTGGATAGTGAGGCTGGAATCATTGATAAGACCCTAGCAAATTCTTTACAGTAATGCTACCCGTACAGTACCTGCCTCTCGAGGTGATATCCATTTCAATATATACCTCCCTTAAACCTTTGAAAGCCACACAAATACTTGTACGTCAAGGCCACAGGAGTTGCTATAGAAGAGATTTGCCCAAAGGTAAAGTTTCAAAGGAAGAATTGAACACATCAGATTGGGGTGGATATGAAGGACAATCAATAAAGCTTAAAGAATGGGTAGAAATATTTTGTTGAAACATAATTCACATACCATAAAATCACCCTTTTAAAGTGTGCAAGTCAGTGATTTTTAGTATATTCACAAAGTCATGCAACCATCACCACTATTTAATTCCAGAACATTTTTATGACCCCCAAAAGAAACCCCATACCCCTTCACAGAGTCACTCCCCACTCCCCCTCCCCCCAGACCCTGGCAACCATTAATCTATTTTCTGTCTTTCTTTCTATATGCCTATTCTGGACATTTCATATATATAGGATCATGCAACATGTGGTCTTTAGTGTCTGGCTTCCTTCACTTAGCATAATGTTTTCAAGATTCATCCATGTTGTAGCATATATCAGTATTTCCTTGTTTTTTTTTTTATATAATTTATTTATTTATTTATGGCTGCATTGGGTCTTTGTTGCTGCATGCAGACTTTCTCTAGTTGTGGCGAGCGGGGGCTACTCTTCATTGCAGTGCGTGGGCTTCTCACTGTGGTGGCTTCTCTTGTCGTGGAACATGGGCTCTAGGTGCACAGGCTTCAGTAGTTGTGGCTTGCAGGCTCTAGAGCACAGGCTCAGTAGTTGTGGCACATGGGCTTAGTTGCTCTGCAGAATGTGGGATCTTCCCAGACCACGGCTCAAGCCCGTGTCCCCTGCATTGGCAAGTGGATTCTTAACCACTGCACCACCAGGGAAGCCTTCATTGCTTTTTATGCCTGAATAATATTCTACTGGATGGATATATCATATTTTGTTAATCCATTCATCAGTTGATGAACATTAGGATTGTTTTAATTTTGACTATTATGAATAAGGTTGCTATGAACATTTGTTTACAAGTTTTTGTGTAGACATATGTTTTCAACTGCTTTGAATATATACTTAAGAGTGAAATTTCTCAGGGAGGGAGAATGGCAAGCTGGGATGAAGTGAGAGAGTGGCATTGACATATATACACTACCAAATGTAAAATAGATAGCTACTGGGAAGCAGCCACATAGCACAGGGAGATCAGCTCGGTGCTTTGTGACCACCTAGAGGGGTGGGATAGGGAGGGGGAGAGGGAGACGCAAGAGGGAGGAGATGTGGGGATATACGTATACGTATAGCTGATTCACTTTGAAACTAACACAACATTGTAAAGCAATTATACTCCAATAAAGATGTTAAAGAAAAATGTGCAATGGTTTTAACAACAACAACAAAAAAGAGTGAAATTTCTGGGTCATATGGTAATTCTGTGTTTAACTATTTTAAGGAATTGCCAGGCTGTTTTCCAAAGTGGCTGCACCATTTAACATCCCCACCAGCAATGTATGGGGGCTTACAAAAAATCCAATACCATTTGATGATTAAAAACAACAACAATAGGGCTTCTCTGGTGGCGCAGTGGTTGAGAGTCCGCCTGCCGATGCAGGGGACGCGGGTTCGTGCCCTGGTCCGGGAGGATGCCACATGCCGCGGAGCGGCTGGGCCCGTGAGCCATGGCCGCTGAGCCTGCGCGTCCGGAGCCTGTGCTCCACAAGGGGAGAGGCCACAGCAGTGGGAGGCCCGTGTACCGCAAGAAGAAGAAGAAAAAAAAAAAAAAAAAACAATAAAACTAGAAATAGAAGAAGGAAACTTCCTCAACCTGATAAAGGGCACTTGCAAAAGCCCACAGCTAGTATCATGCTTAATGGAGAAAGATTGAAAGCTTTACTCTCTAAGACCAGGAACAAGAAAAGGAGGTCCATTCTTGTCACTCCTATTCAACATTGTACTAGGGGTTATTACCAGGTCATTTGGGGGAAATAAAAGATAGAAAAGAAAAGAAAAATGAGAAAAAAAGAAAAGGAAAAGAAAAAAGAATCCAGAAAAAGAAAGAAGTAAAACCATGACTATTTTTTGATGACATGACCTTCTATTTAGAAAATCCTAAAGAATCTACAAAAAAAAAAGAGAGAGAAAAAAAAAAAAAAACCCACTAGAACTAATCAATGAATTCAGCAACTTTGCAGGATACAAGGTCAATACACAAAAATCAATTCTATTTCTATTTGCTAGCAATAAACAATCAGAAATTGAAATTAAGAAAACAATTCCACTTGCAACAGAATCAAAAAGAATAAAATCCTTAGGACTAAATTAAAGAAGTACAAGATTTGTACACTGAAACTTTTATAAACCATCATTAAAAGAAATTTTAAAAGTCTGAAAAAATGAAAATCCCATGTTAAAGGACTGAAAGAATTAATATTATTTTGAGTCTCAAACTGATCTACAGTTTTAATGCAATGCCAAGACCATCTGATGCAGAAAGAACAGTCTTCTCAACAAATGGTGGTGGGACAACTGATAGCCACATGCAAAAGAATGAAGTCAGACTTCTACATCACACAATATACAAAAATTAACTCAAAATAGATCAAAGACCTAAATGTAAGAGCTGAAACTATAAAATTCTTAAAACAAGGGTAAATCTTTGTGACCTTAGATTTGGTAACAGGTTCTTAGATATGACACCAAAAGTACAAGTGACAAAAGAAAAAGAAATAGATAAATTGGACTTCATCAAAATTAAAAACCTTTATGCTTCAAAAGATACTATCATAAAAATTAAAAGGCAGCCCAAATCACGTGAGAAGATATTTGCAAATCAAATATCTTATAGGCAACTTGTATTATTATTGACGCAAGACTAATATGACAACTCAATTTAGAAATGTACAAGTGATATGAATAGATCTATCTCCAAAGAAGATATACAGATGGCCAAGAAACCATGATAAATGCTCACATCACTAGCCATTAGGGAAATACAAATAAAAGCCACAATGAAACACCACTTCACACCCATTGGAATGGCTATAATGAAAAAGACAGACAATAATTGTGAGGATGTGGAGAAACTGAAACCCTTGTACTCTGCTGGTGGGAATGCAAAATGATGCAGCTACTTTGGAAACCATTTGGCATTTTCTTTAAAAATTAAATACACAGTTACCATATAACCCAGTAATTCCACTCCTAGGTATATACCCAAGAGAACTGAAAACATGCCCACACAAAAACTTACACATAAATATTCATAACAACACTACTCATAATAGCCAAAAGATGTAAACCACCTAAATGTTTATCAACTAATAAATGGACAAACAAAATGTGGTATATCCATCCAGTAGAATATGACTCAGTCATAAAAAGCAACAAAGTACTACTATATGCTATAACATGGATGAACCTTAAAAGTATTCTAAGTGAAAGAAGCCAGTCACAAGGGATAACATATTGCATGATTCTATTTATATAAAATACACAGATTAGGCAAATTTAGAGATACAGAAAGTAATCAGTGGCTGCTTAGGGGTGCTGGGGTAGGGTATGGAGATACCAGGGGGTAATAGCCAACAGGTATAGAGATTTTTTTTTTGAGGTAATAAAAATTGTTCTAAAATTGACTGTAGGGATGGCTGCCCAGACTGCAACTATACTAAGAACCATTTAATTGTATATTTTCAACAGGTAAATTTTATGGTATGTGAAGTATATCTCAATGAAGCTTCTTTAAAAATTCAGAGAAAAGATGCAGAGAAATTAAGTCCTTAGCATTGTTTAAGCCATTGGAACAAGCTTTGCCTGAGTCATTGCTACCTCAAAGCTTTCAGTTACATGAACTAGATAAATATCTCTTTAGGTTGGTTTAAGTTGAGATTTTGGTCACTTGCAACACGGATTAATAACCAATACATAAAGTGGCAATTGTCCATCAGGAAAATAATGGGTGAAGAAGGTGGATCAGGATGGGAAAGCCAAATAGGGGCTACTGCAATAGTTGAGAGGATGGCGAATAGTGAAAAGGAGTTGACAACATGCATGTTGAATCCAGAGGATGAACTGAATTCTGTTGAATGTGGGGTGTGGTGAAAAAGGAAAAACTGAAAATGTCTGAAGAGAGAAATCCTAATGAATTGGAGATCTTCTACTGAATTCTGAGCTCTTGATGACAAGGACAGGGTTTCATTCATTATCACTGTGTTAGTAACTTAGCTGCTGTAATGACTCCAAAGCACCATTTGCTTTCAACAAACACTAATTTCCTGCTCACATTGTAAGTAGGTTGTAAGTCAGTTGCAGCTCTGTCGCGTATGACCATCATTTGAGGACCCAGTCTGAAGGGGTAGGTCCTCTCTGGAAATATTGTTCTCAGGGAAGAAGGCAGAGACAGAGAACTGGAAACTTGTGATGCTTTCTAAAAAAAATTTTCTCATTGCTGGTATACATAATATCTCATATTCCTTTGGTCAAAACATGTCACATGGCCAACCAAGCCCATAGTCAATGGAGCAGGGAATGATCCTTCACACAGAAGACACTGTAATTTACATAACAATGAGTGGGGATGTATAACCTTCTCAAGGAGAAGGAAGGAATGAATAACTGTTAATAATAATATAATTTCCCACAATTGCTTTCCCAGGCCTATCATTGCACTTGGTATATTTAGATAGTTAATAATTAGTACTTGAACAAATGAATTCATAAATTAACAACTATGTATGTTAATAAATGGAGAAAGAACCTTTTGTGGGGATGGGAAAGAAAGAGAAGAAAGAAGATGAATTTACACTGATTTTGAAGAACTAAGGGAGGTAAGGATGGAGATTATTCAACCAATAGCTATCAAGCTGGAGAGACAGATTGAAAGCAAGAATAAGAGTGAGTGAGAGTCATGAGAGTTAAGCTGTGAAGTAGGTGAGATCACCAAGGAGGAATGTGTGCAATGAGAAAAGAAGTGTGTTGTTAGTTCTAGAAGAGAAACCGAAGCTAGGAAAGATCAGTCAGGATATGATTGGAGAGCAGAACAATACAAGATCAAGGGTATTGAAAAGAAAACGTGGTCAGTGACATCAAAAATGTTTTTGTAATTATGAAATAATGCCTCTTCCAAAATTCCAAATAGAGTTAGGTCCCTTTTTTTTTTCCTACAGAGGTCTATTTGACACAAGAAAATAAGTTAATTGAAGGCTACATGTAACAACAGCCTAATTAAGTTTAGTGGAGGCTGAAAAAGAGATAATTAGAAGAAAAGAAAAAAGATTCAAATCATGTGATTAAAAATTAAGGCCAAGCAGCTAACAAAACTCAATACATATAAAAAAAATAAATTTCAATTCCATATTATAGGTAGTGGAGAGGGAATCAGAAAAGAGAGGTAGACATGAAAAAAAAATGTGAGGCTAAAAACAAAACAAAAACCAAAGAAACAATCTCTTAGCTTAGTGTTTCTCAATGCTAGCGGCACATGAGAACCACCTGGGGAGATTTTTGAAAAATACTCATTCCTGGGCCCATCCCCAGAGACTCTAACAGGTCTAGAGTGAGACCTGGTATTGTTATTGAAAAACAAAAATAAAAAACAAGGGTTTCTAATCTACAGTTCAGACTGAGAGCTGCTGTCTTAGAGGTATAGAGAAGAGATGGAGAGGAAGCCATAATGAGGTAAATTACTTTTGTCCAATCTCATGGTCCACTTGGACTACAGGCTTCAAGAAATCTTTAAGATGTAAATTAGCTACCTAACCAAGCATAGCTTAGCTGTTTTTTACTTTTTACACAACGAAATGCCTGAAGACCTAGTTTTAACACTAAATGTAGGGCCCTAAGCAAATCACTTAGCATCTCTGGGTCTGTTTCCATATTTTCAAAATGAAAAGGTTTAGGCAAGACAATTTCCAGGTCACTTACCACAACTATGATTTGAAGAGTATTAGAATGGGAAACGGTAGGGAGGCCAGTCAAAATCAGCTCTCTCCAAGGTCTGTATTGAATCCATTGGGCACACTTAGCACATATTGTAAGTGAAAGCAAAAAGGGATGACACGGGAACAGAAACTCAGAAAAATGTAAGAAGGTGGCACAATAAGAGGTCCTAGCTCCCATCCCCCCAACAGAAATACTGATTTAATAGCCATACACAGACAAAAATAACTTATTTGAGCTCTGGAATCCAAGTGAGAGAATAGCATGTGGTGGAACTCAGAACAAGAAAAGCCTGATTGAAAAGGTAAGAACAGTTTCATTTACCCACATCACTGTATCCCCAACCTGGCACAGTAGAGGGCTGACAGAGATACCATTGGCCCACAAGTTCTCCTATATGGGGAGAATAGAGTAAGCCCACTTGTGGATCCTAACACTAGGCTCACTTGCCTGTGAACCCCAGTATCAGACCTGCCAGTGGACACCACCATCAGGCCTGCGCAGGGAAGAGCTGACTGCTTCTTCAAATGCACAGACACCAACACAAGGCTACAAAGATCACAAAGAATCAGGGAAACATGACACCAACAAAGGAACAAAATAAAGCTTTAGTAACTGACCTTAAAGAAATGGAGATCTACAAAGTGCCTGACAACAAATTCAAAATAATTATCCTAAAGAAGCTCACTGAGCTTCAAGAGAACACAGAATGACAATAAAATGGTATCAGGAAAACATTACATGAACAAAATGAAAAGTTCAACAAAGAAATAGAAACCACAAAAAAAAAACAAAACAGAAGTTCTGGAGTTGAAAATAACAATGACTGAAATGAAAAATTCACTAGAGAGCTACAAGACCAAATTTGATCAAGCAGAAGAATCAGTGAACTTAAAGACAGGTCATTTGATAATATACAGAAAGAAAAACAAAATGAACAAAGAATAAAGAATAGTAAAAAAAAAAGAAAAAAGCCTACAGGACTTGTGGGACACCATGCATTACTGGAGTCTCAGAAGAAGAAGAGAAAGAGGTGGTAAGTTTATTTAAAGAAATATGACTGAAAACTTCCAAAATGTGTGAAGGGAAAAGGACATCCAGATTCATGAAGCCCGTAAGACCTCAAATATGTTGAACCTAAAGAAGTCTACTGCAAGTCATATTAAAATTGAACTATCAAAAGACAAAGAGAAAAATTTGAAAGAAACAATATAAGTTACTCCTGACATAAAAGAGAACACAGAAGGTCATCAACAGATTGCTCAGCAAAACCTTGCAGGCCAGAAAAGAGTGGAATGACATATTCAAAGTTCTAAAAGAAAAAACTGCCAGCCAAAAACACTATATCTGGTAAAATTGTCCTCTAAAAATGAAGGAGAGATAGACTTTCTAAGACAACCAAAAGCTAAGAAAATGTGTCAGTACTAGAACTGCCTTATGAGGAGGGCTAAAAGAAGTTCTTTAAGTTGAAATAAAAGTACACTGAGGGCTTCCCTGGTGGCGCAGTGGTTGAGAGTCCACCTGCCAATGCAGGGGACGTGGGTTCATGCCCCAGTCCAGGAGGATCCCATATGCCGTGGAGCGGCTGGGCCCGTGAGCCATGGCCGCTGAGCCTGCACGTCCGGAGCCTGTGCTCCGCAGCGGGAGAGGCCACAACAGTGAGAGGCCCACGTACCTCAAAAAAAAAAAAAAAGAAAAGAAAAGGACACTGAACAGCAACACAAAAGCATATGAATCTCACCAGTAATGGTAAATATATAGACAAATACAGAATAATGTAATACTGTAATGATTGTGCATAAATAAGTTTTAACCCTAGATAAATGTTAAAAGACAAAAGTATTAAAAATAATTATAACCACAGAAACTTTTTTACTGGATACACAATATAAAAAGAAGTAATTCTGACATCAATAACATTAAAAGTGAGTGAAAAAGTAAAAGATAGAGTTTTGCATGCAACTGAAGTTATTATCAGCTTAAAACTGGTTATTATTATAAGTCTTAGGAAAGCTTCATGATAACCACAAAAAAAACTACAGTGGATACAAAAGAGAAAAAGAGAAAAGAAGAATCAAAGTATATTACTACAAAAAAACCCACAAAGAAAGACAGCAAGAGAGGAAGAGAGGAGCAAAAGAACCACAAAACAGACAGAAAACAATGAACAAAATGGTAATAGTAAGTTCTACCTATCAATAATTACTTTAAATGTAAATGGATTAAATTCACCAATCAAAAGACATAGAGTGAATACATAAAAAACAAGAGCCAACTATATACCATTTACAAGAGATTAATTTTAGATTTAAATTCACACATAGGCTTAAAGTGAAAAAATGGGAAAAAATTCCATGCAAATGTTAACCAAAAGAGAGTAGGGGTGGCTATAATTATGTCAGATAAAACAAACTTTAAGTCAAAAGTTGTCACAAGAGACAAAGTTCATTACATAATGATAAAAGGGTCAACTGAATAGGAAGATATGACAATTATAAATATATATTCACTCAATATCAGATCACCCATATACATAAAAAGCACACATTGACAGATATAATACAATAATAGTAGGAGACTTCAATATCCCACTTTTAATAATGAATAAATCATACAGACAGAAAATTAATAAGGTAACAGCAGACTTGAACAATACAATACCAGTTAGACCTAAAAGACATATACAAAACATTTCACCCAACAATGGCAGAATGGACATTCTTCTCAATGGCACCTGGAACATTCTCCAGGATAGATCACATACTAGGTCATAAAACAGGTCAACAAATTTAAGAAGACTGAAATCATTTCAAGTATCTTTTCCAACCAAAATGTAATAAAACTAGAAATCAAAAACAAAATAGGAAAACTCACAAATACATGGAAATTAAACAATACATTCTTGAGCAATCATTGGGTCAAAGAAGAATCTAGAGGGAAATTATAAAGTATCTTGAGACAAACAAAAACAAAAATACAACATAAACTTATGAGATACAGCAAAAGTAGTATCTTTTACTATATCTCATAAGAGAGAAGTTCATAGCAATAAATGCCTATAAAAAGGACAAATACTACATGATACCACTTATATGAAGAATCTAAAATAGTCCAACTCATAGAAACAAAGAACAGAATGGTAATTGCCAGGAGCTGGTGTGAGGTGAAAATGGGGAAGTATTAGTCAAAGGGTATAAAGTTTCAGTTATGCAGGATATGTCTTAGAGACCTACTGTACAGCATAGTGCCTGCAGCTTGCAATACTATACACTTAAAATTCTGCCAAAAGGGTAGATAATGGTTAGGTGTTTTATCACACATCATCATCATCATCATCACCATCATAGCAGTAATACAAGCATAACTTGGAGATATTGCAGGCTTGATTCCAGACCACAACAGTAAAAGCAAATATTGGAATATTTTGGTTTCCCAGTACATTCAGAAGTTATGTTTATACTATACTGTAGTCTATTAAGTGTGCAATAGCATTACACCTAAAAAGACAATAAACATACTTTAATTAAAATACTTTATTGCTACAAAATATTAACCATCATCTTTTTGCTGGTGGAGTGTCTTACCTCCATGCTGATGGCTGCTGACTGATCAGGGTGGTGGTTGCTGAAGGCTGGGGTGGCTGTGGCCATTTCTTAAAATAAGATGACAGTGAAATTTGCTGTATTGATTGACTCTCCCTTTCATGAATGATTTCTCTGTAGCACATAATGTTGATAGCATGTTACCCACAGTAGATCTTCTTTCAAAAGTGAAGTCAATCCTCTCAAACCGTGCTGGTGCTTTATCAACTAAGTTTATGTCATATTCTAAATCTCTGTTGTCATTTCAACAATCTTCATAGCATCTTCACCAGGAGTGGATTCCATCTCAAGAAACCACTTTCTTTTTTTATCCATAAGAAGCAACTCCTCATCCATTCAAGTTTTATCATGAGATTGCAGCAATTCAGCCACATCTTCAGGCTCCACTTTTAATTCTAGTTCTCTTGGTATTTCTACCAAATCTGCAGTTATTTCCTCCATGGAAGCCTTGAATCCCTCAAACTCTTCCATGAGGGTTGGAATCAACTTCTTCCAAACTCCTATTAATGTTGATATCTTGACCTCTTCCCATGAGTCACTAGTGTTCTTAATGGCTTCTAGGATGGTGAATGCTTTCCAGAGATTTTCACTTTACTTCGTCCAGATTCATCAGAGGAATCACTATCTATGCAGGCTATAGCCTTATCAAATGTGTTTCTTAAATAATAAGACTTGAAAGTCAAAATGACTCCTTGATCCATGGGCTGCAGAATGGATGTTGTGTTAGCAGGCATGAAAACAACATGTATCTCATTGTACATCTCCATCAGAGCTCTTGGGTGACCTGGTGCATTGTCAATTTAATATTTTAAAAGGAATCTTTTTTTCTGAGCAGTAGGTGTAAGCTTAAAATATTCAGTAAACCATGTGCTGTCACCTAGGCTTTGCTCTTCCTTTAATAGAGCACAGGCAGAGTTGATTTAACATAACTCTTAAGGGCCCTAGGATTTTCAGAATGATAAATAAGCATTGGCTACAACTTAAAGTCACCAGCTGCATGGCCAATAACTAGAGACTCAGCCTGTCATTCGAAGCTTTGAAGCCAGGCATTGACTTCTCCTCTCTCACTATGAAAGTCTTAGAAGGCAATCTTTTTCCAATAAAAGGCTGTTCTGTCTACACTGAAAAGCTGTTATTTCATGTAGCCACATTCATGAATTACCTTAGCTGGATCTTCTAGATAACTTGCTGCAGCTTCTACACCAGCACTTGCTGCTTCACCTTGTACTTTGATGTTATGGAGACACTGTCTCTTTAAACCTCATGAACCAACCTCTGCTAACTTCAAACTTTTCCTCTGCAACTGCTTCACCTCTCAGCCTTCATAGAGCTGAGTTAAGAACTTCATAGAGCTTGCTCTGGATTTGGTTTTGGCTTAAGGGAATTTTGTGGCCGGTTTGATCTTCTATCCAGACCACTTTCTCCATATCAGCGATCAGCATGCCTCTGCTTTTCCCATTATCCACAAATAATCTGAAGTACTTTGAAGCTTGGAAAAATTTAGCAGAATGAGATAGTAAGACTTATGTGGAAAATATATTAGAACTATTTGCCGATTTTTTAAAAAGTGTCATGAGAGAGCTTCAGCTTCTGAATCTTATTTTCACTTATAGGTACTGATATGAAGAGGCAAGAAGGGAAGCATGAAGGCAGAAACAGCACTGAGGTGGGACATGCCCACCAACCCCCTACCCTACTACTCCACTCCTTATGTAAAGATGGCAGTCTCCAATCGGTCCTGCCCTTGCAGTCTTTAGGCTATCCCTGTGCCAAGAGAAAGACTAATGGTTTGCCTACACCACAGGCTAGAGATGACACTCTTCCGACTCTATCAAAGCAGGTCTAGCTTGCCCCCCTGCAGATGCCCAAGGCTCAGAGGACACAGAAAGAATTAGGCCATATTTAGTTGCATTGCTTAGACCCATGGACCTTCCCTGTGAGCACAGCTCAGATGCCACCTGGTACATTTTTAAGGTGGAGAAGATCCATACATCATGGGAATGTTTACATTAGTGGATTTGTCTTGTCTCCAATTTTGTTTAAAAAGAAAAATCCAATTCTCAGTAGCACCTTAATTCAAGAAATGAATATGAATAGAACAAGGTCCAGTTTAAATGTCACATCCTCTTGCTCTCTAGGTCAGGATTAGTTGTCCCTTATCTGTGCTTCTCAGTTATTACAACAATAGTTACTTTTCATCACACGTTAGACACAGCAGCAGGCTACGAGTTTTACATGCACTTAATGCTCACAAAGCCCTAGGCAGTAAAAATTACTATTTCTCTACTTTTCAGATACAAAAACTCAGGCTAAAGGAGGTCAATCCATGTGACCAAGATTGCTCA
The DNA here is from genome assembly GCF_951394435.1 of Stenella coeruleoalba. NCBI lineage: Eukaryota > Metazoa > Chordata > Mammalia > Artiodactyla > Delphinidae > Stenella > Stenella coeruleoalba. The sequence goes on from NC_137150.1 coordinate 86,904,408, forward strand.
GCTGGTAAGTGGCACAACCAAAATACAAACACAGAATGTTTAACTCTGGAGTTTCATAACTACAAAATACTGCCTCTATACGTGTTCTGTAAAACAGCCTAATTTGCTGATTATTTTTAAGTCAGGCGTGACCACTGTAGGGAATTTACACAAATCAAGAAAATATTAAAATCTAAGGGTTAATTTTCTATAATCATCACTGCCACCACCACTAAACCTCAATTAATATTTTGATGATTTTTGTGGTCTTTTAAAAACTTTCTTTAAAATGGTTTCATTTGATTATTATATCATTTGCACTTTCCTCACATCACTGAATTATTCATGAGCACAATTTTAACTGGCTTAATAAGAGTTTACCATAATTTACAGAAACATTCCCTTCCTACTAGACATTAGGGTTTCTCTTTCTCTGCTGCTATAAATAATACTAGGGTGAGCACCTTACAAATTTTTGTTCCCATTTCTGATTATTCCCTTAGGACACATATCGAGTTCCCCGTACAACTCTTCTCTGGAAACCACCTGCCCCATCCACTGGTGTCTCCTATATTTATATTTAAGCTGTGGAATCTTGCCCTTCTGACCATAACTAATTGGTGCAATGTTGTCTACCAGACCCAAATGAATCTATTTTTGAAGTGTGGAATTTTAACCTGAGAGACATAGAAACTTAGAGTGTTATTCCTAGCCAGGTCATATGATTGGCACATTCTACAGGGAAGGACCATAGTCTCCTGCTTGATGAGATCCCCAAAGCTTCTCTGGTTTCTGCTCTTCCCAAAGCCTGGCTTTTCAACCATTTCTTGTGTCCCCAGATTCATCAGTATCCTTCCAATAAATACCTCTGTTTGATATACTATCTCTGGCTGGTTTCAGCAACTTTCAAATAAAAGAAACTCAATTAGTAAAAAAAATACACAGCAATATTTCTTAAAGAGGTATTACTTGGCTAAACTAAATTTAAGGCCATTCATGCATATGGCCCTACTGTCCCTAAGAAAATTCTAGAGTTTGTATTCCTATCAGTAAACATATGGGAGGATATTGTTATATTTAATATTTTTGCTAAATGTGAAGGCAGTTCATATCATCGCATTATTTACATTTAAATTTATTTAATCACCAATAATGTTTAACATTTTAATATTCTTATTATGTTTATCAACATCTGTGCCTATTTTTTGTGCACTTATCTATTGTGGGCTAAAGGTTTTATTGTTTGTCTATGTAAAATCTTCCTATGTTGAAAATATTAACCTTGATTAGAGCAATTTTATCTCCCTCTACTCGCTCACTACTGCTTTTCATACATCCTAAGCTTCTGCCAGTTGAACTTCACACAATTCCTGTATTAGTCAGGATAAGCTAACCCAAAATTTCAGTTGCTCAGCGTGCACACACACAAAATATTTTTGTTCAGGCTTGTCAGAAGTGAGAAGATTTCGCTAATTTTAAACACTCAGTGACCCAGGTTGATGGAAGTTCCATCCTGACTTATGCCTCCAGTAGCACTGTGACAGGTCAGGGAATTAGGTGATTTGTGTGATCTTCCTACCTGGAAGTAATGAACATCACTTCTGTTCATATTTCACTGACCAAAGCAAGCCACGTGGCCATGACAAACTTCAAATGGGCAGGGGTGAACAGCCCTACCATGTGCCTAGCAGGAGGTGAGAACCAGAATATGTGTGAAGAGCCCTAAATGGCTACACCCCTGTCCATTCTGTCCATTTCTCACCGTTCCACCTTTTTCTGCTTCTCCACATGTTCAAATTCCACCAACCTTTCAAAGGCCACCTTGAACACCATGTTACCCCTGAAGTCCTGCAGATGGAATTGATCTCACTCTCCTTTTAATACCTTAAAATCTTAACTTAGGAAACTCATCTCTTTCTGTCTTGAATTATAGGCATTTATGTACAGTTGTCCTCCCTTTCACTGGATCCTCAGTTCCTTAAGGGAAAGCTCTGTATCTGAACAGTGTTCATATACTTCACAGGGCTGAGCCCAGTGCCTGGTATTTTAGGCTCACAATAAACGCTGCTTGAATGAAAAAATGTATAGTTCATAGCTTACAGACTTTCATTTTTCCATAATACTAAGATCTATTTTACTCGTAACTTATTGTGTTAACAAGAATGTGATTTTTGAACATGCCAAACGTAAACTTTGCACGTTCCTTGACTTTCCTGAAGTCCCTCCATTCGGTGATTCATTGAGAAACCTGGTATGATGCTTGATAAAACTGCAAAGCTCTTTCTCTTTGGGTACACAGGCAGATGGTTAGATTTCTAGAACATTTCAGAAAGGACTCTTTTATCAGTAAGTATATCACCAATGAGGTCTTGAGTTGGCCATGATTTAAAATTGTTGCCATTCTTACTTTTAAATAAAAATCAGTTTATTTTCATCTTTTCCCATTTATTTTAATATTTGTTTATGTAACCTTGTATTAAGTTTTATAATTTTATTTAATCCCTTATGTAGTACTTTTGACTTCTAGTTTTGGATGAGAATTTATACACGCACACATACACGTACTTGTATATGTATATGTATACATGTGTAAAATGTGTATGTGTAATGTATCTACAATATGCATATTTATATATTCATACATACGTATGTATACACACAGACACACCTGCAGAACATGCACACACAAACACACACAGATATGAAGTCTTTGCATTTAACCTTCCTCCAAATCTTCCTATGGCAGCAGGCTGTCATCATTAATTCCAATGTCAGCTCCTCAACTTTCTTCCCTGACCACCTTGGCTAGAGTAGCTTCTGACCAACCCCCAAGCCCTTGCCCTCCCATTTATTCACTGTTCTTTTTAGATCTTATTATTACCTGAAATTCTCTTATATAGGTGCCTATTTTGCTTTATTTTAATTGTTATTCTTACCACACTTATGACCAATCTCTCCCCACTAAAACGCACCGTCTTAAGGACAGAGATTTTGTCTTTACTATGCTGACGACAAGCAAATATTGCCTGGGACAGAGTAAGCTGTAAAATAAATATTTTTTTGAGGTCAGTGAGTGAATGAATAAAACATTCTTCCTGGGATGTCTGGGTGGATTGTGCTATCATTCACTTGTAAAGAAAATGCAAAGGCAGAAGTAATTTCAGAGGAATGGTGAGTCTGTCTTTCAACATGTTGAGTTTGAGGTTCCTGTGTGATATTCAGACGAAGATGTCAAACAGGAATTTGGTCACACAGGTCTGAAGCGCAGATCAGGGGATACAGATGTGGAGGTCATTTGCCTATAGGTGACAGCTGAAATCATGGGAATGGCTGAGATTCCTGAGCAGGTGTAGTAGCACAGAACAGAAGAGGACAGACTTTAGCCTCTCAGATCTTCCCCTCTCTGCTGTCTCCTCCTCCCAACAGCCTTAAAAGGCAGGAGTCCCAGAAACCTTCCACTATTGAGAGTGCAAATGACCTTGCCTCTTTAATCTCATTGGCCTTCCTATTAACAAAGACAGCTCGGGAGAACTGGCCCTGCATAGTCTATTTATCCCAGTCTGTTAGACTCATGTTCATCCCTGATGTTACAGATATAGGAGAATCAGTACACCCCATGGGGCCTTACAGAAGCAGACAGCAGACCCCACTTGCTTACCCAAACACTTGCTACCAGCCCTTCTGGCAAAATTCCCAGGAAGAAAAGACAGGGATGTGTGAAGAGTGTTTTATTGGTGATGCACAGCAGAAGCCAGCTGTCTCTCTAATGATTATTTGTATTCATACGGAGATCTGTTCAACAAAGGAATTCACGCTCAGAAGGAACTCCTCCTTGGTAATACACACCACGGTCCCTCAAAGTGTTTTCATAATTTACTATACCTCTGCCCTGGGGCTGTTCAAAGCACAACATGTAATTCAGAGCCTCTATGAATATATAAAAGTTGAATCCTCTTCTATAGTTAAGGACACTGGGTCATAGCAACCTGCCTGGTGACTCCTGAAGATCAATCTGGCACCATAAATCTCACTCCTGCTTCCTAATTTTCATTCCAGAACTCTGCCTATGTCTTAACAATAGTTTCCTAAAAAACTTAACCTACCTAAAGGTTTTATCAGCCTCAGCTCATGAACCAATATAATGCCACTCCAAGATTATCCAGGAAGCGGATAATCAGTGAAGGCTGATTCTGTCCAAAACTAGTCTCAGACTATGCTGTCTATAAGCTTCTCTGCAACTTTTATACCCAAGGTTAGATATTAGACGTCATCTACCCACATGTTGCTTAAATTCCCTTCTACAGTTTGTTCATGGAGTGTTCATGCATTTCGGCTTGGACACCCCAGGGATGCAAAAGTTGCCATCTCCCAGGCTAGTACTTTAATTTTTAGGTACATTGTCAGGCAATGCCATGTGTTGAGCTGAAATATTCCACACTCTATTATTTCCTTATAAGCTTTAGTCCTGTACTCTGGAGCCACCCAGAGTAAGTCTGAAAATGCTCTTCCACAGAAGAGTGAGGCAGGTTTGATGAGACAATTATCCACCCTCTAGCCTTCTCCTCATCCAACATAAATCCCCTTGGCTCCTTCAACCTGTCCATACACATTCCCAGTTTGCCAGCTTCTGCTGTTCATCTGGGACCCTAAACAGCCCTCTCTTCCTCAAGTGTGCTCTGCCCAGCACAGCGTAGGTGCTCTCTGTTAGTGCTGTCCAGAACCTCGTTAGCCTTTTTGGCAGGTGTACCACAGTATCCATTCAGACTGAGCTTACAGCCAACTGTAACAGGATGTAAAAGTGTTTAACGTCCTGCTGTGAAACGATGCCTCCTTTACGATGTTCTTACGCAGCTAATATCCTGATTCTAAGTGTTGGGCTTTGCATTTGCCTCTGCTGAATTTCATCTCACTGAATTCATAATTTTAGTTTGCCATTCAATGTTCTCACTCAAGTCATGAATAAAAATTACAAATAGGACAGAGTCAAGAATAAATCCCTGTGGCAAGGGGATAAGATCAACACTGACCCATTCATTAATCCTTTTGGTCTCATTCAACCAGTTACTAAGTCACCCCCCCACCCCCACCCCATACTCTTGCTGGCCCACAGCACTACTTCTTGCCCCACAGGTAACACAGGAGACCTTGTCGAACACCTGGCTAAAACCCAGACCCACCCCATTCACAGCCACCCTCCAACAGCTGGATGCGTAGCCTTATTAACTTGGCTTCTATTTAAGAGCTTAAAACGCACATCATAATCTTTAAATACCAAAATGACCCTCAATAACTTGGCCTTTTGGATGAGATCCAGGCAGCCTTTGAATATGGTCCCTGTTAGTAAACACGCACCTAGGTACCACCTCAGGTTTCTATCAGAACCCACTCTGTACCACTGTGCCTCTGGGTTCTGAGTGCATCTCATCTTCAAGCCAGCATCAGTAACCTGAGAGCTATTAGACATTTTCTTAGTTCTCTTTGAAACATTACTTCCTCCGTGGAAGAAAACGTAGCCTGCGGTTTTAACACTTTTCAAAGGATAGGAGGATGAATGATGAAATAGCTGTAGCTGCTATTCTGAGAGCAATCTTGCCACCTCACATCACAGGAATTGCCCTTGACTGCCTTCCCCAGGTCCCCTGGAACACTAGGAAAGAGGCACATTATTCCACATTGTTCCATCATCAAAATTCCCATTACCTCTGATGTAGATCGATTATTTACATACCTCTTGAATTTCACGGTTAAAAATGTGAAAACACTCATGCTTTTGCCTCCACAAAATGCCCAAGATGAGCCTGCAATTTTTTCTTCCGAACTATCATCTTTAAATGTGCACTAAAATATCACTCAAGCAGTGATTCACAGGATAGTCCATTGTTCCAGATCCAATTAGGATTTCCTGGAGGCAGGGGAGGTTACCACCAGGCTTTACAACCACAGTAGAGTTGCAAGGGATCCTAGACTTTCCAGATTCCTCCCTCTTCTTTTACAGATGAGAAAATTCCCAGAGACGCTGGGTGAGTTGCCTGAGGTCACAAAGTTAGCTAAACACAGAATAAGATTCAGGTCTTTTGACTCAGAGTCCAGTGTCCTCACAACAAGGAGAGCTGGAACAAGAGAAAGGAAGAGGCAGTGATGCCTTCTGACCACACAAGAAATTTCCCAAACCTTTGTTGCTTGTACATCATTTCCATGCCTGAGAAATGAAGGGCAGAAGTGCACCTGCCTCTGATGCTCACATGCTACAGGGTCAGAGATCAACCTCTTCCTCTCCTAGAACGGGAGGTGATGCCCATGTGCATCCCTGCTCTACCTTTCTTGGCACACCGATGACTAAACATCAGTGTTTCATCAACTCAGGGTGCGCCCTCCTGTAGCACAGGATAAGAAAGGAGCAAGTTTCTGGCAAACAGCCACTTCCCTCTTTCTTGCCCAGCGTGTGCCACTAGCAAAACTCCCCAGGTTTGTAGCTTGTCTCCAGTGTGCTCGTTGCTTACACTTCTTAACTTTATCCTCTCACATAAAGAAAAGAGAACCCGAAGCATCTGAAGCCTGTTTTGTTTTTTGAAAACAGGCCAGCACCACAAAGAGCCTTTTATTCATTTTTAGAAATCTGGAAAGTTGCCTTTAATTATTTAGCTATCAGACAACTCACAGGCTTAGGTAACAGATAAGAAGAGAACAAGGAACCATTCAATGATTCAACCAAATGAAAGATGGGAGAGGGTCCTCCTGCCTGGCTCCAGGAAGAAACACCAGGTGCAAAACCCAGAGCTCCCATAGAGCGTGCATCCTCAAAGACTCATGTTACATAGTCAGTCCAAAGATACTAACTTAAAATTTGGACAGACAAGAACAACAGTGTCTTCTCTGAACAGTGATCCCCAAACCACACCAAACATCAAGGTCATCCTGGGTGTTCTGTAATCAAGTTCAATCTCCAGAGGTAGATCTCGGCGTTTGTATTTTTAACAAAATATTGAAACATGACTTGATTCTTAGTGTAGTCAGCTTAACACCATCTCCTAGAGATGATTTTACTTTATTTAGACTCTTATATCTCTTGCTATGTAAGTAGCTATAATAACAAGGAGATAATAATGACTTCTATGTAAAACAGTCTGACATGGAGAAAACAGGGAGGGATTTGAACGTGCAGAAGGTATTTTTTAGAAGGAACAACTGTCGAAGAGGCAGTTCCCCTCTAGAAAGTCACACCAATCATATCTATTTCTGCAAAATAAGATTTAACAATTGTTGGATGCTGAAAATATGACATTATGCCTTATCTTCAGTGGCCCTCCAATATTCAAAGATTTCACTCAATATAAAGCCTAGGGAAAAAATTAATTTGTTATCTTAAGGGCACAATGACCTGTGTCCACCAAGAGGGGGCCCCCTCTGCCCCAGGCTATACTCACCTCCTGTGTTCTCAGATGCTACAGCTGAGAGCATCTCAGCACCTCAGGGCAGAGGCAGTGCAGTGGAGACAGATTAGTTCTTTGTCCAACTCATATCCACTTATCCCTGGCCACACAGCTAGACTACATTTTCCACCTTGCCTTGCAATCAGATGCGGCCTTTGAGGAGTTCTGGCCAGTAGAACACGGAACATGTGAGTCCCTTCCAGGCAGGCTGAGACCTCGTATAGAAAATCCAGCCGCGGACTCGAGGTCTACGAGATGACAAAGCCACAAAAGTGGGGGAGCCTGGGATCCTGAGTACATGTGGAGACAGGAGTCCTCCAGTACCTGCTGCCAATTAGACCTGACATAAGGAAGAAATAAACTTCTAACGTGCTAGCCACTGATACTTTGGGGTTATTGGTTCTACAGTTAGGCTTCTCTGTCTTATACAGAAATCAAGACAGAAAAACTGGGATGCTGACTTATTGAAAGCCTAAAATGTGAAGTACTGTTTTAGCAGTCAGATAGCGGACAATAAGGAAGTAAATATAGCAAGCTAGAGAGCTGTAGAGCCTTGCTGATCTCTGGCCAAACATTTCATATACGTATCATCTGTAATAACTTAAGGACTACATGCTTCTGAGCCTGAAGCTGTGAGGAAACTGGCTAGAAAGAGGCAGAGTGAAAAGCATGTTGATTACTCTTAAATGCCTTTAGTACAGGAGCTTAGGCAAGAAAGGAGAGCTTTTCATGCACAGATTGAAGGAATAAAGTCCAAAGATCAAGAGTCTTACAAATTTAGAAGAGCCAATTACTGCTGAACTCCAAACAGTAAGAGATAGGACTGGAGAATGTCCTGAGTTACAAAGACCCGCTAAGACTTCTTGAGGACACACTGTGGCTTTGTAGCAAAGACCAGGATAAGGGGCATATCCTGGCATCCAAGCCTACTGTTTCAGTGAGCCTCAAGTTAGCTGCCAGGAACTTGAGAGAAGGATACATGGAAATGAAAGAGAAAAGAAAAAATATCAGACTTGAGAATTATGTCTAGGCACAGGGAACTTACTCAATATCCTGTGATAAACCATAATGGAAAAGACTGTGAAAAAGAATATATATATATATGTATGTGTGTGTGTATATCTCAATCACTTTGTTGTACAGTAGAAATTAACACAACATTGTAAATCAACTATACTTCAGAAAAATACATTTTTTTAAAAAGGAATTATATCTAGAAAGGAACTTGACTGTGGTTACTGATTAGAAGCAAATAGGTCAGAAGCCTCATGGGTCTTTGAGGAAATTACATTGCCAGACTAAGCACAAGCTTGCTCTAATTAGGTTTCTGATTGTTCAAGGCTTAAAACTATTCTTGAGCCCCTAAACTTGCATGAGCAGGAAGCAGGCTATTAAGCTCCCAGGGAAAACTTATTGCCCCATGCCCACTTCAGAGGTGACCCTGGAGGAAAACAGAGAACGAAGAAACCCCTAGTGGGCGGATTAAGTGTCATGGAGAATGAGGGACAGGGGAGTTCCGCCCAGAGCAGACTCTGGGTCTGGCCCAGTCACCTCCCCTGCTGCCAGGGAAGGGCCCTTCAGAATGTCTGGCCAAGAGAAAGTATGCTGGACCAGTGGCTGCTCTGTGTCTCTCATTCTGCCCTTTTACGTTGTTTTAAGTTGTACATTGCTTGACCATTATCTATTGAGGGGGAAAGGGGTGGTGTGGAGGGGTGGAAAGTGGGAACTGATAAGTTATGTTTCCACTTCACAGGTCACCAGAGGCTCCACATCCAAGCCTGATGAGGACTCTACATTGCCCAGAGATCCTGGACTCTGAGCTGGATGCAGGAACTGCCTGGGACTTAGCACTGTCTCCCCTGGGTAGGGGAACAGTGGGTTCTGTATATGGAAGAAAGAGTGAAATTAGTATTTGGTGACCAGAGAGTAGGCTGTGGCATAGGCTTTCTAGTCACAAGACCTATTTTCCTCCTGTGCTCTCAATCAAACTACTTTTCTGGCCTCTTTTGCATGTGGTCAAATTCTAGTGGTTAGGAACATGGGGCAAAAGTGCTGTGTCCACTTCCAGGTCTGACTCATAAGTAATCTAAATGTGCCAATCTCACCCTTCTCCCTCATTTGCTAGCTGCAGGCAAAGGATGCAACCGAGGACCCCAGGACTGGCAAGAAGGAAGGAATCTACATTCCTAAGTACAGAAGCTCCACCCCCTCCCCATTCATTAACAATGATTGGCCTTGATGTAAGAACAATAAACTTCTATGAAAAGCCACTGAAATCTATGGGTTGTTTCTTCCAGCAACAAGCCTTCCCTTACTAATACAGGTGGGCAGCGTGCCAACCACTCATACTTAGAGCATCTTTGAGGGAGAACCCTGACAGTTCATTAGCTCTCAGAGACATGGCCTTCTGAATACACATCTATTCTGCCCTTTTCTTTCTGTGTATCAAACACTGAGGCACAGGACAGGAAGTATCCTATTGTGAAATAAAGACCTGATTTTAAATCTAAGATCTGTCACAGATTAGCTACTTGTTCTTGGGTAAGCCATTTAATCACTCTGAACTAGTAACCTTACAGAGTTGTTATGAGGAGGAAATGAGGAAATGTGAAAGTTTTTAGCATAATTCCTGGAATGTGGTATGTATTCAGTAAGCATTAGTTTCTTTTCTTCTTTCTTATAATAATAAGCAATAGTTATTGAACTCTTTTACTATGTGGAAGGTATTCTAAGTAATATCTACCTATCTATAATCTCATTTAATCTCACAACAATTTTATGATGTTGGTACAACTCTTATCCAAATTATACTCACAATGCATGTAAGGCACAGGGAGATTAGGAATTGCCCAAAGACACACCATCAGTAAACAGACTAAAATACAGGGGTCTGACTCCACAGCCCTCCTTCCCACTGCCTGTCCTACAATGCTGCTGCCTACAGACATTAGGCCTAGCAACATGGAGAGAGAGCATCCCTCCCAGCTTCTGTGAACGCACAAAGGTCTCCCATCAGGGAGCCTAGTAACATGTCTCCTGCAGTGAATTCTCTGATCTGCTTAGGACTTGCCTTATTCTTTTTTCTATGCTCTCCCCTTAACACATCATGTACCCAGCTCCTCATTGCTGGAATGAAATAGAAAAAGCAAGTGTAGCCATTTGTCTGCTCTTACCTGATGAGTGCACGGAAGAGAAAGTCAAACAGAAGCAGGTCACTGAGGTCTCTGCTTTTTTCTCTATGACATTTGCTGAAATGGTCTCTCGGTCCCACTCAATGGACACATACTTGGGGACAGAGGGACAGTAATGGTTCCCATGCCTCCTTTTGGGTGACCTGGGAACAGTAGCTTCAGAGGAAAGCTTATGTGAATGTAACAGATCCAATTAAATTTCTTTTTTTAAAAATAAATTTATTTATTTTATTTTATTTATTTTTGGCTGCGTTGGGTCTTCGTTGCTGTGCACGGGCCTTCTCTAGTTGTGGCGAGCGGGGGCTACTCTTCATTGCGGTGCGTGGGCTTCTCGTTGCAGTGGCTTCTCGTGTTGCAAAGCACAGGCTCTAGGCGTGCAGGCTTCAGTAGTTGTGGCACTCGGGCTCAGTAATTGTGGCTCACGGGCTCTAGAATGCAGGCTCAGTAGCTGTGGAGCACAGGCTTAGTTGCCCCGTGGCATGTGGGATCTTCCTGGACCAGGGCTCGAACCCGTGTCCCCTGCATTGGCAGGAGGATTCTTAACCACTGCACCACCAGGGACGTCCCTAAATTGATATTTCAAACTTCAGGATATATTATGGAAAACTCCCCTCTACATACACATACACACACACACACACACACCCCCTTCATGTTTTACATCTATCTTGTTCCCCAGAGTGATTTTAAATATATAATTCAAATTTTCAAATAATTTAAAGTGTTCCTCTGCCTTTGCCTTAAGAAAATTCTTTTTCAAGTTTCTCAAAAGCGATTGTAACAGATGGTGACTATTAGATTTGTTTGTGCATTTTGTAGATGAGCTCTTAATTTGCATTTTTCACCAGTGTTTCCTAGAAGTGAATCAAAGAGCAGTAGTCTGTTCTGTCAGCTCTTGGAGAGTTACAAGTTAGTATTCCGGAGGAAGTTTGTCCCTTGTTCTCTAAAGGAAGGTTGGAGAGACACCTTAACTGGGTAGAGGAGAAGTCACCTTTTTGTATATGGAATCAGCATCAGTGATACTCTAATCATTGTTAGCACAGAAAGAAAGTTTGTAAAATACTGGTGGCTTCTGGGAAAGTCACTCAAGATGTAGGCCATGGTTGATTTTTGCCCCGACAAAGATGACAATAAGGTATTAGAGTGGCAACCAGTGGGAAAGCTTTAAAAAGAAGCCCCTGATCTAAGAGTTAGCAACTTAGTTGATAAAGTTATAAAGTAGCTTTTTTTTCCAACTATCTCCTTAAAATGTTTTCATATATAAGGTGGGAGGGGCGCTTCCCTGGTGGCGCAGTGGTTGAGAGTCCGCCTGCCGATGCAGGGGACACGGGTTCGTGCCCCGGTCCGGGAAGATCCCACATGCTGTGGAGCGGCTGGGCCCGTGAGCCATGGCCGCTGAGCCTGCGCGTCCGGAGCCTGTGCTCCGCAACGGGAGAGGCCACAACAGGGAGAGGCCCGCGCACCGCAAAAAAAAAAAAAAAAAAAAAAAAGATGGGAGGATGCTCTTTTCCATGCCCATCGATGAAAACTCAAATAGTTCCATGATTTTTTCAGTCATTCTTAGGAAATAATTCTACATGACCCCCAAATCACCAAACCTAATCTTTTTTTTTCAAACCTAATCTTGATGTATTAAAAATGTCTAATCTCACAATATCAAAATTCCAAATGTGACTTAAAGTTAAATCTTCTCTCCAGTTGCAAGCGGGAAGCTGGAGAAATGGAAGCATGGTTCTTCTTTTCCCTTTTCCTGTGCTATGGCGTTCATCCCTCCTCCTCCTCTTACTAGCTGTGGTTTCTGATCCCTCCAAGGTTGAATTCAAGGAAGGAAGGAGGGACACGAAGATGTTCTGTTTGGACTGGTACTGTTATAAGATGCTTTCATTATTTCTGAACCTGACTGGAGACACATTCTCTAACAGAAATTTTCTTGGCTTCTCCAGGGAGCATCCATCACCAGTGTTGGGGATGTCTAACATGTAATTCCCATAAAGTGGGTGATTCATTATTCCTGATCGCATTCCTTACTCCTCCTGCAATCCCTAGGAATCCAGAAATATGTTGAACTTCTATCTGTCCCTTCAGCCCTCTATTGAGCAGGGCCTCACATAGCCCACGCTGGCTCTCTTTTGCATGTGGCCCACTGTGGACCACAGGAAATATTAGTAATTATTTGCTCTTTGTCCTTACGAGCTCTGGGAGTGTGGGCTGATCCTAAAGCAGCCCCCTTAACTTGAGCTCATCTGGCAAGATCTAGACTGTCCACCTCTCACTTTCAATTTTTCAGATGGGAGTCAGATTCGAGAACATCATCCTTCAACTAGAGGGGACACACATCAAATTCTTCCAGTGGTCCTCTTGAAACCATTCTTGGCTAGAGAGGAAAGAGAAGCATGCTGCCCTCTCTCCTCCGTGGTGGGCATGGGACCTACGGCCCAAGCTTTTCAAAGGAGTCCCTCCAAAAACCCCACAACACTGACTGCCAGCACCTGGCACTTTACACCCTCACTGTGCATGACGGTATTAGAAGTTGTAAAACTGTGCTTCTGAAATTACCTTGAAATTTTGCAACCTGGTCCAGAATCCCACTTTAGAATGTCATACCCATTATATCTTGGTGCTTCCTGGGAACTTCCCATTTAACATTTTACTACACATAGTATTGAAAATTTGGAACCTACAGGATCACGTGATAAAGAAAACAAAATCATTGATAATGATTTCACTTCTCACACAAATATAATTACTGTCAGCATTTGGGGGAATATTTGTTCTGTCTCTGCCTAGAAACATGTTTAAAAATACATACTTGTAGAAGATGGGGTTATACTGTCCGTACTACTTGTAAACTGTTCTTTTTTACCCTAATATATTTTGAACAACTTTCCAAGTCAGTAAATGTATTTCTACATATTTTTAGATGGCTGTTCTAGATAATCACCTTTGGACATACAGTGTTGATTCAACAAATCATTACTATTATAATGATTCCGTTATATAAAACCCACTCTCGTGAATATCTTTGTGGACAAATTTTTGTGATATAAAGTTAGAAATATAAATTAGTAAAAGTTACAAGTAAAACATAAATCCTACCATTCAGGAGTAGTACTTCAAGCTGTCATCAGTAATCACTAAGTTCACATTAGTGTGAATTAAGGGTCTAGGAGAAGATTTTGATTGAATGTCTCACAGAGCGAGGTCAAAGCCCACAAAGTGCGTTCCAGAGGATTAGAAACAAATTTGACTCGAATCCACAATTTTCCTTCCTAAAACCAGCTCTTATTCTCACCATGTGTGTTAAAATGTCACTAAATACTATTAATTCTCCTTCAGAAATATTTCCTGGATGTGCAGCCCCTCTTCTCCGTCTCCACCTCCTTTACATGAATCCATGACATCATCCTTTTTCACCTAAACGGCTATAATCACCGTCATGCCCCCCTCACCCTTCATCTACACTGACACCAGATTGGACTCCCTTAAAACATTTATATGGATATTACCTCCAGATTTAGGTTCTATGCGGCTTCAGATGGCTACAGGATAAGTCTAAATGCATTGCACAGCAGTTCAAGGCATTCTCAATCCCACCCTTGTTTCCAGGCTTATACCTCACTCCTGTTGCCCCTGCCTTGCACTTCATGCTTTAGCCACACTCAGTTTCTCACTGGTCCTGAGATACACTGAGCATTTTCTAATGGTTCTTGTACATATGCTCCTTCCTTTGTCTGGAGAGTCCTAACCTTCCTTGATTCCTTTTTCAAACTATCAACAGATGCTACAATCTCCTCTCTCTTTTCCTGAAACGTCTAGGTGGTGTCCATTGCTCCCCCTTCTGGTAGTTCACGGTATGTACAGGGCTCTCTGGTGCATGCTTGGCTTTATCACATGACATTGTATTGTTCTTCACCCCTTAGCCTGTCTCATCAAATTGAGCAGCGCTGGAGGACAGGGACTTGGTCTCTCTCACACCTCACACCATTAGACATGGAGAATATGCTCAATAAATCAGAATGATCATTTAGAAATCTTTTTGATACTAATAAGATACTTAACTGTTCTGCAACATAATGTAGAAATGAGTATTCATTTTCCCCCATCTTTTATACCTAAAAAGGATAAAGCCAAGGGACGGAGGAGTCACCACCTCGAGGCGAAGCAAAGGAGTACCTAACTCAGGAAGCTGGGAATGTGATCCTGCCCTCCAGCTCATGAGAGGATAGGATAGCAGGTGAACCTTGGTTCAATGGGGTACATTACAGAAAACCCACAGATTTCCAGGTTAAAACTGAGGCCTAAAGATTTTAAAATATATTTCTCCTCTCACTGTGCTGATTGTGTACAATGATACCATACATAATACGTCTAAGACACAAGCTCACATATGCATTTCTGGGCTGCATGGAATAAATACTCCAACTCCAGTAAACATCATTTTTAAAGCACATGCTCAATGATAGATTTAAATTAGAATAAAAAGACAGAGAACAGCATATGAAACACTTCATTACCTTTTACATTTCTACGAAGCTTAGGGTAGAGGCAAGTATTAAAATAACAAGATTGAAAAGTGGCTGGTGGAAAGGTCTTTAGCGCTTCTCGTCTGACATTTTTAAACGGGCTTATTAATGCAAGAACCCTGAGGCTTTCATCCTGCACAAGCGGAAACTGAATCTCCGAGGCACAGACAGACAAGAAAGGAAGTAGGCCCCACCCGAGATTTTCCACAGAAGAGGGTGAAAGGAGGCTGCTGTTTCTACTCCCTCAAAGTCCCTTCATCCACCCCATCCATCACCACTTTCCCCAAAGCCAAGCTGAAAAATGTGGTTTCCATCCTCATCCCAAATGCCAGCTTCACCAAACTCGACAGGCTGCGATGCCCCTGCCCGCCACATTACAGGCTGCTGGGCAGTGCTGTCCACCCCACTGCTAATGGAGTTATGCCACGAAAGTCTATCACTGCTCCAAGGGCTGAAATGGGCCATCAACCTGGCCCTCTGGTGTTTTGACTTTGTATGAGAAATCCCTGTACAGAAGCCAATCTGTTCTCCTTTTCAAAGCCAATAGAAGCCAAGAGTCTCTGCTACCTGAGAGAATTCTGTCCACTACTCAGAAGTAAGATGTGAGGGACTTCTTTGAAGCATTACTCCTGCTGACCCCATATTCTAGAATCCGGTGCCCTGTTTTATTATGCCCCATCTCAACACACTATAGCACCATGTAATATGGTCCCTACGGTGCACATTGCAAGCCACGTCTCATTCTGCTCCTCACATCCTTGCATCCTCAAACAACTGGGGATTGAACCAGAGTTGTCAAAATTCCTTTCCTTCTTGAAAAGTGCTTCTTAACGCTCCCTCCTTTTGTTTATTCTGGACAACTACTAAAACTTCCCTCTCATCCCAATCCGTTCTAGCCTCACCCTCTCTGAGCATTTGATCCCCTCATCATGCTGGCAGGTAAGAGGCCCTGGACAATCCCCTCAAGAGATCACAAGCCCTTCTTACCACCTCCCACACCAACCCAGACTAAGCCTCCCCTCACTGAGTTGATGGAAAAAAGAGAACTAGGTACAGGTAATCTCTGCATTTCAAACTTTCTACTCATAGGGTAGAAGAACACTTCAAAGATAGTTAAAATTCCAGTTGATACTTCCAGGAGCCAGGTCAAGAGTATGACAATTCAGAAAAATAGTACATAGTATATAAATCTACATCCCAGGGGTCCCTGTAAAAGAATGATCAAAATAAGAGGAGGTCAGTTAAAGAATAATTCTTAAAGGGAAAAAATAAAAGAATATGACAATTCATTTGGAAGAGTTTTTATCCCCTTGATACTACACTGGTCCTCGTTTCTCTGCCTTTGAAAGCACTCCTGAGTCTTCGTACCTCGGTAAAACAATCATCACTATGGCTAAAATCATCCTGATCTCCCCTGACCTGTACTCCTGACCACATTTGCAGAGCTAAGGAGGCATAGAGCTTAATGGTAATCTAGAGATCATCTCATAAGAAGTCCCCTACAGCCATTCCCACCATTTTACAAAAGGAGAAAATGAGGCAAAAAGAAAGAGATCTGTCTAAGTTAGAAGGGGAGATAAAATTTATTAGCATTTCAGGCCCCTGACTACTAAGCCGCTGCTCTTTTCACCAATCCAAGCAAACGGTATTCAAGCTACTAAAGATGACCCCAGAGGGCTCTCTCATCAAGGCGGAATTTGATGCTCAGCACATGACTTCATACTCAGCAGTCCTTAATAAAGGAGTGACACTCCAAACAGGACAAGTTTCCTGGATAAGAAAGGCCTGAGGCAGTGGTTTTTGTTTTTGTTTTTCTTTTCTTTTCTTTTCATGACTAAGAATGGATTCTCTTCTGCCTCAAGACCTTGGAGGATTCTCTACTTCTAACATCAGAGCAGAAACATCTTTAAGAGTGGTGCTCTAACAACAGTGTCCAAATTTGGAACCTTGAAACTCAAGGGCACACCTGAGGGACAAAGCAGCTCGAGAGACTTTAAACTCCTAAGACTTCATCAGCAATCAACTCTTGAGGGTCTTCAGAGATGACGTGATGACTGTAACATAAAATACCTGATTTTTAGCAAACATGGTGAAACTTGCTCAAGTGAATTAGTATTCTTTTTTTTTTCACCTCAAGTAGTCACTCTGTAAGAAAGTATACTTTATCCTAACATATAGTCATTTCACAAAATATTTTCGAACTTCTCTTTGGAAATTGCCATGAAAGCCTATTCAGCTTTCTTTCGAGGGTCTTCAGTGTTAATAGATGCTTCTTCCTTAAGATGGATTTGGATATTAGAAATAGCCAAAAGTCACACTCTTAGTTAATTAAAAGGAACAAGGCAGGTAAAATTATGTTTTTGTTTAAAAATTGTATATTGATAGACACCAATTTTCTGGGTTGTTCTGAAGGTGTTTCCAAAAATGTCATTTCAAAAATAATTTAAGGAATGTCGATATCATTGGAATAATCTTCCCAAGTGATTAAAGCAGAATCAACATTCATTCCTTCAAATAAGCTTTGGTATTGTGGTTCAGAGACCAGCCACAAGTATGACACAGTCCCCCAATGAAATACACACTGTTATTTAAATGGACATTTGAAAAGATGCTTAATAGCTTAGAAAATGCTTTTGTTATAACATTAAATGGAAAAAGCAGGGTATAAAATTATACATCACAGATTATTACAACCACATAAAAATGCTCATAAAGACTGGAGGAACAGACACCAAGAAGTTAAAAGTGATGGTCTTTGGGTGGTGGACCAGCAAGTGATTATATTTTTACTGTTCAGTGCTGTCTAAAATTTTTAATGAACAGGTATAACCTGCAGTGATGAGGAACACTTTCTTTTCTTTCTTAAAAAAACCTCAATTACATGTAAGCACTTTCTAATAAGCAATGAAAGAATTCCTTCTATTAGCCTCAAATTATGATCACTTTCCTGCATGGTGCCTCATCTGTAACATGAAGTAGCTGGGTAGTTACCATCACTCTGAAGGCTTTTGAAAAGACTGAATGCAGCAACCATAGATGCTAAAATTAAACACCCAGAAAAGTCACAGATTAATAAAATAGTATGATTTGGTTCTATTAAAGAAATATTTCGTTTACTTGAACATCTTATACCATGATTAGACTAAATTCTGTAACTGCATATTCATTTTAGACCAAAGTTGACCATGTGTTAATTAAGAAGCTTAAACATAACCATACAGCAGCAGATCTAGACTTTACCTAAAGACATGGTAGTCTATTTTTTAGAAATTTTTATTGGAGTAGAGTTGACTTACAAAGACATGGTTGTCTTTAACTCAACTGGCATACTACTGTTGGCATACTACTAAATTCATTCCTTCCATAGGCATTTATCAAGTGCCATAAGGCACCCAGCACCAGGTACCCAAAGGCTCTATGAGCGATTGTATTTTGCATATCTATGGTACAATACTTTCCTTGTTCACAAAACATGATGACTTATGTTCCCTCTGATTTTTCACACAACTCTGTATTCACGATACAGCTATTGTTAGTGTTCATCACACGAAATGAGGAATAGTTTTAGGACTAATTGTTAACACCCTGAGGGCAGGAACCATGCCTTAGTTGTCTTAATAGTCAACAAGTTTGCCAAATTAAATTCCCATTGTGCAGATGAGGACATTGAGGCTTAAGGATGTTGCGTGATTTGTTCACAGTCATAAAGCCAAAAAGTGGTTTGGGACACCCAACTTATTTTCCATTTTACAACTTTCCTATAATAGTACCAGCACTTTGATACCTACAGTATCTTTTAGATATGACTAACAAAAAATTTAATTCAACACTCAAGTATCTAAATTCCTAGAAGCAATAAAATTTATAACGAAGAGAGTGACTCTTTACTTTACAAAAACACCTGTAATAACCATATAAACAACTAAGGATGACTAAATACATTTACAACTAGGCGATTACAAAGAAAATGTGCTATAAGAATGTAAATAATAATGAACCAAGTAAGCTGAGTTTATCCTCACTGTAAAAGATAATACCTTGAGCTGTGATCTAATAGAGGTCCTCAAAATCCTAAAAGATATCAGTACAGGTTGAGAGAGAAAAATCATTCATATGGGAGAAGTGCTAATAAAATTGTCTAGAGACCATCATCTGAGAATTAAAAATGAGGACACCTAGGATTTGGGACAGCATATTTTCTCACAAAGAGTAATAAACACAGGCTCCCTGGATTCAATCAGTTCAAATATTATATAATTCTCCCCTAATACACCTGAAAATGAAGCCCTCTACACAGTGATGTACTAGTTACTGTTTACAATCAGATCGTGGGGGGGTGTGGGGGGCTGGGTTGGGGATGTATGCATGTATGTACGTACATATGTTTATTATAAATTTTACTGATATAAAAGATGTATTTCCCACAATTTAGAAATAAAAATGACATGCATTATTTTTTATTGTAAATTCTACACAGTCAGCTGATTCTCACAGAATGCATTTGCTGATTTTTGCCATACTTTTGTGGCCATAGCCAACGTATGGTTGCAATTTAATGAGTATAGTCCAGACTCATTGATGTCACTGAATGTCTAATTAGGAGGAGATGTACAGTAGTGCACCACTGTATAATATTTCCACCAAACAGATAAAATAAATGTAAATAACCACCAGAGCATATATAACAGCAAAATCCAGTAAAATGAGAATGTGATGAGTTTTGAATATGTATTACTCTTGTTTCTAATATGACTTATTTGATTTTTAAGGTGATATAATTTTTGTTAATAATGGCTCTGTTTGTGGCATGGGGGTGGGGGGGAATTCCCAAGATGGCAGAGTAGAAAGACCCTGAGTTCACCTCTTCTCGCAGGCACACCAAAATTACAACTATTTACAGAACAACTATCAATGAAAAAGACCAGAGCCTAACAGAAAATATCTTCCACATCTTTAGGTTTACATATAAAGAAAGAACCACAACAAGATGAGTAGGAGGGACGGAATTATGTTATAGTCAAGACTGATAACCCCAGGTAAGCAATCCACAAATGGAAAAATAATTATAATTGCAGAGGTTCTCCGCAAAGAGTAAGGGGTTTGAGCACCACATCAGGCTCCCCAACTCGGGGTCCTATGCCAGGAAGATCAGCCCCAGAACGCTTAGTTTTGAAGGTCAGCAGGGCTTATTTTGGGGAAACACAGAGGGCTGTGGGAAATATAGACTTCACTCTTAAAGGTGAAGATTCACACAAAATCTCACACATTCCAGGACCCAGAGCAGAAACAGTAATTTGAAAGGTGCCTGAATCGGACTTATGTGCTGATCTTAGAGAGTCTCCTGGAAAAGAGGCACGACGTGAAGCACACCCTGGGGACGCAGACACTGGTGGTAGCCATTTTGGGGAGCTCATCCTACCATGAGGACACGGGTGCTGGCAATCAACATTTTGGAATCCTTCCTCCAGATTATTAGCCTCAGGACCCAGCCCTGCCTTGGCCTAACAGTCTGTAGACACCAGCTGTGGGATGCCTCAGGCCAAGCAACTAAATGGGTGGGGACACAGCCTACCAGCAGACAGGCTGCCTTAAGACCTCTTGAACCCACAGTAATCCCTGTACATGTCCCTGCCAACCAGAAGGCCCAGGAGCCAGCACCACACACCAATAAGCAGGCAATAGACCTGGGACCCCAGGACCCAGCTCTGCCTACCAGTGGGCAGGCACCAGCCCCAGAATGCCCTGGGCCCCAGCCCCACCAGTGAGCCTGCTCTAGCCTTGGAACCAGCCTCATCCACCAGCAGGTGGACACCAGCCACAGCAAAACCAAAGCCCCACATCCTGCCATGGCAGGACCCAACCCACCCATCAGCAGGCCAACACAAGCTTCAGGACACCCCACACACCACTGCCAGCTGTGTCAGGAACCGATCCCATCTACCTGTGGTCTGACACCAGCTCTGGGACCCGGGGCCTGGCAGCCAGATCCCAGGACCTGGCTCTGCCTTCCAGTGGGCTGGCACTAGCCCTGGGATCTCCTGGACCCTGACTCCACCCACCAGTAAGCCAGTTCTAGCCCTGGGGCCTCCCTGGGATCCACAGTCAGCTTCCTCATGACCCAGCCCTGCCAACCAACACTGGCAGCCGCCACACAATGCGAGGCCTAGCAACAAACCAGACCAGGGGCCATCCATACCTACCACACCTCCCACAGTAGTCAACCCGCCACAACAAGAGGACCCACACAGCCCATATAGAGGCACCACTAGAGCATATAGCTCTGGTGACCAGAAAGAAGTGCACTGCTGGGACACATAGGACATCTTCTACAAAAGGCCACTTATCCAAGATCAAGAAACATAACCAACCTACTAGATACATAGAAATAAAAACAGCAAGTTAGGCAAAATGAAGCAACAGAGGAACATGTTCCAAATGAAGAAACAAGAAAAAAAAAAACCATAAGAAGAACTAAATGAAATGGAGATGCAATCTACCCAATAAAGAGTTCAAGGTAATGATCATAAAGATGCTCAAGACCTAGGGAGAAGAATGGACAAACACAGTGAAAAGCTGAACAAAGTGTTAGAAAACAGACCCATACAGAGCTGAAGAATTCAGTAATTGAAATAAAAAATACACTATAAGGAATAAACAGTAGATTAGATGATACAGAAGAACTGGGAACAAATGAAGATGAAAGGCACAAAAGAGGGACTACAAAAGCAACCCCAAAACAATGAAAAAATGTCAATAAGTACACACATATCGATAATTACTTTAATTGTATATCTAAATGTTCTAACCAAAAGACAGACTGGCTGAATAGATAGAAAATCAATACTTGTATATATGCTACCTACAAGAGACTCACTTCAGATCTAAAGAAACCAGTCTGAAAGTGAGGGGATGGAAAAAGATATTCTATGCAAATGGAAATCCAAAAAAGCCAGATAGGAATGTTTATATCAGACAAAATAGACTTTAAAACAAAGGCTGTTGCAAGAGACAAAGAAGGACATTACCTAATGATCAACGGATCAATCCAAGAAGATATAACAGCTGTAAATATATATGCACTCAACATAGGACGAACTACACACATAAAAGCAAATATTAACAAACATAAAGGGAGAAACTGACAGTAATACAATAACAGTAGGGAACTTTAAGACTCCACTTACAGCAATGGACAGATCGTCCAGACAGAAAATCAATAAGGAAACACTGATCTTACATGACATGTTACATCAGATGCACTCAACAGATACATACAGAACATTCCACCCAAAAGCAGCAAAATACATATTCTTTTCAAGTGCACATGGAAGATTCTCCAGGACAGATCATATGCTAGGTCATATTACAAGCCTCTGTAAATTTAAGAAAATTGAAATCACATGAAGGATCTTTTCTGACCACAAAACTGTGAGACTAGAAATCAACTACAAGAAAAAGTGCAAAACACACACACACATGGTGGCTAAACAACATGCAACTAAACAACCAATGGAGCACTGAATAAATCAAAGAAGAAATTTTAAAATACCTGGAGGGGAATTCCCTGGTGGTGCAGTGGTTAAGACTCAGTGCTTTCACTGCAGTGGCCCAGGTTCAATCCCTGGTCGGGGAACTAAAATCCCACAAGCCACGCAGTGTGGCCAAAAAACAAAAAAAAAAACAAAAACAAAACCTGGAGACAAATGAAAACAAAAACACAATGATTCAAAAATCTATGGGATACAGCAAAAGCAGTTCTAAGAGAGAAGCTTATAGTAACACAAGCTTG
Source organism: Stenella coeruleoalba (assembly GCF_951394435.1). Classification (NCBI taxonomy): domain Eukaryota; kingdom Metazoa; phylum Chordata; class Mammalia; order Artiodactyla; family Delphinidae; genus Stenella; species Stenella coeruleoalba. The sequence goes on from NC_137150.1 coordinate 86,927,320, forward strand.
CTTCAGGAAACAAGAAAAATCTCAAATAAACAACCTAATCTTACATCCAAAGGAACTAGAAAAAGAAGAACAAACAAAACCCAAAGTTAGTAGAAGGAGAGAAACCATAAAGATCAAAACAGAAATAAATGAAATAGAGACAAAACAAAACTAGAAAAGATCAACGAAACTAAAAGGTGGTTCTTTGAAAAGAAAAACAAAATTGAAAAAACCTTTAGCCAGATGCATCAAGAGAAAAAGAGAGAGGACCCAAATCAATAAAAATCGAAATGAAAGAGGAGAACTTACCACAGACACTACAGAAATACAAAGGACCATAAAAGATTACTATGAAGAACTATATGCTAATAAAACGGACAACCTATATGAAATGGACAAATTCCTAGAAATGTAAAAACTCCCAAGACTAAACTGGGAAGAAATAGAAAATATGAACAGACCAGTTATCAGTAATGAAACTGAATCAGCAGTAAAAAACAAACAAGAAAACTTCCCAACAAACAAAAGTCCAGGACCAGATGGCTTCACAGGTGAATCCTACTGAACATTTAAAAGAGTTACCACCTAACCTTCTCAAACTATTCCAAAAAACTGCAGAGGAAGGAATGCTTTCAAACTCATTCTACAAGGGCAGCATCACCTTGATTCCAAATCTAGACAAAGATATCACAAAAACAGAAAATTGCAGGCCAATATCACTGATGAGCATAGATACAAAAACCTTCAATAAAACCAAATTCAAAAATACGTTAAAAGGATCATACACTATGATCAAATGGGATTTTTACCAGGGATGCAAGGATGGTTCAATATTCACAAAACAATAAATGTGTTACATCACATTCAGCAAAGGAAATCACTGACAAAACAAAAAGACAACATACTGAATGAATGGGAGAAAATATTTGTAAATGATAAGACTGCTGAGGGGTGCAGGAACATGGATGGACCTAGAGATTATCATACTAAGCAAAGTAAATCAGAAAGAGAAAGACAAATATCATATGATATCACTTATATGTGGAATCTAAGTACGACACAAATGGACATATCCACAAAACAGAAACAGACATAAAGAACAGACTTGTGGTTGCCAAGGGGGAGAGGGGATGGGAGAGGGAAGTATTGGGAGTTTGGGATAAGCAGATACAAACTATTACATAAAGAATATATAAACTATAAGGTCCTACTGTATAGCACAGGGAACTATATTTAATATCCTGTGATAAAACATAATGGAAGATAATATGAAAAAGAATGTATACATATATATATATATATATATGTATGTATGTATAACTGAATCACACTGCTGTACAGCAGAAATTAACACCAGAGTGTAAATCAACTATACTTCAATAAAATTTTTTAAAAAGACTGCTAAGGGGTTAATATCCAACATATATAAACAGCTCATACAACTCAACATCAAAAAACCAAACAACCCAATTAAAAAACTAGCAGAAGAACTGAACATTTTTTCAAAGAGGAAATACAGATGCCCAACAGGCAGGTGAAAAGATGCTCAACATCGGGAGTCACCAGAGAAATTCAAGTCAAAACCACAATGGCATATCACCTCACACTTGTCAAAATGGCTATCATCAAAAAGAACACAAATAACAAATGTTGGCAAGGATGTGGAGAAAAGAAAGCCCTTGTACACTGTTGGTGGGAGTGTAAATCGGTGCATCTACTGTGGAAAACAGTATGGAGGTTCCTCAAAAAATTAAAAACAGAGCTACCATATGACCCAGCAATTCCACTCCTGGGTATATATCTGAAGAAAATGAAAACACGAATTCAAAAAGATACATGCATCACAATGTTCACAGCAGCATTATTTACAATTGCCAAGGTAAGGAAGCAACTTAAGTGTCCATCAACAGATAAACACAAAAAGAAGATATGGTACACACACACACACACACACACACACACACACAGCCGAATACTACTGAGCCATAAAATGACTGAAATTTTGCCATTTGCAACCATATGGATGGACCTTGAGGATATTATGCTTAGTGAAATATGTCAGAGAAAGATAAATACTATATAATCACTTATATGTAGAATCTAAAAAATAAAACAAACTAGTGAATATAACAACAAAAACAGACTCAGATATAGAGAACACACTAGTGGTTTATACTACTATGTATAAAATAAATAAGCTACAACGATATTTTGTACAACATGGGGAATATAGCCAATATTTTATAATAACTATAAGTGGAATATAATCCATAAAAATTTTGAATTACTATGTTGTACACCTGAAACTAATATAATATTTAAATCAACCATACTTCAATAAAAAAGGAAAAAATTATAATGGCTCTGTTTTAACAGTGCCTTTCAAGATTCCTGTGAATTTAACAGTGGGTTCATATGAGCCAGCATGCGGCAGCTCCAGCATACCACCACCCCACTTCACCCCTATAACTCTGTTCTCTTACCCTGTTCCCTGCTTTATTTTTCTAAATGGCTTTCATCATCACCCACAGTTAGATATTTGTTTCTTGCTTATCTCTCCCACCAGAATATAAGTTCAATGAGGGAAGGAATTTTGTCTGTCTTGATCAGTACTGCCATGGTGTCTGGCACATGGCAGAGATGGGTATGAGGAGCCCAGTCTGAGAGGCGTGGAGAGATGAGGTCAAGTAATTCATGCCATTGTCACTGTGCGCTCAGTGAGTAGACTCTGGTGTGGAGATTAGAGTGAAGGAGTTCTTTGGGAAGTGTTCTTATTAACAATACCTGTGGAGGAAGGGAAGCAAGAAGGGCTGGCAGAGGAAGAAGTCTAGCTATGATACAGTCCCAAACAAAGCTTCAGCTTATCCCACAGGATCTCTGGAGCTGAGATGGACCATCAGAGTTGCCCTGAGTGTGAGTCTTTACACCCTCACCTCTTTGATTATGTATGGGCTGCCCTCAAATGGGGGCATGAACTTGGAGGTGATTCTCTTATTGATAGGTGGTTGATAGCTAAGGAGTGTCTGTCAGTAGCAGTCCAGCAGCTGGGGCACATGTCCTGTGCTAGGTTAGATTCAGGACGAGGTGCCAGTGCCAGCAAGAAATTGGAGTGCAATACGAAAATCGAGATGGATCCAGTCAGGGGAATCATAGGGAGGGAGCACAACTGGTGGGACTGAGAGAAAGCGTGCAGCTTGGAAAACATTCAAGTGCCCAGGGCTTGCTCCAGCGTCATTGTTTTTCTGGTGTTGGGGAGCAACAGAAGAACCAAAGTGGTAATACACTGCCTGCCTCTCTCATTTACCTGGTACATCTGTAACCCTCATAGAAGCCCTAGCCAGTCTGGCTGTTACCCAGGATTCTTACACAGCACATGTCTTCAAAAATATGTATTAAATAACCATTATGTGTCAGGCCCTGTGCTACATTCTACAAACGCAAGGGTGAATGAAATCAACATAGTCCCTGACCTAACGGAGCTTACAGCTAGTGTAGTGGTTCTTAATCATGACTGCAGATCATTATCACCCGCAGAGTTACTTTAACTTGCCAGTGCCTGGGCCTCACGTCCAGAGATTCTGATACAATTGGCATCAAATGCAGCCCTAGCATCAGTATCTTCCAGTTGATGTTCATATATAGTCAGATTTTAGAACCATTACTTTAAGCCATTGAATGAAAAGAGTAAACACCCAGTACTCCCAAATTCAAACTGAAAAACATACACCCTGAACACAAAGAAACAAAACCAAAAAAAAAAAAAAAAAATCTAAACAATGGCCTGATCCAAAAATACAATTTCACCTAGTCCTCTGTACCCCAGTCTGAATCATCACTCATGACTAGATTAAGTCATTGATATCACATCTCTAGAACAGATGGAGAATCCTTTTGCTGATTGGTTGGGATTACAAACTGTATGTATTCCCTGTGTCGCACTGATGGCACAACTAGAAGTGCCTTTCACGCGTCAATAGACATCAGGGCAACCCAGACAGGGTCTAGACTGCTCCTGCTAAAAACTGGCAGCACCTTGGGCTTTTGTCTCCTGATATTGTCAACAATAAGTCAGCCTTTCTCTCTGAATTCCTGACTCTAGTGCCCAGACACAGTATTTAATTAGTGTTTCAATTACCCTTTAAATGTTTGCACATCGAGTTCAATAAAGATCAGGCAGATGAATTTTGGGACAGTGGTTGTATCATCAACCATTTCCACACAGAGAGTTTACTTGAAGGTTAACAATTCGAACAGAGGGGTTTAAAAAGTTGTTAATTGGTGTAAATACTTTTTCAGCTGCAGGAATCAACCCTGCGAACAAGAAGAGCTCCTTTAATCTTAATGAACTAAGATGGTTTTCATGCATCACAGCAGCTGGTTGGGCCCTACACTGCAGTTACAAGAGCTCAGAGGTCATCTCCTTCCAAAAAAAATTTCATATTGGTTAAATTGTAGTTAGCCTGTACACAATTAACCATAGGATTACCAGAATAACTTTATTGCCTGGAATGTTTTTTAAAAATCATGCAAATAATAAAATTTGAATGGAAATGATTTGGAGTGCAGAAGCCAGCTTTATATTACTATCAGAAGATGAAAGAGAAATGGAGGATACCTGTAATCAGATTGGCTGTTAATATTACCTTATCTATTTTTGTGCTTAAAGGGTAATAACCTTGCTTATAATGAAAAGAAATGTAGGGGAGACTGAGGGAAGGAAAGAGAAAGGAAACTTAAATGGCATACCTGTCCACAACACTTCATCAGGACTAAAATGACTTTCAACACTATGTAGATTAAGTGAGCACATGTTGAGGCCTCTGCCCATGTTTAAGGAGGTACAGCTGGATTTTCATTTAATTCTGAGTTTTCTTGCCTACAGGCCTTAATAGGTTTTTGACTAGTTTTCAATTCAGGTTCAATATGTTTAATAATGTTTAATAATCCACCCCTAAATGAGATAAATGGATTTCAGAAAGCAGAAGATCCCAGAAGAAGGCAGATTACCTGGGCATCCCTCAAAATGGAATCACTTTGTATTTTTGCATAGCTTCAGGCCCTGTCTTCTGAGTATCCAATTAAGGGGGAAAAAGAAACTACATAATATGTTTCAATCCCTTATGAGTCATTTCTCCAAAATTAGGATTCACCCTTCTGTTTCCAACACATATCCACTATTCTAGAAATCTTTCCAGGATTCTTCTAGGACTTCACTACTCAGTTTGTGGTGGTGGCTTTTTTTCCCCCAAAAGAATTTGCCTGGCCTCTCACTGGCTTTTCTCAAGGCCACGGAGCTCATATTTTTAATCTTTTATGTCATGTTACCTCTTTAATACTCTGTCCATCAGAAGACAGAGTTGGACAGGATCTTGAAACTGGAAGCAACCTCATGCGTCATCAAGCCCAATTTCCTTATTTTATAATACCGCCGATGCTCAAAGTGGTTGGCTGACTCTTCCAAGGCCCCGTACTCTTTGTGGAAGCAATGACGGAGAGCTCCAGCTCTGGAGTCCTACACACTCGTTTAGATTCCAGCACCAACATCTATTGGTTGTGGGACCTTGGGCAAGTTAGTTAACCTTCCTGAGTTTCAACTTTCACATCTGAAACAGAAATAGGAATAGTACTCCTGGAAATGTGAAAAGGATCAAATGAGATAATGCATGAAAAGCTCTTAGCCCAATGTCTGACACAGTGACCACTTGATAAATGAAGATCATTACAACTATTGACAGAAGCCAGACTAGAATCAAAAATCCTGACTTCCAGTCCAAGGTTCATCCCTTTTTATCACACTGGACAACTTTTTCAGTTGTCAGAGCTCTACCATCAAAGTTCTAGGCCTTCTTGCTCTAGAAAGAAATATATTTCCTTTCATCTGTATTGTATTTCCTTCAGTCCCATGAAGAAGTGAGTTAAGAAATGATTGTTCCTTCAAGGTGGCTCTTCCAAAATGTCTCAGCAGAAGCAAAATGAAGGGTGGGGTCATTGCCCCAGAGGAGAATAAAACCACTCGTGTTATTTCCAGCTGCACTTCAGTAATGCCACGTTGGTGTTACCTCCCCATCTAGCTTCTTGCCTATTTTCTTCCTAACCACACAGCTGGCCACAGTTTGTACCTCTGTCCCCAAGAGCATCTATCTCATAAATGAATTACGCTCTCCGAGAAGGCAGTAGACACCTAGGGTGTAGAGAGCTGCCCCAGCAGGAAGTGGGAAGACCACTCTGCCCGCTTCCTAAAAATGACATCGCCATTCCAAAGGGTGATTCTCGGGATCATTCATTTAGAAACTGCACCAACATCTTCATGACAAAGAAGGCAAAACAAAACACTAAGCCCACCACTAACCTTCATTATGTTGTCAGAAAGAATAGCTTCTGAAGTGTGTCAAGCATGAAAAGCAGTTAAGGTGGAACATTTTCAATTTTCGACTCTGGTTCGTACAAAATGAGTTTTCCTCCTCTGACCTGCATCGCTGTGAGTAACTGCCGCCTCTGACTCACTGATCAGTGTGCTGGGGCAAGGCAGTGCACGGACAACAGTTGGCTCAGCTGCCACGGAGGCTTTCAGGGAAGCTCATCCACTGTGTTACTATGGAAAACACTGAGGGAGCTGGCTCATACCACTGTCAACGCTCAGATATAAAAATAAAAGTGATCTGAGAAAACCGTACTCCCAACTTGGTCAATTTGGAAGGAAAAACAATAACATGAAACTCAAACTGAACCTGTGAGACCCTTGTTTCTTGGAATCTACCTGATTCCCCAGGAATGAGCTTGAATGTTATACTTTTGGAGGTTGATTCAAACAAAGGGAACTTTAGAAGCCACACTGGAATCCACGCGCTCTCTCCCACTTTAGATTTCTCTCACATCTGCTCCCTTTTCTAGTTGGTCATTGCGTTCTGCTGCCCTTCTTCCACTTTTCTCAGATCTGCCTGTTCCTTTCACTTCCATCACAGGTAAAATTCTTCAACATTCACATCTCAAATATTTCAACAGTCTCTTTGTTGGCCTTCTTTGCAACCAATTTCTTTATGACCCAAACTAGTTTGTGTTGTGCTAGAGGATTAATCTTTCATAAGTCATAGTTTTCATCACATCTTATCCATTTGCAAACACACAATCGTTCTTATTTCATGCAGGTATTCATATCCCTCCACCTCTGAATACACGCAGCTCCACTCCCACTGCACATTCATTTCACCGTGTCTTGAATTTGCCTCCTGCCTTCTTACCTCCAGGCTATTTGTTGCTCTGTTTTCTGATGCAATATTATCGTTCCTCTTCTTTAATCTGAATATTACACTTCACTTCCGGAGCCTCCTTCAGTGGGAAAGTAACTTCAGCCACTTCGATATTCACCACTTCATCTTTACTTTCAGCTACTTTTCAGGAATTTTTTCTTCTCCGAAGGTTTTTCACTTCTTTACCACTCCATCTCTTGGCGGCTCTACCTCTGCTTCCTCTCTAGAAGGCACGTGTTCTGCAGAAGTTTCCTTTCTCCCATAGCTTTGTTCCTAACCACAACCAACCTTCTGGAGTAGCATGAAACATAAACCAGAGTGCAATCCTGGAAAAAACTACAAGAGAGAGATCCCAAAGACACGTGTGTTTTCAGCAATATTGTTAGGTACACAGAACACCTAAAATTTCTGGGCAATATGTAAAAACCTTTAAAAAAAAAATAAATGCATGGCTAACCTGGCTGGAAAGTAAGAAATGCCCTTAGAGGTCAGAATAAAAACGAAGTTTCAAATCCAGACATGAACTATCAGAATTTGTCACCCAGAAATGAAACATTAGCCTGTGTCCTCTGCCAGTCCTGATGGACTCTAACTTGGCTTTGGCAGACGATGGGGAGACCACTGAGGTACAGGCATCGTGGGAGTGCAGATCAGGGATGTTTGTATCAAACAAGGGCCACAGGAAATTTCCGTGGGTCAACTAAGAAAAGAACTGCCTCACACTGAGAGCTGGTAGGATATTTATCTGTTTGGGCCTTGGCTCTGCGAAAAGGGGAAAAAAGAAAATGATTCCTCTGAAATCCTAACCACATCTCTGCCCTCACACAAATTTAGGGCTAAAATTCACATCGATTGCAAGACTCAAAAAAACCACATGCTAAAAATTTAGTTTAAATCAGGCATTGGTATGGTCCATGGCCAGATCCAGCCTGCCATCTGCTTTTGTACAGTCCACGAGCTAAAACAGTTTTTACAGGTTTATATGATTGAAAGAAAATCAAAATCAGAAAATATTATCATGACACAGGAATGTTACATGAAATTGGAATTTCAGTCTCCAACCAAGTTTCACTGGTGCACAGTCATGCTCATCTGTTTACACACTGTCTATAGGTCCTTTCACTCTACAATGGCAGAGTTGAGTCATTGTGACAAAGCCTGTATAGCCCAAAGCCTAAAATATTTACTCTCTGGCCCTTTACAGCAAAAGTTTGCCGACCGCTGGTTTAAAGTGATCTCAGGTTGGCAAGAGCAAACACTAATGCTCTCTGGTAAGCAAACTTTATACACAAACCTAAAGGAATTCCACAGATAATGTTCTAAGGAATAGAAGTTCACAATTTTTTTTAAAAAGGCAGTCACTAACATTCAAGGAATAAGATAGTGTGGGTGATAACAGAAATAACTAATTAGAGAATCTGACCTACCAAGAACGTAGATACCCAAATTATGAGACACAGAGTTTAAAATATGTTTTTATCACATTTGCCTAAGTCCATCTGGGAGTCTCTATCCAGTCATACTTCTGAACATTTTGTTTGTTCACTCATCTATTTTTTTGCCTCCTGTCTTCTTTCTTCTTTCTTTACAGAAGGTGATTGGTGGTAGTTCCTTTTGTTTTTTTTCCTACATGCATTGTAAATGCCGTCCCTTTTATAGAGCATGATATTTAGGGCTTAATTTTATACTTTGTTTAAAATAGATCCTGGAGGCAATTTAACACCGAGGTACAATCCCAGCACTGGCATTTAACCTACTCAGAATTTAACTGCCTATAATAGAATTGGGAAATTCTAGTCTACTGGAGTACTTACCACTAAGAAGTATTAGGGTCAGCAGCAATTCCTAACCAGGACAGTTTCACAACTTGTGCTCAACAGGTAATCACTGAATTGGAAAATCTGCCATCCACGTGACCTTCAAATAGGTCAGCCGCCTGAAGATGCTGAGTCATGCTAGCTGATGCTGTGGGTCATGCTCTTTGCTCAGATCACTAAGGATTCGCTCAACTCACCTTGTAAGAGAGGCCTTCCTGAGCGCTCCTTTTGAAGATTCTTTCTTTGGATGTGGACCTTTTTCTTTTTCAGGCTCTTTACTGAATTTGTTACAATGCTGCCTCTGTTCCATGTCTTGGCCTTTTGGCCGGGAGGCATGTGGGATCCCAGCTCCCCAACCAGGGATAGAACCTGCACTCCCCACATTGGAAGGTGAAGCCCCAGTCACTGGACTTCCAGGGACGTCCCTGAGCACTCCTTTTAAATAACCCCTATGTACACACACGTTGTCTTTCACATTCCCCTATTTAATTGCCTTCAAAGTACTTCACATTACCCAAATAGTATTTATTCAGATAGTCACTGTCTCTCTCTCTTCCAGAATGTAGGTTACATAATACAGGAATGTCTTTGTCACACATCCACATTACTCTTATATATGGGTACTTGTATCCTTAGGACCTAGAAGAGTACCTGGACCAGGGGTACTCTTCACATTTAGCGAATTAATGGTATCTTGCCTGAAAAGATGAATGAAGACAGGTCTATCCTTTGCTTGAGACAAGTTAGAAATTATAACTTTTTTTGGTCTCTCTGTAAAAGCCAGTGACCTCTGGCTTACTTTCATCTCTGCCTAAGAATTCAGGATGGTCATGTCACACCAGACTCCAGATTTCATTTATTTTCAGCACTGAAAACCCAGAGAGAAGAGTTTATAAGTTTTCGGGTTCAAATGCTCTTGAACTGTGAACTCTGTCCTTTCAATCTGTGCTCTCTCCAGCTGAGTGATCACAGCAACAACAATTATGTGGCCATTCCTAGGACCTCGAAACACCCCCAGCTAAATTTACAAATGACAATGAACAAACCACCCTGCCTCTCCCAGAGTCAGCGTGCTGGGCTCATTTTCTCAATGGGGTCAGCTTTCATCAGCGTGCACCGCTGGAGATTCTATCCTTGTTGGAATTAAACTGGTCTGAATCTTGGCGGTTATTTCTTTGCCTTGTAGAATAAAGAGGCATATATATTTATTCCCCTATTACCACACAGTTACTATTTATTGCTGTGTAACTATCCCAAAATGTATGGCTTCAAACCACAACCATTTTGTGACATGCATGGATTAACAAGTACAGTGGCAGCCAGCACAGAAGGGGTGGCTTGTCTCTCCTCCGTGAAGTCTGGCACCTTATCTGAGAAGACTTAAAGACCGGGGATGACTTGACGGCTGGGGCTGGAATCATCTGGAGGCTCCTTCACTCACATATCTGGTGCCTGGACTGTACTGACATGTGGTCTGTCCATGTGACTTGACTCCCTCAGAGCATGGTGGCCTCAGGGTAGTCAGACTCCTCAGTCGGTGGTCCAGGGCTCCAAAAGAGAGCGTTACAGTGAACACGCTTGTTACAGTGAACAAGGCAGAGCTGCCTCACCTCTTATGAGTCCAGCTCAGCAGTCACACAGCAGCATCACCACTGCACTCAATAGTCAAAGCAGGCCGTCCACGCTCAGGGGACGCGACAGACCTCAGCTCTCGATGGGAGGAGTGTCAAAAAATTTGCAGCCAATTTTTTAAAAGGCTACACTCTCCTTTCCTCTTAAATATGCTCCTCTCTCCATGCAGCCTAGTGTATCTACCACTAATAAAGGCTAATAAACATTTCTCTTACAATCTCTGTAAGTTTTGGGTAATGTATCTTTTGTTAATTCATCTGCATAAAGCTTTGGTAACGCATCTTTTGTTACCTCAACGGCATACTAGAGGGGTTAGACTCGATGACCTTTAGTTTTCTCCCTTCCAGCTTTTACTTTACATGCTTCTACTATTGTAATGGGTTGAATTTCATAGTGTTATCCACAAATTCATACACACCTGGAACCTCAGTACGTGACCTTTTTGGGGCAACAGTGTCTTTGTAAATGTAGTTAGTTAAGAATCAAAAGATTAAATCATCTTAGATTTAGGATGGGCCCTGAATACAATGACAGCTGTCCTTATAAGAAGAAAGGACACAGAGAAGAAGGCCATGTGAAGACAAAAGCAGAGGTCAGAGTTAGGCTCCCACAAGCCAAGAAATCCCTGGAGACACCAGAAGCTGAAAGAGGCAAGGCAGGTGTCCCCCTCAGAGCCTTCCGAAGAGGCTAAGCCCTGCGGACACCCCAATTTCAGGCCGCTTGCCTCCAGAACGCTGAGAATCAATCTATGTTGTTTAAAGCCACCAAACCTGGGTAATTTATTATAACAGCGCTAGGAAATGAACACAACTGGCTTCTTCCATCTCTTCCTTTCCGAAATCAAACCTCACTTATCACAGGTAAAGGCTCCTCCCTATTCCACACCCCAGACCTGCTCCCCAGTGACTCTATGCACACGGCAACAAGACATGAGTGGAAAGGACAGAGACGCTGGGGGACATGCTCGTCATCTAAAGCCATAGTGCACCCAGGTCGCCTCCGAATTGCTCTGTCGTTGCTGTTGACCTCGGGCAGGGGCATAAAGGGAGGCTGAGGCTGAGGAGAAGTCCTAGTGGGTGGTAGACACACACGTGCTCTAACGCAGGCTCCAGGGAGCGAGGCAGGGAGGACAGGGAAACATGTAAGTCGTCTCCACGGTAGATGCTACTCCTTGAGAAGAGACACCCAGCACGGCACAACTGCAAGGCTGAAGGACAAGTATCTATGTTCTCGAGACATGGAATAAAGAAAGGGTGGACTAGGTAGAATGATGAAGCCAAATCAATTCAGATGCTTAAAATTTTTTTTTTGTCTGAGAAGCTGGAAAAAACAAGAAATTTAAAAAAACAGTAATGTAACAGGGCATGAATAATCTATAAGAAAATGCTAAAACTGCAAATGATTCAACTGTTCACGTTTTGACTTCTGAAGACTCTGCAAGCTGCCAAAGGCTGTCCGCTCCTTCTTGCCTTGAGAGATGCTTTCATTCCTTCCTCCTCACTCTGATGCCGCTCTCTCCCCACCTGGAGACTGCTGAGTCCAGAGATGTGCTGCATTCTCACCAGAGAGCGCCCCTTCTCTCTCCCACATCTCATTTAAATTTCTAATTCCCCAAGGCCTAAAAAAATGGATGCCTCAAGACAAGCTGAACTCAGAAAGTCAAAGCGAATAGGAAAAAGGGGTTCAACTACAGACCACGCACTCCACTTATCTGGGTGACAAACACACTCAAGTAATTTGAGCTCCTGCCCTCATTTTACTTTGAAAGTGATTAGAAGGTCTTAATATATTTTGAAAGAAACTATCTCCCCCGCCCTTATATTCTTCACAGACCACATGCTAATAAGCTTGCCTGCAAGAAGAAATTTTATTTCAAAGAAAGATTAGAAAGTGCCTTGTCGAATGCTATCAAAGCTGATGCTGAGATGTGAAAGGTACAGCTAATCAGATATTTAGAATATAGAGCCTTGCATCATTAAGAGGGTATACTTTTCATTTGTGCAAATCATTTTTGAGTAGATGGTGAGGGAAAAGAACATATGTAATAAGGACATTAATTTTTACTTTATAAGGCAGAAGCTCACAAGGGGAGCAGCAAATGAGCTGAGCTGTTTATCAAAGGGCTTCAATGGAAGAAGAGCACAGGCGGTTGCCCAGCACAGTAGGCAGGTCAGTGAACACAGAGGCACTGCTCACAGCCCTTCTGGAAACTGCAGAAATTAAGCTTTTCTGTTCTTGTATTGTGGCCTGGTTGACTTTGCACCAGGTCGAAGCAATGATCTGTATAACTGCAAACCCTCCCCTATTACCAGAGCCTGTCACTTCAGAAAGTGATGTCTGGGCTCTGAGCCAGATTTTGGTTTCACCTTAGTTTTCAGGATACTCCATATTGATAAAAGGAAATATATGATGGTGCCTAAAGGGGGGAGAGAGGGAGCAGGCAGCAAAAGGGAGAGAGAGGAAGGAAGGAACAGAAAAGCACAGGGAAAGAAAGAGAATGAAAACTGGGAGAGGACGTTGGGCAAGAAGATGGTCTGTGAGGGGGTGAAGTTCTTTTAGAAACAGCATACCTGTATTTGTCTGTTTATGGAAAAGCAGTATGAGGATGTATAGTAGATTTCCTTCTAACCAAGAGGGCAAATGACATGAAAGAATATTGCTCTCTTGGTATGCTCTGCTGTGCCCTGTTCCTCTGGATAATTATCACCCTTATTCTTAAGATTTGCACTCAAAGAATAATTGTCCTCTTAAATCATGCATCATTCATTATTGAAGTTGAAAAGTAAGTGCACAGAAAACACTGCAGTGTGGGAAGGCACAACTCAAATTTAGTGGAGGCAGAGGACATGAAACAATGATGTGGTGGGATGTGATCACTGTTCCTCTGAGTCATTCTGTGGAACTCAGAATGAGAAGTATTTATAAACCACAAATGTCTCTAATAGAAAAAATGGTCTATCACTCCTAGAAACTCAAATCTTCTCATAGGCTGCTGCCATCCTTTTCTTTTGAGAAACATTGATCCATCTTCCCCTTAATTTCTTTTTGTCCCAGGCTGTTAGTCGGTCCACAATGAATGGCAGGAATAATCAGGTGATCAATACTGGTTAGTCCATAGTAATACGGAATGTTTTCACACTCACAGGACTGGAGAAGAAGCAATAATAATACAATTGCCCTTCTCACTGCCAGGTGACCAACTCAAGAAATGGTGCACCAAACCCCATTACACGCTGTCTCCTTCCTCAAGGGGAAGGCAACTCTGCATCCTCGCAGAACCTTGAGTGGACAAGCTCTCCCCTCCGTATCCTCTGTGGAATCTCCAAGGTGACCAGGTCATGCCTTGCACCCCTCAACAGCTACAATCTTCTCTGTAACAGCTCCTTTTGGTTTTCAAAGTACATTCACACATATTAGCTTACTTGGTCTTCTAACCATTCTGCTTTCTCTAGGTGAAGAAAGCCTCAGAGATAAGTGGCTCAAGACTGCATGCCTAGTAAGAAGGGATTCTGGGCCAGGAATCCAGGTTTCTCACATGATAGAAGAACTAGACCCACCTAGCTGCTCTGAAAACACCATTTGGGGTTGGACAGTGGGCCTAAGTAAATAAATAAATGAATAAACAAATAAGTTTTAATTTACAAAAGTAGGAAATGTAGCTGAAGATAAATCTCCTGGCCCTAGGTAATAAGACAAAACAAGAACTGGGGGTTGGGAAATATTAGCAGCAGAATCTCTACTTATGCAAAAGAAAATCTTGGTGTCCTTGTTTTTAAATTAATGGGATGAAAAAAGGAATTATGACAGATCTCCTAGTCTCCCAAATGAAGTGAGTCAGTGCACGTTTTAGTGGCTGAAATTACCTTAAGGCTATGGACAATATATTAGCATTTTCTAAGTCATGCTCATCATAATTAAAGATGATTGTGTGTTTATGCTTGATAAATGGGGAAGAAAGCAATTATAGCTTTTTATATCCCTATTCCTATGACCTATGAAAATCAGATAATTGATAGTTCTCTGCAAGAAAGAGCCTACCCCTAGTTAGCACTTCTTCCTACTCACCTAAGTAAACCCCCTCACCATTACTTAGCTTTCTGCCCAGCCATCTGAAACCAGACTCATATTATTCTACTTCTGCTGTTGCAAACTGAAATATGCCTTTTCATCAGTACTTCAGTCAGCACACCTACTACAATATTTATTGAGAATATACCATGTTAGGTACCAAGCGTACAAAAATGATCAAAGCATCAAAAGTAATCATTCCTACTGATTACACCTGTTTTTTTAAACAGCAAAATGGCTGATTTAAATCTAACCATTTTATTTTGTATTGAAATATAGTTGACATATAACATTGTTCATTCCAGGTGTACCACTTAGTGATTTGATATTTGCATACATTATAAAATGATCACCACAGTAAATCTAGTAACCATCTGTCTCCATACAAAATTGTGTTACTGACCATATTCCTTATGTTGTATATTATTATATCCCTGTGGCTTATTTATTTTACAACTGGAAGTTTATCCCTTTTAATCTCCTTCACCTATTTCACCCCTTCTTCCACCTCCCCTCTAGCAACCACCCTTTGTTCTCTGTATCTAGGGACCTGTTTTAATTTTGTTTCTTTTGTTTTTTAGATTCCACATATAAGTAAGAGCATACAATATCTGTCTTTGTCTGACTTATTTCATTTAGCATGATACCCTCTGGATCCATCCATGTTGTCAAAAACGCAAGATTTCTTTCTCTTTACGGCTGAGTAATATTCTATTGTCTGAACATACCATATCACCTTTATCCATTCATCTGTCCATGGGCACTTGTAAATAATGCTACATTGAACATTGGTGTGCATATATCTGCATTTATCTTTTCAAATTAATGTTTTTATTTTCTTCATGTAAATATCCAGAACTGAAATTACCGAACCATATGGCAGTTCAATTTTTAATTTTTTGAGGAACCTCCATACTGTTTGCCATAGTGGCTGCACCAATTTACATTCCCACCAACAGTGTATGAAGGTTCCCATTTCTCCACATCCTCACCAACACTTGTTATTTGTTGTTTTTTTGAAAATAGCCATTTTGACAAGTATGGGGTTGTATCTCATTGTGGTTTTAATTTGCCTTTCCCTGATGAGTAGCAATGTTGAGAATATTTTCATGAGTCTGTTGGCTATCTGTATGTCTTCCTTGGAAAATGTCCTTTGCCCATTTTTAACTGGGTTGTATGCTTTTTTGATATTGAGTTGTATGAGTTCTTTGTATATTTTTTATATTAAATCCTTATCAAATATATCATTTGCAAATATCTTATCCCATTCAGTAGGCGGCCTTTTCGTTTAGTTGATAGTTTCCTTTGCTGTGCAAAGCTTTTTAGTTTGATGTAGTCTCATTTGTTTATTTTTGCTTTTGTTTCCCTTGCCTTAGGACATATATCCCCCAAAAATATTGCTAAGACCCATGTCAAAGAGTGTAATGCCTATGTTTTTCTTCTAGGAGTTTTATGGTTTCAAGTCTTACATTTAAGCCTTTAATACATTTTGAGTTTATTTTTGATGCGGTATGAGAAAGTAGTTCAGTTTGATTCATTTGCATGTAGCTGTCTAGTTCTCCCAACACCATTTATTAAAGAGGCTGTCTTTTCCCCACTGTATATTCTTGCCTCCTTTGTCTTAGATTAATTGACCATATAAGCTTGAGTTTACTTCTGAGCTCTCTACTCTGTTCCATTGATCTATATGTCTATTTTTATACCAGTACTATATTATTTAATTACTGTAGCTTTGTAGTATAGTTTGAAATCAAGGCAGTGATACCTCCAGCTTTGTTCTACTTTCTCAAGATTGCTTTAGCTATTTGAGGTCTTCTGTAGTTTCATACAAATTTTAGAATTATTTGTTCTAGTTCTGTGAAATATGACACTGGAATTTGGTTAGGAATTACCCTGAATCTGTAGATTGCTCTGGGTAGTATGGACATTTTAACAATATTAATTCTTCCAATTCATGAGCATGGTATATTTTTCCATCTGTTTCTGTCATCTTCAATTTCTTTCATCAATATCCTACAGTTGTCAGAGTAAAAGTCTTTTTCCCCTTTGGTTAGATTTATACCTATATATTTTCTCACTGATGCAATTGTAAATGGGATATTTTTCTTACTGACAGCTCATTATTAGTTTATAGAAATGCAACAGATTTCCATATATTAATTTTCTACCCTGCAACTTTACTGAATTCATAATTTAGTTCTATAGGTTTCTGGTAATGTCTCCTGGATTTTCTGTAGATAGTATCATGTCATCTGCAAACAATGACAGTTTTACCTCTTCCTTTCCAATTTATATTCCCTTTATTCTTTTTCTTGTTCGATTGCTGTAACTAGTACTTCTAATACTATATTAAATAAAAGTGGTGACACTGGGAATCCTTGTCTTATTCCTGATCTTAGAGAAAATGCTTTCAGCTTCTCACTGTTGAGTATGATGTTCACTGTGGTTTTGTCATACACAACCTTTATTACGTTGAGGTATGCTTCCTCTTTACCCACTTTATTGAGTTTTTATCATAAATGAATGTTGAATTTTATCAAAAGCTTTTTCTGCATCTATTGAGATGATCATATGATTTTCATTCAGTTTGTTAATGTGGTGTATCACATTGATTGATTTGCAGATACTGGACCATATTTGCATCTTTGGAATAAATCCCACTTGATCATGTTGTGTGACTCTTAATGTATTGTTGAATTTGGCTTGCTAATATTTTGTTGAGGATTTTTGCATCTATGTTTATCAGTGATATTGGTCTGTAGTTTGTATGTGTGTGTGGGGGGGGTGTCTTTGGTTTTGGTATCAAGGCGATACTCACCTCAGAGAATGAATTTGGAAGCATTCCTTTCTCTTCAATTTTTTGGAATAGTTTGAGGCGAATAGGTGTTAACTCTTCTTTAAATGTTTTGTAGAATTCACCTGTGAATCTATCTGGCCCTGGACTTTCGTTTATTGGGAGTTTTTGAATTCCTGATTCAATTTCATTACTGATAATTGGTCTGTCCATATTTTCTATGTTTTCCTGGTTCAGTCTTGGGAAATTGTACATTTCTAGGAGTTTATCCATTTCTTCTAGGTTGTCCAGTTTACTGACATGTAATTGTTCATAGTATTCTCTTATGATCCTTTGTATTTCTGTGTTGCCAGTGGTAACTTCTCTTTCATTTCCAATTTTATTTGGTCCCACTGTCTTTTTTTCTTGATTAGTGTGACTAAAGGTTTATCAATTTTGTTTATCTTTTCAAACAATCAGTTCTTTCAAACAATCAGTTCTTGCTTTTATTCATCTTTTCTATTTTTTAATTCCCTATTTCATTTTTTTCACTTTCATCTTTATTATTTCTTTCCTTCTACTAACTTTGGGTTTTGTTTGACTTCTTTCTCTAGCTTTTTTTTTTTTTTTTTTTTTGGATGTAAGGTTAGATAGTTTATTTGAGAGTTTTCTTGTCTCCTAAGGTAGGCCTGTATTGCTATAAACTTTCCTCTCAGAACTTCTTTTGTTGTGTCCCATAGATTTTGGAATGCTGTGTTTACATTTTCATTTGTCTCCAGGTATTTTTAAATTTCCTCTTTGATTTCTTCAATGACCCATATTGTTAGGAACATACTGTTTAGATTCCACACGTTTATGTCCTTTTAGGGGTTTTTTTTATAGTTGATTTCTAGTCTCATACCATTGTGGTTAGAAAAGATGCTGGATATCATTTCTATCTTCTTAAATTTACTGACATTTGTTTTGTGGCCCAGCATGTGATATCTATCTTGGAGAATGTTCCATGTGCACTTGAAAGGAATGTATGTTCTGCTGTTTTGGGATGGAACGTTCTACATATAGCTATTAAGTCCATATGAAGTGTTGTTTAAGGCCAATGTTTCCTTACTGATTTTCTGTCTGGATGATCTGTCCATTGATATCAGTGGAGGGTTAACATTCCCTACTATTACCATGTTACTGTCAATATCTCCTTTTATGTCTGTTAATGTTTGCTTTATGTATTTAGGTGCTCCTTTGTTGGATGCATATATACTTACAATTGTTATATCTTCTTGGATTGATCCCTTTATCATTATGTAATACCCTTCTTTGTCTCCTGTTACAGTCTTTGCTTTAAAGCCTATTTTGTGAGATATAAATATTGCCACCCCAGCTTTCTTTTCATATCCATTTATATGGAATATCTTTTTCACTCCCCTCACTTTCAGTCTGTGTGTGTCTTTAGATATGAAGTGAGTTCTTCTAGGCAGCATATATATGGGTCTCATTTTTTTATCCATTCAGCCACTCTATGTTCTTTGACTGGAGAATTAATCCATTTACATTTAAAGTAATTATAAATAGGTGTATATTTATTGCCAGTTTATTAATTGTTTTATGTTTTATAGTTCTCTACTCCTTTTTTATGCTCTTGATCTTCACTTGTTATTTTATGACTACCTTTAGTGTTATGTTTGGATTCCTTCCTCTTCTTTTTTTGTGTATCTATTATAGGTTTTTAGTTTGTGGTTATCATGAGGTTCACATATAAAAAATCTATATCTATTGGTATCTATTTTAAGTTAATCATCTCTTATGCTCAAACACATTCTAACAGCCTTATATTTTTATCTCCCCTGCCCTGTTTTATGTTTTTGATGTCATATTTTACATCTTTTATTTTGCATATCCTTTAATTACTTATTGTGGATATAGATGATTTTACTACTTTTGTTTAATAATCTTCCTACTAGTTTTATAAGTGACTGATCTACTACATTTACTATATGTTTGCCTTTACCAGTGAGATTATTCCTTTCATAATTTTAATATTTCTAGCTGTGGCCTTTTCTTTGCCACTCAGAAAAGTCCCTTTAACATTTCTTGTAATGCCAGTTTATTGGTGACTAACTCTCTTAGCTTTTGCTTGTCTATAATATTCTTTATCTCTCCTTCAATTCCGATTGATAACCTTTCTGGGTGGAGCATTGTTGGTTGTAGGTTTTTTCCTTTCATTACTTTGAATATATTTATTTGTGCCACTCCTTTCTGGCCTGCAAAGTTTCTGCTGAAAAGTCAGCTGATAGTCTTATGGGAGTGCCCTTGTATGTAACTAGTTGCTTTTCTCTTGCTGCTTTTAAGATTGTCTCTCTATCTTTAATTCTTGCCATTTTAATTATAATATGCCTTACTCTGGACTGTGCTTCCTGGACCTGGATGTTGGTTTCCTTTCCTAGGTTAGGAAAGTTTTCAGCTATTATTTTTTCATATATGTGACTGCTGCTTCCTCTCTCTCCTCTTCTTGGACCTTATAATGCAAATGTTAGTATGCTTAATGTTGTCCCAGAAGTCCCTTAAGCTATCCCCATTTTAAAAACTTTTTTTCTTTTTTCTGTTCAGCTTGGGTGATTCCTACTACTCTGTCTTCAGACTGCTGATCTGTTCTTCTGTATCAGCTAATCTACTGTGGATTCCTTCTAATGTATTTTTCATTCCAGGTATTGTATTCTTCAGTTCTGATATATATATATTTTATATTTTCTAATTTTTGTTGAAGTTCTGTGTTCATCCATTCTTCTCCTGATATCAGTGAGCATCTTTATGATCATTACCTTGAACTCTTTATGGATAGATTGCTTATCTTCATTTTGTTTAGTTCTTTCTCTGAGGTTTTGTTTCATTCCTTCATTTGGAATATATTCCTCTGTCTCCTCATTTTGTCTAATTCCCTGTGTTTATTTCTATACATAAGGTAGGTTTGTTACATGTTCTAATCTTAGAGAGTAGACCTGTGGGGACCAGCAGCACACTCCCTCTGACCACCAGTACTAGATGCTCCAGGAGTGTCCCCTACATGGACTGCATGCTTTTTTTAGTGCTGCTAATTGTGGGTGAAGTGGTATGTGGGGCTGGCCCCTGGCCTGGCTGGTTGTGAGGCTCTGCCTCATATGGTTGCTGCAGACCCGCTGGCGAGCAAGGATGGCTCCCCAGGCACCTGGCTGTGTAGCCTGGTGAAGCCCGACTACTGCTGGCTCATTGGTGTATGGGACAGGCCCCTGGTGTTAACAGGCTAGAGGAAGGATTCCAAAGTGGCACTTGCCAGTGCAGGTGTCAGTGTGGTAGAACAAGATTTCAAAAATGACTGCTGCCAGTGTCTCCATACCCAGGGGGAGTCCAGTTGCCTCCTGTCTCTCTGAGAGGCTCTTCAAGATCAGGAAGTGGGTCTGACCCCAATGCCTTTCAAACTACTGTCTCTGTGCAGGGACTCAGAGAATTGAGATTTTGTGTGTGTTCTTTAAGAATGGATCTCTGTTTCCTATAGCCCTTCAGCTCTCTTGAACACAAGCTCCATTTGTTTTCAAAGCCCATCTTTCTGGGGGCTTATCTTCCTGGTGCAGGATCCCCAGGCTGGGAAGCCAGATGTGGAGCTGGGGAGGATCCACATAAGGGAGGATCTCTGCAGTTGCAATATCCCTCCCATTTGTGGGTCACCAACCCAAGTGAGTGGTTCTTGACTAGACTGTGTCTCTACTCCCCTACCTGTCTCATGTGGCTCCTTCTTTATATCTTCAGTTGTGGACAGTCTTTTCTGCTTGTCTTCAGTTGTTATTATAGATAGTTGCTTTGTGAGTAGTTGTAATTTTGGTATGCCCTTGGAAGGAAGTGAGCTTGGAGTCTTCCTACTTCACCATGGTGATCGCCTCCCTCTCCCCACCCTTTTATAAAAATCCATCTGCAAATGGCTATGCTGCAGGGCAATAAAAGAATGGATATGGTGACTCTGTCCAAGGTGCCACTATAAACACTTCCCTGCCTTTCACCCCCCAAGAAGAGGAGTCAATGCTTAGATTAAAGTGCAGAATCTGGCACAATTAAACATACAGGAACCCTAATTATAAGTACATAAATAAGATATATGATGTGGAATAAAATCTTAGACTGTAATAAAGCAGGTATTTATATCTGTTGGCAGCTTCAGCCCTCCTGGCAGTGCACCACAGATTGTACTTTAAAGTTTTCATTTCTTCAATAGGAGATTTTTTGTTCTGAATGGTAAATAAATACATTGATCTGTTATCAGTAATAGCCCTATGGATTATTAGAACATTTTCTTCCAAGTTACAGTGCCTTTGAAGTTTATTGCTGGTAATTTATTGCAGCATATTTAGCAGAGCAAGGGAAGCTTGGATTAGGTCAGACTCACAAAGCACCCATATTTCAAACACCAAGGATTCTCTGGAATCTTATATTAACTGACTCAATAGCCTATGTGGTTCCATAGCTGTCTCCTTTATTCTCCCACTTTTACTCACTTAAATTTTATCTGCTTCTAAAAAGAATATTATATGATTTAAATACACATACTTAAAATGAAGGTTAAAGAACCAATTTAGGGGAGAAAGGATAATAATTTTATCCATACCTAAAATGAGATCACTACTGTAATTAAACACTTATTTTATCCACCAGCTTCTTAATAGTCAAGGCTAACATTAAATGTAACATTATATAGCTACATTAAAAGGAAGCCCATAATTTTACCTGGGGAGGCATTTTCATGGCACTAAATTCCTGGACAATGGTTTCCCATTCTCATCAGATATGAAACAGTAAGCAATAGAGTAAGTACAATGAAAAATAATAATTTTGGAGGTGATACTGAAATAGTCTTCAATTAGTTCTTCCCTGTATCAAAATGTAATAAAAACCCAACAACACAGAGAAAAGTTTCACATGAATATAACTTTGTGGGAAGTTAAGACAGCAGTCCTGGTATATAACATCCTGATGATCTCATTTTTTACAAGGATAGAGTCTGAAGAACCTAGATAAGGTACTGCTCAGCCCGTCTCCTTTAACCACAATTTGTCAGTTATACTTTGAGTGGATGTTTTATAGGGGCCACTTCAAGACTGAGATCTTTTAAAGGTGTCTAAACTGCTGATTTTTTTGTGCTGTTGACTGATAACAGTGCTGTGACCATGAGATGGATTTTTGCTAAGTAAAATATAGATGAGGTTCCCTAATGTTTATTATAAGATACTAACTTTGACACCCCCTGCTCCTCTGGTACCACAATCAGAATGAGCTATCCCTGTTCAAGAGACTGATTTAGCTTACTGACTTCACTGAACACCACCAAGAAAAAAAAAATTACAATTTTTGTCTTAACACAGTATGTATCAAGCATCCAGTCTTTGTCAATAATTCATTTGTTTCTTGAAAGACCAATTAGCTCAAAGTTAGTCAGAGAACTGGAATCTTAAAAGTGTAAGATACTCCTTCAACATTGGAATGTGAACACATCCGGTGACAAGTAACTCACCACTAAATGAGACAGCTCGTCTAGCTTTTAAAACACTCTAAATGTGAGAATGTACTTTTACATAATGCTCTTTTATAAAATTTACTTCTGCCTAACTTCTACCTTCAGTCTTTTCTTCTGCCCTCTGATGCATGCAGGATATGCATGATAAATAGAAAATAACCATTTCAAATCACTGCTATACATTTTGTGTGTGTGTGTGTGTTTTTATATCTTCATTGGAGTATAATTGCTTTACAATGGTGTGTTAGTTTCTGCTTTATAACAAAGTGAATCAGTTATACATATACATATGTTCCCATATCTCTTCCCTCTTGCATCTCCCTCCCTCCCACCCTTCCTATCCCACCCCTCCAGGTGGACACAAAGCACCGAGCTGATCTCCCTGTGCTATGCGGCTGCTTCCCACTAGCTATCTATTTTACGTTTGGTAGTGTATATATGTCCATGCCACTCTCTCACTTTGTCACAGCTTACCCTTCCCCCTCCCCATATCCTCAAGTCCATTCTCCAGTAGGTCTGTGTCTTTATTCCCATCTTACCCCTAGGTTCTTCATGACATTTTTTTTTTCTTAGATTCCATATATATGTGTTAGCATACGGTATTTGTCTTTCTCTTTCTGACTTACTTCACTCTGTATGACAGACTCTAGGTCCATCCACCTCACTACAAATAACTCAATTTCGTTTCTTTTTATGGCTGAGTAATATTCCACTGTATATATGTGCCACATCTTCTTTATCCATTCATCTGATGATGGACACTTAGGTTGCTTCCATCTCCTGGCTATTGTAAATAGAGCTGCAATGAACATTTTGGTACATGACTCTTTTTGAATTATGGTTTTCTCAGGGTATATGCCCAGTAGTGGGATTGCTGGGTCATATGGTAGTTCTATTTGTAGTTTTTTAAGGAACCTCCATACTGTTCTCCATAGTGGCTGTACCAATTCACATTCCCACCAGCAGTGCAAGAGTGTTCCCTTTTCTCCACACCCTCTCCAGCATTTATTGTTTCTAGAGTTTTTGATGATGGCCATTCTGACCCGTGTGAGATGATATCTCATTGTAGTTTTGATTTGCATTTCTCTAATGATTAATGATGTTGAGCATTCTTTCACGTGTTTGTTGGCAATCTGTATGTCTTCTTTGGAGAAATGTCTATTTAGGTCTTCTGCCTATTTTTGGATTGGGTTGTTTGTTTTTTTGTTACTGAGCTGCATGAGCTGCTTGTAAATTTTGGAGATTAATCCTTTGTCAGTTGCTTCATTTGCAAATACAAAAATAAGCTCAAAATGGATTAAAGACCTAAATGTAAGGCCAGAAACTATCAAACTGTTAGTGGAAAACATAGGCAGAACACTCTATGACATAAATCACAGCAAGATCCTTTTTGACCCACCTCCTAGAGAAATGGAAATAAAAACAAAAATATACATTTTAATTACGCCATGGGTCAAAAGTTCATCTTTGCCCATAGTGATGTGTAGTGCACCTATATCATTTCAACACAGAAAGCTCAGAGCACAATTGCTTTTTGTGGTGTTAACAGCATATGTAATTCTTCTCTATTGACTTAACACTTCTCTTCGTCTCCCTGTGGTGAGAACTTAATCCAAATGTTTTGCGGGCCTGCCCTTCCTACAGTTCCATGGTATTCAATATGCGCATCCACCCCAACCTAGACCATGACTGGCTGGAATACAGATAAATATCCCAACCAAAGGCCACCAATTCATGACCTAAGTGCTTTGTATTACTAAAAGGAAATGGTCTCATAAGATTCTCTCTCTCTGAAGACAGATGTTAACCTATTGTGGTAATCATTTCACAATATATGCTATATGCCTTAAACTTACAGGTATGTATATCAATTACCTCTTGATAAAACTAGAAAACATTAATTAATTCTTTAAAGATTCTCTCTTAAATACAAAATATGTTGTTAGTCAATGGTGAATGTTAGAGTAGTAAGATCATGAATATTGGAGGATATCTTACAATTTAAGCGGTCACAGAGAAGCTGATTAATAAGATAAGGTAAGTATTTAAAGAAAGGAGAATAGAGTGTATGTGCAGGGGAGGACTGCTGGTATTTTATCAGGGCCTGAGTAATAGAGAAGAAGTTTTGATACCTGGTGCCTTCTGTTTCCACAAGGCCTAGTTATAGTGGTTCCAATCTTCAGATCCCTATGTGAGCTCTGTATTCTTATAATGTCCTCCCACCTTTACTGGATCTGATCTGACTGGGTCTTTGTTCCTTAAAAATGAGATAGCCCTGACTGAAGAGGAAGAAATTCAGACGTCCCAAGTGTACAGATGGAGGATCTAAGTTACAGAATGAGATTTGAGTTAAGAACATGGACAACTATATGCAGCACTGACAACTGAAATCCTCCCATCTAAACTCCCTTTTATATGGGCTAATTTCAATGACAGAGATTGTTTTATATGCTTTTATGCATAAAAAAGGCAGAAGTCAGATTAAAACAGATTAACCATGACTCCAGTCAGCCTATGTGGCTCAGACTGCAAGTATCTGCATATAAAAAATTAAGTGTACTTTGCACCATAGATCATCCCCAGGAACTTGGTCTGTTTCACAGTAAGATGCTGGTTCAGCATGCAACTTGTCCCAGTGCCACACTCCTGATAAGCAGGAGTTCAGACTGATGTTGGAAAGCCCCACTTCACATGAATAGAGCAGATCACGGAGCGTATGAAAACATACTCGGGGAATCCTCCTCGCACACCTCTCATCTGTGGATGTGCTGGAATTCCAGGAGGATAGATTGCATCTGATTGAGGGACAGTGGGTCAAATGAGGGACAGAACTGGTTATGACTGCTGGGAGGGGAAGATATAGATGACATTTGAGAACCACTGGTTTGGAACATGATTCATAGTATTTTCCAAAACGGGAGTTCATACCTCGTAGCGCACGATTTTACACCACGCAATATGTATTCATTTTCCCCTCCTTCTCCACTCTATTTCAGACTTTCAATGAGTCATTCTTCACACATGTTGTATTGTTCTGGACACCAGTTATTTTGAGAAACAGTACAGAATAAAATGCTCTCTCGTTACTTCATATCCCTAGGAGCTATTGATAATTTCATTTGGTTTGTAATACTTCTTTTTTTGGTTCATAAAATATACCATTCACTGAAGCCCCGAGGTAATCACACATGAAAATAAAAACATTCGAAAGCAAAAATCTACCTCACAAAATTCCCATTTTCTCTATGCCCAAGGGAAGTTTTCTCTTGGGAATTAGAGTGGGAAGCGAGAAGGGGGAGAGAAAAAGACAAAGACTTCACAGTTAAAGTGATTTCTAACAGGCACAGGGTATTTTTTTTAATGACAGAAGTTACATTCAGCAAAGCCAAAGCAAAAAGGCAGAGTGAAATGAATCACACAAATGTCTGCTCAGAATCTGAAAATTAAAATACTACTCTGAATAAAACAGATACGATTCCCAACTGAACAATGAGCTGAAATCCAGGAAGCTTTCAGAAATAAATAGAAGGTAATCACAGTGAAGAATACAGATAAGTGTACCTTCTCATTTACATGTGCGGACAGTAGTTCCACAGACATTTGCTTATTAAAATGGATGGCTACCCAGACTGCAAGGAGCAAAATGAAATGGATCATAAAGTTGCTCATTTTAATGCTACAATCTCTCAATGAAAATGTATTTTCAAATGAAGATATAATATGCAAGATGAAATCTCAACAACATCTGAGTGACCACAGAACCACTGAGAGGGATTCTGAATTAGCCAACAATCTACTGTTTGGGGCAAAGTGAGTTTTTGTCTAAGTGACGACCCATCATTATAATTCAAGGGCTTGTTAGGGTATCTCTGTATATCCTTCCCTCATAGACACTCGCTATTCTTACCTTTTCCAGGTAACTGTAGCTCTGCCTCGTTGCTGCAGAGTGCCTGGGTCAGCCATGAAGTTACTTATCTAGGTAACCAGGATATAAGCCCTACCTTCAATGAGTTTACATATCTGTCAATAAATTATTTATCACTATTTAACAAACTATTTCAAAATATAAGGACCGAAAACAACTTACTGGCTTATGATTCTGCAATTTGGGCTGGGCTCAGCTGGGCAGTTCTTTTGCTCATCTTCCTGAGATTACTCATGGTGGCCTGACCAGGGGTGGATGATACAAAATGGCCTTGTTTATTAACTAGACCTGCGGTTCCTCAGTTCTCTTCCACATGACCTTTCCATGTTTCTTACATGGAGGCAGCAGCCTTCCAAAACAGCAACCCCAATACTCAAGTACATATTAAGACTCTGTCTGCATCATTTTTATTGACGTTCTGTTGGCCAAAATCACATGGCAAGTCACAGAGCCAAACCCAGAACCACTGTGGGAGAGAAATCACACAAAACTCTGAAATTCCAGACGTCAATATTCACAGGGCTAGTAATGTAACAGTACACTAAAACTCATATTTGAGGTTGAGCATAAACCTCAAGGTTTAAGAATAAAGTACAAACTACTTAGCCTGGCATTTCTACATATTCTTATCCCAAATCACCTTTTTGTTGTCCAACAGAAATGTTACAGTAGCAAAAACAACCATGTGCTTCAACCTGAAGACAAATTTGCACGCCACATCCAGAATCTGTTTTGCTATTGCTGAAACACACTCTTAGGGTCTCCAGCTCCTTCCGTCTACTGAGAATCCTGGCCATCCTTCCACGTGCAGGTTATAGGTTGCCTCTTCTGTGAACCCTTCCACCATTGTCCCAACAAATGGGTATTTCTCCCTTCTCTAAACTCAGTATCAAGGTGGCACAGTGTAGTGGAAATGCTTCAGGCTTTGGAATCAGACCTATCTAGTTTCAAACCCCAGCTCTTTCAATTATTAGTTTGTGATTATGATCATATTACTTCAGGTTCCTGTTTTGCTTTTTATCCTCTTACTTTGAGAACATGTCTTGTCAAAGAATGTGAATCTTTAAAGACACAAATAAGTATTAACACCATTTTACTGCCCAAGCCTACCTCTCTGTCATCCAATATCTAGTGTTTATTCAATGTTAGCTGAAGGCAGAAAAAGAGGAAAGAAGGAAAAGTAGAGAGGGAAGGATGGTTGGTATTCACTTTATTTCTTAAAGCAAATGATGTCAGTTATAGTACCTCTCTTTGTGAAGGGGGAAGCTAATGATCACTGCCTGGTAATTACTGAAACGCTAAGTGCTAAGCTGCTAAGACATACTAAGTGTCATTGTAGGAAAACATTTTTTTAACCGTAGTAAGTTTCTATCTGATAAGTAAAAGTATCATGGATTTATAGACCTAGAATAGATGCTAAGAAGTTGTTTAACCTAGCTTCTCCCTTCAAACAGAATTGCACCGAATTCATGAAGACAAAGGTGAGGCTTGCCTTAGCAGTGGAGGGAAGGACAGACTCTGCTGAGAGGAGGTGTGGCAGGCCCACCACCTGGACAGGCTCCCATTGCTGAGACACCTTCAGGAAGATGATGATGGTGGATATGTAATTTCTAGCAAGTTACTGTTAAACTACTTATTTTTCCCAAGCACAGGGATGTGTCTATCAGCCTGGTTTGGAGCAGTGCTAGAAAGTTATTGGGGAGATAAAAGGGAGACAATGAAGCTAACAGGCAGGGAAACTTAGGACAATGTGATCTGAGTTGAAGGGAGGAAGACTTGGGGAAATGATTTTAAAAGTTGCCATCAGAAGAAATTTGTCAAAATCAAATTTTCATTTCTATGTGGACTTCCAAATATCCTTATCTTGCACAGAACTATGTAGAATTTTCTAAGGATATCAATTGATGCAGAAAGACAACTACTACTTGGCATCACTTAGATGTAGAATCTTAAAAAAAAGTCTAACTCATAGAAACAGAGTAGAAAAGTGGTTTCCAGGGACTGGGGAGGGAGGGAAGTAGAGAGAGGGTGGTAAAAGGATACAAACTTTCAGTTATAGAATGAATAGTCTGAGGATCTAATGTATAACATGGTTAACTACAGTTGATAACACTATTGAATGTTCCCACCTAAAAAGAAAAAAAAGGTAAATATGTGAGGTGATGGATATGTGAATTAAGTCAATAGTGGGAATCCCTTCACAGTATATATGTATGTCAAATAATTGTGTTGTACACTTTAAATATCTTATAATTTTATTTATCAATTATACCTCAATGAAGCTGAAAAAAAGGAAAACAAAAAATCAGTCTCTAAAACATTCCAATATTCCTATTACAAAGGTCCTCAAGATGAGATGAAGAAAATTAAGAAAGCCTCTTTAGGCATTAAAGCTCAAATAAGTGATTCAACCAGAACATTAGAACTAATAATTTTGTCAATTATACCTCAATAAAGCTAAAAAAAATTATTGTCAAAGCCAATGTCATGAAGCTTCCCTCTGTTTTGTCCTAGGTATTTCATAGCTTTAGGTCTTACATGTAGGTCTTTAATTCATTTTGAGTTAATTTCCTTATGTAGCATAAAGTGTCCAATTTCCTTCTTTTTTCACATGGCTATCCAGTTTTTCCAGAACCATTTGTTCCTTTCCCCATTGTGCAGTCTAAGAACCGTTGTTGAAGACCATGCATGTGGGGGGGGGGGCGGTTATTTCTGGGCTCTCTGTTCTGTTTCATTTGTCTATATGTATGTCTCTATGCCAGCACCATACTGTTTTGATTACTATAGCTTTGTAATATGTTTTAAAATCAGGATCTGTGAGACCTCCAACTTTGTTCTGTTTCAAGATTGTTTTGGCTATTTGGGGTCCCTTGAGATGCCATATGAATTTCTGCAAAAAATACCATTGAAATTTTGATAGGGATTGCATTGAATCTATAGACTGCTTTGGGTAGTACAGACTTTTTAACAATATCATGTCTTCTAATCCATGAGCATGGGATGCCCTTCCATTTATTTGTGTCTTTAATTTCTTTCAAAATATGTTACACTTTTTAAGGTACAAGTCTTTTACCTTAGTTAAATTTATTCATAAGCCTTTTTAAAATGTTATTGTAAATGTGACTGTTTTCTTAATTTCTTTTCTTTTGCTCATTGTTAGTATATAGAAATGCACCTGATTCTTGTATGTTGGTTTTGTATCCTGCAACTTTGCTGAATTTGTTTATTAACTCTAACAGTTTTTTGGTGGAATTTTTAGGGTTTTCTATGTACAAGAGTATGTCATCTGCAAACAGAGATAATTTAACTTCTTCCTTTCCAATTTGGATGCCTTTTATTTATTTTTCTAGTCTAATTGCTCTGGTTAGGACTGCCTGTACTATATTAAATAAAGTAGTGAGAGTGAGCATTCTTGCCTTGCTCCTCATCTTAGAGGAAAAGCTTTCAGTTTTTTCCCCACTGGATATGATGTTAACTGTGGGATCATCATATATGGCCTTTATTATACTGAGGTAGTTTCCTTCTAGTCCTAGTTAAGTGTTTTTATCATGAAAGGGTATTGAATTTTGTCACATGCTTTTCCTGCATCCATTGAAACGATCACGTGGGTCTTATCCTTCATTTTGCTAATGTGGTATATCACACTGATAGATTTTTGTATGTTGAAGCATTCTTGCATTCCAGGAATAAATCCCCCTTTTCATGGTGTATAATCTTTTTTTAAAAATATTTATTTGGCTGCGCCACGTCTTAGTTGCAGCATGCAGGATCTTCATTGCTGCGTGCGAGATATTCATTGTGGCATGCGAGATCTTTAGTTGCACCATATGACTCTTAGTTGTGGCATGTGGGAATCTAGTTCCCTGACCAGGGCTCGAACCCGGGCCCCCTGCATTGGGAGCATGGAGTCTTAGCCACTGGACCACCAGGGAAGTCCCATGGTGTATAATCTTTTTAATGTGCTGTTGAATTTGGTTTGCTATTTGTTTGTTGAGGATTTTTGCATTAATATTCATCAAGGATATTGGTCTGTATCTTCATTTTCTTGTAGTGTCTTTGTTTGGCTTTGGTATCAGGGTCAGGGTAATGCTGGCTTCATAAAATGAGTTTGGAAATGGTCCTTCTCTTCTAATTTTTTGAAGAATTTAAGGAGGATTCATATTAATTTTTCTTTAAATGTTTGGTAGAATTCTCCAGTGAAGCTATCTGATGCTGGGCTTTTCTTTGTTGGGAGGTTTTTGATTACTTAACTCATAATCCTTACTGGTTATAGTTCTGTTCATAATTTTTATTTCTTTGTGAATCATTCTGGAAGGTTATAAATTTCTGGGAATTTATCCATTTCTTCTAAGTTATCTACTTTATTGGCATATCATTGTTCTAGTTTCCCACTATGACATCAATTATAATGTCTACTCTTTCATTTCTGATTTTAGTTATTCAGTCTTCTCTCTTTTTTACATACTCTAGCTATGAGTTTGTCAATTTTATTGATCTTTTCACAAAACCAACTTTTAGGTTTGTTAAGTTTTTCTATTGTTTTTCTACTATTTGATTTATTTACACTCTAATCTTTATTATGTCCCTCCTTCTACTAACTTTAGGTTTAGCTCTTCTTCTAATTCCTTGAGGTATAAAATTAGGTTGTTTATTTGAGAAATTTCTTCTTTTTTAATGGATGTACTTTCCACTATCAACTGATCTCTTTTTACTGCTTTCACTTTATCCCATAAGTTTTGATGTGTGTTTTCATTTTCATTTGTCTCAAGATATTTTCAAACTTTCCTTGTGATTTCTTCTTTGACCAATTGGTTGTTTAAGAGTATGCGGTTTAATTCCCAGAAAACTGTGAATTTTCCAGTTTTTCTTCTTCTATTGAATTCTAGTTTCATTCTACTGTGGTCAGAAAAAATACTTGGTATGACGTATTATGACTTTTAAAAGCCAGTCCCCAAAAGCTATATACTTCATGATTCTATTTATATAGCATTCTTGAAATGACAAAATTATACAAATGGAGAACAGATTAGTAGTTGCCAGGAGTGAGAGATGGGGGTGAGAAGGAAGTGAGTGTGCCTGTAAGAGGGTAACAGGAGGGTTCCTTGTAATGGAACTGCTTTGTATCTTGATTGTATCAATATCAATATCCTGGTTATTGTACTGTACTATAGTTTGCAAGATGTCATTGGGGAAATTGAGGAAATGGTATACAGGATCTTCTCTGTTTTATGTCTTACAATTGCATGTGAATCTACCATTATTTCAAAATTAAAGGTTTAATTTAAAAAACCTCTAAAGAGGCAAGTATAGCATTTGA
The DNA here is from genome assembly GCF_951394435.1 of Stenella coeruleoalba. NCBI lineage: Eukaryota > Metazoa > Chordata > Mammalia > Artiodactyla > Delphinidae > Stenella > Stenella coeruleoalba. The sequence continues at coordinate 86,959,608 of NC_137150.1, forward strand.
GTTGAGAGTCAAGTATAGAATACAGAGTTTGTTGTCACACAGAACAAGTTTCCAGTCCCAATTCCATCATTAGTAGTTGTTTGATTTTGTCTTAACCTCCCTGAACCAGAAATCCCTCGTCTTTTGAATGGGTTAGTAATAGCACCTATCCCATAGGGATATGCAAGGATTCAATGAATTAAGGTATAGAAAGTCTTATCCCCAAGCCAGGCACATGGTAACTCCACAGATGCCATTCCTAATTATTACTTCACATTTTCTCTCTCTCAATACAGTCCACAATTGGTGAGTATCATTTTAGGAACACAGGAGAAATAACAAGATATAAAAATAGGAAGACTTTTTTTTTTTACATTGAAGCTGAGCAAAGACTTAGTGTGAACATCTCAAATGCGTAAATTACAATGAGACACAAACGCAGTTATAATTAAACTAAGCTATTTTATTAACTAGAAACAAAGTCACTGCCCAGGTTTATGCATCTCCTTTTTCTTTTTTTATGAAACAGAGAACCAATTAAACAGCCTGAGTAGAAGTTTGAATTAGCATTAAATAGAGGCACAAAAGTGATAAAGATAATTCCTTGCTAGTTCCCCAAATCGCTAACAATAATAACTAAAATCAATTAAAGTTTTCCTAAGATGAACTTTTCCTTGGAAAAAAATTTCTGTGATGTTCACACTTCTATGAATTCAATTGCCCAAGTTTTTGTGCTTTCGTCCTCCAAGGAGTATTCTTTTCAAAATCAGGAGAGGCTGTAAGAGCATGTGAACCCTCTCTTTTACAGAATAGTGGTGGATGGAGATAACAAAGGCAATTGAAGTCCCTTGAAAAAAATGTAAATTTGTCTTACCAACTATTTTTATCTTCTTCCCTAACAAGCAGCTAACCATCAAACACATGGACTGAACAGCATTTGCATGTTTATTCTGACCTGATCACCAATTGCTAAAAAGGGAGGAAAAGAAACACTCTAGGTCAGGATAAAATTTAAACAGTCTGTAGAGTTGAGGATACCATGCATCCTTTGCACTTTAAATCATCATGGATTCAAGACATCATAGGGACTTCCCTGGTGGCACAGTGGTTAAGAATCTGCCTGCCAATGCAGGGGACACGGGTTCAATCCCTGGTCCAGGAAGATCCCACATGGCACACAGCAACTAAGCCTGTGCACCACCACTACTGAGCCTGCGTTCTAGAGCCTGCAAGCCACAACTACTGAAGCCCACATGCTCTAGGGCCCATGTGCCGCAACTACTGAGCCTACGTGCTGAAACTACTGAAGCCCGTGTGCCTAGAGCCCATGCTCCGCAACAGAAGAAGCCACTACAATGAGAAGCCTGTGCACTGCAACAAAGAGCAGCCCCACACGCCACAACTAGAGAAAGCCCAGAGGCAGGAATGAAGAAGACCCAATGCAGCCAAAAATAAATAAATTAATAAATAATAAATAAAATTTATTTTAAAAAAAGACTTCACAGGAGACAAAAATTAAATTTTAAAACAGAGAACAAAAGAACCCAGCAGAACATGGAGAATATGATTTTCCTAATGAAGTTTTACTATTGGTGAGGATGACTCTATTACCCTGGTGAAATGAACAGAACACGCACATTGAAATCAGACAAACTTTAGTCAAAACCCAAGTTCTCGAATAGCTAAAGCAATCTTGAGAAACAAAAATGGAGCTGGAGGAATCAGGCTCCCTGACTTCAGACTATACTACAAAGCTACAGTAATCAAGACAGTATGGTACTGGCACAAAAACAGAAATATAGATCAATGGAACACGATAGAAAGCCCAGAGATAAACCCATGCACATATGGTCGACTTATCTTTGATAAAGGAGGCAAGAATATGCAGTGGAGAAAAGACAGCCTCTTCAATAAGTGGTGCTGGGAAAACTAGACAGCTACATCTGAAAGAATGAAATTAGAACCCTCCCTAACACCACACACAAAAATAAACTCAAAATGGATTAAAGACCTAAATGTAAGGCCAGACACTGTCAAACTCTTAGAGGAAAATACAGGCAGAACACTCTATGACATAAGTCACAGCAAGATCCTTTTCGACCCACCTCGTAGAGAAATGGAAATAAAAACAAAAATAAACAAATGGGACCTGATGAAACGTCAAAGCTTTTGCACAGCAAAGGAAACTATAAACAAGATGAAAAGACAACCCTCAGAATGGGAGAAAATATTTGCAAATGAAGCAACTGACAAAGGATTAATCTCCAAAATTTACAAGCAGCTCATGAAGCTCAATATCAAAAAAGCAAACAACCCAATCCAAAAATGGGTGGAAGACCTAAACAGACATTTCTCCAAAGAAGATATACAGATTGCCAACAAACACATGAAAGAATGCTCAACATCATTCATCATTAGAGAAATGCAAATCAAAACTACAATGAGATATCATCTCACACCAGTCAGAATAGCCATCATCAAAAAATCTACAAACAATAAATGCTGGAGAGGGTGTGGAGAAAAGGGAACCCTCCTGCACTGTTGGTGGGAATGTAAATTGATACAGCCACTATGGAGAACAGTATGGAGGTTCCTTAAAAAACTAAAAATATAACTACCATATGACCCAACAATCCCACTACTGGGCACATACCCTGAGAAAACCACAATTCAAAAAGAGTCATGTACCAAAATGTTCATTGCAGCTCTATTTACAATAGCCAGGGCATGGAAGCAACTTAAGTGTCCATCAACAGATGAATGGATAAAGAAGATGTGGCACATATATACAGTGGAATATTACTCAGCCATAAAAAGAAACGAAATTGAGTTATTTGTAGTGAGGTGGATGGACCTAGAGTCTGTCATACAGAGTGAAGTAAGTCAGAAAGAGAAAAACAAATACCATATGCTAACACATATATATGGAACCTAAAAAAAAAAAATGGTCATGAAGAAACTAGGGGCAAGACGGGAATAAAGACACAGACCTACTAGAGAATGGACTTGAGGATATGGGGAGGGGGAAGGGTAAGCTGGGACAAAGTGAGAGAGTGGCATGGACATATATACACTACCAAACGTAAAATAGATAGCTAGTGGGAAGCAGCCGCATAGCACAGGGAGATCAGCTCGGTGCTTTGTGACCACCTAGAGGGGTGGGATAGGGAAGGTGGGAGGGAGGGAGACATGAGAGGGAAGAAATATGGGGACATATGTATATGTATAACTGATTCACTTTGTTATAAAGCAGAAACTAACAAACCATTGCAAAGCAATTATACTCCAATAAAGACGTTTTAAAAAATAAAAATAAAAAAAAACAAGCTCTACCAATTACTTGCTGTGTGACTTCAGACAAGTTATTGGGTTGGCCAAAAATTTCATTCGGTTTTTTCCATAAGATTTTACAGTAAAGATGAATGAACTTTTTGGCAAACCCAATACTAACCTCTTCAAGCTGCAGGTTTTTCATCTGTAGAACTGGGGTTAAAGTAGCTGTCTTGCTGGTGGCCCTGGAACCAAGTTAGAGCACGTGGACGACACGCCCACCTCAGTCCCTGGCTCACAACAGGAGCTGAGGATAGTGGTAGATCCCTTCTCTCTTTGCTCTTGTATCTTCTGTTTCTTTTGTTATTGTGGCTTATTGTTGGGTTCAAGTTACTCCCCACTACTGATTATGAAACTATTCCTTAAGGACCAAACCCTGACTTTTCATGGCAACACTGAAGGAAAATGTGATGCCTGTCAAGTCTGGATATTCCATTTCCAGGTTATTACTGACAAGTAAATCCTTCTGAATCAATTGCAATCCACACATGCTAAATAAAGTTCACATAACATTCATTCTTTGGAATATTAAAAAGGAGAGAGAAATAGATTAAGGGAATGGGGGTTGGAGAAGAGCTCAACTCCACTGACAGGAGGCACTTTATAGATCCATGGGTTCATTCCCATAATCTTGCAAAGTGAGTGGTCTCTCCCATCACCTCAAGTGAAGGCCCCTGAACTCATGCAGAGGAGCTTGAAGGTCTGCCTCTAACCCAGTTTCAGTGACCAAAAATTCAGAAAATTGATAAAGTGGTTGTCTCCTTGAAAGAGCGAAGTTAGATGGGTCTCTCATGGGCCAAGAAGCAGGAATCTGGGTTTAAGCCAAGGTTGAAATCTCCTTTGATTACTTATCCATTATGCCTTCACTTCCTTATGCCTTAACTTTTTCCTAATTGAATAGAAGCAATGTACCATTGTAGGATGTATTCTGACATGAAAAAATGTTAATAATAATGTGCATGAATTAGTACACGGTCAGAAAACTCTGATCCTTTTGTGTGTCTCTGGTTATCCATCCTGGCATGTATGATACGTTGTTACAATAATGGCCCTAATGAATGACGTTTTCCCGTGTCCGCTTCTCTTTGCAGTGTGGCTTGCCACTCCTCCTCTCAAGTAGAATCTACGTCCCCATCATTTGAATGTTAGCTGGGCTTGTGACTTTTTTGGACCAATAGCATGTGGTAAAGTGAGTGTGTGACTTCCAAGGCTAAGCCGGAAGATGCCTTGCAGCTTGTGGAGAGGCCCGATCGAGAGCCAACACCAACCATCAGACAAGCAAATGAGGTCATCTAGGAATGGCCTGGCCCCAAGCTCATCAACCAACTCTCTGAGAACATGTGAATGAGTCCAGCCAATACTAGAGGAGCAAAAGGATTTCCCAGCTGAGTCTAGTCCTGTGACACTATGAGTTATAATAAATTTGGTCTTGGCCTCATGTTTCTGGTAGAGCTCCTAAAACCCTTGGAATTTCCTAAGTGATGAGAGTAACAAAGGTGTCTTTTGTTATGTTAATGAAGTTACACTGGAACTGCACCTAAGGATGGAGGCTGGTTGTCAGGAGAACCAACCATGTTGGTTAGAGGATTAGGACTTTCAGTCCCAACCTCCTGACTTCCCAGGAGGGAAGAAGGACTGGAGGTTGAATCAACTGCCAATGGCCAATGATTTAATCAAATCTGCTTGTGTAATGAAGCCTCCATAAAAAACCTAAAAGAATGGGGTTTAGAGAGCTTCCCGGTTGGTGAACGTGTGAAGATGTAGGGAGAATGGTCCACTGGAGAGAGCACGGAAGCTCCGTGCCCCTTCCCCATACCTTGCCCTGAGCATCTCTTCCAGCTGACTGTTCCTGAGCTATACCCTTTTATAGTAAACTGGTGATCTAGTAAATAAATGTTTCTCTGAAATCTGTGAACTACTCTAGCAAATCAGTCAAACCCAAGGAAGGGGTCATCGGAATCTTCAACCTATAGCTGGCCCATCAGGAGCACAGGTGACAACCTGGATGTGTGACTGGCGTCTGAAGGGGGGCTGCCGCTTTATAGAACTCAGCCCTTACCATGCAGCACGTGACCCTATCTCCAGGTAGACAGTGTCAGAATTGAGTTGGCATGCAGGACACCCAGCTGGCGTCAGAGAATTGCTTGGTGGTGTGGGGAAAAAACCCACACATTGCAAATGGGCGTGGAATCATAAGCCCAAATCGCCAATGCATGGAACTGTGATCACATACACAGTTATAGTTTTAAGCTACTAATTTCTGGCTTGTTTTTTTACTCAGTAATAGATAACTGACACACTAGGGGAAAGGACCTAGTGTGGCAAACTTTTGATTCAGAATAAAAGTGAAGCACAGGAAACCAATCACCCCCACCTCCCATTTTTGTTACATCCAGTTGCCTTTTTTTTCATTCTTTTTTTTTTTCCCTTGGTAGTTCTGCAACTTTTTTTTTTTTTTGCGGTACGCGGGCCTCTCACTGCTGCGGCCTCTCCCACTGCGGAGCACAGGCTCCGGACGCGCAGGCCCAGCAGCCATGGCCCACGGGCCCAGCCGCTCCGCGGCATGTGGGATGCTTCCGGACCGGGGCACGAACCCGTGTCCCCTGCATCGGCAGGCGGACTCTCAACCACTGCACCACCAGGGAAGCCCTCTGCACTTTTAAGATGACTAATCACCCTTATTTTGCGATGCCTCCTGGATTTTCTTCACTACTTTCCTCCCCCGACCCCTGACCTCACAGTCTCCTTCCCCACCACCTTTGCCAGCTTCTTTTCCTCTAGATTCTCAGCATCCCAGTTCTTGACTCTCTGCTATTCTCTCCCCGTCTCACTCCTTTGGTGAGCTCACTCACTCGTGTGGGTTTCCCCTGACAATTAACTCTATTCTGAAGTCAAACAAGTGTTTATCTATTGCCTGATCTCTGTACATCATTGATTTTCAATAAGCCCCTGTCAGTTGCTTTTCATATGGACCCATATGGAAAATAAAATACACACATGGACTGTGGATCTCAGAATTATTTTGGACAAAACTGAAAACATCTGAAAGTCTCTTACGTGGTTCTGATTTCAAGAGATTTCCCACCTGACTGTGAAAGTCTGCATATTAAATTCCAGTCCAAATATTTCCCATCCACAATGAGGAAGCCAAAAAAAAAAAACACAACAACAAAAAAAAGCCAGTAGGAGTACAACTCTTATTGTCGACCCAAAAACACAAGATGAATGAACGACTCAAGTGTTAAATACTCACATGTCACTGTGGCTGCAATACCTTTTCGCAATCTTCAGTTAAGCACTCAGAGATGCTTCTGCCAGTTCCAAACAGGAATGCACACGTAGCTCTGGGCTTCAAAGGCTGAAATAAAACAATAACTTCAATGTTACAAGTCCTCAGAGTGAAAACAACCGAGATGTAGCCTTTTTCTGGCTGTTGTGTGTTTCAATCCCTGCAGGCCAATTAAGTTCTTTCAAAGCCTCAGCGAGGGCTTGAAGGTTAATTAAAATGTGTGATTTAGGAAAAAGGGGAAAAACCAAACTGAGAATGGTATATAGGCACATACTCCACCAGCTGCCTTGGAAGGAACATTTAATTAACCAGCAGTGAGGCGCATCACCGGATTTCTCCCCATCTCTGCACAGATACCAAGGTCTCAGTAGGTGATGTTTGCAAAGACAGCAAATGGAATGTCTCTCCATCCCCCACTCTGTCCCCTCCTCTTAGACAGGGATCTTGCTTTTCAGTGTCTTTATTATCATACTGGGCTGACTTCCTCCCACAAATAGTAGATCCTTCCCCATTGACCCTCCTCCAAAGCCCCACAGAGGAATTTTTCTCATCGCTCCTATTCCTTCCACACACAACTTGCCCATCTATTTTCTGCTTTTCAGAGTGGCAGCTATTTGGTTAATTAGTTAATGGCCTGTTACTATGTTAATCTCTGGAAACACCTACATTTAACTGAAGGACCCATAGGGCTTGAAAGCCCATCAATGGAAAGGGGTGGCCAGCCTCGGAGAAAGCCCCAATGATGCCTGCCTCCTGGTATGCACACCTGTATGTAATCCCCTCCCACATTTTACCAGGGCTGGTCTGGGTGATCAATATCATATAACAGAAGTAATACTGTGTCACTTCCAAGAGCCGGTTATTTAAAAAAAACCCTTCCATCTTAGGTTTCCTCTCTCTTGTATTACTTTCCTGTAGGGGAAACCACGGAGTAGGAGCCCTATGGAGAGACCTTCGTAGTGAGGAAGTGAAGAGTCCGGTTAGTAAGCTTGGAAGTGGTTCCTTCAGCCCCAGTGAAGCCTCAGAGGCTGCATATTTTATTGATTGCTTGGCTGTGACTTCACGAGAGATGCTGATCTAGAACCACACAGTTAAGTTGCTCCCAGATTCCTAACCTACAGAAACTGACATAAATATATTGTTGCTTTAAGCCACTACATTTTGGGGTAATTTGTTATGCAGCAGTAGAGAGCTGATACAGAAAGTCTGGATCTTTCCCAAACTTTTCCTACTGAGCAGCACACAGAGGTGACTTGCTGAAGTTGAGTGAGCTGAGCATCATTTTCTGGGTGTTTCTAGGAAGAAAAGAAGAGAGCAGACACTTCGAGAAAAGTGTCACATGGGGAGGGGAGGGTGGGATCGAGAGGAGAGTGTTGCTGGGCAGAGTCAGCAGGTGCTGGAGAAGGAAACAGGTGACTGCTCAGGAGTCCAGGTTTTCTCCCTCGTCAGGTTAGGCTTTGAAGCCTCCTCTGTCCCACCATTTCTCTCTTCCTCAGGCCTCAGCCACCATGAGGCTGGTGAAAAGCACGTCTCAGGACATGAACCAGGACCCTCTGAGGTTCATGGCAGATGACTGGGGCCAGAGCCAGGACCCAGGGAAGAGGTCTAGGACTGGAAGGGACATCAGTTACTTTGGATGCCAGACTGAGGGTTCCTTCAATACTGAGACTGAGGTCAAGGTAAGCACAAACCAGCTGTCCCTGAAGGGTACAAGCTCAGCTGCAGACTGGCTACATGCTGCTCTCCACCAGCCTGCCTGTCTCCCATGATCCCTGCCAAGGTGTGTATCTCCTTTCTTCAAGGTTTCCTTTGAGGTGATGATACACATCTTGTTCCTTTTGCATGAAATGAGCTTTTGTGTGATGATTGCCCAGTTGTTAGGAGAAAGGATCTGGGGCGTGTGAGAGAGGAAGGTGGCAGTCTTGTTCAGTGGACTAACTTGCAGAATCACGTGGGCATTTACTAAAATGCGGATTGCTCAGTCCTATTCATGCATTCATTCATTTAATACATAGTTGTCAAAAGGTTTCAGGCATTGGTATAGGTGCAAGGATACAGAAGTAAATGAATCAGATATTCCTGTGTGAATGAAGCTTACATCAGAGATTTTGATTCAGGAGAACTGACTCTTCCTTCTGTGGCTCCAGGATGCAGCCAGGTTGACCAACCACTGGCCTAGTCCAACCTTAGACCCAACAATGTGACTGTCTTTTTTTCAATACTCACTTTTTTATTATGCAATATTTGATACTTACTAAAGAATATAACATACATGTTATAGAATATAATAAGAGAATGAATGCTTGTGAACCCACTACTGACTTATATACTAGAACATCATTCAAACTGTCCCATCCACCCTTGCTTTCACCTCTCTCCTCCTGCTTCCACCAGAGTCCTTCACCTCCTTGGTTAAGTTTATTCCTAAGTATTTTATTCTTTTTGATAATTGTAAATGGTATTATTTCCTTAATTTCCTTTTTGGAAATAATGAGCTCATTATTAGTGTATAGAAAGGCAACTGATCTTTTTAATGTTGATTTTGTAACCTGCAGGTTTACTGAATTTGTTGATTATTTCTAACAGTTTAGGACCATTCACTGTGACCAAATGCAATTTATCTCTAGGATGCCAGGACTGTTCAACATATACAAATTAATTAATGTGATACACCACATTAACAGAAAAAAGGATAAAAACCACATGATCATCTCGATAGATACAGAAAAAGCATTTGACAAAATTCAACACCAGTTCATGATAAAACTCTCACAAACTAGGTATAGAAGGAACTTACCTCAACGCAATAAAGGCCACATACGAAAAGCCCACAACTAACATCTTGCTGAAAACTGAAAGCTTTTCCATTAAGATCAGGAACAAGATAAGGATGCCCACTCTCACTACTTCTATTCAGCATAATACAGGAAGTCCTAGCCACAGCAATCAGTCAAGAAAAAGAAATAAAAAGGGTTCAAATTGGAAACGAAGTAAAGTTATCTCCATTTACAGATGACATGATCTTATATGTAGATAACTTTAGACTATACACACACACACAAATGTATTAGAAGTAATAAATGAATTTAGTAAGGTTTTAGGATACAAAATTAACATGCAAAAATCAGTTGCATTTCTATGACATTCAAGTATGATAGATTAGTGGCAGTGGATTCCTCTGATTAGTGGAAGATGTCTTTGGACTGAATCTCAGATAAAGAAAAGTTGCCTCCTACCTGTGGTATTTTGTAATTGGTATTGGGTGCAGGTCTTATCTTTTGGGGAGAGGTGCACTGTACAGTAGAAAGAGCATGGACTTTGGAGTCAGACAGACCTGAGTTTAAGTTCTCTTCCCATCACTCCACAGTTTCTGACTTTGTGAAAGCTATTTTCTCTTGCCGAGCCTTTGTTTCTCGTCTGTAAAATGAGATTATTAATATTTACTTCACAGACTTATTGTCAGAATAAGACATATGATGTATATGAATATAGAATGCCTAAAATTTAGTAGAGTTTCATAAAATTTGGCTGTGAAAGGTGGCAATAGGAGAATAAGTATAAACAGTAAAAGCAAAAGTATTTATCAAGCACCCAAACCTTATGTAAGAATTCTTCCCTCTGAATGCCCAGACTTTTCAGTCACTCCTCCTTCCTCAAATTTCTCAGAAGCTCTAAACAGAGGAGAGAGTGTGAGCACGTCAGTGTAGAAAGGGGAAAATATCTACTCCCCACGGTGTTCTTAAACTTGGCCAAACCCACAGTAGCTTCCATGTGTTTGTGACTGAGAAGCAATATAGTAGAGTTGGAAAAGCATGTTTTGCCACCAGATCCCTCTAGCTGCAGATGTATTCTCTGCAGCTTACTAGTGGTGTAAGGTGAGTAATTCCTATGAGCCTTGGTTTACTCATCTATAAAATGGGAATTATGTCCAGCTCGTTAGCTTATTTTAAGTAAGACAGTATACATAAATCTCCAAACACAGTTCCTGAAATCTAGAAAATGCTCACCAAATACTGATGTCCTCTCTTTCTGTTCTCCCATCTGAATCATTCAGAGAAACTCTAATAACTCCCAGAGATGTATAAAGAACTCCAGGGTTTATTGCATGATTCAAGAAAAAGGTTATATTATAACCTTTTTGAATGTACAATCACTTCTCAAGAAAGAGGAAATCGGGCTTCCCTGGTGGCGCAGTGGTTGAGAGTCTGCCTGCTGATGCAGGGGACGCGGGTTCGTGCCCCGGTCTGGGAAGATCCCACATGCCGCGGAGCGGCTGGGCCCGTGAGCCATGGCCACGGGGTCTGTGCGTCCAGAGCCTGTGCTCCACAACGGGAGAGGCCAGAGCGGTGAGAGGCCCGCATACTGCCAAAAAAAAAGAGGAAATCATTTGTATGCCCTAATTTTTATATTATTTTTGCTCCACTTCCAGATAATACTTAAAATACACAGGATTCAAATAAATTTATGAAATTATCCAAAGCACAGATGAAGCCTATATGAATGTTTAACTGTTACTTATAGACCAAGAACTAGCTCTATGGAAAAGATTTAGAGATGAAAGGGAACTTAGAGCACATGCAGGCTAAGTGCACACTCCATGTGGGAATCCCAACCAGACCACCTTTTAGAGACAGAAGGGTACTGGAATACCTGGATTCAAATCCCAGCTCCGCCCCTAATTATCTGTGTGACCTTGGGCAACAAACTCTCTGAGCCTCATCTCCTCATCTCTAAAATGGGAATGATTATAGGACCTGACTTTTAGGGTTGTTGTGAGAATTAATATATCTGTATCTAGAGTGAAAAAATGAAGTACAAAACAGTTTGTATAACCTGTTCACCGTAAAAAATGCAATTATTGTGTGCACTCATATGTATGTACACATAGAACATCTCTGGAAGATTCATTAGAAACTGGTATCATTGGTTCCTTCTGGGGAGAACAGCTTGGCATTAGGGATGGAAGGGACACATGCTTTTCATTATACCCTCTATCTTTTCAATTTTGTAAAGAAAGCTTGTATTATAATGTATATATATATAATATACGTATGTATCAACAGTGTCTATTTATACTAACGCCTGGTAATCAGTAAATGTAAGTGGTCCCTGTCATTTTCAAGTGGCCATTGAGCTCTAGCTTGAAACTTCAGGAAACTCAGCCCCTTACAAGGCAGACCTTCCACTATTTGACAGTACTGGTTCTGTCTTCTGGGACTGAATAAAGCAAGGCTACTCTATCCAGAGAGGCAGACCTCCTGATACTCAGAGGCAGCTAGAGCCATGCTCTGCACTGTGCCTCCTGTCATGAAGGGTTTCCAGACCCTCCATTCCCTGGATGACCTCCTCTAACTGCTCCCAGTTTGTCAGCGATCTTTCTGGAGTGTGTCATGCAGAATTAACTCAGTGCTCCAGATGTAGCTAGTGAAATGGGACTAAGATTTCTATTAACAAAGAGTAACTCTGTACCTTTACCAAGACAGAATCACATTGTGTTAGGGGGTTTTGTCTCTTCGTTTTTGTTTTGTTGTAATATTATAAGGTCAAGTTTATTCGGTACTAAATATAGGTCTTTGTCTCTTGGATTTTATCTTATGAGTAAGATGCCCGTGTTCTATCCTATTAATAATACTTTGAATTCTTTCTATTTTTCCCACTTTTGTGTCAGCTACAAAGCTACAAACCAACAAGAAGCTTTCATCCAAGTCATGTGGAAAAGGGCATTTTCTTAAATTGCTGCTAGTAAGTGAGTAGCACTACTCCATCTCAGTGCGTAAGAAAACAAGGGTAGTGGGCATCTTTTGGACATACTCGTGGATGGTGTGGCCCAGAGGGACGCAATCTCTGCAAGGAGACAAAAGCCGCTGATCACAGAAAAATCAATCAATCGATCATTAAGGAGAGGCCCAGAAGAAGAAATACCCAGGCTAAAATTCACACTGAACAAGAAATGACCAATATTAGATACTCTCTGAGGAAATGGTTTTTTTTTGGAGAAAAGTGACTGGATTCCTAAACAGGGTAGAAAAAAGTTATCCAAAAGAGGAAGCATTCAATGGAAACTTCAATTAATTCACAGTTCAGTGAGCTCTCCTAATAAAAGCAGACTCTCTTTCCTAGACACTTTGGAGGAAAAGGCTTTTTTATCTTGTAGATGAAGACTCTCAGACCACATGATTTACACCTTCCACAAATGCAAATAACTATTAGATACAAAGGACACCGATTTCTTAACTTGAGGAACCTGCTTTAGAATTAAGGAGAGTGAATGAAAACATGTAAAGAGAACACAGTAATATTAAACAGCAACAAGAAGCCATGGGAAAAAAATAAAAGGAAAGTGGGAAGGAAACCAAAACATCATTGAGAGCCTATTGTGTGCTAACTGCTTTCCATACATGATCTCTTACATTCCTTCCCAAGATTCTTTAGTGTAAATAACCCATTTTTTGTAAATGAGAGAGGTAATTTTCTCAAGGCTTATAGGTAATAAGAAGCCAAATATGACTCGAACCAGGTTTGCCTGACTCTAAATCCTGTACTCCCTCAATGCAACACATTGCCTCCTTGGGTTGCAGTCTATTTGGAGAGAGTAGATATATACAAACTGAAGAAATCAAATTATGCCAGCTATCGCTGAACTGATAATTGACAAAGTTGATAACTTTTGTAGCACAGATTAGAAATTGTTTTGAAGTTCAAAAGCAAAGAAAACCAAAGAAATCTAGAGATATCAGAGAAGGCGGCTTCACAGAAAGCTTGACCATGTGCTGACCCTTACAAGATGGGTATAGAACTTGACTCGTGGGGAGAGGGTAAGGAAAACAGAAGCCATCGCAGGAAGATAGGAGAACCATTTCTTAAGAAAATTTGTTAAGACCTAGTGTGGTGCATGATATGGAGTGTGAAGAATATAGAAGAAAAAATGACAACTCCAAAGTGTAATGGTGGTCCCACTGACAAGGGTCAAAAGAAAGTAAGGGGGAGACTTCCCTGGTGGTGCAGTGGTTAAGATCCCATGCTCCCAATACAGGGGGCCTGGGTTCGATCCCTGGTCAGGGAACTAGATCCCACATGCATGCCACAACTAAGAGTTGGCATGCCACAACAGAGGAGCCCATGAGATGCAACTAAGGAATCCACGAGCTGCAACTAAGGAGCCCATGTGCCACAACTAAGACCTAGCACAAATAAATAAATAAATACTTGAAAAACAAGACAGTAACGGGAAAAGATGCTTTTAGGTGAAAGATGATAAATTCTTTTTAGAATTGTTGAACCTAAGATGACAGTGAATTACACAAACTAAAATCTCAGTAGAGGAAACAAACTAAAACTAGTGAGAAAATTGGGCTTGAAATACATATCTGAAGGGTACTTCACCATTGAGGTAATAATTGAATTTAAAGGTATTATTAATGAAGAGAAGAGCATAGTACAAGAAACAAGAGTACTGCTGAAAATCCATAGTTACGTAATTAGAGGATCCAGTGAAAGGTCACTGGAAACATTGTAAGAGTCTCAGAAGAGTGTAGAGTCACAAAAGCCAGAGTAAGAGATGGTCTCAGGTGTGATACCCTGAATGGTTGGCTTCAATTCCCTGCATCCAACCTTTGCCATGGGCTCATCAGAGATGAATGTACCTTTCTGCCCCAGACTTTGAGTTTACCCATATGACCTGTTCTGACCAACAGTGTGTGGGAACATGTGACAACGTGGCAGCTCCAAGCCTAGGCTCTAAGAAGTTTTCCATGTTTCCACTCAGCTTCTTGTGTCTCTGCCATTACCGTGAGAAGAACATGCCCCAGCTTGCTCACTGATCATGGGAAGAGGATGGGAGAAATGTGGGGAAGAGCCTCCTTGGCTGACCATAGTGTACAGCAGAGCTACCCCAGCAGCCACAGCCTGAAGCAAGAGCCACCAGCCAAATCCATCCTCTATCAGCCAAATCCCTAACAGCCTGCAAAATGTGTGAGCAATAACATCTGATGGTTGTTTTACATCGAGTTTGGGGCTGGTTTGTTACGCAGCTACAGCTAAGCATCAGGATAGCTGACTTGAGCAAATATGTCAGAGATGATATAGAGAAAAAGTACTGAGTTTGGAAACAGGGTAGCCCATAGAGATGTTTAAGAATAAATGCTGATGTAGTTTGTAGTATTTGTTTGACAATGAAACATAGTCCCATTAGACTGTAAGGAGAATACAGGCTGGCAGTGTATGAAGACTAGGCTTTTGAGAGGGGCAGGGAGTTGGAATTCAAACACACCATCGGGGTGGACTCTGAACATATTGCTAGCTGAACACATATAGTTGTTGCAGGCTGGATTACCTGACGATAGAGCCTTTTTCATCAGCTATCTTGAATAAAATGTGTCTGTGCTTCTGAATCAGTGCTGTCGGTACAGAATTCTTTAGAAATGCAGAATTATTATTTAAGAGCATATGGTCTGAAATGGCTCTAAAGGAATATCCTGTGATAGACAGTGAAAATGTGTGTCTCTCAATAAATAAATAAATAAATAAATAAATGATGATGTTTTAGGCAAATTGCAAGTGCAAAAACTAGATTTCAAGGAATAAAGAACAGTGGGAAGAGTTAGGAAATGCACTCATAAGTAGAGATCACTTAGTCGAGAAGCCTTGAGGTTAAAATATAGAGGATAACTATTAGCAGGATATTCAAAGATCACATCCCAATCAAAGTGGCTTGTGCATTACTTGGAAGCACAGGGAAGGAGTCTGTGGGGTGCGGGTGGAGGAGATAGGGAGGCTGGTGTTTGTGGAGCAGGACAGCCTCGATGTGGAGGGAAGGGTCCCCAGACATCAAGAGAGGAATGGTGTACAGCACAGAGCATAAAATAAGTGATTCTGCAATCTCCAAGGGGACATAATAAAGGAACTGAAGTCAGTTCCTGAATCAACAGGCCACAGATGGAAGGAGCATTTTTTCGGTGAAGTCCTTAGATTGTGTTGCTAGCAATGATGGGGGTGTGAAAGAGTATTACATATTTGCCTGTGAAATTTCTGTTTTCCTTACAGTGAATAGTATTCTGAAGAGTCAAACATCTAACGAAGAGATGCATCCAAAGAGCTCTACAGTTTTTGTGGTGAGAGAAAGAATTTGACACCCTACATAAAATTCAAGACCATGGCTTTGGGTATCTTAGGGTACTTCTCAGTGACCAATCATGATGTCAAATGGGGAAGTGCAAGTTAATGGGGCCACTAGGAGAGAAGGGAAGCACGTTGTCTCTTGGAAGAGAAGTATGAGGCACTGATGCTCTGAGCTGTTACTGGACTGCTCTAGGCTAACAAGAGTGCCACCATCTTCATGTTCCTATGACCCAGGAGGACATGAGACTTCCTTTCACTGGCCTGCCTTCACAGTCTCCAGCCAACTATATGACTGTATCTGTCTGAAGGCCTTTCAACATTACATAATATAATAGGACAATGAAACAGGCCTGAGAGCAATTCATAGATGATGCTGGTTCCGTTTTTGAACACTGGTTTGTAGGATGTGTCCCAAACTAGCTGAGACCAAAGTCTCCAAGCTGTCTGAGCAAAATGGAATAGGAGCCATTGTCCAAAGATCTATTCCTGGCGGGGCTGCTGCTGACTCACCAGGAGAGGTCACAAGCACCACGGCAACCACGCCATCACCGGCAAGCTGTTCTGCCTCATTTCTGCTCTAATGCAGAAGTCAGGACAATACTTACTCTGCCTGCTCTGACCTCCGTGGAGTATTATCAAGGCTTCCCTCCGGCTCAGCACTCCTTGCTTCCCTCCCATCTCAGCCTGTCTGGATGGTCAGGGAAACACTGAGACCTGGATGCTTGGGGCCACTGGCCCACTGGCTGCAGGCACACCTGCAAGCAAGTGAAGCCAAGGTTATTCCCAGAGCACCTGTCAGGTGTGTGTGTGTGCGGGGGGGTACATCTGAGAGAAGGGGATAGTGCAAGAGGTTGGAGGGAAGAGTTTCTTGGGTTTTCCAGTGAAGGAAAAACAAACGCACTGCACTCTGAGGAGAAGGGAATCCAGTGTCTGGCACGCTCCCAGACACTCATTCCAGAGGCACATTTGGAAATGCTACGTGGGACAAAGAAGAAGCCTGTAGGGTGGTTCTAGTGACATGAGCCAGGATACCCACTAGCTACCCTAGGTTCAGATTTTAAAATTTGCTGTTGCCGTATGTCAGGCGGCTTATGATTGGCAGGAATTCCCTAATCAACGAACGCACAGTCCACACTGGATATTATTGTTGAAAAGCACACCTTTCCAACCTTTCTAAGCTCTCCTCTGTACTGTGGGGATGAGAAGCTCAAAACCCACGGTTCCCAGGCTCCCTTGCCAGTAGACCCAGTTAGATTCAGCCAGTGAGAAGCATTTGCTTGAGACTTTGAGGCAGAAGAGAATAGCCAGTTATGCTCTAAGTGGCAGCTGCAGACCAGGACGTGGGTATGTGTCAGCAGATGACAGACATGGCAAGGATTTTACGTGAGGCTATCAGGCATCCTCCCGAGAGCCACCCACTTTTCCATGTGGAGGTCAGCTAAAACCACAGTGAGGGCTTCTTGTAAGCCTGTCTTCCTGGTTTCTAGACAGAAATCTTGCTTCCCTTTACCCTCCCCCCACCCCCAGCCTTCCAACCTAAGGCCTTCCAATTATGCTGACTCCAGTACCATTTATTCAACCTTTTCCTCCTTCAGATACCTGGGGTAGCTTCTGTTTTACTGACCAAACCCTGACTGATACACAATCTATATGCTTCTGATTAAAGAATGTTCACAAATATTGACATCTCTGGGTCCTTGACCCAGACTAAGCCCCGGCAAGCCACATCCTCATCTGAGTAATAAAAGCATAGAATGAGATGGGAAACTGCTGGATAGTTTCGAGCATGTATTGCTTTCATACTAAGGAGAAAACAAAGAAAACTTCACATCATATGCCATCAGGGAAATTCAAATTAAAACAGTAAGAAGATACTACTACACCTATTCGAATGGACGAAATCCAGAATCCTGACAATGACCAAATTCTGGCAAGAATGGGGAGCGACAGGAACTCTCCTTCACTGCTGATGGGAATGCAAAACGGTACAGCCACTTTGGAAGACAGTTTGGTCATTTCTTACAAAACCAAACATACACGATCCAGCGATCACACTCTTTAGTACTTACCCAAAGGAGTTGAAAACTTACGTCCACACCAAAATCTGCACATAGATGTTTATAGCAGCCTTATTCATAATTGCCAAAACTTGGAAACCACCAAGATGCTGTACAGTAGGTCAAAGGATAAACTATGACATATCCAGCCAATGAAATATTATTTGGCATTAAAAAGAAATGCCAATGAAGGCAGAAAAAGACACGAAGGAAACTTAAATGCCTATTACTAAGCGAAAGAAGCTAATCTGAAAATAATAATCTGTATGATTCCAACTATATGAGATCTGGAAATAGCAAAACTACAGAGATGGTCAAAAGATCAATGGATTACCAGGGGTTGTGGGGAAGGAGGGGTGAATACGCGGAGCAGAGAAGATTTTTAGGGCAGTGAAAATATTCTGTACGATACTATAATGGTGGATACACATCTGTGTATATTTTTTCAAACCCATAGAATACACAGCACCAAGAGTGAAACCTAAGATAAATTCCAGACTTTGGATAGTAAAATATGTATCAATGTAGGTTCATCAATTGCAAAAACGTGCTACTCTGGTGGGGGATGTTGATGATGGGGAAGGCTCTGTATGTGTAAATACAGGGCGGTAAATGGAAATCTCAGAACCTTCTGTTCAATATTGTTGTGGACCTAAAACTGCTCTAAAAAATAAAGTCTATTAAAACATAATGCATGAGAAAACACAGGCACAGCATTCTATTCTCGAAAGCCACCTGCACTATACTTCCCACTGGCCAACTACTCCTCAGATACAATCTACTGGCTTCTTGGCTTTGGTTTGCAAACACCAGTTTTTGCCATCCTAACAACCTGGGTTATAAAGTGATTATGAGCTGTACACCAAGCTCTTACCAGAATTTTCTGCAAATTGCAAAATAAAGGCTTAGTTCCCCAGATGGCTACACGATAATGTTGGATTTAAGGAGAGGCAAGAGGCTAAAAAATAACAATAACAATGCTAAGAGAGAAAGTTGTACGTAATTTGGCTGAAATGGTTTCCCCGGAAAGAATGCCCACTTGATACTGGAGAATGTCTCATGGAGGGGGCTCCAGCACAACGAGAACACGAGAGCTCCCGCAGCTGCACTCCAGACCCACCACGCTGAGGAAGACATCAAGACAGAGGCATTCTGCTCCAAGGAGCGCACTTCAGGTCTTAAGGGCTGCACACAGATACTGCGCTAAGACAGCCTCGTCCAAGCCCAAGCCTCCAGCACAAAAACAAGCCCCTGAGACAAGCAACTGAAAGCCAAAGGAGATGGCAAGGAAATGATAAGAAAGGGAGAGGAGGGGACGGGGGAGGAAAGGGGAAAAAAAAGGAAAGGGAAAGGAGAATTAGACTGTCTCAGGTAGTACTCAGGGGCTGTAAGAAAAATTCCCAACAAAACAGTGGGAAACAAAGGAGAGAAAATATCTGAGTTTCATTAACTGAACTTCACTAGGACTAACACAAGAGGAATTCCAGCCTGACTTTAGAAACATTTTTAACTAAAAGGATGAGAGAGGTTATTACAGCTTCTATTTGCTGTCTGGTTCAACCAAAACTTTTCCCCAATAAGCTTCTCACCTAAAGCCTCATTTAGGAAAATATCATATAGTCATTTAAAAAAAAAAAAAAAACTTCTAGCTCTATGTAGACATGAAAATTGTACAGCAGAATTCAAAGGGCTGTTAACACACAAACCACCCAAATTTTGAAAAGGCACTCCTGGCTCTAACAGCTCACCTGGTCAAGCTCCTCCTGTCCACCCCCCAACTACACACGCACGCACAATGCACACCACACCCCTTTCACTCCTCCCGTGGCTCTGGGCATCACATATTTGAAATCCATACACAAGCTTGTTGCCCTCAGCTACTTCAGTGCCTGACACAGGTTGAATGGGTGTGTTCAGCACCAGGGTACTCTTGGCCTCAGGTATTGTGTTCATGGCATGACTTGAGAAGCAATAAAAGCCCCCTGTGCAGAAGTGTGGTTTCTGCTCATCTTCTAGAGGTTCTTGCTTTTCAAAGCAGGAGCATGGACCACAGCATCAGCATCACCTGCGAGCTCATTATGAATAAAGAACCTCAGGTCCCACCCTCAGACCTACTGAACCAGAATGTGCATTTTAACAAGAACTGCGCGTGTTCTGTCTGCAAATGAAATTTGAGAGGCGCTGCTCCACAGGGTCCCACATTTTCAGCCGTGCAGAGTTAATCACTCACTAAAGGTACTGCTCTCTTAAGGGTTCAAACTGGAAAGAGGGCTGTGGGACTTCTTTTACTCTTCACTGTGATATCACCTTACTGTGGACTTTAGGCAAGTCCAAGAGATGTAAAGGCAAGCTGCAGAGGTGATTGTACATTTTCTAGTAGCCACATTAAAAAGTAAAAAGAAACAGGTGGAAATAATTTTAACACTATATTTCATTTAACCCAACATAGACAAAATATAATTATGTCAACATGTAGTCAATATAACAACTTATCAAAGAGATGTTCTACATTTTCTTTCCTACTCTGTCCTTGAAACTCAGTGTGTATTTTACATTTACATCTCAATCTGGGCTGCCACATTTCAAGTGATTGATAGCCACCTGTGGTGAGTGGCTTCAGTGTTGCCCTATGTCCCTCACAAGATGGGTGCATATGACTAGATAATTTCTGTGAACACACCTTATAAGCTCTAAATGCTGTCATCCAGATAGAACTCATAGGTTCAAAGACCACCTGAGTCTGTCATGTATTAGGCCAACTATCACGGGTTCTATCGCCCAGTAGTACTTTCCTCCAAGACAGTGAGCTGTGATCAGGACACACTGCCAAGTGTAGTTGTATTTGTCACCACAGTTGTGGTCTCATGGAATGAGCACAGAACGGGGAGTCAGGACACACAGGGTTGAGTTTTTCACCCGTATCTTAGCTGTATGACTTCGGGCAAGTCCAGTTTCACTTTTCAGCCTGAGTTTCCTTAACAGTAGAAATAATATCTCTTCTATGTATACAACAGATAATTGTGAAGACAAATGAAGATGGTATGCGGGAGTAAACTATAACATATCATAAAATGCTGGATATTGTCGTTCTTGTATTTACCAAACGTAGCATGCCCACACACAGCTGTGGACCGGGTACTAGGAACACAGATGATTATAGATCTTTCCAATTTTGAAATAAATTTCCTATTCACTGCCTCCTCTAGGAGAGAGCAACTTTGAAGGTTTGGTGGGCTGGGCTGTGCTCTGATGCGATGCTTGCAAATGCCCCTCTGCCGGAGCATGTGCCCCTGTGTGGAATGTTTCTGCAGTGGGTAAAGGATCGCGAAGGCAAATTCAGATTAGAGCGATGTTAAGAACAGGTACTGGGGGTCAGAAAGAGCCAGGTGAGAATGCTGGGCCTGCTACTTGCTCTCTGAGTTATTTTCCTTTTTGAACTCCGGTTTCCCCATCTGTGAAATAAACTATTGCCTAGAACTGTTGTGAGGCTTCCAAGGGAAGACACAGTCAAATACTCAGTACTGTAATTGGCCCACAGTCTACCCCCATTAATCCACAACTGTTTCTGTCATTATCTCAGCATAGCAGACGCCTGACATGTCATCCTGGAAGAGGGAGGAGCTTCGGTGAAGTTCCAAAGTAGCCTGGCCATTCATCTTGTTTGAGGGGTTTTGAGTGGAGGCTGCTGGCAGGTTTGTTGAGCAGGGACAGGCCCTCAGCTGGCACTCAGCTTGATAACTTCAAGCCATTTAGTCACATTCCACCGGACAGACTCATTATTTCTAAAGAGCTAGAGAAGCAGCTCACAAGATTGATGGCTCCAGCCAGTCCAGCCGGCTCCCACGGGGCCACCCTCAGAGCGTTTGGCTTCCCAGGGAGAACCTTTCTGCTAGATCGACTTGGGCAGACTGAGTCCTGCCTCACGAGTTCTCATCCCCGACAGGCACTCAGTGAGTCTATGACAGCCATGGTCATTATTCTGGCTGTATATTTGTAAGAAGTTCTATCAGCCCAAAGGATCTCAAATTACTTTCTAGGAGTGACATAATCCCTGGGTGACAGCGGGAGGACCGGAGAGGGTGGCACAGGGCCAGAGCAGTGACATCTAGCAGGTGTTTATAGTTATAACTAACTGTGCCTTTGATGACAGAAGGCTGGAGGACCAACTGTCCTGGTTTATTGGAGACTCGGGGGCTGCCTTGGCTTCAGAACATTTGCCAGATTACTGAGAAGTCTAGACAAAAGGTCTCCTCCTCGGGCCAACAGGGTAGAGCAGCGCTTCTCAAAATTTAACGCACACGGAGTCGCCTGGGGATCTTGATAAAACACAGATTCTGATTCAGAAAGTCTGAGGTGGGACCTAAGATTCTTCATGTCTAAGAAGCTGCCAGGTGATGCTGACATTGTCAATTCATGGACCACACTTTGACCAGCATTAGCAGGCCTATAGGAGGCTTGGCCTGGCATCCTGGCCACACCTCTCCTCAAATGTTATTCTTTGAACTTCACTTTCCTCATATGCTCGAACCAGATAGCCCCTGCAGATAAAACTCACTGTCGAGGCTACTCATAATTCTGTGTTTCTGATCCCTAATCTTCAGTCTCCCTATGCAGCCCCTACCCCTTACCACCTCTTGCCCTTCCCTATTTATGCCAGTGTTCACACCCTCCAGCAGGGGGCACACAATCAAACTCAACAAATGCCAGCTTCCTGTCCCCACTCCTCACACCTTCAGCAGTGGTGATTCCAAGTCAGCACCTGTAAAATGCCCCTCATCCTCAACCTCACCCACTTCACCCATTTCCAACATAAATGTGGATGACTTGGGTCTGAGTGTACCTAAGGACATTTAGCCACAAACATTCCCCTCCTACATACAGTCTATTCTAGTTGTAGGTTTCCCCACTATGGTAGGCAGAAATCTAAGATGGTAGAAAGTATTCCTGCCCCTTGGTGTATGTACACCCGTACACCCGTACAACTTCTCCCAGTAATTCAATCAAATGCTAATCTAGGTGCTTCTATGAAAGGATTTTGCAGATGTAATTAATTCCCTAATCAGTTGACTATAAGATAGGGAGATTACCCTTGACCGGCCTGATTTAATCAGATAAATCCTTAAAAGAGACTGGGCCCTTCTTGACGTGAGAGATTAGAACTATGAGAGGGATCTGATGTGAGGAAGATTCTCCATTGCTGGCTTTGAAGACAGAGGGTGCCGTGTGGCAGGGAACTGCAGCAGACTCTAGAAACTGAGACTGGGTGATAGTCAGCAAGGAAATAAAGACCTCAGTCCTCCAACTGCAAGGAACAAAATGTGGCCAGCCACCTGAATGAGCTCGTGATCGGATTCTTCCCCAGAGCCTCCAAATAAGAACCTAGACCAGTCAACACCTTGAATTTGGCTTGTGAGACCATGAGCAGAGGATCCAGTTAATCTATGCCTGGACTTGTGACCCACAGAAATTATAGGTGATAAATGGCATTGTTTTAAGCCACCAAATTTGTGGTCATTTGTTTTGCAGCAATGGAAAATGAATACACTAATACACCCTCTCAGATTACCAAAACAGGAGAGCAAACGACCACCAGTCCATTTGGCTGGATGTTACCTTGTATGATTTCCCCCAGGAATCAAAGCACACTGGGTCAAAGTATGAGTGAAATGATATGCACACAGCATCTAAGAGAAATGCTTACTAAAGTTGAGAACCGTGATTCCTCTCTGATCTCACCTCTTACCATTATTTTCCTCACTTCCCCTATTCTAGCCATACAGGCCTCTTTGCTCTTCCTCAAATATGTCAAGCGTGTATCTGCCTCAGGACCTTTGCACATGATGATCCTTCTGCCTACATCACTCTCCTCCAGATGGCTGCATGACTTCCTTCCTCATGTGCTGCAGGTCTCCACTCACATGCCTCCTTATCACTCACATTTATGATCTGCATGATTCGTCCCATATATGGTCAGGCCTTCCCTGACACTACTTATTTTATTTATTTATTTTTGGCTGCACTGGGTCTTCATTACTGCACGCAGGCTTTCTCTAGTTGTGGCGAGTGGGGGCTACTCTTCGCTGCGGTGTGTGGGCTTCTCATTGCAGTGGCTTCTCATTGTGGAGCACAGGCTCTAGGCGTGCGGGCTTCAGTAGTTGTGGCTAGCGGGCTCTAAAGAGCAGACTCAGTAGTTGTGGCACACCGGCTTAGTTGCTCCGCTGCATGTAGGATCTTCCTGGACCAGGGCTCAAACCTTTGTCCCCTGCATTGGCAGGTGGATTCTTAACCACTGCACCACCAGGGAAGCCCCCTGACACTATTTAAAATAGCCACCCTCTAACCCTTCTGCACCAACACCCAGCAACATTCATACATACTCCCTATGCCCCTGCTTTATTGTCTCTCCTTGCTTTTTTGTCTCTTCCAAGCAGCTATTAACATCTATTTAATTTATTTGTTTGCTTTTTTCTTTGCCTCCATTCACTGGACCATAAATTCTGAGAGAGCAGAGAATTTGTCTATTTGTTCACTCCTACAGCTCCAATGCTTAGTAGATGCCTGACACATGGTAGGCCCTCAAAAAATAATAATAAATGGCTACTGTAAATTGTGTGACATATTAAACCTTCCATATAAGAAAATATTCACAATTAGCCAGATTAATGCACATATAAACTACCAAAAAAAAGCATTCTGACTTCAAATCCCTTTATAAATTCCTTCTATACTACTTATAACTTGTTTCTGCACCTAAAAATGCCTAGGTGTCTATGAACTGTCACCTGTGTTTGTGGGCACACATTCATACACAGATACATACACACATACACACACACAAAGCTTAATACAGAGTACAAATAATATGCACCATAAGTGTGTTTTTGCAGGGAGGGAGTGAATTCTCTGTGAACCCTGAACAGCACGGCACCCACCGCCTTAGTGCAAAGCAGAAGACACTTCTCCTGCAAGGAAAGGTGGTCCTAGTAACCATGTTTCTTCAAATATCCACCTGACCAACTCAGCTTAACTTGGATGAAATCACCAAATCTCTGTGTCCAGCAGAAAGAGAACAAAGCATATCTGTATCTAAAAGATGTCTTGACTGTTTCACAATGGCCTTAATTTAGTGCTAATGGTTTAACTTCCAGGTTGCATGTCCTCCCTCCTTAAATAGCACTTAGTGTAATTGACGCCAGGTTAATCACTGTGCCAGCCAAGGGAAGTGTCCACAGGGCAGGAATCACACGCTGTTCTACCTGTGCTTAGAAAGAAACGATGCTGTCTGAGAACAGTACCGAGACTCAAATGAGATCTTTGAGAAAAATAAAGCATGAAGCAGAAAGTGAGAGAGACAAAAAATCACCACTATCTAAGAATTAAGATGAAGTTTAAGGTGTTCATTTTTTCTTCCTTATATTATTAAGTAATTTAATAATTATTAAATAATAATTATTAAGTAATTTCCAAAATTATAACAATAGATGTATATTATTTTATAGCTATTGAAAATATAGTGTTATGTAAAAAAAAGATGTATTATAGGGAACACATTCTTAATTTTAATTGGGACTTGTCTTCGTCCATTTGAATCGCTATAACAGATAATCATAGACTGGGTGGCTTAAAAACAATAGGAATTTACTTCTCACAATTCTGGAGACTGGGAAGTTCAAGATGAAGGCACTGGCAGACTTGGCGCTTAGTGAGGGCCAGCTTCCCAGCTCATAAATGGCTATCCTCTTACTGTGTCCTCACACAGTGGGTCGGGGAAGCTCTGTGGGTTTTCTTTTGTAAGGATACTAATCTCATTCATGAGAACTCTGCCCTCATGACCTAATCACCTCCCAAAGGCCTTACCTCCTAATACCATCACATTGGGGTTAGGCTTCAACATATAATCTTGGGGGGACACAAACATCCAGTCTATGTCAGGACTACAAAGAACTGTAAGGCTCTAAGGAAGCACACTAAAACGCTAACAATGAATATCTCTGAACAGTGGGATTATTGCTAAATTTTATCCCTCCCCTCTGTGCTTTTTATTATTTTCTAAATTTTTTAGTATGGGCTACCTTTTTAATTTAAAAACAAGTTGGTTAATTCTCTAAAAATTGCTACCATCCTGTTTTTGCAATAACTAAGCATTTTATTTGTTTGTTTGCCTTGGGTTTACTTTAAACAGATTTTGTCTATGATTCCTGGCATTATATACACTAAGAGGGGGAAAGTTTTTGTCCTGGAATGGGAAAGGGAGTGTTCCCCTTAAAGTGTCATCTTTTGGAAGGAATCTTGCCATCCTGCCTTTCCCTAAGATTTCCCCTTCACTAGTGGAAACAGGGCAGGTAAGGAGAGCTGCACTCCTGGCCTTACACTCATCTGAACACACAGCTGCGCGGCCTTGGAGATCAACCGGCACCAACCCCTTTCACAGAGGAGGAGACAGAATTCCTAAGAGAAAAGGATTTACTCAAGGTCACAACGTGTTGGTGACATCATAACAAACCCAGGTCTAGAATCTCAGAGAGAACCTGTATTCTCTCCGTTCTCTGCTTATCCTTTGGACTCAGATGTAGAATCCTCATGAATTCTAAGCACAGTACTTTGTATGTAGTAGACCATCAACAAATGAAGGTTGGAAGAGTAGGAGAATAAATTTTTAAAGTTTTGAACATTAATGATCAAGACTTCACATGGAGAAAAAGGAGGCTCTGAAAATAAACATCAATTCCTTTTCTTAACTTGACATGAGAAAAGAAAAAGCAGAGACAAAACTACCTTAAAAGTAGAACATCGACTCCTGTCTGCCCCCCATGTTGGCATCAGGTATCTGACTCTGTCCCCAGAGAGAAAGTTAAGATGACTCTGGTGATGGCAACGCACAGGGAGGCCCGCACAGATCCATCTTTGGGTTTAAGGTCCCAAGAAACTGGAAAGAAATGTAAAAATGTCTATCTTTTCCTGGTGGGTAAAGAGAAAACCTCATTCAGTGGCCACAAGGGCGCTCCAGTAAGCAAATGATTGAGGAGCCTCCAAAACCCAACAGAGTATTGCTCAGCTCAGCAAAAACCGAAGTGGCCAACACATGACAAACTTCAGGTACTAAAGGGACGTTTAAATGTAGCTGGAGGCAGTAAAAGGAACAGAAAGAACATTTAGTCCCAAAAGTGGGGACAGTTTTAGAAACAGCACGTTTTCAGGAGTTAGTACAGCTTGCTAATAACGATGCAAAGGCTTCTCCAATGACAGGCTGCACATAAAATGCAGGGCTTGCATTTCTTCTGTCGTTCTGTCATTTGAACCAGCTAGATTCTCCTCAGTAGCTTTGTTTACTCTGAGAGGCACAGTCATTTCACACAACTCGGTAAACCACAACATTCTCAGAACACAGCAGCTGCCAGAGTTGATGGAATTTTTCCATCATCCCCATTATGAGGGCTTCCAGTGCTAGTTTTCATATTTTCCCGTCTAGAGATGCTTTATCTGAAGATCACCAAATTGTCTTTTTAACCTCAATCTTTGACGCAGGTGAACCGTAAACATGATAACCATGGTATACCAGATATCCTTCCACGGAACATTTTCTCACCCAATTCTGAGATTATGGATTCAAATTTTCTTCATGGGATGAGAAAAAAAAAGGTCAAAAACAAGGATGTGGTATCGCTGTCCTGTGTATCATGGGGTGGGGGCAATGGGCAACGATATGCATGTCGTTCTCATGGAGCTTCAATTTACTTAGATGCTCCCCTTATTGGAAGGTATGCCCCTCTTCTCAAGATAATCTCTACTTCTTTTCCTTTACTAAAACCATTAACTAGACTCATTTGGTAAAAAGATGGCTTTCCAGACAGTGTGGTTCAGGAACAACTATGGAAGTCTATCATGGGCTCTCAGCTTTAGAAAAGGGGCTTACATACAGAAGTCCCTTAATATGCATTATTAGATTTAAATAATCTGTGGAAGGCAGAATAATGGCCTCTGTAAAGATGTCTATGTTCTAATCCCTGGGACTTGTGAAAATGTCTCCTTACATAGCAAAAAGGACTTTACAGATGTGATGAACTTAAGGACCTTGTGATGGGGAGATTATTCTGTGTTTTCTTGTGGGTTCAATGTGATCACAAGGCAGGAAGGTCAGAGTAAGAGAAAGTTTGAAGATGTTACACTGCTGGCTTTGAAGATGGAGAAAGGGCCACAAGCCAAGGAAGGCAAACAGCCTTTAGAAACCAGAAAAGGCAAGGAAACAAATTCTTCCCTAAAGCCTCCATAGGGAGTGCAGCTCTACTGACACCTTACTTTTAGCCCAGTAAGACCCACTTCAGACTCTGACTTCCAGAACTGTAAGAAACTAAATTTTGTGTTGTTTTAAACCTCTTTGTTTATGGTAATTTGTTACAGCACTAACAGGAAGTTACTACATAACCCAATTGAAAAGGCACATTTGAGAGTTACCCAAATTATCCCTCACCCGTTTCTATCAAGAGATGATTAATAGACAGGAAAGCAACTCCAGAGACTTCTGGTGTGGACTCTTCCACTAGCCTCTTGCAGCAAAACAGTGCCACAGTGACCTGCCAACATGAGCACATAAAGCTGTTATCACCCCCACTTTGGCTAATATGCATTTCACAAAGTCATCTGCAATCAGAACAATCAATTTTAAATTACAGAGCTCTTTGCTCTGTCAATCACCTCTCTGGCCTTCTTTCTTCTCCAGATTATAACAAATTCAAATACCTCAGTAGCACATGAACAAAGACACAAAGACATTGCCTAATGTGTAATTTGGGAGGGAATTTAATGATACATCTGTCTGTTTTGACAAAGCACAGTCTTGAAGTATCTACTTAAAATAAAATCAGCAGATTGGCAGCGATTAAAAATGAAAGGCTATAAAAAGTTTAGGGAAAAAAACCATTAAAGTCTAATAGCTTTTGGTTTATGTGCCAGAAGTATAGTAAATATATTTCCAGCACCAAATTTCTCTCCTGAAATCTCAGCATTAGCTACTACAAAAAATACCACCATTAAACACATGTCAAAAAAAATCCATCCTTTAGAAAGATGAGGCAATGAGTCCACCTGGGATCCAGTAAGACTGGGTATGTATAATGTTTTAAGCAATTTACGGCACGTCGCTGAACTCTTATCTTTCAAACCAGTAAGGTAGGAAAGATATGCTATTACTTTGTATAAATATTGCCTTCAGATCTTTTTGATACTACACTAACCAAGCAATTTTTAAAGGAATTTTGGAAGTTTGTAAGTTTAGGATATTCTAAATGATCATTTGGAAATATAATAACCATATGATGTATTGATATCTGTTCCCAAAAGCTTTAATATAATTTACATCTTAAAACAATAATGTAATGACAACCAGAGACAGCTACTATCAAAATGTAGTTTTTAAGTAAAGTTAGTCATAGAATCACAGGAATTACCAGTGACGGAATGACACCTGTAAGAACTCTAAGGGTAAAAGCTACTGCATATGCAATAGCCCAGGACACAGAAGCCCACCCTGAATCACACCCCAATGCAGACCTCAGTTCCCTCCAGCGATTAATCTTCCTTTACCTTCTGGCTCCAACTGTACTTAATGTCTCCTTAGGTCACCTGCATACTTTCCCCAACTTATCTTATTGAAACTGTTGGAGATTTGTGAGAATCTAGTCCTAACCTTATAGATCTCTCAGCTGATATAAATTCTCTTGCACAAGCTCCTTATGTCATGGTAAAGCCTTATATGCAGTAACTCTCCCAAGAACTACAATGGGGACTTCAAAATAATTCTATAGCTTTAAAAAAAAACCTAGTTAATTGTGTAAATGGCTAAAAATGATCTATGGCATGGCATAGGACTGTGCAAACGTGGACCTTTAATACCTCTAGTATTATAACTACTTCCTTAGAATATAGCTGGCCAAAGCTTCTCCAAGAAGAAAATAAAGGCAGGAAAGAATATAATCAAGGAAATTATGTTTATTCATTTATTTGGTAAATATTAAATTTTATAGCTACTATATGCTATGTCTTGTGCTAAGTGTTGAAAATACAACGGGGGATAAGATGGACATGGTTGTGGCCTTTTCCCTCTTGGTCTAAAATGACTGAAAAAGCTCCAGCGATCACAAATGCATTTCAGGTATTTGGATGTAGGAAAGGATGAAGAAGAGCATGTCTTCTCCATTTAAGGGAGGAAATTGTTCACAATGTCACTTAAATCTCATTGATAAAAACTTAGCCACATATTCACAGTGCGCTGTAAGGGAGCTGAGAAAAATAGATTCTTAGATGTCTGATCTGTGCCCTGTGTAAAAGCAGTGTTCTTATTTCTAAGGAAAGAGAAACAGATCTTCCAAGTTAACTAGCATATTCTGACATAGTATTTATTTCTTTTATATCCAACAGCATACAGTCTGACTTAAAAGCATGGGAAATTCTCCATTTAGTTTGAATAATAATCAAGTGTGACAATATAAGAAACAGCTTTGTAATCTCTAAAGTGCCACATACATGTAAAATATTATCTTTGAGACAAAAATCAACTAGCTGTTAATTCAGGAAATTGGTACTTTCAAAACCCAGAGCCTGAGAGGTGTTATAGGACAAGACAAAGATCAACCCATAATATACTGAATTTTTTTGGTAACTTTACAGTTATTTCATTTCAAGTATTTATTTAGTTGCTAAATTAATTATAACTAACTAATAGTTATCTATTCACAGATTGGTTTACTTTTTAAAATATTTAAATATCATTCTTGTATAAAACATCTGTCCTCAGGCTTCTTTCTAGAATGAACTGCATACTCTCCTAATTTATCTAAATGATTCAGAAATAAATTCACTCATTCAACATATGTGTTCTGAATGCTTACTGTGTAGCAGGCACTATTCTAGGTCCCAGATGACAGAATATACAATAAAAAACAAAAACATGCTTTCAGAGAGCTAGTGTGGGAAGAGAGAAAACAGAGCAAAGAAAATCTTTCTAGCTTTGCAATTTCTGCAAGTGATACAAAAACGAAGAAAGAAACAGAACCATTTAATGCCCCTTTACCTCTATAATGATAAAACAATCATACATGATTGTTAATAAAGACGAGAGAGAGAGAGAGTGCAAGGGGGTAATGGGGTGGTGAGAACATTTGCACGGCCGAATGAACCAGTTGAAGAGCCACGGCTACTGAGCCTGCGCGTCCGGAGCCTGTGCTCCGCAACGGGAGAAGCCACAACACTGAGAGGCCCGCGTACCGCAAAACAAAAAACAGAGGAAAAGAAAAAAGTTGGTAAATGTTGATGAAAGAAATAAATTCCCCCTACCTTGAGACGTGCCCCACAGGGTTAACAGAAACTGATGACTAACAGAATTTCTTGAGCTTGTCTTACAGAACAGCAGATAAGGCAACAGCTTGTTAAAAATCTCTCCGGGGCTTCCCGGGTGGCGCAGTGGCTGAGAGTCCGTCCGCCTGCCGATGCAGGGAACACGGGTTTGTGCCCCGGTCCGGGAGGATCCCACATGCCGCGGAGCGGCTAGGCCCGTGAGCCATGGCCGCTGAGCCTGCGCGTCCGCAGCTTGTGCTCCGCAACGGGAGAGGCCACAACAGTGAGAGGCCTGCGTACCGCAAAAAAAAAAAAAAAAAACCTCTCCGCTTACAACGCAACAAAACTGGCTAAAACTAGATTGAACCTATGTGGCCGATCAGAGTCTGCTTAGAATAAGCTTGCTTGTCCAATGGGTAACCTTTTTGACAACACAATCCAAATTTTCCCCACCTGTTTCATACCCGCTCGCCTAAAACTCGCACACGCGACTCACGGAAACCTGAATCACAGGGTTCCTGCGATTGCGCCTGCGCGTTAAGGGAACCTGATTGCGCCTGCGCGTTAAGAGTTCAGCTAGTCAATAAACTTTGGAACCAGCCTCTCTCATCCTTTTTCTTCCTCGTCCCAGAACCCTGACTCTTAAATAGCCACCTCACTCTGCCATGGGGAGACAGAGTTGAGCCTTGCCTCCTGTCTCCTTGCTTGACCGCCCTGAAATAAAGCTTTTTCTTTTCGCGGAAGGCCTCCACAGTATCTGGCCTCCATGTGGCTTTGGGCAAGGGGCGCTTTGCTCCGTAACAGCCTCTGCACCAACCAATGGTGATAGTGCACAGTGTTTTGCTGATGTGAGTACGACTTGGGATGATGATGATTAGGAACCTTGCAAGTCTCCCCCCGGGTGAAATCTGAAACTGGCGCTCGTACACGGAGGAGGAGATCTCTGCATCCCTGACCAGACTCTTAAACGTTTACACAAAGGCCTTACCTGGGTTCAGTCACACCTACCATCCAGATGGCCTCAACGCCACCTTGCTCTCTCAAAGTTGCATCCTTGAAAACGGCTCCAGCTGTGGAAAAAGGTGGGCAGAATGTACATTCCAAGGACAGGGGCGGGGGTGAGCGGCCTCCGACTGCCCTGGTCCAGCTCGTGGATCAGCCGACAGTCACGTCCTCTCCGTGACCTCCTCTAACAGATGAGGATGGCTGGAAAGGCAATAGCTTCTTTTCCCCTGTGATATCTTAACAGACTGAAAAGCTCATGGGCCAAGTGAGAGAGGAAGGGCCACCCCAGTGCAGAAGGAGGTGAATTTATCCATTCATTCATCGGGCTGCTGGGACTAGAGGGGGCAAAATAGACCCAGTCCCTGCCTTCACATGGTGTCCAGTCTAGTACAGACAAAGAGGAACAAAAAGAAACGTATATTCATAAGTTGTATGTCGTACTCTGAAGGGAAAGTCAGGACTGTGGTGAGAAAATACAACATGTGGTCCTGTGATAAGTTGGGTGTGGCGGGATGGAGGCTGCTGGTCCATGGAAACTAAGAAAGAGGCATCTGAGCACGACAAAAAGGATGCATAGATGTTAGCTGGGGGAAGAGTAGGCTAAATCCAGGAAAGCATTAAACATTAGAGGTTACTGGTGAGAAAATAGGTTTTGGAGATTTAAGTCACCGAAAAACTCCCATGTGCAGATGACTCATTTGAATTTGATATATAGTAAAACATTTTCCGAATTAAATGTAATATATCTCTAGCACTGGTGTGCTGGAGCTAGCTCATACTGGCTCACTAGAGCCTATTGTAAGCATCTCTTCCTGAATCTGCATTTGGTGATGTCAAAATGGTAGCTTGAAATTGGCCGTGGTCAGAGTCTTTACATCATGGAAATTGTCAAAGGCTATACATCATGGCATTTTTTTTTTCCTTCTAGACAGCTTGCTGTTAAACATTTACCAGCATATCATTGCTCTTACATCAACTAATGCCAGGATGGCTAGGCAAGAAACACCCAGAGAGAGGCAATGAAAACCAGTAATTTAAGCCATTCTAATTAAAAATCTGATACAGTATTTTGATATTTCTGTAATGGTTTAACGTCTTCATAGAGAAAGTATCAAGGTTATTTTGGGAACAAAATAGAATAAGCACATATTTGCTGTATCTGTAGTAAGTTGCTTAATAACAATGGTTCTAGAATTTACCTAAGTGTGATAACTTCACTTCTGAAAACAAAGTTGGTCATTTTTTGAAAACTACAACACATTTCATTGATTCATATTACTTTTTATCTATTCAACTTGAAAGACTTAAGGGCTTCCCTGGTGGCTCAGTGGTTAAGAATCCGCCAGCCAATGCAGGGGACACAGGTTTGAGCCCTGGTCCGGGAAGATCCCACATGCCGTGGAGCAACTAAGCCCATGTGCCACAACTACTGAGCCCGCGTGCCACAGCTACTGAAGCCCGTACGCCTAGAGCCCGTACGCCTAAAGCCCGTGCTCCACAACAAGGGAAGCTACCACAATGAGAAGCCTGCGCACCGCAGCAAAGGGTAGCTCACTGCAACTAGAGAAAGCCTGCATGCAGCAACGAAGACCCAACACAGCCAAAAATTAATTAATTTAAAATAAAAGATTTTAAACATTCAGAAACCTATTTTCTGATTACTAATTATTGTACCAAGCTCAGCAAGGGAAATGCCAAAGGAAAACAGCAATCCTAGGACTCAGTTTTCAGTGTAGTTGGAAAGAGGAGGAATATTTAAAAATTGGAAGACTACAAATCTTAATGAGCAGTAAGATAGAGAGAGGTAAGCATAGATAAAAATGATGAGGGAGGGAAGATGTCACTGAGAACTTGATCTGGGCTATCAAAGATGTGTGGAATGTCATTTTATTATGATAAGAACAATCTAACATACTGCTGGTTGGAATGTAAAATGGTCTAGCCAATCTGGAAAGAGTATGGAGGTCTCTTACAAAACTAAGTATGTGCTTACCATAAAACCCAGCAATTGCACTCTTGGGCATTTATCCCAGAAAAATGAAAACTTATGTTCACCCAAAAGACTGTACATGCATGTTCATAGCAGCTTTATTCATAATAGCCCCAAACTGGAAGAAAACAAAAACAAAAACCCAGTTTGCCTAACCATTTTCCCTTCAATGGAATGAATGACTTAAAAAAGTGTAGTACATCTACACCATGAAATACAACTTGAAGAGATCTCAAGGGAATTATGCTGAGTTTAAAAGCCAATCTCAAAATGTTAGATACTATATGATTCAATTCCATTTATATAGCATTCTTGGAATGACAAAACTATAGAGATAGAGAATAGATCAGTGATTATGAGGGGTTAGTGAGTGGGAAAAGGGAGGGAGATGGCTGTGGCTATAAAAGGATAGTAGAGAGATCCTTATGCTGGAATTGTTTTGTATCTTGACCATAGTGGTTGTCATATGAATCTATACATGCAATAAAATGATGTAGAGCTAAACACACACACACACACGCACAAAAATGAGTGCGTGTAAAAATGGTGAAATCTGAATACGGCTCATGAATTGTATCAATGTCAATTTCTTGTTTGTGACATTTTACTATAGTTTTTTCAAGATTTTATTATTAGGGGAAACTAGGTGAAAGATATACAGGGAACCCTCATTGTTTCTTCTGACTACATGTGAAACTATAATTATCTCAAAATAAAATTTTATTTAAAAGGTATAACATAATAGTGAATAGAAATGAAAAAATAATCTCCATAATGTCATCACACCATTAAAACAATAATGGCCGTTTCTTGTATTCTCGTGGGTAGTAGTTGGATAAACACACAGAATAGGATGGGGTTTATTAGAGTATCTCAACTAATAGTACAAAACTCTAGTATGACAAAAATATCAGTCAGTTATTCTCTGTTAATATGAAATATGAGAAGAAAACAGTACAGAACTGCATTGCAGACTCAGTTTCCTCTCTTATGCATCCTATTCCACCTTTGATAAATATGTCATCCTGCCTACACCATCCTTGGCTCTTCTGAGAGGATGTTAAGAGTAACATCAGGGCTTCCCTGGTGGCGCAGTGGTTGAGAGTCCGCCTGCTGATGCAGGGGACACGGGTTCGTGCCCCGGAGCGGCTGGGCCCGTGAGCCATGGCCGCTGAGCCTGCGTGTCCGGAGCCTGTGCTCCGCAACGGGAGAGGCCACAACAGTGAGAGGCCCGCGTACAGCAAAAAAAAAAAAAAAAAAAAAAGAGTAACATCAGATTGTCATTTAGGGCAGAATTGCTGTACAAACTGAAGGTTTCTTTCTTCATCTTTCTCTTAATTTTTTATTATACAGAGACAATCAGTAATTTTACAGCAGAGTAGATCCCAGAGTCTTGGCCTGCTGTTACATTGGAAAGTAAAACTTCAGGCTCAAAATGGCAGTGAAGTATATTTTTCATCTGATAAGGCACAAACCCATGCATGAATCTGTCTGTTTAGCTGTACGCAGACTCACAGAGTTTGGATCTTTATGTACAATACCCCACCACCACACACATGTACACAAAATGTATACATGTTTTAAGTTCTTCTTATAAATGACTATAAAAATTATTTAGAACTTACTGAAGAAACTAAACCATAAATTTGACATTTGAGTGCTCTCTCCTGAGTTACCCCAGGTAACATCCAAAAGCCACAATTTAATTTTAGACCCAGAGTGAAAGGTTTATGACCGTGTTATTCAAACAAACACATGTTGCTGTGAAATGCCACTCTGGTCAGGCCATCTGTTTATCTGGGTGAATTCATTTAGTACACAGATCTGAAGGATAAATCAGCTGCTTTTTGGCATAAGAGGGGCCTTCAGAGAAGGCTAAAGTCTGTAATTCAGTTTCTGCTCCTCCCTGGTCAAGCAAGAAGCCTTAATCAGAGTAGAATGGCAAAGGGCTGATTTGAAACAGCAGGCTCTGGGCTCTATTTTTAAAGTCTCTCTTCCTAGAAGGTCCTTCAGGTTAGGGTGGACAATTATATGTGTGTCTCTGGTGCTTGTATGATATGACCAGGTATTATCTTGGGAATGTGAATTGCACTGTTTATCCTTTCAGCTGTTTTTCATGCTATTGCTTTCAAAGCAGAGGTGCTTACGATCGTAGGTTGAAACAGAGTAGTTAGTGTTAACTGACTATTGTTATATTGTTCAATAAAAATTTCATCTGGTAAATTTATTTATTTATTTATTGGCTGCATTGGGTCTTCATTGCTGCGTGTGGACTTTAGTTGCAGCAAGCGGAGGCTACTCTTCTTTGCAGTGCACGGGCTTCTCATTGCAGTGGCTTCTCTTGTTGCAGAGCATGGGCTCTAGGCTCACAGGCTTCTGTAGTTATGGCACGCAGGCTCAGTAGTTGTGGCACATGGACTTAGTTGCTCCACGGCATGTGGGATCTTCCTGGACCAGGGCTCGAACCCGTGTACCCTGAATTGGCAGGCAGATTCTTTTTTTTTTTTTTTTTTTTTTGCGGTACGCAGGCCTCTCACTGTTGTGGCCTCTCCCGTTGTGGAGCACAGGCTCTGGACACGCAGGCTCAGCGGCCATGGCTCACAGGCCTACCCACTCCATGGCATATGGGATCTTCTCGGACCAGGGCACAAATCAGCGTCCCCTGCATCGGCAGGCGGGCTCTCAACCACTGCGCTACCAGGGAAGCCCAGATTTTTTTTTTTTTAACATCTTTATTGGAGTATAATTGCTTTACAGTGGTGTGTTAGTTTCTGCTGTATAACAAAGTGAATCAGCTACACAGATACATACATCCCCATATCCCCTCCCTCTTGCGTCTCCCTCCCAATCTCCCTATCCCACCCCTCTAGGTGGTCACAAAGCACCGAGCTGATCTCCCTGTGCTATGCGGCTGCTTCCCACTAGCTATCTATTTTACATTTGGTAGTGTATATATGTCCATGCCACTCTCTCACTTCGTCCCAGCTTACCCTTCCCCCTCCCCATGTCCTCAAGTCCATTCTCTGTGTCTGCGTCTTTATTCCTGTCCTGCCCCTAGGCTCTTCAGAATGGTTTTTTTTTTTTTTTTAGATTCCATATATATGTGTTAGCATATGGTATTTGTTTTCCTCTTTCTGACTTCACTCTGTGTGACAGACTCTAGGTCCATCCACCTCACTAAAAATAACTCAATTTCATTCCTTTTTATTGCTGAGTAATATTCCATTGTATATATGTGTCACATCTTCTTTATCCATTCATCTGTCACTGGACACTTAGGTTGCTTCCATGTCCCGGCTATTGTAAATAAAGCTGCAATGAACATTGTGGTACATGACTGTTTTTGAATTATGGTTTTCTCAGGGTATATGCCCAGTAGTGGGATTGCTGGGTCATATGGCAGTTCTACTTTTAGGTTTTTAAGGAACCTCCATACTGTTCTCCATAGTGACTGTATCAATTTACATTCCCACTACCAGGGGCAGGTGGATTCTTAACCACTGTACCACCAGGGCAGTCTGGTAAATTTAATAATTATGTATTTTTTTGTTTTCTTTTGTAAAGTTTGTCTTTTTTTATTGAAGTATAGTTAATTTACAATATTGTGTTAGTTTCAGGTGTACAGCAAAGTGATTCAGTTTTATGCTCTTTTTTAGATTCTTTTCCATTATAGGTTATTACATGATATTGAGTAGAGTTCCCTATACAATACAGTAGGTCCTTGTTGGCTACCTATTTTATATATATAGTAATATGTATGTGTTAATTCCAAACTCCTAATTTAACCCTACCCCCCCTTTCCCTTTTGGTAACCATAAGTTTGTTTTCTTTGTCTGTGGGTCTGTTTCATTTTTGTACACAATTATGTATTTTTAAAACTAAAAATCTGAGAACAAAACAAATTTAGATATTGCCTGTACTTCTTAGTAGAAGGGACACAAATTTGAAATCAAACAGACACCTTTTCACATGTCCACTCTTTCTTGACCAGCAGTAATTTGGGCAAGTTATTTCACCTCTCTAAATCTGTTTCCTCATTTGTAAAACAGGAATAAGGAAAACTACCCCTCAAATTTTATGAGAATTGACCCAATAACTGGCACACAATAGGTGTTGAATAAATTCTCACTGAAGTCTTTTATTGAGATTTTCTTGGGTAACAGATTGCCTTGAGTTGTTGTGAGAATTGGCTCAATAATTGAGTAGGGCCTCAATAAATGCTTGTTCTAGTCCTTTACTGAGATTTTCTCCATAACAGAGTGCCCGTCAATTCAAGGCAGTGCGTGTAAGTGGTGAAGAGTGCAGATGCTGACGCCAGACTGCCAAGCTATGAGCACCAGCTGTAGCACTTTCTACTTAAAAAACCTTGGACAAGTTATTTCATCTCTCTATTCTGCAGAGTCCTCATCTGTAAAGTGTGGATGGTAATAGAACACCTACGTCCTAAGGACTAAATGAGTTAACATAAAGCACGCAGTGCAATATCTGGCACCTGGCAAGGGCTAGATAAGGGTTAACTGTCAGTATTATTATTACCATGGGTTGCTTGAAAACATATTTCATGGCTTGCATTTATTACTTTCAAAGACCATTTTTTTCTCTTGGTTATTTAATAAAACTAATATTTTCCATTGTTTTATATTAAAAATACCTGGGTTGGGCTTCCCTGGTGGCGCACTGGTTGAGAGTCTGCCTGCCGATGCAGGGGACACAGGTTCGTGCCCCGGTCCGGGAGGATCCCACATGCCGCGGAGCGGCTGGGCCCGTGAGCCATGGCCGCTGAGCCTGCGTGTCCAGAGCCTGTGCTCCGCAACGGGAGAGGCCACAACAGTGAGAGGCCCACGTACCACAAAGGAAAAAGTAAAATAAAATAAAATAAAATAAAATAAAATAAAAATACCTGGGTAAGGGACTTCCCTGGTGGCGCACTGGTTAAGAATCTGCCTGCCAATGCAGGGGACACGGGTTCGAGCCCCGGTCCAGGAAGATCCCACATGCGGCGGAGCAACTAAGCCCGTGCTCCACAACAACTGAGACTGCGAGCCACAACAACTGAGCCCACGTGCCACAACTAATGAAGCCTGCATGCCTAGAGCCCGTGCTCCGCAACAAGGGAAGCCACCGCAATGAGAAGCGTGCACACCGCAACAAAGGGTAGCCCCTGCTCGCCTCAACTAGAGAAAGCTGGCGTGCAGCAGTGAATACCCAGTGCAGCCAAAAATAAAATAAATACATAAATAAATAAATTTCTTAAAAAAAATACCTGGGTAAATCTGGCTCTCTTCCTTCCTGCCTCATCAAGTCTTCCTGGATAACATTATACTTCAAATCTGGGATCAATGACCTTTATAAGTCTCTCCCAGGAGGGGAAGCCAGCTCGAAGTTTCTTTTGAATATCTGAATAAAAGTTTCTTGGTTTTTTTCTTCTGGTAAATCTACCCTCAGGCTTGACATTCTCTAGGGTTCCTTCCTGCATTAAAATTCTGTGAAGAAATCCTTTTCCACTCATGGAGATGATTAGGGAGAAAGAAACAAGTTTATCTAAATCTCTATAGGAAAGAACTGAATAATACAAATGCGACTAAGACATCCTTACTCCCTCCTCTTCTTCAATGATGAGTCCATTAATATATTTCAAGGCAATTCTATCACAATAGCTTGAAAAAAAAACTTCCTTTTTGCTTTCCATTTTTATAAAACAGCATATTTAATTATATTAAATAAAAACCTTAAACCAGAATAATAGCAATGGTCTCCTTTTCAGAGAGAAAGGTGCCACTGCTGTTCTCCAAGGGTAGGACAGATCTTTTGGGTGAATTGACATTGGGGTGACGGATTTGCACTCTTCCTGAATACTCTTACGCTCTGCTTCTCTTCGACCAGGGTAAGATGGCGCCCCAGGCTGGGAACACAGGTTTTCTCCACAGCCATGGCACGAAAGGCAGCTGCCAGGCTGCACCCTGAGGCCCTGAGATGGTGGTGACAATTCTGTTCTTTACTGATCAGCCAAAGATTCAAAGTCAGCATTAGCCAGAGAGGGCAGAAGTGGTACTTCATCTCATTCAGTTTGGCTATCTTCTAAACTAAGGGGGCCAAGACAGGGGACTATCCTTAAAAGAACATCCTGAGATTTTTCTCTTTCTTCCCTAAGAAAAAAATCCTGCACTCTCATCCCAATTCAGATCCTGAGTCACATCACAAGATCCATGGGGCATTGGAACCCTCCCAGAACTTATGAGAGATAGTTCCCACTTCAGTGAAAAAGAGCTATCTTGGCAGTAAATCCGACCTTATACAGAAGGAGCGCTCACCCACCCAGTGTGGCTCTAGGGGCTGTGAAAAGCCCCCTGAAGTTCCTCCCTCCCTGGCTACGCTCCCATCAGAACTGATTATTCAGATTTGGGGCAAATAATTTGCAATTTGAGATAAATTGTTTGTCTCTCGTTGACCTTTGGAAAAATGAAACTATGCAAAATAAGAGAGGACAGATCTAATTTTTTTTATTGCTTATCAGATGTAGAGACTGTTTTAAAAACTTAGCAGTGAAAATACTAAAGCTCCTTTAGAAATGTTTGGCGATGGCTGCAAACTGCTAGCCTCTTAGTTCATAGGCGGCCAAGTAATTGTGCACAAAATTCTCATGGGACAGGAGCGTCAGCAAGAAGAAAGCGCTGCGTCCCATTTAGGCTGGAGTAGCCTGACCTGGGCTGGAAGGGAGGCTGAGGAAGACCCTGCTGCTTCTCCAGGGCGTCTTCAGAACGGTCAGCCAGAAGTACAGTGACCATAAGAACCAAATGTGCTGGGACAGCTCAATTTCATGCATTTTTTCCTCAAAAGAGGCATTTTGCTAACGATAACTAAATATGATCTAATTTTTATGTTGAAAAGACTTTTCCAAGACAAATCGGGTAAAAGTGTCCTTATCCCACATGTTCTGGTTTGAGGTTAGGAAAATATAGCCTTGATAGTAAGGAATGCATAAGCCAGAGCTGGGCGACTTGGTGACACGGTAAAAGGAGTACTGCTGAGCCCAAGCCAAGGCAGTGCAGGACGGCGGGGTCAGAGCCGTGCCCCGCCCACTGGAACCTGGGAAGGCAAGACAAGGAGTCACGAAGACCGCCTGCAAGGCCTGCCACCCAGATCAGGTCTGCTGGAACAGGGAGGAAGGTGGTGAAGCAGCCTTTTACACTACAGCTGCTCTGTGGCCTAAAAAGAC
Source organism: Stenella coeruleoalba (assembly GCF_951394435.1). Taxonomy (NCBI): domain Eukaryota; kingdom Metazoa; phylum Chordata; class Mammalia; order Artiodactyla; family Delphinidae; genus Stenella; species Stenella coeruleoalba. The sequence goes on from NC_137150.1 coordinate 87,000,920, forward strand.
ACAGCCACATGTGGGACCAGCCCAGGCAGGCGGCTGAGGTTTGCGTCCCTCCTCACTGTGTGCCTGACTCCACCCGGCTATCCATCCTCTCCCTCCTCAAGCAAAAGACTTGGGGCAGTTTTTCTAGGAAGCTACTCAAAGTTTGTTTCAGGGAAAAAAGAAAAAAAAATTTTTTTTTTTTTTAAATAGAAGACACCCATTGTTCTAGGAGTTCAAAATTGCTTTCAATCTTCCTGTATATGTTCTGAGTTTATTGGCATTTCCTTTAGCGAACGTCTCCAGAGCGCCTGCCGGACATTTTGCACCTGGGGAGGGCCCAGCACGTAGGCCAAACCTGCACTCTCCTTTCTGTGACTCCGGCACGAATCACCAGGACACGACGGTAAGTTTAAGTTCCTGCATTCTTGCCGCATGGGGTTCATCTCAACAAACACAAATTTATACCATTATGATTGTCATGCTCCACCCCTTAATTGTTCCTCTTTTCCTTTTTTTTTTTTTTCTTTTGCATTACGCGGGCCTCTCGCTGCTGTGGCCTCTCCCGCTGCGGAGCACAGGCTCCGGACGCGCAGGCCCAGCGGCCATGGCTCACGGGCCCAGCCGCTCTACGGCATGTGGGATCCTCCCCAAACCGGGGTACGAACCCGCGTCCCCCGCATCGGCAGGCGGACCCTCAACCACTGCGCCACCAGGGAAGCCCAATTGTTCCTCTTGAACACGAGAAAATATGAATTCCACACGTCAGCTAAGAAGCTGAAAGGATGTAATTTCTCAAGCAACATGACAGCCAAACTCACTGACATGCACATCACTGTTCTGCTTGAATGACCCTCCTCTCAGACGCCGAGGGTGATCCCGGCAGCCCCTCCAGTTGCTGGAAATGTTTACATTGAAATCAGCCCTAACTACCTGTTTTCAATGCTGTTTTTGAGACTATAAAACTAATACATATTTACTGAAATGTAGAATATCTGACAAAACACAAAAACAAATAGAAAAATCTATTTTAACCTCATAAAGGAGTGCTGTTAATGTTTTAATGTATTTATCCCAGCGTTATTTATACAATGTGCACCTACACAAACACATTTACACGCCTTACCACCTGTGACATAATTGAGATTACAGGATATAGTATTTTGAATCTTACTGTTTTCACCCAATAATATATCATTAATATTGTCCTACGTTGTAAAATATTCTTCGAAAACATTTCAATGGCAGCATAATGTTCCACAGAATAAATGTACCATTATATATTAACTTTATTAATGAGTTTTTGTACTTTTTCCAATTTGCTCTTTCAAATAGTAATTTAATAAACATCTTGATACAAGCATCTTTGTCTGATTGTTTTACTATATCCATAGAGTAGATTGCAAAATGGGAAATGATTGAGTCAGAGAGTATGGGCTTTCTTTTTAGAAAAATGTATGTTTATTTTCCTAGAAGCAGTGTATGAGAGTATTATTTCATTATCCTGTTTCCAATACTGAATAGTATGATTTAAAAGTTCTTTATTGCTATAAGGAGTGAAAAATAGCCAAACCTCATAGTTTTTAAGAGGTTTTATTTTTCTAAGAAAAAAAGAAGCGTGATTTTGTGTATGGCATACTTTCTTCACAACATCTATAGCAGTTCTACCCATAGGGCCGTCCTTAACTCCCACAAATGGAACTATTTGGTGGTAACAGTGATATTCTCAATATAGAGTTAAACTCACCAGTCTCTGAGGCTGTGCCTTATGGAATCAACACATCAGAGCACCGGCCGCAGAAAGGAAAGGGAAAAGGGACAGGGCTGAGAAGGGGGCTGTTTTCAAGCTTGGAGCCGAGCAGGAAGGGCAGCCCTGTCAGAGCTGCTGTAGCAGGAGGACTTTGGACACTGGGAAAGGAGGTGCTGGATGATAGAAAAGAATCTTAGGATATGAAGGTATTGAGACAAACACTGTCTAATAACTTGTCTTGTAAGGATGTTCCTACTGAGAGGAAAGCCTTGAGAGGATGCTGGAATGGCAGAAGTCATTAAACACTCTTATAGCCATGGGTGTCAGATGCAGATGCTTGCTAGAAATGGAAGAGGTCAGACCTACCCATCTGGTGGGCAGCCTCCTGTCAAGCAGCACACAGTGGATGGACATCCAGCTAGGAAGGCAGAGCGTGCCATCCCAAGTGGCAGCTCTTGCCCAAGCAGATGGCACTTGGCATTGGGAGTTCCTTGGGTGATCCTTGGTGGATGTCCCTGACCTTGACAGGGATGCAAAGCTGAATACACCGTCAGCTCAAACGTGAGGCTTAAGCAAGGCGTTGCAACAAGCAAAGACAGACCCCCAGCTCTTAACTGTGGTTTGGGGAAGGACCAGCAAAGGTAAGGGGGACCCTGGACGATTTGACAATCTGGACAAGTTAGGTCAGATCCTTGGGCCTAGATGTCCAGACAAGAGGCCAGTTTCTAGAGCTCACGTGCAAGGTGCAAGCTGGGCAAAGAGATCTGCAAGAGCTGGGACTCCACGCATTCTTGTGGTGACAGCTGGGATTGAGCCCAGACTCTGCCTCCAGATGTGGTTGAGAGGTCTCAGCTACGGGGACTGGCAGGCGGAGGGGGCAAGGAGCCAGGGAATGGCAACAGAGAAAACAAGCAGAGAGCCCTTGAGAACTCCCCCAATGAAACTCAAAATATTGCATTTCGTTTTCACCATTCAAGTTCATGAACAACTGGATGCTTCAAATGATAAATTGCAAGAGATTCACGGGTGAGGGGGGGAAAAAAGTACTTGAAGAGGCCCAGTGGGGAATTAACAAAACCCATAACTGTTAAAGTAGGCTAAAAGGAATGAAATGAGCAACCAAAATGAAGTGTATTGTGACACCAGCAAGCGGGGGGCGCTGAAAAGTGGGAGAAGGATTTGCAGGGAAGCATTTTTTTAAAAAGCCAGCTTATAAATCAAGAGCATGAGACTAACGATGACTTTAAAATGGCTAAGGTATTGAACTGATTTTCTTAATCTGTCTTTAATAAGAGAAATGGAACCAAGCCGCTGTTTCAATTAGGTGGTAATGTAGAGTTTGCAAAAATGTCCACAGCTGGTAAGAAAAACCTGGAGACTGTATAAAATATGCAGCTCAGCAGATCCTGATGAGATTCATCCTTGAAGTGATGCCTGCAAATAATGCACACAATGTGGGGAAAGGGTAGGCAAAGCGGGGAGGAGCCGGGAGACTGGAAAAAAGGAGGGAAGGCAGCTGGTTAGAAGAGCGCCCTGCAGCATGCTGGCGGAGATGGGTATTAGAGAAGAGGTCTGTGAGATGTCCTCAGTACAGTCCTGGGAAGCAGGCATTAAAGCGTGTCACCACGCCAGGAAACACTCTTTAGGGTAAATTAGTTAGGGACACGGGGAAGGAGTTGTACTTGGTGGTCAACATCACCATGTTTTCCTGCGTGTCTTTAACAAGTTCAAGACAGTTTGCCACGAAATGCAACGAAAGGCATTTTTTGGAAGAGCTACCCTAGTTTTGAAGTTCATATGTTATATTTTGTTCAATCAGTAAAAATTTGCCAAATACATATTACATGCCTCACCTGTGCTGGAGGGGATGAAGGTGGCAAAAATATATTATATCTACTCTTTGTTGTTTTTTTAAAATGTCTTTATTGGAGTATAATTGCTTTACAATGGTGTGTTAGTTTCTGCTGTATAACAAAGTGAATCAGCTATACATATACATATGTTCCCATATCTCTTCCCTCTTGTGTCTCCCTCCCACCCTCCCTATCCCACCCCTCTAGGTGGTCACAAAGCACCGAGCTGATCTCCCTGTGCTATGCGGCTGCTTCCCACTAAGCTTATGAACTCATGGAAGTAACCAAACCAAATGAGAAAATAGTGCAAAATGGTGTCAGCTAAACTGTCAGCATGTGAGGTGCAGGACCTGAGGGCCAGGCCCAGGGACAGAGGTGCTCAAGTGGACTTTCCGAATGGGAAGACATGAAGAAGGGGGGACCTGAAATGGGCTTTAAGGAGGGGAAAGAAGGATCTAGGCAAAGAAGAGAGCGTGGGCTCCCCTTGCGGAAGTTAGAGTAGCAGGTCCTGTGCGTTGGGGGAATAGTAAGTAAGCTGATGGGAATAGAGAGCTCAGCTAGGAAGTAGGAGGGGCTCAAGTACCATAGATAGGAAGAATGCCAACTTGCAAAGGGTTAGTCCTCGAAAAAAGAACAGAACATGACTTGCTCAGCAAGGAGTTATTTTGCTGTTTTTGAGTGAGAGAGTGACATGAGAAGAGTGAACTTACAGAAAGAGGTCCAGCCTTGGAGAATTCGGGGAGGATTAGAGCATGGACAGATGGTTAGGAGGGTGTGCCTTCACTATAAACATCACTTTTACTGCCCCCACCCTGATCTGAGCCACACAGCCTCTCAGCTAAATGTTTGAACTGTTCTCTGAACTGGACACCCTACTGGAGTCCTTTCCCTCTTTGGTCAGTCCCAACATGGCAGCCAGAGTGATCCTGTTAACATACAAGCAGAGTATATCACTCCTCTGTTGAGAACCCTCCAATGACTCCTAAACCACACAAGGAGAAGCCCAGTCCTCATAATACCCCACAAAGTATTACCTGATCCAGCGCCAGCCTCCCATTCCTTCTCAGACCTCATCTTCTACTTTTTACTTACTCATTGCTATTCCTTAAACATGGTGGCCATACTCCTGCCACAGGGCCTTGGCACCTGCTGCTCCCTCCGCCTGGATAGTTCTTTCCCCAGATGCACATCCCTCCACCCCCTTCCCACCTTTACTTAAATATCACCTTTCAGTGAGGCCTTCCCTGGCCACCTTATCTAAAGTTGTAAACCCTATGCCCCCAACATTTTCTAACTCCCTTCCCTGCTTTGTTTTTCATTCATATGTATCACTTTCTAACATACAACTTTCTCAATTAAACTGTTTCCTGTCTCTCTTACCCTCTACACCCAAGAGGCAGAGTTTTTTGTTTGTTTTGTTCATTGCCATATTCTCAGCACCTGGAGCAGAACTCAGTAGGCACCCAATCACATATATCAAATAAAGGAATGGATGAATGCATAAATAAACATCACAGAAAGCTGAGAAGTGTTAAGGGTGTAAAGTGGGTGGGAGCTCTGGAGAAATGGGGGATAACTATAGAGAGCTATACGAAGGTGCCAGAGGAGGAAATAAGGAAATGCATGTCCTCTCCTCAGAAGCCCTGCTGTTACTCAGAGTGTCTGAACCATGGGCTGATAAGGCCCAGTTTCATAAAGGAGAATCATCTTCGAAGCACAGTGAACATCTGATTGAGACCCATTAAGTGACCTGCTACATGAAAAAATCTCAACCTTTTCTTTCCAGGATATTCCTAATGAGGTTTGGAAACATGTACTTTTCCCCCTCTATCTTTAATTCTGCTTGATATTACTGAAAAAAAAATCCACTTTAATACTGGTCAGAAATCAGTATTCGTATGTTTTATTCAAGAGTTTATTTTTAAAAGAGTATTTTGAGGTTTCTTATGACAAATATTATAATCCATTGTTTTACAATTAGAAGCCTCAAAGAACCTCAGATATGTGGAAATTGAAAATAAGGAAGAAAAAGGATATGAGATGAGTGATATGAAGGAAAGGAGCACGAATGTGAGAGTGAAAAAAAAAAGAGGATAAAAATAAGAAATGGGTGGAGTCAAGCTTTTTCTAAAGTGCCGCTATAAAGAAATACTGGTAGGACTAGAGTTGAGGTTAGATCAATGCGAGCACAAGCCAGTGGGTTTGGGGTTGGTGATGGGGGGTTGGCTTGCTCCCGCTCTGAGATGGACAAGAGCGGAGCTGGAGGGAGGCTTTGCACGAAGGGCCTCATATCCTCTCCACATCCATCTGGTAACATGTGGTCCAGATGGCTAAGGGCACAGAAAGCATGTGTGGAGGGACTGGGAGGCTTAAAGGACCTGAACAATTAACAGGGTTTGGGGAGGGATGGGGAGACTGACGTGATGGCTTTTCACATGTGCGAAGCAGGGAAGGATCAGTCCCTGCACATAAGAGTACAATAAATATCACATCTCTTTCTTTTTCTCTAGTCAACTTTTTCTAAAACCCTGCTTCCATCCCAACAGGTGAGTTGGAAATTTGAAGTTATTCTTGCAACATTCTTCTCTTACCTTTTCTGTCTCAAGGTTATTTCAAAGTCCTGGGGTCTGACACAGTGGTGAGGTGCGGGTAGTGTCTCTTCAGGCTCAGCACTGTGCCCTTCTTTGCCAGGACTAGGACACAGAACAGTCTCGCCTCCCATATTTCCTGGGGAACCATTTCCTCCGAGGCTCTGCTACATACACAGAAATACCAGATACAACATGCACGTCTGTATCTCTTTTGAGACCGACCATCCTAGAGCATCTTTTTTTAGTTTGAGAGAAATTGCCTTTCTCTTCAAACTTTGTTCTCAGAACAATGGTTTTAGGCTTCTGGGGAAAAAACAGAAAAGACAAAGACAAACCTGCCCTGAGATGAAGAAACTATCCCCTTGAATGGGGAAGGAGAAAGGGGCAGAATATAGAGAGAAAGCATAAAAACTTAAACATTATCTTTCCACTCACAGAGCCTCCTTAGTCCATAAATAAATGAATAGTAACCAAACTAATGAAAGTAATCAGCTTCCTCCAATTTCTCTCTTGGTGTGAGCAGTGGAAAAGCACTACCCACATCCCCTTTCAGGGAAGGACTTTTCACCCCAGCCCTTAGCTCCAGGGTTGACCTGCTGCAAAGGGCCTCCTGACCCAAGAACACGCCCTTTCTGGGCTGCCCACACCCACTGACTGAGGGAGGCTGAGCATGGACACGGGCCATTTCTGCTCAGCTCGGGACATGATGCTTCAGACCTCCCCGTGGGGTGGATCGATGTTTTGCAGAACTGCATCACAGTCCTAACGTTTCTCTGCCCAATTTTGCTTCAGCCCCTTCCCTTCCACAAGTGCTCATCTCTAAGAAAATACCCTGCACACCCAAATCCATCTCAGCATCTGCTTCCAGAGAACCCAACCTGCAACAGTGCATCCAGGAATGGTCCTAGAAAGTTTATCAATAATATGGGATTTGGGAGACGAATCACTAGCCACCCGGCAGGTAATGAGGACCCAACTGATGACAGATGGAACACGGGCATCCTCTGGCCCAATGTGACAGTCCTAAGGGAGAAATAGTAACTGTAAGGACAGTGGGATTACATGAGTTTTGCTAAGAGCCACTGATACAAAAAAGATAATGGAAAACTGCAGGCAATTAATAGGCAGTGGAAAGTCAGATATGGAAGTCAGAGGATCTCCCTGGTAGTTAACAAAGAGGCTCTCATATCCTTCAGCTGAGGCCCAAGCTCAGGGGTAAATCTAGTGCTGATCTCCAGAGACAGTTAAATACCTAACCAAGCAGACCTGTTACTCATTGGGGGAAAGGAGGTCCTGACACTTGGGATGGGAATATCTAGGAAGATTCCCCTGAAAAATTTGAATCTTCAGAATCCTAGGGTGACCAACTATCCTGATTTCCAGTGACTGAGGGGTTTCCTGGGATGTGGGACTTTCTGTGATAAAAGTGTGACAGTCCTGGGCAAATCGGGGCTGTTGTTTGTTCTCTAATTCCTCTGAATTCTCTGAGCCTCTTAGCACTTCCCTCTTGCTTGGAATCAATACGGACACCACTGCCCCCCTTCAAGTGCCCTACTCAAGATCTACCCTTACCTCTCCTCCTGGCTATTTGGCCTCTAAGGAGGATTAGGTTCCAACATAATCACCCAGGGTCATGTTGGGCCTGTTAAGGGAGAAAAGGGACTTGACTCCAAAGAAGCTGTGAGGCCTAGCCAACATCCACTGGCAGACGCAGGGCAGTACCAGTGGGACTGGATTCTGAGGCTGCTTCACTGAGAGGAGCTGGAATGTAAGGCTGGACGAGGGAGAGTTTATCGATTTGGGAACACACCCCAGAGATACAGGATTTACAGTTTGGTAAGAACCCCAGGACATGGTGTCCAGGATGGTACCTAGAAGCATGGAAAAAGCAATGGCCCATATACTAAGTGAAGTTGGAATGCCAGAATGTCTTGGCAGATTGAGGAGGAAAGAATTAAAGGGCTCAGGATGTGGACATACCACAGTAGACATATTATATATTATGTGAGGCCTGAAAACCAACGCAAGAAAGCCCTGGAGGACATACCATGTACCAAGGCCATCAGGAATATGCCAGCGAGGAGCTTTGGCATCACCAAGGTGTCCAGCAATGAGGAAAGCACCACAGATGGGGGTAGGACAGTACTCCACGTGATAGAATCCCACATAATAAAGGGCAGGTGTGCAACTGCCTAGCCAGGCAGGTGGATGCAGTTATCCTAATGAGCAGCCAGGTGAGGTAACGTAATGACCACTTCTGCCTAGCAAAGCATCTTTTTGCTTTGCTTTGATTTGAGCTGACAAATACTGGTCAGCAGCATCAATCCCACGCTGTAACTTGGGGCTTTACCATCAGTAGGAAGGGAAGTGTTTAGAAGCAGAGAGGCAGGAGATTGTGGATAAGAAGGCTGGTTTGTTCTTAATCACAGTTCATGAACTAATGCCAATTTGGAAACATGTTAGACTAGAGTTTCAAAGGGCTAAAAGTCTGAGATATGAACTACTTATTTCTGGATGATTTGCCATCTAATTTCTCTAGAGCTTTCTTGCAGCAATTTCAGGTGTAGAAGGAATGTTTTCTTCCTTATGTGGTGCTTTTTGGTAAAAGCATAAATCTCAAGTTGAGGCTTTTCCCAGAACCTTTGGGGAGAAGAAATTCAGAGGCAAAATATCCGATCGCAAGAATTCATGATTCTGTATCTAAACGTGAAGACTCATCCGACTCTTTTTTGACTCCCACTTTTGAATTCTTGCCCAAACCATCTGTTTGTGTGGAATATGTCTGCTCTTTTGTTTACCAGCCATTTCCTATCCATTCAACACCCAACTAAAATATACTTTCCAGTAAGTTTTCTGGATGGATCGTAACATGTTCCTCTTTGTTGCTCTGACTTCATTCCAGCACTTTTTTGACATTCTGGGGAGTGTGCATGGGTACACACCTAGCTGTCTTGTGGAAATGTGACCATGATTCCAGAGTAATGAAGGCTGAGAAAGAGTCAAAGGCTATTTGGGAGTCTAATAATATAACAGGAAGGGAGATAGTCTCCCTCCTAATGGTTGTAGGAGTGGAGGAGAAGACCGATGACAGCCAGGTAGATGGTAGCTCTAGTTCCTGATTACTTTATGTCATATGTGCAGTTAGAGACGGTTTACATCAGCAGTGTGCTACAGTCAGCTGGCACCAGCTTGCAGGTGCCAATTGTGTATGTCCCTTCCCAACTTCAAGTTCATTGGTATCATGTCGATAGCTTAACGCTGGCCATGGTCAGAGTATTTACACCATGGAAATCAACGAATGTTGCAAACCAAGTTTTTTTTTTTTTTTTAAATCCAGTAAGCCGATTTATCAGTGCCCTACCACATGTATTCTTTTTAATATCCCACATCTCCCTTTAAATGGCTCACACTTTCCTCTACATTCTTTTTTTTTAAAATAGGATTTACTCTTTTTTTTCCTTAATTAATTAATTAATTTATTTATTTAGGGCTGTGTTGGGTCTTCGTTTCTGTGCGAGGGCTTTCTCTAGTTGTGGCGAGCGGGTGCCACTCTTCATCGCGGTGCGTGGGCCTCTCACTATCGCGGGCTCTCTTGTTGCGGAGCACAGGCTCCAGACGCGCAGGCTCAGTAGTTGTGGCTCACGGGCCTAGTTGCTCTGCGGCATGTGGGATCTTCCCAGACCAGGGCTCGAACCCGTGTCCCCTGCATTAGCAGACTCTCAACCACTGCGCCACCAGGGAAGCCCCTCCTCTACATTCTTGAACATACAGAGGGTATTTATAATACTGCTTTAATGTATTTGTTTACTAATTCTACCCTCTAGGTCAGAGGTTGGCTACCTGTAGGTCAAATCCAGCCTTCAATATGACCCATGAGCTAAGAGTGGCTTCACATTTTTAATGGGTTGTAGAAAACAAACAAACGTCATTGGCAGTCAGGGAAATTAAAATAAAAAACACAACGAGATAGCACTTCACACCTACTAGGATAGCTATAATCAAAAAGAACAGACAACAACAAGTGTTGGTGAGGATGTGTAGAAATTGGAAGCCTAGAACCCTCATACACTGTTGGTGGGAATGTAAAATGGTGCAGCATCTTTGCCAAATAGTCTGGCAGTTCCTCAAAACGTTAAGCCAGAGTTTCCATATGATTTAGCAATTCCACTCCTAGGTATATATGGAAGAAAAATAAACACGTATGTTCACACAAAGATTTGTACATGAATAATTCATAATTATTTCCAAAAAGTGGAAACAACCCAAATGTCCCTCAACTGATGAATGGATAAAATGTGGCATATCTATAAGATAGAATATTATTCGGCAATAAAAAGAAATGAATGATAAATGCTACACCATGGTTGAACCTTGAAAACATTATGCTAAGTGAAAGAAGCCTACACATTACAGGATTCCATTTACATATAATGTCCAGAACAGGCAAATTCACAGAGACAGAAAGTAGACTGGTGTTGCCAGGGACTGGCAAGGGGATGGAGGAATGGAGGCAGGAGCAGCTGGGAGTGGGTTTCTTTCTGGGGTGATGAAAATATTCTAAAATTCACCTTGGTGACGATTACACAACTCTCTGAATAACTAAAAAGCACTGAGTTTTACAATTTAAGAGGATGAAAATTATGGTATCTCAATAAAATGTTCGTTTTAAAATGGTTCCTAGATTTTGAGATTTCACAGACCAATAAAGCACCCATCCCTAGAACAAAATACAGGGATCCATCAGAGATGCCAACTCTTTTTAAAATAACAACATTTAAAAAGTTACCATCTAGCATCGATATCATTTCATAAAAGAAGGGACATTTTAACACCTAAGGACTAATCAGGAATGACGAACAATTCTTTAAGTGGAATAAATTTAGTTTCGTTAAAAAAGTATTAAGTTTTCCGCAAGCAATTACAATAATATGTAACTTGTCACATGTTTTAAAAATATTTCTAATACTGTTTGAAGTATAAAAGTACTATTACTATTTTTAAAATCATTTTTTAAAAGGACTCCAGTATAGAAATCTACTATTTCTATAAAAGATGTTCTTTAAATCTTGAATTTTACAGTCATATAATTAGGCTATTAATTTTTAAATGTATTTTAATATTTGATTTATTGATAATGAAAAAGTTTAGTTGATAAAAGCTTTATTCAAAACATGTCAAGAACCACATAGTTCAAAACTTCAAAAATAAAAGACAATTTCTGGTAACTTAAAAATAAAGAGTACCTAAAAAAACAACCACATTAACATCTACTATTTATAATACAATCTCAAAATCAAAGCTAATCTTAGAATTTCTATTTCTTGCCACATTTGAGCTAGAATCCTCCTCCTTATCCCACTACATTGTTATGAAACCCTTTCAGTTTTAACACTTAAAATACAATTTGGGTATTTTCTGTATACTATTGATCTCTTCCCATACGGAAAAATTAAAATAGTTCAAATGATTAGAAACTAATTTTCACTTGAAAAAGAAAAAGAACAGTTTAGTAAAACATTTCTTTTGAAAACAATGGGTGGATTAGTAATCTGAATTGAGCTACACAAGAACACATTTCTACCCGAGGACTCTTCAGATTATTCACTACACATTTATATAGTACAGGACATTTGAAAAATACTTTTCATCATTTTTTTTTCTTTTTTTTTGTCAAGACTCATAACACCCAGCTGCTGTGAAATAGCAGAATTAACCTTAGTTTATACAGGGAGAACCAAGGCACCACGGTGAGATCTTGCCAGTGCCAGAGTGAGACCTCATTTACCTTCTGACTTATGTCCAGAGCCAGATGCCTCTTTCTGGAGGACATTAATTTATTCAATCATGGAAGCAAGAGCATGTGGGATTTGTTGTGGGATAACTAGTTTTGGCTCTGTAAGTAAAAAGTTCAGAGGATGGACAAGGTAGAGAGGACAATTTCATTGTGAAAGGGGGTAATGGGAAGAAAGTTAAAACCAGGGTACAGACTCTATTCAGACAGAGATCACTTTTCAGAAATAAAAACAGCAAAACAAGGATAGGCAAAAATAATAGCTATAGAGTTTCTCATTTCTAAGCCAAGGGGCTTTTATAAAATCACTTTAAAAGTAGGAGCTCTCTTGAAGACGACTCTTAAACATCTTATTTTCCCCCCTCCATAAAACCTCTGTGAGGTGGAGAGTACTAACTTACAGGGATGAAACTGAGAAGTAAGGAAGTTAAGAGGTTAAGACCACATGGAAAATGAATAGGCTGGAGCAGATGTTATGTCTTAAGCTTCGGCTTAGAAATAGAAACAGAAGGTAGAGGATAAACAGGAACTTTTCTGGATAGACAAGTGGAATAATCCAGGGATTCAGTAGCAACACCACCTACTTAACATTTTTTTACAAAGGACGTGGAATTTCAAGTACACAGTGAAACCTAAGATGACAAATGCTCTTCTGGGTATTGAAATGCTCAGTTGAAGGGAATACAGCAATAAGTTCTCATGAAACCATGTGAAAAAAAGAGGCATTAATGAGCCACAGTGTGGGTAAGTGCAAACCAATGCATTTAGGACGAAATACTGCTGCCTGTAGTTAAACTATGACGGACATGGAGCCATCAACATGACTCATGAGAAGAAATTAACTTAGCCTGATCAATGTGTTAGGGTGGATTTAAAAAAAAAAAAGAAAAGCTGGTCATTATTGGCAAGAATAATGAAAACCAAAATAGTGGTGCCCATGCATTTGGGAATCAGTGGAACCCTGGGCTTTATAGACCCATTGTGAGTTATTAAGGCACATTACGAATGTTTGAAGTTCATTCCTAACCTCTGGAGGAGACACATAAAACACCTCTTCATGAGTGTCAGTCATATTTGTAGCAGGATAAGCCACAGTTCTAAGCCAGTGTAGCCAATCTGATGTTCTGGATTCCCAGGGGGGCTTTCCCTCGAGGCCTCCTCTAATCGACTTTACAGGTCAGTCCCGTGTCATGATAATAAATACAACCGGTCTAGGCCATGATACCAAGTGTCCTGCTGGGCTACAGGGAACCTGATCATAAAATCTTTAAATGGTAAGGCTGGGAAAAACCTCAAGAAGGGAACTGTTCAGTCTCCTGTCTCTAGATGGGGTAAAACACTGAAACATCTCAGGAAGCTGTTTTTTGTTTATTGAAGATTGTTTGGGATGGCAGTTGTAATCTAATAATAACTTCAAGTCCATTAGTCTTTCTCCTTGGGTCCAAAGGACATGCCATGTCAATCACGTGCAAGTGGCAACTGTAAACAACACAGCTCTAGAATGGGAGCACTTAGAGGACATGGCCCTGCCAACCTTTAATTCACGGAGATGCTGCTTTTTTCCATAAATATTCACAACATCTGTTCCCCTCAAACTCAGGCATTTATCCCTATACCTCACAGCTAGAGGTACCAGATACTGCATATAACTAGAACTTTTTGGTGTAGGGAGGTATGTAGGTATGTAATTTGATATATATCATGGCTTTAGCCCCCAAATACTTACTATTCTGGGGAATGGACAAATGGAAGTGATTTATTCCCAACCAATGGAATGGAGAATCCTTTTATTTGTCAGTGGTGGTTTCCCTTCTCCCTGAGATATAGAAGGAACTTCCAAATCATGTTCTCAATTGATAATGTTTGATAAAAAGATGTTTAGTGTCATCTGAATTTTTGACATTCTCTTTCATTCTAGTCTACTCAGCTCCAAACTTCCACAGTCATACAAATGTGAGTAGAGAATAACTAACCTAATAAGTGGAAATACAGTAGAAATAAACCTAATATTTTATATATTTCCACTGTCAAGGTAAATACGGCCTCTGTTCCTACCTCTAACCTTTTTACAGACATAATGCTAAAGTAAAGATAATAAAATGGGCCTGAAATAGATGTTTGTAGATGTGAGGGTTCTGTTGTATGTGTGAACTCCAAAATTTTTTTCAACTGTGAATTTTAAGTCGGCTTCTCTCCCCTCTGCCTGTCTTTCTCTCTCTCTGATGCATACACACACACACACACACACACACGCACACACGCACACCTCTAACAAGGTCACTACTAAGGAGAAATGCCAGCAGGCAGCAGGTGGTTGACATTAGAGCAGTGACTATACCTTACCCCAGTGTGAAGGTGTGATAACACAAGGAATCCTTAAGAAATTCTGTTATGTTGAATGTAATTTGAATTATTTTGGCACATGTTAATTGGTCTTAATATACACCCTAGGAGTGTTTAGTTAACATTTAAAGTTTCCTAGTTGGGAATACACCCTCCAAAAGTTGTTAGTTAGCACTTGAAAAACTCAAGTCACTTCAGAGGCTACTACCATAAGAACTCAGCGCCAGAGACTTTGTTAATAAGTGATTTTTTTCAGTGGTCAAGTTAGTGGTGTTAAATGTATATGGATTGGCCCAAATACCATAGGGCACTCCATCCCTTTCACGAACAGGGCATAAAGTTCTAGCAAGCCCACTAGCCCTAAGATTCCTAGATTACTAACCTGTTCTATGTCTAGAAATTGAACAGAAATCAGGCTGCCTGACACCGAATCTGCTGTAATATTATTGGATTCATTTCTAATAACCCTTTTATATAAGATATCATTGGGTTCTCTAAAAGAATGGAGTGGGGACGTTTTCAAGCTTACATGACAGGTTGACTATTACAGGATGTCTGTTCTGGTGCCTGAGTGTTTATAAAGATGAATGATGCAGACACTGGCTTAAAATCTGATTTCAGTGTAATATACCACCTGGTAAGGTTAGCGGGGAGGAGACATATAGCCCTCACCCAACTCCTACCTACTGAAGGCCACTAAACCACCTAATAATTGCAAGTGACCAAATTGGCAAAGTCCAATTTACAACAATTTTCTTTAATGGAGGGAACACAAGTACCTTTCAGGGGCCATAAGATTCATCCAGGCATAGTCCACAGTTAAGTAGGCTTACAAAGAGCAGTTTCTAGTTTAACAGAAGAACCAGAAGTCCCTGGTCCTCCTAGGTAGTCTGTAAATGGCCCAAGGATGAAGGGTGTTGCCAGTTCAGCACAGGAACAAGAGAAGCATAGAGCTGAACCACAGACATTTCTACTTTCACACCCTTCCTCCTATTCTTCTGGCTTTCTACCAGAGCCAGCTCTCTTTCCAGATGTCCACTGTAACAGTGCCACCATCCCCTGGGAGTTCAATAAAGGTGAAACAAACTCAAAGGGGCAGTAAGTATATCAAATTACTGAGCTGAGGAAGAGATGTTAGAAGTTTGTGCCCTCTGAGACCGAACCAACTGGGATGGAGTGGCTTTAATTATTCGGTTGGTTACTTTTGCAGAGGTGGTTAATCTAATGGGTATGAGACTCTTCACGAGCATTTCGAGAAGTTCGAAAAGTAAGTAAAAACGAGCACATGCAATTGCTTTCTTCTCAGTAAACATTTTTTTATGGTTTTCTTCCATGTACCCTCTTACACCTCTGTTTTCCAAAAAAATCAAGAAAGCCTCTTCCCTAACAGCACTCCCCAAAAGCAGACTAAAAGAAGTAACAGCTGACTGATGATTAGTGTGGTCTGTGGGTGTGCAGCGTAGGAGTGGGAGCCTTTCTGTTCCCACAGGGTCTCCTGGAAGGGGACAAAACAGGAGTTTGGTTCTAGTCAGTGAGATGATTCTTGTAAGGTGCTTGCCCTGGAATCCAGTCCATACGACACACTCAATAATGGTAGCTATTATTAGCAGTAATTTGTTAAACAAGAGCAACCACAGGTCAACAGAGCTTAAAAGGCTAAAATCCAGATATCAAGCTTTCCATATGACAAGTGCTTATTATAGAAAAGGGATGTCTTCCACTTGCACTTGGCTATACTCAAATTAGCTCGAAGTGAAATTTTCATCTGCCACTTGGTTCTCCCTGGGGAGATGCTATGGTACTCAAAATGCTGGCAAGGGTGATGGGAGTTCAGGTTCAATATGCAACAGTAATAGAGTCATGGGTATTTTCATTTGAAGAGAACTTACAATTTCCCATCCATTATTATCTTCTTTAACTCTCCCCACATTTCTGAGAGGCTGACAGGGAAAGAATTACAATCTCTGCTTTACAGATAGGGGCAACTGATGTCCTAGACAGATTAAGTGGGAGTAGAACCTATTCTTCTGATTCTTGGTATAATGGTCTATCCTCTATGCCCCAGGGAAAAAGAGGCTTGAAGAAAGGCTCTATTGGATATAAAGAACAGCACTGAGAGACCAGCACGCTGCAGGGGAAAAGTGCACAACGAAAAAACAAAATAGTAAATTTTACACTACTGTGAAAGAGGAATTAGGAAATCATTCTCAAAAGATGGATGAAAAAATATATTATCCCTATGAGTAAACAAGGCCATAAAA
The DNA here is from genome assembly GCF_951394435.1 of Stenella coeruleoalba. Lineage (NCBI taxonomy): Eukaryota > Metazoa > Chordata > Mammalia > Artiodactyla > Delphinidae > Stenella > Stenella coeruleoalba. Next base: position 87,017,485 of record NC_137150.1, read on the forward strand.
AATTAATGAGGGGACCAGTTCATTTAGTTTACAGCACATTTCTTTAGTATCTACTAAGTGCATGTTACAGGGAGGCCTAGCACAGGTAAGAATTTTATATTACATGTCCTAAAGAGCATGGACTTCTTCAATTTTAGAACATATAAGGCGGCCAGGGATAGGGGAGTCCTCATAGAAAATAAATCACTGCCATTTAAGAATTAACCTAAATTCTTATCCCATTATGTCAGAGCAATCCTAACTGGTACAGATGCTTTATTTTAGTGCGGTGTGCAGAGAACCTGGTGATCTCCTACTGCAGCGATGATGCACGCTCCTGGAGCTTGGGCCGCCTACAAAATAGGCATTCAAGGCTGTGTGTTTAAGATGGGGCATGCACACTCCCCCTTGAAACGCAAAACTGCAGCCGTAAGTGGAAACACACTCTGGGGATTTATTTCTGTTTCAGTGTGTTTTAATAAACCAGTTATGGGAAGAGTATCTAGTATCAGCTGTGGCTTATATCCTTAAGCCTCACTCACTGACCTTTAGGAGTCTAACTTCCAAATTTAAATGGCCATCGTCAAGTGGTCTAGCCTCCAAATTTAGAGATCAACAGGCTAATTTTGGATGGCATTTTTTCCTTGAGGAGGCTGGCTGATCAAACCCCTTTAAAGCTCCTTTAAAATACTGAGCTCTATTCCACTCAGTATTTAGAGAGAACAGATGGGAGGCACCAGGATAAGCAATTATATAGCCTCTGTGACCCATGTAAGGGAACAACAGCTATAAAATCTACCAGTCTGTTAAAGAAATATCATAGCTGACAGAGAGGCAAAGAGGGTATTGAACTAGCTGGCTGTTGAGAGAAGTGTCTACATCCTGAGATTTCTTTTCTAAACTACACTGAGTATGTTAAAAATTGCAATAGTGGCTTCTTGATGGTAGGGAGGGTAGAAGACAGGTCAAAGGGCTCTGAAACTCAGTGCTTCTGACGCTCTTTCCCTAGTGCAAATGAAGACATCTCAACTCCCCTCTAGGTCCAGGGTCTACTTTTGTGACACTAATTCAACAACCTGCTTCCCAGCAGCACCTAGAAACCATCCCCAATGTGTAAGACATTTTTAAAGCTCACTAAAGGAGGCAACGCACCACAGTATCCTCCTCTGTAACATCTAGTATGTGTAAAACACTTCCTTATCAAGGAGAGCTCTGAGTAGAGTCATGTTTCTGTTGGAAAACAACTGCAAGGATCCCAACACCTTCAGTTACATTAACTCACTGATGGGATTCCAAGTAATAAAGTCAGATATCTTCTTTCTGTGTCAGCTTGCTAGCAAGGGCAGTACTCGAACTCTGAGGTAACATAGTGAAACAGCAATGATGGTCCTTGGAATTTACCCTTTGATTCCACGTAACCATCATCTTTTACAGAATTGCTGGTCACCCAGGTAATGGAGGGGGGTGGTGTATTACTACTGTAGAACAACCTGGATAATTTGTCTGACAAAGCATGGCAACTGAAGAAAGGAAACAAACACACAAGCAAGAACTGCAGCCAGCAAAACGTGAATCATAATGTATCTTTGGTATCCCATTAGAAATCTATGTTAATATTCTCCTATTCCCTTGAAGCTTAGGTTGGAAACGTGTACTATTTTATATTGGTGCTTATGTCACTTTTTCCTAATACATGACAAGTCTGCAGTGTTTTTTGTATCTGTGACAGACCCATAATCTTCCAGAACACATAGTAAAGCAATGCTTTTCTTAAGATATGAGGGCAGATGATTGACACTTGCACATGTACCTGTGTTTCTTCCTCTGCTCACCCCAATATAATTGCTATCTTCAAGCTCATCGAGGAGAAGTTGGCAAAGGGAAGTGAGAAAACTCCAGACTGGTAAGTCAGTCACTGTATTATTTGCATTTTAGTATCTCTTTACTCTTATTATTGACCAGTTAAAGTAGGGGAAGAGGGAGCAAGGACCACATGTGGGTTTAGCACATATGCCATATTAAAGGCACTTTTTGTTTTTTTAGGTTTTCAAATTCTCTAGCTGGGTTTTAAGAGTAGGGGTTATTTCATGGTGATTTTCCAGCAGGCTTTTTTCTGAGGTAGATAAAACACAGACAATAAAAAGTCTGAAGAATGCAAAGGGTAGCCAAAGCCTGTGCGGACAGGATTAGCTTGAAAGAAATTTCAGTAGTGAAAGCTGAGTCTGTCATATACAATACCACAGAAAAGAGGGCTCAAGGCTCAAGGTTGTCCACCATTTAGACAGGGCTTCTAGAATTTAATAGGTGGGAAATAGGCTAATCTGGACTATAAAGAACAGAACTGTGGGAACAATGACCGAGTAAGAGAAGAACCCTGGTTAGCACACAGCTCATCAAGATCAGGCCGATAATAGCAAGAAATACGCATCCCTCAGGACCCTGGTGATCAGGAAGGAATGCATATTACAATATCACAAGAGTCTAAACGAAACCAACAGACTTGAAGGTCCGAACTGCCTTGTGTTATTGTTTCTGGGATAAACAACAAATTTTGTCTCTTTTCTCAGGCCTCCTGTTTGTAAGGAGGTATTGTAATTGTATTAAGCATGTCAGGAAAAGCCAAATCCCAACTAAATAATTAGTGAGATGGATTTTGAGCTCCTTTTCCTGCCCATTTGAGTTACAGATGAACAGGCTGGTCTGCCTGAGACCCAGTGAGGTTAATACTCCCAGCTGGGGCCTTTCGTTCTGGAGAATCACTGCTGTCATCCCAGGCAGATGCTTTACTTTTAAATGCACATGCCGTTGTAGGCCAAATGTTAGTAGTTAAACACCATCATCACAGAAACACACAAAGCTAGAGCCAAGTTCAAAAACACAGCTGGTGATTAAGAAACTCTTAATGAAAGGAAGAAATGTGCTATTGGCTCCAAGTCATTCATCACTACTTCTGATATACTTAGACTGGGATTGTTTTATATGAGACAGAATAAAAGCATACCTATTGGCCTCAGTTTCTCTCCCTCAATCTAAGAATAAACATTTGTTAGAACACCATTGGAGACAGAGGACAATCACACGTAATGCTCCCGTGGGTTGATGTAGACTCTCTCCAGGTCACGGCTTGGATGATATTTGCCAGGACTCCCGTCTTGGTAGCCCATCTGATTGTAGAGGGGGTACATCTGCTGAATTCCATCTTCCCCCACTGGATTCTCATCTTCGTAGTCAAATCTTCTGCTATTCAGTCCATTCTAAAAATTCAAACATTGCTTACATTATCAGAGCAGCTGTTAGTATTTTTTCTAGCTCTTGGGCAAAAACAGGCAAGAACAGAATTCATTACACACAAGCTATTGAATGGCAAGGTAAAGTTCAACAACTTATCATTTTCCAGTCACTTGTTGCTTACGATACCTGTACAAGAGTGGTGGCATCTCCTAAATAGAAAATTGTGACTAATGAGGACTGTGGTCAGTTTCAGGTTTCAAAATTTGGAACTGGTATCAATTAAGGTAAACTGGAGAAAAACAAGGTTGTGAACTGCAGGAGTCTCTCAGCAAGGTTCAAGCTTGGAATCCATGCATGAGATAATAAAGAGAACTAAAACAACCAAAAGAAAACCAAAAGAAGCTTCAGGATTCAGCACTGGGGAATTAGGGAAGAGACACAGTGAAATGAACTGGTATTTGACTGTATGCCCAACGTGGCTGAGGATTAAGGAATGCTGTCAAAAAATAGCCTCTTGTCTTGACCTTTCTTCCTCGCTTGACTCTGGGTCACAGCTGACACCATAAAATGAACCTCCCTGATGCTCTATGGTGTGTCTGGTACTGAGCCTCTGTCAGGTTACTGGTTTCGTAAAACTTGATTACTTCTAAGAGGAATAAGCAAGCTCAAGGACTTTACAAAATCACACCACAGATGGTCAGAGAGCAGAGGTGAATAAAACAAAATTTCATGGAAATAAAACAGTATTTTAATAAACATGGTGGTCCCCGGCTCCGCCTGGGCTGACCCTACTAGAGGACCATGTTACTTACAGAGCGCTGGAGACTGCCAGCCTCTCTTCCTTTGAACTGAGTCTGCAGAGGCAAGTGTTCAGTCTGGAGGGAGAAGACAGAAAAAGACATGCACTTTAAAGCACCAAGCACATGATAAGACATAGCAACCAAGACCACTAAGACTCCTGTTTTTAAAAGAGCCAATCATGTGTTGTTAAATGTCTGCCAACTAAGCAAAATGTTCCACATGAGGATGGGAAAAGCAACTACATTTCCTGAGAGTTGTCTCTCTCTCCTGGGTCCAAACTTCTTGTAGAAGGAAGAAAATACACAGAACATCTGCTACAGAAGCTCTCATGCAAACTTGTTTACATCTTACCTGAGGTAACATTCAGCACAGGTCTCTTGCCTTTTCTCAGTGGAAGAGTCTGATATTTTGAATTGACTAAAAAGGGTTTGGAGTGGCAATGAAAGGTTTTATAGACGTATACATGGTCTGCTTTTGTTTCCTGTTGCTACTCCCTGTCTTCCAACCCCATACAGATCATAAAGGGGTGCATCGTTTTCAAATCTCAGCCTAAGAGAATCTTTCTCGGCTTCCCTTTCGCTTATAAACACATACTTACCCTTCAGCCCCAAGTTCAAATATCATCCCTTTTTAGGAAGTGAGGCACAAAACCCTCAGACAGAGAGAGCCACTCTCCTTTCCGTGCTTTCACAGCATGTGTTATCACAATTATTTATTTGCTTTCTCCTTCACTGGATTGAGGGTGCTGGTTGGAGTATTTATAGACATTACCTCATTTAACTTTTATATTAATTCTGTAAAACCAATGTCTTTATTTTACAGATGACTAAAACTGGGGCTCAGAGTGGTTAAGTAAGGTGTCTCCAGTCACACAGCTGGTAAGTGGTAGATGCTTTGTCTGATTCCTAAACCTATACTTTTATACCCATGCTTCTGGCTCAGTGCCTGGAAAACAGATGTTCAATAAATATAACAAAAGAATGCCTGAAAGTCCCAGCATGTAGGCATATCTATCAACACGCTCTTCATTTCACTGTCTTTGCTCATGCTGTCCTTTTTGTCTGGAAGGTCTGCCACTTAACCTCTGGCACTTGAAATACTACCCATCTTGGTCTGAATAAAGTCTTTTTTTTTTCCTAAAAGGCTTTTCCACACTACCCACCAAAGTTTATTTACTCCTACTTTTCCTATTGTTCTTGTTTATACCTCCATTATAGGTATAAACAAGCAGACATCATGCTCTGTCAGTTTTATGGTTCCTAATGTCTGTATCTTTCAACCTAGTAAACAGTGAACCTCTTTTGGTCATCCTCCTCCATCCCCACACCCTAGCCTGTGGTTCTGCAACAGCAAGAATTCAACATTTAACCAATAACTTCACTGAAATATGAACTATCAACTCTTGATATTCTATATCATATGCCATGTCATCCAAGTTGTAAGTTATCTGTGACAAATTCATTCCCCCTGTCACATTCTGCATGATTCTAGGGTGCTTCCCACATGACTATTGATACTGACAGTACACACTGGTAAAAGTCCAAGGCAGGGCCTGCTTCATGGACCTTGTATCGCCATCTTGACATGCTTAATTTTTAAACAAGGGGCCCTGCATTTTTGCTTTGCACTGAGCCTCACAAATTACATACATGGTACTGGTCCAAGGAAAACAGACTCAGAAAAAAAATAACCTAAAATTAAAATTAGCATTTTCTTTTGTTTCTTGGCTATTTTAGATGAGCCATGGCTTTATGAGCAATAACAGCATTGCTAACCTTTTCTCATGGCCTGAGATATAAAATCAGCCCGAAGCGGTACACTTGAAAATACTGGACAAGAAAAGAGAATTCCTAGGACTGAGCAGAAAGAAATGGTGTCTGGACACCATGAACAGTCTTCACTCGCACTGAATGGACAATTAGCAAATGTTAAGTTCTTCTTCTCTACCCAATATTGTAACCCTTCATCAATAATCATTATACCTCACATGAGCCCATGAATTTTGTAGTACAATAGTTAATCAAATTCTTTATACAGACAGAAGCCCCACACATCCTAGGGATGGCCCTGCATTAGGGACCAGGGCTATGCAACAGCATGCTGTGCTTGCCTCTGCATTACGTGGCCATTTAGCTTCTAACAAGATACCTAAGGAACTAAATTCAATCTAAATTCCGGGTACCTGTGCTCTCTTTCCGCTAGTCCATAAACTACCCTAAACGTTGCATATTCTGACTTTTTAATAAAGTTAATCACCACAGTATACAGAAAAGGGTCTTGCATGATACCTTTCATATGGTTGGTGCTTGGTATATATAAACTGAATTACCTATAATACTTTAACTGATGGATACATGATATATATTATTCTATTATTCTTGTGGTTTTTTTCCCAGAAAGCCTTGGGATACTCTGAATCTCTAATACGTATTTTGATTTCCCTACTTACATGTACTGTAACAATTTCTATTGAGCTACAAACCCATATTCACTTTCCTGATTTGCTAAAGTCATGTAGACTTTCATTCCTGTCTTCCAAGGTGCTAACGACACTAGTTTTTCAAGTTTTATTATATATTATCTTAATAAATATTTTTACTTTCTCTGACTCAACAAATAAACCAAAACCTCTACATTTTACTAGGTGTTATATTTTAATCTGTTTCCATATAGATAATATTTTAAAACCCCATAAACAGAGCTTTTAGAGTTACTAAGGTTTATTTTTGGGGACGACAGAACCAAGATTTCAAGTTGCTTTTGTCAACAAGTCCACAATCACCCTGATACTCTGCTTGCTCTGGCAGTAGAAGAACTTCAAACTAGAGTTCCATTTGGAAACATTATCCCCACTACCAAGTTGGAGTCCTTTTGGTCTTCTCTCTTGTTTCATAATTTCACCCTCAAAATGCTCTGTACTTCCTTCCATGTCTCCCTTTTGCTCAGACTCTTTCATTGTGATCTGTAAACCGTAAACATTGTTCTTGTTAAACACATTCTCCTACCTTCCCAAACTTTTCTCTAAAATGTTTCCTCCAATTCCTAGCCCCAACTGACATCTGCCTCTTCAAGAATTTTCTTAAGCCTGGAGGAAACAGGATTTCTTCTAATTAGTGCAAATCACTCCCACATCTACAAGAACTTCCATATCATTCTCTTATTTTTCAACTCTCTTTTTTTTTTTTTTTGCCATGGATTCCTACCTCCTGGCATGCAAACATATTCAAGAATCTGCCATCTTAAAAGATAAATGAAAATATCTATTAAAACTTTGTCTTAAGTTCTAAAAGGTCATTATTAACTTACCTCTTAAAACCTCCACTTAACAAGATACCTAAAACTCATAACCTGCTGAAGGACCATCCATCTTCGCTCCGTTCCTAAGCTTGTAATAAGGGAAGGTAAACTAAGCACCCCACAACCTCATACCTAGTATGTAATTGGTCTCTCCTCCATTGCTACCTTCCCAATTCAAGCATCTGCATCACATCCTTGGGTAACTTTACACTGCCACTTATAGCACACCAGACATAGCCAAATATTTTAATGTTCATTATTTTTATAAAACCAGAGAATCTCAGAGTAGAGATTATATGAAGAATGTATGAATAATGAATTTATTAGTAAACTACTATGATTCTACCTGTAATATCTTGAAAGACACAAAGTTCTTTCTACAGGGAAACTCTAGGCCCTGATGGAATCACTAGTAAATTCTACCAAACATTTAAAGGATTAATACTACTCTTAAATTCTTTCTGCAAATGGGAGAAAAGAGAACACTTTGTAACTACTTTTATGAGATTAGCATCACCCTGATACCAAAACCAGACAAAGATATTACAAAAAAAGAAAACTAAAGTTTTTATTCCTTGTATCCCAAAACCTTAAACCAAAACAGCCTTCGACAGTTGAATGTCTAAACAAATTATGGTGTATTCATAAAATGGAATACTACTCAGCAATGAAAGGAAATTAATTCAAGCAACAGCATGGATCTCAAAAATATAATGCTAAAGAAATTGGACACAAAAAAGCATGCTGTGATTCCCTCTATGTGAAATTCTTTTTAAAAAGCATAACTAGTATGTTGTGATAGAAGTCACATTAGTGGTTGCCTGAGGTGTCAAGGAGGGGTGGTCGTGGTAGAGGGTGTGTATGAGAAGTTTTTCAGGTGACAGAAATGTCCTTGATTGAGGTAGCGGTTGCATGAATGTATACAATTGTCAAAGCTTATCAAACTGTACACTTAAAATGGGTCATAGTGTTATGTCAATTACATCTCAATAAAGTTGAGTTTTTTTTTTTAAAAACTATACCTTTCCATTTTATCACAGTCATTCCGTTTTGGAGGAGCATGCACGTGGAGGTGAATTCAAATGGGAATTCACCAACATAGTCTGGAATCTGGCGTGATGCAAGGACACAGCAAATTCTCAATAAATACTTTATTACAGATTGTCCTTGATGCAGGAGTTTCTCGACTCCAATATTCAGTTGCTTACTTGTGTTCTAATGACTGAGTTCCTAATCCATAGATATATGATTTCACCACACTAAAGGAATTAACACATGAATAAATGGTTATCATACATCATTCACTAAGTATGGATTCCTCAAGGCATAAAGGATATTACATTCCTATCCATTAAGTACCTCTCTAAGCCATGACTAAAACTGTGAACCAAAAGTCAATTTTCCCTTTCACTTTTATTAATAGTTGTGAGGGCAGCCAGCCATGTTGTATGAGCAACAACTATAGAGACTGTGTTCTAATCAAGCAAAATTTACAACAACATTAATTAGGCACTTGTTTAATGAGATATATAATTGTTACTGTTCTCCACGATAATTACCGAAGCTACTCGCATGAATGTCTCTTATTATTACAGGAGACCCTTGGCATTCACAGATTTAACATTGCTGGTTTTAACCATTCATGAGTGAATTTTACAAGGTTATGACAGGTTGTAATTTGTAACTTTGTTGAGACACAAATTTGAATGAAGACTGAGGAGATTTCTGACATGGAATAGTCATTTAGCTCGTTAATGAGCATAGCAACTGTTCAGCTGTGTCTCTGTTATTCTCAACTCATATATGAATTCTATAAAAGATAGGGGTATTTAAGAAGGTAGGGTTTCTCAAAAGCCTGTGAAGTTTCCTCTGTGAATGTCAAAGGGGTGCTGTTATTAATCAACCTTTTCCTTTCAAATTGAGAATTTTTTTTTTTTACTGATTTTTAGTCAATTCTTAGGTTTCTAATATCTAGAATCAATCATGATCAATGCAGATTGCCACTACACATTATACAGATTCGATGTATAAAGTGTACCTGGATGTTATTCTCCAAGACTTGAGATTTTATTTGCTTATAACTCCTCTTTCCCAATTTCTGAGAGAGTAAGGTTCATTTCTGTGTTCCATCCATGCACTCCATCCTATAAATCCTTTCCTGTTAACACTCTAAGAAGGAGACTGGGAGGTTTTCCCCAAACCTCACATGGTGCTATCACAGAGTAGATGTTCAGTGACTCCCACTCTCAGTCAGCGGTCACCACAAAAGTCTTGGGTGCTAGAGTATGTTGTGAAAGCTGTGTCAGTTGGACTAGAAACCCTGGGGTCTAAATTCCTAACTGCAAAGAATAGGGCAGAGTTAGGTCTGAACATGTTCAAGAGAAGGGTGTGAACACCATGAAAATAGGTTCTAGAGCCTCAATACTCAGAAATCTTATAAAGACTGGAGGAGAGGATCTAAGGTTAAAGGAAGAGAAAAGGGGAACAAAGAAGTTGGCTCAATAATGTCCATCAACATGGTTGAAATAGACATCATTAGGCTCTGCGTAGACAAAAGAACAACTGTAACTTGTAAGGACTGACAAAAGATTCTTCCCCTACTCCTTGCCCCTTAAGGTAGGTGCTGTACAATATGCTTTAAATGTTCTCATATTCTTATATCACGTCCTAAAGGTAATTTTATTATTGTTCCTATAATAAAGATGAGGAAGCTGAGGCTCAAGAGAGTTGAAGCAATGTTCCCAGTTCATAGAGCTAAGATTCACATTTATATTTATGTAATTCCAAAGTCTGTGTCTTAAACCATCACACAAAGCTACCTATCTTCCTACCTTGAGTATATCCACTATCTTCCTAATTTGACTGCAGAAGGGGACTCAAAAGCAAGAACACAATGGGCACTTGAAAGGGGAGAGGGCATAAAACTGAGGGGAGAGACTGCGATGCTCAGTACTCGACAATTTTGCAAGCTGCTCTGAGTTTTCTTCATTGAACTGGTCAAACAGAAGCTATGGCCTAAGTTACTTCCCCTCCTGCTTGGGCTCTAGCCTCAATTAAAGAAAAACAAAGGCAGGGCTTTTCCTGAGCAGTTTAGGACTCTCAGAGTTTTACCTCTGCCTCAGCCCAGGGCTGAACACATAATGGTATTTGCTGTAGGATAATACTTTATAAAATTAATTTAGAGGGCATTTCCTCTCCTGTTTTATTGTTTGTCTATACCTTTCAGTGATATATTGATAGTTGGTACCTTGAGAGCAATGTCCAGTCCCCTAATTTATAATGTTAAAGATTGCAATGACGCAATTACAAGCAGAAATGACTACAGAATGTCCTCATGGCAAACTCTTCAAATGTATGCTTAATCATGAGGCTTATTATAAGACAGAAGAATATTAGATATCTTATCCTACAAGGCAGCATTGGGTTTTTCTTAAGTCACCACAGAATTATAACTGCCTAGTTGTTGTTGAAACCGTTTTCTTATCCAAAAGGAAGACAGTGTTCCTTCTTATCACTGGTAAATAAATTTCATTACTTCTACTGAGTATACATTCTAGATTTTAATTTTTCAATGTAAAATTTGGTATGACACATTTTAATGAAATTTCTTATCTTGGCTACGGTCTCACTAATGCTTACCTTAAAATACACAAGAAAATGATACTTCACCTAAATTGTAATATGTATGCAAAGCAAAGTACCTAATTAAGGCAGACAGATGATAAAGATGATGGAAAATTACCTGCAGGCGAATGAGACACCCACATACAATACTAAGATGTCCCCCCAATCATAAATCCTACCCATTTAAAGGACACAAATCAAATGATTATGCATTCATATGTGCTACTTTCCACAACTAATAAATACCTGCACATGTTAACATCAGAATGCTGTGCTGTCCTTGTCACAGTGGGCACCTTTGCTCTTCAACCCCTTGCCTTAACACTGCACCGAATTACCCACGCATATCACTTTATCTCCAAATTTGCCCACAAGGTAAACCTTCAATCCAGAGCCATTAATGTATTTTCATCCATGCACACAGATGCCCTCAAAGAAGGTGTTAATTACCTCTTCTATATCAGGCACAGTATTGTACTCCAAGCCACTATGTGCAGAAATACTATCTTCATAAACCAAATTCTAATTCCTCTCTAGAAACTATTAATATGAGCCTTCCCAAATCTCATATTTGATCCAACGTTCCTGAACTCATGGCACTGGGAAAAGATACTCTCATAAGAACTTCTTTGTGCTTAATAAGTTACGCTATTCTTAGCAAAAAGATAAAAAAGTAAAAAGAGCCTCCTAAAATCTTTAACACTAAACATATTTTAGATTGTGAAACAAGATGCAGTATAATAAATGTAGAGCACCACTACTCATATTCCTTCCTACTGAAAGGTGAGATAATACAGGAATCATTTCCCTTACCAATAATCTACTGCTTCTATTGAGAGTGTAATTAAAAGGTAGAAAATAAAATATGAATAGGTCTTTATCTGTTTGCTTAATGATTACTAACCCATGAACAATCTAAAGGATCCTTGAATATATTTAGTTAATAATTACATGTATTTTTTCCCTTGGGGTCTTACATTTAATTGAAAGGCATTTTTCATCATTTTCCTGAAAAGAAAAAAGAAAATCTAGGTAACAAACACTATTTCTTCTTCTAAAGGAAGATGATAACCCAATAACAGTAGAGAAGGCGAGACAGAAGAGAAATCATCTGCTATGGAAAGCTAGTATTAACCTTCAGGGACAGCAATTTTGTAAATATAAAGCCCAAAGTAGGCAGTTCTGTTTGAAATAGAGAAGTAGCTGTAATCCCAGTTTGGCATTTCCCTGCCCACAGGCACTAACGTCTTGAGCAACCTGCACAAAGGTACCTTGGGCTGGAATCCAGCTCCTGGGTTAAGCATGACCAGAACATGTCAGTGACTGGAACAGAGTTCACAGCACCAGTGGTTTAAGGAGGAGGATGAAGTCGATGACACAAAAGGAGGGGAATCCTTCCAGTGGAGATAAGAAAATGAGTCAAGGATCTTTTGTTTGCCTTCAGTTTACTCAACAGAGTCAGAACTGAGTGTTCAATATATGCTCTTATTAGATGCCGCTCCTCTATCAGGCAAGAAACACTGCTTACTAAAGTAAATGACAGCTAACATAGCATTTTGTCTTCATGCCCACATAGTTTAAATGGCCAAACAAAGCCTGAGTATTTTCTATTAGCCCCTAGAACAGGCTAACAACTACAAATAACAGGTCATCCGCCAAGTCTGGGATCTGTAAATACCACTTCAACTGACATTCCTTCACTGGATACTGAAAGGAGCCGGTCTGTTAGGACATGATCATTTCCATTATTTAAAACAAAGAACTAAATGTGAACTTCTGGGGGAAAAAGCAGAAGGAGTAAATCATATTTTTAAAATATCAACTTAAAAGATATTTAAATTAATTCCATATTAATGGCATTTAAGGTAACATAGTTACCTAGTCCCTGCCCAAGCTGGAATAGCCCTAGGCTGTGGGTGAGCCTGGCTGGAATGGATCTTACCTAGACGGGCCTCCTTGGGGGCCACCAGCAGGTGCCACTGAAGTAGCAGCAGCTCCTTCCTTAGTCCTGCGTAGTTAGTTCGGACACAGTGTTCGTGAGAGGTGCCATCATGTTTGGGATGCCTGGTCTGAGAGCTGGTGGGGATTTTGGTGCTGCTGTTTATGAGAGCTGAGCTCCAGAGAGGTGAACTTCAGTCTTCTCTAAATGGGCTGGAAATCAATAGTCTGTCCTCTGAAATAACCTCATCATTAGTAATACTCTACCAACAGGAATGCCAAAGAACTTACCTGTTCCCCTGCCCTCGAGGAATTTACAACCTTGCTTCACGTGTCTTGTCTTCCAAACAGTTAAACAACAAAGCAACACAGTTTGAATGCAAACCACTCAAAAGCGGGAAACCTGTCTTACTCTTCTACTTTTTCTCTTCTACCACAGTACCTACCATGCTGTAGGTATATAAACACCTACTGATCTAATCTGATTATAACCTCAAAGCGCTACAGATCCACAATTTCTTATCTGAAAGTTTTAGGAACAGACGTACTTTGGAATTCAGAAATTTTTCAGATTTTTAGAAAGGTGATATGCACTTATTCCATATATTTATAAAACATCTCCAGACCCTTCTGGAGAAGGGTCTGGAGATGTTTTATAAATATAAACCCCATACAGAACCCCATAATCAAGCATATAAATATTTCTGCAATGGAAATATGAGCATTCATATTAAGTAAAGAAAGTAATGACTATGGACAGCTTCATGAGAGTCAACAGTTCAGGTCAGATTTTGGTGCAAAATGAGTTAAAAAAAAAAACTTCAGGGGCTTTCCTGGTGGCACAGTGGTTAAGAATCTGCCTGCCAATGCAGGCAACACGGGTTAGATCCCTGGTCCAGGAAGATCCCACATGCCGCGGAGCAACTAAGCCCGTGCACCACAACTACTGAGCCTCCCGCTCTAGAGCCCGCAAGCCACAACTACTGAGCCCAAGCATCGCAACTACTGGAGCCTGCATGCCTAGAGCCCGTGCTCCACAACAAGAGAAGCCACTGCAATGAGAAGCCTGCACACTGCAACGAAGAGTAGGCCCCGCTTGCCGCAACTAGAGAAAGCCTGTGCCCAGCAATAAAGACCCAATGCCACCAAAATAAATAAATAAATAAATAACTTAAAAAAAAAAAACTTCAGATGCCTAGAGATTTTTATAAACGTAGATAACAGATTGTGGACCTATAAGACACATCATGAGAATGACGGCAATTCAGAGGCTAGAGCAATCAAGATAAGCTGTGGAGAGGTGAAGGTGAAACAGTATTAGTGAGAACCCAGACTCTATTGGTGGGGTGGGAGGACTCATCTGACCGCACTGAGGGTATGGGGGGGGTATGACCACACAGCACCAGGCTGAGAGTCCCAAGCCTCCAGAGCCACCCAGATTCTAGGCTATGCGAGCAACACAGTGAAAGCAGGGCCTGAGAAATATCCCTCTAACCAGTGGTGATGATCACAATGATGGTGAGTGTGGCTTTTTAGAGAACAGGAAAATCCAGGATTTGACCACGAATAGCAGGGAGCAGAGAAGGGGAAGTGAGAGAAGGCAGAAAACACCAACAGACCTACAGCTATACACCAAGTCTGCAGATGCTATAAGCATGTACAAAAAGAGAAAATTAGAGGGAAAAAGAATAAACGTAGGCCATGTACTTCATTAAAGGTTTATGGGACAGAAGGTATATTTGTCCATGAAAAGAGAAACAGTGTAGATAATAGCAGAGATTATCACTACAGATTGAGTCGAATCATGAGAAAGATCACATTCTATCCAGGAAAACAGATCACAGATTTAAGAATGATAGTTCTTAAAGAGAGCACAAAGGCTGTAAAATCCCTGGGTGGGGAGTGAGCTGCTCATGTCACAGACATTGAAGCAGTTGTGAGGCTGGGGAGGAGGAGTAGAAGGAAAAGGGCTGCTGTGCCCCCAGAAGATGGGTAACACTTTATGGGCCCCCATGGAAGATTAGGGCAAATCAGAGTTGAATCAAAGAATTCTGACCGAAAGCATCGTGTGTGATTACAGGTGAAAGATGCAGAAGAGGTGAAAGCCGCTGGCCTGACAATGACAAGATGCAACAAAATGGGAGGGGTTAAACGTTATCACATGGAGGAAAACACTGCTGCTCGTGTGAAGATGAGCAGCAGCTGCAGGTTCAGAAATAGACCTTCCATGCTCACAGAGATGAAGCATGTTGTATTAAAGAAGAGTGGCATGCACTTGGAAGAGGAGTCGTGTTTTCCTAACAGACTCAGAATGGGTAACAGATCAAACAGAGTAAGCACCATCTGTGTATTCAAGGAAAGGGCATAATGTTTGCTTCTGATTGTAGCCTGTTGTTGTTGTGTTTTTTTTAATGTTGCATTTCTATGTAAGTTGCTTGGAAGAGAGGAGGAAAAGAATATACTCAATATAACTAGATTCAAAAGCTCCAAAAATCTTCTATCACTTTCCCCCCAAAGAAGCTCAGAGTGCTTTGCTAGAATCTCATTTTTACTTCCAAAAGGATTTGGGGAAACTCAGCAGTAAGGGTTAGAACAGACAAAGGTTCTCTGAGAGACTTATGCAGGGTTTCACAGTAAGTCTAGGTGCTTTATTGTGTTCACAGAACAAATGAGGCCTCCAACCAATATGCATGGTACCTGGCAGATCAAAGGAAAAGGCCAACAGGAATAATGTCCTCCTGACAACAATTTGTGGGTGGAGAATTTTCTAACAGATACCATGGCACCATTAAGGGTGAAAGTTTTACTTCTTATGAACCTGAAGACCCACTTTAATTTTCTCCTTCTAAAATCAATTTTGAATACCATATCATCTTATTTTTAGTATGGTTTGGAGAAATATGAATTTTTAAAAAATAAATAAATAAAGAAGCTAGGTAATCCAAGTTTCTTTTCTGAGAAATAAAATCCAGGCTAACTTTAGACCCTTTAAATGTGCAGAAGTAGATGAAAAGGATCTAGTTTTTATATTCATCCTTCCTCATCTAGATTTCGGCAAGTATCCAAAAGAAAAAGGAGATGTAACAGTACAAAGTCCTCAACTTATTTATTTTAAAATATCAGTTTAGTTGAATGTGCATTCAGTTCAAAACAAGAAGAGATCACTCAGAATATTTAGATGATTAATGCCAGCAAATGCCTGAATGTTTCCCTATTTTGTGAAATGTTGAAAAAAAAATCTACCTCGAGAACTTGGCTACTTGGTGCGAATGTAAATTGATACAGCCACTATGGAGAACAGTATGGAGGTTCCTTGAAAAACTAAAAATAGAATTACCATATGATCCAGCAATCCCACTACTGGGCATATACCCAGAGAAAACCATAATTCAAAAAGACACATGCACCCCAATGTTAATTGCAGCACTATTTACAATAGCCAGGACATGGAAGCAACCTAAATGCCCATCGACAGATGACTCGATAAAGAAGATGTGGTACATATATACAATGGAATATTACTCAGCCATAAAAAAGGAATGAAGTTGGGTCATTTGTAGAGATGTGGATGGACCTAGAGACTGTCATACAGAGTGAAGTAAGTCAGAAACAGAAAAGCAAATATCGTATATTAACGCATGTATGTGGAACCTAGAAAAATGGTACAGATGAACCGGTTTGCAGGGCAGAAATTGAGACACAGATGTAGAGAACAAATGTATGGACACCAAGGGGGGAAAGCGGGGTGTGTGTGCGTGTGTGTGTGTGTGTGATGAATTGGGCGATTGGGATTGACATATATACACCAATATATATAAAATGGATAACTAATAAGAACCTGGTGTATAAATAAATAAATAAAATAAAATTAAAAAAAAAAGAATTTAAGATTAAAAAAAAGAACTTGGCTACAAATCTCTGCAACAGATCTTTAACAGGGCAAGCTGGATGACGAAGTGAGTTGTTCTGAGAAAATGCATGCACTTCACATTATAGCTAAACTTTTTTCCTTAACTTAGCAGGAGATGAAATATATATATTTCAACTGTTTTTAATTTAAGAGTTTTTCTCCTTATGAGGTTCCACCCATATGTACAGTGGGGTAATGTGACACCTCCTTATAAATAGCTTTCAAATGGCAATATGCACTGGAGTACGGAGCTCTGTTCTGTACAGATGCAAAGGCACCTGATGTGCTGGGAAAGGACGATGTATTAAATTGCAGCAGCTGAGCATCTTCTAGGTACAGTCTCAGAGGCTGTGGGATAACATAGCTGCTAAAGTCTAAGATTGTCCTTAATAACTGATGAATCAGAAGCAGCAGACTGGCTTAGTCCCTTTTATCTGAGGAATTCTAAAATGTTAGTGCAAGAAGGTCCTCAGGAATTATCCAGGAACAAATGCCCTCCTTTCACATATGAGGGAACAGGGTTCCAGAGACGTAAAGGGATTTCCCCCCAGGTTCACTCATGACACAACTGGGACACAAATCCAGATCCATATTTCTTGACTCCCATGCCAGTGATTTTTCCAGTATTTGTGTGAACTCTCGAGCTAGACTGCCTGGATTCTAATCTTGGCTCTCATAGCTGGGGACACTGTCAAAGTTATTTAACGCTCTGAGCTTCAGTTTGCTTACATGAAAGATGAGGATCACACTGGCATGTGCCTCACAAGGTTGTTATTATAAGGGGTACATAAATTCATACATATAAAGCAGTTCGGACAATGTCTTGCATTTAACAAGTGCTAACTAAATGTGAGCTCTAATTAGTTAGTGTTAACAGGTGTAATCTCAGTTGGTAGGCAGCAAGGAACAACAGAGCCCAAACCTAAGCCCTTCACTAGAAATTACCTTGGGGAAATTAACCCCTCAAAGCCTTAGTTTCCTCATTGATAGAAAGGGGAAAATAGTAATTCCTACCTGAGAAGGTGACTATAAGGATTAAATGAGACGGTTCATGTGAAATATTTACAACAGTGCCTGGCACATGAGTAGCACTCAACAAATAATATCTATTATTCACAAACAATAATTCAATGAAAACTTATAACTCTCTATCACCAACCTATTTCCTCCCTACTTAATACTGTCTCCTTCTACCTTTCAACTTTCTCCATCCCTATGTCCAACATAGAAGAAAAGAGTAGGGGATTTATTTTTCAACATTAAATAAGGGAAAGAAGGGAAAAAATAGTTTAAAAGGATGATTCATTTTATTGGGTTGGTCAAGAAGTTTGGGTTTTGAAAAACCCGAATGAACTTTTTGGCCAGCCCAATATAGAAACAGCCAAATTTTCCAATATATCAGTGCATGAGAGCTGACACTTTGGAGAAAGGAAAAGCTGTATGCATGAGAACATTTTCAACTCACCAGCATACCATTTAGGGCCTTAACAAAGTAGAGCAGTAATTTTGTTAAATACAGAACAAGCTAATAAATGAACTAAAAGACGTGTTTTCCTCTCATATACTATTGGTGGCAGTGTACCTTGGTATAAAGTATAAATCTGTGGCAATAACCATCAAAATAAAAATCCATATACCCATTAATTTCCATTTCTTAGGGAATTCATCTAATAGATATGTTCTAGACATATAAAAAATATATTTACAAGTTAATCACTGCAGCTGAATGTGAAACTATTTCCCTACTTCTTAGTTCAAGATTCTAGGTATCTCTCCAGTACCTAGTCATATGTACCTATACATTGAGGGTTTTAATGGAAAAGTAATACCTTCACATTAGACCTATAAGTTAAGTAAATGGAATAATCACAAACAACTTTAAAATATGCTCTGGTAACCATGCTTATAATCTATTAATTTTCTATGATAGTGTATTTTACTTACTCTTCAGCAGTTTGCTAGGGGGAAAATGCTCATTGATAATATCACAATATCATGCTGTATTTGCCAAATATTGATTTTAAAACATCAAACATTTTGGGGAGTGATATCACCAAGATGCTGGAGTAGGAGAACCTAGCCTCCAGCTCCCTACAAAAATCAACAATCAGACAGATAATCACAAACAAAAACGGTTCTGAGAGAGCTCAGGAGTCCACTTAAGAAGCTTTAGCAACACAGTGGAACAAAGAAACCTAAAAATAACTACAGGAAAAGGAAGGAAGAATAATGTCATTTTGCCTGCATCATCCCATCCCCCAGGCTGGCACTGCTCAGGGCCAAGAGCGCACTTCCAGCTAGGAAGAGTTCCACTGACTGGGAAAAACAGGGTGGGGTGAACAACCCGTCTTTCGGGGCACCACGTGAAGGATCCACCTCGGTTTCACCCCATCCAGAGACCAGCACAGTTGAGATGTATGGAGATGTCTAGGAACAAGGAAAAATAGCAGAGGCTGCCAGAAAGAGCCACACAGTGGGAGTAGCCACGGTTCCCTGCAAACCACTCTGCAGAGGAATCCAGCATCTTTTGTCGCTGATGAAACCAACTGTCAACATGGCTGCCATGAAATCCCTGCAGATTTTACCTTTTTTCACCTCAAGGTGTTTGCATTTGCAGACCACCAACTACCTGAGTTCTGCCCTATTCCCTCCCCTCCCTGCCCCCTCTGTAGCCCAGGATCCTCACTAGCAGTCAGCCCAGGCCTCTGTGGCTGCTTGGGTGCAAGACATCAGGCTAGACTCCCTTGGCTGATTCCCACCACATGCATATGCTTGGGGCCAGCTGTTCTGGCTGTGCACTTGCATGCTACTAGTCTATGCCCATCACTCGCCTCCACTGCCCTGGATGCACCTGTAGCAAGATCCTGCAGTCATAGAAGCCAAGGGCCCCACAGCTATTTGGGGGACCAGATTCAGCCTTCTCTAGTCACTGGCCTGTACCACTGGGCTCACTTGCAGCTAGCCCTCTAGTTGTGTACCTGCACACCTCCAGTACCTGCCTCCACTGACATGTGCCCATGGCAAGACCCAGTGGCCACAGTAGCACATGCTGACAGCCAAGGTATCCACAGCTGCCAGTGTGCCCACAGCTGGCCCCAATCCTTGCTGGCTGCCTTGGCCCCTGTCACTATGTACGTGTCTGCAACCAGTGTCTGCTACACAGGTACCTGCAGCTGGCCCCCTGCAACCTAGTGTATGCACACTACTTTCTCTGGCCACCACTTCTGCCTGCCCTGGTCCCTAGCTGCTGGACCTAGACGTGTTGCTGAAGACCTCAACACTGCAGATCCCCCCACAGGGCTTGCCAAGGACCACACCGTTGTTGATGCTGTGACCCAAGCAATCTGAGCCAAAGAGACATCACGCCTGGCCTGTATCAGGGCCACAATATGCCCCCACACTTGACACCCTGAAATCAGTGAAATTGAAGGCAGAAATTATTCACTCAGAGGAGCTAAAAATAACGAACAGGAATTGAGAAAGCCTACTGGACTTGTGGAACACCATTAAGGGAAACAATCTGTGCACTACTGGAGTCCCAGAAGGAAAAGAGAAGGAAAAAGAGGCAGAAAACTTATTTAAAGAAATAATGGCTGAGAACTTCCCAAACCTGGGGAGAAATCTGGACATCCAGGTTCATGAAGATAATAGTTCACCCCATAATTTCAATCTAAAACAACTTTCCCTGAGTGAGTCACATTATAATAAAACTACCTAAAATTGAAAAGAGAATTTTTTAAAAGCAGCAAGAGAAACAAATTTCTCTCATACAAGGGAACCCCTATAATGCTACAAGTGGATTTCTCAGAAGAAACTCTACAGGCCAGGAAAGAGTGGGATGATATATTCAAAGTGCTGAAAGAAAAAACAAAACAAAACAAAAAAACCTTACCAACCATGAATCCTTTACCCAGCAAAGCTGTCCACCAGAAATGAAGGCAAGATACATGAATATATACATGTAACAGTAAGTATAAAGTCAGATTCAGAATAGTGTACTACTGTAATGTGGTGTGTTAACACTTAACTCTAGTATAAAAGATAAGGACAAAAGTATTAAAAATAGTTACAATAATTTCTTAATGGATTCACAACAAAAAAGGAGTATATTTCAATTAAAATCACTAGATTTGGAACAAGACAAGGGTGCCCACTCTCACCACTCCTGTATAACAGTGTACTGGAAGTCCTAGCCAGAGCAATGCAAGGAAAAAAAGAAAGGCATCCAAAATGGAAAGGAGAAGTAAAATTATCTCTGTTTGCTGATGACATGATCTTTTATATAGAAAATGCTAAAGATTCCACCAAAAATCTGTTATAACTAACAAATGAATTCAATCAAGTTTCAGGATACAAACCCAACATACAAAAATCAGTTGCATTTCTATACAATAACAAGAAACTATCTGAAAAAAGAAATACAGGAAATTCCATTTACAACAGCATCAAAAGAAAAAGAAAATATTGATACTTAGGAATAAACTTACCCAAGGAAATGAAAGATCTATACACTGAAAACTACAAGACACCGATGAAAGAAATTGAGGATGACTCATAAATGGAAAGTTATCCTATGTTCATGAGTCAGAATTAATATTAAAACATTCAAACTACCCAAAGTAACCTACAGAGTCAATGCAATCTCTGTCAAAATTCCAATGGCATTTTTCACAAAAATTTTTAAAAATTCTAAAATTTGTATGAAACTACAAAAGACCATGAATAACCAAAGAACAATAAAGCAAGAAGCATCACACTTTCTGATTTCAAACTATATTACAAAGGTATAGTAATCAAAACAGTATGGTAGGGCTTCCCTGGTGGCGCAGTGGTTGAGAGTCTACCTGCTTATGCAGGGGACACGGGTTTGTGCCCTGGTCCAGGAAGATCCCACATGCCGCGGAGCGGCTAGGCCGGTGAGCCATGGCTGCTGAGCCTGCGTGTCCGGAGCCTGTGCTCCGCAATGTGAGAAGCCACAACAGTGAGAGGCCTGCGGACCGCAAAAAAACAAAACAAACAAACAAACAAAAAACAGTATGGTACTGATATAAAAATAGACATATAAATCAATGGAATAGACTCGAAGTCCCAGAAATAAATTCATGAATGTATGGTCAATTAATTTTGACAGAGAAGCCAAAAATATACAATAGGGAAAGAATGGTGTTAGGAAAACTGGGCAGTCACGTGCAAAAGAATGAAACTGGACCACTATTTTACACCATACACAAAATTCAACTCAAAATGAATTAAGGACTTGAATAAAACTCCTAGAAAAAATCATTAGTCTTAACAATGATTTTTTAGATTTGACACCAAAAGCAAAGGACACAAAAACAAAAATAAATAAGTAGGACTACATCAAACTAAAAAGCTTCTGCACAGCAAAGAAAACCATCAACAAAATGAAAACGCAACCTATGGAATGAAAGAAAATATTGACAAACCCATATCCAGTAAGGGGTTAACATCTAAAATAGAAGAGGTTCTCATATAACTCAACAGCAAAAAGCAAATATCACCTGTTAGGATGGCTATTATAAAAAAGACAAGAGATAACAAATACTGGTGAGGATGTAGAGTAAAGGGGACTCTTGTACACTGCTGATGGGAATGTAAACTGGTACAGGCACTATGGAAAACAGTATGGAAGTTCCTCAAAAAGTTAAAAATAGAATTACCATACATATGATCCAGCAATCCCATTTCTGAGTATATATTCAAAAAAATTGAAATCTGAATCTCAGAGATATTTCCCTCATTCCAATGTTCACTGCACCATTATTCACAATAGCCAAGATATGGAAATAATCTAAATGTCCACTGATGGATATATAGATGAAGAAAATACAATGGAATATTACTCAGCCTTTAAAAAGAAGGCAATCCTGACATTTGTGACAATATGACTGGACCTGGAAGACATTATGCTAAGTGAAATAAATCAGATACAGAAAGACAAATACTGCATTATCTCACTTATATGTTGAATCTAAAATAGTCAAATTCATAGAAGCAGAGAAAAGAATGATGGTGGTTGCCAGAGGCTGGGGAAAACAGTGAGTGGTTGGTAAAAGAGTACAAACTTTCACTTCAGGTCTGAGGATCTTATGTATAATATGGTGACTATAGTTGATAATACTGTTTGCACAACTGACATTTGCTAAGAGAACAGAACTTAAGTGTTCACACCAAGAAAAATGAAAAGGATAAAACGTGAGGTGATGAATGCATTAATTAACTCGATGGTGGAAATCCTTTTACAATTTATACGTGTATCAAATTGTCTTGCTGTTTACTCTAAGTATTGGGTTGGCCGAAAAGTTCCTTCGGGTTTTTCCATAAGATGTTATGGAAAAAACAAAACGAACTTTTTGGCCAACCCAATATATTACAATTTTATTTGTCATCTATACCTCAATAAAGCTGAAAAAAATAAAGCTATGAAATTGGGAAAAAAAAAAAAAAGACCATCCTAAAAAATCCTACCTGAAGATAAAAACAAATATATATTTTTATTGTACATTTATATATGATATGTATACTTACATATATAGATATAGATGTAATTTATCAGAAGAGCTTTTAAAATTATTTTATTCAACACCTTTGTCTATAACTCAGACCAGGCAATTTCCTAAATATTGTTCTTGAAATACAGAGTATATTAATCATTACAAATTCATTATTCCATAAATGTAATCTTCCATTGTACAGCTAACAAGCTTATGAGGTAGTGATGTCTATTCAAAGTAGCCAAGTTAATTATGAGGTAGTGATGTCTATTCAAAGTAGCCAAGTTAATTATTTGTTTATGTTATTTTTCATTTTACAAGCATGTGTGAAGCATCCAAATCAGCCTCTGGGAAAACCAGAATTTCAAAGGCTTCCTCTGCTTTGCCAATGGCTAGTCTGTCAATTCTACATAACAAACAGGCAATATGGGTCAGGTTCAAACATTTTTTCCATTGTATGTCATTCTGGTTCTTTTAGGAATACCATTTTGAAGAAATCCCTCTCATTCTCTAAGTAGTAAAGATCTAACCAGGAACTTCCCTGGTGGCTCAGTGGTTAAGACTCCGCACTCCCAGTGCAGGGGGCCCGGGTTCGATCCCTGGTCAGGGAACTAGATCCCGCATGCATGCCACAACTAAGAGTTCACATGCCACAACTAAGGAGTCAGCAAACTGCAACAAAGGAGCCCGTGAGCTGCAACTAAGGAGCACACCTGCTGCAACTAAGACCCGGCACAACCAAATAAAAAAAAAAAGAAAGATCTAATGAATTATGTGAACAACTATTTTGCTTGAAAAACTTCATTGGCAAAGATACCAGGATATCCATACTCTGGTATCTTTGCCAATAAATAATTCTTTAAAAGAATTACCTGCTTCCTGATTAAAGTTAAACTAAGCTGTTTTAATAGTAAAAATTTTGATAATGAAAGATGAAACAAGCATGAAATGTCTTGTCATTTAAATATTCCTTTGTGTAAGTCCAGTGCTTGAGTTACATGGTGTTGTGGGTTGAATTGTCCCCCCAAAAGATATGGTCAAGTCCTAATCCTGGTACCTCTGAATGAGACCGTATTTAGAAATAGGGTCTTTGCTGATGTCATCAACTTAGAATGAGGTCATATGGGATTGTGGTGGGCCCTAATCCAATGACTGGTGTCCTTATAAGAGGGGAATCTGGACACAGAGAGGGAGAACGTCATGTGAAGAAAACTACAAGACAAGGAATGTCAAGAATTGCTGATAACCACAGAAGCTAGGAGTGAGTTGTGGAAAGCGGTGCTCCTTTATAGCCTTCAGGCACTTTGCACATACCTTGATTTGGGACTTGTGTGTCCAGAACTGTGAGAGAATAAATTTCCGTTGTTTAAAGACACTCAGTTTATGGTAATTTGTTAAGGCAGCCCTAGGAAACTAATATACATGGACACATACTTCAGTCATAGCTTTTGTTAGTGGTGGGAATATGGGGTAAGAAACCCCCTTTGGAGGCTAACTGCAAAACTCAGGGCAGTACCTGACAGTCTACAGCTCAGAGAAACAAAGCCAAAGGACTCCACATGGGAGACAGGTTTAAGACGTAGCATCTAAATGTTTAGTTAATATAATTTTATTTCATAAAATTAAATATTTAAACTTTTTTTTTTTTTTTTTTGGTCACGCCACGTAGCTTGCAGTATCTTAGTTCCCTGACCAGGGATCTAACCCCGGCCCTCAGCAGTGAAAGTGCAGAGTCCTAACAACTGGACTGCCAGGGAATTCCCTTAACTATTTAGTTTTATATAAATAAAATGTCATGGTAACCAGATGTTTTAAAATGACCAAAAAATGGATACAAGTTTAAGATTAAAAAAATAATAATAAATACAAGGAAAACTAGATTTCACATGTCTTTCTGGAAACTATGGTATTCTGTTAATTGTCTAATATTCATTCTAGTTTTATTAATGTTTTGATGTCAAGCACAGTCACTTCTGAAATACAATTCCTTTCCCATTTTGTACTTTTGTACTTAAGTTTCTTTTCTGTTTCACAGATAGTAATTCTGTATTCTTATTGGACTTTTTCTCTTTAAAAAAAGATTTACTTCGATAGTATTCCTAGCTTTTATTCCTTCCATTGGGCAATCTTTTCCTGATTTTGAGTTATCCCACTTGTTTTACCCATATATGAAAAATAGGAAATACGCTTTCTCAAAATATTATTTATACAAGTAACTACAATCATGATATTGCAAAGGGAAGAAAAAGTCATTGCGGCATGGAAATATGAGTTAATGAATTCCCACTCAAATATCTTTTCCTACTTAATTTCTTCTCATTAGCATTAAAATCTTTGCCTTCAGTCTCTCATTGGTCACGAAATGGTGTGACCTTCCAACAATGTATGGCAACTACAATGCAAATATAAGGTAAATAGATTATAAAGTGACATTACAAGTCTTGCAAAGATTTACATTCCTATATTGCTATCTAACATTTAGTTTTATATTTACACCCTTCAACAGGCTCTGGATACAAGAGAACACAAAGAAGCAGCAAACTGTATTTTCCAAAAATTGCTGCAACATTTATTTTGAGTCACACATGGTCTTACAGAATATAGTCCCCCAACAAGAAGTAGAGTCTGCATCACCACCTTGCCTTGTATCCTTGAATCTTGAGCTGCCATGTAGTAAGTCTCGGTGCCCAGAAGCTGCCAAGCTAGAGAGCATGCAGAGAGAATACAGAGGAAGAGAGACAGAGACAGACACAGACCTTCGGCGGGTGTGGGTGGGGGCAGGAGTATACATTGCTCGGGACACTGGCTGTTTGAGCCTTCCCAGAGCAAGAACCGGAGCCTTCAAATGTCTCCATCTAAAATCAATGAGGCTTCAGGTGTCTATAGCCAGCCACCATATGCCCGAAACTTTGTGAGAAACCCTGAGCAATAACCACCTAGTGGCACCTAGTCAATCCCAGTAATTAAATGACTATTGTTTATGTAAGCCATTAAATTTGGGTGGTTGGTTATGCAGCAACGGAAAACCAACAGACTTTGGTCCTTGAAAGTGGGGTGCTACTGTAACAAAATCTTCAACATGTGGCAGTGGCTTTGGGACAAAGCTACAGGAAACAGAAGGATACTGAAGAGAGAGCTAACGAAGCTTGATGGCTTTCAAGGACGCTTTTGCTGTGCACTAAAAGGAAGGTTAGGCAAATGCTATTGAAGCTGAAGGAAAGGGAACCCTACTATACAGTGGGATAAAGTTTAGAAGCACTGCTGCCTGTGATGATGTGGAGAAAAATTATACAATGAAACGGTAGATTTACTTTAGGAGATTTCTAGGCAACATGATGTAAGTGCCAACTATTTTCTTTTAGTTGTTTATAGTGGGTTTTTTTTTTTAAGGAATTGCTTAATTTTCTACGTCAATATACCCTAGGGTAAACTACTAAGTGTGCCCCCACACCCTGCAATTGCAAGATTTTGCCAGTTTATGGAGATAGAAACCTTTAGAACCTAGGTGGAAACAGATACTAAGGGTTTTGGATCAGCTAGAAGGAATGTAATGTTGAATCAAACAAAACATGTTTATAAAGATGTACTAAATCAAGATTCTTGATTCAATATATTGAGTAGCTGGTAGTAGCTCTAACAGTCAGGTTAGATGACTGAAATCCAGGCCCAAACGTGGACTACCCTAAATGAAGGTGAAATTCTAGCATTTCCTTGATATACTATAGTAGAAAGTATCCAAAGACTTAAGGAAACCAAATGTTAAGGGTGGATTTATCATGTAAGACCTGTTTAGCCATCCCTTAACTGTGCACCTCCAGTAGAGTCCTGAGAACATTCTCTTGATCAATTCTGTATGAAATGCATTCAATAGGTAAGCTCTGGCATTACTGAAGAGCTCTGGGGTAGCGATTCTCTGTAAGCCAAGAATGAATGGGTAGTGCTGCCAACGAACTGGCTCTCTGCACTAAATGGAGAAAATGGCATCCTGGGATGGCAGAAGCCAAGTGGCAGCATTTAACCACCAGAAAAAGGTGGGTGTAGTCCCAGACTAACAACCCTTGGGCACCAATTTTTGTTTGAAACTCTAATTACCTCACAGGTATAACACATCCTATGCCACCAGATTGTAACTGGAAAGCTTTACAATCCATACATATTTTATTTTTTCCCCACTCCACTTTTACTCTACAACATCACAGTTTTTCTTACTTTCAAGATTACCAGAGATGCAAGTTCATTCTTTCTCTACTTCTGTTCTCAACATTGCTTCCTGCTATACCCAATTCTAATTTTTTTCTCCTAATAGTTCTAATTTCTTAATCAGAAAGTTTTTAAAATTAGAATATGTGCCCATCGTTTGAAAAATATACACAGTGTAAAGCATATAAAGTAAAAACAAATGTGACACAAAAAGGCGTTGATGCAGAGCATGGGGAAACTAAGCAGAAGATTGTCTTCAAGTAAGGAGGCATGAATGTTACAATAATTGATTTTGATAATCCAACTAGGTCTTGACATCTCATTCACTCATTCTGAGTCATATCACTATGGCTACCTATTTTTTCTCACACCAGCTCAGGGCATTAAAAAAATCACAATTTCTTAATTTTTATTGTATTAGTTAAAACATTTGCAATAGGTTAGAATTTTATCTAAAATAAAAGTTAAATGTAATGGAGAAAACCACAATTAGGTTAGAAAATCAATATAACTGAAAGGAAGACATTTGGATTGACAGGACTGGCTGTCAAACACACACACACACACACACACACACACACACACACACACACACACGAAAGCAGACCATTTTAATAGAAGTACAGATGTTAGAAAAGAGGAGGTTCAAGTTCATTTGGCACTTACCAATTCTGGACTATTGCAATTTGTTCCAGAAAACATATTTCATGAGAAATATTAAACTAGAATTTTCATAGAGGAGAGGGACCAGAGAGGGAAGATAAACTGTATCATATAAGGAATGGTTAAAAACACTGTAAACACTCAAGTTGGTTTTTAAAAACAGTGAGAGCAAGTCAGAGAACTTTAAATATTGGAAAAAGCTATCAAACAATTCCTGAAGGGTTGTTGTAAGCATTTGAGGTATGTATGAAAAGTATCTGGGGTAAAATAAATCTGTTCTTAATAGCTGCAGCTTAAAATGCTTAAAAGAATTTTGAGAATTACAGAAGTCAGAATCGGGACTAATTAGGTTGAAAGGTGGCTAGAGATTTCTGATTTTCTAGCAAGGCTGGCCATCAAAAATAAAATACAATGCCTCGGGAGTTAGTAAAATTATTAATGCAAGTGTGGCAAGTTAGGTAACCCATAATATCACATTCCTCATTTTTAAAAATGAGGATCAGAGGCAATTAGTTCATTATGGGAACAAACTATCATCAAAAACAGGATTACTCAGTTGTAGAGAACTTTAAAATAAAAATATAAACTTGAGTCACTTCTTGCAGAACCACATTACCTATTCATTATAAATCCTTATACATAAGAATCGTAATGAGGGTGAGGGAATACGCTCTGAAACAAGTTTGGCATTTGGACTTTTAATTACATACAGTACTTTGAGATATAAGGACAGAAAATAATAATGAAAATTAACCTAGTAGAGCAAAAATGGAAAATAAATTTAAGTATAAGTTGCTTTTATATAAACTAAACAAATACAAAAGTAGAATTATAAAATTTAAAGTTCCAATTGGCCATTAGCATATCTTCTTTGATGAAAAGTCTATACAGTCAGCCCTTCATAACTGTGGGCTCCCCACATGAGGATTCAACCAACCAGAAATTGAAAAACAATTTGAAAACATTTTCCAGAAAGTTCCAAAATGAAAAATTTGAATTTCCCCACATAATGGTAACTATTTACATAGCATTACATTGTATTTACAAACATTTACAAAGCATTAACAGGTACTAGGTACAATGTAATTATAAGTAATTGAGAGATGATTTAAAGTATATGAAAGAATGTGGATAGGTTATATACAAATGCTGTCATCTTTTTTTTCCCAAGATAAGCTTGTATTACTTTAATGAATTAATTTTTTAAATTGAAGTATAATTGATATATAACATTATATTAGTTTCAGGTTTACAACATAATTCAATATTTCTATGTATTTTATCTTTTTTTTCTAATTTTTTTTTTTTGTGGCATGGACATATATACACTACCAAATGTAAAATAGATAGCTAGTGGGAAGCAGCCGCATAGCACAGGGAGATCAGCTCGCTGTTTTGTGACCACCTAGAGGGGTGGGGTTGGGAGGGTAGGAGGGAGGGAGACGCAAGAGGGAAGAGATATGGAGACAAATGTATATGTATAACTGATTCACTTTGTTATAAAGAAGAAACTAACACACCATTGTAAAGCAATTATACTCCAATAAAGTTGTTAAAAAAAAACAAAAAAAACTACCATATGATTCAGCTATGCGATATTATATAAATGACTTGAGCATGTGCAGATTTTCGTGTTTGCAGGGTGTCCTCAAACCAATCCCCTCCACCCCCAACCCATAATGAGGGATGACTGCACACATCTTCTGTCCACTTTTTAAAAAATTGGGTTGTTCGTTGTTTTCCTGTTATTGAGTTGCAAGACTTCTTTATGTATTTTGGATATAATTCCTTTGTCCGATATATATGTTGCAAATATTTTCTTCCAATCTATGGTTTGCCTTTGTTTTCTTACTGGTGTCTTTAGAAGATCAAACATTTTTAACTTTAACAAAGTCTAACTTACCACTTTTTTCATTTTCTATTCTGTATTTTTGTGTTCTAGTACAATTAATTTGTTTTGAAAATTGCACGTACACACACGTATGGTTTTACAGTTTTACATGCAGTTCATATCTCAGCAAGAAGTAACCACAGCAAAATTTTTCAACTTTATAGCTATCTTTTCTTGAATATAGCCTGCAATTTCTCAGGTTCTACTTAAGTAAAGCTACTCTTTTACATCATATTTCTAAAGGGATATTTGTGGTTTCCATGGGAACACATACATTAGTATTAAGGCATATAAAATGTTTCAAACAAATACATTTACATGGCATTTCTTTTAATAAACAGGATTGATAGCCTAAATAATTAATGCCCACCAAACATTTGAAATTGAGATTACCTTTGTAAAGTGCCAATGCATTTAAAACAGGAATTATTATAAAGCTAAGTATTTCCTTTCAAAGACCTTCAATTCTCTTTCTTCCAAAGTTACTTATGTACATGAAATATTCTGCAGTTGGCAAGTTCTATATTTCATCTACTATTCATTGTAGTAAAACTACTGTAAAGATTTCATTCAAAGTGTATTTTAAGCTTTAGTATCTATGTGGGCAGTCAAACAGTCATAATTGTAAACCAACCATAAAACAAGGTATAATTTGCATTTTAAGAAGAAAATCTTTTTCTTCCTTAAAAAAAAAGGTGAAAAAAATGTTAAGTAAGTTTTGCATATGTCAAATTGCTTTTTATGAAGACTCAATAATACTACATGGAAATAGGTCTTGAAATTACACTCAATGAAAACATGGATAGAATAGAGTCGGTTACCTCTAATGTGACTGCTTTTAGTAACTCATTAACTAACTAATCAATTATATAGTTAAATATTACGCTCAGAATCACACTGAAAAATTTATGCAGAACACTGGTCCCAAGTAACACCAATGTTATTTTTCAATCTACCACCAATATTATTTACTCAGGGAAAAAAAGAAAAAAAAAGAATCAAGAGATAGTGTTAGGGGAAACACTGACTGAAACCACCCGCCCTGGCCAGGCAAAGACAGTAACAATCTGCGTGAGTTATTTTATGACAGGAGATGCTTGTAAGGAACATGGAACTAACAAGCCACCACCAACAAGAAGAATACTTGAAAGGTCAAAAGGAGAGAGAGGAGATGCCAGTCCACATGTCCTACCAATCTCCCAGAATCCTCCTTACTGGAATCTAACTTGGCTGAGCAGTTGTGTGCGCCACCAGAAAGGACCCTGAGTTAGAATGATTGGCCAGAGACAACCCAGAAACTAATCCCATCACAGAAAAAACCACATGGCAGAGCAGTCCTCCTGGGTTCCCTTACCCTCCTACACTCCACCCAGGTGCCCCTTCCCAATAAAGTCTCTTGCTTTGTCAGCACGGGTGTCTCCTCCGACAATTCATTTCAGAGTGTTAGACAAGAGCCCACTCTTGGGCCCTGGGAGGGGCATCCCTTCCTGCAACAACAGGACTAGAATGGGCCTTGAAATTCAATTTTACTTCCAATTCATTAATGCCTCCTATCACCTACAACAAAAGACATCAGCTAAGTCCTTTAAACAAGGCAAGTTGGGAAATATGAACTATTAGTTCTTATATCACCCCATTATCAGACAGACCTAACTAATGGAAAGGTCTTCTTTACACTGAGTATTCAAATCTATGTTTCTATGTCCTTCACCTTCTGGTCCTAGCTCTGTTTTCTAAAGCTACAAAGAAAAATTATACTCCCCAAATTAAAAGAACAATAGGAAATCATAAAGTTGTTCAGCTCTGTGGAAAAAACAGATAAGCAACTATGTAATCATAGAAATGCTAAATGAACTAAAGCTGGGTCTCCTGAAAAACAAGAAATAGACAGAGTCCCTCCCATCAAGCCTCTTAGATAGCCTCATCCACCAGTGGGCAGAGAGCAGAAGCAAGAAGAACTACAATCCTATAGCCTGTGGAACAAAAACCACATTCACAGAAAGATAGACAACATGAAAAGGAAGAGGGCTGTGTACCAGATGAAGAAACAAGATAAAACCCCAGAAAAACAACTAAATGAAGTGGAGACAGGCAATCTTCCAGAAAAAGATTTCAGAATAATGACAGTGAAGATGATCCAGGATCTTGGAAAAACAATGGAGGCAAACATCGAGAAGGCACAAGAAATGTTTAACAAAGACCTAAAAGAATTAAAGAACAAACAGAGATGAACAATACAATAACTGAAATGAAAACTACACTAGAAGAAATCAATAGCAGAACACCTAAGGCAGAAGAACGGACAAGTGACCTGGAAGACAGAATGGTGCAATTCACTGCTACGGAACAGAATAAAGAAAAAAGAATGAAAAGAAATGAAGGCAGACTAAGAGACCTCTGGGACAACATTAAATGCAACAACATTCGTATTATAGGGGTTCCAGAAGAAGAGAGAGAGAAAGGACCAGAGAAAATATTTGAAGAGATTATAGTCAAAAACTTCCCTAACATGGGAAAGGAAATACCCACCCAAGTCCAGGAAGGGCAGAGAGTCCCATACAGGATAAACACAAGGAGAAACATGCCAAGACACATAGTAATCAAACTGGCAAAAAATAAAGACAAACAAAAATTATTGAAAGCAGCAAGGGAAAAACGACAAATAACATACAACGGAACTCCCATAAGGCTAACAGCTGATTTCTCAGCAGAAACTCTACAACCCAGAAGGGAGTGGCATGATATACTTAAAGTGATGAAAGGGAAGAACCTAAAACCAAGATTACTCTGCCCGGCAAGGATCTCATTCAGATTCGATGCAGAAATCAAAAGCTTTACAGACAAGCAAAAGCTAAGAGAATTCAGCACCACCAAACCAGCTCTACAACAAATGCTAAAGGAACTTCTCTAAGTAGGAAACACAAGAGAAGAAAAGGACCTACAAAAACAAACCCAAAACAATTAAGAAAATGGTCATAGGAACATGCATATTGATAATTACTTTAAACGTGAATGGATTAAATGCTCGAATGAAAAAGACACAGGCTCACTGAATGGATACAAAAACAAGATCCATATATATGCTGTCTACAAGAGACCCACTTCAGACCTAGGGACACATACAGACTGAAAGTGAGGGGATGGAAAAAGATATTCCATGCAAATGTAAATCAAAAGAAAGCTGGAGTAGCAATAATCATATCAGATAAAATAGACTTTAAAATAAAGAATGTTACAAGAGACAAGGAAGGACACTATGTAAGGATCAAGGGATCAATCCAAGAAGAAGATATAACAATTATAAATATATATGCACCCAACATAGGAGCACCTCAATACATAAGGCAACTGCTAATAGCTATAAAAGAGGAAATTGACAATAACACAATAATAGTGGGGGACTTAAACACCTCACTTACATCAATGGACAGATCATCCAAAATGAAAATAAATAAAGAAACAGAAGCTTTAAATGACACAATAGACCAGATAGATTTAATTGATATTTATAGGACATTCCATCCAAAAACAGCAGATTACACTTTCTTCTCAAGTGCGCACGGAACATTCTCCAAGATAGATCACGTCTTGGGCCACAAATCAAGCCTCAGTAAATTTAAGAAAATTGAAATCATATCAACCATCTTTTCTAAACAACGCTATGAGATTAGAAATGAATTACAGGGAAAAAAACGTAAAAAACACAAACACATGGAGGCTAAACAATACGTTACTAAATAACCAAGAGATCACTAAAGAAAGCAAAGAGGAAATCAAAAAATACCTAGAGACAAATGACAATGAAAACACAATGATCCAAAACCTATGAGATGCAGCAAAAGCAGTTCTAAGAGAGAAGTTTATAGCTATACAAGCCTACCTCAAGAAACAAGAAAAATCTCAAGTAAACAATCTAACCTTACACCTAAAGGAACTAGAGAAAGAAGAACAAACAAAACCCAAAGTTAGCAGAAGGAAAGAAATCATAAAGACCAGAGCAGAAATAAATGAAATAGAAACAAAGAAAACAATAGCAAAGATCATGCCAATAAAATGGATAACCTGGAAGAAATGGACAAATTCTTACAAAGGTATAACCCTCCAAGACTGAACCAGGAAGAAACAGAAAATATGAACAGACCAGTCACAAGTAATGCAATTGAAACTGTGATTAAAAATCTTCCAACAAACAAAAGTCCAGGACCAGATGGCTTCACAGGTGAACTCTATCAAACATTTACAAAGGAGCTAACACCCAACCTTCTCAAACTCTTCCAAAAAACTGCAGAGGAAGGAACACTCCCAAACTCATTCTATGAGGCCACCATCACCCTGATACCAAAACCAGACAAAGATACTACAAAAAAAGAAAATTACAGACCAATATCACTGATGAATATAGATGCAAAAATCCTCAACAAAATACTAGCAAACAGAATCCAACAACAATATGGGGAGGGGGAAGGGTAAGCTGTGACAAAGTGAGAGAGTGGCATGGACATATATACACTACCAAACGTAAAATAGATAGCTAGTGGGAAGCAGCCGCATAGCACAGGGAGATCAGCTCGCTGCTTTGTGACCACCTAGAGTCGTGGGATAGGGAGGGTTGGAGGGAGGGAGATGCAAGAGGGAAGAGATATGTGAACATATGTATATGTATAACTGATTCACTTTGTTATAAAGCAGAAACTAACACACCCTTGTAAAGCAATTATACTCCAATAAAGATGTAACAAAAAAAAAAGAATCCAACAACACATTAAAAGGATTATACACCATGATCAAGTGGGATTTATCCCAGGGATGCAAGGATTCTTCAATATATGCAAATCAATTAGTGTGATACACCATATTAACAAATTTAAGAATAAAAACCATATGATCACCTCAATAGATGCAGAAAAAGCTTTTGACAAAATTCAACAACGATTTATGATAAAAACTCTGCAGCAAGTGGGCATAGAGGGAACCTACCTCCACATAATAAAGGCCATATACGACAAAGCCACAGCAAACATTATTCTCAATGGTGAAAAACTGAAAGCATTTCCTCTAAGACCAGGAACGAGATAAGCATGTCCACTCTCACCACTATTATTCAACATAGTTTTGGAAGTCCTAGCCATGGCAATCAGAGAAGGAAAAGAAATAAAAGGAATACAAATTGGAAAAGAAGTAAAACTGTCACTGCAGATGACATGACAGTATACATAGAGAATCCTAAAAATGCCACCAGAAAACTACTAATCAATGAATTTGGTAAAGTTGCAGGATACAAAATTATTGCACAGAAATCTCTTGCATCCCTATACACTAATGATGAAAAATCTGTAAGAGAAATTATGGAAACACTCCCATTTACCACTGCAACAAAAAGAATAAAATACCTAGGAATAAACCTACCTAGGGAGACAAAAGACCTCTATGCAGAAAACTATAAGACACTGATGAAAGAAATTAAAGATGATACCAACAGATGGAGAGATATACCATGTTCTTGGATTGGAAGAATCAATATTGTGAAAATGACTATATTATCCAAAGCAATCTACAGATTCAATGCAATCCCTGCAGTATAAAAAAGCAAACAAACAAACAAAAAAACCAACTAATACTAATCTTTCTTTGGGTTATTTGTATGGAAATATGTTAATATAAATGTTTCAGACAGTACATGAAATTTCTAAAAATCTTATATGTTCTGGTATAATGTTATAAGTCATAATTCTACTTATTACTATAAAATGTATATCTCAGAACTAACTAAATTTCCTTGTCAATTACATTACTATGAACTTTCATCAAATCTTTAACCGTGGTCATTTTTACGTCTTTTGTCATTTACAGACAGTTCTGGGTGTACTCTGATGCTTTTGCAAAAATGTTCCTATAAAAGGGTTTCATCTTCAAAGAATTCATGGAAAAGGCTCTGACAAGTACAGGTTTCTGGTAACTGACTATACTGCTGAACTGAATGAATAAGCATTTTCAGAACTCTAATGGAAAACTGATGAATTCATAAAAGTGCTAACAAAAGATCAAGATGAAAAAAAATTAATTACATGGAACTGAGTGAACTGATGAGGATGATTATAATTTTTGTGACTTTCTGTTTGAATTAAAAAAAAAAGTATCATACACCATGATCAAATGGGATTTATCCCAGGGATGCAAGGATTCTTCAATATATGCAAATCAATCAATGTGATACACCATATTAACAAATTGAAGAATAAAAAAAAAAATAGAAATACAGGAGGTCATCATAAGAGGTGATCCTGAATATATTACATACATATTTGCTAGTAATCAGCACACAAAGGTAAAGAAAGTGAGTTGTGCATTTTTATAAATATGGGAATGATAACAAGCCTAATGATTTTTGAAAAATATTTGTAAGGCAGCACCAATGATTCAAACCAAAGTACCACTCTGGTAAGTCTTTTCCCCCAACAAGTCTTACTAATTCCTCAGTAATAAAATACTGTTTCGTCTGAATTATAAGATTAACTTCTTAATTTATATGCCCAAGGAAACACGTGTATCACTTTGGGGCTTATATCTTTTCAGAGTCAGATTCCCAAATAGCAAGCAATACATTAAAAAACAATGAGTCAACAATAGGCTAATTGCTTGCCCTGCACATATTCCTAATTAAGCAAACATCAGTAAAGCAAACAGAGTACATAAAATTGAGGGGACAAACATCTTGGTTTGACAACATGTGCCAAAGAATCAACAAAATAAATCTGGAATCATGCCACAACTAAACTTAACCAGTGGCGACAGCATGTCTCTGGGGAAAGAGAGTGCTAACTATGTCTACTATCATGCCCAGGAACAGGAAATTTGTACTATGGTAGGTTGGTAACTATGGAAACTCATCTGACAAATTGCAAAGGCAGACTGGGTGACAGAGTCCCATACTCATAAAAAAATGGAATAACTTAGTGGCTCTAGGTCAAATGACTAAGGTTAATTCACCCAAGGATAAACTGGGATCTTGACTACTT
Source organism: Stenella coeruleoalba (assembly GCF_951394435.1). Lineage (NCBI taxonomy): Eukaryota > Metazoa > Chordata > Mammalia > Artiodactyla > Delphinidae > Stenella > Stenella coeruleoalba. The sequence goes on from NC_137150.1 coordinate 87,054,550, forward strand.
TATCCAAAACAAAGCCTTTTGAATGTTTTTCCATCTATTAGATTTTTAAATTTTTCTTAATTTTTGACATTGTAAAGCTTTCTAAACCAAAAAGCATCTTGAATTTAATTTCCAAGTGTTAGGCAAGTGTAATACACGAAGTGTAACACAATTTTATTTAGTATTTCTGATTTCTAACTTGTAGCATTAAAAAAATATATATGGCCTATGCTTTATCGTTGAGGTTTTTTTTTAAAAGAAAAAAGCCAACGGACTATTTAGAAATGTTTAAATTGGCTCATTCAAACATGCTTTCTTCAAATTTAAGAGGTTTCAAACTTAAAATTTTACTTTAATGAAAATCTTGACTCTAATGCCATTTTATTTAAAAAATCTGAATCAACTAAATGAAAGGGTCAATTACCCCATTTTCTGGCTCTTCCTAAATGTATCTTATGTGTTTTCTAGTTACTCTATCATTTTATGAAATAGGGAATAAAAATGAAATATTAAATAAAGGATATAATACGTAGCAGATCAGAAAATTAGAACCCAGCTTGCTCTCTACCTCTTGAAGTTCTGTAAGATTAATGTCTCCTATTACTTTTGAAAGTGAATATCACTGTGACAAGTTCTTTTCCTATAGTTCACATTGCACATTTTATTCTAAATTAGATATTCTTCTAATTATCTTAGGAATATTTTTCAGATGTTAAGATATAGGAGTCATTTTAAATATAGGAAGAGAGTACTTTGAATTAGAATGATCAGAAATGGAGAAAGAAGCTATTAAGAAATTGGAGAAAAGGCTTGGGAAAGTGCAAGAAGTCTCAAAATTGGGATAGGTGCACTTAAATACATACTGACACTAAAGCACGAATATGTGAAATTAGGACAATCCTGGAAATTCTAGGATACAAGATTGCTGTCCTAATATGTTAGGAATGTTTTGATAATAGTCAATAGTCTGAGTTAGTCTTCCCATAGTGATTTCATGTTAACAGGTCGTAAAAGATATCACTAAATTAATCTCTACTAATCTCTCTTATTAATCTCTGTTTATCTCTATTATTATTCTCTGATGGTAAGTCAGGCATTGTGGCAGGCATGGAGGCCGCACTAGCACTGCACACATCACGATATGACAGCCGCTGCCTGAAGGAACACTCCATTTAGGTCAGCTTAATTTAACCAAGGACTCCATAACTGAATCTGCTTAGGAAGAGTCTAAAAAAAAAAAAAAAATCACTCAGCATAGTTTACTGTAATTCACTGAATGAATGAATGAACATTATAAGTTTAGCCATATGGGTAACAAGTATCTAAAATAATATATTATTTACATTATTCTCTTAAAAGTTCATGTGTGGCCTTTACTAATTTTTTATATTTAACACGTCAAAATAACTTCAAAACAACAATTTGCCAAGACGAAAATTACGACTAAGTATCCAAATTCAAAGTAAAGTTTGCTTGATAATGTCTATGTAAAATTTAATTCACATATAAGAAGTCTATTCTCTGAAAAAAATTTAGTTGCTCTGAACATTTAAAGTAACTCAGCTCTCTGTCTCTGTACTTAAAAAGGAATCTCTCCCAATAAAGGAAATCATGAGCGCTTTTAAATAAAGAATGCTATTAGGTCCCCTAAAATTTGGGAGGAAAGTTCATTGTACTTAGCTTACTGTACTTAACTTCAATAATTCTTTTACTTCTCATTACTCATGAGTCAATCAAAAGTCACCTCTAATTAAGAATTATAGTTCCCTGGTGGCAGTGTGAATTTAACACAGATCTCAAACCACTCGAAATTGAATATTCTGACTGCGTCTCAGGTATGAATAGCCTAAATTTAATTCTTCAAAAATCAAGGCAAAAAACACAAGTTAAGTAAATTAATGGTTAGGATAATACTTTTTTGCAGGAGTTCCCAAGTAGCATTGAGCCATTAAAACAGTTTTATTCCCTAAAGTTTAGTATTAAATCTGAGTTAATATTTCAGACTTTAACATGGTTTATGAGGTGCTCTAAAAGTATTCTGGGGGTAATGTCAAAAAGTTGAGGTTCATTTCCAGTTATTAGGAGTGTATGGTGATTAAATCTTTGGAAATGATAAGATATTATAGATTGGCACCTTGTTACACCATCTTACTCAAAATTAATGATGGACTGGCTATAAAATTTCCAAGTTGTTTAAAATAAACTTTCTAGGTATTACACAGGCAGAAGGATGAGGTGACACTATTATAGATTCTGCTGTCTTCTTTGTTCCCCCAAACTCATGGAATAACCCTCAGCTAGCTCGGGAAACTGACTTTGCAAACAATTTCACTATCACAGCAACTCAACAACAATTCCTGAGTAGCCTTTGTACAGAGCAGTTTATTAGACACCAAGAAAGGTTACAAAGGCAGTAGTAAGTCATGGTTTCTATTTATAGAAATTTATAATTTATAATTAAGAAAACAGAAAAACAGGAAACAGAAATACACATCTATTAAGAACAAATAGTGAGTATATAATTTTTATAATGAATCAGTTCTTATAACTCGTTTACGGATTTAAAAGGAAGAAAAACGATGAGATGTTTATAACATAGATAGGATTTGAAAGGAAGAAAGAAGGTGAGATGTTTATAACATAGACAGAACCAAGTGGAATTTTACTATAAAAAGTCTTACGAAAAGGTGTGAATTAAATATTCTCTCTGGATTGCTCAGAACATCTTAAAAGGCCAACATGTAGTTCTTTTACTTTAATCATCTACTGCTTTTTTTTTGGTAATGACTATTGGTGACTAGGATGAAGCCAGCTCTTTTCTATCATTTAATCTACATAAAATAATTCAATCTGTATTAGAAATAGTTCTGAGGGAAATACTGCATTACTTAATTTTTTTTTCTTTCTTAAGATAGACATAACTTTCCCACTTAGTTCAGCTACAAATCAGAAACAATCAGAATCGGGGTCAGAGGATTTCAACTCCTTTCTGAAAAATCACATAACAAATGCACTGATGCTGGCAAAACCATTTAAAAATACTAAAATGCAATTAAACTCAGAATCTTTATTGCCTAGAAATCATCTCTCCAGGTTCCCCAGATCTGTGCTGGTTTACATGTATACAGTAAATCTGAAATAAAGTTTCTTAAAGTATTTCTATAACTTACAGCAAGTCAAAATAAGTGAATCTGAATCTTCTTAATGATTATAACAAAACTGTTAGGTCCCATTTGATTCTACTGAAAACAAGAGTTATTCTCTGTGCCAACTACTGTTTTTGATATAGAGATGAACAGAACATATAAAGACATAATGGCTGCTTCAGTACCATGGGCCACAAAATACTATATACAGAGGCCAAATCTTCCTAATTTCTATATTTCTCAGGTGAGATTAGAATTACTTACACTATTTATGTCTCCTGAGGATACTAGATACTGAAGGAACACTAGTGACAAAGAAAATCTACTGTCTTTGAAATAATTCATTAAATTTCCTAATTGCTGATGCTTATACAGGAAAAATAAAAATGATATATCATAGAAATATATTAACCAAATTAATAGAAACTAATAAAAATCGGTATTACCACAACACACCCACATTCCAGAAAGAAAGCATGGCATTACGTTGCCATCATATAAATCAGACTTCCTCAGAATTAAGAACTGCTCTTCAAAAATCAGTTTAGAGAATGACGACCAAGAGAATGGGAGAAAATGTTTCCAAATCATATTATCTAACAAAGGACTTGTATCAAAATGTCTTATTCTGCTCAGGTTGCTATAACAAATTAACATGGATTAGGTGAAGCCATTCTTTTTTTTCATGTTTTGTGTTTTGTTTTTTTTTAATCTGTCTTAATTTCTTTTTCTTTTTTAAATTGGAGTATAATTGCTTTACAGTGTTATGTTAGTTTCTGCTGTACAATGAAATGAATCAGCTATATGTATACCTCTATGCCCTCCCTCTTGGACCTCCCTCCCAACCCCCCTCTCCTCCCACCCATTCTAGGTCGTCACAGAGCACGGAGCTGAGCTTCCTACGCTTTATAGCATGTTCCCACTAGCTATCTAATTTATGCATGGTAGAATCTATTATACAAAGTGAAGTAAGCCAGAAGGAGAAAAACAAATATCGTATATTAACACATATAGATGAAGCCATTCTTTAAGCAAAGAATAAACACTTATTTCTCACAGTTCTATGGAAGTCCAAACCTCCTATGTGTCTAAGATTTCGGTTCTTGGTGAGGGCCCTCTTCCTAGCTTGCAGTCAGCTATCTTCTTGTTGTAATCTCACACGGCAGAGAAAAGAAAGAGAAATAAGCTCTCCCCTGTCTCTTTTTACTGAGGGCACTACTCCCATTATAAGAGCTCCAGCTTGGTGACCTAATCACTCCCAAAGGTCCCATTGTCAAATACCATCACATTGGTGATGAGGGTTTCAATGTATGAATGAGTGGGAGGGGCACAAACACGCATTCCATAACACAAAACATATAAAGAACTCTCAAAATCCAATAATTTTTAAAAATCCAATAAAAATGAGCAAATATTTGAACAGAGACTTCATTAAAGAAGACAAATCAGCAAATGAAAAAAAGTTACATGTATTAGTAATTAGGGAAAAAACTAAAATAATAATGAACTAACCACACACCTATTAGTACCTAAAATTTTTAAAGTCTGATAATAATAAATGGTAGCAAGGGTATGGAGCAACTCATACATTGCTGGTGGGAACATAAATGGTAAAACCACTTAGGATGACAGTTTGGCCTTTTCTTAAAAAGTTACACTTTTTAAGTTACATTTACCATATGACCCAGTCATTCCACATGTACAGGTTTACCCAAGACAAATGAAAGCATATGTTCACACAAAGACATACATAAATGTTCATAGCAGCATTGCTTATAATAGCCCCAAACTGGAAATAATGCAAATATCCATCAATAGGTAAATGTATAAACAAAATGTAGTATCTCTACAAGGTACACCTATCTAAAAGGAATAAAGGAAAGACCAAAACAACATGAAGAAATCTCAAAATCATTATGTGAAGTGAAAGAAGCAAGACCAGAAAAGAGAACCTACTGTATGATTGTTACATAAAATTCAAGAACATTTAAACTAATGTATATAGATAGAAAGCAGATTAGTAGTTGGTTCCCTGGGATGGAGAAAGGGATCAGGGAAATGACAAGAGAGGAAGATTACAAAGGGGTACCAGGAAACTTTTGAAAATGATGAATATATACATTATCTTGATTGTGGTGGTGTTTCTAGGGTATCTATGTATGTATGTGTTTGTGTATCTGCTGTATGCCAATTACACTTCAATAAAATTCTTTCCAAAAAAAGGGGGAAAAACATCATAGGCATTTATCTATTTGTCACTAAAATGTAAGCTCCATAAAGAATTTTTTAAAAATTTTTATTGGAGTATAATTGGTTTACAATGGTGTGTAAGTTTCTGCTTTATAACAAAGTGAATCAGTTATACATATACATATGTTCCCATATCTCTTCCCTCTTGCATCTCCCTCCCTCCCACCCTCCATATCCCACCCCTCCAGGTGGTCACAAAGCACGGAGTTGATCTCCCTGTGCTATGCGGCTGCTTCCCACTAGCTATTTTACGTTTGGTAGTGTATATATGTCCATGCCACTCTCTCACTTTGTCACAGCTTACCCTTCCCCCTCCCCATATCCTCAAGTCCATTCTCCAGTAGGTCTGTGTCTTTATTCCTGTCTTACCCCTAGGTTCTTCATGACATTTATTTTTCTTAAATTCCATACATATGTGCTAGCATACGGTATTTGTCTTTCTCTTTCTAACTTACTTCACTCTGTATGACAGACTCTAGGTCCATCCACCTCATTACAAATAGCTCAATTTCGTTTCTTTTCATGGCTGAGTAATATTCCATTGTATATATGTGCCACATCTTCTTTATCCATTCATCCAATGATGGGCACTTAGGTTGCTTCCATCTCCGGGCTATTGTAAATAGAGCTGCAATGAACATTTTGGTACATGACTCTTTTTGAATTATGGTTTTCTAGGGTATATGCCCAGTAGTGGGATTGCTGGGTCATATGGTAGTTCTATTTGTAGTTTTTTAAGGAACCTCCATACTGTTCTCCATAGTGGCTGTACCAATTCACATTCCCACCAGCAGTGCAAGAGTGTTCCCTTTTCTCCACACCCTCTCCAGCATTTATTGTTTCTAGATTTTTTGATGGTGGCCATTCTGACTGGTGTGAGGTGATATCTCATTGTAGTTTTGATTTGCATTTCTCTAATGATTAATGATGTTGAGCATTCTTGCATGTGTTTGTTGGCAGTCTGTATATCTTCTTTGGAGAAATGTCTATTTAGGTCGTCTGCCCATTTTTGGATTGGGTTTGTTTTTTTTGTTATTGAGCTGCATGAGCTGCCTATAAATTTTGGAAATTAATCCTTTGTCAGTTGCTTCATTTGCAAATATTTTCTCCCATTCTGAGGGTTGTCTTTTGATCTTGTTTATGGTTTCCTTTGCTGTGGAAAAGCTTTGAAGTTTCATTAGGTCCCATTTGTTTATTTTTGTTTTTATTTCCATTGCTCTAGGAGGTGGGTCAAAACGGATTTTTTTCTGATTTATGGCATAGAGTGTTCTGCCTATGTTTTCCTCTAAGAGTTTGATAGTTTCTGGCCTTACATTTAGGTCTTTAATCCATTTTGAGCTTATTTTTGTGTGTGGTGTTAGGGAGTGATCTCATACTTTTACATGTACCAGTCCAGGTTTCTCAGCACCACTTATTGAAGAGGCTGTCCTTTCTCCACTGTGAATTCCTGCCTCCTTTATCAAAGATAAGGTGACCATATGTGCATGGGTTTATCTCTGGGCTTTCTATCCTGGTCCACTGATCTATCTTTCTGTTTTTGTGCCAGTACCATACTGTCTTGATTACTGTAGCTTTGTACTATAGTCTGAAGTCAGGGAGCCTGATTCCTCCAGCTCCCTTTTTCATTCTCAAGATTGCTTTGGCTATTTGGGGTCTTTTGTGTTTCCATACAAATTGTGAAATTTTTTGTTCTAGTTCTGTGAAAAATGCCAGTGGTAGTTTGATAGGGATTGCATTGTATCTGTAGATTGCTTTGGGTAATATAGTCATTTTCACAATATTGATTCTTCCAATCCAAGAACATGGTATATCTCTCCATCTGTTGGTATCATCTTTAATTTCTTTCATCAGTGTCTCATAATTTTCTGCATTCATGTCTTTTGTCTCCTTAGGTAGGTTTATTCCTAGATATTTTATTCTTTTTGTTGCAGTGGTAAATGGGAGTGTTTTCTTGATTTCACTTTCAGATTTTTCATCATTAGTGTATAGGAATGCCAGAGATTTCTGTGCATTAATTTTGTATCCTGCTACTTTACCAAATTCATTGATTAGCTCTAGTACTTTTCTGGTAGCATCTTTAGGGTTCTCTGTGTATAGGATCATGTCATCTGCAAACAGTGACAGCTTTACTTCTTCTTTTCCGATTTGGATTCCTTTTATTTCCTTTTCTTCTCTGATTGCTGTGGCTAAAACTTCCAAAACTATGTTGAATAAGAGTGGTGAGAGTGGGCAACCTTGTCTTGTTCCTGATCTTAGTGGAAATGCTTTCAGTTTTTCACCATTGAGGACGATGTTGGCTGTGGGTTTGTCATATATGGCCTTTATTATGTTGAGGAAAGTTCCCTCTATGCCTACTTTCTGGAGGGTTTTTATCATAAATGGGTGTTGAATTTTGTCAAAAGCTTTCTCTGCATCTATTGAGATGATCATATGGTTTTTCTCCTTCAATTTGTTAATATGGTGTATCACGTTGATTGATTTGCATATATTGAAGAATCCTTGCATTCCTGGAATAAACCCCACTTGATCATGGTGTATGATCCTTTTAATGTGCTGTTGGATTCTGTTTGCTAGTATTTTGTTGAGGATTTTTGCATCTATGTTCATCAGTGATATTGGCCTGTAGTTTTCTTTCTTTGTGACATCCTTGTCTGGTTTTGGTATCAAGGTGATGGTGGCCTCATAGAATGAGTTTGGGAATGTTCCTCCCCCTGCTATATTTTGGAAGAGTTTGAGAAGGATACGTCTTAGCTCTTCTCTAAAAGTTTGACAGAATTCGCCTGTGAAGCCATCTGGTCCTGGGCTTTTGTTTGTTGGAAGATTTTTAATCACAGTTTCAATTTCAGTGCTTGTGATTGGTCTGTTTATGTTTTCTATTTCTTCCTGATTCAGTCTTGGCAGGTTATGCATTTCTAAGAATTTGTCCATTTCTTCCAGGTTGTCCATTTTATTGGCATAGAGTAAGACAAGAATTTTTAACTCTGTTTTATTGACTATGTATTCCCAATATTGACATATTAGTACCTAAGAAATATGTTTGATAAATGGATGACAGAGAAAAAAACAAAACGGAAGTATGAACGAAAAGATGCAAACTCCATTTTAATTTCATTTCAAGCACTACTAAGCTTATAATAAAAGTATCAATAAATTCGAAAAGCAACATATGCCGAGTTTACATGAGCCAAAGTAGTAACAGTTTTATCCTGCTATTGAAATAATTTCACTGCTTGGTCTCTTTAGTAACTTTCTAAGAATTACATAGCTTCTTTTTAACTAACAATAATGATAATAACAGCAAACACATAGTATTCACTATGTGCCAGGCAGTGTTCTAAGGATGTAGCATATGGTTAATTTATTAATCTTTATGAAACCATATCAAGTAGGTTTATCTTTTCTCATTTATAAGATTGATTAGTAGAGCTCTGACTTAGTAAAAATACCAATCCTTTATACTTCAGAGGTTGCACTGATATTTTATTTGAATATATTATTTAGATATTATTCGTTTATAAATCAATATTTCATCCAAGCTTTGTTGTTCACAAAACTTTCTCCCTCCTCAGACCAGAACAAGGCCCTACAATTCTTTTACTACTTTTATCAATAATTACCACTACCTATTAACTGGAGGCAATGGGCAGATGAAAACTTTTTGCTACTCTAGGGCAAAACCATCCTAGAAATACTCAGGACTCATTTACTTAAATATTACACTCAGTCATTTAGTTTCCTTGAATTTGGAAGAAAAATGTTAATTCTTTTATCATCTTCCTCTCTCCCTTCTCCCTGACCCCAAAGACCATAACTACTGATATCTGGTATCTGGAAACACGTTAAAATATTCAGATCCAGGGAGAAAACCAGACCATTAATAATGAGCATAAACAGCTTATCTAAAAATACTATTGGAAACTGGCAGTGATATGTTGGAAAGATGAGTTTTGAGGAGAAATAATGAGAATCTATAAAACTATAAAGAGTAGTAGGGTGAACAGGTTCAAGAAAGCCATAAATGAAATATGGTATGATTAGTAACTGAAATTAAGATGCTTGGAGGACATATCTCTAACTCCAGAACTTGATAACAAGTAGGACCACCATGTTTCTAAAGCCACACAATTTGATAACATTAGGGTTCTAGTCATAACATAGTTTCTTAATTTTTCAATCTTCTTATTTTATCACATAAATCTATGGGAATATAAGTCATCTTACTTAACACTGTATAGCACAAATTTAGATACCAATGAACAGTGTACATATTATTCATGCTGGAATCAAAACAAAAAATTTTCATATCTATTTATAAAATTTTTAAATAGCACACAAAAGAATGGCAGCTTGCAGGAAAAAAAAATGATCGTTTAAAACTTGAAAAGATGCTGAAACTTGCTAATAATGAGATTGCAAAATTGCAATTATATATTTACTATTTTCCACCTATCAGATTACCAATAATCAAGTGGAATACATATACTGTTGGTGAGAATGTGGAGAAACAGGCACTTTCATACATTACTCACACAAGTAAAAAAACAGTACAATATTTACAGAGGATAATTTGACAGTACTTATAAAAAATATAAACACATTTACTACTTGCTGTAGCAAGATCAAGTCTAAAAATGTAGCCTGCAGATTATACTTGCATAGATACAAAATAGCATATATACAAAGCTATTCACTGCAGCATTATCGGTTTATTAAAATATTTTGACATTGCAAACTATGTAATATACACACATTAGAATCTTAGTAGACATAAGAAAGAATGAGAATGATTTTTACCCCAAAAAGAAAGAGCTCCAGTATATCTTAAGAGGAAATGGCAAGATATGTAACAGTGTATATATGTTACCTTTTATCCGAGAAAAGATAAAATGTGTGTGTGTTTCCTTGTCTATGTTTTACATAAACCATATGAAGACAAACAAGAAATTGATAAAAATGGTTTTCTGTAGGAGGTGGTGGGGGTAGGGTAAGTAGGAATGGAAAATGGTACTAAGACTTTAGAAAATACCCTTTTATACTGTTTTGCATGTATTAGCCACTCAAAAAAAAATGTAGAAACAATCTTCCTCCACAAGACTGCGATGAACATTTACAAAAATTTACTAAAGACTATGATATATGATAATGAATTACTGGGAAAAAAAATCATAATTTTTTCAGATAGTAAATTCTGCTGAAATACTAGCGGATGCAAACTATTATGTATAGAATAGATAAACAACAAAGTCCTACTGTATAGCGCAGGGAACTGTATTCAATATCCTGTAACAAACCATAATGGAAAAGAATATGGAAAAGTATTATATAGATACACACACACATATGTATGTGTATGTATGTATGTGTGTATATATATATATACACACACGTACGTATAACTGAGTCACTTTGCTGTACACCAGAAACTAACACAACACTGGGAATCAACTATACTTCAATAAAAGTAAATTAAAAAAAAACAGTGTTGTCTTGCTTTAAGAAGAGAAACACAGAACAACATAACAGAACTAAGAGTTCAGAAATATACCTAATATATATGGGAACTTATTTTAGGATAAGAGTGTCCTCAAACCATAGAAAAGGACAGCCAATTCAATAATTTCTGGACAATTGGTTATACCATTGGGGAAAAAACGTAGGTCACTACCTTATATAATAAGCAAACATAAGTTTTAAATTATTTAAAATAAAATAAAACATCCCATAAAACTGTGAAGAGTTTTGTATGATTTTTTAACATTTCAGATCAGGGAGAGAGGGGGAAATGGTCTTTTTAGATAATATATAACTTCCAGAAACTATGAGGAAAAAGATAAAGAGATTTTAACTACATAAAAACGTAAACGTTCTGTATAAGACACTATAAAGTTAAAAAATAAGAGACGAATATAAGACAAAAGATTACTGTCCATATCAAAGAGCTGCTAAAAAATTAACAAGGGAAGTTCAAAAAGTAACTGAAAATTTGAAAAAAGATGCAAATAGGTGGTTTACAGAACTACAAATAGGCAATCAATTATGAAACTTCTTCCAGGAATCTATGAAGCTTTTAAATGAACTATTTTTCCAGTTTTATCAAACTGGCAACAACAACAACAGAAGTTCTACTAAACAGTATTAGAGAGGGAAATGGGTTTTAATATACTGTTTATGGGAATATAAATTAATACAGCTAGGCTGGCCAGCAATGTGACACCTATTTAAATGTAAAAAATATTCACAGTAATTCTATTTCTTTGCATATATTTTATAAATATATGTGTACAATAAAGTATATAAAAGTACACTCAATGCAGCAATTACTGTAATAGAGAAAAAAAGAAAAAACCTAGGAATATCATTAGGTAATTTGTGGTATATCAACACAATGGAATACTATTACAGCCATTAAGAATGAGACAGAGAAATAGGAATAGTTCTCAAACCTGAATGTGCATTAAAATTCACCTGGTGAGCTAGGTAAAATGCCCATTGTCTCCAACCCCTGGGATACTGATTCAGTGAAACTGAATGTGTGTTCAAGAATCTTCATTTTTAATAACCCAGAGGATTTTGATAAAGGTGGCAACATTAGTCACTCTGAAAAACATTGGTAGTAGAGTGGAAAAAGCAATTTCTATGACCACATTTATGTTTATAAAGAAACTACTTGTAGATGTAAATATGGATGATGTATACTTCAAAGTAAACTTGTGGAAAAAGTTTGGGAGGATATTTAAATTCCTAACAATGGTGACCTCTAGGGAAAGAAATAATATATTGGGGGATAGAGGGATGAAACAGAACTTTAACCGTTAACTCTAAATTTCTGTAGTATTTGGATTTTTTTGTACCAAAAATATACCTACTTATTACCTATAATGTTAAGAAAAAATGTCCTGAGTTAGTATTTGTTTCCTAAATGAAGACTCACTTTTCTAGGATTATCAACTAATAACATGACAAGCTGGTGGTATTAATTATTCTTTGCCTTCAGGCAAGACATTCTTCTTTTTATTTCCCTCATACTTATGTGTGCCTCCATGCATCTTCTCTGCAGTATGGTAATAGTTCCATTCCCACTCAAGGAAATCACCCCCTCACAATACCAGACCTCATCCTCCTAACTTATATTTAGAGGGAAAATTCTCAGGTATGAGTTTTGGCACTATTATCACAAAAGTAATGGTTAAGCAGGGGAAACAAAAGTTAAGTAGTAAGAACTCTTTCTTTCTGTGGTTTCCCGAGGGTAGAACACTGATGAGTAGAACAAGTGGGACTCTCTTCCTTAAAGCCATGGTAATATTTGGGAGCATGGCCTGGCTGTGAGGGCTAGGGACTAATGACTTCAATTAGGAATTACCTCATGAGTTTAAAGTTGACAAGTTATCTACTGAAGCGGAACATTATGAAGGCATTTACTATTACAGCAGGCTATCATTGCATGAAACTAATTAGATAGTAATTACACACTTACAGATTTCTTGGTAACCAGGAAACAGTTCTATGTATTTTGCATTTTGATATCACAACATTAATTGAAACGCAGACAGCCATATAATTAACATACGACATTATAACACATGAATCATAACAAATTATCTTACTGATGGATAATGATTTTAGCCTCAATTATTCCCAAAATCTTTATAGAATTAAGAATTATTTCATCTCCAACTCAAGTTTTGACTCTCCTAAGCAAAATGACAGCAACCAGCTGACCCTTAGCAATATTTTATAGACTCAGTTTTATAGCTAGAAGAGGGAAACAATCATGTTTTTCACCTGCTGAATTTAATAGATGAGGAAAAAGTCACAATAGTACTAAATGTAAATGGTCTCTGACTCCCAAAGTCCAATGTTTGTTATCCACTGCAGATGCTGTCCCACCAATTTCCTTTCTAAAATTTCTATTACTCTTTCACATAACTGTTCATTTCCACCTAGATTTATGCTTGTGATTATGCAATTTACTCTAATCAACAACTGAGTAATTTTATCACATGTATCAAAATCCTACTTCCAAAATTGATCCATCCAGGAAGACTTCTCTGACTCCAAGGATAAAAACTGCAGTTTGTACCACTGTCAAGTCATCCAAGAAAAATCTTCCTTTTGTGTTTATTTAGCAGCACTTACATATATAGAAATTATATTTTCTTAACTAAAACCCAGGACATATGATCTGAGCCGAATAATTTTTTTTCAATTCATAAGCTTTTATAAATATTTAATTTGAAAATATTAAATAACAAGTAAATAAACTGATTTTAAGGACAAGAATAAAATTGTATGCAATTAGGGTTGTACTAAAAAATTACTAGCAACATTCTTAAAAAATTCCCACACCTGAATCTAGAAATCCTCCAGTTAGTGACTAGCTTTGTGGAGGGAGAAAAACAGCTATCCATCTGCAGCAGTTAACACCTTTAGCTAAATATTTTGTTGACATTTCACACTACTTGTCAAGTTAATTTATTTGCCAAAAAAGATGTGAGGCTATATTCTTTATGTGAAAACAGAGTTCTGTAAAGATGACGCATCTTCATCCCTAAGACACCAAACTTGTGCAAGATGACAAAGGTGGTGCCCATTGTCAGTGAGTGCACATGCCACGGAATGCTCCTCCCTGCCCCATACTCAGGCAGGAGACTGATTATATGGTCAACCTAGGAACAGAAGCTGAGAACATCTTAACAGAAATATTCCTTTGCCTTACTCAAGCTGAAGATACAGGACATAATTTAGGAGAAAAATATTATAGCGTCACAGGTAATAAAACCCCAATACAGGGTTAGAGCCCCAGGAGGCTGCATGGGTGATAGAGAAAAAAAGCAAAAACAAAACAATTAAAGTTAAGAATAAAAGCATTATGGCTTAAACCTTCCCAAGTAGAGCATATTAATCTAGATATAGAATCTAAGACAGAAGCACTGAATCAATACTTTCACACGAATTACTGTAAACTGATTCCAAAAGAAATTTTCAATTATCGTTAAGTGTAAAATGGGGCCCAATATTCATGCCCAGAATTTTAAATTGGAATATAAACCTTTTGTTGCTAAATAAAGGAATGCTAAGACTTAGATGCATATACTGAAAATTTTGCATATACTGAAAAATAAACAAAAATAAAATACATATGCCAAGGAGAAAAACCTCTCCATCATAAATTAGACCCTACCATTCAATTTTTCTACCTTTTATTTTATATAAAAATGCATATTTTACAATGGATCGTTACGTCAATAAAACTCTATTAACAATAAGTCTTCAGCCATAAGCTTTTGTAAAAATTTGTGCTCCTAATACAGTGTTGATTTGTCTTACCTATACTGGCCATAGCTTCTTTTCTTACCAATCTGTAGACTAAATTTGATCCCTTGAATGTTTCAGAGAAATGATTATATATTATTATGTAATACTTAATGTATAATGACTAGATAACATTTTGAAACAAATAATATACATTGCTTAATATTTTTTATTTCATTTTATTTTACGTGTACTCGGGAATACTTACCTGATATAGAAGGTCTTTCTGAGGCAAAGGGGGGGACTGTCCTTCATACATAGGAGGTGGTTTATGTGTGGGTGGAAGGTCGATCCTGCATTAAAAAGTTTAAAAAATGTGATTGCCACTTTTAGCAAAAAAACAAAAAAAAAGGGTGGGTGGGGGAAACATTCAAGATTCGCTTAAGTTTTGAGAATATTTTCCTCATACTAATATTTGTATTAGCATACATGTTTAATTCAGTTCTTACATTTCCATTAATCAATCATAATTGGAAGAAAAAAGTGAACTGGTTTTAAAGGTTCTAATGTTTAGGACTAATCTGAAATAAACAATTCTTTGAAAAATCTAAAAAAGCAAATAGAAGTATTTTTTGAACATTATTATTAGGCAAGTAATCTAGTATATGACTAATTAAGTACTGCACATTTTTACATATGACTATGCCTACCAACATTTTAAATATAGTCAAACATGTGTAATGGAAAACACTTTCCTCCAAAGTGTCCTAATAGTGATTTAAAAGACTGTATCTTAAAATGATAATGAAAAAATATGCTTATACTATATTTTGGAAATACTTCCATAATTAGTTTTCAAAAGCCATGGTCATTCTTAGAATATTCATCATGTAAATTAAGATTTTCAATCTACAAACCATTATAAATCTTGGCACCTGAAATAAATGAAGAGACCATTACATCCTTGGGGAATGCATTTATCTTTGCCAAAATGACCTAATCTACTAAAAAAAAGTATTTTCATATATTTTTAAATTGTTGCATTACAACAAAAATAGAATTAAATATACCTTGTAGCTCTCTGCATTTTAGAAAATAATTTTTCATATATTCTCCTACTTTTGAAGATCACAGATAACTAATTTTCAGTAATTGAGATCAGTAAATCAAATAAAAATTTTACCTATATTAAAAGATAAAGAGGATGAAAGCTATAGAGGCCAAAGAAATTACAAATTCTCACTTCTCCATGTGGGCATGAAATAATATTTTAAATGAACAGAATTCAAATAATAAATAAAATGATTACATGGATGTAATTACTAGTCTACTAGTAAATTATCTTTTGGAAATTATAGAAAAGTTTGAGATAATCTGGCAACTAAGATGAAGTTAACCACAAGCTAGATACTCTTGAAATATTAGAGGAATCGGTCTTACAGGTATTAGACTGAAAGGGTATTTTATAGTCCTTTTATTTAAAGTAATTATTTCCTTTAATGTAACAAAAATCACAGCAAATGTATAGCTGCAAGATGCCGTAAGTTATTCAGGTGAGAAAACCAAGGTTCATGGAGGTGATGTGACTCGTTCATGATCATACCACTAATTTGATCGTAATAGAGCTAACACCCAGGTGTCCTTAATCCAAAAAGATCAGTGCTCTAACTGTGCCAGATTAGAGAGGCAGAGACATACACAAAGCATTTATGAAGAGAGAAGAAATACATTCCTTCAGAGCCAGCCTCATGTCCTCATATAAAATCATTAATAACCACACAAGAAATAATGTCATTTGTATAGAACTTCACAGTTCAGAAACATCATCTTATTCTACTCTTATCACAGCCATGTGAGGTAAGCAGGAAAAGTATTATTCACATTTCACAGATGAAGCAACAAAAGCTGCTGATGGAATTAAGGGAACTGGGACTTCGGTCTTTTGATTATACAACAGAGTGCAATTTCTGTTTTGTAATTCTATCTCATGATTAGGTCCAAAACATTGCTTTCTCTTTAAATAAAAGCACATTTTGTAATTCACCAAAACCAAATTTCTTTAAGATAAAAGCTTTAAAACTCAATGTATTTAATAACTTCTGGCAGTTTAGAGTTAGTTATATCTATACATAAGACAGGCATAAGCAATTTAAAGAAGTAATTTAAACTTCTAAGATTTTTTATATCTGTCTTTCAACCACTTCATGGAAGACCTGCATTTTTATTCAGAAGGCAGGACAACGTAGAGTCATTATGTTACCATTTGGAAAGGTATGTAATATACTGTAGGTTAAAAAGGTGTCTAATATATTTGTCTCTAGGAGCCCCTTGCAACTGTTTATTTACCAAAATGTAGTCAGACTTCCTGACAAAACCAGTCATCTTACAAAGACCTAACAGTATCTTTACTTCCATCCCTCAGACAGTTTTCATATGAGTAGCTGTAAAGATAACGACTGCCACATACTGAATATTCATAGTTGAACACAAGCAAAAAATTTACCTACACTTTGTCAAGGTAGGATGGTCTCTTTTTTCGAGGAGTCAACAGCACAGTCACAAAGATGGCAATGATGAAAAGGGCAAGGACAGCTCCAATTACAGCTCCAGCTACAGCTATGGAAGAGGTCTGCTTAAGTGGAACATCTGTAAAGTAACAAAAATTAGGTTTTTTAAACAATTTTAAGAGTTCTTGAGTTTGTGTCCTCTGATTTCTACAATGTGCAAGGACTGATTAAGTATGTTATCCAACCACAAGTTTAGAAGACCCCAAATTTGATTCGTTACTTTTTGGAGCATTATGCTAACACATTTATTCCTTGCAAGATGTCACCTTAGCACTCCAACTTTACTTTTTTAAAGTGATGAAAAGAATAGCCCCAGTCAGGTATCAATGAGTGAATCTACTGTCAACGGGCAAAGAATGTCTGAACGAGAAAAGAAGAGAAAAGGATGAAAACTAAGTTCTTACTCTAAAAGGTGATAAAAAAAAAATTCAGTATTCTTTAATGGAGTTAGCCAACAATGTATTGAATAGATTTTTACCTTTCATTCCATTAAAAGAAATTCTAAGAAACCAAAAACCTTCAAGAAAGGGAAAACAACACTAAAAAACAGAAAATATCCCAGACGTAATAAATAGTCAAAAAGTGACATTGCAAAATCTAAGTTTTTAAAATAGAAGTATTATTAAAACAGTACTTGCTGCAGATAACTTCCTTTAGTTCACACACATTTAATACAAATTACACTTTAAGATAGTGTCTATACTACAAAATTAGGTAAATTCTTCCCTGTCTCCTGGCTATAGACACACTCTATCATTTCTGAATACCAATTTCTCTTTTCCAGCCTGCATCACAAAATTTTATAAGAAAGGATGTTAAAAACATACTTAGTAGTTAGCATTTCACACAATTCTAAAAAAAATGTCACCCTACTTTATGAACTCCCAATTAAAGGAATTTACTAAAGTTATTTTCAAATATAAGTATTATGGATATGACAAAACCATCAATCCTTATGGGTATTATTTTGACAATTACAGCCATATTAAACCCAATAACTGAATTCTGTGAAGCAACCCATCAGTTACAAAGAACCTTCAATATACATGATTTTATCTTTCTAACCAGTAAGAAAGATATTTAAGGTAACATTCTATAAATGAAGATACTGCTATTCTAAAGTTAAATATTCTGCCCAAGGTCATTCAGTCAATGAATAGGAGAGAACACAGGGTGAAATAAAGCTAGGTTAGGGCAGGATAGAAACCTCCACCCATAAGCCCTTTTTGGGAAATGGTTTTTCGCAACATCTAACGTAGTCTCTCCTTTTGGGTCCCCTATTTGGAAACGCCGAGCTCTTAGTCTTCAATTAAATTGACGTTCATATACACCCTTAAATAATTACAATTACTGTTGGAATCCAGACATGGCAAATTTAAATAGAATTAAGCACTATCAGTTTTGAAATATGTTTTACCTACTTACCATCACGGTATTTCCAAATACATACATAGTGTATTTAGAAGCATTTCCCAACTGTTCATATTAAAATGTGATTCATGTGGTGTTTTAGATTGCTAAAAACAACATTTTAGGGCTTCCCTGGTGGAGCAGTGGTTGAGAGTCCGCCTGCCGATGCAGGGGATGAGGGTTCGTGCCCCGGTCCGGGACGATCCCACATGCCGCGGAGCGGCTGGGCCTGTGAGCCATGGCCGCTGAGCCTGCGCGTCCGGAGCCTGTGCTCCGCAACGGGAGAGGCCACAACAGTGAGAGGCCTGCGTAACGCAAAAAAAAACAAAAAAACAAAAAAACCCACAACGTTTTACTTTCTTGTCAATTATAAAAATCTCTTCAGCAAACTAATGATCTTGTGTTTATTAATGGTTCATTAGCCTCATTCTAGACTAAAAATCTTATACCAATGAGCTCCAAGGAACCCAATCTGATCTTTCAAATACTGAATAGAATCTAAAAATATACAATTATTTTAAACAATATAACCAGCTTCATTGTTCAGGATGTTACCCTCATCTGCTAATACATACCTGGTTTATCTTCCTGTTGTTGCTCATTTCTCTAATCACTACTAACTCCATTTGAATATGTGCTACATGAGAAAAAGATTTGAAAACTAAGCCAGTCAAGTATTACTCTGCTCTTATAAATGTAGAAAAAAGACTTGGGATGATTTAGGGCTAGTCTTATCTTCTACACTATCACTTTTCCCACCATGTAAGTTGTAGTTTTGTATTCGGTTTTTAACAATAGGCCAATTGAAACCTATTAAGATTACATGACCAAGGTTATTTGACAAAGGTCATACACCTTGTCAGTGGCAAAAATAAAAAATCCCAATGTGTCAAGTATGCTACCTATTCTACACTAGTCTAAAGATTTCCTTTTAATGGAATTTTTTCTTTTGCTAAGGAATAAAGTGGCCCTATCACTTTTGCCCAAGTGTGGAGAATTTAAATTTGGGTGTTCTTATTTTGATGATAATGACAAAGTTGATACCATATTTATGTAATACTTCTGAAATTATGTTTCAAAAACTCAGGTTACTCTTTGAATATAATTAGCCCAAATTAAGATTAACAATCTTAACACATTATATATATATATATATATATATATATATATATATCACTCAATCCCAACATATCATTATAAATTCTTCATCAAACCTCACACCTCCTACAAGCAAGCCTTTCATTTAATCTTAGCAATAATATTTAATTTGGTAGTGTTTTGTAAGTAATAAATCAAAATCAGACTTTTAATATCCTAATGTAATTCCCAACTCTGAATATATACTATTTTTAATATCCTGAAGTAATTCTCAAGTCTATATAAATACTATTCTTTAAACATTTAAATTATGGTCTACTTATCCAATTCTGTCCCATTAGTCTTCTAATTTCTAGCTCTAGAATTCCATAACTGAGAGGTGACTGTATGTATACTGTAACTCTTCCTTCTATTTTAATTTGAGCATATTTATTTCACTTGGTTCCATTCATTCTTTATTCATCTCTAACATTTTTTGCACACCTCTTCTCAGTATTGGAACAGGCTAGTAAGTGCTGAAATGAGGAAGTGGAAGAAAAGTTAGGTAGAGTCCATTTACCAATTGGATATCCTGCTCTACATAGGTAAACTGATTAAGTACATATATGACATATATATATTTCCTTTTCTGATTCTTCAACTTACTGAGAAAAGAAGAAATAATATATTTAAGAGTATTAAGATTTTAAAAGTATTAATGGGTGATGAACACTAGTATGAAATGCAAAGGAAGAGCTCAAGTTTCTTGCATTCAAGTCAAAGAATTTTGATGAAAATTGAGAATTTAGCCCCAACACTGCCTCCCCACATCCCTGTCCTCATAATCTACATAGACCCTATATTCCAACAAAACCACTACAAGCAGAAAAAAATTTAACTAAGTAAATGTATAAAAATTTGGCATTTTTCAACATTAAGCTAGTTTACTGAGTGACTGACATGAAGCAATATTACCTTACCATAACCTAAGGAGATGTTCTACTAAATCTAATTGTATGCTTACAAGCAGCAGAAAACAAAAAGACAAAAGCATTAAAATATTTAGTATTAAAGGATTCGTGCATGTCTCCCAGAAGAACATCTTTCTGTTATCACAGCTGCTTATTAACCCATATACATTGGAAACTCACCTCCAAAAACAGAAAAACAGCATTCCTCAATACAACCAAAGTACACTATCCATAATTAAAGACACCATGCATATATCTTATGGAGAAAGCTATTAAAAATCAGTTACGAATCATACAAAAAATTTAATACAGACAGGAGAAATAACTTTCATTACTTTTTGAAAAAATATAAATATTATAGATATTAAACTGAATTATAGTTTGTCTTTGTTTTCACTGATACAAGTGAATAAAGCCTACGTAAAGGCTATTCAAACATGTGCTCACCTGATTCACACCTGAAACTGAGGCATTATAAAGTTTTTAAAAGTTAAATACTATTCTATACACTAAAATACGTGTTTCTGGCAATTTCCTAAAACCATTTAAAATGGGTGAGTACAGAAATCCATAGTCCCTTTTTACACTTACATTAAAACACCAAATCCCAACAATTGAGATGTTAAGTTTCATCCTTCTTTTTCTTCATTTCCTCCACCCAAACTTCTGTGATGCCATGGATTGATTCACAGCTTAATGTAAAACCCTACGAACTTATCTTCCCAACTTTCATTTGGGATTAAATTCATATATCCCCATAATACATGTTACTGTATTACCAAATTTTCCCCATATGCCCCACTGTTTTATTTTTCAATAGCCGTTTTAATGCTTATCTTTTCAATACAACATCTAAGCCTTTATATCCATCCAAATATTTATCTCACTATTTTTTAATAGAAGTCCTCTATTTGGGTCAGGACAGTCTCCTCAGCTTCTCATCCAACAAATTACCAATAGTAACCAAACACGTGCCAAGCCTTGTGCTAGGAATGCCAAGGATAAATTTTACACAGTTCCTGTCCTCACAATAGAGCAAAAGCCTCAAGGTAGGGTCAGAGAATCCATAAAAATATTTATTTTCCAATGAAGTATAGGAAGAAATCATCACTTTTCTAAAAAAAGAGAGGGAGAGGGCATTTAATAAAAATTACTATTGTACTAGTATGGATTGGCACTGGTAGCCCTAGTTGGTCCATGTGTCAGATGGCACCCTGCCACACAGGGCACCCAAAATTTCCTATAGGAAGTGTGGAGTGGGACAGTTCCAGAATGAAAGTAAGTAAACAGTTACATCTTTACTTGGTTGTCCCTCTCAACATAGCATCCTGTGACAGACATTATTGTGATGTATGGGAGCTCAGCTGAATGAACTAAAAACTTATCTAGATTTAACTAGAAGTCAAAAATGTAAAGGAGGCATGACATGCGTGCTCTGACAGGTGAACATCTGACTCATAAACCAAGTGAGGGTATCAGTGTTAATCCGTGTTATATACTAGTAGGCATTTAATCCAAGTAAATGCCATTCCTGCAAAGAACTGACAGAATGTAAGATAACACCAATAATGTACGCACAAATAACAACAAAACCCCACAAAAATGGCAATGCAAATAACTTCTTCCTAATACATAAACTTTACCAGTTACATTATGAAATAAAACCATGGCAACCTAATCAGATGTGACAAATGAACCCCCCCAATCAAATACATTTAGAAACCAAATAAAACAAATTTATATTCACTCTTATTAACAACAAACCTCACACTAAACCCATACTGTGCTGAAATAGCTAATGTGAGTGGTGATTAGCATGATACTGAAAAATCAAACACCTTGAACATGAAGACTAGCTCTAAAAGAAGTAGCTGGGATGAAAACTGTTAAGGTTCCCAACAATGAACTTCTTTCATTTGAATCTACTTGTTTTTGAGAGGTGGCTTAGCTTTCATACCTAAAAACAAGTGTTAAAATATACTCAACATGGACTTAAAACTTTGAAACACTGAATCAAAAAGTATAAAACCAAGATTAAAAAAAAATGAAGCACAATTATATGGTTTTCTCAAAAATGTTTTAGCAAGAAAAAAAGTTAACTTTTAAAATGAAGCACAATTATATTGTTTACCCAAATATTACTGTTTTAGTGAAAATAATTAGTATTTTAAAATGTTATTTCAGCAGATTAAAAATTTGTTTTTTGTGAATATTTTAAAATGCATATAGCAAAATTCTATGGTAGCACATATATAATTTATAAACATACATATTAGGACTATGAGTACATACTAATCTTTAATTGATAGGCACAGTCAAGAGTACTGAAGAGCACTGATCTAAAGAAGATAGATAATAACTAGAATAAAATGTGAGGTTACAATAGAGGAGATATAAGTTGATAAAAAAGAATTATGAACAGCAAGTATTAATTCTACAGGGAAAAGTTTCATAAAACTATAATTTGAGCTGGACCTTGAATATGGACTGGTTTCCCAATATGGCAAAGGGAGGAAAGGGTATTTCAGGTAAAGGGAGCAGCATGAACATAATTATTAAGACATTAAAGCACATGGTGTGGTAAAAAAAGAGTTAATAGATCTAGAAATTATGTAGGTTCCCTGTTAGTAGATCTAGGCTTTGAGCATCAAATGGCTGCTAATATTGAAAGAAAACGAGGTAAAGACTACGCGCCTTCTGATAGAGGAACATACCACCACTGAAGTAACCTTGCCCCCCAAATTAAACCTTAATCTTATCAAGGCTCTAGATCTGTCAACTTACAGAAAACACAGAGGTGCAACTGGCACAATCCAAACTGGAAAACTGCAGGACAGATGAAGCTGTTTCTTCACCAAAAAAACTGCATGGGAAAAGTGCGGGAGTGGGGAACAGCACACAGAGAACACACAGATTAAAAGACATCTCAACCAACCAATGTATGGATCACATTTGGTTACTAGCTAAAACTGCAAAAATATATGATTAGAAATTTGAACACTCACTGGATACTTGATATTAAGGAATTATTCATTTCTGGTGTAGTAATGAATCTGTGGTTACTTTCTCTAAATGTTCCTTAACTTTTAGAGCTACATACTGATATATTTACAGGTGAACTAATGGCAGGAGGGATTATATAGACAGAAATTTAAATAAAACAAGACTGACCATGAACTGACAATAACTGAAGCAGGTACATGAATATTCATTTCATTATTCTGTCTTACTATTGCATATTTTTTAATAATAATCTGTTTTTTAAACAGGAAGGTCAAAGCCTCTAGGTCTTGTTTCCTCTAGCTTTTAGATCAAACTGTCCCTTCAAGACTTGGTTTTCCCTGAGATATTTCTCATAACTGAGACTGTGAAATCAGGTATCACATCTATGTAGAAGTATTATGCATGAAAGGAAATAAGGCCTTGAATTATTCTCAAGTTTTGAGATTTATACTTTAAAGTTATTCTGCTAAACTCACTTTCACTAGGCTTCATCCATAGTGCCCAGCCAGAACAAACAGCAGCTATTAACTAAAAGGCAAGTGAAATAAAACATCACAAAATTGAATCATATTTTACCCTTCAAAATTGAAATGAACATGATAAAATAACTATTATCAAGGCTCGAGAAAAGAAATGACCCCTAAGGGTAGGTATATATAGCAAAAGCTTTTGTAAGCAATGTTTGGTTTCAAGCTCTTGATGGAAACCTGTCACTACTCATCTCAAAGTAGACATGTACTTTAAAAAAAAAGTGTAGCTTACTAGAATAGAAGAAAACAGAAATGCATAAACAGAAACAATTTTTTAAAAAAACACCAAAAAGTTGGTATACTCTGTACACTATTCCAAAGATTCTTTCATGCATGAATTTTTATTGGTATAACAAGAATGAAACCAAACTTAATCCAGTCAAATTGTACATTATTTGAAAAAAACTGCTGCTTTCTCTAAAATAGTTTAAAGTTTAGGGGGAAAAAATGTATCAAATTTTAATTTATTTTATCTTAAAATATTTTAGGTTTTATAATACTGTTTGTTTATTTTATTTTTATTTTATTTTTTTGGCCGAGCCGCGCAGCGTGTGGGATCTTAGTTCCCCGATCAGGGGTGGAACCTGCACCCCCTGCAGTGGAAGCATGGAGACTTAACCAACAGACCACCAGGGAAGTCCCTGTATCATAATTTCAAATGTCAGAAATGAGGAACAGGGAGAAGGTAACTACAAACAATAAGAAACAATGTCATTCCTACTCAAAGCAGCTCACAAGCAACAAGTTAAAAACACTAAATGCCAACTTAAAAAATATTTTATGAAATGTGTTAATTCCAAACTGAAAGCTAATATATAAAAATTTGACTTACGTCAAAGTCACAGCAAACATTTAAAATTTATTTTAACTTCTAGGACTAGAGCTAGAAGATAATTCATGACTGTGGAGAATGTTACTGATGATATGTATATATGAGATAGGAATTATATGATTAATTAAAAGTAAATTTTATAATGGTTAACATGCCAACTTAGATGCTTCCTCAAACTTTATTTAACTGTATCCTTAACCTGATA
The DNA here is from genome assembly GCF_951394435.1 of Stenella coeruleoalba. Lineage (NCBI taxonomy): Eukaryota > Metazoa > Chordata > Mammalia > Artiodactyla > Delphinidae > Stenella > Stenella coeruleoalba. The sequence goes on from NC_137150.1 coordinate 87,079,772, forward strand.
TAGTCTTGTTTGGAAAGAGAAATAAAATAGGTTTCTAATTCCACAAAACATCATTAATTAAAGGAAACTAGGTTACACACACACACTCTCTCTCTCTCTCTCCAGCAAAAATCAAAATGCGGACAAAGAAGGTAATACAGAGCCATAGGCTTGTTACAGAAATATGCCTCTTAAGAATTTTTTTAAAAAACTTTTATTTAAAGATTTATTGAACGGCTATTGGGGCTACCACCTGATAAGTAACTTGGTTAAAAAAAAAAATCCCTGGTACACATTAAAACTAAATATATCCCAATATAACAAAAATTTGAGAAAAGAGCTTTTTATGGATGATACATTAACAAGTAAATAGGAAAAACAATCCAATCTGTAAATCATTCCCCTGTTAGAATTAAAAAATCAATATGGGTACCATTTCTTCCTTTCTTACACTTTACATTGATTACTTCCACACATTAACAACTTCTTGTTCATACTTTGTTTCAGCAGTATTTACCAAAAGCAAAATCAAACTAAAGTCAGATGTTTTTGCATCTAATATTACTACATTTCTCTCAATTTTTGCACTTATACATTGTACTTCCTATAGCCCCTTATGCGAACATTCAGCCAGGCTTACCATTATAACTTTCCTATATATGGCTATCAGAAGCAATACCTACTACTGAAAAACCCTAATGGTTTCTTGAATGTTAGACTTATCAAACAGAAACCTTTCAGGCACATGGTAAAATACTATATCTTTCAACTATAAAGTACTTCTCAGATACCACTTTTAAAGTCAACCCCTAGGCTATTAAAGTTTCAACATATTTTAATAAAAATGCAAAAAAGGGAAAAACAAAGAGTTGAATTCATCTCCACTGTATCACTGAAGTACTTTAACTACTGTGAAAGAAAACTCTAAAGTGAACACAAAAATGAAAAACCAGTTCAAATATAAAGGCAATAAACATGGCCAAAATAAAGTAAAACTATTCTTCCACCTTTTCCAAGAAGAGAGTAGGAGTTCAATACATCAATTAGCTGTGCACATTACTGATACTCAAAAAGTAATTTAAAAAATTGTTTATTAATATGACTATGTTTACAAACAAGTCTCTATGTACAGTAAACATACATAAAGCTCTAATAAACAATAGTGCAATGCTTCAGAAAGTCTTAAGCACTAGTATCATATCATATTCTTAAAATTCTGAAGTCTTTTAGTAGCTTGCCAAATGATTTAGAAAGGATGCAGAATATATCAAATACTCACTTGCAGTGTTCCATGTCACTCCCTACTGCCAAAAAAAACCCCCAAAAAAACAAACCAACAAAAACTAAACAAAAAACCCTAACCACACAATGGTCACTATTTAAAAGAAAGTTCATGATCACTAAGTAGATATTTATATTTTAAAACACAGTTCTTGGAATACATTGCTAATTTCCTTCGGATTAGAGTCAAGTCGTGATTTGTACAATATTCTAAATGGGATTACTCTTCTCAGATTCATATGACACTTCAAACCACTAAAGAGGATATTTTGCTCAAAAAAGCCACAAATTTACATCTTCCATGGAAAAAAGTTTTAGACTCATCTTTCTTATGGCCATATCATTGCTAACATTTAAATAACAAAAAATAAAGTCACTTTGATCATAAGGTATTATCAAGAAAGTTTTTCTTCCAATGACTGGGACCAAAGAGTCTTAATATTGGTCAGTGGTTAGCCATATTTAAACCAAATATTTTTAACAAGACATCAATGAACTTAACTGTATCCTTAACCAACACTTTACTGTTATACTAAGTGTTTGAGGGAGAGAAATAAAATAGATTTCAAACTTCCACAAAATACTGCTATGTTAAAATAAAGGAAACTAGGTTATAATCACTGAGAATAAAGCCTTCACTACTTGCAAAATTCTATGAACATGTTAGAACTTTGCCTTATAAAAACACTTTTTTAGATTTGATGAGGATTGGGAAGGGAGCAGTTGGGAAGGTGAAAAAAAAGTACCTACTTTGCCGTTTTATTAACAAAATAAGTTATTTAATTTATGATTCTCCTGCTAACTTCTATTTCAACTCCCTGGAAAAACTCCTAAGGCAATTCTACACAGTCCTTTTTTCAAATGAATCATCAACACATAAAACATATTCTTTGGTCTTCAAAATAGTTGTCATCATTATAATTGTATAGGACTCCACTGTAGAAGCAATTTAATTACCTAACAAAGAAGATCCACATTTGAAGATTTAGGTAAGATTTCTTTTTCAAAAGATACATGATTTTGGAAAGGATATACTTAATTATGTAAAAAACAAAAAACAAAACAAAAAGACCTCATGATGTTTCCAGTTTTAATTGGAAAAACAAAAATCTTGAAACACATACATACATTTAGGAGGAAAAGGGGGATGGTTTGTCAATATCGATCAGCAAGTGCTAGTGATTGGTTCTATAATTCAGATTTTTTCTTGTTAAATCTCAAATTTCCAAGTTTATTCTATTTTTTTCCTATATATTTATCCATTTGAACAACATCAATAATAAATGACTAAAACAAGATGGTCTACAAAATTCTCTGCACAGATTCTTGGCTGAAATGTTTGTCTCATTTCTAAAAATGGTACTCCAATGCTTGTTTTACCCATGGTTTTCCATATACTGAAATGCTCTCTCTGTACTCTATTAAACTATGTACCATCTTTTCATTATTATTATTATATTTAGGACATAAATCATTAAAACAAAACTACCACTTCATGTACCAAAACCTATGTTCACATGACAATATAAGCACTGCCCTCCAGAGATGAAAAGATTGTAGTAATTATCATGTTTAAAAGGCATGTTTTTATTACTCTTGTATGTATTCTGGACAAAAATATTGATCAGCTAATTATGCTCTTCCACACATCATGTTCACTGAGTGTACTACCACAGTTTTTAGTGCAACAAAATACCTTTGAAAAGCCACTCTACAGTAATTATGGCAAGGCTCATTAAAATGCAGAGGTAAAGATTCCATTTGTATAGAAACATAGAAAATAATGTCTGAAAAGAAAAGGTGTTTCATCAGGCTGAATTTTTTTGTATACTAAAAATATATATAAACATTTCTTGAATTAGTTTTATAGTCAATTTTGATGTAGTATCATTTAGTGGTGATAAATTTTGAGAGGTATATGTTTAACAAACATTTTACTTGAGATAATAGTCTTAGGTAAACATTTAATACACAATGCCAAGGTAGTTTCCTTTTTTTTTTTTAACTTTTGTACCAAAAAAGTCATTCATTTAATGTTGACATTTCTTCTTACCTGTGTGCCTCAGACCAGTAAAGTACTCTGCATTAAAAGTTAAATCTTGAAACAGTAGTACAGCATTGAAAAAAAAACTGTAAAGCAGCTCAGATACACTGAACCCAGATTTTACATTTCTGTTTGTCAAATTAGAATATAAAAAGCTTGAAAATCAAGTTGAAAAGCTTATTATTCCTCGAGAAAAAGTATGAACAATCTGAAAATGATCAACTAGTATGAATGAAACATTGTACATAGTTAAGTCACATTTAGTGGCTGCTAAACATACCACTCCCTCCTGGAAATTACGGAACCATCTACATGTGAAACTAAGTCATCTTCATTTTCATCATACTGTTCATCGCTGACGAACTTCATTCCCATTTTTAGATCTTCATAATAATCCATTGGTCTTTCAAACCTACTGAGATTTTCTACATTGTTCCACTGCGTTTTTTCATGCTCTTCTAAATAGTCTTTCCGTATTAGATTGTTCACTGGATTTTTGTTTTCTTTTTTTACACTGTCTGGGTAAGAATCAAGCTCATCTTGTTGAAGAACATCTATCTGTGATTCTTTTTGCATATCTGATGGTGGAATGTAGTTCTTGGCAAAGTAGTCTCCACGAAACGTCCGTCTTCTCCTATAGCAGAATATTCCAGCCAAAACACTTACAAGTACTACGAAGAGAGCCCCACCCACTACACTAGCAATGATTGTGCCAATTGTGTCATCCTTAATTGTTGCCAAAGTTGACAATGGGAAGGGCAATTTTTTTGGTTCTGTTGCTAGATCCTCGAAGTCAGCAGTTGAGGGATGCCATTGAATGGTGGGCTGAAGGGTGGTAGTAGTAGGAGGATCTAATGGAAACGGTAAAGATAGACAAGACACAGAAAGGCAAAGAATGTCAATGCAGGCTGATTCAGCAGCAAGTTGAAAAGACAGCACAGTTAATGAAAATATATTCATAGTAACAATAGTTTTTCATTCTTAATTTAAGATTAGAAAGTAGTGATACTTCTACATGTAAAAAAAAATAAATCTGACACTTAGTCAGTTACCAATTATGTAAAGGGAATGAAAAATTATGTATGGCATAAATCCTAAATTATTCTATTCCAAGTTTAAGTGTGACACTGTATTCTAAGAAATACTTTTTCTTTTAAATTAAGACTATTATTTAAGTGTCCTATATACAGCTGGCTTAAGAATTATCATTACTAAAAAATTAAATCGAATCATTCAAATGTACATTTTCTTAGCCAGTAGCACAAGGAAATAACAGAATAATAAAAGAATGAAAAAATTAAAATATGTTTTCTTGAAATCCATCTTTACCTAATATAGTTTATTTTTGTAAGAGCTGAACTTATCTTTAAAAGAATGAAAAACTATAGATTCTTGTTAAGTGGCCATAGTATAAGCTGTTGACTTAATAATTCTCTCAAAAATATTTTCCTTAAATAAAGAAAACTCTTTAATTTTTAGAAAGGACATATGTAGTATATACCATTATTTAGTGATTTAAAAAATAAAAAGCACATATTTATGTTAGCCAGATGGGCTATTAACAAATGAGACCAATAGACAAAGTAAAAACATGTTATAAACTATATAGTATTATAAAAATGTCATCATCATGTCTATACTCCATGGGTAAGATATGAACATTAAGGAAACTGAGAAATTTCAACCATGTCTGCAAAATTCAATGTCACATTGCTTTAGGATGGAGTCTCAGAAAGAGCAGCTAATATTTTAGAGAGAACATTCTAAGGATACTTAAATATTAGATGCAAATGATCCTGTGTATTGCCATTAGATTACAGAGTAAATAGCCATTAATATTAAAAAGCAGCTAAACATAAATAGTAAAAATTAAAGATTGGTTAATTATCAATTAAGTGGTATTTGTAGGTCATGTTACACAAAATTCTAGAGTTTGAAGAAAGGATGACTTCAAAAATCTTGAATTTCTTCATTGATAAAAAATAAATGACCCAAATGGTAATCTCTTATAATTAATTTTTAAATGAGTGGTACTGACAGAGCTTTTAAAAAGTGATTGTTAGAAAAATACTAAATCTACATGGGGTAAGTTATTCTAAAATTACAAGCTAAAGAAAAATACTTACTGAAACAGGTTTCATCACGGAATGCCATATGTATAGAATGTAGTAAAACTTTAGCAAGTACAGTGTAAAATGTAACAAGTACATTATAAGTAATTTCCTATGAGTTTAAACCAATATAACAGGCAATCCAGTCAAGTACCTTGAAGTGAATTAGTTATCATATTATATGTAAGTAAATGAATCAAAGAAGAGTTTTAATTTGTGAGAACAAATTCACTAGTTGTACAAATTCAATCTTAAAAAAAAATTGTGAAATTGCAGGATCATTTCTATTATAAAAGTAGTAAAGCCTCATATAATCCAACCTCACAGAACCAGGATATTAAAGAAACAGACTAAAAATTAATCATTTATAAGACAACTCATGTATTTTCTGAGGAGGAGGACTAATGGAAGTTTTACATATTAAATGTCATCTTCACAATGATTCCCAAAGGAAAAAGTATTATAATAAATGGGCATCAGCATGTTTAAACAAAAGCACAAATCACCTAATTAATGATTTAAAATTCACACATTTTTGTGCACATAAAATTTTTAAAGTTTTTGATAGCTCTTGATGAAATGGTATTTTTCTCAGAATAGTACATGTACATCAGCTCTCACCAAATATGATACATAACTGTACATTTTAACCAAGTATTCTTAAAAAGAAAAAATCACTGACATTTATTTCTACTTGTAATGTTCTTTATGTGAACACAAATGGACATCTACTGTGTATTTAACTGAGATTTAACAAAATACAACTTTCAGAAAATCTAACAACAAAAAAAGAGTAACCAAAAAAAATCTATTTAAAAATCTTATTTTGTCAGCAGTTCTAGAAATTTTCAAACCTACCAGCCCCTCCTCAACTAGTGTAAAAAAAACAGCATAGGGCTTCCCTGGTGGCGCAGTGGTTAAGAATCCGCCTGCCAATGCAGGGGACACGGGTTTAAGCCCTGGTTCGGGAAGACCCCACATGCCGGGGAGCAACTAAGCCTGCGCGCCAGAACTACGGAGCCTGCGCTTTAGAGCCCGTGAGCCACCACTACTGAGCCTGCATGCTGCAACTACTGAAGCCCACGCGCCTAGAGCCCATGCTCCGCAACAGGAGATGCCACTGCAGTGAGAATCCCACGCACCGCAACGAAGAGTAGCCCCCACTCGCCACAACTAGAGAAAGCCCGAGCACAGCAATGAAGGCCCAACGCAGCCAAAAATAAAATAAATTAATTAAAAAAAAATAGCATAGCCTCACTATTAATAAGAGGGACTATTGCTAAACGTTATATTTTGTATCTTAAGCAATGGACATATCATGATTCACATGAGACATTTATTCATGCTTTCCAATTCTTGCTCTGCTCCAAGATAATTACAGTGAGAGTCATTCTTTGTGTAAGGAGGCAGGAGGACAATTTTGTAATCACTAACAGCTACTTATTTATCATGATTTACAAATCGTTCCCATAAATAAATAAGCATTCCTTATTTATTCAGTTGTTATTTTTTTATATTCTTTGCTAAATAAATATATAACAAATGTAATAAACTAGTAGATTCTGAGCTCTCCACACACAACTTAAGTTTCTTTTTCAAATTAACGAGTTCTGCCAAATAGAAAAACGAACAGTCCAGTAAAAACTCTGTAGCTATGAAGTATATTTTAGCCTAATAATTACTGTGTTAAAAAATGAATGAATTGGTTCCCTTTTCTTTTAGACTATATAAATTGTTTAAATAAACAAAATCTATAAATGTTAAAGTTTTTTTTTGTTTTTTTTTTTTTTTCCGGTACACGGGCCTCTCACTGTTGTGGCCTCTCCCATTGCAGAGCACAGGCTCCGGACGCACAGGCTCCGCGGCCATGGCTCAGGGGCCCAGCCGCTCCGCGGCATGTGGGATCCTCCCGGACCGGGGCATGAACCCATATCCCCTGCATCGGCAGGTGGACTCTCAACCACTGCACCACCAGGGAAGCCCTATAAATGTTAAAGTTGAAGGATTGCTAAATTAAGTGCGTCTCATTATGTCTGGATTGAAATTCATTCAAATTATATGATTTGAAATTCAAGATTTGCATAGGAATATACTTTGATTTTTAGGCATGAGGAACTTAAGTGATATAAGAAAATTTGCTTCTCTAGTCTCAGAGATGTAAGAGGTATCAGGGAAAAAACACACACACCAAAAGCAACTAGAAAAACACAATTTCAAGCAGTCGGTTAGTCCTGGACAAAGAGCCACTGTACCACCATGAGTAATAACTGAAGTTGAATATTGCAATCTTGAATACTGTACCTCTTGCACAATAACTTATGCCAATGTGGGAAAATGTATAACAAAATTTCAAATAACTCAGAGTTGCTAATTCTATTCTGTTGTGGGTAGAACTTTTTAGCCTCCAGTCATAGCATACCTTCCTTTTACAAATATTTTAAAATATCATTTATGAAATTTTAAAATATAAATTTTATTATTGAGATTAAAATGTTTTCCTAGAGGAAAATGGGTACATATAACTCACAATGAAAAAGATTAACTTTCTGATCATTTACTGTATAAGTTATGGCCTGTTACTGTGATAAAAGCCTACTAGTAGGCTTTAATAGTCTGTTGGGGAAAGCAATTTATATCTAGGATACATTATATACACTAAGAAGCTCGTAGAGGACCTAACTAAACTCAGTACAGTATACTGTATTAAAGACTGGACAGAAAATTAAGTCTAATTCTTGATGACTACTTAAAGAAAACCATCTCATATAATGCTATCTTTTTCTGAAGTACTCAGTGGTAATTAACTGTGATTTTTCATATTTACTCAAAGTTTTGTTTTGACTCTTATAAGACTTAGTAGAGGTTGATTTTAAAATGTGTAAAGTTTATCATCAGCGGTATATTAGTACCTCTGTCAAAAAAAAATTTCACATAAATGCAGACTGAATTTTTTATTCTTTCCTGATTATTTTCTTCTCATGTATTCATGCATGCGACAAAAGTTTACTGAACACTTACTATGTGCTAAAGATTGCTGCAGAGGGTGAGAATACAGTATTGATTAAAGCACACAAAATTCCTGCCCTCTTAGGACATATGTTCTAGTGGGGGTAAAAACAGGCAAGCATACAAATAAAATATGTAGTATGTCACACGGTAATATGTACTGCAGAGAAAAAATAAGGCAGAGAAGAATGACAGACAGTAGTAAAGGGGTGAGAAGAGAGAGGTTTCAATTTTTTTTTTGCGGTACGTGGGCCTCTCACTGCTGTGGCCTCTCCCGTTGCGGAGCACAGGCTCCGGACGCACAGGCTTAGCGGCCATGGCTCACGGGCCCAGCCGCTCCGCGGCATGTGGGATCTTCCCAGACCAGGGCATGAACCCGTGTCCCCTGCATCGGCAGGCGGACTCTCAACCACTGCGCCACCAGGGAAGCCTGAGGTTTCAATTTTAAATATGGCTGTGAAGGTGATATTTGAACAAATACCTCTTTCCCTGAAGGGAAAGAGGTATGAGGATATCTGAAGAACATTCTAGGCAGTGGAAACAGAAAGTGCAATGACTCTGAGGTAGGAATGTGCCTGTTCTGTTCAGAGAACAGCAAAGTGGCAAGGGTGGCTGAAGCCAGGTGTACAAGGTATATAATAAGAGGTGAGCTCAGGGAGATAATCTAGGGCCATAACGTGTACAGAGCTTATAAATCACTGTAAAGATTTGGTTTTCATTGTGGGCAAAATGGGAAGTCCATGGAAGGTTTGGAGGAGAGGACCGACATGATCCAACATGCCCTTTAAAAGGATTATTCTGCCTGCTCATTTGATGACAGATTGAAAAGTAGGAAAATTAAATGGCTGTTCTATAGTGAAGTAAGGGTTGCCTGATGGTTTGTGCCAGAATACTGGCAACGAAAGTGGAGAATTGGTAAGGGTCTGTATATAATATAATGAGAGAGCTCACATCAATTTGTTGATGGATGGGGTGGGGTATGAGGGGAAAATTAAAATCAGGAGTAAGTATCAAGGATTTCATGCCCTGAGCAAATGTAAGGATGGAGCTACCAATAACAGAAAAGGCAAACAAAGACTGCTGGAGAAAGAGATTCGGTGGCAAGAGGCAGAAGAAAGATGAGGAACTCAGTTCTGAATGCATATTATACTTCTACATAGAAGGTTAATGATCACTAAGATGCAGTGGGACGCACAAGTCACGAGTACTGGGAAATGGACCCAGAATACCAAAGATATAAATTTAACATATCACCAATAGATAAGACGCCAAAATTGAGGCTTGATATTTAAATGATTACATAATTAGAACACATTGAGCCTAGGATTTACAAGTAATATCCCACACCAAATTTTGTACAACAGAAATAAAAAGTAATCGGTCCTTAGGTAACCACATTTTAAATATGGATTTCCTGTGGCTTTAAGATTCCTTTTCTTTTTTTTAAAATAAAAAAACCTCTAAGGGAAGAAAGAGAGACTAATATACTAATAGATTTACACCAAAGCACTGCTGTTGGCAGAAAGGACTAGCTAGAGATGTACAAAGCTCTAATCTTCTTGTGAGATACATGCCAAAAAAAATTGTGTATCATGTGCCAGGCACTAAGTGCTGAGTATACAGTAATAAAAAAAAACAAACACACAAATTGTTTAAATATGAGGATAGATAATAGGTAAATAAATAATCATACAACTACAAACTGTGGTAAATATCATGAGAAAATAATATGGGAAACTGTTCTTAGATTAAGTGATCACAGAAGGACTAAGAATGTAACATTAATGCAAGCTTAAAATTTCTCTAAAATCATGGAAAAGAATCTGAAAAAGAATATATATCTATACATATATAAAACTGAATCACTTTGTTGTACACATGAAACATTATAAATCAACTACACTTCGATTTAAGAAAATTTAGTTTTAGACTGAACACAGAAAAAAATCTTAACTACCTATTATCTAATTACCATACAAACCTCCATTTCTCAAGATTCTCTTCCTTTTTCCTCTAACTTTCCATTTGTTAGACACAAAGATTGCTACATTCTTATAGTCAGGAGGGAAACGTTTAAAATATTTATATAATTTTTATAAATAAGCATTCCATTGATAATTTATTATTTATAGCTACACCCAGGAAAAATATATTTTTGGCTCCAACTATGTTTTGTAAATAGCCAAATATATACTCAGTCAAATTGATAAAAACATTCACAGTGAAACAAATGGAATGCATAAATTCTAAGTTCTTAATGGCTTATGGACCCATAAAGCACATCTTAAATTTTATTTCATTGGAACATTTTCAGTAGCGTTCCTACTTCACCTCTCAGTAACTCTATATGGTATAGCCTCATATTGAGTGACAATGATATTTAATAAGAGGTTCATCAAAATTGATATCCCATTTTATTTATTAGAAACATGTGCAGAGTAGCTTACCAAAAACAAACAAAAAAATCCAACATTTATTCTTGGTGTAAATACGAAAGAACCTAGAAGGGTACACACTACCAATAAAAAGAATATCTAATACTATTTAACTGAAAAATTAGCTATATGCATATGGTCTTAAAATGTATATGAACTTATTGCAGAGATGTTTTGACATTTTTTAAGTAATGGAATGCCACTTTACCTATGTATTTCAGGTAGATTATTTGGAAAACCTCACACTGAGGAATATGTATCTTCACAAGTATAAATTACTGCCTAGATCATAGCGTTATTGTTATGATGGTTGTTACAGAAATAATTTAAGTAACTCATTTTGTGAGTAAACAGTAACTTACCTGAAATATAGATGACCTTTTGATCACTTCTTTGACCAAGGGAATTGGTCACTTTACAGACATAAACACCAGAATAATTGAAAGTCAGTGGATGGACAAAATGAAGAGTATTGTCTGAAGCCAATAAACCATCAGGCCACTGTCCATCCAACCTATATTTTAAAAGGCACAAAATTACTTTAAATATCTTCAGATTCTATTCATTGACAGCTATTTAAATAAGATATTATACTTCCTAGTTGTCAGTGAAAGAATCAGTATCCTTTAGGTAAAAGTCACTATGAAATAAAAGCATATGTTATGAATTTTCATTTTAATAGAGATGAATTAATTGATAAAGTCCATTAAGAATACCCATTCTTTCAAAATATCAATTCATATCAATTAATATAAGTGAAGCTAGGCTAACATTAGAGGGAATAGGAGGGAAGGAGAGAAAAAAAATGTGATTTTTAAAGAATTACATTTGGAAAACTGGAAAATTAGAAATATACATTATTTGAAGACATACCCATAGTATCCAAAGAATTAAAATAATTCTCAGTGAATTATGAATCTATACATGATACATCTACAAGTTGCTTAATGAAAAGTCATCATTTTAGTACATGATAATGTTTTAGCACCTTCTGTAACATATTTAAAGAGCAACATTTAATACGGAACAACTAAATCTATACTGTGCCCTATCCAAAGATGGTTAATTTCTAAAGCACCAACAAGGGTCTTCTTATACAATAATTTCACTCATAAGGTGAACAACAAAATCTGTGACAACAAAAACCAATGCACCTTTGGTATCAATAATAACTCTTTTTAAATGGTTTCTCTACTAATTGGGTTAAAAGGTCCTATCTGGTGTACACATTATTATAAACCATAATAGGAATAAAATCCCACTACAAGAACTCTAAAACCATTCATTGCAATGGAACTAAGTATACTGTTATACCTCATTTTTCCAACCTTAGGGTATATACCCCATGGGGGGGAAAAACCAATAGGTCTTTATTTTGAAAGTGTTTTTACAGCCCATAAATTATTTTTTAAGATAAGAGGATAAAAAGTGAAGTAAACCCAGGCACTCAACTACTACTACAGTTTGAGCTAAGCAGATTTTCAAAAAGTGCATTCACTCGTTCACTCAGCCATCCATTATTTAATTACTAAGAACTTACTATTTACCATACTCTGCTCTGCTGGTGTTGCTGAAATGCACAGGTAAATAAGATTAGGTCCTTGCTTTCAATGATCTAAGCACATTAGTAGGAGACCAACAACTAATTACAAAGGTAATAAGAACACAGAACAATGAAAAGGTAGAAAGAAGCAAATCAACACTGGAGAACAGATAGAAGGATTTTGGTCTGTGATCTCAAGTGCATAAAAGAACAATCAGTAAAATCTTTTACAGTTGCTATGACGTTAATTTGCATTGAAGGATAAAGGTAATATTCTTACATGGTTTAAAGAACAAAAACAAAAACCCCATATATTCTTCTTAAGAGGACTTTGGAAAGAACATTTTTACAAGCATCAGCTTTCAAAAGGTAAACCCTTTTTCTAGGAGTATAAGAATGAATATGAAGTCTATGTATCTTATCAGTTAGCTCTGTACTTTGGGCCCAAAATTCTAACCCCTTTAATTCTGAGAAATGTAAAAATGGCTTATAATCCTTTAAAGTTGTTTATTCAAATAAGCTAGAAAAATTTAATATCTTATTAAACTCACAACAAATGACACGCTAAGCACCTTCCATGCTCCTGTACCTATGTTACATGATTTATATTCACTGCCTCTACCCTCACAAAAACTCTATGGGGTACCATTATCAATGAGGAAACAAAGGATTAGAAAGGTTAAATAACTTATTTAAAAAAGACATCTCCGGGCTTCCCTGATGGCGCAATGGTTGAGAGTCCGCCTGCCGATGCAGAGGATACGGGTTTATGCCCCGGTCCAGGAAGATCCCACAGGCCGCGGAGCGGCTGGGCCCGTGAGCCATGGTCGCTGAGCCTGCGCGTCCGGAGCCTGTGCTCCGCAATGGGAGAGGCCACAACAGTGAGAGGCCCGCGTACCGCAAAAAAAAAAAAAAGACATCTCCCAGTACAGACACCAGCATAAGAACTCAGAATTGTATGACTTTTAGAAATACCCTATCACACATCTTAACCAATGCCTTCTTCCCACATTGAAGAAAATGTAAATGGAAGGCCTTCTCTACTTTTAAAACTTTATCTTTGCTAAAAGACAATAGATTGACCAAATATACTCTTTCCTTGCACCCACAAAATACCACCTAAAGTAAGATTAAAGGAATGAAAAAACTATTAAAAACCAACGCGGAGAAAGAGAACAGGAGGTAGAATTCATCAGATGTTTCAATAAACTTTTAGAAGACAGAAAACAGATGGGGAAAACAATATATGCTTTAGGCCAATGTTTCCCAATCAGGAGTAATTCTGTCTCCAGGGGACATACCTGGTATGTCTTGAGACAGTTTTGGTTGTCACAACTTGGGGTGGGGGAGTATGTGCCGCTGGCTGTAGAGAATAGAGGCCAGGGATGCCACTAAACATCCCACAATTCACAAGACTGCCTCCAACAACAAAGATTTATCCAGCCCAAAATGTCAACAGTGCCAAGACTGAAAACCTCTGCTTTTAGCTGAAGAAGTGCTTGCAGGAGGCATATGAATGAGGAAGCAGCTAGTGTGGTCCACTGAACCCAAGATCTGGAGTTTGACTCACTACTGCAGAAGGCCAGAGTGAGGCAGAGGGCTAAAAATAAGATCAGTTGAAAGTTGAAAAAACAAAAAAACAGACTCCTCTCAACTCTGTACAGATACCAGGCATTTATGTTTTAGGCAAAATAATGAAGGTTAATTCAATAAATAAACTGAATGGCCATGAAAAAAAGAATTCTACTCTTCAGTAACTGATATCTGAAGCTCCCCCAGTGAAATAAACTCCTCTCTAGTTGATCACTCGAAGTGGAATCTACCCAGTAGGTACTCCCCATTTAAAATAAAATGCTGAAGAGTTTCCACTCAGTATTTTATTTTAATGCATCACTGTGAAATGACTGGACAACTGAGAAAATTAAGAAATATCTACAAAATGAAAGACCAAAAAAAAGAACCTGGAGGAAAAAAGAAACAATATGTAAGAAGCAGAAAAAACTCTTCAGAGGAAATAATTCTAGTATCTCTAGGAAGAAACCAGAAGATACTACATCCATAAAATACGAAAAGGATGCTATGAAAATGAACAGAGAATAAGAAAACACTCTTAGAAACTGAAAATATGTCAAAAGAAAATTTTCAATCAGTGGAGCAGAGGGATCGAGGAAATCTTGGGAGAATAACAAAAACTGAAAACTAATAAGAAAGAATGTTTAGTATACAATAAATAGGAATTCCAGTACAAGCAAACAAAAAAAAAAAAAGCAGGGTTAATGACCAAGGGAAAAAAAAAGAAGAAAAGAAAAAGAAAGAAGAGAAGAGAAGAGAATCCACAGTTGACAGATACAATTCTCTAGACTGAGAAGGTGTGGGGCGTGGGGGGAGGGGTGCAAACACTGAGAAATACGAAAGCAAACCTCAGTATAGCAGTTTGAAATTCCACAGATAAAGAGAATTAAGGATATTCAGATAGTAAACTACACAAGTAAAGAGAAGCAATTATTAGCCTCAGGAAAAACAAACAGCTTTAGAAACAAAAGAAAACAAAATTCCAGTATACTACTTAACTCTCAGTAAATAATATTTACCTGTCATAGGAAGGCAACGATTACACAGTTTATTT
This sequence comes from Stenella coeruleoalba, assembly GCF_951394435.1. NCBI lineage: Eukaryota > Metazoa > Chordata > Mammalia > Artiodactyla > Delphinidae > Stenella > Stenella coeruleoalba. The sequence continues at coordinate 87,094,797 of NC_137150.1, forward strand.
CAAAGTAGCTTAATTTCATTGGGACGATGAAGGTCAGGAATATGTATATGAGTATGTTTATGTGTGAAGGGGTAGATATAAAATTAAATTTTCATTTTCATAATAAGAAGTCAATAGACAGTGTTAAAGATTAGTAAATTAAGAAGCAGCAGTTTAAGACCAATGATGATAAACACCAGAAGGAATTGCTAACATCGCCAAAGTAGCCTCCGAGGAACAGAATCGTGGGGGCTGGAAGGTGGGGAGAGGTGGGGCAGAAAAACACTTAGAAACCCTTAATTTAATTTCCAGCTCTTAGTGTAATCATATATTACACTGATAAAAACTTCCAATATGCATTTAAGAATACTTTTGACTTTTAAATAATTTCTCTTTAGAAGTATCTAACATTATTACCTGCTCCACACAGATTTGAAGGGTGGTGGATTTGCATCAGCATTACACTTGAGATTAACACCTTTTCTTCCTACAAACCAGTTTCCATCATAGCCTGTTACTGAAACCTCAGGAGCGTCTATAAAATAAATGCATTATACAACAGATTATCTTTTGTGAATGATAGATGCAATACACAACGATAAAGCATTAACATAATACACAACTTTAGAAGTGGTGTATTTTCCTTCTCTCATATACATAAGAAATAAGGAATACAGTACTCAGTAAATACTGGTTGACTAAAAGAATGATTGAATGAATGGACAATGAGCACCAAACACTAGGCAGCTATAAGCATGTACAATTCTAGTTATTATGGACACAGTGTAAGAATATTCACAAACCTATAATCACCAAAAGCAAAATGTAAGAGCCCTGTTATGAAATACACAGAGGTATATGAACAAAGAAAATATAGTTGGTAATTTGATGAGACATGGCATTTAAGTACCAAGTCACTACATAAAACTGTCTTTAAAGAAATGTTTAATTCAAAAGGAAATATTCCCTAAGAGATACCAATTACAAAAAATAAAATAAAATAAGATTCCTTATATTACAATTAATTAATATCCTTTGGGCATGTAAAGATGTGACAAACTTTCTAAGACTATAATCACAACTAAAGTAAATTATCTGAGGCCTCAACTGTTCTAAAACATTAAATTTTTATTCATGGCCTAAAAGTACACAAAGGTCTTTCAGCATATGTGCAATATAATTAGCTAAATGAGCAATTATCCACATCTACCATCAATATAAATTTATACCTTCAAACTGTAAAATCCAATACTAATCATTCATTCAACCACCATTGTTTAGCTCCTATTAAGTGACAGGCACTGTTTTAGATGTTTAGTATACATGTAGACTCTGTATTCACAAAATTTACATTCTAATGGTAACAGGAAAGATGACATTTTAAAAACTTTAACTAAAATCCGTTATGAGGGCCAAGAAGGAAAAGAATACGATACTAAGAGAAAAGATAAAGAAATGCTATTTATGTATGGTACAGGGACGTTCCACTCTTCTGTGAGCTATACAAGTAAACTAGATAAAGAGTACGTGGCCAGATGGGAAGTTAGAGAGAGACCAGGTCAGTCTTTAACTCTGCAGGGAAGCCTTAAGTCAATCAAGCAAAGTTTACAAAAAAAAGTAGTAAAAAAATTAAACTTTTTATACTAAGGTACAATTACCTTAATAATTTAAAAAAATGTCTGCCTCTTATAAATACAAAGAATTAACAAACATTTTTTCTAACTTAAAATTGGTAATAAAAAATGTTACTGAAAGAACAGTACAGATGTATGTGAGTTTAAGTTATTTTCAAAGGAGGAGAAAATAGGTAGTAAAGTATCCCCAAAGAATACCTCCAAATTTTGAGATATGAATTCTGGATATAAGATTTTATCTCCTTAAGCTTTGTTTACATGTTTCAGAGGGCCCAATTAACAGGAGAAAAGAATACTCTGAGAACATTTTAGGAGTAGGCCACTAAATCTAAACCATAATTATAAAGTTTTACATCAGGAGAAATATTTTTACACATTTAGAATTTCATTCAGGCAAACAAAAAAATAATAGTATAAATACTGAAGAAAATTTCAGTCATTATTAGACACAGGGAAGAAAAAAATATATATGAGAAAAATATTAATGGTACTTACAACCAGGATGTAAATTTTAAAAGAAAAAGTTAAAAGTATGTAAAAGCAAGAAAGAAAAAGAAGAAAAATTTTATTTGGATTCTCCAAATAAGTGAGGCGAAAAGAAGGTACAGTCAGCCCTCTGTATCCATGAATTCAGCATCTGTGGATTCAACCAACTGTGGTTGAAAAATATTCAGGAAAAAAGAAATTCTACAAAGTTCAAAAAAGCAAAACTTGAATTTGCTGCACACCAGCAACTATTTCCATAGTATTTTCATTGAATTTATAGCTATTTACATAACATTTACATTGTATTAGGTATTATAAGTAATCTAGAGATTATTTAAAGTACATGGGAGGATGTGTGTAGATTACATACAAATATTGATACTATGCCATTTTATATAAAGGATTTGAGCATCCTCGGATTTTGGTAACTGAAGGAGTCCTGGAACCAATCCCTCATGGATACCGAGGGACTACTACTAGGACTGTACTTGCACTCAAGAATACAATGGTAATAACATCCATGTAACACAGCTTCTCAAGTTTAACCCTGTAAATGTTTAAAAAGATCCTTAGAATTAGTTTTAAAAACCATTAATTATACCAAGTGTAATGAATATGTGTAAAATTCCATGAATGTCATATCAAAAAAAACAAAATAATAACAACAAAAAACAGAACATTTCCTTCAAAAACCTACCTAGATTTATGATCTGTGCATGGATGGAAATGACCCCAGAACCTAAACACTTCTCCTAATTTTATCTTTAACCTACTTAATTTTCATTATCTTTGCTATATGCTATCTACACCATCACTTTTTCTCTTGCTCAAAATTTTAAAATGCTACACAAAGAATGTATCAAAAATGAGAAACTTTATAGAAGAGGGGAAAGTATATACACACATGTACATATCCACACAAACATACACACAAGAGAGTATCCCTTAACCAAAAAAATAAAAGCACAAGGTGGGCCAGGTTTGAACCTTATCTAAGATTATTATTATCCCAACGATGACTCTGTTTTACCTTTATGAGGATCTTACAACATGATCAATAAAATCAGACTAGAAATAATACTGAAAAAACACAAATTTTCAAACTAATTAAAATGCATCTAGGAAGTAAAAGATCCTTGCTGAAAACATCATGGGTAGAATCAATAAAAATGAGTAACAGCTAAATTAATTGGATTGGAGAAGGAGCTGTTTTTCGCCAAGTATTGCACATTCTGAGGTATAAATTTCCACAATTCACCCAATCTAGCTTATTTTTAAGGTCTAAAAAGGACAAGGCTAAATAATTTTAAGTTGGACAGCAACTTTAAAATCATTGTCTGTCTTTACAAACATAAATATGTTCTGGTTAAATGGAATTGCCATGAAAATATTCTTTTTTAATTAAGAAAAAATGTCAACAAGGAAAATCTATAACAATATCTGAATATTAAATATTCAAACTAAAGACAGCTTGATACAGAATTATGTTAAAGGGAGAAAATAAAATGCATGATGTTTAAAAGGTAAATGTTATTCTTTACTTACACTGTATGTCTAATATGAAAGAATATCGGATGTCCTTTTCCAAGGCTGGATGTTTTACAACACAAGTAATCCGCCTTCCTCTAGCAAATCTGGTAGGAAAAAGCTTGTATTGGCTGACAATTGTTGCTGTTTCATTTGGAAAAGAAGTCGTAGTGGATTCCATTTCACCAAGATCACCTTCCCAATCAATATGTGCAACTGGTTTTCCAGTGGCTGCGATACAAATGGCTGCTACTGTTTCATTTCCTCCATCAATTAAAGAATCTGGCCCTTTTATCAGGCTCACAGTGGGTTCAACTGTTTAAATTTAAAAAAATTAGTTACATTTCAATCAAAAGCGTATTTACTCCTTCCAAGCCACAACTAGCCATATTTCATAAACTTAGAGACAACTGCATATAAAATACACACACATTAAATGCCAACACCCGTTGGATTCTTGGAACGAGAAGATCATGAACCAGACCAAACAAAAAGCAAGACTTTACATAACCATCACAAAGATGGCTCTCCCTGGTAAAGATACACTTTTCTTTACAGGGACAAGTTTTTGAGTTTTCCCCAAAATTAGTATATAAAAAAAATTCCTGCAAATTTGATCATAATTTCCATTAGGAGATTAAAGGTACTACTACTCTGAAAGGAGATTAAAGGTACTATTACTATTACACTACTAAGCCTGTGGCACATGGGCTTAGATGCTCTGTGGCACATGGTATCTTCCTGGACCAGGGCTCGAACCCGTGTCCCCCGAATTGGCAGGTGTATTCTTAACCACTACGCCACCAGGGAAAAGAAAAAGCGGTTTTAATGTATAATGCTTCAATTTGCAGCAAAAATGTTTACAACACATTTAATATAGGTACTGTTAAAATGTAATGTCACTAACAGTTTATTGAAGTGTACATGCTACCTACCTTTATCTGGTATAAGAAAGCTCCTCAGCAGAGGAAGTAACCTTAATGTTAGACCCCTTTAATCTACCCTCCATATGTATGCTAGCTACCTCTTCACATTTTCCAGCAAATTTTATATGCTCCTTTCTGTATAAATTCCTGAGTACTCATCGTCATGAATTCTTTGGCTCAAGCCTATAGGTTACTGTGTGCATTAACTTTTTAATCTAAAAGACATTTTTTCATTTCCAAAATTTCTAATTGGTTCATTTTTTAAATATTTTTTGTCTCAACTTTCTGCTCCTGAGATTTATTTATGTGGGATCATTTCGCCTTAGATTATTATTTTGTAATTCTTCTTTTTTTTAGTTTTTACTTTTAGATCATTTAGATTTGCATGCAATTGTATAAATTATTAGTTTTAACTACTGTATGGTTCATTTACTGTTGGACATTGGTGCTATTTCCTGTTTGGTACAAACAATTTTATAAGAAACATTTTCATTCATGTATCTTGGTATATTTGTATAAAAGTTCCTGTAGTTTATCCCTTGGTACTATGTTTATTTCCATTATTTACCAGATAATACCAAAAAGCTTTCCAAAGTACCAATTTACTCCCAATCTTAGCACTCTGGTTGGTCCAACATACCCACTACAGTTGATAACCAGACTTCTCAATGTTTGCCAACCTCGTAAGTATGTAACAGCATATCATTGAAACTTTGTTTCTAATTTCTCAGATTATGAATGATGTTAAGGATCTTTTCTTGTTTATGAGCCATTTGGAATTTCTTCTTCTGCAAAATACCTATTAAAGCCAATTGTTTTTTTCTTACTGATTTGGGAGAGTCCTTTTCTGATTATATGTGAAAATATCTTCCACCAGTTTAGGGCTTGTCTCTTTACCCTATGGTGTGTTTTGATGAGCAGAAGTTTTTAATTCAAATGCATAAAATTTATCAGCTAACTGCTTTTCTATACAGGCACACCTCATTTGATTGCACTTTGCTGTATTGTGCTTCATAAATATTGCATTGTTCACAAACAGAAAGTTTGGGGCAACCCTGCATTGATCAAGTTTATCAGCACCATTTTTCCAACAGCATTTGCTCACTTCCTGTCTCTGTCACATTTTGGTAATTCTCACAATATTTCAACCTTTTTCTTTATTATTATATGTGTTATGAGGATCTGTGATCTTCGATGTTACTACTGTAAAAAGATTACAACTGGATGAAGACTCAGATGATGGTTAGCACTTTTTAGCAACAAAATGTTTTTTAAATTAAGGTATGTACATTGCTTTTTAAGACATAATACTACTGTATCAAAACTACAATAAAGTATCACCTCACACCAGTCAGAATAGCCATCATTAAAATATCTACAAACAATAAATGCTGGAGAGGGTGTGGAGAAAAGGGAACCCTCTTGCACTGTTGGTGGGAATATAAATTGATACAGCCACTACGGAGAACAGTAGGAGGTTCCTCAAAGAACTCAAATAGAACTACCATACGACCCAGCAATCCCACTACTGGGCGTATATCCTGAGAAAACCATAATTCAAAAAGAGTCGGTACCAGAATGTTCACTGCAGCACCATTTACAATAGCAAGGACATGGAAGCAACCTAAGTGTCCAGTGACAGATGAATGGATAAAGAAGATGTGGCATATATATACAATGGAATATTACTCAGCCATAAAAAGAAACAAAATTGAGCTATTTGTAGTGAGGTGAATGGACCTAGAGTCTGTCATACAGACTGAAGTAACAGAAAGAGAAAAACAAATACCGTATGCTAACACATATATATGGAATCTAAAAAAAAAGTGGTTCTGAAGAACCTAGGGGCAGGACAGGAATGAAGATGCAGATGTAAAGAATGGACCTGAGGACATGGGGAGGGGGAACGGTAAGCTGGGACGAAGTGAGAGAGTAGCATGGACATACACTACCAAATGTCAAATAGATAGCTAGTGGGAAGCAGCTGCATAGCACAGGGAAATCAGCTCTGTGCTTTGTGACCACCTAGAGGGGTGGGATAGGGAGGGTGGGAGGGAGACACAAGAGGGAGGGAATATGGGAATGTGTGTATACACATAGCTGATTCACTTTGTTATACAGCAGAAACACATCATTGTAAAGCAATTATACTCCAATAAAGATGTAAAAAAAAAAGAAGACGTAATACTACTGCACACTTAACAGACTATAGTATAGTATAAACATAATTTTTTTTTTTTTTTTTTGGCAGTACGCGGGCCTCTCACTGCCGCAGCCTCTCCCATTGCGGAGCACAGGCTCCGGACGCGCAGGCTCAGCGGCCATGGCTCACGGGCCCAGCTGCTCCGCGGCACGTGGGATCCTCCCGGACCGGGGCACGAACCCGCGCCCCCTGCATCAGCAGGCAGACTCTCAACCACTGCGCCACCAGGGAAGCCCTAAACATAATTTTTATAACACTGGGAAACCAAAAATTCATGTGACTGGTTTACTGTGATATTCACTTTATTGCAATACTAGCTTTATTACAGTGGTCTAGAACTGAACCCACAATGTCTCCAAGGTATGTTTGTACTAAGAGTTACCTGTCTACTTCGAGGCCAAATTACTATATATATCACATAGTAATTTGGCCTTGAAGTAGACCAAATTTCTTGTTCTCTACAGAAATTTAAGAGATTGACTTATCCCTTCAAATGGTAAGCACTGTTGTTTAACAGTCTGTGTCCGATAATTCCAACATCTCATGCAGGTCTGTTTCTGTTGTCTTGTTTGCGCTGGCTGCTGCTTGTGGAGTCTTCTTTACTTGTATGCCTGGTTATTCAAGCAGATGAATCCTTGAGTTTAAATAATGAAGGTAGAAATAATCTGAGGCTTAGAATGCAGTACCTTTCTTTGTTTTCTTCTGCTAAGCTAGCTCCTGAGAACACTATCCAGTCCAGGATCTCCTTAATTTCAGACTACTCAAGTGATATAAACCAGGCCTAGAAGTCTATAAGAAGACTGGTTTACTACACGTGTACTATTATTCTGAAAACTGCTAAGCATCTGGGTACCAGGAGAATATAAGAAAGGTTATTAGACATCCCATCTTGAGCAGACTTGCATTCAGATATTTGTCTCTCTCACTTCTCAAGGTTCTCGAAATCTTAGTTCATCATCTTAAGTGTCTCTTCTGAATTGTCTAATGTCCCCAAGGTTGAATACAGATTTCAGCTTTCGGTACTAGGTTTATTTCTCTGTTTCCACCTTCTCTTAGATTTGGTCTAGTTATATTCCACACTATGTTGTTATTTCTTTGAAGTTTTCAATGGTTTTTTAACATTTCACTTGCCCATCCCCCACCATGGGAGCGTTAATGTGACTAACCTGTGCCATCAATAGAGGCTTTTATCTTCGAGGAACTTAAAAAATTACCTTAAAGTCAATTTTAAATTGTTATTTCTATTTCTTCTGAAGGGAATCAATCTCCTGGTTGTACACTTCAGTTGCTTTCTAAAGTTACTTTTCTCATATTCCCCAACATTTAAGTTAACTTCTCTGCACCCTTCCCTGTCTAGTGGTTTTGTTGTTGCTTCCTCTTAAGATGCTACCCAATGCCCTATATACTCTGATTTGGGGGAACATGAAGTTTTCCCGGCCCTGCATTAATGCCAGGATTGTTAGGCCTACTTCTTTCTGTTGGTTCTTTCATCCACCTCAAAAGTTTCCTCTCACATGCACATAGATCAGTACTAAGTCAAAGACTTCAGAGGGCCATTCTGTAGGTCTCTAAAGCACACACATTCTCTCTTTCTCTCTCATGCTCCCTTCTTTCCAGTATTCTGTTCCACAAATTCTAATCACCTGTCCAATCTGTCTCTTAAACTCAGTGAGACTAGCATTCTCTACCTGAATTCCTTGTCACTGAGCTGTCACTGGAAACTGCCTAAGGAGGAGGCTGGAGCAATTGTAGAACTCATCTTGTTTATTTTCCTTCTTTCAGGGATCATAATCCTACCATGCCTATTAAGTTGCCTAGTTTTTTTGTTGCTAGAGAGAGAAAGGGTAAATCCAGTCCCTGTTACTCCATCATGTGCAGCAGTGGAAATCTTTTTTTTTTTAATTACAAAAGTAATATTACTAAAAATTGGAAAAACAAAGAAAACTTATCCACAACTGTAATATCTTAATACAGTCATTATCATATTCTTCCATTTCCTTCTCTTATTTGTTTCTAGTTTCTATATAGATGTAATCATGGCATACCTACAGTTTTGTGGCTCATTTTATTTTCAAGCAGCAATACTTCTCTTAACTATAATTTTAACAACTATATAATATCCCATATATCAAAAGGAAGTAACCAATTGTACAACTCTTCTGCTATGGGGCATCTGTTGTTTAGTGTTCCCAAAGCTTTTTGCTATATTACATTTCCTTAATTCACTTTCTATTACTACTACTCCTTTGAAACTCTAATGTCACTGCCTAATCTATACACTCAATACTTTTCTTTGCCTGTTCTCTTTGACTGATTTGGTAAAATTTGATACTTAGTGCAGTTCTTCCCAATCAGTTCCAAAAGAATTAAGTTCTAATGCCTTCAGGTATCTGCTGTAAGTAATGAATTAACTTCTGGGCTATGCATTTAGAATGACAGTAGCTATGTGCCAGCCTTCGGAGAACCGATAAAATGGTCACTGAAATCACTTTCTGTATGGCTTGATTCTCACTGTGGGAAAAAGCTGCTAGAGTAATCTTAAAAACTTTTTTCTTCTCTTGATATGAATAATATTACTTTGACAGTTTTTCTCAAAGCTATCTATTTGAACGCCTCATCTCTATTTCTTCCAATCTCTGCCCTAATAAATACTGAGTCTTAGGCCTTCAGTTACTTTTTATAAGTTTCTTAAAAACTTTTATCTGATAAACACTACTACCTGGATGATCCCTGATTTTATTTGCTTTTGATAGAAAGCTTGACTCTATAGTTTCTAACCACCTACCTGGAATTGTTTGCCTATGTATCCTCCAACTCAATAAGCCAAATGTTGAGTTCATCGTCTCATCCTCCCAATCCCCAACATGTTTTTCATTCAGATATGCCCATTTAAATTAATGGTAACATAATTTACTCAATCACTAAGGTTCAAAACCTGTTACTGTTCAAACCTCCCTAGTTTATTATATATAGTCAGTTACAACGTTCTGCTAATTTTTCCTTTGTAGTAGTTCCCTTCCTCACTCAAGTGAAAGAAATTAGAAAATTAACTTCAAGCTTTCATGGCCTCATGGCTGAGGCATTATGATTTCAGGACTCTTCATTTCAATCCATCAAAAACACCAGATTCATCATCTTAAATCACAATTTTCATCACATTACTTCTAAATCAGGTCTACTAGTTAGGTATCCCTCTAAGCAAGGTGAGAAGATGGTCAAAGCAGTGTTTCTCAAACTCTCCTGTGCATAAAAAGTACTTGCGGATCTTGCTAAAATGTAGATTTATCATTCAACAAGTCTGGGAGGGGTCTGTAATTCTGTATGTCTAACATGCTCCCAAGTGATGCCACTGCTGCTGGTTCATGAACCATGCTTTAAACAGCGAGAATCTGGGACTTCCCTGGTTGTCCAGTGGTTAGGGCTACATGCTTCCACTGCAGGGGGCACAGGTTTGATCCTTGCTCAGGGAACTAAGATCCTGTATGCCGTGCAGTGTGGCCAAAAATAAATAAATAAATAAATATTAAACAGTAAGAATCTGAGAATAAAAGAAGAGAGATGAGAAGAAGTACAATGCTGTACACTAAGTTTGCATTTCCAGCAATATAAAGCTCAAATTCCCCATCTTAATATTTAGATTACTTTAAAGTGGTCCTGCTCTACCTTTCTAGCCTTTAATTCTTGTATTTTATATAAATCCTTTGAACAATCAACAAATTACTCAGTGGTCCCGCAGAGGACACTTGGCAATGTTGAGAGACATTCTAACTTGTTGAAACTTAAGGAACTGCTACTAGCATCTAGTGCGTAGAGGTCATGGATACTGCTGAACAGTCTACAATGCACAGGACAGCTCATCACAAGAATTCTAGCCCAAAAGTTCAACAATGCCAATTCTGAAGAAACTCTGCCCTAATATATGCTGTTTTCTGCCTCCCTGCGTTGGCTCATTCTCCTCCCTATACTTCTTTCCTTTTTGCCTACCTAAAACCTATCCACCATTCAAGGACTGGCTCAACTACTTTTCTACATAACATTTCTAAACTACAGAGTTTATTTATCCATTCCTATACCCTACTTAAATAACATTTAGTGTATTACTGCTACATACCAGAAACTCTTACAGGCTTTAGGGATATAAAGTTAAATTTTAAAGTGCACGGTTGCAGTCCACCATAAATTTATAGTGAAGAAGACATACAATAAGCATTATGTTAATTGCTACAACACAGATAAGCTCAAGATACAAAGGCAAAAGAGCAAAAAAACCCCATCAAATTGCAGAGGGGTAGATATTTCAAGAATGGCTTCCAAAAGGATGTGGTTTGGGGCTTCCCTGGTGGCACAGTGGTTAAGAATCCACCTGCCAATGCAGGGGACACGGGTTCAAGCTCTGGCCCAGGAAGATCCCACATGCCACGAAGCAACTAAGCCCGTGCGCCACAACTACTGAGCCTCCACTCTAGAGCCCGCGTGCCACAACTACTGAGCCTGCATGCCTAGAGCCCATGCTCCACAACAGGAGAAGCCACCGCAATGAGAAGCCCGCGTACCACAACGAAGAGTAGCCCCCGCTCGCCACAACTAGAGAAAGCCCGGGTGCAGCAACGAAGACCCAAGGCAGCCAAAAATAAATAAAATAAATTTATTTTAAAAAAAAAAAAGGATGTGGTTTGATGAGTAGTAGTTAAATAGAAGAATCTAGAAGAAAGAGACAGGAGGAAAAAGGTGGCAATTCAGGCATAAGAAAACTACACATGTAAAAATATAGGTGTTAATGAAGTGTAAATAGTTAATTATGATTATAAAATTTGGGTTGCTGGGAGAAGTAGAGCAAGGAGTGGAATAGATGAAGTTAGAGAAGAAGACCCAGCTAAAAGCGTGACTAGTCTTATACTACCAACAGTCGAGTTTTAAACCACTGAGTATTGTGTTAATTTAAGGGGAATTACTAAAATTTAAAGCAAAAAGTCTTATTCACGAGTTCTCTCTTCTACATGCGAACTATTTATCTATTTTTTCTTGACACTGAATTTTTCTGTGACTTTTTTTACCCCAATGGCTTGCACTTGATTTTTCAGATATTTATGCCCTGCCTTCCAATCAAAACAGGTCTCAAAGGTATCAATTTTGTAAACATAAGTTATATTTTTCCCACAGCTCCTAGGGCAGGCTCTTAAACATTAAAGTCTTCAAATATTTAATGTTATTTCTATTTTTAAATAGTATTTCTCAACATGAAAAAATATATAACATATTTGGACAAAATTTCTTTCCTGCACATCAGTGACCCTGAAATCATGCCATTAAATATTAGAGGCTGTGTAGTTATTTGGTTCTCTGGAAGCAGACACTGAGATCAAATGAGGAGTACAAAAGGCTTATTAGGGAACAACATCTGGGAGAAAAGTGAAGAAGGACTGAGTAGGGAAAGCTATCAGCAGACCTTACAAAGTCCCTGACAGGCAAACAGGCAGATTCATAGCAAAGACCACCCATTAAAGGAGTTCCACTCTGGGTGGAAATGGCTACAGTTGCTTTTACTCCTTAATCCTCCTTCTAGTATTATAAAAGTACTCACCAGCTATTCCAAATTGGTTTACCTTTCACTGCAGGTGACTATTTTAATGCTAATAAGCTCTTCCTAAATTCTGCTATAAACTTTAATAGTTTTCAGATAGGAAAAGGCAGAAGATCTTTCAGTGCAAGCAACAGACCAAGATTCAAATAGCTATGCAAATCCGCAACAGCAGAAATAAAATCTGATTTGAAAAACAAACATGAGATGTCAATGGCTCTAAGACCACAGTCACTTAAAAAATGGAAAAGCTTATTTAAAGATGGTAATTTAAAGGTTGAAAATTTGAGGGGAAATAATGAAAATAAATGTCAAAGAATCTCAGCACTTAGTATTATAAATAAAAAACAATCTTTCATGAAGAAAGTAAAAGAGTTATAAATTACACAGCTTTATACAGATACACAGATAGATAGGGACAAGATTTAGTTTAAACTGAGAGTCTAGAATCATAGAATTTTATGACAGAACTTGAAAAAACATATCTGAATTATTTTATTTTAAACCTACATTTATATATAATTTCAATTATTTTAAGTTCTTGAAAATACTTTTACAATAATTCTCACCACACCACCAAAATATGCAATTTAAGTACACCTACCTAATACAGTTACAGTTGTAGAGGACTGAGCATTTCCAAGTGGGAAGGTAACAGCTTTGCATATATATTGTCCAGAATCAGAGAATCCTATGTTATGTAGAGTAATTGTTGCATCATTAAGTGAATAGTTTTTAAACAAGACTCTTCCCTGATATTCTCCTTGAACAGAGAATCCATATTGAGGATGATGAACTGCAACAGTCTGTGCACTTTTGCCATGTATCTTCTCCCATAAAATTTGTGTTATAGTTTCATTTCCTTCAATTAAACACTTCAGCGAAACATTCTTTCCCCATACTGCTGTGACATGTGGCTCCACAATAACTGGTCCAGCTAAGGCACCTAAGGAAAAACAAAAAAGCGTAGTTCTTAAAAATGAAAAAACGTTACATTAACATATTATCAAATTCCCTTCCTTCCTGTTTTCCTCTTCCTTCTTCTCCTTGTGTAAGTACACACACACACACACACACACTGACACTAATGACCGAGTAACAGGAAGGACTGAAAAGAGCTAGATGTTCCCAGGGCTGGATTTAAGACCCAAAGAATGATTCTCAGGTGAATCAAATAATCACCAATATGTGTTCCAGTGGAAAAGCACTAGATTGGGCCAAGAGTAAGCTTAAGAGCAGGTCCTTCCCCAGTCAAGCCACCAGGTAAGGTCCCAGCCCTAGCTGACACCCTGACTGCAGCCTTGTGAGAGACTCTGAAACAAAGGACCCAGCTGATCTATGCCTAGATTCCTGACCCAAAGAAACTGAGAGGTGATAAATATATGCTGTTTTAATACTATTAAATTTTAGGGTATTTTGTTACTCAGCAACAGATAATTAACACATTTAGGATCTGTCAAACCAAATATAATACCAAAGTTTCTTCCTTTGGAGAGTTCCTCTACCAAAAATCTGTATAAAAGACTTCATTAAAGATAGACCAATTGCCAGAAAACATGAATTCAAAAAACACATATAAATGTGAAATTAAGTTTTTCTATCTCACAGATGAAAAAAAACTATTCTACAAGCAAAAGTTAAAATAAAATGATACCAAACTTCACTTTTATAATAATGATTTCCTTCCTAAAAGCAATGGATGAAATATAAATCATTTTTAGGAACATAGGACTAATACTCATGAATACTAAACTCAAGCAAGATGATCTTCACTAACAGGTATATTAGAACATATATAACAAATCCTTGGAGAGTTTACAACTTACATACATGTCCTGGCAAAATAAATGCTCAAACTAAAAAGTAAACCAATATAAGCACTTGAATATAGAAACTGTATAAATACCTTTAAAATTTAGAGTTATGTCTAGTTAATATTTTTAAATAAATACAAAAATGCAGAAAAGTATCACTTAAAAAGATAACCAAGAAAAATGTGTTTAAACATATTCAACAGTTCTAAACAACAAAACCTTTACACAATATTATTTCCACGAATAATATTTTTTCCTTCTTGGGAAGAAAAAAACCATAAATGAGTATATTAGATAGAGACATACATGGATACATACATAGCTAGATAGCTAGATAAGAGGGCAAACTTTACCACCCAAGAGATGATTGAGGATATTACAAAAAAGGACTGACAATTCACACTGACCATACTTAACAGCTATGGCAGAAAAAGGCTTTCTTTTAGCCACTCCACCAAAAAAGTATCAAGTCCAAAAAATGTACCATCATTATGTAATTATGCTTTACATAATATGTAATTATGCTTTCAAGCATAATTACAAAGCTTTTAAAATTTAACCTAAAACATATAAAATATGAAAGTATTCTAATGCATTTTAACAAGCTATTGTAAGCCTAGTACTATACCCAAAACTATGCAAATGAAAGGGCAATTTACAAATATTGAAAATTTCATATAATATTATGAAAGAACACACAGCTCTTTATTTAAAGAAAAAGACACAATGACCAAGTAGGATATTCAAGAATGTAAGGATATTTTTAAACTATTCATCACACTGAAAGGTCACGTAACTTTCTCATCTGATGCCAAAAAGACATTTAATAGAATTCAATATTCATTATCTAATTTTTTAATTAATTAATTTAATTTTTGGCTGCGTTGGATCTTTGTTGCTGCACGCAGGCTTTCTCTAGTTGCGGCAAGCAGGGGCTACGCTTTGTTGTGCTGCACAGGCTTCTCATTGTGGTGGCTTCTCTTGTTGTGGAGCACGGGCTCTAGGCACACGGGCTTCAGTAGTTGTGGCACACAGACTCAGTAGTTGTGGCTCACGGGCTCTAGAGTGCAGGCTCAGTACTTGTGGCGCACGGGCTTAGTTGCTCCACAGCATGTGGGATCTTCCCAGACCAGGACTCGAACTTGTGTCCCCTGCATTGGCAGGTGGATTTTTAACCACTGTGCCACCAGGGAAGCCCTCATTATCTGATTTTTAAAAAATAAGTAACAACTGAGAAAAGGAGTCTTAATAATAAAGTAGATTTTTCTCAAATCAATGGCCATCACAATGCTAAAATTTAAAAGGGGGCATGGTTATTAATGAAAGACCAAGACAAGATGGTGCACTGTCATCATCATCATTCAACTTAGACTAGAAATTCCCATTCAATGAGACAAGAAAAGGAAAGAAGGAAGAATAAGAATAATAAAGGAAAAGACAAAATTATTATTTGAAAAACCTATTACTAGAAAAACCTAAGAAGGCCAAGTAAAGTGCTATTAGGACAAATAATGTGGTTGCTTGCAAACCATGCAAACTGTATACAAAATGTATATATTCATCATGCCATAACAAGTGATAACCTTTACAAACTTACTGTAGAAAAAGTCAATATTTGCAAAATATTAACATTTAAAACACCCATGAATAATGTTGTAAAGAATCTAGAAACCTGAGACATTAACTTGAGTAAATGGAAGATATGTTCCTGAGAAGAAAGACGTAATACCTACTACTTAGACAGCAAATCTCTCCATGTTAGCACACAAATTCAATGCAACTTCAGTAAAAACCATGACAAAACTTATTGAAACTAGAATAGGGACACTATGTTTAAAAAAAAAACCCACAACAGCACAGTAAAGGGGAGAAAGAATACTAAAGTAAAAATAATAAAAACCTTAATGTCTTAAAACAATTCAAAGTACACAAACAGATCAACATATAGAATGGCATACAATATGTAATATGTTGTACAAGTGGGGAAATAATGAATTAGTCAAGACATGATGAAAGGACAAGAGCTAATATTTGGAAATAGATCTACCCCTGCTTTACTAAACACACACACGCACACACACACACACAAATCCAGATGGACTGAAGATATAAATGTAAAAAAATGAGCCACATATTCCATATATACTGACAATTTTTTATATACTCTGGAAGATAAACATTAGTTACTCTAAGGAGGGACACTACTAAGGATTAAAGAAAGAACTTTTAGTTTTTACTTTGTGTTCTTCTTTGATGTCAGAAACACAGTAAATAATGTTCAAAATAAAAGCAAATAAAAAATACAGAATCATCTTCCTCAGGTGGAAGCAGAAAAAAGATAAAAGAAGTATTATGGACTGAATGTTTGTGTTCCTCCAAAATGTATATATTGAATACCTAACTGGTGGTGGGGTCTTTTTGTGGTAATTAGGTTATATGAGGGCAGGGCCCACAGGCTGGCATTAGTGTCCTCATAAGAAAAGGAAGAGAGAGTAAAGCTCTCTCTCCCTCTCTGTGAGGACAAAGCAAGAAGGCGGATGTCTACAAGTCAGGAAAGGGTCCTCAACACCCTCTGCTTGCACCTTGATCTTGAATTTCTCAAACTCACAGAACTATAAAAAATAAATGCCAGATGTTTAAGCCAACCAGTCTATAGTGTTTTGTTATAGCAATCCCACCTTACTAAGACATTAAGTATCAGAATTAACTTGAAGGGACAGTGCTTATGATATCTCCTTACAACTTAAGAATAACAGCTTATGGGGTAGCAATACTTTTATCAGGCAGAACAGACTTTAAAACAAAATCCAGAGCAAAAGACAAAGGAGGACATCATATAATGATAAAGGGATCAATCCAAGAAGCAGAGGTAACATTTGTAAACATATATGCACCTAATATAGGAGCACCTAATAGGAGCACCTAAATATATAAAGCAAATAATAATAGACACAAAGGAAAAAACTGACAAAATATGGTAACAGTATGGGATTATAATACCCTACTTACATCAATGAATAGATCATCCAGACAGAAAACCAATAAGGAAACAGTGGTCTTAAATGACATATTAGACCAGATGGACTTAATAGATATCTACAGAATACATATCTCATCCCAATACAGAATACACATTCTTTTCAAGTGCACATGGAACTTTCTCCAGGAAAAAACACATGCTAGGCCACAAAAAGGTCTCAGTAAATTTAACAGATTGAAATTATATCAAGCATCCTTTCTGACCACAATGGTATGAAACTAGAAATTAATTACAAAAAGAAAAATGGAAAAAATACAAACACGTGGAGACTGAACATGCTACCAGAAACAAATCACAAAAAAGAACACCACAATGTGTCCATGAACAAATCAAAGAGGAAATCAAAAAATATCTTGAGACAAGTGAAAACAGAAACAAAACTTTCCAAAATCCATGGGACACAGTAAAAGCAGTTCCAAGAGAAGATACAAGCCAACCTCAAGAAACAAGAAAAGTCTCAAACAACCTAACTTTCCATCTAACAGAACTAAAAAAGAAGACAAAGCCCAAAGGTAGCTAGTAGAAGGAGGAAAATAATAAAGATCAGAGCAGAAATAAATAAAATAGAGACCGAAAAAAAAAACCCAAAAAAAACCCACCAACAGAAAAGACCAATGAAACCAAGAGCTGGGTTTTTGAACAGAGAAACAAAACTTATAAACCTTTAGTCACAATCTTCCAGAAAAAGAGAGCCCAAATAAAATTAGAAACAAAAGAAAAGTTACAGCCAACATCACAGAAGTACAACAAACAATCATAATACCACAGTTATACACCAACAAATTGAACAACCCCCCAAAAATGGATAAATTCCTAGACATTGCAATCTTCTAAGACCGAATCAGGAACAAATAAATAGAAAATATGGACAAACCAATTACGAGTAATGAAATTGAATCAGTAATCAAAAAACTCCAAAAAAACTAAAGCCCAGGACCAGACAGCTTCACAGGGCAATTCTACCAAACATTTAAAGAGTCAGTACCTATCCTTCTCAAACTATTCCAAAAAGCTAAAGAGCAGAGAACACTCTGAAACTCATTCTGCAAGGCCAGCTTTACCCTCATACCAAAATCAGAAAAAGACACGACAAAAAAAGAAAACTGCAGACCAGTATCTCTGATGAACACAGATGCAAAAATCCTCAACAAAATATTAGCAAACAGAATTCAACAACACATAAAAAGGACCATACATCATGATCAAGCAGTATTTCAGGATGCAAGGATGGTCCAATATCTGCAAATCAATCAATGTGATACACCACATTAACAAAGTGAAGGGTAAGAAAAGCACATGATCATCTCAACAGATGCAAAAAAAAAAAAAAGCATTTAACATCTATTTACGATAAACTCTCAACAAATTTGGTAAAGAGGGAACATACCTAAACATAATAAAGGACATTTACGACAAACCCACAGCTAATATCATACTCAATGGTAAAAAGCTAAAAGCTTTTCCTTTAAGATCAGGGACAAAACAAGCATGCACACTCTTGCCACTTCTATTTAACATAATATTGAAAGTCCTAGCCACAGCAATCACACAAGAAGAAGAAATAAAGGCATTCCATTTGGAAAGGGATAAGGAAAACTGTCATTGCAGATGGCATGCTACTATATATAGAAAACACTGAAGTCTCCACCAAAAAAAATTAGAAATAATAGATTCAGTGAAGTTGCACGTTACATAATCAATATACAAAAACTGGCAGATTTCTATACACAATGATAAACTATCAGAAATAGAAATTAAGAAAACAATTCCATTTACAATTGCACCAAAAAGAATAAACACCAGCAGTGCAAGAGTGTTCCCTTTTCTCCACACCCTCTCCAGCATTTATTGTTTCTAGATTTTTTGATGATGGCCATTCTGACTGGTGTGATAATTGATACAGCCACTATGGAGAACAGTATGGAGGTTCCTTAAAAAACTACAAATAGAACTACCATACGACCCAGCAATCCCACTACTGGGCATATACCCTGAGAAAACCGTAATTCAAAAAGAGTCATGTACCAAAATGTTCATTGCAGCTCTATTTACAATAGCCAGGAGATGGAAGCAACCTAAGTGTCCATCATCGGATGAATGGATAAAGAAGATGTGGCACATATATACAATGGAATATTACTCAGCCATAAAAAGAAATGAAATTGAGTTATGTGTAGTGAGGTGGATGGACATAGAGTCTGTCATACAGAGTGAAGTAAATCATAAAGAGAAAAACAAATACTGTATGCTAACACATATATATGGAATCTAAGAAAAAAAAAAAAGGTCATGAAGAACCTAGGGGTAAGACCGGAATGGAGACGCAGACCCACTAGAAAATAGACTTGAGGATGTGGGGAGGGGGAAGGGTAGGCTGTGATAAAGTGAGAGAGTGGCATGGACGTATATACACTACCAAACATAGAATAGATAGCTAGTGGGAAGCAGCCGCATAGCACAGGGAGATCACCTCGGTGCTTTGTGACCACCTAGGGCGGTGGGATAGGGAGGGTGGGAGGGAGGGAGATGCAAGAGGGAAGAGATATGGGAACATGTGTATATGTATAACTGATTCACTTTGTTATAAAGCAGAAACTAACACACCATTGTAAAGCAATTATACTCCAATAAAGATGTTAAAAAAAAGAATATTGTATAGGCAGTTTTATATCTTTATCCAATAAAATGATTCAGAAGTTTCAAAAACAAAAGAATAAAACACCTAGGAATAAATTTAACCAAGGACAGGAATTCCCTGGCAGTCCAGTGGTTAGAGCTACCAAGGGCCCGGATTCGATCTCTGGTCAGGGAACTAAGATCCCACAAGCTGCATGGTGTGGCCATAAAATTAAAAAATTAATTTAACCAAGAAGGTGAAGACCTGTACGTTGAAAGCTATAAGACACTGATAAAAGAAATTTAAAAAGACGCAAATAAATGGAAAGATATCCCATGTTCATGGATTGTTAAAATACCCATACTACCCAAAGCAATCTATAGGCTCAATACAATTTCTATCAAAATTCCAGTGGCATATTTCACAGAACTAGAATAAATAATCTTAAAATTCGTATGGAACCACAAAAGAACCCTAACAGCCTAAGCAATTAAAAAAAAAAAGCTGGAGGTATCACACTCCTTGACTTCCGACTATACTACAAAGCCACAATAATCAGAACACTATGGTATTGGTATAAAAACAGACACATGACCAATGGAACAGAATAGAGAACCCAGAAACAAACCCACACACAAAAACTCAAAATGGATTAAAGACCCAAATGCAAGACCTGAAAACATAAAACTCCTATAAGAGAGCATAGGCAATACATTCTCTGAAATTAGTCTTAGCAATATTTTTTTGGATCTGTCTCCTCAGGCAAGGGAAACAAAAGCAAAAATAAACAAATGGGACCCAATCAAACTTAAACACTTTTTCACAGTGAAAGAAACTAACAAAACGAAAAGACAACCTACTGAATGGGGAAAGATATTTGAAAATGGTATGTCCAATAAGGGATTACTATCCAAACTAAACCAAGAACTCATACAACTCAATATCAAAAAACTAAACAACCCAATTAAAACATGGGCAGAGGACCTGGACAGGCATTTTTCCAAAGAAGAAACAGATGGCCCACAAGTACAAGAAAAGATGGTCAACATCACTATCATCAAATACAAATGCAAATCAAAACCACAATGAGATATTACCTCACAACTGAGAATGGCTATCATCCAAAGAAACAAAAAATAACAAGTATTGATGAGGATGTGGAGAAAAAGGAACCCTCATGCACAGCTGGTGGAAATGTAAATTGGTACCGCCACTATGAAAAGCAATATGAAGGTTCCTCAAAATATTAAAAATAGAACTACCATATGATCTAGCAATTCCACTCCTGGGTATTTACCTGAAAAAACAAGAGCACTAATTTGAAAAGATATATGCACGCCAATGTTCAAGCAGTATTATTTACAACAGCCAAAACACAGAAATGACTTAAATATCCATAAAGAAGATGTAATACACACACACACACACACACACACACACACACACACACACACACACACACACAAAATGGACTATTAGTTATAAAAAAGAATAAAACTTTGTCATTTGCGACAAAATAGACCTGGAGGATATTTTGCTTAGTGAAATAAGACAGAGAGACAAATATTATACTGTATGTTTTCTCTTTTATACAGAATCTCTTTATTTGTATCATCATATACAAATGCAAATCAAAACCACAATGAGATATCACCTCACAGATAGAATAAACTAGTGGGAGAGAGGGGAGGGGAGAGAGTTATGAAGCGGGGAGAGAAGGCAAGAGAGATGTGAAGAGGGGCACAACAGGTGAAGGGGTTCAAGAGGTACAAACTACTAGGTACAAAATAAAAAGTTACAAGGATACATGAGCTTCTAATGACCTATCTCCTTGTTTTTCAGTTAGCCACAGTTAGTTTCTGTTGCTTGCAAACAAAAGTGTCTATTACATTTCCAATCCTAGACTAAACCCAAAAGTTAAAAGCCACTTCTGAGTAAGATTTTCCCCCATGGAATCTAAAAACTGTGGAGAGGGCTTCCCTGGTGGTGCAGTGGCTGGGAGTCCGCCTGCCAAGGCAGGGGACACGGGTTCATGCCCCGGTCCAGGATGATCCCGCATGCCGTGGAGCGGCTGGGCCCATGGGCCATGGCCGCTGGGCCTGCGCTTCCGGAGCCTGTGCTCCGCAGGGGGAGAGGCCACAACAGTGAGAGGCCCACGTACCGCAAAAAAAAAAAAGTGGAGAAACAGATTTTCCTTTGTGGTTCTTAGACCAAGGTCAATATTAGAATGCCTCACTACTCAAGAGCTCCCAAACATTGAGCCTCTTCTTCCCCCCACTTTCCCATCTGAAGCTTCACTGGAGCATTTGACTGGAGAGCAAAAGTGTACTGGAGAAACAACTATTTATTACTAAAGATCTAAGTTATTTGAAATATGTTCTTCATTAATGGTGATGTAAAGCCTACAACATAAAGAGGCTAAGAACAGCAAAGAATTGAACCTATCATGTCCGGCAAGACTTTAACTTTGTAATATCCTGGCTACTGCACACTCTAGAAGCCAACGAAAAACATGATAAGATACGATGTCCTGTTTCTGCTCTGTGTGTCTATTTGATATAAATCAAATAAAAAGTTTTGTAGTTAATCAACTGAACTTATTATCCTTTCAAAGAGAAAGAGAGAAAGGATTGCTTTTCCCCTACCTGTGGCTCCCATGAAAACACAAGAACCAAGAATAAACAACTGTTCAGAATTTTCATGTGTATTTGTAAAGTCATTCAGTGAGTATTTAGAGTACCCAGAGGATTCAAGTCATCAGGAAATATATATATATTGATCAAGAAGCTTCTAACAGAAAAAAAAATGTATATAGGACTGATGTAACTTCTACGGATTTTTTCAAAACAAAAACAAACAGAAAGACTTGAGATTCATATTAGAGATCACATTAAAGAAAACTGATTGAAACGGAAGTATGAGTAAAGTGGCAATTGTCCAAGAAATGAGCCAAGAACTAAAAGAAGTCATCACAAATCTATCTCTAATACTATCCTTTTTGATATTTTAATATTATCATTTACTACATATTACTTTTCAACCTACAAGAAATGACAGGCATCTTGGACATTTTAGGTCCCAGGATCTTCCAAGTGTTAGGATCTACAGAATAAGTATATGCAAATAGTATACAAATGAAACATTTATTGATTGTGCTGTGTCCAACTACAAACAACACTTCCAAACATCTCTAAAGTAGGGATCCTTTCAGACTCCTCAAAATTCAGCATAATTTTTTAAAGCAACGACTGAAATACGTATACATTTTCAAGAGACTAGTAAAATCAGAGAATCTAGGTATCCTCAACAATTTCAGCACACTGATTCAGTAATTAGTCTGACTGTTTTAAACTGATAAATGTTTGCCACGTCAACTTCAAATATGTAACAAAAGTCTTTTCAACAATATCCCCAAACAACACTCAAAACAGAGATAAGTGCAGACAGAGTAGAGCCAAGTGACTAATAAAATGTGAAAACTATAAGCTGAAAACTCAAATATTATTAGAGTATGAAAGAATCTCTAACTCTGGGATCATAGGAGATCCTATACTCTAAGGAAAAGCTTGGATCACATATCAAAAATGGTTGAGAGAATCCAGGGCATTAATCTATCAGTATGTATTAAGTACGTACTTTGTTTCCAGACAGTTCTAGGGGCTGGGAATAGTACTGAACAGAGAGATGTCCCTGTCCTTACAGGGTTTACATTCTAATTGGAAAGACAGAATTAACAAGAAAATAAAAAGATACCAGATAGTAAGAACTATGGAGGAAAATAAAGGAAGGTAAAAGGGACGGTTATTACTTTACGAGAGAACCGTAACTTTTTGATCAAAGAGTGATAAAAGAAGGCCTTTTTAAAATAACACTGGAGCAGAGATTTGAAAAAAGTGAAAAAGTGGGAAAAAAGAACCTTTCAGTGTCCCTATAGTGAAGTGAGAGGAAGAATGGCAGGAAATGAGGCCACAGTGGCAGCAGGGGACCAGACTATACATTTGTAGGACTTGGCTTTTATTAATCCTGATAAAATGAAAAACTAGACAGTTTTTAGCAGAAACATGACATATTCTAATTCACCTTTTAAAAGGACTAAACCAAGGATTCCAGTTAAGAATGTATTTTGTTAAAGGAGGAGAGAGAAGATGGGGTCTGGACCATACTAATCAAAGTGGCAGTGTTAAGTAGTGGTCAGATTCTGGATATACTGTATTTTGAAAGCACACCAAATAGGATTTTTGGTGATGGAACCAAATATTGGGTCAAAGATAAACAGAGAAGCCAAAATTACTCCAAAGTTATGGCCTGAATAAGTGGGATGGTGGAGTTGCCATTTACCAAAATGAGAATTAGCAAGTGGAGCATTTTTAAGGGGTAGAGTTCAGAAGTGCAGTTTTCAACTTGTTAAGCTTGTGATACCTATTTCACAACCAAATGGATATATTTATAAGCGGCTGAATACATAAAAGTATGCTGTTCTGGAGAGAGTGATGGACTGAGAATGTAAATTTAGAATAATCAACCTATAAAAAGGTATATAAAGTAATTAGGCTGAATGAAACCACTAAAGAGTATTAACAACACAAAGACTAAGAACCCATGGAGCATTCAAACATTTAAAGGTTTGGAAGTTAAACAGAATTCAAGAAAGACGGCAAAGGGTGGCCAGGGAAGAAAGAAGAGGACCAAGAAGTATCCTGCACAATAAGTTAGCAAGTACCTAGAAAGAGAGTGATCAATTACTCCAAATGCTGTATAGGCCAAAAAAGAGGACTGATAAGTAACTAATGAATTTGGCAACTGTCTTTAGTGAGTGGTGAGAGCACTCAAGCAGCCAAGAAAGCAAAATAAAAGGCATCCAGATTAGGAAAGAATAAAACTGTCTTTACTTGCAGAAAATACAATCATCTGTGTAGACTATCAGATGGAATCTACAAAAAAGCTACTATATCAAGGGTGATTAGCAAGGATGGTAGTAGTCTTATGTAGGACCTAAGATCAATACACAAATATCAATTATATTTCTATGAATTAGCAATGAAAAATTGGGAAGAAATTTTCAACACTGTTGTTTAGCATTAAAAAAAAGATAGGCTAAGGAGAGATCTGACAAAAGCTATGAAAAACTAGTATAGTTAAAAGCTGCAAAATTGGCTGAGAGAAGTTAAAGACCTAAATAAAATAAATGGAAAGGCATACTTGTTCATAGATTAGAAGATTCAATATTTTTTAATTTAATTTATTTTTTTATACAACAGGCTCTTATTAGTCATCCATTTCAAACATATCAGTGTATACATGCCAATTCCAATCTTCCAATTCACCCCACCCCTCAATTTCCCCCCTTGGTGTCCATACATTTGTTCTCTACATCTGTTTCTCTATTTCTGCCCTGCAAACTGGTTCATCTGTACCATTTTTCCAGATTCCACATGTATGCGTTAATATATGATATTTGTTTTTCTCTTTTGGACTTACTTTACTCTGTATAACAGTCTCTAGGTCCATCCACGTCTCTACAAATGACCCAATTTTGTTCCTTTTTATGGCTGAGTAATATTCCATGGTATATGTACCACATCTTCTTTATCCATTCATCTGTCGACGGGCATTTAGGTTGCCTCCACCTGCCTATTGTAAATAGTGCTGCAATGAACATTGGGGTGCATGTGTCTTTTTGAATTATGGTTTTCTCTGGGTATATGCCCAGTAGTGGGATTGCTGGATCATATGGTAATTCTATTTTTAGTTTTCTAAGGAACCTCCATACTGTTCTCCATAGTGGCTGTATCAATTTACATTCCCAACAACAGTGCAAGAGGGTTCCCTTTTCTCCACACCCTCTACAGCATTTGTTGTTTGTAGATTTTCTGATGATGCCCATTCTAACTGCTGTGGGGTGATACCTCATTGTAGTTTTGATTTGCATTTCTCTAATAATTAGTGATGTTGAGCAGCTTTTCATGTGCCTCTTGGCCATCTGTATGTCTTCTTTGGAGAGAGGTCTATTTTGGTCTTCTGCCCATTTCTTGACTGGGTTGTTTCCTTTAATATTGAGCTGCATGAGCTGTTTATATATTTTGGAGATTAATCCTTTGTCCATTGATTCATTTCCAAATATTTTCTCCCATTCTGAGGGTTGGCTTTTTATTTTGTTTATAGTTTCCTTTGCTATGCAAAAGCTTTTAAGTTTCATTAGGTCCCATTTGTTTATTTTTGTTATTTCCATTACTCTAGGAGGTGTATCAAAAAAGATCTTGCTGTGATTTATGTCAAAGAGTGTTTTTCCTATGTTTTCCACTAAGAGCTCTATATTATCTGGCCTTACATTAAGGTTTTAATCCACTTTGAGTTTATTTTTGTGTATGGTGTTAGGGAGTGTTCTAATTTCCTTCTTTTTCATGTAGCTGTCCAGTTTTCCCAGCACCACTTACTGAAGAGACTGTCTTTTCTCCATTGTATATCCTTGCCTCCTTTGTCATAGATTAGTTGACCACAGGTGTGTGGGTTTATCTCTGGGCTTTCAATTTTGTCCCATTGATCTGTATTTCAGTTTCTGTGCCAGTACCATATTGTCTTGATTACTGTAGCTTAGTAGTATAGTCTGAAGTCAGGGAGTCTGATTCCTCCAGCTCCGTTTTTTTCCCCACAAGATTGCTTTGGCTATTCGGGGTCTTCTGTGTCTCCATACAAATTTTAAGATTTTTTGTTCTATTTCTGTAAAAAAATGTGACTGATAATTTCATAGGGATTGCATTGTATCTGTAGATTGCTTTGGGTAGTATAGTCATTTTCACAATTTTAATTCTTCCAAGAACATGGTATATCTCTCCATCTGTTTGTGTCATCTTTGATTTCTTTCATCAGTGTCACAGTTTTCTGAGTACAGGTCTTTTACCTCCATTGGTAGGTTTATTCCTAGGTATTTTATTCTTTTAGTTGCAATGGTGAATGGGATTATTTCCTTAATTTCTCTTTCTGATCATTCGTTGTTAGTGTTTAGGAATGCAAGAGATTTCTGTGCATTAATTTTGTATCCTGCAACTTCATTCCAAATTCACTAATTAGCTCTAGTTGTTTTCTGGTGGCATCTTTAGGATTCTCTATGTATAGTATCATGTCATGTGCAAACAGTTGACAGTTTTACTTCTTTTCCTCTTTGTATTCCTTTTATTTCTTTTTCTTCTGATTGCTGTGGCTAGGACTTCCAAAACTATGTTGAATAATAGTGGCGAGAGTGGATATCCTTGTCTTGTTACTGATCTTAGAGGAAATGCTTTCAGTTTTTCACCATTGAGAATGATGTTTGCTGTGGGTATGTCACACGTCCTTTATTATCTTGACATAGGTTCCCTCTATGCCCAATTTCTGGAGACTTTTTATCATAAATGGGTGTTGAATTTTGTCAAAAGCTTTTTCAGCATCTATTGAAATGATCATATGGTTTTTACTCTTCAATTTGTTATGTTAATATGGTGTATCACATTGATTGATTTGTGTATATTGAAGAATCCTTGCATCTCTGGGATAAATCCCACTTGATGATAGTGTATAATACTTTTAATGTGTTGTTGGATTCTGTTTGCTAGTATTTTGTTGAGGATTTTTGCATCTATAGTCATCAGTGATACTGATATGTAATTTTCTTTATTGTAGTATCTTTGTCTGGTTTTGGTATCAGGGTGATGGTGGCCTCGTAGAATGAGTATGGGAGTGTTCCTTCCTGTACAATATTTTGGAAGAGTTTGAGAAGGATGGGTTTTAGCTCTTCTCAAATGTTTGATAGAATACACCTGTGAAGCCACCTGGTCCTGGACTTTTGTTTGTTGGAAGATTTTTAATCACAGTTTCAATTTCATTACTTGTGATTGGTCTGTTCATACTTTCTGTTTCTTCCTGGTTCAGTCTTGGAAGGTTATACCTTTCTAAGAATTTGTCTACTTCTTCCAGGTTGTCCACTTTATTGGCATAGAGTTGCTTGTAGTAGTCTCTTAGGTTGCTTTGTATTTCTGCGGTATCTATAGTAACTTCTGCTTTTTCATTTCTAATTTTATTAATTTGAGTCCTCTCCCTCTTTTTCTTGATGAGTCTGGCTAATGGTTTATCAATTTTGTTCATCATCTCGAAGAACCAGCTTTTAGTTTTATTATCTTTGCTATTGTTTTCTTTGTTTCTATTTCATTTATTTCTGCTCTGATCGTTATGATTTCTTTCCTTCTGCCAACCTTGGGGTTTTTTCTTCTTTCTCTAGTTCCTTTAGGTATAAGGCTAGATTGTTTATTTGAGATTTTTCTTAGTTTCTTGAGGTAGGCTTGTATAGCTATAAACTTCCCTCTTAGAACTGCTTCTGCTGCATCCCATAGGTCTTGGATTGTTGTGTTTTCATTGTCATTTGTCTCTAGGTATTTTTTTGATTTCCTCTTTGATTTCTTCAGTGATCTCTTGGTTATTTAGTAACGTATTGTTTAGCGTCCATGTGTTTGTTTTTTCCCTATAATACATTTCTTTCTCTTTTTTTTTGCACCTCTTTTTTTTTTTTTACATCTTTATTGGAGTATAATTGCTTTACAATGGTGTGTTAGTTTCTGCTTTATAGCAAAGTGAATCAATTATACATATACATATGTTCCCATATCTCTTCCCTCTTGTGTCTCCCTCCCACCCACCCTCCCTATTCCACCCCTCCAGGCGGTC
Source organism: Stenella coeruleoalba (assembly GCF_951394435.1). NCBI lineage: Eukaryota > Metazoa > Chordata > Mammalia > Artiodactyla > Delphinidae > Stenella > Stenella coeruleoalba. Next base: position 87,123,295 of record NC_137150.1, read on the forward strand.
ACAAAGCACATTTCTCATCTCATAGCATTGTGGTTAGAAAAGATGGTTGATATGATTTCAATTTTCTTAAATTTACTGAGGCTTGATTTGTGATTCAAGATGTGATCTATCCTGGAGAATGTTCCATGCACACTTGAGAAGAACGTATAATATGCTGGTTTTGGATGGAATGTCCTATAAATATCAATTAAATCTATCTGTCCTATTGTGTCATTTAAAGCTTCTGTTTCTTTATTTAAATTTTGGATGATCTGTCTGTTGGTGTAAGTGAAGTGTTAAAGTCCCCCACTATTATTGTGTTACTGTCGATTTCCTCTTTTATAGCTGCTAGCAGTTGCCTTATGTATTGAGGTGCGCCTATGTTGGGTGCATATATATTTATAATTGTTACCTCTTCTTCTTGGATTGATCCCTTGATCATTATGTAGTGTCCTTCCTTGTCTCTTGTAACATTAAAGTCTATTTTATCTGATACGAGTATAGCTACTCCAGCTTTCTTTTGATTTCTATTTGCATGGAATATCTTTTTCCATCTCCTCACTTTCAGTCTGTATGTGTCCCTAGGTCTGAAGTGGGTCTCTTGTAGACAGCATATATATGGGTCTTGTTATTGTATCCATTCAGCGAGCCTGTATCTTTTGGTTGGAGCATTTAATCCATTCACGTTTAAGGTAATTATTGATATGTATGTTCCTATGACCATTTTCTTAATTGTTTTCGGTTTGTTTTTATAGGTCCTTTTCTTCTCTTGTGCTTCCCAGTTACAGAAGTTCCTTTAGCATTTGTTGTAGAGCTGGTTTGGTGGTGCTGAATTCTCTTAGCTTTTGCTTGTCTGTAAAGCTTTTGATTTCTCCATCAAATCTGAATGAGATCCTTGCCGGGTAGAGTAATCTTGGTTGTACGTTCTTCCCTTTCATCACTGTAAGTATATCATGCCACTCCCTTCTGGCTTGTAGAGATTCTGCTGAGAAATCAGCTGTTAACCTTATGGGAGTTACCCTGTATGATATTTGTCATTCTTCCCTTGTTGCTTTCAATAATTTTTCTTTGTCTTTAATTTTTGTCAATTTGATTACTATGTGTCTCAGCGTGTTTCTCCTTGAGTTTATCCTGCCTGTGACTCTCTGTGCTTCCTGGACCTGGGTGGCTATTTCTTTTCCCATGTTAGGGAAGCTTTCCACTATAATGTATTCAAATATTTTCTCAGGTCCTCTCTCTCTCTTCTCCTTCTGGGAACCGTACATAATGTGAATGTTGGTGCAATTAATTTTGTCCCAGAGGTCTCTCAGGCTGTCTTCATTTCTTTTCATTCTTTTTTGCTTTATTCTGTTCCATGGCACTGAATTTCACCATTCTGTCTTCCAAGTCACTTATCCGTTCTTCTGCCTCAGTTATTCTGCTACTGATTCCTTCTAGTGTAGTTTTCATTTCAGTTATTGTTCTGTTCACCTGTTTGTTTGTTCTTTAATTTTTGTAGGTGTTCGTTTTTTAATTCTTCTAGGTCTTTGTTAAACATTTCTTGCATCTTCTCCATCTTTTCCTCCATTCTTTTCACTATCATTATCTTCACTATCATCTTATCTTCTCTATCATTATCTTCACTATCATTATTCTGAATTCTTTTTCTGGAAGGTTACCTACCTCCACTTTGTTTAGTTGTTTTTCTCAGGTTTTATCTTGTTCTTTCATCTGGTACATAGTCCTCCGCCTTTTCATTTTGTCTATCTTTCTGTGAATGTGGGTTTTGTTCCACAGGATGCAGGACTGTAGTTCTTCCTGCTTCTGCTTTCTGCCCTCTGGTGGATGAGGGTATCTAAGAGGCCTGTGCAAGCTTCTTGATGGGAGGGACTTGTGGTGGGTAGAGCTGGGTGTTGCTCTGGTGGGCAGAGCTCAGTAAAACTTTAATCCACTTGTCTGCTGATGGGTGGGGCTGGGTTCCCTCCTTGTTGGTTGTTTGGCCTGAGGCGCCCCAGCACTACAGCCTATCTGGGCTCTTTGGTGGGGCTAATGGTGGACTCTGGGACGGCTCATGCCAAGGAGTACTCCCTGAAGTGGGCACTCCAGTGCTGGGGTGCCTAACGAAGGCACCCCAGCACTGGAGCCTACCCAGCTCTTTGGCTAATGGTGGACTCTGGAACGGTTCACACCAAGGAGTACTTTCCAGAACTTCTGCTGCCAGTGTCCCTGACCCCACGGTGAGCCATGGCCACCCCCTGCCTCTGCAAGAGACCCGCCAACAGTAGCATGTTCAGTCTTCCAAGGGGCCAGTGCTCCTTCCCCTGGGTCCTGATGCACACACTACTTTGTGTGTGCCCTCCAAGAGTGGAGTCTCTGTTTCCCCCACTCCTGTCGAAGTTGTGCAATCAAATCACGCTAGCCTTCAAAATCTGATTCTCTAGGAATTCCTCCTCCCGTTGCCAGACCACTAGTTGGGAAGCCTGACGTGGGGCTCAGAACCTTCACTCCAGTGGTTGGATATCTGTGGTACAAGTGTTCTCTAGTTTGTAAGTCATCCACCCAGCAGTTGGGATTTGATTTTATTGTGATTGCACCCTTCCTACCATCTCATTGCAGCTTCTCCTTTGTCTCTGGATGTGGGGTATATTTTTTGGTGAGTTCCAGTGTTTTCCTGTCGATGACTATTCAGCAGTTAGTGGTGATTCCGTTGCTCTTGTAAGAGGGAGTGCTCAGTATATTTAAAACATTAATTCTCTGTAAATTGATCTATAGATTCAACACAATCCCAATCAAAATCCAATCAACCTTTTTATAAAAACTGACAAGCTACTGCTAAAATTAATATGGAAATACAAATGTAAATTTTTGTGACCTTAGCTTGGCAAATATTTTCTTAGATATGTTATCAAAAGCACAATCAGTGGATTTCATAAAATTTACAATTTTCTGTTCTTCAAAAGACACTTCTTAAGACAAGCCACTTACTGCGAAAATGTCTTTTGCAAATCAAATCTGATAAAGGATTTATAGGTGATAAAGCACTTGAATTCAAAATACATAAAGAATTATCAAAACTCCATAAATACAAAGCAGGTCAATAAAAATGGGCAAAAGATTGTAACAGACACATCACTAAATAGCACGTGAAAAGATGCTCAACATCATCTGGGAAATGCAAATTAAAGCCACAATAAGACACCACTACATATCTATTAGAGTAGCTAAAATTTAAAAAGATTGATACCACCAAGTGTTGGAGAAAATGTGGAAAAATGAACTCTCCTACATTGCTGGTTGAACTGTAAAATGGTACCTCCTCACTGGAAGATAATTTGGCAGTTTCTTTAACATACAAGCACCATATCATCCACCAACTTCACTCCTTTATTTTTACTCAGTAGGGGGAAAAAAAGCTTGTGCCTATACAAAGACTTGTACACAAATGTTCATAGCAGCTTCATTCTTAGCAGCCAGAAACTGGAACCAACCCAAATGTCCATCAACAGGTGAATGAATAAACAAATTGTGGTATACCTGTACAATGAAATACTACTCAGCAATAAAAAGGAATACTCAAGTAGGAAGGAATCTTCTTCAACTTGATAAAGAACATTTATTTAAAAAACCTGCAGCTAACACCATACTTAATGGTGAGAAACTAGAAGCTTTCACCATAAGATCGGGAACAAGTCAAGGATGTTCCCACTGTTGTACCTTTTCAACATCATACTGGTGCAATAAGAATAGGAAATAAATAATATACTGATTAGAAAAGAAGAAATAAAACATTGTTCACAAATCACATGATCATCTATGTAGAAAATCAGAAAGAATCAACAAAATAACTCCTCAAACTAATAAGCAATTATAGCAAGCTTGTAGGATACAACTGCTTTCCTATAATATTAATGATAAACAAATAGAATTTGAAATTAAAAACACAGTATCATTTACATTAGCACCCAAAAAATAAAATATTTAGGTATAAATCTAACAAAATATGTACCAGATCTATATAAGGAAAACTAAAGAACTAAATAAATGTGGAATATTCCATGGAATATTCCATAAAATACTGAATCAATTTTGTCAAGATGTCAGTTCTTCCCATCTTGATCTATAGATTCAACATGATCCTTGCTCCCAACAAATTGCTTTGTGGATATTGACAAACTGATTCTAAACGTATACGGAAAAACAGAAGATACAGAATAGCCAACACAATACTGACAGAAAAGAACAAGGTCAGAACACATGCCATATGACTTCAAGACTGACTATAAAGATATAGTAATCAAGACAGTGACATATGACTTGAGGACTGACTATAAAGATATAGTAATCAAGACAGTGACACTGGTGATAGAACAGAGACCCCAGAAATAGATTAATTTTACTATAGTCAATTGATCTCTAAAAGAAACAAAGGCAATGTAATGGAGCAAAGAGAGTCTTTTCAACAAGTAGTGCTGGAACAACTGGACATCCACAAATATAAATCAAGACACAGAATTTACATCCTTCATAAAAATTAACTAAAAATGGATTGCAGACCTCAATGTAAAACACAAAACAGAAAACCCCTAGCCTATAACATATGAAAAAATCTAGATGACCTTGGGTATGGTGATGACATTTTAGATACAACATCAAAGACATGTTCCATAAATGAAATATCGATAAGCTGGCCATCATCAACATTGAAAACTTCTGCTCTGCAAAAGACATAATCAAGAAAGTGAGAAGACAAGCCACAGACTAGGAGAAAATGTTTGCAAAATACATATGTAATAAAGGACTATTAACCAAAATACACAAAGAACTTTTAAAACTCAGCAAGAAAACAAACAACTCAATTCAAAAACGACCAAAGACCTTAACAAACACCTTACCAAGGAAGATATACAGATGGCAAATAAGTATATGAAAAGATGCTTAACATCATATCATTAAGGAATTGCAAATTACAATAATGAGATATCATTACACACCTATGAGAATGGCCAAAATCCAAACACTGACAACAACAAATGCTAACAAAGTTGTGGAGCAACAGGAACTCCCATTCATTGCTGGTTGGAATGAAAAATGGTACAGCCACTTTGGAAGACAGTTTGGTGGTTTCTTACAAAATGAAATATACTCTTACCATGTAATCCAGAAACTGTGCTCCCTGGTATTTACCCAAATGAGTAGAAAACTTACGCTCACACAGAAACTTGCACATGGGTGTTTACAGAGCTTTATTCATAATTGCCAAAACACACAAGCAACCAAGTTGTCCTTTAGTAGGAGAATGGATAACTAAATTGTGGTACATCCAGACAATGAAGTACTATTCAGTGCTAAAATGAAATGAGCTACCAAGCCACAAAAAGACACGGAGACACCTTAAATGCATATTGTTAAATTTAAAAGCCAATCTGCAAAGGATACATATTAAATGATTCCAACTGTATGATATTCTGGAAAAGGTAAAACTATGAAGACACTAAAAAGATCAGTGGTTGCCTGGGGTTAGAGGGGATAGAGAAATGAACAGGTGAAACACAGAATTTTTAGGGCAGTGAAACTATCCTGGCATACTATCATGGTAGATACATGTCATTATACAATTACCAAAACCCACAGAATGTACATTACTAAGCGTGAACCCTAATATAAACTACAGCCTTTGGGTTATGTCAGTGCAGGTTCACTGACTGTAACAAGTACACCACTCTGGTACGAGATGTTGCAGGGAGGAAGGGGAGACACACATGGACCAAGGGGGATACAGAAACTGTACAACCTATTCAATTTTGCTATTAAAAAATAAAGTCTTTTAAAAAATTTTAAAAGGAATACTCATACAACCAAATACTACTCAGCAATAAAAGGAAATAAACAGATATATGCAACAATCTGGATGAATTTCAAAATAATTATGTTGGAAGAAGACAGAAAAAGACATACATAGAGTATGTTTCAATTTATATAAAACTCTAGAAATTGCCAACTACTTTATAGTGACAGAAAGCAGATCCGTGCTTACTTGGGGGAAGAGGGTTAGGAAGGGATGAAATGGATGGTTTATAGGGGACACAAAGAAACTTTTGGGCGTGATGGATAACATTCACTATCTTCATTGCAGTGATGACTCAACAGTGTATATACCTTTGTTAAAACTTAACAGGGGAGAAGGCGGAAGATGGCGGAAGAGTAAGACGCGGAGATCACCTTCCTCCCCACAGACACACCAGAAATACATCTACACGTGGAACAACTCCTACAGAACACCTACTGAAGGCTGGCAGAAGACCTCAGACCTCCCAAAAGGCAAGAAACCCCCCACGTACCTGGGTAGGGCAAAAGAAAAAACAGAGACAAAAGAATAGGGACGGCACCTGCACCAGTGGGAGGGAGCTGTGAAGGAGGAAAAGTTTCCACACACTAGGAAGCCCCTTCGCGGGCGGAGACTGCGGGAGGCGGAGGGGGGAGCTTCGAAGCTGCGGAGGAGTGCACAGCAACGGGTGCGGAGGGCAAAGCGGGGAGATTCCCGCCCAGAGGATCGGTGCCGACCGGCACTCACCAGTCCGAGAGGCTTGTCTGCTCACCCGCCGGGGCGGGCGGGGCTGCGAGCTGTGGCCGGAGCGCAGGGAGAGGACTGGGGTTGGCGGCTTGAACATAGCCTGAAGGTGTTAGTGCACCACAGCTAGCCGGGAGGGAGTCCGGGGAAAAGCCTGCACCTGCCGAAGAAGCAGGAGACTTTTCCTTCCCTCTTTGTTTCCTGGGGCGTGAGGAGAGGGGTTTAAGAACGCTGCTTAAAGGAACTCCAGAGACGGGCGCGAGCCGCGGCTAAAAGCGCGAACCCCAGATACAGGCGCGAGCCGCGGTTGAAAGCGCGGACCCCAGAGACGGGCGCAAGCCGCGGCTGAAAGCGCGGAATCCAGAGACGGGCGCGAGCCGCGGCTGAAAGCGCGGAATCCAGACGGGCGCGAGCCGCGGCTGAAAGCGCGGAATCCAGAGACGGGCACGAGCCGCGGCTGAAAGCGCAGAATCCAGAGACGGGCACGAGCCGCGGCTGAAAGCGCGGAATCCAGAGACGGGCGCAAGCCGTGGCTAAAAGCGCGGACCCCAGAGGCGGGCGGGAGACGTTAAGGCTGCTGCTGCCGCCACCGAGGGGCCTGTGTGCGAGCACAGGTCACTCTCCACACCCCTCTTCCGCGGAGCCTGTGCAGCCCGCCACTGCCAGGTTCCCGGGATCCAGGGACAACTTCCCCGGGAGAGCGCACAGCGCGCCTCAGGCTGGTGCAAAGTCACGCCGGCCTTTGCCACCGCAGGCCCGCCCCGCACTCTGTGCCCCTCCGTCCCCGCCGGCCTGAGTGCGCCAGAGCCCCCAGTCAGCGGCTCTTTTAACCCCATCCTGTCTGAGCAAAAAACAGACGCCCTCCAGCGATCTACACGCAGTGGCCAAATCCAAAGCTGAGCCCTGGGAGCTGTGAGAACAAAGAAGAGAAAGGGAAATCTCTCCCAGCAGCCTCAGAAGCAACGGCTTAAAGCTCCAGAATCAACTTGATATACCCTGCATCTGTGGAATACCTGAATAGACAACCAATCATCCCAAATTAAGGAAGTGGACTTTAGGAGCAAGATCTATGATTTTTACCCCTTTCCTCTTTTTGTGAATGTGTATGTGTATGCTTCTGTGTGAGATCTTGTCTGTATAGTCTTGCTTCCACCATTTGTGCTAGGGTTCTATCCGTCCATGTTTCTTTTTAATTTTTTTTCTTAATAATTAATTTTAATAACGTTATTATACTTTACCTTCGTTCTTTCTTTCTTTCTTTCTTTCTTTCCGTCCTTCCTTCCCTCCTTTAGACAACGAATCATCCCAAATTGAGGAGGTGGTCTCTGACAGCAAGATTTAGGATTTTTCCCCATTTACCTCTTTTAGTGAGGGTGTATGTGTATGCTTCTGTGTAAGATTTTGTCTGTATAGCTTTGCTTCCAACATTTGTCCTAAGGTTCTTTCCGTCCCTTTTTTTTTTTTCTAAATAAGAATTTTTTAATTCAATAACTTTATTATACTTTATTTTATTTTTACTGTATCTTCTTTCTTTCTTTTTTCCTTCTTTCCCTCCTTCCTTCCTTCCTCCCTCCCTCCCTCCTTTCTTTCCTTCTTGCCTTCTTTCCTTCTTTGCTTCTTTCTTTCTTCCTTCCTTCCTTCCTACCCTCCTTTCCTTCTTTCCTTCCTCATACTTCTACTAATTCCTTCTACTTTTTCTCCCTTTTATCCTGAGCCGTGTGGATGAAAAGCTTTTGGTGCTCCAGCCAGGAGGCAGGGCTCTGCCTCTGAGGTAGGAGAGCCAACTTCAGGACACTGATCAACAAGAGACCTCCCAGCTCCACATAATATCAAACGGCGAAAATCTCCCAGAGACCTCCATCTTAACACCAGCACCCAGCTTCACTCAACGACCAGCAAGCCACAGTGCTGGAAAACCTATGCCAAACAACTAGCAAAACAGGAACACAACCCCACCCATTAGCAGAGAGGCTGCCTAAAATCATAATAAGGCCACAGATACCCCCAAACACACCACCAGACGTGAACCTGCCCACTAGAGAGACAAGATCCAGCCTCATCCACCACAACACAGGCACTAGTCCCCTCCACCAGGAAGCCTACACAACCCACTGAACCAAACTTAGCCACTGGAGACAGACATCAAAAACAGGAGGAACTACGAACCTGCAGCCTGCAAAAAGGAGACCCCAAACACAGTAAGATAAGCAAAATGAGAAGACAGAAAAACACACAGCAGATAAAGGAGCAAGATAAAAATGCACCAGACCTAACAAATGAAGAGGAAATAGGCAGTCTACCTGAAAGAGAATTCAGAATAATGATAGTAAGGTTGATCCGAAATCTTGGAGATAGAATGGACAGTAGATTGGACAAAATGCAAGAATCAGTTAACAAGGACCTAGAAGAACTAAAAATGAAACAAGCAACGATGAACAACACAATAAATAAAATTAAAAGTACTCTAGATGGGATCAATAGCAGAATAACTGAGGCAGAAGAACGGATAAGTGACCTGGAAGATAAAATAGTGGAAATGACTACTGCAGAGCAGAAAAAAGAAAGAAAAGAAATGAGGACAGTCTCAGAGACAGCTGGGACAACATTAAACGCACCAACATTCGAATTATAGGGGTACCAGAAGAAGAAGAGAAAAAGAAAGGGACTGAGAAAATATTTGAAGAGATTATAGTTGAAAACTTCCCTAATATGGGAAAGGAAATAGTTAATCAAGTCCAGGAAGCACAGAGAGTCCCATACAAGATAAATACAAGGAGAAATACACCAAGACACATATTAATCAAACTGTCAAAAATTAAATACAAAGAAAGCATATTAAAAGCAGCAAGGGAAAAACAACAAATAACACATAAGGGAATCCCCATAAGGTTAACAGCTGATCTCTCAGCAGAAACCCTACAAGCCAGAAGGGAGTGGCAGGACATACTGAAAATGATGAAGGAGAAAAACATGCAGCCAAGACTACTCTACCCAGCAAGGATCTCATTCAGATTTGATGGAGAAATTAAAACCTTTACAGACAAGCAAAAGCTGAGAGAGTTCAGCACCACCAAACCAGCTTTACAACAAATGCTAAAGGATCTTCTCTAGGCAAGAAACACAAGAGAAGGAAAAGACCTATAATAACGAACCCAAAACAATTTAGAAAATGGGAATAGGAACATACATATCGATAATTACCTTAAATGTAAATGGACTAAATGCTCCCACCAAAAGACACAGATTAGCTGAATGGATACAAAAACAAGACCCTTATATATGCTGTCTACAAGAGACCCACTTCAGACCTAGAGACACATACAGACTGAAAGTAAGGGGATGGAAAAAGATATTCCATGCAAATGGAAGCCAAAAGAAAGCTGGAGTAGCAATTCTCATATCAGACAAAATAGACTTTAAAATAAGGACTATTAAAAGAGACAAAGAAGGACACTACATAATGATCAAGGGATCGATCCAAGAAGAAGATATAACAATTGTAAATATTTATGCACCCAACATAGGAGCACCTCAATACATAAGGCAAATACTAACAGCCATAAAAGGGGAAATCAACAGTAACACATTCATAGTAGGGGACTTAAACACCCCACTTTCACCAACGGACAGATCATCCAAAATGAAAATAAATAAGGAAACACAAGCCTTAAATGATACATTAAACAAGATGGACTTAATTGATATTTATAGGACACTCCATCCAAAAACAACAGAATACACATTTTTCTCAAGTGCTCATGGAACATTCTCCAGGATAGATCATATCTTGGGTCACAAATCAAGCCTTGGTAAATTTAAGAAAATTGAAATTGTATCAAGTATCTTTTCTGACCACAATGCCATGAGACTAGATATCAATTACAGGAAAAGATCTGTAAAAAATACAAACACATGGGGGCTAAACAATACACTACTTAATAATGAAGAGATCACTGAAGAAATCAAAGAGGAAATCAAAAAATACCTAGAAACAAATGACAATGGAGACACAATGACCCAAAACCTGTGGGATGCAGCAAAAGCAGTTCTAAGGGGGAAGTTTATAGCAATACAAGCCCACCTTAAGAAGCAAGAAACATCTCGAATAAACAACCTAAACTTGCACCTCAAGCAATTAGAGAAAGAAGAACAAAAAAACCCCAAAGCTAGCAGAAGGAAAGAAATCATAAAAATCAGATCAGAAATAAATGAAAAAGAAATGAAGGAAACAATAGCAAAGATCAATAAAACTAAAAGCTGGTTCTTTGAGAAGATAAACAAAATAGATAAACCACTAGCCAGACTCATCAAGAAAAAAAGGGAGAAGACTCAAATCAATAGAATTAGAAATGAAAAAGGAGAGGTAACAACTGACACTGCAGAGATAAAAGAGATCATGAGAGATTACTACAAGCAACTCTATGCCAATAAAATGGACAATCTGGAAGAAATGGACAAATTCTTAGAAATGCACAACCTGCCAAGACTGAATCAGGAAGAAATAGAAAATATGAACAGACCAATCACACGCACTGAAATTGAAACTGTGATTAAAAATCTTCCAACAAAGAAAAGCCCAGGACCAGATGGCTTCACAGGTGAATTCTATCAAACATTTAGAGAAGAGCTAACACCTATCCTTCTCAAACTCTTCCAAAATAGAGCAGAGGGAGGACCACTCCCAAACTCCTTCTACGAGGCCACCATCACCTTGATACCAAAACCAGACAAGGATGTCACAAAGAAAGAAAACTACAGGCCAATATCACTGATGAACATAGATGCAAAAATCCTCAACAAAATACTAGCAAACAGAATCCAACAGCACATTAAAAGGATCATACACCATTATCAAGTGGGGTTTATTCCAGGAATGCAAGGATTCTTCAATATACGCAAATCTATCAATGTGATAAACCATATTAACAAATTGAAGGAGAAAAACCATATGATCATCTCAATAGATGCAGAGAAAGCTTTTGACAAAATTCAACACCAATTTATGATAAAAACCCTGCAGAAAGTAGGCATAGAGGGAACTTTCCTCAACATAATAAAGGCCATATATGACAAGCCCACAGCAAACATCATCCTCAATGGTGAAAAACTGAAAGCATTTCCACTAAGATCAGGAACAAGACAGGGTTGCCCACTCTCACCACTCTTATTCAACATAGTTTTGGAAGTTTTAGCCACAGCAATCAGAGAAGAAAAGGAAATAAAAGGAATCCAAATCGGAAAAGAAGAAGTAAAGCTGTCACTGTTTGCAGATGACATGATCCTATACATAGAGAACCCTAAAGATGCTACCAGAAAACTACTAGAGCTAATCAATGAATTTGGTAAAGTGGCAGGATACAAAATTAATGCACAGAAATCTCTGGCATTCCTATATACTAATGATGAAAAATCTGAAAGTGAAATCAAGAAAACACTCCCATTTACCACTGCAACAAAAAGAATAAAATATCTAGGAATAAACCTACCTAAGGAGACAAAAGACCTGTATGCAGAAAATTATAAGACACTGATGAAAGAAATTAAAGATGATACAAATAGATGGAGACATATACCATGTTCTTGGATTGGAAGAATCAACATTGTGAAAATGACTCTACTACCCAAAGCAATCTATAGATTCAATGCAATCCCTATCAAACTACCACTGGCATTTTTCACAGAACTAGAACAAAAAATTTCACAATTTGTATGGAAACACAAAAGACCCCGAATAGCCAAAGCAATCTTGAGAACGAAAGAAGGAACTGGAGGAATCAGGTTCCCTGACTTCAGACTATACTACAAAGCTACAGTTATCAAGACGGTATGGTACTGGCACAAAAACAGAAAGATAGATCAATGGAACAGGATAGAAAGCCCAGAGATAAACCCATGCACATATGGACACCTTATCTTTGATAAAGGTGGCAGTAATGTACAATGGAGAAAGGACAGCCTCTTCAATAAGTGGTGCTGGGAAAACTGGACAGGTACATGTAAAAGTATGAGATTAGATCACTCCCTAACACCATACACAAAAATAAGCTCAAAATGGATTAAAGACCTAATGTAAGGCCAGAAACTATCAAACTCTTAGAGGAAAACATAGGCAGAACACTCTATGACATAAATCACAGCAAGATCCTTTCTGACCCACCTCCTAGAGTAATGGAAATAAAAACAAAAATAAACAAATGGGACCTAATGAAACTTCAAAGCTTTTGCACAGCAAAGGAAACCATAAACAAGACCAAAAGACAACCCTCAGAATGGGAGAAAATATTTGCAAATGAAGCAACCGACAAAGGATTAATCTCCAAAATTTACAAGCAGCTCATGCAGCTCAATAACAAGAAAACAAACAACCCAATCCAAAAATGGGCAGAAGACCTAAATAGACATTTCTCCAAAGAAGATATACAGACTGCCAACAAACACATGAAAGAATGCTCAACATCATTAATCATTAGAGAAATGCAAATCGAAACTACAATGAGATATCATCTCACACCAGTCAGAATGGCCATCATCAAAAAATCTAGAAACAATAAATGCTGGAGAGGGTGTGGAGAAAAGGGAACACTCTTGCACTGCTGGTGGGAATGTGAATTGGTTCAGCCACTATGGAGAACTGTATGGAGGTTCCTTAAAAAACTACAAATAGAACTACCATATGACCCAGCAATCCCACTACTGGGCATATACCCTGAGAAAACCAATATTCAAAAAGAGTCATGTACCAAAATGTTCATTGCAGCTCTATTTACAATAGCCCGGAGATGGAAACAACCTAAGTGCCCGTCATCGGATGAATGGATAAAGAAGATGTGGCACATATGTACAATGGAATATTACTCAGCCATAAAAAGAAACGAAATGGAGCTATTTGTAATGAGGTGGATAGACCTAGAGTCTGTCATACAGAGTGAAGTAAGTCAGAAAGAAAAAGACAAATACCGTATGCTAACACATATATATGGAATTTAAGAAAAAAAAATGTCATGAAGAACCTAGGGGTAAAGCAGGAATAAAGACGCAGACCTCCTAGAGAACGGATTTGAGGTTATGGGGAGGGGGAAGGGTGAGCTGTGACAGGGCGAGAGATAGTCATGGGCATATACACACTAACAAACGTAGTAAGGTAGATAGCTAGTGGGAAGCAGCCACATGGCACAGGGATATTGGCTCGGTGCTTTGTGACAGCCTGGAGGGGTGGGATAGGGAGGGTGGGAGGGAGGGAGACGCAACAGGGAAGACATATGGGAACATATGTTTATGTATGACTGATTCACTTTGTTATAAAGCAGAAACTAACACACCATTGTAAAGCAATTATACTCCAATAAAGATGTTAAAAAAAAAAAAAACTTAACAAACTGTACACCTTAAATATGTGAAGCTTATTATATGCCACTTATGCCCAGTAAGGCTGTTTTTATAAAAAAGTGAGAATAGGAGAGGGACTGGAAAACATTTATTATACATGTAACTTTTGTGAGAATCTTTACCATAAGGGCAGAGAAAGAGATCAGACAGCAAGCAGCTCAAGAAAGATGATGGGTCAGGGAGAGTACTTTTTTAATGGGAGATGTTATAGCATATTTTTAAGCTGACTGAAATGACTGAAAAAATCTAAGAGACAAGAGAAGGGACAACTGTTGAGAAGAGGCAGTATGGGACAGGAGTAGAAGAGATACTGTTGGCCCTTCATTGTGCATCAGCTATAGCAGGCAGAGACTACCAGTACAGATAGATAGGTTGGTAGATAATGGTGGTGAAAGTTCTTTTCTGACTACTTCTCTTTTCTCTTTAAAACAGAAAGGATTTCATATGAGATAAGAGGAGGTCCTAGAAGCATAAAAAGAAATAAGGTGTAAAACAATTGTGGGGAAAGAGTAGATAGACTGAAGTAACAGTACCCAAAGTGAGACCCTTTAGATTACCTAAGACCTTTTCTGGTTGTTCATGAAGTCAAAACTATTTTCAGTCATACTAAGATCTTATTTGTCTTTTTCATTCTCATTCTGTCATGAGTATATGGTAGATTTTCCAGAGGCTATAAAACATGATACTCAGCAGGCTGAATGCAGAAGCAGGTATGAAAATCCAGTTGTTGTCAATTAAGATAGACATTAAAGACATTCACAAAATAAGACACAATGCTACTCTTACCACTAAATTTTTTATAGGAAACACCTATTTTTCATAAAAATATGTAATGGGTTTATTATTTTTGAAGGAATTAAAGCATTTTTAAATTTCTCAGTTTTAATTTTTAACCAAATATATATTGACAGATAAAACCCACATTAAGAAAAGCTCACTGTAGTGCTCAATAATTAAAAAACAATCTTTTTTAACATTGATTTATTTTATTTTTTGGCTGCATCAGGTCTTAGTTGAGGCACGTGGGATTTTTCGTTGCAGCGCATGGGCTCTTCATTGCGGCACATGGGCTTCTCTCTAGTAGCGGCACACGGGCTCCAGACAGCGTGGGCTCTGTAGTTTCAGCGAGTGGGCTTAGTTGCCCCTGGCATGTGGGATCTTAGTTCCCCAACCAGGGATCGAACCAGCATCCCCTGCATTGCAAGATGGATTCTTAACCACTGGACCACCAGGGAAGTCCCCTCAATAATTTTTAAGGGCACAAAAACGTTCCAAGACCAAACAGTTTGAGAACCACTAACTAGGAAAATGTATGATTTCAGAGTAGTACCAAGAGCCACTTGTATTTACTAATCTTGAATTACAGTGACATCAATCAGCATTCAGCTGCCTGACTGGAGAAACTAACAAGGCAGAGAGTAAAGATTTCAGCTAGGTTGAGAGTTTCACCAGGCTAGCACAATTAGAAGAGAGATGAGCAAGCAGTTGATGTGCAGGCAAAGAAATGATTTCAGTGGTAGACTACAGACTTGAAACTAGTCAAGAAGGAAATTACGATTAGAGATTACAAAAACCAATGTAGCTAAATAATTACTGGGATTGAAGTATTAAGTAAAGTGAGGCAGAAAATGGGAGACGGTGGGAAAGTCAATCTTTCTGAGACTCAGTTTTCACACCACATCATCAGCTTACAGTTGTGTATTCTTGAAAATTATCAAAGCGCTTTTACATACACCATTTCATCTGACCCCCACACCTCATCACCCCTCCCACACACAAAAAAACCACACTGTGAGGTACATAGGTACCTCATATGACAGATTAAGAATCAAAAGGGTTAAAAGACTTACCACAGGTCATGTAAATAATAAGAATGCCTTTGCTATAGTCCAGAGGATCAGGAAAAGCTTTGCAGGAGGTGGCATTTAAGCTGTGCCTTCGAGGCTAAGATTTTCATTGGCTAGGAAGACGATTCCAGGCTACGCAAAGATCCAGTATGAGGCCAAAATATAAATAAAATAAGACTGAAGGGAAGGCTAAGTCCAAAGTGGGTAAAGGGCAGTAATCAGAAATGACACAGTAGAGAACTAGAACTGAAGTCTTCTAATTATGCTATGGCACAGTGCTTAGCATTTCATAGAACAACTCTGTCCCAGCAGCTAGTCACATGTGGCTATTTAAATTAATTAAAATTAAATAAAATTTAAAATTTCGGTTACACTAGCCATATTTCAAGTGCTCAGCTGCCTCACGTGGCTAGTGACTGTAATACTGAAGACTACAGCTATACAACATTTGCTTCATTGCAGAAAGTTCTAGATGGCACAGTTTTAGAGTGGAATTCAATAAAGGTTAACTTCTAACTACAGGTCTGAGTTTTCTACAAAGCTAAAAAAAATCAGCCCCAAAGAGTTAATTTTTTTAAGGTTTAGATTTCTATAAAAATGATTTATATGTAACCAACACAGGAAGTAACAGGTTCAAGAAACAGCAAACTTCTACTACAGTATTTCCTATACATTAACACTAAAGATAAATTTCATGCCACTGTACATCTTTACCAATCTTTAAGTAGCAATTTCAGCCTTTATAAAATGCTCTTTCTAAAATGCTGTTTCCATCATCTATTCTCAGTCACTACCTTTTAATTTCAAATAAGGAAAATACCTTGATTTAATCAACCCACATAAAGGTTCCCTTTAGTTGAATTCACCTTATGCTTTTAAGTACAGTTCCTTTATATTTTCAGAACAGAAGCACAAAATCTTAGATCAGGAAGAGAATTTATAGGACATCTGATCTAATCTCATTTTACAGAGACTGTGAAGTGATTTGCCCTTATCATATGGCTAGTGGCAAAACACAGACAAGAAGCCTCTTGGCTTTGAAAAGTAATCTTTCCAACTCCATCATGCTGAGCACATTATGAATAAATCCTAAACATTTCACAGAAAGAAAACCTAGAATAGCTATTAATGGAGACAATCAAAAGCTCAGTGACTTTCAAAATAAAAAGTAGAGGGGGGCTGTAGTTCTTAAGTAAGCACTACTTCCACTAGAGGTAAAATGCATGGGAGATGGGTTTTCATAACAATTACTAAGAATCTGCTCTTGCAATTCCCATTTCAAACTGAAATTTTAGCAATTTTTAAACACTAATGAAATTATGAGTTTCAATCACCATTATAAAATGTATTCCCCAAAACACTATAATAATTATATTATCTTAGGCCTTACTGTTATTACAGCAGTAAAAATTTATAATCAACAGTAAACAATTTTCAACCAAGGGAACTGTTTTTTAACCATACTGATGAATTTACTTCTGATCCTTAAATTTACTTTAACCTAATTATAAATGATACATAAAAAGCAGAAGGCCTGTGAACATGTAAATATTCTCAGATAAAGCAGACATTGTAAAGAACTAGTGCTTTAAAGACACTGATGTATTATCAATCCTCATAAATGACAGCCTTCTACAATGATACACCTAAAAATTTATATACACATTTACACAACATAATCAAAAAATCTCAAACTTACCATTTTAAAAGAGGTACCTCTAAACAAGTACATGGAGCTTATGGCTAAGTAGTGTAATACTTTTCAGACCTAAGAATAAGAATTAAAATTGCAAATGGTGGAACAGGATGGAATAAAAAAGCAAGAACTTTGGAGCCAGACTAACCTAGATTTAAGAACACACAGACCTCTAAATTATTACCAGTGTGACCCTGGGTACTTGAGAGCCTGTTTTATCACCTATAAAATGGGACTATTATCACCTAATTAACAAGGTTTCAGTAAAATTTAAAAGAAAAAATTCAAACATGGGAGCATGCACTGACTAAACCAAAAAGAGGATTGCTAGAAAAACTGTTTGAGGTCCAGTTGAAGCTAAAGCCTGATTCTTTAGGGGCACGAATCTGCATGGTTATATGATTTTTTTTTTCTCCCCAAGTCCCACTAGTAGCTGAGAAGTAAGCATAAGAATTTGTACAGCTGAACTGATTTAGAGTGAAGATTTTGCAAGATGTTTCACTTTAAGTGAAAAACACTGGGGCAAGGAATTAGATATTACAAGTCTAGGTTGAAAAAATAAGTGAGCTAATATGGAAAAAATACAAGTATGTATGAAACACAGTAAGAGCTCAAATATTTACTGCATTTCATTCACTGAATATTAAGTACTACGTATTATAAGGTAGAAAACAGTATAGCCTGAAACTTCCAAGATGTGAGAATCTAGAAGAGAAAATAAGACATGCAAGGCAATGGATGTATGGTAGAGCAATCATATAATTTGTCATCTAAGCCAAAACATTTTTTAGAGTGAAAGGAAGTGGAGGAGTATTATTGATAATTATGCCAGAAAAACAGTTGTAAGCCTAGACTTTCCAAGGCAAACCGGGTTATATCACCTTTATGAAAGTCACCATAGTTAAGGGTGAAAACAGAAAATTGGGAGAACGAATGAGAGAAGCATGTAGGGTGAGAAAAGTTGCATCTAAAAAGTGAAATTTTCCTTCAGCTAAGCCCAAACTAGTGATTCCTAATTTTGTTTGGTAATCTGTGGGAAAATAGTGGAATTTAAGCCGGATCTTAGGCAAGGTGAGTTTTTCCAAGCAGAGAATGGGCACTATGGGAAGAAGTACAAAAGTAAACAGATTCACAGAAACAGAAAATGCAAGGGAAGTTTGGAGAAGAAAAATCTAAGTATTGGTAACAAATAACAGAGATGAAGTCAGAAAGGCAAATTCTTTTTTTTTTTGCGGTACACGGGGCTCTCACCGCTGTGGCCTCTCCCGTTGCGCAGCACAGGCTCTGGATGCGCAGGCCCAGCGGCCATGGCTCACGGGCCCAGCCGCTCCGCAGCATGTGGGATCCTCGCGGACCGGGGCACGAACCCGTGTCCCCTGCATCAGCCAGCGGACTCTCAACAACTGCGCCACCAGGGAAGCCCGGCAAATTCTTAATTCAGTTTGTTTGCACATCCGTATTTCTTGCTAACACTTATTTAACACTTACCTGTGTTGACCAGGCTTTATGCTGAGAAAGGACGAAGAGGAGGCACATTCCTTGCCCTCCAGGAGCTTAAAGTCAAGTCAGGGAAAGTGTAAATAAGCAAGAGGGAAAAAATAGGTAATACTGAAGAGTGAAAATACAGGAAGCCAAAAACATTATCTAGAAAAATTAATGTAGCAGAAGTTCACATATTACAGTGGAAAAAATACAGATGCAGAAAGAGCAATTAGGAGGTGTTAACCTGTGAATATGACCTTAGTTGGAAAACTTATAGGCTCAAATGCATGTACAAGAAAAAGAGAAATACTAAAAATCAATAATCTAACCATTCATTTCAAGAAATAGAAGAATAGGAAATAAACCCTCCAAAAACAGAAAATGTAGAACAGATAATAATGAAACAGAAAACAAACGTAAAGAGCATCAAGAACGAGTCATAGATGGGTTCTTTGAAAAGTCTAATAAAATTGATAAACACCTGGCAAGACTGATCCAGAAAACAAAAAAACAAAATACGAACATGAGGAATGAGAAAGGGGGGCATTACTACAGACCCTCCAGGCACTAAAAAGGTAGTAAGAGAACATTATGAACAACTTCATGTCAAAAGATTTGAAACCATGAAATTGACAAATTCCTACAAAAACTCAATGTGCCAGAACTGACACAAAAAGAATGAAAATCTAGACAGTACCATGATTATTTAATGAACTGTAACTAAAAATCCTTCCCATAAAAAAAAAATTTCAGGCTAGGATGGCTCTACCAACTAATTCTACGAAAAAAAAAAAAAGTACCAATCTTAAACTCTTACACAGGATAGAAAAAGATGCAGCAATTCTCATATTTTTTAATGAGTCTAGCATGACTTTGATACAAAAACTTGGCAAAAGCATCATAAGGAAAGAAAATTACAGGCCAATTTAATTGATAAACATAGATGGTGAAGAAAAATTTTTTTAAAAAGTCAGTTGAATTCTATAATAAAGGATACATTCATCAAAACCAAACTGGTATTATTCCAGAAACACAAAGATGGCTTAACATTTTTTTAATGTAATTCACATTATTTAAAAAAGTATATGATCATCTCAAAATTAAGATAAAGTACTTGATAAAATTAAACTCCATGATAAAAATTCTTAAGCAAACTAGGAATAGAAATTTTCCTAAACTGATAAAAAAAGTTTTATTAAAAAAAAACTACAGCAAACATCATACTTAATTTTGAAATGTTGAACACTTTTTTACCTCTGAGATAAGGAATGAGACAACGAGCCTGCGGTCACCACTTTAATTCAACATCAATAGTGGAGGTCCTAGCCAGTGCAATAAGCAACAGAAAAGGAAAAAAAAGTATAAGGATTGGAGAGAAATAAGGCTTTAATTATGCATAGATTGCATGACTGTATAGATGGAAAATCCAAAAGACTCAACAAAGTATATATACATACACACACAAACAGAAAAGTATAAATGGTAAGTATGTAGTTGTAAGAACTATTACAAAGTAAGCATATCCACAAAACCATCATCCTGGTCAAGAAATAAATCTTTACCAGCACTCCAGAAGCCCCTTTCCCATTACTTTCTAATCACAAATCCTTCTCTCTTCCTTAGTAATAACAATTGACTTCTAACTTCATTTTATTCATTCTTAATTGATGACTTATTCCATTTCTGCCCACAGGTTCTACTACTAAGTCCCAACATCACCCTGCACTCTCAAAGTTTATCACGTAAATCAATAAAGATGAAATCCTCTCCAGAACTTCCCTCTTATACCTGGAAATCTCTCTGTATTTTCACCTATCATTTTCTTTTTCTCTGCCTAGTAGAAAGAAGAGCCCCTCACCATTTCTAAGATTAGCCTCTCTCATCTGTGTTTTTAATGTTTCCACTTACTTTCTGTTCCTGGACCTTGCCATATCAATGTTCTTTTCCCATCCCCCTCCCAAAGACAGAGAAGTCTCATAATAAAAATTAAAAAGCTTTTCTTCAATTTTCTGTAGTGGACAGCCATGGAAAATATATACTCTTGGGCTATGGCAATAACCGTATCTAGTTTCTAAGAGCAGCAATGTCAGTATAATAGGCAAAGCTACACTGTCCAGTGTTTCAAGGGGCAGAAAGCGATGACCTTGACAGACTGCCCCTAGACATTATCTTGGCTATGGTTCTGGATATGTTTCTAGATGCCTAGCCTCCTTTGGTTCTTCATTTCCATACGTGAACCACTCAATATCCTTCAATAAATTTTATTTTAATCAAAGTTAAGTTTGAAGTGTTCGTAATTAAGAACCTTCACTGATGTCTTAGCTCAGGCTGCTATAACAAAATACCACAGACTGGGTGGTTTAAACAACACACATTTATTTCTCACAATTCTGGAGGATAGGAAATCCGAGATCAGCGTGTTAGCATGGTTTGGGTTCTGGTGAGAACTCTCTTCCTGGCTTGCAGATGGCTACCTTCTTGCTGTATCCTCAAAATGGTGGAAGAAGGAAGCTCTGGTGTCTTTCTCTTCTTATAAGGGCACCAATCCCATCATGGGGGCTCTAACCTCATGACCTCATCTAAACCTAATCACCTGCCAAAGAACCCTTTCTAACACCACCAGATTGGTAGTTAGGGCTCTAACATAGGAATATTGGGACAACACATTCAGCCCACAATAACTGATACATTATTCTTCCCCCTCAAATTATTTGCTCATGTTCCTCTTTCCCAAGAGCAGGCCCTACCCTATTACTTCTTCACTATCCCCTCATTAGTTAGTTTTTTGGAATTTGACCCTTTTCCTAACCACTTGTACTAAATTACTAAGTCATCAATGCACTTCTCTTAACTACTAAATGTATTGGTCTATTTATCAAGTAAGAATTTGTTCCCAGATTATTTCTCCCCTCCCTCCTTCCCTCTTATCTAATCAAAGTACCTCAACCTTTTTTTTGTTTGGCTGCGCCAGGTCTTAGCTGCAGCATGCAGGATCTTTTTTAGTTGCGGCACGCGGGCTCTTAGTTGTGGCATGTGGGATCTAGTTCCCTGACCAGGGATTGAACCCGGGCCCCCTGCATTGGGAGCACAGAGTCTCAACCACTGGACCACCAGGGAAATCCCCAAAGTACCTCAACATTTAAAATTTTTTCCAGTCCGCTCCCTACTTCCCCTTCCTTCCTTTCTCTCTTCTCTTCTCCCCCCCCCCCACCTCCTCTCTCCTTTAAACAGCTTATCTAATCCAAATACCTGGATCCTGATAATTCCCAATTCCACATCCTCCCCCACTACCCTCTCAGAACAAATTTCCAACTACAGCTCTAAAATATGCCCCAGAGGCACAATTAAAATGCCTCCAAAAAGTTACCAAATCGATTCATCAATCCTTCTACTATACTTTTCTAGTCATTCAAGAGAGAAACATAAGTTCATATCCAACTCTTCTCTCCTCACCTATGATATCCAAACACCATGTTTGGATGGACAACACTATGGACATTATGGACAACAGCAATGGTTTTCCCTTTCACTTGTCTCTCATATCTCCCGTGTATCTTTTACCTTGCTATCAGAGCTATAAAATATTCTCAAATCACTGACAGACAATAGTTACCTGCCTTCAAAAGCTCCTCACTGCCTCCCACACGAAGTCTAATCTCCTCAGTATCAGCAAAGTATTTAAAATCTATGACTTCCCTCCATAAAGCTCATACTTGAACCACATGGAAACATTAATTCCTTCCGCAGAGTCCTCAGTCCAGTGATCTTTTCAGCCTGGAATGCTCTCTTTTCCACTGACTTCCCTCAGAAATGGAAAACTCTTCCTTCAAGGTTCAGCTAGAAAATTAGGTCTTCTATTAAGTCTTCCTCCATTCCCAGTTAAACTGCTCCTTCTTCTGCAATCTCACAACACTTTATATTTCTAACATGAGAATTCATTTTCCCTTGCGTTATGGATAGCTGTATTTGTAAAGCACTTTACTGCAGTTTAATAAGGATTTCATTTAATTTTCACAGCAACTCGATAAAGGAGCTATTATTTAGTTAAGTGTATAAGGACTGAAACAGGCAGAAAGCTTAAGCAACTGGGTATAAAACACACACACACACACACACACACACACACACACACACACATTTTCTAATTCCAAATCTGCTAACAATTAAATGTTACATTTCTTAAGGGCAAAGACCCCAAGGGTCCTAGCATAGCCCTTTCTGTGTAACAGGTGCTTTATGTTTTAATAAATATTCTCTCCCCTGTTTGAAATAACCCTGTTTTACCTGTCTGAACTCGAATCATTCTTTAAGATATAGCTCAAAAGTTTCAATTCCTCTAATTAGCATTCCCTGACTCTTCCAAGCCTTACTGATCTTCTTAGGCTGTATCATACTACTTGGTATGCTATTACAGATATCTAACACGCAGTTAGTCTTACAAATGGATTTATAAGCTTGGGAGCAGCCATCACATCTTATTCCACTGTGATATCCTCTACACTACCTATCACTTGGTTGGTGCTCTATCTATCATCTGTTCCCTGACTGATGTGCAATAGTCCCCAATCCATCCCCTGCTTCAATCTGTAAACCTTTTATTTTTTGCATTACAGGTATAGATCAACTGTTCTGATTAATTAAAACGTTGTCATATTTTGACAGTAAATATTATTCAACCCACTCTTGAAATTTAAAGCACACAAGTCAAGGAAGTATTTTAATCATTTCATGGGAGAAAAGTCAAGAGTGACTATTTTAGATGACTGTAGAGGGCAGCAAAGCAACAGTAGTATCCTCAAAGAAAAATAATGTATTTTTCTTAGGGAACTTCAGATTTGTTTTTATATTTTAACAGATGCTGTTAGTGTTAAAGCTTTTACAAGAGACTTTTTAACATGTTGTATAAAAGTTTCACCAGCTACTTATATATTTAAACATTTTCACTATCAGTTATAAACATAACAAAAATATATGAAAGCCCAGATCCTTTTATACACATATGGAAAATAAGTTTGATAAACAATGCATGGTTTCAAAATAGCCACCATAATTGCTACCTCTTTTAAAAATCTTTAAATAAAAGTCGACAATGTTTTTCACTGAAAAATGTAAAAATCTATCTTAAATACAGAAAAGAGTGTCAACAGTCTAAACAGTCTTATTTCTTGCTAGGAAAGATGTTTTCATTAGTATTACTAATTCTAGCCCTGATATACCTTCTTTTTGTCATTCAACTGAAAAGACTATACCAGCTTTAAAAGAAAAATAACGAATCTTTGACACTGTACTAGTGTACAACAAACAGAAGGTAACAATTTAAGAAGAGTTTCTTACTGTTATTTCAAAGTTAAAATTTACTCTGGTTTTAATGTGGACTAGGCAAATGAAACTATGTCATCAAAATAATCATATATTTATAACCTCAGAATTGCTTATAGGAATAGGGAAGCTACTATAAAAGTTGATGTTCAATACATCTGCACTATTTGCATATGTTCCTCAAAGTTTTTGTTGGTGGTAATGTTTTACCTCCTTTAAGTTTTACAAGCAGAAATCAGAGATTTGGATTTACAGTAGCTGCTACAGCAATTAATATATGCAGACTCATGGTTTAGTGAAAAATGCTATAACGTTTTAGCCCTGCCCTCAATGAGAAGGATAGAACTGTTAGCTATGTACCTTCTCCCATCTGAATCTCTTCAGTAAAAAATAAATAAATAGAGAGCCTTTTTAAAAATTGTGCATTTAAAATAAAGGAACCAGGGTATCACTAAGCAGATTTAAATAAAAGATAGACTATTGTCTGACTTAGTTAACATTAAATTAAACTTATAACCATGAATGATTATCTCTAATCTAAATCAAATTAGAAGGGAGTTTGGAGTTCATAATGACAAGGACACTTGTGAAATGAAATCTTAATCTACCCCACAGTAGCTATGACTAAATTAGATATCATATTAATAAGTTTTGAAACCCATGGCCTCAGATATTTTAGTAATAACAATCATGTCTATCATGGATAACTCATAGAAAGAGTCACTATATGAAATTCATCTTACCACAGTTTCCCAGTACTAACATTTATTTCATTAATACTTTTGTATTTCCTCTGAAATGAAGCAATTAGAAGAGTCCAGCACGCTCTTAATTATATATAATGTTCTCAAATGCTAAGTTGGAGTCCTAGCTGTGTACACCTATTTTTATATCTGCCTCTTGATTTTTTCATGTCCTTCCCAATAACAGCACTGGTACACTTCCATTACAAAAGAGAATAGCTATCTTAAATAAACCCACTCTATTCCTAAAACTCAGACCCAGAGTGTGATGTGTTATACATAAAGTGAGGTATATCCCACAGAAGCTGCTTAAACTACATATATCCTGGGGTAAATAATACACCGCTAATTTTGCCATACCAAAGAGGAAGAATTGTATTCCTCCTAGGTCAATTTCGCAAATACCTCAGATTCAAAATGGGTAACACAACGGCGAGTAAAGAGACAGAGATAAAGAAAGCAAAAGGAATTTCTGGAAAAAAGAAAAGCCAACAAAGAATTTTCTCACCAAGTAACGTCTTTAAAGCCTATCAACCTTTTCTAGTTAATTAAATAAATGAGTTATATGTATATTTTATATATATATATATTCATTCCTCCCCTATCTTGGAAGGTACAGATAGAAGCAACGTCAACATAATATCAAATATACAAAGCTCTCTAAGGATGTATTTCCTATAGCATGTCCTGTACAACAAAGCTTCTGCAGCATAACAGGTTGTTTAATTACACTGCAAAAGAGAATATTTTACTAAAGAATTTCTTAAACCATTAATAAACTAATGCACATACTGACTTTCCATGATGGTTAGTTTTTCCCATTCCCAAGTGTATTCAACCACAGTTCTTTCTCCCAAAAACATATCTTCTGAGACTAGTGTTCTATTAAACACTTCGGCAAACATTGCTCTAAACTTTTTAGCATGAAAAAATGAACCAATTTGCTCGAGGGACTAAGGATTTGAAAGATAGCTAGCATCAGATAGGAAATGAAGTCAAATCCAGAAAAGTTTTTGTAGTTACTTATTACAGCTATTATTCTGCATTATTATTTTATTTCAACATGGAAGATGAAATCATAAACCGAGTATTCTCTTGATACCATTTTGTTGTATAGCAAATTTGGTCAATTCCTTAAAGTTATTAACAGGGAAAAAAAAGCAAATGTTTGGGAGCAAAACTTACCAACCCCACAACGTCTCTTTGGCACACGATTATTTTGAGCTGAAAACAATCAAGGCCCAAAAGACTCAGGAAGAAACTTTGACCTTCCCCCTAACTGCTTAAAAAAATTTAGATAGTGGGCCTATTCCTGGAATTGAGCTATCACCAGAGATATCTGCAAAAAGTACAGGTTAAGTGTGGTGGGGAAACTCAGCAGGGCCTAGAGATCAGAGTCCACTCTGTGTCCCATAGTCTCTGCAAGGCCCAGCAAAAATTTGTTTACCAAACATTTGCTTTTCCATCTTCATGTGAATTGCCTTTCTCCCCTTTGAAGTCCCAAATCGCCACCCCCAGTACCCTCTTTTGTCTTCAGCGGAAGTTGGTATTTAAGGTGAGGGTTTCTGGCAGTTTTCCTGGGTCTCTTCCATGTATACATGCCCTTAAACTTTTGTTTGATTTTCTCCTGTTAATCTGTCTCATGTCAATGTAACTCTTAGACCAGCCAGAAGAACCTAGAAGGGTAGAGAAAAATTTCTTCCTCCCTGACATGTTAAAACCTATATAGTTTACAGAAAAACTTGTGTTTATCCTGTGATGCATGCTGATGACATACAGTGAAGCCTGAGGCAAGGTTTTTACTGCAAAGAGCACACACCACAAAACAACTTACAATTAAATTACTAGATAATGAATAAAAAGAGTAACTACTTTATAAAGAAGAAAAGCTCACTGTATGAAAGAAGTGGTAAGGCAAGGCTTTACCGAGAAAATTAATTTTAAACTGGGCGCTTCAGAATTTGAGTAGGTAGGAAGAGTAATAACATTTTAGGCCTTATGAGTAAGAGCTAGAGAAGGGCATAACCTACTTAGACCTGCACTGTCCAATATGGTAGCCACCAGCCATACCTGACTACTGAGCACATGAAATATAGCTTATCCAAACAACAATCTGTAAGTGTAAAACACATCAGATTTCAAAGACTTCCTACAAAAATAAAAAAGGTAAAATACCTCAATTCTTTAATATCAACTGCATGCTAAAATGATAACATTTTGGTTATACTGTGTTAAATAAAGTATATTAAGATTAGTTTCACCTGTTTCTTTTATCACTTTTTTAATGTTGCACCATAACTTAAAATTATGTATATAGTTTACATTACTTCTATTGGACAGTGCTGGTTTAGACTAAATTTTATTTTTCTATTAAGCACTTGAAATAAAGAAATTTGAGTGCCCACTACATGCCTAGCACATGAGGGTACAACAGTGAACAAAATAATGACCATATCTGGTCAAATCATATATAAAAATGCTGTAAAAATAGCACCCATCCAGGGAAGAAACAATCATCTGAAGATGTCACTCAAAATACAAATGCCCCAATCATCAGGCTCCACTCCCCACTCTCCACTTGCAAAAAATGTTGATCCAGGAAGTCCATAGCGGGGCCTGGAATGTTCTTTTGAAAAAGATTTCCTAGAAACTAGGATCTGAACCTATCCACGTACCCTACATTTGCTGACCTTGGCTAGCTGAGAATAGTGATTTATAGACAACCCTCTTTTAAAAATTTTACTTCTTCTGAAGAAACCTGAGAGCTTAAAGTAAAGAGCCTCTACTGGTACAATAGCCAACCTATCTAAAAGAGCAAGTTTGATTTTTTTTGTACTTTTTCTGGCAGCACCCTGTGGCACGCAGGATCTTAGCTCCCCCACCAGGGATTGCAACTATGCCCCCAGCACTGGGAGCTCAGAGTCTTAACCACCAGGGGACAGCCAGGGAAGTCCCTTTCTTTTTTTTTTTTAACTATTAAAGTTAAAAGAAAACAAGTAAAGTTAAAAAAAAAGAAGAAACTATTACAACCTCTCCTATCTATAGAGTCACATGTATAATTTACTATCTTACACCTACAAAATAATCGTCAGAAACGCTGAAAAGCATACTATCAACTCTTAGTCATTTAAACCAGTTATGAGCTGGTATGTTTTTACACATGCCTCAAATTCCAGTTTATGAATATCTACTCATAACGCTACAAGGTACTTCCTTCCTACTGATCTTAATTAGCAGAATGAATGTTGGGCAATTAATAGGGTTACAAGAAAAATAACCTCCTTGGATGTTATATTAAAGAGCACATGTAAAAGTCATAATATAAGTATGCAATACAATATCCTTTCCAAAACAACTATAGTACCTGCAATATGGCTGTATCTAGACTTATAGGGGGCAGCCCTCACTAAAATTTTAAATTTTAAATACACAACTTTATTTATGTAAATAATTAAACTATGTCAGAGCCTTACAGAAAAATCATAAGTTTAGGAAAGCATATGGGTGCAAGACAATTTTAGATAAAAATATAAAAGGTAATCAAAAGTATGACATTAATGGTGCTTAGATTTTTAGATCTGAGTTCCTGGTACACAAAATAATTCCATTACTTACTTAAAGGTTATTTGATTTTATCCGACATTTACACAATAGCCATTATTAATCAAATGCCACATCTTTCACAAACCATACAGCCAGTACTGTCAAGTTTATGAGGACTTTAATAGATTACAGAATATGCTATAGCAATAGATTATTAACTCACTAATTTTTTAAGGGGTAAATTACAGAATGCCAAAATACTATTTTTTAACAAGGGTATCACAGCCAGCTTCTCTTCAACAATTTTCAAATAATAGGCAAGAAGCCGTAAGTTCTATTCCTTAACTACACAGATGCAAAATGTGCATCAGTTGCTGAAATCAGTAAATATATATATATATATATATATATATATATATAAAAGCGTGACTAAACAAGGTAAAACGGTAAATACACACACACCCACAAATATGTAATTGCCCAGCTTTTTCCAATTCCTATTTCTGATTCTGTAGCTAAATGCAAAAAGGAAAATTTGGTCTTTTTTGCGTCCTTTTAAATTTGGTTCACTTTCCAATTATATCTGTTTTGAATGCAGAAAGATTCATATGGGCAATATGTATTACAGGCTCCAACCTGAAACTACCAGTAACTTCATAGGGTAGAAGTGAAATCATGACTCCCTCTTCAACTCCACATTTTTCAATATAACCACTAACATTCTGGGTGATCGTATAGAACTGCCCAGTCCTAAAATGCATTCTACATCATTAAGGGATGATTCAACTAGGTTCCATACAACTACACCATTGAGTTAATTTCACTATATCCTAACATTCTGAAAGTTGGTCATCTGATTATTTACCTGAGGTAAATTTAACAAATATTTAAAGAGCACTGACTAGGCTATACACTGAAAGACATAAAGTACAAATACGGCAAGTCAATCAACTTGAAAACTCAATTATTCAAGTCATCAGCGTAGAATTTAAGAATGACAAATATTAGGTTGGTTGGTTTATAATGTGCAATAAAATAAATGCTAAAATTTGAATGTACATTCCATGCATTCTAAGTGTTTTATTTTATTCTTTCATTTAATCCTCTACAGGCAAGAGGACAAGAACTCTATAGGC
The DNA here is from genome assembly GCF_951394435.1 of Stenella coeruleoalba. Taxonomy (NCBI): domain Eukaryota; kingdom Metazoa; phylum Chordata; class Mammalia; order Artiodactyla; family Delphinidae; genus Stenella; species Stenella coeruleoalba. The sequence continues at coordinate 87,152,973 of NC_137150.1, forward strand.
AAACTGATATTAACCTTTTTTTGAAAAGACGAGAAACCTTAAGTTTACTGAGGTTAAATAACTTGCCAACAATTCACACAGCTAGTAAGTGGCAGTCATTTTTCAGAATAAAACTGTTTATTTAGCATCTAAATCATAAACTGCAGAGAGAGAGCAAACTTATTCCACCTACCACAATGTCTAATCTCAATAAGAAAATCTAACTCAACTGAATTTTTTTAAGCAATTTTTTTTCTCAGTTTACACTAACATCTCTACCTAATGGGTTAGGTATCCTTCTTCTGGGTAACCCACAGTACACCTCATGCAGATCTCTATCATAAATACTGAGCTGTCCTATCCATCTGTTTACGTTATGTCTATCATACTGCTGTAAGCTCCCTGAAGCCAGGACTCTGCCTCATTCATGTTTTGTCCTCAAGTTCCTATCAAGCGTCATGAACATAGGGAGTTCTGAAAGTGCTGTTCAATGTTCAATCATCATATTAGATCTTTTTTCCATCACCTTCTAAATATCCATTTAAGATATAGCCCTGTTGAAAATGGAAAAAGTTGGAACTTAGGTCAAATAGTCTACCTTCTCTTTCATCAATACCGTATCCTAATATTCTCTACTCCTCAAGAAAAAATGTTGGAAGGGAAAGTAAGATAAATCTGATCACCTATGAACTGATTATTGCCATTATAAAGAAATATGGACTTCCATAATTAAATAAATGAGGTTTATATCAAGTCAGATAGTGTTGAAAAATCTAGTTCTCTTGACCTTTACACCTAGGACTTTCTTAGGCTTTAAAAAAAAAACACAAAAAAACCCCAAAAAACCAACCAACCCTGACAGTTGGTTAACCTGTAAAATTCTCATTTTAAAATTTCAGTTCTTCAAATAAGACAGATAATGTACACCCTCAAAACAGCAAATCTGATTAATTTTTTATAGCTTACAGAATATCATGTCTACCAGTTTGACTGCGAGGGTTTTTACAGCAGTAAAATTAACATGACATAAAAATTATCTTGTGCTAATAGATGATATTGCAGAAGTGTAGCATAGTTAAGGCCATGCTAAATGTAAGCATAATATCAAAAATATCAGCAGCAAAAAAATAATAATAATAAATCTGTATGTGGTAAAAAAAAAAGTAAAGCATTCTGATTAACAAATCATATAGTCATCTCTTTAAAGCCTAAAAATCTTCTCAACTCTAAGACTAACAACTCCCACAACATTGTAAATCAACTATACCTCAATTTTAATAAATAAATAAATAAACAACTCAAACATCAGTACGTGCCAAACCTTGTTAAGTAGTACTATGAATATCAGACCAACGAACAGGTTACAAGAAAATTCCGTTTCCATACTTACTAAGTATCCATAAATCAGGACAACTGTGCCATATTCAAAGACTGAATTCTAAAATACAGGTTGATATTAAAAACTTGTCATAAGCGTTCACAAATTAGGGTGTTATAACACTATAAGCCCAAAAAAAGGAAGCTCTTTAAATGAGCAGTGCACAGTGACACAAAACTAGTGTCTGTCTCTACAACTACAAGCTGAGTTGACTCTAAAAACTTTAATTTACACCTCTCTAAATCACAGTCCATTTGCCTATACTACTTGAATTTTTAGGACTCTAACATATCAAATCCCTCCAACAGCATATTATTGAAGAGATTTTTTTTTAAGTCTTTTCTTCTTCCATGTGAAAACCAATGTGTTCCTTCAAAAAGTAATCAACATTTCACTTGCACATTCACTATGAAATTATTACCCGGGTTCAATTTCCTTGTATTAACTGTACATATTACCTTGCTTCAGTCTTCTACGGGGCTTTGCCTAGCTAGATAAAACTTTACTGGAGATACAAATATTCTCTCAGTCCTTAACACAATCTAAGTCAGAACAGTAAACTGTTAACATCCACTCTCACCTTCCTCCCACCTAACTGTAATCCACAACCCTCCTGAATGGAAAAGAAGGTACACAAATTCAATCTAGAATCTCGCATCAATCTAAAGCGGTAACAGCATTAAGACTTATGTAGTGGAACCAAACATCTGGGGAGAGGGACTACAGAAACAATGTAGATTAGTTAACATGCCATCTATCATGCTATACTCTGTAAATCAGAACGTGTCATTACAGTGCTTGAAACGTGACGGTGATTTGGTAGTGGAAATTCTCAGCCTATAAGAGGCACTCAATCTTTTGAAAATTTTGCCTCCCTCATAACCAGCTAGCCTGACACACCTACACGGTACAGGGGTACAGGATTCTCTTTCTTCTAAATCACACCATCCAATAAATCCGCACACATCTCTCCTTGTAGTAAATACTGGTAAAACTCCTGGTTTCATTTAAGATTTCATTAAACACTGATATCCAACGCAGACTTAGGTACCAGTAAAAATGTCTCAGGTAAAACACGCTTTGAGCAAGCCTAAGTTTTCCTTCTGCACTTTCCTCACCAAGTAAGAGTCATCGAATGAATAACGTCCTGCAGTGTTCCGGTATTACCAAAAGACAGAGCCAGTCCCCAAAGACCGGTGGCCTTACTTTCCCACATCGCCGCCTTCCATTAAGGATCACTTAAGTCCACCTCTCTTGCATGAAACGGAGATCTTTCTTTTTCTGTTTCTTAAAGCTATTCTTAACAAGTAGGCTTCTAGTCTCTGATACCTAGGAAGTGAACTTACAAAGAGACTACCTCCCAAATATGACAAAACTATAAGACAACGTGGGAAGAAAGGGAAGAGGCGTGGGGCTTGTTTTGATCGGAACAGCTGGGGCACGGTCAATGCAATCAGGTATTTTACACATACATCGAAGTCCTGAGGACAAATAGCGTTTGCTAAAATAAACACAGTGAGACAGACGTCCCACAAACTGGAAGGCAGCGACGGACTCAATGCAAAGCGATCCAGAGGCTGCCACGGCAGAAAGTGGCCGGAGGACCTAAGAAAACTGTAGGGGATGCTGCAGGGTGGGCTAACATGGTGCTTCTCCAGGGTGGAAGGCGATGAGGTGTGGGAACCCGAAGGCTTCATTCCGTCGAGCTCTGGTCCCTAAAGGTATCCTGGCTCACAGCTCAAGTTTCACCCGGGAAAAAAGGAGGCGGCAAACGTGCATCTCGTCACCTTAGCCCCAGCACATAAGTCCGCGCTCTCGGCTTCCTCCGCGAATAGGCGAGGAAGTAACGGTCCCCGGAGCAAACACGGAGGAGCCACGCGCACGAAGCACTCGGCGTCCGGGCGGAAAGCGCCGTCGCCGAACCCCAGCCCTCAGCGTGGGGAGCGGCGCGGCCGCGAGCGAGGAGAGCGGGCGGCCGGCGCCGCAGTCGCCGGCCCCGGCCCTTCCCCGGCCTCGCCCCAGGCGCGGCGAAAAGTTTCCAGCCAAAGTCCGCGGCACCCGCTCGCGCAGCCAACCGCCGAACACAACCGCTTCCCGCCCGGGAGAGCGGCCCACGCTGGCCCGGCCGCGGCCCCGGGACCCTCGGTCGCGCCTCCCTCAGCCCGCACCGGCCGCCGAGGTTCACCTACCACAGAGCCGGGAGAAGAGCAGCAGCGGGAAGAGCAGCAGCAGCAGCGGCGGTGGCGTCGGGGGCGGCAGCAGGAGCCCGGCCCCGGGGGGAGAAGCGGAGGAAAGTTGTGCTTTGCCGCCTCCGGGACACAGCGGAGCCGGCCCCAGGGTCCGCGCCATCCCCCACCCTCCCCCCGGCCAGCTCGCTCTCCGGCCCCCCGGCTCCCCGGGCCCCGGCGCCTCTGGCTGTGGGCGGCGGCGGCGGCGGAAGGTCCGGTGCGCGCGTCCCTAACTCCCAGTTCTTGAGCCGTCACCGCCGGCTGACACTCTGCCGAGCACTCGCGGCTGCTTCAACTCCGCCGTCGCCGACGCCACTGCAGAGGCTGAGGCGAGAGCCGCCCGCCGCCGCCGCCGGCACCACCACCGCCACTCCCCTCCCCCCACCGGCACCCGCCCGCCTCGAACTCCTGGGAACTCGGAACGCACCACCCCGCCCGCACGGGAGGGGGAGAGGAAGCCGACCCTCAGAGCGCAGGGACTCGCCCGCGCAACTCGCGCTCACGTCTGATCCGGGAGTGAAAGCCCGACTCCTCCCACCCCGCCCTCCTACACACGCCCCTCCCCTTTCAAAAAAACCCAAAATCTCTTTTCTCCTCTTTGATAACGGGGTTTCTCCGAAAGCAGGGCTTTAAAGAGGACAGGAAAATCTGGAATAGGTTAGTAGGCCCCGCCCCTCGCGTTCCTGCTTCGTCCCCCTTCCCAGCGTTTCCAATGGTCTCGCCCACTCCACCCCTTGCTGGTCCACCGCGGCCCCTGCTCAGACCGAGGCGGAGGGCGGTGGGACAGTCCAGCTCGCAGCTAGGCTCCCCCGAGCGGCGCTCTCCCTCTGGCGGGGACCGGACGAGAGGCGGGGGAGGGGAAGGCACGATGGGGCTGTCTTTCCGTTGCCCATGCGAAAGGTTCCTGTCTGGGAAGCTGGACATAGTGTGCCGGACTAGTCATCTCCCTCCTCGCCGAGGGCTGAAAGGAGAGACTTTCTCCTCCTTCCTGCTTCCCGGGACAGCTGAGCTCTCCGAATCCCTCCTTTCTTCCCAGCCCCACTTCCCCCCCAGTCTGCCGAGGCACGTTTGCACAGCCGTTTTTCTTGCCCCTTTCTCTGGGTAGGCAGTTTGGTGAAAGGGTCAACGGAGCCGGGAAAGGAGAGGGGCCCCAGAAGGTTTGCTTTTCTCTCTCTCGCTTCTTTGACCGCCAGGCTGTCCGCTATCCTCCCCCGGCGACTGGCAACAGGAGGCCTGGATTTCCCCGGTCGGAGTGCCTGTAGTGCCGTGGTGTTTTCCTTTGGTTTTGTTTCATTTGCATGTTCGCACGTGTAATTTTATTTTCACTGCCTGTTTTCCTATGAACTGATCGCGGGAAAGCGACCTCGGGAAGTGCTAAACACGTGCCCGTGAGAGGAGCGTCCGTGAACCACCACGACCCTCCTTCACCCCGGCAGCTGCTCGCCTTGACCTCTTTATTTGCCCGCCACGCACAGCCCTGGTGGCTTAACCTTGGAGCCACAGCCATCGGCGGTTCTGCGGGGGTGGTGGACAGTTTCGACTGTCCTGAGGGGGGCTGGAGGCAGAGGACACAGGTTCTCAGTCCTGACACCATTAATTTTATGTTGGTCCTGCCGTCGCCTCCAGAGAGCCACAAATGTGCTCCAATAGGAAGAAAGTCAAACAAGGATTTAGCCGCCTGTCGCAGCTAAACTAATGCTTGTCTGCCGCCAAGATCACGCTGTCCTCCCCCTTCAGTCACTAGGGTCTCCCCGACCTCCATCCACTGACTTACAATGTTTTACTCATCTCCAAGGCTACACACAGTTCTACCCCCTGCCCGCCGCTCTTTTTTCTTTCTTAATTTCCGCCTCCCAACCTCTCTTCCAGCGCTGGGTTAAAATACCTCTTTTCCTCCACCCCTTTTTTTTCTCTCTCGCAGTCTATGCCTGTTGCCTCTGTCGTCCCCTGTAAGCCTGTCTCCTGCAACCACTCCTTTCCATCACCTAGTTTCAGGATGCACTTAAGAAGAAACCTTGTCCTGCGTTGCTCCTAGAGATGCCCTGATGACGATCATAATTGACGAAATGTAGCTATTGTGACATTCCTCAGCTGTGCTGACACCACCGTTTCCCTTGAGAAAATTTCTTTTCCTATTTTCGCATTCCCTAAACCTAATTTCACAGTTAAATTTAGACAGAGCCCACTGCGCAGCGAGGAGCTAATTATCTGTTTAGATAGCACTTTAACACGTTGTTGATACTCAGTTAAATGTTAAACAACCAAAATTTTAATGTCCCTAGCAAATTTCATTACCGTAGCCTTTCCCTGATGGTTCTAGTCTCCAGGAAAAAAGTAATTTAGCCAACATTTGAAAAGGTGCCAAAGGCTTAATATGGGGGCCATAATGCAATTGCTACAGAGACCATGAGGGATTAGCAGGTTTAGTGCTTCTCAAAAGGATGATATGGAGCTTTAAAGAATATATTTCCTCCATATTTTGAGAATTGGATGAGTGGCATGCTATTCTCCTCTGACCTAAAGTGAAGAGTGCATGGAAGAGCAGTATTTATACATGTTATATGAGCATGAAAAGAACACCACGCTGGTGTTTTACGTGCATGCATGCATTATGTTTTAATAATAGTAATTTGTGTTAATGTATCATCTTCAGCCAGAGAAGTCAAAGCAGGAAATTACTATTATCCCTACTTGACAGCCAGAGGAACCTAGGTACAGAAGTTAAGTGCAAACACTACAAGCCATGTGTGGTGGTCTCGCCGCCAGAACCAAGTTCTTGCCTTCCAGTAGACACCACTGACCTCTCAAGATTCCTTTTAAAAAGTTAAAAACAAGTTGACTGAGTTAACTCAAACTTCTACTTTGGAAGTGTCCAGTCTCAAATTACATTCTCCTCAAATGAAGACATACCCACCTCAAGCTTTCCTGTAGGAAATTATTACTAGCTACAGAAAAAGATTTTATATTACGTGGTATAACTCACTTTCTTCAAGGGCCAGAATTATTGTTGTTTTTTTAAAAGGCTTTAACATGAGAGTATAACTGGGTTATACCATTTTCAGGCATCTGCCTTACAGATAAGTTCACCTTGATTGTTTGAGTGACAAATTGGTTGAAGGAAACTTAATCATAGCTAACATTAATATTTCTGGCACCATTGAACCCAAAGTATGCACGTATTTTCCAAGAAAAAAAAATTATCTGAACAAAAAGCAACATAATCCTAATGCCAACAGTGATTTCATTGTTTTGGGTTAAAAGTACTGATGGTGTCCGTCCCACTTTATGACTTAAAGACTGTTGGCCAATTATTGAGTTTCATTAGCTCAACTAAAAAATGAAGGTCGACATCTCAAAAAAGACATAATTATGTACAGTTTTGGGCATTTTACATTTACTCAAATAATCCAAATTAAAGGTTTGAGGCTACTAGAATTTCATAGCTGACTCTAAAAGAAGTATTTTTTAGTAGAGGTGGACTATTATGTATGTACTTCAGCTAGTCCTTTTACCATCAGCAATTTTTTTTATAACCTGCTACGTGAAGAAGTATAGCTTTTCCCTCAGTGGAAGAGATGAGCAATGCTTTGTGGAATGTTTGAATTGGCACTATATTTGACAGTAAGTTGATGTTACCCAGCTAGAATCACAGTCTTTTATAGCAGAACTATGCAAATAGTTAAAAACAAACTGTAAACCCACAAAAAAGTCCACCCACTTTAATCAAATACAGCTATTTCCTACTGAAAAGATCTTCCCCCATATATTCATACTGCTTTCTCCGTCTTATTTCCTTTGGGTCTTTGCTCAAATTGCATTCTATTATTGAGATCATCTATGACTACCCCATATGAAAGAGCTGTCCCCATCTCCAATCCCTATTTCCCACACACACAACTTGCTTTATTATCTCCATCGCACTTACCATGTGACACATTATATCTTTATATATTGTCTGTTTTCCCTTCACTAGAAGGACAGTTCCCCAAAGATGGGCAGGGACCTATTTACTTTTTCACTGTTGAAACCCAACCACCTAGAACCGTATCTGCCATATAGCTCCCAGATTGGATGATTAAATGATAACTGTAGTGACATAGCATACTCCAGTGCATATCTAATGGAAGACAGACTCAACAGAAGAATATTAATTTTTTAAGGTCTTGAGTATATGATCATGTTGAATTTTTCAAGCTGCGAGACGGTTACTCTAACTGACCATGGCTTAACACTCTTGATTTAATTGCTCTTAGTGCTACTTATTAAGCTATCATCTCTCCACTCCATATTCACTCTTAATACTGGGGCTGGGGCTGTGCAAACATATGTCTTCTTTGCCAGTTATTGATAGGTTCGATCAACAGAAGTCATTAGAGGGAGGGTGGTAGGTAGGGGTTGGGGAGAAGACATTTGTTCCATCCTGTTTGCTTCCTGCTATCAGCATCACCTCAGTAGCAATAGCCCTTCTTCCTGTCATCAGCAGTTGGCTCCAGCCTCCCGCTTTTACATTGTAAGAACCAGACTCATCACAACACATCAGAGTCACCAGCACCAGCTAGGCTATGCCTACTTCTCAAAGGCCCATGCCCTAGCCAGCGAGATCTGTCCTCTGAGTTTCTTAGTTCTAATAACCCAAAATTTTCCCTTTGTTTCCCTAGCCTTAAGGTGGTAACGGCTTCCTACGTTACATATCTCTGAATCACCTCAGTGTTCCCCTTTTTGGCATGGAGCCTCCCCTTCATGCCCTGTGTAACAATGCCCTATTATTAAGTTCCCTAGGTGACATAATATAGTTTCTGTTTTCCTGATTGAACTTTGATTGATGCTGTATTTTTCGGTGACTATTTCCCAAAACTTTCCCTTATAACAGTTATTTTTCTGTAAGTCAAACTGTTTAAAATCACAGAGCCCACATCAATCTGTCAATTAATAGAAATAAAAGCAATAAGGCAAATGAGCAAAATTTGTTCTATTTCATTGACAATAATCCAAGTTAAGCAGAGGCCGGTTTGAAAGAAGTAAATTTGGAGGTAATTAGGCTGGTGTGTTAGTCATATATGCGTATGATTTGGGTGTTTTTTGGTTGATGTTCCTGATCTAGATCATGGTAAAGACAAATAGAAATTTGAAATCTTAGGTTGTTTAGATTTATTTTACAGACCTTGATTGCCCTTGAGAATCATTATGAAACTAAAAGATAAGAGGATTACTTGGGGACTTCCCTGGTGGCGCAGTGGTTGAGAGTCCGCCTGACGATGCAGGGGACACGGGTTCGTGCCCTGGTCCGGGAAGATCCCACGTGCCGCGGAGCGGCTGGGCCCATGAACCATGGCCGCTGAGCCTGCCCGTCCGGAGCCTGTGCTCCGCAATAGGAGAGGCCACAACAGTGAGAGGCCTGCGTACCGGAAAAAAAAAAAAAAAGAGGATTACTTGGGAAAAGAAGAATTGAACTTCTCTCTTAAACCTACAATGAGAACATACATCACATAGCTATCTAAAGGCTAACTCTATTTATAATATACAACTCTTTGTAGGGGCACTAGTGTTCCAAAGAATACAGTTTTAGGCACTGATATTCAGGTAGGTTAAATAAAAGGGTAGGGCAATCGAGCAAACATGATTGAGCTCTTATGTGCTGAAGTTTACGTAAGGTGTTGGGAATGGAAAAACTCAAGTCCTGACCCCAAATACCAATAATAGTATTCTTGCAAACAGTGGAGGGATGTACAATATAGCAAAGAGCAGAAGATGAGTCTCAGGTCTGCCTAAAAGAGACTGAGAAACCCTAACAGCAAAGGTAACACTTGAACAGTCATTTATTTTTTTGTCTGTGTTGGGTCTTTGTTGCTGTGCGCAGGCTTTCTCTAGTTGTGGAGAGCGGGAGCTACTCTTCATTGTGGTGTGTGGGCTTCTCACTGTGGTGGCTTCTCTTGCTGCAGAGCACCAGCTCTAGGCACGCAGGCTTCAGTAGTTGTGGCTCACAGGCTCTAGAGCTCAGGCTCAGTAGTTGTGGCGCATGGGCTTAGTTGTTCTGCGGCATGTGGGATTTTCCCGGACGAGGGCTTGAACCCATGTCTCCTGCATTGGCAGGCAGATTCTTAACCACTGCGCCACCAGGGAAGCCCCCCCTTGTTTTTTTTTTAATTGAGGTAAAATTGGTGTATAACATTATATAAGTTTCAGGTGTACCACATTATAATTTGACATCTGTATACACAATAAATTGATCACCACCAAAGATCTAATTACCATCCACCACCATGCTTTTTTTTTTTCAGATTCCATGTATGAGTGAAATCATTTGGTATTTGTCTTTCTCCATCTGATTTATTTCACATAATGTAATACCCTCAAGGTCCCTCCAGTTTGTCACAAATGGCAAGATTTCATTCTTTCTTAATGGCTGAGTAGTATTTGAACAGTTTTAAAGAATAACTAGGAGTTTGCCACATGGATGGCATGAAAGCAGCTGAGGGGATATAAGAATGACAGATGGAAGGTTACAGAGGCATGACAGAGAATGATGAAACCACAAGTATTTCTGTGCTGCCAGAGGGTAACATGCAAAGGGAAGTTAGGGGAAAAGGTAAAAATGAAGTTAGGTAGGTAGGAAGGAATTTTTTTAAACCTTATAAAGAAGTTTGGATTTTATCTGGTATGTCATGTGAACACTTGAAGAACTTCGAGTAGGGGAATGACAAGGTTAGGTTTGCTAGAAAAGTCATAGAACAGTGTAAAGGTGAGGATGGATGGGTTGTCAGGGGATTTAGGAGAGTTAGAAGCAGAAATTTAGTAAGGAAGTTGTAGGGAGAAGAGAGAATGAAAGTGTGAACTTGAGCAGTGATAAAGTGGATGGAAGGGAGAAAATGAATTCAGGGGAATTTTAGTATTTTAGAACAAAATAGTTTCTTCCCCCAGTGGTTTGAATGTGTGCTAAAAGATAGAAACATAGGAAACCGAGGGAAACAGGAGGTAAAAGACACATGAGTAAGAGGATGAAAAGGGATGGAAAGAGAAACACTCAAAAAAAGTAATGAAAATATGGGTAGAAGCAGAGGGATATTAAAAGAAGACAGAAAATGGAGAAGAAAATGGGTGGGCGAAGATCAAATGGCAAAGGTTGAAATAACATAACTGACTTTTTTTTTAATTATTGGGCAAATTTTATAATTTACTTCCACTTTATATTATTCCTTTGATTCTTATGGATGTGTCTCAGGTTGCTGAAACATCCAGTACCATTTCTTTTATATTATCATTAATCAATAAATAATTATTGAATGGAAGGGAGGGAAAAGAGTTGAGTTGTATGAGTTGCCCATTCTTCTTACTTGGTGCCCTGCAGTAAAGCCTGTACTTTCCTTCACCACAACCTGGTGTTAGTAGATTGGCTTTGCTGCATAGTGGGCAAAAATGGTCAGAGAGATACAACGTTACTGGCTTTATAGATAGAGGAAAGGGACAATAAGACAAGGCATTTGGCAGTGCTTGGAAGATGGAAAAGATAAAGACACGGATTCTCCCCTACAGCCTCCAGAAAGGAATGCTCATGCCTTGATTTTAGCCAGACCTGTGCTCTACTCCTGATGTAGAGAACTGAAAGATAATGAATTTGTGTTGCTGTAAACCATTGAGTCTGTGGTAATTTGTTACAGCAATAGTAGAAAACTAATTGTGACATAATGAGAAATACACATTTGTTCTTCTTCTCTCCAGTTCCTGGCACAGAGGTCCTGTAATGCTTGGAATTTCCTGAATGACATGGGTGAGAGGAGTGCTTTTTTTTTTTTTTTAACATCTTTATTGGGGTATAATTGCTTTACAATGGTGTGTTAGTTTCTGCTTTATAACAAAGTGAATCCGTTATACATATACATATGTTCCCATATCTCTTCCCTCTTGAGGAGTGCTTTTTGTTATTTATAATAAGCCCCTTTCAACCATTAGTGTGCTTATGCTAATGAGGTGACTGGGGGATTTGGGCTGGTTTTCAGAGAAACCAACCCAGTGATTAGAGGGTTGGAAGTTTCAGTCCCACCCCACTCCCAACCTCCAGGATGGGGAGAGAAGCTGGAGACTGACTTAGTCATCAATGACCAATGATTTAATCAATTATGTCAACTTGTAACAGGGAAGAAAAAAATCTGACTCCATGTTCGATCTGTTTCTCTTACTTTAACCTTTGCTCTCAGTTGCTTTTTGTTACTATAATCACTAAAGGGGTGCTGTCTATAGCTATAAGCATACATAATGGCCTCCCTCGGGGAACCCTGCCCCTGTGCCTAAATGTTAAAGGAAAGTGCCCTTTTTAGCTCACAGGGAAACATTCTGACCCTGCCCACCTGTGAATGGCTGCAAGAAAGAAGAAATTAACACATCCCCTCCCTGAGGCTGGCCAAGCCAGGAGATGTTTTGCAAGACATATGGCCTTTTTACTTTATTTCCTCACCTCCTCCCCATCTCTGTTCTGTAAAAGAAACTGGCATCCAGGCCCTGAGAAGATGGTACTCAAGGACATTAGTCCTCTATCTTCTCAGACGACTGCCTTTCTGAATAAAGTCACTATTCCTTGCCTCAACACCTTATCTCCTGATTTATTGGCCTGTTGTGCGGCAAGCAGAGCGAGCTTGGACTCGGTAACAAACTTAATGAAACTTCTATTAAAAACTCTAAACTCAGGCTTCCCTGGTGACGCAGTGGTTGAGAGTCCGCCTGCCAATCGATGCAGGGGACACGGGTTCGTGCCCCGGTCCGGGAAGATCCCACATGCCGCGGAGCGGCTGGGCCCGTGAGCCGTGGCCGCTGAGCCTGCGCGTCCGGAGCCTGTGCTCTGCAACGGGAGAGGCCACAACAGTGAGAGGCCCGTGTACCGCAGAAAGAAAACAAAAACAGAAACATAAACCCTCTAAACTCTGAGAGCTTCCATGTTGGTGACCATGTGAAGGTTCTGGGAGGGTAATGTACTCAGAGACAGCATGGAAGTTCTGTCCCCCTTCCCACAGATCTTGCCCTATGCAACTTTTCCATTTGGCTATTCCTGAGTTGTATCCTTAAAAATAAAGTAGTAAATTCTATTAAGTGTTTCTTCTGAGTTCTGAGAGCCCTTCTAGCAAATTATTGAACCCCAGGAGAGGGTCATGGAAATGCTCAATTTATAGCTGATTGGTCAGAAGTACAGTTGACCACCTGGAACTTGTGATGAGCATCTGAAATGGGGGCTGTCTTGTGGGGCTGGGTGCTTAATCTTTAGGACCTATGCTAACACCAGGTAGTTAGTGTCATAATTGAATTATAGGAGTTACTCTGGAAGGTTGGAGAATTGTTTTGTCTGGGAACCCCCCCCTTCTCCACCACCACACTTGATGTCAGAAATTGGTGTGAGTAGAGCAGAGAGGAAAAAGAATTTTCTTTTATTAATACAATCCCCCATCACCTTACCTTAATTCTTTTGACCAACATTCAAAGACCTTAACATAAAACTCAGCATTACTTCTAACCACCTTACCTAGTTTCCCTAACACCACCCTAGGCTCACTCCATTCCTGACCGGTCTGTTCGTTTTCTTCATGAGACTCTTTAGGACCCCTGTTCCATCATGAACTAACATCCCCATATCCTTACTTTTAATACTTCTACCTTCTTGAACTAAATAAAACATAATTTTTTCTCTAAAGTTTCAGATTCTTTGCATCCTCTTCTATAGAAAGCTCTTTTTTTTTTTTCTACTTCTTCAACCTGTGCTACCTGGAACAGGGCTGGGTGTATCTACTTCTAGATCATTGTGCTGTAGACATCATTTAACAACCTGTCTTCTTTTGAATTTCTGTGTACACTTTTTCCATTCTACTACTTGAGGACCTTGACAACATCAATACTTTCCAACCTCCTGTGGACCTCTGGTCTCAGCGGGAATTTCTCACTGAAGAGCTTTTTCTAAACTAGCTTACTGTTTTCCTACCAGTTTACCATCATTATCGAATTTACTCTTCATCTTCCAAGTTTTGTTTTCTAACACTTATCTCCAAATCCATTACTCTCATTCTGGCTTTTCTGCCTTCCTATCCAGACTGGACTCCATGGTAAATTTCTCAATAATGCACTCACCAGCCTTTGTTTGCTTCGCTAGCCCTCCCTAACAACACTCAGCATTCTTGCCATCGTGTTACCGAAGTACTGCTCACCACTCGAAAGCCAATACTCAAGAGACAAGTGTTGGTTGGAAAAGGAAAGATTGCTTTATTGAGGAGCCTAGCAACCTGGGGAGAAGGTGGACTTGTGTCCAAAAACCAACTCTTAAGATTCTGCTGGACCGTGAAAGTTTTTGAAGGGACAGTCGTTTGGGGAGGAGGTCACAGTCTTCATTATCTTCCACTGTGTGCAGACTTCCTTCTGATTGGGTGGTGGTGAGGTAACAGGGCGGTGTTCCAGGAATCTTGTGCTCAGGCTGAAGTTACCGTCCTCCACCTTGGTGGGGGCCTTAGTTCCTGCAGAACTCAAAGATAAATGTTATGTATATCCCTTGAGGAGGAACCAGGACCCTGTCCCATTCCTGCACTATTGTTTCTTGACTGCTCTTCCTTTCTTTCTGCATTCCCTCCCTTCCCTGATAAGCAACTGTTTGAATCTGCTCTTTGGAGCTCAGGGAAGGTCAAGGAGGCTGAATGCAGCCTATTTCCTACAAACAAGAAATGGGGGAAAGGGAAAGGATTTGTAGTCAGGAGGGCCCCAGAGGGTCCTGCTCCATTTCAAGAGATCAGGAGTTGCTTGATAAAATCTCAACAGGGCACGAGATACAATTCCTGAAATTTCATGGTATCAAACTTCCCCTTGAGTTCTCAAAGCTGTTCAACAGTCTTATAATCATCCTTATTGAAACCTTTACAGTGATCGCTCCAATGTTTTTCCTTTATCCTCAGGCCTCCATCCCTTTCCTTAGCCTAGGCATTGTCATCGGATAACGTTGCTTATTTCCCTGAAAAAAAAACTGAAGCTCTCCTAGATGAATTGTATCAGTCACCTTCCAGTTTAACTTGTTTTGCGACCCTTTCCTCTCCACAGCAATAATTTAAAAGTTTGTTGACAGTAACCTCATCTCCTCCCACCCCCACAGATGGAACCTATGGATTGTTATACTGTAAGAGCTGAGGATGGAAGAGTGTAAATACGACTCACCTCTTAGAAAAAGATCAAACACTTTGAGTATTAGAATTCTTAAAATCCAGTTTCAGAAACAGGAATCCAGCTTTAAAGATAACAGACGGCTGATAACTCTGCTGCCCTTTTGTACCCTACAGTCTTTCTGTTATGGGAATAAAACGCCAAACAGAAGTGTTGACCTAATGAGTGGAACTAAATTAGAAAGCTACAAGCCAGTTTGTCAAGAAAAATCAGCTCTATCCCTTTCATGATCAAATACTTTAATTCTAAGCTGTTCCCATTCAGTGTTTGAAAATATTATTTTGGTATAAAATGTATGTGAATATTTGGGTAAATAAATGTTTTGATGTTGTTTTCATATGTGATTCTATAACTAGACGGCTAGAACCTCAAGATTGGAGGGGGAATCTTTATAATTTTCTTTTTTTTTTTTTCTTCCCTCCCTTCTTCTGCTTTATAATTTTCTTTGTTTATTTTTTACTCTGTCTTTTGTACATTTCATAGAAATTCCATCTATTTAATTCCTTAATTTGTCTTTTTTTAATCTAATTCCATAACTATCTCCATGGTACTTAAATTACTGTGAAATATACTACATTAAAAAGATATCTATACTACATTGTTGAAAAAGATCTAGGCATTCATACTTCTATTCAACTCACCTAGAGAAACTAAAATGTCATTTCTGCCAAACTCTGTATGTATAACAACATGAGAGAAATCCCTGAGAAACTGACCCTTTGCCTAATGATAAAATAATCTTTCAGAACTATTAAATATTTTATCCTAGAGCGATTATTGACAATGAATGAAGGAACTACCCTTTCAAATGCTATGATAGAAGATATATTTCAGTTATTCAGTAAATATTTATTCAGATGATCTGTACTCCATGCAATGGAGAGGTATCAAAAAAGAAGACATAGAAGTCCTTTTTTTCCAAGGATTTTTTGGTTTAATAGGAGATTTTTTGGTTTGGTTTAATAGATATTAAATGAAAAATTATGCAATTTTTTGGTGACAATTTTCTTAATGTGAGGAAAATTACAAGGTGCCTGAGAGTATATAATAGAGGACCCAAATCAACATGTGCGGTGAAAAAGAGCTTGATTGGTGAACTGTTATTTAAGCTGAGACCCAGAAAATAAATTGGTATTAACCTTATGAAAACCATATGAATGTGTATGTGTGTCTTGAAAGGGTTCGGTGTAAAGCCCACATGTGCCAATTATTTGTGTGTAGCTCTTGGCTCCATTCCTGACCTTCTGTGTTCTCTAAATCACAGGGGCTGGAAGCCAGAAAACTACATTTTGCAGACTCCTTTTTCAGCACATTTCCTGCTAATTTCTGATACCATGCAGCATTGGTAGGACATTTAGAGTAGCAGAAATGAAGAAGCCATTTTTTCTGTTTCTGGTGGAGCCTCTGGTAGCAGCAACAGAAGTGGTAGTAGGCTCTGGGCCCTAGTAGTCAGTAAAGGTTTTAGCAGCATCTACAGAAAGACAAGTGCCTGTTTAGTTCCAACCACAGTAGAAACAGGTTTAATATCTCCAGTGTATCAAAGAGAAGTGAAGACTGGTGGGCTCCAGACCAGGGAAGAGAGCAGCTTCCTGATTTTCAGGTAATATCTCACCACTATAATGATCCTTGGGTTTTGTTTTTCTGGCTATATACTGAGTAATACAGAATAGGAGAATGGTATAAGGGGTTAGAGAGATAGAAAGGGCCCAGGTAAAAGAGATTCTTATAGAGACAGTTTTTATGGACTGGGTAATTTCAGAGGCTAAGGAGTGGGAGGATTATTCCAGCTATTTTGGGGAAGGGGCAGGGATTTCCAGGAATTGGACCACTGCCTACTTTTTGTCCCTTTATGGTCAGCCTCAGAACTGTCATGGCGCTGGTGGGTGTGTCATTTAGATGCTAATGTATTACACTGAGTATATAATGAGGCTCAAGGACTACTGGAAACTTCCGCCATCTTGGGCCTGGTCAGTTCTAACCAGTTTATGTCTGATCCTCAAAGGCTATGTCATTCTTTTAAATGTTGTGCCCTGCCCCCTTCCCTCCTGTTTCAATAGGAAGAGATGATCTCTGTGAGTTGGAGGATACCCTAAGAATGGGTAATTAAGGGATTTCCCTGCTGATGCAGTGGATAAGACTCTGTGCTCCCAATGCAGGGGGCCTGGGTTCCATCCCTGGTCAGGGAACTAGATCCCACATGCATGCTGCAACTAAGGAGCCCACATGCTGCAACTAAGGAGCCTGCCTGCTGCAACTAAGACCCAGTGCAAATAAATAAATAAATAAATAAATAAAATATTTTTAAAAAAAGAAAGAATGGGTAATTAAGCTGCCTGGAAATGCCACCCCAGTAGGGATAAGTACCATTTTACTATTTGCCATCATCTGTCAAACAGAGACAAGAACAAATTTACAAGGACTTGCTTACACAGAAGCAGCACAAATTCTATTTGATTTTCTTCAGTTCTCAGAAATGTTGTGAGATTCTGACTGTTTTAAGCTCCATCTATAAAAAACTCTAAACAAGTTGTCAGCTTAGTGTAAACTCTTTTTTACTTATTTATTACTCATGTTAAATCCAGTATAATATGCATCTGTTTTGAGAGGTTTTTAAAAGGAACTTAAAAAGGAGTAGTATACTAAACCGAATCTTTATTCTACCACCATTTAAGCCAAAATTAGTAGTAGAACTATATCCTGAATCATGATGATTTGTAACTATTGAACTGTTAAGAGCAGAAAGACTGTGTGTATTAGCTATTTTTGACATATTAACCTGTTAAAAAATTGAGCCCACAAAAGTAATAACACATTAAGTTTTTCAGCCCAAATATTATACTCTGAAAAATTCTGCTCACTAGAATTGTTTTTCTAAAATCCAAATTTTTAAGGTTGAAAATAAATGTAATTTCTCAGGAATTTAATCTTCAGATGGAGCTAAGACCCTTCTATCATTTAAAACTCTTTTTAAAAAATTAATTAATTAATATTTTGGCTGTGGTGGGTCCTTGTTGCTGTGCACAGGCTTTCTCTAGTTGTGGTGAGCGGGGCCTACTCTTCATTGTGGTGCACGGGCTTCTCACTGCGGTGGCTTCTCTTGTTGCAGAGCATGGGCTCTAGACACGCGGGCTTCAGTAGTTGTGGCTCGCGGGCTCTAGAGAGTAGCCTCAGTAGTTGTGGCGCATGGGCTTAGTTGCTCAGCGGCATGTGGGATCTTCCCGGACCAGGGCTCAAACCCATGTCCCCTGCATTGGCAGGCGGATTCTTAACCACTGAGCCACCAGGGAAGTCCCATATCATTTAAAACTCTTAAAATTATGTGTGAGAAGACAATAGTTTTTGTTATGATAATATAGTCTCCTATTGAAAATAAGGTAACATTCACTCCTTGCAAGTGTGTTGTTGCAAATCTACTTCAAAAGTGCTTTTAAAATCCCTTACTTTCATTCTTTTGCCTAGGGAGATTGTTCCTTTTCAAAGACCAAGTGTGACCTCCCAGTCATCTTTAAATAGCAACAATAGAAAGACTTCTTTGAAGTTGTCATTGGAAAAGGTATTTTCCTTGTGCTGGGCTCAGAGTAAGACCCTAATTGATAGGCCTTTTGTAATTAAGTCTTAGTCCTCTTAAAATAGATACTCTTCTGTGATAGGCCAATAGTTATGTGTCTGTATGGGAAAGTATAAATCATGCATTTTGGCCTTCCATATGAGTCCAGTGGAATATTTCCATTGCATCGACTAGGACCCACACTTGTGAAGAATTATGAAAACACAAAACACTTTGCATTAAAATGATATAACCATTTAAACACAAAACAACAGCAAAATATGTTTAAAATATGTACTGTTTCATATCTCCATAGCACTACAAAGATAATGCTATTTATAAAAATTGAAAACAAAGCGAGAAATGGGTACAGTATCTTTTTATAAAAATTTGTTTCTGAATACAATAAGGCCAATGAACTTTTTGAATCAGAGAATTCTTAGATCTAAAAGTGTTCAACCTTCTTATGTTTTATACACAAAGAAACTTAGGTTCAAACCCTTTAAGCAACTAGCTCAAAGCTACACAGTGTTATCAGTTGAATACTTTCAGCTGCACATTACAGATAATTTCAGGTACAGTAGCTCAAACAAAGAGGGATTTACTTTCTCATATAATGGAAAGGCTGAAGTAGCCAATTGCTGATGTTAGTTCAGCTAATTAACAACATCTAAGGCCTAGGTTCTTTCAGTCTTTCTTCCATGGTCTACATAGATTTCTGCCTTTTCATCCTCATAACCTCAATGCTTGTGGTCACAAAAAGGTTGCAACAGCTCCAGGCATTACAGCCAAATTAAAGGCAAGAAGAAGAGAGAATTGGAAGTGAACAACATCTCTTCAACAGTATACTGAAACTCCTCCCAAAACCCTTCCAAGAGACCTTCCTCATGTTTCTTTGGCTAGGACTGGGTCATGTATAATATCTACTCTTGGGATGGGCCTTTTAGCCTTCTGTAAGAATCATTTTTAGAAATGATTGTAGGGTTGGTCAACCAACAACATCATTCAGGCATAGCTATTGTGATTTTAGAAAATCATTTTTCGTAAAATTAGAAATTGGCTATATTCTACGTAAATACTCTGGGATGAAAAATAATTCAAGGATGCTTAAGTTGCCTAAAGTTGAATTGTTTCAGAGTGGAGACAAAATAAGTAAAAGTGTCCTATTTTCCACATCACTATTATTATATTACTATTACTGTAATTATTATCATCTTGCTTGAAGGCAGGAACTTGGTTTTCTTTAAATATTGAAATTATTGGGACACACCTACCTCTTTTTAGGATTTTAGGTCTCTAAAGAGCAAATCAGGCTTGTGAAGAACACTTTCCACTAAATATTGTTCTGGGAGGAAAAGTTCTCAGCATGCTTGCAAGTTCTCACTCTGCTCAGAGACCTCTGTCCTCTTTCTTTTGCATCCTCCTTTCCAAAAGACACTCATGGCAGAAATGAATCTATGAGTCTCAGGTGTGGATCTCATTTGAGCCAAGTTTGCTTCTGCAGGCGCCAGTCACAAGTGCCTCAGAACCATGTTAACAGTGAAGATATATCTGCCCCTTTGCTTTTGAATGTGAGGTCCTTTAATGGGTCTCTGAAGAAAGCTAGGATGAGATGAGGTTGTGACACCTTGCTCTCCATGAAGTGACATGGCAGAAAGTATGATTGTCCAACTGCCATTTTACTGTATGAAATCTGTCTGTCACTCCTCTCGGGACAGAGTCAGAGACTCTCTGATTTACAATAAGGCTTAGCCGTGTGAGTCAGCACCAAGGCCACAGGCTTTGGTGTCAGAAAAATCAAGTTTTGAAGCTCATTTTCCCCACTCACTAATTCACTATATGCATATCACCTAACTTCTGTTTCTTCTTTAAAATGGGGATAATAATACTTTCTTCAAAGATCTGTTTTGAGAATCAGGTGGTATGTTAATTAACCATTTTATAAATGAGAAAGCAAGTTATAAATGCATTATCTTGTTAATTCAGTAATTTCATTGAAGGTGGGTCCAATTGTGGGCCTACTTTGAGGCAGACTGTATTTCATGGATTTATAACAAAGTTCTAAAGTTTAACCAAGATAGTGTCTAGAAAAACTCCTCCTTCATGTTTGTGTGTTCTTTCCATCGCAATTGCTTGCAAAGGTGTAATCAGAGAAGAGTTTAAGTCTGTTTATAGTATTAAGCAGATTTCCTCTCTCATTCATATTGAGATTTTAAATTCTTTCCTTACACATCTAAGTACATCTGGTTCACTGCTTTTACCTTTACTACTCTATTTAGTAAGCCCCACTGACATCAAATAAAGAACTATTTTTATCTGGGCCCTTCTCTCATAATACTAGAAAAATGCAAGTTTGCTGGATAAAACCAGTTTAAATTCTAGAAAAATGAATAGACCTCTACTTACAAATAAATATTCACAACTTTCCATGACATTTATTTCGCAAATATGTAGATATGCTCAGGGATATTTTTTAATATCATAAGAATTAGGAGAATACGTTGTCCAGAATATCTAGAATCATCAAATATTTTTCATGTTTCATATGATGTTACTGTTCATATGATGTTCATATGTGTTACTCCCTCAGAGAAGCCTTCTCTGACCCTCCATCCTAAATTAGTTACCCCTGGTTATTTCTTTACATAGCAAATATTTATCTGATTTAATGTTATAAGAGTATAAGCTTCATTATGACCTTGTCTATTTGGTTGACTACTACATACATACCCAGCACTTAGCTAATATATAGATGCATTCAAAGAATATTTGTTAAATGAACAAATGAATAAAAGCAAAGAACAGATAATGCTTTTAGTGAATATATTCCATATTTACTCACATATTTCCCTCTTCTATAAATTGGGAGGCAGAAAAATGGTAGAGAGAGAAGGGAAAAAGAGAAGAGGAAAAGAGCAATTTAAAAAGCGAAGTTTCAGGGACTTCCCTGGTGGTCCAGTGGTTAAGCCTCTGTGCTTCCAATGTCAATATCTGGTGGGGGAACTAAGATCCCACATGCCGCGCTGCATGGCCAAAAGATTAGGAAAAAAAAAAAAATTAAAAAGAGAAGTTTCAGATCCCAAACCTGAAAATCTGGTCCAGAGAAAGTGGTGTCAAGGAGTTCTTGAAAATCCAACTTAATTATCCAGTGTTTGTGGCAAGGTTAGAGATATCTTTTTGCTGATCTATGCAAACAGTCCAAGTTTAGAAGGAAAAGACACATAATGCAAAAACAGGCTTAAGAGGCATCTGGGAAGCAGGTGGAAGAGTGAGTGCTGACTAATTCTCCGCTGCCTGCTCTTCCATGGAGAACAGGCTGGCTAGGTCTCATCCTCTCTATTCAGCTCCCTTTGTCTGCCCTGGTGAGAACAGGGGCACATTCTACCTCATACAAAGTGGTCCCCAGAGAAAGGTGGTGATGCTAACTATGAAACTGATTGATGCTTCTGAGGTTCCCAAGTAGCCTGTCCTGATAGCTGTGGTTATTACCTTGAAATATAAAAAAAATAAGTGTATTTGAAGGAGTAGTGTTTTGATTTTTTTTCCCTTAGAGTGCATGCATGTGTGCACATGTATATTGAACATGTGGAGTAAGTAGAATTAGTAATATTTTTGCAAATGTGATTTCTAATTGTATAAACCATACTCTGAGTTACTCTCCTAGGTTTAAAATAAACTACCTCAGATATGTTAACCATTATTGGGATTCTGTTTAACAAATGAGTTCTAGATATTCGAGGATTGTACCTCCCATTTTATTTTGTCCCTAGGATACTGGATTTCCTGTTACACTCTACAAAGATTATACTACTTGATGTTTGAGGCATGTCTTTGATCTTAAAAATTCCTGCTCTATGTAGTCATTGGCTCAGGGAATAAAGAGGAAAGTGCAGGTACCCAAAGGTCTTCTCATAAGGCAGGACAGCCCACAGTGATCCACTATGTCACTAATCTTCCCAATTCAAAGAGGTACACAGAGAAGTTAGAGCCAGAGGTTAGAAGCCAGGAATTGCCTGTTGGCCACAGGACAGCAGTTCAGCTCCTGGCAGTTTGTCTTTCTCAAAATTGGAGAATATACTGAAAAGGAGTCTTCCTTATATGAGGGGGAATATAAGCCATGGAGTTGAGGAAATACAAAAGAAAGAGTGACTTACCAATTTTTCTAAAGCTTCTCCAGGATCTTTCTCCCAGGCTGAAAGGAAAATGTGATCTAATTATCCCCATTGAGAGAAGTAAGACACCCATAAAGAAGCTATTTAATTTGTACAAAGGGAGTTATCTAAAACTATACTCACATGAAGTAGGAATGATGGCTCCAACAGCTACTAACAGCTTGAATGCTCTGGAAACAAGCAGAGCTTCAAGATTGGGTATTTATGCCAGTGTATGTATCTTGTTAACTAAAAACCCTTCTCCTAAGGAAGTAGTTGGGTGTAAGGTGAAAGGTGGTAGGCTAGTCTACTCGCAAAATATGAGACATCGTGAGAGCCTTCCAGTGTCTGCCGTGACATACAAGGTGACCCTAGAAGTCATTTTTGGGACCAGCTACAGTCTAATTTCTATAGGCATGCCAGATCAAATGTATTCTACTTCCTTGTTTGCTTTACAGTTAAAGGAAAGGGGTGTGCGGAGAATTGGAACCAAATACTACTACCTCTTCCCCAGACCCACTCCCACACATGGAAGCACAGTTCCCTGGCTGATAGAATCTTAGATCTGGAAGGGACTACAGAAATCATCCCATTTTAACATATTTGCTTTTTTGTTGACACAGGCCAAGGATGCACAATTGATCTAAGTTAACGTGCTGTGAGAGGAAGGATGCTGTACCGGATAGGAGAAATGGATTCAAGTCCAGGACCTGTACCTAGAGAGCTCGGGCAATTTTTTTTTTTTTTTTTTTTTTTTAAGCAAAGCTGGTTTTTTTCTCACCTTAGTGTTGCTCTCGCGCCACCTGCTAGAGACACACCACTGGTCTTTTCATTAAAATAAAATTCCATCCACACCCCGTGGCCTGAGTTCAAGATCTGACCCCGAGCCTGGCAGAGGAGCTGTGGGCGGCCATCAGGCTTGAAGCACCTTGTGGAGGTTTTCTGAGGCTGCTCCCTGCACAGTGACCGTTTTCTGGCTCTGAGGAGGGACGCCCGACTCCCAGGCGCCTCCAGTGTTAGAGCTGTGGTTTCGGCGCAGTGGGCGTGGCCTCAGAAGGCAAGGGTGCCGCGATGCCCTGGCAACTTCACAGCCACAGGCTCAGTCCCCCACCCCGAGCCTGCCTCCCACCCCAGCTCTCATCTCCGCAAAGCACTGGGTGCAGGATGGGGAAAGGTGAGGCATGGGTGAGGGCCCCCTCCTGACCACCTGGGCGCCTGAGGGTGGTCACTCCAATGCCCCAACTTGGCCACAGCGCATTGCCTGGCCTGGAGCCACGTGGCCACCCACAAGTCCTAACAAGCATGGCCTGGATGGCGGGCACACCGGCTCCCCGGTCCCATCAGAGTGGCCCCTTCCCAAGGTCGCCCGGGGCTCCTGCGGAGGAGGTGGTCAAGCGGCTGGCTTCAGCAGGCCCTCGGGGTCCAGGATTTGAGGCCGAGCTTCACCTGAATGGTAGCGACGTATCTGACGCCGCAGGCCCGTGAGATCCACGCCCAGGGCAGCGTTAAGTACGTCTGAGAGTGGGGCAGCCCTCGTGGACAGTCCCTTCAGAAACTTGTCTTTGTCGCCTGGAATCAGGCTCTTCCCCACTCCTAATCATTACACATGACACCGACAGGTTAATCTCCCTGAAATACTACTTCTATCATTTCATGCTTGTGCTCAAAATAGTGAATAGTTTTCTATTAGCACCATACTAAGCATCAAGTATTAATTCATTTGCTTCTCCTGGGGCAGAAGTTGCAAACTTAAATACCTACACAGAATATATGTCTTACTGAAAAGGAAGTTGCTAAAACGTGGCTTCCTCTGGAGGGCTGCCAGGTGGGAAGGCAGACTCAGTGATGCCAGACAGATCTTTCAATATGTCAAGAGAAAGGAAATGTAGATTCTTTGTAAAATATCTCCATTTAAAAATGTGGATAACTCAATCAATTTTTTTCTTTGTGATTTCATTTTGTTTGTCAATTATGTCGAAACTATATTTCAAAGTCGAAACAATATAAGTTATATTCACAGGAGTCTTGCTCCCATTTCTGTTCACATCACCCTGTTCGGTCCCTCCCCTTGTAACTGCTTAGTGTTTGGTTTATCCTTCCATCATTTCTTTTTGAAAACATAAACATTATACATATGTACTCATATTTCTTTCAGTGTCTTACATAGACAATAGCATACTATAAACACTGGTCTGCCCCTTGTTTTTTTCACTTAACACAGTTTGGATCCATATCAGTATATAGATATCTTCCTCATTTCTTTATCTAACTATATTAGATAACATTGTTATATACTATAGTTTTTCCAGGTATTGACAAACTACAGTCTGAGGGCCAAATCTAGCCTGCCATCTGTTATTTTTCTCCGATTTTTTTTGGCTGCGTTGGGTCTTTGTTGCTGTGCGTGGGCTTTCTCTAGTTGTGGCGAGCAGAGGCTACTCTTCATTGCAGTTTGCGGGCTTCTCATTGCAGTGGCTTCTCTTGTTGCTGAGAGCATGGGCTCTAGGTGCACGGGCTTCAGTAGTTGTAGCACACGGGCTCAGTAGCTGTGGCTCGCGGGCTCTAGAGCGCATGCTCCGTAGTTGTGGCGCACGGGCTTAGTTGCTCTGCGGCATGTGGGATCTTCCCGGACCAGGGATGGAAGCCCTGTCCCCTGCATTGGCAGGCGGATTCTTAACCACTGTGCCACCAGTGAAGTCCCTGCCATCTGTTTTCGTATGGACTTCAAGCCTAGAATGAGTTTAATGTTTTTAAGTGGCTGAAAACAAAATCAAAAGAAGAATAATATTTTGTGGCACAAAAGTTATACAAAAGTCAAATTTCAGTGTCCACAAATAAAGTTTTATTGAAACATAGACACACTCATTCGTTTATCTTCTGTAGCTGCTTTTGTACTGTGATGGCAGAGTTGAGTATTGCAATAGAGACCATATGCCCACATAGCCTAAACTATTTACTATTTGGCCTTTTATAGAAAATGTTTGCCAACCCTTGTTTATTCAGCCACTCTACTATTAATAGAAGTTTTGTTTTTTCCAGTTTACTGCTATTCTAAAGTATATTCTTAAAGTATAGCCTTAGACACAAGTCATTTTGTATTTTTGCCAGTATATCTTTACAACAGATGCCTAGAATTGGAATTGCTGTGTCAGGGTAAATGCATAAGTAACTGCACTAGAATTAGTCAAATTCCTCTCTGTGGGGATTGTGTGATTTTTGCTGTCTCACCAGCAGTGTATGAGAATAACTGTTTAGCCATGGTCTCACAAACAGAGTATATTGTCAGATATTAATTTAAGTCGTTTTAACACACTGGAAGATTCCAACAAAGTATGGCTAAACAAAAGATGCAGCTAGGGATCCACCCTTTTCTGGTCTGCAATGTATTATTGGTCAAGTAGTACTGTGTGCACGATAGTGTCTGGTCCTGAGGGTGCAAATGGAGACAAAGTCATCCCTGTCTGCCCAAGTTTGTGCCCTTCAGGCCTGCCTGCCTCGCTGGAGGAGAGTGCCTTTACCTAATTGGTTCAGCCAGAGAGTCACCATTTTCTAGCTTACTCATTAGAAGTAACTTTTTGCAGTTTATTGCTACAGGGACTGGGTCAGTGGTGATAGAGGGTGGGAGAGGGGAAGGGAGTCAGCTCCACAATTTGTGACCCCTGGTGGCGGGTGTTCAGACACAGAACTCATTTCACCTACCTATTTATTTTTTCTACTCTCTCCTTATATGCACTCTCCAAATCCACACCATCCTTTAAGGCCTAGCTAGCTCAGATCCTATCTTCTCAGCAAAGTCTTTTGCAATCACTCTCGTTAATCCCCCATTTATTTATCTATTAATATATTTAGTCAGTCAGTCAATCACCCTGTGTCTTACAGTCTATCACTAAACTGGATCATTTTCTCGATTGTTTTCTCTCATCCACCCTCCTTTGTCCCTTCCCTCGTCCCTAAATCAGCTTTCTCTCCATCTTCTAGCCCTTTCTCTCTTAGACAGCAGAGTGCCAGGTATAAAGTTGATGTTTAATATCCAGAGTGGATAGGAGTGAAAAATATACACTGTGAAGAAATGCACCAAATTTTCCAAAATTGATCCAGAAAACACTTGAAAATTCTTACTAGATTAGCTGCTGAGGTGGGGTGTTGCACCTGAATGGGATTTGCAGGTCTCTTCTTTCTGATTGTCAGGAGCAGATGTTATGTCAGAGGTTAAGTGTCAGTTGTGGTTTAACAAGAAGCCGAGGTGAGAGCCACCAGAGAGGCAGCAGGTATCAGGAGATGGGGGAGGGATTAGGAGCTGGGGAGACAGGATAGTTTGACTAGTGGAGTGCTCGGTACTGCAGGGTGATCTGATTCCAGATAGAGGGGCAACAATGTGAGGGTGCTAGGACGGTTTCATTGGGTTGTGGTGATGCGTTGAGAAGTCAGGACTGATGGTCTAAGGGGGGCCAACAGACTTTTCAGATCTATATAATAAATATTTTAGGCTTTGCAGGCCATAGGGTCTCTGTTGCAACTACTCGATGGCTGTTGGAGTGTAAAGGCAGCCCCAGACAATATGTAAATGAATGGATGTGGCTGGGTTATGATAAAACCATGGATGCTGATTAGTAACTAATCTAGGATTCAAACACCCAAACAAGCATCTGTACGCACTTACCAATGAATATAGCTTGAAATTGGGTAAAGGCCCATAGTTTTAATAGGGACACCAGGTAAGTCACAGGGCAGAATAATAATAAATCACACTCTCAGTTACCACCCATGTGTCACAACTTAAGACAGATTCAAGTGCTGACTCTAAAGTGCTATCTGTAAGGTGAAATTAGTGGAAAGTTTCAACTAAAAGTCCATTATTTTAGAGTTTCAGATAATGATGTGATAATCAACAATGAGTTGCAGCTTCTCTGGTACAAAACTCTAGTGTTGGGTTGGCTCTAAAATATATATTTGAAGCTGTGAATTTCTGCACATCAGTTATCCACGCATAAATGAGGACACAGTGAAGCACACACCAACCTAACACTTTTTATCAATGATACAAGAAAATATTCCACATATACTCTTCTTTACACTGCTGTGATTTACATAGTACTTACGCACATATTGTTTTTACCATGTTATGCATAACTTCCCCACAACCCTGGATGGTTGGAAGGACAGATATTATTATTCCTGTTTTATAAATGGCACCGTAAGGCTCCATGAAGTTAACTGAGGGATTGGAGATTAAGAAAATGATCTATAAAGCCAGATCTTAAACTGGGGCCAGGTTCACAGGTGTGCTACCTATGCAACTGTACAGGACTCTGCATTTAGAAGGCCCTCATGCTTGGTTTAATGCTCTACTTTTGTTGCGTTGAAATTTTTAATTTATTAACAAAGGGCCTCACAATTTCATTTTGCACCGGGCTCCTCAAATTATGTAACCAGTCCTGCCTTAAACCCAAATGCTGTTACCATGTAATCTATATTTTTCTTTTGTTCATATATATATATGTGCGTGTGTGTGTATATATATGTGTGTGTGTGTGTATATATGTGTGTGTGTGTGTGTGTGTGTGTGTGTGTATAAATATAAAATATGCTTATATATATACCAACCTAGACCTTGGTATATTTAATCGATTACCTTTGCATTTACTCATAGCAAGTCATTTATTTTCTTTATAAGACAAATAAATCCCTTCAAAATTCTGATGGAAAATGATTTTCTACCTAGAATTCTATACCTAGATAAAGAATCTATCAAGTGTGGGGTAGAAAGTACCAGAAAAATATTTTCAGTCAGCAAAGACTCAGAAAATTTGCCTCCAGCAATATAGGGAATAAACTAGGAAATAGGAAGGTATGAAATCCAGGAGCTGCAACCCAGGAGAGTAGTCAAGGATCATCCCAGGATAGCGATGCAGCAGGTTTAGAGAGCAGCAGCCCCAAAGGAAGCAGAGAGTTGAGATGGAAACTTGCTGTGGTCAAGATGGGAGAGAGAGGGGAAACTCATTTGATAAACACCTGATATGATGGGACTTCAGAAAAAAAAAATAGAATGGTTATAAGAACCTGCAAGAACAAAGTAAAATAATAGGAATTCCAGGAACAAAACTTAAAAGGTGAGTAAGACAGAAAATGTAACTATAGTGCAACTGTTTGACTGATAGTACAATTACTTGACTCTGCAGTGAACATTTATATATACTCAAAATACTCTCAACACGGTTAGGTTATTTAAGTAAAAGTGACATAACTAGTGGGAGGGATGGAGAAGGGGTGGTGGTGGTTGTGCTGTGATAGGTAAACCCTCATCTATCATAGAAGGGAATAAATAGTACCTAACATTGGTAAATCAAGAATAGCAATATAAACATACTATTTATAAATACAAAAACTAGTAGTTAAAGAGAGGTTGCCTCTAGGGAATAGGGTTGGGGAGATAACGGAGAAAGAAATTGTTGATATTCCTTATAACCCTTTCAATCCTACTTGATTTTTGTAAGCATATGCATGCATTACTTTTATGGAAATAGGATTTTAAAAACCATTTTAAAGTTGGAGTTCCACATCAGTCATTAAAATGATGGAAATGAACAGACTGTGCTGTAATCTTTGCAGTTTACTCATAGATCTAGTATGAGCCCCTATTTCTTAACTAGCCTATGTGGTTCTAGTCCATGTGTTCTAATTCTTACTCTCCTGATGGAGGCATTTTAAAGCTTAATTAGCTAATGTCTATAAAGGGATTTCAGGTGCTTGGATGAAAGACTTCATCAATGTTGAAGCTATTTTTTTCTAATGAGAAATTTTAGGGTACATTTAGCTATGACTTTTATCTGACATCAAATGATAAGGAAATATAGGAAACTGAACATTAGAACTACCACATTCTATTATACACATAACATTCTATTATAGTCTGCTTTACTTTTAAAACTCTAAGTAATTTTAAAAATCAAAGGAAAATCAGCATTTTTACACTTCCTAGAGGTCACCAGGAATAAAATATAGACAATAAAGTTGAATCAATTTTTAAGTGAAACTAAATGCACTCTGAAGACATAAATAAGATTGAAAAGTTGAATGATTTTTAACATATCTCATGTCATTACCTGGTGTTAGATGGTGTTAGAGAAGAGTACTGTGATGTAAAAATTTAAATAACATTTATTGAGCACCTAGTATATACCAGACCTTTTGCTAGCTTCTTTCAATTACATAATCTCTTCCAATCCATTTCATCTCCATTGTGCAGATAAAGAAATAGGTTCCAGAAATGGTAAGTCACCGTTCAAAATTAGACAGGTAATACGGTAAATCTATAGTTTAAACTCAGAGAGTCTAATTTTAAGTTTGTGCCTAGTTGAACATACCATGAGATTTTCAGATAAAGCAAGTGAAACAAAAATAATGAGAGTAATAATATTAACAGGGTACAGGGGCAGCTGTCTCAAATTGCTACCAAATTTAAAAAGCTATGAGTTGGCAAGCTGGGACTGAAACATTCACAGTAAAATTGGATTTAGTTTGGACAAAGCAGAGGTTAAAGCTCTATAATTTGAGGAGATTTAGACTCAGGCTTTCGTTAGGTAGTAGGAATAATAACTTGAACTTCTAGATCCGTGCTCCTGAAAATGTGGTCCCTGGACTAGCGGTAGCAATGTCGCCTGAAAACTTATTAGAACTGCAATTATTGGGTCCCAATCCAGAAAAAGACCAATACTTCTCAAACTGTGGGTGCATAGGAATCACCTGGACAGGTAGTTATGGCATGGATCCTGGATGCAGGAATTCTGACTCAATTGGTCTATGGTAGGGACGAGGAATTTGCATTTCTAACAAACTCGTAGGTGATAGTGATGCTGGCATTCCGCAGACCACAGCTGTACTTGAGTTACAGATCATTGAATCTCACTGTATGTTACCAATTAATTTTTGTTAAAAGAATGAACACTTGAATGAATGAATGAACTTTTCACCAGGACAAGGAATTGGGAAAAGGAAGTGGTTAGGCATAGAGGATAGTTAGAATTGAAGAATCACTGGAGACAGGTGGAGCAGATAGCTCAAAGTCAAGGGGCTTGTTAGTCAGTGTTATTCCTAGAGAGGATGAGGTATGCATAAGGTACTTATGTTGGGAGATGATCTGGAATTTCCTTCAGCAGCCCTAGTTTGGTTTTATCCATTCTGCATCCGTTAGGTCCCAGACATGGCAAGGGAGGGGAACTTTTTAAAAAATCATGACTGCAGCTAGTTTTAGCTAAGAATCCATGAGTCATTGGAGGGAAGAGGGTGCAGGTGGAAATTAACTACTAAGTTTCAGCGTCATATTTTTTTCTCTAAGGCATTCCCAAAATGCGAAGTTTGACAAATATGCTGATAGCACCTTCTCTAAACTCTCTTGCTTTCATGTCAGCAGAAAGCAGCAGTGCCTGAAGATGCAGAATAATAATAATAACCAAGTTTCATGGTATGAAAATAAAAATTTTAAAGACTTAAAACAGAAATAAGTTAAATATAAAATATATTTTGGTCTTAAAAAAAATTCCATACCTACTACACCTTTCCACCATTTCCAATTTCTCCCCCAAATCTGGAAAGTAATGTTGAAATTTCAGATTCAGTTGAATATATTTGTTTTCTAGAACAAATGATCAGAAATATATTGTGTAATTTTTGTCATATGAGGGTCATATTTAACAAAATCAAACACCACCATAGCAGAATTCAGAAATCCACAGAAAATTATTGTCTCTTGTGGTAATAAGTGTAGAACAACTTTTCTTTTTCTTTCAGAAAGAAGACAGGAGATTTATAGAATTATAGAATGTGGAGGAACCTTAGGAAACTTGAACCGTTTGCATTCAAACCAGAGAAGGAGAAAGTAAACAAAGGAGAAATGATTAAGTTTGGTTACGCATCCTGAGTAGTAAAAGGTATATAAAAATACAAACCCCAAAGCCTCTGAATTACAGAGAAATCTGTGGGAGAAAGGACCCCACTCTTTTGGAGATATTTATTTTTCAATTAGTCAAGGATATTAGAAACGTCTCAGATATTGGCTTGGGAATCTCTTACTTTGGGTTTCTCCAGAAACATGATCAAGGATTTAAATCCAAGTGGTATATTTGGAAGATGATCTTAGGAAGCACCAGTGAGGAAGTGAGGAAGGACAATAGAGAAGGGAAGGTGGCCAATAACAGCACTTTATTAAGCAAGTTACCATATAATAAAGGAGGTGAATCCCGCTGGAGACCTCTGGAGCCACTGTAGAACACATAATTCTCCCACCAATTCCAGCAGTCAGCCATTAGTTAAGGCTGGTGTGAAAAGAGTGGGATAGAAATTCATTCTCTGGCATTGCTGGTCTGCCATGTCTGTGGGCAGAGAGAGCTCCACTGAATCAACTATTGGACTTGCATGGTCCAAAGCAAAATGAGAATGTGGGGCTGCTTGCTCAAAAAGCCAAGAAAAGGCCCCCTACCCCCACATGGTACATGTGTGCATGCATAGGTGTGTATATGAGTGAGTTTGTGTGTGTGCTTGCTATTTATTTAATAGATCGCTCTGGCACAGGGCTACTCACAGGGCAAATGCAGAGGCTCATGGTTGCCTGGTCCCTCCCCCAATTCATCCTACAACTGGGCACATGGAATGTGCTGTATGCACGTGCCTGACCCTGACTTTCACCCAACTTGTGTCCAGACCCTCGGCCAAAGGCAGAAGGTGGCAGAAGTCACTGAGTCAGGGTAGGGGAGAGGCAGGAAGCAACAAGAAGAGGGAGTGCATATGAGTGGAGCCTCCAAACCCCTGTGCATGTTCTACTGCCCCGTTGGACTTCACCTATAGAACACAGTTAAACTTACTAAGAATTTCAATATAGCAACAGCAGAGAGTTAAACCCCAAGCATGAGGCCCCCTTCTGAGTACAGGAACCTGTAAGGCTGCATTGGTCATACCCCCAAGAAGCTAGCCCTGATATGGTCAGCCAGATGAGCCCTCTGGCAAAGAGATAAAGATGCTGGTAGCTGGAGAGTAGAGGGGACTATACTGGTGAAAGCTCAAGGGGATATGGGTGGGACACCAACAGTGCATGGTACAGGCTCAAAGATTTAACCTGTAGATAGCTTTTCCTGTAATTAATTTAACCTTTCAAATGAGATCATAGGAAGGTTTTTTTTTTTTTTAATAACTTCATTTATTTATTTTTGGCTGCACTGGGTCTTTGTTGCTGTGTGCAGGCTTTCTCTAGTTGTGGCGAGTGGGGGCTACTCTTCGTTGCGGCGCACAGGCTTCTCATTGCGGTGGCTTCTCTTGTTGTGGAGCACAGGCTCTAGGTTCGTGGGCTTCAGTGGTTGTGGCTCACAGGCTCTAGAGCACAGGCTCAGTAGTTGTGGCTCATGGGCTTAGTTGCTCTGGCATGTGGGATCTTCCCAGACCAGGGCTCAAACCTGTGTCCTCTGCATGGGCAGGCGGATTCTTAACCACTGCATCACCAGGGAAGCCCATAGGAAGTTCTTTAATTGGCCCTGAAGAGAGTTACTCCAACACTTGCAGATAATCTTTTCTCTTGGCTCACTCCCACGCGTCAGGGAATACATACATCATAGCAACTCATAGTTATCATACATCTAATATATATGGTTTCCTGAACAGGCTCAATCATGTATTGAATATATTTATTGAGCTCCTATTATAGACCAGACACTGTGGCAGCTGCTAAAGATATAGTGATGAACAAGACCAATAGACTCCCTACTATAATGGAGTTTATGTTCCAAGTTGCACTCAAGGAATCTTCTTGTATCCCACTGAAATTCTCCCCACATCTTGGAAGTGGTGCTGATATTTAGAAAGGAGAAGTGATATCCTTATTTCATGTCAATTGTATCCCTTGAGAGTTATTTATGAAAATGCAACAGCTATATTTGCCTATGTCTTAAATCCATTTAGAATCCTTGTTAGGCTATAAATTCTGTGGAAAGTCCCCTGGGTTAATTAGAGATTTTGTAGAAATAGTTCCTTATATTTCTTTTCACAATGACAAGATCACCAGCCCATGACCCAGGATAAACACATAAGCAGTGGCTTTTAATATACTTTGATTCCTAATTGTTCTTAATTATCATAAGGTTGCTCTAAAAAGCAAAGCTTTGTAATAGATCTGTACTCCCCACCTACCTCATAGGGTTCACTTTTTCCATCAAAGTGAATTAAGCCAGAAACTCAGTCTTCTATTTGGGACTCCATCAATTATGATCTTAAAACTGTTCCTAAACATTTTGATCTTAATTTCTCTTCAGTGCCCCATTAAAATATGAAAATAGCACTATATTGATGGTTTCTCTCTCTTTTTTACTCTGTCTTTGGTGTGAAGAAGATTTTAAGAAATAACTCCTCAACACCAGCAAGGCTTTCAGAACTGTGAAAGAAAAATCGCATCATGAAACAAAATAATTCTCACTTTGTTCCTGGAAGAAAATGGCCATTGTTTCTTATCTCTGAGGTAGTTCTTGGTATGGTGAGTGAAATGGCAAGAATAATTGAGAAAAATAGCTGTGTGTATCACAAAGGCCAAATGCATCTTTTCTATTACATAAATAATGATCAGCTCTTACTGACAGTTGTTATTGTATATTTAGAAAAGAGGTGTTTATATTCCTAGATATGATATGAAAAGCCTCATATCTCTTTCACTATATTTGTAGTGATTTAAAATATCAGTTGCAGCATGCACCGTGTATCCCGTCCACATAAAGATGTCATGCATCTTAGAACATACCTATCTCAAATGAAGCTGTTGGTAAACTATCTTTATACATCTGATTCTAGAAGAGCACAAATAGCGTACATAAGAAATATCAAAATAAGTAACATCACATATAAATCCGATTTGTTTCTTTTAGTGTTGAAAATTGTATTGATAGTTGTATATATCTTTTGTTGATAAAATCACATGGAAAGAAAGGTTTTAGGCATTTTAAATGACATTTTATGCCACTTTAGAATTTTTGTTTTCTATATAATATAGAAAAATAATTGCAAAACATTCCACTAGCGAAAAATGGCAGCATGAAAGCAATTTCTCATTTCTTGTTTATAAAAATCTCTAAAACCAAAGAAACACATAAGAAATCCTAGATTAGCCGTACTCTATTCAAATGAAATAAATGTTAAGCTAAATTTAACCTTTGTTTGATGGCTCTTCTTCACATCTGCTATTGCAGAACCTCCAGCCTCCTGCAAAGTTTCCTACAGTTATTTCTGAAGGATCCCTGGTGATGTTTTATCGTAATTCCTAAGTTCCATTGCATATTATTATATGGTGTCATCCATTTTCCTTACCTCCAACTCTGACCTGAATCTGAGGATGCTCAATGCGGAGGGGTCTGTTGTCTATAGGCCACGTGAGGATGGCCCACAAGTGTCTCTGTCTCCCACAAATGTCCTGCTCATCTCTCGCAGGCTGCTCTGCTGGGAATGGCCCTCATTTTTTCTGGACATCGCTCTCTCTTGTCAGATAATTTCCTTTTCCTACTAGGTTCTCCTTCAATTGATGTGATAAGTCTTCTAAGAAGTCAAAATTTCCACTAATAGTAAAGAAACTTCTCTTGCTCCAGCCATACATATATTTTCTGCTGAGCTTCGTTCTTCTAGTGCTCAAATCTCAAACCCTGAATCATCTTTGATTCTCTTTTTTTTTTTCATATCCCACACCAGTTCATAAGTAAACCCTCTGTGCTCTACCTTTAAATATAGCCAAAATAGGACCAGTTTTCACTCCATCTACCTCTACCATCTTACTCCAAGTCTCTATCATCTCTTGCCTGGGCTATTATAATAGTTTCCAATGTATGCCCTTGCTTTCAGCTTTGCCACTCATACAGCAGCGAGAGTGATTATTAAAAAACCCATGTCACACTTCTGCTCTAAACACTTCAATGTTTTCTCTCTGTCTCAGAATGAAACCCAAAGGATGTACCTTATTTTACACAGCCCTTAGTGATATTGGGCTTGCTACCTAATACTTCATCATCTTCAACTCCCCCTCACTAACTCATCACTCACTCTTAACTCATATGTTCATAAAGCTTCTTCCCTTCCTTAATTTTCTGCTCTCTGCAACTGTCACCTTCTTAGAGAAGCCTTTCCTAATATGACTCCCTTATTAAAAAAAGAATAGCTTTCCCTGTCCACTTATATCCCACCTACTTTCTTGTCCCTTAACTGACTTTTTCATCTCAGCACTTTTTGACATCTGATACATTAAATATTTATTCAATATATTTGTTTATGGTCTGTCACTCCACATAGAACATCAATTCCATGAAAGTAGCAATGTGCTGTGTTTTGTTCATAACTATATCCCTAGAACCTGGCAAGTAGTAGGAGCTCAATAAATATGTATCGACTAAATAAGTGGATGTGCTACTGGGACAAAATTCTGGTATTCCTGGATCTTTGACTAAATATTATAGTACTAACATTATATCCTGCTATAACTCCAAGCTATTATATCCAATAATACTACTACCACCAGTGATTAAGAAATGTATATTGGGTACTGAATGAGTGGCCTCAAATGTTTGGCTACCTTTTAGGGAAAGTTTGGCTGCTAGTCTGGGTAGCTTAAGAATATCTTAAGATGTGTTATATCTAAATTATATTCATCATAAAACTTATATAAAGGATAATTTGTAGTTATCAACTTTTTTTGACGCGCAGGCTCAGCGGCCATGGCTCACGGGCCCAGCCGCTCCGCGGCACGTGGGATCCTCCCGGACAGGGGCACGAACCCGTGTCCCCTGCATTGGCAGGCAGACTCTCAACCACTGCGCCACCAGGGAAGCCCAATTTTTAGTTATCAACTTTTAATTCAATAATATCTAAGGTTTTTCTCAAGTTATACTTTATATATATTTTCTTTCAAAGTTAAATAACTGATAATATATACTCAAGAGAAACAGAGATCTAAAAAAAGAAAATTTCTTATTCTATTTGTAAATCCAAAAGGGAAAAAAAATTTGTGAATGAGCAGGACTAATTTTTTTTTTTTTTACATAACTTACATAGTTTTTAAAAAAAAATGTAAGTGTGGATTTGTTTTCCTGCTTTTGTCTACAATGTCTTTCTCCTTTCTAATCAAAGTGATAATTTATTTTCTGTATAAATGACAGTGAATTTAAAACCTTCCTTCAGAATAATGTAATTTAAATGCGGCTATTTTAAAATGGGCCATTTGTCTACAGGAAAGCTTGATTAGGCCTAAAAATCTATCCAAAGAGATTTTTTTGAAAGTCTTGTAAAATTTTTGTTAATATCTTCAGTAACTCACATTAGCTTCCCAACCTATAATTAGCTTCATTAATCTCTGGACAATATTTCTAGCCTCTAAGGGCTCTTGTAGACCAACAAGGGTGATCTGCAAAGCATGGAGAGAGATGCAGGAAAAAGAAACAGAGTAATTAGGCCATAAAATAGATAGTAATCACTTTCCTATGTTAACTAGCATTTACAACATCCTTTGAAGTACTTAGAAGTTTCATGCCTGGGAAAAATATGAAGGTGAGAAAAATGAGCTATGAATAAAGAATGATCTTTTGGAACATGAAATACCAGTATAAAAATCTTCAGGCCAGGGGAAAACTTACTCCAAAAATTTCAATTTAAGTTCTGAATTAGACAACCTCATTAAACAAACATTCTCAGTCCTTACCAGATTATTTCTGCTGTGCTATGATTACAGAGAATGCCATAATTAGAATCTTCAACAGCAAAAGAAAAATTATTTAATACTATTGTAATACTTTTTACCTGAAAAATGGAAACTTGCCTTCTTTTATCTAAAATAATGTAATGCTTAAAGGCTGCTGAATTGTAATTATTTTGGTTAATCTTTATGTTCCAGGCTGAATGATTAATCCATCAAGGCTTAAAAATACATTTGCAGGCATTTTGATGGGGAATTCATTTCTATAAATCAGGCATTTTGATGAGGAATTCATTTCTATAAATGGCCTAGATTTTTTCCCCTTTTTTCAGTAAAGGTCATCAGAGTAGAATGGTAATAAAAAGCCATGATTCTCAAACTTTAGTGTGCATGTGAGTCATCTGGAAGGCTTTTTAAAATTGCTGGGCCCTACCTCCAGAGTTTCTGAGTCAGTAGGTCTGGGTGGGGCTCAACGTTTTGTATTTCCAAGAAGTTTCTAGGTGGAGCTTATGCTGACGGTCTGGGAATTATACTCTGAGAACAGTGAACTGCTAGTTTAAATTAAGGGAAGTGGTTACCCAACAAATCATTTTCTTTGAATTTATGTCTATTTTTTAACTGGAAAGATGTTTTTATCATGCAAGGAAAAATGTTTAAAATAGATTGTTCAGATATGATTTTTAAAATGCACTGAGCTCTCTACTGTGTCTTAATGAATCTTATTTGGAGCTTACCAATAGCACACATCCTCAAGATCGCATACCCAAGCTACGTTTAAAGTTCTAGCTGTAGCGAAGAATCTATACATTTAGAAAACTATTGGCACGTTACTTCCATCTCCTAATACCAATCAAATGAATTGACTTAAGAATAGATAATATTAAATAAAAATCTTCTAGTTTAGATTATATTCATTCATTATCTAATACTTTATTTACACTGAACCAATTTCTGGAACTCTTTATTAATACATTGATGCTAGCTTACTTTGAAAGAGTCCTTGATCTAGGCTGTACTTTTTATCTTTCTTGCCTGAAAAAAAATTTGCATGATCAAATGTACAATGCCAAGCTATTAAGATATGATTCTCAATGGATATATTCTCATTGTAAATAAATTCCTCACAATCTCAACTATCTTTTGTTCAGTTACATGTCCAGTTTGAAGGAAGGTACTATTGAAATAAAGATGAGAAACAAAGGAGTAGAAAATTCACTTCCAGGGCCATAGCAGTAAAAATTATCCCCTCAAAAAGTTTTTTCCTTAATTTGACCTGATTGCCGTTGTCTGTCTATACCTAATATAGGAACTTTTCAATTTTATGTTCTTTTGCTCATTTTGCACACATTATCTTCACCAATATAACCGATGTTATGACTTCTATTTTCAGCCTGTCCCTCCACCTCAGACATTCACCAAAACACCAGAGATGGTCTGTCTTGTCTAGAGGAAACTGACATCATTTCCATGGACCTACCACCATTAAAGTTATTTGGAATTGATGACCTGCCGTCTTCCTCTATCGTCCCAAGGTGACTTTTGTTATTTGCACCTTTCCTGTTGGAACGGTATTTTATGTTTACTAGGCTTCTCCCAGGCTTTGGAATTTGCAGAGATGCTTCTGATTTATAAAGCAGCCCATATCCTTTTAAGTATATCTTTTCTGAATAATTTTGATATAAAGTTTCATGGATAAAGTAGTCTGATGAAAATTCAAAGATAATATTACTAAAAAAATCACATATAAGTATGATATTACAAATATATATAGTATTAAACCTTGGACTATATGGCGTAGATAGCATATTCCCAAAAGTTAAACCTTAGCAGGCCATTACAATGATTTAGGACCCTTTAGAAAAGATGCTATTCTTCCCTTCCTGTCCCACATTCAATCTCAGAAAACCTGCCCATTTCTCATTCTCAGAGCTCACGCTCCATCCCTGTGAACTGGCAAAATGGACATGTAAATCTAACACTCTGGTACAGATGATTGACTTTTAGGAGACAATCTGGGACTTGAAAACATGATTTAGAATTTTTAGGTAGTTGGTTGTAGAAGCTAGTCTTGGAAAATAATGTAGATTCAGAGATGGAGGACACCATTTCTATACATGTAGAAAAAGAGAAGAGTAAAGCAAATAAGCACAGAGGAGTAGGGAAAAGATAACATTTGAGCTGGAGAGTTCCTGTCAGCTTTCCATTTCCTGACCATCCCAGATATACTCCTGTGCTCTGGAATCATTTTACTTAAGCGTGCTCAAGTGAATTTCTATTTCCTACAACTAAATTATGCTTGACTAAGACAATGCTTATGGTTAAGAGTCCTTTATTTCCAGTTGGAGGGATAATAGGGTAACAAGGATAACAGACTCAATATCAGAGCTACCATGCTGTCCAACCCAATCCCAATTTTTTCTTTATTAACAATTTAAATTAGAAAAGTAAAAAGTAATACTTTGTTAATTTAAAAAAATCATATAATACAGAAGTATAGAAAGTTAAAGATTCATATCCCAAGTCTGACTCTCTCCTGATGCTATTCCGGTTAACCATTGTTACATATCCTTCCAGATTTATGTATTTACAAACAACAAACATACATTAATGGACATGTATATATGTCTGTGTATGTATGTATGTATGTATCTATCTATCTACTCCTGTTCAACTTAAATGCAATGTCTCTTGTTTATTCTTCTCCAGACACAGGAAACATCTGCTCAGGGTTCTCCTGTATAAAACCCTTCATGGGTCTGAGGCCAGCCATCAATTGATTTTTAGGTTTTTTTCCTCCAGGTAAAACAATTCCAATTCCATTACCTTTGCTTTGATAAATATATTTAAAAATTATTTTTTCTTTTTCTCACTACAAAAGAAAACCTGGTCTCTGAATTAAGTGTTCTAATAAAAATTTTTTAAAAACACAAATATTATATTTTTAATACTGGCTAGCTCTGTATCAAAGTCTCACCATCTGTATAATAGGATCGTTGACTCATCCAGTTGGTTTTGAGGCTTAATTTTGTTTGGCATTCAATTGATTACTCTCAGCTAATAGATATCATAGTCATGTATAGTATGATGTCATCTCAGTTAATTCATTGTCTCTATTTAAATTTATCCTAAACATAAATACGGTTTCTTATTTAACAAGATTTGACTATCTTAAAGCCAAAGATGGAGAACATATATTCTTAGAGATATTCTTCATTGCTCCACATCCCTTCCATAATAGTGATCATCTAAATTGCCCATTGTACATCAATATCTGAATTCTTATAAAAACCTAGAGAAAGCTCTTTTTTTTAATTAAAAAAAATTTTTATTGGAGTATAATTGCTTTAACAATGTTGTGTTAGTTTCTGCTATACAGTGATGTGAATTAGCTATATGTATACATATATCCCCTCCCTCTTTGATCTCCCTCCTCCCCACCATCCCACCCCTCTAGGTCATCACAGAGCACAGACCTGAGCTCCCTGCGCTATACAGCATGTGCCCACTAGCTATCTATGTTACATATAGTAGTTAATTAAAATATGTTTTATAGACTTGGTATTTCTGAGATATCCAAATAGAAAAAAATATCCCTTAGGAGCTTCCCCTTCAATTATTTTTTAAACCTCTGTTTTAAAAATAATCTTTGAAATATATCATACATACAAAGAAGTGTATAAAACCTATATGTAATGTTTAAATAATAGTAAAATAAATATCTCTGTACCCACCACCCAGCCCTAGGAAATAGGACAGTATCAGCCCTTCAGAGACACCTTGCCAAACGTATCTCTTTTACCTCTGAAACAGAAGTAGCCTCTATCCTAAATTTTTATTCCCCTTGATTTTCTTTATAATTTTGCCACCTAGATATCTATCCTTTGACATTATTATATTGTTTAGTTTCCCCAAATCTTAAACTTTATACCAATTGAATCATACTGCATGAATTTGTCCATGATTTCAGCCAAATGATTTTCAGATTCACTCATGTTGATGAGAACAGGTTGCATTTATTCATTTCATTGATGAATAATATTTCATTGTATGAATATTCTACAATTTATTTATCAATTTTACTATTGATGAAGTTTTGGGTTGCTTCCGTTTTTTGCCACTTTTGACAATGTTCATGAACTTCTTAATTATTTGCCTAGAAGATGGACTGCTTGGTTCCACCAAAAAATATTTTTTTAACACAAAGCAAAAGGTCCTTGTACATAGTAGGACCTGAGAAATGCTTAAGCGAATTAATTTCTATAATTTAACAGTTGATTTAAAGTCTTTTAATATTTCCTAGCAAATAACGTACTGAGGAACAAATATGAAGAACATATTTATAGATGGAATGTAATGTGGAGACTTAGTAATTGTTTAATTGGATTTACCCATCCCAGAAGGAACTGCACCCTGGCTGAAGAAAACGCAGCATAACTAGAAAGGGATAACTCATTCCCATCATGTGTGTCCTTTGCTAGGCTACCAAGCAAGAACACATTTGCCCAGCTAAGCCCTCTTAAAACTTTTTGGGACAAAGACAGATAGATAGAAACAAGTACAGTAAGTCAAATATTTGCCCAGCTGACTTTTTCTGTCAAGTTGGTCTCTGTATGGGTGGCAGTCAATTTTCCCTTCAAGTCTCCTTCTGGCCCTTCTGTTACCATTCAAAACATTCTCATTCCCATCAAAAAGCATTTATTAAGCACTTAGTTATTCACTGTATTGCAAATAGAATCATGGTTGCAAGGAGGATTAGTGCAAAAGGGCTGTATCCTTTGTTACTGAAGAAATCTTAATAACTTTGTTTAACCTATATCTTATGTTAGGACTCTAGTTGTAATATCAGTTCTTTCCAAACAGTTTGAATGATTTATATGGCAAGAAAGGCCTAGACGGTAGGAACACAAGGGTAACTATTCTAATGTCCCTGCAGTCCCCTGCAGCCCCAGGGAGTCCTGAGCTGGCCCACCATCTTCCGCCTTTGGCAGGAAATATTAAGAGCTCAAATACTTCCGGCCTTGCAATTAGGCTCTTCTTCCATGTCCTCATGGCAGGGGTGTTGATCAGAACAGTTTTGTAGATTCCAGATTTGCTTGCCTTGATTGACATCAGTAACCTATCTGATTTCTGTCACTTTTCTTGCCTGAGTTCCTGACTTCAAAAGCTTGGCTTATTTCTTTTGTTTCTTAATAATCATTATTCTTTACTGCCGAAGTGACAAATGATTCTTGCAGATGCAGTTCCGGGTGTCCCAAATTACAGTTGAGGTGTGAATAACTTCTCCCAGCAGTGAACCACGTTTCCAAGTGTTATATTTGACTTTACCTACTT
Organism: Stenella coeruleoalba; assembly: GCF_951394435.1. Classification (NCBI taxonomy): domain Eukaryota; kingdom Metazoa; phylum Chordata; class Mammalia; order Artiodactyla; family Delphinidae; genus Stenella; species Stenella coeruleoalba. The sequence goes on from NC_137150.1 coordinate 87,195,466, forward strand.
AGATAGCAGGTTAGCAAGAAATCCAATTTCTCTCCCTGACACTCATCTCCCTCCCAAACTCCTTTTCATATTCCAAGGACCAGTCCTGCTTGTTCCTGTCTTCTTGCCAGCTTTATTGCTTTTATATTTCTTGCAAACAATGCCTAACATAATTCCTATGGCTAGAGGCTTCCCTGGTGGTGCAGTGGTTAAGAATCCGCCTGCCAATGCAGGGGACACGGGTTCAAGCCTGGTCGGGGAAGATCCCACATGTCGTGGAGAAACGAAGCCTGCACAACTACTGAAGCCCACATGCCACAACTACTGAAGTCCACGCACCTAGAGCCCATGCTCCGCAACAAGAGAAACCACTGCAATGAGAAGCTCGTGCACCGCAACAAAGAGTAGCCCCCGCTCACTGCAACTAGAGAAAGCCCGCGCGCGGGTAGCAATGAAGACCCAACACTGCCAAAAATAAATAAATAATTCCTGTGGCTGAAAATTCTTCCTTCAGTCCAATCTGTAGAGACTTCTAGCTCAAGGGTAATAGGATGCCTTAATAGAAGAGTGCCTGAGGTCAGCTGCCTCCTCCCTTGTTTTCTCTTCTTTATAATATCAGCCTGCTAAGGCATTAGAGCTACTACAAACAAAATCTAACAGAAATGTTTCCCATTATATTATTTTATTTAGTAACATTTTAAGTTAGAAAAATGAGAAGTAATATATGCTTACCTTGTTACAGTGGGGATTTGGACTCATCATTTTGGTGGGGTTGTCAGATAAAATACAGGATTTCCAATTAAATGAAGTTTCAGATAAACAATTTTATATATATATATATATATATATATATATATATATATATATATATATCTTTTTATTATAAGTAGGTCCCAAGCAACATTTGGGAAACCTTGTACTAAAATACTATTTATTGTTTCTCTGAAATTCACATTTAACTGGGAGTCCCAGATTTTAGTTTGCTAAATCTGGCAACGCCACCCCTTGAGCTGGCAGACTTCAAAACTGCCAACAGATGTTGGTTGCTTGTTAAAAAGCCACTACCTGCTCCAGCGCTGTGCTGCTGCCTTGTAATGTTGCAGCTGAAGCTGGCGACAACCAGAAGTCCGGTAACCATTCAGAACGGCTGGTGTCTGCAAAGATGACGTTTAGGATGAACTTTATGCTCCAGCAGCTTCTGCATCAGTCAGTGCAGATTATTTATTGTCCACTGACTGTTTAAGATTTCAAAGAAGGATCGTCTTACTCCCCAACACCTTCCTCAGTGCTGCACTAGGACAAAGGTGTTTCATGGTAAAATTACCCTGGGGCCCTTATATTCTAGCGTTTTAGGTTCATTCACATAATTACTTCAGGAAGACACAGCCTGCCTGTGGCAAGACTGATTTGGGATAGGTTCCTCTATGTAGAACCTATCTTCTGTCAGAGATGTCATCTGGTACCATCTTTTCCTGCCTCTGTGGTGACTTTATTTCCATGGCTTTTTTTTTTTTTTTTTGCCTTTCCTTGTCACTGGGCTTCTGTTGGGGTTATCCTAATCTATTCTAACAAATTTCAGTAATCTTGAATCTTGGGGCAAAGTGGTTTGAGCTCCTGTACTCTTGTATCCCAGGAAGCCACTAATCTTATGCAAATGTGGTTCCCTCAGGCAGTTTCAAAGATATTGATAATATCAGTAGTTTACCTTAAGAAGGAAGGAGGGGAGAAAGGAAGGGTAAGAGAGGGGGAGAAGGAGGGAAGGAGAGAGAGAGAAAGGGAAGAAGAAGAGAAAGAAAAAAATAGAAAGTTCTACCTCTGCATTGGGCATTTAAAAAAAGGAAGAAAGAAAAAAAATTGAAGTTCATTGGACATAGTTAAATCATGAAATGCAATACATTTTTAAATTTGGGGAAAATAAAGCAACATTGATCTCAAAATCTAGCAATAACCCTTATTAAAATCTTTGGCCCTCCGAAGATTTTTTCTGTGCATGCTTGTGTGTGTGTGTGTGTGTGTGTGTGTGTGTGTGTGTGTTTGTGCATTCTGTGGGAGTGTATATATAATCACATACAAATGAGTTCGTACTCTACAGCCTAGTTTCAAATCTCCTTTGTTTTCACTTAATATTATATAACAAATATTTTTTCCATATAATTAAAAATACTTCTAAAATAGTATTTTAACAGCTAGGAAATATGCTATTGATTGTAATACATAATTATATTTAATCAATCACCTATTTTGTACATTTAAGTTATTTTCAATTAACAGCTTATGGCTAAACCTTTGCATACATCTTAAATTACTTCCTTAGAGTAAGCCATCAGCAGTAGAATTTCTGGAACTGGGTAAAGTGGATTTTTCCCACACAGTTAAAAAATTTTTATTTTGAATAATTTTAGATTTACACAGGAGTTGCAAAGATAGTACAGAAAATTCCTATATACTGTTCAGCCAGCTTCCCCTAATGTACATCTTACAGAACCATGGCACATTTACCAATACTAAGCAATTAACATTGGTAAATATTAAACTGAGCTTCAGCATTAACATCTTTCTTTTTCTGTTCCAGATTCCAATCCATATAACTATGTTGCATTTATGTCTCATCTTTTTCAAATTGCTTTCCATGACCTTGACACTTTGAACTGTACAAGTTAGTTATTTTTTAGAATGTCCCTCAGTTTGTATTTGTCTGATGTTTTCTCATTATTAGACTGCTAATGTGACCATATGATTTTAAGGTTTTGACCTATACATTTGAAGCCCTGTTGCCTGTGAGTGATAGGCTAGTTGAAAGAAGTTGTTGAAGGCAGGAAATCTATTAAAATGATACATACATACCTTATTTATTTTATTTGCTTTATGTTCTTCCATGTGCCAGCATTTTAATTTTGGGCCAAAGTTTTGTCTGTTTGTTTTGTTTTCTGTTTATAGTACATTTTATTGATTGGAACTCTGAACTACCTTTTTTTCCATAAATCACAACTATAATTAATAAATCATTTATGATTCTAGTTTCACTTTGCTTAAAATGGAGAGAGAACTTAAAACACTTGAAAAGCAGCTTTTCAAAATTTTTACAATTTCTTTTGCATTTGATTCACCCACATCTGATTTGACAGCAATTTTTTTTCTTTAAAAAATGTATATTCATTGAGTCATTTCAAAGCACATGTTTCCCACTGAAAAAAAAAGCATTTTCATTTCATCAGATTATATAATATTTAATAAATAACAGTTATGATAATGACTAGAACTGAAATGATAAGTTTAGAGAAAACATAATCCTCTTGATAAACCCCTTTGGTTACTAAACATTGAGAAAGCAGCAGTATTTAGGTAGTTTTGAGAGAAGCCCCTTAGCTTCAAGCATTCAGTGTGCAGATGGTATTAGACAGTGTGCTTTGTAGAGAGAACAGTGGGTTCTGGTTAACTCAGAAAACTGGTTAAAAAGAGGCCAGGGCTTCCCTGGTGGTGCAGTGGTTGAGAGTCCGCCTGCCGATGCAGGGGACACGGGTTCGTGCCCCGGTCTGGGAGGATCCCGCGTGCCGCGGAGCGGCTGAGCCCGTGAGCCGTGGCCGCTGAGCCTGCGCGTCCGGGGCCTGTGCTCCGCAACGGGAGAGGCCACAGCGGTGAAAAGCCCGCGAACAGCAAAAAAAAAAAAGAGGCCAGTTAAGGGAGCTGCTAATGTATTGCCAAATTGCCATTCAGTAAAGTTGTAACCTATTTATGCTTCCAATTACCTGTTTGGAGAGTTTCTATTTCCCCATCTTTGATAATACTAAATAACAGTATGTCCAACTAGATTTTATAGAAATAATCTATATTAATAGTAGGAAATTATATCTTGGTGATTACTAATGATACTGAATTTTTAAAATTATTTTACTTATTGATCATCTAGACTGGGACCTGTTTCAATGATCTGGTAACAACTGTTCTATTAACTGCTGTATTATTAATCTGGCACTGAACTATTGCCTCCCTCCAATCAACCCCTGTCTGGTGACACCCAGAATGAACATTATAAGAGTCTTCTTTATTTAAGAAGCCAGATACAAAAGGAGAGGGATCATTCAGCAATAGGAGGGGCATTCAGCATGGAGCTTAGAAACAATATGTACAGATAAGCCCTGCTACTTGTAATTTTATAACTTGCCAACTCGTCCCTTGCCTCTCTAACATTCACTCTCACCACTCTCCTCTTTGCTGGTCTTTGTACTGTTCTTGGAACACACTGAGCACGTTCTCACCCAGGGCTGTTCTGTGGGCTGCTCCCTCTGCTGGGAACATTCTTTCCCCAGTTATCTGCCTGGCTAGCTCCCTTACCTCAGTGAATTGTTTGCTCATATGCCACCTTTGCACTGGAGTCTATACTGATTACCCTACTTAAAACTGTAACTTATCACCCACACCACTTCTGACTCCCTTTACTTTTTCTTTTTTTTCTGTAGCACCTATAAATTTCCTTATTTTATATCATCTACTTATGTATCTCATATATTGTTTAATTCTGTCTCCCATTGCTAGAATGAAAACTGCATACTAGATGTAGGGCTCTTTGTTCTGCGTTCTGATATATTTCAACCTTCCAGGGCAGTGCCTGGCACACGGTAAACACTGTTATTTGTTAGATGAATAAGTTAAATTAAAAAGAAGACCTTCAGGTATGCAAAGGAAAGATACAGAAAAGGGAATTCAGAGCCTTTGGAAGATGTTGCTGCCCTCTTTCTTGTTCATCCTATAGGAATGACTTTGGATCTTCAGATCACACAGGTCCATCCTTTGTAACTCTTCACATGGCTTGGTTCACCCACACAAGCCCATGCTGGGGCTATAGGAAAAGCCACTCCATAACTAAAACCTCTCTGGATTAGAGATCATCACACTCCAGTGACAAACCATAACAGTTTTCACTGGTCTAAGAAATATCTCTCGGATAATTCTAGACTGTTCAATACTAGGTGTTTGTGCTCAGGCTGCTATAATAAAGTACTGTAGACTATGTGGCTTTGATACAGACATGTATTTTTCACAGTTCTGGATGTTGTGAAGTCCAAGATCAAGGTGCTGGCAAGGTAGGCTTCATTCTGAAGTCTCTTCTCTCGGCTTGTAGGTGGTTGCCATCTTGCTGTGTGCTCTCATTACCTCTTCTCTGTGTGCTTGAAATGGGGGAGCAAGCTTCTCTGGTGTCTCTTCCTGTAAGGGCACTAATTCCATCATGAAGGCCTTACCCTCATGACCTCATCTAACCCTAATTACCAACCTAAAACCCCCACCTTCAAAAATTTTAGGGCAACATCAATATTCAGTCCGTAACACTGAGTGATCAGGACCCTGAGTTCTGTAGCCCTATGTGTGAGAAGCTTTAGGGAACACATCCCATACCATTCTTTCAGAGCTCACCAGGCAGATATTGGGCCTAAGGCAATCTGTTTTCCCAACCCTTGGTGGAGAAATCCAGAGAAATTGCTATAGGCAAAAGCACTGTTGGTTCTCATTTTCTTTCATTTCACTGAGATTATTGATTTTTTAAAAGTTTAAGGAATTTTAAAGGATGTTTTTTGGACACTAATGAGAGACTACAGGTTCTACTTTTGTTTAGGACAGGGAAAGCCACACACAAAAAAATGTTGCCTTGGGCTTCCCTGGTGGCGCAGTGGTTGAGAATCTGCCTGTCGATGCAGGGGACACGGGTTCGTGCCCTGGTCCGGGAAGATCCCACAGGCCGCGGAGCGGCTGGGCCCGTGAGCCATGGCCGCTGAGCCTGCGCGTCTGGAGCCTGTGCTCCGCAACGGGAGAGGCCACAGCAGTGAGAGGCCCAGTGAGAGGCCCGCGTACCACACACACACAAAAAAAATGTTGTCTCTATACTAACAACAGGAATAATCCAGATAGTCTAAAAGAGCCGATCTTTTCTTAAACCTATCAGAGAACCAAGTTGCAAGGCAGCTAAGGCAACTGAATCTCAAAGAGTGATAAACCCCTTTGAGGAGGGATGGGACATACAAACTCTTTTACTTTTAGCAGAGCAAAGGAGGAAGAGGTGGCCTTCAGGGAAGCAGCTAAGAAGAAATCAGCTAAAACGCCAGTAAATTCTTATAGGCCATGTGTGGGCTAACATATCAGTTTAGGATAACTGGAAGCCCGGCTCATGAGGGGAATTCACAGTCTTTTCCAAACTCTTCTCCATAGGCTTACCCTGGATGCGCACAAGAAAGATTAGGGTAGGGCAGGAGACCAGAGAGAGCAGTTCTTGGAGCCTCAGAAACAAGGGAAGGTCTGGTTGCCATGGGGAGAGAAGCAGGAGCGCTGAAAAGGCCCCATCCCCAAGGCCCAGGTGCACAGACTGCCTAATTTGGGGGCTAGACTAGAAGAATCAAAACCACCCCCAATAAGCAACAGCAGTCTCCTGCTGAGGCAGGGGGCCAGTGTTTGGAGAGAAATGCCCTCTGAGGTGCAGGTGTGCAGGGACTGATGAAATCTGAGGGTGGAACGGGAACACTGAGAGAAGCCCTCCAGCACCCCAGGCCTCACGCTCAGCACAAACCACCACTGGGGGGATATGAAGACTGTGGTGCACTGAGATAACGATAGCAACAATAAAGGCCAAACAGGCCTTTTAGATGGGTTGTAGAAGGGTGGAGAAAGCACATATCTTATGATACACCTTTTCGATCTTTCCTGCCTTACTCTTGGCTCAAGGCTTTTGATCTTAACAAAATGAGCGTTTGAGAGTTTCGGTTACTCCACTGTTGGTAATCAAAAAGCAGTGAGGGCCCTTCCATAGAGTGGCCCAAGTGGCGAGATGGTGAGTAGGAAAACAGAGAGTGTGGGAGGAGCAGTTAATAATTAATCGCTGCACTCATCTGTTTGGTCCTCAGATTTACCATAAGCTGTAACATTCCACGATTCTAAGTCAAACTTTGTGAGCAGTTATTTGTTCTGCCCATGTGAAAGAAAGAATCTAATTTTAGGATTCTAATTTTCCCATGCCTGCTCCTGCCTGTTGCTGTAGTTATTGAGGTTTGATTTTGTACCGACCTCCTGGGCCTTGCACCAACATTCATGCTAGTGCAGCTAGACTAAGTGGTTGTGGCCAGGGTAATTATAGGAAAATTCATTTATTATTGTTTCCAGTGGGATAATTTTTTTCAAATACTACATGCTGGAAAACATGGACAGGCAATTTGGCTTTATGAAACTTCCACTAAGAAGATCAATATAACATAGGCAATGTTAAATGTTAAGCTTATTTTTTTATTTTATTTTATATTTTTTAAGCTTATTTTTTTAAACATTTCCCTAGATTCTCCAGCACATTCTCTAGCAATTCTTCTATGAATACTGTAAACATTAACGAGAGGATATAGCATAGTTGAAGAGACAATTCATTTTTCAAGGTTAAATTTACTTATAACGCCTTCTTAGAAGGCCCTCTACTTTATATTCTGCATGTAAACATAACCGCACACAGTTAGGAAATACAAACTTAGATATGTTGATTATCATATAATCTCTATAACTTCATGTATGAAGTGCCCAAGATTTCAAATTTAAATATAACACATATTCAAAAGAGAAAAAAAACAGTAACATTTATTCATACAGTTCTTTAGAATTTCAACTGAAAATTCATTCAGCTGATTACTGAATCAAACCTGGAATTCAAAATTACCTTGAACTTGTTACAGATGCGATTTAAAAAAATTAAAAGCAGCAACCACCTCAAACAACTGTTTTCTACCTAAATAATGAGTTAAAAGCAACTGACAGTTTGGTTTGTTTATAAATTACATAGGCTTGTTCTATGAAATGTAGGGGAAAAAATGCCTGTCTTAACTCAATTTCCTTCATATTCTTGAGGAGCTGAAAAAAAGATAACATAAGCAAGTTAACAGTTCTTTCATTTGTAGGTGATGATGGTCTTAAAAATAAAGGGAAATGCTGTCTATATTAGAACTTTGATGGAAGAATCTGATGATTTGTCAGTATGCCAGGGAACAGTCAGAAGGATAAAAGAGAGGAAAAAAGGAAAGCCCATGGCATCCATTCTCTCTGTCCTCCTACCTTCATATACAAGCTTTTACCAAACAAAAGTTGGTGGGATTATAAACTTTGCCTTTCTTATGTCCTCCACAGACAGGGCAGGGATGGTCTTTATTTATGTCGATTTTATTTTTTCTTTTAAAAGTAGCCTTGGATCTTCTTCTTCTTCTTCTTCTTCTTTTTTTGAGATCGACACAGTACAGCTTTATTCAGTGGCCACAGAATGGAGAAGCGGGAACTAAGTACACAGATCAACTTCTCGCCCACGTGTCGAGAGGGATTTAATTTTTCTGGATCGTCTTTTTAAGGTATATGTAGAAAAATATAGCAGGCACTTTGATTGATTTGCTGGAGCCCACACAGTAGTTTAGAGTTAGCTCTTGTGATAAAGACCACTTGCTTCAAGAATTAGTTTATTAAACACTTCTGGCTTAGTAGAACTTCAATTTTATTCCAGTGTAATTTGAAAAACTAGCAAATTCTATATAAATTTTTCATACTTTAAAAATTTTTTTATCATACTTTGTTTTTTCTGAGCACAGGAGTAATACATGTTCATTATATAAAACCCAAACATTACAGAAATATGTCTCATTTAAGCTTTCCCAAAGACATGAATAGTTTAGGCCAGTGGACTTTTACTGTGTAGCTTAAAATGGTCTGATGACAGTCTGTGTTATGCAGAAAGATAATACGTATGGACAAATAGAATTTCTGGTTTCTCAGAAGTTACCACAAGATATGTGGACCTAAAGTTTAATAAATCTCTTCTATCCTTCTTATGCCTCATTCTGAGTCTATTCTCACATTATAAATTATGATACCGCCATTTTCTTTCTTTTTTTTTTCTTTTACCACCGGTGTATGCTTATTGTCTCCTGATTTTGCTTTCTGCAATGCTGTAAGCTTTCCAGAAATAGGTGAAAGTGCTTGTTTTGCATATTCAGGAAAACTTATTAAGTATTTTTTTGAATTTTATTTTATTTATTTTTTTATACAGCAGGTTCTTATTAGTTATCCATTTTATACATATTAGTATATACATGTCAATCCCAATCTCCTTCATCACACCACCACCACCCTGCCACTTTCCCCCCTTGGTGTCCATACATTTGTTCTCTGCATTTGTGTCTCTATTTCTGCCCTGCAAACCAGTTCATCTGTACCATTTTTCTAGGTTCCACATATATGCATTAATATACGATATTTGTTTTTATGATACCACCATTTTCAATCCAGTGAGCTCCAGGCTCAGCTCAAAGATCCAAAGATGCTGTCAGCAGTTGCCCAAAACAAATTCATTTTGTTTGAATTAGATCTTGGCTCATTAAAAATATCTTTACCTTCCAAATGATGAACAAATATATAGGCCAAAAAGAAGACTTATAATTGAAAAAGTTTTAGTATAATTCATTTAACATTTACTAAAGGTTAATTAAATAATATTTAAACAAATTATATTTAATAATTTTATTATTCTGATTCTGTATAGCAAGACCTTACCTACTGGAATTTAGTTAGCCAGCAACTTCACCCACCCGTAACATAGCTTGAAACTAAAAATAAACAAAAATGGATCACTTAAACAAAAGCTCTTGCTCCTCATTTATAGAAGGCTTTCTCAGGGCCTCTGTCAGAAACAATTTGTTCTTATGTAGCACATATTTTTACTAAGCTTTATATAGCCTATGATTTTAATAAGCTTGGCTATCTGGCTTATAATCCTTTCCTAGGTTAGGAGAAACACGTTAGGAGAGGAGAGAGGAGCTTCTACATGCAAAGATATTGGCAACTGTAAGAAGTAAGAACTGTGAGCTTGAAGAAAAGAAAAAAGAATAAAAAAATTATAAATAACAGACCTAATTATTAAAAAAATTTCGATTTAGGTTTGGAGTAATAAGTCCTTGAGTGGTCCATGGTAGATCCTAAGAATCACAAAAACCTCTCTTATACACCCAAGGTCTTTGTAGAACAGTTCATCACCCAGATTAAATTAACTGCTACCTTGCTGTTTTTTGAAGGTAAAAGATCTCTTCCCAGTTCTCTCAACCCTCTCAGTAGTAGGCGCTTTTAGTCCTACTCAGGCTGAGAGTAAATTGTCCACATTTTTGACCCTCTAGTCCCTCCCTGACCAGCACCATTGTTCCTTCACATACCCTCTCACTTATAGCCCAGGTTATCTGCTGTTAGTATGACATGGTAGAAAGGATACTAACTTTTCATTCAAGCAGATATGGTTTTGAATCGAGCTCTGTTATTCACAAACTCTATAACCTGGAGCAAATTACTTAACATCTGTGAACTCCAGTTTAATCATCTGTGAAATGAGGATAAGGTAATAATATTATAGGGGTACTGTGAAAATTTAATATGAAAATGTCTAACCATGCATAGCATATGTGTCCATTATGCCATTATAAACAAGTTACCCTCACTCTCCTCTGGTCACTCTTAACTGCTGACTTTCTCATTAATCCATAATCATGGAAAGCTTTGGCACCTGGCTCACTGGCTTCCTTTCCTCCTCAGGGCTTGACATCATCCCGTCAATAACCCCATGCCATTGTTACTTCACTGATTTTCAGCATCCTGTTGTCAGGTGTTGACTTGTGCCTTGGTATCAGTAATATCCGTTTTATTTCACTATTTCCTAGGTCTGCTCTACGTCTGAAATTTTAAATTCCAAGTAATGCTCTTTCTGATTATTGCCTCCTTTTCCTCCATCCTCATTCTTTTCTTGTGTCTATATTTGCTTTCAGAAAGCATTAATATCTCTAGTCAAATGACTGCTTAATTGTCTTCCAATATATCAAATTCTTTTTCTTACTTTTTTCCTATCCAGTCTACACCTGGTGATTCAAGACTTCAAACACTCAGGCAGTACTCTCTTCTGTCTTGCCCGTTGTCCTTCTAGTGTACTGACTCAAAAACTCCTGATCTATGTATAAACTAGTTTTCTGTTCATACAAGTCCTTTAACACATATACTTGTTGCAAGTATTTTCTCTCAATCTATGTCCTGCCTATTCATTTTCTTAAATAGTGTCTTTTGATGAGCAGAAGTTTAAAATTATGAAGTCATTCTATTTTTGCATGTGGTTAGTGCTTTCTGTGTCCTAAGAAGTCTTTGCCTATTCCATAGTATCAATAACAAAGAATTTCTCATATATTTTCATTGGAAGTTTAGCTTTTACATTTACATCAGAAATCCATCTCTAATTAATCATTGTGTATTGTGTGAAGTAGGGCAAAAGGTCCTTTTTTTCCATGTACCTAGTTGTTTTGCCATCATCTGTTGAAAAGACGTTTCTGTCCCTATTGAATTATTTTGGCACCTGTATGGAAAATCAGTTGATCAAATGTGTGTATCTCTTTATGGATGCTTTATTCTATTACATTCATCTGTTTGCCTAAATTTATGCCAATACACTGTTAGAAAAGACATCTGTATGGTCCCTTGCATTTCTGTATGTCTTGTGAGCAGAAGTACTGATGGCCTTTTCTCTGGAATATCTTTTCAAGGATAAGAGATAGTGTCTCCCTCTAGAGTAAAAGCCAGGCTTGTTTATTGCCTAGTACAATAAATATAATAAAAGTAATGTCTCCCTCCTAGGGAAAGGTCAGGCAGGCTTACTGCCTATTATAAAAAGATTTGGGTTCCCTAAACTCAGGGTTCCTCTCCTGTAAATGCACTCTACCGTGTATACAATTATCATCTGACCCTTTTTGTGATATCCTGTGAGATACTCTAGCTTTAGCTATTGCCATGAGTAATAAAGTCCTTTATCTCTGACCCTGGACTGTTATGTCTTCTGCCAGCATCCTTGAAACTGTGGCAGTCTATAAGGTCTATAAGGTCTATATGCCCTATCTTGGTGAATACTTTACAGTTATTTGTAAAGAATGTATATTCTCCCATTGTTGAATGTAGTGTTCTACAATTAGTTTAAACCAACTTAAACCAATTAGTTTAAGTTGGTAGCTGCTATTGTTCAAATCTTCCATGTAGTTACTTTTTTCCCCCCAACTGATTGTTCTATTAATGACTCAAGGAGAGTCATTAATATGTTTTCATAATATTATTTTTCCCATTCTTTTACTTTTAATGTCTGTACCTACTTATTTCATTGACATTTCCTTTAAAAAGAGTATATTTTGATTTTACTTTTTTACTGTGCTTGACAATCTCTGCTTTTAATTTATATGCTCAGTACTAATATATTTAATATAATTATTGATACTTTGGTGCTTGTCTACCACTCACTTTTTCATTTTCTATTTGTCTTGTTTGTTCTTTGTTCATTTTTCCCCCTTTCCTTTTTCTGGATTAATTTAGTACTTATAAGTATTCCATTGTATCTCTTCTCTTGGCTTTTCACTTATAACTCTTTCTTTGTGTGTGTGTGGTTTCCTTAGTGTTTACTATATGCATCCTTAACTTATAACAGTCTACTTGGAACTAACATAATATCATAGGATGTATAATTTAAGAATATTAGATATTATACTTACACTTAATCCTTTCCAAATTATTGTGCCATTGCAGTTATCTGTTTTATTTATTTATTTATTAGAATGCAACTTTTAATTTTTCCTTCAAGGGAACAGTAGAGCCATTAACATTAGCAAAGAATGAATTATCTTTGAAGTTTCATGTATTTGAACCAGATGTGGCTCATACTGATGACTGTCCCTTGTCATAAGTTTGTTCCTTCTGCATAATCTTCAGTTCAAGCTAAGATTACTAATTACTGAAAAATAAGATTAATGTATTGAATTGTTTTCATAACACAGCAAGGAAAATATTTCTGGAATATATGGAGTGTCACTTGTGTACCATCTAATAATGAACATGTAGAAATATTACATTATGAGATTCTCCACATTCGTTATCACTCTTTCTTTTAAAAGGTAAATTATCTTTTGAAGCTATTAAGAAACAAGAACAAAACTGTTATATACTTGCCTAAACATCTACCATTTCTAGTGATTTTCATTCCTTGATATAAGTTTGAGTTTTTGTCCTATCTCATTTCATTTCAGCTTAAGGAACTTCCGTTATGATTTCTTGCAGTACAGGTTTGCTTATAAAAAAAAAGTTCCTTAACTTTTGTTTATTTGAAATGTATTTGTTTTGCCTTCATTTCTGAAGAATTTTTTGGGAAAGCATAAATGAAATTCTAGATTGATAGTTTTTTCTTTCAGTGCTTTACAGATTCCACTCCCTTGTCTCTGGCTTGCACTAGTTCTAAGGAGATGTCAATGACCATTCTTACTGCTATTCCTCTGTATAGGTCTTGTTTTTCTTGATTGCCTCTAACATTTCAGCATTTAGAATATCAATGTCTTATTGAGTTTCCTGGCTTTGTGGGTTGATTTTTTAAATTAAATTTGGAAAAACTTTAGTCATAATTCATTTGAATATTTTTCTGCCCAATCTCTTCTTCTTCTGAATTCTGATTATGTGCTAGACTTCTTGATAATCTTCTACAGGTCACAGACTTTTTTTTTTTCCTCTCTGTGTGCTTCAGTTTCTAGTGACCTGTGTTCAAACTTACTGGGTTTTTTTTTCTGCAGAGTCCAATCTGCTGTTAAGACCAGCTGGCAAATTTTTGCCCTATTAGAAATACGGTAATTTTGTGGTCCAAAATTAATTTCAGTATTTTTTAGAGTTTCCATTTATCAGTTGAGATCTTCCATCTCTCCACTCATTATGTCCATATTTTCCTTTTAATCTTTGAACATATATTTATAATACTTGTTTTAAAATGCTTGTTTGGTCATTCTAACATTTTTGTAATCTCTTATTCTGTTTCTACTGCTTTTTCTTAGGGGAGTGGGAGTCATGTGTCACATTTTCCTGCTGCCTCATATGTATTATAATTTTTGATTGTATACTTGATGTTGCGGAAGATACATGTGGAGAATCTGGATTATGTTGTCTTTCTTTAAAGAGTGTTGACCCTTTGAGAGGTGAATTAATTTACTGGCAACTTTGCTTGATAAACAGTAATTTTTATTTTAGGTTTTATTAGGATGGATCTAGAGCAATCTTTACTTTAGAACTGGAAAAGCCCTACTTCTAAGCATGGCCTTTCTGAGACCTCAGAATGCCCACAGTGTTTAGCAAGGTCTCATTACTTCTTTTTATTTAAATAATTAATTAATTAATTAATTAATTTTTGGCTGCATTGGGTCATCATTTCTGCACGCAGGCTTTCTCTAGTTGTGGTGAGTGGGGGCTACTCTTACTTGCAGTGTGCAGGCTTCTCAGTGCGGTGGTTCCTCTTCGTTGAGAAGCATGGGCTCTAGGTGCATGGGCTTCAGTAGTTGTGGCACGCAGGCTCAGTAGTTGTGGCTCACAGGCTCTAGAGTGCAGGCTCAGTAGTTGTGGCGCCTGGGCATTTTTGCTCTGCGGCATGTGTGATCTTCCTGGACCAGGGCTCGAACCCATGTCCCCTGCATTGGCAGGTGGATGCTTAACCACTGCACCACCAGGGAAGCCCAAGAGATCAGTACTATTCTTAACTCCTGGGTTTATCCCCTCTTTTTTATGCTCACAGCTGCTACCACACTTCCAGAGTCATAAAAACCTGCATCACCAGGAATCTTGCAGTTGGCTCCTAATTTATCTTTTTATCACTGGTCTCATTTTCCTGCTATGTATTCTTCACACTTATGCTGGAATAGTCCTTCCAAAATATGAGTCTGATAAGTCTAAGTCTCCTTCTTAAAGTCTCCAATGGCTTCTAATAGCCTTCGTGATACAGTTTTTTTAAAATAATTAATTTATTTATTTTGGCTGCATCAGGTCTTGGTTGCGGCACGCAGGATCTTGGCTGAGTCATGCGGGATCTTTTCGTTGTGGTGCGCGGGCCCTTCACTGCGGCACACGGGCTTCTCTCTAGTTGTGGCATGCGTGTTTTCTCTATCTAGTTGTGGTGTGGGGGCTCCAGAGCGCGTGGGTTGTGTGGTTTGTGGCAAGCAGGCTCTCTAGTTGAGCCCTGCGAGCTCAGTACTTGTGGTGCGCAGCCTTAGTTGCCCCGTGGCATGGGGGATCTTAGTTCCCCGACCAGGTATCAAACCCGTGTCCCCTGTATTGGAAGGTGGATTCTTTACCACTGGACCACCAGGGAAGTCCCTAGCCTTCATGATCAATGTTAAACTCTGAATCCTGGCATTCATAATTCTTCATTATTCGGTTTATGCTTTCTTCTCTATCATTAAATATCTTGCGGTTCTGCCACCTGCACCCCATTATTATGCCAGGCCAATCTCCTTTGAGTTCACAGTTTCCTTTGTGCCCTTTCCTCTTCTCTAGCTGGCTAATTTCTCTTTATTCTTTGGAATTCAACTGTCTTTGGAAAATTTCTCCTATCCCTTATCTCAAAGTGCCCACCCCTACTTTAAATGAGGTGCGGCTCCACTTCTGAGCTCCTACAGTACCTTGTGGTTATCTATAGCATAGTTATTGTAAAGTTGCTCTAGAACTTTTATTCTCTTGTTTATCTCTCATACTATCGTATAAATTCATCAATAAAAGGAACTTTCGGGCTTCCCTGGTGGCGCAGTGGTTGAGAGTCCGCCTGCTGATGCAGGGGACACGGGTTCGTGCCCCGGTCCCGGAAGATCCCACATGCCGCGGAGCGGCTGGGCCCGTGAGCCATGGCCGCTGAGCCTGCGCGTCCGGAGCCTGTGCTCTGCAACGGGAGAGGCCACAAGAGTGACAGGCCCGAGTACCGCAAAAAAAAAAAAAAAAAAAAAAAAGGAACTTTCCTTTCATCAAAGGAATTGATTACTGGGAGATTAAATAGAGCACAGTCCAATAGCTGTTCACAGTTAAGATCATGGATCATTAAAAAAATTTAAAATTATATTTCATATGCTATATTTAAGAAGGCAGGAAATATATAAAATGACTTAAAAGTGTTTCTGTCCAAAATACTTAATGTTTTAAACATGATTCATATCTTCAGAAATGCAGAAAACCTTGTTATCCAGAATAATAGAAGTTATAGTTTGCTATGATTTGTTGTTAGCCCTGTAATTTTTAGCAGTAGTGAAGGCAACCATTTTTAAAGTACAGAATAAAAAAAAAAGAAAGAAAAACTTAGGTTGTCAGGCAAAATTTCAAATTGCTGTCTAAAATATAGACCAGAAGGGAATAGAGCAGATTTCTCCTGAAGAGGTCTGTCAAAATTTCTCTTCATCTAAATATGTCTCCTTTGAGACAGGCAGATATCTGCTTTTTTGACCAGGGACCGGAAAGACTTGACCCATTAACTGCTGCCTCTTTTGTACAAGTTAATAATAGTCTCCATTTGTTATTTGCCATGATATGGCACCTTTACTTATATCAACAAACTGAGAAGTGAAGCAGTTTGCTTCAGGTTAAATAGCTTAGAGATGGTAGACCAGTATTTAACTTCAGGCCTGTGTGGCTAAAGCTTGCAAGTATCCCAATTAACACCCTGGAGTACCAGAACCCTTCCTGTTTTCATGCTCTAGAAGGTTGTTAACCTAGACCCTATCCTAATTATGGTGATAACCATGGATCATAAACACAGAACCTAATGTAAATATTGTTGCTACCTGTTTTAGAACAAAGCTCTCTCAATGGTGAATAAAACCTCCATCAAATATTCCACTTTTCTTATCTGTAACATTTTACTGATAATCATTCCTTATGGGAAGAATAAAATTCTTTGTAATGAAAGTAATGTCTGGTATTTGTAAGATATTACAAGACATTTATAATTTAAAAGATGTCTTATAAACTCCTTTGAGCTGCTTGAAGAGATGTGTAATATGAAAGCAAATTATTAGTGATTGAAATGTGTTTTCCACAAATCCCACCAGTTGTTTTAAATGCAGTCTCACAGTAACAGTTTGTTCAGCCAAGATTAACATAAGCCAATACACACATTTGTAGAAAAATTCAACCCAATTACTTTGAGAAACACTGACATATTTTAGATCAAAATGCCTAAAAATTCCAAGTGTCTTAATAATAAATTTTTTAAATGACATATTTTAGAGAAAAATTCCTTAAAAACACCTCTATGCTCTTATGTTACATCTATTATACCAGATATTGAGTTACAGGCAAAAAGAAGAAAAGCAACTAATCTCAATAGTTACAGCTCTTTTTCTTTCTTTATTCTTTCTTTCTTTATTTTTTTTCCGTAGTTGACATATGAGGTAAGTTGCCTTAAAGGTCATTTAGCCATTTGTTTTGTAGATAAATCTCACAACTGTTGCTGTTTAACTTGGCAGGGCTGTAAAATATTAGAAAGTTGTGATTGAAATTGAAATTCTGAAAGTTTCTGTAAAGCCCTAAAACTTTAAAACTTGAAGCTATGACAAGATTTGTTCTTGTATTTTTTGTTTTGTAAAATCAAACAACAGCAACTTCTGGCTCTTTTATCTCCTCAAATACAGCTGAAAGTATCCCTTTCTTGGTCTAGAGAAACATATCTATACATACATACCCCATAAGAAATCAATGTGTATATGTGATTTTTATTGACACTTTGGGAGAATGGGGAGAAAGCTATCAGAAATATACCTATTATATTAAATATACCTATTATATTTTTTAGTCAGAAGATTAAGGAAAAAATTAAGACTGTAAGCCTGGATGAGTAAGTTTTTTTTTTTTTTTAAATGAAGAGTGATATCTTCCTACCCAACTACTTATTTATTTATTATTTTTTTAGATGTTGGGGGTAGGAGTTTATTAATTTATTTATTTTTGCTGTGTTGCGTCTTCATTTCTGTGCGAGGGCTTTCTCTAGTTATGGCAAGCGGGGGCCACTCTTCATCGCGGTGCGTGGGCCTCTCACTATCACGGCCTCTCCCGTTGCGGAGCACAGGCTCCAGACACGCAGGCTCAGTAGTTGTGGCTCACGGGCCCAGTCGCTCCGTGGCATGCAGGATCCTCCCAGACCAGGGCTCGAACCCGTGTCCCCTGCATTAGCAGGCAGACTCTCAACCACTGCGCCACCAGGGAAGCCCCCTGGATGAGAAAGTTTTAACAAAACATTTTAGAGATAAATACTAGGCAGGGACTAGCTAAAAATTATAATTTCAGATGTCTGCCTGAAAAATTTAAACTACAGTATTACAGGAAGTCAATTAAAGCATTTTAGGAGTTACGCATGCTAATGAATCAATAGATCAAGTAGATCAAATAGACTTCAACCATCAGTATAAAGCATGTACTGGAATTTGGAGTTTTTATTCCATCACAACTTGGTGCAATCTTTCAGACACTTAGTTTTTGACTTCCCTAGGCCTGGAACACGGTTTTCTTTCTTCCTACCCAGAGCCTGTTGATCCTTCAACATCAACATCATCATGGCTTTCATCTAAACAGCCATATTACTTCTTGTCTAAACCATTCATTTGTACTGCCTTGTGGATATTTCTGAACTATTACCTCAAAGTGCAATTTAATTCTTAAGATTTTCAGGGCAGAAACCAAATCCTTTACTGCTTGTATGCCCCCATCTGCCTAGCACAGTGTAGGTACTTTAAAATTCATTGAAACCTGTCAGGTAAACATGGCTGATTGAACAAAAGTATTCATCTTTGCTCCCTCCCAAATTTCCAGCAAAATTACAGGAAGGAATAAAAAAGGTATTGATTTATACAAGACAATGAGAATGGGAGAGAAGATAGCAGTGAACAAGAAAGATAAAAATTGGGGGAAATATGACAAGTGGATGGATGGAACACTTAATAGGGCAGGGGAAGATGACTCTTAAAAATAAGCAGAGGGAGATAACAAAATACAAACTTATTCATCTGTCAAGCCATAGAAAGGCTCAGACATTAAAGGTACCAGTTAATCAGAAGAAGGGGTGCTGTGGGCTGAATATTTGTCCTCACCAAATTCATCTGTTAAAATCCTAACCCCCAAGGTGATGGTATCAGGAGGTGGGGCCTTTGGGAGGTGAAAGGTCATGAGAGTGAAGCCCTCATGAATGGCATTAGTGTCCTAATAAAAAAGACCCTAGGCTGCTTCCTTGACTCTTCTACCATGTGAGGGTACAATGAAAAATCTGCAACCTGGAAGAGGGCTCTCACAAGAACCCAACCATGGTGGCACCCAGCCTCCAGAGCTGTGAGTTTCTGCTGTTTATAGGCCTGAATGACAAGGGGTACAATGGGGAGTGAAAACAAATGCATGGATTTAAGATATAAATTAGGATTGGACAGTCATCTAGGTCCCACCCCTCCCCCATGCAGCAAGTGCCCACCTTTCTGTCACCTCCAGAGGAAATAAAAGGTTTGGGTTCAGAAGAAAGTTAGCCATAGGGACTCTAGACTTGTGGTTGTCAGGCACAAAGATGAATGTGGGTAAACTGGCTAATTCAAAGCATATATAATGAATAAGAACACAGCCCTCCCTGCCTTCCCTGCTCAAATCCCAGAAAATCAGCAGTTACCTCCTTCCTGAAGCAAGAATTGGGAGGCTCCTTCTCTGAGGAAATTGAAGAGACACAGAGAAAATAACCAGTGAGAGTGACATTTTTGTATGACCTAGCAAAAAGGCTAGTTGGCCACCCAACCCCCACGGTGAAGTGCTTACTCTCAACAAGAATTTCGCACACATGGAGTTTCCAATAAGTCTTATAGTACATGACTTACAAATCTGAATATGTCATCAAGGATCACCTGCCAGTTGGGGAATTCCTCCAACGTGAAAGAGCAAAACAAAGAAAAGGAACAAGGTAAGAGGGGTCACAGTGACTTCCAGAAAAGCAAAGAACTGATAGATATGTTTTAAAAAGAGGGTTGACTGTGTGGAAAAGTGAAACAAGAGACTTCTGGAAGTTGTGTGAAAAATTAGCAACTCCAAATTGGAAAAAAAGCTAAGAAATTATTAACTATAGGGGAAAATAAAATTCAGTCAAGGAAAAAATGTAGGGAATTCCCTGGTGGCACAGTGGTTAAGAATCCACCTGCCAATGCAGGGGACATGGGTCTCAGCCCTGGTCCAGGAAGATCCCACATGCCACGGAGCAACTAAGCCCGTGTGCCACAACTACTGAGCCTGTGCTCTAGAGCCCGCAAGCCACAATTACTGAAGCCTCTGCACCTAGAGCCCATGCTCTACAACAAGAGAAGCCACCGCGATGAGAAGCCTGCACACCGCAACGAAGAGTAGCCCCCGCTCACCGCAACTAGAGAAAGCCCGTGTGCAGCAAGGAAGACCCAGCGCAGCCAAAGATAAATAAATAATTAATTAATTTTAAAAAATGTTCATACTCTTTAAAAAAATGTAATATGATGTGATCTGGCAGAAAACATTACTGTAGGTACTAAATACTGAATAAACAGTCTGGTATTTTTAATTTTGTGGGCTGGGAAAAGAGAAAGCACAGTAAAACTGCTAATGTCTTAAATTATGAGGAAGTTAAAAACTAATGTTTAAATTGATAAGACATAACAGATTAGATATATTTTTCAATATGAAGTTAAGTGCCAGAAAGAAAAGAGCCACAACGTTGAACGTGACTATCTTTGGTAGCAGGATAGGTTGGAGTCAGGGGGCTGTTTCTGTTACAAGCCTTTCAATTCCGCATGTTTCCAGGATAAATACAAAAATTAACAATTACTTTTTGAATACTGGGATTTAATTTACTTCCAATGAGAAGGTTCAACCCGTTTTACCTTGGTGTTTAAAATGTCCAAAGGTGTCTGTTACTCTAAAGGAAGGGCGAAAAAAGTGTAAGGCCAACTGGCCCGAGGCAGGGGAACACAATCAGATTCACAGGTTGCATCAGACCGAAATTCTCCGGACCACCCAGTTCCAGAAACTGCCCTGGAGACATTCCGGACCACCCAGTTCCGGGAACTGACCTGGGGACTTTGAACCCAGCCCAGCCTTGCCGCCTTTCGAGGGGCGGGACTAACTGTCCCCCAGGATACCCGAAAAGACCACCAAATAAGGAATACCCTGCGCCCTCCCAGATTCACCACACCCCTTTCCCTTCTTCCCCTATAAAATCTTGCCCGACCATCGCCCGGGTGCGACTTCTCTGGCCCCTTTCTCTCGGATCAGTGAACCTCGCCCGGGAGCGCTCCCTAATAAAGCTCACTTGAAGCTTTCCTCTGTTTCGTGGTGCCGTTTGTTAAGATCCGACCTTACAAAAAGGAGTGCACCTTTTCTCCTTTCACACCGATATGTTGCCTGGAGTGAAAACTAGAGGCTTCCATAGGACCTGCATGCTCTGATCTCAAAGATCAGCCCAGAGGGTCCTCTCTTCTTCCAAATACTCTCTGTAAAGGCAGCATTCATGTTACCAGAGGCAAGCCTGAGAACCCCTGTTGGGAGGAATCCTCATTTCCTGCTTCTCTAGTTTCCGGGAGGAAGGCATTTCTCTTAATGCTTCCGTTATTCTCTACCCGCCCCTCCACTAGCTCTGCCCTCAGCAAGGAGAAGGACTTCATCTTATTGGTGGATTTGAGGGAGGGGTGGAACAGGGCGTGTCTGGGCAGCTTCTTCCTCTCGTCTTGGGAGTGTTCATCTCTAAATGTGAGCAAGTCGAGACCAGCACGTCCTTGACCTGCCAGGTAGAGTCTCTCTTTTACCCGGAAGGCTCCCGAATGGGAAGTGTGGCCGTTTATTCAGTGCTGCCAGTAACCGCGTGGGGTTATTCTATTCGCAATTAGGAAGCCTGTGTTGTCCCATACCTCTACTCAAGCTTTCAGTAGTAGTAAAGAGGATATTTTGGTTCCATCAGCCAATTATCCTGTTTAGTTTAGTTATTTATCGGTCTGAGTCTAATTCAACATTAACTCTATCAGATATCTGGTTGTAGTGCCTTTGGTTTTCTCAGTTCTGTGTAATTTTCTGTGGTCAACCTGGTGGCAGTGTATAAATACCATTTACATAAATACTAAATTTAATGGCCTTATAAAATACTTCCTTGCATTGTGTAATAAATCAACTATATAACGAGAAAAATGAAGAGATTAAATTAAATCTTTATTTGCAAGCTACTCATATTGAAAATGTAAATAAAAGTTGTCAGTTGAGATAAGTAACACTGTTCTGGGAAAACATGGAAGTTAGGAATATGAGGATTCAGTAAAGTGAAAAGTTGATGAAAATGCCGTATACTTTCCCATTGTATCCCAAGAGAATGAGTTCAACCCACATAAGGAAATTGATTTATATAACAAATATGCTTTACACCGTAAAATTAATTGAGTGTCTTCGGTGTGCCAGGCAATGTTTTAATGATAAGGATACAGTAGTCCACAAAACAAAAACCCCTACCCTTGTGGAGATTACTTTTTTTTCTAGCTTTATTGAGGTATAATTAACAAATGAGATTACTTTCTAATGGGCAAGATAATGAACCCTAAATATGTAAAATATATAGTATGTTAGAAGGCAACGAGTGTTAATGGAGAAAAAAATAAAATAGGAATAGTGAATAATGAGTGTTGAGGTTGGGGATGAGAATCGCAGTTTTAAAATAGTGCGTCATTTGAGTAAACACCTGGAGGAAATTGAGGTGACAAATCATATTTTCATCATCTTTAAACATGCTATTTATGTTACTAAGGGAGTGAGATAAAGAAGAGGTCAAAGGACTGAACCTTGGGACACTCCAGTAGTAAGTGTTGGAGATGAAGTGAAGGGAGATGAAGAAGAAACAGCAAAGCAGTTTGTAGGAAGTGTTGTGGAAGCAACCAATAGAGGCCCTTTACCATCTGGGCGTGTGTACAGAGAAAGAGAGAGGCTTAGGAAGGTTTAATGATGGATGGTTAGTAACTGAACTTGGCATTAAAGAATAAGTAACACATCGATGAGCAGATTATTTTAGACGGGTAAAAGTGAGCACAATGGCAGTGACTGAGGCATGTGGAAGAAAATCAGATTTGGAGACTGATGACTAGTTGAGTGTTCCTGGAAGGAGGGTTGGTTGGGGTAGGGGTAGGAGCAAGATTTGCTGACAGGAGTTGGGAGAAGAAAGTGGAAAGAAAGTGCAAAGTGGAAGTTGAAATGATGACCATCTTTAAGGAGCTATGATTTCTTATCAGGTATGTGAGCATTATAATGGAGATAAGAAAGAACCATCAAAGCTATGGTAATGATGTTTTAGTAATATAACTCTGGTGACCTTGTAGTTTTGAATGGGGTAGGATGGTGGTTTAGCACTTAAGAGACAATTCCCATGGACATATCCAGAGATGGTGAAAAAAAAAGTTAATAATGGATTCCCAGAAATTGACTTTGTGCGTAACTGTATCCAAATCTGTTGTGGCTTGACAAATGGACTTGACCTTCTAATATCCTGTCCTCTGATAATTCCTCTCTGCAGTTTATCTAAATTCTACTCACCCTTGAAGGCCTAGTTTGAGTTCCATGTGTTTTGTGTGACTTTTTTTTTGGTAGTTTGTTCCAAAACATGAAACAATGAAACATTGTTCATTACAAACAATGAACAAACTGATCTCTCTATGCTTTATTACATTGAAAAGGAAAGAAAACCTTTTTTTTTCAATTTTCACTGTGGTTGCAAATTTATCTTTGTTGTTATTGGAGAATTTTAAAGCCAGAGAACATGTAAGTTATTTCCTTTATACTACTTTCCAACATGCTGTAGTGTTTTATTAAATTTTATTATTTATCCTTGTGATTATGGTTATGAAATCAAGTCACCTGAACTCTTTTATGGACTCTATACCACATACAGCGTAATCTTCATAATCCTTTAAGTACCATCATCCTACATTTTAAGTCTTCCCTCCTGTCATTCCCCACCATTTCCATGGTTCAATAGTTCCCCCATCACTCAAGCTGCCAGCTTCTTTCCTTGACTCCTTTATCATATTGGTTCTGGCTATCTCGGGTACTGGCTGTTCTTTTTTTTTTGGTAAAAACTTTAATTGATATATAACTTCCATATCATAAAATTCATCCTTTAAAAGTGTGCAATTCGGTGAGTTTTAGTATCTTCACAGGTTGTGCAACCATACAATATCTATTTGCAGAATACTTAAAAGTTTTCTATTTTATTGAAGTATAGTTGATGTACAATATTATATAACTTGCAGGCACACAATATAGTGAGTCACAATTTTTAAAAGTTATACTCCATTTATAGTTATTATTAAGATATTGGCTATATTCTCTGTGTTATACAATATATCCTTGTAGCTTATTTTATAAATAATAGTTTGTACCTCTTAATCACCAACCGCTATATTGCCCCTACCCCCTTCCTTCTCCCCATTGGTAATCACTAGTTTGTTCTCTATATCTGTGAGTCTCTTTCTTTTTTGTTATATTCACTAGTTTGTTGTATTTTTTACGTTCCACATATAAGTGATATCATATAGTATTCGTCTTTCTCTGTCTTATTTCACTTAGCATAATACCCTCTAAATCTATCCATGCAATTCACTCGTGGGTGTATATCTCAAAAAAACAAAAACACTGATTTGAAAAGATACATGCACACCAATGTTCATAGCAGCACTATTTACAATTGCCAAGATATGGAAGCAACCTAAGTGTCTATCAACAGGTGAATGGGTAAAGAAGATGTGCCATAAATATATTCAGATCCCTTGCTCATTTTTCAATTGAGTTATTTGTATTTTTATATACAGACATAAATACACCCAATGGAATATTACTCAGCTGTAAAAAACAATGAAATTTTGCCATTTCAACAACATGCAGAATACTTTTATTGCACTATAAAGAACTCCTGTATCCTTTAATACTCATTCTGCATTGCTTCTCCTTCTAGTTCCTGGCAGCTACTAGTCTACTTTCTGTCTCTGGATTTGCCTATTTTGGACATTTCATATAAATGAAATGATACAATAAGTGGTCTCTTGTGTGTGACTTCTTTCACACAGCATAATCTTTTAAACGTTCATTCATGTTGCAGTACCTATTGGTACTCCATTCTTATTAATGGCCGAATAATATTCTGTTGTATGGATATACCACATTTTGTTTATCCCTTTATCAATTGATAGACATTTGGGTTGTTTCTACTTTTTGATGATTTCAAATAATGCTGCTATGAACATTTGTGTATGAGTTATTACATGGACATATGTTATCATTACTACTGGATATATACCTAGGAGCAGAATTGCTAGGTCCTGTAGTAACTATATCTTTAACTTTTTGAGGAACTACCAAGCAGTACTCCAAAGTGTCTGTATCATTTTATAATCCTAGAAGCAAAGTATGAGAGTTCCAGTTTCCCCACATTCTTGTTATCATCTGTCCTATTGATTTTAGCCATCAGGTGGATGTGAAGTGGTATTTCACTGCAGTTTTGATTTGACTTTCCCTGATGGCTAATGATGTTGGACATATTCTCATGTGTTTATTGGCTATTTATATATCTTTTTTCAAGACATGTCTATTCAGATCCTTTGCTCATTTTTCAACTGAATTATTTGTAATTTTATTATAGAGTTGTAAGATTTCTTTTATATTTTAAATATAAATCCCTTATCAGATATGTGATCCACAAATAGTTTCTGTAACTCTTTGGGTTGTGTTATCACATCACTTTTTTGATGGTGTGATTTGCAGCTAAACTTTTTAATTTTAATGAAGTCCAATTTATTTTCTTTGTTGCTTGTGCTTTTGGTGTCATTATTTAAGAAACTCTGGCCTACCCAAAATCACAAAGATATATTCCTATTTTCTTCTAAGTGTCTTACAGCTTTAGCTCTTATATTTAAGTCTGTGCTCAATTTGCAGTTAATTTTTGCATGTGGTGTGAGGTAGGGGTCCAAATTAATTTCTTTCTGTGTGGATACCCATTTGTTCTAGTACCATTTGTTGAAAAGATTGTTCTTTCCCCCATTTTACTGGGACCTTCAGCTTTGTTCTTCTCTAAGATTGTTTTGGCTATTCTTGGCCCCTTGAATTTCTATATAAATTTTAGGATAAACTTATCAATTCTTGCAAAAATGCCAGTTGTGATTTGGGTAGAGATTGCATTGAATCTGTAGATTAGTTAGGGAAATATTGCTGTTAATAATAATTGTCTTCCAATCCATGAAAATAAAATTTTTTTTAATTTACGTAGGTTTTCGTTAATTTCTCTTAATAATGTTTTATAGTTTTCAGAGTACATGTATTTAATTTCTTTCGTTAAATGTATTCCTAATTACTGTTATTTTTTGTGATGCTATTGTCAATGGAATTTTTTTCTCCATTTCATTTTTTTTTTTTTTTTTTTTTTTGCGGTACGCGGGCCTCTCACTGTTGTGGCCTCTCCCGTTGCGGAGCACAGGCTCCGGACGCGCAGTCTCAGCAGCCATGGCTCACAGGCCCAGCTGCTCCGTGGCATGTGGGGTCCTCCCGGACCAGGGCACGAACCCGTGTCCCCTGCATCGGCAGGCGGACTCAACCACTGCGCCACCAGGGAAGCCCTCCATTTCATTTTTGAACTGTTCATTGCTGTGTATAGAATTCAAGTTGGTATTTTATCGATTGTGTATTCTGTAACTTCGCTGAACTTGTTTATTAGCTGTATTTTTTTGGTGGATTTTTATGATTTTCTATATATAAGATTGCATGATCTACAAATAGAGATGGCTTTATTGCTTCCTTTCAAATCTGGGAGCCCCCTCCCTTTTTTTTCTTTTCTATTTTTCCTGGATAAAACTTCCAGTATCATGTTGAATAGAAGTGGTGATATCCTTGTATTGTTTCTTGTTTTTAGGGGGAAAGCAGTCTTCTACTGTTAAGTATGTCAGCTATGGGTTTTCTGTAAACGTCCTATATAAAGGTAAGGAAGTTTCATGTATTCATAGTTTAAGTGTTTTTTTTTTTTTTTTTCTAATTATGAAAGTGGTTGGGTTTTATCAAATCCTTTTTCTGTGTCTATTGAGACCTCCATGTGGTTTTAATCTTCATTCTATTAATTAATCTGGTGTTTTACACTGATTTTGGGATGTTGAACCAACCTTGCATTCCTAGAATAATTCCTACTTGGCCATGGTGTGGAATCTCTTTTTTTTACGTATTGCTGCATTCATTTGCTAGTATATTGTTGAAGCTTTTTGCATCTGTATTCATTAACAATAATTGTCTGTCATTTTCTTTTATTGTGGCATCTTAATCTATTTTTTCCATCTTAATCTAGTTTTATTGTGGTATCTTAATCTAGTTTTGGAATCATAAAACAAGTTGGGAAGTATTCTCATATTTCTTGGAAGATTTGTGAAGAATTGGTGTCAGTTTTTCTCTAATTGTCAAGTAGAATTTATCACTGAAGCTATCTATCTGGGTCGGGCTTTTCTTTGCAGGAAGTTTTATAATTACTATTTCAATCTCTTTGCTTGTTACAGTTCTAGTCAGATTTTCTGTTTCTCCTTGAATCAGTTTTTTTTAGGTTGTATCTTTTTAGGAATTTGTCCATTTCATCTAAGTTGTCTAATTTGTTGACAGAAGATTTTCATACTACTTTCTTAGAACATTTTATTTTTGACAAATATCCAGGGTATAAGGCTTTCCTCACTGAGGAAATTTTCAATTAAGTGAAATAAAGACAAGCTCTGTGAACGGGACTTTCTTAGGGAGCTGCCAAATAAATCTAATACTGATAGCTCTCTGGGATGGGACTTTTGGGGGAGCTCCAAACCCATTTTGTTTCCTCCAAATGGCTGCTAGGCTGCTGGTTTTTTATAACTACCATGGTTCTAAGACTACTGGTTTATAAATCTATAATGCAGCTGGGAGAGAAGCATGGGAATAGCACAAGTTAAAATGTCATGAAGTTTGTTATTCTTGAGATTCAGCCATTTTTCTTGATGGAACACTCCTCAGATTGTTGAAAGCCTTTTCTTACTTTCCAGAGTTAAAAAAAGTTGATATTTACAATTTTTGCCAGTATTCTTGTTCTTTTTTTAGAGGAACTTTTATGGAGGAGTAGATTTTCAGAGGTCCTTACTCTTCCAGTCTAGATGTGCTTCTCTTAGCTGTACTTTTCAACCACCACTTTTTCACAGAGCCAGGAAGAAGCCCAAGAAAAGATTTATCAGCTAAACATATACAAGCTTTGGACACAAACAAGAGAAGATCAACCTGCATATGATTTTCTTTGGTGTTCAAAATTTTTGTTTATGGTGTGTTTTTTAAGCTTTTTCCATGTGCCAACTTTTGTGCCATGGTAAGCAAATCACAGTCTTGGCTTTCTTCTAGGGCCCAAAGAATACATAAGGTAACTTTAGGTAAGAAAGATGATAGCAGCTAAGAAATTTGAACTTGTAAGACATAGGGAAGTAGTGGAAGATTCCAAACAGAAAGATACATCTGGGTTTAGTAAAGAGCCATGATGACAATTATGATCATGATTAAATATGGTGTTTGTAGAAGCAAGAAGAATCAAAGTAGCACGTTGACATTTGATATAGCTGCTTTTATGCTAATCAAAGATATTTTGAGGTTATATGAAGGAAATATATAAATTTTTAAAAAATATTTATTTATTTATTCTTTTGGATGCATCGAGTCTTAGTTGTGGCACGTGGGATCTTCCGTTGTGGCACGTGGGCTCTTCGTTGTGGTATGTGGGCTTTTCTCTAGTTGTGACATGTGGTCTTCTCTCTAGTTGTGGTGCATGTGCTCCAGAGCACATGGGCTCAGTAGTTGCGGCACATGGGCTCTGTAGTTGTGGCTCATGGGCTCCAGAGTGTGTGAGCTCTGTAGTTGTGGCGCACAGGCTCCAGAGCACATGGGCTCTGTAGTTGCGACATGCAGACTCTTTAGTTGTGGTGCTCAGCCTCAGTAGTTGTGGCATGCGGGCTTAGTTGTCCCATGGCCTGTGGGATCTTAGTTTCCTGACCAGGGATCGAACCAGCATCCCCTGTATGGCAAGATGGATTCTTAACCGCTGCACCACTACAGAAGTCCCAGAAATATATTTTTTTCTGCCTTGTTTTCCTTGCCATAAATAAGGGAAAGTTTTGGAGTTAAGAGATGAATACGTGAAACCACTGGCTTCTACTGATTCCACCTAGAGTTAATCAACCCATGCGAATTCAAATATATCTCAGATATGTGACACGCCTCCTTTTATAAGTGATGAGCTTCATTCAGAAACATGAGAAAAGGTTTTCTTTTTAAAGGCAAGATGAAAAAAAAGAAGAGTCCCACCTAGGAAACAGTTTATTTCTATGCTGTTGCAAAATAAAAAACAATTAAGAACCTTATTTCCTTTCCTATGGTATAACTCACCTATGAATTTAAAATGTTTTGCAAGGATTAGTGGAGAGAACCAGTTCACTTTTAATCTCAATTCTTCTCCTGTTTCCATAGTACAAAGGGAGTCTGGGCAAAGTCACATGGCCATATTGGTTGATCTCACTATTACTTGGTTTCTCTGAATGTAGTTGGTGCCTCATAGTTCTTGAGTAATCCTTTATTCATCTAAGTTGACTCCTTTTCACATTGATCTCATTTAGCCATGCAAATCTTTTTTGTTCTGCCAGGCTTGTATACTCATTCCTGATTGTTTAAGGGTGAGCTGACACAATTGATTAACTCTTAATGAAGGAAACTGTACATATTTATTATGAAATTTCCCAACTTTATTTCCTTCTAAACTATCTTTGTGCTTTTATGCACCATCTAAACTGTCTTTGAAGTTTTATTTATCTTCTGATTTTTCCTATTTCAAAAAATACGTGTTTCTTTTCCTCTTCAAGACTGTGCCTAGGATGCCATAACCTCCATCTTTTGGGGGGCCTTGTCTAAACAACCACTCTCTGTTGCATTTTTTTAACCACCTTTTTTTGTATTTACTTTCTCCTAGACCTATACATTTTATTAAATTTCCCCCATCCTAAATTATAAACAAAGAACTACAAACAACTACTAGCATAAAAACGTTCCCCTCAATTGTTTTATATTTTTGCTTTGTTTCATGGCCTAATCTTATTTTGAAGAGCATGTTTTTCTGATTACAAAAGTAATGTATGTACAGTTTAGAACATTTGGAAAACAATTTAAAGTAAAAAATTCACAGTTGAAAAATAATAATTATTAATATTTTAGGGTATATTCTTGCATCATTCTTTTCATACTACGCCTTTTTTTCTGTGATAAACATGGTTTATCATGTTTATATGATATGCCTTTTTTTCTGTGATAAACATGGTTTATCATGTTTATATGATATATGATATGATGGTTTATATACGTGTCTTTTATTGCATGTTACAAATGGCAATATAGTGGAAATATCTTCCTACGTCAGTTTTTTTTCCCCTGCAATTTGATTTTAATGACTACATAGCATGCTATTGTATAAATGTACCAAATTTACTTGGTGAATTCACAAATTTTCTATTGCTACTGGAAATTATATCATATATTTATTTATTTTTTAATTGTTGGTTTTCCCTACTATTATGGAAGTAGGGAACTTGATTGTCTTACTCCTCCCTGTTCAGTGCCTAGAGCAGTTCTTGGTACATAGTACTCAATGAAGGGATATTTATTTGTTATGAGTTAATATATTGATACATATTTAAATTATTTCTAGTTTTTACCATTGTAATAATACTTCAAGACAATTCTTATACATATTTTTGTGCAGGTTTCTTATGATTTATTTAGTATTAGTTTTTACAAGGTGAATTTCTAAGTCAAATTTTGCAAAATTTAAGGTTTGTAATAAATTGTTTGATAAATTCTCTTGACGGTACCAATGTACACTCCCATTAGCAGTGTGTATTCTAGCAGTCTTTTCCAAGATTGTATTTTAGTATTAAAAAAATCATTTCCAAGTGAGTAGGTAGAAAATGTTATCTTTATTTTTAATTGCGTTTCTTTGATTATATGTGAGGTTTGAGGACCTAATCTGTGTAATTTCAATTCTTTTGTATTTGTTAAATTACTCAGAAGATGGCTTATCTTGTTGAATGTTTCATGTGCTCTTGAAAATCGTGTGTATTCTGCTGTTGTTTAGTAGTGTATTGTATAAATATAAATGAAGTTAAATAAGGTTGATAGGTCTTCTATTATATATCTGTATTGATTTTTTGCCTAATTATTTTTTCAATTAATGAGAGACATAAATCTCCAACTGTAATTGTGAATTCGTTTATTTCTCCTTTTATTTGTATTAGTTTTTGCCTTATGTATTTTAAGCTTTGTTGTTAAGTCCATAAACATTTTGGATTATTATTTGTCTTCTTGGAGAATTAACCCCTTTATTGTTCTTTAACATTTCTCCTCATCCCTAACAATATTCTTTGTTCTCATGTCTACTTTGTCTGGTATTAATATAGGTACTCCAGATGTCTGTCTTTAGCATTTGCATGATATATCTTCTTTTTTCCATTTCCTTTTTAAATTTATTTATTTTTGCAGTATGCGGGCCTCTCACTGCTGTGGCCTCTCCCGCTATGGAGCACAGGCTCCGGACGCACAGGCCCAGCGGCCATGGCTCACAGGCCCAGTCACTCCGTGGCATGTGGGATCCTCCCGGAGCGGGGCATGAACCCGCGTCCCCTGCACCGGCAGGCCGACTCTCAACCACTGCACCACCAGGGAAGCCCTCCATTTCCTTTTAACCCATCTATGGCTTTATATTTAAAGTGGGTATCTTTTAGACAGCATATATTTGTGTTTTGCTCTTTTATCTTAATTTATATATTAATAACAGTTATTTTTAATTCCTAGTCTGTTGTTTTCAACATTTATATCATATCTGAGATTGGGTATGTTTGTTGCTTTGTTTCTTGACAATGCATTGTTTTTTATTTACTTTGTTGGATGCCTTCTAATATTTTGTTGGCATTTGGATATCTTGTATAGGATAGCAAAGACTGAGATAAATAATTTTTATGCTTGAGGATGATGTAACACCTTTCTTCTGCTAGGCCTTTAGTATGGAGAGAGGTTGGGTCAGTGAAGTCAGGAGTTGAGCTCCATTTGTATTTTGTTGTTGCTGTGGTTACCTTCTGTGCAACACAAACTTTGAATCTTTTAGCATTACCTTCTACCCACAGTGGAGGCTGGTTTGTCAGGTTTTTATGATGGCTGCTCTACCCTCTGCTTTAGATCTTCCCTTTGAGAGGGTCTCCCTCCATGATCTTGCTTGTTTCCCAAAAGCATACTGGTGTTCCTTGCTACTCACCTCTAGTTGCATGTTGGGGTGTGTGTGTGTGTGGTTGTGGTGGCATATTCTCTGTTGTTTTGATTAAGATTTAGTTTTAGGCAGGTACTGTGTACTGTGTCATAGGAGTGAGACCTCATGATATTGTTGCTCACCTAGCTGAAGAAGAGCTTCTGTGGTCTGGGCCAGCACTTGTTCTTACTCCTCCTTTAAAGGTAGAGAGTTGTTTTTCTATTCCAGTCCCTTAGCTACAGTGGGTTTCAACAGTGCCTTAGGGGAAGGGAGACAGGGCTTGTTTCCCTTCTTCAACAGTTGAAGGCCTTTGATCCTATGAGAGTTTGGAGAAAAGGATCCAAGTAGGGGTGTGCTTTTCCAACAGACTGTTCCCTCACCAGGAGTGCATCTCAAGGGAAGCTTACTTAATACTTTCACAGTGTTTTTGTGAAAATTCTGCAAGGTCTCTGCAGAGTGGGTCTGCAAGTGGGGGCAGTTACCCCTTATGTTTGCAGCCCATAGGGGTTCTATATTCTCCGACTAGCCAACACTCAGCCTGTAACAATTCTTTAAATATTTTAGATGAATTCTTATTACATGTGTCCAGGAGCATCTACCCCCAGCTCATCAAGTTCTTGCTTTCCATTTATCCTTGGAGTGCATTTTTTTTTTTAGATTTCAGGTTAGTTTGTTGCCCTGCAACCTCAGCCAAATGATGGGTTCAAGTATTGTAGATTTTCCAGCATCTATTGTTGCATACTCAGTGTGAGATTATATGGAACTCAAAAAT
This sequence comes from Stenella coeruleoalba, assembly GCF_951394435.1. Classification (NCBI taxonomy): domain Eukaryota; kingdom Metazoa; phylum Chordata; class Mammalia; order Artiodactyla; family Delphinidae; genus Stenella; species Stenella coeruleoalba. Next base: position 87,228,411 of record NC_137150.1, read on the forward strand.
TGAACCACCGCACCTTGAGTATAGAATTGAAGCCGGTATTGAAGGCATAAGGACTCAAGCAGGACAGCCAATCTATACTGTTGTTCTATTCATAGCACTTGGCTGTTGGAGTGCTCCCAAACTGAAAATTCTTGTTCCTCTTCTGGTAGAGAAGATACTTCTATTTAAGGCTCTGTGTCTAAGAGGTTGGAATAGTGATTCTTGACCTCTTTAGAGTAGAAACAATGTAGTGAAAGAGTTGGATTTTGCAATATTCCTTGTTTTCAAGTATCCTTGATAGGTGATTTTTTAAAAAGCATAAAAATAAAAAAGAACAATGGTAAAAAGACAACTGAGTTCAGAATAGTGCTGAACAGTGCTGGAAAACCTGCTGGCCATCTCAGTTCTCTCATATCATGGCATCCATTTACTGATAGTCTTAAAGGGTATTTGACCAATTTAACATTGATAGTACATGGTGAGACTGCTGACTTTTTGGTCTGTTCATTTATATCATCTGATTATACAAGCATGGAGCCTGGTTGGATCAGAGAATGGAGCAGCTATTATTTATTGCAAAATTCAGCCATCTCATTATAAGTGAATGAAACTCAAATTGTCAGAGTATCAAGTACAATAAAAGCTTTATCTGCTTTCCTGTCCTTCCTGCCAAATACACATGACAAACACACATTTCACTTTTGGAAAAGACTTAAAAGTACTCTGAGGTGAAAACTATTCAAAGGTCTCCAGTTTCTGCAGAAAGAACTCACAACAGCAAGGCAATTGCAGATCAGACTGATCTTCAAGGTAATAGGATACCCTTTAAATCCCTTGAACTATGTCTCTTTTGTATAAAACACTACAGAATTGTCAGAGAAGAGAAAGGAGAATCCCATAGTACCTTTGAACCTTAAGCTTTAAAAAGCTAATTCATTTTATATTCAGTTATTAAAAAATGTAGGTCCTTAAATCCTGATCTGTAGTTTTCTTGATGGGATTGTATTGCCACTGAACACTGACAATGACACTGTTTAAATAGTGTTCTTCTTTGTTCTACCTGCTCTCTCTCGCTTTTCTGTCACACCAAGGCCCCTCCTTTGTGGCTTAAAAATTCTATACAAACTCATCATTTTTATGCAGCTTTCACAGATAGATGTCCCCAGGGCCTGGTCTCTCAGCAACAGTACAGACCTCATGTCTGGTTCTTTGCACAGCTGAAACTAGCTGTGTGTGTAAGTATATGTTTTTATATATTCATATATTTATGTTTATCCTGTAAGACAGTAAGTCATATGCTTTTCAGATACCTTAAAACATATCTACTTCCTTCACACCTCTGTACAACATCTAGTATACTGTTCTGCTTAATAGTGTTAGGAGTAGAATTACGAATAGAATGATATAAAATCAAGCTATGAAAGTACTGATATTTGAAAAAAATCTTACTTGCCAATTATAATTGCAAACTGGTTGGAGTGTAATATGCAAAGGAAAGATGCTAATTTTTATTGAGCAAAGGGTTATGGACAGGCAATGATTTAATATATATATATTTCTCTTTAACCTTCTCTCTCTCTCTCTCTCTCTCCATATATATGTGGTGTTTGTGTATATGTGCGTAATGAAGGCAGAATTAGAATTATTCCAGTTCTTATAGATGGGAAAAAATGAGCTCAAAAATTGAAGAGAGAATTTAAACATAGGAGTGTCTGCCTATAAAGCTAGTGGTATAGTCAACCACTGACTCTGACTCCCCATATAGACTCACCAGTGATTCTCTTGACATCCGGATGGGCTTCCATGAAATGAATAACCCATTAACTACCCCCCAGGGTAAGACTTTGGCACTCCTGGTACTTAAGTACCAATTTTACAAGAGCCCATATCGTGATACCAATTATGGAGCAATGTCCAGTTGGTCTTATTATTGAGATCTGATGGCTGATAAAGTCCACCTGGATTTAGAAATACCTGCTAACGATAATACTTATTTTTTCTTCCCCCAAACAAACAATTTTTTATTGAAGTATAGTTGATTTACAATGTTGTATTAGTTTCAGGGAAACTATAGCACAGTGATTCAGTTTTATATATATATATGTGTATATATATATATTCTTTTTCAGATTCTTTTCCATTATAGGTTATTACAAGATATTGAATATAGTTCCCTATGCCATACAGCAGGTCCTTGTTGTTTATCTAGTTTATATATAGTAGTGTGTATCTGTTAATCCCAAATTCCTACTAATTTATCCCTCCCCCCCTTTCCCCTTTGGTGACCATAAATTTGTTTTCTATATCTGAGTCTATTTCTGTTTTGTAAGTTCGTTTGTATCATTTTTTAGATTCCACATATAAGTGATACCACATGATATTTTCTTTCTCTGACTTACTTCACTTAGTACAATAATCTCTAGGTCCATACATGTTGCTGCAAATGGCATTATTTAATTCTTTTTTATGGGTGAGTAATGTTTCATTGTGTATATATAGCACATCTTTATCCATTTATCTAACAATGGATATTTATGTTGCTCCTATGTCCTAGCTATTGTAATAGTGCTGCTATGAACTTCGGGGTGTATGTATCTTTTCAAATTAGAGTTTTTGAATTTATATGCCCAGGATTGGGATTGTTGGATCATATGGTAACTCTGTTTTTAATTTTTTAAGGAACTTCCATACTGTTTTCCATAGTGGTTGCTCCAATTTACATTCCCACAGACATTGCAGGAGGGTTCCCTTTTCTCCACACCCTCTCCAGCATTTATTATTTGTGGACTTTCTCATGATGGCCATTCTGACTGGTATAAGGTGATACCTCAGTGTAGTTTTGATTTGCATTTCTCTAATAGTTAGTGACGTTGAGCATCTTTTTATGTGCCTGTTGTCCATCTGTATGTCTTCTTTGGAGAAATGTCTATTTAGGTAAAGATATACTCAAAGGTGTTATTGTATTGGGTCTTTGCATATAAATTCCTAGTGGACAGTAACTAATACTAGTTAATAAATAGTTGTCCTAGACACACGTACAGCATTCTTTAACTGGGATGGAAAAATGCTGTTTAAAATAAGAGCCAACTACAAAAGCTTTTGCACACAAGGGGAATAGCCAGATTGATATTGGAAAGATGGCTTTGGTTTGGAAATGGAAGCGATAACAGATATGACAGACTCACTCTTCCTGAATTCATGGTCTAAAACAGGGGTTTGTAAATACCTAGAAAACTAAAAATTCTGATGGCTGGGGTGAGGGCCCAGGCATCAGTTTTTAAAACTCCCCGCATGATTTCAGTGTGCCACAAGTTTGGAAATTACTGGTCTAGAATCTTGCTACTAGGGTAGTACGGGGTGCTTATTAGAAAGGCAGAATCTTGGGCCTTCACTTCACATCTACTGATCAGAATCTGTATTTTAACAAGACCCCCCAGTGGTTTCTATGCACATTAAAGCCCAAGGGGCACTGGGCTAGAAAAGTTTTCAACTTTGGCTGTACATTAGAATCACTTGGGGAACTTTTAAAATGTAATGATATTCTGGTCTCACCCACAGAGATGGTAATTCATTTGGTATAGGATGGGACCTGGTCTTTGGTATGCTATATGTTTCTCAGGTGATTCCAATGTACAGTCACTGTTGTGAAATAGAAGGCAAAGCTGAGTGCTGAATAACTTTGCATAAAAGAGAATCTAGAGGTAACTCAGGTAGCCTGGGAGATAGAAGTTAGGGACAGTATGAAAGGTGAGATTTAAGGATGCTTATGCTGGTTGATGCAGCAATGTGTTAGGAAGCTGGGCTTTTTGAGAGGAAAGTTTTTCCAATGAGAGATTTCCGTGGTGGTAGGGAGGGAAGAATAGAGGTGGATTGAAGGACTTTAAAAACAAAGATGGGTAATATTTGGTTTCAGGTTGTTGACTTTGCTGTGAAGCAGCATAAGAGGTGACCATGAGAGCATTTGACCCTAGTAGTTCTCAGAATTCTTGTGAAATATGTAAAATCCTCCGAGGATTATGAAGGATGAGGCCTTGACCTACTTAAAATATAAACTACAGGAAGAGTGACCCCAGAAAATTGGAGAACTTAAAGATGGCGGCATCTTGTTATCAGTCATTTGGGAAATAAACTTATCGTATAAGGATAGTTTATACTTTGATCACCAGCTGCTTCTTCAGGAATGAGTAATATCTTTCCAGTTTGAATCTAGGTCAGTATATCATTCTTGCTTTTTTGTCATCTAGCCTTCTTTTTGCTCAATCATGCTGCCTTCTTCTTGAGTTTCAGGTTGTCCATTTATTGTTATATGTTGTCCAATAGTTGGAGGGACTTTCAGATTCTCATGTCTAGTTATTAAGGCAGTAAAACTTTTCATTCTTTTTTTAATTGAAGTAAAATTGACTTACAAGATTATATTAGTTTCAGGTGTACAACATAGTGAGTTGATATTTTTATGCATTATGAAATGATCACCACGATGTCTAGTTACCATTTGTCACCATACAAAGTTATTACCTTATTATTGACTATATTCCCTATGCCATACATCACATCCCTGTGACTTATTTATTTTGTAATTGGAAGTTAGTACCTCTTAATCCCTTTTGCCTATTTAGCTTATCTCTCTACTCCCCTACCTGCTAGCAACCACCAGTTTGATCTCTGTACCTATGAATCTGTTTCTGTTTTATTATTTTTGTTCATTTGTTTTGTTTTTTAGGTTCAACGTATAAGTAAATCATATGCTTTTTATCATTCTTTGTCTGACATATTTCACTTACCCTCTAGGTCCATCCATGTTGTTACAAATGGCAAGATTTCATTCTTTTTTAATGGCTGAGTAATATTCTATTGTATATAGATACCACATCTTCTTTTTCCATTCATTTCTCTGTGGACAGTTAGGTTGCTTCCATATCCTGGTTATTGTAACTAATGCTATAATGAACACTGGGGTACATATATCTTTTCAAATTGGTGTTTTCATTTCTTTCAGATAAATATCCAGAAGTGGAGTTGCTGGATCATATAGTAGTTCTATTTTTAATCTGAAGAAACTTCATACTGTTTTCCATAGTGGTTGTACAAATTTACATTTCCACCAAGAATGCACAAGGGTTCCCTTTTGTCCATATCCTTGCCAACAGTTGTTCTTTCTTTTTTTTTTTTTGATAATAGCCATTCTGACAGGTGTGATGTGGTATCTCATTGTGATTTTGACTTGCATTTTCTGGGTGATCAGTCATGTTGACAACCTTTACATGTGCCTGTTGGCCATTGGTATGTCTTCTTTGGAAAAATGCAGGCATGGGGTCTTGTGGTGCCCTGTGCTAGGGCCACCTTTAGCTGGATTGCTGTAGCTGGTATGATCGAAGGGCTTGGGGTGCACTGGGGCAGCCTTGGCAGACCACCTAGAGTGTGAGCCATATTTCCACCTTGCTATCAAGGTGGAGGAGGAATGCAAAATATGGTGCTCTCTGGAACCTTTGACCACAGAGAGAGTTCCAGCAGTTCCCCACTTTTTTGGCAGATCCTCTGGGGTTAGTAAATGGATTTCCTTAATGTATAGTCTAGGTGCCCTTTAAAATCACTGTTTTTTCACTGTGTCCCAGGGTGAGTCTACAACCTGGCTTCTCAGTGATATCCTTCCCTAATGCAGATTGCTGTGTTGGGTGTGGGATTCCCATTGGTACCATGTCTCTGTCTTTCCTACCCATCTCTGTGTAGTCCCTCTATTGTTTGCTGTGCAGAATCTGTTATCAGCTCTCAGTTCTTCTTCGGGAAGAACTGCTTTATGTGTAGGTGTATATTCACTGTGTCTGTGGTAGGAGGTGAGTTCAAGGTCTTCTACACCACCATTTTTAAACTGGAAAACCCAAGACTTTTCATTCTAACTTTTTATCTCTGATTCTTTGTCATTACATCCAGTCACCCCTAAGCAGTGAAGAAACTTTTCTGATTGCTGAGTGAAGGATATATGCCCCTCCCTTTTTTTGGAAGGCAGGAAGGAAAAGTTTATTCTTGTTTGTCTTAAGTATTTGATATATGATTGAGTTAATTCTTTTCAGATAACATCTCTAGTTAATTCAATCAAAATGAGACTCACTTTTTAAAAATTTTTTATATCTTTATTGGAGCATAATTGCTTTACAATGTTGTATTAGTTTCTGCTTTATAACAAAGTGAATCAGCTATACATATACATATATCCCCATATCCCCTCCCTCCCTTTTAAGCACTTTAGATCTACACAATTCCAAGAAGCCATCTGTGTTTTTTCTCAGAGCAGACAAATGGGGAGTGCATTACTTCTTTTAAATAATGAGACAAACATAAAAAAAGCCAAATGACAAACCTAGAACTCTCTTTCCCTCTGAAATAAGAGGGGTCATTTATCTATACCTTCTTATTTCAGAGGGAAGTATAAAAAACTCCCCTTGAGGCATCCAGGTCATTTGTATTAAACTTAGGTACACATTCAAGTTTAGTGTAGCTGTATCTTATATCTATGACATTTAATCCAAAGGAAATATTAAGTATAGTTGCAAGGTTAAGATATTGAGCAAGCAGATTCTCAAGGGAGGAAATGCTTACTTCATTTCATCTAACCTCTCCTGCCTCCTTTCTGAAAGAAGGAATCATGGACTAGACGTAGGAGTTGGGAAAGATTTTGTGTTTAAGGTGGTGACATGTTTTCCAAAAAATGCTATTTTTGTGTATATCTTATCTTGAAGCACATAATAGAGTGGGACTTCTTTGGAGCTTTTGCTGTTGCACAGAAGTGTCAATGTGAAAAATTGGCTAAAGGCTGAGTGTGGACAGTGTGCACAAGGGTGAGTGTAAGGCAAAAATCAGATGAGAGAAGGCAAGATGATAATAGCAAGGCACTCTCCCGCTACCTGTCAAGTAGTATATAATTTTCACTATCAAAATTTAGCATAAAATTTCTCTAAATCAGAATCAGCCTATGCATGAATCTCATACATTGTGCTGTTTAGCCGAGTAGAACCACATTTTTCCTTTGTGAGTCAGTATGACACAAAATGACTAAAACTAATTTTTCCTCTATCAGCCTTTACTTCATGTTAGGTTCCACCCAGAAAGTGAGCAAAGGATGTCTAGGAAGCCAGCCTAGGGATAAAGGAAGAAACTGCTTAAATAACTAGAGCAGCAGTCTGTGGACATTTAGTGAAGAGGCTGCCCTCCATATCATTAGACTTGCCACAGAGGAAGAGATGCTAAAAATTGGCATCTAGACTAACTTAGTAGGTGGGAGGAATTCAGTGAGTCCGTTCTGAAATCCGAAGTCCTCAATTGCTATGCGACATCCAGAACATCAGCAGGATGCTCATGATAGGATTTCTGTGTTACCAAGAAAAGGGTAAATGCTATTGTGTATGTTATTTGAGCAGGGAGGAGTCCTATATATCTCAGTGAGCTTTTCAACAAAATGATTGCCTTGTTTGTAGTCACATGTAACGGGTTAAGATTTCATTATTCTAAATATTCACTTACTTGGATGACCTACCCTCCATCTTCCTGGATACTACTTTGGGTAACTTAGATGTCATGATATAAATATTTAGTTCTCTCTTAGTTACCAAATAGCATGCTTCTTCCTCATCTAATCTGCTTGCATCTGTCCTTTTGACAGTGGACTAATATCACCATGGCAAGTTAATTTAAAATTATATTTATTTGCTTGCTTGTTAAAGTGTGTTGGTATGAACTTCTCCCTCTTTCCTTCCCTTTCTCAGGCACGTACTTCTTAAACGCGACCAAACATAATTTGATCAGACTGTTTCCCTGCTTCCTCTCTAGACTCTCCGTTCTGTTTCTCATCTCCTATATTGACACTAACACCTAGAGAGTTTGTTTCTCGGTCATTGTCACTGCTCACCTCCAATTTTAGCTCTTCAAATGATATCACCCTTCTCTCTCAACACATGCAACTAATTTAGCTGCTCGACGTGTTTACTCCTCACATTCATACAAAACACATTGAAACTTTCACTTTTCATTTGCATCTGCATTTCATCCTCTTTAGAAGAAAGCTCACATAAGAGAAGCATCTGCCAGAGCTGCAGTTCTTCCTTCAATTTCATTGTGCTTGTTTTTTTCTTTTCTTTCTTCAACTCATCTAGTAATGAGAGAAACTACACCGGGGTTGCATAATACTTGGCTCTTAACATCTCAAACAAGGTACTAGTACCTCCTTAATAAATTTATACCTGTGTAAATATTTTGGGGAGTGATATTTCTCCACGTGTATGTATTTCACATGGATGGATGCACATGGTCATGTATATAACATATATTTATTATAAGGTTAGAAGACTGGCAACTTAGCTTTCTATTCCTGTTAAGCAGGAAACAAACCGGTCTCTTCTTTAGCACAAAACCACCAAAGAGTTAGTGTTGTCTGGCAGTTGCTTTCAGGTGAATGATCAATTGTTCCTCTGCTTCCAGTTCTACTAGTGAAATCTCTATCATGAACCAGAAATACTCCAAAGCCACAGTTTACCCTTTCAGTACTTTCAGACTCTAGCTCAGGCCCCAGATTTTATCTTAAACACTCAAGAGTTTTTTTCATTTAATTGTATCCATATAATAATTTCTTGGTCTCTTCTTCAGAATTTGCTCAAATATAATTAAATAACTGCAAATGCTGCTGCTGCAGGCAGTATAAGGGTAAGAAGACAGGCTGGTGTGGTAGCCAAGCCACACGCCTAGAAGTGATCATTTATAATATGCAGTGCTTTGTGACCCTCAGCTACTTTTTGCCTAGTTTCGTTTTTGGTAAGCTGGGGCCAGTGTGGGTTGATAGTGAGTATTGGCATGGCTTATATTAAATAAATAGACAAAAATATTATGTACTTCTTAAATCACAGAATCCTACTTTGTTCTAACCTTCGGTGACACTTTCTCAGATTATCTGGATTTTATGTTCATGGCTCCTTTTGTGCCTGAAGGATTTCTAAAAGTCATTCTACATGTCATTGTTTTTTTCTTCTTTGGATGTAGGGTTATCCATTGATTCTATATGCTACTAACCTCATCTTGTGTGACCTCAGGAAATTCATTAACCAGTCCACATCTTCGGGCTAGTATAGCTCCTGCACAATAAAATACACAAATCAATCTTTTTTTCTGTGTACTTGCTTCTGTTCATTTGTCTTTCAAAGCACCTCAGTTTCTCTTTTCCCAGGTCTGTACTTATTCAGAGCCTGGGTAACTTGTTGACTGGAGGCTTTAACTTCTGCTCCCCTTCATAAAATATGAAAAGCTTCTCTTGCTCGGTCAACATAGCCTGTTGTTAAGAATCTGTGTTGCAAGTATCTATTATACTCTACCTTGGTTTAGAAGCAAAGTTACCTTTTGGAAATGTAGGCACCTGGTGAACAAGAATTCTAGTGAGGGATTTTTAACATTTCACACCAATGGTATTAATAGAGGTAGGAAACACTGCCTTAGCTAGAAGGGAATGAAAAGCCTTGCAGTAAAGCTTGCTGCACTTTTCTCCTCAGGAAATTCTTGTACTGTAGCTCACAGTGCCTGTCAAACATGGTAATGTGTCTGTAAATTTCAGTTGACAGAAAACACATCAGTTAATCAGCAACCTCAGAAAGTAAACAGAGCTGAGCCGCAGAGAGCGACTGCTAAGCAGGCAGCGTGGTTCCTAGAGGTGATGTTAGGAAAAGCATACGGAGACTAGAAGGAACCAACGATGATTCTCTTTATCCTGGGTGGGAAACCAGCTGCCCTCCAGTCACTCCCAGACGCTGTGACCTTAAATACCTGGCTGTCTCACATGGCTGGTAATTAGCTGGCAGGCAGTGTACCTTAATGCTCTACACCAGGGTCCCCAACCCCTGGGCCTTGGACCGCTGATGGTCCTCAGTCCTCGGCCCGTTAGGAACCAGGCTGCACAGCGGGAGGTGAGTGGTGGGTGAGCGAGCGAAGTTTCATCTGCCGTTCCCCATCGCCCCCCATCGCTCACATTACAGCCTGAACCCTGCCCCCGGCCCCCACCCCGTCTGTGGAAAAACTGTCTTCCACGAAACCAGTCCCTGGTGCCAAAAAGGTTGGGGACCACTGCTCTATACTCTGTCGTCAAAACCCTGTCCGTCTTTCTCTTTTTCTGTTTTAAAAAATTACACACACCATCATTACCATAAATCTGCTGAGAATATAACAAATCCACATGTACCTGCCTGGAATTTAAAAATGGGGCCATTTTCATTCACATTGTTTTGCACTTAAAGCACAGATAAAGTTGACTTTCTTTCCTCCACCTAACCAGTTCCATTTTCCTCCCTACTTCCCTCACAGAGAGAACCATTTTCTGAACCTGATGTGATCTTTCCAGTCAGTTTTTTTAAACTACTTATAAATATAGCCCTGATACATATAATTTTTTTGTATGTGTAAAAACGTACATGAATGTTAGCCTTGTGTACTTTACCAATCATTTCCCTGCTCTCTATATTATACTTTCATAGCCCTGTCTTTCCTTTTATTTTTTCTTGCATATTCTTTCTCCTCATTTATACTTCTATCTGTCTCATTCCAGTCCCTTCACTTTTCTCCTTCCTTATCCTTGCGCTATTATCTTACTTATAGCATGCACACACACACACACACACACACACACACACACACACACACACACGCACATGACTATCTAAACTGTACACTAAAAAAAACCCCGTCACAGCAAGCCCTACCCATCTGCTTGCTGGTGGACCTTCCCATATGTACCAACAGAGCAGTAAGTCTACACCGCCAAAGGAGGATAAGTAAAGGAGCATGAAGTCTTCAACCTCTTGACTAACTAAAGTCTCTAATAAATCGTCTTATGGAAAATGACCACTTTGAGAGTGATATATAAGCCTTGTTGAGGATTGACCACTGCAGTGACTAGTGTGTTAAAATTAATGTGGCTGCCTCAGTCTTATCTTAATTTGCGTCTTCCCTGGTTATGGAAGCAGCTGAGTTTCTGACTACAACTTGCATAGGGTTGTGAGGGATTCGACATCTAAAAGGAGTTCACTTTTTCCCCAGTGGTTTTGTGACTAGGTCTTAGAATTTCCCTAGAGAATAATCTCTGTACTGTATACACCTCCTGTTGTAATTTTCTGGTCCACTTACGGAACTCCCACTCAGATCAAAGGGCCATATGTATTGACTCACTAAATTCTTGACCAACTCCTGCCCTCTCCTAGGTTACCTGATGCTTTTACCATGTGTCTTCTTTACCACATGTTCCTACCCTCAGTCAAATACTGACACTCACTTGTATTTCCTTGTGCACTTTTGATTTACCTCTTCCTCTTGCAAGAGAACCAAAGAGCATGCTTATACTCAGACAAATGGCAAACCTCTTCCAAGGAGCCATTATGAATATCCTCCTCTCATTTTCACAAAACTTTCACATGCACAAGGGATACTGAAGAGAGGAGGCAGAGAAGTAAGGTATCGTTTCCCCCACCACTGATTTGCTCTTCTTAGAATACTTCTTTTCTATGTAGTTGGTCCTTGATTCATTCACAGTTTAGTTTTGTCTGTCGAAGTGGATTTAATGTCTTTGAGGGTAAGGCTCATGGCTGTGTCATTCAGTGTAGTTGTGTGAAGCAGGCCCTACCTAAGGAGCCCTCTGTGCCACAGGCATACTGAACTTTTTTTTTTTTTTAGTTTCTTGAATACGGTATGAATATACCATAGGTCCTTGAACACACAGTTTCCCGTGCTTGGAGCATCCCTAACATAAACCCTTCCCCCACTCCAACTCCCATCCCAGTTCACCCCAAATTTTCATCTGGATAACTCATCCTCATATATCATGTCTTAGCTTAGACAATGCTGTTTCCAAGGGATCTTCCTAGATATTCCAAGTCTGAAAAATCTCCTCGTCACTTACCGTATTCTGTCCTTATTGCTGATTTACTTTTGTGCTGTCCTGACGAGATTGCAAGCTCTGTGTCTGTCATGTTCAGATTGTACCTTGAACGCCTGGCACAGAGTCTGGTACATAGTAAACATCTTCCAATGAAACAGTGGTCTAGATAGCGGGGGCTCTTATTTTTCTCTGTCCAACGACCTGGCAAAAGCATTTACCTTTTTCCCACTTCCCCTTTTTTCTTTTCCTAGACAGTTTTCTTGAGCAAATTGCAGAGCAAGGAAAGTTGTTTTGCTCTTAACCTTTCTATGAGTTAACACATTGCACCTCTGCCCACTTTAACCAAGGGAGAAAAACATCTTTACATGTTTTTAGCTACTTGGGTTTACCTGGCTTAAAACCTTGAGTTTAAGGAGTATGAAACTTACCTTGCTAAAACCCTCATCCTAAGGAATATGAAGCACCTTTAGCAGAACTCATATTTCATTTTAAGAAAACTCAAATAATGCTCCTGATGACACATTCACCAATGTCTCCTGTGTATAATATATATACTTTTTATCTTAGGATTTCACATGGCTTTATCCATACTAATTAACTGACGGAAACATGGTCCCGTGTGTAGAGGTAAAGAGATGGCATCGATAGCTCCTTTTATCATTGTGAACTAAGAAACCCCTAGATTCTTATCCACTAATGAGAAAATGCACATCAAAAGTTATATTAGTCCAAGGCTTTTCTTTATCCAGGAGGCTTTCCTGCCTTCTGACAGTCATTCCTATGTAGACTATCCATGTAATTATTAGTTGAATACTTTTGAAACTTTGACCCCTGAGTGGGTAGCCAAGCTGAACAACTTCTCAAATAGTTAAACAATTATTTTTTCCTGCAAGATCCTTTGTACGTGAAAGGGGAAAAGAATCTGGTAGCTCATGTCAAAAAAGTAAAGAAAGGCCCTGAAATGTACAAAATGGCAGTATACTGACTTATCACATTTACACTTACATTGTAGCTTATTTTAATATAAATTCAAGCTGCTAAAAATTACTCCCACAGGCAGCTGTGTAAAGTCATTTTTTTCCCTACACATTTCCTTGTAATAAACAAAGTCTTAGAGTAATTCCTTTAAATAGCTGTAGAGGAGAAAATGAAGATTGTGTGCCAATTTCCAAATTAGGAAACTTCACCTCAGTGCGGTGACTATTTCCTGAAGAGGGACTCCAGAGAGCTGAGGCTCCTCTCGCTTGGGAGATCCCGCTCTTGTCCAGCGTTAAGGCCTTGCCTCCTGCGAGGCCAGTCTCCTTACTATGTAGAATAGGTGCCTTGGGGGAGCCTGGCACAAAAGGCTAGGTTCAGGAATCAGAGAATATTTGCTCAGATATTCTCTCTGCTGCCTTCTAGCTGTGTCACTTATAGTGATTTATTTGTCACTTCTACTTACCTCCCAGGCTTGCTGTGAGGGTCACATTAGATAATATAAGTGAGGTATGAAGTACTCTGACCAGCACATAGCAGTTACTCAATAAATATTAGTTCCTTCCTCTCTCCTCTGCTTGTGACTTTGCACATTATCTTTTCCGCTTGGTATATTCTCTTCTATCTTCTCACCTTCAAGGAACAGCACTTATAACACTCACTCTGAGAATTTCTTTATGAGTCCAGTCCACACTGGGTCACATCCTGCTTTAAGATGCACTTAATTTCAGTTGGGGTCACTGGTTTATTATTGCATTTTTCTAGTTATACATGTAAGAATATGCTGAATACACAACAAAAATGTCTGTAGACTTGTAGCGTTTTATTTTTATATAGTTACCCTAATATCTAACATTGTGGGTAGGTAATCTAGGAGTTCCAAACTATGTAATTGATTATTATTATCTAGGACTCAGGCAGATATGTCAAAGATGTCGAAAAGGCTAATCTCTAAAAAGACAAACACAGTGGTTTACCCACTTTGGGGTTTCAAGCTTCTAGTTAATTAAACAGTCATCCTTTCATTCTGGGAGCTGACCTACTTTTTATGATAAACTATCAGCTTGTTGAGTTTTCTTTTTTTCCCACATTTTTTTTCTGGAAAGATCAAAACAAACCCCAAATTTCTCAGCCTGTTATTACATTTGAATTTCAGTGACTTCGGATAGCTAAGCAATTATTGTACAGCCCCTTACTCTATTCATAAGGATTTAGACGATGGGTTTAATTTTGGTGGTGTGAGAAACAAGCTTCAGGGAAGATAACCAGTAACATTCCTGCCAACTGTGATCAAATACACTGAGGGAAGACAACATAGAGAAGGTTCTTTGGGAGCTGCTAACCAACATAAATTGAAGATGAGAGTCAGGCTTAAATTTAGCTAAGTCTATTTATAAGTGCATAAAAAAGTTCACAGCAAAAAGTTACAGATTGTTAGATAAACTAAAACACCTCAACACTTACAAACATATAAACAATTTCTTTCAATTGTTTATTTCTCTAAAGAAATTATCATCCATCATTAAATACACAAATCCCTGTGTGCCCCACCCCAGAGAACCTTAATTATATGGAGTTGCCCATTTGAGAAGCAACTTAAATGCAAAATGATACTTGTGATTCAAGAGTCTGGTATTGTGATTTTTCCCTTTAGGACTAAGGCAAATATATATTACAGTTTGTTCAGGATAGTGCTGGTTTATATCTGTTGTCTTGGCGTGATCATTCATCGCACGCACTTCCACTATCAAATGTATTTTAGTTTGGACAATAAATTTTTAAAAATTCTTTTTAGGGTCCTAGTTGCAGCTCTGTTTGTTTTCTGTGTTCATAGCATCTTATAGCCCGGGTCCTGTCTCTCCAGATGGGTATTTAAGCGCCTGGCATAGCAGAGTTCTCCACCCATGTTGGTTAATGGTTCCTGTTGTTTGTTGAATTTTGTCCCTCCAAAAGAAAGTTTAATGTTCTAACCTCAGTACCTTATTTGGAAATCAGGTATTTACAGATGTAATCAAGCTAAATGAGGTGATATTGGATTAGGGTGGGCCCTAAATCCAGTGACTGGTGTCTTTATGAGGAGAGAGATTTGAAGACACGGAGAAGACACAGTAAGAAGGCCATGTGAATGCTGAGGCAGAGACTGGAGTTAGGCTGCCACAAACTAAGGAATGCAAAGGATTGCCAGCAACCACCAAATGCTAGAAGAGGCAAGGAAGGATCCCTCCCTAGTGTGTTTACAGGGAACGTGGCCCTGCCCACACCCTGATTTCACTAGTCTCCAAGCCTGTGAGAGAATAAATTTCTGTTGTTTTAGGCCACTCAGATTGTACTAATAAGTTACAGGAGCCCTAGCAAACTAACACATTTTTTCAATTCACCTGTTCTGGAAGATGACCGATAGGTTCTTTGGGGTTCACAAAGTGAAATTTGTATATCCTATATAACCCGAGTCTTAAGTCAGGCCATCCAAAATGTATACTTCAAATGAGGTGAAAATATATCCTCAATTTTGGCTACCTTAGAAAGTCTCCCAGATTGAACTTTGCATTTGACACAGAGTCTGTATTTTAAGTCAGATCATCCCAATCATACCTTTCAAATTTGGTGAAAATCTCATGTAGTATGGCAACTTCAGGTAAACTGACAAGTTGTCAGAAACTCTTTAAAAATGTTTGTATAGACAGATAAATATGGATACAGATTTACTTATTATAACTTTTTAAACAGGGTGTCTATCTAGTTGTTTGAAAAATTTTATATCTCTGTATAGATGCAGCTATAGATATGGATATCTATCTGTCTCATCTATCTATCTTTATGTCTATATCTCTATCTATATATGGTATTTTTCAAACAATTTCCATCCATCTGTTACTCTGACATATCTGTTTATCTGTCAATTGATAGATGGATCAATAGATGTTGATAGACATTCATATATAGATGTACAGGTCATTATATATGTAGGAAATGCCATGAATAAAAACCAACTTTCAGAATACTTCACAATTGGATCTCGCTATTTACATTGTATAAAGATATTGTACTGTTTCTGAAGCTGTCTTCCTTCTATTGCCGACTTCTATTCCATGGGAATAAAATCTACATGCTTTACTAATCTGCTGTTAGGATTTAGGGAAAACATTCAAGGCCTGGTGGCATTAATGGCAGAGAGACCAGGAACGGGTGGATGCTGCTGAAACCCTGCTGGGGAATAAGGAATGAGCCATCTGGACCTCCAGCTGAGGACAATTGGATCCAGACAAGAGCTGCCAGCAGGAATGGTCTGGATCTGGATGAGGGCCATCCCTGCCAAAGGAAGTGGGTTGGTCCTCGAGCAGAGGGAAAGGGATGCTCTCCTCAGGAGAAAGGATTTGGAAGATAAGTTCTTTCAGAGGTCACAGCAGGGACAGACATGCTATAATTATTAACACTGACTGAAGGCAGCAAGATGATGAGCACTGTTGAGAACATAGAAGCATTCTTGATCTCTGTTCAGGGAATCATTTATTCTGGTAAAGAAGTCAACTCTTTGGCATTCTTGTCCCTTATATTTTAACTCTGCAGAGGTGTCATTTTACCTGAACCAAAGAGACCAACCTTTTTCTTCTGTCAGTCGTACCTCAGATGTTATGTTTCCATTGAAAATTTCTTTCTTCTGATGTTGCCATTCTCATTTCTTTCCTCTCAATTACTTTTGTATCAACTCTAGAAGAAAAGAAACATCCCCTGGTTCATCCACATCTTTCCTATTAGTATCTACAATATGTTGAAATGATGTAGTTTTAGTATAATTATTACTTCACTTTTATAGATTATCTAGTTCCTAGATTTGTATAAGCACCTCTTTAATTTTAGAGCAGGCAAAGGGTAGCACTTGAATGAATTCTCATTATCTACTATAGTTTATTCACTGAGTTTAAAAATAAGCTCTTGGTGAAATTTTGTTAAAATATGTGATTTTTAAGTCTAGTTTAGATAAGAGGTGATTGAAGATGATTACTGTACTGAGTTGGCCTGTTCTTTTGCAGAATGAGTCTGTGGTGTTAGACACTTCTCTGTGCATTAGTATCATGAAAAGCGTAAGTAGCCATTGTTGCTCTGAGCACCATGACAGAGGACCCAAAGGAAAAGTCCTGCCAATGAATTTTTAACTACCCTAAACCATTTTATTCAATTTTTTCTCATCAAATTAATTGGTTTGGGTACTAACTGGACAATAAGTAAGCAATGATTTATTGTTACCAGAAATGCACATCAGATCCCCTTGGGGAGTTTGACTAATTGTTTTTAAAATACTTGTGTCTAGGCCACCTCTAGAGCTTTTGATTCATTTGTTCTAGGGTAGATACCAGCTATGTGTAATTTTGCAAAGCCATCTCAGGTGAACCTGATATATACCCCTGAATAAGAGCCATTATTTTAAAGAATGTTTTGGTGTATATCATACACTCAGCAACTGAAAGGTTTCAATACTCTCCTAGTTTTTGTCTCATTTTTTTCTTTCTTAAATTCTAAGATTGTAGTCTGTATATGTTGTCTCTGTACATGTGGGCCTGCAAACTCAAGCCCATCGAATTATTTATTCCTGGTAGTCAAATGTTTCCATAACTATGAATATCAAAGACTTTTATTGATATGTGAGCCTTAACCTTGTCCCTAATTTGATCTTCTGGCGATAGCAGGATGAACTAATCTAGATTTAGTCTTTTTTATTTCCTCCTTTACCCAATGCTGAGTAATAAAAGGGCCAAGAGGGAGGTTGGCAGTAGTGAGCTTAAGCAAGGATCCTCACCACTCAGATAACTAGTCACTGGGCATCCACTCCCTGGGTAATGGAGAGTAGACTGAAAAAGGCTGAGACAGATGCAGTAAAGTGAAAAGTGAGGTGGCTAACACAGTCTGCCTCAGCTGTAAACACAAAGCCAAATAAAAGAACAACAAAGGATTAACAAAATAAGAGAGGGTTAAATAGTATTGTAATAGACTATATTTCATTTGAGACTGTTTCTACTGGAACATATCACAGGCCTAAATTGGAAATAAAGTCTATTAAGTTTCAGTCAACCCATGAAATTATTACTGCAAACATTCATTATTTTTTGAAGCTGCCTATTGACAGCCCCTTGCCTGAAGAATGAATTATATACCCAAGTCACAGTGTAACACAGTCACTGAGTTTCAGATTATAAATTCATCACTGTGCTCGTAAGCCCATGCCATTGTTTCAAGCAATATTAAGGTAAAATATATGTACATTTTGTAGCTTTTTTTTTACACTTTTAGTGAGATATGTTGCCTGATGGAAATCATAATGCTGAAAGTCAAAATGAGCCAGGTTATGCACAGAAGCACTTTGATGCTATGGAGATGGCGTCTTCTCTGAAGCCTCATGAACCAGCCTCTGTTAGCCTTCAACTTTTCTTCTGTAGCTTCCTTACCTTTCTCAGCCTTCATAAAATTAAAGAGAGTTAGGGCCTTGCTTTGGATTAGCCTTTGGCTTAAGGAACTGTTGTGGCTGGTTTGATCTTCCATATAGACCCCTAAAACTTTCTCCATATCAGCAGTAAGGCTATTTTGCTTTCTTATTCTTCTGTTCACTGGAGGAGCACTTTTATTTTCTTCAAGAATTTTTCCTTGCGTTTACAACTTGGCTAACTGTTTGGTGCAAGAGGCCTTGCTTTCAGCCTATCTTGACGGCTTTCGACATGTCTTCCTCCTTAAGATTTCTAGCTTTTGTTGTAAAGTGAGATATGTGTAACTCTTCCTTTTACTTGAACACTAGAGGCCATTGTAGGGTTATTGATTGGCCTAATTTCAATATTGTTGTGTCTTGGGGAATAGGGAGGCCTGAGGAGAAGGCGAGAGATGGGGGAATGGCCAGTTGGTAGAGTAGTCAGAACACACAACATTTATCTATTAACTTCATGTCTTATATGGGCATGGTTTGTGGCACCCCAAAACAATTCCAAGAGTAAAATCAAAGATCGCTGATCACAGATCACCATAACAAATATAATAATAATGAAAACATTTGAAATATTGTGAGAATTACCAAAATGTGACACAGAGACGTGAAGTGAGCAAATACTATTGGAAAAATGGTGCTGACAGACTTGCTCAATGCAAGGTTGCCACAAACCTTCAATTTGTAAAAGAAAATGCACTATCTGTTGAGGTGTAGTGAAGTTAAGCACAATAAAATGAGGTATATACCTGCATAGGATAGGGAATAAATAGATCTGAAGATGCAATTTTGGACGTATGTACAGAATGATCTTTTATACGAGTAGATATTGTTCATTTGTCACTTATTCAATCAAATAAACATTTATTGGGCAGCTACTGTGTCCCATATACTGAGCTAGGCATTGGGAAAACAAAGTTGAGTAAGTAATGCTTCTAGTTCTTAAGGACAAATAGATATGTATGTCAAAGACTACAGGGTAGAATAAGTAACTGCACCTTTATAGAGTTGTGTGTAATGGGCTATAGGAGCACCGAGGAGAGATGTTTCAATGGAACTTGGTAGTTAAAGGAGGACTTGCCAAACAGGTGACATTAGAGCTGTCTTAAAGGAACGTCTCAATCCACATTACACTTTTGGTGTACATGGAGCAAAGGGCAAGAGAAAGTGAAAGAAAGTTACTCTTGGAGTTTGAATACCCACAATGCCTTATATTCTTGATCTTCTGGGCTACAAGTTTGTAAAAAATTCATTTTGAAAGTTGTTTTCTTAGTTTTATTTCTGAGCAATGTATTTTTGAGAGTGACAATTTCAACAAAGTATCTTTTATTATCCATATTCAGAGAGATTTATCAATTTAGTAGGATTAAAAATTTCTGTTTTCTTTATTCATTTTGAGTTTGGTGGAGTACCTTACGCTGCAGTGCAAACAAACTAGGGAATGGGTGATTCTCTTGTGTCACAAGGACATTATTAAGTGATCTGATACATTAGTTCTGATTAGAACAAAGTAAACTTCAGTTTGAGCTGAGATATCTAGGGCTCCTATTTACCGCAGCAAGACAAATGCTTTTTATAGGTCAGTGTACTTTCAGAATAGAATTTGATACATTTTCAGCATAAACAATGTTAAGAGCATTTAGATTTCTGTCTTACATTTACTGGGTCAATAGAAACCCAATAAATTTCTGGATTTCTCTTTGACTTGGCAGGGAAATACAGAAAGCACTTTTGTTTCATATTTTATAAGGATAACGAAGCATATAAACAAGAACATCCATATTCTGGTAGTAATGAGGTAGTACTAAGGAAAAATATATTCATATTTAATTCTTTGAATAAAAGCATAGTCTTTGAAAAGGAAATATTGGACATATGCTGAGTTAACTTGATTATCATGTACAGAAGAATCTTATCATGTAGAGTGGATATGGTTTACTACAGTGATCACATTGTACATACAGCGTGTAGACCACAGATTTGGTGTAATCCTAGCCTGAGAATAAATTGAGTCACGAGATAAAGTATTTTGAGAAGTCTACGAATTAGGCTGAATTTAAAGGTTCCATATAAAGTTCAATTTCTGGCAGCAACCAAAGAGAGATTCATTTTCTAATTTTTTTGGTACAAATTATGTACACCAAATGCCTTTCTTCCTCCTACCCCATTTTATAAAGCTTTGGCAATAGGTTAACATGTGCCAGTGATAGAATTTCAAGTGCCTTGAGGATTATATAAGTACATGGTAGATTTAGGATAATCTGTGGATTTGATTTCTCTAAGCTCTCATTTTCCTATTCTGATCTTCCTCTTCCCTCCTCTCTCTTTCTTCAAGTCACATAATAAGTCAAAGTTAAAAACATCCCATTAATTTCTCATCTGATTGTTAGAAGATTATTTTTAAAAAGTCACCATCTTAGTCATATTGAGTATCTAACATACACGCTGCTAATGTAGGGGAATTGTCTTAAACCAAGAATGATCTTAGGAAAAGGGAGATGTAGATAAGCAGCTGAGAGAGTGACCTATAATTTCTACTTTTTTTGAGATTTGAACCTTTTGCATCTCCATTTGTTATTTTAAAATGTTTCCGATCTCATTTTCTGTATCCACCCATGTGTTTGATGCTCTAAGCTCATTAGATTTCTTGAAGTTCACCAAGTTTGCAGTACACTTTCACTCCCCTGTGTCTTGACTCATGTTGGTCTCTCAGTCTCCATCTATTCAAACCCTTTACAGCCTGATGGATCAACTCAAGGGCCACTGCCTAGGTGTGGTGGAAGGACATGGCAGACATAAAGAGTCCTGGGCACAAGTGCTACCTCTCACAGCTTAGCTCTCTTGCGAGTTATTGGATCCCTTTGAACTTCAATTTCCTCTTCTGCAAATTAGGGATAATATAAGATTATTAAGTGAGGAAAAAAAGTATTTTCCTTTTCCTCCTCAGCCTCTTTCTTTTGTGAAGCTTTTTCTGATGACCCTCATCAGTACCTCATAGAGAGTCCTTCCTTCCTATGTGTTACCATACTTGTTTTGCCTCAATAATAAAAGTACTCTCTTTTATTACAATTAAGTGTTTATGTGTCCACTTTCTGTAGTAAGCTGAAAGCCCCTTGAGGGCAGGGACATTATTTAGCCTAGTGCATACTAAACATTCAGTAAAAATATGATGGCATTTAGTAAAGTGGAAATTATGTAATACTTCTGTCCTACCTCTTCCAATTTTCTATACCCAGAATCATCTTTAGGCATTTTCTAAGATCTGATGTTATAAATACATATGACACTGAAGTTGTGACAGGCAGTAGCATCATCTCAACTCATTTTGTCTACTTAGTGGTTTGTTTTGTTTTTTGTTTGTATCTTAGGATCAGAGGATTGAATCATTCCTAAGTGAACATATTCTTAGGTTGTTATTACATTTCAGGATGCTTTGGTTTCTTGTTTAGGTTAGGTTTCTGTCTATGACCACCTGCAGGTAGATCTAAATTGGGTACATTGTTAGGGCAGTGATGAGATAAAAAGCATGACTGGTTTCTTCCCTGGGCCCCGCTTTATGGGGAGCTATAGCACTGCACAGCAATGAAGTGTTCTTCCTCACTTTGCCTATGTAGGCCCCTTCCAGAAGTGCAGTGCAGGCGAAAAGGTGTGGGTGATGAGTGCATGTGTGCTGTGTGTGTCTGAGAAAGAGACAGGGGCCGGGGGTGGGAAGGGAGTGCAAGCACACTGGGTGATGTGATAAAACATTTGGCATGCTTCTACATCTGTTGGAAAGAGCCAGCCAAACCACCTGTTGTATTTCAGTTCTCCATTCCTCAGGGACCTGGCTGCTTGCAGCAAAAGGTTTAAGATAGCAGAAATCCACAAGAGTAGAGAAGTTATAGGTCACCCAGTTCTGTTCCCTGGGGATCCCCATCAGACCATTCTCAGCCATGGGCTCTTTGACACAATACAGAACATTTCTGAAACAGTACACTCTTTGTCTCGCTGAGTTTAAAACATTCTAAGGAACAAAGGTTTCACTCTTTTCTAAAGGAGATGAATCTGAAAATCCCATTGTTTACAATGTCAAGAAATGTGTCCTTGACTGTCAGCGACAGAGTCACTTTCAGAACTTCCTAGTATTTCATACCTCATTCTTTTTGTACGTTGCATCTTGAATGGGGAAGGCACTGACTTATCTTGGCCCCTAAAATACCCTGCAGGATGTTTTAACACACTGAAAAAAGGTTTAATCTATTTTTGTTAAAACCTGGAGGAAACCTTTCAGTCCTCTCCAAGAGCTACTAACCCTGGGATGCCTTCTTTCTCTCTCTCTCTTGTTTTCTGTTACCTGTTCTACCTTTCTTACAGTCTCTAAGCCCTCCCTCCATTGGTTTATTTTTAAAATGTTTCCTTCCTTCCTTCCTTCCTCCCTTTCTTTTTCTTTCTTTCTTTCTTTCTCTCTTTCTTTCTTTCTCTCTTTCTTTCTTCTCTTTCCTTCTTTTTCTTTCTTTCTTTCTTTTTCTTTCTTTCTTTCTTTCTTTCTTTCTTTCTGTCTTTCTTTCTCTCTCTCTCTCTTCCTTCCTTCCTCCCTCCCTCCCTCTTTCCCTCCCTCCCTCTCTCTCCCTTTCTCTCTTTCTTTCTTTCTCCCTTCCTCTCTTCCTTCCCTCCTTCCTTCCTTCCTTCCTTTCTTCCTCTTTCTTTCTTTCTTTCTTTCTGTCTTTCTGTCTTTCTTTCTTTCTTTCTGTCTTTCTTTCTCTCTCTCTCTCTTCCTTCCTTCCTCCCTCCCTCCCTCTTTCCCTCCCTCCCTCTCTCTCTCTCCCTTTCTCTCTTTCTTTCTTTCTCCCTTCCTCTCTTCGTTCCCTCCTTCCTTCCTTTCTTTCTTTCTTACTTTCTCTTCTTCTTCTTCTCCTCCCCTTCCCCTTCTCCTTCCTTTTACATAGTAAAATTTTACAATACAAATATAAAACCTGTTTTTCCAGTTTCCTAACTCAAAGTCTTATTCAAACAGAGAAATTCAGAGGTAAGCTGTTCCAACTCCCTCATTTTATAACATAGGAAACTAATACTCAGAATGAGGAAGTGCTTTTCCAGGAAAAAATCAGGAGGAAGAATTCTAATCTCCTAAAGCCTAGCCCAGGACAGTAGCAATAATGAGCGTTCCCAGCATGCAGAGAGTATGACACTGTCTCGCTCCCCCTCTGTCCAAATGAAGGGGATAAGAGCTACCCCAGTATGCTAACCTCTGTGAGCACTTGCCACGAAGTCTCAAAGACGGTGTGGCAGCAGCTGCAGGAGTTGTCAAGAATCTTACACCTGCCTCTGTTGGTCTGGCTGGATGTCAGGCTGCCTGCTCTGGGATGTCCTCTTGTTAGGCTCTGGAGATTCCCTGGTTCACTTTAGAAAGGGGGTCCTGATCCCCACCTGGCTGTAGTGGATTCTCAGCTAATGTTAAACAGCTGCACCGATTCTGGCCTTTGTTGGAACAAAGAGCTTTCATTTAGCTTCACAGCAAGCCCTCCTGGTTCCTGCTATAGTGCAAGCAAGTAGTCTGTGTACCTTAGTGGTTACCCATCAGGCTCTGGAACCTCACAGCCTGGGTTTGAATCCCCAGGTTATCACTGATCAGCTTGTAGCCTTGGGACCTTAATCTCTTTAAGACTCAGGTTTCTCATCTATAAAAAGAAAATATTAGTACCTGCCTCACAGAATTGACTTGAGGATCAAGTAAACTAGGAAGTCAAAAGCAATGGCATGTTCAAGGCACTCAGTAAACATTAACTATGTTTTTTTCTACCCAAGGAATCCTGAGTAAACATGGAGTCGCTTTGATAGTTTTACCATATTTCACTGGTTTTTACAGGTCATTGCTGGACTCTAGCCCTCTAAACAGCTTTACTGCCCCAGCTCAGTATTTATGAGGAGGCAACAAGGGTATTTCTCTCTTGTGCTCAGTCTCAACAAGACTGAGTATTTATCATATGGTACATTTGCATGGAGCTGCTTCACTGGGCCTCTTCTGCTGGGGGCTGCCACTGACGCAGGGGGTTATTCTGTAGTGAATTGGGGTGGGGGGAATGCCTCTCTCCCATTTTTGGGAGGGTTATCTTTTATTAGAAATTCTTTAAAAGTAGTAGTAACTTGCATGCCAGTGTCTTTTTAGTTTTTACTCATAGCTTCCGTCTCCAGATCTGAGTCCTTGGAGGGCTGAAATGTCAGAAACCAAGCTGGTTTTATCATCTGAGCCTTTGGGTCTGACTCCTTCTTTTCCTAGAAAAAAATAATCTTCCAAGAGGTTCCAGAGCCCTTCTGGAAAATAAACTTTAGCAGCCAAGTCTCTAGTTTATAAGATTTCCTCAAGCATGTTTGACTCTCATCTGCGGGACCTGTGCTAATGCTCATTTAATCTGAAATGGCAGAATTCAGAGCAGTAGTACTCAACTGAGTGAAGTTAAGGAAGATGTTAACTCATTTAAGAGGAGGGTGTAAGGCACAATGTCTGTGACCAGCCACCACCCGAGTCACAGTTAAAACTTCTCTCAGGCATTAAAACCTGCCACACAAGAAAGCTATGAGACTTAACTTTCTTTTTATCTTAACAATAAAATCTTTTATCTGTCTCAGAATGGCTAATTTAAAAGTCTGGTCTGCCTAAAGCCTGTCGGTATTTCAAGGACTCGTATTGGTTCTCGTTTTTGGCTTCAAACTTCAGCATCTCCTAGAGCTGCCACTTACTGGTGGGCTAGGTGTGGGAGATGCCAGGGATAATAAGGAGGGGATTTGTCAGCTTACGGGATGTCACTGGTCATCAAAGAGCCTTTTTTCTTTGGTATGAGCTGTAAAACCTATCTGAGTCACAAAGTCAAACAGGTGACCCTTGGTACATGAACATTTATGCCAATTACAGACTCAGCGCATGAGAAAGAACAGAACTGATTTAGCCACTAGATAGGTAACTCACCTTAGGGCTCTAAGAAAAAGAGCTTAATGTTAAGTAACAACCAAAATAGAAGCTACATTTGACCTGACTAGTTCCAGTCTGCTGCCATTAGTCTAGTTATTTCTTTTAGGGTCATGGAGACAAATCCTCACAAAGGAGTGGATTCCCCAAAATAAGTTAATTAGTATTTTGTGAGGCAGAAATATGAATATTGATATATAATATTATGAATTTAAATATATATGTAACAAGAAGTGCCACACGAGGTTAACAGCATATATGATGTTAGTTCCTACTTGCAACTTTCTACAATCTAGTTTGAATAAAGATATACACATGGAAAAGGAACTGGTAATTCCATGAGATAATTCCATGGCAAATAAGTGGAAGAGACACTTGACACTTCGGATGGACTATTCCTTTTATTTGGGATGGCCAGGAGAGCTTCTTATAGGAAATGTGATCTAAGCTGGTCTTTGAATGATGGGAAAAGTGAGTATAGGTTGATAGTAAGAAGAAAGGAACTCTTCTGTTAGAGATATGAAGTACAAAAACAAAAAAGAGGAAAATACCAGGTGTTTTGGGTGGGGGAGGGGAGGAGAGGGGAGGGACTACTAGTAGAGTGCTTAGGCTGGAGCAGAGGGGTGAATTAGGAGGAGAGCAGTGGAGGGAAGCCTGGGCATGCAGGTTGAAGCTGTGTCATGAATTCTTTTGAGTGCTAGGCTAAGGATTTTATATATTCTCAAGCAGTCAAAAAGAGCACCGTTGAACCTGGATTATTCTGTGTTGGAGTCCTTTTTGAACAATTGGTATATGATGGCTTTGAAATGTACTTTCTTGGATATACACAAACTAGTGTTTTGGGGAGTCAGTCTTGAAATTGTGAGGGATGGATCAGGGAGGTGAGACTGAAAATAGGCCGGCCAGTTAAGAGGCTTGGAATATTGTGTGGGGTGAGCTTTGCTAGAGTTTATAATGGCTAATGGTTGATCTAGGAAGAAAAACCGCCTCAATAATGTGGGAATAAATAATTAAATAAGCAAACATGTATGGAAAGGGTCACAGGCCTTGGTGACTTACCAAGATGAAGGAAGAGGGAGAATGAGAAGTGACCTCAGCGTTTTAAGCTTGGATGATGGTGGGACCAATAATAAAAGTGGGAAAATCAAGAGGGGAAAGGAGTTTTTGCTTGGAGTATTGCTAAATCTTCCTAAATGTCCTTTTTTAGAAGTAAATCTTTCAACTTGGCCAACTTTAATTTCTGTACAAATCTCAAGACCTGTAAAGGCCATCTGTTGAGAACAATTAAGATTAGGTATGTGCCCTGAGAAAACCATAATTCAAAAAGAGTCATGTACCCCAATGTTCATTGCAGCTCTATTTACAATAGCCAGGACATGGAAGCAACCTAAGTGTCCATTGACAGATGAATGGATAAAGAAGATGTGGCACATATATACAATGGAATATTACTCAGCCATAAAAAGAAACGAAACTGAGTTATTTGTAATGAGGTGGAGGGACCTAGAGTCTGTCATACAGAGTGAAGCAAGTCAGAAAGAGAAAAACAAATACCATATGCTAACACATATATATGGAATCTAAAAAACAAGAAAATGGTTCTGAAGAACCTAGGGACAGGACAAGAATAAAGATGCAGATGTAGAGAATGGACTTGAGGACACAGGGAGGGGGAAGGGTAAGCTGGGACGAAGTGAGAGAGTGGCATGGACATATACACACTACCAAATGTAAAATAGATAGCTAGTGGGAAGCAGCCGTATAGCACAGGGAGATCAGCTCAGTGTTTTGTGACCACCTAGAGGGGTGGGATAGGGAGGGTGGGAGGGAGACGCAAGAGGGAGGAGATACGGGGATATATGTATACTTGTAGCTGATTCATTTTGTTATAAAGCAGAAACTCACACACCGTTGTAAAGCAATTATACTCCAATAAAGATGTTAAAAAAAAAAAGATTAGGTGTGTGAAAGTGGGTTGTACCATGTAAAACATTTAGGTAAAGTATTAAGTATATGGACATCATTGACTACCCTCAGAATTTGTTAGAAATTATTCTCTGAGGGCTTCCCTGGTGGCGCAGTGGTTGAGAGTCTGCCTGCCGATGCAGGGGACACAGGTTCATGCCCCGGTCCGGGAAGATCCCACATGCCGCAGAGCGGCTGGGCCCGTGAGCCATGGCCGCTGAGCCTGCGCGTCTGGAGCCTGTGCTCCATGACGGGAGAGGCCACAACAGTGAGAGGCCCGCGTACCGCAAAAAAAAAAGAAATTATTCTCTGAAAATGTCACCTTTATATGGAATTGCATTTATTTTTCTCTAATAAATCAGTACTGTCTCTAGAGGATTTGTTTTAAAAGATTAAGTAGCTAACTCCTTAATGAACAGGGCTTCAGCTAATTATTATTTTCTTTACTAAGAGATTTTCAAAATAGCATCTGAAATTTGAGATTGGTAATGCTAGCTGAATTCTGTTGCTAAACTGTTATTGAGTTAAATGGGACTGAGTTTGAATCCTTGCTCTCCACTTAATAACCGTATGATCTTTTATCAAAGTGGGTCCCTTTTTAGAGTAAGACATGGTGAAGATTAAGTGAGTTAATATGTGTGAAGGGCTTGTTGTAGTGTTTGGCATAAGCTGGTAAGCTTTGAATAAATGTTGTGATGTATTTTTACACAGACTCATCAGCAATTATGAACCCCAGAACAAAATAAAGTCATGTTTCTTTAAATATCCTATTCAGTATGACCTGGAGAAGCCATTTTGGCATTGTAAGAACAACTCTGTCCTCTCAGAGCCCAGGAACCCAGAGGCTATCTTAGATCTTGTGCTTAGTTAGGATTATAATCAAATCCCATCAAGAGGAAATTGGTTGGTTGTCTGCATCCTTTGGCCTCACTGAGTAGGTGTTCACTGTTGAAAATGGTAATGCAGTCCCCCCTTATCTGTGGGGGATACATTCCAAGACCCCCAGTGGGTACCTGAAACCATGGATAGTACTGAACCCTATATGTAGTATGTTTTCCCCATACATACATACCCATGATAAAGTTTAATTTATAAATTAGGCACAGTAAGAGCTTAACAATAACAACTAATAGTAAAATACAACAATTATAACAATATAGTGTAATAACAGTTATGTGAATACTGTCTCTCTCTCAAAATACCTTATTGTACAAACTTGAAATCTTTTCCATCTTAAGCACTTATCATGCACTATGACCATCACTTTTGCAGTTTGAGGTATGACAGCAAAACTAGCATGAATTTCTTTTTCCTTCTTCAAAATTTCATGGGAAGAAGATGTGTTCTTAGTGTAGATTTTAGCAACCTCAGCGTACGATTTTTTTTTTCTTGTAAGTCTAGAACTTTCACCTTTTCATTTAAAAGAATCACTTTATGGCTTCTCTTTGGCATATCAGAATTGCCAGCATCATTATTCTTGCATTTGGGGGCCATTATTAAGTAAAATAAGGGTTACTTGAGCACAAGGACTGTAGTACAGTGGTGGTCGATATGGTAACCAAGACAGCCTACTAAGTGACTGACGTGTGGGATATGCCAGACAAGGGGATGCTGATTTAAGATTTTATCATGCTACTCAGAATGGCACACAATTTTAAGCTTATGAGTTGTTTATTTCTGGAGTTTTCCATTTAATATTTTTGGACCGTGGTTGACTGTGGGTAATTGAAACTGCCAAAAGTGAAACTGCAGCTAAGAAGGGACTACTGTGTTGCCTTTCCACTGTGCCCTGCTGAGGTGCCTCAGGGCGCAGGTCTGTAGAGGGAGAGGAGGTCTTCCTAGCCAGGGTCATCCCAGCCATGGCGGTCACCCAGTGCCGTCAGATGACTGGACCTCCAATATCAGGCAGCTATTTAGGTTTGCATACACACACACTCAAACTTGCTCACACAGCTTTTTGTTGTTGTTCCCTGTGGCAAACCCACTGCGTCAGGGCGGCGGGTTCAGGCAATTTTTCCACAGAAGTAATACACGTCTAAGACAACTCAGGCCAGGTCGGGAATCTGGCTCTCTAGTTCAGAATCTGTTTCTCATATCAAGTTTTCTCTGAGCAACGAAAGCACCAGCTAACCTCAGCCATGTCAGCCGTAGTCAGCTAGAGGTGTTTGAATAACCTGCAACCTCAAAAGGAGCAAGGGTAAAGTTTTCCATCTCTTTTTTTCCCGGAAATCACCTCAGCAATTTGTACATTTCTATCTCAGCATTCTTTAATTCTTTTTAAAGATTTTTTTTTGATGTGGACCATTTTTAGTCTTTATTGAATTTGTTACAGTATTGCTTCTGTTTTATATTTTGGTTTTTTGGCTGTGAGGCATGTGGAATCTTAGCTCCCAGACCAGGGATTGAATCTGCACCCCCTGCATTGGAAGGCGAAGTCTTAACCACTGGACTGCCAGGGAAGTCCCTATCTCAGCATTCTTAGAGCTCCTTATTCCAAGGGATTTATGGTGGAGCAGCTTCAGTCATGGGGGAAAAAGAAAAAGGAAGCCTGTTAACACTTTTACCCCATAACACAGGATGCCTATTTGTTTTACACCACTTAATGAAAAATGGTTCTTCCCACAGCTAATTGATGTCTTCCCTTGTAGAAGCTGAAGGGATTGGCAGTTTTTAAAATACATATTCTCTCATTAGAAAACTTCAAGTTCTGCCTTACCAGTCATCCCTCTACACTATTATTTTTATTCTTATTATTGTTGTTTCAGAACTGAGGAGCTAAATAGCCCCTTGGGAAGACAACTTGAGAGAAAGGCAAGTCTGATTTTTTTAAAAATCCTGTACGCAAGTCAATTACCATTCTAGCTTTGGTCTGTCATATACAAGAAGATGTCCTAGCCTTATAATGAGGCTTTCTTGTATGATATATTGAATTTTAGGTCCATATCAGTTGACCATAATTATAATTTTTTTTAAAGATTTTTTTGATGTGGACCATTTTTAAAGTCTTTATTGAATTTGTGACAGTACTGCTTCTGTTTTATGTTTTGGTTTTTTGGCCATGAGGCATGTGTGATCGTAGCTCCCTGACCAGGGATCAAGTCTGCACCCCCTGTATCGGAAGGCAGAGTCTTAACCACTGGACCATCAGGGTAGTCCCCATAATATTTTTTTAATTAAAAATTTCTCAGTAGTTTGTCCCTTTAAAAAAGCCTTACGAGGGGCTTCTCTGGTGGTGCAGTGGTTGGGAGTCTGCCTGCCGATGCAGGGGGCGCGGGTTCATGCCCTGGTCCAGGAAGATCCCACGTGCAGTGGAGCGGCTGGGCCCGTGAGCCATGGCCGCTGAGCCTGCGCGTCCGGAGCCTGTGCTCCGCAACGGGACAGGCCACAACAGTGAGAGGCCCGCGTACCGAAAAAAAAAAAAAAAAAAAAAAAAAGCCTTAGGAAATTCTCATTTGTCGTAGTTCATATGAAAACCAGATAACCACCTTCTACCTGTGGCTTTAATAAAGGGAGAAAAAGCCTTGTTGTTACAGTATTATCACTGTTAGTTTGACATTCTCATCAAAGAAAACAGCTCTCCAAGCAAGGCTGTCCTTAAAGCCAGAGACAGACTTGTCAGCGACTCAGAGCCAGAAAAACTTGATTTTCAGAACTGTGGTCAAACTGTCAGGACAATGCTGCTTACATGGGAATCAAGACTAGCCCACCTGTCTGAATTTTTTTTCCCAGATGTAACTAAGAACTCCAAAGATAAACCAACCAGCTGAGTGAAAGACATCAAACAATTGCATCACTATTTCCCTTAAGGGGTTTGGTCCTGAAGGCTAAGAAAACTCTTAAATGAGCTCTAGTTAAATGCTGTGGATCTACTGTTCCACCATTCAGAAAATGGATGGCCTCATTTTGTTTTGTTTTTGTTTTGTTTCATGTTACTAGTGGAGTAGGACAATTGAGATTCTTTAAAAGAAGATTAAAAATATGGAAGGGACAAAAGGAAGTAGAGTAAGAAAAAAAAAGAAGAAAAGAAAGCAAGGACAAGGTTATTGTGGATCTCTTGTGGACAAGTGGATGGTGGCCCTAGGTAACCATTCAGTATGTGTTGACAGAATTGGTTCACGTGATCACTCAGGTGGTACATGAGCCATATTGATTATGGAGTGATATGTATAGATTAGTAAGATGACTGATAGTGCCTTTCTCACTGGCTGACTACATGTACAGACAAGATCAAGTTATTTTGCATAGGCTATTTCTTAGGATGTGTGGCAGGGGAGGTGGCAATAGGGGGATTCACCAGACACTCTGTTTTAAGTTATCCTGACAAAATAGGGTTATTTTCAGATTTATCATAAAGTGTTTCTGCACAAAGGAAATGTTTTGTGGAAGGAATTCATGACACCATACGAGCATGTTTCTTTAATTGGGAACTGGATACACTCTACTAAACATTTTATTGGAATATTTATTTCACACTTTAGGAATGATCCTGAGAGAAATGCTTTGTGATTAACTGTGATTGCCCACATATGAAAAATGAGTAAAGGGACAAAAATGAATATGCAATTCGTAGGGCAAGCTTCCAATTCTTTATTCATTTTCTAAGATTTCTACCAGTACCATTTCTCCCAAAGTTAATAATATTAAGCACCCAAACTAGTTAGTTTGGTACCCTGTTATCTTTTATTGTTATTTCAATCTTTAATACTATTTGGCTGTAAGTAGGAAGCTAGAGATACCATTATAATCCTATAAGCAGTTTCATTTGAACAGAGAGAACAATGAGACCCAAGACCTGTGCTGTTTTTATGTTCTTAGATAATACTCCTGACTTGCAGACTAGTGGCTTTTTTCTTTCGTTATAGTTTTATATTTTTGAATGAACAGATCCTGTACACTATGCAAGTACAGTCCCTAGGTGAGCAGCATCAGCATCACCTGGAAACTTGTAAAAAGTTCAGATTCTCGGGCTTCCCTGGTGGCGCAGCGGTTGGGAGTCTGCCTGCCGATGTAGGGGGCGCGGGTTCGTGCCCCGGTCCGGGAAGATCCCACGTGCCGCGGAGCGGCTGGGCCCGTGAGCCATGGCCGCTGAGCCTGCGCGTCTGGAGCCTGTGCTCCGCAACGGGAGAGGCCACAGCAGTGAGAGGCCCGCGTACTGCAAAGGAAAAAAAAAAAAAGTTCAGATTCTCAGGTCAATCCCAGACCTACTGAATCAGAAACTCTGTGGGAGGGGGCCCGGCGATCTCTGTTCAACAAGCCCTCTGAGGTGCTTCTGAAGCCCACTGAAGTTTGAGAACCACTGAACTATGCTACCCAACACCCTCCCGTCCTTGCGTTGCATTCTAAGCATAGCGTGCAGCCATGACTTAGAACAAAGTGTAGTTCACCGCCTCTCACTAAACCTTTGTAGTTTCATAAGGACCATGCTCCAAACAATTGAGCTAAGCAGTCAATGATAAAGGAAATGTGTGCGTTTCCCCCCACTTTCCCTTTTTTGGAAAGAAGCATGGTATTTAAAGGCAGGCATTTAAAGGTCTCATTTCAAGTTCTGATGTGTCTTAGTAGTTGTGGGGCTTGAAACTAGTTGCTTAACCCCTCTAACTCTTGTGTTCACCTATAAGCACATTCTTAATGGAGTTATTTTGAGTATGAAATGAGATCTGGCAAACTCCAGCACACACAGTGCCTTTATGTGAATTAGAAAAAGGTGCCGTACTGCGGGGTGTCGGGGGCTGGGTAACATTGTCCATGTGTCTTCCTAAATTTGGCAAGGAGAACCTGGCCTGGATTTCAGCCCTGACTTCTGTCTGCTTTGCTGGACTCCTTTGTCCAGGGCACAAGTATATGCAGAGTTCTTGAATGAGATAATGTGTGTAAAGCACCTGGCATATGAGTTGCTTTTTATACAGTATATTACATACATAACACATATTACACGTGAACATAATCTTCTTATATGTATCTGTCACAGTTCATGGAGAGGATAGTACTTGGTAGTCATTTGGTTATCAGTGAAGATGCTTAAACTGTCCAGTGAAAGTTTAAGAAGAATCATTGCCTTTCTCAATGCTGTGATATATGGATCAAATTAACAGGTTAATTGAAATCATTTAATTTTACCCTTCATGCAGTATAGATTTAGCCTCTCTGGACCATTAAAAAGCAACATCTGGAAAGAAAACTGGTTTCACATTTGCTACTCATATACTATCCATGACTTATCTACAGACTGATGAAATAATATAAATAGGGGACTGACATTGCAAAATAGTAGATAAGACTTAGATACATGAAATGTGGAGAGGATATTCCCTGGCATGATATCATCTAGGTGCTGAAGACTGGTTTCGGTTCATTTTTTAAGGGCAAAGGTCAACAGGGAGAAAAGCCTGGACTTCTGCAAAAAGAGGATGAAGAGGGAGATATAAGAAGGGGAAGAGTGAAGTTTTTGGCTTCTTCACAAATTTACATAGGGTTGACCATTCCTGGATTTTCACATTTAAGAAATTGAGTGTTCTCACTCTAGGAAAGGCATACAACCTCCTGTCATGTTTGGTGGTCTTAGACTTTGGTATCCACTTTTAGCACAGCTCGTTAGTACTTATTATCAGTTCCCTGATGTAAGGTGCTGGGATCCTGCCTAACACTCATCATTACATATTAAATTAGCACAATGAAAATGATGGAACAAAGCACTGGCTTTAAAAGCAACAAATTCTTTAAAGGCTACACTAAATCCTTGTCCATGCCTTACTACGTTACAGTACTGCTACCATAATTAAATGCTATATGAGAAAATGTAACAAGATATTATGTGGCCAAAGGAAAATGCTAACCTAAATAGCATCGTTAAAATGTAACACAGGAAATAAAATTGGAAATCACTATTAGAACACTGCTCATGTTACAAGATGTCAGAATCATGCATAATGCAAGAGTGGAACTGCTTACAGAGACTTTACACAAGATAATTTAAACTTGCTTCTATGGACATGCGGAACTGCTCTTTGAAGCATGGGCTCTGATGAGATTCTGCCTGGTGCTAATGACATTCCAAGGGAATGTTCTCTTTCCATCTGATGCATATTTATTTATAGGGTGCTGAATGAAGGAGTGTTCATACTGCATGACAGATTGCACCTCCACCATATTTTTCATTAATCACCTTTTCTTTGGCATTTTCACCATTGCTTTATTATTGATCTGTTTTTTGAACCCTCTTTGTGAATAAACCTACAATCACAAAATTACCCATTGATCAATGTCAGCAAACACATTCCTGCAAACACAACCTTTAACTCCTTTTCTCTCTGAACCGTCATTCCATTTCATCTCTCGGGCAAAGGACTGAAAAAACAGATGATCCTTGTATTATTCCCTGAAGGTCAACAAATCCAGACTTTGCTAGGTTTACAAGGCTGAACATAAAGCCCATCTCAAAGAGAATACTTCTCCTCTGCGGCTCAGACTTTAAGTCAAAAGGTCTTTCTTATGCATTCTAACATTTCCCTCTACTGTGTGTGAAGACTGTAGATCACATATTGGTTTTTGTGGCCACATACAGAGAAATCACAATCTCTGAATACATGTACCAAATACAAACATATTTATCCACATACCAACCTCTCTAATTTGGACATAATTAGAGAAAGGGCTATTTAATTAGTGAAAAGTCTTAAATTATAGATGGCTGATTACTTCTGAGTACATAAAATAATGGCAGGAAATGACTAACAAAGTGTTGCCAAGTGCAAGACCTGCCAGGCCTGTTTTAATGAATAGCTAAAGATCATTGAAATTAGCACATTAATTGTATGCATGTAAATTGCTTCTGTTAAGTACATTAAAATGTTGTTCTCTTTGTAATCATGTTGAAATTATTTATTTGGTTTGTACACCCTTTTCACAATTATTCATGGAAGACAAAAATGTGAATTTCAACATAGTCCTTGCCTAAACCGAAACACTACCAATTATGAGCCTCCTAATTTTACCATGCACACCAAGGACTCATGACTTAGTTTTAAAAAAAACAAAATGCACATCTAATAAGAACACCCCCCCCCCCCCCCCCCCCCGCTTCAAGGTACCCATTTCCTTGCTTCATGTCTTTCTTTCAGACTCATGGACAGTAAGAAAGATCTCAGGGTCCAGATCAAACTCCCCAAGTGTGCCATCCCCTGAGTGCTCTACCACTTCAGAGCCATGTGACTTTGGGCACATTGCTAACTGTCTCTGAACCTTAGTTTCTCTTCTGCCCTCCAGGATTGTTATGAGAGTTAAATGGATAAAATGATACTTTGAAAGTGTTTCTCAAACTTCCATGATGATAAAAATCACCTGGGGGCACTTGTTAAAACCAAAAGTTTCCCAGGCTCATCCTCTGAGGCCTCTGCACCTACTGATTCAGTGGGGGCGACCAGCACCCTCCCCCCCAGGGGATTCTTATCATCTGGGAAACACAGTTTGGAGGCACCTGGCTTATAGTAGTTTCTTTTCTGTCATACTCTGTGCACTATATGTTGTATTGGTGAGCCAAGAAAAACAAAGGAAAAGTAGACTGAAGATACAGAACCAAACAAGTCATCACAGCATGTCTGGCAATTTTTTTCAACACCTCCAGTAAAGAGGAGTTCACCATCTTATAGAGAAAGCAGTTTTCTCCACAGTTGAACAGTTCCATTGGTTCAAAAGACAAATCTCTTATTGTGTTGGAATCTGTTTCTTTTGAAGTTCTGTCTGTTGTTCTTGCCTGCTATTTGGAGCAACATGGAACAAGTCTACTCACTCGTCCATTCGACAGACTTTTTAAACATTAGAAGAGGTCTCTTGTCTCCTCTTGATCTTCTCCTTCCAAGCTAAATATACCAAGTTCCTTCATCCATTATTGGTCATAGAACATGGTTTCTATAGTTCTCACAACCTTAGTCACCCTCCTTTGGATCCAACTTGAGACCACCAATTTTCCTCTTCATATGTGTTTTGTGACAGAATTGGATTGAATGCTATAAATTTCTGAGTAGCACAGAACATAGACAAAACATATTTCTATAAAAAATGCTCAAAATAGATTATCTGAAAAGAATGATGCACTTAAGTTAAAAGAAAGGTTTCTAATGCCAGTTTGCCAGTTCATTGACTTCCTGCATGACCTTATATGAGTCGTCTAGCATATCCAGACGCTGGATGACTGATCTCTGAAACTGGGATAGCCATCTTCCTCTGTCTATCCGTTCACCTCCTAGGATTCTTCAGAGGATAAAATATAAAAGAAAGCAGTCTGAATAATTATGTGCTTTTATGGCCAAATCAACATAGCTATGAATCTGTGTTAAAAATAATAGTTAAGATATATTTTAAGGGCTTCCCTGGTGGCGCAGTGGTTGAGAGTCCGCCTGCCGATGCAGGGGACGCGGGTTCGTGCCTCGGTCTGGGAAGATCCCACATGCCGCGAAGCAGCTGGGCTCGTGAGCCATGGCCGCTGAGCCGGCGCGTCCGGAGCCTGTGCTCCGCAACGGGAGAGGCCACGACAGTGAGAGAGGCCCATGTACCGCAAAGAAAGATATATTTTAAAATAAAAAAAAGAAAATGGCTTGTTACCTGAAAATTCCATATAAAATAAAAGTTATTAGGTTTTTAAAGTTTTTTTCTCTTGCTTTTATAGAAAAACATGTCACACATAGGCTCATATAAAACACATGTCAATTTAATAAAAATCCCTGAGTTTTTTTTTGACATAGATTTTTGCCAAGCCGGGTTACCTTGAGTTTGCAAACTCGAATTTTGAACTTTAAAAAAACCCAAAAAACCTTTCATGCTTCCAGAATGAGGGTCAATAGCCAGGAGACTGGACTACTAAAAAATCTTAACGACTTACCTGTTAGGTCTGAAGAGAGAATTGGACAGCACCCTCACCTCTCTTGAGTTTATTGGAATTCTTTTCAGGGAGGAAAGTGCAGCTGCAGGAGTGTTTTATTCCTCAATTCATTTCAGAGATTTTATTATCAGTACTTTCCTCTTTTCTTCTTTTTCTTCTGGTGTGATCTTAAGATCAAGTTTAGAGTAAATGAGAAGTAGGTCTCTCTCTGTCACAAAAGATTGGGGCTTAGATTCATGGGAGAAATAACCTCATTATAAATATAAAAATTAGACTTGCTGATGTTTTCAAATAATATTTAATTATACAAGGACATGTTCTTTTGTCTAATGGTGAGAGTAAATAGAAAAATAAAGAACACTGGATGGAAATAAACCAAAATATAAAAGCGATTAGTTCTAGTCAGTGAGATTACAGGTGTTTTCTTCTCTTTATACTTCCCTGTATTTTCTAAATTTTCTACAATATTCATGTATTACTTTTGTAATCAGAAACATGTTAGCAAGAAAATGAAAGAAAGCAAAGTTCTTTAACTATGCTGCTGGTGAAAAGTTGATGTTTGTATTAGAAACACAGTTTCATGAATACAGTTTTTACTAGCACCAACTCCTGAAGGTGGGAAAAGGACCTTCTTTTATTCTTCTTCCCATTTCATTTCATCTGACATGTAGGAGCCTCTATTAATCATAGATTTCAATGAGGGAAAGGCACCTGGGGCAACAATCAAGGGAGATTGAATTACACTGTGACAAAATCTTTAGAACTACTTTTCTGTTTGTGCCGGCAAACAGACTGCAACAGGTGTAAATTCTTTTTCTTTTTTAAAGTAATTTTCAAGCAGACTTCTTATACATTGGGATACACATTGATTATTTTTAAAAATCTAACTTATTTTTAAATAGTATTAAGATTCTCACTTCCACATTAATTTCTGGTCTTTTATCTAAATTTAGGAAGTCAGGGCAGTGGTACCTGACCACTAGACTGAAAGCTCTATGAAAGTAGGAATGATGTTTGTCTGTCGGTTCTTAATTCATCTCTGGATCTCACCTCAGCATCTGGCTTAAGGCCTAACGTTTAGTAAGTACCAATAGAACAGGGTAGAAACAAGCCCTTAAGCCAGCTGACCAGGATACAGAATAGAGCTCCTTTCCCTTCTCCCTAGGGAAGGATGCCTGAATAAAGGACAGAGAAACCCTAAGAGACCTGGGCAAAAGGGGACTGAGTAGACTCTGTCAGAATATGGACAAACTGGGGAGGAGTTGGTAGAGGCAGGCTAGGGAATCCGGCTGGAATCTCCTCCACATTGTTACTGAACTGTGGAAGCTTTGTGCTTGCTCTTTGGCTTATTGCTTTTTTTGGGGGGGGTGGGGGAAGGGATGGGGTGGATTACAGATAGCTGTAAATTCACTCTGAAATGTTTGAGAAAGGGTTGGGACAGGGCCTGGGCTGACAAAGTGACAAATATCAGAGTCAGTAGACCCCATTTCCGCCAGAAATAGAGCCAGGGACTTTGGCATATACTGGATTACCAGAACAGGTGAGCAAAGCAAGGAGGGGCCAGGCCTTGGGAACAAGAGGCTCAGTGTGACTTCAGATAAACTCCTTTGTTATTGGGCTTAAACTCTGTTAGGAATGACCTTTGGGTTTGGGATGTGGGGAAGGGCAAATGGGAATCAAGTAACTAAAGCTCTTGGGACATTTAGTCTGGAGAGACTGAGAAAAGAGGTGGATGGTGTGGGGTGGGTGCTCAGAGGCCTTGGCTGCCTGACCTGAAACAATAAAGCAGGGAAGATCCTTCGAAGGCAAGCTAGAGAAGACAACTCAGTAACCACCACATACCCGCAGTTTGCTGACATGCATATAACTTGTGTTCCAAAATTCCTCTCCATGTAGTAAAGCTGCAGAGATTTTTGCATCTTAAATTACGGGCTGGAATGTGTGAGGATCCAGATGACTCACTAGGAAAGATAGCATGAGGGAGATCTGCCTTCCCAAAGCTAGGGTTTCAAGAGAAAAACCACTTTTGTCCCTTGGTGGCAACAGAAGAGCAAGAGTTTCTAATTGAGTTGCACGATAATACACGCTAAATTAAACAGGGTTTAGGGAGTCAGCACCCTGACCTAAGTGGTGACTTGTGGTGGGAATTTGAAGTGAGAACCTTGAGAGGAATAATGAACTGGGGCTGCTGAACCTCTCATATCTGGACAGTCTGGACAGCTCCATATTAAGGCTAGATGTGGTTTCCAAGGGATTATTTATCCCTAGAGAGATTTGGACACAGCATTGCTAAATTAACCTATTCAAGGTTCCATCCTGTGCATCGGGAGTCCTTTTGAGCTAAAGTTACCAAATAGCCAATTTGCTAGTCCAGTCAATTCTGTGCTAGTCAGGTCAGTTCTTTGAAATCCAAGTCCTCTGGTCTGTACCGTTGCCCTTCCTGGGGCCTGCTGTAAATCTGTCAACCTCCTTCTAGTTGATCCTACCCACTCTTTCTAGATTAACTTAACAAAAACACTGCTTCCATCATGTTTTTCTCCTGTGCAGTAAACTTTGGTGCAGTAAACCCATGGAGCATTGGGTCTCAAGATGTGGCTCTAGAATCGGCAACATCAGCATTACGTGGAAAGTTGTGAGAAATGTACATTTGGTGGCCCCGTCTCAGTGCTACGAATTAGAAACTCTGGTAGTGGGGTCCACTGGTGTGTTTTAATCAACACTGATGCATGCTGGAGTTTGCCATTGAAGACAGCCTGGCATTCACAGCACTCCTTCCTCTACAGTCTTCTGATGCTTGCCTCTTGTATTTGGTGTTCCTTGATCCTGCCTTGTATTATGGTTTTTTTGTTAGTGTGATCTGATTTCAAATTCAGAATTGTAAACTCCTTGGGGTCCTGGTCTGTGCGTTTTCTGGATTTACTAACTTGTGAAATCATAAAACTGGAAAAATACTATCCAGCGTCTTCATTTTGCAAACCTTTGAACAGTACCGT
The DNA here is from genome assembly GCF_951394435.1 of Stenella coeruleoalba. Lineage (NCBI taxonomy): Eukaryota > Metazoa > Chordata > Mammalia > Artiodactyla > Delphinidae > Stenella > Stenella coeruleoalba. The sequence goes on from NC_137150.1 coordinate 87,268,506, forward strand.
GTGCATAGTGGACATTCAATTAACAATTGCTAAATGAAATAACATGTCCTCAGGGATCACAGGGGTGAATTAAGACTGCTGAGACCTCAGTGTCATTGCCTTAATTTAGATGGTCCCTTCTGGCACCCTCTAAGGGTTTGTGAATGCCTGTGGAAAGCCTTGGATGCCTTTGCCAGCCTTTCCCCCATGGTCCTTTGCATGGACTCTGTAACTTGCTTGCTGAATACAAGGCAACATGGTGTTTTGAGATAAAAATGGCAGAGCAGTTGAATTAAGAAGAAAATCAAAACGAAAACAAAATTGGTGTTGTTTCCTTATTGCTGCTTTGAGACTCGGCATGAAGTATGAATCTGTCATAACCAAGAAATAATATCTTGCCCGAATATCTAAGGCATAAATAAAAATTAATTGCAGCACACAGCTGTTAATTATCAGGCTTTGGAGCATTCCAGGAGCATTTGTTCATGAACACCTATTTAGATAAAGATCCCTTGCTCCTTAGGACATGCTGACATCAACTATGGAGACATTTGCCAGTTGTGGATTGGTTGCATCTGCATAGTCTAGAGGTCCAGGCTGCCGGTGGTCATGGCACTTGTAAGGGATACTCTTTCTCCATTTCACAAATGTTCACATCTAAAAGAGGAGATTCTTGACTTCTAAGGATGGCCTTGTGGCGATTCTTCTTCTAAATGAATTGGGCCATGGGTGTGACAGACATGTGTGTGTGTTTGTCACTTTGTGGCAGGCAGCAGATCATAATGGTGTGCTAAATACATAAATAACTTTTATCTTGGATTTTTATTATCAGAGTTTAATGCTTTAGGGCCTTGTTAGAATCTGTTTCTCTCAAAAGAATGGCCAAGACCTGAAAAATCTCTTTACTGTTCTTTAGAAGGAGGACAAAGACAAAAAAAGCCTTTGTGTCTCAGAGATGAGAAGAAATTCAAAAGGTGCTTCATTCTTATAGGTTAAATTCACATACTAATAAAAAGGAGGGAAAATAGGAAAAGAGATGCTTTTTCATTTTCTGTGGGCAGGGCAGCTGTACCAAATTTAAAAAGCCTATCATTTCACTCTAGGTCAAGTTCTTTAAGACAAACTCACATGGACTTTCCTAATTTTTGTTTTGTGGTTGTTGTACTGGGATTTGGTTTAAAGTGCTGCTACTTGTTGTTTAGAAAGTTTCAAGGTAATTATATTGATTGTAATCTCCGAACTGCGGGCCTGGTTTTCCTGATCTGGTTATTGTCAGGTCCTTCCTATTCTCCAGTTTCTGCCACCCTCCTCTCCCTGTGACTGAGCCTTCTAAGCTCGCTGTGGCCAGACTTGACCTGGGAGAGGAGGCATTCAAGGAACTCTAACCCAACACTTTTGTTCCGCAGCATCGTTAGTTTGGCTTCTAGTCTGCCTTTGGCTTCTGCCATATTTCTAAAATCATATATGTCTTTTGTTCCTTGGATTCAGTATCTACCTTGTACTTTAGTTCTTGTGCCCAGATTTTTGTCTCATTACCAAGGACTGAGTTCCTGTCTCAGGAACTTGCCAGGTGTGCCCAAGTCCTCTAAGGACACATAAGACTCAACCTTACCCTTGCCATTCCTCCCCTTTCTCAGTCACCAGGGTCCAGCCTCTGCACCATAGGCTGACTGAGGCTCCACTATCACAGATTAGGCAGTACGATGCTGCCTGCCTGAATCCTGGGGCATTTTTCACTTCTGGATCTCTCGGCACCACGCTGTAATTTTGTATTGAGTGAACTTCTACTGTTTTATGCTTGTCTCCTGATTCCAGTTTTCTGGCTGCATTATCAACTCTTATGTATTGCATATTCTTCAGCAACTTTGCTCTGTCTGCCAGACTGGACATCCTACCAGCACCTGCAGCTGGGCCATCCTCCCTGGTGGCAGGTTTAGTTTCAGGTCCCAGATTCTTCCACTATGACCTGCCCAGGCCGAGCTTAACAAATTCAACAAATGTAAAATATGTCCTTTAAAATGTTTATGTTTCAAATACTGTAGTTTAATCATTTTTACTCCAATTAGGTTGTGTTACACTTAAAGAATTATTTCCATACTTTTTTATTATTCTATGTGGATTGTGAAAATGGTTGCCTTTACCTATTTGCAGGTCTTTTAAATAATAAAATGCAAATGAACCTTGCTTTTAATAGACATTCTGAGCAAAATTCTTCCAAGAATAACTTTATATTTAAGAGTGATATGATCTATTGAAATTGTGCCTATTTCTGTCCTGTTGTCCATGGGAGAAACCCTGGGCCTAATTATTATGCTTATCTGTTGCCCTCAATCCTAAACTAAATGTGAAGAGTCATCGAACAGGCAAAAGCAAAGAAAATCTATTTGTGCCTGAGTGTGGCTGTGTGTGTGTGCGCCTGTGCGCACGCCTTGAGAGAGTAAACGGTGAGAAAGGGCAGGGCCAAGCAACTCCATTCACTTGACAAATGTATAAAGGATCCCTGTTCATATGATAGTTATCAATTATGTGAATACTTATGTTGGATCAGGCAGTATGATGGACACTTGAATTACCTCATTAAAGCCCCCTTAATTAGGTACTAATTTTGTTTCCACTTCACATGAGAGAAAACTGAGGTTTAGAGAGGTTAATTAATTTACCTGACTCCACACACAAAATGATTGCTGGATTAGAGATGTGCTTCCCTGCAGTGAGGTCCAAATTTGTATCCTCTGGATTATCCTCTGCTTTCCTGTTCTTCACTAAGACGTCTCCAGGTTATTTTTGCATAACCGGAGAAGTAACAGAGAATGTGGGAGGAAAATAACTAACGTTTACTAGTTATAATTTTCCGAGGATTTTTACATACAATATCTGCTTAATCCTCAGAAAAAGTTAAGTGTTATTGTTGTCTCCATTTAAGATGGCAAAACAGAAACATCAGGTGACTCCATATTGTCGTAGGTAGCTGTAGCTTCTTTACCTGACTATTGTTTACTATTCCATTGTGAGACTCTACCACATTAACCTAACAATGGACGTTTAGATTTTTTCAAACTTTTTGTATGGTAAGTAGTTCCTCTGTGAACATTCATATGCATATTTCTAGTGCACATTTTGCATAGCCTTTTCTTAGGTATATACCTAAGAGTATATATGTTGAAACTGAACACTTAAGACAATAAGTAAAAAAAAAAAAAGCCATGTGTGGAGCAATGATGAGAGTGTGTCATGAACCAGCAATTTTGATTAAATTAATTCTATGCACCTGAGGTCAAAAATGAATTCTGTAAACCTGAGGTCTCACTTTTCTCCCCCAAGACAATCACCTAACTTGGTAACTTATCTAGGGCAACAGAGTGGTGGAGCTGGGACTGACTGTACCTAAGTTCTGTAATTCCATACAGTTCCCAGGCCTGTCCCACCTTAACACAGGAACATCATTCTCACCATTCTACTTGGGTGGCCTGAGATCTACAAACTTCACAGGAGGATTTTACACCATTGAGTTGCAAGTCTGTTTCTGCAGAAGAGATTTGGTTTTGAGAAATTACTCAAGAGTGTTTATATTGCTTCACCCATGGGCCTGTGTGCTGCTAAGCTTGAAATGAAAAGAATGGCTTCGTGGTTTCGTTTTATGGGGGAACCAAAGCCATAGAATTATGATCCAGTGCATATAACATTGAAGGATAACAATTTAAAGTCCAATAATTCTTTGCTATTTATCTTCACCAGAGGATCTCAAAGAGTTTTATGAGAAATTATAGACTAAGAATTTGGAAGAGTTATGTGCAATTTATAGTTAAAAAAAGGAAGTGCTGAAGTTTTCTGGAATGCTCCAAGGCTGTCATTAGAGAAGGCATGAAGACAGCCCAGGATCATTGACTCTTTGGCTAGGAACCCTGGCAGGACTAGATGTGACCAAACGACTTGGTGATCCTGAATGGCTTCAGCTTGCTTTGTGTTGCAGTGTTCTTTTTCCAGGGGTCCTCCTGCTTGAAGGAGGACTTAGAAGAGCCAGCATGAATTAGTTCCCCAGAACCTTTAAGAAACAGGTGGTGGTTTATATGTAAGAAATATTGTGGTGGTCATATTAATACAGCTTTTGTAATGTACTCTCTTTCTGGTTAGTATTTCTCCCTCTTCAATTGGAATTTTAAGCACCATAATGATGTGAGCCAGCTGAAGCTTTTAAACAGCACAAATATAAATGGTTATCCTAAATTATATTAGGGAGAAACTCTACTTGAATTATTTAGGTTAATAAATAAAGACACCACATTAATATAAGCTTAATACGTTTTAAGACTAAATATGCAATTCTATAAAACTTTGGTGATTTGTATGCTTTCTGTTGGCTGGCCGTAGGATTTTTAATTGAATTACTACAGAAAATTCAGCACAAAATATTATCAGATTTAACCACCCACTGAGTGTGTTATTTGTTACTGTTTTACTAGGCTAAATCAAAGGTCACACGTCTCTTTTTCTGCATTGATTTTCAGCCCAGAGGGGTAAAGTTTTAAAATGAGATGATGAAATTTTAGAAAAGAGCAAGAACTTAATAGAAGGATAATACTCAATTATTTTCCTTAGAAAAATAAAGCTTTCATGACTACTTTATATGTGCATTCCTAGCTTTTTAATAGTTCGCTCTTTTGACGTTCACATTCTGAAGCTTGTAACTAGTCTGAGGTTGAAACTGGAAGCAGAGTTGTAGGGGGACAGAGGTGCTCATGGAGAGAAAAGACCTGTTGGCAAACCCAGTATCCACATTTCAAGCATAGTGCCTTCTGGCCATATCCCTCTAAAAGTTCAAAATGTGGGTGGGAAGGCAGCCTGGCTGGAGGATTCAACCCAGCAAATAATCTTTTCAGAGTCTATATGTCTTCGTTAGTCATAATAAGTGGTTAGGAGTGACCCCTCCCTTTTTTAGCTTATTACGAGTCAGTGTGTCTCATTTTACACCTGAGATTATTTAATTCAATGGTTCTCAAAGCGCAGTCTCCAGACCAGCAGCATCACCTAGGAGCTTGTTGGAAGTATATGTTCTCATTTGTTCGTCCAGACCTACTGAATCAGAACCACTAGGGATGGGGCTCAGCATTCTGTTTTAAAAGCCCTCCATGTAATTTTCATGCCTGCTAAAGTTAAAAAACAACTGACTTATGTTGATCAGTGTATGCTTTTTGGTAACCATATCAAAGAGTGACTTTCCCGATGTCTGATTCATAGTAGGCTCTCAATAAATATTACCCTGAAAATGAAAATATACTTAAGTTGTAATGCTACATTCTATAATGTTTACTATCATATTTTAGTCCCTTTGTAACTGTATACTCAGGAATGAGTAGTTGCCCTCAGATTATTCATTTTCTTTCCCTTTAAGATTAGCTCTTCAGCCTTTTATTTAATATGAAAGGTTATCTTCAAAGAAAATCGTTGTCCGATGCTTCAGTTATTTAATTCTCTGGAGAGTCACTGAGAAGCAAAGTTGGCTCATGCCAATCATTTCGTTCCCATTTTTAAAGAGGGATAGTCACTTCACTGTCAATAATGATTAGTGAATTTTTTTCTGATCTCTTCTGCAGGACCAGCCAGAAGTTCAGTGGCCACGAATTTGTTGTTTTAGAACTTCTAAGTTGGCTTTGAGTCTGCTTAGACAGCAAATTCATCCAAGGGCTTTAATACTCTCAGCTTTGCTTCATGTAATATGTGAAATGAGGAAAAATCAATCACAGAGAATTTTGAAGTGCAATAGGTTTATGGAGACAAAGGGGTTCATACTGTGACATGTGAATTCATGTGTATTATATACCCAAATAATTTTTGATTTGTGAAATTCAGAGGAATCATGGACTTGAGATTGAGTGACATTCATGTGGTACAAATCTCTTTTGCATCTTGTCAGGCAAATGCCCTCTGGGGGTGGGGTTGCACAGCATCCCTGCATATGAGCACATCTGGCTCTTGTGGAGAGGTTCCTCAGGTTGGAGCATCAAAAGGGAGAGTCAGGGCCTGAAATTGTGTATGTGTCCTATGGGAATGAAATAGCAGATTCTGGGTAAAAATTTGCTGTCCAGGGATCACTGAGATTTGGGGGAGGCCCTGCATGAAGCAGGGTGGGGATGTAAGGATGGCCAGGGTGTGCTGACACTCTATGAGGAAGATGAAAAAGTGTGGTAGGGGTGGGAGGGAAATGGGCCTGCAGGGACCCAGGGATCTGAATAACTAGAGGGCCTCCCTGGGTAGCATTCCTTGTGATTCTAGGGGGGAAGTGGGTAGGAGCATGCTGCTAGTCTAGAGTTGTGCTGAGTAGGGCTAACCACTCCCTGAGTAGCTCTTTTTTTTTTTCCTGAGTGAAGCCAGCTACTGACATCACAGGCTCCAGATTGGTAGCTGGATTTACAGCTGAGCCCTGGCCGGCACTGCTCAGTTTTGTACCCCAAACTTCAGTTCGTTCAGAGAGAGGGGAGAATGGAACTGTAGAGCCCAGGCTCTGGGAGGCAGCCTGTAAAGACCTGCATTTTGAAGTCCACAAACACTGAACACCTTCCAGGTGCCAAGAACCTTGAAGACACTAGGGATGAAGTGACAAGCAAGACTTCCTGCCCTCAGGAAGCGCCGAGCCTAGTGAAGGGGACAGATATCTAAACAGGTTATTATAATCCAGTGGGTTGATTTTTGTAGACACAGAATGTTACCTGAATCAATTCAGTTTTTTTCTGCCTGAGGAAGTCAGCTAAGTCTTCCTAGAAGAGGTGATACTGTCACTAGGCCAGGTAGCAAAGAGGGGAAGGGGCACTGCAGGCAAAATGAAAAGCGTCTAAAGAAGTATAGTGCTCTCAGGAAATGGCAAATGTTACGTTTTCACAGTAGCAGAAGATACCTGAGGGTGACTGGTGGACCTGAAGTTGGACAGGTGATGTAGAGTCAGATCACAGAGGACCTGTATCTTTCTGGGGGAATAGGGAGCAGCAGAGCTTTAAATAGGAGAGAGACATGATCAGATTTATTTTAGAAAGATTATTCTAGCTCATTTGTGGAGGGTGAATTAGAGGGAGTAGACCTTGTCAAAGTATGGTTGAGGCATGGTGAGGGTTTGACTCAGGGCGATTTCAAGGCAGTGGAGAAGTCAAGTTGACTTTTGGACTCTTTGCCCAGCTGACTTCTCTTTTTTAGTTCTATCCTCACCTCTTTGGGGGCTGCTCTGGCTGCTGCTTCTATAGTTGTTGTCTCCATAGTTGCTTCTGATACACCAGATAGATAGAACTTGAGCCTACATTCTCTCATTTATTCCATGGAACATTTTTGTCTCTCAAAGATTTTACAAACTTTCCTAAGAGTGTGGAACTAAAGCTAATTACAAAGAATCCTATGTTAATATACTAGTAAATAAATTCTGTCCTTAAATACCATCTTTTGTGATAAGCAGTATTCTTTGGACTTGACATGTAATCTAAGTGGCTTACACTAGATGCATTAATTCATTCATGAAACTTTTATTGACATTTACCATGTGAAGGCACTGTTAGCTTTACTGAAGGGTAACATAAAAAGTACTGAATGACCTCTTGCAGAATGTACCAACACTGCTTTATTTTTTACAGCTATAATGCAAGGAACTTTCTAAAAGCACTTGGTTCATTCATTCATACGTTTCCTCATCCATCCATTAATCCATCAGTCAGCATATATTGGTTGAGTATATACTTTGTGAAGGCAAAGGAATGAAAGGAGGAACACATTAGGGGTAGAAATAAAAATAGAACAGAATTTGGGTGGAGCTCACAGTTCTCAGAAAGTCCAGAATATAAAAATAACCTCAAGATTCTGGACAACTTACTCTTTAATACTAGGGTCATTTTCATTATTAAAAAGCATCTTGGTTTAGAAAGTGATGTTTTAGCTCCTTAGATAACCTCTCCTATCTTTGCTTCCATGTTTCTCTGGTAGTTACTTGAAGCTTTTGATCACTGGACTGTGGAACTATATTCATCAGGCCACAATAATTTCAAGAAATGAACAATGAAAGTATTTTCCATTATCTTTCTATAGGATTTTCTCCTCAGTCAAAAAGGGACCAAATAGTATGCTTTTCTAGGCAGGTGTGATAGAAGATATTCAGTGTACTCCTCCCACTTCCCAACTGATGGATTCGTTTGAAAAGTGACCCAGTTTCAGAATTTAGCTACTAGTTGTTTGTGTAAAGGGTCATAAGAGACCATCTTAGAAATACTACATACCCAGACATATTTTGATCTTTTCCTACTTTAAAGTCCTGCTTTTAATTGAAGAAGGCCTTTCTCTTTCTATAGTCTTCTACTCTTTTATGGAAAGAGCACTTGCTGGGAGTTAGATGACTTGATTTCTAATCCCAGCTATGCTGCTGACTAGCTGTATGACTTTAGGCCAGGGGTTGGCAGGCTACAGCCTGCTGCCTAATCTGGCCTACCACCTGTTTTTGTAAATAAAATTTTATTGGAACACAGTCATGATTATCTGTTTACGTATTGACTGTGGGTGCTTTCGTGCTATAGCAGAGATGAATATTTGTAACAGGGCCATATGCCCCACAGAGCCTAAAATATTTACTATTAGGTCATTTATGGAAAAAAGACTCCAAGCTCAGCATTACGCAGGTCATTATCTTACTTGAGTCTCAGCTTCCCCATCTGTAAACTTTAGGGATTGGATTAGGTTTTTCCCCAGGGCCCATGTCCTTCTTAGCATTCTGTTACTCTATAGCTCTTCCCACAGAAAAGCCTCATCTAATACAATCACTGTACACTGGGATATAAACCTATTCATGTTTTCATTCACTTATTCGATTCATTAGGCACCTGGCAAGCCTCTGTAGAAAACTAACAAGTCTAAGAGACTCCCTGCCCTTGAGAAGCTTATAATCTGGTTAGAGACATAGTTACAAAATGTTCAGAAGTTAAATTATAATAGAAAATAATAAAGGATAACATTCCAAATTTAGTGATTATTATTAAAGGTGTTCAGAGGAGAGAAATCATTATGGGCTGAGATGATTAGGGAAAACCTATAGGGGAAAAGTGGAATGTTTTTAAAGAATAGTCATCTCTATGACTCCATAGAATATTGGATTTAGTGTCCCTCTAAGGTAGTAGTTTTCAAATTTTATAGTGCAGGAAAATCACTTAAGTTACTGGGAAAAAATGTAAATTCCTGGAACCCAGCTTTAGAGATTCTGAATGTAGGTCTGGGGTATGTCCCAGAAATCTGCTTTTTCAAAAAGTACCCCAGGTGATTCTGATATACATGGAGAATACTGCTCTGGAAATTTGGCAAGCTTCTGCCTAGGAATTTATGCTAGGTTTGGCCGAGTCTTATTAAATCATGGATTTTGTGTGACCAGGAGGAACTCCACTGTCCATGGAGCATTTACTTCAGTGACTTGCTCTCTCCTTTTAGGGAATCTGAGATCTCCCAGGCCAAGAAGAACAACGTGAGGACTCTATTTCTGAAGGCCATTGAACTCCTTTAGATAAGTCCAGAGGGGAAATCTGAGATCAGTACAGCTGTTTGTCTATGATAGCTGAGGGTAAATCTTTGGAGTCAGGGAACTAACTCCTTCCATTAGCATTTGACTGTTGGTCCTTTTGTTGTGAGCTCCTTGTTTCTGCAAAGATGGCTGGGGTCAGCATAGTGGGTCAAAAAAAAACCCTAGATGAGAGAGGTTGGGAATCTCCAGTCTGCATCCCAAACCATGTCGCTGATGACTTGAGCATATCACCAGATACTCAAGATACAGAGGATAGATTCCACCCATGGGAGAATGACCCTCTGAAGAGAAGTTTGGAATTATCATCAGAGCCATGGGAGGGGACATCTGGAAGTCACGTGGGTGATGTTTCATAAGATCCTGTCAGGCCTCCAGTCCAGAAGAGAAAGCTAGATCCACTTCCAAAAAAACATAGACATCTTAGAAAGGTCATAAGGACAAAGAGAATGAGAAAGAGGAAGAGGAAAGCGGAGACCCACTGCCCTGACATTCTTCCAACACCTTTGTTACCATCACAAAGTGAAGAACATGAGGTGGTAGATAAAAAGATGACCCTACTCAGTGCCAAGGAAAGTGATCCTGACCTTCCCAATGAGGTAGGGATGAGGCATGGGGTAGAAAAATTCTGGGCTTGCCACACACACACCAAGCATATACCCAAACGTATAATGGCTCAATACTCTAAAAATGTATTTCTTTCCCAAATAACAATTCTAAGTGGTTCCAGGATGGAGGCTGAAGGAAGAGGACGTGGGTACCACAAAGGCATTCAGTGATCCAGGCTGATGGTGCCTCTGCCAACCTCAGCATGCAGTTTCCATGGGGGATCCTGCGTTACTCCAGAAAGGAAAATAACGACAACTCTTCACCTGGGGTGGGAGGAGCTGGGGATAAGGAACTTGAGAAACAAACTAGGATCCTTGGGCCCAGACAGAGTATGAAAGAACTGGTTCTGAAGGTCAGGTTCTTTCTGTATAGTGCGTTTGCATTGAGGGCTTTTAAACGTTTTCTTCTACTTGCAGGACAGATTACAGAGTCAGCAGGATGAAGGTACCTGTATGATGCATCAGGAATGTCAGATCCAGCCCTGTGAGCTCTCAGTGTCCCAGGAGCTCAGGCCCTCTTCTCCTGCAGTGACATCCTTGGCATCACCACCACTCTGTCTTCGTTGCTTTTTAAGCTGTGTCTGTCAGACGTTCTCAAGGTCTAGGAAGAGGAAATCTCCTGGAGGAGAGGGCACCAGGCAAGCTGAGACAGGAGGTGATGCTAAGGCTCTGAGACCTGGTCTGCTGAGGGTTCTAGGCAAAAACAAAGCACAGCCTCACTGAAGTCTGTAGCCAGTTGAAATTGATTTAGGTTTCCCTTGTGTTTAGTTTAATAGTTTTCTCTGTGTCATTGTTCCTGTTAGTTGAGCTCTTGTCTGTCTAAAAGAGCTGCTTTTAAGTTGAGATCCTCAAGCCTAAAGAGGTAGTAAAAGCAAAGTAACTTTGAGGCTTTTAATACCGTGCCCAGGAGTGGGATTGCTTCTTACTTCCTCCCATTAGACTGAAGTAGGATTCACTCTGGAGCAGTGGTTCCCAAATTCATGCATATTTCACTCATGTATTTAGTTGGCTTAATTTTCACTAACTTCCCTGAGGATGGAAGTTGTACAGTTTCATCATTTTGAGTAATGTCTCCTGATAACTATCACCAAGTAGAGATTTCTTATGCCCAGCTCCTCTCATTTTTTCTTTTTAACCTTTAGCTAGAGATTCATTTTGCATTCTTCATTTTCAGTACTTCGTTGAAATTCTGCCACTTTCTACTTGATTTGGCTATGCCAAATCAGCGGGTGGTGGTTATTACTGTTCTTTCACATGATGCCACAATTACTCTCCCATCTCTAAGCATTGTTTCATTTTCTTTTTCTTACTTGTTAGTAAGATACCTGGCTTCTGAAGTGTGCCTGCGGTGTTCTCTCTGTATTGAAAACATAGTCACACTAGGTAATGCTCCTTCCTTGTCATTCTTTAGCCAGACTCTCACAGAATCCTGAGTTCCTCTGAGAATCCCAAATACAATAAGGACTTTAAAAAAAGTTCTAGATCATTTCACTTCCCCCTTGTTCTGGTATGCTAGGTTAATCCTCTTCCCAGGATAGAAAATAAGAGTTTAAATTAATCTTATACCCTCCTAGGAGGAGGGAGTAGGTTTAAGAAGAGTTTGAGAGTTTCTCTGTAACTTTAATTACCTATTGTTATTTCCTACTTGTCCCAGTTTCCCAACTCATATAAGATTAATAAATAAAAGTAGAAATATCAATAAGTGTGTAAAGGACCTGCATAGGAAGGAAGTTGTATATTTTCTTGCTTCCTTAAAACTGACCTTGATGGTTACTATATTGGAATTAGAGAAGATGACCAATATGTTTGTTTTGTTCTTTTCTCTCCTGCAACAGGGCTTTGTACTGTTGAGAGAATGTAGTTGGAAAGGGAATAGAATGAGTTGCAAGAGCAGTGGCAAAGATCCTTAAGACTCCCTTGGAGGTAATTGGTAAAAATTGACCTTGAAGAAGTCTTTTGTGTTATGGTGTGTTGACGATTTCAAATTAGAATTAGGAATTTTGCTAAATGTCATACTCAGTGCCTGGAGTAAAATGGGGCCCATTTCTAAATCAGTCATGCTTTGAAACCTTTATTTTTTTTTAAAAGTCATTGATTTCTTGTTTTAGAAAGTATGGAGTTTTAATAGAGTTAATAGACCATTGGAAATGGGCTCAAGCTATTACATGAATTTCAAATTATCCTAACTATATTTATGTGCATGTTTTCTCAATTTAATACAGGCAAGGCATAATGTACATAAAGTCTTGAGTCACAGAGCCTATTATTAAAGGCTCAAAGGAAGGTAGATATTAGTGTTGCTATTAATACTTTAGTACTGTTATTGTTTCTTATCATAAGATGTTTCAGGATGAGCTGTTTTATCATAGAAAAACTATCAATTGGAGCCTAGTTTGCCATATCTCCAACCCGTCTCCCATACTGATTTTCACATAAGGTTTATTTACTCCAAATTTAGAGGACAGTTTTCAGATAAGGAAAGATCTGTATAAGCACTTAGTTTTGAAACTCTTTTGCTCATGTGTCTTGACCCCTTGCTCACAAACAGGAGAAAGGGTGTCCACCTCTCTTCTGATGCATTTGTAAATGAGGAAGTGCATGTTCTCTGGTTTCAGATTTTATGTTGCTTTTTTTTTTTACAAGTAATAAACTTTATTAGAAGTTGAGTATCTGTTAATTAGCAGGCAGCTATATAACTTAACTATAAAGCCACTACAATTCAAACATTGTAGCATTACTACATGAATGAGCACATATACAAATTATACAGAAAAGAATATCCACAAATAGTTCTAAGTATGTCTGGGAAGTTTGATTGTGACAAAGTCAAGGTATAATCTTTAAAACTGATGCCTAGAAAACTACACACCCATTTAAAACTAAAGTCTGTGCCTCACACTACATACCAAAATAAGTTAAACCAGTTGCACATGTAAGAAGCTTGTAAGATGCCACTTTATCCTAACAAGATGTGTCTTTTACAAATGTTTTCTCCCACTCTGTGGCTTGTCTTTTCATTATCTTTTTTTTTTTACAGGTTTCTTCTTTTATTGATTAAAATTTAATACATATTAGATGAATAAGTTCACACGGTTTTCCTTGACGGTGGCTATTATCCTCACGTTATGTAGGATGCAATGGGCGCATTAACCATGACCTTCTTTACCCAAGAACAAATGACCATAGTTAAGAAGCCAAAATTTCTGGCTTTCAAAACATGTATTCTTGTTGTAAAGATAATGGAATGTTTTCTTAAACAAACTAAAAAAAAAAAATCACTTATTAATCCAAATCTCCATCCCCAGCCCCCAGTACAATAATAGCCTTGGTCTTCTGTCTTCCACTCCAGATGCTGGTGTCTAGGTCTTGCTCTTTCCCAGTTGTGGTTTATGTTCCACTGCTACACAAGCAGTTTTCTAAGTCTGCAGGTGGTGGAAGACTCAAGGAGGTTTTTTTCTCTACAGCTTTATCAGCACTGATGAAATACTGGCAGGGAGAAGAGATGGGAGCTTCAACTCTTTCTATTTTGTAGCTCCAAAGAAAGAAAGTTTAGGGAAAGAGGGGTAATTCACATTTGGAAGGTTAGAGGATAAAAGAAAGTCTATTTTCTTAGACGAAAAAGGGTTGATAGTCATAAATGGTTTCTGCAGGTTCTCATGTTTGTGAAGAGCCTTGTGTATCCACTCACTCCTCCATGCCATCTCCTCATGTACAGTCTTCAAAAACAGATGAAACTTGCCCACAGTGATCTAGAAGTCAAGGTCCCAAATAAATTCTCACACTGATGGTTCTGACAAGCACCAAACAAAAGGAATTAAGATAGTACAGGTAGCAGACAAATAGCAATAGAAAATGAGTTAGGCAGTGATCCAATAATTTCTTGTTGATTTTAGTCCTTTGCTCATAAACAAAATTAACATAAAGTGTTTATTTTTATTTTTTTATATCTTTATTGGAGTATGATTGCTTTACAATGGTGTATTAGTTTCTGCTTTATACCAAAGTGAATCAGTTATACATATACATATGTTCCCATATCTCTTCCCTCTTGCGTCTCCCTTCCTCCCACCCTCCCTATCCCACCCCTCCATGCGGTCACAAAGTACCAAGCTGATCTCCCTGTGCTATGCCACTGCTTCCCACTAGCTATCTACCTTACGTTTGGTAGTGTATATATGTCCATGCCTCTCTCTCGCTTTGTCACAGCTCACCCTTCCCCCTCCCCATATCCTCAAGTCCATTCTCTAGTAGGTCTGTGTCTTTATTCCTGTCTTACCCCTAGGTTCTTCATGACATTTTTTTTCTTAAATTCCATATATATGTGCTAGCATATGGTATTTGTCTTTCTCTTTCTGACTTACTTCACTCTGTATGACAGACTGTAGGTCCATCCACCTCATTACAAATAGCTCCATTTCATTTCTTTTTATGGCTGAGTAATATTCCATTGTATATATGTGCCACATCTTCTTTATCCATTCATCCGATGATGGACACTAGGTTGTTTCCATCTCCGGGCTATTGTAAATAGAGCTGCAATGAACATTTTGGTACATGACTCTTTTTGAATTATGGTTTTCTCAGGGTATATGCCCAGTAGTGGGATTGCTGGGTCATATGGTAGTTCTATTTGTAGTTTTTTAAGGAACCTCCATACTGTTCTCCATAGTGGCTGAACCAATTCACATTCCCACCAGCAGTGCAAGAGTGTTCCCTTTTCTCCACACCCTCTCCAGCATTTATTGTTTCTAGATCTTTTGATGATGGCCATTCTGACTGGTATGAGATGATATCTCATTGTAGTTTTGATTTGCATTTCTCTAATGATTAATGATGCTGAGCATTCTTTCATCTATTTGTTGGCAGTCTGTATATCCATTTTCGAGAAATGTCTATTTAGGTCTTCTGCCCATTTTTGGATTGGGTTGTTTGTTTCTTTGTTATTGAGCTGCATGAGCTGCTTGTAAATTTTGGAGATTAATCCTTTGTTAGTTGCTTTGTTTGCAAATATTTTCTCCCATTCTGAGGGTTGTCTTTTGGTCTTGTTTATGGTTTCCTTTGCTGTGCAAAAGCTTTGAAGTTTCATTAGGGCCCATTTGTTTATTTTTGTTTTTATTTCCATTTCTATAGGAGGTGGGTCAAAAAGGATCTTGCTGTGATTTATGTCATAGAGTGTTCTGCCTATATTTTCCTCTAAGAGTTTGATAGTTTCTGGCCTTACATTTAGGTCTTTAATCCATTTTGAGCTTATTTTTGTGTATGATATTAGGGAGTGATCTAATCTCACACTTTTACATGTACCTGTCCAGTTTTCCCAGCACCACTTATTGAAGAGGCTGTCCTTTCTCCACTGTACATTCCTGCCTCCTTTATCAAAGATAAGGTGACCATATGTGTGTGGGTTTATCTCTGGGCTTTCTATCCTGTTCCATTGATCTATCTTTCTGTTTTTGTGCCAGTACCCTACTGTCTTGAATACTGTAGCTTTGTAGTATAGTCTGAAGTCAGGGAGCCTGATTCCTCCAGGTCCGTTTTTCGTTCTCAAGATTGCTTTGGCTATTCGGGGTCTTTTGTATTTCCATACAAATTGCGAAATTTTTTGTTCTAGTTCTGTGAAAATTACCAGTGGTAGTTTGATAGGGATTGCATTAAATCTGTAGATTGCTTTGGGTAGTAGAGTCATTTTCACAATGTTGATTCTTCCAATCCAAGAACATGGTATATCTCTCCATCTATTTGTATCATCTTTAATTTCTTTCATCAGTGTCTTATAATTTTCTGCATACAGGTCTTTTGTCTCCTTAGGTAGGTTTATTCCTAAATATTTTATTCTTTATGTTGCAGTGGTAAATGGGAGTGTTTTCTTGATTTCACTTTCAGATTTTTCATCATTAGTATATAGGAATGCCAGAGATTTCTGTGCGTTAATTTTGTATCCTGCTACTTTACCTAATTCATTGATTGGCTCTAGTAGTTTTCTGGTAGCCTCTTTAGGATTCTCTATGTATAGTATCATTTCATCTGCAAACAGTGACAGCTTTACTTCTTCTTTTCCGATTAGGATTCCTTTGATTTCCTTTTCTTCTCTGATTGCTGTGGCTAAAACTTCCAAAAATATGTTGAATAAGAGTGGTGAGAGTGGGCAACCTTGTCTTGTTCCTGATGTTAGTGGAAATGCTTTCAGTTTTTCACCATTGAGGACAATGTTGGCTGTGGGTTTGTCATATATGGCCTTTATTATGTTGAGGAAAGTTCCCTCTATGCCTACTTTCTGCAGGGTTTTTATCATAAATGGGTGTTGAATTTTGTTGAAAGCTTTCTCTGCATCTATTGAGATGATCATATGGTTTTTCTCCTTCAATTTGTTAATATGGTGTATCACGTTGATTGATTTACGTATATTGTAGAATCCTTGCATTCCTGGAATAAACCCCACTTGATCATGGTGTATGATCCTTTTAATGTGCTGTTGGATTCTGTCTGCTAGTATTTTGTTGAGGATTTTTGCATCTATGTTCATCAGTGATATGGGCCTATAGTTTTCTTTCTTTGTGGCATCCTTGTCTGGTTTTGGTATCAAGGTGATGATGGCCTCGTAGAATGAGTTTGGGAGTGTTCCTCCCTCTGCTATATTTTGGAAGAGTTTGAGAAGGATAGATATTAGCTCTTCTCTAAATGTTTGAGAGAATTCGCCTGTGAAGCCATCTGGTCCTGGGCTTTTGTTTGTTGGAAGATTTTTAATCCCAGTTTGAATTTCAGTGCTTGTGATTGGTCTGTTCATATTTTCTATTTCTTCCTGATTCAGTCTTGGCAGGTTGTGCACTTCTAAGAATTTGTCCATTTCTTCCAGGTTGTCCATTTTATTGGCATAGAGTTGCTTGTAGTAATCTCTCATGATCTTTTGTATTTCTGCAGTGTCAGTTGTTACTTCTCCTTTTTCATTTCTAATTGTATTGATTTGAGTCTTCTCCCTTTTTTTCTTGATGAGTCTGGCTAATGGTTTATCAATTTTGTTTATCTTCTCAAAGAATCAGCTTTTAGTTTTATTGATCTTTGCTATCGTTTCCTTCATTTCTTTTTCATTTATTTCTGATCTGATTTTTATGATTTCTTTCCTTTTGCTAACTTTGGGGTTTTTTTGTTCTTTTTTCTCTAATTGCTTTAGGTTCAAGGTTAGGTTGTTTATTTGAGATGTTTCCTGTTTCTTAAGGTAGGATTGTATTGCTATAAACTACCCCCTTAGAACTGCTTTTGCTGCATCCCATAGGTTTTGGGTCGTAGTGTCTCCATTGTCATTTGTTTCTAGGTATTTTTTGATTTCCTCTTTGATTTCTTCAGTGATCACTTCGTTATTAAGTAGTGTATTGTTTAGCCTCCACATGTTTCTATTTTTTACAGATCTTTTCCTGTAATTGATATCTAGTCTCATAGCGTTGTTGTCAGAAAAGATGCTTGATACAATTTCAATTTTCTGAAATTTACCAAGGCTTGATAACCCAAGATATGATCTATCCTGGAGAATGTTCCATGGACACTTGAGAAAAATGTGTATTCTGTTGTTTTTGGATGGAATGTCGTATAAATATCAATTAAGTCCATCTTGTTTAATGTATCATTTAAAGCTTGTGTTTCCTTATTTATTTTCATTTTGGATGATCTGTCCATTGGTGAAAGTGGGGTGTTAAAGTCCCCTACTATGAACATGTTACTGTCAAATTCCCCTTTTATGGCTGTTAGTATTTGCCTTATGTATTGAGGTGCTCCTATGTTGGGTGTATAAATATTTACAATTGTTATATCTTGTTGGATCGATCCCTTGATCATTATGTAGTGTCCTTCTTTGTCTCTTCTAACAGTCTTTATTTTAAAGTCTATTTTGTCTGATATGAGAAGTGCTACTCCAGGTTTCTTTTGGTTTCCATTTGCATGGAATATCTTTTTCCATTCCCTAACTTTCAGTCTGTATGTGTCTCTAGGTCTGAGGTGGGTCTCTTGTAGACAGCCTATATATGGGTCTTGTTTTTGTATCCACTCAGCCAATCTTTGTCTTTTGGTGGGAGCATTTAGTCCATTTACATTTAAGGCAATTATCGATATGTATGTTCCTATTCCCATTTTCTTAATTGTTTTGGGTTCGATATTGTAGGTCTTTTCCTTCTCTTGTGTTTCTTGCCTAGAGAAGTTCCTTTAGCATTTGTTGTAAAGCTGGTTTGTTGGTGCTGAACTCTCTCAGCTTTTGCTTGTCTGTGAAGGTTTTAATTTCTCCATCAAATCTGAATGAGATCCTTGCTGGGTAGAGTAAACTTGGTTGCAGGTTTTTCTCCTTCATCACTTTAAATATTTCCTGTCAGTCCCTTCTGGCTTGAAGAGTTTCTGCTGAAAGATCAGCTGTTAACCTTATGGGGATTCCCCTGTGTGTTATTTGTTGTTTTTCCGTTGCTGCTTTTAATATGTTTTCTTTGTATTTAATTTTGACAGTTTGATTAATATGTGTCTTGGCATATTTCTCCTTGGATTTATCCTGTATGGGACTCTGTGCTTCCTGGACTTGATCAACTATTTCCTTGCCCATATTAGGGAAGTTTTCAACTATAATCTCTTCAAATATTTTCTCAGTCCTTTTCTTTTTCTCTTCTTCTTCTGGAACCCCTATAATTCGAATGTTGGTGTGCTTAATATTGTCCCAGAGGTCTCTGAGACTGTCCTCAGTTCTTTTCATTCTTTTTTCTTTATTCAGCTCTGCAGTAGTTATTTCCACTATTTTATCTTCCAGGTCAGTTATCCGTTCTTCTGCCTCAGTTATTCTGCTATTCATCCCATCTAGAGTATTTTTAATTTAATTTATTGTGTTGTCCATCGTTGCTTGTTTCATCTTTAGTTCTTCTAGGTCCTTGTTAAATGTTTCTTGCATTTTGTCTATTCTATTTCCAAGATTTTGGATCATCTTTGCTATCATTATTTTGACTTCTTTTCCAGGTAGACTGCCTATTTCCTCTTCATTTGTTAGGTCTGGTGGGTTTTTATCTTGCTCCTTCATCTGCTGTGTGTTTTTCTGTCTTCTCATTTTGCTTATTTTACTGTGTTTGGGGTCTCCTTTTTGAAGGCTGCAGGTTCATAGTTCCTGTTGTTTTGCATGTCTGTCCCCGGTGGCTAAAGTTGGTTCAGTGGGTTGTGTAGGCTTCCTGGTGGAGGGGAGTAGTGCCTGTGTTCTAGTGGATGAGGCTGGATCTTGTCTTTCTGGTTGGCAGGTCCATGTCTGGTGGTGTGTTTTGGGGTGTCTGTGGACTTATTATGATTTTAGGCAGCCTCTCTGCTAATGGGTGGGGTTGTGTTCCTGTCTTGCTAGTTGTTTGGCATAGGGTGTCCAGCACTGTAGCTTGCTGGTCATTGAGTGAAGCTGGGTGCTGGTGTTGAGATGGAGATCTGTGGGAGATTTTCACCGTTTGGTATTATGTGGAGCTGGGAGGTCTCTTGTGGACCAGTGTCCTGAAGTTGGCTTTCCCACCTCAGAGGCACAGCACTGACTCTTGGCTGCAGCTCCAAAAGCCTTTCATCCACACAGCTCAGAATAAAAGGGAGAAAAAGTAGAAAGAAAGAATTAGTTGAAGAAGAAAGAAAGAAAGAAAGGAGGGAGGAAGGAAGGAGGGGAGGAAGGGAAAAAAGAAAGAAAGAAGATAAAGTAAAATAAAATAAGATAAAGTAAAGTAAAGTTATTAAAATAAAAAGTAATTATTAAGAAAAAAATGGACGGATAGAACCCTAGGACAAATGGTCAAAGCAAAGCTATAAAGACAAAATCTCACACAGAAGCATACACATACATACTCACAAAAAGAGGAAAAGAAGAAAAAATCATAAATCTTGCTCTCTAAGTCCACCTCCTCAATTTGGGATGATTCGTTGTCTAAAGGAGGGAAGGAAGGAAGAAAAGAAAGAAAGAGAAAGAAAGAAAGAAAGAAAGAAAGAAAATAAAGTAAGATAAAATAAAATAAATTTATTAAAATAAAAAATAATTATAAAGAAAAAAATTAAAACAAAAAAAAACCGGACAGATAGAATGCTAGGACACATGGTGGAAGCAAAGCTATACAGACAAGATCTCACACAAAAGCATACACATACACACTCACAAAAAGAGGAAAAGGGGAAAAAATAATAAATATTGCTCTCAAAGTCCACCTCCTCAGTTTGGGATGATTCGTTGTCTATTCATGTAATCCACAGATGCAGGGTACATCAAGTTGATTGTGGAGCTTTAATCCGCTGCTTCTGAGGCTGCTGGGAGAGATTTCCCTTTCTCTTCTTTGTTCTCACAGCTCCCGGGGCTCAGCTTTGGATTTGGCCCCGCCTGTGCATGTAGGTCGCTGGAGGGCGTCTGTTCTTCGCTCAGACAGGATGGGGTTAAAGGAGCAGCTGCTTCGGGGACTCTGGCTCATTCAGGCCGGGGGGAGGGAGGGGTACGGAGTGCGGGGTGAGCCTGCGGCGGCAGAGGCCACCGTGACGTTGCACCAGCCTGAGGCGCGCCGTGCGTTCTCCCGGGGAAGTTGTCCCTGGATCCCAGGACCCTGGCAGTGGTGGGCTGCACAGGCTCCCCGGAAGGGAGTTGTGGACAGTGACCTGTGCTCACACACAGGCTTCTTGGTGGCGGCAGCAGCAGCCTTAGCGTCTTATGCCCGTCTCTGGGGTCCGCGCTTTTAGCCGCGGCTCGTGTGCGTCTCTGGAGCTCCTTTAAGCGGCGCTCTCAATCCCCTCTCCTCACGCACCAGGAAACAAAGAGGGAAGAAAAAGTCTCTTGCCTCTTCGGCAGGTCCAGAGTTTTCTCCGGACTCCCTACCGGTTAGCCGTGGAGCACTAACCCACTGCAGGCTGTGTTAACGCCGCCAACCCCAGTCCTCTCCCTGGGATCCGACCGAAGCCCGAGCCTCAGCTCCCAGCCCCGCCCGCCCCGGTGGGTGAGCAGACAAGCCTCTCGAGCTGGTGAGTGCCGGTCGCCACCGATCCTCTGTGCGGTAACCCCTCCGCTTTGCCCTCCGCACCCCTGTTGCTGCGCTCTCCTCTGCGACTCCGAAGCTTTCCCCCCTGCCACCCGCAGTCTCCGCCCGCGAAGGGGCTTCCTAGTGTGTGGAAACCTTTCCTCCTTCACAGCTCCCTCCCACTGGTGCAGGTACCGTCCCTATCCTTTTGTCTCTGTTTATTCTTTTTTTCTTTTTCCTTACCCAGGTACGTGGGGAGTTTCTTGCCTTTTGGTAGGTCTGAGGTCTTCTGCCACCGTTCAGTAGGTGTTCTGTAGGAGTTGTTCCACGTGTAGATGTATTTCTGGTGTATCTGTGGGGAGGAAGGTGATCTCCGCGACTTACTCTTCCGCCATCTTCCCCTCGTCCTGTCTTTTTGGTTTGAATTATTAGACATGGTTTATGGCTTAATAAAGTTGCTTTTATTAAATATATTTAGAAAGTTAGTACAACTGTATCAAAGTAAAAAGAAATTTAAAAATAAAATCTACTATTATTGATGAGAGATAAAGCTTAGGGGTCATTTTTTAAAATTGTTTTCCAGCAAGGCAGATAAACATATTATAAATGTGTTGTAAACAGAAATAATTGGCACGTATAAAAATGATCATATTTAATGTGTTTAGTTCCCTATTTTTTCATGGGAGTTCTAAGAACTAGGTAGGTGGCAGGTGTACTTATTGCTATAGGTCAGTTAAGTTGAGATTAAGCGGGTCAATTAAACTTTTCCAGTGATTTTCCTAAGATCACTCATTAAATCTGATAGGGAATCATAATACAAGTTCTTTAAACAGATTATTTAACCACAAATCTATGGTTTTCTTTTCTATATGTGATTGCTTTTGCTCTGTTCTTATTCCAGCATGCCATATGAAATACTTCCTGCTAACCATTTTGTTTTTTTCACCTTGTCCTCACATTACTGTCCAAATTCCAACTAATGTCATCTTTACTTACCTGGAAAATTTTAACATGAAAAAACTCTGGCTGATGTAAAGTTGTACAAAGAACAAACACAGACTGTAAGTAACTGATTTACTTATTAAAATGAGTTTTGACAGAAAAAGTAGAAATTGTCTAGCCCCACCCTCCTATTTATCCAAGGAACCTGAAGCACAGGTAGCTCTCTCAAGATGACATAGCTGGTTAGGGGCAAAGCTAAAACAAGTAATAGCTAATAGATTAAATATTGTACTTTTTATGTATCATCTATGATCTTCAGGCAATCTGTGTATGGTTGATATTAATATTTTCATTTTAAAGATGAGATAATTTAAGTTCATAAAGGTCCCAGAACTTGATAAGTCTTGATGTGAAATCCAGACACAGGTTTATTAGTCTCCAAAACCTATACTCATTACATTCTACCTCTCAGTATTATAATATTATAAAATCTCTTTGTTTCTAGTCTAACTCTGTAATGTCAAGAACAGGCAATTTTTTTTTTATTTGCCAGAATTTAGATTTTTAACCTTTATACATCTGCAATAAAAATAGTCCAATAAAAAGAGTCTAATTAATATGACTGTTTCTTCCAGGTAAAATTTCTATATTTGGTAGTAAATAATAAAATAGTTAACTTAAGTATCATTGATAAAAGAAAACTGCAGTATAATATAAACAAAGTTTTAATCATTACAACCAATTAAGCTTAGACAATTACTTAACTGAAAAACAATCAAGGGAAAAAGGGATAGTACACAATCAAAGCAGGGCCCTTCACTTGACAGGGTCACAAGATAAAGCACAGCAAAGGTGAATTATGTCCCACAGAGAGCTAATAGACTTGAGAGTGTTTCTAACCCATTTTCAGGTGAATGATTTGGGACGTGCGTAGCAGAGAGACAGGCTCTTCTGCGTAACCCAGTGACCCTTGAAATAAGTGAGTATACTCCTGCTAATGAACTCCAGGCTTTAAATAGAAAATTTGAATTTTCTCACGCCTTAAAACATTCTTTTCATTCTGATTTGACAAGACCTCTTTCAAGACAAAAGGAAAGAACAACAAAACTGGAAGATTCAAGCCACTGGACTGTGTGGCCAAGGAATGTTGTTCTTCATTTTTTCAAATTCAAGTCGTGAGGACAGCTGTTGTACATGGGAGATCAGCTTGGTACAGATTTCTTGTACTACATTCTGTCAACTATAAAGAATTGCAGCACTGCTCCCATCATGGAAGCTCTGTGATAGACTGTCTCAGACACATGGTTAAAACCCTCCTGGTTCACAGTGCTAGAGGAAGTAAGTCTTTGACTAGGATCCTTGTTCCGCCTCTCCCCACCAACCCCCGTGCCTTAGAATCAGTCCTGCAGTTGGTAAGAGACTCAAGGAAGGCTATTTTATTAGACAAACACTATTTTTATAGAGGTTTATAGTCTACATGAGGATAAAACCCAGAACAGATTAAAAGAATCTTTAAATAAGTTACATAATTTTAGATAAATTCAGAATTCTGGGATTCTATTAGAAATGATTTCTAATGTGAACTTCTTTCCTGGTCGTAATCACCATTCTGATTCTTGGATGCCTGTGAAAATACACAGCTCTGGCTCATTACAATGGTAGCCCTTCTGGTGATCAGGACAATAGATCCATTCACAGAGAGTGATGAAACAGTAACTGGGATTTTTAATAACTGCTGTGAGAAATAGCCCCTTAATGTCTGTCCCTTTTCTTGAAAGAAAGAAGAATTATAATGACTGTAAAAATAAGGAAAATAGTACATTTCAATCAGCGTTTAGTGCCAAAACTTCTACTTGGCCTGTGATGCTCAATAAGAATCTCTGGATAAAAATTATGTATAGAAGATAATAGATCCCATATGGTTATCCCATAACCCCTTTCCTAAAAGCTACCATTCATCTTAATTTAAAATTTGGTTTCATTTTAAAATTAAAATTATGAAGCAAAGGTCTATATCTAACTCTGTAAGTTGTCTAATTCTACCTGTTACATAATTATATAATAAGTAGTTGGGAAATATCTGCCTGAATCTGGATTTAAAAGTTGAAAAATTTAAATACTGAATCCTGGTTTTGCCATTTGCTATTGTGTAACTTTGGCTATTTATTTAAACTCATTAATCTTTGGTCTCCTCGTCTAAAAATGGAAGATAGTAACACCCCAAAGGTGTTTTTGAGGACTTCATGAGATAATATCTCTGAAAAAGTCTAGTGACTGTTTTGTAGTAGAAAGCTTTTAACATGGTAATGCTTATTGAATTCTTAGAAAACAAAACAAAACATTAACTTCACTAAGTGCTGTACAAGGGTAAGCAATGCATGGCAATCTTTACTTCTCAGAGCTAAGTTCATTTCTGGGGGTACCACGTGGAGCAAATAGTTTTCATATTTCTTTAATCCCAATTTGAGTGTCTCTTGAGAAAATTTTTATCTCAGAATTTAAGTCAAAACCCCTTTATTGTTACAATCTGTGAAATCAATATTAGTTCAGCCTTTATTCTTTTTTTTGGTTTGTTCTTTTATTGGGGAATAGTTGTGTTACAGTGTTGTGTTAGTTTCCGATGTATAGCGAAGTGAAGTAGAGTTCCCTGTGCTATATAGCAGGTTCTCATTAATTATCTATTTTATATATATTAGTGTATATATGTCAACCCCAATATCCCAATTCATTCCCCTACTTTCCCGCCTTGGTGGCCATACGTTTGTTCTCTACACCTGTGTCTCTATTTCTGCCTTGCAAACTGGTTCATCTATACCATTTTTCTAGACTCCACATATATGCATTAATATACGATATTTGTTTTTCTCTTTCTGACTTACTTCACTCTGTATGACACTCTCTAGGTCCATCCATGTCTCTACAAATGACCCAATTTTGTTCCTTTTTATGGCTGAGTAATATTCCATTGTATAGATGTACCACATCTTCTTTATCCATTCGTCTGTCGGTGGACATTTAGGTTGCTTCCACGTCCTGGCTATTGTAAATAGTGCTGCAGTGGACATTGGGGTGTATGTGTCTTTTTTTTTAAAAAAATTATTTATTTTATTTATTTACCTTTGGCTTTGTTGGGTCTTCGTTGCTGCACACGGGCTTTCTCTAGTTGTGGCAAGTGGGGGCTACTCTTTATTGTGTTGTGCGGGCTTCTCATTGCAGTGACTTCTCTTGCTGTGGAGCACGGGCTCTGGGCACGTGAGCTTCAATAGTTGTGGCATGCGGGCTCATGGGCTCTAGAGCGCAGGCTCAGTAGTTGTGGTGCATGGGCTTAGCTGCTCTGCGGCATGTGGGATCTTCCTGGACCAGGGATCGAACCTGTGTCCCCTGCATTGGCAGGAGGATTCTTAACCACTGTGCCACCAGGGAAGTCCTGCATGTGTCTTTCTGAATTATGGTCTTTTCTGGGTATATGCCCAGTAGTGGGATTGCTGGGTCGTGTGGTAATTGTATTTTTGGTTTTTTAAGGAACCTCCATACTGTTCTCCATAGTGACTATATCAATTTACATTCCCACCAACAATCCAAGAGGGTTCCCTTTTCTCCACACCCTTTCCAGCATTTATGGTTTGTAGATTTTCTGATGATGCCCATTCTAACTGGTGTGAAGTGATGCCTCATTGTAGTTTTGATTTGCATTTCTCTGATAATTAGTGATGTTGAGCATCTTTTCATGTGCCTCTTGAGGGCCTTTATTCTGTATGGTAGGGCTGCATAGATACTCATCTAGTCATAAACTGGTTTAATGCAACATCTTTTTTATAAGTCATTAACATTTTCTAAGAAAACTTCATTGTAAAGACAGTTTATTCAATGGCTGTTATAGAGTGATGGTTCTTAACTTTTTCTGCTTAAACCCTCCCAAATGATAGGAGATATCCTGTCAATAACAATACTTCACTATAGCAATGATTATTGAATGTTTAATGAAATGATGATAGAGACACCTACCAGCTATATTAGAATTCTGGAGACATTATCATTGGGAAAAGTGCCCCCTCCCCTGTATTTTAATAACTTCCTTTACCATTTCCTTTGTCTATCTGTTGAATATTACTACAAGACTGACTGTGTAAAGGACCATTAGATTCCAGTGATTGTGATCTGAAATTTTATTTTGTTCTACTCAATAACCATATATGGAACATATGTGCCTAAGCTGAAGCTATTTTATCTCAAAGTAAAGCAAAGGAAACATACATAAAAAGTAGAAGAACCTGTCTGTCCTATCAAATAATTTTCAGACTGTTCAGAGAAAATAAGACAAGCACTCACACTGTGACTACCAAACGATATTAAAAGCATCCAAATGAGCTTAAGAGAGCATTTGACAATGTTTAAGTAAGAACTGATAGGATGCCTTGTATTGGAAGGATATTGCAAGGTGGAATATAGGAGATGCCATCTTTGAATAGGTAAATTTTGACCTGAATTTGAGGGAAGAATATGGGCTAGATTTTATCCAGTCCCACAGCCAAACAAGTTAAAATTACTTTACTGGATGGAGTCCTGGAGGCTGGATGGAGCCAGAGCACCAGGTGTGACCAGATACAATAGAAACCTGGCAGAAATGGTGAAGCCATTACAGACGAGTCCTTTGTTCAACGGTAGGCAGTTTAAAAGATGGGTCAGGAACAGAAGAGAGAGCTACAAAGTTAGGCACTGAGTAAAGGCAGTAATGGTAGAGAGGCAGTCACAAAAGAGAGAATAAAGAGGGTCTAAGACGTTTACCTGAACAGTAGAAAGGGCTATGGTGTGTTGGTCATGAAGCATTTTGGGGGGAAGGTCCCCTCCAAAGGAAAACAGGGTAGATAACATTGAAGGAGATGAAAGTGGATGATTCAGATCGAGGACATCATGAAGAAAGACACAAATGTGGCATTATTAGGTCATATATGGGGGACACGGAGTAGCTTAGAAATGTGTGGTGGAAAGTAGTGAGAAATAAGATGGGACCATTTGAACCCCATTATTGTATTCTATACTTGGCTCTGATTCATAGTTCAGAGAGAGCCATTGTAAATTCTTGATCTTCTCTAAGGTGGTAACATTGCCCAAGTTAGCAAACCTAAGAAGGAGCAAGTGTGGGAGTAGAGATGTGCAAGGGCATTAACCTAAATTCAGCAATGACCTCTAAGAATATGTTGTTTGGTTAGCTGCTTTCTACTATACATCTGGGCTAGATGATTGCCTCTTTTTCACCACTTGCTTACAAATAATATATATATAATTTTTTAAAAGTTTTTTTGATGTGGACCATTTTTTTTTGTCTTTATTGAATTTGTTACAATATTGCTTCTGTTTTAGATTTTGGTTTTTTGGCCACAAGGCATGTGGGATCTTAGCTCCCTGACCAGAGATCGAACCTGCACCCCCTCTGCATTGGAAGGCAAAGTCTTAACCACTGGACCACCAGGGAAGTCCCACAAATAATATATTTTTGTAAGAATGGTAGATAAAATTAATGCTTATGAAGGAACCCTTATGTGAAAACACATAGTAGTTTGTATTATGAAGAATGTAGAAAATCATGATCTGACTTAGGTTTCACATTCTGCATTAGTCAAAAATTAAACATAATACATTTGGTGGAAACGTCTGAATGCTTATTCATAAGGTAATGTTACTGACCCTCCAGAGCTCGTCTCCAGGAAGGGTCCTTCTGTCCAGTGTCGTTGGTGCGAATAGAAGGAGATGGAGTTCAGTTCAGAAACAAAGGAAAGCTTTATTCTTGGGTCAGAGAATGGAGAAGTGCGAGCTCTCTTGCTCTAAAGCACAGGCTCTCCTGACAGGCTTGGGGGCGGGAATGCTTTATAGAGATCCCCTCAGCGGGGAGGGGGCAGAGTTCTCACCCGTTGGTGAGAGGTGTGTTGCCCTCGCTGCAGATCGCAGTGCGGGCAGGGCACAACGTCTCTGCACGTGACCCGCCACCACCACACTGAATTGCAGTGTGGAGCGCAGCGCTTCTGCACGCAGTCGCTGAGCTGAGGTGAGGGCACGGCAGTTGCACACGAGGAACTCAGGGCTGAAGAACCGGGTGCAAGGCCTCTGCACGCGGCATTCTATGAGCAAGTGAATTGAGACTAAGCACAAAGGGAAAGAAAAGGTTAGACTTTATTTTATTATCTAGTTTCTATTTTTATTTCCTGGGAATTGTTAATGGGCTTTGCTGGTGACAGCAACAGAGTGGTACAACCTAGTATTTGAGAATCCCACTGCAGACAGAGCCTGGGTTCAATTCCTGGTTTAACCACTTGGTAACTATGTACCTCAAATTCCTTTTTTTTTTTTGTGCCCTGATTTGCTCATCTGAAAAGAATAATTATACTTCATCATAGAGCTTTGGTGAGAATTAAATGAGGTAACACATTTAAAGAACTTAGAACTTGGCACACAAAGTGCAAGCTCAACAAATATGCATCTGTTGTCATCAGATGGGCAGGATCCTTTTTAAAGTACTGATTTGCATGGGAAGAGGTGTTAAGGTTTCAAAGGGAGAGGATTGTATGAGGTCCCTGGGGAGTCTGACCCTACATGTAGAGGCTCCCAGCCTCCCCAGACATTCTGAGCATGGCTCATCACCACACCTAAAGAGATTCTCTGTGTTAAGATAGTTACTACGTGACTATAGGGTATTTTTCTTAGCATCTAATTGTGAAGGAGTCTAATTAATCCTTTATCCCCAGTGCTCAGCCCAGTGCCAAGCACAGTAAGTACACGATAACTTCTCAGTAAATGTCTGTCAAGTGACTGAGTGAACAATTCACTGAAGAACAGAATTTCAGTATATGCAAAATTAAATGTGCCACTCACACAAACAACTTTTTGTTTCTCTCTCAGATAGCTTTTGCAGTGTTTGGCACTGAAGACAACCCTCAGATCATGACACATGGTGGGAGATCCCCCAAAGGGACTGAGTATGAAGTTTTCATCAGTTAAGTGGGATGGAGCATGGGATCAGCTTTAGGCTGATTAAAAAAATAGATTCAGAACTGCTATATTCAGTGATTAAGAAGAACTAATGCATTCCTCTTTCCAGCAGTCTCAGTTCTTTGCTTTAAAATGCACACGTGCACACAAACACACTTGCACAGGCACAAAACACAAATATAGCACAGTTACAATATCCCTTTATTAATTTGGGTTGTGTTGTATAACAAGGTACCTCAAAACTTAGCAGTTTAAAACAATGACATACATTTAGTTCATGAATCTGCAAGTTGGTCAGGGTTTGGCAGGGAAGTCTCTTCTTGTTCTATGCAGTGTAGCTGGGGCAGCTCTATTTTTGACTGAAGGTTTCATATCCAAGATGATACACTCACATAATTGACAAATTATTGCTGTCTGTCATCTGCTTGCTCAGCCATGCTGTGGGCCAAGGGCCGAAGTTCCTTTCCACATGGGGTCTCTTCATAGACTGTCATCCATCACAGCATGGTGGCTGTGATCCAAGAGTGAGCTTCCCAAGAGAACCAGGTGGATGCTAGGTTTCATGATCTAGTCTCCGAAAGCAGGTAATGTCAATTCTATATAGACCACCAGATTCAAAGAAATATAGACACTCCCCATAACACCCCCTACCCCACCCCGCCCCGCCCCCCAAGCTCCAGAGGAGGAGTGTCAATGTCACATTGTAAGAAGAGTGTGTGGCATGGGAGATCTTGTTGTGGTCTCCTTGGAGAAAGTATGGTTAATGCTTAGAGAAATGCTAATTCAAGTTTTGAAGGTCCCAAAGTGACAAGAATATTCTGGTATGTAGGAAATATTTTCTGGAAGAGTCATACTCAAATGGAGAAGACATTTTTGTTGAGATTTGGAAAAGACAGTTTCAATTACATGTAAGTTGTGCCATGGTACTTACCTTTGAAGAAAGTTCCCAACAGTATGAATAGGACAAAGGGAAGGGGACGTTAGCTGGCTTAGGTAATTTAGCATGAAGAGCTGAGTGTCAACAATTTAAAAACTAAAGTTAGGAGTCCTCACCTTGTCCTGTTGATGCCAGTGGAAATTCTTTTTTTTTAATTGAAATATAGTTGATGTACAATATTATGTTAGTTTCGGGTGTACTATATAGGGATTTGATATTTGCATACCTCATGAAATGATTACCATAAGTCTAGTTACCATCTGTCCCCATACAAAGTTATTACAATATTATTGACCACATTCCTTATGCTGTATATCACATCCCTGTGACTTATTTATTATATAACTGAAGGTTTGTGTCTCTTAATACCAGAAGGGGATATTCTGAACAATCAAGGACCTACAGCTATGACTCTTTTGATATAGCAGAGTGTGAATAGCTAAATCTAATTTTTCTCTATCTGTGACTGAACAAAATTTTCCATCATGATTAAAGGCTCAGAAAAATCTTACCCACCAAATTGGAAGTAGAAAATTGTAGGAAAATCTACATCTGAAGTATGTATCAACATTCTTTGTTAGTAAATATTTATTTCGCTCTCACAGGTGAAATATAAATAATGACTGCAGGTTTCCTTCAAGGCAGATTAGAGTTTATCTGAGAGCAGTATTCAACAAATCAAATGACAGCAGCTTTGACCTCTCTGCCAGAGGAGAGGCATTTAAATGGTTTTTAAAATTATCTATTTTAGGACTTTGCATGGAAACCCAGCAAAATCAGTTTGCTAAAATCTATACCAGCTGGCCTGGATGACTTTTCATAGTCTCCACCTGCATCCGCTTTATTCACAACTGAACTGCTATTGATTTGTATAATGAAGTAATAGCATACAAGTGATAGCTTCCCCCACAGCCATATCCTTTCTCTGTCTAGGATTTGGGGTGGAAAAGAGAGACGAATAACAATACATTTTCTTCTTCAAAATATATTTGTTACTTTCAATTTGCTTCCTTCCACCCAAAGAAGACTGTCAAAGACAAGTTACGATTCAACATGGCATTTCTTTTCTCCTTATGAAATGTTAATCTGGCAGATAGAATCTGCCCTGGCAAAGGAGAGGATAATCATGATTGGTCTCTTTACTAGCCTTTGAAAAGCACTCCATCATTCATTTTCCACAATTTTATTATTTTAACTGATACCGTATGCTTCCATAATTTTCTTTTGTTTAATAATTTAGCTTCTTGATGAAGAATCAGGGGTAGTTAAATGATGATGTCTTTGTGACAACTATGTGTACCTTATGTCTGACCACTATTGTCAGGACAGGGATAGTTTGACCAGAATGGAAAATGCTAGACATAAAGAATTGGGAACATGCAACGAAAGTGGGATTTTTATCTCGTTACCTGGGCACTTCTGTGAATAGAGCTGTGGGCTCATTTACCTAGGAGAGTTGAGACAGAGCCCTAGGAGTAGGATCATATGACTGCCAATGTCATTTAAGCCTTCTCGCTATTTACTGATTAGTATCTGATAACTTATTGAGTCTAGACAATTTTATATGCAGGATTAAAGGCATTGCTTTGATTACAGCACCTCAATTTCAATACCTTCTGATGCTGCCAGGGCATAGAAATTGTGCAGATGGGGTTACTCTCTCTGACACTAGGCAGAGATTGAAAGCAAACTTCTAGTATTTATTTCATCTCCTTGTAGTGATGACAGTTTATGGAGTTGAAAATTGTACATTTTCTATGAATTCCACAAGTTCTTTAACCTCTGACCTGGAACTGATCGAATGCACTTAATATTGTGTTTGAAGCATGCTCCAAAAGGAGCTGTTTTGAAGCTCGGTGCTCTGCCTCTCTTCTTCAAGTTTAATTATATTCTAAGTTCCATTTCTGTTTTTCAATGACTACCACTGCTTTCAGAAAATTCATGGTAACATGTCTTAAGATACTAATATGACATACTATATAAACAGTTTGGTTTTACATTGTGTGTGCTCTTCTTTCTGAAGAAATGTTAAATGAACCTGATAAATTTTACTTTAAGGAGTTAAGCTTAGAAAAACCCTTCAAACAGCATGACTTCTTTAGACAGGCGGTAATTTATTGTTAGGCATTCTGAAATGATTTGCCTGGCAGAAATAAACACACAATAAAATTATTCAAAAAGCATTCAGGTGAGTGTTTTGATTCATCAAATGACAAGAAAGTTTGAAATTTGAATATTTTGTGAATTGTAGTAGCAACTTTAGCAACTGAAGGGCTATGAAGGCAAATCAAATGGAAAGGAATTTTGGTTTTAACATGGAAAATGTGCAGTTATGTAGAAGATACTAAAGATACTAGAAAAAGACTTCAACAAGGAACTGGAAATTATGTTTAAATAACCAAGAAGATCAAGAACACATGGTGATTGACAACTATTAATAGAGCCCTTAAAGATGCTTTTGAAGCAAATGCACATGGCATATTTCGGTATTTCTTCAATGGTTTCAGCACAGTTTTTTTTTTGTTGTTAGCTGGTTGAGCTTCAGCAGATGATATATAAAAAGCCAAAAGGCTACATGGTAAGAAAAGCTTTCTAATTGTCTGGATGCCAATCTTTTTAAATGCCTGTGTGTTCAAATACATGTGTATACACACATATATATATCTATATCTAGAAAATAAATTGACGAAAAAGATTGTAAATCACAAGTAAATAAATAATAAATAAAATGGAGTATTGCATTTATCTGTATCAGTTAGAACCAGATTCTCCTTTAAGTCCTAAATATGCTTTTATATACTATTTTGTTCTAGGAAGGACTGTGAGAAAACACATATATATATTGGAGAATCAACACTATACTTTTCTCCAAAGAGGTATTTAAGTAGTAGAAAATTAGGAAAGACATCAACACAAAGGTCAATATGAATAAGAGTTTAATGTTGGAGTAGAGATGTTATAAAGATTAATTAATTTAAATTTCACCTATCCCTGGATCCTTCAGCCTTGGAAGTCAAGTATGTATCAGTGTTTCTCAAATTTTATGGGTTTCAGAATCATTGGAGAAGCTTCTTCAAAATATTTTTGCTTGGGCTCTACCCTCAAAGAGTTTTGAGACTAGGCTTCAGGAACCAGTATTTTTAACATCATTCTTTGTCCTACTTCCCAAATGTGATTCTGATAGACACCAAGTCTGAGAGCTATTGGAGCAGATAACATATACATACAATATCCAAGGAGACCATGGCACTTGAATGGAAAACATTTATACCTTTAAAAATGTCAGAGCTCATCTAGAGTCTGTGGTCTACATGAAACATATAAAACCCATTTGACTTCTGGATTAGTTGGTTCACATTTTACTTTTTGCATAAGTATTCTAGAAAATATTCAAAATTGACTTGGATTATACTTGTATTAATTTATGAAATGACCAAATTATTAGGATTGGGAATTCTATTAATGATTTCATTTTAAGCTGCTACACCTTTCTTTTGACTTTGATAGCAGATGAAAAATATCACAGCTTTCTGTAGTGACACACAAAATTTGTAAGTATACAGGTATTTAAGTCAAGAGAAATCGTATTGAGAAATTTAAGGCCTTATGTTATAGTGCTCCAGCTTCTCTACTGCTGTATCAGCACTATGCTTTATCATTCCTGTCCAAGTGGCTATTTGCTCTCAATTCCCTACGTCCTATTCCTAACTGGGTCCTATTCTTAATTGGTAAGACCCGAAGAACCAAAGGGCTTTTAATAGCCCTGCAGCAGACCTGGTAGTTGTGGGAGGGAGGGAGATTAATCCTTTGAAATGGAGACTTAATAGTTTGTGGAGGGAGTGTTGGCTGTGGTTGTGTAGCCCTGATTGGTAGAAGCATGGAGAGGAATGGTGTAGTTAATGTGGCCAGGCTGGGTCCAAGGTGCGCTAATGTTGGAGGACTGAAGGAAAAGAGAGGTGTGTTTGTTGACTGTAAGCCTAGGGCCAGGCCACACATGAGTAAGATGTTGAGGACGGCTTTGTAAAGTCTGCCTTCAGAGCTGGTTTGGTGTGTTTAATATCTGTCCAGACTTCAGGGCCACGCTCTCATGGTTTGAATCACAGATCTGTCACTTACTAGCTCTCAGACCATTGATAAGTCACTTATTCTCTCTGATCATCACTCCTTTATTTGTTAAAAAGAAAAAAAAAGGACAGTAATAGTATCTGCCTCAAAAGAGTTTTGTGTGGATTAAATGAGTTGGCAACTGTTTTAATTGGGGTAAAGTAAATACTAGATATTCACCAAAGTCTTAAATCTATGAGGAAGTAGGAGCTAATTGAGATGGAAACACCACCATTAAAATAAGAATGTTGTTCCTATGAATGGTACATTTAGCATTATGTATACTGGAATTCTTTTGTTCATTGAATCACTTATTTGTTTTTTGATAGGTACTCGTTAAGCACTTATTGTGTGCTCATTGGACTTGGCAGTGTGCTAAGCACTAGGGATAAAAAGGTGAATTAGACGCCTTTGAAATAAAGCATTAGGAAACATGCCCTATAGTCACATAATAACTGTATCCTGTTATTCAAAGGGAGCTATTTCAATAATTTAATTAAATTTTACTAGTGTATGTTGGCATGTTTAAGAAGACCCAGCAATTAACCCCCTTTTTTTCCCCTCACTGGAGTACCAAGATGAATGCATAAATCATAGAGACCAAAATATCCAATGTAATTTACTGAAATTAAACAATGTGGCTTATATCTGTAAGTTTCCCAATACTGAACTCCAGAATTAGTGAAACCAACTCAGTGAGTCACAATAAGTGCTACACAATTGCATACCTGCTCCATAGGGACAAGACCTTTGCCACCAAGTTTATCATGTAACTTAGAGAAATTAAGAACACAAGCTTTCTGTGGGCAAGAGAAGGGAACGTGCATGTGGCTAGGCTGTGCATGCCCTGCTTTTCCTTCCAAACTCACCAGTGATTTTTAACTCCCTCCTAATTCCTTAGGGAGTAGTAGGTAAGGAGGACGAGAGAAGCATGTGTGTTACATGGGAGGGCACAGGAGGAGTGGAAGAAAGTGCCTCACCCTGTCCTCTCATACATTACTCTATTTT
Source organism: Stenella coeruleoalba (assembly GCF_951394435.1). Classification (NCBI taxonomy): domain Eukaryota; kingdom Metazoa; phylum Chordata; class Mammalia; order Artiodactyla; family Delphinidae; genus Stenella; species Stenella coeruleoalba. The sequence continues at coordinate 87,303,570 of NC_137150.1, forward strand.
TAGCGTTATAGCTTGCAGAACATATTCTATCATTTATTCTCTTTGCTACACGTACTCCCACAAAGTAGGTTTCTTTTTCCCTCTATTATTCACATCTTAGAAATTTTTTAAAAATGTGACTTTTGATTCTAGACATAGTGGAGTACACACACTCCACACTATCTCTTTCACTAACTACAACTAAAAGTCCCAGAATAAAATACATTAAGCAACTAGTGTAAGACTGAAAGATGCATAAAAGCATGCAGACTGGCTAAGGATCTCAGGCCTGGAGGAATGATCTGACAATGAGTTTCAATACCACTCTCCTTCCCATCAGCTCATGGTGGCAAACTCTGAGGAGAGGAGTCCTGTGGACTCTTCTTTTTTTTTTTTAACATCTTTATTGGGGTATAATTGCTTTACAATGGTGTGTTAGTTTCTGCTTTATACCAAAGTGAATCAGTTATACATATACATATGTTCCCATATGTCTTCCCTGTTGCGTCTCCCTCCCTCCCACCCTCCCTATCCCACCCCTCCAGGCGGTCACAAAGCACCAAGCTGATATCCTTGTGCTATGCAGCTGCTTCCCACTAGCTATCTACCTTATGTTTTGTAGTGTATATATGTCCATGCCTCTCTCTCGCTTTGTCACAGCTCACCCTTCCCCGTCCCCATATCCTCAAGTCCATTCTCCAGTAGGTCTGTGTCTTTATTCCTGTCTTACCCCTAGGTTCCTCATGACATTTTTTTCCCTTAAATTCCATATATATGTGTTAGCATACGGTATTTGTCTTTCTCTTTCTGACTTACTTCACTCTGTATGACAGACTCTAGGTCTCTCCACCTCATTACAAATAGCTCAACTTCATTTCTTTTTATGGCTGAGTAATATTCCATTGTATATATGTGCCACATCTTCTTTATCCATTCATCTGCCAGTGGACACTTAGGTTGCTTCCATGTCCTGGCTATTGTAAATAGAGCTGCAATGAACATTTTGGTACATGACTCTTTTTGAATTATGGTTTTCTCAGGGTATATGCCCAGTAGTGGGATTGCTGGGTCATATGGTAGTTCTATTTGTAGTTTTTTAAGGAACCTCCATACTGTTCTCCATAGTGGCTGTACCAATTCACATTCCCACGAGCAGTGCAAGAGTGTTCCCTTTTCTCCACACCCTCTCCAGCATTTATTGTTTCTAGGTTTTTTGACGATGGCCATTCTGACTGGTATGAGATGATATCTCATTGTAGTTTTGATTTGCATTTCCCTAATGATTAATGATGTTGAGCATTCTTTCATATGTTTGTTGGCAGTCTGTATATCTTCTTTGGAGAAATGTCTACTTAGGTCTTCTGCCCATTTTTGGATTGGGTTGTTTGTTTTTTTGTTATTGAGCTGCATGAGCTGCTTATAAATTTTGGAAATTAATCCTTTGTCAGTTGCTTCATTTGCAAATATTTTCTCCCATTCTGAGGGCTCTCTTTTGGTCTTGTTTATGGTTTTCTTTGCTGTGCAAAAGCTTTGAAGTTTCATTAGGGCCCATTTGTTTATTTTTGTTTTTATTTCCATTTCTCGAGGAGGTGGGTCAAAAAGGATCTTGCTGTGATTTATGTCATAGAGTGTTCTGCCTATGTTTTCCTCTAAGAGTTTGATAGTTTCTGGCCTTACATTTAGGTCTTTAATCCATTTTGAGCTTATTTTTGTGTATGGTGTTAGGGAGTGATCTAATCTCATACTTTTACATGTACCTGTCCAGTTTTCCCAGCACCACTTATTGAAGAGGCTGTCCTTTCTCCACTGTACATTCCTGCCTCCTTTATCAAAGATAAGGTGACCATATGTGCGTGGGTTTATCTCTGGGCTTTCTATCCTGTTCCATTGATCTATCTTTCTGTTTTTGTGCCAGTACCCTACTGTCTTGATTACTGTAGCTTTGTAGTATAGTCTGAAGTCAGGGAGCCTGATTCCTCCAGATCCGTTTTTCGTTCTCAAGATTGCTTTAGCTATTCGGGGTCTTTTGTGTTTCCATACAAATTGTGAAATTTTTTGTTCTAGTTCTGTGAAAAATGCCAGTGGTAGTTTGATAGGGATTGTATTGAATCTGTAGATTGCTTTGGGTAGTAGAGTCATTTTCACAATGTTGATTCTTCCTATCCAAGAACATGGTATATCTCTCCATCTATTTGTATCATCTTTAATTTCTTTCATCAGTGTCTTATAATTTTCTGCATACAGGTCATTTGTCTCCTTAGGTAGATTTATTCCTAGATATTTTATTCTGTTTGTTGCAATGGTAAATGGGAGTGTTCTCTTGATTTCACTTTCAGTTTTTTCATCATTAGTGTATAGGAATGCAAGAGATTTCTGTGCATTAATTTTGTATCTTGCAACTTTACCTAATTCATTGATTAGCTCTAGTAGTTTTCTATGTGGACTCTTCTTACTCTAAACCCTATATGCCAAGTGAATGGTGACAAAGAGGTGAGACCCCTTTAGCTTGCCAAGAGCATGTCAACAGCAAACACTGTAGGGCCATACTTGTACAACTGCCTAGCCCTATTGCTTTACAGTGTAATGGTAAAATACCCCTCACTGGTGTGGCAGAGGCAGACCTTGTAGGGCAACACCTTGGCATCAGTGTGAGGAGGCTAACTTCTCATCTTTTTAACAAGAATTCCAAGAAGATGGAACCCTGAAACCACAGTGAGGGAAAGGATAGTGGAGAGAAAGTAGCTGCAGAAAATGAGTATTTAAATCTATGTTTAAAGTCCAGGACTAACTTATGATCTATGCACACGTGAAACTAAAAGGAATCAGCTAGCAAAAGCTTTGAACACTGAACCACTGCTCAGGTTTCAGTTTGAACTGTAGGTGGCTCACAAACTGTGCACCATATATCACTGCAAATTCTTTGAAAACTAATCAACATTTGAAAGGCAGAAAGTGGGCCAGGATATGTGTTGACTGCCTGTTAAATAATATGAAACAAAACAAAACAAAAAAATCGATGTTCTACAAAAGATTTAAATAGGATCCAGTCTCATGATATGGTATTTTAAATGTCCAGGATACAACCCCAAACTACTCAACATACAAAGAACCATAAAAATATGAGCAACTATCCAGAGAAAAGGAAATCAACAGATACCAATCACAAGATGACCCAAATGTTTGAATTGTCAGAAAGTCTCTGAAGCAGCTATTATAAACATGTTCTAAGAAGTAAGGGGAAACACTCTTGAAAAGAATGGATTGATAGACATTCTCCACAAAGAAATAGAAATTATACCCCAAAGATCAGAAGAAAATTTTCAAACAGAAAATTACAATAATGGAAAAATTTTAAAATCACTGGAGGCGCTCAAAAGCAGAATGTAGATGTGAAAGGAAGGAGTCAGTGATAGAGTAATAGAAATTATCCCATCTGAAAAGAGAGAGAAAGAGAGAGGAACAGAGCCTCAGGGACCTGTGAGACAATATCAACAGGTCTAATATTTATGTTGTAAAAGGAGAAGAGAAAATGTGTAAAAAAAGCAAACAAAGGGGCTTCCCTGGTGGCGCAGTGGTTGGGAGTCCACCTGCCGATGCAGGGGACATGGGTTCGTGCCCTGGCCCAGGAGGATCCCACATGCCGCGGAGCGGCTGGGCCTGTGAGCCATGGCCGCTGAGCCTGCGCGTCCCGAGCCTGTGCTGTGCAACAGGAGAGGCCACAACAGTGAGAGGCTCGCGTACCGCAAAAACAAACAAACAAACAAACAAACAAAGAAATACCAAAAAGTTTATAGAAGACTTGAACAACACCATAACCACCTTTACCTAATTGACAATTATAGGACATGCCACCTCACAACAGCAGAATACATTTTCTCTTCAAGCATAAATGGAATATTTACCAGGATAGTCTATATTGTGAGTCACAAAACAAGACCTCATTAAATTGAAAAGAATTGAAATTATTGACAGTGTGTTCTCTATCATAAATAAAATGAACTAGAAAGAAATAACAGATTTATGTCTGTAAAATTCCTAGATAAGAAGTTAAACAAAACATTACTAAACAATCATTGGGTCAAAGCAGAAACCTCAGGGGAAATTAGAAATGATTTTGAACTGAAAGAAATGAAAATATAAACACCCCAAATTTATGTGATACAGCTAAAGCAGCGCTTGGAGGGAAGTTTATAGCATTAAAAGTTTATATGAGTAAAGAAGAAAAGTCTCAAATCAATAATTTAAGCTTCTACCTAAAAAATTAAAAAAGAGAAAAATATACTCAACACAAATAGAAAGGCAGAAGTCAAAGGAATTGAAACCATAAAAATCAATGTAACCAAAATTTGCTTCCTTAAAAAATAAACAATAAAATTGATAACCCCCTAGTGTGATTGACCAAGAAAATTAGCCCACAAATGGTCAACATCAAGAATGAAAGAGCTATTACTAAAGACCCAATAGACATTAAAAAGATAATAAAGGAATATTATGAACAACTTTAAGCACATAAATTTACAATTTAGTCAAAAGAGATCATTCTTAAGACACAAATATCAAAACTCAATTAAAAAGAAATAGATGAGTCATCCTACATCTATTGAAAAAATCTATTTCATAATTAAACACCTTCAAAAAATATTTCCAAGCCCAGATGATTTCACTGGAAAACTTTACTAAATATTTAAGATGGAAGTAACATCAGTTCTTAACGACCTCTCATTGAGTTGGAAAAGGAGAGAACATTTTCCAACTAATTTTATGAGGCCAGCATTACCCTGATAGCACAAGAAATGAAAATTACAGACCAATATTCTTCTTAAACATAGACATAAAAATCTTCAACAAAATATCAGCAAGTCAAATCTAGTGATGTATAAAAAGAATGACATATCACAGCCATGTGAGGTTTATCCTGGGGAAACTCCCAGATATTAGAAATGTCAGATCAGTCCTCCAGTCCTGGTTTAACTATCTAAAACCAGTCAATCCGCGAAACCACATTAACAGACTTAACGACAAAAAGAACAAATGATCATATCAATATGTTCAGAAAAAGCATTTGACAAAATTCAACATCCAATTTGTGATAAAAGCTCTCAGCACATGTGGAAAGAAGGAAATGTTCTGCAATCTGATAAAGGGCATTTATGAAAAACCTACAGCTAACGCTGTACTTACTGGTGAGAGACTGATTCCTTTCTCCTTCACATCAGAAATTAGGCAAGGATGTGTGTTCTCACCACTTCTCTTCAATGTTGTACTGGAACCCAATTTTAAAAAATGGACAAAAGATTTAAACAGGTACTTCACCAAAAAAGACCTATAGATGGCAAATAGAAAAGATGTTCTACATCATTAGGGAAATAAAAATGAAAACCACCATAAGACAGCATTACGTACCTATTACCTTGGCTAAAATAAAAAATACGGAGGATGTCCAGTATTGATAAGGATGTAGAGCGAAAGGAGCTCTCATACATTGCCGATGGGAAGGTAGAATGGTACAGTCGCTTCGGGAAACAGTTTGACAGTTTCTCAAAGAGTTAAGCACACACTTACTATATGACTGAGCAGTCCCACCTTTAGGTACGTATATTAGAGAAATGAAAGTTCATGTTCATGTAAAAACCTGTACATAAATGTTCATAGTAGCATTATTAATGATCATCTAGAGCCAGAAACATCACAAATGTCCTTCAGTGGGTGAATGCAGAAACAAACTGTGGAAATCTACATATGGAATACTAATCACCAATAAAAAGGAATGAACTGTTGATACATGCCAGAACTTGGATGAATCTCCAGAGAACTATGCTAAGTCAAAGAACTCAAACTCAAAAGGCTATATACTGTGTGAGTCCATTAACATAACATTCTGGAAATGCTCCCCCACCCGCTAAAAAGGAATAGAACAGATCAATGTTTGCCAGAGCTTAGGAGTGAGAAGGGCCTGAATACAGGTGGCAGCCTGAGGGAACTCTTTTGGTTGCTGGAATTCTTCTGCATTCTTTTGCAGTATGGTTAAAGAATCTATATGTGTTAAAACATACAGAACTGTACATCCAAAAAAGTGAATTTCACTGTTTGTAAATAAAATAAAATAGAAATTCATCTGGATCATCAGCACTGTTTAATGGAACAGACTTGGGGAAATAAATGTATTCTCAGCTCTATTTATAATCTGTAGTTATACACTCAATGAAGGGATTCAATATTTTGTTCTTTTATTAATATATTTTAATATTCAGCTAGGAACTTAATAGATGGCTCAAAGGATAATGTGAAAACTAATAGCTTTAAATTCTGATGTTTTCAAGGATTTTAAGCCCCCAGTGTTTCCTCTTCATATACTAAGTTCTCTAGTCTGCATTTTAATTAAAATGGTAATTTCTATAAAATATTTAATCATTTGTCTTTAGTAATGCTTCTTAAAAAATAGAATAAGGTGAAGATCTCTGCTGTTCTCCTCAATGCCCATTTCTACATCTTTCTCAATTTATTCTGATATGTAAACTTCTGTTCTTACCAGAGGAGACTTGAGATAGAAGCTTTACTTAAATTGAGTGACTGTGTTAATGTTGCTTTGAAAAAAATAGTGTACTGGAATGTTCCACCCCCAAAAGCAATACTTTTTCAAAACTATAAGTAAGTATAGTGTATATTTTCACAAACTTCTAATATGTGGATTCAAGATGAATTAGGTATCGTAAACTGCAAAGGGTCTAAAATTTTACCCCACTTGCAGGCTGGCAAGATAGCCTGCCACAGTTTTATAGATGCCCGTTGCCAGAGGCTCCAACCAGTCACTGAAAATTGTAGCTCAAAGAGGTCATTATTATTTTGGAGCCCCAAAAGTAGAGAATGTGCCCTACCTTGATGTACAGCCTCCAGTTCAGCCTATTGGTTGGTCCCCATTCAAAAGATATTTATTTGCAGATTCTCAGATAAAAGGACCAAGTGATGTACATATTGTTTACAATGTTCAAAGAGTAAATAAAGTGCTGAGGCTTCTATTTGGTGGAGGGATGGGAGAGGCAAAGAGACAACAGTTTTTCCTTGACTGCCCGAGAGACTGTGTTTTGAATCTGTCCACATAGTCCTAAGAAAGTTCACTTGATGAATAAGCCCCTGAATTTCGTTGGGGTTTATCAGCGACCCGTACTGGTAGAGCTATGATAACAATGCAGTCAGGGCTGTTTAGACTGAGGCTTCTGCTTTGCCAACCCACAGGACATCAACTGTAGAGTGAAAGCTTTGGATACCATAAGGTAGAGGTACTTGTGCTAAATCCTGACCCACTCATTGGTGGCAAATAGCAGCAGAGTTTAGTTAGCCCTGACCAATATATATTGGAGGCCACATGACTATGAATTGGTTTTGGCAATCAGGCACCAGTGACTAGAAAATAAGGCATTGGAAACATCCTAGGTAGCATATCAAGTATCATTAGTCTGTGCAGTAGATTCAGTTCCAGTCACAGTGTCTGAAACAGCCAGGGCTATGGGAGCAACTACTGAATTCGTTGACAATGAAGCTACTCTAAACCTCCAGCTCATGTTGGTCTTTCACATTAGCCATTCAGGAATGTAGCATCTTTCACTATACCTGCTGCCTTTAAGTCCTCAATCAGGGCTGTAATTTCCCTTTTTCTCCTGGAATTCTATTGTTTCTGTTCAACCACCTGAGAGGGAACATGGATCGGAGAGTGACTTACATGTTTCTCTAGCATTTCTCTACATGCAGTAGTTCCTGAATAGGAGAATCCCTTTTGGTGCTTATAAGCATTCATAGTACAGGCATGTAAAGTATCAATACCAATTATACATTCTGCAGTGCAAGCCACAGTGACAGTACATTGAATCATCCCAAAGGGCCCCACCTACAAGGTCAGATTAGCTTCCCTTCCTCTCTGTGAAGGTTGCCCAAACCCCATGATCTGAATCTGGGCATTTCCTCCCCTCTTGAGAAAGGGTAGTCTGATGACTTGTTCTATGTAACCAGCAAAGCATACAACTTTGGGTCCTTCTCTTTCCACTGTTCCTCAGCATACTTGGGCTGGTGCATATGGCTTTTGGTACCCCTTGGGAGCAGGGAGACTTTGGCTGTACCCCTAATCAGCTTTCTCTTTAAAACAGTTGAATTTGGATTAGAGGAAGAGAGAGGATCAAGGATCTTGTAGGGGAGAGAATGACTCAGCTTCAGTGAACAAGTCATATTTACTTTCCATTTTGAGTGGTGTAGCAGCTACAATTAACCAAATGAACCTCCAGTGTTTTTGATCCAATCAAAATCCATTATCAAGCAGCAAGGTCATCATAACCAACAACATCAACATCAGCTTTGGAGACCCTTTAACTCAACAACCACAGACACATTAATTCCTATTTGTGGTTCTTGGGGCTTATGCCTGTTGCCTGGCTTGGTCTTTATTCTCACCAAGACAGTTTTTATAAAGAAGTCTACCTTAATGTAGTACTTACTGCCACATCACCAATTCTCTTAAGTTCTCACTTGGTTTCAACATAGAACTAGGGGAGTCTTCCAAGGCAGCAGGGCTGACGGCAAACATTTATCCAAATTTCTCTGGGTCAGTTTCTCATTGTCTAGTGAGTTTCCTTCATCAACATTGTAAACTCAATCCAGAGCACTAAGAGCCTGGATACCAGTCAATGCCTCATTCACGTCTTCCTACAAATGTTTGCCTGTCTCACAGAAATCTCCCTAAGAAGATCCAAAGCTCCCTTTAGCAGCCTGGATCCACTAGAAATATCTCTGAGGCTTATTCCTGTTGCCTTCGAATGGATCTAAGATTGCCATATCAGACTGCAGGAGGGGCTGAGCCACATACAGCCCAACTGTTGCCATCCTTTCTTACCAAGCACTGTTTGTTTCCCTCCGTCATCTTCCACTTGGCCCAGTTAAGGTTCTAAAGATTTGCCTGCTTTCTCTCTACAGTGGTCACAAATTTCCCTCCTTTTACAGTCAGTGTGGGTGTGCCTCTCTGTAATTTGTCTAAAAGGGGACACCATCTTGTACTTACCTAGGATGAATCTTATTACTAGTTAGTACATTGGGGATAAAACCTGAGGCCGACTGTGAGAATGACGAGCAAGTCTCCCTCCTCCCCTCATGGGCATCTCTCTTTAAACTTACTTTCTGGTGTTCAATCTGCAACCATCTCTTCAATTTCTCCTCATTACCAGGCAATAAAGTGGAGGACCATTTAGTGCCTAGTTGACCACACAGTTTGGTTAGATATTCGGTACTGATCAGTTAGAACTTTTCCATTTCTACTGTCTTCCCCTCTGGATTAATATGGAGATAACTGATTCTGTTCTTCTGTTAAATCACCCAAACTTCTATTTAAAATGACCAGTTAAGGAAGGAAATCATAGGTTTCAATTTTCAGAAGAAAGAAATCACTTTCACCTAAAAGAATTTAATCAGAAAGAAGAATGAGATGTTAAACTCATGTGTTTCTAAAAGAAAGGTGTGTGGTATGGGAGGAGAAAGTATTGAAGCTTGAGAGGGGCTTAATAGTCTCTAATTGGTCCTGCAGTATCTGCTGAGTTCTGATTAAGTTTGCCACAGGCATAAGCATCAATGGAAGAAAACAAGATATGAGACATTGGACAAGTTACAGAGAAAGGGCATTCTCTCCTTTTTATGCGTTTTTCTCAATACCCACATTTGAAATACTAGTGGATAATTTCAGCATGCTAATGTGGCATAGAACCCGTAGGTTGAGAGCCCAGAGTTGGGAATTTGACACATCGAGTGATAAGTTCCAACCATAACACTTGGCCATATAATTTTAAACACATTTCTCAACCTTTTTTTTCACCTAAATTTCTTTAGTTTTATCTGTGCTGTGACAATAATATATAATTTATATGGTTGTGAAGATTAAAGGATGAGATAATATATAAGATTAGTGCAATGCTTAACACATAGAATCCTGAATAAATACCCAGCTATTATTATTAATCAATGAAGACCATAATAGCCTTACTTTGGTGTTACTGGAGTAGATAAATGTAGGACAGTATTAACTAGTATGAAGAATTGGTAACTTCCTACATGGCAAAAATTCAGAAGCCAAGAATTCTCCATCAAACAGCTCTTAGTTGATAAGACTGATTCCTGGAGTTCCATTATTAGAATTTTATCACACTGAATTTAATGTGTTTAAAATATAAGATAATTGACAGATGATAGATGTCACTCTTTTTAGTCATTTTAATTGTAGGGAACCTATTTGATTCCATCCTTTCCTGAGAGTAAAAGAGAAAAGAGGAGAAGTGGGAAACATTAGGAAGTTTTGAAGAAGGGTTGACTCAAGGAAGACAATGTGGAGAATAAGGAGGTGAAGTTTATTTGAAGACAAATTTTACCACTTTCATAATTTAGCCAAAGTTCAACCCTATTTCAAAAGAATTAATATTATATACACATACGCCATTTAGTTAAAGGATTCAGGAGTTAGTAAAATTTCATCATTGTTCAATTAGTGCTTAAATCTTTTAATTTCATGTAAGTAAATAGAGATTTTGAATGGAATTCTGAACTTTCACATTTTTTAGGTAAAACCAGTTAATTACCTCCTTGGTAACAATATATTGCTATGATTTTCCTTCATGCATGCAAATCAGACACGGAATTGTATTATCTTTTGTGGCCTGTCCTGGATGACCAGTCTCACACACCGGAAAATTTCTCATTTTCCTTTCCTGCATTAGGTTATCTCTCTGCTTTGGTTTGAGTGTAGACTGTTTACTAGTGCATGAGATTCTTGATATTACAAAACCAACAAGATCCCATATTCTTTTCATGATAGTAGCCACTTGCAAATTAAAATCTTCGAAGAGTCTTAGGAGCTATGTATATAGTTCCCTGCTCATTGTAGAAAATATCCCACTGTACCCATGAAAGGTATCCACTCTTCCTCAGACTGAATACTTCCCGAGTATGAGGAGAGTACTCTGGTGAGGCAGCCTCCTCTGTTGTTGAGTAGCTCTGATGCTTGATTCCTTATATTGAGCCTGAATCTGCATCTTGAGCATAATTCTGCTTTTCAGAGCAGGAGAGAATAAACCTTTCACTCTGCCATTTGATGGCCCTTTGAGTAAGTGTATGTTGTCCTCCTTTGCAATGTACACAAACACACATAAATGGCCTTGGACTATCATATTTCTCTCCATCTGAATGTCTTCAGTGTGCTGATATGATTTCCAGGATTCCAGGCCTTTCACTGATTGATTTTTCTCCTCTGAAAGGTAATATGTCTAAGGTAACCACATGGCCTGGATTTCCCGGGACAGTACTGTTGTCCAGGTGTAAATAGTAACAATGCTCTCTTTCACCCTTACCATGTTCTTGTTTCAATGATAAATTGTAATGTTTCTGTTGTGCAAATAAAGATGAATTGCAGGGTTTCCATGGTGGCGCAGTGGTTGAGAGTACGCCTGCCGATGCAGGGGACACGGGTTCGTGCCCCGGTCCGGGAAGATCCCACATGCCGCGGAGCGGCTGGGCCCATGAGCCATGGCCGCTGAGCCTGCGCGTCCGGAGCCTGTGCTCCGCAACGGCAGAGGCCACAACAGTGAGAGGCCCGCGTACCGCAAAAAAAAAAAAAAAAAAGATGAATTGCAAAACTGCTGTCACATAAGGCCTACCAGAGTAGCATGCTGGAAAATTCATTGGTACATGTACAGATAGCAGATGTGTGGGCTGTGCTTCTCTCGCACCCATTCTTCTTAGGACAGTGCACAAAAATCTATCAGGGTTCTTCATCAGACTCCACCAGAGGTATCCCCACCCTTTGGGTTGTGGGCTTTTAAACTGCATGATTAGTGAAGTGCCAGCTCTTCTGGTGTAGTTCAGAGGCTGAGATACAAAAGCTGCAGGACATGGCAGCACATTGACTACAGCCTTATCTTGCCATGTCTGTGAGTTTCAGATTGGGTGTAGTATCAGTCCCTTCCCTGACTTGTTGGGCCCAACCAAGTCATTGCAGTTGACAGTGACTGATAGCCTTAATCTGGCCATCAGTCACTGGCTGTGGCCAGTTTCCATGGAACTTTGCAAGAGGTCAACTCTTTTCATGTGAGACTAGCATTCAGAGGATCAGTCAAGTTAACCTTTCACTCAGTTCTCTCCTCTTTCCGCAAATCAAGAAGTGGTGTTTAGGCATCCTAATCTATCATTCTAAACTAGAGTTGTGTGGCTAGTCACAGCATCACTGTGTTTGACACTAGAGGACAGTTAGGAATGGTTGAGTAATAACTGACAAGAATAGTTCATGTTCATCTAAGGCAGAGTGGAAAGGGCCATCGATTGAGTAGCCCTGGAGGTATCTAGTTGAAAAGCGTAACAGGGCCATTATGTGTACTCAATGTGGAGGTTGAGGACAAGCTAACCATGACCAGCAACATAGCTTCCTGGCTTCTTCCAAGGACCAGGGAGCCTCTGTCATCATAGTGCTATTATATTCTAGTTCTGATCACACCAGGGAAGGACTGACACACCCATAGTCATGCACTTAGTGTTTCATAATCAAGGGCTCCACTCACTACCCCAGAAAAAGTGGGCGATTCCTGCCTTTGTGAATTTTTTCCAGTGAATGCTACCCCGGCAATCTTGCTTTTTTTAAAAATTGAAGTATAGTTGATTTAGAGTGTTTCAGGTATACAGTAAAGTGATTCTGATATACACACACATATATATGTATATATTATTCCTTATATATATATCCTAAGATTCTTTTCCATTATAGGTTATTACAAAATATTGAGTATAGTTCTCTGTGCTATACAGTAGGCCCTTGTTGTTTATCCATTTTATATATAGCAGCATGTATCTGTTAATCTCAAATTCCCAATTTATCCCTCCCTCCAGCTTTCCCCTTTGGTAACCATAAGTTTGTTTTCTATGTTACCCCAGCAATCTTGTGCCCATGCTACCTTGGCCATTTTCTCTTATGTGCCAGACAGTCACCCTAATAATACTTTATTCTACAAATATGGCAGAGATGAGCAGGTAAGATGGAGGAAACCATTTCTTGTTCATTACTCCTTGTAAAATACTTCTTTTATACCTGTTATGTTTGTGCTGTTAGTCATATGATTCTAAAATAATTGGATATTGCTAAAATCTTAGAATAGAAAAGGGACTCAAACTATATCCTAGTTAACTCACTATCTTGTGCAACTAAAATATTGTTCAGCAATCAGAAAGATAAACTAGGGCTCCAAACAAAGAATTGTTTTGCTTCTTCCTGTTAAAAAGTGCAGAGATGACTGGACTTGGTATCATAGTTAGATTTACAGCTCTGCTCTTGTATTTAAGCTGTGTATTCTCGGGCAAATGACAGCCCCTTGAATCTAACTTCCCTTAGCGAGGTTAAACATGTCTTGCAGAGAATCAAATGAGACCTAACAACAAAACAATAATGATGTCACTTGTGACAGTGATAATAACTAATATTTATTTAGCCCTTCCATGGCTAGATACCGTGTTAAGTGTTTTACACATGTTTTAAATTTTTATTGTTGAAGATTCATACAAGGTTGGTGTTATTTTCATATATGTGAAAGAATTTTAAAAATTCAAAGAGCTATAGTGATGTGAGCCGTTATTATTAGTGTCATATTTCATCTAATCAAAGGACTGTGTTTTTATGATAGGAATCCCCCCAACTGCCATGTGTTTTGAGGTTGATAAACCAGGATTCATTGAGTGAACACATACAATGCTTATTAGAAGCTGTATAAGGAAAAACAGAAGTATAGCATCTTAACTTAGAATAAAGTTGGTATAAAATAAAGTAAATTCATCTATCTTTTTCTTCATGAATAAAGGAGAGGCTTTTAGTGGTCACCAAATACCTATATGATTCCCTATATTTTCCACCCTGGCAATTAGGATAGGAACATGTAATTAATTCTGGCCGATGAAATGACAACAAAATTAATGTGCATCACTTCTGAGTCAAGCAGTTAAGAGTTGGTATGTCTCCCGCATTTTTCTTTTCCCCTGTTGCCATCATCTCAGGTGCCACATGTTCCAGATAGAGGAGGGTACCTCAAATTACATTGGTTTGACTTAGGTTAAGCCCCTGAGGTTTTGGTATTTGTTACCACAGCATAGCCTTGCATATTCTGACTAATACAATGTACTGTGTCTTACTCATAACTGTATCATCCCTAGAATCTAGCAGAATGTAATAAATGAAAGAACTGTTTGGTAAGTATTTGTGCAAGTAATATAGTCCAAGTCCATCACTTTACAGGGGAGGTGTCTGAGGTATGGATAGATTAGATTTAATTGCCTCAAGTACTAAAGGTCAAGTTCTTTCCAATTCTTTCACATCACTGCACTAATAGATGACAGTGTTTGTTTGGCTCACTTGGATAAATAGGCACATTTGCTTGGGCAGCTGGCCCAGGAGTTCAGGCTGCCTCAGGTCCTGCCTCTGCATGCTAGGGCCTAAAGGATCAACTTCTTCACCCATTCATGCCATCTAGTATGAGAACATCTAGCCTAAAATCATGACAGCAGTAGTTTCAAGATTAGAAGCGAAGTGGCATAACATGCTACTTTACCACACTGGTTCTAAAAATCTAATTGAGATGATTCAGAGTCCAGAAAGTGTTCTGCTCCTGATTTAGCTACGTTAATTGAACTGGGCAAATTTTGAGTCCTCAGTCTCATCATCTGTAAAATAAGGGGTTAATCTCTAAGTTCCCTCTAGCACAAAAATTATAATTTTCGTGAACAAGGTAATATACTGTGTATATTGTATATATATTTGAGCTAGTGCAAATTGAAATTACTATTTTATAATCATACGGTAAATCTGATCAATGCAGGCAGCCAAACGAGGTAATTCAATCCCTAAAGTGAATTTTATTCTGTTTGGCTGTCTATATTAATCACATAAATTGCGTGATTAGGTAACCATGGTCCCTATGTGAGAAGTCAGCAATCTGCAGTCAGGTGTAGATTCTGAACTGATTGATCCACATTTCATGTGAATCATACGCACCCAAAACTTATACACGTGAAAGTGGTGGGTATATTAAGCTCATGTATAGAAAAGCCACCCAGTGCTGGGAAAACTTGATTCAGATTCATAATGATAAAGCAAAATGATTTACAACATGTTTAAGTTTAAAAAGTTAATACATTTGGGGGCTTGGCAAAAATTTCTTTACATGAATATGTTTTTTGGTTTATGATTGCAATACTAAATATTTTTCTCTTGACTTAACCATTTCTGAAGTAGCACGTTTTAATAATTAATTTTGTAATCATTTTAAGTGTCTGTTCAGGATTTTTGCTACACATGAGAAGTTTCCATAGGGAAGAATAAAATTATTTTTCCTCTACCATCTTAGATTCCTTGTCTGGGGCCCTGAAATTAGACTGGAAATACAACCCGCAGCAGATTAACAAGAGAAAAACAAGTTTAATAACGGATTGCACATAAACATGGGAGAACTCAGTGATGAATGACTCAAAGGGGTGGTTAGCCCTTGAGCTTACATAGCATCTTAGTGAAGAAAAATAATTTTTGTAGAGAGGTGACAAGACAAAGGAAAAGGACTTTGAGTTTCTAGGGATGGCAAATTTGGGGGAAGGCACATATGGGTAAACTAGTGGTAACTAAAGGCTAGTTTTATCAAGGTTTGTTATGTAGATTCCTCTGGGTGGATAAGGGTCTGGAGTTCTCTCCAGTGGTTAACTTCTATCCTTTGTGGTAGAGAAGAGAGGGGGAACGTCTTTACAAATTTATGTCCCGCTTTTAGGCAAATATGTGAAGGGCAGAGAGTTTTTCTTATGTCTGCTTCTTCTCAATTGTCTTTCGCTAAAAATAATCAGTATGCCAGAGTAGCATATTTTGTGGTGGCATATTCTGTTACCCTTCAGTTCCATGCCAGCTTACAGTTATTTCACCCAGGTCTAAACCCTACATATATCATTTTGTACTCTTTTCTCAAATGCTCTCCATAACTCCATTACAATTGTTACATATGGCAAATAGACCAGGAAACTATCCAGTTTGTAGGATTTAATTAAAATGCTTATTTTGCTTTGAAGGATATTCTAGATGAATAATGTTTCTCTTAATGAAATAAAAGGCGTATCACCAGTGGATTTTATGATCTCTAATTGAAAAATGTGAATTTAGCATGCTTCTTTTCCATCCTGACAAGCATATACCACATGTCATTCTGAACTGTCCTCCCCTTTCTCTTGCCGCTCTCTTTCTCTACAGTAAATGGCATAAGCGTCTCTCACAGATGGAACTGTGCTGGTGCACTGAGAGTTAACCCAGTTAAAACAGCATAACTAAATAATAGAGAAATGTTTGCTGCATATGGAGGGAAAATGACATTTGAGAACTCATTTATTAGATTGATGAACTAAGACAACGAATGCAGTGTTTTCCTGACATGCCTGGCTGGTGGGGCGGGGGGCAGGGAGTGCTCAATTTCAGCATCAGTTGACAGACTCTGCCTTGCCTCATTAAGGCAGACTTAACACTGACTACATCTGGAGAGTCTTGTATCTTTTAAGTTTAGTGTGAGGAATGTAATGTGATTATGAAATTTCTTCCGAATGTTCTTCCTGAATATTCAAATAAATGTGGGCATGAAGTAAGAATTTCTCACCTAGGTCTCATGGAGCTGAGGCACGCTTTATGAAAGTCTATTCCAGTGGTGTACTTACTTTCATCTTTTGTTTCTTCATACAAGGTTTATCTTTGCGACTATGCTATGCCCACCCTACGCTGTGGTCACATTGATTTTTCCCCCACTGCCTGACGAGTGCCTATTCATTCATGACTAAGCCTAAGCTTAATCTGCGATGGTGGCTCCAGTGGTGACGGCAGTGGCAGTGACTGGAGGAGGACTGAAGGGCACCAGTAACACCCTGGTGCCATGAATCGTGATTTATTGCTCATAGTGTTATTTAGCTTTTCACCTGTTCTTGTAGTTCTTCCATTTGGCTTCTTTTAATTTTATCTTTTTTCCTCTGCCTTTATCATCCCAGCTCTTCAGCTAAGTTCATCTATCTTTTCCCCTGAAGATTTAACTGTTCCCTACCCAAGACCTTGTTTATAACCTGGCTGAGCTCTGGTGCCCCACTGATGACCTTGGCTTTGGCATTTCACTTTCCAGGACTGAGATTCTGCTTGGGTTCCTGATAGGTGATACCTGTTCCCTTCAGTTTCATTGAATGAGGTCACCCATGGGCAGACTTCTGTCTAAGTGACCTCCTGCTGCGTGAACTTATGGATTCTTCCCCACCTCTCATTCTGTTGTGTCCCGTATTTCAGGCTGGTGAAGGCCGTGTTGCCTCAAAGGCTTGTTTCATATGCAAATACCTTTGAAAGAGAAGGTAGCCAGAAACTGCTCTTTCCTGCAGTATGGATTTTTTAACAAAAATAGCTCTGGTACACTAATGAGATACCATTGAGTTAGAGATGGAGGCATGAGGTAAATGTAAAGGGTGCATATGAGGGAGCTCAGGGGCCTCCAGGGTGGCTTGGAGTAAAACTTACCCAAAGAGTGTACGATAGATAATGAGGGCAAACCATCCTAATGACATCTATTATTTTGAGATGTATAACTTCTGAGAGAGTCCCAGTATTCAGGATGTCCTCTAGCAGATGTTGAACATATTTTCTGGGTTTCTATGGGCTTCCTGAATATCCTATACATTTGAATCTCAGTATGATTCTTAGGCTGGTGGGGTAACTTTCGTGTGACTTTGTGTTCTTGTATCCTGGAATAAACCTCCATCACTGAAGGCATACCGTGAGTGTGTCTGCCTTGGATTTCCTAGGTGGAAAAGTGCATACTTGTTGGAAACTTCTGACCTTCTCTTGGCAATAAAGTGCTCACCGTTGCCTGAAGCATGCTTGATCTTGTCAAACTCTGTGAACATCGGGCTGCGCGTGTGCCAGGTCCAAGCTTCATCTTCTGTCTTCCTGCCTTTGTTGCACTAAGGAAACAAAGATTATAGTTCTCTGAGGGTCTGAAATAGTGTTTTAAGCTCCCACCTCATGTAACACATAATATACATATTTTTCAATAAATATTGATTGACTGATCTAGAGTCATTGAGGTAGTTGCTCTCCAAAAGTTCTCAAACAAAAGTGAGTTTGCACCCACAAATACTTAGATATGTTTGTGCATGTGTCTGTACGTGTGTGTGTGCACATGCGTATGCTTTTATATACAGAATTTATCTAATCAATTCTATGCACACACACACATATTTCATACTTCTGTCCTAATATACTCGCTGCCGTAGCCAGAAAGTCAAACTCAGCCACCCTATCAGAGTTTTCAGCAAAGGTCAATCAAATTCCTTGTTATTCAAAGCTTCTTGCAGGAGGCTTTTCCACCTCTGGTACATGTAGTGACAGTGTTGCTAAGTGTAGAGGCCACTCCTTGTCCCTCCAAAGGATTTGTTGTGTTTTCTGGTGTCATGGTACCTCAGCTCAGCACTACTCAAGCATTACAAATGTAGCTACAGTTGTAGAGAAGTTTCATTACAATAGTTTTAATAATACTCCCAAGGGTTAAAATTCTTCTGAGGAAATAGTTAAAAAGTAAATATGCTTCTATATATAATCTCAGATGAAAGGTGATACTGGATGTAGTTTTGCTTCAGAGATGTGAAATACTCTTCTTTTGAGGTAGGGAGATTTGGCCTTCAGGAAAGTATATCAAATAATTCCTCCACAGCTGCCTTCAGTTTTTACTGTATCATGATTCTATGTCCATCTGACAAGGAGTTTCTACTCCAGAGAAACAAATGTGCTCCTTTTATATGTCCCAGATAACTGACCCCTAGCTTGCACTGTTTTATTACCACTGGCTGGAATGTCCAAACTCCTTCCTGCTTTACAATCTTCCTTAAGAATTTGTCTCAAAACTCACCTCCTCCTTGTTTTCTTTCTGCATTAAAGTCATGCATATATGATTACTGCAGTCATCCCAGCACACTCTTAAGATATGTGGGAATGCATACCAACTATATGCCTTTGATTGCTTCAGTTTCTGCCATTTGGCTATACTTTGAGGCCTACACAGTGGTATCTCAGTAATTTGAGATTTATGAGTAGGGTGGGGACAGTGGAGTGCTGATGGTTTAGCTCAGTGAAGAGGCTTTGGAGTATTGAGGGTCAGGTGCTCTGTGAGCATCAGGAAAAAGTACCCTTGGAATTCACTTTGGTGGTTCCTGGCAGAAGTGGCAGTGGTAAGCTGGTGCTGTCAAGTGTCTTAGCAAGCCATGATCATCAGTATGGGGGCTGGAGAGAAAGGACAGGAGTGGATAATTGATTGATTGATTGATTGATTTATATTTTTTTTGTTCGAGTATAGTTGCTTTACAATATTGTGTTAGTTTATACTGTACAGCAAAGTGTATCAGCTATACGTATACATATATGCCCTCTTTTTTGGATTTCCTTCTCATTTAGGTCACCACAGAGCATTGAGTAGAGTTCCCTGTGCTATACAGTAGGTTCTCATTAGTTATCTATTTTATACATACTATCATTAGTGTATATATGTCAATCCCAATCTCCCACCTTCCCCTTTGGTATCTATACATTTGTTCTTTACGTCTGTGTCTCTATTTCTGCTTTGTAAATAAGATTGTCTACACCAATTTTTTCAGATTCCACATGTATGTGTTAATATACGGTATTTGTTTTTCTCTTTCTGACTTACTTCACTCTGTATGACAGTCTCTAGATCCATCCATATCTCTACGAATGACCGAATTTCATTCCTTTTTATGGCTGAGTTGTATTCCATTGTATATATGTACCACATTCTTCTTTATCCATTCCTCAGTTGATGGACATTTAGGTTGCTTCCATGTCCTGGCCATTGTAAATAGTGCTGCAATGAACATTGGGGTACATGTATCCTTTTGAATTATGGTTTTCTCAGGGTATATGCCCAGTAGTGGGATTGCTGGGTCATATGGTAGTTCTATTTGTAGTTTTTTAAGGAACCTCCATACTGTTCTCCATAGTATCAATGGCTGTATTACATTCCCACCAACAATGCAAGAGGGTTCCCTTTTCTCCACACCCTCTCCAGCATTTATTGTTTGTAGATCTTTTGGTGATGCCCATTCTGACTGGTGTGAAGTGGCACCTCATTGTAGTTTTGATCAGTATAAAACTCTTAGAGGAAAACAGGAAGAAAACTCGTACATAAATCACAGCAAGATCTTTTTTTGACCCACCTCCTAGAGTAATGGAAATAAAAACAAAAATAGACAAAGGGGACCTAATTAAACTTAAAAGCTTTTGCACAGCAAAGAAAACCATAAATGAGATGAAAACACAACCCTCAGAATGGGAGAAGATATATGCAAACAAAGCAACTGACAAGGGATTAATATCCAAAATAAACAAACAGCTCATGCAGCTCAGTATTAAAAAACAATCCAATCAAAAAATGGGCAGAAGACCTAAATAGACATTTCTCCAAAGAAGACATACAGATGACCAAGAGGCACATGAAAAGATGATCAACATCACTAATTATTAGAGAAATGCAGATCAAAACTACAATGAGGTATCACCTCACACCAGTCAGAATGGCCATCATCAAAAGATCTACAAACAATAAATGCTGGAGAAGGTGTGGAGAAAAGGGAATCCTCTTTCACTGTTGGTGGGAATGTAAATTGATACAGCCACGATGGAGAACAGTATGGAGGTTCCTTAAAAAACTACAAATAGTACTACGATATGACCCAGTAATCCCACTACTGGGCATATACCCAGAGAAAACCATAATTCAAAAAGACACATGCACCCCAATGTTCATTGCAGCACTATTTACAATAGCCAGGACACGGAAGCAACCTAGAAGTAGATGATTTATGAACACACATGAGAGACCTTCACAGAGAATTTCTCTTTTAATTGATGTAGGTAAGGACAAGTGCCAGCAAAACATGGAGGATTAGTTTGAGTGTGAAGGTCACAGTAATCTTCGCAGATCTACTTACTCTCATTTCACCAAAAATGCCACACAGATCATATGGCAACTCTATTTTTAGTTTTTTAAGGAACCTCCATACTGTTCTGTATAGTGGCTGCACCAATTTACATTCCCAGCAACAGTGTAGGTGGGCAGCTTATTTTCCGCACCCTCTCCAGCATTTATTATTTGTAGATTTTTTAATGATGGCCATTCTGACCTATGTGAGATGATACCTCATTGTAGTTTTGATTTCCATTTTTTTAATAATTAGTGATTTTGAGAAGCTTTTCATGTGCCTTTTGGCCATCTGTAAGTCTTCTTTGGAGAAATGTCTATTTAGGTCTTCTGCCCATTTTTTGATTGGGTTTTTTGATTTTTTTTTTTTTTTTTTTTTTGCAGTACGCAGGTCTCTCACTGTTATGGCCTCTCCCGTTGCGGAGCACAGGCTCAGGATGCGCAGGCTCAGCAGTCATGGCTCATGGGCCTAGCCGCTCTGCGGCATGTGGGATCTTCCTGGACCGGAGCACAAACCCAATTCCCCAGCATCGGCAGGCGGACTCTCAACCACTGAGCCACCAGGGAAGCCTGATTTTTTTTTTTTTGATATTAAGCTGTATGAGCTTAATGCAATCCCACTCCTGGACACATGTCCAGAGAAAACTCTAATTTGAGAAGATACATGTACCCCAGTGTTCACAGCAGCACTATTTACAATAGCCAAGACATGGAAGCAACTTAAACGTCCATTGACAGACGAATGGATGATGATGTGGTGTATATATATATATATATATATATATATATATATATATATACAGTGGAATATTACTCAGCCATAAAAAAGAATGAAATAATGCCATTTGCAGCAACATGGATGGACCTAGAGATTAGCATATTAAGTAAGTCATACAGAGAAAAACAAATATCATATGATATCACTTATATGTGGAATCTAAAAAAATGATACAAATGAACTTATTTACAAAACAGAAACAGACTCACAGACATGGAAAACAAATTCATGGTTACCAAAGGGAAATGCGGGGGAGGGATAAATTAGGAGTTTGGGATTAACACATACACACTACTATATATAAAATTGGTAAACAGAAAGGATCTACTGTATAGCAGAGAACTATACTCAATATCTTGTAACACCCTATAATGGAAAAGAATCTGAAAAAGATTATATATGATTATATATGTACATATGTATAATATATATGTATATATATTATATATACATATATATGTATATGTATACATATTATATATATTATATATGTATAGCTGAATCAGTTTGCTGTATACTTGAAAGTAACACAACATTGTAAATTAACTATACTTCAGTAAAAAAGAAAAGTCTTAAAAAAGGAAAAAGGAAAAACTGCCACACAGAAACTGAGGATATTTTAGGAGTACCAACTCGACCCTCTCTTTGCCTGTCATGTTGTCTCACCCTCTTAACCACGCTATGGCTGGCTGTAGAACTGTTCTCTTTCAGGCTGTTTTTACCGATTCATAAATAAGTAGTATCTGCTCTCAGTGCGTCTTTTCCCTTATCTAAAATACCTCCTGGTGTCAAGCGTGGAGAAGGTTCTTTCCGTCTACGTTAGTGCACCAAAACTCTTGGCCTAGCCTTCCTTTCTGGACAGTGGTCTTTTCCATGATACAAACTCTATGGTCTGAGTATGCTTGGCTAAATATGCAAGTGAAATTTAGAAAAAATTATTTCTTTTTCCAAATTGGTTTTCAAGCCTATTTATTACCATACTAATAAATAAGTCAATTATCTGCCCACTCTTTTCATCGGACAATAATATTCAAGGTTTAGCATTGGGGTGGGAGGGTATTAGGAATCACAAGTTAAAGAGGCAATTAAAATACATTAGTGTTGGGGGGAGGGTTAAATTGGGATATTAGGACTGACATATATACACTACTCTATACAGAATAGATAACTAATAAGAACCTACTGAGTAGCACAGTAATCTCTATTCAGTACTTTGTAATGAACTATATGGGAATAGAATCTAAAAAAGAGTGAATATATGTGTATGTATAACTGACTCACTTTGCTGTACAGCAGAAACTAACACAACATTGTAAATCAACTATACTCTAATAAAAAATTAAATTAGGGCTTCCCTGGTGGCGCAGTGGTTGAGAGTCTGCCTGCCGATGCAGGGGACACGGGTTCGTGCCCCGGTCCGGGAAGATCCCACATGCCGCGGAGCGGCTGGGCCCATGAGCCATGGCCACTGAGCCTGCGCGTCTGGAGCCTGTGCTCCACAACGGGAGAGGCCACAACAGTGAGAGGCCCGCGTACTGAAAAAAAAAAAAAATTAAATTGAAATATACATTAGTATAAGATTTGTAAATATTTTCTCAATCTAAATATCATCCTATCACAAAGTGATTTATTTGTTTCCAGTACTTTACTATTTTCAAAGACTTTATTAGCCATCATCTAGATTCAAATACTTTAGAACATTGTCAGATTCACTCAGTTAACAAATATTTGTTGAACACCAATTATATTCCAGGTGCTATTCTAGGCATTTGGGATATATCAGTGAATGAAAACAAAGGTCTATGCCTCATGAAACTAACATTCTGGTGCAGGAGAGGGAGACCAAAAATAAATAAAAACATAAAAATATAGAA
Organism: Stenella coeruleoalba; assembly: GCF_951394435.1. Classification (NCBI taxonomy): domain Eukaryota; kingdom Metazoa; phylum Chordata; class Mammalia; order Artiodactyla; family Delphinidae; genus Stenella; species Stenella coeruleoalba. The sequence continues at coordinate 87,327,245 of NC_137150.1, forward strand.
ATTATATTGTATGTTATGAGGTGTTTAGTGTTACGGGTAAAAAATAGGAGAGAATAAGTGTTATCATGAATGTGGAATGAAAGGAAGATATCATTGAGAAAGTGACATTTTAGCAAATGCTTCAAGGCAGTGAGGGAGATAGTCATATGTACATCTGAAGGAAGAATGTTCCAGGCTGCGAAGACAGCCAGTGCAAAGGCCCTGTGTAGGAGTGTGTCTGATGTGCTCCAGGAATAAGAAGCAGGTAGTGTACCTGCAGAGGGGGGAGCAAGGAGAAGATTAATAGAGATTCTTTAAAACAATTTTCAAGTTCAGAAATAAAGAAATGCTTAAATATTAAAAACAGTCTTTAAGTTGATGAAATAAATGGAAAACAAGTGTATTTATGAAAACATTTTTAGCAAATTAAAAAGAATTTTATCAGCTTGTTTTTGATTTAATGCTAACTAAATGTGCCTTTAAAAAATATTTCCCGTCTTAAAAGACCCAAGTCAAGTTTTTTTAGCCATTTTTTTCTCGATGTGAAGTCTAACATATTCATACTAGTCATATGATCATAAACATGTGGGTGTTCTTGCATGTATGCATGTCCTCTTGATCCATGCGAAATGTGGTCAGGCCATTATGAACACATATGTTGTCTAAAGATATTAGTTTCTTACATAGTGGCTGAGGTTATCTAATTATCTGATTTGTTTGAATGCAAACTGAATAAGTTTCACTGAATAAAGTTCACTTCAGGGATTTTATTACCTAGTGTGCTGTCTGGTTTGATTAGATCAACTCAATAATTACAAAATGGTCACTTCATTTTGGGATCCTTCAATACAGTGTCAGCACTACACATAGCAGAGTAAATTCTTTTGCTAATAAAAGTTGTTAAGTGTTAGAGCTGGAAGGATCTTTACAGATTATTTAAACCTTCTCGTTTTACAGATGAAGAAACTGAGGCTCACAGATACGACAATTCAACCGATGCAGTTAGTTCTAACTCAAAATACTTTCTAGAATCTGAGATATTTTAATTCATTGTTCAATCAATGTGGTAGAGGAGAATGTGCCAGCGTAGAAAAGTCTGGTGTCAGAACACCTGGCTTAGGCCATTGCAAATGCTTTGACATTTCCACTGAAGAAAATCAGGAGCCTTTGAAGGTCTTGAGCAGAGGATCAATACCATGTGAATTACATTGTAAAATGTTCATTCTGGCTGCTGTGTTGAATGGACTGAGGGGGTTAAGGGTAAAAGCAGGAAGATCAGTTAGAGGCTATTGCAGGAATCCAGGGTAGAGAGGCAGTAGCTCAGATCAGGGTGACTGCAGTGGAAGTAGTGAACAGAAGGATATATTTTGAAGGTGGACCCAACAGGACTTTTTGGAAGATTGACTATGAAGTATGAGAGACAGGAGTCAAGGGTGGTATCTTAGCTCAGGATGACATGACAAAATACCATAGACTGGATGGTTTAAACAACAGAAATTTATTTTCTCACAGTTCTGGATGCTAAAAGTTTATGATCAGGGTGTTGGCATGGATGAATTCTGGTGAGAGCTCTCTTCCTGGCTTGCAGACAGCTGCCTTCTTGCTGTGTCCTCATGTGGAGAGAGAGGGAGAGAGAAAGCAAGCAAGGTCTCTGGTGTCTCTTCTTATAAGGGCACTAATCCTGCCATGAGGGCCCTTTCCCATGACCTCATCTAACTTTAATTGCCTCCTACTAAAGGCCCCATCTCCAAATAACATCACATTGGGGGTTAGGGCTTTAACATAAATTTTTGGGAGAAACAATTCAGTCTATAGTGAAAGGACACCAAGGTTTTGTCCTGAAAACCAAAAGGATGGTACCACCATCTAATAAGACAGGGAGGCTGTGGGTGAACATGTTTTGTAGGAGGAGATGAAAATTTTAGTTTTGGGCATGTTGAACTGGAGATGTTTTTAAGACCTCCAAGTAGGAATGTCAGTAGGCAGTTATGTACATGAGTCTGGAGGTTGGAAGAAAGTTCTGGGATTAAGATGTAAATTTGGGAAGTGGTGGCATAGATCTGGAATTTAAAACTGTGAAACAAATGGGATTACTTAGAGACTGCCTTAATTTGCTAGGGCTGCCGTAAGAAAATGCCACTGAATGGGTGGCTTAACCAGCAGATATTTATTGTTTTACAGTTCTAGAGGCTGGAAGCCCAAGATCAAGGTATGATCAGGGTTAGTTCCTTTGAATGTTGTAAGGGAGAATCCATTCCATGCCTCTCTCCTAGCTTTTGGTGTTTGCTGGCAGTCTTTGGTGTTCCTTGTCTTGTAGATCCAGTATCCTGATCTCTGCCTTCATGTTCACATGACATCCTCCCTGTGTGTGTGTCTACGTCCAAATTTTTCCTTTTCATAAGGGCATCCGTCATATTGGATTAGGAGCCCACCCTATTCCATTATGACCTCATCTTAACTAAATTACACCTGTGACAACCCTATTTCCAAATAAGATCACATTCCGAGGTACTGGGGATTGGGACTTCAACATGAATTTTAGAGGGACATGATTCAACCCATAGTAGGGACCAAGCATATATATATATATATATATATATATATATATATATATTTTTTTTTTAAGAAAAGAGGCTCAAGGATTAGGAGAGGAGATTAAAAATGAGTGATCAGTGAGGTAGGGAAAAACAACTAAGAAGATTTTATGCTGAAATCAAGGGAGTTAGTGGGGCTTATATTCACCTATTATGGTTAATTGGTCAACATCAGTTTACATCTACCAGACTATAAGCTCCATGAGAATCAGGATCAACTCTTTTGTAACTCTTTTCAAGCTACAGAAGGTATGTAATAAATAATTAATATGTAATAATTAATTGTAATAATTAGTGTAATAATACACTAATTAGATGTAATAATACACTAATTAGACGTAATAATTAGTGAGAAAATTAATCAATGAATGAATCTTCCACCCTCGTGACTTACAGTTTGTTGCACAGGATGCCTTATTGCTCTAGGGTTCCTAGCTTTATATCCTGTATGAGAGTGTAAGCTCTTTGAGAACAGAGATTGGCCCTTCTGCTCCTCAGTAGGGCTCAGTGTCCAGCACATGCTAGGCACAGAGTAGACTTGCTACAGATACCCACTAACTGATTTCTATTACGCAAATGTATGCTTTTAATACATTAGTTCATAATTTTTTAAAATCTTGATAAATGTATTATTTCTGTCATAAAAGGCATTACTCATAATTTGGAAGAGAGGCTAAAAACACCAATTATAATTCTGATACTGAAAAACAAATTCTTCTAGAATTTTAATCTATTTTTTCCAGTTAAAATATTTTTCTATTCTCAATTTTGTACATAGCTTTCTTTGTCTCTTTTCCTTGTGTGTATTTGCATGTGTCTTGTCTCCTTTAATAGATTCTGAGAATTTTAAGGCCAAGAATCATGTCTTTCATGACTTTTTAAGTCCCTTAGTGACATATGTAGTTCAGTAGCTCTCTCCCACCTCCCCCCCACCACCCCCGCCCCGCTGTTCCCAACTCACATACTTTGGATTTGCAGTAATCATCCAACAATGAATTAACAGCCTGATTCCCACACTCACTTCAGAGAAGATTTCCACTCTCATTCCTAACCTTTGGATGTCCCCATCTTTATAATCCTCTCTTGTGATTACAGCAACAAATCAACACTTTGCTTAAATCAGGTAAAATCCAAGATGACATCTTCAGGGCCTTGTTGATAAATAATGTTCAGAGAGGCACTCTCCTGATTTAGATCACGTAGTGACTCTGTAATGCATCAGAAACACTGGGGCTTTGGTCTTGTTTTTAATCACCTTATTTGGGCCCTGTGATTGAGAGTCAAGTGAGAAATAGAAAAGAGAATTAGGCAGCAAGCCTGCATCACTACTATAACAACTAGCAACAAAAACTCCTTTCATAAGAAGCAACTTGGGAGAATGAAAGGAGGTGGTTGAGGGTAGGAAATAAATATTTTTCTTTTTAATGAATGTTGTTTTATTTAGCAGAATGTGCCCACTGAAAATATTTTGAGGTTTTTGTAACTATAATAATAGATTACAAATTAATGGCTACTTACTTCAAATCCTGGCAAAATAAGTAAAATATCATTGAATGCAGTTGTATAACTAATTGAGCCACACTTTGGATAGAATACCCAACACAGAAATGTCTTTCAATTTGCTATTTGAAGCATCCTTCAAATCCATGGCAACAAGGTTTCACATATTTGCCAAAATTCTCACACTAGACTTTTAGTTCATTGTTGGCAGAGAGAGATAACTATCTTCTTCCAAAAGCAGCTATAAAATTTTCTAGGTGCTTTTCTTAGAAGTCTTTCCTCCATACCACCATGGAAACTAGGGAATGTCTGGCTGTTGGAATTGATTGTTAAACATGACATATACTTGGAAAAAATTTTAATAAGAATTTATAGGAAATAATAATGTAAAATGATGCAATAGGAGAGAGGAAAAAAGGATTATCATCAACCGCAACAAAAAGGAATAGAGTCTCAGTGACCTACTGAATATCAGGAAGTATAATAGACATGAAATTGGAGTCCCAGAGGGAAAGAGTGAACAGGAGACAGAAGAATATTTAAAGAAATAATGGTCAAACTTTCCCCAAATTTGATAAAAACATTAACCTACAGATGTAAGAAACTCAGCAGACCCCAAGCAGGACACATAAAAAGAAAGCCACACCAATGCGCATCACAATCAAACTGCTAAAAACAGAAGGTTTCAAAAACCTTTGAAATCATAAAAAATAGCTGGAGGAGAAAAATGCATACAGGGGAATAATGATAAGAACAACACCCTTAAAGTGCTGAAAAAAAATATTGTCAACTCAGATTCTATAGTCACTGAAAACATCCTTCACAAATGAGGGTAAAATAAAGATTATCTTTTTGATATGGAAAATCTGGCACGGGCTTCCCTGGTGGCGCAGTGGTTGAGAGTCCGCCTGCCGATGCAGGGGACGCAGGTTCGTGCCCCCGTCCAGGAAGATCCCACATGCCGCGGAGCGGCTAGGCCCGTGAGCCATGGCCGCTGAGCCTGCGTGTCCAGAGCCTGTGCTCCGCAATGGGAGAGACCACAGCAGTGAGAGGCCCGTGTACCACAAAAAAAAAAAAAAAAAAAAAAAAAAACTGGCAGAATTTGTTGTCAACAGACCTGTACTACATGAAATACTCAAGGAAGTTCTTCAGGAGGAAAGAAAATAACACCAGATGGAAATTCAGATCTACAGGCAGGAATAATGTGTTTGGGAAATGGTACATCTATCGGTAAGTATAAACAACTATCTATGTTTTTCTTCTTGTGATTTCTTTAGTGGACAACTGATGGCTTAAAACAAAAAAAATTTTTTTTCTTATGACATTTACAATGTAGATACAAGTAAAACTTGTGATGTCAGTAGTATAAAGGATGGGAGTAAATGGAATTATACTGTTCAAACGTTCTTACATTTCATGTGCAGTGATAACAATAGTATTCTAAATACACTATGATAAATAAAGGATACATATCATAATTCCTAAAGAAACAAAACAGTAATTAATTCAAAGAAATAGAGCAAAATAAAAGCCAAAAGAGAAAATAAGATGGAACGCTAAAATTTGAAAAACAAAAGCAAAAGCAACTTTGATTTCACTTATATCTTTTTTCTAACACCTCATATCCAATTGTTCAGGGAATCCTGCTGGCTTTAATGTCAAACTATACTCGGAATCTGACTATTTTTTTGCCACCTCCACTGCTTCCAGCCTGGCCTGAGCCACTCTCCTCTCTCAGAAAAAGCCACCTAACTGGTGTCCCAGATTCTATCCTCCCTGCAATGAGTCATTCTTAACACAGCAGCCAGAGTGATTCCATTAAATACCAAAGTCCTTATAATGGCCTGAAAGGCATGACTCGCTCTGGCCTCAAGATTGTGTCTACCCACACCTCCTATATTTCTCCCCTTTGCTCCCTCTACTCCAGCTACATAGGTCCTTACAGTTCCCACAGCATTCCAGACATGCTGTCATCCAAAGCCTTTGCCCTGGCTGTTCTGTCTAAATACAGTTTCTCCAGGTATTTACAAGGCTAACTCCTTACCTCCTTCCACTTCTTGCTCAAATGTCAACCACTCAACAAGACTTACCTTGATCAACCTATTAAAAATCACAACACAGTCTCAACTATCCTGGTCTCCTAACTCTCCTCTATTGTTTCTTTTTTGTTGTTGTTTCACCTAACACTTCTAATATATCATGTAGTTCATTTGTTATATTTGTTGTTTCTCTTCACTTAATAAGATAAAGTTCCACAAGTATATGCATCTGTTTCCATTAAAATTTTTTTTTTATTTTTTAATACATTTTTTTGGAGTATAATTGCTTCACAATACTGTGTTGTTTCTGTTGCACAACAAAGCGAATCAGCTATATGCATATGCATGTCCCCATATCCCCTCCCTCTTGAGCCTCCCTCCCATTCTCCCTATCCCACCCCTCTAGGTCATCACAAAGCACCGACTGGAAGAAACAATATTGTGAAAATAACTATACTACCCAAAGCAATCTACAGATTCAGTGCAATCTCTATCAAACTACCAAGGCATTCTTCACAGAATTAGAACAAAAAATTGTCAATTCTTACAGAAACACAAAAGACCCCGAACAGCCAAAGCAATCTTGAGAAAGAAAAACGGAGCTAGAGGAATCAGGCTCCCCGACTTCAAACTATACCACAAAGCTACAGTAATCAAGACAGTATGATACTGGCACAAGAACAGAAATATAGATCAATGGTACGAGATAGAATGACCAGAGATAAACCCACATACATATGGATACCTAATTTATGACAAAGGAGGCAAGAACATACAATGGAGAAAAGACAGCCTCTTCAATAAGTGGTGCTGAGAAAACTGGACAGCTACATGTAAAAGAATGAAATTAGAACACTACCTAACACCATACACAAAAATAAACTCAAAATGGATTAAAAACTTAAATTTAAGACCAGATACTATAAAACTCTCAGAGGAAAACATAGGAAGAACCCTTTTTGTCATAATCCATTTGTTTTAATTTATGTATCTCAAGCACATAGAGCAGATGCTCAACATATAATTGTTGATCAAATGAATAAATGAATAAGCAAGAGATAGCTTTCTTATTCGTTGAGAATATATGTATGTATTTTCAGTACATAGTATAGTATCTGTACATAGTTCAATAAAAATTTTTGAAGTGTGTAAGGTGGATGATCTGAGAACAGAACTCATTCTATGAGAGTTGTGTGTTGACCCAATATAGTCACTTTCCCTATTAAATTTCAAATTTAAGTGAGAGAGAAATCTAAAGGTAAGATGGAGAACTAAACTGTTTTTCTTACTAATAAGACATATTGCTGAACATGGCTTCTTACTGTGGGCACTGTTTATTAATAGTGAACCCCACAAATAGATGAACTTACTCCACCTGTCCCAGGTAGTGCTGTACCATACATGGGTGGACCCCATGCCTGGAAACTTACAGAACCAAAGAAGAGAACAGAATATATGCTCTTTTTGTCTGTTTTCTAAAAAGAAAGAAAAAAGTGCTGACCTAAGCATTCCTGGTTTATTCTTCTCAAAATTAGCATTTGAAAAATAATCTCTCCTTCCTTGGGGAAGAAAAAGAAGGGATTATAGAGAGGCCAGGAGTGTTTTATGAATGGGCATCCTCCTTATGGAAGAAAACAAAAGGAGTGAGGGAGACTAATCTTCCTCATGTCTAGACCATAAACCACAGTGAATCATCAGTGTGAGGACGGTAATTGATTCTATCATCTTGGACAAACTCACCTAAGGAAGAGAATACAGAGAGGGCAGAGCCTAGGTCAGAGGCTTGAGAAACCCGCAGTACCTAGATGGAAATTTGATGGACTAGGTTGTGTACTGTCTCTCCTCCCTCGATATGGTGAAACCCTAACCCCTAATGTGATAGTGTTGGTATAAAGGGCCTTTAGGGAGGTAATTAAGGTTAAAAGAGGTCATAAAAGTGGGACCCTAATATGATAGAATGGTATCTTTACAAGAAGAGGAAGAGACATCAGAGCTTTCTCTCCAAAAATGCACAGAGAAGAGGCTATGTGAAGTCACAGCAAGGAGGCAGCTGTCTGCAAGCCAAGAAGAGAGCTCTCACCACAAGTAGAATTTTCTGGCAACTTGGTCTTGGATTTTTAGCCTCCAGAACTGTGAGAAAATAAATTTCTGTTTTCTGTTGTCTAAGTCACCCAGTCTGTGGTATTTTGTTGTGGCAGCCTGTTCTGACTAAGACAGGATGATAGCAAGCTTACCAGCAGAGGTGAGGGGAGCACAGCAGACAAGGATGTTGTCACAGAAACTTAGGGCAAAGAGTATTGTCACAAGGAAGGAGCAGTTGACAGTTTCAAATGTGGCTGAGGGGTCAAGTATTAGGAGGACTATAATGTTCACTAATTCAATGATGTGGATGACTTTGCTGTCCCAGGGACTGATGGAACTGGATGTCAGGGTGGAACTGAGACAACAAACATAGACAGCTGCTTCAAGAATTGGCTCTGAAGAATTTAGATGGGCTGGAGGGAAAGGAAAGGGGAAAGGAAGGAAAACATTGGGGAGATACAATTTATAGAAGGTAAGCAGTCTGACCAGTCTGATCAGAGTCAGGGAAACCTAGTTAAGAGTTAATAGTCACATGGTTTGATAGAATAGGGCCAGATTGACTGTCTTAAAACTCAGATGGAGAGAATTTCATTTGATGTAGAGAGAAATGGATAGACTGAGAAGGTTTTTGACAAGTTAATGTAATGTACAATCATTAACCACTTGTTAACTAGTAACTGCTGTGAATGATACATAAATGAATATGCAAAGCATACATATATGTATATTTTTATACAATTGAGATAGTACTCATTTTTTTGTAACTTGATTTCAAGTTATTTTCTAATGATGACAAGGAATGCACTCAAATTAGCTTAAATAAGGAAGTATATATTGCAAGGATTCATGTGCAGTTAGAAAGGGGATGGACTCCCCCGGAAATAGGAGAACAGTAAACAGTTCTGTAAGCCAAATACTCTGGATTGGTTCATTAAATCCCTCTTTCATTGTACTTCTAGAAAAGAAATTAGAAAGCTAAAAAATTCACTCTATACTTTCTTGCAGCCAAAAAGCTCAAATTCTGGATAAGTGGGTTCCACCAATTAGGTTTACCTGCATGCACTTTTGGAGGCAGAAGTGAAGCAGATGCTATCTTTGGCAGCTCTGTCAAATAGGCAGGTTTTCATACATCAGCTTTCCAGTGTCTGTTCTTCAGCTTCCTCTCTGTTTCTGGGCAGATGGAGTTGGGGCATAATTGCCTTATTTCTTCTGGCAGAGCTTCAGCTGTGACCTCAGAGTCAGTAGCTTCCTAAGTTGGTAGGTTCTGAATCTTGTTGGAAGCCATTCCAGAAAGCTTAGCCTAAACAAGGGATAGGAAAACTTCTGTAAAGCACAGAGAGTAAATATTTTAGGCTTTGTGGACCATACTATCTCTGTTGCAATTACTCGACTCTGCTGTACCTTGAAAATAGCCATACACAATATATAAATAAATTGGTGTGGCTGTGTTCCAATAAAGCTTTATTTATAAAAACAGGTGCCAGGGATGGATTTGTTCTGAAGGCTAGTTTGGTACCCTTTGGCCTAAACCCTTCTCTTTAAAGCTTCCCAATGATTTTGTAGCACCTTATTCACGTTGTTAATAACATTTATGCTAAAATAGTATGTAGAGTGGTTTCTGGTTCTTGCACTGAACTCTGACTAATAGGCTGTGTATCAGTCAGGAAGGGTTAGATTATACTGCAGTAACAACAGTCCCTAAATCTCAGTGACTTAACACGGTAAAAGGATTTCTCATTCACACTAAACATCTAAAGCAGGTCAGCAGGGCATACTCTTCCATGTCTCCTTGCTTAAGGTCCTACCACACCGCCTGCAAAGCCTTGCTGGTCTCCATGACATAAAGAAAGAGGAGAACATGGCTAGTCACACACTGACTCTTAAAATTTCTGCTTAGAAAAGACATATGTCACTTATGTTCCTATTTGGCTAAAATAAGTCGCATGGCTATGCCTAACTTCAAGGACCATGTGAGAGGAAAGAGAAAATCAGAGTATTTTGTAAGAGTTTTAATGACTCCTACAAGTTGAATTTCCAGGGAGTGTAATAAGAGGGAAATTCTGGATTCAACTCAGCCAAAAGGTGTTTGTGGAACATTACACTGTGTTTCGCTATCACTAAGATTTAACTACATTATAGTTGTTTACCTCATTCATTATATTTGTGTGAATAAGAAATAGGAAGCCTTGGTTTAATCAACCAAACAATAATAGCAGTGACTTTTCCCAGCGTTCTGGGTAGTATGAAGTACTTTTAGAAAGTGCGGGGGTTCTTTGATGCCACTTCCTAGATGAGTTGACTGACATGAGTTCATGGCGCTCTCAACAATGCTTCATTTACAGGAGGAAAGCAGTTTGGAGGCTGAGAAAATAGGATTTAATTTCTGCAGAATTCTTTCTGTAGTGCTTCTCTGTCATCATATTTTTAGCATTGACCTGTGAACATAGCAATAATAATACAGTTGATTTGGGACTCTGAAACCAGACTGACTCAGTTTGAATTCTGTCAAGACTCACAGAGAGTCATCAGGTATAATATATTATGTAACCCCATTCACCTCCACTTCTCTTCTACAAAATGGGTTTAATAATAGTTGCTACTTCATAAGTGAACACATGTAAAGCACTTAGAACAGAACCTGATTTATAGTAACAACTGAATGATGTTTCTCCTCCTTCTCTCATCCTCACTCCATGGCAGTATAGTGATGATTACAAGATAAAACATGTATAAAAACATTCTGTTAGCTCTAAAGCACTTCACAAATGTTATTAAGGAACACATTATGAAACCCAGAAAAGCTAATTGATTTGTCCAAGATTAAACTGGTCTCAGAGTCCCAGGAGAACTGGAGTTCTTTCTTCCTTTACTCTGTTCGATCCCCCACAGTATTTCAAATTCTTCCAAATGATTGCTTTGCCAGGCAAGATTTGAGTCTTTTTCTTCTGCTTAGCATTGGAATATTTTTATTTAGCTCACTTTCATATTTTCTCCTCTCTGTGGCCTTTTCCTTTTTGTTATGCTGCATCTCCCAAGAGAAGGGGTTCTTTCTGATAACTCTAAGCTAATTCCCAAGACATGTGTATCCTTCCTTCCCATAGCTTCTGTGGATCGCACACAGCTGGGAGGAGAGGTGGTACAGATTCCTGGGAAGAACTGGTGCTACTGTGGGGAGCCTCTGGGGAAGCCCATTTCAACTCTGAGCTGACCAGCTCTCGTGACTGGGGCCACTGTCCAGAGGAGAGTCCACACAGAACCTCTGCTGTGGTTGAGTGATGCAGCTCACTTTCCAGAAGACTGTCTGAGGGTAGAGCACTTGGAAAGCCATTGCTCTTCAGCAGTGTGACAACATTCCCAGTCCTCATGCCACATCACCACATTTGAGCCTTAGTTTTCCAGTACGAATTTAAAAAATAATAAAGCTACTCCCTACATCTAGACTCTGCCTTCCAAAATTCGTGACTGACTCTATGGCTAGTGCCACAGTTCCCGAGCGCATCTCATAATTAAGTACTTACAGCCTGAAAGAGGTATGTGACATTCATTTCCATCCCACCCAAAATATTTGGGCATAGCAGGAAAGGCAAAAAAAATATTTGTCTAAAAGAAGAGGATGAAATTTGTGGGTGGTTCTGTAATTTCAAGATGTGGTACAAAGGTACTCAGGAGATGAATTGCAAATAAAAGAGCAGAAAAGAATTTCCTGAGTGTCATTTTAAAAGGCTTCATGCTAATAAGAGCCAAATTCATCCTCTGATATTTTCAAGCTTGCTGAGTAAATAACTCATAAATTTCCCGTAACGATTATATGCATGCTACTGGTGTGCCTCAGAGTCTGACCTATTTTGCAGGTTGACATCAGAGTCAGAAGAAGCTGTGCCAGAGTGCCAGCATCCCAGGTAGCTCCTAGGCTCTGCACACACCCCACACATGGAGTGGCTGGGATGGTGTCTGTTTCAGGAGACTAAGATGATAGCCCACCTGAAATCTGCTTAAATGGTACTATTTCTCTTATTTTTCTTCCCTTTAAATTTATTTTATATCTTTTGTTTTCCTCTAGCCAAGTGAAGAGAAAGACAATGTGTATCATATAATATTTTTGAATATTATCACCTCTCACAAAATATCTTGAAGGTGGGGTATAGAAAAACTTTCATTTAAGGTTTTTTTAATTTAATTTAATTTTTATTTTATTTTATTTTTTTAACATCTTTATTGGAGTATAATTGCTTTACAATGGTGTGTGAGTTTCTGCTTTATAACAAAGTGAATCAGTTATACATATACATAGATCCACATATCTCTTCCCTCTTGCATCTCCCTCCCTCCCACCCTCTCTATCCCACCCCTCTAGGTGGTCACAAACCACCTAGCTGATCTCCCTGTCAAGGGCTTGAAGTGTAAGAAGTGGCAGGCAGATAATAAATAAGCAGGACTTTAAGAGTGTAAGTGTTGTCACAGGGTGAGCTTTCATATTCAAACAATGTTTTTCATCTACTGAGTGGGTGATCATGCAGTGCTAGCTGTGAGCAATACGTGGACATGAGGAGATGGGGGACGTGGAGCTACTGAACAACAGTCATAATAATGCCAACCTCAGTGATAATACTCCAAGTGTACCGGGTTTTGTTTTTTTGGTGGGAGATTTTACATATTTTGAATATGTACAGTTTTAACTGTGACATTTCCTCAAGGTAGCATTTCACGTGAAGCTCATTAAATGCTTTCTCATAGTAGCAATGTGATGAATGTGGTTACAGTTCTCAGTCCTACTTTCTACATAGATAATAGAACACTGATATTAAACCATAATAAAGAAGGTGATGAAACTAAAACCACCATTGAATAGTTGTATGACCAAGGCCATGGAAAACAATAGCTTCACAGATGGAAGGTCAAATTATTTTCAACTAAATGCTTCAGTGCAAAGTAGAAGTCTGAAATGAACAGGCCATAATATGTTTTTAGAGAATGCTTGTTTTTTATTTTCAATTTCACAGACACAGTGTCCTGTTTTTAAGGTAGCCAAGCTGGCAGTGCAAGCTTTTGGAAAGCATAAACTGCTTTAGTCCTCTGCTGGGGTGCTTCCTGGTCATTAGGGCAAGATTATATTTTCTTTGTTTATTTTCTGGAATCTCTTTTTTTTTTTTTTTAATTTTCTGGAATCTCTTGTTTAATATTTTTGGCCATGTTATTTAGAAAAGAAATTTTTTTCCTCCTTTGAAGCTGTAATGGAAATGATGGTTCCTTTGTCTTTTTAAAACATCCAACGTAGGGTCTTCAATTGTGCACGAATGGGGCGGTAAGTGGGAAGGGTGGCCCTGCAAGGTACTTCACAAAGAGGAAAAGCCCAGCTTTGGAGTGACTCAGTTTGTCTAGTCTCTGTAACTTCCATTTATCTAATCTTTGAACTGCCTCAGAGGAAGTCCTGTTATCTTTTTTTAGTCTCAAATCCTCTTTGTATCTAAATTCTACTTTTCTCTCCTATTTGGCCCCTTAACCTTGAATCATGGAGATCTTACTTCAGATTCCTGCCTCCATACCCCTTCATTTCTGCTCTCATCATCACCATGCTTTCTGACCATCTTTACTCTTATTTTGGAATTAAATCTGTGGACAAAGTTCCTAAATTGAAAATGACTTCTGCTTAGGAAGGCCTTTCAGAATTTAACAATAAGTGGCATTAGCATGGGCATTACAGTGATTCCTTCTTTCCCAGTGACTCTTCAGTTTTTAAATTATTATTTCCCCTTTACGATAAAACTCAAGTTGAGAGAATTTGAGTAACTTATTAAAGGTGAGTCAGTTTGTAAGTGGACAAGACTGAATTTAAATCCATGGTATATGATTGCAGATTCTGTGCTTTTCCCACAAATCTACTAGCCTCTAAAGGATGTGGAAGATACCAGTACTTGAAATATAACTCATAAAATTATGCAAAATGACCTACATTCTCTTTTATCCAGCTATTGCTTTCCAAATATTCTTACCCCCAAACACTGGGTACTTTCTCTAATGCTCTTAGGTCCAGCCACAGACCTCATGATCCACAATGCATTATTTCTGAGGATTCACCAGAATTCGCCTAAAGACCAACTGGGAACTTCAAAAAATAAAGATGCCTGGGTCCCGCCCCAGTGCATTCAGAATCTCTGAGTTTTGCAGTTTTTGAAAAGCTTCCCTGAAAAGCTTCTTTTTTGTACTTCCCTACAAAGTAAATGTGATTATCATGGCTGCAGAATATTCAGGTAGCAATATCAATGTCCTGTCATCCACAAGCCTATAGAAGTTATTCCTGTTTCTGTCATCTGCAAATCTTGAAGTCTCCCAACACTATCATCTTCAAAATACTTTAACATTCACAACTTTTGGAACCCTAAACTATCTTCAAAAGATCAGTATTATAAATTCTTCACAAATGTATCCCCATTTCCGAGGCTTAAGGAAACCTCGGGAGGAGCCATTGGGCCTCACCACCTGACACCCCTGGAAGTCCAGTGCCAGGCTCCATCACAGGATCAGCCTTCAGTTCTTGCCTGTTTGAAACTCATTCCCCAGGCACTTAAATACCAACAATGGAGGCCTTTAGGTCTCACTTCCATCCTTCCTCCATCAGTGTTTCTGAAGAACCCAGGACCCAGCACTAGAATGCATCAGTGACTAATTGGAAGGTCTCTCACTTGTAATCCTTCCATTCTGCTATTTATCTTGTTCTTTTTCCTTATTTCTTATTTCAACATTCAATATTTTTTAAGTGTCTCTGTCGGCTAGGCTCTGGCTATACAGTGATGATCCCAACCAACATGGCCTGTTTTCTTAAGGAGATTGCAATTACTACCTGTAAGTAATTCATTTTCAGTGTATGCTCCAGCTCTAGTTATCAAAGCTGACTTTGCTGTTAATTTTTTTTTGCCAGAGTTATCCTTTATAAAAATATGTGACAAGGGCTTCCCTGGTGGCGCAGTGGTTGAGAGTCCGCCTGCCGATGCAGGGGACACGGGTTCGTGCCCCGGTCCGGGAAGATCCCACATGCTGCGGAGCGGCTGTGCCCGTGAGCCATGGCTGCTGAGCCTGCGCGTCCGGCTCCGCAACGGGAGAGGCCACAACAGTGAGAGGCCCGCGTACCGCAAAAAAAAAAAAAAAAAAAAAAAAAATGTGACAAGTAAGGGGTCCCATACTTTTCTTCTTCCTATAATACAAATATGATTTTCCCTTGACATATTCACAAGAAATGGTTCTGTTGTTAGGAAGAATCTTCCCTGCAGGTAACAACCTGTGCGCCAGCAAAGCAAATAATGGTTATTAAAAAAAATAGTTTTGAAAACTTACCAACAGAATAATTAGACATAGTAAAAAGTTAAACATTGTTTAGTTTAATGAACTTAAATCCACATGGTTAATGGCTAATATATCTCAAGGGAAGTGCTGTTAGAACTCTTGGTATGTCTTTATTCTTCATTCACCAGGGCTGTCTTGCATCACAGGGTGCTTAGTAATCCTGGCTCTGCCCAATAAAAACCTGTAGTGCTTTCTAGTCATTGTGAAAACAAAAACTTCCTCTCATGATTCCAAATATCCTAAGGAATAAAGAACCATGCTTGATCGAGAATCACTCAATTAATCTATTAAATATTATAAATAAAAAATTTTAATTAGAGATGCTGGCCATCCAGTAGAAGAAGTTTGGCAAAGAGGTGAATACAGCTCTGTTACATTGAGCTAGATATTATAATAATATTTTTTAAGCAATTTTGTTGTAACTATGATGTGAATCATGGCCACTAGACATGTATGTAGTTCAATGTGCACAGTCTTTTTAAAATTTAATTTAATTAATTTATTTATTTGGTTGCACCAGGTCTTAGTTGCAGCACGTGTGCTCCTTAGTTGCGGCTGGTGGTCTCATTAGTTGCAGCTCACGGACTCCTTAGTTGACGCTTGCTGGCTCCTTAGTTGTGGCATGTGAACTCTTAATTGCAGCATGAATGTGAGATCTAGTTCTCTGACCAGGGATCGAACCCATGCCCCCTGAATTGGGAGCTCGGAGTCTTAACCACTGCACCACCAGGGAAATCCCTGATAGTAGTATTTAAAAGAGAGGTTACACACCATGTTCATAGCAGCATTATTCACAACAGCCAAGAAATAGAAGCAAGTCAAATATCCATTGATGGATGAAAGATTAGACAAAATGTGGTAAGTGCATACAATAGAATACTACTCAGTCTAAAATGGAAAGAAATTCTGATATGTGCTACAACATGAATAACATGGTGAATCTTTAGGACATGATACTAAGTAAGCCAGTCACAAAAAGACAAATACTGTTTAATTCACATATATGAGGTGTCTAAAATGCTCCAATTCATAGAAACAAAAAGTAGAATGATGATTACCAAGAGTTGGGGGTGGGGTGGAACAGGGAGTTGTTCAATGGGTATGAAATTTCAGATTTGCAAGATGAAAAAGTTCTAGTGATATATTTCACAGCATTGTGGATATACTTAACATTATTGAACTGTGCACTTAAAAATGGTTGATACTATTCAGAAAAACAAAACTGAAACAAAGCAAAAAAAAAGGCAAGAAAGGAGATTATTAGGCAAAGCTGTATACAGTCTCACGATCTTTCTCTAAATAAATCTGAGTGTGTGTGTCTGTTATGTGTGGCCAATACATGTAAATACTGTTTTTATATTTCATTTTATTCTGATTATAATACATGTATTGCTAATTGTATAATATACCAAGGCAGGTTGCGTTTTAAAGTAGAATCTTGCTTCCTTGTGTGTATTTCCTCTTTCCTCTTCTCTCCCACTTGTACCTCAAGGCCATATTCTCTGCTCCAACCATCATGAAAGTAGAAGCAAAGATTCAAAGGAACTATAGACTCAAGTGCTTATAAA
Organism: Stenella coeruleoalba; assembly: GCF_951394435.1. Taxonomy (NCBI): domain Eukaryota; kingdom Metazoa; phylum Chordata; class Mammalia; order Artiodactyla; family Delphinidae; genus Stenella; species Stenella coeruleoalba. The sequence continues at coordinate 87,344,345 of NC_137150.1, forward strand.
TATGCCTGCAGGGATTTTTACAGATGTTATATAAGGTCAGTTGTAGATACTATACGAGGCCTGTGCCTAGAGTAGTAGGGTATGGTTAATACTGATTGGCATGGGAAGCAAGAACTGTTTGACCAAGTAGGGTTTTATCTCAAAAATACAAGTTGGAGTCAACATTTGAAAATCAATCAGTGTAATCCACCTAATTATCTAAATAAAAAAGAAAAACTATATGATCTTTCAATAGATGCAGAAAAACCCTTTAAAAAAATTCACCATCCACTCATGATGAAGAGACTCTCAACAACCTAGGTATAAAAAAGAAATTTCTCAACCTGATAAAGGGTATCCTGAAAAACTTACAGCTAACATTATATTTAATGATGAAAGACTGAATCCTTTTCCCCTAGATTAGGAATAAGAATAGTTTTTGGCCTTTTGCATTAAAGCCAAACCTTGCAGCTGTCCCCTTGGCCTGGGGTCTCCAGCAGTGGCTGCCCCCCGCCTGTTGGCCCTGGACTTGTCAGGAGTGTGATGGGCTCCACTTTGGGGCTACACGGGGCTGTCTTCGATGCACTTTGAGGGGTGTTGGGGAGGGGCCGCCCCTGCACACACTTAACCTGACTGTTTGAGGACCTGGGTGGACATTTGTACCATGTTTGCCAAGCTCAGGTGTCTCACGTCTGGGCTGAACCAGGTGAGGAGTAAAATGAAAGGTTTGGGATTTTTCCAAAAAAAAAAAAAAAAAAAAAAGGAATAAGAATAGTTTGTCCACTCTTATTTCCTCTATTTAACATTTTACTATATGTCATAGCCATTTCAATCAGTCAGGAAGAAGAATTAAAAAATATAGAGATTGTAAAGAAAGAAGAAAAGCCGTCTTTATCCACAGAACATATTATCATCTATGTAGAAAATCCTAAGAAACCTACAAGTAAAGTACTTTAATAGATAATTTTAGCAATGTTGCAGGATATATTATCTATATACATTAGCAAAGAAAAATCAGAAAATGCAATTACATTAACATAAAATATGGAATTCTAAGTTATAAATTTGATAAAGCAGCTTTCCATGACCTATACACTGAAAGCTACAAAATATTGCTGAGAGAAATAAATTAAGATCTAATAAATGGACAGAACACTGTGCTCAGAGATTGGAAGATTCAACATTAAGATGACAGTTCTCCCCAGTTGACAGTCTTCATCTGTCCATCAAAATTCTAACAGGCTTTTTTTTTTTTTGTAAGAACTGACAAGCTATTTTTCAAATTTATATGGAAATGTGAAAGATACACTGTAGACAAAACAATTTTAAAGAAGAACAATGTTGGAGGACTTACACCGTGTGATTTCAAGATTTATTATTGGTCTTCAGCAAACACAATGTGGTATTAACAGAAAGATAGATGTATAAATCAATAGACTAGAATAGAGTCCAGAAATACACACATATAAGTGCACTGATTTTTGACAAAGGGCTTGAAGGAACTCAGTGGGAAAGAATCATCTTTCAACGTATAGTGCTGAAATAACTGGATATCCACATGCAAAAAAGTGGACTTAACTCTTACCTCACACCATAAACAAAAATTAGCTCCAGAGGGATAAAAGATGCAAATCTAAGAGTTAAAACTTTAAAACTTTTAGAAAAAAATGATAAAAAGAAAATCTTAGTGCCCTTAGACAAAGTTTCTTATATAGTACTCCAAAAGGCATGATGTATAAAAGAGAAAAGAAGATGAATTAGACTTCATCAAAACTAAAAACATTTGTTCTTTATTGTGAATCACTATATTGTACACCTGTACAATCCAAAAATGGGCAGAAGACCTAAACAGCCATTTCTCCAAAGAAGCTATACAGATTGCCAACAAACAAATGAAAGGATACTCAACATCACTAATCGTTAGAGAAATGCAAATCAAAACTACAATGAGGGATCACCTCACACCAGTCAGAATGGCCATCATCAAAAAATCTACAAACAATAAATGCTGGAAAAGGTGCGGAGAAAAGGGAATCCTCTTGCACTATTGATGGGAATGTAAATTGATACAGCCACTATGGAGAACAGTATGGAGGTTCCTTAAAAAACTACAAATAGAACTACCATATGACCCAGCAATCCCACTACTGGGCATATACTCTGAGAAAACCATAATTCAAAAAGAGTCATGTACCACAATGTTCATTGCAGTACTATTTACGATAGCCAGGACATGGAAGCAACCTAAGTGTCCGTCGACTGATGAATGGATAAAGAAGATGTGGCACATATATACAATGGAATATTACTCAGCCATAAAAAGAAACGAAACTGAGTTATTTGTAATGAGGTGGAGGGACCTAGAGTCTGTCATACAGAGTGAAGTAAGTCAGAAAGAGAAAAACAAATACCGTATGCTAACACATATATAGAGAATGTAAAAAAAAAAAAAAGATTCTGATGAACCTAGGGGCAGGTCAGGAATAAAGACACAGACGTAGAGAATGGACTTGTGGACACGGGGAGGGGAAGGGTAAGCTGTGACAAAGTAAGAGAGTAACATTGACATATATACACTACCAAATGTAAAATAGATAGCTAGTGGGAAGCAGCTGCATGGCACAGGGAAATCAGCTCCGTGCTTTGCAACCACTTAGAGGGGTGGGATAAGGAGGGCACGTGGGATACACAAGAGGGAGGGGATATGGGGATATACGTATGCATGTAGCTGATTCACTTTGTTATACAGCAGAAACTAACACAACACTGTAAAGCAATTATACTCCCATAAAGACGTTTAAAAAAAAGTTAACTATACAAACAGCATAGAGTCCAGTCATTATATTCTTACGTAGGTTCCCAAGAGAATGAAGCACATTTACAAAGTCTTGTACATGGGTGTTCATGCCAACGTTATTCATAATAGCCAAAAAGTGGAAACTACCCCAATGTCCATAAACGGATGAATAGATAAATAAGATGTGGTATAATCATAGAATGAAATATTCTTCGTCAATAAACCGGAATGAAGTACTAATACATGCTACAACATGAAAGAAACTTGAAAATTTTATGCTAAGTGAAGGAAGCCAGTTACAAAAAACCCCACATCTTGTGTAATTCCATTTGTATAAAATGTCCAGAAAAGGCAAATCTATAGAGATGAAAAAGTACATTAGTGGTTTTCTAGGGCTGGGGATGATGAGATGGGGGAATGGAGAATGAGAAATGATTTAATGGGCATGTTTTTAAAAAGCGTGATGAAAATGTTAAAAAAAATTACACTAGGGTCATTGTTGCATGACTTGTGAGTAAACTAAAAACTTTGAGTATACTAAAAAATTTGAATAGTACATTTAAAATAGGTGAATTGTATGGTATATAAATTATATATCAATAAAGCTCTTTTAAAAAGTTAAATATACATTGATCCCATGACCCATTCTATCCTATATATTTATCCAAGAGAATGAAAACGTATTTCGAAACAAAGACTTGTATATGAATGATCATAGCAGCATTATTCATGGTAGCCCAAACCTGGAAATAACCCAAATGTCCAACAAAAGATGAATGGATAAACAAGACATGGTATATTCATACAATATACTACTTCTCAGAAACAGTAAGAAGCTGTTACTAACAACAATAATAGCTGTTATTACAACAGCTGTTACCTACAACAATGCAGATGAAAATCAAAATAACAACAATAGCAGCTGTTACCTACAACAATACAGATGAAAATCAAAATAATTTTTATGAGCATAAACTAGTCAAATAGAAGATATACTGAATGATTCCATTTATATAAAATTATAGAAAATGCAATCTAGCCAATAGTGACAGAAAACATCAGTTATTCCTGGGTACATATGTGAGAGGGAGGATGGATTACAAAAGGACATGAGGAAACTTTTGGAGGTGATGGAAACCTTCATTATCTAGATTATCGTGATAGTTTTACAGTGTCTACATATGTCAAAACTCATCAAATGTATACTTTAAGTATGTGTGTTATGCTAAGTATAAATTCTACTTCATAAAGGTAAATGTATATATGTGTATATATATATACATTTAAATATAAAGGTAAAAAACAATATCCTGTTGATTTGTTGATTAGTTCAATAAATAATTAGAAGTTATTTGACAAAATCTGATATCCATTCCTGATTTTTAAAAAATAAGAATAAATAGAAAAATTCCCCATTATAATAATTATTGCAGCAGGCACTGTTTATGTTTATCAGATTGTTTTGTTTTCATCTTAGGCCCAAAGGAGGACTACATCTCCCATCCTTTTGCTGGGTGGAGCTATATGATTAGTCTTAACCAGTGGAATGTGCACAGAAGTGATGTGAGCTATTTTTAGGCCTGGAACCAACTGTTTGCCCATGAGTTCCTATCTTCCCTCAACTCTTGGACAAATGCCGAAGATTCATTTGATGAATCCAAGGCAGAGCCACAAGATGTATGGAACCTAGGTCTCTGAATCCCTTTATGGAAAGCTGATCTCCATCCTGGAATGTACTGTAATATGAAAAAGAAATAAGCTTTCATCCTGATAACTCACTGAGAATTTGGAATTTCTTGTTACAGAAGTTAGCCTTCCCTGATTGATACAGATATCAGAAAGTCAATGTATAGTAATAAGCTTAGCATAAAATATATATTATTAGTAGTATATTATTATTTAGCATTAATTTTAGAACAGTTTACAATGTTATGAGGAATGTAAGGGAAGTCTAAAGTAAATGAAAATGTACGCAATATTCTTTGATAGCACAACCCAAATTACAAGGTGTAAATTTTCATAAATTAATCTATAAATTTTTATTAAAAGCTAAGTTCATTTGGAAAAGTAAGTCTGTCCCAATATCCATGAAATTTTTAAAAAGAAAAGTGGGTAGAGGTTGACAGGACTCAGTTCTATCAAATATTGAAACTTCTATGAAGCTATGTGGAAAATATGATATAAGAGAAGAAATATATATCCAGAAAATTAATGAACATAAATTCAAAAAATTCATATTGAAACTTAACAAGTTACAATAATAGAAATAATCTAATACTAGGAAGAAAATTATATCCAGACAAATCAATAGATATAAAGTCCATGAAAAGGATTTGCTTTTAATGATACATGATGGTTGGTGAAGTCAGTGATGGGAAAAGGGGATCAATAGAGTTAAAAAGCTTCATAATTATTTGAAAAAATATATGGAATTTCTATTTTACTCTTTGCAACAAAATAGTTTAAATTAGCAACAATTTAAAAATTAAACTGTGAGGTTTTACGAGAGGTAAAAAAAGTGTGTGTTTGAGAAGGACTTGCAAAGAAGACCGCAAAACCCTAAAACTGTAAATGGAAAATATTAAAAAATTTGAAAATATTGCATAAATATTTAAAACTTCTATATGTCATAAATAACTCAGAGTTAAAAGACAAAACTGTGAAAAATGTTGCAAAAATATGACATAAATGTTTTACGCACAATTAACTCATACATATTAAAAAAGAAAATGGTCAAATATATGAGTGGTTAATTGAGAGAAAATAAAAATAAATGGCTGGTAAAATACAAAATATGTGAAGTCTTGCTCATAATCAAATAAGTGAAAACCAAAACAAAAGATACTTTTTCTCTCAGATTGGTAAAGGTTAATTTTCTTATGCTGAGGAAAGTGTGGTAAAACGTAGGCTTTCCTACACTACCGGGAGTAGTGTTAATTTTGCAAAGTTTTAGATGGGAATTTGCAAATCTTTATTTTAGAATATTCATACCCTATAGTCCAGAAAACCTATTCTAGGAAGTTGGTCGAAAAAGAAAATATCACAAAATTATTCTGTGTTGTAAGCATAAGAATGCTTATTGCAACAATATTTTTAATAGCAAAATGCTACCTACAACCTGAATGTCATTTAATATAGTCTCCATTAATCAATTCATTACATTTATCCAATGGAATATTGTACACCTACTATAAAAGGATTAGTTTAAATATAATATTATGAAAAATTAAGAATGAAAACATGGACTTCCACTTTGAGCCGTAATGAAGTGATAGGGAACATATGGTCCCTCCATTCCTTCAACAGTTGGAAAACTGGACAAAGTATATGAAACAATGGTTTTCAGACCACAGTTGGACCATAGATCCTACATAATTTTGATTCCTGAGAGAAGAGAAATAAATGAGGTAGATGAACCCTGAGTTCTTGTTTTCTGTTGGAGGTAATTTTCAGCTTGCAACACTTGGAGATTTTACTGAGTTCAGGAGGCAGATTGTAGTTTGATAAGGTCAAGGTGGTTAGAATTTATTGTCAGGGTCCCCATTAAGTTTGGTTGAGTACAAACCTGTACATGCACAGGAAGAAGATTACCCAAGGCTGGGGAAAGAACATCTGGAAGGCAGTAGGCTTAACAATTCTTGGAGTTCACATGGGGCTGAGTAGAGTTTGTGATTTCAGCAGCAAAGTGGAAAGATCTCTTAACATGCAGGGGATTTGGTAGATCCTCAGGAGGCATTGCTTTATACTTTGGCTGAAATATCCTAGACTATGAGCTACTCTGGACCTGACCTAACCTTAGAAACAAGCCTCAAAGTGGGTACAAATGACTCTAAATAAGTTAACAATATGCAACAATAAAATCAAACACTATAGAAATATAACAACATCCAGGAAAATGTAACATTAACTTTCAAAATGTATATTGTCCAATGAAAAATTACCAGACATGCAAAGAAGCAGGAAAATATGACTTATAATGAGAAAAATCAAGCAACAGATTCAGAAATAACACAGAAGATGGAATTAGGAGACAAGGGCATCAAAACAGGGATTATAAGTACCCTCCACATGTTCAAGAACGTAGAAGAAAGTTGTAACATGATGAGGGGAGAAATGGAAAGTTTTAAAAAAGACCACAATAGAACTTCTACAGATAAAAAATACAGTATTTGAAATGAAAAAAATAGTTTAGATGGTGTACTAGTTTGTTAGGGCTGCCATAACAAAGTGGCTTAAACAAGAGAAATTTATTTAGAAGAGGTAAGAAGTCCAAGATCAGGTATTGGTAAGGTTGGTTTCATTTTGAGGCCTCTCTCTCTTTGCCTTACAGATAGCAAACTTCTTCTGGTATCTTCACATAGTCTTTCCTCTGTGTCCTAATTTATCTTAAAAGAACACCAGTCGTATTGGTTTAGGGCCTACCTCAATGACCACATTTAACTTTTATTTCCTCTTTAAAGACCCTTTCTCCTAATACAGTTGCATTCTGAGGTACTAGGGGTTAGGACTTCAATATATAATTTTCAGTGGAGCACAAGTCAGTACATTACAGATGGGATTAACAAGATATCAGACACTGTGGAAGAAAAGATCAATGAATTTGAAGACATACCAATGGAAACTATTTAAAATGAAACACAAAGAGGAAAATGATCGAACAAAATGAACACAGAATAGGTGAGCAGTAGGATGAGATAAAGCAGTTTAACTTATGTGCAGTTGGGTGGGGACATAGAAAAATATCTGAAGAAATAATGGTTAAAAATGTTTGAAATTTGGTGAAAACTATAAACCCACAGATTAAAAATACTCAGTGAATCCGAGTAGGAGAAAAGCCACACCAAACATTATAATCAAATTGCTGAAAACAAATAACATAGAGAAAATTTTGAAAGCGACAGAGGAAAAGATTCAATACATTCAGATGAACAAACTACAAATGATTTCTTGTCAGAAATTTGTAAGACAGAAGACAAGGTAGTGATATAATTAAAATTCTGAGTGAAAAAAAATCTGTTAACACGGAATTCTGTACCTGACAAAAGTATCTTTCAAAAATGAAGGAAGAGGAAATACTTTTTTAGACAAATAAAAGCTGAGAGAATTAATTATCAGCAAACTTGCACCACCATTAACTTCAGGTTAAATAAAATTATACCAGATGGAAACTTGGGTTGATGTATTAGAATGAAGAATACTGAATGTATATGGGCACATATAAAAGACATTTTTCTCATTTTTAATTTCTTTGACAGATAGTTGATTATTTAAAATGAAAATAATAAAACTCTATAACATAAGAAGAAATGTATGACAAGAGTAAAAAGGACAGGATGAGAGAAATATACTTGATGTGGCCTAATAATATTTGGTGTAGACTATGAAAAATTAAAGCTATATACTAGAACCACTAGAAACATAAAACAAAGAAGTATATTAATAAGCCAAATGGTAGAGATAAAAAAATTAAAGTGTATATTTCTTTTGAAGAAATACTATTTTGAGAGTTTCTGAAGATATTAACTGTGATTATATTTTGAACAATAAACTCTGGGTGGAGAAAGAAATATTTTTTGCACTTCATTATATACTTTTTTTTGGTAGTATTTGAATATTCTTCAATAGTGAATTTATTAGTTTTAAATTTATTTATTTATTTATTTATTTATTTATGGTAGTCATTAGCTAGACTTATGAGCCATTTTGTTTTCTTTATGCTTTTCTGACTTAAAAACTAATAATTGTCATTGTTAAAGAAATACACATTAAAATAATTATCCGCATCCTACATTTTGACATAATAGTATAATGAAGGCATAATTATAATCCTACTTCAAATGTTAAAATTCTATTCAATTATGAATAAATTTACTTGAATAAATCTTCACTCTATATGCATATGTTGATCTTCTACACATTTCTTTTTTTTAATTAAATATCCAAAGGAAAATAAGGTAAAAGATCACATGTGTAATTTAACTGGATAACAAAATATTATTTGTTGATAAAACACAATAAAATTAAGTTTGAATTAAACAAAGTCTACTGAATTACATATGATATATTCACTTACAATTTTGAAGCCACTACTTCCTGGGAAAGCACATGTTTTGAGATGACCACCATGAAGTTTTCCAAGAAATGTGTAATAAATAAGAACCTCTTTTATTCCAGCTTTCATTAGGTAAGGGAAATGCCACAGTGGGGATTCTAGAATCTAAGTGCCACTCTAATGGAAAGAATATTGTTTTGGGCATATTTCCTGCCTTGATACCACATCTAATTTTGATAAATGCTTATTGTACAAGACCTAAATATATAATACAAAGAAACAGTACCTGATTTGATATAATACCTTACAATAACCAAGTTTTTATAATGGTCTTATCAGATCGTATGGTTGCAAATGGAAATAAGTATGTGAAATGCTATTTTAATAGACCAAAGAAAGTATAGGAACTTCCCTGGTGGCGCAGTGGTTGAGAGTCTGCCTGCCAGTGCAGGGGACACGAGTTCGAGCCCTGGTCCGGGAAGATCCTACATGCTGCGGAGTAACTAAGCCCGTGCGCCACAACTACTGAGCCTGCACTCTAGAGCCAGCGAGCCACAACTACTGAGTCCCTGTGCCACAACTACTGAAGCCTGCGTACCCTAGAGCCCATGCTCTAGGGCTCTAGAGCACAAAGAGAAGCCACAACGATGAGAAGCCCGTGCACTGCAACGAAGAGTAGCCCACTCTCACCACAACTAGAGACAAAGCCCATGCGCAGCAATGAAGACCCAACGCAGCCAAAAATAAATAAATAAATTTATATAAAAAAAGACCAAAGTATAAATGCTACATCATTATAAGTAGAATTATAAAGAACATAGCGACCTTAATTTTTACCTTTGCACAGAAAATAAAGATACATTTTTGTCATTCTTTAGTTTACCCCTTCTTCATGAGAGTGCTTGGAGACGTATGAATGTTACAATGGACAAGTGATGTGTAGGTCTGTTTCTGGATCTCCTTCCCCAATAAAGTCCTGAGGGGAGAAAGTTGAAAAGAACAGAGTGTAGAGTAAGTACTGAGCTGACTGATTTTCCTGAGTACAGAACCTCTTCTAACAGGAATTTCATATTGTGATCTAAAATGCTTCCTCCTGAAACATAAGAGAAGCTTGTAAGTTGAGGAGGTGGGGAGAATAGGGCTGAAGGGACCAGAACAAATCTTTTTATGTCTTCTGCAAATATATCTTCCAAGTGTAATATGTTCTATTTGCCCATTCATTTATTAATTTAATTATAAGACATTAATGAAATATTTAAAGTAATGAAGGACTTCGTACATTAGGAAGTCTGAACTTCATTTCACAGGCAATAGGTAGCCACCAGTATGTTTTAAGAAGAAGAACTACATGGTCAAATTTGTTTTCTGGAAAGATTCCCCTGATAGCAGAGTGGAGGTTTGATTGTGAAAAGGTCACTTTAAACAAAGAGACATGTAATAGGAGAATGTTGCAGTGTTCTAGTGAAAAATATTTAGCCCTAGGCAGTACCAGTAGAGGTGGAAATAAGTGAATTCAGGGATACTTTGGAGGTTAAAGCAACAGGAAATTTGGAAGGTGGGTAGAGTAGGGAGGGTGGATGTAAAACAGGGAGGGCCAATGGTCAGTTTTAGTCTGGGGAAATGGGAGACTGCATGGATGATGAGCCTTTCCTGAGATAGTAAAGATGACTAAGAGAGAAGATTTGGGGACAGAGAGGATTAATTTACTTTTATACATGTATACATATACATATTTGAGAAATCTATAGGATATATGGAAAATCTAATTTACAGTTATGAGCCAAGATCATTCATTTTAAATAGCATTGACTATTTTTCTCTGATTTTAAAAGCAGTATATGTTCTTTGTAGGTAGTTTGGGGAAAAATAAGGAGAAAGGAGAAAATAACATTCATCCATAAATTGTCCATCCTGACATGATACCTCCGGTGGCTAATGTTATAAAGTATTTTTCTTCTGTTGATTTTCTTTCTTCACACAATTGGGAAATACTTTTGTTTCTTGATTTTTAATGACAACTTCCCATATAATTAAACATTCTTCCAAACACGTTATTTTAAAATATTTTATTAATTACATACAGTAGAAGTCACTCATTCTGATATATAGTTCTGTGCATAGTTCTATGCACTTTGATAAGTGCATAGAGTTGTACAACCACCACCATAAGCAAGCTACAGAGCAGTTCCCTCACAACCCCCAGCAAACTCCCTTATACCTCTCCTTTGTGGTTAATCCTTCCACCAGCCCCCAAACTGGCAATCACTAATTTATCACTAACCAGTAATTATCATTTTGTCCTTTTCCATAATATCATACAATGGCATCATCTAAGAGTTACCCATGTTGTTGCCTCTTTATCACTGATTAGCATTTTATTAAATGAATGCACCAGAGGTGGCTCATCCATATATGGGCTGAAGGACATCTGAGTTGCTTCCAGTTTTCAGCAATTACGAACAAAGATGCTAAAACATTCATACAGGTTTTTGTGTGAACATAATTTTCATTTACCTTGGATAAATACCTAAGTGTGGGATGGCTGGATCATTAATATTTAGATATATAACAAACTGGCAAGCTGTTTTCCAAAGCAGACATACTCTTTTTCATTCTCACAAGCAAGGTATGAGTGTTCAGATTGCTGTCCATCCTCATCAGCACTTGACGGTAACGGTATTTTAAAACCATTTTAATAGATGTGTAATGTATCATTGTGGTTTTAATATGTATATCCTTGATGAGTAACGATGTTGAGTATTTTGTCATGTGCTTATTTGGATCCATATTCTTTGGTGAAGTGTCTATTCAAGACTCTATCCCATTTTTTAAATGGGGTTGTCTGTTTTCTTATTATCAAGTTTTCAGAATTCTTTAGATATTCTGGGTCAAGTCCTTCGTCAAATATGTGATTGGCAAATATTTTCTCCCAGTATGTGGCTTGTTTTTCATTCTCTTAACAGGGTAAAGTTTATATTTTGATAAGGTCAATTTATAACTTTTTTCTTTTATGGGTTGTGCTTTTGGTGTATCTAAAATTCCTTTGTCTAACCCACAGGACAAAGTGTTTCTCTTGCACTTTCTTCTTTTTATAGTTTTAGCTTTCATATATAGGTCTATGTGTTTGAGTTAATTTTTATATAAGATGTGAGGAATGTATTGGGTTCATTATTTTGCATATGTGTATTCAATTGTTCTACCACCATATGTACAATAGGCTATCATTTCTCCATCAAATCAGCTTTGCACTTCTGTCAAAGTCAATTGCCCGTAGGCATATGGGCCTATTTCTGCACTCTCTGTTCATTCCATTGACCTATATGTGTATCTGTTCACCAATACTACACTGTCTTTATTACTGTGGCTTTTATAGTAAGTCTTGAAATCAAACCATATGCAACTTTCATGTTTTTCTTTTCAAAAAGTTTGTTCTTCTAGTTCCTTTGCTTATTCATATAAATTTTATAATCAGCTTGTCAGTTATCTGCAAAATAATCCTGCTGGGAATTTGACTGAGTTTGTATTGATCAGTTTGGAGAGAATTGACATCCTAATGGTATTTTCTCCAATTCATGAACATGATTTATCTCTCCATTATGCAATCCTTGATTCTTTCTTTAGTATCTTTAGTTTTGAGGATGCTGATCCTAGGCATTTTTGACCTCGTATTTTGTGACTGTTATACTTGTTAGAGATAAGTGCTTTTTGGTCAGTTTCTTGATATTTTTTATGTAGGAAATGATATCTGAAAATGAAGTTTTATTTCTTCCATTCCAATCTGTACTCCCTTTAATTCTTTGTATTGCTTTATTGCACTGCCCAGGACTTCCAATATGACCTTGAATAGCAGTGGTGAGAGTGGACATCCTTGCCTTTTTCCTGATCTTAGGGGGAAGACATTCACCCTTCACCACTGAGTATTATGTCAGCTATGGTTTTATGTATGTATGTATGAATGTATATATGTATTTTGGTAGATGACTGTATTAGTCAAGGTTCTCCAAAGAAACAGAATCAATAGGATATATATATATATATATACACACACATATTTATTTATTTGTTTATTTAGAGGAATTGGCTCACACAATTATGAGGGAAGGAGGCTGAGAAGTCCCATGATCTTCTGTTTGCAAGTTGGAGACCCAGGAAAGCTAGTGGTGTAATTTCAGTCCCAGTCTGAAGGCCTAAGAACCAAGGGAGCCAGTAGCGTAAATTCCAGTCTGAGGGCCGGAGGAGACTGATGTCCCAGCTCAAGAAAACAGGCAGGAAACAAAAAGGGTAAATTCTTCCTTCCTCCACCTTTTTGTCCTATCCAGGCCCTCAATGGATTGAGTGATGCCCACTACATTGGGAGGGGAGCAATCTATTTCACTGAGTCCACTGATTCAAATGCTAATATTATCTGGAAACACACTCAAGTAGACACCCAGAAATGATGTTTAATCTGGACATTCCTCGGCCCAGTCACTGTGAAACACAAAATTAACCATCACAATGTCCTTTATCAAACTAAGGAATTTCTTTTGTATTCCTTACTGAGATCATGAATGCATTTTGAAAATTTTCAAAGACTTTTCTACATTTATGGAGATGATCATATGTTTCTTAATCTTTAGAATGTTGGTATGGTAAATTACACTGATAGATTTTCAGATGTTTGCCCAGCCTTGCATTTCAAGACAAACACCACTTGGTTATGATGTATTATCTTCTTCATATATTGCTGGATTCCATTTGATATTATTTTGTTTAGAATTTCTGTATCTATGTTTGTGAGGGATTTTGGTCTGTAATTTTCTTTTAGTGTTGTTGCCTGGTTTTGGCATGAGGGTAATTCTGGCCTCATAAGATGATTTGGGGAGAGTTTCCTTTTCTTCTATTTTCTGGAAGAGATTGTGTAGGATTGGCTTTACTTCTCTTAAATATGAAGAAATTCCTTTAGTATATCATTTGGAGCAGATCTGTTGTCAACAAATGCTTTTAGTTTTCTTTCATCTGGTAATATCTTTATTTCACCTTCATGTCTAATGGATATTTTCACTGACAATAAAAATTGGGGTTGACAGTTATTTTCTTTCAATATCTAAAACATTTGTTTTACTATATTCTGGTGAGAAAACTGCAGTCCTTTGAATTGTTGTTCCCTAAATATAATTTATCATTTTCCTCTCACTACTTTGAAGATTTTTCCTTTATCTTTGGTATTTGTGTTTGGTCATGATATGTCTGGACATAATTTCCTTTGAGTTTATCTTGGTTAGAGTTAACTAAACTTCTCGAATCTCTCAATCTATGTCTTTCACTAATTTGGGGATAATTTAGCTAGTATTTCTTCAAGTATTGTTTTCTACACTATTGTTTTTCTCTCTCTCCTTATAGGACTTGAGGGACAAAGTGTTAGAACTTTTGATATTGTCCCACAGGTATCTAAAGCTTTATTATGCTTTTTTTTTTTAATATAGTCTCCTCCATTCCTTAGATGCGATAATTTCAGTTGGTATATCTCTGTAAGTTCCCAGATTCTATTCTGTTTCCATCCTATTGAACTCATAAGTGAATTAAAAAAAATTTACATATTGTATTTTTTAGTTGTAAAGTTTTCATTTTTATTAGTTTTTAATTCTCTACTGAAAACTTCTATTTTTCCATTCATTTCTAGTGTGTTTACTTTTAACTAATAAGGAATAATCATTCTGTGCAATTCCAATTTTTGAGTTGCTTTGTGCTTGGCAACTGTTGATTGTTTTTTCTTTTGCTAATTCATATTTTCTGGAATTTTTGTATATTGAGTACTTTTGGATATTTACTGCACCCTTTGAACATTATGTTTTGAGAGTCTGGGTTCTGTTAAAATTCAGTTGACAATGTTCTTAATTTTGTTGTTGTTTGAGCAGGCATTTAACTTGTTTAGGGTCAGATCATAATTTTTTTTCTCACCTTATTTAGTAGTGGTTTCAATATCAGCTTAGCTTCCAAACCTTTGCCACGTTGCTTTGGGTCTGTGCCACTTATGTGCCACGCAGGGATAAGTCAGGAACTCGGATGGTGCTTTATATTATAGTTCAAGTCTCAAAGCTTTTTCTACATTACTGTGGGTCTTCCCTATGCACTCACAACTCAGACATGAGCTCAGGACTTTTGCTGATTTATACATAGACTTAAGGAATTCCCTTCTTCAGCTCTCTTTTCTGTTGGGCTCTTCTACACTTTCTGTCTTGCAGAGGACCTTTAGCCCTGGTCACTGGTCCAAAAGGTTAGGTTTCTTTTGGCGTCTTAGGTGTCACCACTACATTTCTATGATTGGGATACACTCACAAATTTATATCATGAGGGAAAAGAGGAGAAAAATCCTGGGAAATTCACACTCATATGGATTCCTTCCTCTAGCTTTGACTGTCCCTCCCTAATCTGCTTTTGTACACTATTCAGCATCCTCAGTTAATTACTTTCTGTATTTTTGTCCAGAGATTTTAGCTGTAATCAGTTGGGGAGTTAGGTTATAGTAGGTTTATAAATTTTGGCTAGCAATAGAAATTTTTATAAACATAATTTTTAATAGTTACATTATAATCCACCTTATAAATATTCTAAAATTTAGAACAGTTTTTCTGTTTGGGAACATACAGGTTTATTTCATTTTGGGGGAGTTTTGTCTAAAAACACTACAGAGAACATTATTATTGAAAATAAACATTTCTCCCTATATCTGATTATTTAAGAATAAGTTCCTCTAATTTCATTCACCAAGTCAAAGCATATAAGCATTTTTACTGCTAAGCCATTTTGACTTTATCTGGTAAATGATGGGACACATGTGCTGTAGTGACTTTATCAGTTCTGTGCTTTAGACAGAAAACTTTGGTGGCCCTGTGGAGAATGGGCTGAATATGAAGGAGCTGGAAGTGGAGGGATCATTCAAGGGTCAATTACAGCGTTTTGAGTTAGAAACTTTAAGTGCATGAACTAGGCAGTGCTTATAGAGACGAAGAGGAGGAGATGGCCTCTGAAGTTATTTTTGAAACACAATTTTGGAGACAGAGAAGACAGGACTCCAAGATAACTCAAGAATGACCTGGGCTTCGGATGACTCAGTGAGCCATGGAACAGGAAGCAAGAAGGAGAATAAAAAGTGCTCACTTGGAAAATTGTTGAGGGAAGTGGTGCTGCTACAGGAAATCCAGGTTTCAGTAGAGATGAGGAGATAAATGGAATATTCCATGGGAAAATTTAAGGGAACTAGAACATTTCTTTGGAATACCAGGGCATGGTGGTAAGGAGTGAGATAAACATCATTAAGGAGAAAGCAAAAGGCAAAGGGGAGATTTAGACTGAATGGAAATGAGGCTGTGAGGGGAGGTGAATGACTAGAGTATGAAGTTTAGAGATAGAAATAAAATAACAAAATTAAGGCTGAAAAATCTCCGCTACCCAGTGGATCTGTGATCAGAAGTATTTCCTGGTGGATGCCACTTTGTTCCTCAGATGACTGTGAAGGAATTAATCCCTCAGCAAGAAGTCTGCCTCAGCTTTGTGGTTAGGTCACTGGCAGTTTATCTGTCTCTTTAAAGATACTATCTGGTAACCAGCTAATAACTACTTCTGGTTCCCAAACTCCTCTCCCAAATCCTGTTACCTCCATCCCCACCCATATGCTGAAACTTCTGTCACTGGGAGCTCTTTGTTGGCACTTAGAGAATTTAAACATTGCATCTGGCACGCTGTGTGACTTCAATAAATTGTTCAGCCTCTCCCAGGTGAAGTTTCCTCAGCTGTAAAATGAAGAGGCTGGGCTAGATGATCTCAGAGATTCTTTGTGACTCATTCTTTAATTATATCCTTAGCATAATCATGTTTGTAAATCTGTTTTATAAACATTTGGAGAATATAAATAACACAAGCTGTTTGGTCAATTACTCATCCAGTCCTTGATCATGAAACCATTTCGAATGCATTATTACCAGACTAAGCAAAAGCTTGCAGACTGAACTATGCTATTAGACAGATATCACTAATGGGCAAATTGTGGGTGAAGAGTTGTGGATGGGGAGGTAGAAGCTGTGCTAAATCTTTCCAACCAAAGTTATATCCAACCAAAGTTATATAACTTAAAACTGATGATTTAAGCATTGGCGATTAATGGTACTTGTTTTGCAGTTGTCTAGTAAAACTCTGTAGTAGAGGCAGGAAGCATGAAATTCTGAACCTTTAATACCTAATATAGGGGCAAATCAAACACAGACAGCATTTAGGGAGTGATTGTGATGAATGAGTAGGAAATAAAAATCAACACACTAATGTGGAAGTAACTCAGTTATTTGGGTTTTAACAAGCATTCTAGGGATTCTCATGAAATATTTCTTATATCTATACCAGGAATGATAGTTAGGTGTAGCTCTACTGGATTTAGAATATTGAGATGCTTTCAGGTCTCCTGAGTATCCTCCTAATATCCTGGTTTCCTGGGCTCCTTTCTTGGGATTTTTCTGAACCTCCTTACGACTCAGCAGCTAAATGTGTAATGCCTGGAGTACCCTGCTCCTATGCAGTGGCTTTCACTGATGTCTGTGTGTCTGGATTATGTAGGTGATTACATATTTTGATTTTAACTCCTGTCCATACTTAGAAATTTTGTTTTAAAACTTTTAAAACGAGTTGACTACATTAAAACATTAGGATATTACAGATAAAGTCAGGATTTTCTATTTTTCTTGATAAATCAGAAGATCTGTTAAGACTAGGTCTAAATTCCAGCATGGCAATAATTATCAGGAGCTGCATAGTTACTGCAATCTCCAGATCAATAGAACATTCCCAAACCCCACCACCAGACTAAACAGACATGCTTGTGCTTTATTTACTTATGTTATCAGCCTTCCTCCTAAGAGAAGGTGACCACATGTCCTGGCTTGCCTGCAGCAGTCTTAGTTTACCCCTGTTGATCTTTACTTCATCAATATTATCCCCTTTGCTGTCAAAAATGTCCTGGTGTGGATCAACAATTAGATGGTCATGCTATTCAGAGGGATCTGAATCTGTGTTCTCTGATATAAGAAAGTGATAGAGTTAACTATCAAGACTTTGTATGCTTAAATAATGTTACTTTTTATTTTGGATATGATCCTTTACATACAAATTTTATGAAGTGCCTACTAATTGTAAGGCACTGTGCTAGAAGCTGGGGATAGAGTAAGATCAGGAAGAGACATGCTTTCTTTTCTTAAAAAATATGAACTCTATTGGAAAAGCTAAAGAATTACATAAGAATTAAAATAAAGTCTGATGAGTAGTAACTTAGAAGAAATAAAGGGCTTACGGGACCATATAGAAGAGTACCTAAACTTGTCTACACACCAAGGGGAGGCTTCTAGAAAGAAGCAGAGACCTGAAGGATGTTAAGAATTTCTTAGGTTGGAGAGGAGAATGGGAGAAGGTTGTTCTAAAGAGTGGGAACTACAGAAATGAAGGTCTCACCATGAGAATGTGGCAGGTCAAAGAATGAGAAAAAAATCTCTGTGTCACCCTAGAATAGACTTGTCTAGGAGGTAGAAATAAGCAATGAAACTGGAGATATAGGTGGGGACTTGCAAGCCATGTTTAAAGAATCGATCGTTTGTTATATAGGCAATGGGTAAGGATTTTGGCAGCGGAGTGAAAGGAAAGATCATTCTAAAGCAAGTTGTAAAGTAGATAGGAGGGTAAGGAGGCAGTTCCAGTAATTCAGGAAAATAGTGGTAATATGGCCTTAGAATAGAGATAGTGAGATGGAGGAAAATGGGTATCCCAAGCAGTATTTAGGGGATAAATTGGCAATATTTAGTGGTTAACTACTAAGTGTGGGGAGAAATAAAGGATACCTAGATTTCTGGATTGGAAAATGGAGTAGATGGAGCTGTCTTTCATTGAGATAGGGAAGACTTGAGAAAAAAAGTAAATTTGGGGTGGGGGATGATGATGAGTCAGTTTTGGACAAGCTGAGTGTGGAGTGCTATGAGATGCTTAATAAAGATGTCCAATAGGTAGTTAGAGATATCTTGGGTTAGACTGCAGGACAAAAGGATAGATTGGGACTATGGATTTACAAACCATGTATGAATGAAAGCAATCTTGATATATCATATAGATGGAAACAATCATGATGTAATGTGATAAAGGTTATAATAGAAGAATGCATCAAGTACTAGCAGAACATTATTTCATAAGAGAAATACATATTTTTTACTCTGTATAAAACACAAAGAAAATGTTTTCAAGAAAAAGTTGGCTATGAAAGATTAGATTGGACAATCAGTAGAGGAGGTTGTGGGATTGAGAGGGCTTTATTTGCGTATTTGTTTTAGACAAATGACACATTGATCATGTTTAAACGTTGATGGAGAGAAACCAGTAGAAAAAGAAGCTGAAGGTCTGGTGAGAAAGCAGAGAGAAGAACAGGATAAAAAGAGGCTGAGTGTAGTTGAAAAATAGAATCAACAGCTCTACATATTGAGTTAAAATTCTTTTCTTGATCCAGAGGGACTATCTCCTGTTAATTATAAATTACATGATTAGCTTTTTAAGTAATATTATAACAAATACATACAAATCTAGTGCACTTAAAATCCACTTACAAACAACCCATTCCCTGTCAAAAACATATTTTTTTCCTCTGAGTTTTTCTTCTGGGTCACCACATTGATGAAATCTTCAATGTTTTATAAAATTAAATATGTTCACTTGGAATATTGCTGGCTCCATTAACAGCTATTTCCCCAGCTCCCTCTCTTTACCTCCTGGATTCTTGAAAGGTAGCTCTCAAATTTTGTCAGGACAATCTCTCTAATGCTCACATCACCTGCTTTTACCACTAGTTTGTGAATTCTTATTAAGTTAATCTGACAATGCATACACATTAAACTTATGGAAATGAAATCAAAGCACCTTTCTTTGTTCCTGGAAGCCAGGAGGTAGAACTTAAACCATTAATTGACCTCTGTTTTTATTTAGGCATTGAAGGGTGGCTTCATTTTTCTGGAGATCAGCAGAATCAACAAGTCACCGTCATCTTAGGCAAGACATCAAGTAAAAGGAGAAAAAAGAGAATAACTTTTATACTTATCCCTTTTTTGCAAGGAACTGAAGGGACGTCACATGCATACACTCATTAATATCTCAGAATTTTCTCAGGCTATGAAAAGCATTTTGTAGTTAGAGCAAGGAGCTATTTGCGTAGAACAAGAATTCTTAACTCCTTTGGTGGCTTAACAATGGTTACATTGATTGAGAAAGTTCCCATGCTAGAAGATAAAGATCAGTGCAAAAAATAATATTCAATGTAATAGCCAGTATTTTGACTAAAACATCACTGAGTCATTGAAGAATAAACTACATTTCTGTAGTTTGTTCAGAGTCTTCTGGTACGAGCATACAAATAGTTCCTGTTTTCTGGAATAATCTCTTCTTATCAGATCCCTCTTCTCCTATCCAGAAGGGAATGGAGGCAGGTCCGGGAATCATACAGATAGGGATTCTATTCCCAGGTTGGTCGCTATGGGATCTTGAATGTTTTATTTAATCCTTGTTCTTTTATTTGTAAAATGGGGAAAAATACTCTCTCACACAGTTGCCACGAACATTAAGTAAGATTATAATAGGGCCTGACATGTGGTGGAAACTTCCCAATGATCTGTTTTCCTCCTTCTTCCAAATGGAAATTAAATGTCCAGGCTAATGCAGCTTCTCCCTTCCCTGCATCCTTCCATCCTATTGTGCCCCACATAATCACTATTCTTTACATATTCCCAAATCCATATTCCCTACTCCACCTCTGATTCTTTCATCTTTCATAAAAGCATCTGAATAAAGAAAAGTAGGAAATATTACTTTTAGGTAGCCAGAGCCCAATTTATAGAAACTGATTACCTATTATCTTTGTAAAGGCATTTTCAGCAATAGGGGGTCAAGTCTCTACTAAGTTACACCACGTCAACAAATTAAAGAGAAAATTTTGGTTCAGAATTTGAAATTTTTAACAAAGATTATACAATATTGTATTTGTTATATTGATTTGGCAATGATTTTAAAATCTGGCTATTACAATACATACATAATACTTCAAAGATGAACTTGTAAATTGTTCATTTTTCTCTAGTTTTTTTCCCCTATTGGATGGTGGAAAATTGATACCAAAATATCCCTTTCTGGGTGACTTCAAATTTCTAGAATGATTGCTTTTGTAAAAAATTTTTTTTCTAACTTACATTGAGAGGTCTTAATTTTACTTTTGAAATATGATTGCTAAAGATAGAAAACCAGGTCACCAGAAGAAGAAAAGAGGGTGCTCTTTCTAATTAATATAAAAATCTTTTTCATATCAGCCATTTGAGGGATGCGGATGGAATGGAAGGCAGAATTAGCCTAACAATGATTGCTTTTTGAACTCCTATCAGGCAAGTTGATCCTGATGCACATCATTGCTGTTACCTATGTAAGTGGATTGTTTTTAACATCCGTAGGTCATAAAATTGTACACCAAGAAGAATATTTAAATATCAAGGTGTTACTTTAAGCTTTTGTAATCATTTTTTCCTGTACTGGTAAATATTATAGAAAATACCAGATAATGTAGTTTTTTTCTATGTTCAAACACTGCTTAGATTTTATTTTTTAACATCTTTATTAGAGTATATTGCTTTACAATGGTGTGTTAGTTTCTGCTTTATAACAAAGTGAATCAGCTATACACATACATATATCCCCATATCTCCTCCCTCCTGTGGCTCCCTACCATCCTACCTATCCCATCCGTCTAGGTGGTCACAAGGCACTGAGCTGATCTCCCTGTGCTATGTGGCTGTATCCGACTAGCTATCTATTTTATATTTGGTAGTGTATATATGTCCATGCCACTCACTTAGTCCCAGCTTACCCTTCCCCCTGCCCGTCTCCTCAAGTCCATTCTCTATATCTGGTCTTTATTCCTGTCCTGCCCCTAGGTTCTTCAGAACCATTTTTTTTTTTTTTTAGATTCCATATATATGTGTTAGCATATGGTATTTGTTTTTCTCTTTCTGACTTCACTCTGTATGACAGAATCTAGGCCCATCCACCTCATTACAAATAATTCAATTTCATTTCTTTTTATGGCTGAGTAATATTCCAGTGTATATATCTGCCACATCTTCTTTATCCATTCATCTCTCGATGGACACTTACGTTGCTTCCATGTCCTGGCTATTGTAAATAGAGCTGCAATGAATATTGTAGTACATGACTCTTTTTTGAATTATGGTTTTCTCTGGTTATATGCCCATTAGGGAAATCGCTGGATTGTATGGTAGTTCTATTTTTAGATTTTAAGGAACCTCCATACTGTTTTCCATAGTGGCTGTATCAATTTACTGTCCCACCAACAGTGCAACAGAGTTCCCTTTTCTCTACACCCATTCCAGCATTTATTGTTTGTAGATTTTTTGATGATGGCCATTCTGACTGGTGTGAGGTGATCCCTCATTGTGGGTTTGATTTGCATTTCTCTAATGATTAGTGATATTGAGCATCCTTTCATGTGTTTGTTGGCAATCTGTATAGCTTCTTTGGAGAAATGTCTATTTAGGTCTTCTGCCCATTTTTGGATTGGGTCGTTTAGTTTTTTGATATTGAGCTGCATGAGGTGCTTGTATATTTTGGAGATGAATCCTTTGTCAGTTGTTTCATTTGCAAATATTTCTCCCATTCTGAGGGTTGCCTTTTTGTCTTTTTTATGGCTTCCTTTGCTGTGCAAAAGCTTTTAAGTTTCATTAAGTCCCATTTGTTTATTTTTTGTTTTTATTGCCATTTCTCTAGGAGGTGGGTCCAAAAGGATCTTGCTATGATTTATGTCATAGAGTGTTCTGCCTACGTTTTCCTCTAAGAGTTTGATAGTGTCTGGCCTTACATTTAGGTCTTTAATCCATTTTGAGTTTATTTTATTTTTTTTTTGCGGTACACGGGCATCTCACTGTTGTGGCCTCTCCCGTTGCGGAGCACAGGCTCCGGACGCACAGGCTCAGCAGCCATGGTGCACGGGCCTAGCTGCTCCGCGGCATGTGGGATCCTCCTGGACCAGGGCACGAACACATGTCCCCTGCATCGGCAGGCGGACTCTCAACCACTGCACCACCAGGGAAGTCCTTGGGTTTATTTTTGTGTATGGTCTTAGAAAGTGTTATAATTTCATTCTTTTATATGTACCTGTCCAGTTTTCCCAGCACCACTTATTGAAGAGGCTGTCTTTTCTCCATTGTATGCTTTTGCTTCCTTTATCAAAGATAAGGTGACCATATGTGCATGGGTTTATCTCTGCACTTTCTATCCTGTTCCATTGATCTATATTTCTGTTTTTGTGCCAGTACCATACTGTCTTGATTCTGTAGCTTTGTAGTATAGTCTGAAGCCAGGAAGCCTGATTCCTCCAGCTCCATTTTTCTTTCTCAAGATTGCTTTGGCTATTCAGGGTCTTTTGTGTTTCCATACAAATTGTAAAATTTTCTGTTCTAGGTCTGTGAAAAATGCCATTGGTAGTTTGATAGGGATTGCATTGGACCTGTAGATTGCTTTGGGTAGTATGGTCATTTTCACAATGTTGATTTTTCCAATCCAAGAACATGGTGTATCTCTCCATCTGTTTGTATCATCTTTAATTTCTTTCATCAGTGTCTTATAGTTTTCTTCATACAGGTCTTTTGTCTCCTTAGGTAGGTTTATTCCTAGGTATTTTATTCTTTGTGTTGCAGTGGTAAATGGGAGTGTTTCCTTAATTTCTCTTTCATATTTTTCATCATTAGTGTATAGGAATGCAAGAGATTTCTGTGCATTAATTTTGTATCCTTCTAGTCTACCAAATTCATTGATTAGCTCCAGTAGTTTTGTGGTAGCATCTTTAGGATTCTCTATGTATAGTATCATGTCATCTGCAAACTGTGACAGCTTTACTTCTTCTTTTCCAATTTCGATTACTTCTATTTTTTTTCTTCTCTGACTGCTGTGGCTAAAACTTCCAAAACTATGTTGAATAAGAGTGAGAGTGGACAACCTTGTCTTGTTCCTGATCTTAGTGGAAATGGTTTCAGTTTTTC
Source organism: Stenella coeruleoalba (assembly GCF_951394435.1). NCBI lineage: Eukaryota > Metazoa > Chordata > Mammalia > Artiodactyla > Delphinidae > Stenella > Stenella coeruleoalba. The sequence goes on from NC_137150.1 coordinate 87,368,268, forward strand.
ACTGTTAAGAATGATGTTGGCTGTGGGTTTGTCATATATGGCCTTTATTATGCTGAGGTAATTTCCCTCTATTCCTACTTTTTGGAGGGTTTTTATCATAAATGTGTGTTGAATTTTGTCAAAAGCTTTTTCTGCATCTACTGATATTATCATATGGTTTTTCTCCTTCAATTTGTTAATATGGTTTATCACATTGATTGATTTGCATATATTAAAGAATCTTTGCATTCCTGGGCTAAACCCCACTTGATCATGGTGTATGATCCTTTTAATGTGCTGTTGGATTCTGTATGCTAGTATTTTGTTGTGGGTTTTGCATCTATGTTCATCAGTGATATTGGCCTGTAGTTTTCTTTCTTTGTGACATCTTTGTCTGGGTTTGGTATCAGGGTGAGGATGGCCTCAGAGAATGAGTTTGGGAGTGTTCCTCCCTTGGCTATATTTTGGAAGAGTTTGAGAAGGATAGGTGTTAGCTCTTCTCTAAATGTTTGATAGAATTTGCCTGTGAAGCCATCAGGTCATGGGGCTTTTGTGTGTTGGAAGATTTTTAGTCATAGTTTCAATTTCAGTGCTTGTGATTGGTCTGTTTATATTTTTCATTTCTTCCTGTTTCAGTCTCGGAAGGTTGTGTTTTTGCAAGAATTTGTCCATTTCTTCCAGGTTGTCCATTTTATTGGCATATAGTTGCTTGTAGTAATCTCTCATGATCCTTTGTATTTCTGCAGTTTCAGTTGTGACCTCTCTTTTTTCACTTCTAATTCTATTGATTTGAGTGTTCTCCCTTCTTCTCTTGATGAGTCTGGCTAATGATTTATCAATTTTGTTTATCTTCTCAAAAAAACAGCTTTTAGTTTTATTGCTCTTTGCTGTTGTTTCCTTCATTTCTTTTTCATTTATTTCTAATCTGTTCTTTATGATTTCTTTCCTTCTGCTAACTTTGAGGGTTTTTTTTGTTTTTCTTTCTCTAATCACTTTAGGTATAAAGTTAGGTTTTTTATTTGAGGTGGTTCTTGTTCCTTGAGGTAGGACTGTATTGCTATAAACTTCCCTCTTAGAACTGCTTTTGCTGCATTCCATAGGTTTTGGGTCATCGTGTTTTCATTGTCATTTTTTGATTTCCTCTTTGCTTTCTTCAGTGATCTCTTGGTTATTTAGTAGCGTATTGTTTAGCCTCCATGTGTTTGTATTTTTTACAGATTCTTTTCCTGTAATTGATATCTAGTCTCATAGCGTGTGGTCAGAAAAGATACCTGATACGATTTCAATTTTCTTATATTTACCAAGGCTTGATTTGTGACCCCAGGTATGATCTATCCTGGAGAATGTTCCATGAGCACTTGAGAAGAAAGTGTAATCTGCTGTTTTTTGATGTAATGTCCTATAAATATCAATTAAGTCCATCTTGTTTAATGTATCATTTAAAGTTTTTGTTTCCTTATTTATTTTCATTTTGGATGATCTGTCCATTGGTGAAAGTGGGTTGTTAAATGATTGTGTTACTGTTGATTTCCCTTTTTATGGTTGTTAGCATTTGCCTTATGTATTGAGGTGCTCCTTTGTTGGGTGCATAAATATTTACCATTGTTATATCTTCTTCTTGGACTGATCCCTTGATCATTATGTAGTGTCCTTCTTTTTCTCTTGTAATAGTCTTGATATTCCCTGGAGTCTGAGGTTCTCTGTTATTCTAGCTGTTTGGACTCGGAGCTCCCACCACAGGAACTCGGCCTGACCTCTGACCTGGGAACCAAGATCCCACAGGCTTCGTATCACGGTAAAAAAAAAAAAAAGGAAGAAAGAAATAGAAAAAAGGAGCAGTACAGTATCAAAGAATAAAAAATGAAATAAAATGAGAAAGATAAATAATACATTAGGAAAAATAAAACTTTATTTGAAACAACTGCAACAACGTAAAATATAACCACAACAGAAAAAAGAAGAAAAAAGGGGGGGTAACAAGCTAAAAGGAACAGAAGAATAACAAAGTATAAAGAATAAAATAAAATTAGAAAAATAAAAGATTTATTAGGAAAAATATAGAAAGGGATCAACAACAGTGAATCAACAAGGTAGACCAGGACTCCAATCTAAAAGAGGAAAAAAGAGCAGAAAAAAAAAGGCCTTGGGGGCTTCCCTGGTGGCACAGTGGTTGCGAGTCCGCCTGCCGATGCAGGGGACACGGGTTCGTGCCCCGGTCTGGGAAGATACCACATGCCGCGGAGCGGCTGGGCCCGTGAGCCATGGCCGCTGAGCCTGCACGTCTTGAGCCTGTGCTCTGCAGCAGGAGAGGCCACAACAGTGAGAGGCCCGCGTACCGAGAAAAAAAAAAAAGGCCTCGAATATGGCGGTGGAGTTTAGGTGGGGAGTGGAACTTAGGCAGGGGTGGGGTTTTGTGTGGGGTGGGACCTAGGTGGGTGGGGGCTGATGTTTGAGCATGGGGCGGGGCCTCTGCTTAGGACCTGCGCAAAAGGGGAGAGGCAGCATGTCGAATGGGGGGCCTCTGGAGTGTGGAGTTCTGGCCCTGGGTGAGGGTGTGTGGGTGGGTTTTAGGCCCAGCTCGTTGGAGGGAGGGTCTCCAAGTGTAGAGGTGGGGCCCTGGGTGGGGGTGTAGGGGCTGGGCTTGGGCTCTGCACGGCAGGAGGGAGCCTTGCAGGGTAGAGGATTAGGCCCAGGAACCGAGCAGGCTTCCTGGTGCCTAAGTGGACAGGGAAAGCACTGGCTGAATTCCCTCCCATTCCTTTGTGCCCCTGTCCCCCACCATCTCCCCCAGGGTCTCCTCCATCACCGCTGGACCCCTAACCATGGGTGGGTGCCATTGGGTGTAGGAACTCCTTCCCTCCCCCAGACACCTCTCAGGGGTGCCGGTCCTGGAGGTCCGGCCTTTACTTTTGATCCTCCTTCCCTTCCTCCCACTCCCTCAGGACCCATGTGGCTGGAGCGGGCCTAGGTGGGTAGAGGATCAGGCCCAGGATATCAACAGGTTCCTTAGGGTCCAAGTGAGCAGGGGAAACCTGGCCATGCTCCCTTTTGATCCTCTGCCCTCCCAGTGGTCTCCCAATTTCCCCCTTCAGGCATGGGATCCTTTCCCCGCTCCCAGCTGCCCTTCAGGGGCGCCAGTCCCATCCCTCCTCCACTTCTCCTCCCGCTTCACTCCCCCTCACACTTCACATCCTACCCAGTCGCTGGGGTTTCCTCCTGTCCCCTTAGGTGTCTGTGGTCCCCCACTGGTGCCTGGTAGGTTCCCTAGTTGTGAGGAGATGTGAATTCCACGTCCTCTTAGTATGCCATCTTGACTCTGACTCTGTATAGTTAACTTTTAAAGAAACTTCCAAACTGTTTTCCAAAGCACTTGTAACATTTTACATTTCCACCAGTAGTTTGAGAGTTCCACCAAGTAGTTTGCTTGCACACAGGCTTCCTGGTGGCGGCAGCAGCAGCCTTAGCGTCTCATGCCCGTCTCTGGGGTCCACGCTGATAGCCACGGCTCGCGCCTGTCTCTGGAGCTCGTTTAGGTGGCACTGTTAATCCCCTCTCCTCACGCACCAGGAAACGAAGAGGCAAGAAAAAGTCTCTTGCCTCTTCAGCATCTCCAGACCTTTTCCTGACAGACTCCCAGCTAGCTGTGGGGCACTAGCCCCCTTCAGGCTGTGTTCATGCAGCCAACCCCAGTCCTCTCCCTGGGATCTGACCTTGGAAGCCGGAGCCTCAGCTCCCAGCCCCCGCCCGCCCCTGCGGGTGAGCAGACAAGCCTTTCAGGCTGGTGAGTGCCGGTCGGCACCGATCCTCTGTGCGGGAATCTCTCTGCTTTGCCCTCCGCACCCCTGTTGCTGCGCTCTCCTCCGTGGCTCAGAAGCTCCCCCACCCCCACCCCCTGTCTCCGCCATTGGAGGGTCTTCCTAGTGTGTGGAAACTTTTCCTCCTTCACAGCTCCTTCCCTGATGTGCAGGTCCCGTCCCTATTCTTTTATCTCTTTTTCTTTTTTCCTTTGCCCTACCCAGGTACGTGGGGGGTTTCTTGCCTTTTGGGAAGTCTGAGGTATTCTGCCAGCGTTCAGTAGGTGTTCTGTAGGAGTTGTTCCACCATGTAGATGTATTTCTGACGTATTTGTGGGGAGGAAGGTGATCTCCACATCTTATTCCTCCGCCATCTTGAAGGTCTCTCCCAGATTATTTAATTTTTAAATATAAATAATTAAATATCAATTTAATTCTTCAGTGATTGGATAGTATTCCTCCCTTATGTGCCTACTAGAGTGTGAGTTGATTGAGATAAAAAACTGAACATCTTTTTGGGCTCAATAATTTTGCACTTGTAAGAGTTGTTCAATAAGTATTTGGTGACTGAATGCATAGATAGATGAATAAGTGAATGAAAACAATGGCATTAATACTGAATATTTACCCACCAACTTTAAGAATTTTTGATTGTCAGGTGACTATTTTTCCAGTCACGCCGACCTATTTGATATTTTGTTCTGAGGAAGGGAAAGAGGGAGAGAATAGACAAGACAATTATAATAAAAACAGAACCAACAAAATCTTAGAATATGTTTACATTTCAAGGAGCCACCCGCTCTTGCTGTTGGCCTTTTCCAGAACAGAAAGTGTTTAAAACTAGCTGTAATCACTACAGCTGTTATGACAGGTTAGGAAAAGAGGCATATTTCTACCTGAAACACCTGTGCATCCGTGTATTTGTTGGACTTATTCCTAAAATAATGCTTTTGAATAATTTGTAATCATTGCTTTATCTTCAAAGCATATGCAAGCATTTAATTACAGTGTATAGTGATTTGGGGGTTTTGTTTCAGTAAATAACTTGCCAATCAGGGGATGAAAACCTGAAAATTTAAGTCTCAAATTGTTTGATAGTGTGGAAAAATGACTAATTTATTAGAAATGTTTACACAATTACACAAACACTTGACTTTGTAATTAGTTTCAGACAATCATCTGCTTTAAGGGAACATAGATTTGTCTAATTTTTCACCAGATTAACAAGACTATATATTCAATGAATCAAAAATACGGGCTATAAATTGTATTAAGAATAGTTACTGCTTCCTTTTCTCAAGCAGATTGTTCTAATGTCTATCCAAGTGCTTCTTTAAAAGGAACATCTTTTCTTAAAATTGCATTAAAGGATTATGGAATTGAAAAAAGAAATGTGCACAGAGTTGACTGTTTAACAACACAGGGGTTAATCCAAATATAGTTTATATTTGACCCTCTGTATCCACAGATTCATCTGTATAGTACTGTAGTATTTACTATTTAAAAAGATCCATATATAAGTAGACCCCTGCAGTTCAAATCCATGTTGCTGAAGGGTCAAATGTAATTTTTAGACTTTTATGTAGTATCTATATATAATCTGTATCTATGTGTTTATATAGACATATAATTAACGTACAAGTATGTGCAGATATTTATGTGTATGTGTGTGTGTGTCTGTGTGTATCAGCTTTCCAGGTCAGTGATCTACTTTTTTGAAGAAGTGACTCATTTCTTTGGTTGAGTGATGTCTTTGTTTTAACTAACAGTTTGTGTTTTTGTAATGGGATTCTTGTCCCAGAAATTGATAGAATGTATTTAAAGCTATTGTAGCACTTAGGTAGTTCTGGAGGCCTTGGAGCACATTTACACATACATTTCTATATTTGTGATTGTAGAAATTTCCTTTGATATGTGTACTGCTATAGTAAGGCATTCTATGGTGATTTCTTTTAAATATTTGTAAGAGAATTACTTATTTTAACTCATAAGGAAACAATGCTTAGCATAGCACTTTGAAAGTTTTTCTGGGCAGATGAGGTGAACAAAAAACAAAATCTTTCGGCTTCCCTGGTGGCGCAGTGGTTGAGAGTCCGCTTGCTGATGCAGGGGACACGGGTTCGTGCCCCGATCTGGGAAGATCCCACATGCCGCGGAGTGGCTGGGTCCGTGAGCCATGGCCACTGAGCCTGCGCGTCCGGAGCCTGTGCTCTGCAATGGGAGAGGCCACAACAGTGAGAGGACTGCATACCGCAAAAAAATGTATATATATATATTTAGTGTAAATGGAACTCTTTGTTGAAAGTAATATAAAACTGCACCTTACCTGTGTAGCACTGCTGGGAAAATACAGGGGCCCAGCTCTTTGTTATGTCTTCACAACCTAGACCAGTTCCCGGTTCTTCCCTTTCCTTGCTTCCCAGCTGCCTTAGAGATACAACATCCTCCCCCTTTCTTATTAAAATTTTCACCATATAATCTATATCTTCAGGGTTGTCTCTACCCATGATTGCTTGTGAATGTTGGCCTTGTACCCTAACTTGTTCAAGTCTATCAAAAACAAACATCCAGACCCTTTCCTCTTTAAGATTTTGGCCAGAGAATAGCTTTGGTAAAGCACAACCCTAGAATGGTTGCCTTGGGGGTATTTTCTCTCCATCTCTTTACAGTATAGGCAATCTTATTTGATCATCGCAATGCGGAGGTGATAATTTCCCCCCACTTTACAGAGGAGGAAGAGGGAGCAAGGGTAGGTAATTGATTTGCCCATTAATCTCTTATATATTAGAACTTGAACCCAGCTATCTGACTCATAATTATGAAACTCATTGATATAGATGTATATATGCTTTTTTTGTGTAATTTGGAATCTACTTCTTTGAAGTGTAATCTGTGGTTCTGAGTAGTACATAGTGTTTTACAGGATTCAGGAGAATGTGAGAAGCATAATCAGTTCTGGAAGCTTGAGACTAGTCATGTGGTTTCCTATCTGCAGAAACATCCCTAAAATTCTGGGTGAGTAAAATGTTAGATTTAGGGGAAATTTTGGATTAGATCTAGTCAGAAAAAGAGAGCGAGCACAGGGCTTCCCTGGTGGCGCAGTGGTTTAGAGTCCACCTGCCGATGCAGGGGACGTGGGTTCGTGCCCCGGTCTGGGAAGATCCCACATGGCGTGGAGCGGCTGGGCCCGTGAGCCATGGCTGCTGAGTCTATGCGTCCGGAGCCTGTGCTCCGCAATGGGAGAGGCCACAACAGTGAGAAGCCCACGTACCGCAAAATAAATAAATAAATAAAAATAAAAAAATAAAGAAGAGAGAGAGAGAGCACATAGAAATACAGCTGATGTCAGTGGACATAAATTCTCTTCCGGGACATAGGAAAAGTGCATGTGATAGGGAGCACTGGCTGGCAATTAGCTTCTGCCATTTGGTCCCTTGGTGAGTCTGCTCTGAGTTCCTAAAACAGAAAATTGTGAACACTAATGTGGATTGTGGGGCTTGAAGACAGGTACTTAATCAAAGTGCAGTGCCCACACAGACCGCAGAACAAGGCCTTCTCTTCCTCAAGCTCATGGAGCTTTAACCTCCTTTTGCATTCACGCTTCCTGGCTCCACCTGAGCAGCGACCATGGGGACAGCAGCATTGTCAACAAGACTTCTCTGACAGCAGGGAGGAGGGCTGGGGTTAGGGGCTGGGGTTCGGGTAGGGCTGGGCCAGATTCTCCATGATAGTCGCTTTCCAGACTCAAAACCATTCTTCTTTTCATTGCCCAGAGAATGATCTCAGAATGTCTCAGTTAATGCAGTTCAACCCTCAAGCATTTACACCAAATGTTTACTGTTCATGGCAATTATTATGCAGCACAGTAACCAACAATTCCATATATCCTAAAAAATGGACCATACAATTTGCATATTTGCGTATCATGTTCAAACATTGCAATGATGCTGTATATGATGAATTTGTAAAATAATTGTTACTTATACTGCGATTTTCACTATTTCTTAAAGCAATCTGTATCCACCTAGTAATTCCTAAAAGCCTCTTTGTTCATGAGAAGTTATTTTTTTCTTCTGAAATATTAGAATATAGCAAAATAAAAACACATGTGCAAATTATGATAAAGGTAAAAATTTTAAATAAAAAAATTTTTTTAAGTTAAAAATGGAAAAAAACCCACCATTCAACAGCTCAGTGGTCATCTAGTTGGTGTATTAACCATGCCTTTTCTTTATTCTGATGCTTTGACATCTGGGGCCTTGGAGGAACATCCCCTCCTAGGGTTAGCCAATAGCTAGAAATAGTAAAGAATTCACGTGTGAGTGCACTTTTCCAATACACACTAACCAATCCTGAGTCTACAATCTAACCACCTCCTTTATTGAGTTCTCACAATCTGGACTACTATCCACCTGCCCAGCTACCAGATAGCTAGGGGCAATCCCTGTGCCTCAGAGCCCATTGGAATTATTCAAAATACCCAATCCTAAGCCTGCTTACCCTGTGTTACCTCTTTTATTCCTATGGAAATCACAATAAAGGCTCTTACCTACAGTTCCCCCTTCTCCCTCTGCCTCCTGACCAACCCTGCTCTTTCCTCATGTGGTCTTGCATGGTGTGTCCCTTCCTCTTGGGAACTGTGAGCAATAGACTAGTTTTCTTCAATGGCAATCATTTCCTGATCTGTTGGCCCTGATATAACTCAATTTTGTATTAATATCCTATATTTTAAAAGAGTTGGCAATGCAAAGAACTGGCATGGTGCTTCCAGTCCTTAGTTTGTATCCTATACAGAGTAATTAAGCCCTGGGCTCCTTCTCCTCAGTCTGGTGTCTGAGTCTATTATTATGTTTCTTTCTGGGACCAAATTTCTTCAATGATGGGGATTTCTCTCACTCTATCCATGCAGGAGAAGAGGACAGAAAGAATGTGCACTGTGTCTCCTTCATAGTATAATCAACAGAAGCCTCCTAAGGAATTTCAGAAACCTTTGTTTGTACCTCTAATGATTGAAAATGAATAAATGTTAACCATCACCAACAAAAACTGATATTAAATACTGATATTTAGAAGGAATTTCATGCCAGTGAGGAACATACTGGAATGAAGAAATCAAGTCAGGGGTCTAATTACTCAACACAAACAAACCCGTTATTGAAGTATAGTTGATTTACAATGTCTTGTTAGTTCAGGAGTACAGCAATGTGATTCAGTTATATAATTCTTTTTCAGATTCTTTTCCCTTAGGTTTCTTATAGCAATTCTTAAACTGGAAGATTAAAATGCTGAGACTAGGGCTTCCCTAGTGGCGCGGTGGTTGAGAGTCCGCCTGCCGATGCAGGGGACACAGGTTTGTGCCCCGGTCCGGAAAGATCCCACATGCCGCGGAGTGGCTGGGCCCGTGAGCCATGGCCGCTGAGCCTGCGCGTCCGGAGCCTGTGCTCCCCAACAGGAGAGGCCACAGCAGTGAGAGGCCCGCGTAACGCAAAAAAAAAAAAGAATTATTTAAATTAAAAAAAAAAAGGCTGAGACTAAGAAAGAGACAACTGTACACACAGGTCTAATGGGATCTATTAGACACAGGTCTAATAGATCTTAATAGATTCTTATACCACAAAAATATGTAATTTGGAAGATGCAAAAGTCAGATGTTTAAAGAAGAGAGTTTGGGTTAATGGCCAAGTTTTTTAATGATAAAACATTGAGAGAGAAGGACTGATGTGCTGATCAAGGCTCAGGATTTGGAGGCCAGAGGAATTCCTGTGACTCTCTTCCCAGTGTGCATGATGGGGGAGGGGAGGAAAGATAAGGACACCCAAGTAGTGAGTGGAAGATGAAGGTCTCCTGTGTTTCCCCTCGTATAGTTTGCCAAGGCTGCCATAATAAAGTACCAATAACCAGGTGACTTAAACAACCTGAAATTTACTGTTTCACAGTTCTGGACGCCAGAAGTCCAAAGTCTAGGTGTCAACGGGGTTGGTTACTTCTGAGGGTTGTGAAAGAGAATGTGTTTCACGTTTCTTACCTAGCTTCTAATGGTTTGCTGGCAATTTCTGGTGTTCCTTGGTTTGTAAAGAGCATTTCTGTGCTTCATCTTCAGCCTCTGCCTTCATCCTCCCATGTGTTCTCCCATGTGTGTGTCTGTGGCAAATTTCCCCTTTAATTAAGGAATCTGGTAATATTGGATTAAGGCCCACCCTAATAACCTCATCATAACTAATTATATCTGCAGTGACTGTGTTTCCAAACAAGGTCACATTCTGAGGTACTGAGGGTTAGGACTTCAAAATTTGATTTTGGGATGGGGGAGGGGACACAATTCAACCCGTAACACCCCTGTTTAGGGAAAGTTAGTTGGTGGTGGTACTGGGGGTCACTGGAATCTTGAAATTAGGCAGGAGATAAGGGTAAGACTCTATAACAAGGACCAAGTGAAGGTCAATGTTTACAGAAGACATGCATACATTCTTACCTCCCTGGCTTCTCACTTGGAAAACACTTCTTGTTTTCTCCTTTATCTAAGCTCTGCCCTTTAAAGCTGAGATCAATTTCCAGCTTCTTCATGAAACCTTGTTTGAGCACACAAGCTCTTTGGTTATTTCTACCACCTTTAAATTCCTACAGCCTGTTGTTAGGAGAACTGACTTTTTATTTTATGCATGCAAACCTGGTTGAACCATATGAAATTGATGATATTAAACCATTTTGACCAAAAAAACCCCTGCAATTTCATGTTTCACCCCTAATACTTGCATTATAGTAGTGAAGATCCTGAGACTCTGAACTTAGAGTCCATGCCAAATAATAGATCTGCAACCCAGATCCTGGGCAAGGCAACTATGCCTCCAGTTTCTTATTTGTAAAATGGAAGTGATAATATTACCAATCTCATGGGTTGCTGGAAAGATTAGAGTTAATACATATATATATATATATATATTTATGACAGTGCCATAACAGTGCTATGACACTCCATAATTGTTAGCTATTATTGTTGTTGTTATTTACTTAAGATTCATGTTTCTTTTAGCATAGGGTTTTTCGTGTTATACACATTTAATAAATATTTGTGGAAAGAATGACAGTGAATATATATCTTCTCAATTACATATACTCTAACACAAAGAAATATACAATGTAGATAATCAATGCTTGCTGAAAATTTTAATCGTTAGTACTAATTATGTTAATAATTAGAAAGGTAAACCCAAAATGAAGCTCTGTATAAATTATAACCCCCACATTTTAATTCTGATTTGTTTCGTCATTTTAAAATTTCTCAAAGTTTCACTCACTGTGAATAAAATGTAAGCTCTGGATTGCAATCTAAATTAACCTGTCCATCAGGTGTAGGCTCTTGGCACTCCCTCTTTCTGAGATTTCTCATGGTTGGTTTTCAATCATCAACAAATAAGAACAAAGAAAAGTCTTTAGCCAGTCATTGTGGCACTTTGTAATGGAAGTGCCCTGTGAGTTTACAACATTCTCTGGAGTTTAACTGGAGTCTTGTCAAATGACCGTCCATCAGTCCAAAACTAACTCAAGATTGGTCTCCTGACGCTTTACACTAGTATAAATCTATCCAAGAAGCTATGCACCTGATTTGAGGAAATTTGAACTTAAATTATAATATTTTAAGTGCATGTTTCTCTGCATTTTAGAGTTGATAGGAATCAGACTTTGGCATCTGAAGCCCAGGTATCGCTTACTTGATCTCACTTCTTAAAAAAAGCGTATCCAAGATCCATGCTGCTAGGAAATGGATTGCAACAGCGGGAGTAGTCTAGTTTCCTGTATCTATACAGAGCTAAGCATCTTAAGCTCAGAAAACAAGATGGAATCCATCAGACAGCTTTTAGAAATCATCTGATCCAGTGTTTTCAATTTACACCTGAGAACACTGAGGTTACTGATCTGCCAAGTCAATGCAGTGAATGTGAGAGGTGAACTACAATTTGGGACTCCAGTGGTTGTAGTTACTCTGTAACACTTTTAGGGTATATCTGTTTCTCAAATGGTTAAAATAAGAGATTCAGATTTGCGGTGCTGAAAACACCAACAGAAAGTGTATCTCTGAACTGTAATTACTGGAAGATCTTTAGATTATTAAGATGAATGAGGCAATGTGAAGGACAGCACTGTGACGATCTATAATCTAGAAAATATACAAGAGAAGACGTTTAAAAGAACCCCAGGGAGTGCTGTAAAATCAAGCACCATAAAAATACTTATTCATATTTTAATGAGATTTATATAAATATTTTGATGGGTAGAATATAATTAAATTAAAGAGAGATAACTTATTTTTGTGTGTTCTTCTTTAAAATAAAACTTGAATCCAGGAAAAGTAAAACACAAACAATTTTTGTTATTAAAGCCCTTCATTGGACTAGTTCAAACTGCCAGAGAGAAACTTAATTACAGAAAAAGAAATTGATAACACAATACTGTGGCCCTTAAAACTGTATTTCTAAGTCATAAACATTGAAAGTATTCATTTAAAGGAATTTTTATTGGCAGCCAAGAGCTATAGGACAATTTCTCAGTGTTTATGGAAGATTTTTAATTAGATGTAAACAGAAATTACTGCTCCCTTTGTCTCTTTTAATAGCTCTAGTACTCTCATATCTGAGGGGATGGAGGGAGGAAATACTGTGGTGGTACCAGATGGCAGAATGGTAGGGGCATAAGCTGAAGGTTGGGTGAGGTAGGTGATGGGAGCCAGAATGAATGGCCATTGTCATGCATTTGGAAAAGAGTCTGACTTTGTGTTAGCTGGGAGAATCCAGAGGTTTACAAGAGAGCCTGAAATAGAGTGTGGACAGAAGTAGACTGTGTTTCTATATATGTTTAGGGGCAAGGTTTCTTTTTAAGCGTTCTGAAAGCCTGTAGAGGTGACTCTTAAGCAATATCTGCTTTGGAAAGCATTATTTTAATGATAAAAGTTCATGCACATCATATAAAATTAGAAAATTCAGAAAAACTTAGAAAATCCAAAATTACTTATAATCCAATCACTTAATATTATCTCCATTTACATTTTAGCATTTTTTCTTTGCAAATACAAATTAACGTAACTGAAGACAAAATCCACATACAGTTTTTGGAATCATTCTTTATAAGATTTAGCAAATATTTATCAATAATTTTATTTTAAAAGCATGCCTCATTTTAGCATGTGGATGTGTCTACATTTATTTAGCTACTTAGGTTGCATTCAGTTTTTTGCTATTGTGATTAGAACTGCAGTAAGTCTTTTGACCGCATCTCTGGTGTTTTCCTTAAGATAGATTGCTAGGATGGGAAAGACTGGCTGAAAGGGTATAAATATTTTTAAGGGTCTTGATAGATATTGCCCAGTTGCCTCTCCTAATAGGTAATCTCAGTTAATTCTCTACAGCAGCATATGAAAAAGTCAGCCAATATAGGGAATTGTAAAAGAAGAAGTAATCTACACAGATTTGAGCCAGGTGTGGACAGAGCAGTGCAGAGGCCTCAAGAAAGACAGAGGCTTGAAACAGAAGCATAGGGGTGGGCATCAGGATTGTGCTCAGCCAGAGCCGGGTTTGTGTTTCCAAACCCTGGCTGCTCAGGGTAAGGTTCTTTTTTCTTTTTTTTTTAACTTTTAATTTTGAAATAATTATAGATTCACAGGAAGTTGCAAAGAAGTAGAGAGAAGACCAGTGTACACTTCAACCAGTTCCTCCTCAATGGTTACATCTTACATAATTATAGTACAATATCCAAGCCAGGAAACTGACATTGATATAATCCTTGGGTATAGCTCTATGTCATTTATCACGTGTCAATTCCTGTAACCACCACCACAATCAAGATAGGGAACTATCCCTTCACCACAAAGATCTCCTTTGTGTTCTCTTTATAGTCACTCTCACCCCTCCAACAATTCCTAACTCCTGACAACGCTAATTTGTCTTCCATGTCTATAATTTAATCATCTCAAAAGTGTTGTATAAATGGAATCATACAGTATGTAACTTTTTGAGATCTGTTTTTTTAAACTTGGCATAATGCCCTTGAGAGCTATCCAAGTTGTTGCCTGTAGCAGTAGTTCATTCCTTTCAATTGCTGAGTAGTATTACTGAGTGGAGATATACCATTCACTTTTTGAAGGACATTTTGGTTGTTTCCATTTTGGGGCTATTACATATAAAACTGCCATGAACTATCATGTAGAGGTTTCTGTGTGAACATGTGTTCATTTCTCTGGAATAAATGCCCAGGAGTACAATGACTGGACTGTATGGTAAGTGTATGTTTAGTTCTTAAAGAAACTATCAAACCATTTTCCCTCATGGCTGCACCATTTACAACCCCATCAGCAAAGTATGAGAGATCCAGTTTCTCTGTATCATGGTCAGCATTTTGTATTGCCACAATTTAAAACTTTACCTGTTCTCACAGATGTAGAAAGTTTTTAAAAAATGATGCTTGGGGCCTGCCCTAGTCTGACATTTGAATCAAAATCTCTGGAGAAATTGGATATCTCCATTTAACAGAATCTCTTCAGAGGACTCATATAGGTAGTCAGTATTGAGCATCACTGAACTAGAGCAGTGGTTCTTAAAGAGCGGTCTCTGGACCTACAGCATCAGCATCACCTGGGAACTTGTTAGAAATGCAAATTCTCAAGCCCCACCCTAGACCAACAGAATCAGAAACTCTGGGGGTGGGGTCCAGAAATCTATTTTAACAAGCCCTCATGGTGATTCTGAGACAAGCTAGTGTATGAGAACCACTCACCTACAAGGTGAAAACAAGACTGAGCTGTTTTAGCAGAAAACCTCCTCAGATTTAAAAAAGGATGCAGTCAAGAGGTAAACATGGACTTGTTGATGGTAGATAATAGCTGTCTGGAATGGGGAGATTGGGCGCTGAAGAAAACATGGAGGAATGACTATCCCTTTAGCTCTTTAAAGAAAACCAAGGGCCAAGGGTCTGGGTTTAGGCAGTGGTTCTGGGAACAAATGACAAATACTTAGAACTCTGAGGGGCAGCTGCTTAGACTGGCCATGAAGCGAATACTTCAAGTGCTATTTAACTGCAAATAACCTCAGAAATCCTAACAATCTTTATTTTATGTTTTAAGTTGGTATGAATAATTCATGTAGATTTGTGTAAATACACTAAAATGTGCTCAGAACAAGTATGGACAAAGGTGAAGAAATTGGGGGATAATCAGAAGAAAGGAGTAAAGGGCTACAGGGACATGACCTGAAGTGAGAATGCACACTAGGTGACTTGGGAAAAATTCTGGCCCAACATGTGGTAGCTGAATGAACTTATGTAAGTATATCCTCTCTGCGTCTTCGTCTGTAAAATGGGAATGCCTGAGTCTGGCTGTGGTGAGATGGTCATGAAGTCACCCACTGGCCTTTTAACAGCAAGTTTTGTTTATACGCTACTAAAGCTGCCTGATACTTATGCTGTCATTTGGACTATTTGTTTCCATTTACACTGCATAGCTTGTTTATCACTGAACTGAACATGGTATCTTTGCTAAAACATGTTCTGAGTGATTCAGATAGAAACGTTATTTGGATATAAAATCATTCTTCTGTGGATGTGAAGCTTTCCTTAGTGTTTCTATGTAAACTCCAGAAATACTGTGGTTTCGTTTTGGCTACATTTAGCTGCAGAGAAGGTCAGTTTCATTTAACAATGTATCTCTCTAACACCTATAACAAATTACTGGCACGTAGTAATATGTACTTAATATATATTTGCTAATCATTGAATGAACAAAAGGCATGCCAGCCAATGTTCCTTACCTCTGATTTGGTACACATTTGAAGTTAAATATTATTTTAATTGGAGCAATCAATTGCAGCTAGACCCACTGCTCACTGTCCTCCCGTATAACATGGCACTATAGCTGGACTTTCATGTACCTCCTATCAGTTATTATTAATAAGGAGGCTTTGGAAACTTCTGTTTTCCTAATCTATAAAAAAGATGAAGTTGATAGAGCTGTGGTTTGCTTTGCACTAATGCTGTCACATGGCCAATGTTCTGGAACCAAGGTGAGCTGTTGTGTTGCCTGTGGGGATACCCAGCTGCAGTTTGCTTCATTACCTCTTAGATGTTGAAGTAAACATTATTCTCTAGTTAGACGAAGGAGGTAGCAAAAAGCTAAATATCTTCCTAAGTGAGAAGGTGAAGCCAGCGACCCATGCTAACCCCAATCCTGGAGCCAGAATTGAACTTTGAGAGTAGCTGGAATTTGAACCTTGGGTGAAGTTTCCCTATGATAGGTGTGCCCTTGTTATGATGCACTGAAGAGACTCATAGATTTTACCCATCATCAGGAAAGATCTAATGTTATTTATGACTGACTAGGATTCAAAGCAGAGTGCAAACCTTTCTTATTCTTTACTGAGAAACAAGTATTTGTTCCTCATAAGTATTTGTTTCTCAATATTGCACAAACTTCTCACAGGTACTAGAAGTCCCCTATCCTTTTCCTTTACTTTTTTCTACTCCTTTCTCTACTTAATCCTGTTGCAATGCCCTGTGCTCCATCAAGCCCTATTTTATGGTGATCCTCGTATTTCTCAAAACAGAGAACATACCAGATAAAGAAACACTTCGTCTTGCTATTAACCATCTGCTTTCATAGAAAAACTTCTTTGAATTATTGAGTTTAAATACCCCTCCCCACCGGGGGTGAGGCTAGGGTGGGGACAAAAGGCTGAAGCAGGAAGAGGCAGGTTGATTGAGATTTTCTTCATGCTCTAATAGTACTTTGTCATTGCCATTTGGTGTCACTTCTGATCCCATCAAATCTTAGTGACCACTCTAGTTTCATGCTGTGTGGAAATGAAAGATAATTTCGTTTCTGTCTTTTTAAATATGACTCTTATAGAGGTAGTTATTCTTTAAATCTCACTTTAGCACTAATTTTACCCACCAGGACATTAATTACCTATGACCATCTTAACAGGGATTTGTTAACAACGGTAAACAACTGCTCGTCAGGACAAGAATGGGACACTGAATGGATTGATACTTGTAGGTGTTCTCATGAGCATGCAGGGAAAGGAGGGCTGTGGCAGACTTCTGGGAGCCGCGAACATCACTATGTCACAATTTGTCTTTCCTTGGGAAGCAGATGAGATTAACTGCCTGAGAGCATTGTCATTATTCTTAAATGAGTTATTGCACAGATATATGTAGTAGGCTGTTTGCAGGAAAGAAGCAGGATACCAGAGTAAATGTTTAAGAAATGAGGTTTCCAGAAACTGAGCTCTTAGGAGTTTACTGCCTTTCTCAGAAGAGGAAACTTATTCAAATATGGGCTGTTTATTCATATATTTGATTTAAGTTAAGCTTTCTTTAGTGTTACTGTGTAAACTCCAAAAATATTATGTATCTTTTGTCTTTAAAAATGTAGACAACGTGTACATGTGTGAAGGACACTGTTGGTTTCTACCTAGCTTTCATTCTTTCTTCTTCCTGAGTGAATCCTTTAAAAAAAAAATCATTTCCAGATACTTACCTCTTCCTTAACCAGCCCTGTGCCTCTGGAAAAGCTGATCATCATTCCAGCTTTGGTAGTGGACTCATTGCATTAAGGATAGTCCTAGTGATTCTTTGAAGAGTGGGTTTGTGAACCAACTTTGGCCAATCAATTATTAGGGCAGTTCTTCTAGGAGGATCTGGGAAGAGTTTTCCTCATTTCTAAGAAAATTCCGTAGAAGAAAAACTATCGCTGAATGTTGTCATGTCTGGATATTTTCCTGAAACTCTGGTCGCCATACTATTCTATGTCTAAGGGTAGAACCAACTATCCTGTTGGATAGTTGAGGGTGACTGGACTGAGAAGAGGAAAGAACCCAGGCTCCAAGCAGCTGAATTAACCAGTCCTAAAATCAACTCCAACTCTTGTAAGATACTTTAAGATCCAAACATCTGGACGTTTATTGAGTGCTTTATTTGCTTGGCTATTTATGCAAGAAAAATGCTTTGCTTCTATAACATTCTTTGTGCTTTCTTTTCTTACTTTTAAAATAACTATGCTTTGCAAAATAAATACTTATTCCTTGTATACTGATGAAGATCTGGGAAAAGACATCAGGGATATCTTGTATTCTGAATTTGATTGAAATTGACACAAGGAACACATTGTCTGTAACTTCTTATATTAAACCAGAGAGTAGTTTTATATTTAATTCTCCTGCTAATAAGCTTCAGAACATTTAAGGCCTGGGTTACTCTCTTCCCTGACCCACACATGTCATGCTTCTCTGACTCTTTTACTTTGTTCAAGTAGCACCTTCCTCTTTTTACTCTTCCATTCAGTTTTTTATAAAATCCTTCTTCTTTCAGCTATTTTCAAGTAGGTCAGCTCCCCTATTTCATCTTTGAAGTCATTTTGGAAATTGCTATTATTTTAAATAGCAGTTGATTCTCTATGTTTGCATATGATTATAAAATATTCAAAATGTTATTACAAAAGAATTCTTCATGAAAATTTTCTAATGTAATTAAAAATTTTAAAGATATTATAAAGATATTATAAAGATTTAGTTTCATCTCATTTTATAGAAAATATAAGATGCTCCAGATTTTGAGATTAACATTTTCAAAGAATAGTAAACATCTGTGGCCAGGTTATAGTTAAGTATAGTTTTAATTTCTATTCCCTAGCAATTGATGGAAAATAATTATAAAAATTTTGATATGTTTTAAATGATTGCTTTTAATAGGGATGCTAGTAGACGTGTAAGGGTGGCAAAATATCAGATTTTTTAAGTTCTCATTTATTCATGTTTTATGATACATTTTTTCCATTTTGTGCATTTTTCTTCTAAAGAATTTAATTTAAAATATGTTACTGTAAATCCTCTAATGTTTTAACTTCCACACAAAATTCTACTTTAAAAAAAAAACATTTTTCTACCTGCAGAATGCTTAAGGTAATTGAAAAGGAAGCTGGAACAACATAGTACCTTAAAAAAATCATATTTTTGCCAAACTCAAATGTACTTTGGCTTTGAAGAATTTTGTAGTTTCATTTTCAACTCACACACACACACACATACACACACACACATAAAACAGCCCACGTTGTTTGAACAGGTTCAAAATGAGTTGCCTCATCTTTAGCGTTTTCATGTTTTTCTCCTCCCCTTCTCTTTAAAAAATGCTTAAATTATACTTCCTGGAAAGTTACCCTACGCCCAATTAAAAGTGAGTTTTATAGTCCATCATATTGGGAAAATGTCACATACTATTCCCCCTTCATATTAATAATGAACATCATCATATGAAGGAGTTTGGGAATCCCAGTAGTAAAGACATTTGTTTCCTCCAGCCTTTAATCACAGGACCATTTCTTCCTGTCACAGCTGTGAACATACTTTGGAACTAAGGTTTCATTTAACACACTTTGGGAGGTATCATCCTGTATAAATCTTCCCATCAATCCAAAGAGTAACTGGAGCTTCTCTGGTTGAGAAAACATAATTTGTGTAGCACTTGAATGGCTTTAAATTTTTAAAACGTTTTAATTGGGAATTGCTGTTTCACGTTGTCAAGGGAATCCTTGTTGACAAAGCAGTACCTCAGTACCACA
Organism: Stenella coeruleoalba; assembly: GCF_951394435.1. Lineage (NCBI taxonomy): Eukaryota > Metazoa > Chordata > Mammalia > Artiodactyla > Delphinidae > Stenella > Stenella coeruleoalba. The sequence goes on from NC_137150.1 coordinate 87,387,639, forward strand.
GATGATATCCCAGCCCTAGAAATACTGAACTTGATTGGTTATGGAGTTCTTTTAACACAATTTGCTAGTTTACTAATTGCGTTCCCTGTTGCTGACTTCATATGGTAGGGAAGGGTGAGGTTTGCATTTTCTTTTCACCTATAGCAATCTTTTGCTGGATGTTTTATGTGCGGGGGTATAGAATTGGTCAAATGATTAGTGTAAATTGAATGGTAATGATTATTTCAACAAAGCCAGGGGAATTTTCCCCTCATGCCAGAGGTCATTTTAAAGTGTTTTTTTTCTCTCATTGTTACACACAAAACATTCTAAGCTTGACTGGAGATATGAAACAAAGAACACAGTGCCACATGCTGACCTTCCTGCAGCCTTGAGATTCTGAAGATGTGCTGTGTGTTCACACGGGTTGTCACTGCATGATCTATTGCTTGATAAAGAAAGAGTCTCTATTCTCTGACCCCAATTCCTTCAAGCCTAGAAAAATTCTTCACATTAGATATTTTAAATTGACTTATCAAGTTACCATTAACTTCCCATGTATATTTGGGAAATATTTCTCAATGTATTTTAAAGAAAATACTTAGGTGTTCATGTTTCATTTTCCCATTGAAAACATGTAATTCATTTTGTTACTTTATGCTTTTCATAATTCTCTGATGTTGTCTATCCCTTGAGAAAATTTCTCTTTTTAAGATTCAGCTTCAGTAAGGGATACTATTAATGATTTTTTTAAAAAAATAAAGTCATAGTGTGGCTGAAATCAGAGAAATTTTACAGAAATACATAGATAACTAAAGGAGCATTTTCTATTAGGATTCTAGGTGTCTGATTTTTAGGGGTAAATTTTGAAGTGAATCCTGTGAATACAGGATTCTCCAGAGATTTAGTTTTCTATTTTAACCTTTTCATGGCATTTTATCACTAAACTTAAAGACACAGAAAAAAAGAGAAGAAATTGAATTTAAAGAGAGAATTTAGCTTCATCCTTCTATAATTTTGGACATATGATCATCATTTACTCATTCACTTATTCGTTGATTCACTGACTTATGAACATTTATGGAGCACCTGACTTTCTCAAACAAAACTTCCAATGTAATTGGATAGATATGTTACCTGTCTTGTGGCTTCCACCTGTCGTGGTCCTTGGAATGTGTCACTCATTTCCGCCCTTAAGTTTTTGTTCCTATTATTCTCTTCGGCTGTAAGTCCTTCCTTTTGACTCTCTGCCTATTTAAACTTTATGCATGATCCAAAGAGCGGTTCCAATCCCATCTCCTTAGGAATTCTGCTCTGTCTCACTTAAATACTTATTTAATAATCTTTCCTCTAAACTCCCACAGCACTTCCAGAATGAACCATATAATTTAGTAGTTAATTGTATATAGTCTCATATCATTTATCTATAAAAGATTTGTATTTCTTGTTGCATCTTTACGCTGTACAGTCATAAACACCAAAGATTCCTGTTTTTTAGGATCCTTCAGAGCACTGAGAACACAGTAGATGTCCAATAAATGCATGTTTATCGATTTACTGATTATTTTCATTTGTTTGGGGGGTACAAATCAGTTTAAGGGAAAGGACTTTTTTATCAGACTAACTAGACTGAAATCTCAGCCCTATCATTTACTGGCTGTACTTTGGGTAAATTGCTTCAATAAATTTCCTCATCTGTTAAGTGAGAGTAACAACAGACCCCCTGCACACATCATACAGGTTGCTTGTGAGAATTAAGTGACATAGAACATGTAAAATATATACGTACTAGTGCCAGGAACCTGATAAAAAACTCAATGAATATCAGTTGTATTATTATTAATGCAACTAAATCAATACTCTTCTTTTTCATCTGAAATGTTTTGCTGGAAAGAACATTACTATTCTTTTTCAGAGGTCTAATCCTCTCTTAACATCTGTTTCTCAGAGGACTCAAATTAACACAGCTACCTAATTGGTTGTTTTAAAAAATATTGTTTACTTCTATTCACATATCACATATGTATAGGTTCTTGTGCTTCTGCTTACATCCATGATTTTGATTTAGAACGTTCTGCTATTTATATTTTAATACCTTTGTCAGCCATTTTGTAATAAGAGACCTCAGTCAGATTCCCCTTTGTGGAACTGAAGAATCCATAATTAAAATTAATAAAAAAAAATTAAATTAATAGACTGAAGACCCATAAAAAAGTAATACTTTTTTCTTTCTCATGGGAAATAAATGGATTAAGAAATATTAAAGCACTCCAAGGTTTTTTGTCCCTTCCCTTGTCACTCAGCAAGAGAACAGGATGTGTGTTGCTTGCAAAACTCCCACGAGAAGACTCTCATTGTCCAGAAATTCTGCTTACTTATAGCTTAACATTTCTACCAGAGAATAGAGAGGAGCTGTCCTGCAGTGTCTTAACTGAGGTTAGGAAGTTGTGTTTGGATATCACATGGAACTCACGTCACATGAGGTGAGAGTTGTGGCTGGATATTACCCAAGGTTCATGACTTCCGTCATTGAGAGGTAAAAAAAGAGGGCAGGTGACCTCCTCTCTTTGAAGCACCTGCTCTTCATGCATAGGAGCTTGTCTGTGGGTGCACCATTTTGTCCAAACAAGCTTATCAACTTAGGGATCTTGGACCTACAATGTTTGAAGTAAAGCTCATCACCTTCAGTTGAGGGCTGGAAACAATGCAAGTGTTATTTAAATGGAATGTCTTGGGCAGGAAACCAATGAATAAAAAAAAATCCTTTGGTCTTTGTCCCTGGGTAGCTTAAAACTTTTATTTGGTGACATTAAAAAATCACAGCAAATGCCCAGCCCAGACAGGGGAGTTGCTGTTCACTTTAGCAATGTTCTATGACACTTTGATCTATTTCATTTTTTCAGCAGAATGAGGCTCTCAGCTCAATCAGCAACCTTGTAACTACTGCTCTTGAATACAAACACAACCTGTTAGAAAATTAGGATTTGGAGGAAGAGTATGTGGTTGTATCTGCATAAATAATATCACTATGCTGCTTTAGAAATTGGAAGAGTAGGTAGAGTTCTCTCAAATGGTTTTGGTAAGTTTGTTTACTGTGTCCTTTTTGAAGCATCAGCTTTACTCATCCAGGAACCATCCACAGAAGAGGCAGGTTGAGATTGAATAATGTATCTGTTTTGACAATTCTATGAAAAATGTGTAATCCAAATTCTTTGATGATGTGACAATTGAGAAGTCTAGGTAGGGAATATGTTTGCTTTCTTAAAATTTTGGTTGCCAATAACTAATAATAATAATGTACCTTAAACCTTCCTTTAAGTGATGAGCTGTGTACTTCTTAATGTGAAGCGTGAATGAGATGAAGTAATAAGAGTAAAATAAAACACTATTTGTACAATCGTTTTTTTTTTTTGGCTGCTTTGGGTCTTCGTTGCTGTGTGCAGGCTTTCTCTAGTTGCTGCGAGCAGGGGCTACTCTTCATCGCGGTGCATGGGCTTCTCATTGCCGTGGCTTCTCTTGTTGATGAACTTGGGCTCTAGGTGCACGGGCTTCAGTAGTTGTGGCTTGCAGGCTCTAGAGCGCAGGCTCAGTAGCTGTGGTGCATGGGCTTAGTTGCTCCATGGCACGTGGGATCTTCCTGGACCAGGGCTTGAACCCGTGTCCCCTGCCTTGGCAGCCAGATTCTTAACCACTGCGCCACGAGGGGAGTCCAATTCTCACAGTCTTAATTGATTCTCTGTGCGTGTGTGTGTGCAAGGTGCAAAATGCCTATATTGTGGTCTGTGTTGCTTATCTCTTCCTCAAGGTTTCTTTGCGAATGACAGAATGATGCTTAAAGAACTGAATTCTCTAAATTTCAATAGGTTGTTCAAAAACAGCTGCAACACCAAGAAGAGAATGTATACACTTAACTTTGAGAGAATTGCAGATTTACTTTTCCATACAATGTTTTCCATGAAGGTGCTCAATAAATATTTGTCAACTGCTCAATTTGCCCAACATTAAAAAAACAAATTGTGAAGGCATGAAACAACTCTTAACCATTCCTGTGCTCACATCTATCTTTTCATTTTACAATTCTTTCCTTTTGCAATACTAAAATCTCTGACATTTGCACATGTTTTCCTGTGAATTTTTGCAGATAGCACAGCGATGTTACTGTAGAATATTAGAGAAGGAAGGGAGATCTTAGAGTATCTAGTTTTCACGTATGGCTTCTATCTGCCGGCATTAATATCCCCCAGGAAACTTGCTGGAGATGCAAGTTCACAGGCCCTACCCCAGACCCACAAAATCAGAGACTTTCAAAGGTGAACGCAACAACTGATGTTTTAACAAGTCCTCTGGATGACTCTGAGGCACACTGAAGTTTGAGAACCACTGATCATATCCAATCCTTTCATTTTACAAAAACAAAATGGTGACTGAGACTACCTCAGCCCTTTTATTCTGTGCTCTCTCCAGGCTTTCATATCACATACAGCTTCAAGTACTATCTATATGCTGCTGACTTCCAAACTGGAATGTCTAGACTTTTTTCCTAAGACACATATCCAACCGGTTGCTTGACACCTGTACTTGAGTGTCACAGGTACCTCAAATTTACAGGCACAAGCATTTTATCTTCTCCAGTGTTACATATCTCAGCAAATGTGCATGCTTTTGCCCAGCTGTTCAAACTAGAGACCTGGGAATCTTCTTTCATACCTTTCCCTCACCCTCCTTTATTCAATTCATCAAAATGTCAGTTCTACTTCTGAAATAGCTCAAAATAATTCCTTCTCCATCTCTACGGCTACAAGCCCAGTGCAAGCCATCATCATGATCTCTTATCTCCTTCATCCCTTGTTCCTCTTTTGACCATTCCGGTGATTTCTAAAGAGAGGAGAAAAAGCAATCTTTAAAAATTGGTCATGTCAGTTCTGTTTAATAGCTTTACATTGTACTTAGGATAAAATCCCAAATCCTTCAGCTCGCTTGCAGAGAGACCCAGATCCAATGTCTCTGCCTAATGCATCTCCCAGTGCATTCCTTTTAATTCCTAAACATGGCAGGCTCTTTCCAGTGCTTTGACAAATATCATTCTTTGTGCCTTGAAAACTTTCCCGTGTACTCTCTACTCAGCCTCTTCCTACCATCTGACATCAGCTGAAATGTGTGGTCTCAATGCCGGCTGCAAATTACATTCACTTGGGTGAGATTTTTTTTTTTTTTTGCGCTACGCGGCCTCTCACCGTTGTAGCCTCTCCCACTCCGGACGCGCAGGCTCAGCGGCCATGACTCACGGGCCCAGCCGCTCCGCGGCATGTGGGAATATTCCCGGACCGGGGCACGAGCCCGCGTCCCCCGCATCGGCAGGCGGACTCCCAGCCACTGCGCCACCAGGGAAGCCCACTTGGGTGAGATTTTAATAAATAATACTACCTGGACCTCAATCTCAGATTCAGTTCCTTTGATCTGGTATGGGGTCAAGCACTCATTGATTTTAAAGCTCCTCCAGGTGATTTTAATGTGCAAACTTTAGAACTACTGGCTTAAATGTTATTTTCTCAAAGAAGCCTTCTCTGACTCACTTCCTGTTAGAATTCCTAATTGACTATACTTTTTGTTTATAGTATTTATTGCACATTATAAGATTGTATTTAATATTTGTCAGCCATGCTCAATTGTAAGCTTCAGGAGAGCAGAGGCCCTGTCTCTTTCCTTCGCCTGTATTTCCAGCACTAAAGAGTGTCTAGCTTAAGGTTGGTGGTCCGTAAATTACTGGTGAATAAGTTACTAAATTAATTTATAAGGTTTTAAAACTAGTTTATGGTAGAACCCCATCTAAAGCCAAGCTTCTATGACATTTCTGCTTGTATAATCTTAGAATGCAGAGGATCCAATGGTTTTTTAAATCTTACATGCCCAAACTGGGACAGTTCTAATTTAGCAGCAGCCTCCTCTGGTGGAAGATGACGTGGGCTGTTAGTTCCACTCTTTTTAATAGCAACCCCACACCACATGGCTACATTCTGCTTCATTTCTGAACCCTAAATTCCATATTGGTCCTAATGTCTCCTGAGCATATCCTGGACTCTCCTAATAAAAGATGTACTATTGGATTTTTATGAGACTTAGATATACTTTGACACAAACTTCAGTTCAAATTTTGTGATACAGAGAGCTATCAGGAAATAGTAGCTCTTTGGTAAAGAGGTGGTATTAGAAGATTTAGCTAGTTCATGTTCACATATGTACTATTTTCCTCTTTAATGTGCCACCTTATATTCTATTGTATTTCATTGATACATAGCTACAAGCAAAGAGAAAAAGAACATTCAACCGGTCAGACAATACTCCTTTGGAAAGGTCAAATTCATACTTCTGAATAATAACCCGCTTTCCCCCAAAATAACATACCCAGTAGGCAATAGTGGTTTGGCAAATAGCACTAATTATGGATACTGATTACTGTTCAAGGACTCATGGTGCTTCTTCTTTTCATCGTTTCTTTTTTTTTAAACATCATTATTGGAGTATAATTGCTTTATAATGTGGTGTTAGTTTCTGGTATATAACAAAGTCAATCAGCTATATGCATACGTATATCCCCATATCCCCTCCCTCTTGTGTCTCCCTCCCACTCTCCCTATCCCACCCCTCTAGGTGGTCACAAAGCACAGATCTGATCTCCTAGTGCTATGCAGCTGCTTCCCACTAGCTATCTATTTTACATTTGGTAGTGTATATATGTTAATGCTACTCTCTAACTTTGTCCCATGTTATCCTTCACCCTCCCTTTGTCCTCAAGTCCACTCTCTACGTCTGCCTCTTTATTCCTGTCCTGCCCATAGGTTCCTCAGAAGCTTTTTTTTTTTTTTTTTTTAGATTCCATATATATGTGTTAGCATACGGTATTTGTTTTACTCTTTCTGACTTAACTTCACTCTGTATGACAGACTATTAGGTCCATCCATCTCACTACAAATAACTCAATTTTGGTTCTTTTTATGACTGAGTAATATTCCATTGTATATATCGGCCACAACTTCTTTATCCATTCATCTGTCGATGGACACTTAGGTTGCTTCCATGTCCTGGCTATTGTAAATAGTGCTGCAATGAACACTGTGGTACATGACTCTTTTTGAATTATGGTTTTCTCAGGGTATATGCCCAGTAGTGGGATTGCTGGGTCATATGGTAGTTCTATTTTTAGTTTTTCAAGGAACCTCCATACTGTTCTCCATAGTGGCTGTATCAATTTACATTCCAACCAACAGTGCAAGAGTATTCCCTTTTCTCCACACCCTCTCCAGCGTTTTTTCTTTGTAGATTTTTTGATGATGGCCTTTCTGACTGCTGTGAGGTGATCCCTCATTGTAGTTTTGATTTGCATTTCTCTAATGATTAGTGATGTTGAGCATCCTTTCATGTGTTTGTTGGAAATTGGTATGTCTTCTTTGGAGAAATGTCTATTTAGGTCTTCTGCCCATTTTTGGACTGGGTTTTTTGATATTGAGCTGCATGAGCTGCTTGTATATTTTGGAGATTAATCCTTTGTCAGTTGCTTTGTTTGCACATATTTTCTCCCATTCTGAGGGTTGTCTCTTTGTCTTGTTTCTGGTTTCCTTTGCTGTGCAAAAACCTTGAACTTTCATTAGGTCCCATTTGTTTACGTTTGTTTTTATTTCCATTTCTCTAGGAGGTGGATCAAAAGGATCGTGCTGTGATTTATGTCATAGAGTGTTCTGCCTATGTTTTCCTCTAAGAGTTTTATAGTGTCTGACCTTACATTTAGGTCTTTAATCCATTTTGAGTTTTTTTTTGTGTATGGTGTTAGGAAGTGTTCTAATTTCATTCTTTTACATGTAGCTGTCCAGTTTTCCAGGCACCACTTATTGAAGAGGCTGCCTTTTCTCCATTGTATACTCTTGCCTCCTTTATCAAAGATAAGGTGACCATATGTGCATGGGTTTATCTCTGGGCTTTCTATCCTATTCCACTGATCTATATTTCTCTTCCTGTGCCAGTACCATACTGTCTTGATTACTACAGCTTTGTAGTATAGTCTGAAGCCAGGGAGCCTGATTCCACCAGCTCTGTTTTTCTTTCTCAAGATTGCTTTGGCTCTTCGGGGTGTTTTGTGTTTCCATAGAAATTTTGAAATTTTTTGTTCTAGGTCTGTGAAAAATGCCATTGGTAGTTTGATAGGGATTACATTGGACCTGTAGATTGCTTTGGATAGTAAGGTCATTTTCACAATGTTGATTCTTCCAATCCAAGAACATGGTGTAATCTCTCCATCTGTTTGTATCATCTTTAATTTATTTCATCAGTGTCTTATAGCTTTCTTCACACACGTCTTTTGTCTCCTTAGGTAAGTTTATTCCTAGGTATTTTATTCTTTGTGTTGCAGTGGTAAATGGGAGTGGTTCCTTAATTTCTCTTTCATATTTTTCATCATTAGTGTATAGGAATGCAAGAGATTTCTGTACATTAATTTTGTATCCTTCTAGTCTACCAAATTCATTGATTAGCTCTAGTAGTTTTGTGGTAGCATCTTTAGGATTCTCTATGTATAGTATCATGTCATCTGCAAACAGTGACAGTTTTGCATCTTCTTTTCTGATTTGGACTCCTTTTATTTCTTTTACATCTCTTATCAATGTGGCTAAAAATTCCAAAACTGTGTTGAATAATAGTGGTGGGAGTGGGTAACCTTGTCTTATTCCTGATCTTAGAGGAAGTGGTTTCATTTTTTCACCATTGAGGACGATGCTGGCTGTGGGTTTGTCATATATTGCCTTTATTATGTTGAGGTAGTTTCCTTCTATGCCTACTTTCTGGAGAGTTTTATCATAAATGGGTGTTGAATTTTGTCGAAAACTTTTTCTGTATCTATTGAGATGATCATATGATTTTCCTCCTTCAGTTTGTCAATATGATGTATCACGTTGATTGCTTTGCATATATTGAAGAATCCTTGCATTCCTGGGCTAAACCCCACTTGATCATGGTGTATGATCCTTTTAATGTGCTGTTGGATTCTGTATGCTAGTATTTTGTGGAGGGTTTTTGCATCTATGTTCATCAGTGATATTGACCTGTAGTTTTCTTTCTTTGTGACATCTTTGTCTGGGTTTGGTATCAGGGTGACGATGGCCTCGTAGAATGAGTTTGGGAGTGTTCCTCCCTCGGCTATATTTTGGAAGAGTTTGAGAAGAATAGGTGTTAGCTCTTCTCTAAATGTTTGATAGAATTTGCCTGTGAAGCCATTAGGTCATGGGCTTTTGTTTGTTGGAAGATTTTTAGTCACAGCTTCAATTTCAGTGCTTGTGATTGGTCTGTTTATATTTCTTCCTGGTTCAGTCTCGGAAGGTTGTGTTTTTGTAAGAATTTGTCCATTTCTTCCAGGTTATCCATTTTATTGGCATATAGTTGCTTGTAGTAATCTCTCATGATCCTTTGTATTTCTGCAGTGTCAGTTGTTACTTCACCTTTTTATTTCTAATTCTGTTGATTTGAGTCTTCTCCCTATTTTTCTTGATGAGTCCACCTAATGGTTTATCAATTTTGTTTTTCTTCTCAAAAATCCAGCTTTTAGTTTTACTGATCTTTGCTATTGTTTTCTTCATTTCTTTTTCATTTATTTCTGATCTGATCTTTATGATTTCTTTCCTTCTGCTAACTTTGGGGGGTTTTTTGTTCTTTTTTCCCTAATTTTTGTTCTTTTTTCTCTAATTGCTTTAAGTATAAGGTTAGGTTGTTTATTTGAGATTTTTCTGTTTCTTGAGGTAGGATTGTACTGCTATAAACTTCCCTCTTAGAACTACTTTTGCTGCATCTCATAGGTTTTGGGTTGTTGTGTTTTCATTGTCATTTGTTTCTAGGTAGTTTTTATTTCATCTTTGGTTTCTTCAGTGATCTCTTGTTTATTTAGTAGCATATTGTTTAGCCTCCATGTGTTTGTATTTTTTACAGTTTTTTTCCTGTAATTGATATCTAGTCTCATAGCGTTGTGGTCAGAAAAGATACTTGATACAATTTCAATTTTCTTAAATTTACCAAGGCTTGATTTGTGACCCAAGATATGGTCTATCCTGGAGAATGTTCCATGAGCACTTGAGAAGAAAGGGTATTCTGTTGTTTTTAGATGGAACATCCTATAAATATCAATTAAGTCCATCTTGTTTAATGTGTAATTTAAAGCTTGTGTTTCCTTATTTATTTTCATTTTGGATGATCTGTCCACTGGTGAAAGTGGAGTGTTAGAGTCCCCTACTATGATTGTGTTACTGTTGATTTACCCTTTTATGGCTGTTAGCATTTGCCTTATGTATTGAGGTGCTCCTATGTTGGGTGCATAAATATTTACAATTGTTATATCTTCTTCTTGGATTGATCCCTAGATCATTATGTAGTGTCCCTCTTAGTCTCTTGTAATAGTCTTTATTTTAAAGTCTGTTTTGTCTGATATGAGAATTGCTACTTCAGCTTTCTTTTGATTTTCATTTGCATGGAATATCTTTTTCTATCCCCTCACTTTCAGTTGGTATGTGTCCCTAAGTCTGAAGTAGGTCCCTTGTAGATAGCATATATATGGGTCTTGTTTTTGTATCCATTCAGCCAGTCTATGTCCTTTGGTTGGAGTATTTAATCCATATACATTTAAGGTAGTTATCGATACGTATGTTCATGTCTCTGAGACTGTCCTCAATTCTTTTCAATATTTTTTGTTTATTCTGCTCTGCAGCAGTTATTTCTACTATTTTATCTTCCAGGTCACTTACCCGTTTGTCTGCTTCAGTTATTCTGTTATTGATTCCTTCTAGAGTATTTTTTTTTTTTTTTTTTTTTTTGCGGTACACAGACCTCTCACTGCTGCGGCCTCCCCCGCCGTGGAGCACAGTCTCCTGACGCGCAGAGTATTTTTAATTTCAGTTATCGTGTTGTTCATCACTGTTTGTTTGCTCTTTAGTTCTTCTAGATTGTTGTTAAATGTTTCTTGTATTCTCTCCATTCTGTTTCCAAGATTTTGGATCATCTTTACTATCATTACTCTGAATTCTTTTTCAGGTAGGATGCCTATTTTGTCTTCATTTATTTGGTCTTGTAGGTTTTTACCTTGCTCCTTCGTCTGTAACATATTTTTCTGTTGTTTCTTTTTTGATTTGTGGGGCTGTCTTCCTGTCTTACTGGTTGTTTGGCTTAGGTGTCCAGCACTGGAGTTTGCAGGCAGTTGGATAGAGCTGGGTCTGGGTCTTGGTGCTGAGATGAGGACCTCCAGGAGGCCTCACTCCAATTAATATTCCCTGGCGCCTGAGGTTCTGTGTTATTCCAGTGGTTTGGACTTGGAGCTCCCACCACAGGAGCTCAGACCTGACCTCTGGCCTGGGAACCAGGATCCCACAAGCCGGTCACTGAGGGGGGTTTCCCATCCCCTTAGGTGTCTGTGGTCCCCCACCAGTGCCTGGTAGGTGCCCTAGTTTTGCAGAGATGTGAAATCTGTGTCCTCCTAGTCTGCCATCTTGACTCTGCCCCTCCATGGTACTTCTTTTTTACTGAGAAAGGAATCTAAAGTCAGTGACAAGCCCTGGAATATATTGTCAGCTTCTGTTGTGAAGACATTCCTACATAACATTATTTACTCATCTATCTGGGTTGTTCTTAAATCAGATTACAAAAATTTCTGGGACAGTCCTGATTTTAAACACTGTACCTTACTAGTGTCTTAAAACAGCAAAATGCCACAGGAATTCCCAAAATTTGGCAATAACAGTGGAATGACTCAAGGCAGAGGTTGAAGAGAAATGGAAAGTTCACAGAAACATATGCAGGAGATTTTATGTGCTTTACTAATCTTCCTCTCTTCGAAGACATCCTAATGTTAATGCCAGGGCAGTTGCTGTGTCTGCCTGAGCAAGGCAAAGCTGAGTCACTGATTCAAGATGATAAGGATGACAAATATTTCCAAGTGTAATTGAAGACAGTTACTTGCCTACATTGCTAGCATTCTTTGAAATGTGTTCAAAAGAAATTATATTTCATATTTATGTCAAAATGAATTTAAAAGTCAAGAAAATGTATACTTTTCCAGCAACTGGGTAAAAGGAATATCCAGTTAAAATAATAACCAGTAATCACAAGTGATATTGTGCACATTGTAGAAATGAGATATATACTGCTAGCATTGGGAATTTGATACGCCTTCATATACTCAGACAGACAAAGAAAAATTGATTTATTTTAGGCTCTATTAACTTACAAGTAGAAAAAGGGAGACTTTTATTTTGTAAATTCAAGGAGGGTTTTCTCACTTTTAAGGAAATAATCTTTTAAATAAACACGTTCTAAAATTATATTTTAGTGAGAGTTTGTGAGCAGAATAAGGTGAGTAGAAAGACTCTACAGAGCAGAGTTGGCTAAGAGGATATGAAGATGTTTGGCATAAGAATATTAGGATTTGAAGCACATACAAAGACATTATGTGGGTTCATTGTCTCATTGTTATGTACAGATGCTATGAAAGAAAGGTTGTTTTCCTTAAAAAATAACTTTTGGACATCAGAAACAAAAGAGCTGCCAATTTTTTTAGGAGAAAAAACAATATATAAATTTTTAAACACCAGACTAAAATTTTTACTAAATCTAATAAGATATTATCCATTTTACTAATAGTGAAATAACTAAAGTGGCAACCTAAATTTAAGTGATTATTTTATTGAGTTTTGTGTTGCATTTCATATAATTTTATTTTTTTAGGAAAAAGTATTTAGTCATGTGATTGATACAATTTTATCATATGATCTTCAATATTAATTTAGATATGGAAAATATTTTTTAACAATGTGTCTCAAATTTTGTCATGAAACAAAACATATAGATAATAAGTAACATGTGATAACTTTCTATTTTTACTCTCATTCTGGATTTCAGTAACTGAATTTCTTCACTTTGGAAGTGAGTCTTCTAACTGAGAGAACTTGTTTATCAGTTTTAGAAAATGGCTGTAGGGTTGAGATGTTCAGGACTTGGTGTCTAGAGGTACTTCCTAAGGACAAAGTATTGTGTTAAGTGTTGAGGCCTCCAGAAATGTCCAGAAAATTTTTCCTTCTGTGGAGAGGAATCTCATCTAATGATGAAGGCAGTCATGAACACAATTAACCACATAATTAAGTCAATTAGTTACTAATGACTTAACAACAATTAAGTCATTAGTTACTAATGTTGAGCAATAAATAAAGAACTTTGGAGACAAATACACAAATAAGACTAATTCTGACTGAGTCCCTGGCATCTGACTAAAAAAATAATCTTTCTATTCCCATGTTGTCTAGTACTATGTCTTGCCCATAGCAGGTGTTCCGTTATTGGGCTAATGTTAAGTCAGTGCATGTACTTGAGCCATCTTGCTGTGGGGCTGTGGTGGAGAAGGCCACTGGACTGTTTTCGAGAAAGGGGCCTACTAGTTTTAGTTTCACTCAGCTGACTGAATCTTAAAACAGCAAATTAAGCTTAAACATTCCCTTTAAGTTCAAATATTTTAAAAGAAGTTTTTACCTAATATTTTTCATCAACAGAGTAGGTGGATCTTGAAATGACATTATCTGGGAGGAGCTGGGAAAACCATGTGCCTCAAAATATATTCCTCTTTACTTACTTAAAATTCTTTGACTGAAGGTTAATTTCTTTGCTAAAATCTCAACTCCTTTTGAATACAAATGTCCCTGAAGAGGGTCACACATCATTCTGTTATAACATCTGAATGTGAGTCAATTGGCTCCTTTTCAGACCACAGTTTTGTTAGTATAAAGTCAGTAAGACATGTCCAGGGAAGCTGCAAACTTTCACGGAAGGTAAGGGCACCTGGGCCAGTGTGAGACATTGAGAGGCAGACTCAGAAGAGGGGAGCAGGGTTTTGGAAGAGGAAAGAGGAGGCAGGTTTGCCAAACTTCACTAGGACTTGTTCTAACTGTGAGGTTTTGCACATGTTATGATTGTTTGATAAACCTAATCACTGCATTCTACAAACCTAAATCCTTCCAATTACTTTAACTTAAATTGAATTTAACTTAATTGAAAGAGAAATTACTGAAATTGAAATCAATTGGACATTCTGCAGGTTTGGAGGAAGGTTAGGATCCTTTGTGAAGGTTGGACTCTGAAGCTGCCGGTTAATGACAAGTGCCGGGTCAAGCATTCATAGTCACACTGGGGGGGGGTCACATTATATAGAATAAGGTGATGCCCGAAAAGAACAAAGGTATAAACTACTTAAAATAGCCCACTCTTCCTATTTTTATCCCTTCTTTTTACGAATGGTAAGTCATACTATATTTGATACTGAGGATAAATAACAAAATTTATGTAACTAGTTAGCATTTATTAAACACCTACCTGTGTGAGGCTTGGTGGCAATACCTGTCATGCAGTGTCCTATTTGCACCTCACCAATGAGGCTCAAATCAAGTGACCTAGACTCACACAAAGAGTTAACATAAAACAGAAGCAGAATTTCAAAGCAGGACCAAGTCTGATTCAGACCTTTTAACCACTCTGCAATATCACCTTCAGAAAGGATTGGAAAGAAAGACAACTGTGACCCCGACTCTGCCTCAAACTCACTCCATCTTTGTGTTGGGCACTTACTCTCTGACAACCACGTGAATCCAGGAGGCTGTATTACGTCAGCCCAACTGCTCTTCAAGCTCAAGCATTCCATGCTTCTCTGTACCTTGGGGTCTGTTAGAGGTGGTAATGGGGTGGGCATTATCTCTGAGGGAACTTTATCTCTTACTTCATGATAAGCACATTTGGCAAATGAGAAGAATGAGCCATTTGCTCTCTTGCCCATGCAGAGCTCAATGTTCATGACCTGCGGGCCTCCCAGAGCCTGCTTTCTCTGCAGAGCCCCTGGGCTGTGAGTCACAGGGCATGCCATTGCCGTATATGGATGGATCATTGCGCTGCACGAGTTAACTGGGATTACCAACGACCATAATGTTGGTGTTTTGATCCTCAGCCACTCGGCTTTGAAGCTGAAGGGCAGGGCACAGGAATACTTGCGTGTCTTAATTTGGTAATAATAGCATGCTTTTCTGATGACAAGGAATGCTGTGAATATCCTAGTTTATACTAGGCATACTGTTGATATTTGATACGACATTAAGTTAAACTGTGGCTTGTCCATTTGTCTAAATTTTGTCACTTAAACTCCAAACACTTGTTATGAATAGACTTGGGGTGTGGTGGAAAAGTAATTAGGAATTGGACCTTCTACTTTTCTATCTCAAATCATACTTTTGTAGCCTTCTTAGATATTTTCAGGTGATTTTGCTTATCTTTGTTTACCCGTAGTTGTTAGATGAAAATAAATATTCATTTGACGTTGCTTTGTTTTGAAGTTACCATAGTCATAGGCTGATATCACTGCATGGATTTTTAGACCCATAGAATATTGCTGCTCAAAGCAATCTCAGGGATCATTTAGCCTAATTCTTTTATCAGGACATTTCTCCCTATCCCTAGGAAAAAAGTGTATAGATTTTAGCAGCAGAATTGCATTCAAATTCTTGCCTTGCCACTTAGTAGCAACCATGGGCAAGTCATTGGACCTCTCTTAGCCTAAGTATCCTCACCTGCAAAATCAATTATACCTATCTTTACAGATCTGTGCAAAGTACAAACCTATTATGTAGCTTAGCTTCAGAATATTAGCTCAATAGTTGTGTTTTCTGCCTTCTATTTTAACTCTACAATAATATGCTTTATTTTAATTTAATTTTAAATTAAACTAATTATATCATGAGACAATTAAATAGTTTTATATATATAGTACTTTCTTCTTTCCTTTATTCTGAGGATGTAAGAGTAATCATAAGATCAGATATGGGGGGTCTATCTAGATGGAAAAAGAAACTTGTGGGAGAATAAAAGAGGATATGCCTTATTTTAAATTTCCAGAGAGTAGAAATAGGGATAGTAAAGTAAAGGAGGGAGAATGAGTTTCTGAAAAATTCCTGGGGTGGAAATAGGTATGAATTTATATATAGACTGGAAGTATAATTTAAATAATACTATGAAGGGTAAAGATGTAAGATAAAATTCATGACAATAAAAAATGAAATCCTTTGATATGAATAGTATAAGCCTCCTAAAACTTTTTCATATTCTAAAAACCATGTAGGAAACAGAGGATGAAAGCCTGAACTGAACTTAAAACAGATTCATCAAACCCATTGTCTAGAATTAATCGAAGAGGGTAAGTGGCAAATTTTTTCCCTTCCTGTGTCATTTTCTGGAATAAAGACATAAATTGTCAGATTTAGAAACATGACTAAAACATGTTAAAGTATTAATTAATATTTCTACTTAAGGCACTATTAATCCATTATGCATTCATTCATGTATGCATGCATTACTGTATTCAACAAATATTTTTGAACATCTATTGGACAGTCTTCTGTGTGCTGGGAGATAGAAGTAAATAAAAACTGAAAATAACCCTGGTCCTTATGTGTTAACAACCTGGTAGGGAGAGAAAGGCAATCATTATACACATACACACACAGATATAAAATTATGAGGATGAATGATAAGTGCCACATAGAAAGGGAAACCTAAAGCAGGGGAGAGAGATAGGGAGAAACACCAAAGTAGAGGGCTACAGTTTTAAGCTGTTAGGTCAGGGAAGTCCCGTGGTTGAGTGCACCTTGCATTCTTGAAGGCAAGCTTGGAGGCCGCTGTGGCTAGGATAGAGCTGGTAGTGAGGGATTAAGTAGTCATGGGAGATGAGGTCAAATAGGCAATAGGAACCACATAATGCAGGCCTGGTAGGGCATTGTAAGGATTTTGGCTTTTACACAGAATATAGCAATCAATTTATAATATTTTTAAGAATGGCAGCAAAGAAAATTAATCCGCCTAGTTGTCCCAGAAAACCCTCAGACCTGTTAACTTCATCTTTTTCTCCTTGTCTGCTTGCCTGATCCAACCACCTACCAAGGGCTGAGCTTCCCTTCTCTATCAGCCCTGACACTATCTTAGTCCCGGCCCTCATCTTCTGTCATCTGGACTCCAGCATTAACCTCTTAACTCCTTTCTCTGCCTCTGTATCTCTGTTATCTTGAATCCATCTTTCTTACTGCCAACTGATGTCTTTCAGAAACACTGATCTGTTTGTGTTGTGCTGCTGATATATCCTTTGAAGTTTGCACTTTTCTAAAGTCTGGCCCTTTACCAGACTCTCGGCAATCTAGCTTAGATGCACATTTCTAGTCTCAACTCTGGTGCTCCTCAGTGTGTACCATGCTCCTGAAGTCTGTTCTGAGCTTTCACACGTGGGGCTTGTACATGCACATTCCTCTTCCTAGAATGCTTTTATGTTTTAAGTCTATCATACTCTTATTCAACCTTGAGGCTCAATAACAATTCACCTTCTTTAGGAGCAGTTCCAAGCTTTTTCAGGTAGAACCAATGTATCTTTCTTCTGGTGCTCATTAAACTGTTCTTATGCTTTGTCATAGCATGTCTTACTCTTTAATTCCTTTTTACATATATTTCTTTCTGCCAGATAATAAGCTCCTGAAGCATAAAGACTATGTCTTATTCCCTACTGTATCCATATTACCTAAGGGCCATGCCTAGTACTTAGAGAATGCTCAATAATTTTGATAATATATCAATAAATAGATAAATATATTACTATATGAATGGGTATGTGTGGCTAGTTGGATATGACTATGTTAAAATAATTAATATGAGCAAAAGTAGTCAGAGAGGGTTATCAGATATCTGGTAAGCTTTGGGAAAATTAATTTCTTTTGATCAAATATTTTGGCCTTAGGGTTTTTTCTTTGATAAATTGGGAGGGTTGAATTGGATGGTCTTTAAGATCCCTTTCAGCTCTAAAACACTACTCATTCATTCATTCATAATTAGATGCCTTTGATGTGCAAAGCATATGACTTCACCAAATCACGAACCATTCTTTTTATTCTATTTTGTATTTTGACCTAAATACTATGATGAAAACATAAATAAATGTATGGTATTTCTTTCCAGTCTGTCATAAGTTTATAAGATTAGAACATGTTTAGATACAACCTAAATAAACAGCATTAAGGGAATTAAAGGCAGAAAATAGATACTAGAAATTTAAAATAGCATTTCATGTTGACTGACATCTTAATACCACTAAGACATGGAAAAATCCATGTCATCCTTTCTACATAAGATAAAGGGATTTGGAAGAATATCTTGTTACTCTACATGCTGGAACATATCCATAGAATTGCTATAAAAACATTTCCATTTTCTAAAACAAATTTTTTTCATTTAACAGATGAGAAAATGCACTGATATCTATACTACTTGAACCTGAAATCTTATAGAGGGAAAGCAAGGAATGAAATTTATAATAGAATTGACTAACCTAAAAGTAATCTCCTGAAATCTGTCAGTAGTTCCCCAAAAGTAGAATTTCGTTTTTAAACAAAGAATCCTGGACTTGAAGACTGCTATTGACATAAAACAAAGGGGAACAAACTGGAAACATTTTCTAGGAGTGAATGGAAGTTGACATTATTTTCAGATTAAGAAATACTAATTATAGATTATTCTTTCTTTTCTCCTTCAACTCTCATTTTAATGCTATTTTATTCAAATTTATTAAACAGAAATATGCTATTATATAATGCCTATTAAAAATAATTTGGGGGCTTCCCTGGTGGCGCAGTGGTTGAGAGTCCGCCTGCCGATGCAGGGGACGCGGGTTCGTGCCCCGGTCCGGGAAGATCCCACATGTCGCAGAGCGGCTGGGCCCATGAGCCATGGCCGCTGAGCCTGCGCGTCCGGAGCCTGTGCTCCGCAACGGGAGAGGCCACAACAGTGAGAGGCCCGCGTACCGCAAAAAAATAAAAATAAAAAAAAATAATAATAATAATAATTTGGATCCAAATTAGGTATTCCATAAATCTGTCTTTATGTTACTTGGTATCACACTGATGCTAACCAAGGAAGTGACCACTGTGTGGTTGACTATGGAGAATATGTCATCATGTGGGATTTTCTACAGCAGAAAGAGTCATGTATAGAAAATGAGGCAAATTCTTATATGTACCAGAAGGTTTCTGGTTTTTATGCTGCAACTTCTTGCCTCCAGGCCACAGCTTCTTGCATTCTAAATTAGTCCACAAATATTTCGTTACTGAGGGCCTTTATAATTCACACCAACTTTCATGGATACCAATATTAATATATATATTTTTAATCAAACAACATTAAAAGAATAATAATTCATTTTCTCCTTCTTTCAAACTAAGCAATCATATGGTCTTTCCTCTATTTTTCTGAGCCTATCTTGACAACGTTTCTACTCACTCACTGTCATCTCCACTGTCCTTTCTCTTCTTTGAGCTTGCTGAACTTGTTCCTGCCTCAAAATCTTTGCTCTTGCTATAACTTATGCCTGAAATATTCTTCATCTAGATTAGTCATTCTCAACTGGGGGTGATTTTGCCCCCAAGGGGACATTTGGCAATGTTTGTAGACATTTTTTCATCATCAAAATCTGAGGTGGGGGGTGCTACTGACATCTGGTGGGTAGACACTGGGGATCCTGCTAAACATCCTGCAGTACACAGGACAACCTTCTTCTCTTTCTTATTTGGCCCCAAACGTCAACATTTACAAGGTTGAGAAACCCATCCTTAGATTTTCTCATAACTAATTCTTTATAATCATTTAGAAAGCATTCAGGTTGTAGTTCACACAACACCTATCCAGATGAGGCTTTCTCTAACTATTCAGTGTAAATGGTTCTGCCCCTCCTATCACCTGATCACTCTTTGTTCTACTAACTTGTTCTTATAGCACTTAGTTTTTCTAAGACTAAAATTTAATATAATGGTTGTTAAATATAAGTTTTATAGATAAGGGCTTTATCTCATTCACAATTATATCACTTCTTACGGGAGTGACTGGCACATAGTTGACAATATTTTTGAATGAATATTGGAAGACAGATAAGATCAGTAGGTCATAGTTAAGGGTTATACATACTTAATTCATAAAATTTCAGCTCAAAGGGAAAAGAAAGTTCTTCCAGCTCTCTCATGAAACATGATGGCAGAAAAGGTGTGCTTTCTTCAAGCTTAAAACATCTTGAAGAAGTTATGCTTTTAGTAATAGTAGAATAGATTATATTGGACTATCCTCACAAATAATAATTATAATCTTTGGACAAAATAATGAAAGGAAACAAACACATGCATACACAACTATTCAAAGGCAATAGAGAGTGACAAGACAAAACAAAAACACAACAGAAAAAGAAACTGTGGCAGACACTGAACTGGGTCAGTTTGACTTTTATTTGGTTTTTCACCTGAGGATATTCCCCAGTCCAACTTAGTAGAAACAGATGAGCTGAACCAGATGTTGGAATTAGAAGACTAAGACTTAAAAGCAGCTTTTATAAATATGACAGGGGTGTAAAGGAAATCATGGTCTTAATGAATGATCAGATAAGGAATTTCAGCCTAAAAAAGAATCGAATGGAAATTCTAAAATTTAAGAATGCAATATTTAAAATGGAAAAATTTACTGGATGGGGTTAACAGCTGATTGAGGTGGCAGAAGTGATGTTCAATGAACTTAAAAAGAGATCAATAGAAATTATACAATCTGAAGAGCAAAGAGAAAAACAGATCCCCAATAATCTTACAATAATATATTTTCATTTCTCCCCTCTTGGTCTATAAGCTTGGTCTCATATATTTTATTTCTCTTTATGCTATCATCCTGATGTTGTATGGTTATTTTTCTTCGGTTAGCTTTTTAAATAGTCACTTATATTTTAAATGTCTTTAAATAACAAGAGAGATATATGTTTACACACAGAGTTATCATTTCTAGTGTTTTCCATTACTTTGCATGATTCATATTTCTCCATCTTGGATCATTTTCCTTCTTCATGGAAGATTCCTTTAAAATTTTTTGTCTTATAGGTCTGCTGGTGATGTATTCTTTCAGTGTTTGTATGTCTGGAAAGTCTTGATTTTGCCTTCGTATTTCATAGACTTTACTTTTTAGAACAGTTTTAAACTAATAGAAAAATTAAAAGATATTATAGAGAGTTCCCATGGATCTCACATCCAATTTTTTCTATTATTAATATTTTACCTTAGCATGGTGCATTTGCTATAACTGATGAACCAATACTGATATATTTTCATTAACTAAAGTTTATTCAGATTTTCTTAGTTTTTATCTAATGCTCATCTTTGTTCCAGTATCTCATCCATTATACCACAATACATTCAGTTGTCATGTCTCATTAGACTCTTTTGGCTGTGATACTCAGACTTTCATTATTTTGATGACTTCAATAGTGTTGAGGGGTACTGGTCAGGTATTTTGTAGGATGCCTGTCTATTGGAATTTGTTTGGTGTGTGTGTATATTTCATGGTTAGACTGTAGCATCTATGCTTGAAAGGCGTTTTCACTGGATATAGACTTCTAGATTGACAGTTTTATTTTTTTTAAGTGTTATTCCTCTCCATGTATTGTGTCGTTTTTCTCAGGCTGATTTTAATATTTTCTCTTCGTCATTTTTTGAGCAATTTGTTTAATGTGTGACTTAGTGTAGTTATTTTCATGTTTCTTTTGTTTTAGGTTCATTGAGCTTCTTAGGCTGGTGAATTTATATATTGGGTTGGCCAAAAAGTGCCTTCAGTTTTTAAGTAAAAATGAAAGACACATTTTTTATTTTCACCAAGAACTTTATTAAACAACGTATTCACCCTTTTGTTCCACTACCTTCTGCCATTTTTCAGGCAACTTCATAACTACATCTTCCCAAAACTTTGTATTTTTTTGAGCAAAGAACTGTTCCAGGTGCGTTTTACAGTCATTCAGGGAATTGAAATTTTTCCCATTAAGAGGATTTAATAAAAACCTCAATACATGGAAATCCAAAGGTGCAATATCTGGTGAATATGGCAGATGAATCAGAACTTCCCAGCCAAGCTGTAGCAGTTATTGCCTGGTCATCAAATAAACACGTGGTCTCCTGATGGAAGATTATGTGTTTTCTGTTGACTTATTACGGTTGCTTTTCGTCAAGTGCTGCTTTCAGTTGGTCTAAATGGGGGCAGTACTTGTTGGAATTAATCGTTTGGTTTTCCGGAAGGAGCTCATACAAGAGGACTCCTTTCCAATCCCACCATATACACAACATCACCTTCTTTGGATGAAGATTGGCCTTTGGTGTGGTTGGTGGTGGTTCATTTCGCTTGCCCCACAATCTCTTCCATTCCACGTTATTGTACAATATCTACTTTTTACTGCCTGTCACAATTTGTTTTAAAAATGGAATGTTTTCATTACATTTAAGTAGAGAATCACATGTGGAAATACAGTCAAGAAGGTTTTTTTCGCTTAACTTATGTGGAGCCCCAACATCAAAGCGCTGAACATAACCCAGCTAGTGCAAATGATTTTCGATGCTTGATTTGGATATTCTGAGTATGCTGGCTATCTCCCAGGTGGTATCACGTTGATGGTTCTCAATTAATGTCTCGATTTGATACCTATGAACTTTAACTGGTCTACCCGACTGTGAAGCATTGTCCAGTGAGAAATCTCCAGCACGAAACTTCACAAACCACTTTGACACAGTCAGTCACAGCAACATCTCCATACACTGCACAAATCTTTTTTCTTGCATTTCAGTTGAGTTTTTACCTTTATTGAAATAATATGTTGAAAATGTTGCTGTTTTTCTTCCATCTTCAATAATAAAATGGCTACACAAAAATTCACCAATTTTGGTAAGTCTTTTTTTAAATGCCCGCTGATATGACAGCTGTCACATACAGTCTAACAAAATTGTTTCAAATGAAATTAAAGACAACTAAGTGCTACTAGAGCCATCTTATGGAAAAAACGGAATGAAACTTTTGACCAACCCAATATTTGGAAAAATTTTTGCCACTATTTCTACACATATTTTTTCTCCCCTCCTCTCTCTTCTTTCTTTTTGGTACTCAAATTACACTTGTACTAGGCTGCTGGAATTTGTCCCACATCTCACTGATATTCTGTTCTTTCATATTTGGAATCATTTTTTGCTGTGTTTTCTTTTAGATAACTTCTATTTTTATGTCTTCAAGTTTATTAATTTTTCTCATATAATATATAATCTGCTTTTAATCCTATCCAGTTTATTTTCATTTTAGACACTGTAGTTTTCACCCCAAGAAGTTAGATTTGGGTCATTTAATATCTTCTATGTTTCTACTTATCATGCTTAGTCTTTCCTCTAGCTTTTTGAACAAATAGAATACAGTTGTAAGAACTGTTTTAATATCCTTCTCTGGTAATTCTAATGTCAATGTCAGTTCTGGTTTGGTTTTGACTGAACTTTCTTCTCATTATGGCTTACATTTTTCTGTTTCTCTGTATGTCATGTAACTTTTTTTTAAAATTTTTTCATTTTATTTAGTTTATTTTTTTATACAGCAGGTCCTTATTAGTCATCTATTTTATACACATCAGTGTATACATGTCACGTAACTTTTGATGAGATACTAGACATTGTGAATTTTAACTTGTTGGTTGCTGAATATTTTTGTCTTCATAAGTTCATATTTTTGTCTTCAAGTTCAATGTTCTTGAACTTTGTTCTGGGGTGCAGTTAAATTACTTGGAAAGAGGTTGATACTTTTGATTCTTACTTTTAAAGTTCGTAAGTGGACCAGGACAGCATTCAATATAGAGCTAATTATTTCTCACTACTGAAGCAAGAGCCTACTCTACCTAATGTCCCCATGAAGGTTTTACAGTCTGGTTAGTGGGAAGAGGCATTACGTCATTCCTATGCAGCTTCTGAGGACTGTTCTGTTTTATCCTTTTGGAAAATTTTCCCCAGCTTTATGTTAGTGTCCTTACATGCATGCACTGATCAGTACTTTGAGAAAAAATTATAAATTAGAATTTATCCAATTTAGAAATATATGCTCATCCAAAGGCACATTTAAACAAATAAACAATCCATACACTGGGAAAAATATTTTCTAAACCCATATTTCAAAGAGGACCTATATCTAGCATACATAATAAAATTACTATGATGCAATTATAAGACAATCCAATAGACAATAAGCAAAAGACTTGAACAGATGCTTCAAAAAGGAAGGTAAATGAATGGACATAAGCACCTGAAGTGTGATCAACATCATTAGCCCTTAGGGAGATGAAGATTGGAACCACATGAGATAATTCTACACAGACACTCTAGTGGCTAAAATTAAAAGAACTGACAATATAAAATGCTGGTGAGAATTTAGATGAGATAGAATTTGGTGAGAAAATAGATAGAACTAATGAACTATCATTTGGAAGAGTACAGTGTTACCATCATTTTGGCAAAAATGTTTGGCAATTTCTCATGAAGTTAAATGTATACCTACTCTATGACTTAGCAATTTATTTTAAAGCTATTTCTCCAAGACAAACTAAAGTATATTTCCAAAATAAGGCTTGTACATGAACATTCATAGCAGCTTTATTCATAAAAGCCCCAAAATGGAAATGATCCAAATACTTATTAAAAGAATTGATAAACAAATTGTAGTATAACAATTGTAGTATAACCATACGATGGAATACTACTCAGGAATAAACTGCTGATATAAACTACCACATGTATGAATCTTACAGAAATGCTGAACAAAACAAGCTGGAAACAAATATATTATGTGATATATTGGCACACATATATTGTGTGATTCCTTTTACTTGAAGTTCTAGAATAGGAAAACTAATTTATGGTAAATAAAAGCAGAGAAGTGCTTGCTCTGGGAATGGGGGATTACAAGGGAACTTTCTGAGTTGATGAAAACGTTTTGGCTGTTGATAGGGTATAGGGTTACATGAATATATGCATTTGTCAAAACTCATCAAATTATATACTTAAGATTTATGAATTTCATCATATATGAATTTTACCTAACCTCGTACACTGTTATGCAAATACACAATTATAATTAGTAGGCTTCATTTTTGCATTGCTGTGGTTTAACAACTCTGTAACCATTTTGTGTAAATTCTAGGATTAAGCGAATGAGTAAAAGCAGTGGGAATAATAATGGCAGCCAGATTTTGTGCAGTTAATAACAGATTTACAAAAATTAAAAGAGGTAACACTTGAATGTATCCTATGGCTTTGGATTGGAATTGGTGATATTAGTATGAATTCACAATTTTGAATAAATATGTGTATATTTATAATATTTTATGATTATATATATATTTATTTTTCTAGCATTGTCCACTGCTGAGAGAGCCTAGAAACAATGATACACCAGTAACAGTGAACACACTAGGGTCAAATACTGGTTTCTTCATATAACTCTCCATTAACAGGAACCAGGGCTCCTGGGAGAAATGACTTATTCTGGGGCTGGGATACAAAAAGTACAAGAAAAGTCTGGAATGTCTGTGTGCCAGAAAGTGAGGAAATGATAAAAAGAATTGTGGAGGTATATTAAAAGAACACATAACTTCTCTTGAAGGGAGACCCACTAACCAAACTTGGAAAAATTTGAGCATTAAAATCAATAATGATAGTAATGGACTATAGCCCATTAAATAAAATAAGAATGCATAAGTTCATATGAACATAAATAAGTAATTGAATAAATAAAAGAGGATGAAGAGAAAGCTCTTTCTGACTCTTGAATGGCGCTTAATAAATGTAGAAGGAATGATGAAGTTAGAAATAATCAGTGGATACTAAAACTAGTGAGGGGAAGTCTGATCAGAATAATGATGATCAGAATAATTATCTCCCCACAAATTATTAATTATAAAGAAAAAATAGTAACTTGGGGGGAAGAAATCTGGCATGTGCTATTTTCTTTTTAAATTGAAGTATAGTTGATTTAGAATGTTGTGTTAGTTTCAGGTGTATAGCAAAGTGATTCAGAGATATACATATATATATATTATTTTTCAGATTCTTTTCCATTATAGACTACTACAAGATATTGAATATAGTTCCCTGCGCTATATGGTAGGTTCTTGTTTTTTATCTATTTTATGTATATAATGATGTATACCTGTTAATCCCAAACTCCTAATTTATCCTTCCCTTCCCCCACTTTCCCCTTTGGTAACCATAAGTTTGCTTTCTATGTCTGTGATTTTATTTCTGTTTTGTAAATAAATTCATTTGTACCATTTTTTTAGATTCCACATATAAGTGATATCATATGATATTTATCTTTCTCTGTCTGGCTTACTTCACTTAGTATTATAATCTCTAGGTCCATCCATGTTGCTGCAAATGGCATTATTTCATTCTTTTATATGGCTGAGTAATATTTCATTGTATATATGTACCATATCTTCTTTATCCATTCATCTGTTGATGGACACTTAGGTTGCTTCCATGTCTTGGTTATTGTAAATAGTGCTGCTATGAACATTGGGGTGCATGTTGGCAGATATCATCTTAACTAAGTGATTAAAACTGTGTGTTCAATATTGGAAGAAAAATATTTCATATGCCTTCTGAAATGATACACTAAGGAAGACATAACAACATTTCTCTTTTATTCCTGCCCAAGATATCTGACCTGAATCTAATCATGAATAAACATCAAACAAACCAAATTGAGAGACATTCAACAAAAATATATATTTTTTTCATTTTCAAAATAGAAAGCTTGAAAACTTTCGCAGATTAAAGGCGATAAAAGAGAAACAAATGCAGTGTATGATCCTGAACTGTATTCTGGACCAGAAAAAGAAAAGTTGTTAAAGATATTATTGAAACAATTGTTGAAAGTTGAATGTGGACTGTGGATTAGAGGATAGTATTGTACGAATGTTAAATTTCCTGATTTTGATCATTATACTATGGCTATGCAAGAGAATGTCCAAAGCTATACAGACTGAGGTATACAGGGGCAAGGGGACATTATATCTCCAACTTACTCTCAGATGGTTCAGAATGATAGAGCAAATGAGACAACATGTAAACCATTGGTAAACCTAGGCAAAAGGTACACAGAAGTTTCTTCTAACTTTTCTGTATGTTTGATATTTTGTCAAAATAAAACAATTATAAAAAGATTTATAATGTAGGTTCAGGATTCCTGATTGGGAAGCATTGGTCTGGTTTGTATATGGGACGGCTCAAGTCCCTACTCAGAGTTTCTTGACTTCTAGTGCTATCATATTTCCCAATGGAGACCTGCAATATTCTTTTCTCAGAGAGATGTTTAGGTCAATCATTTTAAAACTTTTCCTGGAATGTTGAGTAGAGTGTGAAGATTATTTTTTCTGAGATAATGGAAACGTACTATATGTTGACAGGGGCAAGGCCTTCTTTCAAGTGTTTTTACGTATATTGTTTCCCCTCATCCTCACAACAATTTAGGATTTGGGTTTTGTCATCACTATTTTAAGCATCAGACAACTGCAACTTGTTCAAAGGACTTGGTTAGTAAGAAGCAGAGTCATAATTTGAAATCTGGTTTATTTAAAGACAAATTCCTAGCCCTCAACCCAAATGACACGTTCCTTCCCTGACCTCAGGTCTGACTTCTCACACTGAACTGTAATCATTAGTCTCTTTTCCCTCCAGGGAGGGAGCTTGGAGCAAGAGGGTTTCTCTTACTTTCTAACTTTTCCTTTTCTTTGTCTCCAGAACCCAGGACATTGCTTTGCCCATGACAGCTTAGTCAATATATGTAGTCTAAATAACATTTTTAAGCCCGTCAAAGGCAAAGATTCTGTCATAAATGTATATTTTATAGCACCCATTCCACCCAGTATTATGCTAGAAATATAGTGTCCTTATAATGTATAGTGTACCATTAATTACATTAATGGTAAGATGGATAGGTGAAACTGGTGAAATTTGTGAAACTAATCAGGTGTAAAAGGAGCTTTTCTTTGCAGTATAATTTTGCTTATTAAAGAAAATGCAGTGTTTATTTCACATAGTTATTCATTCATTTCAAAGACTATGATAAGCTCCTATTGAAGAGACTTCATTGGGTCTGCTTTATTTCCATCAGTTATTATGTAGTAGACCCCTCCCTTAGCTGATTCTTCATTTGACTTCTAGTGATTTATTCATTCATGCAGGCCCTAGTATGGTAGACAGGGTACAATGGACATTTCCACTAGTCTTCACAGCACACAACACTACGTTTTTTGCACAGTGGTATAACTTTCCTTCCTGCTGGTAAGATTTGGTGTTGATATTCTCCCTGTGACTCAAGACTCTTAGCACATCTGTACACAACATGCAGCAGTGCAGAGATGTCGAAACCCAGCCCAACATTTGACAAGTAGAGTGTTATTAGCATTGGTAATAAGACTACCTGAGTTTGTCTGCAGAGGTCCCTCAGCTTGGGATCATTCACATTCACTGCACATAACGTTCAAACCAGGCTCTTAAATGAGGCAGCTTTAGGGAAGACAATAGAAACCCTGACAATAGGCTGAAATATTTGGGTAGAAATCCATTCATTCTAATTAAGAGAACCTCTCAGACCTGCCTCCTGGCAATTAACACAGTTGTGTGTGGTCCTATTATTTGAACTGACAACAGCAGTCTTAGGTTCTACAGGCTCAGGGAGCCCTCTCTCCTCCGAACTCCACAGATCAGCTCTCCTCTCGGTAAACAGATTCTCTTTGACTTGCAACAGCAAACACTTTGAACATTTGCATTTCACTCATTACTTGTGCTGCTACAGGCTGAGCATGACCGTGTTATAGAAACAAATCCAGCTGAAAACCACACAATGGCATTGGTTATATAACTATTAGACTTCCTTGAAATATACTTCTTAGGACCAAAAGAAAGAAATGGGATCTTTGCACCATGGGATTAACTTGGTCTGGTCTCGTTTTTCATTTCTCTTAGTAAAACCACTTTCTCCTTAAACCTAAATTATAAGAACTCAGCTCTCGTCCATAGTAAGAAGTCATCAGAAAGAATGTCAAACTTTGTATTAGAAAGCATGGTGGGAATTTACAACAGTTTTTAATGCAATTTTTTCCCTTGACAGTTATTATCTTGACAGATGAAGATTAGGGTGTTTAGGAGTGGTAGGCAACTCGATTTTTTATGTGTGGAATAAAAGAAATCTCAAATTGAGTTGCAAAATCTCAAATGGTGCCCTTCCTTTGATCTGTCACATTGTGTTACCTTCCATCACATTATTGCACAACTCCTCAAATTGAAAGGAGCCAGCTGTTTCTTTTTCCAGGTCATATACTAATTTAGAAATTTGGTGTGAAGTAATGATGAATAATGGATGAATCAGCTTTCTGAATTGAAGTCCCAGATTCTGAGGGACTTGGGAAATCTTCAAAGCTGGGTGGGATATCTGAACTTGAATGCCAGGGAGAGACCCACCTGAAGGAACCATTAGCTTCTCTACCTGCCTGGCTCTCTACTCACTGCCGGATGGAGTTTGCGTCACTTAGTTTCGAGAACAAGTCATATTGTCACATGAGAAAATGGAGAACTATTTGGTTCTAAATTCTATTTGTATCTAGAGATCCTGCTTTCTTAAATTAACTGCTAATACACAGAACTCTGGCATAAGTTTGGAAAGTACACCATATTGCTTTCAGGAGTCTTTGCTTTGCCAATAAGATCAACCAAAATCTATTTCTGCTTTGCATGCTTGATGTCTGTGTGGGCTTCACATTCTTTTTAGATAAATTTGTCTATTTCTTTGATGAACAAATGACACTGAACTAAGGTTTTTTTCTTCAGAAGACTTGCAGTAGTGCAAGGAAGTTGCATCAATACTAAATATTCATTTGGAGTATAGAGTATAGGATTATTGAAGTTTGAGCTTTTGAGCTTTTAAAAATTCCCCCTGAAAAGATATCAGGTAATTTAGATATTCCCAGCTAATCATAATGTTTTACTGCTTCTCTAAATTTTCTCCATCTGTATTCCTTCTGGAAAAGGCATTCCATGGTAGCCTCCTGGATGCAATGGAAAAATAGAGTGATAGTATTATTAGAAGATTTGAAACTGGTTACATTACTAACTAAGGGTAATGAAGAGTGGCTTCAAATTATCCTGCTGTGGGGCTTCTCTCAATTTTCTTAAGCCTTGTGTTGTCAGAGTTTTTAATCTATTAAAATATAGATGATGTTTTATTAGACTTATAGATGACCCAAAGATGGGAATGATAGTGAATATGCTAGATGAGAGAATCAGGACCAAAAGGATCTTCACAGGCTGAAGTAAAGGCTGAGTCTGTCAAAATGAACAAATTTGAGCTCTTGCTTTTGGGTCCGAAGATAGCTTCACAATACCTAATGTAGGAGATGTTTCTTTAGCAGAGTAAAGAAGGGATCCTGCATCACAGTAAGTGCAACGTGAGGCAGCAATGTAACGTGGCTACACAATAATATTGTAATTTTAGATATATTGCTAGATGCACAGTACAAAGATGAAGAAAGTGACAGTGTGTTCCTGTTGGTTCAAAACCAGGGGAGTTCCTGTGGTGGTATCTGAAACTACTCCTCCACTACATGTACACAAGGAGAGGCAAAAGAAAGAGGCAGCCCACTCTAGATTAGTTGGCAGTAAGTTTAATACGAGGAAACGTACATACGGGGGCTTGTCTTGGGAAGCCAGGAGAGAGTAGATCTCTGCACCCATCTGCCAAAATGTTGAACATTTATATAGAGGCCTTAATGGTGTTCAGTCACATATCCAGTCCAGATGGTCTCAACAACACATTGCTCTCTCTAGGTGCATCCCTGAAAATGGATCTAGCTGTAAAAACAGTGGGCAAGAGATTCCAAGGACAGAATTGGGGGTGAGGAGACTCTGATTGCCTGGGTCCAGGTTATTATGGGTCAGCTGGCCTTCGCATCCTCTTGATGATCTCTTCCAGCAGTTCTTTTGGTATATTATTGGTCTTCACTATTTGTAAGACAAAGACAAGCTATAGTGTGATAAGCAGCAATCAACATGGTATCTTACATGGAAGAGTCAAAGCTATAAGAGAACTTTAACCAGGAGATAAGAAGCTTCAAATTGATTTGATGCCAATATTTGTAAGAAATGTCAAATGGAAGAAGGATCAGACCTTCTTTTTTTTTTTTTTTTGCGGTAGGCTGGCCTCTCACTGTTGTGGAGCACAGGCTCTGGACGTGCAGGCTCAGCGG
The DNA here is from genome assembly GCF_951394435.1 of Stenella coeruleoalba. Lineage (NCBI taxonomy): Eukaryota > Metazoa > Chordata > Mammalia > Artiodactyla > Delphinidae > Stenella > Stenella coeruleoalba. The sequence continues at coordinate 87,418,825 of NC_137150.1, forward strand.
CCATGGCTCACGGGCCCAGCCGCTCTGCGGCATGTGGGATCTTCCCGGACCGGGGCACGAACCCATGTCACCTGCATCGGCAGGCAGACTCTCAACCACTGTGCCACCAGGGAAGCCCAGGATCAGACCTTCTTGAGATGACTTCAGTGAGTTGAACTAGGAGAAATGGGCAAAAGTTAGGGGGAGATGGACTTATGTAACTTAGAATAATAAGGGGCTTTCTAATCGGGGTGGCAAAAGATGAACAGGCCACCTTGCTGGAAACATTCAAACCAAAGCTAAGTGCTTACTTTGAAGAAACCTTATAGGGAGAATTCAGATGGCCATTGAATTTGATAGCTGGTTGTGGCTATTTTTTCCCTGAAATTCCTCACTATTCATCTTATAATGATAATATGCCCAAGTGAAAAAACCTTGTGAATTTGAACTTTGGTGAGAAATTACTGTCCATTATACATAAGAAACAGTTATGCTATAGAGATGATAGAACAGTAATCCCAGCAAGTCCCTGCTTTTGGAAATTTTTAAGCATAGGAAAGATAATTACTATCTTTACTTAGAAACTTTCGTGGTTACAGACTGACATCTGAAGCAGTTAGTCTCTTGAACCATCTATGGTTACTTGTGTACCAGGGATCTGTATCGTCTCTTTAAAGTTGTTGTTCAGACCTTTTTCTACAAGTCTTTAACCTCAGTCAACCTTGTATACTTTCACTTTGTGACATGGAATGGGCTTCTCATTCCAACCTCTGGCTCATGCCAGGCAGAGAAAAAAAGCCTGGTCTATAATTGTTTGCTTCCTCCTCATGCGTTGCTCCCCATGCCCTCTTATCTTGAATGGTTTCAAGGATGTGAGTTAGAACATATGATTTGATACTTACTAGTATTATAAGTTCTATCTGTTAGAAAAAGATATTCATAACTCTAATATTAAGATTCTTTGACATATGGTGAGAAGAAAATAGTGATGAAATTATTCCGAGAGCATAGACAACCAGTTTGAATTAAAGTTATATGATTTTGGCTCCTTTACCTTGATGTGTACATTTGGGGAGAAGGGACAGGAGGATACAGAATCAAGGTCAGGGAGGATCACAGTAATGTTCACTGGCAGTTAGCCAGAATTTACTGATCATCAAAGTTACCTGGGGATTAAAAATTCTCTGGGAAAGTTTCTGATTCAGTAGCTTTGGAAGGGGGCTGCGGAAGCTGTGTTTTTAACAAGTATCACTGCGGGTTCTTATGATCAGACAAGGAGGATGCTATTCTAGACAATTTCAACTTACAGTTCAAGCAGGGTAGAAAACTATAGATGGGAAGGATGCTATAATAGACCAACCTGGTATACAAGTTAAAAAAGACATCACTGTTTTCCAAAAAGATATCCAGAATTGACCTGCTCATTTATGCAAGTGGCACTACCTAAAAACTTTATGTTTAAGTCTTTAAATCATGAATTATTGAATTGACTCATGTATCCTACTTCTGCCAGAACGTTTCTTTCCATCTGCATTTTGGAAAGAGTCTCAGGTAAGCTATTTGCCATGCATGAATCCATCTTGTTACTTTCAACACAAATAAGTTTTTGTTTTTTCAAGTAACAACAAAGCCACTAGCAGATGATTTAATGAGCAAAATGTGCCTTCTCCTTGTGAAGGAAAACAAAGGGCATGATCAGCTGCTAACGGTGATGTGTGGGAGGAGGTTTAGTCAATTCTTTCTCCTCTGCTCTTGCCAACTATTTCTCAGGTCCTTGTTCCTTCCTTTCCCTTATTTTTCATAGACTGGCCATTTGGTGCTTTTCCTTCTTAATTCACATCCTCCTTTATGGGCACAGCTATAGCACTCAACTGTGCTTGAGTTGGCTGCTAAGTCTTTTTCCCTTCAGAATAAAATCTGAGACAAAAACTTGAAAGGATACATTATAAAAACTATATTTTGATGGATGCAAATTATGTTCCTCTCTTTCTTTTTCTCACAAAAATACCCATAACCTTTATGAAACAGACTTTCTTGAGTATCTTTTTTAAATGGATAGGTACGACTTCCAGAGCAAGTAGAAATGTTATAAACTCTGGATGACCGTGAACTTTCCACCAACAATTGTTCAGTTCTCACGAGTCTTTGCTGTTCAGCAAATGAAGAAAGGATCTCAATGACTACTGTAATTTGAAGGGTTGACAATAGAGAAGAGATCTAGACATGAATGTTAATTTCCTTCTTTTCCCCTACTTTTAAGGAGGAAATATTCAAAAGAATAGGCTGAAGAGATGATGAGATTAAATAGGGTGGCTTATACTGAGAAATGATACAAAGATGAATCAGGGGAAATACTTCTGATAAATTCCCTACTATTTGAATTGAAGTTCACATCACTTAAAGTGGCACTTAGAGTTTGGGACTCCTCTGTGCTCTTCCTGACTGTGACATTGCATGCAAAAGACATTTATTATTTTTCTCTTGCTATCTACATTGGTATTCCTTGTGTTTGAGGACAGAACCTGGCAATATTCTTTAAGATTATTTGAAGGTCAAAAACAACTTGAATCCAGCTCTATGAGTCACATTATTTTATAAAATTCTTCCTCTTAAAACTTCTGTTTCTCACCATTTGAAAACCTCCTTTAAATGATTTTCACGCTGTGTAATATTGAGTCATGTCAAACTGAATATTTCCCTGCAAAAATTTGGTAGCCTTGTTTCAAGAAGTCTTGTTGTATTACTTTCCGATAATGACTTTAAATAATGACTTTAAAAAATTCATTGTATTTGATTGCATTGTTTTAAAAAAATCTTATTGATATATAAAGCTTTTATATTATTTTCTTCTAGAAATTCTCATCTTTCAATTAATATTTATATTAGTGTTTGCTATTTAATATCCCTTTATGCTTTACAAATCAAACATATGGATATTATAAATGTAATCTTATTAATATATTTATATTTGTAAATTATTTTATTTTATGTATAGATGAAGAGGGTAAATAGTACACACATATATGCACACATGAAAATTAGATAATATATCTTGTAAATGAGTGACTTGAGATTTAGTGAGAGAGGTAAAGTGCTTTGTCCAATGTTACATAGTCAGGGAATGGCTCAGCTAGTCTGCACGCTCGGCTTCTTTGACTCCATGTCCAATGCTATCTCTGCTTACATTAATGGTAATTGCTACTGTTGCTTTTGTTTTAAACATATTGTATAGCTTATTTGAATTTCTCTTTTGTAACTTATTGGCATTTGTTTCTTTAATTCGTCTAATTTTTAAGCTATTGGTGGCTTATAGAGTGAATTATGTAATTTCTTCAAAACTTGTATTTAAGTAATAATCACTAAATTGGTTTGCAACCTGAAGATCAGTTTATTTAACTGATAGCTGGTGCTCTAATTAGTGATGCCTAGCAAATCAGATGCAGATGTTTAAAGAAATCAGATAAGGATACAAAAGAGCATAAACCAACATGCATTTTAGCTTATTAAGTTCACTGAAAATTTACCAATTTGGAAAATATTGGGGAAAATTATGAATAAGTTGTTAAAATTTCTGAACCAGAAAACATTAATTCCCTAAATATTATAGAGAGTATAGGATAGCATGAAAAAATATGCATATTTTAAAATACTTGTGACCTTTATTTTCAAGTATACACAGTAAACTGAACTTACAGAATTATTTATTGACAAGTATGTATGAGAGAAGTAGTCCGGGGTAGTTGAAAGAAATGGGTTTTCCAGTGAAGTGCCCTTTTCCAGTTTTATTCATAGTTCTGAATGTAAACTCTTTCTTTATAAAACGATGTTACTAACACCCACTCCACAGGGGATTAAATGAGATCATATAAGTAAACTGCCTATCACGAAGTCGTTGATCAATCCCTCCTTCCCTGCTGCTCCTCCTTTGCTTTCTCAGCACTGTTCTGAGATACAGCAAAGAGAAAAGACAGGCTACAGACTGCATCTCTTGAACGTTAGCTGAAATGCGTCTTTTTGGTGATATACCCCTCGATACTTCCTTTTTGTTTTTCTTCATTCATTCACTTACCTATCATATATTTATCAAGTGCTCATGATATGCCAGGTACTGTGTGGTGAATAGAAGCAATAAGGAACACATGCTTGAATTACTGGCTGAGGTCGTAAAGGTAGTTTGTCTGACTCCAGTCCAGGGCTTTTTTTTTTTTTTTTATGTTGGGGGTAGGAGTTTATTAATTAATTTATTTTTGCTGTGTTGGGTCTTCGTTTCTGTGCGAGGGCTTTCTCTAGTTGTGGCAAGCGGGGGCCACTCTTCATCACGGTGCGCGGGCCTCTCACTATCGCGGCCTCTCTTGCTGCAGAGCACAAGCTCCAGACGTGCAGGCTCAGTAGTTGTGGCTCACAGGCCTAGTTACTCCGCGACATGTGGGATCCTCCCAGACCAGGGCTCGAACCTGTGTCCCCTGCATTAGCAGGCAGATTCTCAACCACTGCGCCACCAGGGAAGCCCCCCAGTCCAGAGCTTTTTACATCGCCCATGCTGTAAAGCAAGAAAAGCAAGAATCGTACAAAGGAACCAAGAGTGAACTCTTATAAACGACTGTGCAATTAAAATTCAAACTGTTACCCATAAATGCTTGGGGAATCTCAGCAAGCGGACTGACCCATCAGGCTGGAGGTGCTGTGGTGGGGGTCGATGGGAGCCAGTGGGTTTTGGGGGGTTGGGAAACATAAGATATTCCCTGGAAGGAGGGCATGGAGGCAAGAAATCACATGTTCTTATCTAATAGTGAAGTGGCCAGCATAATGCATGGGAGTTCATGTTGTAAAACCACCTGAAATAGGACTATTAGGCCGAGATGAAGTTTGATTTAGGGAAACTTGAAAATGAAACAGATGCATTTTGTTATAATGATGATAGCTAATATTTATTGCACATTAACTGTGTGCCAGGCATTATTCTAAATGCTTTTAATATATTAACCCATTTAATCCTTGTTATAAGACTATGGTATAATTATTATTATCATTTTACAGAGGAGGAAACGGAAGCACAGAAGGTTTGACTCACTTGCCAAAGGCCTTACAGCAAAGATGTTGCAGAGTTGGCCTTTGAATTCAAGTAGTCTGGCTCCAGAATCCATGCTTTTTTTTTTTTTTTTTTTGTGGTACGCGGGCCTCTCACTGTTGTGGCCTCTCCCGTTGTGGAGCACAGGCTCCGGACGCGCAGGCCCAGCAGCCATGGCTCACGGGCCTAGCCGCTCCGCGTCATGTGGGATCCTCCCGGACCGGGGCACAAACCCGTGTCCCCTGCATCGGCAGGCAGACTCTCAACCACTGCGCCACCAGGGAAGCCCCCAGAATCCACACTTTTATTACCTTTGTTACACTATCTCATAAGCATGGTGTAGGAAGGAAATGACAGTTTTCGATGAGGGGACTGACGCAACTAAAGCTATACATAGGGAAGTGTGTATGTTGGGGAAGAGTAAGATCAGAGACCCCAGGTGGCATTTCAGTAATGAGTCTATAGGGTCTATAGCCTAGGGTGGGGTTATTGGAATGGAGACTTTGGGAACTTACTACATGTGAGCTATGAGGATAAAAGTAATTCTAAGTTGCTCCAAGTTATTAAGACTGATTGCTTGGCAGAAGGATGGTGCCATTGACAAAGGTAGGGAAATTAGGGCAGGAGGCAGTGTTGGGGAAAAGCACAATGAATTTGGCTTTATACGCACAGATTTTGGTTTAGCTTTTGAACTTGTGAGGCTAGCACTTGGGAAGGGTTGAGAGATAGATAGGAAAGTTTTGGGAGCCATTAGCAGCGAGGTGATAGTGAGAGTCACAAGCATAGATGCGCTCACTCTCCAAGGGAGAGACTGTGAAGAGAAAAGAACAGATGGAGCAGGTTAATAAGTAACTCCGGCTAATGGCTACCCAAAGGTTGCCAAGCAAAGAACCTGCCAGATTTGTTTAAACAATAGTTTTTAAATTGTGTTTACACTAGTAATTTGCTTAGCAAACCCTGTCCTCCACATAGTTTATGGGGAACTGGGCAACTGAGAATCAGTTTCAACAGTCAAAAGTTAGAGTTCTGAGGAAGCCAAATAAATGAAGTTTGTACTAAACACACCCCCTTCTCCCCCATCCCTACCATCACCTTACTCCTCTTAGTACGTACCCCTCATCTTCCCAAAGGAACCACATAATTCTCATATTGAATCTTCTCTCTCCTGAAAGCTTCCTTCCATTTTTTTACCTAAAAGACAATTAAAACAAATTCAGTGGCTCAGCATTTTACCCATTATGGATTTAATAGTCCTAATTTATTAAGGAGCTTACGTGGACTCTTTTTCTTCCCCCTTAAAATATTTACAATAATCTATTACTCATTCTGAATTTTAAGTCACTTAGCTTTCCCTGGAAATAGCAATCCATTTTATGTATCACTTTTTGTTTACCACCATTTTATCCTTCATTCTCCAGTCTTCAGACAAAAAAGTTTACCGATACTTTTTGTACTTCCCTTAGAAATAGAAAATGTTTATACATTATATATGTTATTTTATTCCAATGTGTAATTCTTTAAAATATGCCTTATCCCAAGTGATTTCCCTGAATTGTGTGCTCTATTAATCAAAGCTTAATTTAGTAAATGCCACCCTCAAATTATATCTTGATTCCTTCCTTTTTTTTTTTTTTTTTTTTTTTTCTGCGGTGCGCGGGCCTCTCACTGTTGTGGCCTCTCCCGTTGCGGATGGAGCACAGGCTCCGGACGCGCAGGCTCCGGACGCGCAGGCTCAGCGGCCATGGCTCATGGGCCTAGCCGCTCCACGGCATGAGGGATCTTCCCGGACTGGGGCACGAACCCGTGTCCCCTGCATCGGCAGGCGGACGCTCAACCACTGCGCCACCAGGGAAGCCCTCCTTCCTTTTTTTTAATTGAATACTAGGTCCTTCCAAAATGGTCGTTCTGTCTTTTTTGGTGACCCTCCACAAATCTTTGATGATGCTCAGTTATATGGCTTGATAATTTTATTAATAAATAATAATAACCCATCACATTACTATGGTTTTGAACTTAATTATGAGCAGTGTACTATATATGTTTAATCTTCTTTTGAATCTTCAAACTGACCTTTAACTTCTTTTGATAGCGCTTTAGCTAAACATCAGCCTCCTCACAATCAAATTGCTTATAATTTCCACATCATTTGTTTCCAGATGGTGAGGGTTCCATTGTGCCTACTTTTCATGAAGAGCTGCCTTAATTTCTTTTAGACTTCAGATCACAGGGCTGGAGGTGCTGACAGTAAGCCTATCTTAAAGAATAGGCCATGTCCAGCCAGTTGGGTTTTTTTTTAATGGTTGGTTGTTCTTTCTTTTTTAAAATATTTATTTATTTAGGCTGTGTTGGGTCTTGGTTGCGGCATGCGAGATCTTTAGTTACAGCATGCGAGCTCTTAGTTGTGGCATGCATGTGGGATCTAGTTCCCTGACCAGGGATCGAACCTGGGACCCCTGCATTGGGGAGCACAGAGTCTTAGCCACTGGACCGCCAGGGAAGTCCTAGTAAGGCCATCTTAAAGGAGTGGTGCTGCCATTAGCACTTCTTTGCCTGCTGCAAATCTCTGCAAACCACGAAGAGACAGATTGGGACAGAGCTTGCATATCTACCGGGTTAGGCTTTGAAGTTTCTTAGTGGATTCTGGTTGATGGTTGGGACTCTGTGGTTTATGGCAGCATTTCTCAAAATGTATGCCTAAATGCTGTAGTGTATAAATAAATGTTACAAATAAAAGGAATTCTATAGTCCAATATGTAAAATTCTGGGTTTATCAATGCTGAGAAGTTGTCCCTGCTCTCTGACTTCTCAGAGCCCTCAAATACACTAATATGTATTGTGAACTTCCACGAGGGAGATGTTGTATCTTCTGCATCCCCAACTTTTTCTCCCTTCTTGCATATTATAGGACCATTTCATCAGACCACATTTTAGGAAATGCAGGTCTAGTTATAGTTTCCAATATAAACATTTTTGATGGGTTGATTTGTTTTTTCCATTAGTTTTCCTTAATCCCAGGACCATATTTTAATTTTGAATATTTTGTCCTAAACTTATTTTAATTTCTCCATTTCTCAGTGAAACTGTAGACAACCAGTTTAAATTTTTACCTTTGCAAACTATTTTAAAATTTCATTAATAGTTAGAGCAGCCTGGAGCTTTTTTTAAGTTGAATAGTTTTTTTCCATAACAGGAAATTACTGTCCTCAGTATTCAAAAATTACTTTTACTGACATCGTCACTAAATGCATTTATTTGAGAAATATTTATTGAGTACATACACTCAGTCATAGGGTAAACAGCCTTTCCAGTCTGCCTGGGACTGAAGCAGTTCTGAAGACACAGGGCTTTGTGTGCTAAAACTGGGGAACTGCCAGACAAACTGACACTAGTGTGTCACCCTCAGCAATGTAGCAGTAAACAAGGACATTCTAGACAAAGGAAACAGCATGTGTCAATGCCCTGAGGCAGGAACAAGTTCATTTTAGCCAAGAATAGAAGTGTTAAATTAAAGGGGTTTCTGTCAGAGAGATAGGTAGAGGCCAGGTCATGTAATGCCATATGTTGAGAATGGGATTATGATTTTATTTTATGGACAAATGGAAGCAACTGGAGGATTTTTTAGTAATGACCTGATGTTTTAAATAAAAAAAATCACTCTGGTGAATGAGTGGGAAATGTACTATAAGGTAAAAGGAGGTTATTGTAGGAAGTCTAGGTGATAGATGATGGTGTCACAGAGGAATAACTAGGAGGGTGATATAATTAGGAAGTATAATTGACTGGAATTGCTTAGCAATGGTATCTGGGGTACACCTGAGTTTTAGGACAGGTGAAATGGCTGGATGGAGGTGTAATTTACCGAGATGGAGAATATCAGAGTAGGTACAGTTTTGGCAGGGAGAGTATTATGGATCATGATTTCTGATTTGGAAATGTAAAGTTGAATTGCAGGGCAGCAACCAAATGGAAATGTCAAGTAGAGAGTTGGATATAGAAGTCTGAGTTTATTGGAGAGGTCAGACATAGAGCAATATATCCATCAGCACATATACAGTATTTAAGGTGATGGGACTCTATGATACTACCCAGGTGGAGAGTTTAAAAAGTAAAGTAAAGGGGCCCCATGAGTGAGCCTTGAGGTGCTCCAATAATTTAGATGTTATGTTAATTCTTCTGAAAAAATTTACTCCCTCAGTCCAGACTCTGAAAATAAAGATTAGCCAAAGTCTATTTGGAACCATCTTGGAGAGAGTGCATTCAAATTCCTGATGACCAGCCTTGGTTTGTAAACAGAATTATCTGAAGAATGGAAGAGGTGACCCTTCAGGCTATGGCAGCTAGACGAAAATTCCTCCTGAGAGTGAAGCATTTATTTACTTTGTCCTTATTTGATAGTTACATTTTGGAAAAAGAGAACTGTGGTCCCAAGTGGGTCTTAAAGAGCACCTATGAAGTCATGAAAGTACCACATACCTATATCTGGAAACATGTACCCTCATTATTGATGCTTACATGTTTGGTATGTTTCAAATATAAGCCAGTAAAAATAAATATAATTAAAAATATCTGTACCAATCCCTGAAGTATATACAAAAGACAGAAAAACATGCTTTAAAAGGATGTAGGTTCTGTATCCAGTATTGCTGGGTAGAAGTCAGGGGAGGGCTTTTATGGGAAGGGACCTTTGGGGTCTATCACAGCCATGGCTTTTCTCTTGACAGGTGTATCCCTTCTGTGGAGAGAGATGATTCATCAGAATGTACAGTCTGATGAAAAATTCCTCACAGCCATGTAATTTCCTGTGTTTTAGTTTTGTTTCACTAATAGCTTTGGAAATTTATTTAGTTTTCTCAAGTAGTTTTTCCCAGTGGGAAGAGAAGGCATCAATGAGCAGTATATTTCTCACAGAAAATTAATAAATAAAGTGGCACTTTTGTAGAAATTAGTCTCTGGGGCTCAGGAAGCATGAGAACTTTTTCTGAGGATGGTGTACTCCTATGAGCCAAACGTCCAGGTTTTGGACCTGAGAGAAGTGAAAGACCCATCAGGGAATGGCAGAACCCAGCAAGCGAGGGTATCTGACAGAGCTTAGTGTGTGTCACAGCTGCCTTCACCTCACAGGCTCAGGTGAAGTCTCCTTCTTCCTTGGAATCTGCTTCAAAGTTTATTTATTTATTTTTTTGCGGTACGCGGGCCTCTCACTGTTGGGGCCTCTCCCGTTGCGGAGCACAGGCTCCGGACGCGCAGGCTCAGCGGCCATGGCTCACGGGCCCAGCCGCTCCGCGGCATGTGGGATCTTCCCGGACCGGGGCACAAACCCGTGTCCACTGCATCGTCAGGCGGACCCTCAACCACTGCGTCACCAGGGAAGCCCTGCTTCAAAGTTTATTTTGAGCATTTGCCTCCCAAACCTGTTTCCTCTTTAGGGTCTGTGATGTGTCGTACATTTCTGATTCTGGCCATTCCTTTTATATAGAATTTTGGGCCCTTTTTTGCTACTGCAGACACACTCTCCCCACCTTCTCCCAGGGATCAAAACTGTGGCCACCCAAAACAACTCCAACTGAATTCTAGAGCCGCCTCTGTCTCACCTCTTGTCTTCCTCAGATGCCTTAGGACTCAGCACGGGATTTCAAGCAATGTAGCCCAGAGGAGACATGGTTAAAATTAGTTTGCTGGATTTGTCTAGGGCTCTTTTCAGTTTTCTAGAAATTAGTGAAGTGTCAAGAGAACTTAAATAATATGAGCCAATTTTTTTTGAAACTTACATCCTTTCAAATGAGCAACCCTTGAGGTGCTGAGTTTAGTTGGTACATGGGCTTCCTAGGGCTGGCGTAACAAAATATCACAAACAGATGACTTAAAGGAACAGAAATGTATTGTCTTACAGAAATCCAAAGTCAGTGTGTCAAAAGGGCCATGATCCCCCCAAAGGCTCTAGGGAAGAATCGTTCCTTGCCTCTTCCTGGCTTCTGGTGGAGGCTGCCAATTGTTGGCATTTCTTGGCTTACGGCTATAGTTCATCAGTCTCTGTTTCCATTACCGCATGGTGTTCTCCCCTTGTGTGCCTATGTTTCCATGTCTATTCTCCTCTTCTTATAAGGACAGCAGTCATCTGGGATTAGGTCCCACCCTAATGAACTCATCTTAACTTGATTACATTTGCAAAGACCCTATTTCCAAATAAGATTTTATCCAGAGGTACCAGGGTAAGGACTTTAACATATCTTTCTGGGGAGACACAATTCAACCCCTAGCATTCGGTATAGAGATCAGACTTAAGATTTAGTGTTGAGAAAATATCCCATCATTATCTGGACATGAAGATATGGACCTGGCTCCTCTGACTGCAGGTATTATCACACATGCTCCCTTTTCTCAAAGAGGACTCTTCCTCTTAACATTATAGCAGAATAAGAGTTTGTCATTGTTTCACCCTTGGAAATTTATTTTGCCCCGTATCGTTATTTCATTGGGATATCTAGACATAATACATAAACTCACCAAGTAGGTAAAATAAAGAAAACATTTATTTATTGACTTTTGAGCTTCAGAAGCTAAGGACCTTGAATAAAGCAACAGAGTTGGATAAATGCTTCCTGATACAAATTTTTCCTGCATCAGTGGAGGTGAAAACTCTATGATTTGGAGGGAAAGGGAAGAGCTCTAGAGGAGTACAATATAAACAGTGAAACTGAGGGAATAAAAACAATAGGAGTTGCTGGTATGGATCTCTGAGAGAAGACCCTACCTCTGCCTCCTCAGGTTGGTGAGATCAATAGAATTCTTTTACAGATTCAGGATATGAGAGTAAAGGAGCCCTGTACTCGCTTGTTTTCTGGGAGCCCTGGGCAAGGCAGCTTTACAGATATTTTCCTGTATTATCATTATGTCAAATCTCCACGAAAGAGAGTTTCAAGGGGTACTGAACAGAGAGGTCCTGAGACAGCCTCAGAATGGGTCAGCAGTTTTTTTTGTAAATCTGGGAAGGGTGTAAAGGACAGGTAGGAGGCCTGATAGACTTGATGAAGTCTTGAGGCAAGGATGACTGTGCAGCTAGATATCAGGTGGAAAGGTGGATGACCCTGCAGTCTTTGGTGTTAAGAGCGTAGTGATGGTGGAGGTGACAATGTGATAATAAATCTTTCAGTAAGTACCAGGGACAAGACAATTCTCCTGACCAGATAGCTTAAGGCTACGTAGTCCAGGGAAGGAAATGAAACTTCATGGGAAAGAGCAAAGGAAGAAACCCTGAGATGATGGGGAGTTCACTCCAAACTACCCAAGATTACCTTTTTACTACCTGACAGAATGAGGTCTCAAGATAGAAACTAATCTCATTTATAGAAAAATAAAGTTACCTCCTTTTGTTGCCTCAAATATCATACCTACTACAACATCTCTGCAGTAAACAGATGAGCAAGTAAACATCTTACTCATCTTTCCTGGGAAAAGTAAACATCTTTTCCCAGTAAACAAAAGAGCTCCAAGGTACTCTGCAGAGGATATACCTGTGGATCAGACAGTAATCCCCCAGGAGGACAGGGTCAGTGTTTCTGTCATGATTATATCTCAAGTGCATAACATGAGGTGCCCTGATAGAAGGCATATTTGCTAAATAATGAAGGGGTGGTTCAATGTTCTTTAGGTCCAAAGGAATCCTGTGGCATGATAAAATGAAACATCATATATAGGAGAGCATGTAAGACACCGAAAAATGAAACTAGTTATCACCATTTTCCTTCTGACAGAAGTAGCCAAGCCTGGAGTTTTGTGAGCACTGACTCAAGGAATAATAAAATGTACCTCAACATTTCTGAGCTCTAATTGTCTCACATGTATCACAATAATAATTTCATCTCTTTAACTTCTAACTACCTAGTTTATGATAATATAATAATAACTAGGATTTAAGATAAGCACAAGTGTGTTAACCTCAGCTCTTTGTGTATTTTATCTCATTTAAGAGGTACAACAATTCTATGAGGTAGTAATTGCTCAGTCTCACTTTTCAGATGAGAAAATGAGGCTGAGAGAGGATAGGTAACTGACTTCTACAGCTGGTGCATGCTGAGACACAAAATCTGGGCTTGCTTTTAGCCTTTCTGTTACATTGCCTCCAGGCAGTGGAAAATATATTTGGAAGCCATTTGCTTTTTAGTTTTTGAATTTTAATATTATTTAATTTTTTTTTTTTTTTTTGCGATACGCGGGCCTCTCACTGCTGTGGCCTCTCCCGTTGCGGAGCACAGGCTCCGGACGCACAGGCTCAGTGGCCATGGCTCACGGGCCCAGCCGCTCCGCAGTGTGTGGGATCTTCCCAGACCGGGGCACAAACCCGCGTCCCCTGCATCGGCAGGCGGACTCTCAACCACTGCGCCACCAAGGAAGCGCTATTTAGTATTTTTAAAACACTTGTGATATCCACCTGCTTCAGTAGTTGATACCACCCTCTCTTTTCCAGCCTATCTCTATGGCAGAGAGGGGAAGAACAGTCCTGCCAAGGAGCTAACTGCAAACCAGTGAATCTCTTGAAGGCACAAAGGAAAACTGCTACTAAGAAGGTCACTGACAGCCATCATTGGTTGTCCTCTTCCAGTGATTGCAGAGCTGGGTCTTGCTGACCATATTTGGGCTGCAGCAAGTGCTAAACCATTCCTGTAGAACCCCTTGGGTCACACTAGTAGCTTAGGGAAAGTATCAAGCAAACATGCCTTTTACCTCTTGTTTTCAGTTCTTCCAAGGCTACTGGGGCAGCTGCTCCAGTGGTGCACCTGTCTCCCCTTCATCCTTATCACACCTTGCTTCAGTTGCCATTAAGCACTGAGTATCTGCTTTGCTGAAATGGATGGAATATCGTTTCAGAATACAACCTCATGCAATATTTATACCCTCTTCTTCTCCCTAGCTCAAAATAGGACTTTAAAATTGCCTACTGCACGTTTTCCAACTTCACCTTGTGAGTTTACCTACCACTTTCCCCACAATATACAATTCCCAGCAGTGCTGTAGCTAGATAAGAGTTTGTCAGGCATGTATTTCTGAAAACCTGGCCCTCCTCCACTAGCACGGTTCTCTCTATTCCAACTCCAGTCTGCTGAAATGGTCACTTTCCTTCTGAGCTTTCTCTTCCATGTCTCTTCTGAGGGGATACAGGCATGTTGCTGGGGTGGGGATTTTATTGATAGAATGAAAGCTTTCTCTGAATGTGATGCTGATGCTTTGCGACTTAGCAGCCAACAGGGCGGCCAAGTTTCAGGTTCCCCCACAGATTGCAGCTCTCTGCTTCCAATGCTCAGTGCTGGGTGTGTTTACTAATGATCACCCTGCCCCAACCCTTTCTTAAAAAGTCTTTCCTGCTCATAGTGTAGCTGTAGACCAGGGGTCAGCAAATTATAGCCCGTGGAACAAATCTGGCCCAACACCTATTTTTGTAAATAAAGTTTCATTGGAACACAGCTACACCCATTCATACGTATTGCCTGTGACTGCTTCTGTGCTACAACAGCAGAGTTGAGTAGTTTTGAAAGAGAATATATGATTCCCAAAACCACAAATATTGACTATATGGCCTTTTACAGAAAAAAACGTAGCAACTCTTGTGTACCCTACTGCCATGACCCTTATTATGCATTATTTCCATAACCCCAATGGCCAACACTCAGTGTACCAAGAGAACCAATCTGGGAAGCTTGTCTCCTCCAGTCAGATTCTTTCCCCAAGGAATTTGTGATGATAATAGTCAGGGGTCCATTTGTAAGCAGAATTTAGGAAGTCGATCCATGTCAAGACTGAAGAATGAAGCCAGTCTGCGGAGAGAAAGAGAAAAGTCAGATCTTGCTTCCCTGAGAAAACAAAAATGTTGGAAATAACAGCTGTGTTGGCTCCCACTGACTTTCCTTTTCTTGGTGTTAGTCTCTCACAAGGCCCAGCTGCATATTTTGACCTTGGATTTCAAGAGATAACCTTGTATTCTTCCAATAAATTTCCGTTTTCCCTTAAGCTCATTTTGTGACCAAGTCAGTGAGATTAGGCCTTAGGTATGCCTAGGGTTTTCCTTCAACATCCTTTCTTTCATAAAGTTTGCTTCATCTTCCCTTGGCTGCACAATTCTCCTCTTAAACATTTAAATCCAGTCATAGCATATCTGACAACAATATTAATTAGATGGGAAATTGATTCCTGTCGGGGGAAGGAAGGATGCTGATGGGAGAATAGGGTTAGGAAATGATCACTTTGTGATCATTTGGGACTTTTTCAAATTGTATGCAGAAGCGTACAGAACATTTCACTCTATTTACTTTTGTGCTTTTGTGAGAGTACAGATGGAAAATATTTTTTGTTCACTTCGAAATAACACAGCCCTGCGTTTTTCAACATAATGTTTTTGGCCTCACTAATCATGTGATTTTTCTCCATTTTAGTACTATTTGGATTTTTTCAAATGTATTCCCAAAAATATCGGGGAAGAGAAAAATCTCTGGGCTTTGGTGAGCTTCCCCAAATATCTAATTTGCATGGTAAACAGCTGAAACATAAAATGATACTTTGGTTAAGGCAGGTAGGTGTGATGTCCTCTTGCCAACCCTCTTTTTTTTGCCATTGATTTTATTAATTGTTACTCTGAAATTTGGGTCTCATGAACTTTTAAAAAATAACATAGCAAACACGCAAATAATAACCAATAAGATTGCTGTTAGGCACAGTCACCAAAATCTCTCTCTTTGGTTATTCACTCTTTAAAAATTGGGTGTTGCAATCTTTTGTTTCTAGATATAGGCAGACATCTGATGAAGACACAGCCTGAGAAGAAATTGACAGAGTTTAGGGGACATAGTGCTTATTGATCTCTGGATACTTTCAAACTTCTGTGGGATTTATAAAATTTATAATTTTTCTTTTCTGTGACAGTATACGGCACTGCTCTCCTAGAATACTTTAAATACAATTAATGGTTTACTTAAAAGGTTTTAAGCAATATTTTATGGGTTGTTGGAAACATTAAACTTAATTTCAGAGAAGTCACACTAGCTATATAAGGAAGCATGAGGTTTTTTGAATTTTATCCAATAGAATAATTTTAATGCAATATCCTAATGACTAAAGAAATGATAAAACTCTTGTGCCCATATTATTTAAAATTTTCAAGAAATTTGAGGTTTATTCCATATTACTTAATATATTTCTACAGATTATAAGGTGTATGTATTTATTATTTTGTTTGGATTTCTCTTTATTCTTAGTATTTTAGGTAATATTTCAAAGGTGTTTATATACCTTATATTGTATGCTGAATTAATTTTATTTCTTTAACAAGCACAAGTTCTTTCTGTGTGCTGGACACAGTGGTATATAAGTACTTTAAAAATATAGCTAATTTAATCCCCACAACTATATGGGGTAAGTGCTGTTATCTCTGTGTACAGTTGGGGAAACTGAGGCGCAGGTTGATTAGCGTAGCTTGGCCAAGGTCATACAGTCAATAAACTGAAAGATCAAGATTGAGCTAAAAATCATCCAACTCCGGAGCTGATGCTTTTAGCCACTCTAGTGTATTAAATGTTAGCACTCATTCATTCATTCATTTTGTAGAGAGAGACAGATGTTGCTCCTCAGGAAATTACCTCTCATAATATTTGTTCTGTAGAGTCAGACATAGGATCTCTTGAAGCATGTCAAAAAACAAAGTACACTTGTGAATCAGTGAGCATTCTTGCTCAGATTCAGCCATCAGACATTTCCAAACACACCACTCTGTCCTGGGCACAGCAAGGAAAGAAACTGGGTGACAAAATCATTGCCAAGGTCAGTGTCAATTCCAGACACAGGGCAATGCCAACTCTATTCTGTTTGGAGGCTAGATTGAGGTTAGGACAAAATGATCAGATGAGCAGTCCTCTATTCTAAACTACTTGTCTGGGTCTGAAAGGAGATAGATTTACTTCAATCAACCCAATTTTCTTGCATTATCACCATAGGTTCAAGTTGTCATATGAGTTAAAGGCAAATGTGCTCAAGATCTTAAGGAAAAAGTTTGTTTCTGAGAACTTTCTTTCTTAACCAAAAAGAGAAACTGCTTTGTTTCATTAATTTAATTTTTTTCACCATCGTAAATTTAGAAGATTATTTGACTTAAGTTTGAATTGAGCATACTATTTTGTATTTGCCTTTTCCCAAGAAAAAATGTAGGTACTGGAATAATCTCACACTTTGGTCTCTTTCTCCCTTCTCCTTCCTTCTTTCCTCCTTCCTTCCCTTTATGTTGAGCTTCTTTCAGCATTAGGAATAACAAGGTGATTTAGGTCTTAATGCCTGCCCAAAGGAGCTCAGAGTCTTACAGGAGAGATAGACATCAAAACAAAGAACTGTAAGTCAGTGAAATGAGCACCATAATGGGGATATGCCCAAGGTGTATGTCAGAGACAAGCCCCTTAAAACCATGCCAGGAATCCATACTAAAGAAATGACTGTCAAATGCAGAGCCGGTCAGAGGCAAGAGCAGAGAGTAGAGAGGGAAGCCACCACCAATGCCTGATATCAGAGAGAACCTGCGAGTGTAGAGGAACAGTACTACTCTCAAGACCCTGAAGTGATCCAAAGAAAGAAACAATTATGAATAAGTGGAGGAAAAATGTCCGGGAGGTTTATTTTAATCCTACTAGACTGAGTCTTGCTACCACAGACTCCTTTTAGAGGAGCAGGAGTGATAAGGCTTGCACACAGAACTTCTGTTTGCTCTATGGATGTTGGATTGCATGGGACACCAAAGGAACACAGAGGAGAGAGTGATTTATTCTGCCTCTAAGGACTGAGGAAATGTTGCTGAAAAGATAGTTCATTGCTTGAGATTGGCCTCATAGATTGATAAATAGCAGTTCTCCAGAAAGAGGGTTGGGAAGTAGGGATGGAAAGAGGGGCAAATTATAGAGACAAAAGAGTGCATGGAAAATTTGAAAAAGGCTGTCCTGTACTGTTCACTATGGTTGGAATATAGAACCTATCTCAGACTGTTGTTTTGATCTGCCTATTAATCCCTCTTTCTCCTACTCCATAGTACCTTGTGATTCTGGTGGGGGCTGTCATTCCCAGTACTCCCCTACTCCCCATGGGGACTCATCAACGACTTAGGCATAGCCAATCAAAATTCCTTTTCCTCTGACCACAGTGAGTCCTGTAGAGATGCTTGGATAGCAAAGTCTGCCTGTTTGGCTTTAAATTCCGGTCCTGCCATTTCTTACCACAGTGATCTTGGGCAAGTTACTCTGCCCCTCTATGCTTAAGTGTCTCAACCTCCAAATTGGGGCTGATGATAGGGTTTTTGTGAGGACCAAATCACTTTATATATATGGCATGGAGAACCATATATATATATATATATATATATATATATATAAAGTGATTATATATTTATATATGGTTCTTTATATATATATAAACTTTATATATATATATATATAAAGTGATATGGCATATATATATATATATATATATATGGCATGGAGAACAGTGCCTGGAACATGGTACACACTCTCCATGGTGGCATTTATTTACTTAGAGTGGAGGAAAATGTGCTTTGCATTTTTGGTCAAGTGGTTGGAAGAAAGTGAGGTAGGGACTGAAGACAGACATTTATTCTGCCACATGGAGCAAGTCTGTCTATAGCAGGGGTGAATGTGGCCAGCACCTAGGGAACAACAGAATCAAGATAGCCATTCACCCATCAGTTTATGTGTCGATCTCTTTATTAACATTTACCTATTGTGGGACCAACAAATTCCTTGACTAGTTTGGGTTGGATTCCTGTCACCTGCTACTTAGAGAGACCTGTGTGAGGGTTTATAGGAAGGCTTGGAGAGAGTTGAGGCTGAACAGGATTGGTTGGGGAAGGGCTGCTAATTGAGTTTGGACTTCATCCTTTAAGCTACGGTATAACATTAAAGCTTTTCAACATGGAATGACACAATCAGAGAGATGTGATGAAGAAACAAACAGACAAAACTCTGGTCACCGGGTGGAGAATAGAGTGGTATATTCAGGCTTTTTCATACCTGTAGCTACACTTGTGCATATTTCAGAATTCTGCTATGGAGCTATATTTGAGAGATGATTGCTATAATGAAGAGACTTATAGCCCAAATGACTTTTTTTTTCAGAGATAACCCCGATGATTCTGGGTTTGATTCTCTTTAAAAGTAACAATGGGGCTTCCCTGGTGGCGCAGTGGTTGAGAGTCCGCCTGCCGATGCAGGGGACACGGGTTCGTGCCCCGGTCCAGGAAGATCCCACATGCCGCGGAGTGGCTGGGCCCGTGAGCCATGGCCGCTGAGCCTGCGCGTCCGGAGCCTGTGCTCCGCAATGGGAGAGGCCAAAACAGTGAGAGGCCCGCATACCGCAAAAAAAAAAAAAAAAAGTAACAGTGATGAAATCAGGAGCACAGAGGGGTAAGGCTTGACTCAAGAAGGAATTGCCTTTTACATGCGAGAGTGTTTAGCATTTTTATGAGAAATATTGAACTTTTACACAATGTTTTGCTGCTCAGCTGAGCTGCTTTGGAAGAATTTTGGGGGTTTCAGGTCCTACTTTAATATTGCAATATTCTTCTAATCGAACATCTCCTCCTCTGTTTTAGTTGCTCTTCCAGAAGGAGCCTCCTAAAATAGTACTCTGAGAAAGCATATCACTTCCCCACTGAGAGGTTTCAGTAACTCTCTTGTCTATTGAAGAAAATGCAAAATCCTTAGTCTGCCTTTGAAGTTACAATCTGGTTCTTACTGCCGTTGGTGAGCAAATATTTTATTGAGTACCTACTGTGTACCAGGAATAAGATAGAACATCTCTAATAGAAATATAACAACTCACATATATAATTTTAAATTTTTTAGTAGCCATATTAAAAAAGTAAAAATAATTAGTTAACCTTAATTTAAATAATACATTTCATTTAATCCAATATATAAAATATCAAAATATAAAGAATATTAAATATTACTAATGATATATTTTACATTCATTTTTAAGAAATCTCAAGTATCAATATATATTTTACACTTACATCACATCTAAATTCAGAAGGCAAATTTTCATTGAAAATCCTTAATTTGTATTTAGATTTCATAAGATGTACAGTTGAAAAAGCAGACCCACATATCTACGTTGCTTCAAACATACTTAAGAATTTTCAGTAAGTAGGTTGAGTATCAGTTTTTAGATTTAAATTTTATTTAATTGAAATTAAACACAATTTGAAACTCAGTTCCTTAGTCTCTATAGCCACGTTTCACAATCTACGTGTGTCTCATGGCGACATGTTAAATAGCACACTTTCAGAAGCATAGGCCCCACCCTCATGAAGTTTACATTAACTCATTTCCAGCTCTGTCTTCTACTGCTTCCCTACAATGGCAGATGTATTAAACCTGTCTCGAGACCTTTATTCATGCTATACCAGGTAAGCTTGTTTTATCCTTCAAAAGATGTACTTCTTCCCAGCTTACCCCTCCCCATCCCCGTGTCCTCAAGTCCATTCTCTACGTCTGCATCTTTATTCCTGTCGTGCCCATAGGTTCTTCAGAACCAATTTTTTTTGTTTTGTTTTGTTTTTAGATTCCATATATATGTGTTAGCATACGGTATTTGTTTTTCTCTTTCTGACTTACTTCACTCTGTATGACAGACTCTAGGTCCATCCACCTCACTACAAGTAACTCAATTTTGTTTCTTTTTATGGTTGAGTAATATTAGATCAGCTCAGTGCTTTGTGACCACCTTGAGGAATGGGATAGGGAGGATGGGAGGGAGACACAAGAGGGAAGAGATATGGGGATATATGTATATGTATAGCTGATTCACTTTGTTGTAAAGCAGAAACTAACACACCATTGTAAAGCAATTATACTCCAATAAAGATGTTAAAAAAAAAAAGATGTACTTCTAACCTATTGAACTCTACTTACCTTCAGAGATTAGCTCAAATGTTAACCCACCTAGGCAAACCCTTCTCAATCTCTAGTCAGGAAGTGTTCTGTATTTTCCAAATATCTTCAGAACTTGGATTGCACCTTTCTTTTGACACTGATATCATACTACCCTGTGGCCTTTGTAGTCAGTAAACCCAGGTTTGATATCTGGTCCTGCCACTCACTGGCTGTATGATTCTGGGTCACTTCCTTCATTTCCCAAAGCCCCTGTTTCATCATCTGTAAAATGATACAACAGTATCTACATAATTGGAATGTTGGAGTGAGATAATGCTGAAAAGTGTTTAGATCAGCACTTAACCTATTAGCAGTATTATTCATAGATATTCCTTGTCTCTATTAAGTATAATGATCTACAAACAATAATAATAGTAATAATGATAATAACAATGATAATAAGTTTGTGCTAGTTCCTATTCAACTGCTTTATCATATTTAATCCTCCAAACAATTATATTATCCTCATTTTACAAATGAGGAAACTGAAGTAGACAGGGATTAAGTAATTTGCCTCAACTAATATCACACAACCAGATGCAGTTTGAAGAGATGCAGTTGGTTTTAAATAATAGAAGAGATGAAATATAGTTTGAATACATTTTATTAATATTTTCTTTCCTGTAGTTTGGAGGTGATGTAGAGGAATTGGCAAAGGATTTGGAATCAGACATATTTGATTTTGAATGCTAACCCTGTCACTGACCAGGAATATGATCTTGGGAAACCCACTTAATTGCTCTGCATCTCAAGTTCTTACTCTGCAAAATGGAGCTAATAAAACCTAATAGGAAGTATATAATGTAGAGGTTAGGTTCAAAGTGTCTGCTGTTAAATTCAAGTTTCACCTTTGAAATTCCTAGTTTTGCAACATTTAGCAAGTTTCTTAATCCCTATGCTGCAATTTCCTCATCTAAAAAAATGGGAAAATTAATATTATTAAGCTCATAGATTTGTTCTAAATATTACATGATTCAATCAATATAAACACTCAGAATTATAACTAGATATAGTAAACAGTCAGCAAATATTAGCTATTATTATCAATATTCCAACGCAGGGCTTGGCATAGATAGAGTACTAAATATGTTTAATTAACTTTCCGTTTTCCTCCACTTCTCCTTCCTCCTTATATTTATATCTTTATATTTGTATCATTTACAGAATATAATAATAAATTTTGCATATGCTGTGTACTCAATAATATTCAACTGAATAAGTGGACATCTCAACCACCCTTTTATATTATTTGTATTTTATACAAGTACATCAATATTATTTTCAGAAAGTGTAAATGCATGTGAAGTAGAGATAGTAAACTAGTTACTAGTACATAGTATTTTATACTTCCCTTGGGCTTGTAGTGATTTTAGTTACGTTTGAGGCATTCTGAATTTCATATGCATAAAACTTCCTATTATTCAGTCAATATGGTCCTCTGTCCAATTCTGATAAACTTAAATTAGAATATCTTTCAAATTCAACCACAGTACCAGACTGTACTGAAAATGAATTCATAAGGGAGGCAAATATTGTCATAAGCAGTGATAAAAAGATTTGAATAATGTAAAATGCTACAGCAGGAACTGTAGAGGTGTAATGAATATTATACATATTGTGCTGTATTTCTAGTTCTTAAATATGACCTTCCTCCTGTTCTGAATCTTTTATTGTGCTCCCAATTTTATTTGTCAATTATTATGATCTGTTCAATCTCTGAGCAAAATCATTCTCCTCATCTTTAAAAACCTGAATTTCTCTCTCTGCTTCTCATTAGATCTTTATTTGGACTCCGACTTTCTTAAGTTAAAATTATATACTTATGTTCATGTCTTGTTCTTGTGCATTGGCAAGATGGAAGTTTTTAAAAACTCAGTAATCACTTTTCTGACCATAAACAAAATGTATAGCACTCTACCAGGTGTTACAGACCAGGAAGAGGACAGTCCCTGCCATTTAGGAACTCAGAGTCTAGTGATGGTGACATCACATGCGTATATAAATGTAAAACAAAACCGATGACAGTATATTTTATCATAGTAAACCCAACAAGTTCTTTGGAAATGTGGGGAGGGAGTGATGGGTTCTACTGGTAGTGAATAAGGAGGAAGGCAGACTTCTTAGAGGAATTGAGCTGGGTCTTCCTTACCTAGCTGGTAAGACTTCCACCTAAGAGGCAGGCTGAGGGAAGGTCTTGAGCAAAGACACATAAAATGGGAAGAAAACAGTAGTAGACAGTCAATATGATGAGGTCAATAAGGTGGAGTTAAGTCACAAATTGGGAAAAAAACAAAACAGAATCCAATTGTGGAAAACATTGTAGTCTACGATTTATTTTGATGTATTGAGATACCACTGAAGATTTCCAGTTGCCTTGAGATAAAAGTGAATGAATGCTTTTGAAACATTGCAAGTTTTTAGTTTATTCCATAGCAATTTACCTATCCATAATTAAATTAAAATCTATTACTTGGTCCTGCATATCATTTAATTGAAGATATTTGTATATATTTTAAAAACTGAAAATGCAGGTAATTTCAAACCTATGCAGCTTTGACAACTTTCTTTTTTGCTTGATATTTAAATTAAAACTCTGATAAGGAATTTTTTTTAACTGAAGTGTAATTGACATACAGCATTATATTAGTTTCAGGTGTACAATAATGATTTAACATTTGTATACGTTGCAAAATGATCAACAAGGTAAGTCTATCTTTCATTTGTCACCATACAAATTTACAAAAATTTTAATAACATTATTCAACTTAGTAAATCAAATGATTATTTTGAAAATCCAGTTTTTCCCATTTATCATATTATTATTATTTTTATTGAGAATGTACAGCATTTCTGTATTATGCTAAATGATTATAGTAGTTTCCTAGTGCTATATAACAAGTTATTACAAACAGTGGCTACAAAAAGACATTTATTACTTCACAGATCTGTAGGTCCGAAGTCCAGGCACAGAATAGCTGAGTCTTCTGCTTGGGGTCACACAAGGCAGAAATCAAGGTGTCAACTGACTGCATTTTCATCCAGAGATGAGAGTGCTCTCTCAAATCAGTTCAGTTCTTGGCTGAATACAATTCCTTGTGGTTGTAGGAATGATGTTTATATTTCCTTGCTGGCTATCAGCAGTGGATCATTCTCATTTCCTAGAGGTCACCCTCAACTCCTAGCCATGTGGCAGGAATTGTTTCTTCTCACAATGAAAGCATATGACCTCTTACTTCTCAGGGAAAACCATTGTGACTTGTAAACTTCAGATCTGTGCATACACACACACACACACACACACACACACACACATATAGATAGATAGATAGATAGATGTATATATACATGTGTTTAAATATATTTTTATAAAAGTATGATCATGAAATGCATCATAAACATTTTATATGCCAATAAAAACATATTGAATGATTTTTAATGACTAAATAGTATCCTATGATATGGTTGCACTATAATTTATTTAGTTCTTTTATTATTGTTGGATATTTACTTTGCCTTAAGTTTCCAACATTACAAATAAAGCTGGTGTCCACAGATATACTGTACCTATGCCTTGTGTAGTCCTGTAGGATAGATTTTAAAGTCTTTAGGTGCCAAATTTACCACTGCTGGTAGGCATCACTGAAGGTTATGATAACTATCACATTTAAGACAGTCCCTATGTTAGTGTTGAAACAGGTTGCAGTGTAACTCATAATACTTCTAAGCAGTTGTTAATATTGTTAGTAAATCAATAGTTTGGGACAGTGGCTGAAAGGATAGGTGCAGTGCTAGCATGTGTGTGATGGTTAATTTTATGCATCAACTTGACTGCGTCACAGAGTGGTCAGATATTTGATCAAACATTATTCTGTGTATATGTGTGAGGGTGTTCCTGGATGTGATTAATATCTGAATCAGTAGGCTGAGTAAAGCAGATTGCTCTCCCTAAAGCGAGTGGGCTTCATTCAATCAGTTGAAGCCCTGAATAGAACAAAAAGACTGAGTAAGAGGGAACTCCTGCCCAACTCCCTTTGAGTTGAGACATCTATCTATGTATCTATCTATCTATGTATCCATCCTATTAATCTTGTCTCTGCAGAACCCTGATACAATGTGCTTTATTTGGAATAGGTTCTTTTTTTGGCAGTATTAGAGTCTCATAGGCAGATAGAAGCACAGTGTACTACAATCAGTGACCTTTGGTTTTCTTTTCTTAAAAGACGGATGGAAATCTTTTATTGTGTTATCTGAACAGATTGGATTCTCAGTTTCCTCATCTGTAAAAAAAAAAGGGGGTTTAGTTGTAAGTTTTAAATGAGATTGTTTCATGGACCATGGTGCATGGTAAGTACTTCATAAAACATTAGTGCTTTTTTCTCCTTCTTCTTAAGAATCTTAAAAAGCAGGCAGATTGACTGTTTCATATGTGCTCAGAAGCTGAGCATCAAGATTCCTTCATTAGAGGCCATGTTTGTTCGTGTGCCAGCAGTTCTTGAGAGTGAATTTACACTGCCTACTGTTGCTGAGTTACTTTTTAACAATATCCCATTCGTGAACACATGGAGTGGTACTGAATAACTGCAACAGAAGTAAAGGATGACTCTCTTCAATAAAAAGAGAGTTTTATCGCTGTAAATATGATCTCGCTTAACCCCAACATAAATCACCACAGCATATAAGTACAGGAATGCCAAAGATGCATTAATGCTAACCCTGAAGTGTGGACTCCCCTGGCATTTATGTATAATGTAGGAGCACAGGTCAGATTATTCCTGCTTTATTAAATTTAAATGAATGTATATTTTCAAGTTCTGTTCCCCCAAAATAAATTGAATGGAGAATGCTTTATTACATGTTCAGCACATATAGAAAATGACTCTTAATTTGATTGAATTAAAAATACTTTGCTATGTCTTAAAAATATGAAATGCAGCATTTTTATTAAAAGAGTAAAAAACACTTGAGTAATTTAGAACTCTATTTGTTAACTTAAAGGTCTGGAAAAGCTAATTTCCAGGTGCTCTGCATCTTTAGAATTTTAATTTGATTTTGATTTGAATATAGTTTTATTTAAATTGGTCCTTGCCTTTTAACTATTAACCCTTGTTAGAAATGTCAAATATTGTGCTTGTAGCACTAATAATGCCTTTTTTTTGAATGATCCATTTCAATTGTATAATTGCCAAATAAGTGGCCTTTTGCTTGTTGACATGTACTCAGTGATTGGTTGTTCTTGAAATGTTGACATTTGCTTCACTTGTGTATCTCTTCAATCATCAGTCAAGCATTGTCTCCTTTCCTTGGGGAGTTGGCAATATGATACAACATTGAGTAGCAAGTCAAAAAGGTTTTCAGTCTCCATGCTTTTTCATCCATTTTCTGGTTGTTATAGTCTAGATTGGTCTTGCTTCAGTTCTACATAAGGCTCCCAATAATTGTTCCAATAAAGTGTCTTCACTTTATCTGTTGTAGATGTTCAGGTCTGTTGACAAGAAGAAAGCATTGTATAGTGGAAAGAGCATGGATTTGATTTAAAGACAATCCTGGATTCAAAGTCTGAGCCCCACTGCTTCATGGCTGTATTACCTAGGGCAAATTATTTACACTTTTAAACCATGTGCTTCTTTAACTATAAAATGGACTATAATGTATCCTGTGCTGATTGACGACTATGAAAAGAGTATCTATCTATCTATCTTATCTACCTATCTATCATATACTGAAGTGTGGCACCTGATAGTGTGTAAGCATTTGACTCAAACTAGGGGAAAATTGCCAAAGGTTTTGGCTAGTCTCAGTGATTTTTGAACATCTCAGAAGAGTCTGATCTAAAGGAGGATCTAT
The DNA here is from genome assembly GCF_951394435.1 of Stenella coeruleoalba. Lineage (NCBI taxonomy): Eukaryota > Metazoa > Chordata > Mammalia > Artiodactyla > Delphinidae > Stenella > Stenella coeruleoalba. Next base: position 87,445,690 of record NC_137150.1, read on the forward strand.
TGTCCAAATGTTGTTTGAGAAGGAGAAGGTAAAACAAAGAGATCTAGAAGTAACTAATGTCATCAGTATTTCATTTTTTCCAAGAATGACCAGGTCCAGTGTAGGCATGCTCTCTTCCCAGACTTCTTCTCTTCCTCACCTTCTCTTTCCCACAGACAACCATCTTGAATACTTAGGGCTTTTCTTGACTCCCAGCCTCTCAGCTCTATCCTATATTAAATTTTAAGGGGCTGCTAATAAAATGTACTTTGCTAATCTCTAGTCTTTCCAAAATAATGTATATAGAAGCCCATTTTTCTTTAATGTAACTATTGATACGGTTGTATTTAGGTCTGCCATCTTGCTATTTATTTATTATTTGTCTCATGTCTTTTTGGTTCCTCTATTCTTCCTTTCTTGCACTTTTTATATTTAAAAATCTTTTTAGTATATATTTTAGTTTCTCTTTTGAATCTGTTGTTATATATGTTTTCATTATTTGTTATTGATTTCTCTAAGGATTATAACATGTATCTTTAACTCATTGCAGTCATCTAAGATTTAATGTTGTAGGCTCTGGGTAAGATGGAATAAACACATGTCAACCTTCCTCTCCTATTGCAATTATGAAAACTTGAGAAACTATAGACAGCATTCCCTGAAAAGAACTCCGAAAAGTAAATGTTGGCATGAAAATTGGGAAAGAATACCAGATTCTGAAGTACCACTGAACTGACAGAGAGTTTACCAATTTTTACTTCCAGTATCCCCCAGCCTAAACTCAAGAGCAGTCTGAAACCCTGACATGGGCAATGTGGGACATACAGAAAGAGATCCAGGAGAAATCCTCCAGTTCTGGCTTGAGGAGTAAAACAGGGAAATTTTAAAGCTCACTGGGAAAATACCCCAGTGTCTCAGTCCTTTTGGGCTGCTGTAACAAAAATAGTATTAGACTGGGTAACATATAAACAACAGAGATGTATTTTTCACAGTTCTGGAGGCTGAGAAGTCCAAGATCAAGGCACCAGTAGATCTGGTGTCTGATGAAGGCTGTCTTTCAGGCTGCAGACCGCTGACTCCTCTCTCTGTCCTCACATGGTGGAAGGGGTAAGGGATCTCTCTCTAGGGTCTCTTTTAAGGGCACTAATCACATTCATGAGGGCTCTGCCCTGATGACCAAATCACCTCCCCAAAGCCTCATCTCCTAATACCATCACCTTTAAGGTTAAGATTTCGACATATGAATTCTGGGGGGCACACAAACATTCAGCCCATAGCATCCAGTTTTTTTCCTCTCCCTTTACCTTATTCTCAAATCCTCAGGACCTGGCTATTGTGCAATGAGGGCAGTGGCATGCCAGGAAGAGCAGCTTCCTCTCCTTTTAGTGCAGCTGTGGCTATGAGGGCGTGGCCAAAGCCTGTTGGTTTTCACTTTCCTGTCTCTCTGGTCTCCCTCTACATGGGCCAGGATGTAGTACAATTATAGAAGTGGGCAGTTTCTGGCCAGGAGACGTAAAAGAGGAGGCACAGGGGATCAGAAACTGCTGCAGAAGTCTCAGAAAGGGGGAAGCACAAAGGAAATGTACTGCTGGGCTCATCCTTGACCTGTACTTACTGGAGTCTGATCTTTATTAGCATACTAATGGCTTTGAGAACTAAGATGAAGACATATAGATATATATATATTTTTAATTTGGGAAATAAGATATAGACCACCACTGGGTAGCTAACATGTAGGACAAATTCAAAGTCTGCAAATAGGGCCGCCAGATTTAGCAAATAAAAATACAGGATGCCAGTTGAATTTGAATTTCAGATAAATTCTATATACATACATACACATATATATATAAATAAATTCAGATAAAAATATAAATATTTTAGTATATGTATATCTCATGCAATATTTGGTGTCCTATATTTTATCTGGTAGCCCTAACTACAAAGGCATTGATAACTGAACTAACTTTGAAACCATAGGCCACAGAAGATGGATTGGAACCTGTGGGATGAAACTAGCCAAGTCATGTGCCTGCTAAAACAAAAATATCAATATTCTCCATAGGGTTTAAACAAGATATAGATTCTCATAAGGAAATATTCAAAATACCCAGAATTCAATGGAAATTATTCTGCATACAAAGAATAAGGCAAAAATATCAACTTTCATGGGAAAAGATGATTAACAGATGCCAATGGCAAGATAAGAATTACCTGACAAAGATTTTAAAAGCAGCTATCATAAAAGTTAAAACTGAAAGATTAACAAGGAAATACATAACATAAAGAAATGAAAATTTTGAACTGAAAAATATAAAAACCGGAAAAAACTTAGAACATCAGGAATAAAGGAAGAGAAATAAAATTACTAAATACAGTAGAGAAATCTTCTGTTGAATTCTTTAAAATATACTGGGCATTTGAAAGCAAAAAGGATAATATTTTCTGATGGGAATTTAAATGTTTATAGTTGTAATATATATGACAACTATAACATAAAGAAGGAAAAATAATAGCACCTGTATAACAATATGATTTCTACATTACAACTGAAATGGCAAAATATGATTCTAAATAGAGTGTGAACAGTCAAGTATGTATTTTATAATTACAAGAACAACCACTAAAAAAGATATAAAGATATATAGTCAAAATCACAGTAGACAAATTAAAACAGAATACTAAAGGTTGATATTGAATTAGTTGCAGTAAAATAAATATATATATATAAAATTAGACTATAGAATTCTATATTGATATTCTATAAAACATCAATATAGTTGTATACCAAAAATACAGAATAATAGTTTTTGCTTTTAACTATCATATGACTTTTAAAGAAATTAAGGGAAGACAAGAAAAAATATATGTATACACATAATCTTTTTTATTTACCATGGGAGAGGATAAGATCATAGGGTGTGCACCAAACCAGAAGAGAGAAATCAAAGAGCTTCTCAGAGGAGGTGAAAAGTCAAGGAAGTATGATCATGCATTTTGATGAAGCTTCAATTAGTTTTGTATGGATAGGACAAAGGTGGTAAGTCGGGAGTGAGGGGAAACAGATGAGAGAAACGGACAGGAGCTAGATAATGAAGGACTTTGTGGAATTTTCCTGTCTCTTTCCTCTGGTAAGCTTTTTCATGTAAATTTTCCATGAAATATAATAACTGTGTCAGTTTTGCTCAGTGTTGTAACCCTAGCAGTTATCATAGTGCCTGGCACATTGACTGCATGAATACATGAAATGAGTGTTCTGAATGAGGATACGTCTCCCATTCTGACCTTGTAACCACATCCTCACCATGAATCTGTACAGCTTTTTCCGTTTCTCACAATCCCTCCCCCACTATATCCATAGTCAAAAAACACGTACTTCTGAGGTCTGCAGTCTCAGTGCTCCTACACCAGTGGGGAGGGGTCTCCCTATGTGGCCAGGCATGCTCTTGGGAGCAATGTTTGTGGCTACCATTTTTAGAGCTCCTGCTGGGATTTGGGATTTGATAACTTTGGGGATCAGATTGATCAGGCCAACGCTCCCATTTTCCTGTAAAGTGGCTAGGCTCAAATGCTCTCTCCACCTGCCTCCATATATGTCCACGAACACACACACACGCACGCGCGCACACACACACACACACACACACACACACATGCGCTTTATTCTGACCAGCTTTTTAAACTTTAGAGCAGCTGATCTGGAAGAGAGAGAGAAAGGCAGAAAAAGAGAGTCTGAGAAAAGAAGAGTCAGAGAGAGATAATAATTTTAAACACATTTCTAAAATAATGTTTTTTTTTACAAATCTTTCTTCTATCATGGTTGGCTATGACATACAAGTTCTAGAAAACTCCATAAAATCTTGTGCCTGTGCTTGATCAGGCTGCAGTATTTTTCAGGAAGGCTAATTGTGTGGAGCAAAAGGTCCTGCACTCTGCCAGGGTCTGCTTAATTATTAGTGACTAGCGTTAAAAGTATGAATTGAGACTTGAAAAGTCTCAAGTTAGTTTGGGATGTGATTTCCTGAAATCTTGAGAATATCTTGTTTGAATGATTTCTGAATATTTAAATTAATTAATTTGTTATTTTTTTCTAAGGTCATTTTATTTTCTAAGATGAGATTTTGATTTAGATTTTCCTCCTGTCTTTAGTCTCCAGAACCCTAAATAAGTTAAGTCCTATACAACAAAAAGCCCAGGTTTGAAGAATGTTATAAAGCCTGGTTTTAGAGTAATGCAGTCCTAGTTCATTTAGAAATTAGATATCCTCAGTTGGGAATGCAGGGCTCATGTTACCATTTTTACCTCTGCTAACTGATATATAATAACAAAACTGAAGAAACAGGGAAACACTAAGGCAATTTCCTTTGAATTGTAGAATTAAAAAATAATTGAGAAAATCTAACAAAATCAGTTCCTTTAAGTGCAGTTTATTGCAATTTTAATATTTTATGGTTGCATTTTAACTTTTATCTCATAAATTAAAGATTAACAGTCATGCCTAAACTGGAATATATTTTATCCACTTACAAAAATGTATTGACTAACGCTAATGAAATTTGTTTAATCAAGCTTAACAATGCTGCATGCTGTTACTCATCAGAAAGTAAGTACCATACACATTTCCCAAAGTGCTCAAGCTAGAACACCACGGATTTTTTTCTATTGGGGTATCCAAGGGTTCAGCCATCTGTTATTTACTCTAATTTTTAATAAAAATTTATTCATCTTTATTGCTAATCATTTGCCTTGCAAACAAAAAACACTTTATGATTATTATTATCATTTTAACTCCACCACAGCCAAGGAGACACAAAGGAAAATGGTTTGTACTCAATTGCACCACATTAATGTTCGCAAATGGTTTAGCTTCAGTGGCAGGAAGACATAGGTATTATAAAGGTAATACCTAATATCAAATTATACACAGTAACATTTAATCACCTTGCCCTAATGCCTTCAGCAGAACGAGGTTTTCCCCAATAAAGTAGGAAAATGTGATCACTCTTAACACCCTGAAGGACACGACAGTGGCTGTGTCATTCTTTATCGTGTATTGCTTTTGTTCATAGCTAATCACATTTAGACTGTTTTAGCCCAGACCCTGCAGATATACAGTAAATCATACTGATAGAGAAAGACTAAAACCTGTTGATGAAATTGCCTTCAGGCTGCACTGAGCGCAAATAAAACCCATGGATTGAGATAGGTGGGGTCAACTTCAGAATGGAGAGAGGTGAATAAAGTTCTGTGTGAAGAGAAGTTACATGTTAAAGACACTTAGTGGGAAATTGCAGTGCAGTGTCTCCAATGATAATCTCCAGTACCTTGGTGGAAGGTGTGAAGCAACTGACCCCAGGGTGACATTTTAAGATGGTATCCAGGAAGGTTCATAATGTTCCAAAGAAGGACATGGTAACAGAAACTCAAGCATTAAGGGATTAAAAAGAAAGATAATAATAATGCCCAACACTTATTCAGTGTGAACTGTATACCAGATATTATATTAGGTGCTTGATATGTCATTTTATCTTTGTACTGACCCTCTGAGGTAACTATTTTCATATGATTTCTTCAGATAAGGGCACAGGCTGAGAGGAGTTAAATAACTTCTCCACAGTCACACAGTATTGACATTGTAGCCTGCAAGTCTGAGGCTGTGTTCTTATTCACTTTGTTATTCAAGTGAGCTAACAAGGAAAGCAAGTCATCAGCCAGCATTTTCTAAGATTATTGGAGGAAAACAGCATGTTCCATAGAAGATACTTAACGACTCTCCTTCTGGAAACTGCAAAAGTTAAGATTAGTTTAGTAATCTTAGTAAATGTAATACAGAGACTAGGGCAAACATGGAATAATCTGGACTTCTGAAAATGAACACACGTTACAATAAGTGTAATCTATTTTGCCAAGGCCATGGAGCCAGTAACTCCCCAGTTTTAGGGGTAGAACTGCAGTTTTAGGAGTAGCGTTTGATATTTGGAATGGTAAAAGCCATGTACATTGCTCTCATGCATAAGTGCTGTTTAATGAATTTTATTTCTCAGAACATGCTACCAACAATGAGTACAATAATGTGGGGAGGAGGGTGGGAGAGAAGAGACTGCCTCCTGTGCTTTTCTTTAATGTGTTGGCATCATAAGAGAGAGATCAAAATGCATATAACCGTTTCCCTGACCTTGGGGAGCTGATAACTAGCTAGAGAGATAGGAGGTGTATAGGTTGTAAAATAAAACAAGTGTAACATAAAGATGTCAGTCGTCCCCAAACCTTAACTCAGCGTAACTTTCAGGTCTTGCTTCACTTTTCAAAAAATCACTATCCTGGTGTTTTAGCTGTTAACAGCAGGATTTAAGAGCATCTTCCATTTCTTAGACAGTTCATTTTGAGTTCCTGATGCCAGAAAGGCTGCTTTTAATGAATTATTTTCTCTATTATTCTGGTCTAAGTTTTTTTTTTTTTCTTTTTCTTCTTTCAGCTCTCTGGGAAACAGAGAGCTGCAGAGTGGGCCATTCTTAGCACAGCAGTGTCCATGTTTAGGAACGTTAATTGTCATTGTTTCCCTTGTTCTGCATTGAACCCACAACAAATTAAAAGTAGTTTGGGTCCTGGGTCTCCCTTTTGAGTGGCTGAGCATCTAGTGGGATATGGAATTGGAGAGAACTCCCCACCCTCTGCCTTCTTCTCGTGAGCCTGCTAGAATCTTCCTCTACTACCCATCTAGTTGAAGTCCTGGACTGGATTTTGGGAAACCCCTTTCTTCCTTTTTGGTCAAGCTAGCATGATGGCTAAGAGCTTGGGCTCAGGAGTCAGCCTGCCTGGATGTGAATTCAGTCTCCATCATTATTACCTGTGTCATGCTGGGAAATATCCTGCCTGTGATTCAACATCTTGGGCCACCAAATAAGGGCATTTGTTTCTCCTCCTAGGGTTACTGTAAGCATTAAATGAGATAATTTACATAAACCAACTAGCAAAAGTCATGTAAACATTCTATAGAAATTATTTGTCAGAGCTGTTATTATTATTATTATAGAATATATTGCTACATGGATATGAGAGCTGATAGGTCAAAATGTACATAGAACTTAAACTGCAATTCTGAGCTTTAAATAGGATTCTTCTTGGCATCTACGTACTACCCTGTGGAGCTAATCCAAGGCAACAATCCCGCCACCCCCACCACCCCCAAAAAAACCCTCAATATCAATTGATGCTTCTTTGCAGGTAAACATATTAATTTTCTCCTATATTTACTTTCATGGTTCATAGGACATTAATAATAAGAAAAACTCTTTTCATGCACAGCAAATACAGACCAAATCCACTTAAGACAGGAAAAAAGCCTTCAATATTTTCTCTTTAGAAACATAGCTGCTAGAAATAAAAAGGCTTTTTCTTATTAACGACGAATACCTAAAACCATAAGGACATGTAAAAATACAAACATTTTCCCCGGAATCCTTACCCTCAGTTCTTTAAAAAATGGTATTTGTGCCCAGAGAAGCAGCATTAGCAGAAGGCAACATGTAGAGAAGTGATGTCAGCCAGCCCAGCTGTCATTAATACTTATCATATCATCTGGGCATTTACTTTCCTGAGAGCACCTGGAAGTGAGGAAAATTATAATTACATAAATATAATTAATTATATATTTTAAAATGTGTGTATAGGGCTTCCCTAGTGGCGCAGTGGTTGAGAGTCCGCCTGCTGATGCAGGGGATACGGGTTTGTGCCCTGGTCCGGGAAGATCCCACATGCCGCGGAGCGGCTGGGCCTGTAAGCCATGGCCGCAGAGCCTGCGCGTACGGAGCCTGTGCTCCGCAACGGGAGAGGCCACAACAGTGAGAGGCCCGCGTATCACAAAAAAAAAAAAAAAAAAAAAAATCTGTGTATACCTATATGTATTTGAGCCGTCTGATGTTGTTTGGCATAAACTGTAGTTCAAAACTCAGACTTCTGAAGCCCCATGTAACTAAGGTTTATGTGGATTAAAACTAAGTTACACAGGATGAGTAACAGTGCAAAAAGAATTTTCCCAGAGTCCACTTTTTATCACATGGTGGCATTTGTACGTGGTGATCTTTAAGTTATGGCAAAAAAGGCAGACTGGAGGCCGTTACAAACAGGGAGCTGAGGCCAAAGCAAGGACTGCCCAGCTTGGTTTCTGGATTGTGCTCTGGAAACTTCTGATCTGGATTTCTACCTGTTTCCAGATGGCCTCTGATGCTATTCCCAAATAATTTGTGTCCCTCTTCTAGCTTATTCCTTTGATCTTGCTTTTTCTGGCACTGTGATTGACACTATCTTCACTACATTCCATTGGTATTAGAGGTCTTTTACACTTGATCTATTGGTGTTTGATCTTTCTACAACCTTGGGCCCCTCTGAGTCACGTACCAGAAACTTGTAACATCTCTATTGACAGTAACTGCCAACATGGAACCTGAGGCCTAGGACATTTTGTCCTCCTGAGAAGCAATAGGGATATGAAACTGGAGCACCATAGAATAATTATTTGAATGAGATTAAAAGAGATAATGCATATAAAACATTGCCACAGAACCAGGTACATGGAAAGACTTCACGCCCCTTTCCATGTGAAAGGGGCGTGAAAAGCTTTAGAACAGCATATTTGGTTGTTTTCTGCCACAATGGCATAGTAGGTTTGTGAAATGGCAAATATAAGTGAGAGCTGCTAATATAGGTTTGTCCCAGCGGAAGCACTGTTGCTTAATTCCTTTTGGAGAGTATTAAATTATACCATATAGTCTGCTTTCTACTTCACCTTCCTATGAAGTCAGTTCTTATTTGTCCTTATAGACTTACATATATTTGCTTTCATCTCGTTGAAGCCGGACCAAAAAGACAGTGGAATTTACTTGCCTATTGCAATAGACTAAATGCCTGTGTCCCCCTCCAAATTCATATGTTGAAATCCTAACCCCCAATATGATAGTGTTAGTACATGGGGCCTTGGAGGTAATTAGGTCATGAGGGTGGAGCCTTCATGAATGGGATTTAGTGCCCTTCTAAAAGAGACAGAGGAGCGTGTGCTCTCTCTCTGCAAAGAGTCATGTCATGTGAGGATACAGCCAGAAGATGGCCATCTGCAAACCAGGAAGCAGGACCTCACCAGACACTGGATCTGCTGATGCCTTAATCTTGGACTTCCCAGCTTCCAGAAGTGTGAGGAATGTTTTTTAAGCCACCCAGTCCATTGTATTCTGTTGCAGCAGCCTGAACTGATTAAGACACCTAGTTTTATTCTGCAGCATGCTTCTCAAATTTGAGGATGCATACGAATCACCCTGTGGTCTTGTTAAAATGCAGATTCTGATTCAATAGATCATTGGGGGCAGGGCCTGAGTTCCTGCATCTCTAACAAGGCACCTCCCTTGTCCACAAGATGCTGCTGATGTGTGGATTGCACTCTGAGTAGCAATAAGTTCTAGAAGATCCTAAACCATTCTGGTATATGAAAAGTGGGACAAATGAGATACAAATATCCCTGCTATGTTGAGAAATTAAAACATAGACAAATGGCTTTGAGTAGCTAATCTTTAATTTAGGAAGTAGAAGTAGTAAGGTTCCAAGAGTACTAAATATATATATATAAATATATATATATAAAAATATATATATAAATATATATATAAAAAAAGAGTGAATGTTCTCGGTCCTATTTCTTTAGGGTCAAGTTTGAATACTTTTGAGAAAGGCATCTAAAGTATACTCTAAATTCAGATGAAGCCAGATGTCATTTCTTTAAGCATCATTTTAGGACTTAGATGATACTCATATAATAGTATTGCTCATCTTAACTTTGGGAGAAGAAACAAAATGAAACCATTACTAGTGAGCCACTCCCAGTATCACAGGAACAACTTACACATAAACCCCAGAAGTTATAACACTCACTGAAATGGAGACTGATAAACTGCTCTTTACAGGTAGTTCTAAGAAGAATAAACAGGTTGCACATGGGCCTTGTAAAGCAAGTAAAAATTATTTCTAGCAGGTTCACTATGGTGTAATATGCTTTGCCAAGCATTTCCTTTACTGATTCAAAGCAGTTTCCAAAGAATGCTTAATCTGGGCTTCTGCTCCCTTTCCACTTATCACATCAAAAATATCTGTTTGCAGTAGCTGTATTCTGGAATACTAAGGTTAGGAGAAATATTCAGTTTTTGCCAAAATAAACAAAATTTAAATACAATGATTGTTAGTGTTTTCCTCATATGAAGAATCAGATGTTTAAAAAGGTTAGACGTTTCTCTAAGTACATTTGTTCTAGTCATCCTTGAAATGGAAAGTCTGTGAGATCTCCCAAATGCTTGAAATTCCACTATAGGGATAAAGGGGTGGAACAGCAGTCCTAATCCTTCCTGGGGTTTGAGGTACTTTACTTACCTATTTGCCTCTTCTACTTTCACACTTCTGACCCTTTTTACCCCCAGGTTCAGCAAATAAGCTGTCCAGAACTGCAGTTCTTTGGAGATTTGACAGCACAGAAGTGGAAATCTATGACAACCACTTAGCATAGGGACTGATTTTATGCTTCTGCTGACCATGGCAAGTTTCCTTGTGTGATTCTGATGCTAATGCATGTTCAGTGCATATAAAAAGAGATAGGAGTGTGCAAGGAGATCTGCTACTGATGCAAAAAAAGTGGAGAGAGATTAAGAGGCCAACCATATCATCGCTCTCGTTATCTCGAGGTGAAGCAGGGATGTCTCTGTCAGACAGCGGAGATCACAGAGAGATATATATTTGTCTTTTTGATCTCAGAGAACAAAACCAATGTTTCTGTTTTTCTACAGCTTCTGGCATGATAAGGAGAAGAATCTGTGTGTTAGGGGATGGGTTTGGGCTCTGACTAGCTGATGTCCTTTTATTTCTTGTCTTCCAAATGGGAAGAGCAATTTCCACTTGGTTTGTTATTTTCTTGGTTTTGATTAAATTATTATATGAGATTATGCATGTGAAAGTGGGGTACATACCTTCTTAATGAATAATTAAATTTCATATCTATTTTTAAGATGTGCCTTTCCAACTAAGGAAAGTGAATAAAAGATTATGACTAGTACAAGGCAGTCTCACTGCTTTTCCCCCAAAGATGACCATGACAGTCAGAGAAAACTCTATAATATAATACTGCAAGAGGTCACCATCTCTATTTACTTGGCTGTGTCTGCTCAGATCCTTCACTGACAATGGCTGTGGACTGAGTCTATTCCCATGCACTGAAAAGTGTTTGGGCTTTGAGACGAAAACCTCTGTCGCTCAGAAAGCTAGAAGAGCAGGTGAATTGGGGCAATTTGAGGAAAGGAGAGGAAAATTATTGTCTTTTCCTTCACAAAATGACGGATAAGAATTTTCCATATAAGGATAATAGAAAACCTAAATTCAATGATTGAAAAGGACACATAGTTTTTTTTATTAATTCTTTCCTTTATTATTTTGTTTGTTTATTCATGTATTCACTCCTTCCAAGAAGTATTTATTAAATGCTCTTATTGTTTCAGATATTGTGCTGGTGATGAAGAGAAAAATAAGGAATGGTTGTTACTTACTAAAGGAGCTTACAGGAGAGACAGACACATTAAGAAATGATTATACAATACTGTATTATATGTATAGTGTATAGAGGCAGCTGTAAAGTACATAGTATAAGAGAACAGAAAATAATGCTTCCTCTGGGTTGGGGTAGAGGGTCATCAAGAAAGCCATGACAGAGGCCATGATGTGTGATGTGTCTTGAAGAATGGATAAGAATGTGCATTAAAAACCTTAAAACTGTTCGCATCCTGTGAATCAGCAATTCTACTTCTTGGATACTTAGGATAAATATCCTAAGGAACTAACCAGGCATATACATGAATGCTATTTCAACAGTGTATAAGAACAAAAATGCAGCCACAGTGTGGAATATTAATGTAATTAAAAATTACGTTGTGGAAGAAGACAGGAGAAAATGTTTATTATATCTTTGAGTGAAAAAAATAGTTACTTGTAAGTTTGTACTTTTTTTTTCCAAGCGAGTGTATATTTGTATATGTGTGTATATAAATATATATATATATATATATATATATATATATATGTATTTATTGACCAGAGCAGAGGAGTATGTTCTGTATAAGCACCTTTAGAACAACCTCAATGGCCTTTTGGAAAGATGTGTTTCCCTGTATAAGCCTGGTATCGTAGTTGGCCACGAAGGTACCTAGGTCCTAATCTCTGGAATGTGTGACTGTTACCTTATGTAGCAAAAAGGACTTTGCAGATATGTTTAAGTTAAAGATCTTGAGATAAGGCAAGTATTCTGTGCTTTCTGAATGGGACCTAAATGTAATCACAAGTGTCCTTATGAGAGACAGAAAGAGGGAGGTTTTCCTACAGAGGAGAAGGTGACATGATGGAAGCAGAGAGAGCTTTGGAGATGCTATGCTGCTGGTTTTAAAGATTGAGTAAGGGGCTGTGAGCCAAGAAATGCAGCTCTAGAAGCTGGATAAAAGCAAGGAAACAGATTCTCCCCTAAAGCCTCCAGAGGGACCATGTCCCCGCCCGCATCTTGACTTCAGCCAAGTGAAACTGATTTCAGATTTCCGTCCCTACAGAACTGTAAGAGAATAATTTTATGTTCTCTAAACCACTAAATTTGTGGTGATTTATTATAACAACAACGGGAAATCAGTAAAATAAGACTTTGTATTTTTACATAGTATCCCAGGGCTTTTTGTATAATTCTTCCCAGGCTGTTTCTTAGTCTTGAAGGACTAGCCTCCATTCTTCTTTCTCTCCTCTGAGGATGGTTCATTTGGACCTTATCTCTTAAGGTTCCTTGAAACGTCAACATTTAATGAATAAAAGAATATAAAGGAAGGCAGAAAGTGATAGAGCAGAAGAATAGTTTTGTAAGAATTATATTTAAAATGAAGAGATTGGATCAAATAACCCTTATGACTTATTCAGATATATTTTTAAATGCAAAGTCCAGCTGTAGTTTTGTTCTTTAAATAATATATTTTGATAATCTCTAGTTCCAATCTCTCATGCTACTTTTGAGAGTATTACAATATAAACAACTGTATATAGCTAGTTTCTGATCAATGGATATCTTATTTAAAAATATTGTCTTTAAAATAATTGTCAGTGTTATGGTTTAATACCAAGAAATTGTAATGGTGGAAGCTTGGACATCACAGATTTGGGGCAGACTGGTTGTCTTATATTTCAGGCATTTCCATAATAAGATTTAAGTGAGCCTGACTTACATTCATTGTTAGCTGTATCACTCCTTTTCTTTGAGAGCCAGCGTCTTGCAAGAATAGTCTGTGTTTCACTGGGTCTCCATTTCCTCATTTCTATTCACTCTTCAGCTCACTAAAATCATGAACTTTTGTTTTATTTTTGTTCCTGTGGTGACTACCACAGTGGTTGCCACAATGTAGGTATTCAATCATTGTTTTAAAATCAATAAATGTTTTCATCACCCACCTTCCTCCAAGGGAAGAATCCTTTGAGTGATTTTGATTGTGCCCTTTATTTTCTACAAAAGAATAGCAACCTGATATCTAATGAGAATAAAAACACAGAAAGCTTCATTTTCCAGATCTTGCAAGCTCAAACTGCTATCAAAATTATGCTGAGAAAGGTGGTGTTTGAAGGACACATAGGCCAGTCATTTCTCTAATTTTTCTCTGCTCTCTCCTTGGACAGTCTCCAGATCCAGAGGACAGAATGCTGTCCTTTTGGACTATTGCCTTCACCAAATAGTTTTTGCCTTCACCAAATAATGCTTTATTGTTCTTATGTAACTTGGTTTCACTGAGCAATGATCCAGGAAAATAAGGAAACCTGTTACATTTCCTATACAAATATTTTGAGAATATAGTGTCCCTATAAAAAGGCTTTATGAGAAATTTCTTTTATAGGAAGAAGTACTAAAAAATGTGTTGCTTCCTCTAAGAACTGCTTTGATTTTACCAATTAAACCTGTATAACTCACTCCATTTTTGCGTAGGCTATTAGGAATGTAAATTTGGGTTGCTTTTTTTTAAGCAGCTAATAACATCTTATGGCCAAAGTCAGGGATTGTGAAGAAGTTTCATCCTGCAGAGCAATCAGTTCCTTTTGGATAACTGGAACACTGGTTGGAAAGTTACATGGCAGCATGAAAACTTAAAGGGAAGGGTGCTGTGATCTTCCTCTTACTGTCCCATCAGCAGGACTGTAAGGGAGGTGGCAGGAATGTGGGCATTTGCTGGTCATGGCCTAGGAATTCTGTGTATTAACCTCAGTCTTCACTTTCAACTCTAATTTTCCTTGGCTCCAAGTTTTTAAATTTTGTATTATCATATTCATGTATGTAATTTTGTATCAATTTCTTTAGACAGTTTGTTCCATGGGGTATTTCAGGGTGACAGAATCAACTTTACCCAAACTCTGGATAAATTTGAAACAGGGCAAGCAGTCATTTCACAGAGTAATATTAAGAAGTTTAATTAACAAAAATAATCTAATCTAATACTTTATGAGTAAACAAATACTCTAATATTACTTGTACAATTTAATATATATTATATATATATATTACCTGAAATATACCAACTGCATATAGACATTAATGATAACACAGGTTTGCAGTCTGCAAAATCTATTCAAATTATCACTTCATAATTAGTAACTCTTTATTCCTTTTCCTGAAGAGCTTGGAATTCTTTTCTTTACATCTTCCATTCTTTCAAGTTTCCCAGGACTCATGGGTATGGGCTGACTTTTAGAGGAATTATTTCTCAGCTTTGTCTGGGTCAAACCAGTCTCACTCTTTCCCACTGTGTGTTTATTACATGCCAGGCCCTGGTCTATGTGCCAGGAATTCAGTAGTGAAGGCAGAAGACCATTGCCCCTGCTCTCTTAGGGCTTACAGCCTAGATCCTGCCTTCTTGAGCCAGATCTCTTGGCATTTTGTCTTCAGGAAGCCATGATGTTGAGTAGCTGTTCCTACTGAACAGAGAATCTTATGGTACAACTACCATCCCTAACGTCACTGTGTTGAGAGGTCCTCACCTCTTATGTTTATTGTCTCTCATCATTCTAGCAGCCTATTTTAACTTGGAGGGAGAATTGCTTTTTGGATTCTGTTCAATAGATAATATGTCCATTCAGTCAAGCAACACTCTCTCTCCTTCCCCAATTATATCCACGCGTTTAATGTGTTTGTGGTAAACTATTGCATTTTTTCTTTATAGGGAGGCAGAATATAAATAACAAATATTCTAATGAATACCTGACATCATACGGGCATGCTTTTTACTGATACATAACACAGATCTATTAAATACATGCAGATCTGCCCGGCTCCTAGAAACTTATAATCTGTTTAGCACAAACCTCCAGTGTTCAAATTGATCTCTTGTCTTTGCTTTTCCTTTTCCCCTTGCCTTCTTTCTGCACTCTTTCTCTTTCCTTTCCTTTCCCTTTTACTACTCTCTGACACTAAACAATGTTTACATCAATGGATTAGATTCATACTTCCTGTGATATTAAGCCTTTAGCAGAGTATTCAGTTTTGGTTTCCTTCAGTCACTGCCCGATTTTGTCCTTACGGAGAAACCACAGAGGTTGTTGCCCTACATGATGATGTCAACTTTTGCTTGAAAATTTATAGTCAGAGCTAATTAATACTGCTGATGGCTGGAGACATTTTTCCTCTTGTGGCAATTCTGTTGAACTTGGTCAATGTGATGGCTGGTTGGATGAAGCCAGGAGGCTGTTAAAAAAAAATAACAAAAAACTTGACTCATTAAAAGATTTTCAACCATAAATTTAATAAAAAAAAGATGCCTTAACTTCTCATTAAACTTTGATATGCTATTCCATCAGGCTTGGGTATTTGTTCTATTAGAAATCTCTGCTGAAACAGCTTCTGAAGTGTGTTTGATTCAACTGAGGATTACTATGTAAAGGGGGCATTTGGTCTACAATATTTTTAGGAGAGTTAGCCTCCTAAAAGACCACTTTTTCTTTCCTGACTGAAATGTTCCAGAAAAACATTTAACTGTCTGTGAGTTGCTGGGACCCTCCCAAGCCTGCCCGGGTGAGTGCCATCTGCTACGGGACATAAAACTCTGCCAGACTCCAAGAGGAACAGAAAGGGAGTTGATAAAGGAAGCAGGAAACCTAAACTCTGAAGGTTAGCATCATCCTTAGATGAAGTCCACATCAACTATTTTAAATACCACCGGCAGACTCTCCAGATTGACTCTTGTAAACTTTGCTAAAGTGGTCTAGGAATCTGCCCAATTTATTACTACTTCATAAAAACAAAGTCAGCCATGCAGAGGTCAAGTGTGCATTGAACTCTCTCAGTTAATAATTGTTCAAGACCAGAGTCACAGTTTGCTCACTCAGCTTCTTGCAGTCCAAAGTTCCACTCAGTTCCCTGTGATACTTGGAGGAAACCTCAGAGTTTTGCCCCTTCCTTTCTCTTAGATGCTTTCACAGTTGGGAACATTACTGTTTTCAGCTGAAAGAGCAACAGAGTGTGAAGTGGGTTTAAGGTTAATATGCCAGTTTTGTCAGCTATCTGTTCTCACCGTCAGCTCTGGCTCAGTACACCCTCTACTCCACTTTCCCACAGCTGTTATTGCCACAGAGATGGAAAAGACCTGGAAAGACTACTTGGCCCAGGTTTCTGCCTTCAGCAAAGTCATGGTCCCACTTTGCAGGGTCCCCCAAGAGCACACTCTGGGGGAGCAGTCTCTGAAGGGTGATTTCCAGTAGCAGCACAGTTGGGTGAATTACAATGCAAAGGAAATCATATTTATCTTTGGGGTTTTTCACTTCTCTCTTGAGACCCTTTCCCATCTTCTCATCTTCCTTTCCCCCATCCCTTGGTGGTGGCGTTCTCTAAATGATCAGAGCAGAGCTTTGGCTGTCTCTTCAGGCTCTCCATCAATTTCCTTTCCTTGGGCTCTAATTTTTAAATGTTACTATGTATCAGAATCATTGTGATTGTTAAAGGAGTGATTGTTAAAGGAATTCAGGATGAGAGTTACCTTTGGGAAAGAGTTGAGGGGAGTAGAATGCAGAAAAAAATTTCAGTTCAAAATGGGAAAAAAAACCATGCACAGACACTTTGCTGAAAAGGATATATAGTAGGTAGAATGGTACAGTCTCTCTAGAAAATAGTTTGGCAGTTCCTTTCAAACCTAAACGTGGACTTATCATTAGACCTAGCAGTTGTATTTGTTGACATTTATCCAAGAGAAATGAAGACTTATTTTCACACAGAAACTTGTACACAAATGTTCCTAGCCACTAATTCATAGTAACCCAAACTGAAAAGTACCCAAATGTCCTTTAACGGGTCAGTGGTTAAAGAAACTAGTATATCCATATCATGGGATATGATTCAGTAATAAAAAGGAACAAATTTTTCATACACACAATAACTTGGACAGACCTCAAGAAAATTCTGCTGAGTGAAAAAGCTGATTTTAAAAGGATAAATACTTTATGACTCCATTGATGTATTATTTGTGAAGTAGCACAGTTACAGAGATGGCGAACATACTTGTGGTTTACAGTGGTTGGGAACTGGGGGAAGAGGCGGTGGGTAGGTCTGTACCCATAGTAACCTGAGGTAACCTGAGGGAGTCTTGTAATGCTGCAGTTGATTATCTTGATTATGGTGGTGGTTGTGTAAGGCCACATATGTGATAAAATTATATAGAGCTATATACACATATAAACACATACGCACACATACACAGTGCATGTGCAACTGGTGAAAATAAGTTCACCAGTGGACTGGACTCATAAGTGGACTATTTATTGGTTTTGATAATATAATTGTATAGGATATTAATATTGGGGTAGGCTGGAGAGGGGTGCATGAGATTTCCCTGCACATTTCTATGCAACCTCTCATGAATCTAGAAGCTTTTATAAAAATTAAAAA
Organism: Stenella coeruleoalba; assembly: GCF_951394435.1. Taxonomy (NCBI): domain Eukaryota; kingdom Metazoa; phylum Chordata; class Mammalia; order Artiodactyla; family Delphinidae; genus Stenella; species Stenella coeruleoalba. The sequence continues at coordinate 87,463,637 of NC_137150.1, forward strand.
AAAAAATTTTAGACTCATTCCAGATGCAAGAGGAGGGTTTTTTACAAGGGTCAGAGTGTCAGGAGCTGGAATTCATGGGGGGGGGGGGCATCTTTGAGTTCTATTTAGCAGAAATCCCAAGGAAGTCATCTCGGATCGTCCAATGCCCATTTAACTTGCAGACTGGTGAGTTAAATTAATGTGTGCCCTCTATGCTGCTGAGGTTTAGTGGTTGTTTTCTAAAAGCATTAATATGACCATAACACAGGTAAGATCTATTTTTATTATAAAGTGTATTCCTATTATACCCAATTAAATTAAATGCCCAAGGAAGACAAAGGTAATAACTTACATTTATCTGCATTTCCATGATTTTTGATAGTATGCTTGGAATATCGTGCTACTCAAGAAATATTGATTGCTTTCTGAATATTGATAGTTACCAAGTTCAAGCTCATTTTGATAAGAATATTCCTGAATTCTTTATCTCATATGATATCAGTAATGTTGAAAATTTCTAATTGTGAGAAAGTAATGGATCTCACTCTTGAAGCTTGGGAAGACCCCATGTTCAAGATATATTAATAAATATGATAAATTTGTTCCAAAATTAATGCCATCCTGTTTTTCTGGTGACTTCGTATGCTTTGTGAACATTTTTTTAAAAATGTGGCTATATAAACCATCATCTTTCCGTTTCACTCTTGGCAGTCATGACAGAGAACAGTTTAGTATTCAGTGATATCAGGTTTCACATTTTTTTGTCCCAAAACTTTTCTTCCCACTTATGCTATATATTTTTAATCAATCAACAATTTAATTGGTAAATTAATAATTTAAAGTTTTCATGAGTCAATTACATGAATGTTAGAACATGCGATACTTTGTTTCCTGTTAAAGTTTTCTGCAAAGTTACTAGTTTTAAGTAAATTTAATTGAAGGATAACATACATACAGAAAAGTGCACGAATCATAAGTATATATCTTAATATACACAAAAAGAGCATATCAATTAAACCACTACTTTCATTAGGAAATACAGCATTGCTATCATAGCAGAAATTCCTCTTGATCGCCTACCCAGTCACTCACTACTCACCACTCTCCAAAGGAAATCTCTCAAAAGTTTTCACTAATTCTAATCCCATAATTAGGTTTGCATGTTTTTGAACATGGTATAAATAGAATCATACCATATGTACTCATTTTTGACTGTCTTATTTTGATCAATTTTGTGTGTGTTTGGTTCATCCATGTGGTTGTGCATAGCAACAGTTCATTTATTTTTTTATTTTTATTTTTTTACATCTTTATTGGAGTATAATTGCTTTACAATGGTGTGTTATTTTCTGCTTTATAACAAAGTGAATCAGTTATACATATACATATGTTCCCATATCTCTTCCCTCTTACGTCTCCCTCCCTCCCACCCTCCCTATCCCACCCCTCCAGGAGGTCACAAAGCACCGAGCTGATCTCCCTGTGCTATGCGGCTGCTTCCCACTAGCTATCTACCTTACGTTTGGTAGTGTATATATGTCCATGCCACTCTCTCGCTTTGTCACAGCTCACCCTTCCCCCTGCCCATATCCTCAAGTCCATTCTCTAGTAGGTCTGTGTCTTTATTCCTGTCTTAACCCTAGGTTCTTCATGACATTTTTTTTTCTTAAATTCCATATACATGTGTTAGCATACAGTATTTGTCTTTCTCTTTCTGACTTACTTCACTCTGTATGACAGACTCTAGGTCTATCCACCTCATTACAAATAGCTCAATTTCGTTTCTTTTTATGGCTGAGTAATATTCCATTGTATAAATGTGCCACATCTTCTTTATCCATTCATCCGATGATGGACACTTAGGTTGTTTCCATCTCCTGGCTATTGAAAATAGAGCTGCAATGGACATTTTGGTACATGACTCTTTTTGAATTATGGTTTTCTCAGGGTATATGCCCAGTAGTGGGATTGCTGCATCATCTGGTAGTTTTATTTGTAGTTTTTTAAGGAACTTCCATACTGTTCTCCACAGTGGCTGTATCAATTTACATTCTCATCAACAGTGCAAGAGGGTTCCCTTTTCTCCACACCCTCTCCAGCATTTATTGTTTCTAGATTTTTTGATGATGGCCATTCTGACTGGTGTGAGATGATATCTCATTGTAGTTTTGATTTGCATTTCTCTAATGATTAATGAAGTTGAGCATTCTTTCATGTGTTTGTTGGCAGTCTGTATATCTTCTTTGGAGAAATGTCTATTTAGGTCTTCTGTGCATTTTTGGATTGGGTTGTTTGTTTTGTTATTGAGCTGCAAGAGCTGCTTATAAATTTTGGAGATTAATCCTTTCTCAGTTGCTTCATTTGCAGATATTTTCTCCCATTCTGAGGGTTGTCTTTTGGTCTTGTTTATGGTTTCCTTTGCTGTGCAAAAGCTTTGAAGCTTCATTAGGTCCCATTTGTTTATTTTTGTTTTAATTTCCATTTCTCTGAGAGGTGGGCCGAAAGGATCTTGCTGTGATTTATGTCATAGAGTTTTCCTCTAAGAGTTTGATAGTTTCTGGCCTTACATTGAGGTCTTTAATCCATTTTGAGCGTATTTTTGTGTATGGTGTTACAGAGTGATCTAATCTCATACTTTTACATGTATCTGTCCAGTTTTCCCAGCACCACTTATTGAAGAGGCTATCCTTTCTCCACTGTACATTCCTGCCTCCTTTATCAAAGATAAGGTGACCATATGTGCATGGATTTATCTCTGGGATTTCTATCCTGTTGCATTGATCTATCTTTCTGTTTTTGTGCCAGTACCATACTGTCTTGATTACTGTAGCTTTGTAGTACAGTCTGAAGTCAGGGAGCCTGATTCCTCCAGCTCCTTTTTTCATTCTCAAGATTGCTTTGGCTATTCGGGGTCTTTTGTGTTTCCATACAAATTGTGAAATTTTTTGTTCTAGTTCTGTGAAAAATGCCAGTGGTAGTTTGATAGGGATTGCATTGAATCTGTAGATTGCTTTGGGTAGTAGAGTCATTTTCACAATGTTGATTCTTCCAATCCAAGAACATGGTATATCTCTCCATCTATTTGTATCATCTTTAATTTCTTTCATCAGTGTCTTGTAATTTTCTGCATACAGGTCTTTTGTCTCCTTAGGTAGGTTTATTCCTAGATATTTTATTCTTTTTGTTGCAGTGGTAAATGGGAGTGTTTTCTTGATTTCACTTTCAGATTTTTCATCATTAGTGTATAGGAATGCCAGAGATTTCTGTGCATTAATTTTGTATCCTGCTACTTTACCAAATTCATTGATTAGCTCTAGTTGTTTTCTGGTAGCATCTTTAGGATTCTCTATGTATAGTATCATGTCATCTGCAAACAGTGACAGCTTTACTTCTTTTCCGATTTGGATTCCTTTTATTTCCTTTTATTCTCTGATTGCTGTGGCTAAAACTACCAAAACGATGTAGAATAAGAGTGGTGAGAGTGGGCAACCTTGTCTTGTTCCTAATCTTAGTGGAAATGCTTTCAGTTTTTCACCATTGAGGACGATGTTGGCTGTGGGTTTGTCATATATGGCCTTTATTATGTTGAGGAAAGTTCCCTCTATGCCTACTTTCTGCAGTGTTTTTATCATAAATGGGTGTTGAATTTTATTGAAAGCTTTCTCTGCATCTATTGAGATGATCATATGGTTTTTTTCCTTCAATTTGTTAATATGGTTTATCACACTGATTGTTTTGCATATACTGAAGAATCCTTGCACTCCTGGGATAAAGCCCACTTGATCATGGTGTATGATCCTTTTAATGTGCTGTTGGATTCTGTTTGCTAGTATTTTGTTGAGGAGTTTTGCATCTATATTCATCAGTGATATTTGCCTGTAGTTTTCTTTCTTTGTGACTTCCTTGTCTCGTTTTGGTATCAAGGTGATGGTGGCCTCGTAGAATGAGTTTGGGAGTGTTCCTCCCTCTGCTATATTTTGGAAGAGTTTGAGAAGGATAGGTTTTAGCTCTTCTCTAAATGTTTGATATAATTTGCCTGTGGAGCCATCTGGTCCTGAGCTTTTGTTTGTCAGAAGATTTTTTTTTTTCTTTTGTATGTGGGCCTCTCACTGTTGTGGCCTCTCCCGTTGTGGAGCACAGGCTCCTGACACGCAGGCTCAGCAGCCATGGCTCACGGGCCCAGCCGCTCCGTGGCATGTGGGATCTTCCTGTACTGGGGCACGAACCCGCGTCCCCTGCATCGGCAGGCAGACTCTCAACCACTGTGCCACCAGGGAAGCCCTGTTGGAAGATTTTTAATCACAGTTTCAATTTCAGTGCTTGTGATTGGTCTGTTCATATTTTCTATTTCTTCCTGATTCAGTCTTGGCAGGTTGTGCATTTATAAGAATTTGTCCATTTCTTCCAGGTTGTCCATTTTATTGGCACAGAGTTGCTTGTAGTATTCTCTAATGATCTTTTGTACTTCTGCAGTGTCAGTTGTTACTTCTCCTTTTTCATTTCTAATTGTATTGATTTGAGTCTTCTCCCTTTTTTTCTTGATGAGTCTGGCTAATGGTTTATCAATTTTGTTTATCTTCTCAAAGAAACAGCTTTTAGTTTTATTGATCTTTGCTATCGTTTCTTCATTTCTTTTTCCTTTATTTCTGATCTGATTTTTATGATTTCTTTCCTTCTGCTAACTTTGGGGTTTGTTTGTTCTTCTTTCTCTAATTGCTTTAGGTGCAAGGTTAGGTTGTTTATTCGAGATGTTTCCTGTTTCTTAAGGTAGGATTGTACTGCTATAAACTTCCCTCTTAGAAGTGCTTTTGATGCATCCCATAGGTTTTGTTTGGGTCATCGTGTCTCCATTTTCATTTGTGTCTAGGGATTTTTTGATTTCCTCTTTGATTTCTTCAGTGATCACTTCGTTATTAAGTAGTGTATTGTTTAGCCTCCATGTGTTTGTATTTTTTACAGATCTTTTACTGTAATTGATATCTAGTCTCATAGTGTTGTGGTCGGAAAACATACTCGAAACAATTACAATTTTCTTAAATTTACCACGGCTTGACTTGTGACCCAAGATATAATCTATCCTGGAGAATCTTCCATGGGCACTTGAGAAAAATGTGTATTGTGTTGTTTTTTGATGGAATGTCCTATAAATATCAATTAAGTCCATCTTGTTTAATGTATCATTTAAAGCTTGTGTTTCCTTACTTATTTTCATTTTGGATGATCTTTCCATTGGTGAAAATGGGGTGTTAAAGTCCCCTACTATGAATGTGTTACTGTCAATTTCCCCTTTTACGGCTGTTAGTATTTGCCTTATGTATTGAGGTGCTCCTATGTTGGGTGCATAAATATTTACAATTGTTATATCTTCTTCTTGGATCGATCCCTTGATCATTATGTAGTGTCCTTCTTTGTCTCTTCTAACAGTCTTTATTTTAAAGTCTATTTTGTCTGATATGAGAATTGCTACTCCAGCCTTCTTTTGATTTCCATTTGCATGGAATATCTTTTTCCATCCCCTTACTTTCATTCTGTATGTGTCTCTAGGTCTGAAGTGGGTCTCTTGTAGACAGCAAATATATGGGTCTTGTTTTTGTATCCATTCAGCCAATCTGTGTCTTTTGATGGTAGCATTTAGTCCATGTACATTTAAGGTAATTATCGATATGTATGTTCCTATTCCCATTTTCTTAATTGTTTTGGGTTCGTTATTGTAGCTGTTTTCCTTGTCTTGTGTTTCTTGCCTAGAGAAGTTCCTTTAGCATTTGTTGTAGAGCTGGTTTGGTGGTGCTGAACTCTCTCAGCTTTTGCTTGTCTGTAAAGGTTTTAATTTCTCCATCGAATCTGAATGAGATCCTTGCTGGGTAGAGTAATCTTGGTTGCAGGTTTTTCTCCATCACTTTAAATATGTCCTGCCAGTACCTTCTGGCTTGTAGAGTTTCTGCTGAAAGATCAGCTATTAACCTTGTGGGGATTGCCTTGTGTGTTATTTGTTGTTTTTCCCTTGCTGCTTTTAATATGTTTTCTTTGTATTTAATTTTTGATAGTTTGATTAATATGTGTCTTGGCATATTTGTCCTTGGATTTATCCTGTATGGGACTCTCTGTCCTTCCTGGACTTGATTAACTATTTCCTTTCCCATACTAGGGAATCTCTTCAAATATTTTCTCAGTCCCTTTCTTTTTCTCTTCTTCTGGAACCCGTATAATTCTAATGTTGGTGTGCTCAATGTTGTCCTAGAGGTCTCTGAGACTGTCCTCAGTTCTTTTCATTCTTTTTTCTTTATTCTGCTCTGCAGTAGTTATTTCCACTATTTTACCTTCCAGGTCACTTATCCGTTCTTCTGCCTCAGTTATTCTGGTATTCATCCCATCTAGAGTATTTTTAATTTCATTTATTGTGTTGTTCATCATTGCTTGTTTCATCTTTAGGTCTTCTAGGTCCTTGTTAAATGTTTCTTGCATTTTGTCCATTCTATTTCCAAGATTTTGGATCATCTTTACTATCATTATTCTGAATTCTTTTTCAGGTAGACTGCCTATTTCCTCTTCATTTGTTAGGTCTGGTGCGTTTTTATCTTGCTCCTTCATCTGCTGTGTGTTTTTCTGTCTTCTCATTTTGCTTATCTTACTGTGTTTGGGGTCTCCTTTTTGCAGGCTGCAGGTTCGTATTTCCCGTTGTTTTTGGTGTCTGTCCCCAGTGGCTAAGGTTGGTTCAGTGGGTTGTGTAGGCTTCCTGGTGGAGGGAGTAGTGCCTGTGTTCTAGTGGATGAGGATGGATATTGTCTTTCTGGTGGGCAGGTCCACGTTTGGTGGTGTGTTTTGGGGTGTCTGTGGACTTATTATGATTTTAGGCAGCCTGTCTGCTAATGGGTGGGGTTGTGTTCCTGTCTTGCTAGTTGTTTGGCATAGGATGTCCAGCACTGTAGCTTACTGGTCGTTGAGTGAAGCTGGGTGCTGGTGTTGAGATGGAGATCTCTGGGAGATTTTCGCCATTTGATATTACATGGAGCTGGGAGGTCTCTTGTGGACCAGTGTCCTGAAGTTGGCTCTCCCATCTCAGAGGCACAGCACTGACTCCTGGCTGGAGCACCAAGAGCCTTTCATCCACATGGCTCAGAATAAAAGGGAGAAAAAGTAGAAAGAAAGAATCAGTAGAAGTAGAAAGAAAGAAAGGAGGGAGGGAGGGAGGAAGGAAGGAAGGAAGGAGGGAAGGAAGGAAAAAAAGAAAGAAAGAAAGAAGGTAAAGTAAAGTAAGATAAAATATAATAAAGTTCTTAAAATAAAACAGTAATTGTTAAGAAAGAAAAAATTAAAACGGACGGATAGAACCCTAGGACAAATGGTGGAAGCAAAGCTATACAGACAAAAATCTCGCACAGAAGCATACACATACACACTCACAAAAAGAGGAAAATGGGGAAAAATCATAAATCTTGCTCTGAAAGTCCACCTACTCAATTTGGGATGATTTGTTGTCTATTCATGTATTCCACAGATGCAGGGTACATCAAGTTGATTGTGGAGCTTTAATTCGCTGCTTCTGAGGCTGCTGGGAGAGATTTCCCTTTATCTTCTTTATTCTCACAGCTCCCAGGTGCTCAGCTTTGCATTTGGCCCCGCCTCTGCGTGTAGGTCGGTGGAGGGCGTTTGTTCTGCGCTCAGACAGGACGGGGTTAAAGGAGCCGCTGATTAGCAGGCTCTGGCTCATTCAGGCCGGGGGTGGAGGGAGGGGCATGGAGCGCGGGGGCGAGTCCGTGGACCGTGGCGGCGGAAGCCGGTGAGAGGCCGCAGCAGCCTGAGACGCACCGTGTGCTCTCCTGGGAGAGCCGTTCCTGGATGCCGGGACCTCGGCAGTGGCGGGCTGCACAGGCTCCCCGGAACGGGGGCGTGGACAGTAACCCGCGCTCACACACAGGCGTCCTGCTGGCGGCGGCAGCAGCCTTAGCGTCTCCTGCCCATCTCTGGGGTCCGTGCTTTTAGCCGCGGCTCGCGCCCGTCTCTGGAGCTCCTTTAAGCAGCGGTCTTAATCTCCTCTCCTCGCGCACCAGGAAACAAAGAGGGAAGAAAAAGTCTCTTGCCTCTTCAGCAGGTCCAGACTTTTCTCCGGACTCCCTCCCGGCTAGCCGTGGTGCACTAACCCCCTGCAGGCTGTGTTCACTCCGCCAACCCCAGTCCTCTCCTGGTGCTCCCACCGAAGCCTGAGCCTCAACTCCCAGCCCCGCCCGTCCCGGCGGGGGAGCGGACAAGCCTCTCGAGCTGGTGAGTGCCAGTCGGCCCTGATCCTCTGTGCGGGAAACTCTCTGCTTTGCCCTCCGCACCCCTGTTGCTGTGCTCTCCTCCACGGCTCCGAAGCTTTCCCCCTCTTCCACCTGCAGTCTGCGCCCTCGAAGGGGCTTCCTAGTGTGTGGAAAACTTTCCTCCTTCACAGCTCCCTCCCACTGGTGCAGGTCCCGTCCCTGCCAGCGGGTTTCTTGCCTTTTGGGAGGTCTGCGGTTTTCTGCCAGCATTCAGTAGGTGTTCTGTAGGAGTTGTTCCACGTGTAGATGTATTTCTGGTGTATCTGTGGGGAGGAAGGTGATCTCCGCATCTTACTCTTCCGCCATCTTCCCGGAAGCCCTTTCATTTATTTTTATTATTGTGTAGTATTCCTTATGTAGATATGCCACCATTTGTTCATCTATTCTACTTTTGGCGGAAATTTATAATGTACAGTTTGGTATTACTATGAATAGCACTGATAGGAACATTCAGGTGCATGCTTTTGGTAAACATATTTGTGAATTGCTGTGGAGTGCAATGATAAAATCAAAGAGGATGTCTAGGTTCAGCATTCATAGGTATCACCAGTTTCCCCAGTTTACACTTCCCTGGTGGTGCAGTGGTTGAGAGTCCACCTGCCGATACAGGGGACACGGGTTCGTGCCCCGGTCCGGGAAGATCCCACATGCCGCAGAGCGGCATGTTTCTCCAATTTACACTCTCAGCATCAGTGTGTGTGTTCGCCACAGTCCGTATCATTCTGGCTGACCCTTAGTATTATTAATCTATTTAATTTTAGTCATTGTGGTTGGTGTGAAGTGATATCCTACTGGGTTTTAATTTGTATTTCCCTAATGAGGCTGAGAAATTTTTCATATGCATGATGGCCATTTGGATATTTACTTCGGTGGAATGCCTATATGAACACTGTTGGTCCTCTGTCCAGAAACCACTGGGTCCTGCATTTCTTCCCCAGCTTCTGGGTATATTTCCTTCTAATGGTTGTACTTGAGACTAACTCTCTTCAGAGAGCTATTCTTGGGCTCCTGGAGTTTGCTTACTCAGTTAGCTTATTTAGGTTTTTCTTTAACGTTTTTGGCAGATTTTAGAATCGAGGTTATGCTTACCTATTAAAGAGCTAGGAATTGTTTCTACTTTTGCAAACATCAGAAGAGTTTGTGTAAGCTTGTTGTTTCTAGCTTATGAAAAGTCGTACTGAAAAATTGCTCTCTTTTCACCTTGAGTTATAGTTTTTTCCCATTTCCACATACCACCAGTGATCATAATTCTTAAATTGGGGGTCTCTGAATCCCTAAGGGGAGCTCTAGGAGTTATGCAAAGCCACAGCGTGAACACATCACATGCTCTAGGACATCCATTTAAATAAAAACATAAATACCATAAGTACCATTGGTGCAGTGATTTTCCATGACATCTCATGGCTCTGCCAAATGTGAACGTTGTGGTAGTTTTCAGTATCTTCAGATTGTAAGTTAACTTAACCTTGAGACTTACAATACTGGCACTTCAAAAACCCAGATGGGCTGCAGAGTCTCAAAGAGTTTAACATTTTCTGACCTTCTGTGGTTGAAAAGAATTGGACTGGAAGCCAGAATATGTGGGTTCTAGTCTTGGCTCTGTTACTGACCAGCTGTGTAATTTTGGACAAGTTAATTTTCTTCTATGATCCAGGCTTTTCTCCATTATAAAATGAAGAAGTTAGGCTAAAATGACTTCACACGTCTCTTCCAATCTAAGCCTATGTTATGCAAGTGATCTCTGGGATCAAATGCTAGATTTATTACTTGCCCCAAGCCTGCTAGGGTAAATTTGTTTCTCCATTCCTCAGTTTTATTACTGGTAAATGGGTATGATAATAGTACCTTGTGAGGAATAAATGAGCCATATGCAGAGACTAGCACATAGTTAGTGTTCAATAAAGGGTGGCTATTATTGTGAGTCTGGGCCTAGCAAATCGAACACTGAATTTGAGTCAGATCACTTGTATTTGAGGCCTACATTCTCCGTTGACCAGGTGACCTTATAAGAAGTGACTTAATTTTGAGAGAAATAACTTCACTGTTTCCAACCTCCCCCACTTAAAATTTAGATAAATTAATATCAACAGCAAAAAAATCTGAGCCTTTAGGAGTTCATGTGCTATACAAACAAATCATTATATCATCCCTATCTTTATGTTCTTTTTTTAAAATTTTTTTATTGGAGTAGAGTTCATTTACAATGTTGTGTTAGTTTCAGGTGTACAGCACAGTGACTCGATTATACATATACATATATCCACACTTTTTTAGATTCTTTTCTCATATAGGTCATTACAGAGTACTGGCTAGAGTTCCCTGTGCTATACAGCAGGTCCTTATTAGTTATTTATTTTATATATAGTAGTGTGTATGTGTCAAACCCAATCTCCCAATTTATACCCCTCCTTACCCCCTGGTAACCATACGTTTATTTTCTACATCTGTGACTCTATTTCTGCTTTGTAGAGAAATTAATTTGTACCATCTTTTTTAGATTCCACGTATAAGTGATATCATATGGTGTTTGTCAGACTTATTTCATTCACTATGACCATCTCTAGGTCCATCCATGTTGCTGCAAATGGCATTATTTCACTCTTTTTTTCTTGCTGGGTAATATTCCATTGTATATAAGTACCATAGCTTTATGTTCTTAAACACATTTCTTCCTTAGGGTTCCTGCACAGCAGAGTCACATTTCATTGCAGAGAGGCTGTGTGGGAGTGATTAGAAGCACAAACTGATCTGTAGATCTTGAAAGTTTTTTTACTAAATGTAGTGGCACTTATAACTTCAGACTGAAGTTAACTCTGTTTCTATCAAAAACAGAAATCTAAGTTTTTTTTCTTCTCTTCATTCCTGTGATCTCTATCCACATAACCATGCACTTTAGGTAAATTTTATGACATGTCCTTGGGCTCTCAGGAAAGTTCTAGGCCCTCTCTCAGTTTCTACTTCAATGGTAGATGTCTATCTGGATTTCTGTTGAATGTACAGAGGAAATAGGCACGGATAGCTTTGAAAAAAAATTTAGTTACATGGCTATTTAAATACAAATAATACAGAACTTTTTATAATGGAAAAGTAAAAACCCCCTCCCTACTCTATCCTTTCCATTCCCAGCTCCACTCCTCAGAAACAACTACTTATTCCCATTTCTCTACTTAGTTCATCTGGTGATGCCTCTATAATCCTATTAACCATGGTACTATAACTACTGCTCAAAATATTGACTTTAGAAATTGTTTAGAATTTCCTCCTACTATAGAGATGCAAAATTTCTCATTCACCCATCTCTGTCTCTAACTTTTTGCTACTCTACATTTTTTCACTTCAACTTCTATTCATATAATTTAAATATTTATTTCTTATTCCATAAATCATATAAAATACTTTCTTCTCCACCTTGGAAGAAGGGGATGTATTTCCTCTGTCTATTCTTATCACATCTATCTGGAAACTTATAATGAACTGTGCACAGTCAAGTTTGATGACTTCTGTGATTTGTCCGTAGATTGGTCCTAAAAGTTTAAAAAATGTGCTTATATCATTATGGGAAGTACTTTTGTTCACTATATACCCAAGTAATTTACAATGATAAGATATCCTTTTCTACAGTTCCAGGGTCACAGTCCCTGTGATAAACAAAATATTCTAGCCTTGGTATAAATTTCAAGTTTATTTTTTTGATATATATTTCACCAGTCATTCAAACTCATGCTCCTGTATTGTAGTTTGCCTTTCATTTGGACCGTGCCTTTCTTGCACAGTTATATTTCTTTTCCTGGAGTTCTGATTGTGTTATTTTTTTTTTCAGTGTTTGCAGTTGTAGGATTTTTCAAAGTATCTTGGATGACTATTAAAAGTCTGATATCCTCTTGGGAAGAGGTACGGTGGCTATCTCTCAAATCATATGTCTATATGACGATACGAAAAAAATTGTTGTTTTATTGCTCTGGTAACTGAATGCTGAAGAAGGCCAAGGGACCAGGTTCAAAAACAATATACAAGAGCAGTGTTTGAATTCTGGACTCCTCTTGAATCTTGTTGCCAAGACAACTGAACACTGCCTTACTTGCCGTGGGTACCATCACCACTCTGCCTATCAAAAATGGCTTTATAACTTTGAGCCACTTATATCTGAGAGGTTGAAGGTGAAAATAAATTCCAGGAGACACCGCTGTGAAATCTTTGGTTCTACAGCGATTATAATAATAAGATGATGCTTAGCAGGCTTATTGTTGGTTCATGATGTAGCTGAAGCAATATTTTTGTCTTTTGGGAATTTTGAACTCTAATTACTCTGGACACAACCATGGGGAACATATTTACCTCTCATCTCTGAGGTCTTTGTTCATCTTGAGTCTTTCCAGATTGCCGAATCGAATGATCTCTGAGAAGAATGTGGTGATAAATTAGATGAAGATCACAGCTGGCTGATGCGTAATTGCCGCTTGAATTTGAGGGATATTTAAACATATTAAAGCTGCCAGATGGTATGTGGTTCAGACTGATATGCTGTGGGATCATTGCAGACAGAGACACTGGTTGTTTCCTGCCTACAGTGGCAGTGGGTGGGTGGTGATGTGGATGTGCTTGAATATATTTTAAAACTTTCCACGATTTAAAAAGCTGAGGCAGAATCTGATTCTACTGACCATAGATGAAAAGACTTTTTAGTTTCTTTTGCTCAAATATGCTCAGAGATGTTCACTGGAGTTGGAACACGGGCATTCAGACACTTCTGTGCTTTTTCTGAGGAGAGACCTTGTCTGACAATGTCTTCTTCTTCACCAAATGCCAGGCTTTGGTGAAGAAGAAACATATGCAGGAGAGAGAGTGAGAGAAAGGCCTAGCACACCTAACAGTTAAAGAGATTGAACTACAATGCTGACATTAGCTAAATCATGCTAATATCCAATGCCTGAACATAACCCCCTTAGCCAGAGATTTTTAAAAATAGAAGGTCTAAATGGTTTTAATGTAATTTTATCAAGCCAGGAAGGAAAACCATTAACTACTCAAGTCCCTAGTATTAAAATGACTCTCAGTCTATGCAGGTTATTGTGGGTCAGTAGGAAGGAATGCCAAAATGGGTTCTGACTTCACCTAGGATGGGACAGAAAGTTTGAAAGGTTGACTTTGGTACCATCAAGGACTTGCTATTGTCAGTTCTACTGTTCATCTACAAATGGCTCAATTCCATGTAAAAATGTGTTCTACTTTTAAAAGTCAAATGGAATGAAGTTAGGCAATTGAATGCCCTAGAGTCCTGTTGCATAGAAGCAATAGAACAGACTAGAATTTTCTTCCAAAGGTGAAGTAAATTAATAATGTTTTCTGGGCAATGGGTAAGATTATTCATTCTGATTTAGCTTAAAGGACTCAGAACCTTTTTTGGGTATCTGAGGGACTTCCTTGTGGAGCTTCAGGGAGCAAAAGTCACACCAATGGGTAGCTGTTAGAAATCTTGGATGGAAATTAATGTCCCATTTTTAGCAAATGTACAAGATCAAGGAAAGTCTTTTATGTAATAATTTAGTTCCTGGTATTGCCTTATTTTTCCTTTTATTTTCTCTAATTTCCTCATTTAATTTAAATTTATTTTGTCCTATTTAATTGTGAACATTTTTCTAATAATGATACAGAGCATTAAATAAACAAATACATAAATAACCAATGAATGAAACCTGCAGTATAGCAGGTTTTCACTCAGTATGAGAAGAAAAACCAAAAAGAAACTTCATAGTAGTGATGTAGATATTGCTGGTTGTCACACAATGTACCCATGACTACAATGATACAGGGTTATGCCCTTCGAGGGGTTTCAAAGATTTAGCAATCTCTTTCATGCAGATATCGTATCCCATGAATTCTTGTATAATGAAAAGAAAGAAAAATCTTTTGGATTGTAAAAAGAAGAGTGAAAAGAAAAGATATACCATCGAGATCCCTTCTTGGACATATCATTGCTAATCTGTGTTGCTTCTGCAAAAGACTAACTTTTTCATTTGCTTCTGAACTGCCTAGATAACAATCACAAATGATTATGCTTAGAATTTTGAAGACAGCTGTTTTATAGGGAACGTGTTTTACATCAGCTCGTTTATGTTGCAGCTCCAAATTTGAGACAGAAAAAGTTGAAAGACTTGACCACAGCGGCAGCCAATCAGTAGCCCAGACAGAAAATAGATTTCAGCTTTCTGTCATGCAGGGTAATTTGCCATTCACCAGAATATGCTCATGATGACACATACTAAGGTATGATCAAGTTGTAGCTGGACGCATACCTAAAAGGATCATTTTGACAGGCATTTTATAAAACAAGCCAAATTCAAGCACACTACACAATTGCTGCTAATGAAAGATGTGTAATCTCATTTCAAACTGGTGTTCAGTGGACCACACACACAGTCCACAAATGGCCACAAAAAGAGATTTGGTTTAAAAGTAAATCCAGTCTGAGCCCTACCTTAGATTTAATCTCAATCACAATCCCAACATAATAATATTTTCTGATATTCCTTTTGCAGATATAGAACTATTTGTCATCCCATCAGATTTCCCTGTTTCTCCATTAATTTTGAAGAATATAGAGAACAAATGTATGGACACCAAGGGGGGAAAGTGGAGAGGGGGTGGTGGTGGTGTGATAAATTGGGAGACTGGGATTGACATGTATACACCAATAAGTATAAAATGTTTAACTAATAAGAACTGCTGTATAAAAAAATAAATTAAATTAAATTAAAAAAAAAAAAGAATGTATGAAGCCTATGCCCCAATCTATTGAGAGAGAATGCAGAGAAATGCAGCTGCTGTTATCTGAAGGAGGGATGCAGTGCACAGGGCAGATAGTAACCAAGTGAGGTTACTTGCATCCATGTAGTTTGGAGAGGAGTCAGAAGTATGCTGTAGGAGAATGTGGGCCAAGATGCAAAGGATCAAGCAATGGAAAAGAAACACAATGAAGAATGGAAAATAGGAAGAAGTCTGAGAAAGTTTAAACAACTGGATATAAAGAAAAAAATTTCAAGATTTAAAAAATTTCATGACTTCCCCCAAACAGATTTACAAGAATGTAATTACAGTTCAAAATGCATATACATTATAATTTTGAAGTTAGAAAATAGAAAGTGCTTAAGAATAATGTGAGACAGACTCTTAAAGCATCAGCTTTCATCTAAATTCCAAGTGCTGTGAGGAACAACCATCCAACATGAATCATGACTGATCAGTTTTCGTTTTTAGGTTTTTGTTTTTTTGTTTTTTTTAGTTTTTAAAAAAGATAATTTTCTTAGAGCTGTTTTAGGTTTACAGTAAAATTGAAAGGAAGGTACAGAAATTTCCCATATGCCCCCTACCTGCACACATACATAGCCTCCCCCATTATCAGCATAACTCACCAGAATGGTATGTTTTTATCAACAATGAACCTACATTGATACATCATAATCACTCAAAGTCCATTGTTTACCTTAGAGTTCACTCTTGGTCTTGTGGACTCTGGGTTTGGACAAATGGACAATGTCATACATTCATTATTATAATATCATACAGAGTATTTTCACTGCCTTAAAAATCCTTCGCCTATTCATCTCTCCTCCTGCCCCTACCCCTGGCAACCACTGATCTTTTTACTGTCTCCATAGTTTTGCCTTTTCCAGAATGTCATATAGTTGGAATAATATAGTATGTAGCCTTTTCAAATTGGCTTCTTTCATTTAATAATATGCACTTATTTCCTCCATGTCTTTTTATGACTTGCTAGCTCATTTCTTTTTAGTACTGACTAATATTCCACTGTCTGTAGGTACTACAGTTTATTTATCCGTTCACCTGCTAAAGGACATCTTGGTTGCTTCCAGGCTTTGGCAATTATACATAAAGCTGCTATAAACATTGGTGTGCAGGTTTTTTGCATGAACATAAGTTTTCAACTCCTTTGTGTAAATACCAAGTAGCATCATTGCTGGATCGTATTTTAAGTTGTATAAGAAACTAGGAAATTGTTTTCCAAAGTGGTTGTATCATTTTATGCTCCTACCAGCAATGAATAAGGGTTCTTGTTGCTCTACATCCTCAACAGCATTTGGTGTTGTCAGTGTTCTGGATTTTGGCCATTCTAATAGGTGTGCAGCGGGATCCCACTCTTATTTTAATTTGCATTTCCCTGATGACATATGATGTGGAGCATCTTTTTAATTACTTTTTCTCATCTCTCTATCTTCTTTGGTGAGGTGTCTGTTAAGTCTTTTGCCCATTTTAAATTGTTTTGTTATTTTGTTGAGTGTTAAAAACTTTGGATAAGAGTCTTTCATAATTTTGTCTTTTGCAAATATATTCTTTCAGTCTGTGACTTGTCTTCTCATTCTCTTCACATTGTCTTTCTGTGCAGAAGTTTTTAATTTTAGTGAATTATTTCTTTCATGAATTGTCTTTGATGTTGTATCAAAAAGTCATCACCATACCCAAGGTATTCTAAGTTTTCACCTATGTTATCTTCTAGGAGTTTTATGGTTTTCCATTTAAAATTTAGGTCTGTGATCCATTTTGAGTTAATTTTTTTGTAAAGGATGTATGGTCTGTGTCTATATTCATTTTTTGTCCAATTTTTCCAGTACAATTTGTAAGAGACTACCTTTGCCCCATTGTATTGTCTTTGTTCCTTTTTTCAAAGATCAGTTGAGTGTATTTATGTGAGCCTATTTCTGGGCTCACCATTCTTTTCCACTGATCAATGTGTTTATGCTTTTGCCAATACCATAGTGCCTTTTTTTTTTTTTTTTTTTTACCATACTGTCTTGATTACCATAGCTTTATAGTAAGCCTTAAAGTCAAGTAGTATCAGTTCTCCGATTTTGTTCTTCTTCTTTAATGTTGTGTTGGCTACTCTGGGTCTTTTGCCATTCCATAGAAACTTTAGAATCAGTTTGTCAATATCCATAATACAATTTGCTAGGATTTTGAGCAGGACTACATTGAATCTATAGATCAAATTGGGAAGAACTGACATCTTGACAATATTGAGTCTTTCTGTGTGTGAACAGGGACTGTCTCTCCATTTAGTCTTTGATTTCTTACATCAGAGTTTTGTTGTTTTCCTCATATAGACCTTGTATGTATTTTGTTAGAATTATACTTAAATATTTTGGGGTGTGCTAATGTAAATGGTACTGGATTTTCAATTTCAAATTCCACTTGTTCATTTTTGGTATAGGAAAAGCAACTGACTTTTGCATATTAACTTTGTAACCTGAAACCTTGCTGTAATCACTTATTGGTTCCAGAAGGTTTTTTTTGGTCAATTCTTTTGGGCTTTCTACATAGAAAATCATGTCATCTATGAACAAAGACAGTTTTATGTTCCATCCCAATCTGTGTATATTTTATTTCCTTTTCTTGCCTTATTGAATTAGCAAGGACTTTCAGCACAATGTTGAAAAAGGAGTGGTGAGAGGGGACATCCTTGCCTTGTACGTGATCTTAGTGAGGAAGCTTTGAGTTTCTCATCATTAAGTATAATGCTAGCTGTAGGGTTTTTGTAGATAGTGTATATGAAGTTGAGAAATTTTCCTTCTATTCAAGTTTACTGAGACTTTTCATCATGCATAGGTAAACATTTTGTCAAATGTTTTTCCTGCATCTATTGACATGATCATGTAGTTTTTCCTTTTTTTTTTTTTGTCTCTTTATGTAATGGATTACATTAACTGATTTTCAGAAGTTGAGTCAGCCTTGTATGCCTGAGATAAATCCCTCTTGGTTGTGCTGTATTATTCTTTTTATACATTGTTAGATTTGATTTGCTAATATTTTGTTGAGGATTTTTCCATTTTTGTTCATGAGAGATATTAATTGGTAGTTTTCTTTTCTTGTAATGTCTTTGTCTGGTCTTGGTGTTAGGGTAAGACTAGCCTCATAGAATGAGTTAGGAAGTATTTTCTCTGCTTCTATCCTCTGAAAGAGATTTTAGAGAATAGGTATGTCTTCCTTAAAACTACTCAGTTTTTTTATGCATTAACCCCTATATTTGTTTGATCATGAAAATCATTAGGAGCAATATGTAAAAATTCAGCTTTCGGGAGTATACTCTATCTACCAAATCAGATTCTCCAGCTAAGTAACCTGGTAATCTGTAATTTTAACAAGCAAACCAAGGTGAATTTTAAGATCTGACAAATTTGGAAAACAGTGCATTAGACAATGTTGCTTAGGAGCCAAAGCCATGGGCATAAGCCCCATCTCTGCAGAGAAGGTGCTTTGGGTGGATGTGTTGGCCCAAGGTGACCCTCTCACTGTAATTGGTCATTGAACATAAACTTTCAGTCATAATAAGTTTACCCCCCAATTCATGGAACATTAATGAAAATTTACCTTCTGTTGGTTCTCATCTTTGTTTTTGAAGAACTGCATTAAAATTACTCTCATTGTTACTACAGTCACCCTTTACAGTACTTCTTCACCTAGAAAGAGAAAGTTAAATTAACTTTACAAGCCTCCTGAAAGGCTTTATTTTAAGCCACCACACATAGCTAATTAACAGCATATGCTGTGTGGACTCCAGTGGTTGCAGCCACAATAGATAATTTATGTAACAATGGAAAGAGAGTCACTCTGAGGCCAACTCCATTTCTTTTCCAGGGCTAAGAACAAAGGAGTGATTGATGCTATTGACTATAAGTACCTCCATTTGTTTTTGTATCTTAATCCATTGTATAGCAAAAAGAGCTTTACCACCTACAAAATCTCAACTTTCCTATTCTTTTTAAACCAGGAATATGAGTGTTGTAGAAGAGATGACTGTTGCATGAAAATAATATGTGGTTTATAACGTCAAAACTATACCTTATTCAAATTACTACTTATGCTGTCATTTGCTTTGTGACTTTGGGCTTTTTATTTCTCAGAGCGACAGTTTACTCATGTTTACAATGGAGGTATTAACACCTCCCTATATGGAGAATAAATGAGATAAACCATGTGTTGTGGACTGGATTGTTCCCCAGTCTTTATTCTCTTCCACCATGTGGTCTTGCAGTGCACAAGAATGAGTGATGTATACTTCCTACGCATTGATCTGGCCTTCATCATGCAGCTCATTTTGGTGGATTGAATGAGGGCAGATGTGGTAGTGTGCCAGTTTCACGCTAAGGCCTTAAGAAACCTTAGAGCTTACTCTTTCACTCTCATGATCTCTCATAAAAAGAACATGCCCTGAGAAGTCATTGTCCCTTCAGCCTAGAATGATCTATAATGAATATATGTGGGGAAATCCTGAAAATCCAAACTTCAACCTGAAGCAAAGATGACCCAGACAACTCACAGACCCATTGGCAAGGAAAGTAAATACTCATAAGTCACTGAGTTTGGGGTAGTTTGGGATGAAAGATTATTATAGTAACAAAAGATGGCTAATTTATTACATAATACTTCTGATGTAGTAGGCTCACACAAGCATTAAATCTCCACTTAAATATTTTGTCATTTAGTATTGTTTGAATTTAAAATACAAGAATATACAGAGGAAAGATATGTAGATATAATCAATAAATACATACCTACTATTATAGGAGTGATGATGGACAAAACATGAATGTGCATATCCATATACAAGTATTAGGAGCCTATAGGAGGTGGGTGGGATATTAGGAACTTTGAAAGGAGAATTGGCATGGAATTGAAACGGAAACTATAGAAAAGGACAACTAAAGAAAAAAATCTAAAGTAGGTAAAAGAAGCAGTTCTTTGAACACTAGGAAATAAAATTCAGTTTGGAAAATGTTTCGTTCAGATGTTATTTACTTTGCTAAAGTACCATGGCAGCATAAAGAATTTAAACACAGGAGTTTATATGCCCACTGGGAAGACAAGCCCCACAGCCGTATAAGCTAGCACAGTAATGATGTAGCACACAACAGCACAGCAGCAAATGAGAGCCTGTGTACAAAGTACCTAGCCAGTGTCTAGCACAGAGTAAATGTTCAATGTATTTTCCATGCTTTTCCCCTGGCTGGACACAGAAATATTGGCAGTTTCTCCCCAGTCAGGAAAGAAGCTCTTTTTTGACTGTGGCTTCTTAAACATAGGGCCAATATTTTACTAATCTTTGTGTCCTCAGTGTTTCATATAAGAGACAAGCATATAGAGAAAGCACTCTACAAGCTGAAGGGAAAGAGGCAAAAATCTCTAACATACCTTGAATTCATCAATTGCAATATTTACCATCTAAGATTATAAAAAATTTGTTCTTTTTTTTTTTTTTTAAATTTTTTGGCCACGTTGGGTCTTTGTTGCTTTGCGCGGGCTTTCTCTAGTTGTGGCGACTGGGGGCCACTCTTCATTGCGGTGCGCAGGCTTCTCAATGCAGTGTCTTGTCCTGTTGCGGAGCATGGGCTCTAGGCACACGGGCTTCAGTAGTTGTGGCACACGGGCTCAGTGGTTGTGGCTAGCTGGCTCCAGACCGCAGGCTCAGTAGTTGTGGCGCATGGGCTTAGTTGCTTAGTCAGGTTCCCAGACCAGGGCTCGAACCTGTGTCACCTGCATTGGCAGGCGGATTCCCAGCCACTGTGCCACAGGGAAGTCACCAAAATTCATTCTTCTAAATTAATTTATCACTAAAGTTGGTTTATGCTTTTTCTGAACTTCATTTTTGACACTTGTTACTGACCTGCTCAAAATTTCTGTTTCCAGATACTGTGCTTCACCTTCTTGTCAAATAAAAAACACTATTCACATAGGAAAAATCCTTTAAATAAATACAACATTTATTTGCTTGATTGATGTACTTGTTCTACCTAGACATATAAGGGACTAATGAGTTTGGCATTCTTCAGTCTTGTGCACCTGTAAAATAAGACAAAGAGCTCAGGCCTTGCCTTACATAGATTCTGTAAGATACCTTACAGAACATCGATTATGATTTGTGCAATACATTTTGCTAAGACCTTTAGAGGACATGAGGAAGAATAAGACACCCTCCCTTCTCTCAAAGAGATTACAGTCTAGGAAGGAGGATTGGAAAGACACACAAAGACCAAAACACAGAAAATGAAGGTAAAGGCCATAAATGACTTTAAAGCAGAAACTGCGTTTTACTTTCAAAGAAGGTCCCAGAGAAACCATTTGCCTACAGTCAAAAAAAAAAGCCAAGGAAATAAAGGAATTTACCTACAATTAGTGCTTAGCTTATCATTCAGAAACTTGGCCAGAGTTAAGTGTGAAAATTCAATCTTGAATATGTACTATCTTAGTGGAGGTTCTGAGCATCTGACTGGTAAATGCAGAAGAGCATTCTCTGGGTACATTAGCAGACAAATGGGATATTAACCTGACGCGTTAATGAGTTCTTTAGAAGTCCTCCTGAGCACAGCTGCAGTACTAGAGTTTAAAAGGCATTCATCTCAACCACCTCTGTCCTGGAGCCTGGCATTAAGAATCAGGAAGGTTTTTATCTGATCAGGTGAGCGAGAAGAGTTCAAGGGTTTCTGGCCTTGTGGGTTTGTCAGACTGGAGTCTGCTTGTCTGTGAGGCTTGACCAACTGCCTGGATCTACACTGTGATTAGATTGAAATGAGGATGCTTTAATGTTGATATATATGATTTTAAACATTTTCCCTGATTTCTTTTTATATATCACTCTTCTTCCTAAATTCAAATTGCTTATCTTTATCTCCTTATTTTAGGAGTTTTGACATTGGATAATGAGAAATAAAATCATATTTTAAGAACGATAGTCGTCATAGCCAAATAGACATTAAGCTTATGATGGAACAGATTTGTATATACGTCAAAACCCATTTATTTTTCATATCCACAAAGAACAGAATAAGGAAATAGGAATATAAGAGATTAATATAAAAAAGAATTTCATAACCACATATAAGGCTGTGCATTTTCCTTCTCTAAATTTAGTTTTCTTGTCCTGTTCCTTTCTGCTTAGGTCTAACTTTACTATAGAGGTAGCCTTGATGAGAAATTCTTTCTTTAGAAACTGAAACGAAAGTAATAACCTTCACCTGACTGCACTTAAACAGTATATACTGGATCCAGTTAATACAGGCTCACAGGATTTTACAAACCTACTATTAATCATAACCACCATTTAAAATTAAATTATATAGAGTTAAAATTAAATAAATTATACTAAAAACAAAGGTAATAAATTCTCAAACCTCATCCCTTTCTAATGATTTTACTGACTTCTTGAGGTTTCTTACGTCTTTGAATGTGGAAATGCCATTTAATGGCATGTTACTGCACCCATCCTTCCAACTCTGAATTCAGTGATGCTGACTTCAGTGGTGTTGATAGCTTGAAGCCAGCCATGGTGAGGGTATTTACACCATGGAAATCAGCAGGCACTGGGATAAAGGTTTGATTTATTGTTTTGTTGATTGTCTAGACTTAAGAAAGTACCTAGAGGAAGAAAATGTTAATAATGAAAATTAAACTTAAAAGTGTGTCATGTCCAGTGCTGAAGCTGAAAGAGGGTTCAGTTTTATGCTTAGAATTTATACAAAAGTGAGAATTAGTTTAATTGCACATCACATATCATATTTAATGACAATAAATTTATTGGGAAAAGAATTACTGGATTGAGATGCAATTCTGTTTGTCACATAATAAGTGAATTTGCACCATAGGTTGGCTATGGAGAAAAGACAGGCAAAAATTAATGGAAGCGTTCTGTGACAATCAATTGGCTGCACGTAATTTATAATAAATAGTATTTCATATGTTACTTTTTATAAATTGTGTGCCACACATCTTTTAATAAACTTGTAGAAAATTACGTACGTGTTTATATGCACACATTTTTCCCCGAGAACTGCTTGTTAAACATTTACCACACACCACTGCAAAAGATTACCTGAAAGAAAAAAAAATTACCCTTCCACTTATAATTTTGAATATTTGAATAAAATATTTCTTAACCAAATCATTATTAAGCTGGGGAATTCTTTAACTTTTTTGTTTTGGGGAAAAGTAAGGCATGAGGGAAGGAAAGAAAACATCTATGGATTAAAAACAGCATTTAAAAAACACTGAACCAGTGACCCCTCAAGGTTGTGTTTAGTTCTGAACTAAGTGACACTGGCAGCTGAAGTGTGAGTGGATTGTAAATTAGATTCAGTACACACATTTTTTTCCCCTTAGTATTTATTGTCCTTCTCATGAAACATGACATTATTTTAAAAGTTTTAAATTTTGAACCTCCCCACCCCCAGAGTTTGAGTCAAAGCTCTTAAGCTTGGAATGGGATTTAGAAGGATAAGGGGTTTCCCCTTCATCCATTGGAGAGATGTGGGAACTCTGACATTGGTGCTTCAGAGAAAAAAAATCATTTTCATCAAAGCTAAAACAAGGGGTTAAGCAATAGACCAGTTCTTTCAGGCAAGGTAATCGATATGTTAAGGTAACAATGTTATTTCTTTATCAACTGTTGATAAGAGTAAGGTATAATATCTGGTCTATAGCTGACATTGAACAAGAATGCCGATTAATCTGTCAGCGTAAACATGTATATTAATTTTGGGGACTAACTATCCTTGACATGATTAAATTTTGAGAAGCACTTTTAATTAATGGTATTTGAGGACAAGAGCCAAACAAGAGCCAAACTTATTTTTGCATTAAGTTAATTCACTGTGTTGACTGTCCCTTGCTGGATAATAAACCATCCCAAAACTTAGTGGCTTAAAACAATGTTTTACTATGTCTCACAGTTCTGTGGTCTGGCTGTGGAATGCTTATGCTGCTCTTACTTGACATCACTCATGCTTTTCTGAGGGGTCTTCTGAGTTGGAGTTAGAGGGTCTTATGTGTCTTCATCTCTATGTCTGTGATGGCTGAAGGCTGAGACCTTTCTTTCCATAGAGTCTCTCATTATTCTGTAGCCCAGCCTGAGCTATTTTTTATGGTGGCTGGGCTTGGTCTCAAGAGTTAAAGTGGAAGCTGCCAGCCTTTTGTTGTATAGGCTTGGAATTGACACAGCCTTACTTCTGCCACATTTTATTTGTCAAAGAAGCTATAAGTCCAGTATAGATGTAAGGACAGAGGAAACGGACGCTTCCTCTTGATGGGAAGAGCTGCAAGGTTGCATTGCAAAGGTTCATGGGAAAGATTATTGTCACTTTCCACAATCAACCTCAGCCACATCCCCTGGAACATCTATGATGGTTGTTTGATAACTTTCTTTTATTTGTGAGTCTCTATTGTTAGTTATATCATAATAATTAAGTCAGCCCTCCTACAAATGTTGTCTGAGAGTACATTAAATAACGTAAGTATCAATCGTTAAAATATGTGCTATCTTAAGGACAAATTGTTCTGGCTAAGAGACAAGATTGACTCAGTGGTCACCCTTTAATAAAGTGCAAAATGTATATTTGCATTAAGTCTCTGACACTGCTGATCACGTAAGGCTGACCATCAGTGATTTCGTAGCTTAGTGATTGACAGACTGGAATGTCCTTTCTGCCCAAACTAGTTAGAAGTTTCAATATTTGGAATTTGCCTACCATTACTTCCTTTTCTAAAAGCCAAATTGTCTGACCTTTTAAATGAGAAGCAAGTGTCATTGCATTGGCTTGAACGAATTTTGAATATTTTCTTAAGAAAATTAAAAAGCAAAAGAGAAGTTCGGAGGTTGACAGAGTTTTGAGGTATGTGGTTGTGATGAGAGTTGGCATGGAAGTAATCTTTTCTTTAAGAACTAAATTCCTATTCCTGATACACCTTAAATTCTGGGTCCTGGATCTTACTCTTGCAATATACAGGGAAATCAAGATCACTGAGGCAGAATGCTGTAGTGGTTGTTACAGGGGAGAGAGAAGAAAACTGGCTTCTTTTCTGGGAGGGAGGCAGTGAGAGAAGAACAATCAGAAATGGACTCAGCTTGTAGTGTTTTACTAACTGTAAACTGAGGTGTGCAGGACGTTTTTAAACACAGAAGTTTTGATGTTGCAGTCCACGTGACTGTGTGCGGGAGGATTTTACTGCAGGAATCCAGAACATAGGTTTTGGGATAGGACAGACCTACCTTAGATGACTCGTCTACCAGCTGTGGGATACTGGGCACGTTATTTAAGTTCTTTGAGTCTAGAGATAATAAATAATAATAATATCTACCTTGTTGTAATATCAACAACAAAGGGTTGTTGTGAGTATGAAGGGAAATACTGTTAGCAATTAGTACAGCAACTGGCTCCATAGAGTTCTAAACAGCTTACAGCTACAGTTATTATTAGCTGTAATTAGATATTAAAATTAAAAACCCATAATTTTTTAGAAATTATAAAGCCAAACATAGCCCCAAATAAAACTATTAAAATGGACTTATGAGATATTATAGACCATTATATTTAAGTATGTTCTTCAAATTTGTATTTATTTTGAATATAAATTTACAACTCGCCAAATTGTATTGGTGAGTAGGATTAGGTTAACAAAAAGGAAAATATAAAATTACTGTACCTACTTTAAATTCTGAGTATCTCAGTTGGCTACCTTGAAATGCAATGTTTGTGTAGGAAAGTCCTCTGCCATAAAGAGCATACACAATCTTACAGGGTGGGGTGAGGGTTACAGAGTTTTGTATTTGATTTTAGATTCCATTCGTTTCTTAGTAAGACATTTGTTCCCTTGCTGATCTCTTATTTGAAATACTCTTTCAGCTTTTCTCTAATTGTCTAGCGTAGGGCCCTTCAGCTGATGCTTTTTCTTAGTTGTATAAAGCATGAAGAGATTTTTCTATAGCCCTCCCATCTCACCTCACTAGACGTTAAATTGGTAGCATGGGAGCTTTCTAAGAGCTACAAAATACCTGAAGTTTCTTCTGTTGGAGCCCCATAACCTTCATAAAGTACATTTCTGACAAGAACGTTTCTCTCTCCAAAATCTCTTTTGTTCTTATTTGTATTTCCCGGCCGCTTTACTCCATGAAAAATGACATTACCATGACAGAAAATGAAATCACAGCCACTTAGAAGGTTTCTTTCTCAGAAATGTTTTATAAAAAATAGTGGGAGTAGGTATGGGCCTGAAATGGGGTTTTCAGTCAGTCTGGTTATTCCATCAGAAATGATGTTCCTCACACCTACCCCCAACCTCTAGGCATCTATTTACACGAGTCAAAATGCACTCAGGAGAGGAATCTGCCAAGAGGAAATTTAGGGTTAATGTTCCTTGGGGGGAAATAGCGAGATGAAGATGACAGCATGGTGCCTGGCCAAGGATCTTCAGCTGCTTCTTATTTAGTGTCTAAAGCAGAAGCTTAGAGGCTTGCTATCATGACGGCATCTTTAGTATTTGGGTAGGCGTATGCTTGGAATTTACATTCAAAAGTCCACATAGAACTGGGGATGTTGGTATCCTCCTCAGTTCTGTGTTGAATTATGTGAGGTCTGATGAAGGATTGTTTTAGCTATGCAGCGCTGCATAACAAACCACCTAAAAATAGCGACTTAAAGCAATAACAGCTTTCTTTTGCTCACTTTTCTGCATTTTGTGCGGGGTTTGGCAGGAATAACTCAATGCTGCTCAACGAGGTGTCAGCTGGGGCCTTTCTAAAGCTGGGGCCTTTCTAAAGCTGGGGCCTGGAATGATCTGAAGGTCTCTCTTTTTACACATCTAGCAATTTATGCTGGTTGTGGGCTGAAACCTTAGCTAGGGCTGCTGGGGGAAACACATGGCCTCTCCATGTGGCTTGTGTTTCCTCACAATATGGTGGCCGGGTTATAAGTGCCAGGATTCTAAAGGGGAGAGTCAGGAGGAAGCTGTATCTTTTCTGTGATCTAGTCTTGGAAGTCACACATCACCTCTGCTTTGCTCTATTGCACTCAACAGCCATTAGCTTCCCAGGTTCAAGGGGAGGATAAAGAGAATCTGCTTCTTGATGAGGGAGTGGCAAAATCCTGGAAGAGCAGGCGGGACCAAAAGTAATGCTGTGACCAATTTCGGAAAATACCATCCTTCCATACTCATGTGGTTGCAGAAGTTCATCACACTTAAGCAGTTTCAGAAGTGCTGAGGAGACATTAGAGATGCAGGTTTCTCATACAGTGTTTAAGCATCAGTTCTAGTGGTGCAGTGTGCCCTTTTCCTGGCTCTTAGGCAAAAGACAGCACAGGAGATCCAGATAAGGAAACAGGAAAGGAATGATGCTAGTGTTTTATGTAGTTCTCCAGGAAACCCTGAAGTCTTTGAGGCAGTTTTGCAAGTGAAGGCTATTAGGCACGGAAATGTGTATATCAATGCTAATGTGAATTCGTTTGTGCCACAGGCTGGTAAGTCCTAGAGCAATGCAGGCTAATGAGAATATCCAACAATCACTAAGAGTAGCTTTAATCCTGTATGGTTTTACACCAATGACTTTGTTTCTGAATATCACAGAATTATTTTCTTTCTTCCTGAATCCAACTTCAAATTGACTCCTTCAAATTGAAACCAAGGAGTATTGAATCCTTTTAAAATCAATGAGCAGTTGTCTTTGCTACCATGATTTTACAGAAATCTATGGATAACCTGTTAAATTCCTTATTTGTACAACGGCATTTGTGTAACTGCATTATTTGTTATAACTGCATTCCTGTCTTGTCTCTTGTTTACTTGGGTAGATGTTAGATCATCCTTTAAACAGTTTAATGTCTAAGAAGTGATTTCAGAGAGATTTGACTTAATTTCTGCTGGAATCACAATTGATACAAGTTGCTTTTTTTTTTTTTTTTTTTTTTGCGGTACGCGGGCCTCTCACTGTTGTGGCCTCTCCCGTTGCGGAGCACAGGCTCTGGACGCGCAGGCTCAGCGGCCATGGCTCACGGGCCCAGCAGCTCCGCGGCATGTGGGATCTTGCCGGACTGGGGCACGAACCCAGGTCCCCTGCATCGGCAGGTGGACTCTCAACCACTGCGCCACCAGGGAAGCCCAATACAAGTTGCATTTTAAGTGCTTTCATTTTTGCTGAAATCCCAGAGCACAGAATCCATGTAGTCACTTTCATCATTCTTGACTGATGTCCTCTGCTTACCTAAAGCAGAATCACTGTAGATTTGGCAGTCAGACCCTATATGCCTACCAACTCTTCTCCCAGTATCTCCTCCTCCTCATTAAATACGCTATTGAACAATGCCAGAACCAGTGCTAGACCCCTGGGTGTCTAATTATTAACTTCACTCCCTGGCACAGCTGTTCACTACGACTGCTTCTATGGCTTTTCACAGCAACTCTTGGCACTATTCTGCCCTCTATCCTCTAGTGACTTCTTTCCCTTAGTAATCTGTTAGAAGGAAACTTAGAAAGCTTTTCGAAAAAGCTGAGCAAATTATACTTACTGGGTTACTTATATAGTATGATTTAAGTAGATCTTATTTAAAACGGGGTGGGGGTTAATAAATTAGAGATGCACCTCTTATTTTTTTTTTTTTTTGAGAGTTGTTTCTTTGACTCTGTAAACTTTATACTATGAGCATACTGGTTTGCCCTTAATTAAATTCTCAATGAACTTACCCAAGAAAGAAAATTAGTTTTATTAGGATGTGGTTTCTTAAATTTCCTTTGGAAGCTCCCATATTTTTATGATATATGCCATATTAGTCATGGTTTTCAGGCACATTGATTGTGAGTTTGAATAACAAAATATGATTTACCTGACATAAAAATTCATCATAAAACTAGAAGTATATCTGTGAATTTTTCCCCATTTATCTGCTGGCCTAAGTTGGCTCATGTTTAGCATGTTTAAGTTTGCTAGGTGTGAAGGTTAATTTTACATGTCAGTTTGTCTGGGCCACAGGGTGCCCAGATATTGGGTCAAACATCATTCTGGGTGTTTCTGTGAGTGTGTCTTTGGATGAGATTCACATTTAACTAGATAGACTGAGTAAAGCAGATTGCCCTCTCTAATGTAGGTGAGCTTTATCCAATCAGTTGAAAATTTGAATAAAATAAAAAGGCTGACCATCCTAAGAGAAAATTCTTTCTGGCTGACTGCGTTCAAACTGGAGCATCAGTTTTTTTCCTACCTTCAGACTTTAATTGAAACATCCTCTCTTCCTGGGTCTCGAGCCTGCTGCCCTTCAGACTGGAACTGTATCATTGGCTCTCCTGAGTCTGCGGCTTGCTGGCTCACTCTGCAGATCCTGGAGCTTGCTTGCCTCCATAATTGCGTGAGCCAGTTCCTTATGACAAGTCTGTCTATCTATCTATCTATCTGCCCAACCACACTCAAATACACACACATCCTATTGGCCTGTTTCTCTGTAGAACCCTAATGCACTACCAGTAGGGAACCTCAGAGTTGGAGCCACAAGCTGTAATGAAATTCCCATCCATTCTTCATATAAAACTTTTGAGGTATACACAGTTTAAGAGACAACAAAACTGAGGCTGAAAGAGGTTAAAAGGCTCTTGCAAGCCGTGATAGTAAAGGGTGGGCTCAGGTTATAATGGAGGAAAATTCAAAAACCATGATTCTCCCACCAAGGTGGCATGCCTATGGGATAAAGTAGGCTGGTTGGTCCTATCAGTGCTGACTATCTGCAACAGGTCTCACCTGAAGACAGGTGAGGCAGTCATGGCAGCTCTCCAGGGGAACTGGGATGGCACAGGGATGGATCCACCATGGGCCAGATCAGTTTGAATCTGAACTGGATCAGGTAGTCTATACCTGACATGCTACCTGATGTCCCAGTGCCTTTTCAAGTAATGAGATAGATGATACTAAACCCAATATTGCAATAAGAGAGAAGAACTTAAGTAGGGACTTCGGAGAGCTTGATCTACAGAACCACAGGAGTTACAGGCCTTTAGGTAGCTAAGTACGATGACCAAACTTATCTGGCCCATGATGGATGCAACCAAGTTGATCAGGAAAGAGGCCCAGAGGCCATGGTAACTCTGCTGTGACTTGTTCAGTGTCTTCAAGAAATGAGAAAGTAGTTTTGATCTGCATTTCTCTAATAATTAGTGATGTTGAGCATCTCTTCATGTGTCTCTTGGCCATCTGTATGTCTTCTTTGGAGAAATGTCTGTTTAGGTCTTCCACCCATTTTTTGATCGGGTTGTCTGTTCTTTTTGATTGGGTTGCTTGTTTTTTTGATATTGAGCTGCATGAGCTGTTTGTATATTTTGGAGATTAATCCCTTGTCAGTTGCTTCATTTGCAAATATTTTCTCCCATTCTGAGGGTTGTGTTTTCGTCTCACTTATGGTTTTCTTTGCTGTGCAAAAGCCTTTAAGTTTAATTAGGTCCCATTTGTTAATTTTTCTTTTTCTTTTCATTACTCTAGGAGGTGGGTCAAAAAAGATCTTGCTGCAATTTATGTCAAATAGTATTCTTCCTATGTTTTCCTCTAAGAGTTCTATAGTGATCAAAACTACAATGAGGTATTACCTCACACTGGTCAGAATGGCCATCATCAAAAAATCTACAAACAATAAATGCTGGAGAGGGTGTGGAGAAAAGGGAACTCTCATACACTGTTGGTGGGAATGTAAATTAATACAGCCACTGTGGAGAACAGTCTTAAAAAACTAAAAATAGAACTACCATATGACCCAGCATTCCCGCTCCTGGGCATACACCCTGAGAAAACCATAATTCAAAAAGAGACATGTACCACAATGTTCATTGCAGCTCTATTTACAATAGCCAGGACATGGAAGCAAACTAAGTGTCCATCGACAGATGAATGGATAAAGAAGATGTGGTACATATATACAATGGAGTATTACTCAGCCATAAAAAGGAATGAAACTGGGTCATTTGTAGAGACATGGATGGACCTAGAGTCTGTCATACAGAGTGAAGTAAGTCAGAAGGAGAAAGACAAATATCGTATATTAACACATATGTAGAATGTAGAAAAATGGTACAGATGAACCTATTTGCAGGGCAGGAATAGAGCTGCAAACTTAGAGAGTGGATGTGTGGACGTGGGGGTGGGGAGAGGAAGGTGGGAAGAGCTGGGTGATTGGGATCGATGTATGTGCACTGCCATATGTAAAATAGGTGGCTAGTGGGAACCTGCTGTATAGCGCAGGGAGCTCACATCTGTGCTCTGTGATGACCTAGATGGGTGGGATAGGGGAGGGGTTGGGAAGGAGGTCCAAGAGGGTGGGGATATACGTATACATTATGTATACATATAGCTGATTCACTTCCTTGCACGGCAGAAACTAACAGAACATTGTAAAGCAAGTATTCCCCAATTGAAACAAAAGAAATGAGAAGGTAGCTGGTAACGAAAGAGATGAACTTTATTCAGACCAAAGATTAAGCCTCTAGTCAATTACAGGGACAACTCTGACGTATAAAGGGAGGTACTGATCAATTCCTGTCTCTCCATGCCATCATCTCAGGCCCTGCCTCGGGTCCCCTGCTTTGTTCCTCCCCATTTCCTCGCTTCTGGGGCTGTGCATGGTTCCTGCTGCCACTAGCTCTGACTGTGTTCTGAAGCTGTTCTCCTCCAGGCAGGAGCTTCTGCCCCAGACTGAGACAGGCTGTAGGGTTATGTTCTATCACTGAACCTAGAATCTGGTGGCACAGTTGGTAGCTGAATCACTGGGCTACCAGATTTGTCCCAGATCCATTCCTTCTCCTGACTTTCTTCCTTGGATATGTATGTCTTCCTTTTCTCTCTTTTCCTTGGTAACTGTGTGAAAAACTAGCCTTGGCCCTTTTATTTAGTTCTTCAATTACTTATCAGGTGTGTCTCAGCTGGAGCTCTGACCAGCCGCTGATAGTAGCTTAGGCCTCTACCTCACTTTCCATTACACCTGTATTTGGAATTGGGTAGATTTTTATTTCCATCTGACCTGCCTCTCAGCTGATTCTAGACCAGGGACATTGGCTTGAGCTGGGGTCTCAGGAGCTGGACTTGGAGGCGGGGAGGAGTGGGAATGATCCCAGGCAGGGTTCAAGGGGAATAGAATCTAACATCTGGAGGAGTTAGGGCTGAAGTGGAAACTAGGGCGGGTTCAAGATACCAAGTCGGGGATGTCGGAATTACAGCATTAGTAACTAAGAAATAGGACAAGTGGTAGGTTTAGTAGACAGAGCCTGACTGGATCTGCAGAACCCCAGTGTCCCGGAGGCTGAAGGCCTGTGGAAAACAACAGAGAGCTCTGCCTCCTGTTGGGGTGAGCGGATAAGGCACCTTTAGGATCATACAGGTTAAATGTGTGTTTCACCTTTTTCTAGCTGTGTGACCTTTGGTAAATTACGTAATTCCTCTGAGTTTCTATTTCTTTGTCTACAGACTGGCACTAATAATACTTGCTCACGGACTATTGTGAGGAAGGTTACTAACCATCGTGGCCTGCATAAGTGCTCTCCATATGTCACCCTCAGTACAGCTCTATTACTAACGGCGTGGCCTCGGGGAACTCATTTCATATTTTTGGGCTTCTGTATCTTGTCCAATGAGTGAGAAGGTCACATTAGATCATCTCTAAGTCCTCATCCAACTCAAACATCCTAAAATCTATTCTAAACTCTTACTTGGCAAGGGAGTCTTGCTTTCTAAGACTATCTTGCAACCACCCTGCGACTCAGGCCCAAACCCACAAATTAGATTAAATCCCATTATTTGAAAAAAAAAACACAACTCTTTTGAAACATTAAAGCCTACATATATATTTAAATAACCTTGTCAAATTTGCTCTCCCTACAGAGAGCTTTTCATTATTCTTTTTCATTAAAATAAAAATCCCTCTGGTTGACTTTCTAAATGTGTTTTCATTAGGCTTTCGGCCTGTTAACCATTTTCAACCTCATATTAAACCCTGTCCTCCTAAAGCTGAGTGCTCTGTTACCCCCTGAGAAGTCACCTACGATGATGAGAGAGTGGGCACTTAATATGCTAAATAATAATAATATAAAATCGAAATGTGTAGTGATCACTGGCTGCCCAACAGGGGTCTGTCACTCACTTCCTTTATCAGTCATTTTTACTGTAAAATTCTGTGTTGAGAGGGGAGGGGAAAAACCCTGCACAGCAAGTGTCTCCAGGCTACAGGCTGTGGAAAATAGGGTATCTAATATCCAGAAAATGAATATGCAACCTCCAGAGAAACATATGCAATGAAGGGAAATGGATTCTCAGATTAGGAAATTTAGTACCAAGTAAGAAAGGGACCTAATTTGCAAGAGAAAAGAATAGATGTAGTTGATATCCTCCGTACTGATAAACTGCGCTTGGATATAGTTTTTCCTCTTCTTTATTTCAAAAGCTTTAAGTCAAGGGTTTCCTGTTCCTTTATGTTCTATAAACCAAGTCATTCAGATAAGCAGCCCTTTGCTCTATCAACTAATTACTTTCTGATTTGCTTTGATCTATTATTCAGGCAGTAAATGCCAGCTTCATTGCACCCATAATGTAAAACCCAAATGTAATCACTGTTGCGAAAGAAGATAACTGTAAAGTTGTCCATTTGAAAGAGAGAGGCATTGCCTTTTTCTCTGGAAGTGTAGAATGTGATACATACACTTTCCATGTCATTCGGACAATTGACTTGTTGCAAACCCAGTTGACACTGGTTCTTTTTGCCAGAATACAATCATTCAAGAATCACATAAATTATATGTGATGCTGTACTATTTCTGTATCATGATATAATATGATATGATGGTTAGTTCATGAATTAAAGTGTTTTTTTTTTTTAGAATGGCTTATAGAATCAATACTTCCTAATCAAATTTTCATATACACTATCAACTTCACTACAAAGTTGTTTCTTCTTTGGCTCAACTACGTTAAAAAATATTCCTGCATAGATTATTATTATTTTTCCTAATGCATCTGAACAAATTGGGTTTATAAATTAGAATTCTCTTAGAATCTGTTAAATCCACATCACTCCATATGTTCAAAGCCAAGAGAGTCACTTGTGAGAATGTTAAAGGCTACCATGATTACTTTTACTTTGATC
Organism: Stenella coeruleoalba; assembly: GCF_951394435.1. NCBI lineage: Eukaryota > Metazoa > Chordata > Mammalia > Artiodactyla > Delphinidae > Stenella > Stenella coeruleoalba. The sequence goes on from NC_137150.1 coordinate 87,497,847, forward strand.
TGTGTGAAAATACAATTCACTCATTATTTGGCTTTAGGGAAAAAATCCATTTTTCCAAAATCCCCATACAAACAAGAATTTGAACTCTTTAAATGACTCTGTAAACTAAAAAATATTCTGACTATGGGCTTTTCTTTGAAATTCATTCTTTGTCATCTCTTTTCCTCTCTTTCCCTCTCTACTTTCTCTCCCCCTACACTCTCTGCATATGGAGATATGTGGACTGTGCCCTTATTCTATGCTTCAGACTGGTTATGAGCATGGAAGGGATTCTGCAGAGCATGAATTCCAAAGCATTCAGATCTTTTATGGGCATTTCTTCTCCAGACACTGCCTGGATAGCTTTTAAGATTCTAGGCACATTAAAAGAGCAGTTGACCTTATTAGATTAGTTCTTCATTAAGCAATGCTTTAACATACATTACTCAAGCTCTATCATATGGCCTTAGAAATAGTTGATCATCTATTCAGAACTATCTATCTTTGTGATTCTTAAGTAATTCACTCTCTCACACCCCTAACCCCCTACTCCCAGTCCCATATAGCAACTTTTCTAAAAAATTTTATCTGGTTTCCTAAAGTTATCTGTGTTATTCTAAAGCATCAAGAATTCGGTTCACAATAAAACTACCATTTTTTAACCTACATTATTTACCTGGCAAGTGCTTTGGAGCAAGGTGACTTTTGCCTTCCTTTTGAGAGCTGGGGATTTGATAATAATTAACTTCCTTGATAACCAGAAGACAGAGAAATTTGAAGCCCATAGTACCTGTCGTATAAACTGGCCTGCAGCCTTGTCAGTTGTTCTTTTGTGAAAGGAAAAGAATGATTAAATTGTATTCTGATCTTATCTATTATGAAAGGGTTCCCGGCTTATAAACTGGATTGGAAGGATTTGGTGCAGTACAAATAAGACTGGATGTTGGTGGTAGCTTGTGAGTTTTCTTAGTCTTTGGCTCCTAAGAGCAGAATTATATGACTTTACAAATAAGGAGGTAGTTGGTATTTAAAGTCAATATTGCTACCATAAAAATTAACGAGTGTTCAGATTTTTATATTATGATACTCCTGCCGTTGACAAAGCCTGACCTAATTCAATTGCTTTAAAATTTCACTGCAATGTGCTTTTGGAGTTGCCTTGTTCGCCTTCTTACTAGAAAAAAAATCATCCTTTTTTGGCTGCTTGATCTTTAACTCTCTGAACCAACTTCCTCATTAGTAAAATGGAAATAAGCATAGTTTCTGCCTCTTAGGTTGTGATAGGATTGAATGAGATCATATAAGTGGATTAGGTGAGATAATATATGTAAAATGTTTTGGATGGTGCCTGATGTACAGCAAGCACTCAGTAAATATCAGCCATCACCATCATCATCATCATTGTCATCGAAGTCATTTGGCTCCTGATGAGTTTAATTCTGAAAATAAATTGTTCCTCCAAACTTTAGTAGTTGGAGGGTGGGAGACTTACTGGAAATTGTACTTTTAGGTTCCTGCCATCAGTCTGGTCACTCTAGAAATGTGCTCGTAGTCAGAACAACTCTTGGGGCTTCCCTGGTGGCGCAGTGGGTGAGAGTCCGCCTGCCGATGCAGGGGATGCGGGTTCGTGCCCCGGTCCGGGAAGATCCCACATGCCGCGGAGCAGCTGGGCCCGTGAGCCATGGCCGCTGAGCCTGCGCGTCCGGAGCCTGTGCTCCGCAACGGGAGAGGCCGCAGCAGTGAGAGGCCCGCGTACCGAAAAAAAAACAAAAACAAAAACAACTCTTGAACCCTCCTCCTAGGTAGAAGGAGAGAAATGCTATTAACTGTGGTAGGGCACAGTTAAGAGAAAAGCTATCTTTATTCATCTATTCCCCCAATTTTATTTTCCATTGACTTGTAGGAAGTAGAATAATGACAGAACTTTCCCAAGTCCACTTGGCTCCACGTCCATCTTCTAGGTTATTAAAGTATTCTCGGAATCTTTATTTTCATCAAATCAAAATCCCCTAATTGCACAGTTTATATAAGATCTCATGGGACATGTTTCACTGCAAAAATGTTTTTAATGGTGACACCTGTTTTTGGACCAGTCTTTAATGTTTTTCTGTTCTGTTCAGGAAGATTTCAGTGCATATTTCTGAAGTTTATGAGATCATAGAACATATTACTTCTACTGATGGTAAATATGGTGCTTTTGAGTGGGGGAACAGGGCTGAAGCTATCTAGTTCTGGCCAAAGGAAGGGACATTTCCTAGTTGACAGCTGTGGAGCAGTCGCTCTCCTGGGCATTTTACCCTCCACTAACTTGGTACAAATGAATGGAAAGAGCTGGTGTTATAGAGCATCCATGGTATGCAAGTTACTTTATCTAATAAAAGCTGATATTTATAGAGTGTTTTGTATGTGTATTACATAATTCAACTTATTTTATCCTGGGATATAAAGTCTCTGAAGTAGATTGTCTTATTCTTCCTGTTTTACAGATGAGCGACTTGAAACAGAGAAAAGTGACACAACTTGCTGTGGTTACCCAGCTAGGAAGAGGCAGAATTGAGACTTGAAGCCAGGAAACCTGGCTCTTCACCACCATATAATCCCCACAGCAGCCCACTGGGTGGATACCACTTTCTCATACTGGGCAAACAGAAGCTTAGGGGAGCGAAGTAGCTTGAACTTGCCTTCTACCCTCTACCACGCTCAGGTAAGAGTGTGTCATCTCACACATATTAGTGGCCAATTATGTCTTGGTTAAAGGTAAACAGAAAGCAGGTTTGGATGTGGTTATGCCCACCTGTGGTTGTCTGCCAGAGCCCTGCATGCTGTTCCAGGTGGAGCAAGGTCACGAAGGTGCTCAGGAGGGGTCAGGGCAGGTGTGAGAAGACAGTGAGGTCTGTGGAAGGACATTCGAAAATAGTTTGCAATTCTCCTAGCACATCTGCTGGCTGATGAGAAAATGACTGAAGCTCCAGAAGGTGGACTGAGCTTGTTCTCTAGGGCCATGATCCCTGCTAGACCCTGCTGACAGGGGAGGCTGGGTTAGCATCCTCCTCCATCCTGAGGGTTACTAGCTAGGGAAACTTTCTCTGCAGATGCTCTTGGTCAGACTGAAACAAAGGTAGGAGAAGAGGGAAAAGAAGAGAACCAAAGCAGGGGAGACAGGAGGAGGGAAAGGAGTTGGAGTAAAAAAAAGTACGGAAGACAAGGTAAAGAAAGGAGCCCAGTACTGGAGTTTATCTACCCGTGTCAGAGGGGAGAGTGAGACTGCTCTGGACCCAGAGGTCTCCTGTTGCCCTGCTCCGGGGGAGAAAGCAGGTTCCTTCCCCTCCGGGTTCTGAATCCTGCACCAGCCAAAAAATTCATTTGAAAAATTAAATTATGTCTGAGGTGCCAGCACCCCTCCAAATGCCCTGGAGGTCAGAACAATCAGGATTTAAATTAATTGCTTAATGGAAAAAAGCGTTTATGAGAACAACGCTGATAATTTGCTAAAACTAGGGTATGTTTGTAACTCTTGGAAATGAATTGCTGGTTACAAGAATTAACGCTTATAGAGAAATTGTGATTGAAATCCCCAAAGTTAAGTATTAATTCCTTCAAGCAACTGGTAATTAGTGAAGAATTGTGCACTTACAGTCAGTATTACATTCAGCACTTAATTATATACTGTCTCAAATTGTTTCCCAGTTGTTGCATGTATGTTCATCTTGTCTCCCCGGACTCGATCATAAACTCAGTGTGAGCAAGTGCTGGGATTTGGTCTTTTATTGGTGTCTCCCGCTGTGCCTAGCACAGCTCTGAACGCACACAGATACTCAAAAGTTGATGGATGCTGACTGGAATAAATCCATGAGCTTAGGAAAATTTGGCCTTTGGAAGGGAAATTTATTTAGTTATCCCAGCATGCCAAGAGCAGGGCAAGTTTCTCAGGAGAACCAAGAAAGTGAACACATGATGTAGCTTGAGATTGCATGTGTTAAATGGAGAAGAGAATTTGAAAGGCGACATCCTATCTGAGTGAAAAGAAACTGTAGGTGACTCAAGGTCAGGTGCTCGCTGCGGAGCAGCTTGATTTGGATTTTGTTGATTTACCTACATTTTACAATGTCTGAAAATAGTCATTAGGCCTGGAAGGGGATCAGGAACAGAGGGCTCCAGTGCTGCATGGCTGCTTCACAATTTTCTGGGATCTCCATACTCTTCAAAAGCTTCGTCTGTGATTTCTTTATAAAAAAGCAACTGAAAAACAAGGCTTTGCTACTATCCATTTGTGAGGGACAAAAATAAAAAATATTTGCCATTTTGTTTACTAAGTTTATTTCTCTATGTCAGAGGCATATGAATAATCTCAGCTATCAGGAATATTCACTTATATTTTCATAGTTTTCAGTAAGTCTCCATTTTAAAAACATTTAATGCATTCATCTTACCCACAGCTGTCTTTGAAAGAATACTAAAGATTATTAGTCTCATATGTGTTCACTTTAATTTTTTATGAAAGGTGGTAGTGGTAGTAGAAGGCTGGGAAAATATAAACAAATCTACTTTACAATAATTGAAAGGTAATCAAGAGATGACTGCAGATCATACTATTTCATATCAATTCCAGGTAAAACTCTTACACAGAGGAAAGGCCCCCTATGAACCTGCCCATATCTGTTTCTCATAACTCTTTCCCACTGCTCTTCACATTACATACTATATTTCAGTGACTTCAGATTGCTTATGGCTCCCTGTATACAACACATTCTTCTAGTTCTGTGATTTTGCTTGGCCTAAAATGTCCTTTACTTTTCTTGGTAACGCTGACATCTTTTAAGGCTTTTCTTGGGCAAAGCTCCCAGAATACCTCTCTCCCTAAATCCGCAGATTGGACTAAGCACCTTAATGATTTATCTATGTCACTGTGGGCACCCTGGCAAGCCTCAATGCCATCTCTTTCCACAGTACATGAAAAATCTGATTAGATGCCTATCTTCTCCATTAAGCTGCAAATCTACATCCATTTTTCTTCTCCTTCTCCTTCTTCTTCTCTTCTTCTCTCTCTCCTTTTCTTTCTTTCCTCCAATGTAGCTCAGTGCCTAGCAGCACACAGAAAGTACTCTATAAATTTTGGTAGTTATCGCTATTGTTGTTATTAAAGGGCAAGAATGAGAATGGAGTCTTCTTGTGAGGTCGAGGTAAAGAATATTATAGATTAGAATTTTCCAGATTGGGGAGGGTCCAAAGTTGTCCTTTATATCTGTGTGTGTGTGTTATTTTATCTGAGATCAATACATGTCCTGAATATTTTCCTCTGTCAGGATTTTGTAGGAAATAGCATTATTTGAATGTTTAGCTTTGCTTATGTTAGGAGTCTCAAACATTTTAAAATATTATATTTAAAACATGGAATTTTACATTAGATACGAAATTTTGTACCTACTGGATTTGTGGGGTTATTTAAATGTAAGCAGGTTAATAATGACTAAAGTATTCTTTTCAAATCTTCAAAACACACAGCCATTAATCATTTTAGAAGGAATAAATGAATCGAACAACGTGATCTAGTAGAAGGAGCCCTGGAATGGGATTTGGGTGCCTTTAATTGGCTATGTGACTTTTGACAAGCTGCCTAACCTCTCTAGTCCTTATCTTGGTTAGAACAAGAAAGATTACCAGAAGGGAATTTAAATTCTACTCTAATGAATTCTTTTCTGGCGTTTTGATTCTACATTAAAATATTTAAAATTATCTAGTACAAATAGAATACCTGAATGAATGGAAGAGCGGAAGTGGAGAAGGAGAGATTAGGATGGAGTGTGCCTCATCAGGGACAACTTCTGGAAAGTCCTAATTCAGTCTTGAAAGAAGTGATAGGAAGCTTTACAAACTGGCATTTAAAGGTGAGCTGAACTGCCTGTTTGATTATTTCATTCTTTTATGTATCTCCTGTCTGTGGGAAGTAAAGGAAGCAGAAGAGTACACCTGACATGACGCTCAGATGTTTATACCTTAGTTACCAGGGGTACATGTAAGGGGGAAGCTTTGTCAACAGAAATGGATTCCCTGGGGTGCCAAGGGGTTTATGATGCTTTGGAAGCTCTCTTTTCTCCCCTGCGACTTTTTTGAAAAAAAAAAATATATATATATATATCTTAAACCTCCTTATATGAAACATTATCTTTCCAGATTTGTTCTTGTTCCCTCTTCTCCCAGTCCTTGCCTGCCCTAACATCTTTTATCTGCTGTCTCCCTTTTTCTGATCTCACCCACTGCCTTTTTTCTTCCTGTTTCACTTGACTTCAGGGTGACCGTGGTAAATGCAGCAGAATGGGATTAAAAATAAATGTCCCTTCAAAAAGTGTAATTAACTAAAAATGGCTTTATCTTTTCTGTTCCTACATCTGTTGTATTTCCTTTTATATTGTAAGTTATTCAAGTATAAACATTCAAACATATGAGGTGCTTTGATCTTGGCTTACTTGCCTGATAGCAGTAAAACATAAGATGCTGTTTTAGGTTATAAGGAGGGAGAGAAAATTCATTTTTTTTAATCATTAACCTGGTCCACAGGGGAGAGGAAAAATTATAGGGTCTTGACCTTACTCTCTTTCTTTCATGAAAGAAATTCAACATTTTCCTTCATGCTTCCAACCCCTTTTTAAAATAAGAACCAGAGAATGTAAAATGTTACCCAGTAATCACAGAAAATATTCTAAAGTTCTGCATGATGGTATGGTTATTTTAAGGAAGAAAGAGACAAAGGAGATAGGAGGAAACAATATGAAAATGAAGAGAGATATAGAGAGAGCTTTACATATATAGACAGAGACCAGTGGGAAGGCAAGAATGGTATAATGGCAAGAATGTGTGCTTTGCTTCCTAACTTGTGTTAGTTTTCATTCCGATTTGCTACTTGTTTGCTGTGGGACAATTTACCCAATCCATTTCACCATCAGTTTTCTTATTTATTAATGGGGAATAAAAATGCATATTTTACTGGGTTACTTGTGGGGTTAAATGAAATATCCGTTCTGTAAATATATACTGAGTCATTGTAATGTTTACTGGTTTCTGCTGTAACCATTTGTTTCTGGTTCTTATCTGACTCCTTAATCAATACTGTTTCTTATGGTCACTGCTTTTTTCCATTTGTCATGTCGTTGATTCCCATCTCATGGTACTGCAGGAGACCAGAATATGCCACCCCAGACTATGACTGTAGGAGACTATAGTACGCTACTCAAAACATACCTCTTTGACATGAGGATTATTTTGAGCTAATTATTTTGAGAAATAGCAGACACAGGAGAACCTCTGCAAAGTAGAAGTTATCTTTTCGTAAGACTATCTCCCATTTGTAAAGATAAACATTTGTAAGGATATTTCCCTCTCTATACCAGAAAGAGGATGATTCTAAATCATAAGAGAATCCTGTCAGTGGAGAAGGCACTAATATAAATCTGCATTAAAAAACTTTACTCGTCTGTCATACTTTTTCCTGGTCACCTTCCCATAACTGGCATCCGCCCACACCTTCCCTTCTTTGATTTAGCTGAAGATGATATTTAAACCTGAATTCTAAGCCACCTCTTTGAGTTACTCATTTCCCTGGGTGTGTCTAATGTGTATATGGGATATACATGTTACTGTACTTCTGTTTGTTTTTCTCTTGTTAATCTGTCTTTTGTTATATGAGTCCCAACCAAGAACTTAGAAGGGTAGAGTCCCTGCACGTAAATGAAGCAGAGGAAAGGCACAGGAGACATGGTTCATAGGTGATTACCACATCTTTTAATGCAAAGTTTTGAGAGTCATGTTGGTTTTAACAAATATTATAATGACATTCTTTCCCTTCAATGTGTGTGGATGTGTGTGGAAGGTACACCGTTTAGCCAAGAGCTGCTGATTTTCTATGCTTGCTGGAGAGAGACAAGGACAGTGCAGAACCAGACACTGAATATCATTTAATCCTTCAGCTGGCCCTTTATTTGACCTACTGTTTCATATACCTTCTCAAATTAAATGTTGATGTCTGGATGGGATTATTAGTACAGCCATAGTAGGTATGAGCCAATAAGAGATTCAGGAAGCACACAACATTCCATTTATTTTTATCTTTCAATTTCTAGTGATATTTTCATAATCTTTGAAGGCATTTTTATGGTAGAATGAATACCTGGGCAGAAACCAAAATAACAGAAATAAATGGAAGAACATCTGGCTGATTCAACCACATTAAAATTTGAAGTCAAACTGGGCTTATTAATACTTATGACTTGAAAATATGTCCTTGGATTTTGTCTAACGGTATCCAATGTGATATGCAATGATCAAATGATTAGATTTTCTTAGTTATTTAAATATTGAATAACTTGAATCTTTTGTTATTTGAAAACAAACAAGTCTTTAAAAAAATTCAATTTATCACTTCTCATTTTTCCCTTCAGGATAATAAAACAGCATTTACATGTTTGCTTATGTTTACGTAGAGCTCAAGTGTGTGATTACAGTAGTTAGAAATCATTGTTGTTTTGTCCGTGTTAACTTAGTACTTCTAAAATGTAAGGCTCTAGTAAGTGAAGGTGCTGTACCATGGTAGGTATTCAAGTACCTAACGAGTTCCATGGTCACTGAAACTGTGGATGTGGAGGTTCGTGTCTTTGTCATGAGCTGTACTAGCCTCAGATGGGATCTAGAGACAAGGTTTAAAAATATGTATTTTAAGAGATGTATAAGTAATAATTATAGTTACCTCTATTAAGTACTTATTTTTTGGCAGAGTCCTAAGTATTTACATATATTATCTCATTTTGTACTCTCAACAATTCTTCAAGCTAGCTATTTTTATCACTGATTAAAAGCTGAGGAAACTGAAGTTCATTAACTTTACAGAATTTGCAAATATCTCATATCTGCTAGGTGGAAAAACTGGGATTAAAATCTGTGTTTGTTTAATTCTAAAACTTGAGATTTCTATCTGTTAGGTTAATTGATGTTCTAGACATTTAACCAGATAAAAGAAATTTAGTAACTTCTTTGGCATTTATCAGTTATTTCATTAAAAATATTTTTGCAGCAGGGAACTCTGCTCAGTATTCTGTAATAACCTAAATGGGAAAAGAATTTGAAAAAGAATAGATACACGTATATGTAAAACTGACTCACTTTGCTGTACACCTGAAACTAACACAACACTGTTAATCAATTATACTCCAATATAAAACTAAAAAAATTTTTTTGAAAGAAAAAATATACTAATTCTGTAAGACTTTGTACCTCTTCTCAATGGCGACATTGTTGCCACTTACCAGTTTGGAGTAGCGGAGATTACCTGAAACTTTAGTGCAGAGAAAATCAAGAGCAGGATGTCTGAGATACCCCTTTCAGAAACAAGCTCTGACCTTCCCTAGGGCAGGGGCAGGGCGGGCATCAAAGGTCTATCTTCAGTGTGCAGAGCTACCTACAGAGCTCTCTTTCCTGGCCTGATGTTAGCTTGATCCCATTGCTTGTCATTCCATCTCTTCGCCCTAAGCACGTCACCAACCCGGGGATCTTGGACTACAGATTGAATAAATGGGATTAGCAAGCACATATTTTGTAGTTCTCATTTTGTTTTGGTTCGGTTTCTGCATGAATTGGATATTTACACATTCCTACTTTCAGCCTCATACATAGATTAAGCAGCTCATTCCCTTTGCCCGCAGTCTCAATCTCTGCAGTTGGCTCGTGGTTTTAGTTCATTCTAGAACTGAAAGTACCACCCCCCCCCCACCAGTAAGCATATTATTTTATTTTTCCTACACTTCCTATCATCACTTCCTAGTATCTCTTCTGGCCTCCACCCAAAGAGAAAGAGAAGTTCCGGGCCCAGTTTCCCTCTACTTCCCAATAAATCCTTGAGGTCCTCTGTGGTAAAGCAGCTTCCCGATCCCCTAAGCAATTGTGCTCACAGTTTCCATTCACAGACATTTCCGTGAATAGTTTCTCATTTGGGGGTACCCTGACCTCGTTCAGATCCTCTGATTTGTTTCCCCCTCCCTTCCTTTCCTTCAGTTTTTCTCACCACCATTTTCACTGCCCTACTCCTTATCGAACTTTTCTTAATTCTCTATTTTAAGTTTCTCTAAGGCAGGCCCCACAACTTTTTATATCTACTTCTTTCTGATCTGTCAATCTTTTAAAAACTTCTTTTTCCCTTCTCATATTTATTTGATTTTGATCACTATGTGAGCATTCTCTGAAGGCTTCTCATCACACTTTTCACTTTTTTCTAAACATTATTTTACCTAAAACTGATATTTGTGTGGTTATTTCTGCCCCCTCCGGGGGCCCCCCAGATTCTTGAGACATTTCCTCATCTATGATTACAAAGAGGGTTAATGCTGAGCTGTATTTCTGCCTTCAGTTTTCTAGTGTCCCAGAAAGCTTATTCCTCACATAAATTAATAGGCATAGAGGCAGCCTTGGTAGAAGTTAGGTAGTGCTATCTGTGCATAAGGTTAAAACTGCATAGAGTCCAAATTAAGCTTGAAAAGAACCTCTGAAATGTCCACAGAGTACAGAATAGATGCTTTTTAAAACTTGCAACCGTGTACAGTATTATGCATCTATAAATATGCAATGTACACACAATGATGTTCCTTTTTAGCAGGAACGAGTGGTTGGCTTGTGTTTAAAAGCTATGGTGAGGAAAAAATATAGATGTGCACGTGCAATCATATATGTGTGTGTGTGTCTATACATATATAGTAATCTTTAAATATTTGAATCACATTCGATACAATAAAATGATCACGCACAGAGAGGCATAAGGGAAATGAAAAAGATTAAAATAACAACAGAAGATGCACATCTCCCATCTCACACTCATTCTAGGTATGGTGTGTACTTGCTGGATGGAGTGGTCCGCAGAATTATCTGCACTATTTAAATTATTTTTCTCACTTTTTTTTTTTCTCCTTTTTCTTTTGGTTACTTACTTAAAACAGGCAAAGTGAAAAAATAAGTAAACAAGTAAGGTCCAATTCTCCTGAATTGGTGATTACATGATATAACAATACCAGATTCATATTTTAGAAATCTTATTTCATCTAAACATAATGTCTAGTAATACTAGTTCATGTTTCTTTCCATCAATTTCAATCAGATTTTCTAATTCATTTAACAAGGATAATGAGAGGGAAATTCATGGTTTAGATCTGTACCTTTTATCTGTAGTTCAGATCAGTGCTCAACTGGTAAGAATCACTCATTGTTGCAAATCTAACAAAATCTTGCAAAGAGAAACCTCTAAAATGACAAATACCAGTCTTGTTATTCAATTCTGCTTCACTGAGCTTAAAATAATGATCAGACTTGAACTGTCACCTCTCATTTCATTTTCAGTTTCTTCTCTCATATGTATCTTCATACACCCAATCTAAGACAGTGACTGAGGCAAGCACTGTCCCTTCTGCCTGGCCTCTGTGGACCCTGCACTCAGACAGTGGTGGGGCTAGAATTTTTAGATAGAAGTGTCTTAGGTTTGTCAACCTGTTTAGAAGGTGAACTAGATTATTGTTCTGAAGCCATGTTTGCTGAGCAAGCACCTTCTCTTTTCTTAGTTCCTGTGTTCTTTGGAGGAATCCTGGGGTAATCCCCAGGTGAGAGGGGATTGCTACTGGTGAGAGGCTACAGCTACTAGTTTGCCGTTTGCCTGGACTAAAATTCAAGCCCTTTCAAAATCCTAGGTTTCACATGCATAGAGATCTCTGTTCTCATTCTTTTTTCTTTCACAGCAAATATGCATTGAGCACAAGATTTTTTTAAGTCATTTTTAGTTAATCTGCTTCTGATAGTTAATTGACATTTTTTTGGTCATTGTTATTTAAACCCTGAAATATAGATCAACTTACAAACTCTTTCTCTTTTCCGTTTCTTCCAGCAGAAATTTCTTTTGACTATATTTAAGCACCTGAGTTTATATCTTATTTGTATCGACATAAATTACCTGGTTTGATAATCTTTTCCTCTATTTAGCAATCTTCTCACTTTAATAGGCTTAGATCTCTCACATTTCATTGCTTGGCCTATAAGAAAAGGGGTAACAGTATAACCTATAAAAAAAAAGTCAAGAGTAATAACAATAGTCCCACATATTGAGGATCTGCTGTATATCAATACATCATCATCACTTTATACCTTATCCCATTTAATCCTCACTTTGTGCAGGTGTTTTCTTACATCTTATTGATGAAGACACTGGCACCTCGAGAAGTTAAAAATTATAAAAGGTATTTTGCTAACATTCATTCACAATTATGTATTAAGCTCTTCCAAAAGCTAATTATGCACAATCTTTTATTCTTCCTTAGAAGTTTTACTTTGTTTGGCTTTTTTCTTTTTTCCAATTATATTAGGTTTGAGGGTAGAAACCATGTTTCATACTTTTTCATGTCCTGACATCACTCAGCTAATAATTTTCATTCAACAAGTAATTATAAAATTAAATTATTATATTTAGTCATAAAAATTTCCCCTCCACTTTGATAAGCATGTTTGCCACTTAAATAGAGAAAATCTCCACTGGATGCCATTGCTGGGGATCAGCACAGAGTGCAGGGCGATACTCTCACAGATGGGCCTTGTATAAGAAGGACTGGAAGAAGTAATCACTGTTCACTCTCTTACTTTACTCTTAATAGGGGGAAGTCATTTATATTTCTTAATTTATATAATGCGTCCTTCCAATTCCACATGAGAAAAACATGAATTTCCTTTTCAAATTTTAGTGTGGTGAGTAGGGGGCAGATATTGAAGTGTAGTAATTGTATCACTGAGATGGATACCAAAGGTAGAAGCTGGTCTAAAAGAAAGGCAGGGCCTCTTAGCTCTATTTTTTTTTTAATTCTATTTACCTTAGTTCTTGCATAAAGAACACTTCTGCTTCAAAAGGTCTTGGGCCTTTACAGCACCCTATTAAGACCATCAAGAACTGAAGATCCCAGTGCTATTACCAATGAGGATTTAGGGCTGAGATCATTGAGATGTCTTACAGATGAGCTAGCTAAACGTTGAAGTATCAAACTCCAGAGTGTTACAGAATCCTCATGTGCAGGTTGTAATAAGGACTTTGGTACACACTCCTGAAATGATTTCATAACTTTTTTCATTGGGAGTTGTCTAAACTGAGTAATTACCTTGGTCATCCTCTGCCTGCATTGACCTCCGTTCCCAGCAGGCAACCTGGAGGGACTGGTGTTTTCATTTTTGGGTGTGATAACATCATCAATTTGAGAAATTTAAAATTCTTACTTAAAAAAGCAGTGGTTTTCCTGACGAGACTAACTTTGTGGAGAATGAAAAAGAAAGAAAGCTTTAATGAACACATAACTGTGTCTTGATTCTGCCTTTCTTTTTTTTTTTTTAAGAATTGACTGTTGTTTCCACTCTCCTCCTACTTAACAAGAAAAAAGAGCATGGGTTTGCTTTTGGCACAGAAAAAAGAGCAAAGATTTGACCTCCTCTAGGTTAATTTTTTGTAGCAAGAGAAAAAATGGTGGATGTCACGTTAGAAATTTTGGAGTGAGAAAGTGAGAAGTAAAGAGCATCACTCTTGGTTACCAAAACCTGACTCAGCAATCTTTTGGTTACTAAAATCCAACAAAAAACCCTTAAGGGAGCATAAGTAATGGGAAAAACAGGGTAGGGACAAGGGCAGCACCAAGGATTAGAACTGGGGACTTCATTGCTGTCAGGGCTCTCTTTCTTGCCATCTTTCCTCTTTGCTTTCCTTTAGTTATTGGTCTTACAGTCTCTTATTGCAATCGGACTTTCTCCATGACTCAGAGAACAGAACCACACGCAAAATTCCAGTTGAGTGACTAAAAAGAACTTTTTCTATTGGCTACTTATGCTGTGAACCATCCTGTAGAGGGATGCTCTTGGCCTGGTTTATGCCATTTACTTATGCTTGGACCACTCAGCATGCCAGGTCACCACGACTGGATTCTACACCTGGTTTGAATAGTCACGGGCCCTTTTCTTAAGTCCAAGGTAAATGATACTGTGATTAGCAACCTCTCCAGCAACAGCCATGTGGTTGGAGTTTGGGAGGACTAGTTTGCCAAAGGAAATGAGATTTACTTCCAGAGCAAGGGCAAAAAGTAATGGGTAGTTAGGGAGATAGGGAAGGGGCAAAAATTATAGTTATCCAATACGAACCTACAGTTTTAGATTTCTACGCTGAATAACAAATTGCCACAGACTCAGCACCTTAAAATACACCCATTAATGATGCTTTCACAGTGTCTGTCAGAAGTCTGAACGAGGCATAGCAGGGTTCTCTGTTCAGGGTCTCACAAGTCTGAAATCAGGGTGTCAGCTATGGCTGCCTGCTAATCTGGAGCTCAGAATCTTCTGACAAAACCACCTACAGGAGATATTGCAGGTTCAGTTCCAGACCACTGCAATAAGGTGGATACTGAAATAAAGCGAGTCACAAATTTTTTGGTTTCCCCGTGCATATGAAAGTTAGCTTTATACTCTACAGTAGTCTGGTAAGTGTGCAATAACATTGTGTCTTAAAAAAAAAAACAATGTACATGCCTTGATTAAAAGATACTCCGTTGCTAAAAAATGCTAACCATCATCTGAGCCTTCAGTGTGTCATCATCTTTTTGCTGGTGGAGGGTCTTGCCTCGCTGTTGATGGCTGCCGACTGATCAGGGTGGTGTTTGCTGAAGGCTGGGGTGGCTGTGGACGTTTCTTACAAGAAGACAACGAAGTTTGCTGCATCAGTTGACTCTTCCTTTCATGAAAAACCACTGTAGCGTGCAATGCTATTTGAAGGATTTTACCCACAGTAGAATTTCTTTCAAAATTGGAGTCAGTTCTCTCAAATCTGGCCGCTGCTTTATCAACTAAGTTTATGGAATATTCTAAGTCTTTTGCTGTCATTTCAACAGTCTTCATAGCATCTTTACCAGGGCGAGATTCCATCTCAAGAAACCACTTTCTTTGCTCATCCTTAAGAAGCGATTGATTATTCATCCCTTAAAGGTTTATCATGAGATTGCAGGAATTCAGTCACATCTTTAGGTTCCACTTCTAATTCTAGTTCTCTTACTTTTTCCACATCTGCAGTTACTTGTTCCATGGAAGTCTTGATCAAAATCATCCATGAGGGTTGGAATCAACTTCTTTCAAACTCCTATTTATGTTGATATTTTGACCTCTTACCAAGAATAATGAATATTCTTAATGACATCTAGAATGGTGACTTCTTTCCAGAAGGTTTTCAGTTTACATTCCCCAAGCCATCAGAGGAATCACTATCTATGGCAACTGTAGCCTCACTAAATGTATTTCTTAAATGATCCTGAAAGTTGAAATTAATCCCTGAATCATGGGCTGCAGAATGGATGTGTTAGCAGGCATGAAAGCAACATGAATCCTGTTGTACATCTCCATCAGAGTTTTGGGAGACTAGGGGCATTGCCAATGAGCAGTAATATTTTGAAAGGAATCTTTTTTCTGAGCAGTATACCTCAATAATGGGCTTTAAATATTCAGTAAACCATGTCATAAACAGATGTGCTGTCATCCAGGCTTTGTTGTTCTGTTTACAGAACACAGGTAGAGTCAAGTTAGTATAATTCTTAAGGGCCCTAGGATTTCTGAAATGGTAAATAAGCACTGGCTTCAACTTAAAATCACTAGCTGCATTAGCCCCTAACAAGAGAGTCAGCCTGTCCGAGTCAGCCTGTCCTGTGAAGCTTTGAAGCGAAGCATTGACTTCTCCTCCTTAGCTATGAAAATCCTAGATGGCATCTTCTTCCAACAGAAGGCTGTTTCATCTACTTTGAAAATCTGTTGTTTAGGGTAGACACCTTCATGAATTACCTTAGCTAGATCTTCAAGATAACTTGTTGTAGCTTCTACATCAGCACTTGCTGCTTCACCTTGAACTTTGATGTTATGGAGATGGCTTCTTTCCTTAAACCTCATGAGCTAACCTTTCCTAGCTTCAGACTTTTCTTCTGCAACTTCCTCACCTCTGTCAGCCTTCATAGAATTGAAGAGAGTTATGACCTTGCTCTGGATTAGGCTTTGGCTTAAGGAAATGTAGTGGCTGGTTTGATCTTCTATCCAGACCACTAACTTTATATCAGAACTTCCACTACATCGGTAATAAGGCTGGTTCTCTTTCTAATCATTCATATGCTCACTGGAATAGCACTTTTAATTTCCTTCAAGAACTTTTCCTTTGCATTTACAATTTGGCTAACTGTTTGGTGCAAGAGGCCTAGCTTTTGGCCTATCTCAGCTCTCAACATGCCTTCCTCACTAAGCCTAATCACTTCTAGCTTTTGATTTAAAGTAAGAGACCTGTGACTCTTCCTTTTAATTGAACACTTAGAGGTCACTGTAGGGTTATGAATTGACCTAATTTCAGTATTGTTGTGACTCAGGGATTAGAGAGGCCTGAGGAGAGGGAGAGCGAAGGGGGAAAGGCCAGTCAGTGGAGCATTTGGAGCACACACATTTATTGATTAAGGTCGCCATCTTATATGGGCATGGGTTAATGGTGCCCCAAAACAACTTCAATAGTAACATCAAAGAACACTGATCACAGATCACCATAACAAATACAATAATAATAATAATGATATAATACTACTAATAATGAAAAGTTTGAAATATTGCTGGAATTACCAAAATGTAACACAGAGACATGAAGTGAGAAAATGCTGTTGAAAAAATGGTGCCAATAGAGTTGCTTCAGGCAGGGTTGCCACAAACCTTAAATTTCTAATAAATGCAATAACTGTGGGGCACGATAAAATGAGGTGTGCCTGCAGTGGTTTGTAGAGTTCCATTCCTTGTGGTTGTAGGACTGAGGTCTCTCATTTCTTGCCGGCTATTAGCCAGATGGCATTTTCAGGGAATATAGGCCTCCTGCCATGTGGCCCTATCCAAAGCATGGCAGTTTGCTTCTTCAAAGCCAGCAGGAGACTTTCACTGTGAATTTCCCTTTTAGAGAAGGCTTGGATAACTCTTTTAAATGGCTCACCTAGTTAGGTCAGGCCCACCTAAAACAATCACCCTTTTGATTAACTCGCACTGATTTGGGACCTTAATTATGGCTGCAAAACCTCTTCATCTTTTCCATACAACTTAATCACAGGAGTGACATCCATTATAATCACAGATGGTACTTATACTTATTGGGAAAGTATTATATAAAGATAGGTACTCTAGGGTGTGGAAATCTTGGGGGCCTATCTTAAAATTCTGCATACCATATCTATGTACCCTAAAAACATATATAATAACAATAGGGTGGATATTCATATATACACATGTACAAACATATATACATATACATACATATATATCAACAAATTATTCAGAGGTGTATTTAGATTGATATATTTGGGATAAGCTTTATTTTTGTTTGCAAATTCCAATCAGTATTATGCTACATAAAGTTACTTCTTACATTTTCACTTGGAAATGTTGCATAAGAAGTAATTTCTAAGCTTCCTTCACATGAATTTTTTGTCTTTAATTTTCTCTCACCTGTGCCTTGAAATTTCAAAAATTTGCTTCCAGCTGTCACTATTATTTCATTTCATGGCTCTGTCTGAGGTGTCCTAGAGAAAATGATGGTTTTCAAAGTCCGTTAAAACCAACTGCAGTATGTCAACCAGGGTCTTGGCCCCCAACCAGTTACGGAGTCATCCCCACTTCTTAGGCTCTTGCATTGGGCCAGTGATTGCTTTCAGGAAAGTGTGAATGGCTCTGGTTTTGGCAGACTTTAGAGGTTGTGGTCTTTGAGGAATCAAAGTGTTTCAAACTATGCTGTTAAGGATGTAGGCAGTACCTGGAATATAACTTTTTCTTGCAGTGCTGAAGTTTTTCTAAATAATTATCAAAAATATTTTATTAAATGTTTATTTTGCTCCTCAAACAGCATCAATTGCTCTACAGTTTGGGAATATCAGATGGACAGAAGGAAAATGCAGCTAGTGGCCTAAAGTTGAGACTTAGGAAATCTAGGGCTTATCAGGATCCGTATATTAGTTAACCAGTCAGATAAGTGCTTCCTTTTTAAAAAAATATTCTTTTTCTTTTTCTCTCTCTTTTTTCCCCCAATGAATATACGTGCTTAAGTGATTAACTGAATGGTCTTATAATCTTTGTCTTGGGTGAATTTTTAAAAAAATGTATTTTAAGAAATGCTTCAAATCAAAACACCACTACTGAAAGCTGCTTATTAAATTACAAATAGCTCATTGAAGATAAAGATGATGGTGATGTTAATGGTAATAAAGTTTTTCACTTGTTTTGAAAATTTCAAATGCTTCTGAGGGCTGTCGATAACTGCATTTAAGCTGTATTTTCTGGTTCTGATATACTTTCTATTACTGTGCCATAGGCAGTAATTTCCATTCAGTATATTTTGTTAAAAGAGAGAGAAAATTTTACCCCCTTTTCTAATCACATAACGCAGCCTTTAGATTGAATGAAAATAAAAAAAAATTATAATTCCAAGAAGTTTCTTGGTTGCCCCAAGATATTGGGTATTGGTTGATATTTTGAGGCAAATACAGTTTGCAGTCATCAGAATCTTGTTTCTAAATTACTACACTAATAAACTCTGAGAGCACTCAAGAGTTCCTGGAACAACTACCCTTTCTCCATCAGTTACTATGCAGAACAATTGGGATTATTGCTGACTCATTTGGGTAGATACCAGGAAATGCCTCTCCTTCGCCTAGTATGGGACATGATCTAAACCATTCGTAAGGTATCGCTTCAGGTGTTTGAGGGGGTAAACACTGACCAGGCTTCATCGTTATCATCATCTGTGCTTGCAGAGAGCATGTGTGATGCTTAATAAGTGTGGGAACAGGGAGATCAGTCATTGGTCCCCTGTCTCAAATATCTAATCTAGTGTTAAAAAGAATACGTATCTATCAGTATCTTCAGTACGTTTTCAGTCTGCATCAGAATCAGACTAGGAAGGAAGTTATTTTATTTATGGCAGTGTCTGAGAGTGCAACTCTGGGACAGAGTATACACGGAGCTTAGGTCGCTGACTACCAGAGGATGGTACAGCTTTCAGTGGTTTTCCATTATCTAGAGCTTGTCTGATTGTTCAGTGAGAAGAATTTAAGGTTTTTTATATCTCCTCCACAGCTTCCTGACACAGCCTCTGCAGGCATGTGGAATTTGTTTTTGCTTCCTCACTTTTGCTCCTGCTGTTTCTTCTCTCCTTCCCACTGTGGAAATACTTCTTATTATTCAAAACCCAGATCAAGTAACATTTCTTCCAGCCCATAATTCCTTAAGTTCTTATTCTAATTAATTCTACCTTTAATCATAAAATGCCTAGTATTGTTATTTGACATTTTATGGATATCCATATTGCCTCCGTAATGAGATCATGAGTTCTATGAAGTTAGAGACTCTCTTTTATGTTATTTTAATTTTTGTAACCTTTCATTGCCTGTAGTATAGAACTAAGATGTTCAACAAAATCTTTTACAATCCTAATCTGTAGATTTCTTTCCCCATTTCAATAGCTGCTTAAATTTATGCAGCACTTTAAAACTTGTAAAGCGCATTCATGTATATTTTTAATCGACACTGATTGATTAAATAAAATAAGTGGCCTTCATTACCTAAAAGTATTTTCCAAATATGAAATGAGGGGAAGCTTGCTGGCAGAAGCCTATGTGAGGGAGGTTTATTGTGAATAAAGGGAGAATCACAGGATGAAAAGCTGGAGTGGAGCTTTCGGTAGATCTGAACCCCAATGGGGATTCAGAATCTGACAAAGTTCTACCATCTATTTTTAAAAAATATGTTGTTACCCGAACTTACGGGTTCAGAGTTGGGGGAAAGAGTGCGTGGGCAGGGATGGATTGGGAGTTTGGGATTGACATGTACATACTGCTATATTGAAACTAGATAACCAGCAAGGACCTACTGTATAGCACAGGGAACTCTGCTTAATATTCTGTAATAAATGGGAAAAGAATTTGAAAAAGAATAGATACATGTATAAGTAAAAAAAATTTTTTTTTAATTTTAAAAAAGGATTGGCACAGAAAAACATGTTACGTGATATTGCTGAGAATCACATCAACCAAATATGAGTAAATTGTGTGATAGAATCTAGTTGAAAAGATTTTGCTCTTGTTAAGTCAATTATGACTAAAGGCTGTGATGAAAAATTAAAATGTTCACTGGCATTGAAACAACCCCATTATTTAATGAAAACTGAGCTGCAGGGACACTCACTTTCTCGTCATAAAGACTCCTCCATTCACAGCCCTCAGAACATCTGAGGGGACTGAGCTTGTTGGCCGAGGTCCTCACAGCACTGGTGAGGACAGCACAACATGGGAATGTGAAGGAGGGAGTCGGTTTACTCAATAAAAGGGAACATCAAATGCAAGGGATTTTGTCAGTTGCGACCTTGGTCAGCAGGTTGCCTAACTTCTCTGAGTCTCAGTTTACACCTCTGTAAAATGAGGGGCTTGTTGTATAGGTGCTATTCATACAGTTTTAGGACATAGAATATCTTTTCCTCACCTCCATTTATATCCATAACTGCCCAGTGAGACACATTAATATTTTCATCATTTCATAGATAGGAAAAATGATAATCAAATTAAACACATTTGGTGATTTAATTAAGGTAGCACAGCTCGTAAGTGGTAGGGTGGAGAGTTCAATTCTGAGCTTCCACCTTCAGATACTCTCCCTTCTCTGTCACCTCAAAGTGCTTTGCTATTTGTAGTGGGAAGACAATGTAGATTACAAATCAAAATATTTTATCAAGTTCAAAATAACTTGGCTTAGTATTGTCATTAATTTGCTACTATAGTACTTGTCCTGATCTTCTTTACCTTGAGGGTAATGGTAATGAAAGAAGAGACTTTTTTTTTTTTTTTTGCGGTACACGCGGGCCTCTCACCGCTGTGGCCTCTCCCGTTGTGGAGCACAGGCTGCGGACGCGCAGGCTCAGCGGCCATGGCTCACGGGCCCAGCCGCTCCGCGGCATGTGGGATCTTCCCAGACCAGGGCACGAACCCGTGTCCCCTGCATCGGCAGGCGGACTCTCAACCACTGCGCCACCAGGGAAGCCCCGAGAGACTTATTTTTGTATGATTTTTTTTTTTTTAACATAACACGGGCAGTTGATAGTATCAAAACTCCTGAAGGGTGAGAATTTAGAATTTCTCTTGTTCTTTCATATCTATTTCACTTTTTAGGTTCACTGTCAAGTCAGTACAAACACATATCTGAAAACAAAACTTACTGGTCGTGACATTATCACATATGATTTGATAACAAAGCAAAGCCAGAGCTGATGTTTTCTATTAGCCTCTAGCTCTGCCACATAAGCTGCAGGTGTGGATGAATCTGGACATTTGAGCTGAACTGGCTACAGAATTGCATTCTTAGCAGTACCTGGGAACTTCAAAGGGAGTGTCAAGCCACCTGTCAGTAATCTAGAAATAAGGTAATAGTCATTTACTAAACATTTTAATGGAAATGATTACTGATAAATACAGTTAAAAACTCCATCAACAAGGAAGCAATTTAGTGAAATGTGGCTTTAGCAGAAAGATTTTTTGACACATAACATACTTCATAACAATGTATATCAATGTCAGAAAACCACACTGCTTCATAAGCCATCTTACAGCTTGCCTCTCAGTAATTTTAGCATATTCCCAGCAAAGATGTTACACACCTCCTGACAAAAATGTTTTCCAAATGTGCTCATTGCAGTTCTGAGTTTTGTGAAAATGATATGTACTATTGTGTATTATATATGTTTCCTTTTACTATCTGTTATTATTTTTATATTATTTGTGTTATACTTCATCATGAATACAGAAGACTGCACCAAACATACATTGTACAGCTCAATAATTAACACAATGATTTGCACAACTACCACCCAGGAAGGAGGCACAGAAGCCTCCTGTGGATCGCCTATAGATCATGACACTCCCTCCTTTCTTTTCAAAGGTAACCACTATCCTGACTTCTAATAGAATAGTTTAGTTTTGCCTGTTTTTGGAGTCACACATCATACCTTAGTTTATATCTGATTTCTTTTGTTCAATTGTTTGTGAGACTCATCTTTGCACTGAATATGGTTATATTTCATTTATTTTTATTTCTGTAATACTATTTCAATTTATGAACATACCACAATTTATTTATGTATTTTATGCTGATGAACATTGGGGATGTTTAGGTTTTGGGGCTATTACAAAAAAATGCTGTCGGCTGCTACCAACCTAGATGGAATAACAGGGATACATCATTTCATCTGAAATAACAACAAAACTGGACAACTGTTTTCAAGAGGTTGGTCATCAGACAGTGAAGGACAGTGATCCCCATGAGATGGAAATGCATGAAGTCGCCCTGTGGTTATCCCAGATTACTGTCTGGAGAGTTTCCAGTCCATGGTGCAGGAGGGGGATTCCAAGTAGACTCCTTGAGTTTGTAAGGGGGAGTGTAAGAGTGGAGACAGCAGCACAGAGAGAACTCTGGGAATCTTGAAGGTTCCCCTTGAGTGCTCAGGAGAAAACTAATCAGCACATACAAGCAAGGAAACTACCTGAGGTGGAGGGAAAGAACCATTTTAGAGGGAATAACACTTGGTACTCACACAAGATGGAAATAGTGCCCGATCCCCTTCAGACTAGAAAATCTGATCCCCTTCAGACAGGGCACTGGGATGGAGTACATTGCTCTGGTTCCACCTAACAAATCTTAAAAGCAAGACCAAGTACATAATTTGTGGGACCCAGTGCAAAATGGAAACGCCAGGCCCCTCGTTCACAATCATTAAGACTTTGAAACTGTCAAGAGTAGAGTACTAAACCAAGCTTAGAACCTCTCTAAGCACTGGTCCCTGTGTGACTGACCAGGTCACATGCCCAAGAAGCAGCCTTGCTTAAAAGCTAGATCAGAAAAGATCAAACTTTTTCTGTGTAACTTAACTTTGTCTCTCAAGCCTTTATAGATCTGTTGCTCTTGTCTGCTTTTGTATTTCTTTCATATTGTTTTGATTCTTCACAGGCATTATTATTTTTGATTGAATGCTGGATAATGTATGTGAAAAATTTTAGAAATAATTTACAACCTAGAATGATAATATCTACCTCAGAGTGGATATATATTTTTTTTCTGGCAATCTGGGACAATAGAAAACTAAAATTTCCTTCATCTATTTTCAGAGTTTGAGTTCCTCAATACTGGGCTTTAGTTACACCAAGGGCTGATCTACCTCTGGTTCAGTCTTACTCCTAGTCTGTAGTCCTTCATGGTTTCAACCTGAAACTTGCATTTTTAAGAGATCTTGACTCTGGCAGGCCCTAGAGTCCAACCTTTCACTTTTATTTTTTTCCCCTTGGTCTCATTAGTTCTGATCAGGTTCTTAGACTTTTTAGCTACCTCCCCCTGAATTGGCAGTTGCTTCAAGGGAAAACTTGGCCCCTTACAACTAACAAAGGACAATTCTAAAAATCACTGTAGTTGGATTTAAGCCATAGCTTCATTTTTAAGAGGAAAAGGTAAAATAAATTTCGTGGTTTCCATAGTGTTAGATGCTTTACAAATCTCATTTTAACATTTAAAAAAATCCTACCAGGTAGGGAATAATATCCCTATTT
This sequence comes from Stenella coeruleoalba, assembly GCF_951394435.1. Taxonomy (NCBI): domain Eukaryota; kingdom Metazoa; phylum Chordata; class Mammalia; order Artiodactyla; family Delphinidae; genus Stenella; species Stenella coeruleoalba. The sequence goes on from NC_137150.1 coordinate 87,521,504, forward strand.
TAGAAAGCTGAAATCTCAGGCTCAGATAAGTTAAATAAGGTAGCTAATACCACACAGCGTGTGATAGAGTCACCGTCTAACTTTGGTCTTGCTAACTTCAAAGCCTGTCTTCTTTAAATAAAACTACATTCTTTCATTTAACATAATGTGGATTGCAGATTTTACAAGTAATATTTATAGTGTTATGGAGACTGCAAGAACTAAATTTAAAAACTGCATTTAAAGGAGGAAAATAGCTAACAGTGTTAAATGTGGTCTTCCATGATGACACCCTATTTAAGGACTGATTTTAAAATTTATTCTAATCGGTTGAATGGATGATGGCGATTTCTGAGGTTGTATCAGGGAAGACTCAGTGGAAGAAAGTTTTACAAATGCTTTTTCAATGATACATTGCAAATACGGAGTATCTACTGGACAACTAAGCACATGTGTGTGTGCATGTGTATCTGGTGGAGATCAGAAAACAGGCAGGTGTCTTAGAATCATTCAGTCCATCTTTTAGCACTGATCCTCTGTATTGAGTGGATCTGTTGGTTGGAAATAGTGATAACCTGGCGATGCATTACACTGTGATGCTGTATTTGAATGGCTTTGAAGGCCTTACTAAATCCCTGAGACCTAAGTTTTTATCATAAACTCTGACATGAAATCCAATATGATCTTTTTATAAAAATGTGGCTGGACAATATTTATCATTTATAAATGTAAGCACATATAGCCAGGCTTGTTCCCCTCTTATTTTAAGGACAGCATTAGCGTATTAACACATCCAAAAGAAAAAGACACAAATCCAATTTTAAAAGGACTGAAAGTGTTTTGGTTTACAAATTCAGTTACACCACTCATCATATTGAAAACATCTCTGAAATTTTCCCTTAAGAATCTCCTTCCAAATTTCCTCCACAGAAGAGCTACCTAAAGCTCTGTCTTTCTTATCTTTCCCTCCCAGTACCCCCTCAGGTGGCTCAGGCTCAGTCTTTGGTATGTAAAGCTGAGGTCACCGCTGGATGACCTGCAGTCTGAATATAGCCCATGGGTATTTGGAGTTTGGCCTTTACAGAGTGTTAAAAAATTTGAGTTAGTTGCCAACCTTTGAAAGTCAGAATAGTTCATGTTAAAATCCAGATATCTCTGCTTCCCTTGGCAAACCAGATCTGGTGACCCTGTGCTTTCTTCCCTTACGGTACCTTTTACTCTATGCTTCACGGCAGTTAGCAGCTTCCACTTGGCCACTTCTTGGACATTCAAATTGGCAACCTTTGTAGTAAAGTGGGCCAGGCTGGACTTTGCTTCTCTTACTTGCATTCACCTTATACAGCTAAATATAAATGATACATTCATGGGCCTATATTCCTTAAAATGCTGCGAGAAGGGTGTCTGAATGGGTGAACATAAGTACTTATAATTTAAATGTTCCCTCCCATCACATAAAAATGAAGTGCAAGTGTCTGCGCCTTAAAAATCTCCGTGGTAGTGGAGCTGTTAGGTGTCACTCTCAGTCTGGGCGGGCACACCTATTAGCATTCCCTGACCTATTTAGGGCGAGTATCCTTGAAAGGGAGAGGGCCAAGGTTGACATTTGGCTGTTTTCTATCTAAATCTGTCAAACATCCACCCTTATTATGTGAAATTCTGCCTCACTGGTACTGAACTGTTTCATGCTCTAATGCATGGGTAGCATTGAGACCTCAATTTTTCTGCAGGATCTCTATAAAAGAGAATTTTCATATTTTTTTCACCACATATAATACACTGATTTGCTCTGAAGTTCAGCATGTAATTTTTTTCTCCACAGGCAAGCTTCTGAGGCATTTTGCCAAAGTAAGTGTTTGAATGGTGACGTTTTCTTAAGCAACAGAGAAGTTAAACTGAAACTCGGCTATTGATGGTGAAGGTAGAAAAAAAGCAAAGAGCTATAGGCACTCTCCTGGGCCCTCGATAAGAGAAGTAGGGAATATGTATAGGTTAGCAAAGAGGGAATAAAAAGATCTGGAGATGGTCAGATAGTGGAATATAAAATATGCATGCATATAATTTCTAGCATTTGGGACTGAGAAATAAACAGCAAAAATAAAGAATTTTTAAGATCTGGAATCTTGTGGACATTTATTTATCAAGCTGCTAGAAGTTAATGGCTTCTAGATGCAGACTCTGTTTTATTTTACAGAGTTTGATCTCCTAGGCGACTGTCTTATTACACTCATAATTTCCCACATTGCCTAATTTTAAGGTCTTTACAAATTGTAAAAAAAAAAAAAAAGTTGCTTCAGGATAGGTGTTTAGATTTTGCAATTTAAATTTATGTCAGACTTCCTATGATCTAACCATGCTGCTCCCCAGCCATTGTGATCTTGCTGTATGATCTAAGGCAAGCCTTTTGCTTTTAGATTTTAAAAAGTTGTGGTAAAATATGATACACAACATAGAATTTACCATCTTAGACATTTTAAAGTGTACAGTTCAGTAGCGTTAAGTGCATTTACAGTGTTGTGCAACCAATCCCTAGAACTTTTCTTTTAGGACTTTTAACTTTCATCAGAGATGTAACATCTTTAAAATGAGTCATTTTAAATATTAATTAGCCTTTCAATGCAATAATACTAATGTCCTTCATAAAAGGGTTCATGAATTCTTTGATATCTGCCTCAGGATGTAATGTGCTTTTTGGAATATGCAGTGTTTTGTCGCAAGGTAATTATAAACATAATATTAGCGAAATACTCTTTCAGCATGATTGATTGCAAATACACGAAGTGATAAAAGAGCAAATATGACTAGGTACCTTAAAACCAATGTTTTATATGTATCTTTCCATTGGCATCTCTCCAATCTACTCCAAGACAAAGTCATGCTTCCCTCTGCATGTGTGACTCCTACAGAATTTTGAGGAAGCTTAGACATGCTTTTTTTTTTCTTTCTTTTGTCCCCTTCTGCTTCCTTTCCCAGATTCCTATCTTAGTTCAATTTCTTCCCTTTTCCTGATTCTTTTTTATCTATTTCATTTCAATATTTTATAGTGATTTATTTTGCTTTCCTTTTTCCTGATTTTCATATTCAAGATGGTATTTCTTTCTTTTCACTCCTTTCTCTTCCCTTTCCTTTTCTTCCTTCTCATTAATTCTTTCACTCATTTATTTATATTATTATTTATTTTTACTTATTTTGTGTGTGTGTAAAAATGAACTACCATGTGTGTTGTTCCATTAATTTTCATAAAACATAAGATATAACCTTGAGGATAGGAAAGGAACTGGGTATGACCTAAGTGGTCCCCACTTGCATGGTCTCCACCCACGAAGGAGCAGGGTCCAGCGTCCCCCCTACTTCTTCCCCTTCCGCCCCTCCTCAGGTGTGCAGTGGTCTGCCCAGCACCAGCTCCAATTTTCCTCCAAACTCCTGTGACTGTTTTCTGCTCTCGGCCCTGTACAGTTCTAAGAATGCACCAGGTTCTGCAGAGCACCATTAATGCAAGACTGTTGGGTGTCACAGGCTTTTAGAAAAGGTTGACGATATGGCAGTGATTACAGTAAAGCCAGAAAATAACTTCACCTAAGTGTTAGACATAAATTTTCCTGGAAATGTATCAGCCTTTCTCCATGACTGGGACCTTTTTTCTCATAAACAGTGTTTCTTCTAAAGCCCTGGGCTCCCCTGTTGATATTCAGGTTTTATTACATATGGTTCTACTTCGAGATATTTGAAAATCCTAAATTTCTCTAAGCCAATCTAAACCCAAGGACTGTATTGTCAACATAATGATACCTCTCTACATCAACGGGGAAACTTTATGTTCATAATTTTCAGAGTAAAATTAAAACTTTGTAATAGTTTAACTAAGCATCACAGGACAGAGAAGTTTTATTTCATCAATGTATTTTGAACAAATCAATGAAGTTATCTGCTCTCAAAGAATGAAGCCATTAGTTTCAGTCATCAGAAAAAAGCTAGTTTTTTTTGTTTGTTTTTTAATTCCACCAAGTGACAATATATCCAACTAGCTCAAAATATAACTCTGGTTCTGTTTTTAGTATTCCAATATAGCTCAACTTCACTTAAAAAAATTTATGGTAACAAAGGCATTAAACATCATTTAAAAACCAAAAAATGTACCATAACCCTGTCATATTAACAAAGCATTTAAAAACTTTTCTTTGTTCCATATTCATAGGTAATTTGATGTAGTTGCCCTGAGTGAGTTCTACTTTTAAAGTTATTTCATTGTAAACTTTCATACAGAGGATGTAGCTAATATAATCAATAATTTAATAGGTATATAATATTCTATTGAAAAGCTTCCATAATCATTTAGCCATTCCTTAGTTAAACATACCAGTTGTTTCCAGTATTTTGCTATTTTAAATAATGCTAAGGTAAATAGCTTATCCCATCATTGAATAAATACTTATTGAGTGCCTACTATGTCCCATGTACCATTCTAGGCAATAAAATATATGAGTCAAGAGATGAAAATTCCTCCCCTCATGGACCTTATATCCACTGGGAAAGAACACAGGAAATAAATTAAATGAGCAAATTATGTGGTATACCTGAAGTTGATAAGTGCATTGGAGAAAAATAAAGAGGGAAGGGGCTGGAGAATGTAGAGGGTAGAAGATGTCATTTAATAGGATGGTCTGAGAGACCTGTTGAGAAGGTGACACTTGAGCAGACTTAAAGAAGTGAGGAATAAGTCACAGAATATCTGGCTTGGGGCAGGAACATGTCCAGCATGATTCTGGTCCTAGGAAGAGCAAGGAGTTCATGTGACTGGAGCAGTGGAAGAGGAGGTCAGATAAGTAATGCAGTCCAGATCTTATATAGTCTTGAGGAATTCTGTAAGGGCTCTGACTGTCTTTCACTCTAGGTGAGAAAGGGAGCTATTGAAGAGTTTTAAGCAGAGAAATGATATGCATTGACTTGTTAACAGAATTACTCTTGCAACTGTGTTGACTCTTATGGGGTAATAGTAAAGGCAGGGAGATCTGTTAGGAGGTGCCTTGGACCATGGTGGTAGCTGGGATGTTTTTGGAGAGTAGTCAGATTCCATATATATTTTCAAGGTAGAGCTGGCAGGATGTTTACAATGCCACCATCAATATAAAGGTGTGCTTCCTAGTATTTGAAACACACACACACACACACACACACACACACACACACACACATATAAACAATTTTCGAATATTATAAAATCATTCTAAAGTTTACTTTTAATTTCATGAACTAACAAGTGTGAACATTGCCCTGCATATTTATTGATATTGCCTGTATTGATAGTCTCTTTCATCTTACTTTGCTCACTTAGTTATTTGAAGTTTTATAGGCATTCTAATAACTATCAGAAAATCTTTACATATTTAAATTAATAAAACATATTTTACTTATAGTATTTACAAATATTATACATCATATATTATCTGTCCACCCCAGCTTTTGTTTTTCTTTTTCAAAATACACTATAAAATAACTGTGTGATATAAAACTGATCAGTTAATCAGAACTGCACAAAATACTATTTCAATTTTGGTACCCACTGAGCAAAATATTAACATCTTAAATATTATGATCTTTCATTCTAAAATGATATTCCTGGGGGGGGAGAGTCAGTGGTCCAAAGAACCCAGCACCAGCTGTGACAGCTGATATTCTTTGGCTCCTTGTGTCGTTATGTCTGAGCCTGGTGCTGTGGAAGGCCTGATGCCTGTGTTGAGCAGCTTGCCATCTGCAATAACCACTCTGAGTAATCTTCAGATGCATCCTGCTGCTGAATTCTTTGTCTTTGACATCATTCAGTATTTCAAGTGATCTTAAAGATATTATTCATATAGGGTATTCATAGATGCCAAATTCCTTTCAGGGACCACGTGCTTAGTTGGTGTATTAGTGGGCTGGGGCTGTCATAACCAAGTATCCCAAACCTGGTGGCTTAAAACAACAGAAATTCTCTCACAATTCTGAAAGCTAGAAATCCAAAATCAAGGTACCACAGGGCCATGTTCTTCCTGAAGGCTTTATGGTTGAGTCTGTTCCATGCTTTTTTCTTGGCTTCTGAGTTGCTAGCAATCCTTGGCATTCCTTGGCTGGTAGACACATCATTCTAATCTCTGCCTCGGTTGTGTTAACCAAAACTTCAGAAACAGAGACCTAATTGAAATAAAGAGGTGTTTATTTGGAGTTTGTTAGGACTGCAGCCGGGAGACACAGATTCAAGAATCACTTAAATTGTGTTCTGCTGGACTACAAAATGGGGGAAGCTTATAAAGGCAAAAGAAAAGCAAGATTATATAAATTGTTTGTCAAGAATTAGTGTTGGAGCTTAAAGGTGCCTGTTTAGCAAGGATGGGCGGGGGTTTGAAATGATTACAGAGTTGTGAAGAGTGGGTGGTGGGACTTTGAAATGACAGAGTTGCAGCTAGCAGCTTCTATTAGATGCTGTTTTGAAAATGGCTAGTAGTGTCCTTGAGTTTAATACAGTTCAGAGAAAATTCAAGTTCTCACTGATGCATAAGTGTGTCTGAAATTACATCCATGATGGCTACCAGGCTCCATTTCGGATGCCTGAACCGCAGTTACTCCATTTTGATTTTTAAATGATCTTAAATATGCTATCACTTGTCATGTGACATTCTCTCTGTGTGCTTCCACATCATCTTCCTTCTCTGTGTCCCTTTTCTTCTTATAGTAGGATTAGTATATTGGATTAGAATTTAATCTAGTAGGACCTCATTTTAACCTGATTACATCTGCATAGACCCTATTTATATATAAGGTCATATTCACAAGCTCCAAGGGTTATGACTTCAACCTATATTTTTGGGTAACACAATACAACCCATGAGAATTGGTTTGATAAAAAGAAGTGGTTTCCAAAAGAATCAGGCTAAAAAGTATATTCAGAATTAATATTGGGCATAGAATCTAATAAGAACTTGATGAGATTAATGAAATCAGAAGGAGAAGACACAAATTCTCAGCCTCACTGTTCACCCACCTTTCAAGCCTCAGCTTAGTTCTACCTTTTAACTGAAGGCTATTGAACTACTCTGAGGATCTCTCATGTGACAATATTATTTACATTATATATCTTAATTTATAATAAAGTATTCTTTTGTACTGTACCCTAATTGATTCAAGTGTTTTGATTCTGTTTTCTCCAACAAAATTGCAATCTTTTGAGGGCAGGCATCTTGGTATTATATCTTTCTGGGATCCTCTTGAAATTTCTATGAGAATGTTAGAAACATACAAGTTCCCCCTAAGCATTTACTGGTTTAAAGTGAAATATGTAGGGGTTTGGTTAGATGGGCAGTAAGTTTGGCAGTGAGTTATTTTCCCAATCAACCATTTAGTACTCATCTTTCAAGTCACAACTAAGGTGTCCCTTCTTTAAGAAGCTATTTCTCCACTAATCAAAACTGCATTAAGTGCCCCTCTTATAGCTCCCATACCACTCTGAGATATGCTTACCATGCCACATTTTAATTTTCTGGTGACCTGTCCCTTTCCCCTACTGGGTTGTGAGCTCGACCAGGGCAGAGACGGTGCCTTGTCACTATTGTATTCCCAGTGTCCAGAATAGTGGCTAGTCTATGGTTGGCACCTAATAACTAATTGTGAAATTAACTCAATGAATGACTAAACACTAGGCTGAGTCATTTCCTCTCCCCTGGCTTTATTTTCCTTATGTGTTAAATAAGGGGAGAGAAATGGTGGTGCTTAACAGAGCCTGCCTGCAATTCCAACTGAGGTTAGGTAAACATGGACGTGGTTAGACAGCTGTACCAATAAGTGTGACCTTCCTTTCTGTAGGGCTTAGAGAACTGTGATTAGGCCATTGGTCTCTACTGTGGCTCTGGCCAGGTTTGCAGAGAGCTCTATCCTGGAGTTCAGTTTTACACAGACTCTGAGGGGGAATCCAGCTGACATTGTTAAAGTTCAAGTGCATAAAATGCCAGGCATGACAAGACAAAAAAATACACTGCTGGTGACAAATAAATAGGAGCCAAGAGACTCAATAGTCAACTTCCATCCATTTATTTCCATCTGTTCATATCCACTTAACTACCCTTGAGTTTATTTAGAGACGATTATCCATGGCAACAAACTACAGCAGTCCCTTTCATGAGTTCGTAAGTTTTTCATTTAAAAAACTCAATGAAAATTCAAAACCAAGAGACACCACAGTGTAACTCCCAAACTAGTTACTGTTAATTATAAAATAAAATTATAGAGAATGGACTTGAGGACATGGGGAGGGGGAAGGGTAAGCTGGGATGAAGTGAGAGAGTGGCATGGACATATATACACTGCCAAATGTAAAATCAATATCTAGTGGGAAGCAGCGGCACAGCACAGGGAGATCAGCTCGGTGCTTTGTGACCGCCTAGAGGGGTGGGATAGGGAGGGTGGGAGTGAGACGCAAGAGGGAGGAGATATGGGGATATAGGTATATGTATGGCTGATTCACTTTGTTATAAAGCAGAAACTAACACACCATTGTAGAGCAATTATACTTCAATAAAGATGTTAAAAAAATAATAAGTAAATAAATTTAAAAATTTAAAAATAAAATAAATAATTAAATTAAATTAAATTAAATCTGCCAAAGTGAAATGCACTCCACTCCTTTATAAAGACCTTAGGAGGAAGAAGTGTACATTTCTTCAGAAAGAGACTCTCATGTAGAAGAAGATTATGGATGAAGCCAATAAATCATACTTGGCTACTGCTTCGAAAATCCTGAATTTCTTCACCTTATCTGAGCAAAACCAGTATTCATTACTGTCAATTATATGAACAAATCAAAATATTGGGCTTTCCTCTCATTGTTGCATTAGAAACAATTCTTAGTGGACCTTTTAATGTGAATTTTCTTTTCTTCCATCTACGGCATTTGACAAACTAATTAGCTGAGCAAGAATGTGATGCACCAATAATTAAGTTTAATGTTATCTTTTGGCAAATAATCCAGTTTGAAGGTTTTACAGATTTGAAATTTTCCATCTTTCTGGGCATTTCAATTGGGGTATTTACTATTATCTCATACTCAATTAATAATCCTTCCAGCTTGTTCTACTTCAACTATTGCTGTAAATGATATTGCTGTTTCTCTAAGCATCCTGACTGGAAACTTTGAAGTCTTTGTTGTAGCCTTCTTTTCTTTTAGAACATTAATATATGTCAGCATTATTTATGTTATTAGAAAGATATCATTTTTTTAAAAATTGCTCTTTACTAGGTTTCAAGTGCCTATTCCATTCTTTTCACTACATGGTGACCACTGTCATTGGAAATCATGGAGCACACTAGAGCTCTTTCATCTAAATGATTACCCCAAACTGGTCCTAATGGTGTGAAATGTTCAATGGGAGAGGAGCTTATATCTCACAATTAAAGAGAAAAGAAAGCCTTATAAAGCAAATTGGACTGTGATTGTGTACGTATTAGTGTGAATAGTTTCAAATCAATGTATCAGTGACTGCTTTCAGCTTTAAATAAGAGAGGGTTAGCACACAGAAGGGCTATATGCATCAGGAGTAGGGACAGGCCAGGTTACCAAAGAGAGAAGAGGGTAGTAGAGCAGCAGTTCTATGAGCACTAATGACAGATTGCAACAACTTTTCAATTGTTTCTTAGTCGTTCCTTCCAATCTTCAACTATGGATAGGAAAACCAAAGCTGGGGCCCTGCTATTTTGTGTTAGGGAATATCTCCCCAATTCTACCGTAAGATCACCTCTCTTTTACCTGTTGGTAACATCAGGCTTTGAGCTGGAATTTGAGAAAGGGGTTCTTCCACAAAAGAAAAAATGTTGAGACACCACAACTCTAGAATGTTATAGGTATTTGTAGAAGAAGCACTGAAATGGTGGTTGGGGGACCCAGGTTTCTTCTAGCTCTGCCTCCTCCTACAGTGCCTCCTTTGTTTAACCTCCTGAACCTCCCCTTCTTTATGTCAGTTGGACCAGGATCTACGCATCTCATTAATTAGAGTCCTTCCAGCTCTTGACACCTAGATGGGGAAATGTATTTTGCAGCATAATTTGATTTTTATCACTCCTCCTTTCTGTTGTCATCTCTTAAGTAATTTTAATTTGGGGGCACCTGTAATAGTAGGGGATGATTGAGCCTTGGGAGCTGTGGTTAATTACAGGTAAGTGGCATTTTGAGGTGTGGCTGTGAAGTGGTTCAAGCATATTTTAGTTCTAATTGCTTTACACCCGGTTATCATTAGGAGAACTTATTCCAGAACTTCTCTCTCCTACAGCTTATAGAAGTGACGATAGACATTATTAAAATTATGTGGGATCAAGATATCACTGTCAGACAGTTGTCATAGCAACCCATGTAATTTTTTACCTTCAGACCCATCTGGAAGTCCTGATGCTGGGACAATTGACCCTGCATCTCTAAAGTGGAGGAGGTTATGATCTCCAGGGATGGGACCCAGGAGAGCTAAAGAGAGGGTGCCTGGTACCTGTTTTTATAGTGGTTCATCAAACTCACCAAGCAGATGCCCGTCTCTATGTTTACAGAACCTTGTCAGCACCCAGGGATATCTGGCTATACTAATGAGGATTCTTTTTGTTTTATTCTAAGAGTTTTACAGTGTGAAGTTTCTTGGTAATGACCTGCATAAATCTTAGTGAATTTTTTTTCCAAGAGCTACATTTATGACAGAAAATAAAATAAATCTGCCAGTCCAGAGATGCAGATTTAACTCTTTTTTGCTGATTTCCTTTGTTATTTACAAGGATATCCAGGGAGCCTATAATGAGGAGACTTTCTAGAATGTGAGTTGTAAGGGAATTTTACACCTGACTGGGATATAGAACACATAAAAAAAGAACTAAAATGAAGTATGGGCTTTGACTCCAAATGATTATGTTAGAACGTGTTTGTGACCCACAAATGCTTTGAGTTTGGGGTGAGAAATGGCAGGATAGAATCTAGTTCATTGATTGACTCCTAATCCCCTCATGGCACAGTAGTTACAAGGGAGATACACAAATCCAACGGGTATTTTAACTCCATTCATTCAAATATTTAATCAGTGCCTTCTGTGCACCAGGCAATATTTTAGGCTCTGAGGACATAGTGTGAATGACATGTGGACAGTGTCTCTGCATTCATGGATATTATTTTATTGTAGGCAAGAGAGTAAACAAATAAGTATTCCATTACTACATAATGTAATATCAGGTACTAACAATTCTCTGAAGAAAAAAATAAATTTGAGTAAGGTGATAGAGCAAGAAGGTTGAGGGTTAACATTATGCAATGTGGTATTGGGAGTCCTGACTGATGAGGTGGCATTTCAGCAGATAACTGAAAAGTGGGGAAAGCAATAAAATTGATATTTGAAAAAAAACTCTACATTTTTCATTAATCTTATTTCAAAACTGTGATTTGACCATTCTGTTTCCTATACCTAAAACATCCTCTCCCTTGTCAAATTTTGGCATTTAAGACCCAGTTCACGATACACCTTGGTTCTTGGTACAATCTAGTACAATCTCGGGTAAAATTTCCCTTTTTGAGTCTAAAGATCCCCTTGACTTTCACCATGAAACTAATAACTTTTTCTCTTTCTTGGGAAAAACAGAATTAATACTTGTGACAATGAAGTGGATTGCATGAGGCTTTGTAGGCCTTTCCTTAAAAATAAAATACTATAATGAGTAATTCTATCAACATTTTTTGTGAGAGCTTTCTTTCACAGAAATTATTCTTCATAGATTTGTTAATGCTTTTACTAAAGACTAAAACAAGTCTATCTATTGCAACTGCCTCAAATGGTGTTCCAGAGTTATGAGTGAATTTTTTCCACTTCCCATCATTCCTCTACAAGTGAAGGTAGTCATCTCAGACCCACGTTTGGGTGTGGCAGGTAGAATATCCTGTCTGTTCCCAACAATAAATAAATGGATGTCCTGAATGCTTTGAACTTTTTTAAAAGTGGATTTTTAAAAGACTGTGGTACAAAATACCACATAATATAAAATTTACCATCTTAACCATTTCTAAGTGTATAGTTCAGTAGTATTAAATATATTCACATTGTTGTGCAACCAATCTCCAGAACTTCTTCATCTTACAAAACGGAAACAGTTTCACTGATGTAGGATGTTGAACACATTTCACATTTAAAATGTTCAATTTTATAAATTTAGATGTATGAATGCACTCATGAAACCACCGCTACCATCAAGATAGTGGACCTATCCATCACCTGCAAAAGTTCCCTCATGCCCCTTTGTAGTCTCCCCTTCTAGTCTTCCCATTCCCTTGTCTTCAGGCAACAACTGATCTGCTGTCTGCTTGCATTTTTTAGAACTGTTTCTGTCACTCAGTATAATTAACTTGAGATGCATCTATGTTATTGTATGTATAAACAGTTCATTCTTTTCATCATTGATTAGTATTCCATAGTACCAATATACAACAGTTTGTTTATCCATTTACCTGTGATAGATTTTTGGGTTGTTTCTAGTTTTTATACGTTATAAATACATGAGTATTACAACTACAATTACAAATACATGACAAATACATGACAAATACATTTGTGTTTAAGTCTTTGTGTGGGTATTCTTTTATTTCTCTTGGGTTAACATGTACCTAAGAATGGAATGGCAAGATAATATGCTAAATGTATGTCTAACTTTTTTTTTTTTTGCAGTATGCGGGCCTCTCACTGCTGTGGCCTCTCCCGTTGTGGAGCACAGGCTCCAGACACGCAGGCTCAACGGCCATGGCTCACGGGCCCAGCCGCTCCATGGCATGCGGGATCCTCCCGGACCGGGGCACAAACCCGCGTCTCCTGCATCGGCAGGCGGACTCCCAACCACTGCGCCACCAGGGAAGCCCATGTCTAACTTTCAAAGAAACTGTCAAAGTAAGTGCTTGAACCATTTTACATTCCTACCAGTTATATATAATAGTTCCAATTCCTTCACATTCTTCCCAGTACTTGGTATGTCAGTCTTTTAGCCATTCTAGCAGGTGAACAGTTGTATCTCACTGTGGTTTTAATTTGCCTTTCCTTAATGACTAATTAAGGTGAGAAAAAGAAAAGATGATCATCTTTTTATGTGCTTATTTGCCATTTTGGTGAAGTAACTGTTGAAATCTTTGGTCCATTTTTTAACTGAGTTGTTTGTTTTATTATTATTGAATTTGGAGCTTTAAAAATTATATTCTGGATACAAGTCCTTTAGCAAATATATCATTTCCAAATATTTTCTCCCAGTCTGTGGCTTATGTTTTTGTTTTGTTAATTGTGCCAGAAAACAGAAGGTTTTTATTTTGTTAAGGTCTAATTTATGTTTTCTTTTCTTGTATGGATGATATTTTTGATATTACTTCTAAGAAATCAACCTAATCCAAATTTATAAAGATTTTCTTCTAGAATTTTATAGTTTTAAGATCCATTTTCAGTTTTTTTAAATGTATAGGTATAAAGTTTTTCTGCTGTATTTTATTTTGTTTTGCTTATTTGCTTTTATTTTGACATAACCATATCCAGTTGTTGAAGTACCATTTAGTGAGGGGCTATTTTTTTCTCCACTAAATTGATCTTTCCCTTGTCAAAAGTCAGTTTTCTATACACGTGTATGTTTATTTCTGAACTCTGTTTTGTTGCATTGATCTATTTGCCTATTTTTATGCCAATTCAACCCCTCTTGATTACTATAACTTAAAGAACTCTTAAAGTCCTTTCAAAGCTGTTTTAACTATTCTCTGCCATTTGCATTTCCATATGAATTTTAAAATTAGCTTTTTAATATCTTCAAAAATACTGTTGAGATTTTGTATAGTATTGTGTAAAATATATAAACCAATTTGTGGAGAATTGGTATTTAAAAATACTGAGATTTATGACACATGAGCTTTGTATATGTCACTTTCTGTGCTTTTAGAGATCTTTAATTTCTCTCAGCAATATATTGTAGTTTTCAGTGTACAGGTCTTGAACACATTTTGTTAGATTTACCCTTAAGTATTTCATAGTTTTTTGATGATATTGTAAATGACATTTTTAAATTGAAATTTCCAATTTTTTGCTAATACTATACATAGAAAAACAATTGATTTTTATATGACAATCTTCTATTTTGCAAACTCACTTATTAGTTGTAGTAGTGTTTTTCTATGTTCCATAGAATTTTCTACATAGATAATTTTATTTATTTATTAGCTATATGTTTTTTGTAGATGCACTATATCAAGGTACGGAGGCTTCTTTCCATTCCCTTTGTGCTAAGAATTTTTATCAGGAGTATATGTTGGATTTTGTCAAATGCTTTCTTCTGCATTTCTTAAGAATATCACATGGTTTTTCTTTTGTTAGTTTGAAAATATGGTGAATTATATTGACTGATTTTTAAATATTTTGCATTCTTGGTATAAACCCCAATTGGACATGATTTGTATATCATAGGATTTGATTTCTTAATTTAAAAAACAAAAATTTAAGTATCTGTATTATACTCATGAAGAATATTGGTCTGTAGTTTTCTTTCTCCTAACATCTTTGTCTGGTTTTGGTTTCAGGGTAATGCTGTTTTTCATTGGAGGATTTCTCTTATTTTCTTCCTAACTATTTGATAGCATTCATTAATAAAGTCATCTGGGCCTAGAATTTACTTTATGGACACTTTTTTTGCTGTAAAATAAATCTATTTAATAGAAGGCTATTTGGTTTATTTTTTTAATTTTTTAACATCTTTATTAGAATATAATTGCTTTACAATGGTATGTTAGTTTCTGCTTTATAACAAAGTAAATCAGTTATACATATACATATATCCCCATATCTCTTCCCTCTTGCATCTCCCTCCATCCCACCTTCTCTATCCCACCCCTCTAGGTGGTCAGAAAGCACTGAGCTGATCTCCCTGTGCTTTGAGGCTGCTTCCCACTAGCTATCTACCTTACGTTTGGTAGTGTATATATGTCCATGCCACTCTCTCACTTTGTCCCAGCTTACCCTTCCCCCTCCCCATATCCTCAAGTCCATCCTCTAGAAGGTCTGCGTCTTTATTCCTGTCTTGCCCTTAGGTTCTTCATGACCATTTTAGTTTTGTTTTTTAGATTCCATATATATGTGTTAGCATACGGTATTTGTTTTTCTCTTTCTGACTTACTTCACTCTGTATGACATCCACCTCACTACAAATAACTCAATTTCGTTTCATTTTATGGCTGAGTAATATTCCATTGTATATATGTGCCAAATGTTCTTTGTCCCTTCATCTGTTGATGGACACTTAGGTTGCTTCCATGACCTGGCTATTGTAAATAGAGCTGCAGTGAACATTGTGGTACATGACTCTTTTTGAATTATGGTTTTCTCAGGGTATATGCCCAGTAGTGGGATTGCTGGGTCATATGGTAGTTCTATTTGTAGTTTTTTAAGGAACCTCCTTACTGTTCTCCATAGTGGCTATACCAATTTACATTCCCACCAACAGTGCAAGAGCGTTCCCTTTTCTACACACCCTCTCCAGCATTTATTTTTGTAGATTTTTTGATGATGACCATTCTGACTGGTGTGAGATGATATCTCATTATAGTTTTGTTTTGCATTTCTCTAATGATTAATGATGTTGAGCGTTCTTTCATGAGTTTGTTGGCAATCTGTATATCTTCTTTGGAGAAATGTCTATTTAGGTCTTCTGCCCATTTTTGGATTGGGTTGTTTGTTTTTTTTGTTATTGAGCTACATGAACTGCTTGTAAATTTTGGAGATTAATCCTTTGCCAGTTGCTTCATTTGCAAATATTTTCTCCCATTCTGAGGGCTGTCTTTTCATCTTGTTTATGGTTTCCTTTGCTGTGCAAAAGCTTTGAAGTTTCATTAGGTCCCATTTGTTTATTTTTGTTTTTATTTCCATTTCTGTGGCAGGTGGGTCAAAAAGGATCTTGCTGTGATTTATGTCATAGAGTATTCTGCCTATGTTTTCCTCTAAGAGTTTGATAGTGTCTGGCCTTATATTTAGGTCTTTAATCCATTTGGAGTTTATTTTTGTGTATGGTGTTAGGGAGTGTTCTAATTTCATTCTTTTACATGTAGCTGTCCAGTTTTCCCAGCACCACTTATTGAAGAGGCTGTCTTTCCTCCACTGTATATTCTTGCCTCCTTTATCAAAGACAAGGTGACCATATGTGCGTGGGTTTATCTCTGGGCTTTCTATCCTGTTCCATTGATCTGTATTTCTGTTTTTGTGCCAGTACCATACTGTCTTGATTACTGTAGCTTTGTAGTATAGTCTGAAGTCAGGGAGCCTGATTCCTCCAGCTCCATTTTTCTTTCTCAAGATTGCTGTGGCTATTCGGGGTCTTTTGTGTTTCCATACAAACTGAAATTTTTTGTCTTACTTCTGGGACAAATGCCAGTGGTAGTTTGATAGGGATTTCATTGAATCTGTAGATTGCTTGGGGTAGTAGAGTCATTTTCACAATGTTGATTCTTCCAATCCAAGAACATGGTAAATCTCTCCATCTATTTGTATCCTCTTTAATTTCTTTCATCAGTGTCTTATAGTTATCTGCATACAGGTCATTTGTCTCCTTAGGTAGGTTTATTCCTAGATATTTTATTCTTTTTGTTGCAGTGGTAAATGGGAGTGTTTTATTGATTTCATTTTCAGATTTTTCATCATTAGTGTATAGGAATGCAAGAGATTTCTGTGCATTAATTTTGTATCCTGCTACTTTACCAAATTCATTGATTAGCTCTAGTAGTTTTGTGGTAGCATCTTTAGGATTCTCTATGTATAGTGTCATGTCATTTGCAAACAGTGACAACTTCTTTTCCGATTTGGATTCCTTTTATTTCTTTTTCTTTTCAGATTGCTGTGGCTAAGACTTCCAAAACTATGTTGAATAATAGTGGTGAGAGTGGACAACCTTGTCTTGTTCCTGATCTTAGTGGAAATGGTTTCAGTTTTTCACCATTGAAGATGATGTTGGCTGTGGGCTTGTCATATATGGCCTGTATTATGTTGAGGTAAGTTCCCTCTATGCCTACTTTCTGGAGGGTTTTTATCATAAATCGGTGTTGAATTTTGTCAAAAGCTTTTTGTGCATCTTTTGAGATGATCATATGGTTTTTATTCGTCAACTTGTTAATATGGTGTGTCACATTGATTTGCATATATTGAAGAATCCTTGCATCCCTGGGATGAATCCCACTTGATCATGGTATGATCCTTTTAATATATTGTTGGATTCGGATTGCCAGTATTTTGTTGAGGATTTTTGCATCTATGTTCATCAGTGTCAGTGGTCTCTAATTTTCTTTTTTTGTAATATGTTTGTCTGGTTTTGGTATCAGAGTGATCGTGGCCCCATAGAATGAGTTTGGGAGTGTTCCTCCCTGTGCTATATTTTGGAAGAGTTTGAGAAGCATAGGTGTTAACTCTTCTCTAAATGTTTGATAGAATTCACCTGTGAAGCCGTCTGGTCCTGGGCTTTTGTTTGTTGGAAGTTTTTTAATCACAGTTTCAATTTCAGTGCTTGTGATTGGTCTGTTCATATTTTCTATTTCTTCCTGGTTCAGTCTCGGAAGGTTGTGCATTTCTACGAATTTGTCCATTTCTTCCAGGTTGTTCATTTTATTGGCATTATAGTTGCTTGTAGTAATCTCTTATTTGGTTTATTTTTGGATTTGTGTATTTCAAAGAATTTTTCTATTTATAAGTTGCCAAATTTATGAGCATAAACTTGTTTATGTTATTTTCTGACTTTGTTTTTAATATATATAGAATCTAGCGATGTCACTTCTCTCGTTCCTGATATTGGACATATATATCTTTTTTTCTTTTCAATTAGTCTGACTGAGGATTTATCAATTTTATTGATCTTCTTAAAGAACTAGTTTTTTCATTTTATTGGTATTCTTTATTGTTTTTCTGCTTTCTATTTCATTGATTTATTTTCTGGTGTTTCTTCTGCTTTTTAAAAATTTTTAATTTTCTTTTCTAATTTTTAAAGTAGAAGCTAAGAACTGGCTTGAGATCTTTCTTCTTTTCTAATATAGTCATTTAGTGCTATATTATCCCTCTAAACAATGCTTTAACTAAATTCCACAAATTTTAATTTATTTTCATTCTCATTTAACCCAAAACACTTTCTAGTGTCTCTTTTGATTTCTTCCTTAACTCATGGCTTATGTAGTAGTGTGCTATTTGGTTTCCAAATATTTGAGAATTTCCCCCAAGTGTTCATTTTTGTTTAGCTTCAAACCTAGTATTTTGTAGGACTAGTTACTAGAAGTCATCATGGACTCATCTCTAGTGTTCTGGAGCTTATATCTCACTGTTCATATTTTAAATTAAAAAAAATAGAAGAATTAGTTGACTTCTGCTTCTGGTCATTTTGGCTGAAAATTTTCTTTCCCACCAAGAAAAATTATTAAAGCTGAAATAAATATTATAAGACACAGGAAAATACTAAGTTCTTGAAGATCCATGAAGGAAGTCAGGTTCCAAGGAAGAAAGAACTTGAGGATCCAAGATCCCAGAGAGAGTTCATAGCATCCATGTTTAGTGCTACAGCAGTTATCTCAGTGCACTCACTTCTACATGTTGAAAATCTGTTGGACTTTCTTCCTGAGAGTTTTTGTCTTCCTGGTGAAGTGTATTTGTCTTATGTATGAGAAGACTGCAAGCTTTGAATATTCAGTTCTCCCAAAGTAGCCTCAACTACTAATGCCAACAAGCTAGTACATGATTAATTTAGCTTATTTTTTGTTTGGGTAACATATCTCTGAGACTTATTAGGCACTGATTTAAAAAAGTGATTTAACTGCATACTTGATATAAAAGAAGAGAGTACAGGACCAGAGAAAGTATTAAAATCAATGAGGCATTAAAAGGTGGAAAATACAGAAGAAAAGGTAAGCAGCAACTCTAGAATGTGTGAAAGGATCCAACATATATGTGAGTAGAATCCTAGGTGCAGAATAGAGAGAGAGAGAGTGGAAAGAAGAAATTTTTGAAGAAAGAATGGAATATAATAAAAGCACACCCATATGTATTAAAATAGAATGAGTGAAACTAAAACAAGGAAAATAATTCAGAGGTAATGAATACTCATTAACTTCAAGAGCAACAATATACCAATAACATATTCCTCAAAAGAATTAAAGGGAATGTACAGTTAAACCAGTTTTTAAAGCTTAAAATGATATTAATAATAATGGCTTGTGGTGTGCCTCTGTGTGTGTGTGTGTGTGTGTGTGTGTGTATCTGTGTCTGCTCTTGTGCTAAAATGGCAGAGTTGGGTATTTGTGACAGAGACCATATGGCCTGCAAAGCTTAAAATATTTACTATCTAGCTCTTTATAGAAGACATTTGCATACCCCTGTAAATATTCTTACTATTTACAAAGCTAATTAGTTGTGATGCTTTAAAGCAAATTTTGTCAGCATGTGATTTGAAAGCCATGCCATTTTGTTCATAGATAGGAGAATCAGATAGGAGAAAAGTAACATATTTGTATTCTGGGGCTAGGACTAGATCCTGGAATTAATGAAGTCTAATGGATGATAACTTGTCAGGAACTAGAAGATTCTATTTATCTGGAGTCTTTGTTTCTAACTGGCAGTTTTCTTCTGTGGAGTTTCATCTCTAATATAGAAATAAAATCACAGCATCTGCCTGTTTCAAGGCTCACACAATATAATAAATTATATAATGATAAGTATAAAAAAGAAAATGAAAATTATTAACATTAACATTGCATTTAAATAAGAAAAGATATATATGGCAAAGTATGAATACAAACCACAAATCTCTACATAACTTCTAAGTTGGTTCTTTTTGATTGATCTATTTCGTCCACCTTAGTTGATCTTTTCCACCATTGATCAGAATAATTGCATAATTAATTTGACCTTTAACAAAATCTCTTATGTTATCTTTTTGCCTCCATCAAATTGTCCTCCTTCTGCTCCTGTCCCCTTCCTCATTTTTTACTATCATTATCGGTGCCATTTATTGGGCCTTTACTATGATTCATATACTGTATTAAATATTTTATACACAATATCTAATTCCTAAAATAATGACTTGAAGTACACAGTATTATTTATCTTCATTTTACAAATGAAGACATTGATATAAAAATAGTTTAAATATTATGTCCAAGGTTGCAAAATTCTTAGGTGGCTGAGCTGAAGTTTAAACTCAAGTCTGTTTGAACTTACAGTTTATTAGTAATAGTAAGTATCTTCTCTCTTTCTTCTAGAATTTATTGCACCTTCTGTTCAGGAGTCATGTCTTATCCCACTCCACATTTTCCATGCCTAGATAGTGCCCTGCATGGAGTAAGGCAATAATAACAATTAATAAAAGTTACTGAAAATTAGTATAATAGTGATAGAATTTTAAAAGAGGATAAATGAATGCAATGGTTTATTTGGTTTAAAAATTGGGAAATTCTATGGTCACATAGGTTTAGAAAATGCTGGGTTGATCAGATTTTCTTACAGCAAGACTTTTCAAAGGTTTTAAGAAGACATATTTGTTGTGAATCTAGTCAAGTTGATACATCATAGCACGCAACATTCATTAAAGATGTTTGAGCATGGATTTCCCTGTTTGGGTAAACACTTTCTTGGACTTTGGGAAAGTTTAAATTAATTTATAAAAGGAAATGGATTCAAAAATTGTTAACAAGCTACATTTTTAAGCAGTGAAATATTAACTTTATTCAGCAAGCAAATGACTATTTTCTTCAGTTTGGGCATTTTCAGAACAGAGCATAACTTGGCATGAAGCAATGATCTATAAAAGAATTTTCTTATTAAATATGACCTTGTGACTTTTTGAATGAGTCCTCATTAATGCCTATGGGCTACATTTTGTATTAAATACAAAAAAAGATTTACTAATGAGGTGCTGGGAGAAGGACAAGAAGACCTAAACCAGTTTAATATTGCTCAGAAATAGTGAGGAACAGAGTACAAACCAATAGTTACCACTGCTTCTGAAAAAAAGAATCCCTGAGAAGGTGATTGATCTACCTGTTCTTTACCTGTGACATAATCCCATCTTGTATATGAAAAACTCCACTAATGTGAACTTATACCAATTACTTCCCAATTTAACTGGATGGTATGTGTTAGAGTTATTAGAAGTTTACATTGAGGCTTCAGTGGTGTAATCAATTATTTTGAGTACCCTAGGCTGTTAACTCAGTAACAATCAATATGGTCATCTTAAAAGCAAGTGATCAGACTATTTTTGTTTGATTTTACTGACAACTGAACCAAGTGATGGTTTTGGTATTGTATGGAGATGACCTCAGACATTTGCTGTGAGACAAAAATGGCTAGAGCGAGGAAGGGGAGGCAGTGGGGCCAAAGCTCGGTATAGCAACAGTAGTGTCTAGGAAATCTGTATTAGAAGGTGTGAATCCTATTTGTACATTCCCTCACTCATTCCTTCATTTAACCAGATCTCATCATCTTCAGTGTCTGCATAGCACATTGGACCCCAAGGTAACCACCCCAGATGCCTCTGATTTTAAATATGTGCTGACTTGGTCTCAGTGAAACTCAGTGCTTTAGAGAGAGAGGGAGAGAACTAGACCAATCAATATGATACCGGGGTGCGGTGGTTAAGTTTTATGGCAGAGGTAAGACTAAAAAGGTGGAGGTTCAGGAAGGATTTTCAAAGGAAGTAATGCCTGAACTGTGACTTGAAGAATGAATGGGAGTAAATGACACAGAAAAGGAGAGTGGGAAAGTGATAAAGCAAAGGTCTGAGGAGGAAGGCGGATAAAGATGTGCTAGTAAAAAGATATTACAGACATGGGTACATTTGAGGAACGCTAAGTAATTCCATATGGCTTATAAGAGAGTACTGTGATGGTGAATTTTATGTGTCAATTTGACTAGGCCACAGTAACCAGATTCTTGATCAAGTGTTATTCTAGATGTGTCTGTGAAGGTATTTTAAAAATGAGATTAACATTTAAATCAGCAGACTGAGTAAAGCAGATTCCCTTTAATTATGTGGGTGAGCCTCATCCAATCAACTGAAGGCCTTAATA
Source organism: Stenella coeruleoalba (assembly GCF_951394435.1). Classification (NCBI taxonomy): domain Eukaryota; kingdom Metazoa; phylum Chordata; class Mammalia; order Artiodactyla; family Delphinidae; genus Stenella; species Stenella coeruleoalba. Next base: position 87,543,570 of record NC_137150.1, read on the forward strand.
GAAAAAGACTGACCTCCCTTGAAGAAGAGGGAATTCTTCCTTAACCCACCTTTGGACTTGAATGGTTCTGTTTCTCTGGAGAATCCTGACTAATACAGATATATGTAGGAGAGAAGCAAGAGTTGAAAGGCACTGGAGAATGATTGAAGGTTTTTTGTTCTTTTCTTTTTTGTTTTACTTTTTATTGACATATAACACACATAAAAGAAAAGTGAACATATCATAAGTGTTAATACTGTTTATAACTATTCATATGAACACACACATGTAACCAAGACCTAGACAGAAAAATGGGACATTACCAGCACCCACTTCCAGATGCTATCCCCAGCTCCATGAATAAACTTGGTCCTATTTCTAAAAGCATAGCTTAGTTTTGCATGTTTTTGACTTTTTAAAATGTTTGTACATACAAACATTTTACTTGTATGTAGTTCAGTTTTTTTTGTCCTCATTGCTATATGATATTTCATTGTGTACATATGCCACAATGTTTTTATCCATTCCAAAGGCAGGCAGTTAGGTGGTCTCTAATTTTTACTATTTTGTATAGAATTGTTATGAACATTCTAGTATATGCCATTTGGTGAACATGTATGCATTTCTGTTGGGTATATCCATAGGGATGAAGTTGTTGAACTATAGTACATGCCTGATTGCAGAATCATGAAAAAGTGATCAAATTAACCTTTTAGACAGATCTTTCTCATAGCAGTGAAAATAATGGATTAAAGAATAGTGAGAATAATCCAGGTGAGAACTGATATGTCTTTGAACTAATGTATGTAAGTGAGATAGAAATTAAGAGAGGGATATGAGAGCTATTTAGAATTGGAAACAATTAGACTTGGCCAAATCAGACATGGGTGTGAGGTCAGGTTGACTTTCAGGTATCTAGCTGGGTGAATAAAGGTGCTATTCATGGAATGGGGGCTATGGGAATCTCATTAAATGAGCATGAACTTGCTTCCAGGAAGGTGCGGTTATTCATTCTGGAAATGAGGAAATAGGGACTGACACAGAAAATAGCTAATAAATGGCTTATTTTCCCCAAGATGTTTTACCAATGCTTTAGTCAAAATAGTTCCTGGCTTCATATGTCAGTTGCTATGCATCCTAATAATTATATCCACTGACACTCACAGAGAACTAAAACAGAGAGACCTGGGTTTGAATTTACCTCTGTTATTTAGGAGTTATATGGATTGGGCTAGTTATTTAATATTTAAGAGGCAGTTTCTTCACCTGTAACACAAGGTAATAATATACATCTTGCATGATTCAATGAGATCAAATATATAAAACATCTATTATATCTATTAGTGCCTGGCACATAGTGATTTTAAATGATAGCCCCTATTATTACTGTATTTAGTTATTACATCTTAATGGTTTCTTTTTTATCACTTATTTTCTCAAACAAAGAGGAGAGACCATCTTTTCCTCTACTCTCAACCATTTACCCTAAAATCTGAGCATTTGCATGTTAAGTATTTAAAACTTGACATTGTACTTAGCAGCCTTGAACCAGGACCAATCATCCCCTTGCCTAAGGTAGCTTCTGAATTAAAATAAGGATGGATGCACTGGTGTCTGGTATAACTCTGTTCTTTGCCATTCCTAGACTATTCATTTTTAATGATTTCATAGGCCATTTTCATACTCTCCCTGATTTATGAGTATCTATCTCTAGCTATCATCTGTCTACTTTTATTAAGCTATTTTTCAGACTGTATACCTAAGGTTATGAATAATTACTGCATTGTCATACATATTAATAATAAACTATTATCCCCATTTATCACTTATCAGTATGCTGCCGTATTGTAATAAAAGTCAACTTTTCATTTAATCAAGCTTATGTTCATAATAGGTACATTCATATTACAAAGAAAGTTTAATAGTTTTTCTCACTTGTGTTTAAAATAGATTAATAAATTTTTGCATTTTTGGCAATAGAAATGGAATTAATACAGCTCTCTGATGCAAATTTTACAAAAGCATCTCTGTAAAACATGAAATGTAGAATGATCCCATGTCTTGGGAAGAATGTTAGTAGAGCTAATGAATCGGGTACTGAGTTGCTATGTATATAGGAAGGACAGATTTTCTAGGCCACAAAGTTTGGAGCTGAGAAGAGTCAACAGGAGTCAGCTGAGTAGCCACAACTGTTGAACCAGGGACAGATTAGGTGTATATTGAATGAGAATGGAACTGTCACTAATTCATGGATTCTTGCTGCTTCACCCATACACAGTAGGAAAGATTGGCATGGTTATTGCTGAAACGCTGCCCTAGGATATTGATTTAGGAAGTCTGCTGGCTTTCTGAAAGGCTTACCAAGTTTCCTATAAATGCACTGAGGTTCACTGAATCTATTCATCCTAGTCTAGCTTTTCCCAGACTCTCCCCTGCTCATCATCTCAGTGGCCTAGGAACACACCAGTTGCTGCTCAGACTCATAACAATCCATCTCCATGAAAAGTCTAGCCAGAGAGATTAATAAAAAGAGGAAATATTTATTCAATTTCTTTCAAGTCTGCTGCCTAATTTCTTGCCGACTGAAAGGTTTTGGGTGTTTGGCATGTGGACTAATGTAAATGGACAAAGCAGGAGTCCCAATCCAGTCATGTATTCATAAACCCTGAGAGCAGGGTTTCTTGACCCTAGTTGCAGAGAATCTCCTGGAGAGCTTTTAAATATTATTGCTGGCATGTCCCTACCATGGCCAATTAAGTCAGTCTCTGAGGATGTGTTCCAGGTACTGGGATTGTTATAGTTCCCAAGAAGATTCTAATTGCAGCCGGGGTTGAGAACAACAGTTGTAGTTTTCTAAGTTGATTCAGAGACCATGCAAAGCACCTCAGAGATTGTCTAATCCAGTATATGAAACAGATCAAAGTAACTCTGGTTAACATGGAGAGGAACATCCCAGACTTCTGCCCATTTGCCTTCCTACATGGATCAAGGAGACAACTATTCAGGTTATTGAGTGAAAATAATTATTGAATTCCATGTTTATTCTTACCAAAGTAAGAATATAAAGTCAGAGAATTTAGTGGCTTGCACAAAGTAACACAGCCTGTAAAAGACCAGTGATGCCTCTTGACTTCATTTCCAGTGCTCGTTTCACTTTTCCATCTTGTTTTAGCCATGTTAACATGAACCATTGTGCTTCTTTAAAACAACTTTTAGCACCATAACTACGAGGAATTTGAAGCCCTGAGCTCAAGTAGTTTGTAAACCAGCACTAACTTTGTGTGTCATTTTCATCATATTTGTAAAAACACAATGTTTGACACTTTCATTCTGTCTTTATTTCAAGACCTAGGACTCTAGATCTGAATTAGTTTGAAAGACATACTATAATCTAATCCAGTGGAGACTCCTACCGTCTTGTTTTTCTGGGGTTAGTGATTACTTAAAAGGTCATTTGTACCCATTAATGTTTTTTCCCACCTTGCAGCTGACAAGGTGGATGAAACCAATGACTCTGGCCATTGCAGAAGGAAGGATGAGAGCCCCAGCCTGAGGAAGGGCAAATAAGATGATGGAGCCAACTGTGAATTAAGGCAGCTGCCAGTGGTTCTGCGACGAGCACACAGATAATTTTTTAATGTAGCCTCTATTCACATTTTATGTTTGATTTTATCCTTTGATTATAATGACAGGCTGTGGTGACACGTTAGTAGAGATGAATACTAAAGAAGTGACTAAATAAGAGGGCAAGAAATTGAGGATGATTGATGTCATCTCAGCAAAAAGGGAAGGCAGAAGACACTTTTTTTCTTAGTCTCAGAGGCTGCATGTGCCTCACCTGCACATTCTGGAATAACCTTGGAATGTTTCCTTTATTCCATGATGATTCCTGCTGCTGTCCAATGGTGAGAAACTATGGCTGGTGGAGGGCAGATACAGCTCTGAAATCCTGAGGGTATTAAATATATTTATTTATATATGATATATAGTCTCTGGGTATGCTATGGCACTTATTACTCCATTTCTGAAGTTCTGTTAAACTCTCCATTCCTTTCCAGAAATACAGCCACAACTGAATCCATTCCAAGTAGAGAAAACTAATCAGCTTTTATATCTTGGGAATAGACTACATATTAGGACTGCTTGGGAGAAAAAAATTCTAGAAATCTTTGAGAATTGGACATTAGAATCTAAACCTTAGACATAGATACATCATCTAGGGCTCTGTAATTGATTTACTCTCAAATATTGTATACATTCTTATCTTTGAGATAACCTACATTTTGCATGAACCGGGGGAAACGTTTGCCAACAGACACCAAGAGTCACATACAAAAATATTCAAAGCAGTGATGTTTGTAATAGCAAGATTAGATTGAGAACAATCTAAAAGTTTTTTTTTTTCTTATTTGTTTATCTTTGCTGTGTTGGGTCTTCGTTTCTATGCGAGGGCTTTCTCTAGTTGTGGCAAGCGGGGGCCACTCTTCATCGCAGTGCGCCGGCCTCTCACTATTGCGGCCTCTCTTGTTGCGGAGTACAAGCTCCAGACGCACAGGCTCAGTAGTTGTGGCTCACAGGCCTAGTTGCTCCGCGGCATGTGGGATCCTCCCAGACCAGGGCTCGAACCCGTGTCCCCTGCATTAGCAGGCAAATTCTCAACCACTGTGCCACCAGGGAAGCCCTAAAAGTTTTTTGAAAGGAGAATGACTAAACTGAGATAAATGAATACACTTGAAAAATGTATAACAGTGACAGTGAAAATTATAGCTATTTCCATTTATCTTGGACTAAAGCCCACAACATCAAGTGCATGAACTCATATGTGCCACTAGTGGAAGTATCAATTCATATGACCACTTTGGAAAATAATTTATTATTATCTTATATTGTTGGAAATACAGTGAACATTGTGGAGTGTTTACTATGTTCCAGTTATTTTCCTAAATTTACAAATACTATTTCATTTTATCTTTATAGCTGTGAGGTACATACTGTAATTTTTATCACTTTATATATGAGGGAATTGACATAGAGAGTTTGGGTAACTTGGCCAACATCAAAAGCCCATTACTGGTACAAACAGCATTGAATCTAGGCAGTCTGGCTTCAGAGTTCATCCTCTTAACCATTATATTACACTGTTCCTTCCAACTAGTAAAGGCAGTAACTTCATTTATTGACACATATCATAGCAAAGTTTTGTCCAAGGTGCAAAGATACAAATATGCTCATAGCAATTATGTTGGTAATAAAAAAACAAATAATCGAAAAATCCATTGATAAGAGAATAGGTAAATAATTGAGATGTAGTCATACAGAATAATGTTATACCATGCAACTAACTGTACCATGCAAATAAATATCGAAGTAATGTTGACTGATAAAAGCAAGGGCAGAGAACACATATCATATGTAAATATATATGTTCGAATACATGCAAAACTAATCACTGTGTACTTACATGTGCATTAAGACTATAAAGTTTGCACATCACAATACCACAAAAACAATGGCCAATAACCATTTGAAAAAAGTTCTACTTCACTTGAATTTGAAAAAATGCAAAATTAAACACAGGGTGATATGTTTTTTTCTTTGTTTATTGAGTTGGTAAAATTTTTGCATGGTTCAAAATATAACTTTTAATGAGACCATTTGAAAATGTATATTAAAGGTTTTTCCATAAAAATTTTAAAACAATTTTTTGTAAAACTTTTATGTGAGAAAATAATCAGAGATGTGCACAAAGATGTTTTTTGAAACAATAGCTTTATTTACGAAAATTAAAAATTGGAAATAAAGCATATTAGTTTACTAGGGCTGCCATAAGAAAAGATCACAGACTGGGTGGCTTATAAAACAGAAATGTATATTCTCATAATTCCAGAAGCTAGAAGTCCAAGATCAAGGTGTCAGCCAGTTTGGTTTCTTCTGAGGCCTCTCTCTCTCACTGACTTGCAGATTTGCAGATGCTGCCTTCTGGCTATGTCCTCACATGGTCACCCCACTGTCTCTGTTGTCTGTGTCCTAATTTCTACTTTTTATAAGATTATGAAGTCATATTGAATTAGGGTCCACACTAAGGATCCCATTTAGTTACCTTTTTAAAGACCCTATCTCCAAATACAGTCACCTTCTGAGAGACTGGTGGTTAGGGATTCAACACATGTATTGGGAAGGGAAACAATTCAGTCCATAAATTAAATATTTACTAATCCAAAATGAAGTAATATAAAATAATTTAATACAATATAGCTAATAAAGAAATAGAAGCCGTTAGAAATTTCCTCAGTGACACAAAACAAAACTCATGATGTATTAGATGAAAAAAGTGTTTCTAAAATATGAACATATACTCCAAATTTGTTCACAAAAAAACTGCGGCAACAAAAAGATTAATAGTAGTTATCTCTAAGTGGTAGCATCTTGGTTACTTTTCCTTGTGCATATTCAAGGTTATCTATGATGAATATTATTATTTTATAATCAGAAGAGTTTTAAATTTACTACATGGAGAAGATTACACATCAAGAGCAAGCTATTGATATATTAAGAGCAACATGTCCTGGTTAAATTTATTCATTTATTAATTCAACCAGTATTTATTGATTGCCTATTCTATGCATGGCAGTCAGGATGGGAAGGGAGAATTTGGAGGATACATAACTGTTTCTTTTTTTTTTTTTTTAACATCTTTATTGGGGTATAATTGCTTTACAATGGTGTGTTAGTTTCTGCTTTATAACAAAGTGAATCAGTTATACATATACATATGTTCCCATATCTCTTCCCTCTTGTGTCTCCCTCCCTCCCACCCTCCCTATCTCACCCCTCCAGGTAGTCACAAAGCACCGAGCTGATCTCCCTGTGCTATGCGGCTGCTTCCCACTAGCTATCTACCTTACGTTTGTTAGTGTGTATATGTCCATGACTCTCTCTCGCCCTGTCACAGCTCACCCTTCCCCCTCCCCATATCCTCAAGTCCGTTCTCCAGTAGGTCTGTGTCTTTATTCCTGTCTTACCCCTAGGTTCTTCATGACATTTTTTTCTCTTCTTAAATTCCATATATATGTGTTAGCATACGGTATTTGTCTTTTTCTTTCTGACTTACTTCACTCTGTATGACAGACTCTAGGTCTATCCACCTCATTACAAATAGCTCAATTTCGTTTCTTTTTATGGCTGAGTAATATTCCATTGTATATATGTGCCACATCTTCTTTATCCATTCATCCGATGATGGGCACTTAGGTTGTTTCCATCTCGGGCTATTGTAAATAGAGCTGCAATGAACATTTTGGTACATGACTCTTTTTGAATTATGGTTTTCTCAGGGTATATGCCCAGTAGTGGGATTGCTGGGTCATATGGTAGTTCTATTTGTAGTTTTTTAAGGAACCTCCATACTGTTCTCCATAGTGGCTGAACCAATTCACATTCCCACCAGCAGTGCAAGAGTGTTCCCTTTTCTCCACACCCTCTCCGGCATTTATTGTTTCTAGATTTTTTGATGATGGCCATTCTGACTGGTGTGAGATGATATCTCAATTGTGATTTGCATTTCTCTAATGATTAATGATGTTGAGCATTCTTTCATGTGTTTGTCTGTATATCTTCTTTGGAGAAATGTCTATTTAGGTCTTCTGCCCATTTTTGGATTGGGTTGTTTGTTTTTTTGTTATTGAGCTGCAAGAGCTGCTTATAAATTTTGGAGATTAATCCTTTGTCAGTTGCTTCATTTGCAAATATTTTCTCCCATTCTGAGGGTTGTCTTTTGGTCTTGTTTATGGTTTCCTTTGCTGTGCAAAAGCTTTGAAGTTTTATTAGGTCCCATTTGTTTATTTTTGTTTTTATTTCCATTACTCTAGGAGGTGGGTCAGAAAGGATCTTGCTGTGATTTATGTCATAGAGTGTTCTGCCTATGTTTTCCTCTAAGAGTTTGATAGTGTCTGGCCTTACATTTAGGTCTTTAATCCATTTTGAGCTTATTTTTGTGTATGGTGTTAGGGAGTGATCTAATCTCATACTTTTACATGTACCTGTCCAGTTTTCCCAGCACCACTTATTGAAGAGGCTGTCCTTTCTCCACTGTACATTCCTGCCACCTTTATCAAAGATAAGGTGTCCATATGTGCGTGGGTTTATCTCTGGGCTTTCTATCCTGTTCCATTGATCTATCTTTCTGTTTTTGTGCCAGTACCCTACTGTCTTGATTACTGTACCTTTGTAGTATAGTCTGAAGTCCGGGAGCCTGATTCCTCCAGCTCCTTTTTTCGTTCTCAAGATTGCTTTGGCTATTCGGGGTCTTTTGTGTTTCCATACAAATTGTGAAATTTTTTGTTCTAGTTCTGTGAAAAATGCCAGTGGTAGTTTGATAGGGATTGTATTGAATGTATAGATTGCTTTGGGTAGTAGAGTCATTTTCACAATGTTGATTCTTCCAATCCAAGAACATGGTAAATCTCTCCATCTATTTGTATCATCTTTAATTTCTTTCATCAATGTCTTATAATTTTCTGCCTACAGGTCTTTTGTCTCCTTAGGTAGGTTTATTCCTAGATATTTTATTCTTTTTGTTGCAGTGGTAAATGGGAGTGTTTTATTGATTTCATTTTCAGATTTTTCATCATTAGTGTATAGGAATGCAAGAGATTTCTGTGCATTAATTTTGTATTCTGCTACTTTACCAAATTCATTGATTAGCTCTAGTAGTTTTGTGGTAGCATCTTTAGGATTCTCTATGTATAGGATCATGTCATCTGCAAACAGTGACAGGTTTACTTCTTCTTTTCCAATTTGGATTCCTTTTATTTCCTTTTCTTCTCTGATTGCTGTGGCTAAAACTTCCAAAACGATGTAGAATAAGAGTGGTGAGAGTGGGCAACCTTGTCTTGTTCCTAATCTTAGTGGAAATGGTTTCAGTTTTTCACCATTGAAGACGATGTTGGCTGTGGGTTTGTCATATATGGCCTTTATTATGTTGAGGAAAGTTCCCTCTATGCCTACTTTCTGCAGGGTTTTTATCATAAATGGGTGTTGAATTTTGTCAAAAGCTTTCTCTGCATCTATTGAGATGATCATATGATTTTTCTCCTTCAATTTGTTAATATGGTTTATCACATTGATAGATTTGCATATATTGAAGAATCCTTGCATTCCTGGAATAAACCCCACTTGATAATGGTGTATGATCCTTTTAATGTGCTGTTGGAGTCTGTTTGCTAGTATTTTGTTGAGGATTTTTGCATCTGTGTTCATCAGTGATATTGGCCTGTAGTTTTCTTTCTTTGTGACATCCTTGTCTGGTTTTGGTATCAAGGTGATGGTGGCCTCATAGAAGGAATTTGGGAGTGTTAACTGTTTCTTTTTATGTAAAATGTTTATGCATTTATATATTTGTGCCCTAGGTTTGTAAATTTGTGACTCAGAATAAAACTCACACTTCAGAATTTTTAAGGCAAAGTCATCAAATTCTATTATGTACCTAAAATACAGGAGATAGTCATGTAAAAGGACACAAAAAGAAGAGGAGGCCCATGACAAATTTCTTGAAATATTTGAAAGGGTACCATGTAGAAGAACATGTAATTTGTAGGCTCATCTTAGAGAATGGAACTAGTACAAATGGGTAGAAGTTTGATTACATATATGGAAAACATTCCCCCCAAAATTGCATTCTAAAAGCATCATAGATACTCTTGGGAGGTAGTGAGTTTTCTGTAATGATAGTGTTAAAGCTTAGTTTACATTGGCAATACCTAATAGAATTTTCCATGGTGGTGGAAATGATCTATACCTCTGCTGTTCAATAGGGAAGCCACTAGCCCTATGTGTCAGCTTATGAGCACATGAAATGTGGCTAACACAACTGAAGAACTGGATATTTACTTAAAATTTTTCATTAATTTAAATTTATGCATAAACATATGGCTAGTGACTCCTTATTGGATGGTGCAGGTCTAGTAGACCTTTTGGCAGGGGGACAACCAATTTGAATGATGAATGAGTAACACAGTTGAAGTATTTGTTTAAGCTCTCTTCTAGCCTAAAATTATATGATTCTTTGAATTTGAAGTTATGGGACAATTCTTTCTTCTGTGCCCCATATGAGAAAGAAATATATCCTAGCTGGAAAAGGCTGAGGAACATGCCTCAGATCGTCCAAATTACTGTAAAAACATGTTTGCCAAAACTGAAGGAGTGGGAGAGAGCAGAGTGTTCAATCTAGTATGAACAGATGGGGCTATTGAATGTTCAAGATGTTATAATTCAGCTAAAGGTGACAGAGGACAAACGTGTGAAATACAATATCAGTGTAGGTAAAATTACAGATCATTTATACAAATCCCAAATGTATAAATTAGAAAACTGAGACCCAAACAGGACTCTTGTCCACTAGACTCTCATATAAACGTTTAGGCAGCCCCTGAGTTTAAGAGCAGCTTCTCAAACAATGCTAATTTAAAAACTGGTGAATATCAGAGTGGGCACTGCGACTCTGCTCAGCTGAGTGAATCCAGTACACATTCCACTGAACCACACCTTCTGAAAATGCACATAAACCAAGAAGACCCTGAGAATATACCCACAGTATTAACACCACTGACACATCAAGGAATGCCAAAGACCTAAAGCTCATTACATGTATGTTCTAGAGACGCAGCTCAAAATTTCAACCTAGTTTAAAGAAAATGTACTAAAATATGTTTCTTGTGAAAGAATGAGCAACATTTGAAGGTTTATTTGTACAGACTATTCAAGTAACTGAGTAAGCTAACTATGTCTTTGACAAATATCTTATCTATAATAAGCAAGGCTTTGAAGAGAGAACAGCAACTTGAAAACTAGTTGCCTGGGTTATAACAAGCATTAATGTCAAGAAAGTCAATTGAGAAGTGACCTCCAACAACAAGCTTTTGTCATTTAGACTTAGTCCGCATTCTTTGTCAGCCTCAATGTGAGTAGCACTAACTGTTGACCTTTTGCTTTGCATTAAAAGGTCATTAGGAAAAGTTAAGTCTCCTATGTGCTCAGTCACTTGAAGTTTGCTCTTCTCAACATTCCATTTAAGAGGTTATCAAAGGATGGGGAGAAAAAATTAGATAAAGGCTCTGTGAACTTTTTAATCTATAAACTCTATCAAGCAGTTCAAATTGTCATCTGCCATTTAGCTGTATAATTAGATATGCTTTCCTTTCAACTTAATCCAAATACCATACCTCATTATGATAGCAACAGTATGTTATCTTCACCAGTGCGTGACTGTGTTTATTTCTATACTTCAGTGTTTAGAAATAGAATTTCCTGTTTTTTTCAAAGCTTCCTTTTTCAGTGGCTCTCTTCCATATCAAAGATATCTCAGAGAGCTTCTCACTGAACTGCTATGGCTAGGAAAAAAAAAAATGTGATAAGTAAAAGTAGTGGGTGTTATAAAGTGGTTAGGAAAAACACTAGTAGACATGTGAGAAAAGCTCATTTTAATTTGAGGGTATATTTAGGAACTACTGGTAAGAATCATAGAAGTATAGATATTACATGAATAAAAAATTATTTCTGATTGGATGTTTAACATTACAGAGAGGGGAACAGAGTGAAATAAGTGTTTAACTAGTTGATAAATAAAAACCCATGATATAGTCATACCAAGGCCAACCTTAGGAAAATTATTCTGCTCCCATTTTTCTAGGTGAAAACTGTGTATAATCCATTTCAACCTATTTCACAAAGACAATGCATCTGTAAATATACACATCTGTAAATGTCTCCATGCCCTTCTGAGAAAAAAGTATATACATTTTTGCCATTGTTATAATCATGATTATACTTAATGACAGAAAAAAATGTGTTGCTGTTATTGCTATAAGTGGAGTTTGGGATAAGAATTGGTTGGACAATAGCATGAAGAACAGTATCTGATTGTACAGGTATGACATTCTAAAACTCCAAATTCCTAGTTTTAGGAGCATACAGCTTCAAAGGAATAATATCAACCAAAGACTGTGGGTTGGCTTTTTATAGAAACATGTAATTTTCCTGAAAGCTGCTATGTTACGAATTAGATAGAGTAATAAGTATAGGTCTTTGATAATATGTTGTCCTATTTTGTGCTTTAATTTGTATAGCAGTGAGTGTAATTCCATAAAGTTTCCTCTCTGTGTGATTATACATACTACATTCAAATGCATCATTGCAAAGCTATTCCTTTTTGTATTTATTTTTAAATATTTCTGTTGTTTACTAAAGTAATATGGTGAAATGGAAAAGATATCCTATATAAATTTGAGGATAAAATTTATTCATTTTATATTTCTGAAATTTGCTAGATGTTAGGACTAGGTGTCTGTAAAAGCTGTGAAGATAGATTATCACAGAAATCCAATGTTTTCTTTTTAATCATTAAATGGACACTACTGCAGGCAGTTGGTTTGTTGTTTCTTGACTCTTCCAGTATGCTAGTAAGTTTTGTGTAAACTTTATGGGCTGATGCATAAGTTTGACCCTGCTTTTTGATAAGGTATACTTCCAGCTGGTTCTTTGAGCAGTTCATGCACATATTGTTTTGGTGTCTAGCAGAAAGTACTGGCTCATCATAAGAGGCCCATGGCTTTTAATGAGTTTTGCCATCAGACGGATATTTGAATATTGTTCAGTAGACCTGTGTCTCATTATTATATTTTGCTTCAAACTTGAATTAAAGGTGAGTTGCAAGAAAGATCCTGGTTGCAGCACATCAAAACTAAAAAAAAAACAACCCACAAATCTCATGTTTGTTAGTAATAGCTATCGATAATTGGATCCCCACAAACATCAAGTGTGGGTCCCTTTAATTTGGCAGTCTCAACATAAATGGACTGGTTATCAACACTAAAGTGGTCTGTTTATCCTGAGATGAAAGAGGGATGGCAGTCAGCAGGAGAAAGGGTGGTTTCTGAGTCATGCTCTGCTTGGAAAGAGAGATGGGATGCTGTTAAAAATAATTTGCTATTCAGGCATTTTAGAGAATACATTTGCCTAGCCTCAGGGATTTAGAGGTGTCTGGAGCTGCTAGCAGGCGGGCTTAGAGATAATTTAAAACACGGTAGAAGAATAATGAAAAATAGTTCTACATCCAATCTATTCAACATTGTGACTTTTTTCTGTTGGTCTTAAAATGGTCATGAAATGAAGGGGTGAGAAGATGCTCAGTTACTGGAATGCTCCTAATGGAGAGAAGGATTACTCAAGCATTTTCTTAGTTAAATATGGTAATGAAGAACTCAGAGTAGCCATGATGCTCTCTCTCACTTAATCTGTACTAGCACAGTTTGGTATGCTTGAGATGGCCCAGACTGTTGAGGGCAGCAAATTTGAGAAAGGAGGAAATGGTCCAGAGCCAATGATAAAAGTGGACTCTTAGTAGAGGAGTTCCCACCTTTACCTTTGGCGAGTTCTGCTACTGACACCCAAAGAATCAAGGGTATCTCTTCTTTAGATAAGATGATTATTATTACTACTAAAATGAAAACAACAACCACTACTGGTACTACTGCTACTAGAGCAACAGCCAATGTGGTGGTTAATTTTACATGTCAAATTGACAGGGCCAAGGGATGCCCACATAGGTAGTTAAACATTATTTCTGGGTGTGTCTGTAAGGGTGTTTCTGAAAGAGATTAGAGTTGAATTGAGGGACTGAGTAAAGTAGATAGCCCTCCCCAATGTGGGTGGGCAACATCCAGTCCATTGAAGGTCTGAATAGAACAAGAAGGCAAAGAAAAATTGAATTTTCTCCCTGATTAACTCTTTGAGTTGGGAAATTGATCTTCTCCTGCCCTTTGTGCTCCTGATTCTCAGGCCTTCAGGCTACACTGCCGGCGTTCCTGCGTCTCCAGCTTGGAATATATGTATATTTATGAATATATATATATTTTTTCATATCCTTATATTCTGTTTCTCTGGACAACTCTGACTAATATAGCTGCCATTTATTACATAAATACTCTCTGAGCATCTGTATTACATTCTCTGCACACATCAGTGTTAATCCTCGCTACAACCCCAATACTCAGGTAGCCCTATGTTGTAGGTGAAGAAACAGGTTCAGAGAGGTTAAGCACATACAGCAGGTAAAGGGTGGATCCAGGATCTGTACCCATCAGAGTAGCTCAAAAACCCAAATTCAGTCATCATTTAGTCAATTAGTGTATACGAGATGCTTACCAGTGTCAGAAATTTCAGTCTGTAAATCTTATACAGCAAACTACATGTACATAGCTCTTTACCTAAATCTCTCTGATCTGAGCTCTTTTGTCCCTCCCTAGGCCATCCTGGGATCTTGGGGATCACCAGTGATAGATTCGTGTGACCACCTCTGTTCCACATTGTTCCTCTATACTTTTCTCGCTTCATTTTAGTCCTGTTTTTTCCAAATATCTCTTTATAATTAAGACCTTTGCCTTACCATTTACTTTCTAACAGCAATAACATACTAGCTTTTATTTCAATATCCTCTAGTATTAATTTATTTATTCTTTAAAAATTTATTGATGGCTTAGTATATGTTGAGGAAACCAATACAAATATAAACTGGTTAATGCCCTAATGGAACTCAGGTACAGAAAATCAGCTAAATAAAATTCAGTGTAATACATAGAATTATAATGATGGACACATACCAATAAATTCTTAAGTGAGGTAGATGCATTAGGGGTTTCTCTCTGGAGGAAATGGTGACTGAGGTGAGTGTGAACATCAAAAATGAGTTAATCAAGCAAAGAAAGGGTGATGCATTTCAAAAAGAGGAAACAAAATGTTCAAAGGCAGAGTTGAAAGAAAACTGCAATTAATTTTGAATGATTAGAATTTAGGTTTGGGAGGGGTAGAAGTGTGTGAGAGATCCCACTGAAGAAGTATTCAGAGATCAAACCAGGAAGGACCTCGGAGGTCATAGTAAAAAGATTGACTTTTATTCAGTGGATAGTCCCTGGGAAATTTTATACTAATCCAGAAAAGGAATAATACGGGCTTGAACTAAGGCAGTGACTATAGATGACAGCAAACAAACACATCTTGCTGTTGTTGTTAGAGCTTGCCAGGAACGTTCAGCACTTCAGAAATGGTCATCCCCCAAACTGCTCTATACACTGCTAAGTTCTATCGACTGTAGGAAGGGGGTTCAATAACAGGCTATAACTGGAGTCTGGAAGTAACCTACTGGTAGTGATTCCTCACAGATAGCTTTTTCTCTGTACCCTGAACTTCCCCCAAAAGTTGAAGAGTTACATTTCCCTAACAATTTGAGTCACTGACACTGATTAAACACTTCTTTTGAAAAAAAAAAAAAAAAGGACATTTTAACCTGAAGCAGAAGCATAGTAGTTATTTTTGGGGGGTGAGTACATGCATTTATGCATGCTAATTTCTGTCAGATTTGGTCATATCCTTCATTTTTCTCAAAAGCAGAGAGTAACAAGTCTGACCTTGGGGAAAACCTAGGTTCTCTTTCTTGCCCAGCTAATGTTGGAATAGCTTGCAGTGTCCTGTGAAGTATTCTGGAAGGAAAATCTATCAACAGTATACATTTATTAAGGACCTGCTATGTGTCCACATTTTGCTAAGTGCTGTGAAATGCAAAAATAGAATATAACTAGTGCCTCGATCCTAAAAGTGTAATTGGAGAGAGTAAAAAAAAATAATCAGATTTTGAGACAATACTGTTGTTTTGAACTTGGTGGTACAGGCTCTGAAAGCCATGGGAGTTCAGAGCACAGGTCAAGGCCGGTTATGCTTGACTAGTAGTGAGAGGACATCTAGAGGGAGGTTCTGGCTGAGCAAAAAGGAGGGAGTAAGCCTGGATATTGAGAGTGGAGGTAGCTGAGGTGGAGGTGAAGATTATTCAGAACCTTTAGCATTAGGCAAGAAATTTAGGTTTTGTTAAATAAGCTGTGAATAGAAGAATATATTAATGAAGGCTTTCTTGAGGGGAGGAGAATGACTTCAGTGGTGTATGGATTTGCAGCTATGTGCCTCACTGAGGATTTTGTGACTAGTGAAACCTCCCTATCCTAGCTTTGTTCCCCTATAAAAGCAGAGGCTGAGAGAAGGGCTTGCATGGAAGTTGTTTATGTTGAGAAGTTACCCCAGGAATCAGGAGTGAGGGACAAGAAGGGAAATAGGGAAGGAGGTAAAGCCAATGCAGCTTCAATACTAAGCAGGCCCTGTATAGGGTGCTTCTGAGGAGCTATCCCACAAAATGATTACCCAAGGGACGGAAGAAGGGAGCATTTATTCACAACTGCTCCATGGGGGTATTAACTCCCTCAGTTTTTCCATTGCATTTTTGTGAGTGCTTGCTGCTCTGTCAGAAAGCCCAAGAATAGATGTGAGAAAGTCATGGTAGAGCTGAGGGTTGATGCTATCATGTTAGACTTTGTCAAAGGTGTTGCCAGAAAGGACTGCAGTTGGAGGGGGATGCTGAGAAGACCTGACCCTGAGAAGGGCATGAGGTGTCAGATGCATTTGTCATTTCAGCCTGATAGGAGCAAGGCCTGTAAGACTTTTAAACTATTACAAAATAAATTCAGATTTATTATTGGCAAAATTACTGTTTTAATATAGGCTAGCAAAGTGTTGCCTAGAAAGGATTTGGGCATATATTTTAATGAATAATTAAAATGGTTTATTATGAATGTCATATTTCTCAAAGCCTAATATGATGATGCCTGGTACAGAGCAGGTGTTCAGTACTGTGTATGGAAGGATTGAGTACATCAATTCAGGTAAGTGCGCTTGAAAATGCATTGAAAATTATATTCCTCAGTACAGCTGTGATAGCAATGGTGCCAAGGAGTGGAGGAGAGGCCTCCTTATTTAAAAAAATTAATTTATTTTGCAAACGTTTATGGAGGGCACCAGCGAAAACAATAGTTTGCCTTTAAACCAAATTATTTCAAAAGTTATTTCAAATTGTATTTGATTAGTATTTGAAATAACGTGGAGTTTTTTTCTTTTAAAATTAAACCCTGTAACTCTCTCTATCTAAAATGTTCTATAATCTGTAGTGAACAGGAATGGCCTCGTGTAAATGTAAATGCAAAAAAAAATTTTTAAAGCCCTGAAGAGTTATACAAAGAATTAACAAAAGGTGGTTTATTTTGCAAACTTTCTAATCTGCTTCCAAATCACATATACCACTCATGGTATTATTTGTAAATATTATGGTAAAATGAGGTATTTTCAAGATGTGGAATTGTATCTCTTCCATTCCCCTTTGAATGCTTTTTTGCAATTAATATATCAGTAGGCAGAAATTTACTGAATGCCTGCTGTGTGTCTACTCAGCACTGTTTGAAGTGTCTTGCTCTCGTCTATACCCCTACCTTTCCTTGCCTGAAGGAGATCATTCATATACTAAGAAGTTCCTGAACACCAAATTTTAATCTTAAAACACAGGTACTTGACTCACAGTGCTTCCATCATGCTCTGTAAAACCACCATCTAGTTCTGGCATGTTCCCTACAGATTTCCTTCATTTTTTGGTGGACGGGGAAACAATTGCCTTTTTAATTTATTTTAATTTTTATTTATTTATTATTTATTTTTATTGAAGTACAGTTGATTTACAATGTTGTGTTAGTTACAGGTATACAGCAAAGTGGTTCAGGTACTTGTTGCTTATCTATTTTATATATAGTAGTGTGTATATGTTAATTTCAAACTCCTAATTTATCCCTCCCCCCTCTCCCCCTCTGGTAACCATAAGTTTGTTTTCTATGTCTGTGGATCTATTTCTGTTTTGTATATAAGTTCATTTGTATTTTTAAAAATATATCACATATAAGAGATATCATATGGTATTTGTCTTTCTCTGTCTGGCTTACTTCACTTAGTATGGCAATCTCTAGGTCCATCCATGTTTCTGCAAATGGCATTGTTTCATTCTTTTTTATGGCTGAGTAATATTCCATTGTATATGTATACCACATCTTCTTTATCCAATCATCTGTCCATGGACATTTAAGTTGCTTCCATGTCTTGGATACTGTAAATAGTGCTGCACATTTGGGTGCATGCACCTTTTTGAAGTACGGTTTTCTCTGAATGTATGCCCAGGAGTGGTATTGAAGAATTATGTGGTAGCTCTATTTTTAGGTTTTTAAGGCACTACTATACTGTTCTTCTTAGTGGCTGTACCAATTTACATTCCCACCAACAGGGTAGGAGCATTCATTTTCTCCACACTCTCTCCAGCATTTATTAATTGTAGATTTTTTGATGATGGCCATTCTGACTGGTGTGAGGTGAGTTTTGATTGTAGTTTTGATCTGCATTTCTCTAATAATTAGTGATGTTGAGCATCTTTTCATGTGCCTTTTGGCCATCTGTATGTCTTCTTTCTGAAGGGGAGGCTTCAGAGTTACAGAGCCAGGTATGTTGGGGGCAGAGAATAGGCTCTGGGTCCTTATTCCTGGACTTTAATAAATTACAAAAAACTAATTCTATTAAAGTTTCTGTCAGCTTTGGAACTTTAAATCTGAGTCATCTCTTCAGAGATATGTTTGTTAGTTTAAATTCTGCAGTATTGTGTGGACTTGCAAACTCCCAGGATTTCTAGTGCTCATAAATATAAGTAATAGGAGATTCTTTTTCCATGGAGGTTCATTTTAATTTCAAGTCATCTTAATCCTCATAACAATGAGTGGTTTAATTTTAATGAAGTAATTTATGACAGACAAGATATCACCAGGGAACCATGTGAAAAATGATTTCTTTTTGTCTCAGATTGTATTTTGTCAGGATTCCGGAGAAATTAGGAAAATGGGGTCAGAGCCAGCCAATGATTGTTTAAGCAGCATTGTAAAACCCTTAGTCATTCCATCTGATATATTTATCTTATACCTTATATCCTAATGCTTAATGAAATTATATCTTTCCCATGCAGTCTTATATTTTGATATCAAAAGTCTCACATTTAAGAACATTACTGCTTAGAATATTAGAGGTCAGCACCCAGTTGTGAAGTGTGATATAGCAAACCCGCTTTAAATATAGAGTCTTCCCTACTTTCATACATATTATGTTCATAAAAATTGAATGTTGAAAATTCAAGTGATACATATTAAAGAGAAGAGTTTTAAAATACTAAAATTTCACAATATCACCTCTGCTTTTAGATAAAATCTTGTCCATCTAAGGAGATGGCATCACTACTTACTTAGTTACTCAAACCATCTGTATAGGTAATCATCCTTGAGTCTTCATGTTCCTGCACACCACTCTAGCAAGTCTTGTAGATCTGTTTCCAAAATATATCCATTCACTTTTCTATTTTCAGGGTCACCACTCTACCAAACATTACCTCTTATGTGGACTGTGATAATAGCCTTCTATCCGATCTTCCTGTGTCCACTTTTGTCTTCCTTTTTATATACAATTCACCCAGCAGCCAGAAAAATCTTCTTAAAACATAAATGAGAAAATGTCTTTCCACTTTTCCAAACTCTCCAGTGGATTTATATCACAGTCTAAGTAAAATCCAAATGCTTTACCAAATCAAGGACTCTTCTTCAGCAATCAAGGAATTTGAGAAAATTGGCCGTCCTGGACTTTCTCTTCTCTTTTGACCATGGCTGATCTCTTTCTATTCTTCTTTTCTTTTCCCCTTCTTTCCTCCATAAGCATTTCTAGTGTTCTTATATCTACTAGGTTCTGTGCCAAGCAATGAGGTCCCCACGACTGGTGTTTTCTTACCTATCAGGGCATTTCATTTATAATTCAAGCCCCAGCTTCCACAACAAACTGTTAATAAAAGCTCTTGTGACCCTCTGAGCAAGGACTGAGCTCTTAATAAAAGCTCTTGTGACCCTCTGAGCAGGTCTTTCTTGCTCTTTTAAAATATATTATTTATGTACAATAAAGCCATTTTAAGGCTATAGCTGGATGAATTTTGGTAATTGTATAAAATTGTGTAAGCACCATTTTAATAAAAATGTATACAGCTCCCTTTATCTTAGAAGTATTCTCATGCCACTTTGCTGTTGATTTCCCCCCCAGGTAACCACTGATCCACCTGGTGTTACTATAAGTTTGTCTTTCCTAGAATATCATATAATCAATACCATAAAGTACACCGTGTGACTTCTTTCACTTAGCAAAATGTTTCGGAGATGCATTCATGTTGTTGGCTGTATTACTATTTTGTTTGTGTTGCTGAGCAATATTCTATAGTATGGATATAGCACGACTTGTTCATCAATTGCCCAGTTGATGAACATTTGGTTTGTTCCTAATTTTTGCTTATTATTGCTATGACCATACATGTACATGTCTTTGTGTGAACATGTGTTTTCATTTCTCTTAGGTCGATACCTAGAATTAGAATAAATATATGTTTAATTATATAAGATACTGCATATTGGTTTCAAAAGTGACTATAACATTTTGCATTCCCACCAGCAATGTTTGAGAGAGTTCTATTTGTTCCGTATCCTCACCAACACTTGATGTGGTCAGTCTTTTTAACTCTAGCCATTCGAATGCATGTGTAGTGGTATCTCCTTGTGGTTTTAATTTCTCTGATAGTTGTGATGATGAGCAACACTCTGTGTGCTTACTGGGCATTTGTGTATGTGCTTTTGTGAAGTATCTTTTCATTTATTTCATCTATCTATTTATTGTCTTATAATTGACTTGTAAGTGTTCTTTATATATTCTGGGGATAAGCTGTTTGTTGGATATATTTTTGCAAAAACTTTATCACATTTTGTCACTTGCCTTTTGGTTCTGGTAATGATGGATTTCAGAAAGAAAGAGTTTTAAATTTGATGTTTATTTTATCAAGTTTTTCTTTTAAAAAATTTATGCTTTTTGGGTCCTGTTTAAAAATTCATTGCCCAACCTGGTGTCACAAAGATTTTCTTCTGTGTTTTCTTTTGCAGTTTCATAGTTTTAGTTTATTACCTATTTGACTTAATTTCTGCATATGCTGAGAAGTGAGGGTCAAAGTTTTCTTTTCCATACACATATCCAGCATTGTGGTAATCATTTCATGATGCATGTAAGTCACATCATTATATAGTGCTGTATGTCAATTATATCTCAGCAAAACTGGAAAGAAAAAAAAAACACAGCGATAACACATAAGGAAAGTTAATTGCAACAGAAAACAACAAATAAATCTAGCTCACCAATTTTAAATATTCTTTCAAAGCAAAGAGAAAGATACTTTCAAATTACGAAATCTTAACAAGTAAATACAAAATTATAAAAAGATAAAACAACCAAGAGAAAAAGATATCCAGTTCTTGCATCTTTGTTGAAAAGGATATATTTTTTTCTCAATTAATTAACTTTGCACCTTTGTCAAAAATCAATTTATTGTATACATATGGGTCTATTCCTCGACTCTCTAATCTGTTCCATTGATCAATTGGTCTACCCTTATACCAAGATCATATTGTCTTAGTACTGTATCTTTAGGGTAAGTCTTAAAATTAGACAGTGTAAGTGCTTCAACTTTGTGCTTATTTTCCAAAATTATTTTGGTTCTTCTTGGTCTTTTGCATTTCAATATAAATTTTAAAATAGGTTATCAATTTCCTGCATCCACTGAAGTGACCATATGGTTTATCCTTTATTTGATTATTATTGTGAATCATATTGATTGGTTTCTCAAGTATTAAACCAACTTTGAATTCCCAGGATTGACTTCCACATAGTCATAATGTATTATTCTTTTTGTACGTTTGTTGGATTTTATTTGCTAATGTTTCCTTAAGAAATTTTTATGTCTATGTTCATGAGGAATATTAGTCTGTGGTTCTCTTTTCCTGTGATGTCTTTATGTATTTTTGAAGTCAAGGTAACATTAACCTCACAAAATGAGTTGGGAATCATTCCCTTTCCTTTTTTCTGAAAGTGAAGGATTGGAATTATAACCTTTGTAAATGTTTGGAAAAAAATTTTCAGTGGAACAATCTGAGCCTAAGGGATTGTGCATGTGTGTGTGTTGGAGGTAGGGGAGAGTGTTAATTATGAATTCAATTTTAAAAATTTATATAGGCAGCACAATTTTTCTCTTTTTCTTGGATGAGTTTTGGTAGTTTGTGTCTTTAAGAAATGTGTCCATTTCATACAGGTTGCCATATTTATTGCCATAAAGTTGTTCACTCTATTCCCTTATTATCCTGTTAAAGTCTGAAGGCTCTGTAATGATGTCATCTCTTTCATTCCTTCCTCCTTCTATCCTTCCCTCCCTTCTTTCCTTCCTTCTTTCTCTCTCTCTCTGGCTAAACATTTATCCATTTTCCAAATGATTCTCCCCCAAAATATTTTAATTTCATTGATTTTATCTATTGTTTTCTGTTTTCTATTTCATTGATTTCTGCTCTAAGATTTATTTCCCAATTTCTGCGTGACTTGGGCTTAATTTAATTTAATTCTCTTTTTAGTTTATTAGAGTAGAAGCTTAGGTCATTCATTTCAGACTCCTCTTTTTTTCTAATATAGGCTTTTAGTGCTAAACATTTCCCTCTAAGCATTGCTCTAGCTGCAGCCCACAAATTGTGATATATTTTCTTATTATTGATCTTTAATTTTTTATTCAACCCAATATTTATTTAGAAATATGTTGTTTAATTTCCAAACATCTGGAATTTTTCTGGCAATCCTATTATTATTGGGTTTTAATTTAATTATATTGGGGTTAGAGAATATATTCTGTATGCTTTCAAACTTTTAAAAATTTATTGATGCTTTTTTTTAATTACTCAAAATATGGTTATCCTGGTAAACATACCAGTGCATTTGAAAAGGATGTTCATTCTGCTACCTTGGGATGTAGAGTTTTATAAATGTTAATTAAGTCAAGATATTTGATAGTGCTCTTCAGATTTTCCATGTCTGTTGATTTTTGCCTGGTTATTTAATAAATTGCTTAGAAAACGTGTGTTAAAATCGTCATGTAAAATTGTGGAATTTTATAATTCTCCTTTCAATTCTGTTAAGTTTTGCTTCATGTATTTTAAACTTCTGTTATTAGGTACTTGCATATTTATGATTTTTATCTTTTCCTGATGAATTGGCACTTTATTATCAAGTGCCCCTCTTTCTGTCCTAATATCTACTTTCTCTGATAGATATATATATTATATATTCTACTATAGCTTTCTTATGCTTAGTATATGTATGGTATATCTCTTCCATTTATTTACCTCTAGCCAATCTAGCTTTATGCTTTAAAGTGTGTCTCTTGGAGGTAGACTATGAGTTTTAAAAAAACATTTGGACAATCTCTACCTTTTAATTAAAGTATTTAGTTAATTAACTTTTAGTGTAATAATTGCTATCTTTTAAATTTGAGTCTGCTATTTTACTCTTCTTTTATTTGTCTCTTTTAGTTTCGTTTCTCTGTTCCTCTTTTCCTGATTTTTAAAAAAATTATTATTTGGATATTCTTTTTAGAATTCCCCTTAAAATTTCCTGTGAAATTTTGGGTTATATGTCTACATTTTAAGTGGTTGCCTTATAGAATAACAGCAGCATACATCATTAACTTTTCACAGTCCACTTACAGTTAATACATATTACTTGAAATAAATTATAGAAATCTTGCAAACATATACAGTAGATCCATTTTCCCTTCCTTTTTGTTTTATTTGATATATATATATGAAACTTGTTTAATAAAAAATGTTACTTATGTTACATAAATACATTTTAAAATCCTAAAAGGAAATGTTTTAAATTTTGTATTAAACATTGCATGATTTATAAAGAAACAAATTTGTAAAAGGCAACATGAAAAATAACTTGCAGTTATCCAGACATTTACCATTTCCATATTTACCATTTATATAGCTCTTTACCACTTGTTCATTCTTTTCTGGGAATCAGTTTTTATCTGGTATCATGTTCCTTTAGACTGAAGAATTTCCTTTAGTTCTTCTTGTAGTGCAGGTTTGCATCTGTTGATTCCCTGAAAATGCCTTTATTTTCCCTTTTCTCCTGTTGTTCCCCAGCTTACTGAGGTATAATTGACAAATAAAAAATGTATGTGTTTAAAGTGTACGATGTGATGGTTAGGTAGACATATACACTTCACTTGAAATGGTTACCACAATCAAGTTCATTCACATATCCGTCACCTCACACAGTTAATTTTTTTGTTTGTTTTGGTGGGATGAGAACACTTAGAATTTACTCTCTTAGCAAATTTCAAGTATACAGTGCTGTATTATTAACTATAGTCACCATGTTTTACATTAGATCCCCAAGATTTATTGATCTTATAATGGAAAATTTGTACCCTTTGAACAACAGCTCCTCATTATTTTCCCCCACCCCCATCTGCCCAGCCCCTGACAATCACTGGTATACTCTCTGGTTCTATGAGTTTGGCTTTTGAGATTGCACATATAAGTGAGATTGTATAGTATTAATCTTCCTCTGTTTGGCTTATTTCACATAGCATAATATCCTCGAGGTCCATCCATGTTGTTGCAAATGTCAAGATTTTCTTCATTTTTGTGGTTGAATAATATAACATTGTCTATCTATCTATCTATCTATCATCTATCTAACAATCTTTTCTCTGCTGTCTTGGGTGGAGAGGTTGTCTTTTTTGGTTGTTGTTGTCTCAAGTTCATCATCAAATTTTTATTTCAGAATTTTATATTAGAATTTCCATTTGGTTGTTTTTCATTGTTTCTGTTTCTTGGCAGATGCTTTCTATGATTTTGCTTATATTTTTATTCATTGGAAACATGTTTTGTTTTAGTTCATTGAGAACAACTTAACAACATCTGCTTTACAATCCGTGCCCATTTGTTCCAATATCTGGTTTATTTAGCAGTCAGACTCAGTAGATTTTCTTTCCTCTTGAGAAAGGGTTCCTTTTTCTTGGTTCTCCTTATTTCAGTTAATTTTGGGTGGTATTTTGGACAGTATGAATGTTAAGTTGTAGAGATTCTGGACTGTGCTATTTTCTCCAGTGAGTGTTTCCTTTGTCCTATAATGTCAGTTTCTTTGGGCTGGAATTGAGCTGTAAGCTCTGACTCTTGGGCAGCATCTCTGGGCTGGAATTGAGCTGTAAACTCTGACTCTTGGGCAGCATCTCTGATCTCAGTTCTGATCTTTTGTCTTTAGCTGAGTTGACCCTTTCTCCTTTGAGATCCCCCCTGCTCTCTTCAGCATTTATTGTTTTCTGGCTTCAGTATTTTCCCCAGGTTAGAAAGACTGTGGATCTTAACACATATGTCTTTGTTGCCACTGTGTAAACAGTGTGGACTGAATTTAGTTCAAGATTAAAAGCCTTGTAGACTTACTTACCAGTGTAGCTCCTGTGTTTCTTTCTCAAATTATTATGCGCTTCTGAGAGAATCTGTTTCTGTTGGTCTCCAGTACTCTCAAAGTTTTTTGCATTATGTCCATGTTTCATGGTTGTTTTGGGCAGGGAATTAATCCAATAGCATCTTAGTTTGTCAAATCTATAAGAAGATGCTCTCTCTTGCTGATGAAACATCATAGTTTTTGAATTTGCCTTGAAGTCTCCCTTGTGTATAATATTTTGTCTTGCTAAATATTAAGTATTGCTGAGACAAAGACGATGTATGCTTATCATGTAGCTGTGGCATACAGTGGGTGTTCAATATATTTCTGCTGTACTTAGCTGAGATTAAACCATACTGACTTAAATATATGCAATAGAGAAAGGATCTACCAGCTAGAGGAGAGAGAAACAAAGGAAGCTTCAAAAATGCTAACTGAGGTATTAAAATTATGCCATACTAATTCAATAGCATAAAGCTATGTATGAGTCTCATAAGTACAAGTCCCCTCAGTACAATTTGTAAATTTTGGATCCCTTAGTGGCTGCCCTTTTTATTTAACCTGATCTCATCTTGTTAAAACTATACTGATAGAAAATGAAGCATATATTATTTTCAGGAGTTCAAGAGCCTTTACAGATGAAAGTAGATAGGAAAGGATAAAGGTGGCATACGAGAATTAAAAGAGGTAAGACAGTGCTCCAAGAGCACCACTGATTTGGAAAGAAAATTACCCTCTTACTTCATCAGTGCATACCATCTTCGCTACTGTTGATGTGTGGGAAAAGAGCTCAGAATCTGAGGTCATTAAGAAAACTTGTAGCTTCCTGTATCAAGGCTATCAATACAGTGTGGCAGAGTATAGATTTTTTGCACTCTGTGCTACAGGACTTCATTTTGAATACAGGAGTTAGGTATGCTGAGACATTTGAAAACATTATTGTTTTCATTATTGTGGTATGCAGATGTGTCGTCTGGCTTCTCATTTTCTCTTCGCTGACTAACTTTACAATGAAGGCATATATCTTGGATGTATTAGAAACTAAATCATTGATCTCCCAGTAAAACTGCCCATATCTGTTTTGTGCTCGAAGGTAACGTTTATTCATTTTTTAAAAAGTTGGAATTCTTTTGCAAAGTCAATATGGGGTTAGCATTTATTTAGAAATGGATTGAGGGGAAGTTTTAGGATTAAAAAGGAAAAGAAAATGAAAGTAAAAGGCTCTTTGACCCACAAATAATAGTTGATATAAGATTAAAATTATCCAGTTATGTAAGTTAAAAGTGCTGTTTGAGTATAGAAAAAGTAAAGTATGACCATATCCTTTAAAATTTAGAGGTTAAGAGGTTCAGATTGGAAAGTTTGCTTTCAACCTGAGGCCCAGAAATAATGGGCCACTCTTGCCTAGTGTAAAGCTGTATAGCCCATTTTATGAAATTGCCACCTGGGCCAGTTCTGAACTCAGCTCAATTTGTAATATCAACTTATGCCCACCATAGCTATTTTCCTTTCCCATAATGCTAATATAACTAGGTGAACAATGTGGTGCATTCATTTTGAGTCTCATTATAGAAATAATGTATGTAAGAAGATAACATTTGTATTCTTTACTTATGAGCTTTCTGGTAGACATAAAGTCCTAATGAATTATTTCACTTGGTGAAAAATTATAATGAAAAAAACAAATAATTTACTTAACAACAGCCCCAAACCTTTGAAATGCTGTGCATATTTTCCTGTTATTGTTAGCTTAGTTCAAATGTAGGTCATAATAAAATGGGCCTCAATTCTATTAAGGAATCTTCCAGAATTCACAAGAGACTAAGACGTCAACTCTCAGAGTCCCCCTGTTTGTTTTTTGTTCTTTCTCAAGTTTCTTCCATGTTCTATGACACCATTTAAGTGATTTTTGAATGAAGTTTTTTGCATAAGTTTTGAAAAAATATATTTATAAAATAAGCTCCATCACTGTTTATATAAATCAACAAGTCTGAGTATTTTTTATGTTTGTTTAATAAGGACTGGTACTGATTTGAAATAGTAAATTAAGTTAAATAAAATTATCTGATAATTGGAGGAGGGTACTCCTCTTTTGTTTAGAACCTTC
Organism: Stenella coeruleoalba; assembly: GCF_951394435.1. Lineage (NCBI taxonomy): Eukaryota > Metazoa > Chordata > Mammalia > Artiodactyla > Delphinidae > Stenella > Stenella coeruleoalba. The sequence continues at coordinate 87,570,961 of NC_137150.1, forward strand.
AGAATAACTAATAATTTTTTTGTACTTTTTGTAGTTTCAAATGCAGGGAAAAGAAGCAATGTTATTTTCTGATATTTCATTAGAGATTTTTCTTGTGAACACTGACCACTGTTGGAATTTAATTATTCAATTTTAAATTAAAAGATGGTTTTCCAATATAAATTACCTAATCATGTCCTTTCTCTGCCCTTCTCCTATGTCCTTTGAAGAAAACAAAACCTATACTTTAGAAGTATAGGTTAGTTATTGTAGGTTATTTATCATAGGTTTAACAATTAAACCTATATTTTAGAAGAAAGTTCACTGTAATTACATCAAATCAAAGGGATTAAGATATTAAAGAAGGAAAATATAAACATTTTTCATACAAAATAGTGGTCAATTTCTTTGCCTCTCAGTAAATAAATGTAAAATTTCCTCATTTATAAATATAAATGTTTGAACTTGGGGAAATCATTTAAAATTTATGTCTTAAGATTTTTTAAAGATTTTTTTGGTGTGAACTTTTTTAAAAAAAAATATTTATTGGAATATAACTGCTTTACACTGTTGTGTTAGTTTCTACTGTATAACAAAGTGAATCAGCTGTATGTATAGATATATCCCCATATCCCCTCCCTCTTGCACCTCCCTCCCACCTTGATGTGGACCATTTTTAAAGTCTTTATTGAATTTGTTACAATATTGCTTCTGTTTTATGTTTTGGTTTTTTGTCTGCGAGGCATGTGGGATCTTAGCTTCCTAACCAGGGATCGAACCTGCACCCTCTGCATTGGGAGGCGCAGTCTTAACCACTGGACCACCAGGGAAGTCCCTAATATTTATATCTTAAGTTGATTACACAACAATTTCATGATTCTGTAGAGAAATTTTAGAAGTGAATTTTATCAATTTGATTTGAGAATGCAATACGTCAAAATTCTGGAACTAGATCTTAATAGCACAATTTATTTTCTGTTTGATTTAGTCCTGCTATACAAATAGAAGGTGAGATTAATTAATCAGACAAAAGATATTTCTTGACCCTTCTCCATGTTTAAAGCCCAGTCACAAGCCTCAGCTGGATTCTCTAAGGTCTTTTATAAGAATGGAAATATGCATTTCATTTCATCCTTCTTTAGGCAAAAATAATACAAAGTTTGAGCTAGAATAGATAATCACACCTAACATGTATTCTAGCAACCTAAGAATATGTTCGCTTTGAGATTTTAATTATTGTTCTGCGTATTCACTTCAGTTAGTGATCATATAGGTAGAAGGTTAGTACAGATAAAAGAGAGTCACCTTACTTTAACTAGTAATTTTATGATTTCATAAATAAATACAAGTGTCTTGCTTTTGGATATAATGGAGAAGGAGGGTAACACCTTCATTCTTGCTGACACAGCAAAAATTAAAGGAAAAACCCAAAAAAATCAGACATTTAAAAATTTCCTTGAGAAACTGTGTACACAAATAAGTCTAAAGCATTTAAAACTGCAGAGGGAAAAGCCCTACATGAGCAAGCAGCATAGGATGCTTTCGTGTTTGGATCCAGTTGCTGATGTGGGGGATGGCAAGCAGAGGAGTCAGTCTGCAGAAGGACAGTCTTTGCTCAGAGAAAGAGAAACCACCTGAACTTTTGATGCGCCTGTGTGCTGAATGTTGAATTTGAGTCTAGAGTATTGCCAAACACCAAAATAATCCTCAGTTCCTTGTCACATGGGCTTCTCCCAAACAGCCATTCCCAAAAGGTGGCTTGCTTCATACAAGTGTGTGAGACAATAAGTCAACAGACAGTCAGCTATCTAGATGGAAGTCACACTCTCTTGTCACCTGATTATGGAAGTGCTATTCCGTTACCTTCACAAATTCTGTTGGTTAGAAGCAAATCACGAAGTCTAGTCCACACATAATAGGAGGTCATTATACGAGGGCAAGAATGCCAGAAGTTAGATGTAATCGGGGACCATTCTAGAAGTCTGCCTGCCAGAGATCTTTATTGTCCTTTTAGACACATTGCTCAGTATTAAACTTAAAAGAATACAAAACATACAAAAATCATAAAAGTATCAACAGAAGCAGACTGACAGGTAACCCAGATGTTAAAATTATTAGTCAAGGATTTTAAAGTAACTGTTAAATAAACTAAGAATCATATAATGTGTACATTGACAGGAGGTATTTTTAAACTGTTTAAAAAAATCAAATGTAATCAAAGATCTAAAAATGCACTGTTCGAAATTTTAAGAAGTATATTGAAAGATATAAAAGCAGATAAAAAAAATCAATAAACTTGAAAACAGGAAATAGCATTCGTTTAAATTGAAACAGATTTTTAAAAGTTGAAAAAAAGTGAACAGAACTTCAGAAATTTGTGGGATAGTTTTAAGAGTTACATATCTGTACTTTGAGTTTCAGAAGAAGAGTAATGCAATGGAGCAAAACATACTTTGAAGGAATATTAGCTAAAATTTTTCCAAATTTGATCAAAACATCAACCGCTTATCCACGAACCCTAGAGACTTCAAACAGAATAAATGTGAGGAAAACCACACCTACACACACCATAGTCCAAATTCTGAAAAAACATGAGAGGAAAATTTTTAAAGGAGTTGAAATAGGGGAGCACAATCTGTATTACATGGAGGAAAGCCATGATAAGAATGCTAGGAGGTGATTATTTAATTATTTCTTAAGGTGCTTAAAATCAGACATACTGGAAACTAAAAATAAAACTCAAAGAAGGTAGCACACCCCCTGCCATCCTGTCATAAATAAGATCCTTTATGGTAGAAGGGAGTTTCACATAAACATGTGAAATGATTCCCAGTGTGTCAGTAAGCACGTCAATTGAAACGTGCTTCTTCTATGTGGATTTTCATTTTCTTGATCCCTCCTCATGCAAAAGCAAGTGAATGTGGATCTAAAGTTTTGCTGATTATGATAGTAAGGATTTGAAGGGTCGAAGGCATAAACATTAACTCTCTGGATTATCTGAGTGGCAATCTCTTCAGGCATTGTCTCCTACTTTTCCTGCCTACCCTCTTGTGCTCTGTTCTAGTATTCCTAGCTTCTAAATTGCTGTGTTAAAATTGAATTTACATCTCTGCCTGGTTTCTTTGGAATGGCTCCTCAGTTGGATGGAACATCCCTTTTGTCTGTGCTGTGTTGGATCACCCTGATGGTCCCTTCCATACCCTCTGACCAGTCCTTGGCTCTACTCATCCAAAGCAGAAGAGTTGTTATTGATATTGTTCTCAGTGTGCAGTTATTCTGCATGGGAAATCCTATACTACTGATTAATTTTAAACTAGACATAAAAATAAGTTCTGGAAATTTTTACTGGGGCCAGTGGAAGGCAAGTAAGATGCTTAAGCATATATTCTGTCTACTCTGCCTCTGGATGATTTTTTTTTTTTTTGGAGGGAGGATAATATTAGTTTCTTAGACATGATCCTTCAACAACTTAGTTGAAATATATATATTTTCCATTTTATATGTACCAGGCTTTTTCTTAAGCACTGGGAATTAAATGGAGAACACAACAGACACGCATTCATGATTTATAGTTCAGTGGGTGTTGGAGGTGGGATGGTCAAGTTTTCCCTACTTTTCATGTTTCCAAGTAGAGGATAATTATCAATCCTGGATTTTCTCTGCCCTTTTATCATTCCTTCTCAGAAGACATTTAGTGGTTTATCTGATGGGGAGTTTAGGATCGGATACTGCATATGCCTGGCTTCTCCCTTGTGGAACCACTCAGATTTGAGGCTTTCTGTTTGCAGATAGCAAGTGCTCAGGTCTGCTCTCTGTCATGCAGTAAAAGGGACACTTTCCATGCAGGCAGAAGGCAGTGGTTGTCCAACTGCGATGAGTATAGAGTGAATACTATGTATATCAAACTCAGTGGCAAATAATTATCATGACCATTTGCTCGTATACCTCAGCCATATCCTTCATTTCAGTGTTTTTCCTTTTTATAAGTCACTACAAAAACTGACATTTAAAAATCTCTCTCTGTTTGATTCCTGTGTCTATCTATCTTTCTTGGGCAAGGAAGAAGGATTTATTTATTAAACCCTAAAATCTCAATGGTGGGAGTAGAGACAAGTACATTCAGTATAATGAGTGTTAAAATAAGTGTCATAGAGAGTACAATAATACACAGAGAAGGGGCACCTTACCCAGACTGCGGGGGGCGACTGTGGAGGTCAGGAGAGGATTTTTTTTACGTGTACTCATAGAATTCTCTGTTCTTTTTAGCTCATGCCATGTAAAAGCCAGTGGATTCTGGGATACACTGAGATCTTATTAATTACGGAATCAGGTCACTGAAAATAATTTTTAAGTTTGAATCAGCATATGTATTTACACCGTACTATAGCATTATCTATTCATTTGTTCAACAAGTTATTAAATGTATATCATATGACGTATTGTTTTAGAACTTGAGGATATAGACGTGAAAAGGAAAATGTTGAAGTCCAAAATCTCATGAAATATACATTCTAAGGGGGAGGCAAGAGATTATGATTTGTGATTGGTTTCAAAAAACCTTGTCCTTCTTGAAATTTATTTGAATAAGTAAGCCATGCTCATGAATCAGGGCCTTTACACTTGCTGTTTTTTCTGCCTGGAACAATCCCGCAGATCTTCATAGAGCTTGCTTCCACATGGGTTTTAGGGTCTTTTCTAACCCACCCTGTGTATTATTACAACTAGCCTCTCCCACTAGCACTACCTTTTTCCCATTTCCCTGCTTTATATTTTCTTGCAGTAGCTATCACCATCTGATATAATCACCTATTAAAAAAACTGCAAAGCTTCCCCCACTCTCACAGTAAAATCCTAAGCTCTCACAAAGGACTTCAGAGTCCCTATGATCTGCTCCAACTCCGTTTCCTCTATGACCTTATCTCTTTTTTTCACTCTTCCAGGGTGATTTTACTCTGGGTAAGATCAAAATTGGTTTGAGCAAAAGAGTTTCATGCCATGACTTAGGTTCAAAAGGGTCTCTCTGGCCTCTGGGTTTAGGACAGACAGAAATGGAGTGGGAGGGGTGGTGGCCAAAGTTTGAAGCAGGGAGACCAGTTAGAAGGCTCCTGAATTAATCCAGGCGAGGTACGACAACGGTTTGGAACTGGGTGCTTATAAACCAGGGTCCAGGAAATGGAGAGAAATAGTTCTAAACATATTTTGAAACTAGAACCAACAGGATTTGCTGAGAGACTGGATTTGGAGTTTGAGAGGAAAAGAAGAGCCAAAGCTGACTCTCATGTTCCTGTTTGAGCACCTGGAAAGATGGCATCACATTTAATAGATGGAGGTGACTACAGGGGAAACAGGAGGAGGCTGGAAACCAGGAATACAGTTTGTGACATGTTGCATTTGAGATGCCCATTTGATAGCCAAGCACAGGTGCTGAAGAGGCAGTTGGAAACATGAGACTGCAGTTTGAGGGAAAGTCTATGCTGGAAGACTAAATTTGAGAGTCTTTGGCGTAGGAATGGTATTTAAAGTTACTAGACTGAATAAGATCACCAAGGGTCTGAGTGTAGATAAAGAAAAGATACACTGATATTTTGAGACCAGAAGGATGAGAAACCAGGAAAAGGAGAATGCAAAAGGAGCAACCGGGGAGGTAGAAGGGAAATGAGAAGGATGGTGGGAGCCAGGAGAGAAGAATTTCAATAAATGGGGAATGATTATGTGTCAAATGCTGCTGATAGATCAAGTAAGATGCATTAGTTAGAATACATTGTCTTTGTCACTGGAAATATGTTTGAACAAATGTCAGGAGGATAAATGAAACATCTGCTATCTTTTGCCATGTGAAATACCAGAGAGAACATTTAGGTAAATTCCCAAGGGGCACAAAATTTATTAGTCACAGTTTCATCTCAAATAAATATACAAGCATACACACACAAGTACAGGCACTTTTTTTTTTTTTTGCGGTACGCTGGCCTCTCACTGTGTGGCCTCTCCCATTGTGGAGCACAGGCTCCGGACGCGCAGGCTCAGCGGCCATGGCTCACGGGCCCAGACGCTCCGCGGCATGTGGGATCTTCCCGGACCGGGCACGAACCCGCGTCCCCTGCATCGGCAGGCGGACTCTCAACCACTGCGCCACCAGGGAAGCCCCAGGCACATATTTTTTTAAATGCTATGATTACTGTAGGTTGATACTGGGAGCTCTTCTTTCTCCACAATGCATTGTAAGGTGATGTCCTGTGGGCAAAATCCAGGTTTTTCTCATAAGATCCATGATGAGCAAAGGAGATGGGGTGGCACAAACATGCTTTGTATTTTGCCCACGCAAAATTGTCATTAGGCAATTTTCAAGTTACATTATACTATACTATCGCTGGATCACATCTCACCACATTGAGTCTCACTGTAGAATCGCATGATATTTTGCCATACAGTATATTTTGGATTCCACTGATCAGCGTGTCTCATTAAGGCATATTTGTTATTCTCAGAAGGTGTTATGTGAGAATTCCTAAATAAAAATCTCAATAGAGAAATGTCCTTGGATGAGAAGTTCTGTTGAATTTTTTTTTGATAAGCTTACTCTACTGATAACTTCCTCTGAACACATTTGCACACTCTGATTCTGTTAATGTAAGTGACTCTATCAACATACAGTGATGTTTTCTAACCTACTACTTCCTCACTTATCCTCACAGGTTATTAAAATTACAACGAATTTGTTTATTCATAGACAATACAATCATATTTACTACTAATTTTGCTGCATTCAACAAAACAGGATTGCACCTGTCTGAAGTCTGTCTTATAGAAATCTAAAATTAAGCACAGGTGTAACTTGTCTAAACATTTGTATATTCATCGAATTTGGGGAAATCAAATAGTTTTTTTCTTTTAGTTACTGAAGTATAGTTGATTTGCAATGTTTTATTAGTTTCTGGTGTACAGCAAAATGATTCAGATATATATATATATTTTTTTTTCATATTCTTTCCCATTATGGTTTATCACAGGATATTGGATTTAGTTCCCTGTGCTAAAGTAGGACCTTGTTGTTTATCTATTTTATGTATACTAGTTTGTATCTGCTAACCCCAAACTTCTAATTTATCCCTTTGGTAACCATAAGTTTGTTTTCTGTGTCTGTGAGTCTGTTCCTGTTTGGTAAATAAGTTCATTTGTGTCACATTTTAGATTCCATATATAAGTGATGTCATATGGAATTTATCTTTCTCTTTCTGACTTACTTCACTTAGTGTGATAATCTCTAGGTCCATCCATGTTGCTGCAAATAGCATTATTTCATTCTCTTTTATGGCTGAGTAGTATTTCATTGTGTATATATACCACATTTTCTTTATCCATTCATCTGTCGATGGACATTTAGGTTGCTTCTGTTTCTTAGCTATTGTAAATAGTACTGCTATGAACATTGGGGTGCATGTATCTTTTCGAATTAAGAGTTTTCTGTGGATATATGCCCAGGAGTGGGATTGCTGGATCATATGGCAACTGTTTTTTTAAGGACCCTCCGTACTGTTTTTCATAGTGGCTGCACCAATTTACATTCCTACCAACAAGTGTAGGAGGGTTCCCTTTTCTCCACACCCTCTTCAGCACTTGTTATTTGCTGACTTTTTAATGACGGCCATCCTGAGGTGGTATCTTACTGTAGTTTTGATTTGCATTTCTCTAATAATTAGCGAGGTTGAGCATCTTTTCATGTGCCTCTTGGACATCTGTATGTCTTCTTTGGAGAAATGTCTATTTAGGTCTTCTGACCATTTTTGGATTGGATTGTTTTTTTGTTATTGAGTTGTATGAGCTGTTTGTATATTTTAGAAATTAATCCCTTGTCAGTTTTATCATTTGCAAATATTTTCTCCCAGTCCATAGGTTGTCTTTTTGGCTTGCTTATGGTTTCCTTAGCTGTGCAAAAGCTTATAAGTTTGACTAGGTCCCATTTGTTTATTTTTGCTTTTATGAAAATCAAATAGTTTTAATGGTTATTTTTCTTTCTACCATTCTTTTTCTGTCATCCAATGACTCTATCCTTAAGCATCTCTTCCTGCCATTGACTATACCTTTTCCAACTTGGCTTAATTATCAAGCTTTTTATAGTATGTTGTATTTCCCAAATATAGAATATGCTCTATTCTTTTTGGTGAGAATTCTCTCTTTGAAACACATTTCATAGTAACTTCTCATGCATTAGTTTGTATTCTTTAATTGTTTAATTGTATTTACTGTGTGTTCCCAAAAAGGCTTTAAGGTCTTGAGAGTCATAGTCATAAAACATATTAAAGCAAAAGCAACAAGAGCCAATTTTTCAAACTTCATACTTCACAAAAAGTTAACATCACCTTGGGACAATTTTCTATTTATTTCAATGTCATTGCTATTGCTTTAAAAAAAAGTCTTTGCAACCATTCTTGGAATTGCATGTAGGGCCATTTTGAGTAAAATGAATAAATAAATCTTTTTATCTTTGAATCACATTTCTTCTAAGATATACCCTTAAAGTGGTATTATTTAAGTGAACACCCCATCTTTCTCATTACATTGGACTCTGAAAAACCTTTAGGTATTTCTTTAAAATAAATATATCCTCAAATACTAGTCTTTCTGAAAGTTGAACCTGAATCTGCTGAAATCTGTAAAACTAATTATCAATTTACAGGAAATCAAGGGGACAGAGAAGTGTGTTAAATGTTGCCATGGGAATACAGTCCACAACATCCAGCCTGGAAAAGTCTCAGGACCAAAAATTTGAATTTGCAATGAAAAAATAAAAGGTGATGGTGATAGAATCTATAAATCAAAGAAATTTTTAAAATCTTAAACATAACTATTTCCAATGCATAAATCTTTTGGAATCTTGATCTAAGTAAGCAAATTATAAAAAATGAGACAATATAGGCAATTTGAACACTGATTAAATAGTTAATGATATTAAGGAATTATTATACTGTTATTAAATGGTTATTAAAATGGTATTGTTAATTTTAATTTAATTTTTTAATTTTTTAATTTTTATTGGAATATACTCGATTTACAATGTTTTGTTACTTTCTGCTGTACAGCAAAGTGAATCAGTTATACATATACATACATCCACTCTTTTTTTTTTTAAGATTCTTTTCCCATATAGGCCATTACAGAGTATTGAGTAGAGTTCCCTGTACTATACAGCAGGTTCTTATTCATTATGTTTTTTATATAGCAGTGTATATATGTCAATCCCAATCTCCCAATTTATCCCTCCCCCCACTTACCCCCGATAACCATAAGTTTGTTTTCTACATCTGTAATTCTACTTCTGTTTTGTAAATAAGTTCATTTGTACCCTTTTTTAAGATTCTATATATAAGTGATACCATATATTTGTTTTTCTGTGTCTGACTTACTTCACTCAGTATGACAATCTCTAGATCAATCCATGTTGCTGCAAATGGCATTATTTTTAAAAAATGGTATTGTGGTTACATTTTTAAGAGTCCTTATCCTTTAGTGATTCAGAAAACTGTAAAAACTAGAAATGAAATGATATGATGCCTGGAATTGGGTTCAAAATAATCTGAGGTTGAAGAAATGGGTCAAGGGCATATGAAGCATGATTGGCTATGGGATTATACTTGTTGCAGCTGACTGATAGGTACATGGTGATTTATCATGCCTTTACTCTTCTTTTGTATATATTTGAAATTTTCCATTAAAATTATAAATAATAAAAAAATCTCTTCAAGTGAAGAGAGCCTGCCATAATGGATAATGCTCAATACAGCGCCCACCACCTCAGAAGCCAGTTTCCAAAGGGAATTGTAAAAATATTTTATGCATTAGAAGCATTAGATATTTTACAGTTCCTCTTCTCCTTGGAATCTCTTTCTTTCCTTGTATCCTTTCCCTCTCCATCACAGGTGACTAATTTGGATTGGATTAAATATGTTTGTTGTACAGAAAGTTCTGGTGCATTTTTTAATTAGATGAATTTTTGGTAATCCTTTATTGCTTCTACTTTCATATCTTCAGTACTGGGCACATGATAGAGACTTAATAAATACAAGCTAAATGCTTACTGAGGGAGAAGCGGTAGCTGTCTCCCCAGCTGTCCTTTCTGTGGGCACCACTCAAATCCTCCAGGGCTTCATTCTTGGAAAGTCTTTCAACTTCATCTCCTGTTCTAAAGTCTCTGTAGCAACACATATTTAGGTCATCGTCTTGGCTAAAGTTACTTTACTACAGGTATAGGGATTTATCATAGTATCCACTAAGCACCAATAGCTAACTAAAATTGGAGTCGTAATGAGTTTAATTATGCACAAGTGGGAGTGGAATGATTTAATCCAGTCCTCTTTGCCTCCTTTCACTTCAGGTCTATCTGTGCCTGGGTCTTCTTATGTACTTAATGTTTGCTGAATCCAACGAATTAATTTTGATGCCTTTCTTGGTCCCCCGGGCATACTGAGCCAACTTCTTCCATCCATTCCCACATTCCTTTGCAGGGTTGTGAATAACTGCTGACTGTTCTTTAGTTTGTACCTGTGTCTTAGATTTCCTCTTCTTGACTTCTTAACTTTTAAATTGTTCATCTTACGAACTTTTCTTTTTTTCACACAAGAATATTGGGGTCCATACCCTGTGATTGGGGCTGGAGATACATAGATGAATGTAGTCTCTGCCTTCAAAGGGCTCTATCTGCTGTACTTCTATCTACTTGCCCAGATTCCGAGAAACTACTGTTATCTTCATTCACTTGTCACTTTATACTCTGTAAGAGCTGTGTGCACCCAAACTGTGAAATTTCACTCTGCACTCCTCCTGCTTCAGATCATTTATAAGATGTTAAGTAAAACTGATCCCAGAATTATTCATGAAGAACCCCACTCTTTACCCTTTGCCGTAGATAGAAGTAATCAATTATCCTTACCAGTAATTTGCTTCTTAAAAGCCACTTCTATTCTGACCAAATGACATTTTCCTTTCCCCAATCTCCTTGTGACTCTATTTTAAAACAATCTTTAGTGTGATTTAGTCCAAACCTCTTCAATAATCTACGTTTATTCTTTTGCACTCCGGCCAGGCTGTGCCACCTCATCCTCAACAACCACAACAAAACGTTTAATTTTGATTACAATTGCAAACATAATACATGCAAACTGTGAGAAGTTAGGAAACTAGAGGAAAGCTTAAGGTAGAAAATGAATAGTCATCCATGACCCCAGCTAATTATTCTTTTATTTAAAAAATCTCTCAAAGGACTAAACAAATCATCCCATTGTGACTCTGCTAAACTCGTATTTGTTTGGTTGCTTTGAGAAGCTTCTCTTTGTCATGGACCCTACCAGCTTGCTAGCGTAGGAGTGAAAGTGAGACTTACAGTTCCCAGAAAGCCCTCAGGAATTCCACAGAAGACAGTATTCACTCTTCAGGTCTGTTCTGAGGGAATTTTACACATTTGTGTTTCAGAACTAACCGGACTGTATATTTAAATTACAGAGATATATGTACCATGATTTATGGACCAGAATTTAAGTATTTGATCTTCTCACTCAGCAGAGTGGTAAACAACATGCCTTTGGAAGTGAATTATTTTTGTCTATATTAAAAGACTGCTTCTAAAATTTTTGTCAACTTTTTTCCCTTTTGCTTTTGCTATTTTTTTTTCAGAAAGTCATTAGTATAACCTCCTATTTAATTCACCTCTGCACTGCATCCTCCTTTCTAGCGTCTCTCTATGTGGATTATCTCCTCTGGAAAAAAGTCTTTGGAATTGTGAAGGCAAATGGAGCTAATGCCCAATAAGCCCTTTTATAACCTCTGGGCAATAAAACGGTTGATACTTATTAGACAATGCCAACATATTAAATAAATTATTTGAAAAAAATCTAGTGCTTGTGAGCCAGAAAAATGTGCATAATAAAATTGCAGTTTGTGTGTCTGTGTTTCTCCAATATCATGAATCAGAGGCAGATGTTTATCGACGATCTTATTTACAAATTAGAAATAGAGACACAGATGTAAAGAACAAACGCATGGATACCAAGGGGGCAAGGGGTGGTGGTGGGATGAATTGGGAGATTGGGATTGACATATATACATTATTGATACTATGTATAAAATAGATAACTAATGAGAACCTACTGTATAGCACAGGGAACTCTACTCAGTGCTCTGTGGCGACCTAAATGGGAAGGAAATCCAAAAAAGAGGGGATTATGTATACATATAGGTGATTCACTTTGCTATACAGTAGAAACTAACACAACATTGTAAAGCAACTGTACTCCAATAAAAATTTTCAAAAAATAAAAATAAAATGAACCTATTTACAAAACAGAAACAGACCCATAGAGATCAGACTTGTTATTGCCAAGGGAAGGGGGTGAGGGAGAGGGATGGAGTGGGAATTTGGGGTTGGTAGATGCAAGCTATTACATTTAGAATGGATAAACAACAAGGTCCTACTGTATAGTGCAGGGAACTATACCCAGTCTCCTGGGATAAACCATAATGGAAAAGAATATTAAAAACGAATGTATATATGTGTAAAACTGAGTCACTTTGCTGGACAGCAGAGACTGGCACAACATTGTAAATCAACTGTACTTCAATAAAAAAATAATAAAATTCTATTTCAATTAGGAACTGGTCAAAAGCACTATTAATGATCACTCCTGCTATGAAACAATTGTAATTTCACAGTCTATAATGAGTTTTACAGTTGAGAGCATTTAAATGTGAGAAGAGATGCCAGACTTGGTTACTTTCATGATTCTGATTATCACCATTATCATTTAATTATTTCTGGTCAACATTTACCAGGGGTTAGTTCATAGATTTCTCTGCCAAATTTCTTTTGGTTTTCAAAATGTAAATACTCAAACACTTTGTGTTTATTAATCCTGAAAAAATCACTTTGCTTTAAAAAAATTAAAATCAAGGATTTATTTTGTAGGAGTTTAAATTACATCACTGACTTTCATGATTTTCATTGATTAAACATGAATCCCAAGTTGGATTTTCTACAGAATAAAAAGCATGTGAAGAGACATTGGTAAAAGGGAACTGAGGCCAGAAAAAATAAAAGAGGCTTTGGGTCCCTTAAATAAATTCAAGGCTGCAGGTTCAGCTTGGAATTAGAAGGGCTTTTAGAGGATGAACAGATTCCCAGAAGGTTGCAAACAAGCAGATGTAATTTCAGAATACAAAAAGGCAAAATGGGAAGGTTGCGTGAACCCCAGACTGCTAGTGACTTTGATGTCTACCGTGAGTAATACATTGACTGATTGATTAATTCTTTGATTCAGTTATTGAGTAATCATTTATTGAACTCAGATGTGCCAGACATGGTATTAGGTGTTGGGGTACAGAAATAAAGGGGAAACTTCATTACTTTAAAGAGTTTGTAATCCAGTGGGGATTACAGACAAGTAAATAGGCAATTAATACAAGTAATACAAAATGGAATTCAAAAGAGCCTGAAGTGGGAGGAAGATTTTACTCTCTTATCAGAAGACTCACTAAGAGATTAAGAGGTGAAGACCTGTGTGTGGGGGAGGGGGGGAGTGGGCAGGACAAATTGGGGGAGGGACACTGAGAGAACTTTCCAGAAGGAAAAGATGACATAGGCCAAGATCTGAAGGCAAAGAAGAGCATGATGTAGTTGAAAGACATATTAGGGGGTAAAAAAAAGATTCTTAAACAGTTCATTGAAGGTGTTATTAGGGATTAGCATGCATGGATTTAAAAAAAATCAAATCAAATTATTAAATTTCCTTCTTTGTTTCTTTTTTTGTTTCTTGGTTTCTCTCTTTCTTTTTCCCTGCCTTCCTTCCCACATTCTCCTCCTCCTCCTCCTTCTTCTTCTTTAACATTTCCTAACTAGTGCTCTGAATGAATAAAAACAATGTAATTGATATACCATTTCAGAAATTTCATACACTATATTTCTTCTGATACCCTTGCGGGCTACATGGTTGATTAACTTTAGTGAGAGGGTATTGACTAATAAATGAATGTTTCTAGTGCTTAGATTAAGCTCTGTCCTTAGTCCTGTGTAGTTGAGTGTTTTTATCTAAAATTTAAGTAAAGATTTGGAGACTTTCTTTTTCAGATTTAGAAATAATATAGACTATCACTACATCAAATGATTGAAACAGAATCCACAGATCTTAGGGTGGAATTATGGATTAAATGTGATAATTTTGAAAAAAAATTTTATAACTATAAATGCAATATATATTATTGTAAAAAATTAGAGCCATATAAAAAAGTTATATGCAAGTTGTCATACATATAAACACAAATATTAATTTAACGTATATATTAATTTATTCTAGTACCTTGAAACCATCAATTATAAAGCTTGATATATACTAATAATTTTATGTGTATTTATATACACACAAACTTTGTAAAATGAGATCATATGGTAACTTTTTTTATTATTTTCTTAGTTATTGTCATCTTTCCAAGTTAATACATTTATATCTCATTGATCTTGATAATGGCTATATAATACTCCACTAGGCAATCTCCTCCTACTAATATATAGTAGCTTGACATTTATTGTCATTACAAAAAATGTCTTTATAAACATCCATGTGTATTCATCTCTATATACTTGCCTATAAGTACCTTTACTTATACAAGGTCAAATACAAGGTCAAAAGTGTAAACTCCTTCAAATTGTAATGTATACAGGGGAATCAACAAGATGATATTTAACAGGTGCACCTACAAGACTCTGTAAATAAGCACAGCAAGTGTGAGAAGCACTATCACTGAAAAATATTAAAGAATTTTAGATGATGTTATTCTACTAATGTGTGGCTGCTTCAGGTCTATGTTTTAAAACTGGTAGCAGAACTTATCTCAGGAGATATTTGGAAATGTGAGGGGATGTTTGGGTTGTTAACAATGACTGGGGACATTGCATACGTTTAGTAGAAGATAATGCAGAGGAAAGTCTAGCACAATGAAGAATAGTTCTACATGAAATGCCTATAATGCCATCTTTGAAAAACTGAGCAATTCCAATTATAGGTTCTGTTAATAGAATGGTGTCTAGGTATGAAGGGAAAAACCAAGCTATTAACTAAAATTCATCTATATTATTTTTTTTTAAATTTTATGTCATGCAGTTTAAAGTATGAATTGGATAGGGAAAATAAGTTTCTTTTTATGTACCAACTCTTACTGATTATTAACAATAGCCTAGAAATATGGTGAAAAGACTCAGAAACTATGTCTGGGCTTGGAACGCTTTAATTAGTTACTAACAACAGTCGGGTTGGTGAGACAGAGAAGTGACATTACTTGCGCCAAGTGTTTGTCATGACCGACTGGCATAACTGTTTTCTGAAGGCAAGAGTGAGTAGATTCAGAACTGTCTTATGATGCTATACATACACTTTATTTTGTCAGAATGCCTCTTAAAGCACTTCAAACTTTAAGCATTAAAAATGGAGCATAATTATTTTCAGGTCTCTTATGGGCTGAATTGTGTCCTCCCAAATTTGAATGTTGAAGCCCTAATGCCCAGTACCTCAGAATCTGATTGTATTTGGAGATAGGATCTTTAAAGAGTGATTAAGTTAAAATCAGGCCTTTAGGGTGGGCCCTAATCCAATCTGACTGGTGTCCTTTTAAAAGAGGAAATTTGGACACAGGAAGAGACAGCAGGCATGCAAACATAGAGGGAAGGCCGTGTAAGGACACACTGAGAAGGCAGCCATATGTAAGCCAAGGAGAGAGGCCTCAAGAGAAACCAAACCTGCTGAAACCTTGATCTTGGAATTCCAGAATTGTGAGAAAATTAATTTCTATTGTTTAAGTCACCCAGTCTGTGGTGTTTTGTCAGGGAATCCTTGGGAAACCAATACAATGTCCTCATTAATATTTCATCATGTAAATTTAATTATAAAATTTCATCATGATGAAATAAATGGATAATTGTTTGAATTATCATTATACATGGGACCACCCTTAGATATACTGCAGTGAAAGACATGAAAGGGATCTCACACATTGTATTTAAGGCTTAACCTAACCCAAAATACCACCTTCTCTTATATTTCTAAACCACTCTTTCACTGTCTTTGTCTTCCTCCTGGCTTGAAATTTCCAATTAAAGTTAACTACTTGGACAACAGGAAAGAAATACAGAAAGAAATCTTTAAATGTAGCCATCAGTAAGTATCTTTACTTCTTTGTTCTCTTTCCATTGGAACAGAGTCATGGATGAGTTTATCAGATTAGCTAATTGCTGGTCTGTAAAGTTCACAAACAGTCAGGAGATGAGATCCAGGAAGGAGCATGTACAAATAGACAAGTGATGGATGTGTACAGAAGAAATAAAGGGAGTAGAGATTTTAAAAAAAGGAAGCTGTAAATTTTCATTCACTGAGAAACCTAGTAAGTCCCAAGTCTACAGAGGAGAAGAGAAATCATAATTGAACCCTGAGTCTAGTCTTTGGAAAGGGTGAGGTCCAAGAGAGTCAAAGGAGTCAAACATTTTCTGATGATTAAGAATTGAATATGTCCTTCATACTAATTGATCAAACTTCTCCCATGACATTTGCAAGCAGGAACTGGTCCTGTAATTATGCTTTTGAAGCCTATATTGTCCTGGAAATGCTGTCATATACTGGGGCCAAATTGGGTATTCATTTCCTGATTAGTACCATTCTGTGATGCTGCTTGTGGGAGAAGCTTCACAAAACATGGCTTTGAGATCACAGGGATAGTCAGTGTTTGCTGCTTTGTCATGGGAGGCACTGAAGACTGAAAGCCACCTCCCTGAAAGTGTGACCTCTGGTCAGCAAAGTGTTTGTGTTGACACTTCAACAGAGAGATGGAAATGCTAGATGTACGATAAAGTGATTCATAATTTCCTAGTATTTCAACTTGAAAACAAGTGACTCTGCACTTTTATTTTTAACTCAATAATCTGACAAGCTCTGGGATGGTAGTCTGTTTGACCTTGCAAGTCTTCCTCCAAGATACGGCATATATTTGGGAGCACTACAAGGTTGAGTAGACAAAGGAAACATATTTAAAATTACAGATGTTATTTCTAAATTGTTTATAAGTAACAGGAAACTGCAGGATGATATTTAACTACTCTGTAGGTAGCAGGCAATTTGCATTTGTAATATCAGCATAATGAGTTTAAGATGTGTATTGATCCCATTTCATTTTATAAGGAATGCAACAAAGCATGTTAATGGATAACCTAAAAGCATATAAATCAGGGAAAAATAGAAAATGTCATAAAATGCAGAGCTGTCATAGTAATTGTGCTTGTTTGAAACATCCCACCCAAGGTATCCACAAAGTCTATGGCAATTAATATCAAATGTAATTACAGTGAATGGAGAAATTAAGAATTTTCATTTTCAATTTTCATGAGACACAGTGGATGATTTTTTCTAGAAAGATGCCCCACAGTAAAATCTTATATGATTGATGGTACTTTAATTAAAAATAAGAAGCTATTTCATAGTCGTGTTAGTCTTCCTGTCTCAGAAGCAGCCGATAGACTTTGTCCATGCTGGCCTTTTATTGTGTTTTAGTTGTTGCTCATTAATTGAATTTTTCAGAGTCATAACTCACTTAAATATTCAAAGGGTCATTTTATCCCAGTTAGGCGTGTGGGAGTTTACTCATTCATCTCAGTTTTGAGAGAAATGTATCACATTATTCCAAGTTATTCTTATTGTATGATTTTGTTTTTCTCTGTGGTTGCCGATTATTTTAAGAAGAGCAGAGTAAGTGCATAAGAATCATGAGAATGGGTGCTGTAATACAAACACAACAAAGTCAGTGTAAGTGATTACGGATTATTTTTCTGTTTATAAATGCTATTGTTGAGGTTCTCGAGAGAGGTTTTCTTTTCTTTTATTTATTTATTTATTTTTTTTGCGGTATGCGGGCCTCTCACCGCTGTGGCCTCTCCCGTTGTGGAGCACAGGCTCCGGACGTGCAGGCTCAGCGGCCATGGCTCACGGGACCAGCCGCTCCGCGGCATGTGGGATCCTCCTGGACCGGAGCACGAACCCGTGTCCCCGGCATCGGCAGGCAGACCCCCAACCACTGAACCACCAGGGAAGCCCCATTGAGAGAGGTTTTAAAAGATGCTTGCTGCCTTAAAAGCAATTGTATACCATTTCATATACTTTCAGTTGGCAAAATTTGAGTCTGATAATATGGTAAGGGTGCAGGAAAATAGTCTTGCTGGTAGGAGAGTGAATTATTACCAAAACTTTGGAAAGCAATTTGTTGGAACCTAGAGAGCCAACGATGCCCATGGAATCTACTTGATATCTAGAGTAGTGGCTATCTAGATATCTACTCAGAAAAATTCTCCCAAATGTGCAGAAAGATCATTGTAGTATCTTTGTAATAGAAGAAAAATGAAAACAACCTACCTAATCATCTCTTAATAGGGGAATTAATAAGTTTAGTTTTTTGCGGTACGCGGGCCTCTCACTGTTGTGGTCTCTCCCGTTGCGGAGCACAGGCTCCGGACGCGCAGGCTGAGCGGCCATGGCTCACGGGCCCAGTCGCTCCACGGCATGTGGGATCCTCTCGGACCGGGGCACGAACCCGCGTCCCCTGCATCGGCAGGCGGACTCTCAACCACTGCACCACCAGGGAAGCCCCAATAAGTATAGTTTTAATTGATAAAGTAGAGTGCTACTTACTAATTAAAATGAATCAACCAGAGATTCATGTAGCAAAATATATATTTATATTTTATATATATAAACATCAATAGGTTGAGTGATAAAAAGATATTTCACAGTGTGATGATGTATATGTAAATTTAAAAATATATAAATGATACATATAAAAAGATAAATACTTGAAACTGATCCACACCAACATCAGAGTAGTGGTTGCCTCTGGGGAAAGAGGGAGAAGGAATAGAGAGTGGAGTCATAGCTGTATCTGTAATGTTTTATTATTGAAAAAGAGTGATTTGGAAGAAATACAGCCAATGTTAACATTTGATAAGTCTGAATTTTCAACATATAGATGTCCATTATATTATTTTCTGTGTTTTTGTGTACGTTTGGAGCATTTCATGTTTAAAAATTTTTAAAGTTAAATGTGAATTAATACATTATCTCTCATATTTTATGACTATACCAATATCATTTATAAGTAAAATGCCATTGCATATGCTGTTTTATGGGAATTAACCCTTTTAATCTGCACAGTGATTCTGTTTCGTAAATACTAATATTATCTACATTGTACAGGTAAGGAAACAAAAGCATAGTGCAGGATTACAGATTTTTGGCTACCATTGTATTCTTAGCATGTCTCGATTATCTGTCAAATTTAATAAGTTCTCATGTCATATGAGACGTCATATCATATATCATATATTTTATATATATATATATTATATACTGCTTGCATGCCTTTATCCTTTTTCCTGGGACACTTTTATCTAAGAATACATCTTAAATGTTGCTATTAATTAATTAGGGATAACAGAGTAGATAATGACACTATCCAAGGCCTCAGAATGGTGAGACCTGATTTCTGATCTCGTCTCCACCGATGCCCTACTGAATGATTTGTGGCAAGATCTTTCATTAGTCTAGATATTGGCTTCTCACTATAAAACACAATGGATCAAATCTGTCTCCTGCTCTGAAGATAAAACAATGGAAGGTATTTGGAAACACATTGAATAACACAATTATTTAGAATGTTATAATATAGAATGTTGTTTATTTTGCTGTTTTAATATGAAAGGTTATTTTTCACACAAACTCTGAGAAGATAGTCTACACACTGTTCTGAATCACTGTAAAATACATCTTCTTCTGCCTGAATTATGATTATTTAATAAACAAAAACGTAAGAGAATCTCTTTGGGATTTTTTTTGAGTCAGAAATGCTGCTCATGTGGACTTTGCCTCAAACTCTAGAGTTGAGCTGACTACTAGCTTCTATTTTGTGACGTTTGCTTCACTGTGTTCAATAAATCCCATGATTTCTGTCTTTAAAATGCTAGGTCTGGCTCCCTCTGAGTGCTGTCAGGGTGGCTCTCAGAAACTGCAGCACACAATGTTGACCTCTTTCCTGTAAATGAAGCTCAGAATTAACCAGAAGTCAATTATTGCTAGCATTAAACTGAAGTTGAAATCGCTGGGAATTGCAAGGCAAATTAAAGTGGATGTGTTAGCGAGATCAGGAAATAGCAGATTTGAGTCTCACAGAGGAAATGAGGAGGCTCCATGTGGTAATCCGTATGAATCCAGAATGGACAAAAATCTTATAAACATAAGCCTGGATAACTGAACTGAATTAACTGAGATGTGGAGTCACAGCCTGCATCTTTAGCATTCTGCTATTATTTCTTTTTATTTTTAGTTCCTATGCTGTCAGTGACCTTAAAATTTTACTTTCTTCCTTTTATTCTTTTACTTATTTGACTTCCTCTATCCTTTTGCCTTATCTCCAGCATCTCAAGAACTTAAAATGGCAAGTTCTAGAATTCTCATTCTTTAGTTTTCCGTTTGGAGTTTTCTAAGCCCCGTAGTGCTGTTTGCCACACAACTGTTCTTTTTTTTTTTAAATAGATCTTTTTTGGAGTATAATTGCTTTACTGTGTTAGTTTCTGTTGCACAGCAAAGCGAATCAGCCATATGCATACACATGTCCCTTTATCCTCTTCCTCTTGAGCCTCCCTCCCACCCTCCCTATCCCACCGCCTCTAGGTCATCGCAAACCACCGAGGCGATCTCCTGTGCTATGCAGCTGCTTCCCACCAGCCAACTATTTTACATTCAGTAGTTTATATATGTCGATGCTACTCTTACTTCACCCCAGCTTTGCCCTCCCACCCCATGTCCTCAAGTCCATTCTCTATGTCTGCCTCTTTATTCCTGCCCTGCAACTAGGTTCATCAGTACCATTTGTGGGTTTTTTTAGATTCCATATTTGTTTTTCTCTTTCTGACTTACTTCATTCACTCTGTATGACAGACTCTAGGTCCATCTACCTTACTACAAATAACTCAGTTTCATTTATTTTTATGGCTGAGTAATATTCCATTGTATATATGTGCCACATCTTCTTTATCCATTCATCTGTAGATGGACATTTAGGTTGGTTCCATGTCCTGGCTATTGTAAATAGTGCTGCAATGAACATTGTGGTACATGTTTCTTTTTGAATTATGGTTTTCTCAGGGTATATGCCCAGGAGTGGGATTGCTGGGTCATATGGTAGTTCTACTTTTAGTTTTTTAAGAAACCTCCTTACTGTTTTCCATAGTGGTTGTATCAATTGATATTCCCACCAACAGTGCAAGAGGGTTCCCTTTTCACCATACCCTTTCCAGCATTTATTGTTTCTGGATTTTTTGATAATGGCCGTTCTGACTGGCGTGAGGTGATACTTCATTGTAGTTTTGATTTGCATTTCTCTAATAATTAGTGATGTTGAGCATCTTTTCATGTGCCTCTTGGCCATCTGTATGTCTTCATTGGTGAAATGTCTATTTAGGTCTTCCACCCATTTTTTAACTGGATTGTTTGTTTTTTTGATATTGAGCTCCATGAGCTGTTTGTATAGTTTGGAGATTAATCCTTTGTCTGTTGTTTCATTTGCAAATATTTTCTCCCATTCTGAGGGTTGTATTTTTGTCTTGTTTATGGTTTCCTTTGATGTGCACAAGCTTTTAAGTTTCATTAGGTCCCATTTGTTTATTTTTGTTTTTATTTTCATTACTCTAGGAGGTGGGTCAAAAAAGATCTTGCTGTGATTTTTGTCAAAGAGTGTTTTTCCTATGTTTTCCTCTAAGAGTTTTATAGTGTATGGTCTTACATTTAAGTATTTAATCTATTTGGAGTTTATTTTTGTGTATGGTGTTAGGGAGTGTTCTAATTTCATTCTTCTATATGTAGCTGTCCAGTTTTCCCAGCAACACTTATTGAAGAGGCTGTCTTTTCACCATGTATGTTCTTGCCTCCTTTTTTGTAAATTACGTGCCCATATGTGCGTGGGTTTATCTCTGGGCATTCTATCCTGTACCATTGATCTATATTTCTGTTTTTGTGCCAGTACCATACTGTCTTGATTACTGTAGCTTTGTGGTATAGTTTGAAGTCAGAGAGCCTGATTTCTCAAACTCTGTTTTTCTTTCTCAAGGTTGCTTTGGCTATTTGGGGTGTTTTGTGTTTCCATATGAATTGTAAGATTTTTTGTTCTAATTCTGTGAAGAATGCCATTGGTAGTTTGAAAGGGATTTCACTGAATATGTAGATTGCTTTGGGTAGTGTAGTCATTTTCACAATATTGATTCTTCCAATCCAAGAACATGGTATATTTCTCCATCTGTTTATGTCATCTTTGATTTCTTTCATCAGTGTCTTACAGTTTTCTGAGTACAAGTCTTTTGCCTCCTTAGGCAGGTTTATTCCT
This sequence comes from Stenella coeruleoalba, assembly GCF_951394435.1. Lineage (NCBI taxonomy): Eukaryota > Metazoa > Chordata > Mammalia > Artiodactyla > Delphinidae > Stenella > Stenella coeruleoalba. The sequence goes on from NC_137150.1 coordinate 87,593,389, forward strand.
AGGTATTTTATTCCTTTTGTTACAATGGTAAATGGGGGTGTTTCCTTAATTTGTCTTTCTGATTTTTCATTGTTGGTGTATAGGAATGCCAGAGATTTCTGTGCATTAATTTTGTATCTTGCAACCTTACCAAATTCATTGATTAGTTCTAGTAGTTTCCTGGTGGCATCTTTAGGATTTTCTATGTATAGTGTCATGTCCTAGGCAAACAGTGACAGTTTTACCTTCTTTTCCAATTTGTATTCCTTTTATTTCTTTTTCTTCTCTGATTACTGTGACTAGGACTTCCAAAACTATGTTGAATAAGAGTGGCAAGAGTGGACATCCTTGTCTTGTTCCTGATCTTAGTGGAAATGCTTTCAGTTTTTTACCATTGAGTATGATGCTTGCTGTGGGTTTGTCATATATGACTTTTATTATGTTGAGGTAGGTTCCCTCTATGCCCATTTTCTGGAGAGTTTTTATCATAAATCGGTGTTGAATTTTGTCAAAAGCTTTTTCTGCATCTATTGAGATGATCATATCATTTTTATTCCTTAATTTGTTAATGTGGTGTACCACATCGATTGATTTGCGTATATTGAAGAATCCTTGCATCCCTGGGATAAATCCCACTTGATCATGGTGTATGATTCTTTTAATGTGCTGTTGGATTCTCTTTGCTAGTATTTTGTTCAGGATTTTTGCATCTATGTTCATCAATGATATTGGTCTATAATTTTCTTTTCTGTGTGATATCTTTTTCTGGTTTTGGTATCAGGGTGATGTTGGCTTCGTAGACTGAATTTGGGAGTGTTTCTCCCTCTGCAATTTTTTGGAAGAATTTGAGAAGGATCGGTGTTAGCTCTTCTCTGAATGTTTGATAGAATTTGCCTATGAAGCCATCTGGTCCTGGACTGTAGTTTGTTGGAAGATTTTAAATTATGGTTTCAATTTCATTACTTGTGATAGGTCCGTTTATATTTTCTAATTCTTCCTGGTTCAGTCTTGGAAAATTGTACCTTACCAAGAATTTGTCCATTTCTTCATGGTGTCCATTTTATTGTCATATAGTTGTTTGTAGTAGTCTCTTATAATTCTTTGTATTTCTGCAGTATCAGTTGTGATTTCTCCTTTTTCATTTCTAATTTTATTGATTTGCATCCTTTCCCCTTTTTTCTTGATGAGTCTGGCTAATGGTTTATCAATGTTATCTTCTCAAAGAAGCAGATTTTGGTTTTATTGATCTTTGCTACTGTTTTCTTCATTTCTATTTCATTTATTTCTGCTCTGATCTTTATGATTTCTTTCCTTCTACTGAGTTTTCTTTGTTCTTCTTTCTCTCGTTGTTTTAAGTGTGGTGTTAGATTGTTTACTTGAGATGTTTCTTGTTTCTTGAGGTGAGATTGAATTGCTATAAACTTCCCTCTTAGAACTGCTTTTGCTGCATCCCATAGGTTTTGGGTCATTGTGTTTTCTTTGTCATTTTTTTCTATGTATTTTTAAATTTCTTCTTTGATTTCTTCAGTGATTTCTTGGTTATTTAGTAGTACACTGTTTAGTCTTCATGTATTTGTGTTTTTTACAGTTTTTTTTCCTGTAATTCATTTCCAATCTCATAGTGTTGTGGTCAAAAAAGATGCTTGATATGATTTCAATTTTCTTAAATTTTCTGAGGCTTGATTTTTGACCCAAGATGTGATCTATCCTGGAGAATGTTACATGAGCACTTAAGAAGAAAGAGTATTCTGCCACTGTTGGGTGCAATGTTCTATAAATATCAATTAGATCTATCTGGTCTGTTGTGTCATTTAAAGCTTGTGTTTCCTTATTTATTTTCATTTTGGATGATCTGTCCATTGGTGAAAGTGGGGTGTTAAAGTCCCCTACTATGATTGTGTTACTGTCGATTTCTCCTTTCATGGTTGTTAGCATTTGCCTTATGTATTGAGGTGCTCCTATGTTGGGTGCATAAACATTTATAATTGTTATAGCTTCTTGTTGGATGATCCTTTGATCATTATGTAGTGTCTCTCCTTATGTCTTGTAACAGTCTTTAAGTCAATTTTATCTGATACGAATATTGCTACTCCAGCTTTCTTTAGATTTCCATTTGCATGGAATATCTTTTTTCATCCCTTCACTTACAGTCCATATGTGTCCCTAGGTCTTAAGTGGGTCTCTTGTAGACAGCATATATATGGGTCTTGTTTTTGTATCCATTCAGCCAGTCTGTGTCTTTTGTTTAGGGCATTTAATCCATTTACATTCAAGGTTGTTATCCATATGTATGTTCCTATTACCATTTTCTTAATTGTTTTGGGTTTGTTTTTGTGGGTCTTTTTCTTCTTTTGTGTTTCCCCACTTAGAGAAGTTTCTTTAGCCTTTGTTGTAAAGCTGGTTTGGTGGTGCTGAATTCTCTTAGCTTTTGTTTGTCTGAAAAGCTTTTGACTTCTCCATCAAATCTGAATGAGATCCTTGCTGGGTAGAGTAATCTTGGTTGTAGGTTTTTCCCTTTCATCACTTTAAGTATATCCTTCTACTCCCTTCTGGCCTGCAGAGTTTCTGCTGAAAAATCAGCTGATAATCTTATGGGGATTCCTTTTTATGTTATTTTTTGTTTTTTTCCTTGCTGATTTTAATATTTTCTCTTTGAATTCAATTTTTGCTAGTTTGATTAATATGTGTCGTGGTGTGTTTTTCCTAGGATTTATCCTGTGTGGGACTGTCTGTGCTTCCTGGACTTGGGTCACTATTTCCTTTCCCATGTTAGGGACGTTTTCAACTATAATCTCTTCAAATATTTTCTCAGACCCTTTCTTTTCCTCTCCTTCTTCTGGGATCCCTATAATTCGAATGCTGGTGTGTTGAGTGTTGTCCCAGAGGTCTCTGAGATTTTCTTCAATTCTTTTCATTTTTTTTCTTTATTCTGCTCCTTGGCAGTTATTTCTACCACTTTGTCCTCTGGCTCACTTATTCATTATTCTGCCTCAGTTATTCTGTTATTGATTCCTTCTAGTGTATTTTTCATTTCAGTGATTGTGTTGTTCATCTCTGTTTGTTTGTTCTTTAGTTCTTCTAGATCTTTGGTAAACATTTCTTGTATTTTCTCAATCCATACTTCCATTCTATTTTCAAGATTCTGGATCATCTTTACTATCATTACGCTGAATTCTTTTTCAGGTACATTGCCTCTTTCCTCTTCATTTATTTGGTCATCTAGGTTTTTACCTTGCTCCTTCATCTGTGACATTTTTTTTTTTTTATGAGTGGGATTATAGTCCTGTTTCACTGGTTGTTCAGCCTGAGGCTTCCAACACTGGAGTTTGTAGGCTATTGGGTGGAGCTAGGTCTTGGTGCTGAGATGAGGGACTCTGTGAGACCTCACTCTGATTAATATTCCTTGGGGTCTGAGGTTCTCTGTTAGTCCAGTGGTTCAGACTCAGAGCTCCCACCACCCAACCCTGGGCTTGTGAACCAAGATTCTGCAAGCCATGTGGGGTGGCAAAAAACAAAAAAACTAAAAACAAAATAACAATAACAAAGTAAAAAATAAAATTAGACTAGGAAACTAACGTATGTTAGGAAGAAAGTAAAAATAAAAATATAGATGAATCAACAACTGGAAGCTACATCAATACCACAATAGTAAAAAAGAGGAGGAGGGAAAAGAAAAAAAAAAAGGAGCGGGGAAAGGCCTTGGCTGTGAAGGGTGGGGCCTAAGCAAGGGCAAGGTTTGGGTGGTGGGCGGGGTGTATGCTCAGGACCCACAGGGCTGGAAAAGGCCCTGGGGACTGTGGGGGGTGGGGCTTAGGCTCAAGGAACAGGAGGGACCCAGCTGTGCCCCCCACTCCTGGTCTCAGAGGGCAGGGGACCTCACCTGGGAGCCCATTAGGTTTCCTGGGCTTGAGTGGGTGGGGCAAACGCCCCCCTCTCCTCTCTTGCTCTTCTGGTCTGGGAGGGTCTCTCCCACCTGCCTCTCCTGATCTCCCCGTCCTCCCTTCTATGCCCCCAGGACCAATGTGGCCGGGGGGAGGGGGGACCTTGGAGGGCAGGGGATTGGCCTGGGAGCTCAGCAGGCTCCCCATGCCCGAGTGGGCAGGGCAATCGCCCTCCGTTCCTCTCCGGCTCTTCCCAGAGACTCCTTCCCGCCTGCCTCTCATGATCTCCCTGGCCTCAGGGGTGCTGATCCTGTCTGGCCTCCACTTCTCCTCCCCCCTCAGTCCCCCTACATCCTGCAGGTTCACTTTGGGGTTTCTCCCATCTCCTTGGGCATCAGAGTTCCCCACCAGCGGCCGGCAGGTATCCTAGTTGTGGGGAGACGGTAACTCTGCCACAACTCTTCTTAAATTAAGAAGCACAGCCATCTCTTTGCACTTTACAGACTTGTAGAAACTACTCCTTCTTACAAATCAAGTTGGACTGTCCCTGTTTAACAGGTTTCATGTGATAAAATAAAAATGTATGGGAGTAACGCTGAGAGTGCCAGAGGAAATCATGATCTTGAGGCAGTGTAACTGAAAGGAGAATCTGTTACAGTAGCACCTACCAGGTAAATGGGAGCTATAAAAGGATGTGAATAAAGTTAAGCTCATTATTGAAAAAGATAATTAAGATAGAGGTAAATCTGGGATGTACTCACTGAGATTGTGATTAAAGCGGAGAAGATCTGATTGAGTCACAGTTCAAGTGACTTTGAGAAGGACAATTAAGACATGAAGCTCAGGGGATAAATCAGAGTTTCAAAGAGAAGAGTGCCTTGCTCTCTGGATGCCATGACAGCAAGAGGGGGTTGGGAAAGAAGGCTCAAGCCTAGAGGTGGGTCTGTTAACTAATGCCTTTTTGGCAGATGCACTGGTGCCAAACTTGAATAACAAGGCTATGTATTTACATCTTTCCAAAAATTATGCAGTTTTCATTCTAAGCTGCCCTAATAAAAATTATATGCATACAAAAATGTATTATAACCTATTCTAGACTCCAAATTATTTTTTCAGTATTTGTTTCTGGGCAATTCCAAATAAAAGCTCTGAACTGTGTACCTGTTCCTGTATGATCTGTAGTACAGAGGTACTCCAAACTCATTGCCAGAGTTACCTAGGGAGGGAGACAGATGGAATGATAGATGGATGTGTGGATAAATAGGTAGATTTCTGGATCTTTCCTCAGATTTACTGTATTCGAAGCCATAAGAATAGAGTCCTGGAATCAATATATGTAAAAACTTTCCAGATGATTCTGATTCCACTTGTCCAAGTTGGAGAATCATGTGGCATTGTCATGGAGATTGTGAGAGAAGCATGTTACCTATAAACAAAAAGAAAAGGGTAGATCTGAGATTTCTAGGAGCTTAGTCTCTAGAGAAATGACCATCTCTTTGTCCAGTGGTGGCAGCAGTAACTTCCCAGGAGAAGCTCCCATAGGAATTGATCTGGTAGAGCCTTGTGTTGGAAGTTACTATAGGGCAGATGAGCTGAAGGGAAACAAGGGCCCAGAGAGCTAAAGTGCTTCTTTTTCCCTAATAGGCTATTATAGATGACCCCCCAAAAGTATTAAGGACAATGTTTTGGGGTCCACTAAAAGTGGGGGAAGGAATTAGAGGATTGGCCCAATAAATGCATAGAAAGATTGTGCCCAAGGATCACACCTTTGATAATGTGTGACCATGGTAAGGGTGTCTCTCCAAAGATAACCAGAAAGTGATCCATCCAAATGTGGTGGGGACCGCTCCAGGCCTGAAGCAGTGCTTGTACACCTGAAGATAGGGGACAGCTATGACTCCATCCTATGCTCCGTGGCAGTCCCACTTCCCTCTCATGGGCATTCTTTTCATTGCTTCTGGTGTCACAGGTAAAGCCTCTTTCCTGTTTGGCCTGAGATGTGCTTATATCTAGTCTTGCTATATATCTCTAGTCTGCTCTATTTACCTCAGATGTACCTTCACAACATAAAATTTCTCAAATGTGATACAACATCAGCACTTCTTCATGCACTACATCATCTCTCCTCACCTCTTGTTTAGAACTATAAGGATGAAGTTATGCAAAGATGCTTATCTAAATTCTTAAGCCCAACTACCACAAAGGCTGTCAAACAAACATTGTTGTTTTCTTTTCCCGAACAATGTGTTAACCTGTAGTAGAAAGAATACATCCTTTCCGTGGACCAGAGACTCTTCACTTTAAATTCTTTTAAAGTTAATTTTTTTAATTTATAGTTATGCTTTGTGTCGATCATAAACACTTACATTTAAATTCCTCCTACTGCTTTCTACTTATGTGCAAGTAACTAGATCTCTCTGGACCTTAGCTTTAAATTGAAGATAATTTCTACTTTATGGGGCTATTGTTAGAGTTCAATAGGATAAGAATGTCAAGAATTTAATACTCAGTAAATATTAAATATTCTTTCTTCTTTTACCTACACTTATAGACCTAAAAGAAAAATTTATTTTACTTTTCTCATTGATGAGTTCCCAAAATGCGCAGCATTCTGTCCTAGGATCAGAGGTAAATAATGAAGGATTCATGAGCTCCTAGGGGTTCCACAGACGGACTTTAAGTGTCAAGAGTTGTAGGTATGTACATGTTTTGGGTAAAGATTCATGAATCTCTTCAGATTCTCAAGTAATCTTTGACCTACCCACTTAAAATGTTGGGAATTACGGTTTTAACCGCCTTATAAATTATACTAATCCCCCCTAAGTTGAAAATCATCTTTTTGTGAGCTTCCATGATGCCACCTTAAAATTTCTGTGGGCATATTTTATCAAGGCATATTTCATAGAGTAGGTGTGAGATCAAATGAGATAATGCATACAAAATGTTTTCTTAAGCTATAAAACTACATAAAGGAAAAGCATTACTATTCGCAGCAATCTGTACTGTACTGTTGTCTTTGTAGCTGTGGGATATCTCTTCCTGATTCGTTACGATAAAAATGATAATTGATTACAACATTAATCACAATTACATTGTATTTTTATCACAATGCTCACAGCTGAGCAAGTTAATTAAAAAAACCTAATTGTGGCTATTTTTAATTTTTCTTGGGCACCACTTCTATGAATTTAGAACTACAATATTTTTTATGCTTTAAGAAATCTTTGATGGCATCTAAAATAACCTCTGTTTTTAGATGAGGGAACTGGGCCTTGAGTCCCTTGATGGCTATGAGAAAGTAACCTGCCTGTAGCCATATAGCTAGTTTATTGAAAGTTAGGACAAGAGAATATAATTAGGCTATTTCTTGCACTCTTTGATTTGTTAAAATAGTTGGTAATTTGAATGATCTTTCCAATATTTTTAAGGGAACGATGTTTAAGGAAAGTTCTGTTAAAGTATTTGTTATGGTAGATAAGGAAGAAAAGTAATATTGATAAGGAAAAAAAGAATTAATCCTCCATGGAGTATCTCCCCTTAAAATATATTTTGATTGGAATGACCCAGAAATCTGCCTCAATTGCACAATGTGTTTTCCTTAGTAAGTAGCAACTTATAGCTCAAACACTAGTGTTTTACTCAATGTGCTTTGGTAATAAGGGCCCCCTTTAGGCTTGCTTAAATAGAAAGCTATATTGAAGAATAAAGAAGCAAACCTCAGCCAGGTCCTGTGGGAGACAACCTTTGAGAACCTGGAGACCTTCGGGACAAGGATTTTTCTTTGTATGTCTGTTCTGTTCTTCAAGCCAAGAGAAGAGACCAGCTTTGTCTGCTTCTCATAATTGTACACGTGGGTAAATCTGACCCTAAATGAATTTTCATTTCACGTACCCAGACTTTTCTATCAGGGCCTCTGTGTCTCTTCATTCATTTCAGAGAGACAGAATCTGATCATTGAGCGGTTGATGGATTGGTCTGTAGGCTACAGGATCAATTCTGGTTTTCCAGTGACTGGAGGTGAAGTTTTATTTCGGTCAGCCAATCCCACATGTTACCAGAGGAGAGAGCTGCCTCAAAGGAAAAACTTAAAACAAATTTAAAACACCAGAATAAAACAATGGTTCTGAAATTTCTAGGGTTCAATTTTTATTTTCAGAATTATGTTTTGGGGCAGGTATTTTGATACATGATCTAGCTATGGAGAAGGCTTTAAAAAATAGATATGGTCCTGTATAATCTAGGATATATGATTACTATATTTCCAGTATCAGGAAAATATAGAAGATTCTTTTTCCCTGGGAAAAAGCAATGATCTAAGAAGTTTCTGGGAAATTCGAATTGGATGTTAGGGAGTCTAGTACTTATTTTTTCTGGTTTAATATAAAACCACATGAACTGATTGATATAAACCTCTCCCATGAATATTATTTCAGGTTATCTTCTAGTTTTTATCACCACCTCCCGCCCCCAATGCTGCTCTTGAGTTAAGGGCATAGTATTTCAATGGCTACAAGGTACCCAGGGAATTTGGGGTTGTTCAGCATGAAATGTTTTCTGAGAAGTCTCATATCCTCTTGTGTTTTATCAGATTTATACTGATGCCATTTTTAACAAGTCAGATGACTTCTTCAGAAATGCCATCAATTAGGACATATTTTAGTGCCATTACCATATACATATTTATATATACAAATCCTAAAATATGATCATGATAACTCTGAAACTGTTTAACATCATCTATACATAGAAACATAGAAAAACCATAATAATCCAGTGCATACCGTTAGACTTTGTTAGTTTTTAAACTAATGGCTATAGTATTTCATATCTCTATTATAATTTTGAGCTCCAGATTTTATTCTTCCCTTTTCCTTTCTCTCTGCTTGGAGAGTGAAACATGTAATAAAAGAGATAAAAATAAATCTAAAAAGTAATTAGCAAAACAGATATCTTAGTGTGTAGTTTATATCTATATTAATAAGAATAAATAACAGTTTAATTCTGTAGCTGAGATTGATAACTAGGAAGCTAAGGTAAAGAATTTCTTTTTCTTAATGCAAGGTTGAGAAGGAAACAATGAGTTGTTTCATGGAGGTGGGTGAGGTTTTTAAGAGAGCAAGAAGAAAATCATTTTGGTCACAGACTCTAGTATGAATTTTCAGAAAATATTCTTAAGTTTACCAAGATTGGACAGGGAGAGACTAAATATTTGATTTTATTGATGAAAGAGGGGAAGGGTAGAGTTTTAAATACACAATGGAAAAAGAAACATGAAGTTTGGTTGAAATGATTCAGTAAGTAATGGGCACAGAGTCAAAGAAGATTCTTAAATTCCAAGTTGGGAGACAGGTGAGAAGATGTCAATGTCCAGGGCTTCCATGGTGGCACAGTGGTTGAGAATCTGCCTGCTAATGCAGGGGACACGGGTTCAAGCCCTGGTCTGGGAGGATCCCACACGCCGCGCAGCAACTAGGCCCGTGAGCCACAACTACTGAGCCTGCGCCTCTGGAGCCTGTGCTCCGCAACAAGAGAGGCCGCGATAGTGAGAGGCCCACGCACTGCGATGAAGAGTGGCCCCCGCTTGCCACAACTAGAGAAAGACCTCGCACAGAAACGAAGACCCAACACAGCAAAAATAAATAAATAAATTAATTAATTCCTACCCCCAATATCTTAAAAAAAAAAAGAAAACCACAGCTTTAAATAAAAAAGGTCAATGTCCACTGAAATGTATCATTTCTACAAATATTTGTTGAGTGTCTAAAAGGGGGGGCAAGCATTATAACAGACACTGTGAGGGATATAAAAAGAAATCAAATGGAGAGACTTCATTCAATTTGCCATTAATTGAAAAGGAGGTAGAAGACATTTACAGATTTGGGGAAAATGACTGAATATGGAAATACGTAAAAGAAACACAAAGTGCTATGGAAGTTCAGAAACAAAACTGCAAAATGGAAAATCAAAGACTTTTTATGAAGTAGATAACATTAGACTTCTGTGTGCAGAAATAGTATGGAAGAACATTCCAAAAAAACACATGGAGACAGAGCCATACTTATCTGTATCTAAAAAGGCCAGTCAGTATAGTGAGAAATAAATAGCTTGAGTGACGAGGTTACCTTATTTAACATTTTATCATTTTTTTCTGGTACATAATATGGGTTCAAAAACAGTTGAATATTGCCAAAATGTGTAGCGATATCAAGGGAGATGAAGTCATTTGACCAATAGTTATTAAAGAAAGAACGAAAACAAAAGTTAATTAAATACCTTTTAATGTGTTTAATTTTTTAAATATACATTGCAGGAAAATACATATATATATTTTTAAAAAAGCTAATTGTTGTAGCTTTTTACTTCTGAGGGATGACACAGAGCATACCGGTGGGGAAAAATATCATCATCCTTTTTATTTCAGAGTGTCATGGGGGTCAGAGAAAAGACAGAAGAGAATGTCTTGTTTCTGCCTATTTTTCTGGGCTGCTTAAATTTAAGATCCAGAAGATGCACTTCTGCTTAGAAAAGCACATAAATAAATCCTTCTAGATAAAAGATAGGCTTTCTAGGGAGAGAGTTTGAAAAAGAAAGGAAGAATCAGGAAACATGTTTTGAGCTGGTATTTGATGAAAAAAATTCTGCTGCTGAACAGATTCATGGTCTTGGATTGTTTTAATTATGTACGTTATTGGAGTATAAACTTCTTCCCTGACCCAAACTTTTAACAGAGTCTTCTGCACATAATAATCATTGGATGAGTGGATTTGGTGAAATCTAGGAAAAGAAGTTGTGTTCCACACCTGAGTCAGAAAGAAGATAGTAAAGAGACTGACTTTGAAGTAAAGAAGAGATTGAAATAAGGAAGTGAAGAGAAGCAGCAACTCAGAGCCAGTTGTAATTATGAGGAACTAAATCTCTAGGAATTCACAAAAATCACAAAATTGTAGGTTAGTAAGCTTGAACAATTTCATTTAAATTTCAAAGGAGAATGAGGGCTCAATTCCATATACTTATGTCATTTAACACTGATTATATGGCGAAGGCAGAGTTATAACTCCTAGGTCTCTTGAGTCTCAGTTTTGCATTCTATTATATGAATGGAGGAAAGCAGAGCAAAAGAACCCAGAATTGTTAGGGATTGGGTAAACCATGGTTGCTAAGTAAAGTGTCCTATCTTTAAGGTACCCTGGTCAAACAAATGGTGACATCCAATGCTTTGCCAAAGGAAAAAGGGCAGTGGGAGCAGGAAGATGGATTATTTCCTGGAGAATTTAAAAGCAACAATAAAATTGACTTAAAGTTAAACTGCTGTTGTTATGATCAGGCACCGGTGAATCTAAACAATGTCCACGATAAAATCCTCTTCCCTGCTGAGGCTAACCTTTCTATCATTCCCATCTTCGGTGTGCCAGTGAAGATTTCCATTTGCAAAAGGCATGTACAGGTATCCCCTGATTTTCAAAAGTTTGCTTTCTGTCACTTTGATTTTACGAAAGACCTACATCAGGACCTATTTTCCTTAAAGGAAAGAAATCTGAAAAGGATTTTTGCTTTTACGAAAAAAGCGACAATAGCTCTCAGCATTCGTTTTGCAGCGAGCATGTTAGAGAGGCAGCAAGAGTGGCACCACCAAGCTATCTCCCCAGGAACAGCACTCAGCATCCACATCAAGCTGCCACAGCTTTGAACTGTCTCTGTGAGCATCTTGCTTTGTTAATCTCGATTTATTTTGTGCATCCGTTAGCAAGATGTGTCCTGAGTTCATTGCTTTTTTGCTTTATGCCATTTTGGCTTAAGAAAGGTTTCTTAGTAGGAATACTCTACTTTCAGGCGGAGGAGGAAAACTGTCATCTGCTTCCCTGTCTGCAAGACTAGACCCAAATCATGGAATAAAATCGACATGAATCTGGACGACTGTAATCAGAGTCTGGTAAATCATCTCACTCCCTAGAGCCAGGCACTATCTCATAGTGGCAACCTCCCTGTTAAGTATTTCAGTTGAGATTGACTGCATCTGTTTGCCTATACCCACTCTCTTCTATTCTACACCTACCCTTCTAGATCCTGTCCATTCTCATACTCAAATTTCCCTCCTAAACTGATTTAGCCAGTTAGAAATAAAATCACATTAGTCTAAAGTGTAAGCTCCCTGTGAATAGGAAAAGTGCAAGCTTTCCTTTTCTCTTTTTTAAAATTTTGTAAAAATTACATACAGTGGAACACACAGATCTTTTATGTATAGTGTGATGTTTGAGTGTCTCTCAGATCTTTTTCCCATTGCTTTTTATTGGGTGATTTGTCTTTTCGACAACAGACTTGAGGAATTATTCTGGATACATATATTTTGTGACCACCCCTCTTCCAGGTTCACTCCTCTTCCCACAAGTTGGCAGCCTGGACTCTATCCTTCAACATTAGATCAGTGAGAATTCTGCTCTCTCTTTAAATTCTAGAAGCCCTGTGTTCACAGCTGACTAAGAAATTTCCTTGAGGGTAAAGAGCATATAAACATGGACCTCTTTCTTTCAAGGCTCAAATCTTTTCCAGTTTCTGCCCATTTTCAGTTACTCCCCTATGCTTTTAAATAACTTCAAACATTTCTTTTTCTTCAGACTTTATCATTGTTATCTATAGAAAGATTAGTCAATACATACTAATTCACTGTTAACTGGAACAGGAATAGATTCCTGCTTTTTTCACTGTTTTATTCCCAGATACTTTAACAGTTCTTTTTATATTTTTGGAATTAAATTAACAATAATGAAAAAAAAAATTTCAATGCTTTGAAAAAGCTGAGTGTTATGGTCTGAATTGTGTCCCATCAAATTTCATATGTTGAAGCCTTAACTCCCAATGTGACTATATTTGAAGACAGGACCTATAAGGAGGTTATTAAGGTTAAATGAGGGTAGAAAGGTGGTGCCCTGATTCAGTAGGATTAGTGTCCTTATAAGAAGAGACATTAGTGTGCGTTGTCTCTTTCCTTGTCATGAGAGGACACAGTAAGAAATTGGGCATCTGCAAGTCAGGAAGAGCGCTCTCACCAGGAACTGAGTCGGCCAACACCTTAGTCTTGGCCTTCTCAGCCTCCAAAACTGTGAGAAATAAATATTGGTTCTTTAAGCTTTTCAGTTAGTGGTATTTTGTTATGGGAGCCTGAGAAGAATTTTTTTTTTCATCAAGTACACAGACAGAGTAAAGCCTATATTTTAAACTATTTTGTTATAAGACCAAACCAACTCACAGCATACTACCTACCACGTAATTTAGAGTTTATAATTTAGTGTAATTCTTTACTCCCTGTATTAGTTATATTTTGCTATGTAACAGATTACTCCATAACTTAGAAGTTTAAAACAACAAATATTTCTTTTCTCACAATTTCTATGGGTCAGGAATGCAGGCACAGCTTAGCTGAGTGCCTCTGGGTCAAGATCTCTCATGAAGTAGCAGTCAGTATGTCAGCTGGGACTGTAGTGGAGAATCTGCTTTCCAAGTTTAGTTACATCATGATTATTGGTTGAATTTCAGTTCCTCACAGCATGCTGGACAGAGGGCCTCATTTTCTCTCTCTCTGTTGACCAGATCCTTTTTCAGTTCCTTACCATGTGGGTCTCTCTGTATCTGACTGTCCTCAGAGAGGGTGAATGGAGAGAGCAAGAGAGCCACCAGGGTGGGAGTCACAGTCTTTTTGTAACCTAACCTTCGAGCCATCCCATCACGTCTGCTGCATTATCTTCATTAGAAGCGAGTCAGTGAATTCAGTCCAAGTGGAGAGGATTAGACAGGAGTAAAAATATTGGAGGTAAAGTTTATTAGAAGTCATCTTAGAAGCTGTCTGCAACATTTTCCTTACAGGCAAAATGAGAATCATCAAAAATTTAAATATAAAAAAAATGGACCTCATCTTATTTCAGGCACTGCTATACTCTAAGGGATAGAAAGATACATATATCACCATTCCTGTCTTCCTGGAGCTGGTGGTCGGTTCAAGAGGTAGAACTGGATAAATGTGATCAGTGCTGTAAAAGCTGTGGGAATTGTGGGAACAAGGAGAACTTTATAAGATGTAAAAAATGTTGCCTTCACAAAGGAGATAAAGCCTGGGCTGTGTGTTGAAGAGAAGGGACCAGCCTGATAGACCAGAGAGAAAGCACCTTCCAGCGTGTGCCTGAGAGCCTTGCAGGAGCTGCAGGCATCCTGAATGACAAAGCCTGGGGCCTGCATTGTGGGGAGTGGCGAGCAATAAGGCTGGATGAAGGAGCCAGAAGCCATACTGTGAAGGGCTTTTTAGGCCATACTAAGAACTTTGGACTCTATCCAGTAAGTGGAATGGAAACACTGAAGGATATGACCAGATATGCACAGCGTAAAGAACAGCCTGACCCAAGCTCCATGTGAACCGCCTTGCCAATCAACAGGCCAACAAGGAGAGGGATAGGTCTCATCTCCAGTTACACAAACTCCCCTGTCAGAATGATTAAGTCATAACCAGGTGGAAAGCGCTTTGTGAGTTCCTTTACTTCAGATCAAATCACACATCTCAATGACAATGCACCAGATCTCAATGACATGTAATTTCTCACAAGCACCACCTTCTGTAAAGCAACTGGAAGAATATGATTTAAATTCATTTCCAGAGAAGAATGAAAGGAAATAGTGGTATTTCTGCATAACGTTAACCATGATGCAGCCCAACCCATAGCTCCTTTATTTAGCTTGCTAAATTCAATGAATCTCTAAATACTTTAATTACTTCCCCCACTGCAACTCTGTGCCATTCATTTCTTCCTCCACGGTGCCAACTCTATGCCATTCATTTGTTAAAGCCTCCTTTGAAATTCATTTTTCACTTTTGCCCAAAGATCCATAGGCTTTCTATATAGAAGTGAAAAGAAGCAGTGAGGCGTATAGTCAGTGATACTTAAAACTAGATGAGTCACCCGCAAGGACTGTCTGGAGTGTGTTGGAAGTCTCAGCCCTGTGCCACAGTCTACAGTCTGGTAAAAATCCAAACAACCCAGATTCTATTTAAGTCCATAACCTTCTTTTTAGTTCATGCTGAACCCAAAGGGCTCACCAATATTTACTAAATTTACATCATCATCAAAGGGCAATAACACTGTCTTTAGAGTATTGTGTGATGTGACTTCTGGTCATATAGTGCTCAACTAAACAATGAAGATTTAAACAATTTGAATGTGTTGGGTCCCTACTGACAGTAAGCCTTGCTCCAATATTTTTCAGAAAAACCCAAAATGCCTGGGTCACAACTACAGGAAGTGAGATCCAGGTCACCCATATATGTAGAGATTATATGTCTCCTATCAAAAAAACAAAATTTTCTCCATGAAATTTTAACTTCAGAAACAAGTAGGAAAGCTGTGATTATCTTCAAAAAATTATTTTGTTCTAGATTACTATATTTTATAAATTTATCAGCAAAAAGATACTTTTATTCTTCTTAATTTATAAGCAGTCCAGCATGAAGTTCAGATACCAGAAGCAAAAAACATTCATTTTATTACCCATACCTTCTTAGTTGGGATCATGCAGGGGTTTGAAATTATCATTTAATTATGACTTAGGAAAGGCAATCTTTTGGAAAAATTAAAGGATCTGGCATGGCCCTTCAGAGAGGGTAATTGCCAAGGAAACTTAGCAAATATAAGTTAGGCAAACTTGAGTGATGACAGATGTAGAAACTGAGTGACACAGAATGAAGTGACAACACAAAATTAAAGAAGATACTCTCTAGTCCACCGTGGCTGATACATTCAGGATTAGAAATGTTTCTACGATGTACAAAACACTAGCATTTTGCCATCAGATATAAGTTAATATAGGAACTACCAGAGTTCTAAAATTACAAACCTAAAAGTAATTAAGCAAATATAACTTAGTAAGAGCATTTATAAAATATCAGTAAGATATTTTGCTATTTTGGAAAGCTGTTAATGCCAGAAACTCATGTGGCCATGCTGTAGTAGAGAAATGGAAGTACATATGGAAAAAGAAACAGCCAATTAAAGCCAATTTCTACCATTAGGGCATTTTCAATTTAATATATTATTGTTGGGCATTTTACTTTCAAGACTTTTCACATGGAAATTAATGGGTTTCAGGCTTTAGACTTTTACCTTATGAGTATGTGATTACTACCTCAAATATAGGAATAGAGTACATATGACCAGTTGAAATATAATGTTAAATTCATCTTAAAACAAACTTTAGATTATAATATTTTTTGCTAAGGAGCAGAAACAAGAACCAGTTGGGTAGGGTTTTTCTCCTATCCATTCATTTCAATATTTATCAGGAATCTGTGTCCTTAGAGAAAGAAAAAGGGCAAAGTTGGCTCTATACTTATAGGTAGTAAAGATGTGGTGAGATGGGGCCAAGCAGAGTGTCCTCCCATTCCATGATTGGGTAACTCTTAACGCCACCACAAAATGAAGTACCAATAAGCTTATTCTCCCAAGTCACTGGTCTTGGGACTTTGGAGGTTCATTTTCACCTTCCTCTTGTTCCCTTCACCTACAGGCTTTCTTTAGCCCTGCACATGCTCAGTCATTCAGTTAGAGTTGAGCAACAGTGCTAAAATTACTCCTACTCATTACATGTACCCTGGCACTTCATTTAAGCTTTCTACTTTGTGCACGAATTTGGATTTGAATAGTAGTCTCTGGTTTCACTTCCTTGTTTACCACTTTATTTTTCTGCCTGTCCCTAGCCTAAATAAGGGCTTCTCAGCTCTTTGAAGGTGGAAGTGCTAAAATTTCTGCACTGTTTCATTCAAATAAGAATATATTTCAGATAATGTAAGAGGATCTCTGTTACTCCATACTGTTCCTCTCTGGGGAATCTCCTTTACATCCAGTCTACGCCGTATTTCGCGGATAATCGGCTTTACCAGCATGTTTCTGTGTCTCCTCCCTTCCTGTTATTCATCATGCTTATTCCATGAAAACTGGCTCACCTCAGCCTCAGCTAATATCTCTACATGCTTCTTTCTTCTATGTCACTTTCTCTCCCACTGTCCAACACCTTCTTTCTCACATTTTCTCCAAACTTGTTTTTCTGAAGGAGTAGTTAGCGGCATCTACATTTCTCTACATCCCCCTTCTTCCCATTTGGATCTTCTAATCTCTGGGCTGACTCACTCCTCTCTTCCTTAGTTCCTAATATGTCAGGTACTACCAGTTCCCTGATTTCTAGTTCCTCCAGTTCCTTTCTTTATAGAACATGAGCATATTTGCATTTTGATTAGCTTTGACGGGGCTCTGGATTTCTCTCAAATCACTTAATTTTTTCCTTCTGGCTTTCCTTCCTTGTTGCCTTCTTTTCTCCTTTCTTTCTTTCTCTCTTTCATTTTCTTCCATTCTTTTATTTTCTTTTTCTCTTCTTATTTCTATTTACCTCCCTCCCTCTCTCCCTCACTCTTTTCCTCCCTCGCCTTTCTTTTTCTTTTCTCCTTCTTTTTTCCTTCCTTCCTTCCTTCCTTCCTTCCTTCCTTCCTTCCTTCTTTCCTTCCTTCCTTCCTTCCCTCTCTCCCCACCCTTCTTCCTTCCTTCAATGTTTGTCTCTCTGTAAGTATGAAATATAGTCTTGATTATTTGATTCAGACAAACAAGGTATCAGCTGTGTTTCTCCCACTTCTTCCCAACATCATCTCATGATCTCATGTCAAATCTTTTTCAGGTTTTACAAGAAATTCAGTCATGTTCAAAATAAACTTTCCTTAGGATTGGAGAGAATTGGGAGTGAGGAGTCATACTGTACAATCTGTAGTATTCTTTCATCTCCTAAATTTTTACCCCTTTCTCACTCAATTTCTCTCCTCCTTAATCCTTCATCTATGGATTCCTTGTTTGCCCCTGATCCCAACTGTTCAGAGTGATGTCTTTCTTCATCTTAAGCCTAGGAGTAGGGGCTTAGAGGCTTAGCCATTACTCAAGGGCACTTACTATTATTAACTAGATTTTTGTGGGAAAAATACACACTCCTGAAAAATACTCCAAACAGTGGAGATATAGAAATGAAAATTAGATCTTTCTTGGACCCCAAACCACCAGACTCTCTCCCTTTAGGTAAACACTGAACTGAGTATCTTTCTAGGACTATTTCACGGCTATATAAGTATGAATGTGTATATGTCCTTTGATAAAACACAAACTGTGGCATAGTAATTGACTGTTCAGCTCAGGGTTTTGTTGTTTTTGTTGTCATAAAGTCACCACAGCATCTCATATTTCTCACTTTTGTTTAGCTGAGTAATCAGCAGGAGCAACTATTTTAGAGGAGTTCATCAAGTTACAGTGTTAAATTTGTTTGGCACCAGGGAACAACATACTACTAGACCTTAATTCTCATTGTAAAGCTTTGCCATCATGCTGTTTTTTTAACTCATCACTGTAAATCAGGCTCTCTTAATCTTTTTAACCTGGAAGAACATGCAAACTGATGTTCAGGTCCAAGGGAAGTCCTGCACAAAACTGTGATATCTATATCTCACAGTATATTTGATTGATCAGTTAGTTATGGATATAAAAATCCAATAATAAATGCCAGTGTTCCTTTGAATCAAGGTGGCATTTGCAAATACGGTTCTATTTATTATAGCTAACTTATTAACCTGTTCTTTATGTACAGTTTGCCCCTCCACCAAGATTATAATTGCTAAAACAAGTGGATATTGTAGGTGAAAGAAACTTCAATTTTTCTTAAAAGTCCCACTTAATTTTTTTAACCTTATCCATATTAGCCTAAAAGTCTCATTGCATGTTCCTTCAATGTGGTTTGCTAATGAGATAGGGTGTATGGTAGATGCAAGAATAGTACTTTTTGTTAAAAGTGAGAGGGTATTTTAGCCAAGTTTTTTGGAAAAAATAATAGGTCAATTTTACTATTCATAAAGTTAATTTTTTTCTTCCCATTTCTTAAGTTTTACATACACATAAGGTATACATAAAAAATTTCTGTTAAACAACTGTCTCAAGACAAAATCATATTTATTTCTTCCAAAATAAGGCTTGGTAGACTTCAATTTGCAATACAAACTGCAAACTGGTTGAATTAAGGCTCTTTGCAATATGAAAATCTGTTAACAATATGAATAATAAAACTGTAAAGTCATAATCCAAAGCACTGAGTGAAAATACAACATATGACACAAATTTTATATAAATTTTAAAAGTACATTTTCTAATCAGTGATATAAGACTCAGATATAGGCTTAGAATTATCAAAATGTAAGCATGAGTTGGTTATTTGATCTTATTCATGCGTCTACATATGATATAAATATAATATTTGAAACTAACTGTGAAAAAGTAAAATTTCACCTCTTTAATCTAAAACTTATGTGCTTTGCTTTCTTTTTTGCTTTGTTTTGTGTTTTGCTGCCAAAATTCTCACTTTATGGTTAAAAATTATATAAATACCCAGAGCCAACATTATCAACAAAATGAGACAATTTCTACCCTTGCTCTTGATGTTAGATCAACAAGAAAAAGCTTACACACATATGTAAGAAATTGAAAAGTACAGCAAAATGTTCATTGCTTTCTTATAATGGCAGGATACTTTTGTTTTGTTTTCAGAAATACAGAACTTTTCTAGAGATCAGTCAATTTCTCTTCTGTATATGATCAGATGTAGCTCATTAAGTTCTTCCTTGTCTCTCAAATTCACATTCTGTGGCTGAGAAGACTGTTCAAAGATAGATTCCTTCACACAGTCATACATAAAGACTGTTCAGTAGAGTTTACTGTACTCTCAAGAGTTCTTGGGGAGTTCCCTGGTAGTCCAGTGGTTAGGACTCGGCGCTTTCACTGTTGTGGCCCAGGTTCAATCCCTGGTCGGGGAACTAAGATCCCGCAAGCCAAGGGATGTGGCCAAAAAGAAAAAGAGTTTTCAATAGGATTTGAAACTTGCTGATCTTTTTCCTTACTCTCAGGCCCAAGTAGCAAATGGAAACATTTTATGATTTTTTTTTGCAAAATAATCTTTACAAATATTCCATTTCCTTTGATATCCAAGAATTGCATCACTTGAAGTCAAAACATTTTCTCCAGGACCTTGCTGAGATATGTACAACTGGTTCCTGTGGTGCAAAGTGCCCACCAAGTTCTGCAGACCAGCGTTGTGTAGCCATGCTTCAAAGCATTTCAGCAAAATTTCTTGATAGCACTTCTGCAGTTATCCTTTCAGTTAAGACATCCTGTTGAAAAGCCTTCACACAGTTTCCAAGAATATTCTTAAGTGAAATATTTTTTGTTTTTACTAAAACTAACCGTTTTTTGGACCATTATCCAGAACTTCTATCCTTCCATCTCCAAGACTATTTTTTTTTTGTTTGTTTGTTTCTTTGTTTGTTTGCGGTACGCGGGCCTCTCACTGTTGTGGCCTCTCCTGTTGCAGAGCGCAGGCTCCGGACGCGCAGGCTCAGCGGCCATGGCTCACGGGCCCAGACGCTCCGCGGCATGTGGGATCTTCGCGGACCGGGGCACGAACCCGCGTCCCCTGCATCGGCAGGCGGACTCTCAACCACTGCGCCACCAGGGAAGCCTCCCTCCAAGACTATTTGACACTAGCACCTTTCTGATGTGACAAAAATAGTATGTTATGATCACATTCAGTATTTTCTTTTTTCCTAGGAGAGACAAAAATCTCTGACAGAGTACCATCAGTACAGATACCAAGTCAGTTTCTCCAAGACACATTTCCAAAAATTAAGAGAAAAATATTTGATGTTTTCTTTTGGGGGACAGCTTTTTGCAACAGAAAAAAATTTATGAATTTCACAGTAATTTTCAAATCTTGCAAAGGCTAAAATATGACATTTACTGATGAAACCTGTGGACAACTCAAGATATATGGAGAAGCCATTGGTTCTTAGTTGATTACACAAAATCTTTTCAACATCATGTGACTTGTCATCAATAAGCTGGCTTATACAGTTTGTGATTGGAATCTTCAATTTCTTCATCATGAACTTTATCAGAATTTTCTTTTAGGACAGATCTAAAATTCTCCTCCACCCCTATATACCTTATCATCAAAAATAACCACACTGAATCTTCAGAAATGTTGATAAATTAGAAAATATTAATGAAATATAAAATAGAAAGACATAAAAATAACTAAATGAAAAAAAATTGCAAAAATGTTAAAAATTGTCCCATTACAGTTAATTTCTAATCTATACAAGTCATGTATTGCAATGTCTTGCAACAACAAAAAAGAGGCAAATAAAGTTGTGTGTATCATATTTTTTTCTTTATAATGAAAATTTCCCTGCTAATTCCATTATACTAATAAGAGCTTGTTCATGCCCATAAATCTGGCAGTTATGTATAACAGGAAATTGAGGAAAATAATTTGGGAAGGAGAGGTTATTATCATCAACCTAACATCATCCCCTTCTTGCAGTACAGAAAACACTAATTGTCAACAGCCTTTCATGCCAAAATGGAGAATGGAATCAACCAAATACACAGCTCTACCGTTTGCTTCCATATGGGGTCAATAATGAAACTCATAACAGAACTGCATGGTCACTGTCCATCACTGTGAGCACAAGCATTGCAGTCCAAAGCTCAAAAATTATGCTTGTTCAAAAAAAATTGCTGTCTATTGTAGAACCCTTTAGCAACATCTCATAGTACTGTAGAGTTTTACAGAACCTAGTTGTGAAACCTACTCTAGGAAACCAGAGTTCTGCATAGCTTTTATGCTTTTCCAGTTATCTATTGCTATGTAATAGAATACGTCAAAACTTAGTAGCTTCAAACAACTTATTATTCTTCCTCACATTTCTTGGATGACTGGATCAGCTGGGCAGTTCTTGCTTGGGATCTACTGTGATTACAGTCGAATGGTAGCTGGGCTGGAGGCATCTGAAGTTTTCTTCAATCACATATCTGGCAGGTGGCCTGGGATGGCTGGAACACATGGGAGTTGGCTGGCTGTCTTTGCTCTCCCTGTGACCATGTGGCTATCTTAGGCCTCCTCACTAAGTAATTCCTAAGGCCAGCTAACATTCAACTGGAAGGGAATTTGGCTCCACCTCTCAGTGGGAGGAAAAACAAAGATTCTGTGACTATCTTTCATCTACCATATACTAATTGTTTATCTAAGGCCCCAGATTTGTAGAATTCTTTTATCTTTCGAAAATGAGAAAGAAACTGAGATTTGGAGCATTTAAGAGACTTGCTCTCAAGGTCCTTCAGCAAATTAGTGACAGAGAAGTGAAAAAAATTATACATAAATCCCTTAATTCTTTAAATAGCATATCCTCCAGTTGCAGAGTGTTTTTAAAGTGAATAATATATCCTCAGTGTTAAAATCTACCAGAATGACATTTTAAAGATTCTTGTTGATGTGCATTAGTAGCTTTTGTGCAAGTGAAATATTTTCTCAAATTTAATGTTTTCTTTTTCCATCTCCAGATCCCCTAATTTCTAGTCTCTAATGTTTTAGAGACATGTTACAAAAAGCTACTGCACATATAATTTTCTCAGTGGTGATTTTATGCTACTGATTCTGCAGGCTGGAATTGCCGTTTGCCCTTATCTTCTGAAAATTAAACTGTAATGTCAAGTAGACATTGCAAAGGTTTGGCTAGTTAATATACTTTACTCATGAAAATCCACTTAAATCTTAATAAGCAGAAGTTGAAATGTTAGCACTTTAAGCTCCATACATTTATTTTAAACTGGTTTGTTTGGGGAGGGGGGAAAGAGAAGAAAAAGGTGTTTTCTAGAAGCTTATTTATGTGACGTTCCTGGGGAATAAAGCTGCCTTCTTTGGGCCTTCGCCTAGAGTTTTACTCTATTTTCTTCTTGCTCAAATCTGTTGTTTTCTCCTTGATTTTTTGCGAGTATATTCTGCTGCTTTTTGGGATAGTTCTCCTGGAGGTTTCTTATTTTGTTCTTAGGCAGAAGCTTGATGCCTTTTTTTTGGTCATTTGCCAATGGATATTTGAGTTGACCGTGTAGCCCCTGATGATGATGGTGCTAGGACAGACAGCCTCTTTTTTGTACTTCTGTAGTTGCCCCTGAAATTTGTAAAGGCATCCTGTTTCATCTTTTCTAACTTTGGCATGGGTTTTTAGCATGTGTGTATATGCATATAAAATTCCTTCATCTTCCAAGTGAAAATGCACAGAACCCTTCCAGATATTGCAACCTGATAGAAATAAAAGCCCGAACTCTTCAGCAAAATTATAACTCCATATACTTCTTTGCTTAAAGGAACTTTATAAAAATCATTATGACATATATTGTATGATACCACTTTCTTACTTATAAAGCAAGTTCGAATAGGCCATTTATTGGAACATCGCCCACATAACTGGCCTGGCTCACAGCCCAATTTTCTGACTTACAATTTTATAATGTGTCATGTTAATTTCCCTACAGGAGAAAATTAACTGACTAGTTGATAAGTCTTTCTATAGTTGTATTTCTCATTTTAAGTTTATATATTAACGTTATGGTCAGGTTTATTGTGAATTAGTTGCTCTGATCCAGATCATCTTTAAGTTTACTGGCAAAATCTAGTTTCTAGATTTGTAAAGCTATGGGTTGATGCTAGACTGCTGTTTCTTCCACTGTTCTAATGGCTATGATTATTAGAATCACCTGGGGTTGCTACAGAAAAAGCGGATTACTTAGGTCCTTTCCTGATCTGTTGAATAAAATTCTCTTCTGGAACAGGCTAGGAGTTTACTTTTAAACAGATTCCCCTGGTGATTCTTATGTATACAAAAGGGCAAGAATTACCACACCCTATTATGTTGACTCCACAAAGAAAAATGGAAAAAATATAAGTATGCTTTTTTTATGTCACAGGCATTAGAGTAGATGTAGGGGACATATGATTGAATAAGGCAGAGCTCTGTCTTCAAGGAATAACTAAAAATGACAGACCAATGGTCAACTATCTATATATTTCAATGACTTTTTGAATAAAGTTCTATCAAGGGATAGAGAAAAGAGAAAGTAATTTTTTGTTTGTCAGAAAAGGACTCTCTAGGGATAATAAAATGGGAAGTTCTGAGTCAAGTTCTTGAGAAACAGCCAGATTTGAAACATTACAAATAATGAGAAGATCATATTGCCTCTAATGCAGAAAGAAAAATCTCAAGAAATATGGATGACAAACTATACAGATGTAGTAGCTTTAGACAGTTTGAATAACTTTCGTGGGAAGAGAATTAGGAACAGAATGAAAGAAAAGGCCCTGAGCCAGAGTTCTTAATCAGAAAAGTGAGGAGTGGGCGCTGGCCATGGGGAGTTGTTAGAATTCCCTGGGGGATTTGTCCAATTGCCCATGTCCAACATTCTCGCCCATCCCAAGGTGGGAATGGTTATTATATAAAATGGAGTGAGGTTGGAGCTTAATAATATTTCCTTAGGATTCTTATACATGCTGATCTCCCATTTGAGATCTACTGATCTAGGAAATAGTGCTTGTCTAACATTTAGACCATCAAAACTGTAAACTATCACATGCAGTTTTCAGATATATACGGTATATGAAGAATTGCATAATCATACGGTAGAAAATCTTCACCATGATTAGCAAAATCAAGGTATACTTTGTACTTTTTGGTTCTTAATGGGAAAATTTAGAAAATAATCTTCCTGGTCTTTGTGTTCTCCATCAGTAATACTTAGAAAGGTTTAGCTAACCAGATGACGACCACAGCTAGCATCCACCATTAATGTGGTGGTATTCAGCTGAATTGAGGAGCAGTGCCTAGAAATATATTACTTGTCACTGAAAGTTGTATTTTTTTTTTTTTTCTTTTTTTCTTTCCTTGCGGTACATGGGCCTCTCACTGCTGTGGCCTCTCCCATTGCGGAGCACAGGCTCCGGACGCGCAGGCTCAGCGGCCATGGCCCACAGGCCCAGCCGCTCCACGGCACGTGGGATCCTCCCGGACCAGGGCACGAACCCGCGTCCCCTGCATTGGCAGGCGGACTCCCAACCACTGCGCCACCAGGGAAGCCCCTGAAAGTCGTATTTTAGTTGCACAAATCCATAAGGTGAAAATAAGTCCCATAGCAACAAAACGTAAAAGAAAAAAAAAAGATATTGAAAATGTGACAAGTCACTAGTGGAATGAAAGTACAATATCCTTTTTAAAAATGTGAGCAACGAAATTTGGGTATAAGTCATAGAAACAACAATGAGAGCTAATGTTATATAGTACTTGTATATATTATATACCAGAAATAGCTCTAAATTCTTTATATATCTTAATTTAATTCTCCTAGTAACCTTTCTTATTACCATATTACTATCTCCATTTTTATAGATGAGGAGATTGAGTCATAGAGGTTAAGAAATTTGTGCAAGATTACTTGGTACTAAATATATTATTCACTGCCCCACCTGTATAACAGCTTCTCCTCCTTAAGACTAAGGTAGGGCTTCCCTGGTGGCGCGGTGGTTGAGAGTGTGCCTGCCGATGCAGGGGACACGGGTTCGTGCCCTGGTCCGGGAAGATCCCACGTGCCGCGGAGCGGCTGGGCCCGTGAGCCATGGCCGCTGAGCCTGTGCGTCTGGAGCCTGTGCTCCGCAACGGGAGAGGCCACAACAGTGAGAGGCCCGCGTAACACACAAAAAAAATAAATAAAAAAAGACTAAGGTAAATTAAATCTGTGAAAACAATGATTCCTCATTCTTGCCTGTTGTCCTCGTAGTACACAGAGTCTGAAATAACTGGCAGGCAGCTGTGGCCTGAGGCTTAATAGAACTATGAGGACATCCTATGAGCACCACACTTATCCACTACATCAGTGATACCATGTTAACTGGAGTGGGTGAGCTAGAAGTGGCAAGTATGTTGAAGGCACAGAAAGCTCTCTAGCTGAAAAGATGAGAGTCTCTTTACCTGCTGTCTTTTTTTTTGCGGTATGTGAGCCTCTCACTGTTGTGGACTCTCCTGTTGCGGACCACAGGCTCCAGACGCGCAGGCTCAATGGCCGTGGCTTACGGGCCCAGCCGCTCCGCAGCATGTGGGATCTTCCCGGACCGGGGCACGAACCCATGTCCCCTGCATCGGCAGGCAGACTCTCAACCACTGCGCCACCAGGGAAGCCCTACCTGCTGTCTTTGAGGCCAACTATCTTTCATATTTAGTCCTTAATTGGTGGTTAATCCCCCTCAGCATTTCATTGTCTTTTTCAAATCATCAGTTGCCCCCAACAGCAGTCATCACCTTTCATAGTCCTTGTAGTCATGATTTCTCTGTATTTCTTAACTACTTTGTACATTGTATCTATTAGTGCATTTCCTTCTTCCAGTACACCATCCAAATTCACAACCTGTAAAAGTTTTGACAATTGTACCACTATCCCATGCAAAAGCCTATGTCTATACACTGACATAATAGGGCTCTTCTTGCCAGCTAGAGATCCAGCTTCAAAATCTCATTTTAGGGCTGTGTTTTCAGACCACTGCAGCACCAACTATTTCACATTGAGTTCCCCAGGAGGCAGCCTTCGAGACAAACCTTTGCATTGAGGACATTTACTGAGAAGTTCTCCCAGAATCAGCACCTAGGAAGGGAGTGAAGAAAGTAGGATCAAGAAAGTGGAGGAAGAGATTTAACTGCAATGAAGTTATGTAAGAGACCTCAGCCCATCCTACGGAGAGCCCTCTTATTGAGATGACCCTTGAAAGTTATCTGAGATCGATGCAAAGGTCTTTATATTCTTATATCAATCAGTCATTAGATGCACACTGCTTCTGGAAATGGAGCGTGATTTGGGGTAAGTCCTGAAGATATACGCACTTAAGCACTCTTAGCCACCAGCACTCTGAGCAGCTGGGAGAATGTTTCAGTCTGCACAGGAGATCCTGGTGGTGCATAATGGGTCCACTGCAATTGTTTTGGCTGCAACTGAATGATTCTTAGATAACTCTTCACAGCTAATAGAGATAGTCATCTTGGTTATGGGGTGCAGATAATAACATAGAAAATATATTAAGCCAACATTTAAATTTTTGTGATGGCTCAGTAAGAGCACAAGTGGAGGATGGCTGCAGACCAGAAAGAGTCATCAGCAAGCGAGCTCCTTAAGTAAAGGCATTGTGGTGAGGAGGACTAGTCCAAGAAACTAGGGATATATCATGACTCATGAATTCCAAATTGTGTGACCCTAGCAAATGAATTAAATTCTCCGAATTTCAGTTTAATAAACTATAAAATGGGGATAATAATCCCTTCATTATATGGTTGCTGCAAAGCACCTAGCTATGACTGTCAAAATTAAAGTATGAGTTCAGGGCTTCCCTGGTGACGCAGTGGTTGAGAATCTGCCTGCTGATGCAGGGGACATGGGTTCGTGCCCTGGTCTGGGAAGATCCCACATGCTGCGGAGCAACTAGGCCCGTGAGCCACAACTACTGAGCCTGCGCATCTGGAGCCTGTGCTCCGCAACACCGCGATAGTGAGAGGCCCGTGCACCGCGATGAAGAGTGGCCCCCGCTTGCCACAACTGGAGAAAGCCCTCGCACAGAAACGAAGACCCAACACAGCCATAAATAAATAAATTAATTAATTTAAAAAATAATAATAAAGTATGAGTTCAGCATATGCCCTTTTCTTAGAAAAGGGTTCTAATTTCTTCTCACCATTAATCCTTGTTGATTTGGGAAGAAGTATCTCGGTTAATACTTAAATCATTAAAAATAACCAGTTTAAGAAAAGGTAATAGGGGGCTTCCCTGGTGGCACAGTGGTTGAGAGTCCGCCTGCCAATGCAGGGGATACGGGTTCGTGCCCCGGTCCGGGAAGATCCCACATGCTGCAGAGCGGCTGGGCCCGTGAGCCATCGCTGCTGAGCTTGCGCGTCCGGAGCCTGTGCTCCGCAACAGGAGAGGCCACAACAGTGAGAGGCCTGCATACCGCAAAAAAAAAAAAAAAAAAAAAAGAAAAGAAAAGGTAATAGGGTATGAAAATGGTAATTCTCTTCCCTGTGTTTTACATAGTATTCAAAAGTCTGTTAATAATTCTAGGAGGGAAGGGAAGTTCAAATACACTATTGTCATAATTTTCTCTAACAACTAGAGAATTAAGTTTACCGGTTTCCAGGCAGATTGCTATTCTAAGCCTTTCCTAGATGGACATTCTGGAGCTTCTGCTGAGCATATCCAATGTCCTCTTCCTCCTTCCCTATCCCCTTCTCCTCTTTCTCTCTCCTTTCATTTCCCTTTCCCTCTCCATTCCTTCCGTTTATTATTCAATTGATTGTTTTCTCCATCATCTGCATCACTTGATTCATTTTCAAATAGCCTTGCCAAAGTTTACACTAACTTATACCCTAGAAAGGTTAACAAGTGTTTTCTGATGATTATATTTCCAATTTGTAAAAGTAGGCTATGTATTTATTAGTTTTTCCCTACTTATTTGTTATTGCTGTGGATCAAGCTCGTGATTTAAGTCTCTCCTTTCAGTAGTAATTTTATTTGCATTTTTAAATTCTTATTTTGCATTCAACGTGATTATTTAATTTTAGTACATAAAATAGCCTATTCTTAAGCTTGTATTATTCTCAGTACTATTATTAAAATTAGAGTTATTACCTTTCTTATTTGTGAAATTACATAACGATTTTGTGACTATAAGTAACGCTGACCTAAACATGAGAGATGAAAAAAAACGCAGTTTTAGACAGGCCAAGACAGTCATTCTAGAATTAGTGACAGGCTCAACTATTGAAGATTGATTTTATTGGACATTTTTGCCACAGGTTATTCACCAGCTCAAGGATAGCTTGAACACTTTTATGTTTTCTGCAGATGGTGCCCAGTATAAAATTATTTTTCTAATGCAATGCATAAAGTGATGTGGCATAAAGTTTTGTCAGACAATATAAAATAATAAATTTGTCGGATGCTGCCAGAAATAAAGGGAAGTGTATTTTTCTTCGTTTTCTTTTTTAAGTGAATAGCAGGATTAGGTTTGTCATACCTGTAAAAATTTCTTGGTGAGTATTTACTAAGTGCCAATGTTCCAGTTTTGCCTAGCCTGACCGTTTGAAACCTCAAAGGGCATTTGGCTACATCACAGGAGAAAGGTAAAGACAGGGGGAAGGATGGATTACTAGGATATGTGTAGGGCTCAATTTGGGAAGCTACCTGAAAATTGCAAGGAGGGAAACTGAAAGCATGAAAGTCCATGCAGTAATGGGAAGAGAGAGATTTTTATTTAAAAAATGAGGAAGAAAGAAAGAAGGAAAGAGAGAGAGAGGGAGAGGAGAGGGAGGGGGAGAGAAAGAAGAGAGGAAAGAGAAAGAAAAAGCGGGAAGATCGTTTGTGGAGAAAAAGAAAAATCCTTCATGAAAAAGATTCAAAGGGTGTAAATACAGCTCCTAATCTGTAGCGGGAAACACATGAATGAAGAGCAACCAACATTGCTTCCACAGCATAGAACAATAACGTTGCTAAGAGAACACTGCTTTGAAGAGCAGACTGCTGCTTGAATGCAGGTGCAGTTTTGTTTGAGCCACAAGTATTTTGTATCTTTTTCCTCTTGTTGCTTTCTCTCTCCTTTGATCCTCTGTCCATATGCTGAGCCTTTTTTTTTTCTTTTTAAATTTTTGGTCGCACCCTGCGGCATGTGGGATCTTAGTTCCCCAACCAGGGATCGAACCCGCGCCTCCTGCATTGGAAGGCAGAATCTTAACCACTGGACCACCGGGGAAGTCCCTGCTGAGTCTATTTTGAATTTATATCCTATGGAAATTTTCAGTGTATGGAACTAGCAATCAAAACCTAAAGAAGTTCACAGTTTTGAGCCCTATCTTGCTGAACTTGGACTTTCCTTATTATGGGGGTAGGAATGTGTAGAAATCTGAGCAAAACTTAGAAGGTCTGCTTTTAAAATAATGCTCCCAACTGATATTTTAAAAATTTAGAATATTTCTTCTTGTATTAATCACTAGCCTCTCCATAGCTTCCTCATTTAAAATGCATTGATTCCTGATGGGTAACAAATTTCATATTTTGTGAGATCCTCTACACAATAGTGGCAATTTGGTCAGCGCAGTTGTCAAGTTTCATCTAGCAAAAATGAAATCTCCTCTTACCAATATTTCTGTATTATTTCACACATCAGTAATATTATTTTGAAATGCAACTATTTTAGACTCAATTGTGTTGAAACCCCCTAAACATTCCAAGATTAGGTGAGAGGCCATCGTGCAAGTGTTGCCCGGGAGGTGGCCAATTCCAGTTTGTGAATCAATTCCTCATCCACATTTAGGTCTAAATTCCTAAATGTCAAGTTGGATGTTGGAAGAGGATTTCTGCAGAGGACTGTCAGTATGCTTTCAACTGTCTCTCTCCCCTAGTGCCCTACCCATGGAGGAGGGATGGGGGGCCATTGCCCCCCACATCAAGAATTATACGTGTTCCCTTTAGCTTGGTGGGCTAGGGTCTGACTCGCATCTGATAAATCTAAAGGATAAGAGGCCATGTAACTACTCTGATGGCAGTCTGAAAAGGGCTTAAAACACGGGCAGTCTGCACTTCCAGAATTGTCAGGACAAAGGGTACCTGGGCATCTGGCACTGTTTGTGCCAGATGAAGGGAAGCTGACCGTAAACATGTTTGAAGAAGACTGGAAGGGCTGGAAAAACACAACAGCTTAGCACTGTGAGAGACAATGTCCCTCACAGGCAGCAGCAGTGGAGGGGAATGAATGGGCGTTGTCCAAAGAGCAGGAGGGTCTGGAACCCATGGAACCAGTGACCAGCCCAGGAAGTCAAGGCAGATTCCCAGGGAGAGCACCTGTGCAGTGCACACGTGAGACCTGCCTGGGGGCTCTCAGAAAGGATTTTAAAATCCCTGGGAGGATTTTACAGCACTGTGCATGTCCGGAATTCTTGGCTTACAGCCGAGGACCAGAGCAGCCAAAGTTGCAAATGTATAAACGTAGATGGAGAGTTTGCCCAAACAGATGGAACAGAACATATAGGGCCCTGAAGACATACTTTCATAGGCTGACTTTTAAAATCAGCACGATCCTCCTCTTATGAAGAGTTTAGTGGGCAGAGTTAAGGATAGACTAAGATGAAGAGCTTGTGGCTGCCTTTTCCCTGCTAAGGACAGGACGTCAAATTTTGAAGAATGTAGAGTCATAAAAGAGTCTGAAAATGCTATCTTTTGCCCCAAATTTAATCTCTTAGGGGAGATGCAATTATTTGGAATTAAAAATATAAAACTTAAATTTAAATGTTCTCATTGCAGTACTATTTACAATAGCCAGGTCATGGAAGCAACCTAAATGCCCATCGACAGACGAATGGATAAAGAGGATGTGGTACATGTATACAATGGACTATTACTCAGCCATAAAAAGGAATGAAATTGGGTCATTTGTAGAGATGTGTATGGATCTAGAGACTGTCATACAGAGTGAAGTAAGTCAGAAAGAGAAAAACAAATATCGTATATTAACACATATATGTGGAATCTAGAAAAATGGTACAGATGAACCAGTTTGCAAGGCAGGAATAGAGACACGGATGTAGAGAACAAATGTATGGACACCAAGGGGGGAAAAGGGGGGATGAATTGGGAGATTGGGATTGACATATATACACTAATATGTATAAAATAGATAACTAATAAGAACCTGCTGTATAAAAAATAAAATAAAATTCAAAAATTCAAAAAAATAATTAAATTCTCTCAGGGTATAGTACCACCTTTTGACATACAATTCATACTGCATTCTTTCACTAGTAATTATGTGTTAAATTATAAAAAGAGGGGATATAAAATTGGGTGTACTTCCTACCACTAGGACACACTTGCTTTTGGGTAATCACAAAAATTAAATGACTGAGAAGTCTTAAAATATAGTGAGTCTTACCTGAGAATGCTCTGAAGAAAATGTTCAAAGTCCACGACTCAACAATAACTAGCCTAGCTGGGGGACGGAGACAGCTGAGATTTTTAGATTTTGTTCACCTGCCTACAGGAAAGGTCTTTTATAAAAATAGCCCTTTACAGATAGCAGCAAAAGCACAATGAAATACCCTATTTATTCTTGTTTCAACTTGGGTTTAAAATAAAAACTTTTTATCTAGACATCACCATTAAAGTCTGTATTTTAAAGTTGAAGCAATGGTAATTCTCTAGGATGATTCATTTGAAAATAATAATATTAATAATGACACTAATGCTACAAAACAATAATAGCTAACATCTCTATGTGCCAGATACTGTTCTAATTAACCATCACATACTAACTTGTTTAATCTTCAAACAACCTTATGCATTTGGTACTATTGTTACATCTCTTTTATAGAACAGGAAACTGAGCCTTAGAGAACTCAAATAACTTTCCTAGAATACCAAGTTTTAAAATGCCCCATAATTTTTTATATGTACAAGTTCTGCCAAGTAAAATTCTGAATTTTTATAAAAGAGAAAGCAATTCAATAATATCACTTGGTGTGATACCAAGTTCAAATAAGGTAATGCATAAGTAGAAAATTGTAATATGATATACAAATGTGTAATGACATTACCATCTTATGATGTAGTTCCGATCTCTGAGTTTAGGACTGATAGGAAAGGAGCTATATGGGAAACCAACTGATAAATCAACGACTACAGAAAAAGAGGATCCTTGATTTTCTTCTAGGCTAATATTGCTGTTAACCCGCAAAGACTGTGGTGATTTTATAATGATTATAGTTGATGGGCAGAGGCTGGTACTATTAGGCCCACGTTGAACTCTATTTCTTTAGGCGTACATCCATCTACCCAAGTAGTACATGCAGTGACCTTTAATGAATCCCTGTAAGGGTGACAGAATGACCATGATCTCAAATCAGCACATGCTAATTATGTACTGCTCTCAGGGATGAGCCTCAACGGTGCCCTCCTCAGCTGTCCTAGCCCCCGGTCTGACTGTCTAGGAGACAGAGGAGAGAGCGTTGCAGAAACTAACAGTAGTGCCTTAAAAATGAGAGGGTCAGACAGATGCTTGAGTTTCTGTACACATGGGGGAGGAAATGTGGAGGCAAGTGAAGAGAATGACTAGAAGGTGGCAAAAGGGGTAGATTCTGTAGTTATAAAGCATGAAGGTCTTAATGAGAAGTAATTTATAAATGTACATCTTCTAACATGTTTGGGGGTTTCTCTGTAGATTAGGTCACTCATGACCACAAAAGAGACATTACTTTTGGTGCAATGAAAAGAGAATTAGCACCAAGTGCACATATAGTAGCAGGGGGAGTTGAGAAATATTTAGCTTTCGTTTGTTTATGAAATACATATGTGCCAGACTGTGTGATATGCTGGATATTAAAAAAAAAAAAAAAAGATGCTTAGCTGCTAAGGATGGTATTCTTACCTTCCAGAGCGTCTAGTTAGCTATTTTAGCTCTTGTAGAAAACTCATAGCAAAGAATATCTATTTATTTAGAATGGACTACATGGGTGAATGCCAAACTATCAAGAGCCCAAAGTCATTATGGGTCTTGTTCCGATTTAGAACCTCGTTTACCAGTTTGTGTGGTGTGAAATCTTTGCTTGTAGCTCGTGTCTGTCAGGATCCACATGTCTTCCAGCACTAGCATGAATAACACAGTCTCGTTTCTGTCTGTTCACACATCTCTCTCCTGCCAAGTGTAGGACAGCC
This sequence comes from Stenella coeruleoalba, assembly GCF_951394435.1. Classification (NCBI taxonomy): domain Eukaryota; kingdom Metazoa; phylum Chordata; class Mammalia; order Artiodactyla; family Delphinidae; genus Stenella; species Stenella coeruleoalba. Next base: position 87,626,924 of record NC_137150.1, read on the forward strand.
TCCTTTTATATATAATGCTTTATATACACATCTTCTGCTTCTGAGTAGTGACAGACTGTTTTGTGACAGCACAAACACAAAACCTCTCCTTCGTCAAATCCCAGATACTGTACAAGGCATAACAGAGGAGGAAGAAAAGGGAAAGGTAGCTGGCTGTTTCCATCAAACGAAAGAGAGAAATTGTCTTGAAACTAGTCAGGGAAATGCTGCCACAGCTGGCCAACTATTTTTGTAAAAAAAAAAAAAGCTCCCTTTGTACTATTGGAGAGATGTACCTAAACATCCTGAGTGTGTCATCACTATTTATATGTGGCCTCGAGCCTCGAGGGGCCTACTCTACAGTGTAAATTTGCGATTTTAAGATCTGCAGCATATGCAGACCTGCTTTATTTGCCTCAGCTTGGGAAGATAGGCTGTTACTGGGCAATATCACTAGGTAACCAAAGGGGAGGTGACAGTGTTCAAAACTCCTTTTCTTATTTAGGTAAAAACACAATTGTTCTGCAACCTGTTACTTGCATTGTATGCTCTTTATCAAAAGTGTTTTTTTGTTTGTTTGTTTGTTTTTTGTAGCTATTTAGTTACTGAGATCACTATTCTAAGTAAAGAATACCATGAACTATAACACTGACAAGAACAAAATCCCCCAAATTTTAAACTAGGATGTCAAACAGTCCTTTAATGAATTCACCTAAAAGCAAGACAAATTTAGGTCAAACCAGATAGCTCTTGATATTTTCTACAACTCTTTGTGACTTATTGTCCGATTATCCATTTTGCAGCTCTCCTCTGTAAGCTGTGTGGTTTACAAGTTGACATAACAATATTTAAGACGGAGAAATAAAATCTAAATGCTTCATATATGTACATTACTGAGACGTTGTTCTCAAATTAGGCAAAAGTAATGGTCTCAAGTTCAGACTTCCTTACGGAGAGAAGACCAAAAAAATGTCCAGAATGTTTTAGGAGATACCCATATCTTTTCTTCCCTATCAAATGTGTCTACATATTGATCTATATTCACTGTTTCATTTTTCTGGCCCACACTTACTCTTTTCACCCTAGTCTGGCTTCTGCCTTCAATACTTGCTGTGATTGTTTTCTCAACTGTCAGAAAAGCCCACGTAATTGCCAGATACCACTCGACCTCTCTGTAGTGTCTGACTTTGTTGTCAGTGTGGTTGCCTTGAAATGCTCTTTCCCTCCTTTGCTTTCTTGTGATGGTCCTCCCTCTTCTCTAACTGAAGCAACTATGCATGTGAAGCCAGACTGTGTTCAAAAGCTATGTGACTTTGGGCAAGTTACTTTAAAAATCTGTGCCTCAGATTCTCTGTCTGTAAAATGGATGCGATAATATTAATAATTGTGGCTACATGGTGCTCTTGAGAATTAAATGAGTTGATTCATGTCAAGGGCTTATGACAGTGCCTAGTATTATCTTACTCTAGATTGTGTTTTTACTGTATTTAATGAAGTTTCGTTCTGAAAAGCTATTGTTCCGAAAAGTTATTTTCCTTGAGTTTTGTATCTCCTTCCTGGTTTACACTTTTAGCTAACTTATCATGGTTCACAAATGTGACCTCTTTCCTCCTGGGCTCTACTCTCATGTCTTTCAGTTTGCCAGAACACTCTGGTGGATGTCCAACAGGGACTAAAACTCATATGCCATTACTAAGGTCATTCATTTTTTTTAATCTATTTGCTGTTTTCCAGACACTGTGCTTGGCTCAAGAGCACTGTTCAGCCCAAGAGCCCAACACTTTGTTGGGTATAATGTTCTTGTATCTCGATGCTTTTGCCCCTTAAGACTTTTGGATATATTTCTCCACTGAATTCTAGTGTTGAATAATTTTGCTGACAGTGTGTCTTAGGACAACCTGAATGTCTTCCTCTGGGTGACTCAGGTCTTTTTTTTTTTTTCATGGATACTCAACAGGTTCCTTATTTTTTATTCATCTTTATTTTGTTTATTTATTTATCTATTATTTATTTTGGGCTGCATTGGGTCTTCGTTGCTTTGTGTGGGCTTTCTTTAGTTGGGGCGAGCGGGGGCTACTCTTCATTGCAGTGTGCAGGTTTATTGTGGTGGCTTCTCTTGTTGCGGAGCACGGGCTCTAGGAGTGCGGGCTTCAGTAGTTGTGGCACATGGACTCAGTAGTTGTGGCACACGTGCTTAGTTGCTCCGCGGCATGTCGGATCTTCCCAGACCAGGGCTCAAACCCGTATCCCCTGCATTGGCAGGCAGATTCTTAACCACTGTGCCACCAGGGAAGTCCCTATTCATCTTTAGTTTTGAAGTTCTGTAATTTTACTAGGATACATGTTGGTGCCCATTATTCTACATAAAATGACCTTTTCTAAGGTGCAGTATGTTCTTTCAATTTGTAAATTCAACTTTTTTATTTCTAGAAAACTCTGAATTTACATGTTTAAATATATTTTTTCTCTTGGAAGTTTGGTTTTCTTCTTCAGACGTATTTATATTCATGCAGTACCTCCTTTGACTGTCTTCCAGATCTCATATTTGCTTTATAATCCTTTACATTTTTATTTCGCTTACTCTTCTTAATGTGGTGTTTTTCCCATTTCTACATATATATTGCTTTTATTTGTGTTATGATTTGTCTTTCTTTTTTCTACAGAGTCCTGTTAGCTTATATTTTATGTTTTCCTGTCTCATTGTTGCTACCCTGAGTTATTGTCTCTGCTGTGACTTTTTTGATTTGTTAAATTATTCAAACTCATGGAATCATACTACTCTGTAGTAATATTTTTCTTCGTCTATGGTTTATCTTTCTTGTTCTTTCCGTTATTGTATTTTCTAATGGTTTCCAGTTTATTTTTTATGATTTCTCATCTCTGAATGTGATGAGTTTTAACAAGATGATTTAATTACAGAATAGTCATTAGAAAAGTGAGCAGCACAGCACACGTTCCCAGATGACGGGGATTCTCCCCAGTTCACACAAAAGTTCCTTATGCCAGAGCTGTATACGTTTTGTAAACGGTTTCTCTTCTCTTCAGCCAGCAGGATTTGCAGTTACAGGGATCGTCATGATTCAGAATCTCTTCCCATAAGACATATGCAAAACTGTTCCCTGTGGAAACAGCAGGCTTCAGCCTCATCGCCCTTGTTGCTCAGGGTGCCACTTCAGAGCCTGGGGAAGAATGTAACACCAGTTCCATGCAATATTTTCATTGTTCCTGTTATGGATTCTGGGTGTTTCCGTTAAGGTGTACCATCTTCTGAGGACAGCTGTGCATAAGTTGATAGCTTGAGATCTTGAAATCATTCGCTCTTGTCATCTTTTCATACCTCTTTTACCTCCACTACATAGTTTTCCACACATTGTAGTTTGGATTATAAATGTCTTCCACTTCTCTTAAGATGAGACTTTTACTTCCGTTTCTTATTCTTCTTTTTCCTGACATGCTTTTCAAGAAGAGAATGGGACAGGACCATTTTTTCCACCATTTAAATTTTGGAAGTTAACATATACATTTAGATCTAAGCTATGCTAAAAAAATATTATTTCAGAAGGACAAAAGAATAGTTCCACCCCCCTTTATTAAGATTAGGTTTCCAGTCCAATTCAAGTGTATGCATTTTTCTCCAATTACAAATGCACAAAGAAAAAAATGTCATTGCAGCCGATAAATGCCAATAATTTGGACAATAAAAATGCTGGCATTGTGCATTTTTAAGCATACAATGAATTTAACACTTAACTGGATTTCAGACTGTAGACACTTTAAGGAATTAGAGGATCAGTTTTGTTAAAAGTAGCTGTTTAAACAAATTCAATTGCAAGTAAAGAACTCAATTGGTACTCAAAGGAATATATATTACCATGTACTAAGCGTTGTGCTGAAAAGGCAGCAAAACAAGTGCATAATTTCCTATAGTGTTAAGGGAATTTACTTTTTGTTAGACCAATATATGCACTTGTAATGTAAAACTCTTCTGTGCAGCAATAGTTTAATGCTATTCTGAGGCCAATGGGAATTCACTTTGGTATTTCAATCTCAGTTGTGTCACAAGGAATTTTTCTTTTTCTTGGCTTCAGTTTGGTAACTATTTCATATATCTATGATGAATGAATGTCAAAAAAATGATACATTTAAGGCAAATTCTATGAGTTTTTGTTTTGTCTCTTTACGCATGGGTTTGGAAGTGAGTGACTCTTTGACTATGTCATGATGGGATGAGGTCCTCTGTGCAGAATCTATAAGAGAGAATGAAGGAATCAAAACAAAAATGGGAGAAAATAGCTACCTGATTATTTATAAAAATAGAGAATGATACCTGGGGAAAAAATGGATTTCTGTCTGGAGAGCTTTTGCTTGGTGTGCTCCTTATCTGTTTGCGACCCACACTGTTACCTGAAAAAAACTATTCTTCTCTGAACTGTTCTTCTTTATCAACAACAGAGGGAAATTTTCCTGATAGGGCAGTTCATACCAACCATGAAATTTCTACAAGAAGATCAAAGTTCAGCATGTACTTTGAGAAGCACGGTATGGTTTTTCCCAGGATCCGCTTTCACTATTCTCAGACTGAGAGGTTCTTCGTGGTTTATTGTTAGAAGGAATTTAGATAAAAACATGCTCAAAAGAAACAATGTCTGGGGACAAGCTGTCTCAAGAGATTAGTAACAGATGACATGGAAACTTTAACCTCAAGGTCAAAAGCTCCAGTCTACCCCTAGTCAATAGTAGCTGGGAAGTCATTAGAATACAAATGGCCAGTATGCCAGGACAAAGAAAGAAGGCGTCCCAACCTTGCTCTTCAAATGTACTTGTATCACAAATCCCAGTTTGAAAATAAGAGGGGATTTATACACATATACAAGCACGCATAAACACACAAACCCACCCACGTACATACACATAGGGGAATAGAACTGGACGATGTTCACACATATATTTGAAATGTTTTTGAACAGTAGGATTATGAATTAAATTTCATCTTTTTGCCAATTCCTATTTTCTAAATGTTACACAATGAAATACATTCTTTTTTGTTAGGAGAAAAAAATTAAAACATTTTCCTCAGGCTTGATTTTTATAGAACTAAAAGATAATCGTATCATTTTTCTCCACATGTCTATCTCTTTAGATCCAGTCTTTAAAATGCTTTGGCCAGTAACTCTTCTGAGAAGCAATCAGTCTTCTCTGAAGTAACTGGTCCAATAGATAGTCTTCCCAGCTTCTTCGTTATTTAGTACTTATGTCTCCCAATCAGCTGTCAAAATAGGTTAAAACCTATTTTGAAACCTCCAAGGGACTATCCAAATATTTTTCAAATTCAATATCATTTTAGAAAGTTTTTTTCTTTATATTTGACCTAGTTCATATTTTTATAAAAAATATACTTTTCAATGAGAGTGTGCTCATTAAAGTCACAGTACAAGGCTTATAATAATAATAATAATAAAACCCAACCAGCCTCTTGCTCTTCAGAGATAATAACATTCAACAGAGGTTTACTTATGTACTCACCAGATAGCTAATGAAGGCCTACAGTGTATCAGTGTTCTAAGTGCTGTGAATTAGCAGTGAGAAAGCACATAAAAGTCCTTTCCAATATGGAGTGTACAATATGTACAATAGGAAGACAACAATATGTACAATAGGAAGACAACTAATAGATGAATAATAAATAAATAATAGATTATCCATTGGATGTGATATGTGCTCAGAAAGTATAATGGAGCAAGGAAGAATATAGGAAATATTCAGAGGGAGTGAAACTCCAGATAGATTGTCCAGAGAAGACTTTATTGAGCAGTGATTTTTGTCACCTTAGGGAAGTCAGGGAGTTAGTCAAGAGGATATCTAGAGACAGAGTTTCTGAGCAACACATGCAAAGACCCTGAGGCAGCAGTGTGCCTGGTGACTCAAACAAACTCAATTATTCATGTCCCCCCTAAAACATCTCTACATAGCTAATCAATCAGTAGGGTTTATTAATATTAGATATGTTCTATTGAATCCCACCAATATATGAGTCATTGGCTCTCTGCCTCATGACGGCCCCATCCCATTTATCTTCCCTTGTCCCCTAGTACAGTAATGTTAGAATATTTGGTTAAGTCGATTGTCACTTTTTATATTATTTTGACTATGCAAATAATATTCATAATAACTAAACTTTTTCCATGATTTAATTTTCTAAAATTAATAACTGTCTTATTCTTCATATGCCTGGCTTGTGATGGATACAACTGTGGTTAATATTTTCCCAAACACTTCTGTATCCCTGTTTAATGCCCATCTGTATCATTTATCATTTACTGCCCCTAGTCTTTTCTGTCTTTCTTTTTCAGTGAGACTCCTGCTTTTCAGGCCTACTGTCCTTCAGCAGGCAGCTTTTTGTGCCATTTTGCTAACCATCTGTGTTGAATCTCTTGTTACCTGGCTTTCTTCTCTTATTGGGATTTCATATTTCCTACTGAACTATCCAAATCAATTTTCTCTTATTCTTCATTCATGGCTGATCTTGCATTTCTTTGTGTAATTACTTTTTATTATTTACTATTTACTTTTGAGTTCAGTTTTCTGTAACTTATAACCCAAGGTACCCTAGGTCATACAGAATTTAAAAGATTATATAAAATCTCATGTAATGAGAAGTCCTGCAGTAGTTTGACTCCATGTCTGGTTAATGCAGTGGATCAACAACATCATCCTGGACCCAAATTTTGGGCCCTGTCTGTCCACTTCTAATTTTTGTATCTTCCATCATGGTCATGGCAGGCTTAACAGCACTAGGCATCACCAGAAATCAGAGGAAGAGAAAGACACATTTTTTCTTATGTTAAGGGCTTAATAACTTTTCCTCTAGGTTTAATTATGTTATCCAGAGAAGAATCATCTACTCCTCACCTGTGATGGGGAGGGATCAGGCAGTAGGGTGGTAGGAAGATGTATGTTAAAAGCTTCCTCTTCTAGTAGAGAAAGAAGTTTAAGAGTCACACAGTTCAGTGTATCAACTTCCACTTAATTTCTCTTCCACTTAATTTTTTTTCCAATTCTTCATCCCAGCTCATCACTACACCTAGTATTCCCCAGTCCACAGCTGTTCAGAATGAAATTTTGTAGAAAATAGATTCATGATTATCACCCTGGAAAAGGGTGGGTTTTTCTTCTAATTATTCAGATTTAGAGGATAGGACTTCTGGAGCCCATCATTCTGTGTAAAATGCTTTGTGTGGGCATAATTTTTCATTTCTCTCAGAAATATTCCCAGAAGTGCAATTTCTGGGCATACGTTGAGTGATTGTTTAGTCTTTAAAAAACTGCCAACTGTTTTCCAGGGTGGCTGTACCATTTTACCTTCTCAACAGGGATGTATGTGAGACGCAGTGTCTCTACATCTTCACCAACTTTTGCTATTGTCACTCTTTAAAAATTTTAGCTGTTTTAATATGGATGGAGTGACATCTCATCATAGTTTTAATTTCCTTTAAATAATATTTTTAAATATTTTCTTTAAATAATTTCTTTCCATAATATCCAATGGTATATATTGCTTTTAACATTTTACCAGTTCAAGTAAAACATAGAGAACTTACCACACTTTTCATTCAGTTACCTTTTCCCCTTTATATTACAATTGTCTTAAATATTTCCTCTGTATACATTAGAAACTACATCAGACAGTGTTAAAAGTTCTGCTTTACCCCCTAACAATTTAGAAAACTCAACCTGAGGATAGTATATTAACTTTATCCATATTTCTACTCTTCCCATTTTCAAATTGTTCTTTTTTCATATCTGATGCTACAAGTTTCCTTTATTATTTTATTTCTGTTTGAAGAATTCCCTTTAGACATTATTTTAGGATAAGCTTGCTGATATCAAATTGTCTTAAATTCCTTCACCTGAGAATGTCTTGATTTCACTTTCATTTCTAAAGGATATTTTTGCTAGGTATAGAATTTTGCATTGACTTCTTTGAGCAATGAAGATGTGCTATTTCCTTCTGGCCTCCATGGTTTCTGGTGAGAAATTTGCTGACATTCGAAGTGTTGTTCTTCCATAGATAGTGCATCATTATTTTTTTTTTTTCTGGGTGCTTTCAAGATATTTCATTTGTCTTTAAATTTCAGAAGTTTCGCTTCTGTTTTCTTCTGAATGTATTTGAGTTTATCCTGTTTAGGGTTTTCTCAGTTTCTTGAATATATAAGTTTTTTCCTTTTTGCCAAAGTTTTAGTTCATCAGCCATTATTTCTTTGAATACTTATTTTTTTAATTAAGACAATTTTTTTAGAGAAGTTTTTAATTCACAGCAAAATTGAGAGAATTTGAATACTTTTTAAGCCTTGCTTTCTTTCTCCTTTCCTTCCAGGACTTATAACACAAAACGTAACGCCTTTTGTTATAGTCCCATATGTCCCTGGGGCCCTATTGTTTGTTTTTTTCCAATCTACTTTTCCTCAGTTGTTCAGATTAGGTAATATCTATTGTATTGTCTTTGAGTTTATGAATTCTTTCCTCTGTCCCTTCCATTCTTCTGCTTATCCCATCATTGAGCTCTTTATTTTGATTATTTTGTTTTTGATTTGTAAAATTTTCATTTGATCCTTCTTCATATCTTCTATTTCTTTGCTGAGACTTTCCACTTTTTTCATTTGTGTTTTTGAAACTGTTTGCTGAATAATTTCTATGATGACTACTTTAAAATCCTTGTCAGATATTTTCAACATCAGTGATATGTTGGTATTGGTATCTGTTGATCGACTTTCCTCATACAAGTTGAGATTTTCCTTGTTCTTAGTATGATGGGAGATTTCTTATTCTGACCCTAAGAATTTGGAATTTGGGGTTTTGTTTTATGAGAACCTGAATCTTATTTAATCTTCTTCTTCTTCTTTTTTGTAAGAAAGTCACTGTTTTGTGTGAAGTTAAGATCTAGCGGAAGTGAAATTTTATTTTACCATATATTACCACAGTGAGGGAAGCAGAATGCCAACTGGTATCTCCCTGCACCATCTCATTCCACCTTTTTGCTGCTATGTGTGGGTAGAAGTTAATGTTTTGCATTTGGTCCCACTGACACCAATCAGGTGAGGGGAAGGGGGAGGCCAACTTGCCCAGCCTTGCTGTTTTTAGGTGGGGCCAGAACTTCAGCCCCCAAGAGCCCCACTGATTCTGCAGGGGTGGGGGCAGTTTTCCCTTGGTGTTTGGCTGGACTAAGGTATGTATTATTAAAAAGCTGTTCTACACGTCTAGGTCATCCTTCACTGGTCCTTTGGTTAGAGTGTATAGGCTTTTCTTTGGGCTTTGTTGCTTGTCTGTGCCTCTTGGCTGCTCTAGGTCGTAGGTTTCTCCAGTGCCTCACCCAGGATACATGAAAGGCAAAAAGAAAACCTACGGAACTCTCACCCTCGTCAACATATTGTTTTTCAAGTCCTATAATTCTTATCCAGTCTATGTTCTTTTAACTTTCAGACTCTTTCTATGTTTGCTTCCTGTACTATGTCCAGGATTTTCTGGGTGACTGAAAGAAGACTAGCTAAGAATGAGCTATCCCATCCTGGCCAGAACCAGAAGTCCTGGCATTCATCTTTAAGTTTATTTTATAACATTATTCCATTCAGTTGACACGTAATGTTGAATTGTGTCATCCATCCATCCATACACCCATCCATCTGTTTATTCTTCCTTCATACCATCCTTTTATCCACAATACATTTGGTGTGTGTGGAGTAGGTGTGAGGTACTATTCTGGAGGCATCTGGGGCATGGGATGGGAAACATGACTACCCAGGCTAATCAGCCCCTGGACAAGTCCACACTTTATTGTAGGAGACATCATTGAAAAAAACGAATTATGTTCCACATAGGAGAAAAAAAGACAAATCATTATTGGGTTTATTGATATGCATAATATCTGTTTATAAATAAGCCACAAACACTTTTTTAAAAATGAAGGTTATTTGTGAAATGTAAACATGTGCACAGAGGATCGATGTGAAAGCTTCAAAGGCCTTCCACTCACTGGCTTTGGTGATGGTGATTATGTAGATGCCCTTAAGTTCTCTCTTGGCATCAGACTACCATCCCAGTCACCCTCACCCCAGTCTCTGCCTCCAGCCCTGGGAGTATATTTTGCAGTTCTCTGAAACACCTGGGCACTCTTACAGTGAGGACTGCAATTCATAAATAGTATTCACAAAATGATCTGTTTACAGTTGATCTTGAATATTTCATTTTCTTTACTAGCAGATTTTCTATTGTAGGTTTGATGTCTCCCAAAACATGGAGCACAGAGAAATCACCTTCCTTACTGTACTCCAGTGACAGCTGCCACCAGTCACAGACAATTACAAACTCTCAGGTCAGATGTAGTAAGCCAACCAGAGTGTCATAAATTGCATGTGTGAATTGCCAGGGGCCCCTGGCAAAGTCTGCAACTGAGCTGAAAATAAAACTCCTGACTCTTCCCATACAACTGCCTTGCTTCTCTGAATCAAAGTCCCAATACACTGTTCTTTTATTGTCCTGGTATCTCCCCTTGCTGTACTCTTCAGCTGTCTCCTTTAATCTACTCGGCAGGCTCAGTAACAATTTCCATTTTTTCTTGACCTTATTAACAGGTGGTACCAAAGAGATGATATGTGTCATTGTGCCATGGAAATTGATGTCTTCTTAATTTGGTCTCACTCCTATTATTAATATACTGCTAACACACACACACACATACACACTTTTTCTCAGTATTTTTTGGCATGCATTATGATAAAATATTACCCTTGTTTTGTGTCCTGAAGATGCTTAGTCTCTAAAGGTGGTCTATGGCAAAAAGTTTACTTACTACAGCTCTTGGAGATTAATAGTACATATTAGTACTATCAAAGAAATATTACTCTTCGCACTATTAAAGAAGTCTTACTTTATTTAATTCTATGTTTTTCAAACATTAACCAAGACAAAAATTTTAAATATATATATTTTTTATAATATAAATTTATTTTATTTTTGGCTGCATTTGTTCTTCATTGCTGCATGCAGGCTTTCTCTAGCTGCGGTGAGCAGGGGCTACTCTTCATTGCGGTACGCGGGTTTCTCATCACGGTGGCTTCTCTTGTTGCGGACCACGGGCTCTAGGCGTGCGGGCTTCTGTAGTTGTGGTACAAGGGCTCAGTAGCTGTGGCACATGGGCTTAGTTGCTCCACAGCATGTGGGATCTTCCTGGACCAGGGCTCGAACCTGTGTCCCTTGCCTTGGCAGGTGGATTCTTAACCACTGTGCCACAGGGAAGCCCAAAATTTTAAAATATTTTAAAAAATTATTTCTTATGAAAGTAGTATTTTTATACAGTGTGTGTACCAATCTCAAGTTTATAGTTTGTGTAGCTTTGACAAACGCAAACATGTATGTAACCCATATCTCCCCATCAAGATATAAAATATTTCATCACTGCACGTAGTGCCCTCTGCTCCCCAGTCAATCTTTGAGAGTCCTGCTGAATCCATAAGTCTGTGTTCTTCCATTGAATATTATTTTGGACTTTTTCATATAAATGAAATCAGACATATACATTCTTTTGTACCAGCCTCTTTTGGTCAGCATTTGTTTTTGAGATTCAGTCAAGTTGTGTATTTTAGTAACTCAATCCTTTCTATTTCTCAATAGTATTTTATTGTATATCATAGTTTTTTTATTAATTCTCCTCTTGATGGACACAAAGATTGTTTCCACTTTTTGGCTATTATGAATAAACCTGTTATGAGCATTTTTGCACAAGCTTTCTGTAGACATACACTTTCCTTTCTTTTGAATGAATCCCTAGGAGACGATTTTATGGGCCATAGGGTAAATGTATGTTTAACGTTGTACAAAACTGCAAATTTGTTATCCAAATTGGTAGCACAATTTTACACTCCTGCAGTGTATGAGGATTTCTGACAATAAAAAATTTTGTATTTTCTTTGTCAGACACTTGGTAACAGACTGAAGTATACAGTGTGAAATGCTGATGTAGTTATTACAGAAATGGGTATGGTCAAAAGAGGTGAGAAGGGCTTCCCTGGTGGTGCAGTGGTTGAGAGTCCGCCTGCCAATGCAGGGGACACGGGTTCGTGCCCTGGTCCAGGAAGATCCCACATGCCACAGAGCGGCTGGGCCCGTGAGCCATGGCCACTGAGCCTGCGCATCCGGAGCCTGTGCTCCGCAACGGGAGAGGCCACAACAGTGAGAGGCCTGCATAACGCAAAAAAAAAAAAAAAAGATTAGAAAATAGGAACATACTTTTGCAAGGTCTGATTCAGAGAAATTCAGCTATATTTCTTGAGTTTGTTCCATTCATGACTCAAAGTTTTTTAAGGTATAATTGATCTCTGGTGGCTGAGAAATTTTAGGTATTTCTTCATATTTCTATAGAGTTTCATCACAAAACTTTCTTCAGTTAAGTTACAAAAGCTGGTGCAAAATTTCTAGTCTGTTGTATATATGTGCCACATCTTCTTTATCCATTCGTCTGTCGATGGGCACTTAATGTTGCTTCCATGTTCTGGCTATTGTAAATAGAGCTGCAATGAACATTGTGGTACATGACTTATTTTGAATTATGGTTCTCATATATACAATGGAATATTAGCCATAAAAAGAAACGAAATTGAGTTATTTGTAATGAGGTGGATGGACCTAGAGTCTGTCATACAGACTGAAGTAAGTCAGAAAGAGAAAAACAAATACCATATGCTAACACATATATGTGGAATCTAAAAAAAAAAAAAAGGTTATGAAGAACCTAGGGGCAGGACAGGAATAAAGAAGCAGACATAGAGAATGGACTTGAGGACATGGGGAGGGGGAAGGGTAAGCTGGGAAGAAGTGAGAGAGTAGCATTGACATATATATACTACCAAATGTAAAATAGATAGCTAGTCGGAAGCAGCCGCATAGCACAGGGAGATCAGCTCGGTGCTTTGTGACCACCTAGAGGGGTGGGGTAGGGAGGGTGGGAGGGAGACGCAAGAGGGAGGAGATATGGGGATATATGAATATGTTTAGCTGATTCACTTTGTTATAAAGCAGAAACTAACACACCATTGTAAAGCAATTATACTCCAATAAAGATGTTAAAAAAATTTTTTTAAAAACACACAAAAACCCAAAATTTGTAGTCTGGTTCATTCCTGTATTGAATTGGTAGTTATTCTGGAAATTCATATTTCTCTTCTATATTAAAGTGGCAGGTATTGAATGACAATAAGAAATTGGATACTGAAAGCAGAAAATTTTTATTTTTAATTTATAAATTGAAACTCCGTGGTATTCTTACAATGCTTCTAAATATTATTTAAATCTGGACTGTTTGCATTGTACCTTGGCTGATAACATTTCAGGCAGTTCTCTTGAAGCGTTTTAAAAACATGTATGTTTTGGAAGGTCATTTATTCATGACTGTTTAGTCACATGTTTATGTTTTATATGAGAGAATGGTTACTCACGGAATAAGATATGGGTAGGTTGAAGAAGGGTCCACTGATCTTTTTCAGTGGGGGGCTTAGTAGACAGAATGAGAATATGATGACTTGCAATTACTGAGTCACTCATATCCCCTTTGCTTGACTTCTAAAATCTTCTCAACATTTTATGATATATTTTCTATTCATAGGTGCATGTGATGGTAACGGTAGGGGAGAGTTTTAAAAACATCTAGTCAAAGCTTTCTATTTGATGCTTAAATTTCCGCTAAATCATTTCTCCAGTTGTTGTTTACCTTCAACAGCAGAAAGATTTGCTTCCTTGGGCATGAAGAAGTTCTAGGGAATATCTGTTTAAGGACTGGAAGTGGGTTTTGTCATCAGTTTCTCACTCGCGTCAGTTATGCTTCTTTTTTTTTTTTTTTTATTCCAAGACAAAAGAGAACATGGAGAGAGTGTGATGACAAAAGGCACACTTCCTACCTGGTAATAATGCTCATAAAAAAGGGGCTGTTTGATGCCTTTCAAAGTAGGAAGCACAGATTAACACAGCTGGAAAGCACCATGGTGTCTGCAGCTACAGCCCACAATGCCACAGCCACCAAAATGCCTCCTTTCTGAGATTTCTGAGTGTGTAGTGGTCAGCAACACAGTCTCACTGACTGCATCCTACACTTATTGCTGACTGGCTACAGCCCACTCTCCAGTTCTCAGATGCTGCACTGTTGCTATTGTTTTACTTTGTTATTATCTTAATTTTTTATTGTGAAGTATTTTCTCCTTGGAGACAACAAATGGTTAGTTTAGGAATCATGATTTTAATCTACTCTCACCAACCCAAACTAATAATATTACAAATAAATGCATTTTCTTTATAAAGTAAGTTTTTTTTTAAGGGAAAATGATGTGGGTATCAGAGAGTAGGAGGCTGTCTGAGAATTTTTCCCGAAGTGTTTTTGTTAATAAAATCAGAATTTCACTTTCTCTAGATACAGCAACCACTCCTTGCTAATATTATCATGAGCCTTTTATTATCCTGGAAACATTAGGTTGTTTTGGAAAGGACAAAATGGTGAAGTAGGAATGAAAGCAAAAATTAGAGGTTACAAGTAGCCATTTGGTTCCAGTTGAGGTTTGCTTATATAAGGTTGACTGGGGTATACTGGAGTCCACAGTGGTCATGCATCAGCCTCTTATGTGACTGTGGTGCAGAAACCTAAATGCCCCCTAAGATTCTGAACACCCTGGTGCACGTGTCCTGTATAATTCCAGGCACTGTGACTATAATTCATTTCACTCTGGTGATTAAGTTATGCAATATGGTAGAGTTTACTTTAAGAAAGAGGGATTATTCAGGTGGGTCTAACTTAGTCACACGGGGCCTTTAAAAGTAGAACACTTTCTCCAGCTGGTCACAGAAGAGAAAGTCAGAGACAGCTCTGACTGACCAGGAAAAAAGCAAACATCCCTGTTGTGAACTGCCAGTGCAGGCCACATGGCAAGGAACCGGGGCAGTCTCTAGGAGCTAAGAGTGGTCCCTGGCTAACAACCAGCAGAAAACTGGAGACCTCCATCTTAGAATTCCAAGGAAGTGGATTCTGCCAACAACCAGTGGGATTGGAAGGGACTCCAAGCCCCAGATGGCAGCTCCACATGACTGGAACCTTGATTTCAGCCCCACGGGACCCTGAGCAGAGAATCCAGCCACACCACACTCAGACTTCTGACCTGCAGAAACTGCAATAATAAATTTGTATTATTTTAACTTGCTAATAGAAAACTAATACAGTGAAGCAATCAAGATGAGTTGGTTAATTTTTATTAAGAAGATTCATTTTTATTAATCAAAATCTTTATTTAAAGCAAATAGTCATGACAAGTGATTCAGACATATTTAAATTTTTTAAAACTAAATGCATTTGTTAATTAAGTTTCTGATTTTTGTTGTAGGACAAATGAATTCTGCAATTAAAAGTTCAATCATCTTTTTATATAAATCACACAATGCTTCCTCTGTATTTTCTAGTTGTGTGTTCTTTAAAGTGGAAAGAGATCTTAAAGGCGGCTGTGTTATGGTCTTACAGAATCACTCTAAGTTGTGATTCTGCTCTCACTCCTGCCCCCCAGTCTTTCAAGTTATCTGGATCACACCTAGTTCCACAGCGATCATTTAAAGATTTATCTTTATTAAGTTTTTTGAAAGCAATCGACTTAATTTTCATCAGTCCAACCTTTTTCTCTACTGTTATTTCAGCATTTTATATCATAGCTGATTAAATTTATTTTTAGTACCATATGAAGCTAGTATAAACGGGTTTTGAAACAGACACAGATACTGGTTTGCATTCAACTTAGTAGAAGTACGTATCACAGCACCCTGTTGGTGTTCAGTATGCTGTGGATCTCAGAAAGAGGATATTATAGAGGGAATGAAGAATGACACTTAGTATGTAAACTTTTACTTATATTTGGCAAGTAAATGAAGTGGAGGTAGGTTAGAAGGCTTTCTAATAAATACAGACATATGTAATTATCAATACCATTTTTATTGCTGTATGAAGATTCATCAAAATTAGAGTAAAATAATATTAGCCCTCAAGAACGCAGCTGCCCAGAGGCTCCAGATTATTCAAACGTGAACACAAAAATACTCTGTTAATACAAAAGTCATTAATTCCACAAGGGTCAAGTAAATATTAATTTTCACAGGGTCTTATTTCAAGCACAGGTAGACCCAGGTTTGAATCAGGTTCTCTGGCTCTGTGGTTTTAGATGTTACACAATCATTCCAAAACTCCATTTGCTCCTCTCTAAAATGGGGTAATACAGCTGCCCCCCAGGATTGCTGTGGCGGTGAATGAGATAACCTGAGAATGCCTGCCATGTATTAGCTGCTCCTGTTTAGCCTTCCATGTCATGGTGAAATTATCTTTAGTAATCGATTTGTAAGATGGGGGCTATAGCCACCTGTAATTCTAATTCTTCCATACTTTGATGTATTGCTATTTTCTGGGTGTGAATGGAAAGCTATTTATGGGTATCATTATGAATCTTATTTTAAGAATTGAGATACAGTCCCTAGATTTAGTACCAACAAATCCTCAATACTGTACCTACTCAGTTCCCAACTTTTCAATGATCATTAATGCATCTTCCTAATAATAAAACAATCATAAAATTCAAGGAAAAAAGTTACCTATCATTTCTCTATCCTAATACGTTTACTCTTTCTGTGTTCTCTGTTCCATTGGGCTCCACATTCTCTTACAAAATGGTAATTGTAATTTTAAAAAAATCAAACGTCATTTTCTCCCCGCTTTTCATCACATCATGGGACCATTTTCATGGTATATGCAGTTAGAAAATCTATAGATGAGCTGTTATTCCTGTTGCTACTGTCAGTCAGTCAGATGTTTCCAACTCCCCTCCTCCAGGCCTCTTCCATTGCTCTTCCTGCTGGGTTAGGAGCACACGCTTCCAGAACGAATTTCTGTGTGAGATGCAGAGCGGAGCTGGTACCAACAGAAAAGCTTGCTCCCACTGACTCTGAATTGAAGCCTCCAACAGATCATTTGCTTCCTCTTGAGAACAGAGCATCCAAGCTGGTGTTGAGCAGAGCTCGTTTCAGAAACTGTGAGGCAAGGTAAAGCCTCTTTCCTCACCAAATGGCATACAGCGAGAAGACAGAAACCATAGTGGAGGTATTCTAGAACTGGGAAAATCGGCACTTTTCAGGGCGGTAGAAAAGATGATGTAGGTGAAGTGAAAAAGAATTGGGAAGTCAAGGAAGAAGAGGGGATAGGGATTAAAATATATAACTGAAAGGTAACAGAATCTCAAAACCAGTTGTGAATCCTTGCTCTTTATTGGTGTATGGTAATTCTGCTGCCAACTGAAGCTCCAGATGGAGGCTAAGAGTCCCAGGTCACACCTGTTGCATGGAGTGTGGTTCATGATTTATGTCTGTGTGACCTCTGAGGGCACATTGCAGAGACATAAGTTCTATAGAAATGAGACATAAATATACTCCCCCTCTTTGACACACACATGCCACCCCAAAATCTTTTGTGTGTGAGCGTCAGACATTTGTGTTGGCACCTGTTAGGCCAGCTGCAGTGTCTTTACAATAATGTCTTTGCTAATAAAAGATGAACAAAAGTGATCCCCAACTCAGCTGTTTCACAATTTAAGTTTTACTATATTATTATTTATCCCTATTTTTTCATGTATTAAAAATATCTTTTGAGCATCAACTACGTGCTGTTCTCCATTCTTGGGAAAACTGTAGGGAACAGGGCAGGTATGACCTTATGGAGCTCAGCTTGTAGTTGGGAGAAATAGGCAATAAAATTTTTAAAAATTAATATATAGTATGTCTAGAGGCTAGGGAGTGCCATGGTGGAAAGAAGTTTCCCTTTTGTATAGCAGAGTCAGGAAGAGCCCTACCTGATCATATGACATTTGAGTAGGTAATTGAAAGAAGTGAGAGAACAAGCCGTGGGAATAGCTCTGGAAAGAGCAATTCAGGTTGAAGGTTCAGTGAGGGCCAAGGCCCTGAGCCAGGTGTGTGCTTTGTGTGTGTGAGGAACAGTAAGGAAGCCAACATGGCTAGGAAAAAGAAAAAGGAGCGTGGAAGAGAAGGGTAGGAGATGAAGTTAGGGAAGCAACAGATAATCTACAGTCTTATAGACCAATGTAAGGAATTTGAATTATTTTATTTTATTTTTAGGTTTTAGATTCTTTTCTGGGTGAGATAAGAAGCCCCTGAAGGTTCTGGCAAAGTGATAAGAGCTGACTTAGATGTTCACAGGTCAAACTGCATGTTGAGAATAGAAGTTGAATTGTGCTAGTGTGACCTGCATGTATGGAAGTGAGAGAGACAGGCATCCAGGGGTCTTTTCCAATGTTTGAGAAGAAGTGAACGTTAAATTGCTGAAAGGAGACAATTTCCAGTCCTTATATTAAGAATATGAATGGTGTGTTTTTCCATAATGAAAGGCAAATGTGCTCTAGAAATTAGACTTGAAAAGTGTATTCTTTATACAAAGACAGACTTTCTTTCAATTCTGACGTGTGATTTCCTTACTTCAGTGATATTGAACTCGAAAATTCATAAAAGATTTTGCAAGAGCCTTCTGGGATTAGCTGTTCTCTGTCTAGCATAAATTTATGAGAAAACGTAGGTAATGACCTAACAGTAAGGTTTATAGCTAACATCTTTTCTTGATTCACTCAAATGAATCATTTATTTCTTCACCTTGCCTCAGTTGCCCAATTTCTCAGAAGTAAATAAAAACTCTGTTCTGACCCACCTTGTAAAAGTCTCAAAAGCTTTCTTAATCCTTGAGCATGCATTATTTTGAAAACACTAAATCTCTAAAAATTTTCAGCTTTCAGAAGTCATTATGTAAATGGCTATAGATGGTTAGAAAAACAAAGAAATACCCAACAAATGGGCTCTTGCTACTGTGGCAGAATAATTAAGATATAAGGGGGAAAAGTTTTATGAATTGTCCCATGCAAGATATGCAATATGCTAGGGAGTCACTAAAATAAACATGTCTTCTCGTGGATGTTGGGTATTTTTCGAAGTGACTGAAGAACATGCTAGATATTCAGCTTTGACCAAGTTTTGACAATGATGCCTGCAATGTGAGGCATTAAGTTGAAATACAATAAGGAGCCGTAGTCCAGTACAGCACATTGTAGAGAACCTGTTCAGAAACCATTTATATTTATACATGCACACATACACACATACAATTAAATTATACACAGATAATTTCACACGGAAGACTGCAAAAAGCTTTAGACTGCTGCCATAAATCCAGCAGAAATCTTCTTCACTCACTCTTGGTTCAGACACTCAGGGACCCAACAAGAAACCAATTCCCCAGTCAAATGGAAGGCATATTCAGTAAGTCCCCACTTAAATTATATAAGAAATATGTCTACTGTTCAAAAGTAAATTTGAATGTGGTTTTAATTGTAGCTCAGGAATGTCCTATTCTCTAAGCTTCCTTAGCCTGGATCCAGCACCATGCTGAGTGAAGGGTAAAGTTTGAGAAGCATCTATATTCACAGGCCGTCACTGGAAGTTTCTGTGTTTACTGTCTGGCAGCCATAACGCCCAATGCCATGTCTTTAGTACCAGGAAGAGGAGGATTGTTAACAACTCTTATCAATGGAGAAGGTACCAGCTTAAAGTAACAAATGTCACTAAACAGAACAACTCTTGTTTACCATACTTTTCCCAGTCACCTTACCATAGCTGGCTTCACTTGCCCAGAACCCCAAAATTCCTTTCTTTCTCTTTAGCCTAAGATAGTACATAAGCCCAAGTTGTAACCACCCTTTGAGTTACTCATCACTGGGTGCTTCCATGTGTATACCTAGGCACATGTTAATAAACTTCTGTTTGTTTTTCTCTTGTTAAGATGTCTTTTGTGTCAACTAGTATATGGGTCTGATCACAATTTTTAGGTGTGCAGTGTGTTGCCTTCCTACAGAAGCCATAGTGATATCCCTCGGATTTGATTTTGACAGCACTTGATCAGGTGCCTTGAACATAAGATTGAACAAATAAAGATTCATTGATTTAGGGGACTGGTTTTGGGGACATAGGATTTAATAACCTTGCAGGAATCATAGGGGATTGGGTGACAGGGTACTGTGGTAGCTCTTAAGAGCCTGAAGAAAGCATGGCTCATGCTGAGAAAAGTGGAGAAGCCTGGGTTTCCCTGGCATACAGAAGAAGAAAGAATAAAAAGCTTGAGGAAAGTGGTCATGCTGATGTGAATATATTCCGTGAGACCAGAAAACCCACGTCAACTAAGAAAAAAACGCACACACACCACATGAGAGCTGTGATTTCTGTTTTATTTGGGGCTTACTGACTGAGTACTATGGCCTGGGAGACAGCCCCCAGTGAAAGAATCGCCACCCAGGCCCCTGAGTTCAGAAGGAACACAAACCATTCATAACAGAATTATATGACTTTCGAGAACCAGCTTCCGGCCTTTAACTGGGTCCTCGTAGAGATGGGACACATAATCATGTGAAGTGGTTGTGCTTCTAGAATGTCCATCAGAAAGCCTATCATCTTGAGCTGGCCTTGCTATATCATAAAGACAGACAGACATACCAGCAGTCCATCTTAAGATGGAAATGGTACATCCGCCATTGCACTCAGGACTAGAGGGTACAAGTGAGCTGCACAACAGGTGGTATAGACCCTCACACTACCCATCATCAGAACACACCTACCTCTTCCCTATAGCTATATGGAAAAAGAGTCTCAGAAAACCAGCTGAAGGAGGTTAAAGGAAAGGAAAAAAATCCCTGCTTTAAGAATGCATTGTTAAGAACGCATTATGCGCGTAAAAGCCAAAAATGAGTGGTGTCTTCATTACAGTAATTTCTTTTTAAGATTTTTTTGATGTGGACCATTTTTAAAGTCTTCATTGAATTTGTTACAATATTGCTTCTGTTTTATGTTTTGGTTTCTTGGCCACGAGGCATGTGGGATCTTAGCTCCCCGACCAGGGATTGAACCCACATCCCCTGCATTGGAAGGCAAAGTCTTAACCACTGGACCACCAGGGAAGTCCCACTGAACCACCAGGGAAGTCCCCCTGATTGCAGTAATGCTGAGGGATGGTGTTGAAAAAGAGTAGAGCAGGGAGAATTTCCCCAATGAGCAAAGCTGCAAATGGCTCACAGGGTTCACCCCACTTTGGAAAAAAAATGGCTGGAGGTGAGAATATATATGGATTCCTGAACAGGGGTCAAAGGCCTAGTTAACTATTCAGGGGCCTGGAAGGCAAAAATTGGAAGATTGATGTTAGGGAGGCGTGGGACAGGAATGTGGATGGATACACAGGAGTGCACACAAAGTGTGAACATTTTGGTACACATATAACACCCACCAAAAGCATCCACCGTGGAAGAGGCACTGAAAAACCGAGTAGACAAATGACTTGACCAGTTGACATCAATCAGTCCTTGTCAGTGGCCTTCTCCCACCTTCCTTCTAAAGAGGAAATAGTGATTCCGATGGGGGAGTTTGGGAGAAAGATCAGTCTGCCTGAAGAAAACATGTATAACTCTCCTGCTCTGGACTAGGCAGGAAGTTTTCCAGTATCAAATGATTTTGTGGGGTGAGGCAATGGGGAAGTGGGGTGCTCTGAGATGCCAATGACTGTGACTGAAAATGAATGGCTAATTTAGGAGGGAAGCTCTTAGCAGGCCCATTTGGCTAATGAGCCTAAAGACACTTCAACAACTCTATCAGTAAAGAAACAATAGTTTATTTCCATCTGCCTGACTCTTATGCCCATCTCGCCTTTGGTTCCTAACGTGGGGTCTTCTCATTAGCCCCTCAAATCCAAATAACTCACAAAATGGAAAGTAAAGATTATTTAAGAGTGTTTTATATTTTCTTCAAAAAGATGATTTTGTATCAGAAGAGTAATTTATGAGAAAAAGCAGCTGATAGTTCATTTTGTTTCTTTCATTATTATCTTGTAGGTGGTTGGGTGTATCTTTCCTTTCCCTTCCCTATTTAAAATTTTATTTTTAATAAGATGGGGATTTAAATTATGCAAAAATCATAGTCTATGTCTACATTTATTAAATTTTAAATGTCAGGACATTGGGCTCTAACAATCTGTTTAAAGCAAGGAAAGTCCAGGGTATGCATTTAGTTGGCAGTAAAACTAAAGAGAAGCCTCCCACATTCCCCAGACCAGACAGAGTCACATGTACTGTGCCAGGTAGGACTCAGGCAGGGTGGGGAAGCTGCTTTCCCAGCCACTATGAGCATTTATATGATACTTGGTCATGTCCTGCCCTTGAGGAAATTTTGTACTTAAAGTCAGCCGCCGTATGTTATTCACACAGATTTATTCATATTACAAATGGAGGACCTTCTAGAAATCATCTCATTTCAAACCTGTTTTTCTTAAAATCGGTGAACTATATTTTTTTTCACCAGGAAGATCAAACATAAAGCAAACCAAAGAGGAGCTATTTTGTTTAAAAGCTGGGGGTACCACGACTGCACACTGTCTACCCTAAAGCAACTCCATGAAAGTCACAGACTTCGGGGTGTGGCGGAGATGGGGCACTGATAGAGCATTTCCTCCTCGCGCTAAGGGTGAGGAAATTCAGAGCTGTCTTGTGTATACCACAGTGGTGAGTGCTAAACAATATTGTTAAATAGATTAATGTAACTGTTGTTTAATTTAGTGCTCCTGAGTTTATAATAGCATATCCCACCTTCGAAAATGGCATAAAGAGCATAAACTTTAGAGGCCAACAGATCAAGGTCCAAGCGTGTTAGCTCCTCTAGTCTTTTCATTTGTAAAATAACAGTATAGACCCTACCTCCTAATGCTTATCCTGAGAATTAAATTAGAAGATATATAATACCACCTATTGTTGCAGGGTCATATTAAAAACTTGAAAACTGTTAACTTCCTTCTCCCAATTAGTTTTAATTTTGCCTCACATCATGTCATAGTAGACCTGGATTGGAGCATAGGAAAATCTAGAAGTTGATCAATGTAGATGAAAGGCCTTGGACCACCCAGATCCTCATTTTCCTGTTTGTCAGTTTATTTATTTATTAGAATGACAGTGGCATGACATCAAACACCTTATAACAGATGCTCTATTAATAAAAAGTTGGTGGCTGATAACCATTTGTCTGGATGGCAAAATACTGATTTTCCTATTTCATATATAGTCTTACAATGGGAACTACAGAAAGAATGGAGCTGTGGCCTTGAAGAAAACTCTGAAACATGTCTATACATACTCTTGAATGAACATTTTAATGGATATTAATTTCATTTTAAAAGTATATATTGAAAGTCTTTCTCTTATTTGCCAATGAAAGAAATAAGAAAAAATGAAACAAAACTCTAAAGTGCCTGGTCCACCCTGACACTTTTGGAAAGGCTTTTGAAAGTCATTAACACTTCTCCTTGCATATCCTATTGATGCTGCACAAACACCATGATTATTTTATTTACTTTGAAAATGTTTTCATTAATAAATAGGAGCCAATTTATCTATGTCAAAAATGTCAACATGAGCCAATACAAGAAATTGATTTAACTTTGTTACTCCTAAGTGCTTTCCAACTCTTAATAAGAAATATATAGACTAAATACAATTAACACACAGTACATTACCTCTTAACCTTGAAAACACTTAATGGCTTACTGGCATAGTGTGAAAATACCTCCAACTATGAAAAAAATTGTTATTTCAAATTTTTTATTTTGTGTAGAAGTTAAAAAAAATTAGAAGCAAACATGTTCTTTCAAGAATGTGAAACATAGTATTTCAATGGTCAAATAACTATGTTCTATATTTTTAATATTACAATGCTCACTTTTCATACTGTCTCCACCTTTTTCTTTTCCTTATTGTCTTGCATTAGTTTGCTGAGGTTGTCATAAAAAAATACTACAGACTGGATGGTTTAAACAACAGAAGTTAATTTTCTCATAGTTCTGGCGACTGGAAGTCCAAGATCAAGGCAGGTTTGTTGGTTCTCCTGAGGTATCTCTCCCTGGATTGCTGATAGCTGACTTTTTACTGTATCCTCACATGGCCTTTTCTCTGTGCATGTGTATTCCTGGTGTCTTTTTCTCTTATAAAAACTGCAGTCGTATTAGATTAGGACCCCACCCTATTGGCCTCATTTTAATTTAATCATTTCTTTGAAGGCTCTATCTCCAATGCAGTCACATGGATTAGGGCCTATACATATAACCTCATTGAGCCTCAACTATCACTCTAAAGACACTATCGCCAAAAACAGTAACCTTCTGAGGTCCTAGGACTTCAACATATGAATTTGCGGGGGGGGAGGGGGTGTCACAATTCAGCCCATAACACTTCTCAATTCTCAAACTTACAAAGTTGCTAATTTAGTATTCTGAGCTCCACAACTGCTATAGGATTTAAACATTTTAGACTAACATCACAAAGACTTGTTTGTGCAACTAAGTGAGTAAACTTCTGTCTATGCCCAAGGAAAGTTTCTATCTATGCTGTGGAAATGTATCCATTTGCTCATTGTCTGAGGATGGACATTTATCTCCATGCCCATGTTCCTTTCTTTCTGGTTCTGCATCACACCATACCCTGTCAAACACCTATGGATAAGAATTTCCACATTGTCTTACTTCTCCAGAGACAACTTGTTAGTTCAGAGCTGGAACAGGGTACAATCTGTATGTGTGTGTGTGTGTGCACAGGTACATGCATGTGTGTGTAGTGATGGGCGATTGACAAGCACACGAATACTTCTTTGCTCAAACTCAATCTCTTGCCACATTTTCTCATTGGTTTTCTCCTAAAGTCCTTTTTAAAGCTCTTTCTATGTTGTACTCTTTTTCTACAGGACACACAACCTCTGCAAGGATAACAGAGTCCCTGTTCTATCATGTTCTTGCAACTTCTACAACCATGGAGGTCAGCTAATGTTAATGCAGTTTCACTTTGTCTATTGCTTAGTCTTCTTAGGATACTGATATGGGTGACAGTGAGCTCTATTTCTTTTCTCTGCATGAGGATGTGTTAATAGAAACAGTTGGTTCTTAAAATATACTTATTTCATCACCAGCAATGCTATAGCAATAAGTAGCTTTCAGCCTTTTTTGATCATGACCCACATTCAGATTCAGCACCCAGATACCTATATATATGAAGTGCTCACTTTACTGGCAGTGGTTGTCTTGAATTCAGATTGATAGTCAACTCAGGAGGCACCAATGAGGTTTCACCCAGCATTGTCTACTTATATGTAAGAAAGGATACTGAATGGGACCAAACACAATATGCACAGGAATGGCAAAGTGGCAGTCTTATGATCCGTAGGCCCAACTTCTATTATCATAATTATTCAGTGCATGGCAAAGTTAAGAGATAAGGCTGAATGTGTACAGAAAAACTTAGGGAAGGCATCAGCCCTGAAGTTTCTTAATGTTTTTTTTACTAGCTTAGTCGCGTAGCCCCTCAGGTGCAGGTGACTAGCTAATTATGTGGACCCCTGAGGGGTGCATGACTAGTGACCATTCTCTGGAGCACTTGTATCTCAACAAGGCCAGTTCTCATTAGTCAGTCTTGACAGCAAGCTACAGGTGCTTGGTCTGGTACATTTCTCTTGACCACTTTCTAGTTATCTTAGATATAGTATTGTATTCTCCTGTAAATTCCATGAGTTAATGTTATAAGGTAAATTGAAGAATCCTCAAACCCTCAAGAGTTTCTGAGTCTAGAAAAAAAAAAAACCCACATTCTAGAAGAAAAACTACAAAACAGTTACCTTTCTCTATATAAAACTGTAACAAAATTTAATGAAGCAATTTTTTTTTTATATGTGGGGTACTTTCATAGTTTCTGTTTCTCTATTTTATCTCATTTAAAACTTTTTGGTTGTAATTCACTTCATGAATTCACCCACTTCACTTTGGGTCTCATGAATATATTTTAACCTACAGTATGATTACTGGAGTCTTAACATATTTAAACGTAAATGTACCTTATTATTTTGAGCATCATTATTTCCTAAAAATATCTAGTCAAGTCTATATGGAGAATGCATATTCCTCCAATCAGCATGACTTTGATTCTATTCCTTGAGAGATACTAACCCTGGCTTAACTATGCCAAATGTAGTTACACTTCTTTCCATGCCTGGTAACAAAGGCTCCCCACCCTAACTGAATTCGACCCACACTGCACTGTGAATCTCAGATTACTACCCTCCCTGAAAGAAGCAGGGTTCACTACGTTTTGCTTCACTTGGTAACTTCTTTATTTCTTTTTTTATTTATGTAAAAAGTTAATAAACAGAAACTCCAATTAAATAGAGTTGGGAGACAGAAGGGGGAGCTCTCATGCCTTGTGACTATAGCAGAGCCCAACAGGAAGAAGAAACACTCCTCTTCTTTCCTGGCAAAGACTCAGCCAATGAAAAGCCATGGACTCTGTTTACTACAGCCCTCTCAGCTTCCTTTTCCTCCCCATAAAAGTGTTAGCTTTCCCTTGCCGTGAGGGGGACTTGCACGTGGCTTGCCCTGGTTGCAGACCCTGAATTGCAATTCTCTGCTGATCGCAAATAAACCCATCTGTGCTGGAGAAGTATCTGGCAGTCTATTTGTTTTGGGTCAACATTTAGAAATTATCATTGAAAACTAGAACAGAAAGGTAATCCTTTACTAAAGCATTTAGTGACTGATTTAGTCAAAGAGGCACTGTCTACTGCTTTGTCACTTTATGAATTACCAAGTTAGTGTCCATTACTGGAGAACTAGCTAATGAAATCCATTATGGCTACATTGCTCAATGTGTTTTGTACAGAGTCACAGAATAGGAGTCAGTATATGTGTGTTTTTTTTGTTTTTGACAGACAACCACATTTTATCACAGAAAACAACCTAGCAAATTTGGGGCATATCTTTTTTTTTTTAACATCTTTATTGGAGTATAATTGCTTTACAATGCTGTGTTAGTTTCTGCTTTATAACAAAGTGAATCAGTTATACATATACATATGTCCCCATATCTCTTCCCTCTTGCATCTCCCTCCCTCCCACCCTCCCTATCACACCCCTCTAGGTGGTCACAACGCACCAAGCTGATCTCCCTGTGCTATGCAGCTACTTCCCACTAGCTATCTACCTTACGTTTGGTAGTGTATATATGTCCATGCCACTCTCTCACTTTGTCCCAGCTTACCCTTCCCCCTCCCCATATCCTCAAGTCCATCCTCTAGAAGGTCTGCGTCTTTTTCCCATCTTGCCCCTAGGTTCTTCATGATCATTTTATTTTTGTTTTTTAGATTTCATATATATGTGTTAGCGTACGGTATTTGTTTTTCTCTTTCTGACTTACTTCACTCTGTATGACAGACTCTAGGTCCATCCACCTCACTACAAATGACTCAATTTTGTTTCTTTTTATGGCTGAGTAATATTCCATTGTATATACGTGCCACATCTTCTTTATCCATTCATCTGTTGATGGACACTTAGGTTGCTTCCATGTCCTGGCTACTGTAAATAGAGCTGCAATGAACATTGTGGTACATGACTCGTTTTGAATTATGGTTTTCTCAGGGTATATGTCCAGTAGTGGGATTGCTGGGTCATATGGTAGTTCCGTTTTTAGTTTTTTAAGGAACCTCCATACTGTTCTCCATACTGGCTGTACCAATTCACATTCCCACCAACAGTGCAAGAGGGTTCCCTTTTCTCCACACCCTCTCCAGCATTTATTGTTTCTAGATTTTTTGATGATGGCCATTCTGACTGGTGTGAGGTGATACCTCATTGTAGTTTTGATTTGCATTTCTCTAGTGATTACTGATGTTGAGCATCCTTTCATGTGTTTGTTGGCAGTCTGTATATCTTCTTTGAAGAAATGTCTATTTAGGTCTTCTTCCCATTTTTGCATTGGGTTGTTTGTTTTTTTGATATTGAGCTGCATGAGCTGCTTGTAGATTTTGGAGATTAATCCTTTGTCAGTGGCTTCATTTGCAAATATTTTCTCCCATTCTGAGGGTTGTCTTTTCATCTTGTTTATGGTTTCCTTTGCTGTGCAAAAGCTTTGAAGTTTCATTAGGTCCCATTTGTTTATTTTTGTTTTTATTTCCATTACTCTAGGAGGTGGGTCAAAAAGGATCTTGCTGTGATTTATGTCATAGAGTATTCTGCCTGTGTTTTCCTCTAAGAGTTTGATAGTATCTGGCCTTACATTTAGGTCTTTAATCCATTTTGAGTTTACTTTTGTGTATGGTGTTAGAGAGTGTTCTAATTTCATTCTTTTACATAGTATATGTGTTTTTAATAGCAAGCTCTCTACCTAATATCTTTGTGGATTTTAGCTTATTGATGCTATTGATTTGAAGTAAAGCATAGGTTGAATTAGTTTTATGTCACATATCTCTTCTAAAATCAAGAAAGTGCTAAAGGTGGTACATGAAGAGGTAAGGGTATGCATTTGACTCCTTTTAAAAAAAATCTAAATTGAAATCTTAAAGTTAGGAGCCATGTCTATAAAGAAACTACTAAAGGGGTTTTAAAATTGAGAATACAGTGATTAGTTTGAAGCATAAAAGTTTGTTTTTGTATAGGACAAAAACAATCAGATATTAGCAACTTTGTATAACACACTTATTTTTAAATTATTTAATTAAAGGTTTAACCTGGGGAAAAACATTTGATGTTGCCTTTATGTAAAGCCTTGTGTACTTTGTTATAAGGTGAGGTACATAACCAATTTATCCTTACTTAGATAAATATCTTCAGGAATAAACTAAGTTTGCTCAATTAGCAGGGATTTCTTAAGGTAATCTTCACTGATACAGACATTTGTCTTAGTCAGTTTAGGCTGCTATAACAGAATACCATAGATAGGGTGGTTTAAACAACAAACATTTATTTCTCACAGGTCTGGGAGCTAGAAGTCTAAGATCAAGGTGTAGGCAGATTTGGTGTCTGATGAGAGTCCTTCTCCTGGTTGCTGATGGCCACCTTCTTGTATTCTAACAAGGCAGAACAAGGGAGAGAGGACTCTGGGTTCTCGCTTATAAGGGCACTAATCCCATTTGGGAGGGCTTCACCCTCATGACCCAATTACCTCCCAAACACCCCACCTCGTAATACCATCAAATTGAGAGTTGGGATTTCAACATGTGAATTTGGTGGGGGGGGGGGGATGTAAACATTCATTTCATTGCAACATGTAAGATGGGAAATTTAGGAACCAAAGAATTGAAAAACAAAGTCTTTGACCCTCTGTTAAGCTTTTCAAAGAATAAGCATTTCACTTGCAACAAGATATTTCTAAAACCTATAGGAGTTTTTGTTGCAAGAAATGTTTTAAATGTCATCTTAAAATCAATTTTTAAAAACATTGTTTTCCATGTTTTCAGAGCAAGCTATGGACAGAGGAAAAGTGAATTTAGATGATTAAAATAAAAATAGTAAATAATGTTATCTTAAATGGTGGAATTGGAGTTGACTCATGCTACTTTATGTTCGTTCTTGTTGGCTTAGAGATGATTAACATGATTGCCCTTCTGACCCCACCTCATCAGCCCATTATCATCACTCTCACCACCTACCACCATTATCATTACTGTCTCTAACTGACTATTCTCAGTGCACTACTAAAGCTCAGAAAATCCAAGTGTAGAATGTGTGAATGAACTGTTTTTCTATTTCCTATTGTCCTTTGAGATGGTTGACTCAAATGATATACATATGAATTTTATTGAAAGGTTTGACATGTTCTGCTTTTGAATTCTCATAAATCTAACAAATATAGGGCCTTAATGAAGAGATTTACAAAGAAGAAAGGCATTTAATATTATTGTCCAGAAAACAATCCATTTCCAAATTAGATATCCAATAATACACATCCAAAATAATCTAATAAGCCGGCCATATCCAAGAGAGAAAACTGAACGATGAAGTAGAAAATATTTCTCTCCTAGGGGATGGTGAATGGAGACTACTGTATTACCTACAGAGAAGATCATTGGCCAGATGGTGAAATTTCAGGGTTGGCATATTTAAAGTACTATTCCATAATGCTTAAAGTGTCTATCATGGGAATGATACTTCTCTGTTAAGATGTGTGTACACATGTGAACATAGCACACACACAGTTCTCAGAGTTGTTTTGGTTAAGGTGAGATACGGGCTTTCCCAGATAGATTGCGGGCGTATCTGAGCCAAGGTGAGGAGGGCAATGTGTACCTTGCCCTAAACGTGAAATAAAAGTGCTTTTTTCCCTCTCAGATCTTTTTTCTATTAATAACTCCGATTTTAATCCTATATGTTTGTAACTGTTAACTTTATGTGTCAACTTGGCTGGGCCATGGTTACCATGGTCTTAATAGACCATGGGCTTTGTTCTATTAAGACCATGGGCCATGGTCTTAATAGAACAAAGACTGATCTCTTGAGCAAGAAGGAAGTCTGCCAGAATATTGCTTTTGGACTTGAACCATAAGACTTCCCTGAGAATCCAGCCTGCTGGCTTACTCCATCAGATTTTGAGATTTTGGATTTACCAAGCCGTTGGTTCTGTTTCTTTGGAGAATCCTGACTAACACATATTTTGTTACCATGAGTGGTTCCATAAGCAAAAGTTCTTTGTAAGAGAACATTTTTTTTAATTAAAAGTTTTTTGCAATTGTGAGAAATGTGTAAATTCTTCTGTCAATTTTTCTAATTCAAAGGAAACCCTGGTTTTGCTATGGAAAAAGGGTGAGGCATTTGTAATTTCCTTCCTTCCTCCCTCCCTCCCTCCCTCCCTCCCTCCCTCCCTCCATTTCTAAAGAACAGTGCAATGCTGGTTCAGTTGGATTGTTGCAATTCAGAATTGAAGAATTCCAAGAAGTAAAGGTATAAGGGATGCTTGAAATTCACAACTTATGGCACTTACCAAGGGTGGTTAAACCTTAAAAAAACCGAGTTAGAATAAAGTTTCTAAAATGCTGCTTTGAAACTTTAGCCTACTGTCTTCACTACCCTTGTGAATGGGGTCATAATGCCCCATTTGCCAAGATTTTATTAATTCTATACACTGTGCCTTGTTTTTAAACACCTAGCTTTCACATTACTTTTTTAAAATATAAAATTACAGTTACAAGGCAAACAAAAAAAAGAAACACATTTTCCTGTGGTCCTCAGGACCTCATTCAACTCCTTTTTTAATTCAGGTATTTGAAAATGTTAGTGGCACAATGTGGAATTGTTGTCCTTAGTGATAATAGATAATCACCAGGGATCCAACCATAAAAACATAATAGTGGTGTTCTCAATATTAATAAAAATAAAAATCCCCTATCTCAGAGGTTTCAAGGTCTTGTAAACCATAGAAATCCTCTCTCAGGGAAAGCAATAAAGCACACATTTACTGAGTGACCAATTGTGAATTTCTCAAAGGGCAGGATACTTTCTTTACATTTCTTCATACTGAAGCAAGAGTCTGTACTATGTACCAAAAGAGGCTGAGAAACTTTTATTGATATGACTACTTATTACAAAAAAAGAAATATGTCTTGCTTCTGTCATATTAGAAATGGAGGACTGAATGGTGTCAAGTACACCCTCAATGTTGCTTTAAGGCAGATAAGCTGTGGAATCAAACTAAGCTTAGTATAGAAGGTAGAAAAATCTC
Organism: Stenella coeruleoalba; assembly: GCF_951394435.1. Lineage (NCBI taxonomy): Eukaryota > Metazoa > Chordata > Mammalia > Artiodactyla > Delphinidae > Stenella > Stenella coeruleoalba. The sequence goes on from NC_137150.1 coordinate 87,658,576, forward strand.
ATGTGTCCAACTCAAATGATATTCCAACAATGATTTTCTCTTTACTGGAGTATCTCAATAATTAGACCTTAATTCCTACTTGTATATTGTGTGATTTTGCATCCTTGTGGCAGGTTTAGTTACATGACCTGGTGATTCTCCTATTTCACATCTATTGTTTTGTAGCTCTGTTGGTGGCTTCCTTCCTTTACTTGACTCTGGACCCAAGGCTCACATCTACTCAGCTGTACCCAATACATGTCTTCTAGGGTTCTTTTTTTCTGCACTAAGCCACCTTGAAGAAGGAAAATGGCATGAGTTAAGGCATTCAGGAAAACCTCTTTATTGCTTATTTGTTATTTATGGAACAATTTCCTTCTCTGTCAACATCCTTAAGCTTCTTGGCGTTCTCCCTGTTTTTTTTTTTTTGTTGTTTTTTTTTGTCTCTCACTGTGTGGCCTCTCCCGTTGCAGAGCACAGGCTCCGGACGCGCAGGCTCAGCGACCATGGCTCACGGGCCCAGCTGCTCCGCGGCATGTGGGATCTTCCCAGACCGGGGCATGAACCCATGTCCCCTGCATCGGCAGGCGGACTCTCAACCACTGCACCACCAGGGACGCCCCTCTCCCTTTTTTTCGAAAGAAGAATAACCATCAGGTAACAAAGCCAAAATTATTTTGAAGTTTCTGAAGAAGGTAGGTTAGGAGAAATTAGAGGAAAAAAATGTATGCATAGATAGATGAGTGACCATTTGTTACATGGTATTTACAACAGCTGAATAACATATAAACTTTTCCAAGTCAGAAACAAGGAAACAAAAATTGAGGGAAACCATAGTTTTCATATACTTAACAAGTTGCTTATTCAAAGTCTTCCTGTTTCTACTTCCTTATTCATCCAGGCTCCTCATTACAAGAAACTGCTAACCCCAAGGGTACTATCCCCACTTTTAGTCTTAGTGAAGTGGCAATTTATTTGGTTACTGAGAGTTGGTGAGGTATTAGAAAGTTGTAATGAAGACAAAGAATTCTGCTTATTCTTTTGAAAACTTGGATTTTTTTGAAAAATGTATATGTTAAAATGAATGTAGCCTGGGATGGCACTAAGAGAGCTGTGCTTCGCTGGCTATGTGACACTGTGCCTGTCCCTCACCAGCTATATGATGTTGTGTAAATCACTTGTATTTCTCTGTCCGAATGTTTCTCCTTGCTTATGGAATGAGTCTTGGACCATTTCATTTCTAAAGTGCTTTCCAGTTCCAACATTTTATATTTTAAATATTTATGAAATTCTACCACTGAGATTTTCTTCCAGGTATCTCAGAACATTTATTCTCTCAATAACCTTGAGGATTATTACATTTTTAAGAGGCTAGAGAGTGGTACAGCAAGGCCAAGTGTTCAAGGCTACACGATCTTCAAAAAGGCTAAGACTGGAATCTATTGTTGTATTCACTTTGCTATTTTATCAACAGATAATGATGCATCCTACATTAAATGTATAAACTAGAATACAAATGTTCTCAAAATATTACCCACGTTCTAAAACTATAAGCTTAGAAATAGAAAAGTCTTTTCAAATCTGCCAATGCATATTAAAAGTACCAGCCTTGTCAAGGTAATAGGAGAACAGTGTGGTATATAGAAGACAAGGCAATGATGTGAATAACTCTTTGACATCCTATAAACCAAGGTCAATCTATATGCAATCAAACTTTTCGAGTTACATTAGGGGTCTGGGCTGGGTTTGGGCTTCCTGGGAAACTTGTTGCACTTGGAAGGAGGTACTGAGGTTTTTTTGATCAATTTGGGAAACAGTTTCTATGAGCTGTTCGGTTGCTCTTCAGAAAAGTCAAGGAGACACTGAGAAAACTTTGGTCTCTAACTTTCATCCAAATATGCAGAGGTCAGAATCTTCCCTGATCTTTGGGACCAGCAGAAATCCTAGGATTGGGTCTCCCCGAGGCAAATAAATCCAGACTAATGACATACTGCATAAGTCTTCTATTGTTGTGTTGCTTTGCAACCTCCTCTGGAGCTTCCCAGGTGTAATCTGAAACTGGCCCCCCATACACAGAGGATGGGGAGAGACAGAAGAAAAGGGCAGACCACTTCAGATTGGTAGGTGGCAGGTTTATAAGAAAGGGAGCTTGGTTATGAGACTTTTCATGGGCAGCCACGAAACTAGTAGATTCTGTGCCTGCCTGCCTGCCGGAATCTTAAAAGTTTAGATAGAGGTCTTAACTCGGTTCAGTCACATACACAGTCCAGAGAGCCTCAACTCTACATTTCCATTTCAAGGCTGTATCCTTAAAAAAGCTTCTGGGAATGGGGAAGGCAAACAACACACATTCCAAGGACGAGGAACGGGTAAGCAGCCTCTAACTGGCTGGGTCCAGCTCAAGGGTCAACTGGTGGTCACCTCTTCTTGATGACCTCCTCCAACTTGCTATTGTAACAATTACCCCAAAATCTGCAGCTTAAAACAACACAGATTTATTCTCTTATAGCTATAGGGGTTAGAAGTTCCAAAATAAAGGTTCCTTCTGGAGGCTTTAAGGGAGAATCCATTTCCTTGCCTTTGTCAACTTCTAGAAGCTGCCTGCCTCCCTCGGTTCTTGGCTCCTTCTTTCGTCTTCAAAGCCAGCAACATGCACTTCAAATTTCTCTCTTTCTGGTTCTGACCCTCCTACAACCCTCCTAACAGGACCCTTGTGATTACATTGGGCCCACCCAGAATATCTAGGATAATCTTCCAACTCTACATCCTTAATCACATCTGCAAAGTCCCTTTTCCCATGTAAGGTAACATATTCAGAGGTTCTGGGGATTAGGATGTAGGCATGTTTGGGGGCCATTATTCTGTCTACCACATATACTAGTCCATCTGGATCCACCCTACTTCCAGAAATGGTATTTGGTAAGTTGTTAGAGGACCTTCAGTTGGATGAAAGCAGATTCCCAGTTGTCTACTGGGAATTATAGCATCTGAGCCATACAAAGGGACAGATACTGCAAAAGCTCTAGGGGGATAATGGACATAACACAGATGACTAAAGTAAGCACTAGGGGCAGCCACTGAGAAATCATATACTCAGGAGGCCTTGATAATGCACACATATTCTTTAACTCTGAGGCCAATTCAACACAAAAGCACATTGAGCCTCTTAAGGTTGAGGCCGTGCTTCTGCCACAGGGCATACACTGGAGGCCTCTTCTGCCTGGGACAGCATTTACTCAGATAGTCACATGCTAACCCCCTTACTTTCTTCAAATATTTGTTTAGGGCTTCCCTGGTGGCGCAGTGGTTGAGAGTCCGCCTGCCGATGCAGGGGACACGGGTTCGTGCCCCGGTCCGGGAAGATCCCACATGCCATGGAGTGGCTGGGCCCGTGAGCCATGGCCGCTGAGCCTGCGCGTCAGAGCCTGTGCTCCGCAACAGGAGAGGCCGCAACAGTGAGAGGCCCGCGTACCGGGGGAAAAAAAAATTGTTTAAATGTCATTTTCTCAATGAAGTTTGCACTGATCATTTTAAAATTGCAAACTGTCCTTCTCGAATGTCTAATCCACATTACCCTGTTCTAGTTAAAATTTTTCCACAGCACTAATCACTTTCTTATAATTATATAATTACTTATTTATTATGCCCACAGGGCATTATCTATCTTCTCCTGGCCCTCAACCTAGAAGTTAGGTTCTAAGAAACCTGAGATTGTTTTTTTCACTGAATTATCCCAAGTGCTGGTAATAGTGCTTGGCATATAGTAGGTGCTTAATAAAGATTGTAAATTAATTGAATGACTAAAGATAAACCTCAGGTACTCCAGCTAAGTGTACCCTAATTGGCTGCACCCCAATTTTAATTGATTAACTGTTCCAATTTTAATTAATTGTTCCAATTTTAATTGATTCCTAAACTTTAGCTTGTTCAGTGATTTTGGCTCTTGTATTTTTGACATACAGGTCAATACTTGTCACTCATAAGGAATCAGGTTCCAACTCATCCCTCTAGTTATTTCAACCGTGGCTGTATCCAGAAGGAAAATCCACTGTAGCTCTGGCCTTGGGACACAAGTTTACCTGGCAGATGCCTCAGCTGGGCCCATATAGCCTGAGATCAGGATTAGTCAGATAACTTCTATAACAAATGCTTCTCTGACGTACTCTCATATTGGTTCCATGAAACTGTTAGAATCTAAAAGGAATGGATTTGCTGTCCAAAAGTAATAGAATCTGGCTTTATTAAAAAGGGTCTAACTCTTTTCCTCTTGACTATTTCCTAAGCTTCCTAGCTTTGTTTCCTTCCTTGGATAAGAAGTGAAAATGTTCTTCATTCCTCCAAAGTGATTCATTTCCTCTGAGGCAATTCTGCAGCATAGGAGAATCTCATGGGTTTGCCAGCACGGCTTTGAGGCCAGCGTTAAATTTATATGAAGCAAAACGCTGCGTGAAAGGGAACAGTTTTAGAGGTGGCATAACAATGCCAATTTGTGAAACATACTAGTAACAAATATTGATGTTTGCCCAATTTGATGACCGGCTAACCTAGCACAGCGATTGGTCACATCTTTTAGACCAAACAATCTGTGCTACACATACTGTGTTTCCAAAATATGAAAACTACGTAGTTCTTTTGACATCTACCATGTCGTAAGATACTTGGGATGTCAGAGTCACTAAACTGTTACTAACCAAGAGGATGAAAATATTTAATTTGGCACGTCATGTGGATCCTCAGGAAGTAAAACCCCTTGTGCAGTCCAAGCACAGTGATAAACCCTTTCTTTAAGTCTCCCTCTGCTGGCTTCACCATTCTGCATGCTGAGCTCACTACTTGCATGTCATATTCTGTTGAAGAGAACAGGATGACAAGGCTTGATCCATGTCTGCAACAGCACAGCAGGTGAGTTTTACTTCGATGAGCCAAAAGCCATTCTCAGCCAGAGATGTCTTATTAACAAGCATGAAACGATGAAACAAATTCAACTAAAACATAGTTTACAGGAAAAATTTTGCAAGAGCATCAGAAGTCCTCTATATCGGGGGTCCCCAACCCCCGAGCCATGGACCAGTACCCGTCTGTGTCCTGTTAGGAACTGGGCACAGCAGGAGGTGAGCAGTGGGCAAGTAAACGAAGCTTCATCTATATTTACAGCTGCTCCCCATCGCTCACATGACCGCCAGCGCTCTGTCTCCTTTCAGCGTTATGGTGAGTTGTATAATTATTTCATTATATACTACAATGTAATAATAATAGAAATAAAGTGCACAATAAATGTAATGTGCTTGAATCATCCCAAAACCATCCCCTCCCCATCCGTGGAAAAATTGTCTTCCATGAAACTGGTCCCTGGTGCCAAAAAGGTTGGGGCCCGCTGCTTTATAGTCATTTGTCAATTCCTTTATATAGAAATCATTTGGTAGCTTAAAGTTACTTATGGACTAAGATTCATCTATAGCTCTCCAGACATTTCACATCATCAAAGAAACTAAAGGTTTCATTTATATGAAAACATATGTGGAGAGATCATAATTATATCTGTCTTTATTATCTATGTAGTGAATAAATTAATCAATGCCTAATGCCAAATTTGAGGCCAAGTTTTTGTCCTGAGACTTTCCATCTTTCACTCATGTCATCAAATTTGTGATAACTCTAATTTTTCCAATACCAATTTAAAAAATGGATTAAACTTAAAGGAAAATAGAAAATTTGCATGACTGCGGAGAGTGACATGGGTGTTGCCAGTAAAGTGGAACTCATCATATTCCTTCAAATGCAGTTCTCTGCCAAACACCCTTACTTCTTTCACTCCTTAAATTTTCCAGGGTGCCAGAATATTCTCTAATCTTTTTCCTCCTTTACCTCATATATATAATATCTCTTACCTAGCCATCTCCCCCCAATTTTTTCTTGTCTGAGACCCTCAATTTCCATTCATTGATTTTCAGACCTAATTGAAGGTAACACAAAAGGGCCTGATTTTGGCCTCCTAACTAGTCTTTTGAATGGCAGTTACAGCCACTCACTTGGCCCTTCCCCAACCTCCTCCACCTCCAACCAACCCTGTCTACACTTTTTCTTACTCAGAATCTCAAAAACCACTGAGCTCGTGCACCACAACTACTGAGCCTGTGCTCTAGAGCCTGTGAGCCACAACTGCTGAAGCCCGTGTGCCTAGAACCTGTGCTCTGAAACAAGAGGAGCCACCGCAATGAGAAGTCCACGCACCACAATGAACAGTAGCCCCCGCTCGCTGCAACTAGAGAAAGCCCGTGTGCAGCAACGAAGACCCAAGGCAGCCAAAAATAAATAAATTTCTTAAAAAAAAAAAAGAATCTCAAAAATTCTGTGCATTATTAATCATTCCCTTTTGTGGGAAACTCTCTCCCTTTGGATTCAATAACCACATAGTTTTCCCTCTGCTTTTCTCTCTCTTGCTTATCAGTTTCTTTTTTACTGATTCTTCCTTCTCTATTGGGCTTTAAATGCTGCCCCTTAAAAGACTGCCCCTCAATTCCTCTCTTCAGACCCCATGCACACTACCTACTAAAGTCCATGCCCCTGACTCTAATTAGGATTGCTACATTGACTGACTTTTTCAAATTTATTTCTCTAGTTCAGTTCTCTCCTCTTATCCCGTAACCATGCATACAGTTGCTACTCAACACTGCTATTTAATTCAAATACACCTCAAAATTAGCATGTCTTAATGTGAATTAGCTCCCACCCCTCACTTACGCCTCCTCTAGAGTTTCTTATAGTAAGCAATATCACCACCATCCAATTGCTCAAGTTGAAATCCTGAATCTCACACTGGCTTTCTCACACTTGCTTTCAAGCACTCACTTTCCTTCTATACCCAGTCTTCTTTATCTCTTAAATATCTCTTAAAGAGTTCCACAACCACTGTAGTCTAAGCCAACATCATCTCTTGCTGGGATTACTGAAATGGCCTTCAAACTGGTTTCCTCATGTCCACTCTTTTTACCTCTTTCCACAGAGCATTTTTTAAAACAAGTGTTTCAGGTCGTTTCTCACATGAATTATTTCATTAGTTCTTCATTGTTCTGCAATAACGAGCAATATTCTTAACATGGCTTTACAAGGCTTTGCATCACGTAATATAGCCCTTGACTATTTTCTGCTCATACCACACCCCTACTCTTTCTCTGCACTTCATTGGCCTTGGACTTCATTTAGCTCTCAAAAGTTCCATGATCTTCCTATGTCAGAACTCTTGCCTATGCACCTCATTTTCCTGGGACACACTTCTACACCCTCCTTGTTTTATGTACTTCCCTTCATCCCTGAATTCTTAGCTTAAATGTCACTTCATCAAGAGAGCCTTCCCCACATCACATCCACCTTCCCCACACCACATACACACTTGCTCTACTACTATTCTGTATCTCTCTTTAGCACTTTTCCAATGAACAATTACATATTCATTTGTATTTATGATATCTATCTATATATAAATATCTAAAGATATATACATATATATGTAAATTATCTCCATGAGGAAGAAATATAATTTATCTTATTCAATGACATATTAGTAATGGCTATAAGCATGTATAGTACATAGAAGTCTCTCAATAAATTTGTTGAATAAATGAAGCCCAGATAAATTCACTTAAAATTGAATCTTCATCATGTCCTTGTGTAGTTAAAAAAAAAAAACAACTAAACTAAAATGCTTTAAAACTTTACTACGTGGCTTTCAGGACTGCATAAGCCTGCGTACTTTATGTTTCACAAGACCTGGCCCCCATCAGTATTGTGTGTATGAATGTGTTCCTAAAGCAGAGTCTGGGAGATGATGTGAAATAAGTTGCATATGCATGATTGGTTCCAACGATGTATTAACCTGCGTTCAATAAGGGGATGTAATTCAGAATTGTGGAACTGAATGAAATGAGACAGAGTAGAATACACTTAGGCGCTTTAATGCCATGTGGGTATGAGCTCTGTAAGTGAAAATCTAACTTATTCTTCGTAAGTCTGAAACAAATAACTGTGAGGAGTAATGATGTGCAGTGATTGTGTGGGGGGAGATTCAGATTATTCGGATCATGATGACTATGGAACAGAAGACATAATGCCATGTGGAAACTGAATTGAACATATATAAGTAAGTATTTGAAGCAAGAGAAGTTTCTAGGAGACAAAATGTCTTCAGCAAAATAAGGAAGGTTTGGTAGAGCCATTGTGGTATACTGTATTTTAGTCACATCCCACCTCTTACTCAATGATTTTGAAACAGCCCGTAACAAAGGACATATATACAAGAAAGTTAATAAAATCAGAGTTTGAACAGAAGGAGGAAGCAAGTAGATGGGAGCTTGAATCACTCAGAATTCTTGGTTGCAACCAAGAGAAACAGACCCGAACTAATTTAAGCAGAAATGAGCTCAAAGGAACTGCTATTATGTGGTCCAATCCTCTCAATTTTTAACTGACAAAATTAAGCCTGGTTTAAGCTACTTCCCTGAGGTCTCATGGCTCAATTGGATTAATGCCATTGGTCAAAATTTCTGTTTATATTTTCTTATTCCTTTAAATGTGTTTTATTTTACTCCTTGAATAATTTATTATGATTCTTGGGTATAAGCACTTATATGAATCTACATTCACTTTTTTCCTATTCTCTTGACTTATAAGAATACATGATGGATAAATGAAAAGAGATTAGGAAAAAATGCACTTTCTCAGTAAAATGTATAAGTAAGTGCAAATTTATCATTTGTATTTTGAAGTAAAAAGATGTTAGAGGTCATTTCTCTAAACTTCAAGATTATGAGAGAGAAATGCAAATATTCAATGGGCATTTTCTTGCCATGATCTGCTATCTTTGCCAAAGCTTTGTCATTTGTGAGCAATTCAGACCAAAAAAAAACCCACTTTTGCCAATTAAACTTTGATATTGTACAAATGTTTTATATGTCATTTATTTAAATCTGTGTTTACAGAGAAATACCTTCAGTGCTATAATAAAAACATTTCTTTAATTTGTCATGAAAAATATTTCCATTAAATATCCCCGTGTTTCTACATGCAATATAATGAATTCTCTTAGCTACGAATTTGAGTCAGTAGCATCAAGTATAATTTTTGAAGTTAGTTTATAAAACAGACATTGTCCAAATAAGTAGTCTTACTTCTGCTTTTCACCCAAGGGCCCTTTCTTTCTCCCCACCTACAGTCTATTATAATTTAAGGAATTAATATGAAGAGATTTGGTACTTATATGGTACGTTTAGTTGTTAGGCTAATGGAGAATTTTAAAAACAGATATGCATAGTTAGAATCTACCCTTATTTAGACATAAGAAATCTTTTAGTGAATTGGGTCTTAGATCAGTTAATCAATTAAAGAACTCAACTATTTTTTATCAATTTTTTGACAAGGTAAATAATCTACTCTAAGAGCAAACCTAGCAATTCTAATGATATAGATGTAATTCCTAAAGATATTTTTAGCTAATATTTATATAAAATGCTAGTTGGTTTACATGTGTTATCTTATTTGATTTTTACAACAGAGCTATGAGGACTTATTATCATTCTCCTTTTCCAGTGATGAACCTGAAGCTTACACAAGATAAGTAACTAAAGTCAAACAGCTCGTACATTAAAGGAGTTAAGATTTGAACCCCCAAACGCATGACTTCAGAGTTCACGTATATAATCACAAAATTACATTCCCTTTCAATGTTTTATCACATCTTTAATTTGGAATTTTAAGCTTGGTAGTCAGATATTTGTCACATATAATTTTTATAAATATTATAGGGTTGGTAATTACTATTATTCCTAGTTGGAATATTGAACTAGTGAGACTGCGGAAGTAGGGATGATCTCATTAATAGCACGCAGACAAATCTTTTCAATGTTAGGGACTGATTTGGCAAAATGTCTAAGAAAGTTATACATCATTTTACAGTGACACAAAGGATAGTGTAGAATCCTATAAAGAAATCTCAATTTCTCTGCATGGCCAAAGTATCTGCAGTTATCCTGTATTCTATATTTCTAGTTGATTTTCTTCAAAAGTGGCTTCACACCAGTAAAACTTCCAAAGCGATTTATTAAGCATGAGCCTGTAATTCTGCTCTATCCTATTAAGAATGATTTTCAAATTGGTAGTTATTACATTTTATTGCTGTGGTGGCTGCTAATGGTCTGAATGTTTGTGTCCCCCTCAAATTTTCATGTTGAAGTCCTAATGCCCAGTGTGATGGTATTAGGAGGTGGAGCCTTTGGAGGTGATATAAGATTAGTGCTCTGCAAAAGGGGCCTGTGACAGCTCCCCTACCCCTTCTACCATGTGAGGCCACAACAAGAAGTTTGAAGTCTGCAAACCCCAAAAATGCCCTCACTAGGCCATGCTGGCACCCTAATCTTGGACTTCCAGCCTCCATATCTGTGAGAAATAAATTTTTGTTTGTGGTATTTTAATATAGCAGTCTGAACAGACTACAACAGTGACTTTAAAACATGTCACAGTCCTTCCGTGGAGATATAGGGCCTAATAGATATTGGGCTGCGGGTGATTGATGAGCTTGGCTGGTTGAAAAACCCCAGTGTTTCAAGGAGAAGAGCTTGGGTTGGTGGCGGTGGTTTTCTATGTGTCCAAGGTAAGGTCCTGCTGATCCTTGGACCAGCCCAATAGAGAACTTCCTAAGACTTTACATACCTCACCATATTCCCTAAAATCATATTTGTATAGTTGCAGAAACCACGTTTACCAAGCTATGTCATTTGAATCCGACACTGAGGTTTCAGGCACAATATTTCACTGTGCCACCAGAGTCAAGTTGCTGTATGATCCACAGGTTATATAAAAATGAGGAAACATCACACATGTGCATTATATGTCACCACTCAGGTGAATGACAGGTAGTTATCCACCAAGCCCAGACCCAGGGAAGGTCTGTGGGCAGCTGGTCTACAGCAGTAGTCAAGTATGACTGATAGCTTAGGAAAATATAATTTCACATGTATCCCATATTTTCTTATAATACTTTGACACATTTCTGAAAAAAATATGACATGATACTTCTTCCTGGTTTGCAAATTGATCCATCACTCATTCACTTATGTTCTTATTTATTCAATCATTCAACAAATGCTGACTGAGCACCTGTATAAGACGAAACGCCTGCTTCTTAACACTCCCCATGCTGTTTAGTAAGAAGAATGGCTTAAACACTTTTGGATGCTCTAAAGCATGCATTTCAAATTAGAATGAAGGATGAATTATGCAATTAAAGGCTAGTAGGCAACTGGTTGTTTTGGGGAAAAGCAAACATAATTCCTATATTACACTATAAATTTATTGTCTTCAAAATGAAACAAACCCTTAACTCTTTTTCACGACTCTTTTCACATTTAGCTTTCTTTCTCTTTCCATCCTCCTTAGCAGCTAGTAACCCAAATAAACTGAGATAATGTCAAGTTTTACTTCACAGAGGAATTAGATACCATCAAGTATAAATTTCCTGCCTTCAAATTTATAAATATATATTCATTTACATCAGTCCCTCCTACCGCCCTCCTCTTTGTTACAATAGACAACATGTCCCTCCCCATTCTGAGTCCAATCCCTCCACTAGTGCTCTGGTCTCATCATTTTTTTTGCTTCATTGTGATCCTTGCACTATTAACCATGTCTTGTATGTCCAATGTCTTATTCATTGGCTCTGTCCTGTCAGTATTTAAGCTCTATCATATTGGCTCCTTGGTAAAATACCAACAAAAATTAAACCATAGTTATCTCATCTTCTACCATATTGCATCTCTCTTTTTGCCTGTCCCTTTCTGTCTCTGTCTCTGTCTGTGTCCCTCTCTCTCACACACACACACACTGAATTTGTTATTTCCACACTCATTATCTCCATTTCCTCAACCTCCTATAAACTTATGCTAGCCTAGTAACACGCTGTGAAATTTATCCCCTTGGGTAAGTTACCACTGACCTCCATTTTGCCCAGAAAATAGCAATCGTGCCCAATTGATCCTCGCACCTCCATTTTGCCCTTTACAAACCTTTCTCCGCACTGAAGCTGAAATGAGATCTTTAAAACTATAAATCACATAATGTTAATGCTGCTTAAAACATCAGAGTCAATCATTCTTTCGGAATAGGGCTCAAAATCCTTCGGTTTATGAGGTCCTCTACTAGCTGGTGCCTGCCAATATTGCCAACCTCACTTCTATTTCTCACCCCCATCTCCGTTCCTCTAAGCTCTGGTCATATTGAACAACTTTTAATGCAACATGTTCTTTACTATGAGCCTGTCTATGTACTCTTTTTCCTCCTAAGGGTCTTCTCTTTACCCTTTAGCTTTCACCTTAGACATTAATGCCTATGGAAAGATTCTTTAGCTTTCAATGTCCTTCCAGTGCCTTTCCATGTCACCATGAATTTCTTTGTCTTAGCACTTATCACACTCTATTTAATTACTTGTTCATTTGTTTGTGTTCCCCATTAGACTGTAAGCCCCATCAGGTTTACTGCTCAAGAATCCAGGACTTATGCCTGAATAAGTGAATGAAAAATAATCATTCAATACGCAAATAACAACTTCCAAATGGACTGAATATTTAAATATACAGAACAAATTTTCTAAACAACTAACAAAGGATAAATATCCATCTGTTTCTGGCATGGGAAAGCCTGTCAAAGCCTACAAGCAGATGTGTACATTACCAATAAAGCAATTGATTATAGGTCAGCATAAAAGGAAGAACTATATGGCAGTAACAAAAAAACACCATCAACTATATTGGAAGCCAAATGACAAGTTGGGGGAAAATATTTGCAAGCTATATCAAATAAGTGGTAAATATCCATAAATTTTTTTAAAGCTCTTAAATATTGATATGAGAGAAACAAATCCTTCACTAGAAAAGTACACCACAATATGAAATGTATATTGCAGAGGAAGAAACACAAAATGACAGATAAATATGTGTAGTGAATACCAACCAATGAATGTTTATTGTGTTTAAAATTGTGTCAGGCATGTGCTAAGCAATTTACAGTGTTAACCCATTAATTCTCAAAATGTGCTAATGAGTTAGATGCTATTATTATTCTCTTATTTATCTTACAGAAGAGGAAACTGAGTCACAGAGAGGTTAAGTAACTTTTCCCAAATCTCACGGTAGTAGTGGAGCCTGGATTTAAACCCAGACAATCGAATCTAACAGCTCACACACTTAAAAGCTCGGCAGTCCCTTGATGCTGTAATGATGTTGGGGAAAATACTTCACCTTGTTAACAACAAATCAACATAATAATGTACAAGACTTGGTTGATTAAATTGGGAGCTTTATACACCATTAACAATATGAAGAATTGAGTAAAAGGGACTTTCATAAATTGCTGGTAAGAAATAGGTCCCAACTTTCTGGAAAACAAATCTTAAAATAGTGCCTTTGCTTCAACCCACTCACTGCATTGTGGTTGACTGGTTCAAAGTTTTAACATCAATTATATTCATTACAACATTGTAATGAATAAAAGAGAATAAAACCTTAGTTACTTAAATGACTAACAATAGGGGAGTAAATAAATTATGCTAAATGTGTAAAACGTGTTTCTATGCAGACATTAAAAATTATAATTAGAAGACTATTTAATAATAAAATGTTCCCAAGAAATTGTTAAATAAAAAAATCACACAGTAATATTCCAATATTATAAAATGAAAAATATTTTAAAATTGAGGGCTATGCAATAATTAAATAAAATGATCATATTTGGCTAGTAAACTTGTAGATCTCTTTTTCTTATTTTGTTTGCTTCTGAATTTTCTAAGAGTTCTATGTTGAAAATATTTTCCTTAGTCGTGAAAATTAATATGATAAAACCCTGGACTTTAAGATTTGACTCTTGTTTTTTTTTTTGCGGTACGCGGGCCTCTCACTGTTGTGGCCTCTCCCGTTGCAGAGCACAGGATCCGGACGCACAGGCCAAGAGGCCATGGCTCATGGGCCTAGCCACTCCGCGGCAGGTGGGATCTTCCCGGACCGGGGCACGCACCCGCGTCCCCTGCATCGGCAGGCGGACTCTCAACCACTGCGCCACCAGGGAAGCCCCCTGACTCCTGGTTTTGAAGTTTGATAGCTTTTATGTATTCTCACTCTTCTGTATAACTGAGCAAGTAAGCATACCTCACAGGACTACTGTAAGGATTAAGTGAAGTATGAATAAAGTGCCAAGTGTATAAAATATGATCGAAACATGAAAACTCCCACTTACTTGGTGCTTGAGAGGTCTTGGCATAGTACTTAAATTTGTTCAACCAATTTCTAAAATTTCCACAGTCAGTTGAGTTAGATTATAAGCCAGGGACTGTCATGATGTTGAGGGTACAAAATACCATGGCTGCTGGAGATTTGGGCCAATAAAGGCAATTTGTTCCCGATACAGGCAATCAGTAATTCCAAGTGTGCTGCCTAACATACGTTATACACATGGGGGCTTGATTCAGGTGAATGCCAGTTTCTAAGGAGTCTGATCTGACTGGTGCTGAAAGGCAGCATGAATCTTCAGTGAGCCGGAGTATTTGGAGAAAAATAGGTGACTGCCTTTGATCTAGGTGATGAGTTTAATCTGGAGCATGTTTTCAATGAGTGCCATAGGTTATGTGTAAATATGATCATTCTTCTCAGTAAAAGATTCTTGCAAAAGGTGAACATCTGCAGTTCAAGACACTGACCCAGCCCCTAGAGAGTACAGTAGAGAACTAATCAGAAATCGAAGGCAGTTTTAAGCTGACCAAACATGGCAGGGTTCCAAGTAGTTTCCAGTTAGCCATGTACATTGGGTACTAGCCTTCGATTTCACTGATGGAAAAAGGATTCTTGGCTCGGGATTCTAGCATAGCTAAATCTCTCAAGTCACATATTGGTGACTTGGGGTCTACATTCCACCGAACACTACAGAGTTTAAGCAAAATTAAAACTTAGTTTCCAGTATTTAAATATTGGGAGACTTCATGGGGAAATTTGGATTTTGGATTTTTTATGAGACATGGGAATAACTGGCAACACTGGGGCTCTATTTCTATCTTGCAAAAACTGGCTAGAGCCAAGTAGATGCTACCCGCCAGATGAGGCATGTGGTCTCTGATTGTCCATATTCCTCACTTTCCCTACCCAGCCTGCTTCACTCATAGTCATTACCTGCTAGGCCCCTATAGTGACTTGTTTACAGTTTCTCCTGGTTTGCAGTGCTGTCTGCTTCCGAGGGGAAGTCAAAGGCTGTTAAGACTGATGTGTATGTCAAGCTGATAACAGGGTGCCCTTTGGTCTAATCACAACATTTCAAAACCAGAGGGTTAAGTAGAGATGCGTACTGGCGTACTGCTCTCCCATGTACATAAAAGGAACCAAGAAGTGTTAGGCAAGCAGTCAACTTGACACTAGGAACTCACTGAAAGTTACAATTTCCAGAAAAAATAAAAGCACTCTGTTCCCCCTCAATCAGGAATAGTTTAATGGAAACAATATTTAACAGAGAAAGTAACTTAGATATACGTGTGAGAGTGAATTTTATATAACATGTATGAATATATATAAAACATTTGAATTCTCTAGGCCTTAGTTTTCAATATGTAAATAAAGGAATTTGAAAATGAGACTCTCCAGTCCTTTTAACCACTCCCATTCTATTGTTCCGTGCAAAATCTTGCTATACTTAATTAGGAGCTATCATATTCTCAACAGGGTCTAGCCTTCTAGCTCTTAAAGGAGGATATATGGAGATGATGCTACATCAAACCAATACAGTGGCTTCCTGATGTGTTTTTCTGTTAAAAGACTAACAACATTACCGAAGCGAGCTCTTTATCTAGGAATCTGAACCTATAGCTTTCAATACAGAAATCTGTGAAATGCGGTAGATATTTTCAGCATTAGTTTCCAATGCCAGATAGCAAGATCTGCTTCAGCACTTATTTTATAAGTGCCGTAAATCAAGTTTTCTAACCAGATAGTTTCCATCCAGAGCATGTCTTGTTAGCATTATTTCTTTGCACGGTACTCAGAATTTTCTTTTATCATGGCAGGGGTTAGAAAACGTTGCTTAGATTTTGTTTATTTACTATCATAAATGTGCTGATAGATGCAATTTCTGTTTAGCCATTTCCAAGGTACTATTTTAGTACAGCAAGAAAATATACATTTTAATTGTCTAGACAGAACTTTTGCTCCAAGTCAACGCCAGAAATGATCTAGGATGTGTTGTCCAAGGTCTAACATTATGTATGACTTCCCCAGTAGACAATATAGTAGGACAGCCATCAGGCAAATTCCAGCATTCAGATCCCAGCTCTACCATTTCCCAGAGGTATAAGATTGCACACATTACTCAATATCTCTGAGACTTTTCCCCTGTTATAAATTGGACTGATGTTAAAATATATTAGCTAATTTGTAAGTTCCTAGATTGTTAAATGAGATAATATATTAGCTCAGAATTAATACTGGTTGTTAATAAAAACAGTATTATTATTAATACAAAATTATGGAAATTTATCAATAAAAATGCACTTTGCTTCTGAAAATTGTTATCAACAGATATGCCCAATATATAAAACAACAAAAAAGTGTTCTTTAATATTTTTAGGCCCCTAGGAGGGCTAACTAATGAGATGCAGTTGCCTCAACTTTCCTTAGGCAAGATCATGAAATCTGGCACCTGGCTATTCAAAATTTTCTCGAGGTCAGTCTAAGTTACAAATTAGGCTAATCAGATATTCTTGCATAGTCAATGAGCCAATGACAAGAATGAAGAAAGCTGATGATTATTACTAAGTAACCACTACTGACTCTGAATGAAACTGGAAAAAACTGACAAATAATAGGGGTAAGAAAAGTTTAGTATGGCTTCAGTATATTTACATTAGATAAAGAATTCTTAGAGGATAATCCTTTGCAATTTATGCTGATGACTTCCAAAAACTTTGCTCCTGTACTGTCAGAGGATTTTTTTAAATTATGAAACTTCTTGTATATTTATAAACTGACTTCTAAAGATTTTCATCTTAAATTTATATAATTCCAAATCCTGTACTATTCCACACATTGTACTTATTAGTTTTTAAAGTAAAACAGTTATATTGCTTTTCTAAATTATTTCAGTCCTCTAAACACCTAGCAAGTTCACATTGCCCTTGATTTGTTTAAAAATACACAAACTGTTTTTCCTTAATCAGACAGAAATGTTCTTTCTCTTCTTGAACTGCTATTTCTATTCCATGTACAAACAGAATATTATATCTAAGTACTGGTTTTGATCACCTAACAGTATTACTCTGCAGAAAAATTTGTATATTAATTAATTCTAATTTTTAAAAGTTCTGATAATTATAAATTTCTGTTATTTTTTCTTTTTGATTGAGCTATGTTACAATTATTATTTGTTAGTGCAGAATTATTCAAAATAGCATAATATAACCCAGATTTTTACTAGTAACAAATATATACAGTAAAATATTATTAGAAATATATTTCTTAATAATTAGTTCACTTATATATGAATTAATAACTAATTATTGCTATATTGAGGCAATGTCAAATTTATTCTAATTTTTCTATATACATATATGAAAACTTATTCATATAAAAAAATAAATGGAAATTTGAAGGTGGTTTTACAAAAACAGTGTCCTTAATTCTTAAAACTGCTTTATATTGTAAAATTCACATTATGATCTAGCATCAAAATAATTTTTAGTGATTTATCAACATCAAGAACTATACATTAAGTCTTCCTGCACATTTTTAGGCAGCAAAGAATTATATATAATCCAGTTTTACAAAATAATTTATTACATAGTCATTAGATTTCTGGAAAGTAAACTAAAAATGTTATCAAAAGTTGTTAAATGACTAGGTGCATTATAGTTTTTCACTTGCAAAAGTTGTGAAAAATTACAATCGTAAATTTAAATATATCTTTGACAGTAATTTTTTTAATATCATGGTTCTATCTTAACAGGCACTTTAAGTATACTTTGGAGCTGCAGACACAGCTGAGACAAGCATGTATGGGAGTATTCACCAAGCTTTTCCTCATTTCCCAGAGTGGTGCAAATGCAGAGTGGGGAGCAAATTGCTATTGCACTACATCTGATATTTTCTATGTATATTCTCTTTGCTTTGCATATTCTTGCTCCCTTAGTTCTTTACCAGTAATCCAAGGTTGTGAAATAAAAATTAGTCATGCTGCCCACTCTACAGTATGTCTTCATTTATAATACCCCAACATGAGCCATAATACAGTTTCTAATATCCCATTACCACCCAAACATAACTATGTATAAGATTGCAAAAGACATGAAGCACTATGGTGCTTTAATCAAAAGATATTGGACTGCCACTAATAATTTGAACTATTTATTAATGTGGTATACAGAGACTTCTATACCCTCAAGTAGTCACTGTAAAATATAGAATGATGGAGAAGCATACTTTTCTTCTATACAGTGGAAAGAGAGTGAGTATGAAGGAGAACATGGGATAGAAAAGGAAATACTTCATTGTCTACAGATGCGAAGTAAATACAGAATAGAAAATTTAGAAACTAATAATTTGTTCTATTAAAACTAACCAGGGGGACTTCTACTTTTTAGTCCAGCATGACAGAGATTAGAAGGTGCCACTCCATCCTAACAACAAGAAAAATCTGAATAAACTGAAAAATCAACAACTATCCTTAGATTCATCAGAGAAATGAGGCCATAGGGCAAACTGCTGCCTCCCATATTGGAGGGCCAGACAGACACAGAGAATTGCAGCTTACCAGAGAAGAAACCCAGGAGCAGAAACACCCACAGGAACCAGTACTAGGATAGGAAAACTTGAACTGTAAATAATGAATTGCTAGAGACTCAGTATGGACAACTCTGAGAATGAAAATCTCTAAGAAGATCCAAGTATGAGGGGAGAGTACTTTTGTGAATTTTACTTCTAGGAGTTCTACTAAGTCCTCACAGTGAACAACCAAGTACATTTTTTGGTGCTTCTATCAGCGGGAGAAAAAACTAAACCATTTTGCCATATGCCAAAGCATATTGTTTGTCTTAAAAGACCTGGCCTTAGAAGAAACTATTTTCCCAGAGGCTAACGAGTAGGGGTTTTATTAGAGCCTAACCTACCTGGGGGAAGGGAAATACCTAGCTCCAGGTGGCTTCTAACAGGGGGAAGGGAAATAAACAACTCTTAACTCCCTCTAGTCCTCATGTCAACCTAAGGGGAGAGGGAACTGAGAAGCACCAGTAAAGTTCACAATCCAGGGGCACAGGTTCACCAAAAGACTGAGATCCAATAGGACCATAGAACACTTTCTCTTCCCCCACACCTTACCACTACATTACTAAAAGTCCATTTACCACAATTTCTTTTATATAGTGTATCATGTCTACATTTCAACAAAAAATTGCAAGGCATACTAAAAGGCAAAAAATACAATCTGAAGACATAAATAAGCACCGTAACCAGAGTCATATAAGGCAGGAATACTGGAATTATCAGAACAGGGATTTTTAAAACTACTGTATTATTAATGTGCAAAGGACTTTAATATATAAAGTAGAAAACCTGAAAGAACTAGATGGATAATGTAAGCAGAGAGAAATTCTAAGAAAGAATAAAAACGAAATGCTAGAGTTCAAAAACACTGTAATGGAAATAAAGAATGCCTTTGATGTGCTCATTAGTAGACTGGAAACAGCTGAGGAAGGAATCTCTGAGCTTGAATATGACAATAGAAACTTCCAAAATTGAAAAGCAAAGAGAAAAAGAGAAAAAAAGAATACACAAGAACTGTGGAACATTGTAGTTTTGATTTGCATTTCTCTAATGATTAATGATGTTGCGCATTCTTTCATGTGTTTGTTGGCAATCTGTATATCTTCTTTGGAGAAATGTCTATTTCGGTCTTCTGCCCATTTTTGGATTGGGTTGTTTGTTTTTTTGATATTGAGCTGCATGAGCTGCTTGTAAATTTTGGAGATTAATCCTTTGTCAGTTGCTTCATTTGCAAATATTTTCTCCCATTCTGAGGGTTGTCTTTTGGTCTTGTTTATGGTTTCCTTTGCTATGCAAAAAAGCTTTTAAGTTTCATTAGGTTCCATTTGTTTATTTTTGTTTTTATTTCCATTTATGTAGGAGGTGAATCAAAAAGGATCTTGCTGTGATTTATGTCATACAGTGTTCTGCCTATGTTTTCCTCTAAGAGTTTTATAGTGTCTGGCCTTACATTTAGGTCTTTAATCCATTTTGAGCTTATTTTTGTGTATGGTGTTAGGGATTTTTCTAATTTCATACTTTTACATGTACCTGTCCAGTTTTCCCAGCACCACTTACTGAAGAGGCTGTCTTTTCTCCACTGTACATTCTTGCCTCCTTTATCAAAGATAAGGTGACCATATGTGCGTGGGTTTATCTCTGGGCTTTCTATCCTGTTCCATTGATCTATATTTCTGCTTTTGTGCCAGTACCATACTGTCTTGATTACTGTAGCTTTGTAGTATAGTCTGAAGTCAGGGAGCCTGATTTCTCCACCTCCATTTTTCGTTCTCAAGATTGCAAAACTACAATAAGATATCATCTCACACCGGTCAGAATGGCCATCATCAAAAAATCTAGAAACAATAAATGCTGGAGAGGGTGTGGGGAAAAGGGAACACTCTTGCACTGTTGGTGGGAATGTAAATTGATACAGCCACTATGGAGAACAGTATGGAGGTTCCTTAAAAAATTAAAAATAGAATTACCATATGACCCAGCAATCCCACTACTGGGCATATACCCTGAGAAAACCATAATTCAAAAAGAGTCATGTACCAAAATGTTCATTGCAGCTCTATTTACAATAGCCAGGACATGGAAGCAACCTAAATGTCCATCAACAGATGAATGGATAAAGAAGATGTGGCACATATATACAACGGAATATTACTCAGCCATAAAAAGAAACGAAATTGAGTTATTTGTAGTGAGGTGGATGGACCTAGAGTCTGTCATACAGAGTGAAGTAAGTCAGAAAGAGAAAAACATATACTGTATGCTAACACATATATATGGAATCTAAGAAAAAAAAGAAAAAAGGTCATGAAGAACCTAGGGGTAAGACGGGAATAAAGACACAGACCTACTAGAGAATGGACTTGAGGATATGGGGAGGGGGAAGGGTAAGCTGTGACAAAGTGAGAGAGTGGCGTGGACATATATACACTACCAAATGTAAAATAGATAGCTAGTGGGAAGCAGCCGCACAGCACAGGGAGATCAGCTCGGTGCTTTGTGACCACCTAGAGGGGTGTGATAGGGAGGGTGGGAGGGAGGGAGATGCAAGAGGGAAGAGATATGGGGATATATGTATATGTATAACTGATTCACTTTGTTATAAAGCAGAAACTAACACACCATTGTAAAGCAATTATACTCCAATAAAGATGTTAAAAAAAAAACAACTGTGGAACAACTACGAAGTATAAAATATGCATATAGAAAATACCAGAGGAGAAGAGAGGGATAAAAAACCAGCAGTAATATTTGAAGCAATAATGATTGTGAATTTCCCCAAGTTAACGTCAGACACTAGACTGCAGATCAGGAAGCTGAGGGAACATGAAGCAGGATAAATTTCAATAAAAACTGTATCTAGACATGTCATACTGAAATCTCAAAAAATAAAAGATAAAGATAAAATTTTGAGAGAAGCAAAAGGAAAAAACACCACACCTATAGAGGAACAAAGGATTACATTCGACTTCTCCTCAAAACCATGCAAGCAAGAGCAGAGTGGAGTAAAATCTTTAAAGTGTTCAGAGAAAAAAACCCACCAACCTAGAATTCTGTACCCTGTGAAATTATCCTTCCAAAGTGATGGAGAAGTAAAGAGTTTCTTGAACAAAAACTGAAAGAATTTGTTGCCAGTAAACCTGCCTTGCAAGAAATGTTCAAAGATGTTCTTCAGAGGAAGGAAATATTTATTGGGTTAGAAACTTGAAATCTATATAAAGTAAGAGCATTAGAGGATAAATACATGAAGGTAAATTAAACTTTTATTTTTCTCATTTTAATTGATAACAATTTGCCTCAAATAATAGCAGCAATGATATATTCTATTCCCTTCTTCCCTCTGTGTGTATGTGTGTATATACTTTTATACTATATTATATACATATATTTATTTATGTAAAAGCAAGTTGAATTACAATATGATGCAAAGGATGGTAGAGGAATTGGGAATATTTTATTGTTGTAAGGAATAGGTACCCATGAGCGGTATAGTGTTATCTGAAAGTGAACTTGGATTAGTTGTAAATGTATATTGGAAACTCTAGAACAACCAATAAAAAAGGTTTAAAAGTATAATTGATATGCTAAAAAAGGAGAGAAAATGAAGTCATATAAAAAGCACAATTAAAACCACAAAGGACAGAAAAAGTATGGAAGACAAAAATAGGGATACAGAACAAGAGGAACAAGTATAAAACAGTAACAAATATGGTAGATATTCATCTAAATATATCAGTGAATACCTTACATGTCAATTGTCTAAATACACCAATTAAAAGAATGATTTTTAGAGTGGATCAAAAAAACAAGATCTAACTAACTATATGCTGTTTACAAGATATCCATTGAGTCTATCAGAAACGGACAGATCCTGCAGGGAAAAAATCAGTATGGACAGATTTGAACTCAGTGGTACCATCAATCAACTAGATATAATTAACATCTATAAACTATTTATCCAACAACAGCAGAATACACATTCTTCTCAAGCTCACATGGAACATTTACGAAGACAGACAATGATAACATTCTGGGCCTTAAAAAACCTCTTAACAAATTTAGAAGGATAAAAGTCAAACAATTTCTAAATAACACATGGGTCATTGGGGCAGTTCAAGATGGCAACTTGGGAAGAGCCTGGACTAATCTATTCCCACAGACACACAAAGATACAGCTACATATGGATCAATTCCTTCAAAAAAGAACCTGAGAACTAGCTGAACATCTGCTCCACAACAAAGGATAAAAAGGATGACACTGAAACAGGTAAGAGAGGCAAAGAAATACTTTCACCAAAACCCTACCCCTGGTGAGGCAGCACACAATTGTGATGGGTCTTACCAGACAGGTTTTCCTCCCAGAGGAGCAAGGGGTGGCACCCCACAGCAGGCACTCGTGCCCTGGGATCTACACCAGAGAAATGAGCTCTCAAATTATGGCTTAGAAAACGAACAAGGCTGATGTCTAAGGGTCACAAAGGCCTGTAGGAAACTGAGACTCCTCTCTTAAAGTACTCACATATGGTCTCATTTTCCCGAAGACCCAGCAATATAATAGTTTGTAAAGTGCCAAGATTATATGTGAAAGAGAGCCATTTGTGAACCTGCAAGCATCAGCTGAAAAGGGGAGGAAATGGTGGAACTTCTCTCCGGAGATGGAGGCACTGGCAGATGACACTGCTGTGCTCCCCACCTAACCTGCTAGCACAGGTGGGTGAGCCTGGATGAAGGGGTAACCAATCACAGCTCTATCCCACAGCATTGCTGAAGCTAATGCGGGGTTGGACAAGAATAACCATCACCTACACAAAGCCACTCATTTAAGACTGAGAGAGGTAGCAGTTTTGCCTGGTACATAGAAACACAGAGAGACAAGCAAAATGAGGAAAAGAGAAATATGTTCCAAATGAAAGAATAAGATGAAACCTCAGAAAAAGAACTTAATGATATGGATACCAATAATCTACCTGATAAAGAATCCCAAGTAATGGTCATAAATATGCTCACCGAAGTTTGAAGAAGAATGGAAGAACACAGTGAGAATGTCAACAAAGAATTAGAAAATATAAGAAAGAATCAATCAGAGCTGAAGAATACAATAACTGAAATGAGAAATACACTAAAGGGTACGAACAGCAGATTAGAAGATAGAGAATAACTGATCAGCAATCTGGAAGACAGAGTAGTAGAAATCACCCAATTAGAACAGCAAAAAGGAAGAATTTTAAAAAATGAGAATAGTTTTAAGGGGCATTTGGGACAACATTAAGTGTACTAACATTCACATTATAGGGTCACAGAAGGAGAAGAAAGAGAAAAGGAACAGAAAACATTTTGAAGACATAATGGTTGAAAACATTCCTAGCCTGGAGAAGGAAACAGACAACCAGGTGCAGAAAGCACAGAACGTCCCAAACAAGATGAACCCCAAAAGATCCACACCAAGACACTTTATAATTAAAACGTCAAAATCTAAATATAATGAGAGAATTTTAAAAGCAGCAAGAGGAAAACAACTAGTTACATACAAGGTAACCCCCATAAAGATGATCATTTATGAGGCCAGAACTACCCTGACACTAAAACCAGAAAAAGACATAACAAAAAAAAGAAGTTACAGGAAATCTCCCTAATGAACTTAGGTGCAAAAACCCTCAACAGAATATTAGCAAACTCAATTCAACAAGACATAAAAAGAATCATGCACCATTATCAAGTGAGATTTATTCCAGGGATGCAAGAATGATTAAACATTCAACAAATCAGTCAAAGTGATACATCACAAAGAATACATTTATAAGATTATCTAAATAGATATAGAAAAATCATTTCACAGAATTCAACATCCATTTATTATAAAAATCTCAACAATGTGGGTATAGAGAAAACATACCTCAATATCATAAAGACCATATATGACAAAACCACAGCTAACATAACAGTGAAAAGCTGAACTATTTTCTAAGATCAAGAACAAGACAGAATGCCCACTCTTATCACTTTTATTCAACATGGTACTGGAAATCCTAGCCACAGCAATCAGAAAAGAAAAGAAATAAAAGTCATTCAAGCTCGAAAGAAAGAAGTAAAACTATCACTATTTGCAGATGACATGATACTACATATGGAAAACCTTGAAGACTTCACCAAAAAATTATAATTAATAAATGAATCCAGGAAAATTGCAGGATACAAAATTAATATACAGAAATCTGTTGCTTTTTTATACACTAATAAGAAACTATCAGAGAAATTAAGAAAATAATCACATTTACAATTTCATCTAAAAGAATACAATACCTAGGAGTAAATTTAACCAAGGAGATGAAAAATCTATACCCTGAAATCTATAAAACATTGATGAAAGAAATTGATATGACACAAATAAATGGCAAGATACACCATGCTCATGGATTGGAAGAATTAATATTGTTAAAATATTCTCAAGTACTACAAAAAGCAATCTACAGATTCAATGCAATCCCTATTCAAATACCAATGGCATTTTTCACAGAACTAGAAAAGGAATCCTAAAATTTAATGGAACTACAAAAGACCCTGAATTGCCAAAACAATGTTGAGAAAGAAGAATAAAGCTAGTGGTATCATGCTCTCTGATTTCAAACTACACTACAAGGCTATAGTATTCAAGACAATGTAGTATTGGCACAAACACAGACACATAGATCAATGGAACAAAATAGAGAGCCCAGAAATAAACCAATCAATTAATATACAACAAAGGAGGCAAGAATATGCAATGGAGAAAAGGCAGTCTCTTTAATAAATGGTGCTGGGGAAACTGGACTGCTACATGCAGTCTATCTTACACCATCTACAAAAATAAATTCAAAATGGATTAAAGCCTTGAATATAAAACATGAAACCATGAAAGAAAGAATAGACAAATAGATCAATGAAACAGAATAAAGAGCCCAGACATTTAACCACATAACTAAAGTCAACAGATTTTTAATGAAGGAGCAAAATCAATACGGTGGAGCAAAGATAGCCTCTCCAATAAACAGTGCTGGAAAACTGAACATCCACAAGGCAAAAAAAAAGAAAAAAAAATCTAGCAATAGTATTACACTTTTCACAAAAGTAACTCAAAATGGTTCATAGACCTAAATGTAAAGCACAAAACTATAAAATTTCTGCAAGGTAACATATTAGGTAACCTAGATGACTATGGGTATGGCTGTGAATTTTTAGATAAAATACCAAAGGCACGATACATGACAGAAATATTTGATAAGCTAGTCTTCATTACAGTTAAAGACCTCTGCTCTAGGAAAGACAATGTCACGAGAATTAAATGACAAGCCAAGAACTGGGAGAAAATATTTGCAAAAGAAACACCTGAAAAAGAACTTATCCAATATATAAAAAAACTCTTAAAGCTCAACAACAAAAAAATAAAAAACCTAATTAAAAAATGGGCAAAGGGCCCATCATCAAAGAAGATATACAGATGGCAAAAAAGATATCATCAGGGAATTGAAAATTAAAATAATGAGATACCACTATGCATTTATTAAAATGGCCAAATTTAGAACACTGACAACACTAAATGCTGGTGAGTGTGTAGAGCAACAGGAACTCTCATTCCCTGCTGGTAGGAATTCAATGTTACCATCACTTTGGAAGGCAGTTTGACGGTTTCTTACAAAACTAAACATAATCTTACCATATGACCCAGAAATCATATTCTTTGGTGTTTACCCATATAAATTGAAGAAAAAACCTAATATGGCTATTTATAGCAGCTTTATTCGTAATTGCCAAAACTCGGAAGCAAGCAAGATGTCCTTTAGTGAATGAGCAGATAAATAAGCTGTGGTACATTTAGGGAATAGGATATTATTCAGCACTAAAAAGAAATGAGCTATCAAATCATGAAAAGACATGGAAGGAATCTTGAATGCATATTACTGAGTGAAAGATGCCAAACGGAAAGGTTACTGTATGACTCCAACTATTTAACATTCTGGATAAGGCAAAACTATGGAGACAAAAGGTTAGTAATATGCAGTGATTATACAGGAGAGAGGGATGAATTCGTAGAGAACAGAGGATTTAAAAAACATTTTTTTTAACATCTTTATTGGAGTATAATTGCTTTACAATGTTGTGTTAGTTTCTTCTGTGTAACAAAGTGAATCAGCTATATGTATACATTTACCCCCATATGGCCTCCCTCTTGCCCCTCCCTCCCATCCTCCCTATCTCACCATTCTAGGTGGTCACAAAGCAACGAGCTGTTCTCTCTGTGCTAATGCAGCTGCTTCCCACTAGCTACCTATTTTACATTTGGTAGTGTATATAAGTAAATGCTACTCTCTCACTTCGTTCCAGCTTACCCTTCCCCCTCCCCATGTCATCAAGTTCACTCTCTATGTCTGCGCCCTTACTCCTGTCCCATCCCTAGGTTCATCAGAACCATTTTGTTTTTTAGATTCCATATGTATGTTAGCATACGGTATTTGTTTTTCTCTTTCTGACTTACTTCACTCAGTATGACAACCTCTAGGTCCAACCACCTCACTACAAATAACTCAATTTCATTTCTTTTTATGGCTGAATAATATTCCACTGTATATATGTGCCACATCTTCTTTATCCATTCATCTGTCGATGGACACTTAGGTTGCTTCCATGTCCTGGCTATTGTGAATAGTGCTGCAATGAACATTGCAGTACATTTCTCTTTTTGAACTCTTGTTTTGTCAGGGTATATGCCCAGTAGTGGGAATGCTGGGTCATATGGTAGTTCTACTTTTAGATTTTAAGGAACCTCCATACTGTTCTCTACAGTGGCTGTATCAATTTATATTCCCACCAACAGTGCAAGAGGGTTCCCTTTTCTCCTCACTCACTCCAGCATTTAATGTTTGTAGATTTTTTGATGATGGCCATTCTGACTGGTGTGAGGTGATACCTCATTGTGGTTTTGATTTGCATTTCTCTAATGATTAGTGATGTTGAGCATCCTTTCATATGTTTGTTGGCAATCTGTATATCTTCTTGGGAGAAATGTCTATTTAGGTCTTCTGCCCATTTTTGGATTCGGTTGTTTGCTTTTTTGATATTGAGCTGCATGAGCTGCTTGTATATTTGAGATTAATCCTTTGTCACTTGCTTCATTTGCAAATATTTTCTCCCATTCTGAGGGTTGTCTTTTCATCTTGTTTATGTTTTCCTTTGCTGTACAAAAGCTTTTAAGCTTCATCAGCTCCCATCTGTTTGTTTTTATTTCCATTTCTCTAGGAGGTGGGTCAAAAAGGATCTTGCTGTGATTTATGTCATAGAGTGTTTGCCTATGTTTCCCTCTTAAGAGTTTATAGTATCTGGCCTTATATTTAGGTCTTTAATCCATTTGGAGTTTATTTTTGTGTATGGTGTTAGGGTGCATTCTAATTTCATTCTTTTACATGTAGGTGTCCAGTTTTCCCAGCATCACTTATTGAAGAGGCCGTTTTTTCTCCATTGTGCATTCTTGCCTCCTTTCTCAAAGATAAGGTGACCATATATGCATGGGTTTTTCTCTGGGCTTTCATTCCTTTTCCATTGATCTATATTTCTCTGTTTGTGCCAGTACCATACTGTCTTAATTACTGTAGCTTTGTAGTATAGTCTGAAGTCAGGGAGCCTGATTCCTCCAGCTCTGTTTTTTTCTCAAGATTGCTTTGGCTATTCAGGGTCTTTTGTGTTTCCATACAAATTGTGAAATTTTTGGTTCTAGTTCTGTGAAAAATGCCATTGGTTGTTTGATAGGGATTGCATTGAATCTGTAGATTGCTTTGGGTAGTACAGTCATTTTCACAATGTTGTTCTTCCAATCCAAGAACATGGTATATCTCTCCATCTGTTTGTATCATCTGTAATTTCTTTCATCAGTGTCATAGCTTTCTGCATACAGTTTTGTCTTCTTAGGCAGGTTTATTCCTAGGTATTTTATTCTTTTTGTTGCAATGGTAAATGGGGTTTTTTCCTTAATTTCTCTTTCAGATTTTTCATCATTAGTGTATAGGAATGCAAAAGATTCTGTGCATTGATTTTTTGTCCTGCTACTTTACCAAATTCATTACTTATTAGCTCTAGTAGTTTTCTGGTAGCATCTTTAGGATTCTCTATGTATAGTATCATGTCATCTGCAAACAGGGACAGCTTTACTTCTTCTTTTCCTATTTGGATTCCTTTTATTTCTTTTTTTTTTTAGTCTGATTGCTGTGGCTAAAACTTCCAAAACTATGTTGAATAATAGTGGTAAGAGTGGGCAACCTTGTCTTTTTCCTGATCGTAGTGGAAATGGTATGGTTGCTTGTAGTAATCTCTCATGATCCTTTGTATTTCTGCAGTGTCAGTTATTACTTCTCCTTTTTCAATTCTAATTCTGTTGATTTGAGTCTTCTCCCTTTTTTTCTTGATGAGTCTGGCTAATGGTTTACCAATTTGTTTATCTTCTTAAAGAACCAGCTTTTAGTTTTATTGATCTTTGCTGTAGTTTCCTTCATTTCTTTTTCATTTATTTCTGATCTGATCTTTCAGATTTCTTTCCTTCTGTTAAGTTTGGGGCTTTTTTGTTGTTGTTATTCTTTCTCTAATTGCTGTAAGTGTAAGGTTAGGTTGTTTATATGAGATTTTTCTTTTTTCTTGAGGTAGGATTATATTGCTGTAAACTTCCCTCTTAGAACTGTTTTTGCTGCATTCCATAGGTTTTGGGTCACTGTGTTTTCAGTGTCATTTGTTTCTAGGTAGTTTTTGATTCCCTCTCTGATTTCTTCAGTGACCTCTTGGTTATTTAGCAGCATATTGTTTAGCCTCCATGTGTTTGTATTTTTTACAGTTTTGTTCCTGTAACTGATATCTAGTCTCATAGCATTGTGGTTGGAAAAGATACTTGATACAATTTCAATTTTCTTAAATTTACCACAGCTTGATTTGTGACCCAAGATATGATCTATCCTGGAGAATGTTCCATGAGCACTTGAGAAGAAAGTGTATTCTCTTGTTTTGGGAAAGAATGTCCTATAAATATCAATTAAGTGCATCTTGTTTAACGTGTCATTTAAAGCTTGTGTTTCCTTATTTATTTTCATTTTGGATGACATGTTCATTGGTGAAATTGGGGTGTTAAAGTCCCCTACTATTATTGTGTTACTGTTAATTTCTCCTTTTATGGCTGTTTGTATTTTCCTTATGTACTGAGGTGCTCCTATGTTGGGTGCATAAATATTTACAATTGGCATATCTTTTCTTGGAGTGATCCCTTGATCATTATGTAGTGTCCTTCTCTGTCTCTTTTAATAGTCTTTATATTAAAGTCTATTTTGTCTGATATGAGAATTGCTACTCCAGCTTTCTTTTGATTTTCATTTGCATGGAATATCTTTTTCCATCCCCTCACTTTCAGTCTGTATGTGTCCCTAGGTCTGAAGTGGGTCTCTTGTAGACAGCATATGTATGGGTCTTGTTTTTGTATCCATTCAGCCAGTCTATGTCTTTTGGTTGGAGCATTTAATCCATTTACATTTAAGGTAATTACTGATAATTATGTTCCTATTACCATTTTCTTAATTGTTTTGTGTTTGTTTTTGTAGGTCTTTTCCTTGTCTTGTGTTTCCTACCTAGAGAACTTCCTTTAGCATTTGTCGTAAAGCTGGTTTGGTGGTGCTGAATTCTCTTAACTTTTGCTTGTCTGTATAGGTTTTAATTTCTCCATCAAGTATGAATGTGATCCTTGTTGGGTACAGTAATTTGGTTGTAGGGTTTTCCCTTTCATCATTTTAAATATGTCTTGCCATTCCCTTCTGGTTTGCAGAATTTCTGCTGAAAGAAACTCTGTTAACCTTATGGGGATTCCCTTGTATGTTATTTGTTGCTTTTCCCTTGCTGCTTTTAATATTTTTTCTTTGTATTTAATTTTTGAAAGTTTGATTAATATGTGTCTTCGGATGTTTCTCCTTGGATTTATCCTGTATGGGATTCTCTGTGCTTCCTGGATTTGATTGACTATTTCTTTTCCCATGTTAGGGAAGTTCTCAGCTGTAATCTCATCAAATATATTCTCAGACCCTTTATTTTTCTCCTCTTATTCTGGGACCCCTATATTTCAAATGTTGGTGCATTTAATGTTGTCCCAGAGTTCTCTGAGACTGTCCTCAATTCTTTTCATTCTTTTTTCTTTATTCTGCTCTGCAGCAGTTATTTTCACTATTTTATCTTCCAGGTCACTTATCCGTTCTTCTGCCTCAGTTATTCTGGTATTGATTCCTTCTAGCGAATTTTTAATTTCATTTATTTTGTTGTTCATCGTTTGTTTGCTCTTTAGTTCTTCTAGGTCCTTGTGAAACTTTTCTTATATTTTCTCCATTCTATTTCCAACATTTTGTATCATCTTTACTATCGTTCTGAAATTTTTAAAAATTTATTTATTTATTTAATTTTTGGCTGCATTGGGTCTTTGCTGGTGCATGCATATTTTCTCTAGTTGCTGAGAGCGGGGGCTACTCCTTGTTGTGGTGCAAGGGCTTCTCATTGTGGTGGCTTCTCTTGTTGAAGAGCACAGGCTCTAGGCACACGGGCTTCAGTAGTTGTGGCACATGAGCTTAGTTGCTCTGCAGCATGTGGGATCTTCCTGCACCAGGGCTCGAACCCGTGTCCCCTGCATTGGCAGGAGAATTCTTAACCACTGCGCCACCACAGAAGTCCAATTCTGAATTCTTTTTCAGGTAGACTGCCTATTTCCTCTTCATTTGTTTGGTCTGGTGGGTTTTTACCTTGCTCCTTCATCTGCTGCATATTTCTGTGTCTTACCATTTTGTTTAACTTACTGTGATTGGGGTCTACTTTTCTCAGGCTGCAGGTTCATAGTTCCAGTTGTTTTTGGTGTCTGCCCCCAGTGGCTGAGGTTGGTTCAGTGGGTTGTGTAGGCTTCCTGGTGGACGGGAGTGGTGCCTGTGTTCTGGTGGTTGGGACTGGATCTTGTGTTTCTGGTGGGCTGGGCCACATCCAGTGGTGTGTTTTAGGGTGTCTCTGAACTTAGTATGATTTTAGGAAGCCTCTCTGCTAATGGGTGGGGTTGTGTCCCTGTTTTGCTAGTTGTTTGGCATGGGGCGCCCAGCACTGGAGTTTGCTGGCTCTTGGGTGCACCTGGGTCTTAGTGCTGTGATGGAGATCTCTGGGAGAGCTCTCACGTATTGATATTACATGGGGCCAGGAGGTCTCTGGTGGTCCAATGTCCTGGAGTCAGCTCTCCTACCTCAGAGGTTCAGGCCTGACACCCGGCTGGAGCACCAAGACCCTGTCAGCCACACAGCCAGGTACGTGGGGATTTTCTTGCCTTTTGGGAAGTCTGAGGTCTTCTGCCAGTGTTCACTGGGTGCTCTGTAGGAGCTGCTCCACATGTAGATGTATTTCTGATGTATTTATGGGGAGGAAGGTGATCTCCATCTCTTACTCCTCTGCCATCTTGAAGGTCCTCCAGAATAGAGGAGTTTTAAGGCAGTGAAACTATTTTGTATGGTACTATAATTGTGAATACTCATCATTATACACGTTATACCCATAGAATGTACAACACCAAGAGTGAACCCTAATGTAAACAATGGTCTTGAGCTGATAGTGACATACTGGAGTAATTTTATCAATCGTAATAAATGTAGCATTTCTGGCGCCTCTGGGGGGGGGTGTACATGTATGAGTACAGGGAGTATATCCTAGACTATTTCCCTCACAGAAATTATGCATTACCCATGTCGAAGACTGATAAATTATATTACAGAATGTAGTTCCAATTTTGATTGGGGAGTCAAGGGCACATTTCCCTTGTGCCTGCTCTATGAGGATATGATGGATTCATCAGAAATAAGACTCAGCCTCTGTCTCAACTGAGAAACAATGGAGATAGCAGCTTCCCGGGACAGAATGACTCACGAATGACTGTCTGACTGTAGGAGTCCATGTATGACATCTTGTGGAATATCATGAAACTGGTTAGCATGAGTTTGAAAAGGACTGCAATTTTAAAGACTGAATGGAGACAGAGAAATAATGTTTTCAGTGGCTATACATGAAAAAGAATACAGACTACAGAATTGTTGAGAAAAGTCACTAAATAAAGAATAATAAACTATGGGGAGGGGGAGAATTTGATTTCCATAGTTACCACATTATATGATTTCAAATGTCCAGTTTTGAACAAAAAAAATTATGAAACATACAAAGAAACAAGAAAGTAAGGTCCATTCACAAGGAATAAAGCAAACACTAGAAACTGTACCTGGTGAAGCCTGGAAGTTGGACTTACTAGATCTAGACATTAAATCATCTACTTAAAATATGTTCAAAGAATTAATGGAATCCATGTCTAAAGAACTAAATGGAAGTAGGAGAATAATTTATCCTTAAGTATAGATTATCAATAAAAATGTACAAATTATGGAAAAGAAACAACTAGAAATTCTGAAGTTGAAAATATAGTGACTAAAATACAGAATTCAGTAGAGGAACTCAACAGCAGATTTCAGCAAGCAAAGCAATCAGCAAACTTGAAAATAGTCAACTGAGACTATCCATATAGAGGAATGGAAAGAAAAAAGAGTGAAGGAAAAATGAGAGCCTCAGAGCCCTGTGTGACATCATGAAACATACCATCATGCTCATGGGATCTCAGAAGAAGATGAGACAAAAGGGTAGAAAAAATATTTTAAAAAATAATAAAAACAATCTACACATCTAAGAAGTTTATAAGCTCACAGTAGGATAAACTCACAGAGCCACATCTAGACACATCATAAAGAACAGCTTTCAGGAAGAATTTATATTACAGAGAATTATTTATTTTCTGATGAAGGGTCTAAACACATTTAATATATAATGTAAAACAGTGCTAGTGGTTGTGGTAGAGCATCAGAGCCAGAATTTAATTTTAAGGGTAATAACAGATATGATTTTATTTTATGTTATTTAATTTCTCCATTTTTCGTTTTCTCCTTCCTGTTTTTATCTGTTAAAGTAGGGATCAAAGTGACAAGATGGATCTAAAAGAGGATGGGAAAAGGTCTTCAGGATAGCAACCATTTGCTCATGAAATTCCACATGGAATTTCATTACCAGGAAATTTAAATACTGATGTTAAATGAGAAAATTTGCATTCTTCTCTCAAGACACACTGTTGACATTTACCATTACTTAATAAGTTTTGAAATGCAAGGTCAGCCTTAGAGAGAATGTTTATGTCATCCTTGGTACTCCCTTAAATATGAGGAATGTTAGATGAAAATTGATTCCTGGGGTTGGGTGGTTTATTTTCAAAGATATGGTTTTCTTCAGATAAGAATAAGTGAGCCAGGTACAAAATTCAAGAAACATTTTTTGATCACTTACTATTTACTTTGATATACAAGATAGACAAAGTCTCTTTTCTTATAAAGATTACATTCTAGAAGGGAAGAAAAAATATAAACATGTAGTAGAGTAAATAAGGTAGTTTCATATGGAGACAAGTAGGACCAGATATATAATTTGTGGTACCCAGTGAAAAATGAAAATGCAGGGCTCTTGTTCAAATATTAATAAGAATTTCAAGATAGCGACAGCTGAGCATAAACCAAGTGAGAGACCATTTTAATCTTAGGGCCGTATGTGACTGCACAGATTGCAAACCCATGAAGCCAGGCCTGGATATAAATGTTATAAAGAAAAGAGTACAGGTTAGATGGGTTGAGTAGAATTAGATAAGTTGGTTAAAAGTCTGTTAAAGCTTTAACAGTTGAAATACTTAAAAATACAACTCTATCCAAATAACTGTATGCTGTGTGCTTTACAACATAAGTTATGGTATTTTAAAAATGTAGCTAGCAAGACAGAGTTTAAATGCATGCTCTAATTAAACTAATAAAATGTAGTGGTTTTATGAAGGAATAAATTCAGCCTTTGAGTTGAGCAAGGTCTGAGTGCCCTTCAAAAACCTAGCATTGAAGTTGCTTTTGGGATTAAGTATGATTATCTTAATATTTGGTCCTTAGCATGGTTCCAAGAATATAATAAAAACTTTAAAATGTTAATTATCAGTAAAAGCAAGTGTTATCATTGCTGCTTAATTTCCTATAGATTTTTTTTATTTGCAGAAAAATATTTCACTTTCTTCTACTAGTTTTTCTATGGAGATATGTTAATTATCTTGACTATTTATAGCCACTCATCTAACCCTGCCTGGTAGTAAAAGAAAAACAGACATTGACAAAACAAACAAAAATTTTCATTACATTATTTGTGTTTGCTGTTGGTAATTGATGATTCATGATATTGTAGAGTCTCACTCAATTACCAATAACTAGCCAGATTTTCTCTGAAAGAAGAATTTACGTGTTTACCTGTGCGAAACTTTCAAACTCTTGTTGGAGCTCTTGTCTGTATACTACTTTGTTTTTCCCTCTTATATGTAATAAAAAGGGAGGAATTATGATCTTTCTTTATATAGTCGATACAGCAATAACTTTATAGATATAGATATATCTCCTACTGGATGTTTCTTCTCTGTAGAACCCTGATTAATAATGATTTTGGTATTGAGAGTGGTTTATGAGGAACAGAATTTTAAGGATGACTTTTCTGGAAGTGGTTCCCTAATTCAATTAGATTTATATTTAAAGGCACTTTCCCAGTGGTAAAGTGGGAACTGGCAGTCCATGCCATGATGTGTCAATAGAGATGAAAATATCACCTATAAAAGGTAAAGTTATGGGTGGTGATCTATTAGATAGTTTAGAGCATTTTAGTCAAATTGAGAAGTATCATGAAATTGGTTAGTTGCTCCTAACTGCACTGGAAAAAGAAAAGGATGAGCTCAGAGTTTCAGATTCCCATTTCAGGGTCTACATAAATGATCTGAAAGTTGCTATGTGTGTCCTGCAAGAAACCTATAGCCACAGCACTGAAATTGCTGAAAACCAAGTGCAGAGCCTCATCAACTGATGATTACAGTTGAACTGTAATCTGAAATTACAAAACAAATACAGATTGGGTGATCAATAGTATTCCAGCTCAGATCAGTTTCACAGTGGGTCCAATAGGTCTCTGAACCTACTATGTGTTTATTTCCCAAGTTCCAGAATAGATCATTGGAATAGACACACTTAGCATCTGACAGAGTCCTCCACGTTGGCTCCCTGACCTTTGAAATAAGGGCTTTTATGATAGAAAAGGTCAGGTGGAAGTCAATAGAACTGCCTGGACTTGGAAAAAACATTAAACCAAAAGCAATACTGCATTCCCAAGGGCATCAAAAAGATTAGTGCCACCATCAAGGACCTGAAATATCCAGGGGTGGCGATTCCCACCATATCTATTTGATCTGTATAGAAAAACAAATGGATCTTGGAGAATGGCAGTGGATTATTGTAAACTTAACTGGATGATGACTCTTAATTGTAGCTAATTGTAGCTGCTGACATGACTTCTTTGCTGGAGCAAATTAAAACATCCCCTAGCACCTGACATGCAGCTACTGATCTGGAAAGTGCTTTTTTCCAATACCTTCTGACAACCAGAGCAGTTTGCTATCAGCTGGCAAGGCCAGCAATATACCTTTACTGTCCTATCTTAAGAGTGAATCAACCCTCCATCCTATGTCATAGTTTAATTTCCAGACACTTTGATCGTCTTTCCCTTTCACAAGACAACATAATCATCCACCACATTGTTATGCTAACTGGACCTAGTGAGCAGAAGTAGCAACTACTCTAGCATATTGGCAAGTCATCTGTGTGTCAGAGGGTGGGAGATTAATCCAACAGAATTCTAGGGTCTTCCACCTCAGTGAAATATCTAGGGGATACAGTTGGGTGGGGTCTGTTGAAATATTTCTTTTAACATGAAGGATAAGCGGTTACGTTTAGCCCCTTGTAAAACTAATAATCAAGGCACAATGCCAAGTGGACATCTTTGGATTTTGGAGGCAACGTATTCCTCATTTGGGTGTGCTACTCTGGCCTACTTACCCAGTGACCCTAAAAGCTGCCAGTGTTGAGTGGGCTCTGAAGAAGAGAAGGATCAGTAACAGGTCCTGGTTGTCATGCAAGCCACTCTATCACTTGGCCAAAGGATCCAATAGACCTGATAGTTCTTTAAGTGTCACTGGCATACTGAGATGCTGTTTGGAGCCTTTGGCAGGTCTCTGTAGATGCATCGCAGCTCAGACCCTTAGACTTTGGAGGAAAGCCTTGCTATCCTTGGTGGATCACTACTCTCCTTTTGAGAAACAGCTTTTGGTTTGCTCCTGGGCCTTATTAGAGACTGATCACTTAGCCATGGACCACCAAATTAACATGTGACTTGAACTTCCCATCATAAGCTGGGTATTGTCTGATCCACCAATCACATCACTGGATTATCAAATGGAAGAAGTATATACAAGATTAGGCTTGAGCAGGCACTGAAGGCACAAGAAGTAACGAGAGAAAGCGGCCCAAGTGCCATGGCACCGACTCCTGCTACATTACTCTTTCTGTCCCAGCCCAGTTCTATGGCCCCATGGGGAGTTACCTACTACAAGTCAATGGAGGAAGAGAACACTTGGGCCTGGTTCACAGGTGGTTGTATACAACACGCAGGCACCACCTGAAAGTGAAGGGCCGTGGCACTACAGTTCCTTTCTGGGACATCCCTGAAGGACAGTGGTTAGGTGAAATTCTCCCAGTGGGCAGAGCTTTGAGCAGTGTGCCCTGTTGTTCATTTTGTTTGGAAGGAAAAAACGGCCAGAAGTACACGTCTATACTGCTTAGTAAGCTGTTGTCAATGGTTCGGCTGGATAGTCAGGGACTCAGAAGGAATATAATTGGGAAATTGGTGACAAGGAGGTCTATGGTGAATTATGCGAGTAGACCTCCCTGAATGAGCAAAAAAAGTGAAGATATTTTGTCCCATGTGAATGTTCACTAAAGAGTGACCTTAGCAGAGATGGACTTTAATCATCAAGTGGATAGCGTGACTCATCGAGTGAGGCTCTTTCCCTAGATCCTCCTGTCATCACCCAGTGGGCTCATGAGTAAAGTGGCCATGGTGGCAGGGATGGAGGCTATGCATTGGCTCAGCAACGTGGACTTCCATTCGCCAAGACTGACCTGGCTACGGCTGCTGTTGCGCACTCAGTCTGCCAACAGCGGAGATTAAAATCAGTTTTAATCAGTCCCTGATGGCACCATGTCCTGGAGTGAGCAGCCAGCCAGTTGGGGGCATGTGAATTACACTGAGCCTCTTCCATCATGGAAGGGACAACACCTTGTTCTTACTGGAAGAGACATGTACTCTGCATACAAATGTCCTTTCCTTGAATGCAACGCTTCTGCCAAATTACCATCTGTGCACTTACAGAATGCCTTATCCACCATCATGGTAACCCACACAGCACTGCTTCTGATCAAGGAACTCACTTCATAGCAAATAAAGTGTGGCAATGGGCCCATGTTCACGGAATTCACTGATCTTACCATGTTCCCCGGCATCCTGAAGCAGCTGGCTTAATGACGGTATGAAGATGGTAAAGTGATGGTATGACCTTTTGAAGACTCAGTTTCAGTGCTATTAGGTATACCTTGCAAGTTTACTCTAAATCGATGGCTAATGTATGATACTCTTTCCCCCATATAGACAGGATTCACAGGATTAGGAATCAAGATGTGTAATGGAAGGAGCTCCACTCACTATTCCCCTAACTGATCCCCAAGCAAAATTTTTGTTTCTTTTTCCCATGGCCTTATTCTCTGCTGGTCTAACAGTCTTAATTTCAGAGAGGAATGCTCCTACCAGGAGACATAATGATTCCATTGTACTGGAAATTAAGACTGCCACCTGGTCACTTTGAGCTCTTCATGCCTCTGAATCAATAGACAAAGAAGGGAATTACTATACTTGCTGGGATAATTGATCCTGAGTACCAAGGGAAAACTGGGCTGCTACTATAAAACTGTGGTAAGGAGGAGTATGTCTGATATACAACAGAACCCTTCAGGGGTCTTTTATTACTACCACGACCTGTGATTAAATTAGTTGGAAACAACAGCAACCCAATTCAGGCAGGACTGCTAGTGACCCAGACCCTTCAGGAAGGAAGGTTTTGGTCACTCCAACAGGCAAAAAACCATAACCAACTCTGACGCTTGCTGAGGGCAAAGGGAATATGTAATGGATAGTGGAAGAATGTAGTTATAAATATAACCTATGACTATGCAATCAGTCATAGAAATGAGAAATGATATTATGAATATTATTTATTTTGTTATGAACAAGCTTGTGTGTGTGAGCATATACAGTATACACAGTAGTCAAACTACTTATTCAATCTACATGTTCTTCCTACTTCTTCCAACTAAGTGACTCTACTTTCCATGGCATAGAATTTCTTTCATACACGGTTTTTAAAGTAAATGACCAGCTAACTTTTTAAAACTTGGTTTGTTTGAGGGAGGGAGTAAACTTAAAAAAAAAATACCATATAGTATTTAGAAAAAAATCTAATTTTTTTCACTCCAACTACTGCTTCCTGTGTGTATGTGTGTTACATCTATCAGCTCATGGACTATGAAGGACCTTGCTGAAAATTGAGACTCTTGGAGACAATTACTTCTAGATTTTTAAAATCATGGTCGAGGGATAGGCAAAAGACTTACATGTCTTTGCTGAGAAGCTTAGATTTTCACAATTTAGGGGGTGATTTTAAACTTCATTAAACTTGACAGAAGTGATTTTAACATCACACCAGAGACTGCCCATTTTAAGCTGAGTCTCTGGGGGCTGAATCACAGCCAGGGGGACTAGGGAGTTGGGAGTTGGCACCAGGGCATGGGTGAATGTTGCTGCCTCTTGGATCCTGCAGGGCAGGGGTTCCCTGTCTATACCAACTGAGGGGCCCCTTCCATGGCAACTTGTGATGAAAACCAAAGAAGCAAGCTGCTCTGGATGCTACACTCCGTGTAAGAGGTACAAAAATTCCCCACCATCATGTTTCCTTTATGTAGTATTTTAAAATGTAATTAAGTTCATGAGGCAGCATGCATAATCCCTTAGCAAGAACTACTACGGGAATTTACACTTGACCTGTGGGAATGCTCATGATATGCCGGAAATGCTTCCTTGAAAAAGAGTTCTCTTTTCTATTACCCTCCTTGATTTAGATAAATCATCAAGCACTGAGACATCATGGTTTGCAGGACTGAAATGATTGTGCTTTTTAATTCTGATCAATCAAAATCACTTGGGCTCAGTCTGTGAACATGGGCTTACAATTCTACTGTTGTATTCATGCCTTTCTTTGTGAAGGGTTTCTGTGATTTGGGGCGCCTAAAAATGTGTTTTAGTTATTCAGTAGAAAATCTCTGGGCTTCCTAGTGATTGGAGAAGCTGATGTGTTATTTTACAAGTGAAAATCCTCAGATTAAGTATGTAAATAACGAGTCGACCTCTGTGACTCACTTCTAGTTCTAGTCCTCTTTTTCAGCACTTCAAAATAGGGCATATTCCACTAGTCCAATAGTACTATGACATCTGTCATCAGATTTTGAAAGGATTGCCATGGGCAAGACTTTTTTCTTTTCCTTAATATATTTTTCTTACGTGGCTTTTCCTAATGGTAACATGAGCTATTATCGCTAGAAGCTTGTACTGCTTCCGAATGAATGTGGCCTTTCTATAAGCCCTTAAGAAAACCTGAATAAAAACATTTTGTCTTTGCACCTTGCTGTTCTCTGTTTCCTTCTAAAAATACAGAGAAGCTGAGAACTTTCATGCAACACCCACTGTGTGCAATTCCTGTTTCAGACTATGTAAAAGCAGAGAGGCAGAGAGGGTGAATGAGGCCTGGGGTATTTAACATTTGAATTCCCAGGAAAAATTTCTGATGCCTGCTGACTACGTATGACTTCTGTTTTGGTACAAGTGTAAGTCTGTAACCCTTCCTTCAGAATCTAATGATCAGTCTTCACTTATTTTTTCATTTGCTAATATTCACTGAATACTCCATGGCACATGCTAGCAAGGCACTAATGATGGCTGACAGTCGTCTCTGTACTCAGGCACATGATCTAGAGAAAACATCTGTGTAAGTGGCCAGATCGTGTCTCTTTAACCAGAGGAACTATCCTATCTTTCCACATTTTTCATCTCTCATGTCTTCAATTATAACATTGAGATCTTATGTTTCACCTAGCCCATAGTGACTAAGGAATTTTTTGTGTCATTCTTAACCACCTTTGTCTATAAATGTGAGGTACATAATGAAAGGTGCTATATAAACAATAAGCTGTTATGATGGTTTCTCACACATGGTAAGCCTGCAATTAACGTTCTCTATTTTGTCTTGAGAGTCTCCCAGTCACGCAGTCATAAACTATTTGTGATAGTAACTAGAAGGACTAGTTATAGAAAACACAGATAATGGTGGTCTTGTGCCCACACAATGTGAAAATAGTGGTGTGAGAGGAAAGGTATGTGAGAAAAAACAGCATGAGAAAGTGTTCTCAGAAGGATGAGCTTATTGGAGTCCTTTATATGAAATTCCACTGGGAAGCGTGTTAAGTTCTATGAATGATTTACCTATATTTACTCAATTTCACAATATATGAATTTTTTTACTTCAAATTTCATTTGATTAGTAACATTAGGTAGATTTATTGCACCTCATCTATGGTCTTTACATTTTTTTTTTTTTACGATAACCTTGACAGGTAGGTTTAGTATTTCCATCTTCCACTTGAGGAAACCAAGACTCAGAAAGATTTTTGCATAAGATGGCACAGCCCTTATTTAGTAAGGCTCAGACCCTCTTGCTACTATACTGCATTAATTGGTTGGGGTCAAAAATTAATTTTGACTTGTAGCATTATTTTTAGTACACATTAGCACAATTTGGGGCATAACATTTTTATTGTTCCATATTTCATTAAAGTTCCATATAAAGTTTCAACTCTTTGCCAGCAAGGTTTAATTCGGGATAAAGGGCTTAATAAGTGGCTTTGATTGTTATTGTTGCTTGCTGCTAATTCATGGTGATGAATGGCTGGAGATTCTTTTTTTTAAATTTATTTATTTATTAAAAAAATTTTTTTGGCCGTGTTGGGTCTTTGTTGCTGTGCACGGGCTTTCTCTAGTTGTGGTGAGCAGGGGCTACTCTTCCTTCTGGTGCGCGGGCTTCTTATTGCGATGGCTTCTCGTTGTGGAGCACGGGCTTCAGTAGTTGTGGCACACAGGCTCAGTAGTTATGGCTCACGGGCTCTAGAGCGCAGGCTTAGTAGTTGTGGTGCACAGGCTTAGCTGCTCCGCAGCATGTGGGATCTTCTTGGACCAGGGCTTGAACCCGTGTCCCCTGCATTGGCAGGCAGATTCTTAACCACTGTGCCACCATAGAAGCCCCAAATGAATGGTTGGAGATTCTTTATGTCCAATGTTTCTTTTTTTAATTTTTTTTTTATTTTGCGGTACACGGGCCTCTCACTGTTGTGGCCTCTCCCGTTGCGGAGCACAGGATCCGGACGCGCAGGCTCAGCGACCATGGCTCACGGGCCCAGCCGCTCCACGGCATGTGGGATCTTCCCGGACCGGGGCACGAACCCGTGTCCCCTGCATCGGCAGGCGGGCTCTCAACCACTGCGCCACCAGGGAAGCCCTATGTCCAATGTTTGATGTATTTACACCATGTTTTCTGACCCTGTATTCGGTGGGTTAGCCGTGCTTTAAGAATAAACACAATAGACGTGTGTGTGTGTGTGTGTGTGTGAGTGTGTGTGTGTGTGTGAGAGAGAGAGAGAGAGAGAGAGAGAGAGAGAGAGAGAGAATTTTTAAGGGACTTACTAATGAAGTTACTGGCAATGAGAAAACCCTAAAATGGTAAACTTGCAATAAGTCAAGCCTTTGAGCCTAAACCGGGAGCAAATAAAGACATAGAATCCAGCTTCTAAGATGGCACCAGAAGTCTTATTAGACCAGGTGCAGGTACTTTTCTACCTTCTTTTTTATATCACTTATGAGAGAATTGGGGGTGGTATTCCTATTGAAAATAGTCAAGAGAAATGGAGTTGAAATTTTTTGTATCCTTTTCTCATAACTAAATGTCCTTCATGCCCTGGTGATGAGAATGGCTGCAGATTTTAGACTATCTAGTATGGTCTATTTTTCAAATGTACTTGGTGAAGGTTTATGAAAAATAAAGAGATCATAGAGTAACTCAGGCTCCTTGTGGCAAGGGCTTCTCCAACCATAGGTATTACACAACACCACAACTCTACATGTGCCTCTTAAGTCCCTAAGCATGTAGCCATTTCTTGTCTCCTTTCTCTGTGTTCATCTATGTTAGTGAAACACACTTGCTACAGAAAATTTAACCCAATCCATAAAATTAAACTAATATTAATGGGTTTTCATGGTTATATATCAAGCCTCTGGTAAAGGAAAAATCAAATGCTCAGAAATAATCCAAAATTAAAGTGGGAAAATAAAGTTTACAAGAAAATTACAGATTTTAATCTCTAGGAAGGTATAGGCTGATGGTAAAGACAGTGACTCATGCTGGTTATTTTTCATTCGTTGTCATTAGTTTCCAAACTAAAACAGCTGCAATTTAAAGAAGTTTTTTCTTTGTGCCTCAACAAGCAGCATGGTTCTGCCTGCAAAACAAAGACTGTATTTGTTTTGGCTCAAGTGTATTTAATTAGATAACAGGAATCATAGGCAATGTTGTGGCTAAATAGGGAAACTGAAAACCTGTAGTACTGAATCGCACATGAAGCTTCACTGGCAGAGAGATAATTTGAAATAAGTTGACTCCAATTTAGAATCAATCAACAAAAACGCATTAAATGGTTATTACGTGATTAGCGTAAATTATCTGAATGGGATATTTCTAAGTCTGCTTGGCCACTAATCATAACTTTTAAACTGTGTGAGGTCCACGTGCAACACAACAAGCAGACAGAAAAGACAATCCTTATAGCTAAGTAAACACTCTGATG
Organism: Stenella coeruleoalba; assembly: GCF_951394435.1. Classification (NCBI taxonomy): domain Eukaryota; kingdom Metazoa; phylum Chordata; class Mammalia; order Artiodactyla; family Delphinidae; genus Stenella; species Stenella coeruleoalba. Next base: position 87,702,386 of record NC_137150.1, read on the forward strand.
TAAGAGGTCTGCTTGCATGATCTACCCAGAGAGTCTTGATGACTATCATCAAAAAAGTTCAACAGCCCAGACATCAGAACTTATTTCTATGTCTTTACAATTCAACTCAAGACTTGCAAATAAGACAGGATTTATTGAAAATTGTTGGAAAGAAAACTACTTACATTGTTGTAAAACAGCAAACATGTGTAACTCTAATTCAGTCATGTATGCATATAAATTTTGATCTAAACATCTACCCCTGATTATTTGTTCTTTTATTCATTAAATACCTACTGAGCATCTATTATGTACGAGGTATTTTTCTGAGTACTAGGGATTCAGTAAACAAGACAGGGAAATAACTTTGTCCTGTCAAACTTACATTTTATAGGACATACAGATAATAAACAATAAGCACAGTAAATAAATGCATTGCATAGTATGCTAGATGGTATATGCATAGCATGACAGTGACATTTAGGTCTACTATAAAGGGAAATAGGCATTTTCAGGCATGGATGTGTGTGTTGCCATCACTTCTGTTTTGGTCTGGGCTGGGAAGATTAATACTGACCATTGGCTGTGGCAACACTATTAAAGTTATTGCCTTTTGGGGAGATGGTACAGACCTGGATGGGACACTTTAGAATAAGTAGATAAATGGGATAATTACATTTACTAAATCACCACAGTTACAGCTGAATATTTATAGAACAACATAGTGATAAAGACCAAAGATTTTAGACTCAAGATGACCATGGTTCAAATTCTGCCTTCATAATTTTGTAACTGACTTTGTCCAGTTATTTTCTCTCTCTATGCCTTTGTTCCCTCATTTATGAAGTTGGACTTATTACTTCTTCCTCAGAGAAGTGCTATGATGATTTAATAAAATAATGCAGGTAAAATATTTAGCATCATGATAGATACATAAAACCTATTTGATGAATAGCAGACATCATCATTTTGTGTCTAAACACTCAAGGAATGCCAGAAATGGAAACCATTTGAGAGAAGACCTAATTCAATCTAATCATTTTGTATGGAGAGGAAACTGAGGGCCAGATAAGTGAAATGGATTGACCAAGACCACAAAGTTAATCACAGAGGTAGATCTAGTTTCTACCAATTACCAAACTCCAGAACAATATGGCCATATCTGGACATACTTGGATATATCTGAAGCATCCAAAGTATCATATAAATATTCTAGTTCCTTCTCTATACTTAAGGAAAAGAGTAAGCATAGTCAAAGTTTGAGTACACATGGCCTTCAATAGCTCAACATCCAGTTTCTGAGTATTATTCCAAACTTAATTCCTACTCCTTAAGTTAATTATTGCCAAGTTATGAACTTAGATTTATTCTGTGGTCATCTTAACTACTGAAGAGATTTTCTGTGCTATAATTTGATTAAAATGGAAATATAAATATGCCTTTAATATCTGAAGTCATAAACATACTACATTTTAAAAATAAATTACTTTCAGAAATGTGAAGTGTTGATTTAATGTACTTATATTTACTCTAATGACATAGTAAATTAAAGCAACGATTCCTATGTCCATCAAATACAATAATTTAACAGAAGAATGCCAATTCCAATGGTCATAGAACTTTATAATTTTTTCTAGTCAGGGGACCTGAAGTCAGAGTGACATGAATGATGGGGAAAACATGCCATGGGAATATAAAAGAGAAGCCAAGGGCTTCCCTGGTGGTGCAGTGGTTGAGCGTCCGCCTGCCGATGCAGGGGACGCGGGTTCGTGCCCCGGTCCGGGAAGATCCCACATGCCGCGGAGTGGCTGGGCCCGTGAGCCATGGCCGCTGAGCCTGCGCGTCCGGATCCTGTGCTCCGCAACGGGAGAGGCCACAACAGTGAGAGGCCCGCGTACCGCAAAATAAATAAATAAATAAATAAAATAAAATAAAAGAGAAGCCGAAAAAAAGTGGAAAAGCGAAAGGTCTGTGTTCCCCAGGATTCTTAGGTATTCTAGTCCTACAGACAAATTTGAGCAAAGGCAGCATAGATTCCCAACTCACTAAAAAGAATGATGAATTGTGATTACTGTGACATCTTTTCCCTGTTGATTCCGAACAAGGACATTTTGGGCTTTTCTTTCCTGACTTCTGTTGCTTTCTTGGATTAGTTAGGACTTCCGGTAACAAAGTTGAATAGAAATAATGACAGTAGGCATTTCTGTCTTTTTCTCACCTAATGATCATGCTTCTAAATGTTCACTATTAAATTTGATGCTTCCCACAGTTTTGTTTTATTTTTTTCTTAAGACAGGAATTATTTTCTCAGTCTGGAAGCCAGAAGTCCAAAATCAAGGTGTGGCAGGGCCACACTTCCTCCAAAGCCTTGAGAGAAGATTCTTTTCCTTGCTTCTTCTAGCTCCTCGTGACTCTAGGCATTCCTTAGCTTGTGACAGCATCACTCCAATCTCTGCCTCCCTGGTAACACTGCCTCTTCCTCTTCTCTCTATCAAATATCCCCTGTGTATCTCTTATAAGGACACTTGTCATTGGATTTAGCATCCACTGGATAATCCAGGATAATCTTTTCATTTCAAAATCCTTAATTTAATTATATCTGAAAAGGCCTTTTTTTTAAAAAAAAGCAAGCTAACAGTCACTGGTTCCAGGAATTAAGATGTAGATATTTTTTGGTGGCCAATTTTGTTTAGGTTATTTTAAAATCTTTCCTTTTGTGTTCAGTCCAGTGAGATTTAATGAACGTAAACACAGGAGGCACTAGAGCAAAAGTGCTATAAACATCTGTCAGAGTCAGATGGACCTGGGTCTGAATTGCAGCTTCAATACCTTCTAGCTGTATGGCATTAGGCAACTGATTTCAACTCTCTGAAAATCAGATGCCTCATCGATAAAATGCACATGATAATTTCTATCTCATAGGATTATTGTAAAAATTAAATGAAATAATAGGAAGTTCTTGGTACCATGTCTAGAAAACAAATGTGGTCAGTAAAACACATGTATAGCAGTATTGTAGTGCTTAAACATGGTAGTATTAGTAATTGAATTTGTGTTGAATTATTCAAAATAGCTTTGTAAATAATTTGAGTATATGCTACTGATATGACATAATTATTTGTATCTTTCCACACTTAATATTTTAAAATGTATGTATATTTTTATTGCACTAAAATAGACATAATGTAAAATTTACCAATTCAACCATTTTTAAGCATACAGTTATGCAATCCCATAGGTTTTTTTAAAAAAATTATTTATTTATTTTTATTTTTTGGCTGCGTTGTGTCTTTGTTGCTGTGTGCGGCCTTTCTCTAGTTGTAGCAAGCAGGGCTACTCTTCGTTGTGGTGCACGGGCTTCTCACTGCAGTGGCTTCTCTTGTTGCAGAGCACGGGCTCTAGGCGCGCAGCCTTCAATAGTTGCAGCACGCAGGCTCAGTAGTTGTGGCTCACGGGCTCTAGAGCACAGGCTCAGTAGTTGTGGTGCACGGGCTTAGTTGCTCCGCGGCATGATGGATCTTCCCAGACCAGGGATTGAACCTGTGTCCCCTGCATTGGCAGGCGGATTCTTAACCACTGTGCCGTGAGGGACGCCCCTCCCCACATAGGTTTTTAATAGCTATTCTCTATTCCCTTCTATTCTGATTTTGCTACATTTTTTTTAAAATTAGGAATTTGTTATTATCAAATGACTTTTCTTCATCTATTGAGATAGTTATACAATTATTCTTTTATATTCTGTTAAAGCGACATATTTTTAATTATATTTTCAAATTGGAATGGCCATGCATTTCTAGGATAGCTCAGTATTTTCATGGGGAAATTTATCCAGCATACAAATATACAGAGTTGCCAAATAGAGAAAAATTTTAGACCAAAAGTGTAGATTATAAAGAGGAGCAGGGCTTCCCTGGTGGCACAGTGGTTGAGAGTCCGCCTGCCGATGCAGGGGACGCGGGTTCGTGCCCCGGTCTGGGAGGATCCCACATGCCGCGGAGCGGCTGGGCCCCTGAGCCATGGTTGCTGAGACTGCGCATCTGGAGCCTGTGCTCTGCAATGGGAGAGGCCACAGCAGTTGAGAGGCCCGCGTACCGCAAAAAAAAAAGAGTAGCAAATTTTAACAACACATATGATAGGAAGAAAGAAAAACATAAACTACATCTCTAAGTCATTTGGAAATTTCTTATGTAAGCATGCTGTTGTGTTAAATTTCAGTGAAATAAGTGTGAGTGTATATCATTTCTTACAAGTTTTGCAGTTCTCAAAATAAAACCTCTATAATCACCTGGATTCATTCTACAAATATTTTACCATCAAGATACATTCCCAGACTTAATAAAAACATCCTTTTGCTTACTGTTATCATTATTATCCCTCAATATGCCTGCTCCACCCACGAACCCATGGTATTTGTACAGAAGCTGAGATAGTTTCCAGCTGGTGTTTCTTCCATCTTGGGTGACGTTTGAGGTCTTTCTCATACTGCTAATCTGCAAGTATGTACAAGATGATGCTGAGTTATCTTAGCAGGGGAAATGAGATCAGTTATCTTACAGCACACAAAAGCAGAGAAAGATGTCTTTCAGTTACATTTTGCCTAAAAATGAACAACCATGATTTATTCCAAGGGAGATAGCCATTCAAGTATGAGCCTGACTGTACTATTACACTCTCAGCAGGAACAGACAAAATCTAGTCCTAGGGTCTTAGCTGGCCACTGGGTGCCATGAAAAACAGACTCTCAATCATTACGAATTCAGAGAAACTTTAAAATACTAATTGGAGCTTCCAAGAATATTCGAGGAAGAGAAAGAAACCTGCTGGTGAGTGCAGACAAGGGCCAAATTCTCCTCCTTTCCTTAAGAAAGGTTAAACTGCTACAGAACTATTTGGCTTAAACAACGTAACAATAATTTGGGGCTGAGCAAGTGGATGCCTGCAGCTTATTTTTAGTCAAATCATGTCCCTTTGAAACACTAGGGTTGAAATGGAAATGTTGATAGACTATTTACCAGTTAGGCCCTGGTGAGAGCAAGGAAAACAAATGTAATCCATTTTATTAACATGATGAAGTTATCATAATTAAGCAGTTGGTAAAGAAAGAAATCTATCAGGAGATCACATTTCCTGCTTTAATGAAATCTGATGGTCGAATAAATGGGTATCATGGGGTTCTGTCATTGTGTACATTAAAAGAACCCAGCCAGAAAAGTCACTTTTTTGATTCTGGCCAGATCTTTTTAACAAGCAGATTTTTTTTTTTTTTAATCCACTCCTGGCAACTCTCTCAGCTTCCTGCTTTATGCAGTCTTTGCTCAGAAATATTTTCCCATTTAAATTAGATCTAGGGGGCAAGCTGATATGTTGTTTCCCTATTGCAAGCCAATTGTATTTTAACTCTCTGTTGCCTTTTCAGAAATACAGCAAATCCTTAGTGGGAACCTATGATAAAGGAGATAAGATACCCCAAGAAAGGAGTGAGCAGCTCTGAGCCAATTTGTTTGGATTCTGAATTTCCAAATTGATGGATTACATTCTAAAATCTGCTGCAGTTAAGGAGATTGCAGCAGCCAAAACATATTCCTTCTTTCATTGCAGCACAACCCAACCAAAAAGGCTTCTGAGGAAAATGAAGAGTCTAATACTCCCTAGTCATTAATCCTGTGCTGAATTCAAAGTATAGCCAAGATAAAGGATTGCTTTATAAAATGTGAGATTGATAGTCTATTAGAATTCCATGTTTTGCAGTAATCTTTCAGTATATTTACTTTCTATCATTAAAAGAATGAGGGTTAAAAAATATTTTATTTCTTATAAAAGTATCCCATATTCCTAAGAGCAAAGAATGTGACCATTTAGAGAGATAATCAATATTAAGATTTAATTTTGATAGTAAGATTATATACATTTATATATAAGATTATATAAAATGAAACCACATTTATGTTATGTTCAACTTTTTTTACTCAATAATGCATGGGAAAATTCTATGTCATCCATTGTTGTTTCGGTTTCCATGAAAACAACTGGTTCAATATTCTAAATAATATAACCACTCCGGTGGGCAAACCTACAGTTTAATACTGCTCTTCAATAATCTATATTAACCCATCACTTATTGTTAAATCTGTAGGGTTTTTTCCTCTCACGTTATTAATATTGCAATGATTATAATTGCAGCAAAATCTCCACGCATATCCATAGTTATTTTCTTGGGCTATTCCTAGCAATATAATTGTTGTGCTGATGAGTACATATTTAAGGCTTTTGATATGCAATGGCAAACTGTTTCCTGGAGGTGACTAATTCCTGTGCTCACAACTTAATTTGAATTATGTGGCTGAGATGGTGAGTTGTCCTATAGAATCCATTTGTCTCAATGTTTTCTTTAGTAATAGAACCTTCCCCGTTGAGTTATAGCTTGGTCTTGGCTACCCAGGTAGGAACTATATTCTCATCCTTCCTTAGAATCAGATCGATCATATGATTTAATTCTGGCAAGTGACATGGTGTACACCAAGTGATATAGGCAACTGCTGGGCCATGTCCCTAAAAGGAAGCCACTTGCCCTCCACACCCTCTTTTCCTCCTCCCAGGGCTCAGCTTCGTTACGGGGAGCCATTGTGGGCCAAGCAGAACTGGGAATGATGGAACCACAAGAGAGAAGTATCCCACGTCTCAGAGCCAGCTCGTGGAACAGGACTACCCTACATCTCAGACATTTATATGAGAGTGAAATAAACATTCTCTCTTGGTGTATATCAATGTTAAATTAGCCCAACTAGTACCCTAAATAATATAATTACTCCAGTGGACAAACCTAAAATTTTTGTAAATTTTTGAAGCAGAATGGTAATAAGAAGGGCGAAAGTAATGATCCATCTCTGAAAGCTACTTATTTTCCTGAAACCACGTATCTGTGCCATCAGCTTTACAGTTGTCCTCCAGCAGGACATACTTTATACCTGTGGCTATAAGTGATACAGTGGTTGCTGAAGTCCAACATGTCAAAATGAGGATATGAAGAAACTCTGCCCTGTGCCTGAGGCTGGCGGGCATTGCTGCTCTACCTTGAGTTTCTCTCCTAATATCTCGGTTATGAAGGTTTTTGTTTGATAAAGTTTTGGGATCTAAAGTTGAATTATTCTGGCTACATGTTATTTAGACTGTTCCATATTCCGGCTCCTGGAACATACCAATGAGACCATCCATAAAATACATGAAATAAGAAAAGCCACTCATCTATCTCCAATTGTTCTCAAGGAGCCCACCACTCTGGTTTCAGCATGCCTGTCAAAAAGAGCACTGAAAGGAATAAGTGATAATAGATAATGGGCTACACTTAAAATATCCAGGTAATGTGTAATAACAGATCAATTTTAAAAGAAGCTGACTAGAGAGAAATAGCAATTAAAAAACTTAGTGAAAGAAAGGCCCAACACTGGGATTTTTACAAATAATGTTCGGGTACAGATATGGTCCATGAACAGATTCACATACAACAGCATTTACTCTCTGCGGGAAGATAAATATCTGATTACTTGGAGCTAGGTAGGGGTCATTATGTTTTAAGGAAAAGTCACTATAATCTTAAGGAAAACAAGTGGCCTGAATTCAGGACAAATATTTGGAAGCATTTAAAACGAATCTATTAGAAGCAATAACAATGTGAAGAAGAGGGAATAGTTTGTTGAAAATTTTGCAAAATTATTCTTAGATCCAGTTTTTAAAGAAAGAAGAAATTTCAATATTTATATATCAATGTGCAGACTGTTTGCAAAGATAGCCACAACAATTTCTCTCATCTTTATTCTGTGCTTTTTTTCAGTGTGACTTTGCAATTCCTCCCATGAAAAGGAGGAGACTATTTCCCTTCCCTTTAATACGGGCTGGCCTTGTAACTTGCTTTGGCTAACATTTGGTAGAGTAACATAAGAGGATGTCCAGCTTCTGTTCTTGTCCTCTTAGAAATCAGATACTGTACAAGAAAGCCTGAGGCAGCCTGCTGGAGCTGCCACATGCTCTGGCCAACAGTCCCAGCCAGTTGCCAACAATGTAAGTAAAGCCATCCAGGACCAACCAGCTGACCTGCCAACTGACCGCAACAGCATGGTTGAGTCCAGCTGACACCATGAGGAGCAGAGGTGAACTATGCCAGCTGAGCCCTGCCCATGTTGCTAATCCCCAGTATCGTGAGCAAATAAATGGTGGCTGTTTTAAGCCACTAAGTTTTGGGGTGGTAAAATACTTAGAAATAAATAATTAATACAGTTGATAAATTTTAAAATTAATTTGTAATTCTTCTTCTTATACCTCTTACCAAACGACTCAGTCAAGGGCATTAATTTACTTGAATGGAGGTGTTTCACTGTTGCTTAGAAAAAAGTCCTCACTTGCTGTATATTGTCACCACCAATTAAATACACTGTTACTGCAGAGGTAGGCTAGTTCCTTGCTGCATTAATTGGGAAGGTTTGACTTCGGCTTATGACAGGTCTTTGTGTGAGTGGCACTGTATACAAGGCAGAGTTATTGGTCACAAAATACCTTTAATAAATGGGTGCAAATATATACCAATGATGGAAAACCTACTCTGTGGATGAATGAAGTCTGATGCACATATTTTTAAAAATGTAGTTAGAGTATCTGAAGATAACTGAAGCTTGCTTTGATCTACTACTGACTGATTAAACTTTTTGTTCAATATAGCACAGTGATCCTTTGGACCTGAAATTGTTTTGGTATCGCTTTTAGATGCATTGATATTTTTACAGGATGATTTATGTCTTATGAAGAGATTCATTTGCAATATCAAAGCTTAAATTAGAGTCAATTTGGCTGCTTTCCAATTTGAAACTTGCTATATACAATGAAAAAGTCTTTAAGGCTGGAAAATCATTAAACAAAATAACTTTGTGATCTAAGTGGCTAATCAGATCATCTCTATTTTATATTAATTTTCTATTTGTTCTTTTTTGACATTCTTTTTTCTAACTTTTATTTTTACTTAATTTTAGATTTACATAATAATTGCAAAAATAGTACTAATATTTCTTGTGTGACCTTCCCTAGATTTCCTGTATTATTAATATTTTACCTACATTTTTATCCACCTCTATTTATATATGATAGACATAGATAGATAGATGATAGATAAATAGAATATTTTACTGAGCTAGTTCAAAGTAAGTTGCAGGTATAGTATGCCCTTTCCTCATAAATACTTCAATGTTCATTTTCTAAAAACAGGACAATTCTTTTCATAATCACAATAGTTACATAGATTAGGAAATCGCTCTCTTTTGCTTTATTCCAAGTTCACTTTTTTCAAATAGTATATCTCTTCTTCTAGGAGTACTTGTCTCTTTCTCATTTTAAATTCAGAATTCATACAGACCTCAGAGTTCATCAAAGCATAAACTACTCTATTTGAAGCAATTTATTTTAGCATTTTCGATTAAATTACAGCTTCATCAGAAAATTAAATAATAACTTAAAGGATAAATTAATTACTTTATTTACAAAACTAATTAATTATAATGGCATAAATTTTTTGAAGGCTTGCTACTTTTGTGGCACCTTGCAAGTATTTTACATATCTTTATTATTTAATCAGAATAGTAATATATAACCAGTACCATTTTTAAGCACTATATTAAACACATTACAAGAATTATCAAATCTAATAATAAAATGGAAAACACTTATAAACCTTTCCTTCTATTTCAGGGTTCAGGAGTAAGTGCTTTACATATAACACTAATTTAATCCTTTTAACATTATGATGGGGATACTGTTATCATTCCTGTTTTACAGATGAGGAAGCTCAGACTACAGAGAAATTAAGTCCTTAATGGGAATTATCATGTCTATTTGAAGGAGGGGAAAATCTGAAACTTGAATAAGTTGTTATTTACCTGTTTTAGTTTCCTAGGGTTGCTGTGACAAATGACCAAAAACTGGGTGTCTTAAAACAGAAAATTTATTCTCTCACAGTTCTGAAGGCTGGAAGTCTGAAATCAAGGTGTCTGCAGACACATGCTGAATATTCTAGAGGAGAATCTATTTAATGCCTTTCTCTTAAGTGGCTGGTGTTGCTGGCAATCCTTGGTATTCCCTGGCTTGTAGATGCATCACTCCAGTCTCTGCCTCCATCATCACCTGGCATTACTCTCTCTGTGTGTCTGTCTCTGTGTCTCTTGTTATAAGGACATCAGTCATATTGCATTAGGGACCACCCTAGTAACTTCATCTTAATAACTTCTTCAGAGAGCCTGTTTTCAAAAAAGGTCACATTCAGATGTACCAGAAGTTAGGGCTTCAACATAATATTTTGGGAGGGGGGGACACATTTCGACCTACAACATTACCAAGGACATTCAGCTCGTTAATGGAACTGCAAGTATTTGAACACAGACTTATCTGACTCCAAAGCCCACGTTTCTAACCATTCTGTTCCACGCATCATACAAGACTTGAGTCACCTTCAGTTCTACTAGTTAACTAAATTATTATTATTTTTTTTCTGGTATGCGGGCCTCTCACTGTTGTGGCCTCTCCCGTTGCGGAGCACAGGCTCTGGACGCGCAGGCTCAGCGGCCATGGCTCACGGGCCTAGCCGCGGTGTGGGATCTTCCCAGACCGGGGCACGAACCTGTATCCCCTGCATCGGCAGGCGGACTCTCAACCACTGTGCCACCAGGGAAGCCCTAGTTAACTAAATTATTAATGACCATGGCAATGATCAAAACAAAAGAATCTATTTTTAATAATAAATACATAATTTAGATACTACTGGAAAAAAACACACATAACTGTTTCAAAAACTGAATACTTGAATTTAACTCTTTTGAATTATAAATATATTTATTTTTAAAAAAACTAAATGACTTTTTTACGTAAAAAGTTCAGTTGTTTCTGCTGCTACCAACACAAACATCCCATTCTTTTTTTTTTTTTTTTCAGGATTTTCCATCACAATTTTATTGTTAATGTTTCCTTCAAATAAAGAGCAAAGATTTCCCTGCAGGAACAATTTGAAACAATACTGAGATATGATAGAACAAATATGCATAAAGTATCAAACATCCCATTCTTAAGGAAAATTTTGTATCAAAAATCTTTGCTTGTCTCTGCTTATTAAAATATTTTTATGTCCTTGAATAAAATTGTGTCCTTTAATTTATATAAGGTTTGTACTTTCTTTTAAATTTTATTTTATTAAAAACCCTAGTTTTACTACTTTAAATTTAATATTTTCTTATATCTTTCTAATATTTATATAGATGTAAAAAAAATTTTTTAGTGTATCTTTTAACAATATCTTACAACTAGTTATCATATAGAAAAAATCTTCAGTCTTTATTTTGTACTTGTGTATCTGTGCTCACCTAGTAATTATATCTAATAATTTTAAGCACAATTAATATTGCTCTATAACACAAAAATATTAATACTATTGGCTTAATCAATTTCTCTAATTTAGGGCATTACATTTATTTTTATAGGTCCTTAAACATCTGTACTATAGAGGAGAGATTTAATCTTAACTAAACAGTTAAATCTAAAGTTCACCTTATTTCAGCTTAATCACATACACTATAGCCATCCATGTATGTAGTAAGAGCATTCCAGCTGGTTCCCTCTATGTTTTCTTCTAGTGTAATACATCCTACATACCAAGTACATACCAAGGACAGCATAACCCTGGTAAAGCTCAAATGTGGTCAAGTCACTCTCTTGCTCAACATCATTCTGTGGTTTGCCATTGATGTAAAAAATACTGTCTGTGAACTGCTTTCAACAAAGGAATAACCAACCAAACAAAACCAAAGCAAAATATTACTTAGAAATAAGAAACAGGCAAGAAGACTGTTTTGAGTAATATGAACACAGGGTGAAAATGACTCAAGCACCATGAATTCAAGGCATTAATTCAAATATGAATAATTAATCACTTATTTTACTAATTTTATCTTTATTTTGGTAGAATTTTTGCATCTATTTTAACAACTGAAATTGGTCTTTAATTTTCCTACCCTGGGCCAATTTTCCTTTTTAAATTTATATTAGTTTAGATAGATAGATAAAATAGAAATATAGATATTTTATCTAATTTATTACCTTGCTTAGTCTTGCTAGACATTTATCAATTTTATAGTTTTCTTCCAAAGAACCAACTTTTAATTTTGTTAATTTTTGTTGGGTTCTGTTTCCTATTCCCTATGCTTAAGCTATCCTCTAGGTTTCTCATTCAGCTTCCATGATACTATTGGCAATAATCTTAGTTATTGCTTTAAAACCAAGATTTAAGTATCACCATTATTATTATTATTATATTTTATAGTCACACATTTTATGCCCATCACTTTCATCTGTGTGACCTTGGGCAACTTTCTTAAAGTCTCTAAGCCTACAGCTCTTCATCTTAAGATAGATAACTCTAGTACTTATAGAGTGGCTATGACAATTAAAATAATAATTTAAAGTGCTAGCACAGTGCTGACACTGATAAAAGTTTCTCATATAATGGTGATGATGATGATGAAGTTGATAATTCTGTAAACGGTATGATATTGTGTCTATTTAAATTTTTTTTTGATGTGGAACATTTTTAAAGTCTTTATTGAATTTGTTACAATATTACTTCTCTTTTATGTTTTGGTTCTTTGGCCCCGAAGCATGTGGAATCTTAGTTCCCTGACCAGGGATCAAACCCACACCTCCTGCATTGGAAGGCGAAGTCCCAACCACTGGACCACCACCTATTTAAATCAGGCACATTTTGGATCTTTTTCTTGTTGTGTTATCTGAACTTGTATTTCAATGCTCTATTCTATGTGATTTCCATGAATATTTACTTATAAGAACTTATGAGAAAAATAAGACCTTATCTACAGATAAATTTATTTTATTTAATTTAAATGTTCTGCATGGACTATTTTAGGCAATTCTTCACATGTGCTTCCAAATAAATTTTAATGTCTTATAGTTTACGTACTTATAGTTTATCTTGGGACTAATGAGGTAATGTCTAAAAAGAACTGTGAATTCTTTGGAGGACATACAAGGTCAGAGTCCAAGTTGTGTCAGCAATTATGCTTATGTTTATAAACCAGAAAAATGTCTTTTCTACCTCATAGGGTGTGAGTTGCCAAGAACTCATTACTGTTATTTGAAGAGTTATTGTTATGAGGAAAGAGGAGTGAACAAAGACACAGGGACTGATGGAAAGAGGGAAATACTGGGACCTAATCAGAAAGAGTGGAAGCAGAAAATACCGAAGTAAAGCAGATTTGAAGAAACAGAACAATGAGATAGGGTCATCTTAGTTAGTAGCTATGTATGGCACGGTGTTCATCACTCCCTTCAAAACACCTTCCTTCCTTTGATTTCAAGAGAAAACATTTGCCTGGTTGTATTCCTTTCATCTCTGCCTATGTTATCTTAGTTCTATTGCTGGCTCTCCCTCATCTCCCTGACTTCCAAATGTAAGAGTGTTCCAGCATTCAGTCATTGACCCTCTTTTCCATCTACATATTCTCCTTTAATGATCTCATATAGACTCATGGCTTTAAATATCATCTATATGCTAATAATTCCCAAATGTATTTCTCCAGCTTGGACCTCTCCCCTGGAATCTAGACTTGTATGTTAACTGCCTATTTGACATCTCTACTTGAATGTCTAAGATGTATCTCAAATTTAACATGTCCAAAACTGAGCTTTGAATAACTTCACCCTGCCCTGGCCCTGGTCTTTTGAAAACCTGCTTTCATAACCTTTGACATCTCAGTGGCCAACCATTTTCCCCCTTTTTCTCAGGCTCCAAGTCTCTAGTCATTCCTGGTCCCTCTGTTTTCCATCACACTCCATGTCCAATCCAACAACAAATGGTGTCAACTCTATCTTCAAGATAGATCCAGAATCTGAGCACTGCTCACCACCACCATTTCCACCTCCATGAGTTATAATTGCTTCCTAACTGGACTCCCTGTTTCTATCCTTGCCTTTGCCATAAGCCCTCAAATAGTGTGTTTGACAGAATCCAGATTTGGTAGGGCATTTCTGGCTATATGTCATTTAGTATCTTATCATGCATCTCTAGCATGGCTAGTATCACACCAGGAACTACTATTTAAAAGATGTTTAAGTATTTGCAGATGGTATAGCCTTACTCCAGAACCCCAGGGGACTTCATTATAATTTTCTCACTAAGCTTTACATAAACCTTACATAGCATCTTTTCTTTTCACAGATATACTTAACACCATAGGGTCAGATTAAATGATCCAAACATTAGGGCCTCTTACACCAAAATCTGGAAATCTAGACCTGTTACAAAGTCTTTTCCTGCTCTGTGTTTCTCAAATTTTGCAGCTTTTCATATCACTCTGCATAATGGCTAAGACTCTCCAGATATGACCCACCAGACATGGAACTTCCTCCTTTGTGGTAGGAGGTATGAGATGCATTAATTGGTCTTTATTTTGGAAGGTATTTCTTGGAATGCCACAAACCACTGGATCCCTAAAAATTTTATTAATCATAATAAAATTATCTTAACTTTTTATAGTTTATATCTCACCCCTGAAGTTCATGGGTCTTTCCAAGGACTCCAACGTACTTGCTATTTGTTGTTTATCTTGTCTGATTAGTATAATGCCATCAATATAGTGGACCAATGAGATGTCCTTTTGGATGCAGAACCAACATCCAATATCCAACACTGCAAAATCTACCTCTATCTATTTCCTCCTGAATTCTGCCATTAAATATATTCTAAGTCCTATGGTTCTTTCATGGTATTATCTCTTTCCTCTCTCACGAAGCCCAGGACATCTCTGGACTTGTTACATGGTGATTTGATCTACTTGTTGGTCTAAAGGTCAGAAAGGAAAATTAAGGAAGTTCTTGAGAGGGCAAGAGTTATCTTCTGGGGACAGCCAAATGTTTTCTGTAAAGGGTGAAACACTGACCTTAAACAGAAAGAGTAATTCACCTTGTCAGGCTCACAGGATTCACTGGATTTAAGGAGCCAAGATTTTCAAGTGCATCAATCCTAGATGTCCTCATTGTATGTTTTATATTTGCATAGCTACCTTGTACTATAAATTCACCCATCACCATCAATAGGGTCCTTATTACCAGGAGAGTAGATAGCTCTAAAATTTAATTGTAGCTTCTTTCTTCTCAAATCTCTCCAGAAAGCAGACTCTGAGATGGAGAATAGCTTGCAGGAATTTTCATTAGGAAGTGCACTAAGGATCAATACTTTTAGGGTAAAGGCAAGAAAG
Source organism: Stenella coeruleoalba (assembly GCF_951394435.1). Classification (NCBI taxonomy): domain Eukaryota; kingdom Metazoa; phylum Chordata; class Mammalia; order Artiodactyla; family Delphinidae; genus Stenella; species Stenella coeruleoalba. The sequence continues at coordinate 87,717,661 of NC_137150.1, forward strand.
AAGTTCTGGCAACTTGTGAATGTGGGTTACAGCACAGCCAAAATACAACTTTAGTTCACTTTGCAAGGAAATCTGAAGCTGGAATGACATTTTAGGGTTGTCCTGAGGTGAGGCAAGAGGGCTGGGTATTTGCAACCCCAATTTAGTCACAGGTTTTTTGGGTGATGGGGCAGCATGATCTTGGACAATGTATATCTCTTTTATTAAAGGCAATTTTCAAAGAGGTTGATAGCTGGGAACAGTGCATGGCAGATCCATGACAACCTCCCAAGTTTGGAATCAATATTGTAGAGATTTCTCCTCTACCAAACCTAATTTTTGGCTAATCTGGAAATTTTACTAGGTCAGATGAGTCTCTATTTGGGAAAATACCAACGATGTTTAAGACAAATAAAAGTCATAGACTTACTTATAGTTGGAAATGATTGAGAAATCATCTAGTAAAATTCTTGAGTAGAACCTTGAACCTTATTGATAGCATGTTCCTCACATCTCAGGACACGTGCACTGTTGGAATACTGATTTCCAGTTTCAGTAGTCTGATCATTTTGAAAATATTTCCCTTCTTGTTGAGCAGACTCTGCCTTCCTGTCACTTTTACATTTTCCCCTACTGCTGACATGAAGAATCATATACATAGATCAAATTCTAATGAAAGTGCTTCAGACGTACAAAGGTGACTCTTAAATTGTGCACACACACCCCCATCCCCTGACTCCAACTACTGTTTATGTGGTCTAGTTTTAATGCCATCACAGACTGGTTACTATCTTCTGACTTCATTCCAACTTGTCAATTTTATCTAAGTGTAACTTTCAGAACCGAATACAGTGCTCCGAGGTATGACTCGCATAGGGAAAAGGAACTCCTATTTTTTAAGACATTGTATTTCTATTCTGTTAAGACAGCTTCATATTTTTTTAGCTTTTTTGGCAGCTACAAGGTACATTTTACACAATGCTTGAAAACTACTATATCATTGTTATAATTAAAATACAAAAAGCAATGTTCTATTTAATTAATTGATACGGAATTTCCTATTATTTTTTTACCTTCCAGAAAATTATGACAGTGAGATCTCATTCCACACCATTTTTGAGAGAGAAGTAGTGCAAATAGAAATGAAAAAGAGAACTTCCCTGATGACACAGTGGTTAAGAATCTGCCTGCCAATGCAGGAGACATGGGTTCGATCCCTGGTCCGGGAAGACTCCACATGTTACAGAGCAACTAAGCCCATGTGCCACAACTACAGAAGCCAGCGAGCCTAGAGCACGTGAGCCACAACTACTGAGCCTGCACGCCACAACTACTGAAGCCCACACACCTAGAGCCCGGGCTCTGCAACAAGAGAAGCCACCGCAATGAGAAGCCCATGCACCACAACGAAGAGTAGCCCCCACTCGCCGCAACTAGACAAAGCCTGTGCACAGCAACAAAGATCCAATGCAGCAAAAAAAAAAAGAAAAAAAAGAAAAAAAAGAAAAAGAAATGAAAAAGCAAACTTAAATAGAAGTAAAGATGAAGAGGTGAGAACATACCCCCAAGTGATGAGAAAAATAATCTGTGAAGAACCCAGTTCCTACACTGGGTAAAAACCTTGTATTTTATTTTTGAATATTCATTCTCTAAGGAAGGAATATTATCAAAGATCAGAGAAGAGGAAATGAAAAAAGAAAATCAGCATCATAAACTTTAGTTATATGAATAGTTTTGCAGCTAACAAAGTTATGCAATTATGATTAGAAATTTTATAATTTTTTTAAACCTCTGCATTACAAGGTTAATTTTAAGCATCATATCATGAACATAATATATTTCTTTTTTTTAAAGAGCCAATAATAATTTCTTATTTTCCCAGCCTTTACATTTGTAAAGGACCTCATTTTATATCTGCTTGAAGCCCAGAGGTTTCAAGACAACTCCATATAACATCTTGCTGAGTTGCCATACATTTAGAGTGATCCTGAAACTGTTGTTCTTGAAACAAAAGAATGGTTCAATGACTTAAAATTCATCATCTGCCTTAATAGATGGCTTCATTATCTCTCTTTCTCTAACATATTTTCCACACCATCTCAACAAATATCCCCAATGTCAATGCAGAGACAGCCAAGTTTGGCATTGTAAAAAGTTATGATCTACAAATGACTGGCAAATCTCACAGGGTCTGGAAAGCCAGGACACTTTAACAGACACCAGTAGAAGTGGATAATGTTAGCTTCCCCTAAGAATGGTAGAATCTGTGTGATAGCAATTTAGTATTATGGACGGTGGGATTTACATTAGTTATTAAGAACATTTTACTGGTAAATGCTGAGAAGAGGAAGAAAGGCACGCTTTCATAAGGAGCAAAACCCTGAGTTAAGACCTTGTTGGCATCAGCATCACCATGAAACTGCTATTTTGCTTTTATCGTTATCTAATGCTCAATTATTTAAAATACTTAAATGAGAGCTCAAATGCTGCCATAATATACCAGTGAGACATTAATTGTATGTTTTTAAATGGATACAATTGCGATTTATGTTTTAAGGATATGGCTGTATTTATGAGGTTCCACTGTAATCACTGTAACACTAACTTTCTCAATTGATTTTCAGCTGCCGATGACAAATTGTTTTACAAACCATAATTAAATCTCACAATAGCACTGACTGGCAGGTATTAACATTCAAACTTTGACTTATTAATAGTGATTTGTGCTTCTGTGTTCTGTAAACACATGTTAGTCAATTCACTGAAGTCTCAAGTAGTTGACAGATGGCAAGTGCACATAGAGCTAGAGGGATGAAATCAAGAAACCACAGGATGGAGACATGCCTGGCCATGAATGGGGCTGGAATTCCAGGAAATTCACTTCTAAAACATTTCTTATAGGATTTAAGTAATGAAATACAGTATACCTGTAGTTGCAAGATACAGGTTCTAGTTTCATACTACCATCAATTAGGTAGCCATAGGCTAACTTCCTTAATTATTCCAGTCTCAGTTTTCCAAACGTGGGGAGTGGAATAGGTGCTCTCAATAACTTCTTTCTCCAAGATGCCAGAGTTCCAATCTCTTACATGTATTCTATATGTATTCTCTATGTCATATATACATATATATGAGAAAGTAGATTCAAAGAAATGTTTGGCTCCTAGCCACAAGAAATTGCATTTTAATGCTAATAGAACCCAAATATGAGTTAATGTAAAGAGAAACATCTTATTCATATTAAAGATCAAAACTGACATCAGTTATGATCAAAATGGATTAATAGAAGCCAGATTTACCCTTCCACTGAAAAACCGCCCCCCCCAAATCTATGAAGCAATAATTTTGAAGATATTGGACATAAAGCAATGAAATCCAGTGATCTCTGAGAGATGAGAAACAAATAAGGTGAACCCCACAATTTCCTTAGCTAACTCTCTGGAGACAGTTTCCAGGCTATACCAGAGTAAGAAAGCATCCAGGCAAAGTCCACGGTCTCCCTGATTTGAGGCGATGAAGCTATAAGTCTGAAGGTGAAGGCAGTTATAATTCTTAGGCACCAGAGACATGACCCATGAAAGAAATAACTGATAAGCTGGACTTTATTAAAATTAAAAATTTCTGCCATGTGAAAGACAAAGTCAAGACAATGAGAAGAAACAGCCACAGACTGAGAAAAAATATTTGCAAAAAGCACATCTGATAAAGGACTGTCAATCCAAAATGTACAAAGAACTCTTAAAAACAGTAAGAAAATAAATAACATGATTAAAAAATGGAACAAAGACATGAACAGATATCTCATAGAAGAAGATCTGTAGATGGCAGATAAGTATACGAATGGAGACTCTCCACATCATATGTCATCAGGGAAATGCAAATTAAAACAAGAAAGCACTACAAAGAATGGCCAAAATCCAGAACACTGAGGATACTAAATGCTGATAAGAATGTGGAGCAGTGGGAATGCAAAATGGTACAATCACTTTGGAAGGTAATTTGATGGTTACTTACAAAACTAAACATACACTTACCATAGGATCCAGCCGTCATGCTACTTAGTATTTACCCATATGAACTCAAAAATTTTGTTAACACAGAAACCTAAATATGGATATTTACGGCAACTTTATTTGTAATTGCCAAAACTTGAAAGCAACCGAGATATCCTTCAGCAGATGAATGGGTACATAAGCTATGGAATATCCAGACAATGGAATATTATTCAGTGCTAAAATTAAATGAGCCATAGAAACACATGGAGAAATCTTAAATGCCTATTACTAAATGAAATAAGCCAATCAACATATTGTATAATTCTAACTATATGACACTCTGGATAAGTTAAAACTATGGAGACAACAAATAGATCAGTGATTTACAGGGGCAGGGGCCAGAGGTGGGATGAACAGGCAGAGCACAAAGGATTTTTAGGATAGTGACATACTCTGTATGATATCATAATGGTGGATACATGCCATTATACATTTGTACAAACCCACAGAATGTACAACTCTAGGAATGAACCATAAGGAAAACCATGGACTTTGAGTGATTACGATGTATCAATATTAGGTTCATCAGTTATAACAAATATGGCACTTTGGTAGAGGGTATTGATAATGGGGGAGGCTATGCATGTGTGAGAGCTGGAGATACATGGGAAATCTCTGTACCTTCCCCTCAATTATGCTGTGAACCTTAAACTGCTCTAAAACATAGCCTTAATTTTTTTAAAAAAATTCAATTGCAAATTAATTAATTAAAACCAATCTAGAACTGACATAGATATGAGAATTAGCAGCAAGGACATTAAAAAGTCATTAAAGGTATATACTATGTGTGAAAGCAAACAGAGGAAAGATTGATAATGTTACAGAGACATAGAAGATATGTATTTCAAAAACTTCAGTAAAACTTCTAGAGATGAAAAGTTCAATGCTGGAGATAAAAAATACGCTATTTGGGATTAACATTGAATTAGACATTACAGAAAAAACAACTCATGAATCTGAAGATGTAATAAAAGCTATCCAAAAAGAGACACAGAGATAAAAAAGACTAAAAAGAACAAATACACAAGCAAAACATCTGTGAGCGTTGAGACAATTTCAAAGGGCCAAATATATATGGAACTGGAGTCTCCAAATGATAAGAGAACGTAGGGGAGACAGCAAAAAAGAGTTGAATAAATAACAACTAAATAGTTTTCGAATTCAATAAAAACTATAAACTCATAGATCAAGAAACTGAACAAAATCCAAGTACAAGAGATATGAAGAAAATTACTACAAGGCACATCACGATCAAATTGTTTAAAACCAGTGATAAAAAGAAATCAAGGTAAAAAAACACTTTACTGTTTGGAAACAATTCTTAATGGGTCTCTCACATTTCATAAGCAAGGTATTAATTCCCTTTTAGTATGGACTATTTTTTCAAAAATGTTCATATAGTGAACAGCTTTGTCTCCCTCCGGAGCAAAGAGCAGTCATGTTTAATGCTCATTATCAAAGATTTGGACTCCCTAAGCTCAGGGTTCCTCTGCTATAACGCAATGCACAGCACGTGAAGCTGTTACCTCTCACTCTTCACATCACCTTGTGACAATCGAGGCTCAGGGACTGGCACAAAAATGCTGTTAGTCTGGATGCTGCTATTGGTATAAGCAATAAATTGTCCTTTGTCTCTGACCCATGAATCTCATGCTTTCTAACAATATCTATGAAAAATAGCAGGCTAACATGTGAGCTTGTAAGTTGGATAAAATCTCAGACCCTTCACAGTTCTTGACAACTTTGTGATAAGGCTGGGATGTTGACAAAGACATGGTTTTCCAAAAAAGGAAATTTGACAGCTTCATATGCCAGTTATCAAGATTTAAGGAAAGACCATAGAATCAATAACAAATGTATTGAGCAAATCACATGGGTATTAGGCAATAAATGCTCCTCCATGTTAATGTCTGCTAAATGAGGGGGCGATTGAGGATGTGGTTGAAAACTGAGTACCAGGAATTAGATTAAAAAACCACTGACCAAATGGTGCCCTAATTCTCCTCCAAGTGACTTCTTTGTTAACTTGACAGTCAACCTCAGGTGTACACATTGTAACTGTAACTGGTATTCAGATTCATTCTGAGTAGACAGAAGGTTTAGCCCTTTTCAGATAAGAGATACAGAGATGGGCAGCTATACTTAGGATAAAAGGAGGGAAATTAGTCATCAGTATGGTTCAAACAGGCAAAAGGTACAGCTTGGCTGGTTCCATTGGGAGATGAGGGGGCGATGTTCATAAATGTTTGTTAAAGAATGACAACAAATACATCATTTTATGGTTCAGCCTGTTCTGCAGTCTATGTGCTAACTTTAGATTCATTCAAGGATGACAGTGAAAGCCTTCGAGTTGTTTTTCCCAGTGGATTCTGGCTGCTCTGTGGGCACTTTGGCCCTCTTGGGGAGATACCCCTAATACACAAGAAGTTCCACAGGGAGCCATGGATGTGGCATTGAATAATGTTTGAGTCGTCATTATAGATCAGGTTTGCTCATGAGAGTGATCCCCTGGAGAAGGAGAAACCGACTCAAAGGAATCTAGGTAAATTCTTGTTATCTCTACCACCTGGAAAACTCTTTTAGGTCTTATGATAAAATCACGTGAAAACTTAAGATGTTATCATGAGAATGGAGTAGCAGAAGTCAGGTATTAAACTGAACTCCTTTATAATGCTGTCTCACTGCAAATCAGATCGACTCAGGCAAAGGAGCAAAACCTTCAGCCCCAGACTGAATGCCATCTGGCTGTGGCTGCAGAATCGAGAGGTTCCCAAAGCTGAAGTAAGTGGCATCTGCCATAAGACCTTTGTTCTTCCATATAGACCTTTGGGTGGAGTGAAAATATTATGCTGTTAGTTGGTTGAGCTGCACCACAGGAATCCAAAAGTACATGTGCCTTGCTGCCTGCTTGCACTCTGCACCACGTCATTCCTCCCTCCCCTGCTGTCCCAAACACAATCGTTTTAAAGAAGATGATGAAGAGGGGTGGGACCGACATCTGCCTGTCCCCAAGAGAAGTGAAGACCATAGGCAACTGTCCAGTTGTGCTGCAGAACTTTTGGGAAAAGAGCAGCTCCTTTCTTAGATACAAGCCGAAGTCATCATTCTACCCTGTCCCATAGCAGGAGGAGATGTTGGATTTAACTGATCGGGTTTGGACAAGCTTCCAAGTGGGGAACAGAAGCTGAAGTAACCTTTCAATATGGCCCATTGGGCTGATTCAGTGTACTATTGTTGTGATTTCCACTGCTAAATATTTAAATTATATCGATGTGACTTGCATTTCTTGATTCAATAAATATGAGAGGGGATTCCCAAATTATAAAACTTCTAGAAAAAATATAGGATAGAACTTTTTAAAAATAATTTTTATACTTTTTTAAATAAACTTATTTATTTTATTTATTTATTTTTGGCTGCATTGGGTCGCCGCTGCTGCACGTGGGGACCCTCCAGCTGCATCAAGTGGGGGACACTCCCTGCCGCGGGGTGTGGGCCCCTCATTGTGGTGGCCTCCCCCGCCGCAGAGCACGGGCTCCAGGCACGCGGGCCTCAGCAGTTGTGGATCACAGGCTCAGCAGCTGTGGTGCAAGGGCTTAGTCGCTCCGCAGCATGTGGGATCCTCCCAGACCAGGGCTCAAAGCCGTGTCCCCTGCACTGGCAGGCAGACTCCCAATCACTGCACCACCAGGGAGGCCCAGGATAGAAGTTTTATGAACTGGAATTAGGGAAATTATTTTTTAGATTCCATGCCAAAGTATGATCCATAAAAGAAAAGAAAGATAGGGCTTCCCTGGTGGCACAGTGGTTGAGAGTCCGCCTGCCGATGCAGGGGACGCGGGTTCGTGCCCCGGTCCGGGAAGATCCCACATGCTGCGGAGCGGCTAGGCCCGTGAGCCATGGCCGCTGAGCCTGCGCATCTGGAGCCCGTGCTCCACAACAGGAGAGGCCACAACAGTGAGAGGCCCGCATACCGCAAAAAAAAAAAAATAAAAAAAAAAGAAAAGAAAGATAAATTGAACTTCATCAAATTTAAGAATTTCTGCTCTTCAAAAGACACTGAAGACAATGAAAAGACAAGCCACAGACAGGGGATAAATACATGCAGATCACATATGATGAAGGAGTTGTATCTAGAACATGTAAAGAACTCTCAGAAATCAACAATAAGAAAACAAACAACCCAATTTTTTTTAATGAGGAAAATATTTGAACTTTACCAAAGAAGATACATTGATGACAAATAAACATGAAAAAATGCTCGACATTATTAGTTACTGGGGACGTAAATATTAAAATCACAAGTGGAAACCATTTCACACCTATTGGAATGTCTAATATGAAAACTACTGAGTATTCCAAATACTGGTGAGGATGTAGAACGACAGGAACTCTCAAACACTGCTGGCGAAAATGTAAAATGGTACAAACCCTTTGGAAAACAGTTCAACAGTTTCTTAAAAAGTTAAACATACACCTACCATAGGACCCAGCTATTTTAGTCTTAAGTATTGACCCAAAAGAAATGAAAGCATATGCTCATATGAAGTCTTGTAGGCAGATGTTCATAAAAACTTTCTTTATAACAGCCCCAAACTGGAAACAACTCAATCTCAGGTGAGATCATTTCAGGTGAATGGAAAAACCGTGATATACTCCTCAGCAATAAAAGAAGAAACTATCAATCCATACAACATAAAAAAATCTCAAGTAATTACACTGAGTGAAAGAAGCCAGATTAAAAGAGAATGCCTAGTATATGATTCCAATTATATTAAATTCTAGTAATTTTATTGATAGAATCCATGGTTCCCTTGAGATGGGGGCAGAGAGGAGCAGGTAGGATAGTTTACAAAGGGGCACAGAGAATATTTTGATGATGATACTTATGTTCACTACCTTGACTGATTGTGGTAATGGTTTTACAGATTTTATATATATATATGTGTATGTGTGTGTGTGTATATACATACATACATATATATAATTTATCAAAGTGTATGCTTTAAACGTAAAGCTTTTTGTATGTTAATTATACCTCAATAATTAAAAAGAAGAACTTAGAGAAATATTCATTTACCCTTTCTTCCCATTTTTGTTAATTTTCTCTAATTATTTTTTTCTAATAATTAATCAAAAGGCCAGGGCTACAAAATGTATGGGTAATAAAGTTATCATTTTAGAGCTTCTATTTTATCTCAGACACTGTATCCAAGGACTTTACATACTTGATCCTGTTTTATCTTCATAAGTCCTATATTTAAATCAATTTGTAAAATTAAATCTGAGGTTTAATGAGATTTTTCCACCCTATATTTGCTCTAATCTCAAGATAACTAATTTACTATTCTCTTACTTTATTTCTCATCAAACTTCCGCTCTTTATACCTAAACACACACACATACACAGACACACACACATAAATAGTCACACCTATTACTTCACTGTCATTGACCATTTAGACTGGAATTCCCTCATCTTGCCTCCAAATCCCCTAACTTACTTGTATCTATATCTGTATTCTATTTCTTTATTCTTATCAATTAAAAATCATAGGTTGTATTGAAGACCTATTCTCTCTGTTTTCTCTTGCATCTCATTCCCTGTAACTTTTTTAAGGGCTTGGCTCTTGTAGTTCCTGCCACCACCACCTGCATCTTATTTCTCCCTAACTCCTTTCTGTGAATCATTCCTATCGATGTGCAAAAAGTGGTCCAACATAATAAAACACAAACCTCCCTTTTATCTCACATTCACCTCACTGTTGCAAACAATTTTTCCATTAATCATCACAAACTCATTACAAACTTAAAAATAGTCGTCCCTATTCTTCCTTTACTATCTTCGTCTCTCATTTCTTTCACTACTTCTTCACCTTCCAGTCATACCTCTGTTCCCTCTCACCCAGCTTCCTTCTCTACTGTACCTCTGAAGCTGCCCTTCTCCAGGTAACCAATGATCTCCACGTTACCAATTTTATTGGTCACTTCTCTGTCTTCATCTTACTCATTCTCTGGGCAACATTGCCGGTGTGTATAAACTGCTCTCCTTCGCTCTGAAACACTTTGCTAGGCTCCCATGGCATGAGTGTCTGTCTTCCTCCTACCCTGTGTGTTAGTCTTCCTCAGGCTCATTTCCTGAATCTTTTCATTCTTCTCAGCTTTTACCTTTTGGAGAATCCCAGGGCCTTTTCTCTTCTATCCACACATTCTCTCTCAAAGTGATACAAAGTGATATTCTTCAAGCTCTGGCTTTAAAATTCATCTTTATGCTTATGATACTCAAAATTTTATGCTCAGTGTAGCTTTTCCCTTAGGTCACAAAATGTATATATAACCCCCTACATAGCATCTCTACTTGAGTATTGTATAGGCATTTCAAATTTAACATGTTTGCAACAGAATTCTTGATTACCCTTAACTAATCCTCTCCCTCATCTCTTCTTACCTGTTTCTTCCCCAGAATTTCCCATCTCAGCAAATTACACCAGATTCTGTCTAGTGGTTCAAGTCTCCAAATACAGATTATGCTTGATTCCTCTACTCCTTTGACCCCGTAAACAATGCATTTGTATTTCTGAACAACTCTACTTTCTAGTAATTCTCCAAATATGCCCTGACAACTATTGCTTCTCTCCACCTCTACTATCAACACTTTGGTTTACACCACCCGCACTTTTCATGTTGACCAATGCAACAGAGCTTTTCCTGATCTCACATCTTCAGCTGTTGTCCTTTGATAATCAGTTTCCTAGAGAGTAGACAGTGATCTTTTTAAAAAATGTAAATCAGGTTATGCTATTCCAAATCAGGCTATGAATGACTTGCAAGGACTTTCCTCAGGTCCTCTGAATTAGCTGTCTCTGCATGAAAAACTCTTTCTAGTCACATGAATATTTCTCTCTCATTTAAGGCTCAAATTTTATGTCACTGCCACAGAGAAACTTTCAATAAAGCCTAAATCACTTCCTATCATATTATCCTGATTTATTTACTCCATGACACTTCCAACTACTGAGATTATTTATGATTTTATATGTTTATTTCTTCTATATTATTCTTCTGTATTTATTCTATATGAAGCTCTATTATATGAAAAAGTTTCTATGTAAATAAAGAACTCAGTAGAAATATTGGAACTGCAGAAGTAGTAAGTAAAATTCATAAATAGACTCGATAATGTAATTCAAAGTTGTATCTCTCAGTTCTTTGCTTCATTATCTCCTTCTGAATATATTGTCAGGATAGATCTTTAATCTCTGGTTGGATATGCTTGAACTGACATAGAATGGAAAGAAAAACAACTACGATTCTTAATATCTTTTCTCCCAAAGGAGTATGATTTCCTTTCCTTTCTTTCTTTCTTTTTCCCTCGTTTAATCTGTTGTTTATTTTTGTCTCTAAAGAGTAAAGTCTCCGTTCATTTTAGGTTGAAAAGTCATAATGACTTTTTTGGGGGGGGATAAAAAACGTATGCATATCACATTTTCACTGAAAATACAACATTACCCAAGAAATACTGGTTTACATTTTTGCTTTCTGAACGAATTCTTAGCAGCAAATGGACTTGAACTGAAATGCCTTTCTCAGATGACAAATTGTTAGTGTATAGATTTTGTTATATCCTGTTGAAATGTCCAAGTACCTGTCTCTTTTGAAAGAGAGGATGGTTTAGAGAATGTGTGCATTTTTTTCTGATCTCCACTCTCCCCCTCTTCAAACTCCACTCTCCCCCTAATGTTCTTATAAGATTAGCTGAAGGGACAGCTGGTGAGTCAAAACAGAGAGAAGAAAAGAAAACAACTTTGCCTGAAGATTGGTCAAGGATCTCAGAGATTAACAGATAGGCCCTCAAATCACTAAACGTCTTCCTGCTGTTATGTGTCATCTGAGATTACTAATCTTAAGGGAAGGAGTTTACACCTGCTTCCATTATACTCTTTGAAAAACCCTTATATGACTTACTATTGCATTACAGTCATTTCTTGACATATCTGACATGCCCATTCAACAGTGAGGTCCTCAAGGTCAAGGGAACTGTAACCTAGAGCCTATCATATAGATGATGAATGAATTTTAAGTTAAAGTGTAATGTAGTATTTTTGCTTCTTACCTGTTTACCCTCAGATGAGAGATCTGCATTGTGGAGTGTTTGGTTTCCTCATCATCAGTATTACCAGCTCTGAAGACTTGGCAATCAGGTTGAGTTGTTAGCAAAACTCATAGACTCAGATTTATGCCATCCGTTCCTGCCATATTATTCCAATCTGTAACAATATAAGTTGTTGAATTTCAACAGAGGGAGAAATCATATCAAATATTTTCCCATATGTATATAAGTTGTGACATTTTCAAAATTAAAAAAATGAATTACAAAAGGAAGCTGCATGTTAAAAACAGAATACTTCTGAGTTTAGCTTTGTAATTCCACTATGACATCTGTGAAATATACACCTACTATTGTCAAATGAAAATGGAGCAATTTAAAGTCAGATTTATGGGGGAAAAAGAGAGGAGGCTACAGTTATAAGCTCCCTCCAGCTGTGAAGGTACAGTGAGAAAAAGGGAATCATTGATGTAGATACTTTTTAATCATGGCTATATCATGAGAGAGATCCGAATACACATTTTATACACAATTTATAAAATATTCGAGGTCCAAGAGCTGTTAGAGGCTCTTCTGCTGGAAGAGGAATGGGTAGCTCTAACAATTCAATAGAATTTGTTACTATCTCTAGATGTATCAATTAAGTGGGTACATATGAATCATAATGACTTATTAAGACACTTTCGTGTCCTACGTAGAATTATGTTATAATGTTATAATGAAAAACTGGGACAACAAATATATTAAGGATACATATTGGGTTGGCCAAAAATTGGTTCGGGTTTTTCTGTAACATCTTACGAAAAATCTGAACGACCTTTTTGGCCAACCCAATACACACACTCACATTGATCTCAACTAGGTAAAATCTGCATACGAAGAGAAAATATTTCAAAAGGTAATTGCAGATTTTGGGGAAAGTAGGGGCTGATGGGATTGTGGAAAAGTTTTGGTCTCATAATTTTCTATATTTTCCATGTATTAAACAATACAATTATGTATATATTATAATGAGAATAAAAGCATTTATTGTAAACTGAGAATGACATGCCTACAAATTAAATATATTACAAATTATTTACCATGACAAATCATGCATGAGATATGAACATAACTAAATTCATTAAAATTAACTTTATTGAGTGGCTTCCGTGTGCTAACATAGGAGAAGTAGTAATTATAGGCACGTGGCTATATTTATTCATATCCAGTGAGTAATATGGGCTCATGGACACAGGTCGGTAGGGAATAACATAAAAATATTATTTATCTATTATCTAGTATTTTATAACTATATTCTTCAATCAATATTAATACTATTAAATACTCAAAAATGAGATGAAATATATTAAAATGTCTTCAGTACTGTTGAATGCCATGGTTGAGTTAGCAGTCATTAAAGGGTTGTAGCTAAATGACAGTCAGAAATTCTATATCTTCAGTTGTCAGGGTCACCTTCAGGCCATCCACACCTGCCATCTTTCTTTGTGAAGGGGTAACTCAAGAAGGATGTTTTCATGAGAAATTGAGGCAAGTCACCTGTATTTAACCAAAGGTACTTCAGTTATTCTTTGTTGTTATAGGACAGGCAGACACAGAGGGCTTTCATGTCAGCCTCTACTGATAACTTGTGTCTAGGTGGTCTGGTCTCCCCTGGGGAAGTGGGGGTGTAGATGGAGAGGGTAAACAGGAGGAAGTTTTCCAGCAATGTATGTTTTGTACCATGTTTAACCCATTTCTCTGGTCATCTGAGGTCTTAAATCAAGTCTATGGAAAGGAATGTATTTGCTCTAATCTATGGATTAGCTTTGGGTTAAAGGGCTTGAACTTCACTGACCTTTGTCTGTTAACTTACTCCATTCTTTTTCCTTCTTTTCACATAAAAAATGTAGTCTGATGTATCGAGGGTATCGGATTTGTGGAATGAAGTATCAGGCTTATGATACAAGTATTATTAACTATAGCCAATTGCAAGCCAATAAGAAATAGTGAAAATATTGGCTACTAACATTCTTTTGCCTGAAACAATGACAATGTTTATGGATTTCAGATTCATTACACACCATATTCATATTTTGTTTTATAAAGGAATATGTGTGCACAAAGTACAAGAAAGAGAATGACACCTATTATTCTGCCACCCAAGCCTTTAAGAGCATTTTGATTAATATCTTCTCTATAAATACCTATATATGCATGCACACATCTAAAATTTTTAATGAAATTTTGATCTCCTGTATGTATTGCTTAATAAATTACCTTTTTAATGTAGCAGTATATTATGTCACTAAATATTAATTTACAAAAGGCTTTTTGTTGGCACAGAATTCTGTTTTATACATGTACCATCACTTGTTTAACTAAATGTCTCTTTGGGGGCATTTATATCATTGTTTTCTGCAAGTGCTGCCATGAATATCCTAGTAAATTTTTTCTGTACCTTTATTATTTTTTCAATAACTTATAAAAGTTAGATTACAAATGAATATTTTAAGTCCAAAGTTCATTCCAGAAAATCTGAAGGAATTTGAAGTAACATATAACTCCACCTGCCTGTGTGACAGTATCCAGGCCTCCTCTCCTTTACTACCCTGTACTTGTACTACATACCTGTCTTCTCTTGATAATACAGAATCTTTAAGAGTTTAAAGTATCTTTACCAAATTGATAGAGTGGCATACCATTTTCATTTGTATTTTTATTAAAAGAGGCACATTCTTTCTAATATTTAATGGCTATTTGTTTTTCTTCCTCTGGGAATTACTTATGCATATTAATTCACTATGCATTGTTAAAAGCTTAATCAGCCAAAGACCACCAGGCACAAATTTGAAGTCTGATAAAATCAGATGTATTAACTTGATGCAGCAAAGGAGGGCACTCCAGAGGAGCTCTGAAATGCCACACGACAAGAGGGAGCAAGGAAGCATCTTTTGAAAGGTTTTGGTTACTGCTGAATTATTTTGAAAAGTGTCTAAGGGAAGAGGGCATTAATTCCGGATTAGCTGCTGGTTTTAGGTGAGATTAAGAGAACAAGGATTCACTGGGGATTGGGTGCTGTCATGAGATGACAGCATTTTAGCAATTAGATGTCCTCAGTAATAGATGAGGAAAACAGAGAACTCTGGGAGCATCACTGGTACGCAAACAAAAGTTATACAAAGAGAGGCTTGTTATGGCATTTTACTGCATGGCCTCGGGGAAATAATTTTTCTGTTATTTGGGGATTAGCTTTTCTGTGTCCAACCTCCTACCCATCCTGATTAATGGCAGAACTGCCTTTTCCTTTTTTCAGTCTTACTGATATTCATTCTTACAATCCCAGATAGGTTTTTACACTTTCAAAATACGGCTTAGGTCACATATATTATTTAGGTCACATACATTATTTAGGTCACATACATTATTGGTTAATGTTGCAGAATTATACATTCTTGAATTGGAGGCTTGGCATGTCTCCTTACTGGTAGTGTAACTTTGGACAAATTTAATCACGTTAGTTTCAGTCTTCATATCATGAAAAAGGAAGTACTACTGCTACTACTACTACAACCTATCTTGTAGGACTATTGAGAAAATTAAATATGATTATTTTTATAAAGCACTTATCAAAATGTCTGGCATGAGGCAATTGCTCAGAAAGCAATAGCAACTAAAAGGGTATGCTTAATATAGGTTTTTCCTGAATGAATTGATGGAAACAACTAATAAAAAGAACATGATTAGTATAACTGTATATGTGTCTACAAAAGAGAATTGAAGGATGTTGGACTGTGTGGAAGTTGCTAATGAATATTTTATGAATTGGCAGTTTGGTTTTTGTTAAATAATTGTAGATATTTACAGAGGAAAGAGGAGCACAATTCGTAGATTTAGATGATCTTACAGGCAGAATTCCCTTATTAGCCTAACATAGGAAAGCTGAAGAGATCAGTGAGAAATAGACCCTGGTATTGCAGTCTAGTGGGCTGTGGTTCCTATTAAAAAAAAGGACACACCCTTTTCCAGAATGTTCTCTGGAAGAAGAGTGAGAGTCTATTTTCATGGCTCTGGATATAACTTAATGAACTTGAAGAGCACACACCCAATAAAGAGAAAAGAAATGTTTCAGAGAACAGATTAATAAATTGAGAGGCAGAGTTGTACAAGAAATGAACGCATCAAGGGGACAGGTATTAAAATGCTAATCACTGGGTTAGAAATGAGAAACACCTTAGAAGAGGAGGAATATCAAACCATCCTGAAAGGGAGGAGAAGCAAGAAACCAAGTAGGTGTGGACTCAGAGCAAAAGTAATGAAAGGCAGATGGGTTAGAATTAAGGGTGGTGAAACAGTTGGTGTAATGCATGGATGTACTTTGGCTGCTCTACGGATGACCGTAGATCAGTCTGTTGTTTATATGTACAGTGGTCTGGGATGGTGAGAAATTGTGCACTCTGCTAGAAAAAAAATTACGAAGTCCAGCCAATAAAACAACCGAAAGGCCACCAAGCATGTTCTAGAAAACATCCTTTGTTGCAGTTAATACAAATCAGCTGTTCTGGTTACCACTCCAACACATGACCATGGGGAGACAGTGGAAATCACTGGTGGCTTAAACACTGAAATCACTGAGAAAACAAAGGTGATGAATACAACAACCAATCTGCTATCATCATGCAGCCAGACGGACACACACGGTCTTGTAGCCAACTGAATAAGCATAGAAAACGTTAGAGAAGTTGTGGATAAAGGAGCGTGGATAAGTAAAATTGAGATGTATTTGCTGCTTTTTGCAATAATTGAGCAAGTCATAGAAAAAATACTTAAATAAAAAACTATGCCATTAATGTGTGCTATATGGTCAACTTCACCCTGGGTGCTAGTATTCAAAAACCACTATTTTTAAAACTGACTAGGTCAACTTTTCTCAACAGTGAGTCATTGACTGAACCAAATTTAGCTAAATGCAAGCCACTGAACACCTGCTCTCATAATGCCTCTCTTATATGATTGTAGGGAAGGGCTGTGTTCTTGTTTTTAAGTCCAACTTCAGCATTTTTGTTTTATTTGGCTTTTTTCGTAAAGCTAAGAAGATGTGAAATTTCCCTTTTGTTGTAACAAATTGTAACAACATCATAGTATTTTGAGCATTTCTCCTTTGTCACATCTGACTTAGATACTAACACAAGCATTATTTGCCTTGAGCAGCTATGGAAGAGCTGTTCAAAGCCTAGTTACAGATTTCTGAAAGTTTTCACCATTCTCTTTTCAATTTATTTTCAGATCAGAACTGGGCAACTATTGCATATATATATATATATATATATATATATATATATTATCTATATCACGGAAATAAATATATTTTCTCCAAGGGAAAAAAAAAATATATAAATGCATATGTTTGTGTATGTTTGGTATACACATATACAAAAGTTTAGAAAAAATTTGAAAGAAATAAAATTCTTTAATTTAATATAAGACTTTCATTGGCAGAATTCAATGTCAAGCCAATTAAAATTATATTAGAAAATTTCCTGATCTGGGAAAAATCATTTATTTTATTTTATTTCTGTCATTTCATTTCAATAAAGTTATATTTAACCTTCCAAAATAATTTCAAAGATTTTTGCATCTTATTGTGACCTACAAAGAGTCACAATTTTAAAAAATTTATTGTGTTTATAAAGTAAAATCACAAATATTTATTTAGATGTGAGACATTTAATTTTGCAAGTTTTGTAATTTAACAAGCAAAATAAGATATTCAAACCACTGCTCTCTTCAGATCATGAAAAAAAATCTGAAAAAGTTTTTCTTAGATTTCGGATAAAATTAAGTCATTTATACATCATGGGACAAAACAGATGGAACCAAAACAAAATTAAAGTATAATATATGGAAGCAAATTTTTAGTTTGTTGACTCTACTGTAATAAGCTTGCATGTCATTGGCTTAAACTCAGGTTATATATGAACATTTTTCCTTACACTATAATGTAGATAATAAAAAGAGATTGCTTCATGGACACTTAGCAGTTTCACATCTATAATAATTAACTGTCAGGGGATGCCTTCAAGATGGCGGAGGAGTAAGACATGGAGATCACCTTCCTCTCCACAAATACATCAGAAATACATCTACGTGTGGAACAACTCCTACAGAGCACCTACTGAACACTGGCAGAAGACCTCAGACTGCCCAAAAGGCAATAAACTCCCCACGTACCAGGGTAGGGTAAAAGAAAAAAGGAAAAACAGAGACAAAAGAATAGGTATGGGACCTGCACCTCAGCAAGGGAGCTGTGAGGGAGGAAAAGTTTCCACACACTAGGAAGCCCCTTCACTGGCGGAGACTGCGGGTGGTGGAGGGGGGAAGCTTCGGAGCCACGGAAGAGAACACAGCAACAGGGGTGCGGAGGGCAAAGTGGAGAGATTCCCGTACAGAGGATCGGTGCCGACTGGCACTCACCAGCCCGAGAGGCTTGTCTGCTCACCCGCCGGGGCGGGCGGGGGCTGGGAGCTGAGGCTCGGGCTTCGGAGGTCAGATCACAGGGACAGGACTGGGGTTGGCTGCGTGAACACAGCCTTAAGGGGGCTAGTGCGCCACGGCTAGCTGGGAGGGAGTCCAGGAAAAAGTCTGGAGCTGCTGAAGAGGCAAGAGACCATTGTTTCAGGTGCGCGAGGAGAGGGGATTCTGAGCACCACCTAAATGAGCTCCAGAGACGGGCACAAGCTGCAGCTATCAGTGCGGACACCAGAGATGGGCACGAGATGCTAAGGCTGCTGCTGCGGCCACCAAGAAGCCTGTGTGCAAGCACAGGTCACTATCCACACCTTCCCTCCTGGGAGCCTGTGCAGCCCACCACTGCCAGGGTCCCGTGATCCAGGGAAAACATCCCTGGGAGAACACATGGCAAGTGTCAGGCTGTTGCAACAGCATGCCGGCCTCTGCCATCGGAGGCTCTCCCCACAGTCCACACCCCTCCCTCCCCCGGCCTGAGTGAGCCAGAGCCCCCTAATCATCTGCTCCTTTAATCCCATCTTGTCTGGGTGGGAAACAGACACCGACAGGCGACCTACATGCAGAGGTGGGGCCAAATCCAAAGCTGAACCCCGGGAGCTGTGCGAACAAAGAAGAGAAAGGGAAATCTCTCCCAGCAGCCTCAGGAGCAGCAGATTAAATCTCCACAGTCAACTTGATGTACCCTGCATCCGTGGAATACCTGAATAGACAGCAAATCATCCCAAAATTGACGCAGTGGACTTTGGGAGCAACTGTAGACTTGGGGTTCCCTTTCTGCATCTAATTTGCTTTTGGTTTTATGTTTATCTTAGTTTAGTATTTAGAGCTTATTATCATTGGTAGAATTGTTTACTGATTGGGTTGCTCTCTTCCTTTTATGTGTGTGTGTGTGTATATATATATATATATATATATACACACATACATTTTTTTTTCCTTTTCCTCTTTTTGGGAGTGTGTATGTGTATGCTTCATTGTGTGATTTTGTCTGTATAGCTGTGCTTTTACCATTTGTCCCAGGGTTCTGACTGTCAGTGTTTTTTTTTTTTAGTATAGTTTTTAGCACTTCTTATCACTGGTGTATTTATTTTTGGGTTTAGTTGCTCTCTTCTTTCTTTCTCTCTATTTTTTATTACTTTTTAATTTTTTTATTTTTAATAATTCATTCCATTTTAATAACTTCATTTTATTTATTTATTTTTCTTTCTTCCATTTTTTTCTCCCTTTTCTTCTGAGCCATGTGGCGGACAGGGTCTTGCTGCTCTGGCCGGGTGTCAGGGCTGAGCCTCTGATGTGGGAGAGTCGACATCAGGACATTGGTCCACATGAGACATCCCAGCCCCACATAATATCAAATGGTGAAAGCTCGCCCAGAGATCTCCATCTCAATGCTAAGACCCAGCTCCACTCAACGACCAGCAAGCTACAGTGCTGCACACCCTATGCCAAACAACTAACAAGACAGGAACAAAAACCACACCCATTAGCAGAGAGGCTGCCTAAAATCATAATAAATTCACAGACACCTAAAACACACCACCAGACCTGGTGCTGTCCACCAGAAAGACAAGATCCAGCCTCATCCATCAGAACACATGCCCAGTCCCCTCCACCAGGAAGCCTAGACAACCCACTGAACCAACCTTACCCACTGGGAGCAAACACCAAAAACAACGGGAACTACGGACCTGCAGCTTGTGAAAAGGAGACCCCAAACACAGTAAGTTAAGCAAAATGAGAAGACAGAGAAATACATAGCAGATGAAGGAGCAAGGTAAAAACCCACCAGACCAAACAAATGAAGAGGAAATAGGCAGTCTACCTGAAAAAGAATTCAGAGTAATAATAGTAAAAATGATCCAAAATCTTGGAAATAGAATGGAGAAAATACAAGAAACGTTTAACAAGGACATAGAAGAACTAAAGAGCAAACAAACAATGATGAAAAACACAATAAATTAAATTAAAAATTCCCTAGAAGGAATCAATAACAAAATAATTGAGTCAGAAGAACTGATAAGTGACCTGGAAGATAAAATAGTGAAAATAACTATTGCAGAGCAGAATAAAGAAAAAAAAAAATGAAAAGAATTGAGGACTATCTCAGAGACCTCTGGGACAACATTAAACACACCTACATCCGAATTATAGGGGTCCTGGAAAAGAGAAAAAAAAAGGGACTGAGAAAATATTTGAAGAGATTATAGTTGAAAACTGCCCTAATATGTGTAAGGAAATAGTCAGTCAAGTCCAGGAAGCGCAGAGTTCCATACAGGATAAATCCAAGGAGAAACACACCAAGAAACATATTAATCAAACTATCAAATATTATATACAAAGAAAACATATTAAAAGCAGCAAGGGAAAAGAACAATTCACATACAAGGGAATCCCCATAAGGTTAACAGCTGATCTTTCAGGAGAAACTCTGCAAGTCAGAAGGGAGTGGCAGGACATATTTAAAATGATGAAAGGGAAAAACCTACAACCAAGATTACTCTACCCAGAAAGGATCTCATTCAGATTCCATGGAGAAATTAAAACCTTTACAGGCAAATGAAAGCTAAGAGAATTCAGCACCACCAAACCAGCTTTACAACAAATGCTAAAGGCACTTCTCTAGGCAAGAAACACAAGAGGAGAAAAAGACTTATAATAACAAACGCAAAGCAATTAAGAAAATGGTAATGGGAACATACATATTGATAACAATCTTAAATGTAAATGGATTAAATGCTCCAACCAAAAGACATAGACTGGCTGAATGGATACAAAAACAAGACCCATACATATGCTGTCTACAAGAGACCCACTTCAGACCTAGGGACACATACAGACTGAAAGTGAGGGGATGGAAAAAGATATTCCATGCAAATGGAAATCAAAAGAGAGCTGGAGTAGCAATTATCATATAAGACAAAATAGACCTTAAAACAAAGACTATTACAAGAGACAAAAAAGGACATGACATAATGATCAAGGGATCAATCCAAGAAGAAGATATAACAATTATAAATATTTATGCACCCAACATAGGCACACCTCAATACATAAGGCAAATGCTAAGAGCCATAAAAGGGGAAATTGACAGTAACACAATCATAGTAGGGGACTTTAACACCCCACTCTCACCAATGGACAGATCATACAAAATGAAAATAAATAAGGAAACACAAGCTTTAAATGATACATTAAACATGATGGACTTAATTGATATTTATAGTACACTACATCCAAAAACAGCAGATTATACTTTCTTCTCCAGTGCTCATGGAACATTCTCCAGGATAGATCATATCTTGGGTCACAAATCAAGCCTTGGTAAATTTAAGAAAATTGAAATCATATCAAGTACCTTTTCCGACCACAACGCTATGAGACCAGATATCAATTACAGGAAAAAAATCTGTGAAAAATACAAACACATGGAGGCTAAACAATACGCTACTAAATAACGAAGAGATCACTGAAGAAATTAAAGAGGAAATTAAAAAATACCTAGAAACAAATGACAGTGAAAACACAACAACCCAAAACCTATGCAATTCAGAAAAAGCAGTTCTAAGAGGGAAGTTTATAGCAATATAATCCTAACTCAGGAAACAAGAAACAACTCAAATAAACAACCTAACCTTACACCTAAAGCAATCAGAGAAAGAATAACAAAAAAACTCCAAAGTTAGCAGAAAGAAAGAAATCATTAAGATCAGATCAGAAATAAATGAAAAAGAAAGGAAGGAAATGATAGCAAAGATCAATAAAACTAAAAGTTCTTTGAGATGATAAACAAAATTGATAAACCACTAGGTGGACTCATCAAGAAAAAAAGAAGACTGAAACCAACAGAATTAGAAATGAAAAAGGAAAAGTAACAACTGACACTGCAAAAATACAAAGGATCATGAGACATCCTTACTACAAGCAACTCTATGCCAATAACATGGAAAACTTGGAAGAAACAGACAAATTCTTAGAAAAGCACAACCTTCTGAGACTGAACCAGGAAGAATTAGAAAATATAAACAGACCAATCACAAGCACTGAAATTGAAACTGTGATTAAAAATCTTCCAACAAACAAAAGCCCAGGACCAGGTGGCTCCACAGGTGAATTCTATCACACATTTAGAGAAGAGCTAACACCTATCCTTCTCAAACTCTTCCAAAATATAGCAGAGGGAGGAACACTCCCAAACTCATTTTACAACGCCATCATCACCCTGATACCCAAACCAGAAAAGATGCCACAAAAGAAGAAACCTACAGGCCAAAATCACTGATGAACATAGATGCAAATATCCTCAACAAAATACTAGCAAACAGAATCCAAGAGCATATTCAAAGGATCATACACCATGATCAAGTGGGGTTTATCCCAGGAATGCAAGGATTCTTCAATATACGCAAAACAACGTGACACACCACATTAACAAATCGAATGATAAAAACCAAATGATCATCCCAAATGCAGAAAAAGCTTTTGACAAAATTCAACACCCATTTATGATAAAAATCCTCCAGAAAGTAGGCATAAAGGGAACTTACCTCAACGTAATAAAGGCCATATATGACAAACCCACAGCCAACATCGTTCGCAGTGAAAAACTGAAACCAGTTCCACTAAGATCAGGAACAAGACAAGGTTGCCCACTCTCACCACTAATAGTCAACACAGTTTGGGAAGTTTTAGCCACAGGAATCAGAGAAGAAAGAGGAATAAAGGGAATCCAAATTGGAAAAGAGAAATAAAACAGTCACTGTTTGCAGATGACATGATACTATACATAGAGAATCCTAAAGATGCTACCAGAAAACTACTAGAGCTAATCAATGAATTTGGTAAAGTAGCAGGATGCAAAATTAATGCACAGAAGTCTCTTGCATTCCTATACACTAATGATTAAATATCTGAAGGAGAAATTAAGGAAACACTCCCATTTACCATTGCAACAAAAAGAATCAAATACCTAGAAATAAACCTACATAAAGAGACAAAAGACCTGTATGAAGAAAACTATAAGACACTGATGAAGGTAATTAAAGATGATACAAACAGATGGAGAGATATACCATGTTCTTGGACTGAAAGAATCAATATCGTGAAAATGACTATACTACCCAAACAATCTACAGATTCAATGCAATCCCTATCAAATTACCAATGGCATTGTTTTACAGAGCTAGAACAAAAAATCTTAAAATTTGTACGGAGACACTAAAGACCCCAAATAGCCAAAGTAATCTTGAGGGAAAAAAATGGATCTGGAGGAATCAGACTCCCTGACTTCAGACTATACTACAAAGCTACAGTAATCAAGAAAGCATGGTACTGGCACAAAAACAGAAATATAGGTCAATGGAACAGGATAGAAAGCCCAGAGATAAGCCCACATACCTATGGTCAACTAATTTATGACAAAGGAGGCAAGGATATACAATGGAGGAAAGACGTCTCTTCAATAAGTAGTGCTGGGAAAACTGGACAGCTACATGTAAATGAATGAAATTAGAACACTCCCTAACACCATACACAAAAATAAACTTAAAATGGATTAGAGGGCTTCCCTGGTGGCACAGTGGTTGCTCCGCAACGGGAGAGGCCACAACAGTGAGAGGCCCGCATACCGCAAAAAAAAAAAAAAAAAAAAAAAATGGATTAGAGACCTAAATGTAAGGCCAGACACTATAAAACTCTTAGTGAAAAACATAGGCACAACACTCTTACATAAATCACAGCAAGATCCTTTTTGACCCACCTCCTAGAGAAATGGAAATAAAAACAAAAATAAACAAATGGTACCTAATGAAACTTAAAAGCTTTTGCACAGCAAAGGAAACCATAAACAAGACCAAAAGACAACCCTCAGAATGGGAGAAAATATTTGCAAACAAAGCAACTGACAAAGGATTAGTCTCCAAAATATACAAGCAGCTCATGCAGCTCAATATCAAAAAAAAAATAAAAAACAACCCACTCAAAAAATGGGCAGAAGACCTAAATAGACATTTCTCCAAAGATATACAGATTGTCAAGCAACACATGAAAGGATGCTCAACATCACTAATTATTAGAGAAATGCAAATCAAAACTACAATGAATTATCATCCCACACCAGTCAGAATGGCCATCATCAAAAAAATCTACAAACGATAAACGCTGGAGAGGGTGTGGAGAAAAGGGAACCCTCTTGCACTGTTGGTGTGAATGTAAATTGATACGGCCAGTATGGAGAACAGTATGGAAGTTCCTCAGAAAACTAAAAATAGAACTACCATACAACCCAGCAATCCCACTACTGGGCATATACCCTGAGAAAACCATAATTCAAAAAGAGTCATGTACCACAATGTTCATTGTAGCTCTATTTACAATAACCAGGACATGGAAGGTACCTAAGTGTCCATCAACAGATGAATGGATAAAGAAGATGTGACACCTATATATAATGGAATATTACTCAGCCATAAAAAGAAATGAAACTGAATTATTTGTAGTGAGGTGGATGGACCTAGAGTCTGTCATACAGAGTGAAGTAAGTCAGAAAGAGAAAAGCAAATACCATATGCTAACACAGATATATGGAATCTAAAGAAAAAAACAAGGTTCTGAAGAAACGAGGGGCAGGACAGGAGTATAGACGCAGACATAGAGAATGGACTTCAGGGCACAGGGACGGGGAAGGGTAAGCTGGGACGAAGTGAAAGAGTGGTATGGACATATATACACACCAAATATAAAATAGATAGCTAGTGGGAAGCAGCCGCATAGCACAGGGATATCAGCTCGGTGCTTTGTGTCCACCTGGAGAGGTGGGATAGGGAAGGTGGGAGGGAGACGCAAGAGGGAGGAGATATGGGGATATATAGCTGATTCACTTTGTTATACAGCAGAAACTAACACACCATTGTAAAGCAATTATACTCCAATAAAGATGTTAAAATATATTAACTGTCATTTTATTTTGTCTATATTCATTAAAATGAAGATAAAAAATAATGGAACAGGGCAAAATCCTAAGAAGGCAGTTAAAAAATTAGAACTAAAAAAAAACTTTCATATAAAAAGTTAATACAGAATTATTTTCATATAAAATATAAATGTAAGCAGGAGAGAAGAATGAAAATCTAGTCCTAGCCAATTTTTTTAATCCTTGTGAAATATAAATTCAACTCTACCTACATCTTTCATGATCTGAAACATATTATTTTTGCAGCTTCAACATTTGTGTCTACTTCCTTTCTTGAATCTAAAAGTGATCATTCACATTTCCTAGAGTGCACTGAGAATAAATATTGATAACCAGGATCTAATCCATACAGGAAGAAACTAAGAGTCCAATAATTAATTAAGTTCCTCAATATGTTCTAGCAAGTGACGGAAATGGAATTCAAGTCCAGGTTTCTCTGACTGTAAAGGTTTTCTTCCCAGTCTGTAGTTCCCAACATTTGTGGGATATGGGTCTCTATTTAATCATTTAAAAATTGCAGAAACCAGTATATTTTAGAGATCAAGTGGTTGGCAGTGGCATCTCATTCTCTGGATCTGAACCTCACCTCTTCCAGTCAATAGCTGTATGGCCTTAAGTAAATGATTTACACTGCCTACGACGCAGATTTCTAATCTCAAAAAAAAAGAGGATAATAATATCCTCAAAATATTTTATGTACAGGAACTAAGTATGATAATCATACTACAATGATTGGGAGTCCAGACTTAATGGATGTGAACTACTACACTACACATGCTGTCTTAATAGAGTTCTTTAACTTTGTATTTTCACAGCAGGTGAAAATTATCTCTTTTTTATTGCTATAATAATGTTTTTCTAGTTAAAATTTTTTCTTCATTGGCACTTTGCCCTGAGTATTCTCCTGATAGAAGTTATTCCTATTATTTGTCAGAGTTAACTTTACCCAACATGGCTTTTTCTTTCTAACATATCACCAAACTTCTCTTCATAGTGAATGATCTTATTTTCTGCAGTTTATATCAGGCATGGGAACAGGGACCATCTTCCATCTTGGAGTAGAGATACAAAATTATTATGGTGTATATACTGACTGCTAGAAAACTCCCTGTTAACTGGGTAATATCTTGGGTTATATTATTTTGCAAAAGTTGAATATCTGTTCAAGTTCATAGTGATCATAAGAGTGACATCTTTTCAGATACTGAGCTCCATTTAGTTAAACCATGATAGGGTCTACTTTCTGTTCAATCTCTCTGCATAACTCCCATTTTATTTGAAATTGCTTGCGTGCATCATTAAAGAAACACACTTATATTTATCTCGTAAGAGTAACAGTTCCAGAAGGAAAAGAACTCTTGAGTCTGCAATATTTCTCCATTTAAAGAAGAAATGATTCTTTTGCAATGACTGCTATAAACTATTCAGACTACTGAAGCTTAGAAAGCATGTTAGCACTGATAAGTGTTTATGAATGGAATGGTGAATCATAATTTCAACTGAATTCACCCTGTCCTTACCTATAAGAGATTTGCTTGTCTAATGTTACTGTGCTATAAGAATCTCTTTATTATACTGAATTTTGCTTGTGTGTCTTGAACATACATGAAACAATTATTCTAAGATACACCTCTGAAATATAACATGCAGAGAACTACATTAGTACACCCATGAAATTTGAAACACATGGTTCAGAAATTAGTTATGAGAATTATTCATCTTTATCACCAACATTTAGAGACCAGCCTTTTCTATTAATGCTGTAATAGTAATTGTATACACATTTTAATAACTGACAGTTTAAGAATAAGCCCCCCTTAAATTCTTTTTGAAAGAGTAATATCAAAATTATGAAACACTAAACATTATCACGAAAGCGAAAAACATTGTTTCATTTTTCTCTTAATATGCTTGCATTTTACTTTTCAGTATAACTGGAAATAGTATAAGCAAATTAAAATCATGTGTTCACACATTTTCTTCTTTAAATGATCACAATTGTGCCATTTAATTTTGTTGCTTATTTTAGATTTTGTTCCTAGAAAGTATGGTATAGTATAGTATAGGAAAAAAATCAGTATTTGTAGAACTGAAGGAGTTGGGAGACCTACCTTCTATTTTTACTTCTATCACAGAGTCATAAATGCACTGAGGGAGCTCAACTTCCCCAAGCTGCTCATCTCTTGTTTGAAAATGAGAAATCTGGACCAGATATTCTCTAAAAACCATTTTTGCACTAACAGTATGAATTTAAACCACTGTCAAATTTTTACTCAGCAATGACTGAAATGAAAGGGACCTTTCCTCATATCAGGCATTGCTACTTGAAATTGATTTGGTTATGATTCGACATTATTAACAAGTAATAAAGTTCCCCCACTGAACTTCTGCATGCAATGTCACTATATCATTAAACATAACTAGATTAGAAACAAATTAGGTTAACTCTTGCCTGGTGAAAACAAAGTACAGTCTACTGTACTCAGCAGAACGGTTGTTACAGCAGAATGATGGCTGGTAACAATATGTGGCCAAATGCTGGACTGTAGGGCCCTAAGTGGATGATAACATGGAGCTAGTCATGAGTGCCAGTAGGAGTTGGCTTTGGAAAAATCAATGAGGAGAAGGTGGTTTGGTTGGAGCCTTGCCCAAATACTCTGATTTCTTTTGCTCTACTGACTCATCTCCAAGTTCAAAGCAAGGAATGGAAAGTACCCCTAGAGAACTGGCAAGAGAAAGATTCTTGCTTCAAAATTGTCCCTTGATGTTACCATGATTGATCAAAATTTTCTAAGTCCTTTCAATCATGGGCAATCATACAGTTGCTTTATGTCAACTTGCTTCTCTCTACGTCTCAAATTTTTCATCAACAACCAAACGTGTGTGGAACTGGGCATTCCAGGGGAGAGAAGATGAAGTTCTCACCTTACTGGTTCCAATCTATTTGAGAAGATAGTTGATAAACTACTTTGTAATCAGGAAATCTCACGTAAGACATTTAAGGCAAATCACCCATACACACAGAATGCGCATTTAACTGATTTGTTAATCACAACATTCTAATTTTCCACATACAATCAGTCTACATTTACTACAATTTGGTGGTCACACAGTGTTAAGTTTGCCAGAAGGAGTTATTCCTGATTTACCAGAAAAAGAAGAAGCCATCTTAAATTCAGTTTCGATGAAATGTCCAGTAAATTTGCATTTTAATGGAATTTTTGTATAGAAACTAATGGAGTTGATTCTATTGTTCAACAAATATTCATTGAATAGAGAGCATATATTATATACTAGACATTATGCTAAGAACTAAGTATCGAGCATATTTCTCCCTTATGGGTATGGATATTTTAGCTGCCTCTCAACTTTACAGCCTGCTGGTTTTGAAGTCCAGTTGCCCATGTTGATGGGATCCATAATTTCAATGCCTGAACTCGGTCTCTTGAATGAAGCTAGCATCTTACTCATTAACCCCCTTGTGACTTTAAGGTCCTTTGGCAAATGATGGATGCCATAGCATAGATGAGATGAGTAGTATCTGGGTCCATCAATGACCTTGATAAGAGCTCTTCAGAAAGTTCAAATTGTTGGGGCTGGTAGTGGAAAACAATGAGAGTAATATAATTTTTTCTGACTGTGCCCTGCACGGCTTGCGGCATCTTAGTTCCCCGACAAGGGACTGAACCCAGGTTGCCACAGTGAAAGCACTGAGTCCTAACCACTGGACTGCCAGGGAATTCCCGAGAGTAACTAGAATTTTATGTGAGCTGTGAAGGAAAGACTTAAATGACTGAAGAAATGGAGAAGAGGTATTCTGAGGGGGTGGTGGGAGGATGGTAATACTGCATACACAAGTAATGTGGTACAAATGTACTAGGAATGTGAGGTACCTGGGATGATACATAGAAAAAGGGTCTAAATAGTGAGAAACACATCAGAGTTTCAGGATGGTGGGTTGTTTTATTGTCCTTCACATCTCTTTTAAACATGGTATTAAGCAAAGAATTCATCACAAAGAGTATTTATAATGTTAGATTCATTTCAATAAACTATGGCTCAGGTAAACCACAGCTTTTCTTAAGGAGCTGCACCAATATAATTCAGCATTGAGTGGCTATTTCTCAATTTACTCTATTTGTCGAATTTGTCAAAGTACAGAGAAATTGCAAAGCTCTAACATGTGGTTTTCTGATTCTTGGAAAGTCTTCAAAATTACTCTTGCAAAAATGAAATTATAAATTTAATGTACACTAACATATTTACATTTCTGATTTGTCTTATTTATTAAACTCCATAAATCATTAGAATTAGGTACTTAAAATCTGATGGGGGCCTTCCCTGGTGGCACAGGTTGAGAGTCTGCCTGCCGATGCAGGGGACACGGGTTCGTGCCCCAGTCCGGGAAGATCCCACATGCCGCGGAGTGGCTAGGCCCGTGAGCCATGGCTGCTGGGCCTGCGCGTCTGGAGCCTGTGCTCCGCAAGGGGAGAGGCTACAACAGTGAGAGGCCCGCGTACGGCAAAAAAAAAAAACAAAAAAAAACAAACAAAAAAACAAACCTGATGGGGATTTTAAGCAAATACTGTATTTTTTCAACGTTTCTGAGCTTTCAATCACCATGCTTAAAATTTATTATATCCAAATATCTCAACACCCAACCTTATACTTGTTTCACTACTTGGTTTTCACAGTTATTTCACTTTAATTTTAATTAAGGAGTAATTCACGTTACTGTTAAACACTACTTTTAAAAATTTTTGAATAGGTAAGATATTTATGAAGCTAAAATTATATATTTATATATATACACATATATTTGTGTGTATGTGTATATACATGTGTGTATGTGCATGTGTATGTGCTTACCAGAAAACTTATTTTTCCTTCCAATCCCTTACACCATCTTCCAAGTTCCCATTCCACAGTGCCCCTGCCACCACCAACAAATAAACACTGCTGTTCCATTTTTATATCCTTCCAAATATTTTATACATGTACAAGTAAGTAGCAATACATATTAGCTTTCACCTCTTTTTTACTTAATAGGTTAGTATGTTCATCACCCTTTCCTGTATCTTGCTTTTTTTTCATTCCAAACCTATATTGTGAAGATGTTTTCATGGAGAAAGGAGATTTATGGATATCTGTAGGCTCAAGGGCTGAAGGTCCAAAAAACAGAAATAACCCTCATGGGGTGGTTGTTATCTTATTGTAATTAAATAAGGACTTATTAAGATTTGATTACCTATTTCCAATTTAGTTTGAAATCTTTAGATGTGATTCCATACTAAATCATCTATTTTTCAAGTTTACCTAAACAAGAAGTTAAAGCTTCCTTATATGATATTCATAAAGTCCATCAAACTATTGAAGACTGGATCATCTCAGAAGTTAAGAAGTCATCCAATTGGAATTTAATAAAGCCTCTAAAATGGAATATTTTTCAAAGACAGACTCTCAGACATACTATAGGCATGCTGTGCAAGTTTTGGCCACTCAGGATTTCCTGGTCAGGGTGTTCTAAGGTGACTTTGAAAATAATGATCCATTAACACTGGAAAGGGGAAGCAGAAATTCCTGAATTCTAAACCATCTCTCAACTTTTGAGGCAAAAATCACTCCACGTGCAGTTTTCTGAGTTCACATCTCTCTCCTCCTTCCGCAGATGTGAAAGGAAAGTGTATCTATATTCCAACTATAGCTTGACCAGATCCTCACTTGTTCATCCTGATAGGTATGGTTCTCTCCAACCCTATATGGTTCTTTTAAGCGCCTGTTTCTGAGTGACCCACAAACAATGCATTGTTCCCAGATATGTATGACCTTGGTTGTCTCCCAACTACTTTGAGTATACCCCCACCCCCATGCATAGCTTCAGCCTCATAGTTGGTCTGGGCTCATGAACCTTTACTTCAGTACTCCTCCAATGTGGCCAACTGCTTTTACCCCAGCTTTCCAAATAGGATTCCAACAGACTCTATGGCAATAAAAGTAATGATGCCAGCTTTATAGGGTGGATCCTAATGCTTCCTGGAATATAAAGAGGTCTCATGGATATGATCTTCCTAGTCAAAAGACAGAAATAGTCCCTATATAATAAAAAGTAATTTGGACAATCAAGGTATATCCTGTTACACAGAAATAGGGAAACACAAATTAATTTTGAAGAGTAGAAAACAGGAGAAAGAGAAAATATATCTTTTATATAGAAAAGTGACAATTTTATAAGATAAAACAAACATAGCTATAAGTAACATACTGTGGAATAAAATAATTCTTGCATAAAAGTCTGGAGGTTTATACAATAAAAATAGTTTTGCCTCTGACTTGCTTTCTACCTGGACAAAAATTATATAATCTCTCTGCTCTCAGTAAAATAAAAGAGAAAGAGCTAGACTCGTTTAACTCCAAAGTCACTTTTAATATATAATTATAATAATTATTTTTCAGGTCACAGTCTCTGATTTAAGAATTGATGAAAGAATCGCAATTGCATTTTATTTTAGGATTAACGATACAGAAAAAAATCTGTAGTTAATCATGAGAACTTTTATGTTTTAAAAACAATAATGATAAATCCCATTTATTAAGTTTATTTTGTACCAGGCACTTGTTAAAATTTTACTCATATGGTCTCTTTTAATGCTCCTTATAGCCTTGTATTAGTTTGCTAGCACTGCCATGACAAAGACTGAAGGGCTTAAACAAGAGAAATTCATTTTCTCACAGTTCCAGAGGCTGGAAGTCCAAGATTAAGGTATTGGTAATATTGGTTCCTTCTGAGAGCCCTGAGGGAAGGATCTGTTCTAAGCTTCTTTCTGTAACTTGTAGATGGCCGCCTTCTCCCTGTGCTCCTTGCCATTGAATTCTCTCTGTATCTGTCTGTGTTCAAATTGCCTCTTACAGAAACACCAGTCATATTGTATGAGGGCCAACCTTAATAATCTTATTTTAATTTAATTACCTCTGTAAAAACCCTGTCTCCAAATATTCTAAGGTACTGAGAATTAGGATTTCAACATATGACTTAGGTAAGGACACAATTCAGCCCATAGCAAACCTCATGAAATACTTCACTAGTATTTTCCCTATTTGAAAAATAAAGAAATTAAAAAATGAGATGATTTATCTTGGATCATATGGCCAGTAAAAAGATTAGAACCCAAGTCCATTTTACTTGTAGTCCCTACTCTTATTAGCTATTCTTGCTTTCAGACAGTTAGTTATAAGAAACTAAAAGCTTCACTGCCTATGACTGTAGTCAAAGAAGTAAGTTATTTTAAGAGTTAAAACAGTCTTCTGTGGAACTCAAGTACATGTTAATTATCAGAGGAAAAGGGATAAAAAGAATACAATGCATGTTAACTTTCAAGAGATGGATATTTGACCTTAAGCTATATAATTACTTATAAAATATGCTTAACATTTTTCCCAATGATAAAAATAATGAATATCTATTGTAGTATTTGGATAATATTGAAATATATAAAGAAGAAAAGTTATAATCACACACAATCCCATCCTTTAGAGCTAAACATTATCAATATTTTTCTTTCTTTCTAGCATTTTAAGTAAATATATACTGATACATGATATATAGTTTTAAACCTTTTTTTAAACTAAAAGTAGTATATAATTAATCTTTCTTCTTCCATTTACCATTCCTTGGCATCATGACATTTTCCTATAAGTTCGTACATCAAAATAATTTCCAGTCTATAGAAAAGTTATAAAAATACTTTACAAAGTACTCTAGTTATTCACTAGATTCCTCAATTGTTAATATTTAACCATATTTGTCTTATTGTTGCTTTTCTGTGAGTGTGTATGTGTTTTCTGAGAACAAGGAAATTGAATGCCTATCCATAGTAAATTATGAAAATTAAGACACTAACATTGATACAGTACTATTATCTAATGTACAGATCATATTCAAATTTTGCATATTGCCCCAATAATGTTACTTATAGCAAAAATTGTAGAAGAAATTCCAGAAGAAACTCTGCTCTGTATTTCATTCAGGTTCATACATTCTGTTTAGTTCTCCCTAGCCTTTAATCCTTTAAACTTGAACACCATTTTAGTCCATCTTTGTATTTCTCAGCCCTGGTATTTTTAGAGTACAGGCCAGTTATCTTGTAGAATGCAGCCCTCAGATTGGGTTTTATTATAAGGAATTCCTACAACTCAATAACAAAATACAAAATAATCTGATGAAAAATGGGCACAAAAATTAAAACAATAAGATGCCACTAGACACATATTAGAATGGCCAAAATCCAGAATGCTGATAATACCAAATTTTGAAAAATGGAGCAAGAGGAACTCTCATTCATCGTTGGTGCGAATGCAAAATGGAACTGCCACTTGGAAAAAGAGTTTGGCAGATTCTTACAAAACTAAACTTAATCTTATCATACGATCCAGAAATTGTGCTTCTTGATGTTTAGGAGCAAAGGAATTGAAAACTATGACCACACAAAAACATGAATACAGATAAGTTTATAGCAGCTTTATTCATAATTGCTAAAATCTGGAAGCAACCAAAATGTCTTTTAGTAGGTGAATGGACAAGTAAACTGTGGTATATCCAGACAATGGAATACTATTCAGTGCTAAAAAAGTGAGCTATCAAGCCATGATAAGACATGACGGAAACTTAAATGCCTGCTACTACGTTAAAGAAGCCAGTGTTAAAAGGCTACATACTGCATTATTCCAATTATATGGAGGTCTGACAAAGACAAAACTATGGAGATAGTCAAAAGATCAGTGGTTGCCAGGGGTAAGAGTGGGGGAGTTATGAATAAGCTGAATACAGAGGAATTTTAGGGCAGTGAAAATACTCTGTATGATATTACAATAATGGATAGATGTCATTATAAATTTGTCCAAACCCATAGACTATACAACATCAAGAGTGAACCCTGAGGTAAACTATGGACTTGGGGTAATTATGATGTGTCAATGTAGGTTCTTCCTTTGTTTAAAAAAAAAAAAAAAGTGGTACTGTGGTACTGTGCTGTGTGGTACTGTGGTACTGTGCTGTGTGGTATGCTTGTGTGGGGCTGGGATATATGGGAAATCTGTTTCTTTCTCTCAATTTTATTATAAACCTAAAACTGTTCTAAAAATATTGTTTAGTTTTTAAAAATTCAGAGTTCAACCTTTCTTTAAAAAATGGACAAAGGGGTTTCCCTGGTGGCGCAGTGGTTGAGAGTCCGCCTGCCGATGCAGGGGACATGGGTTCGTGCCCCGGTCTGGGAGGATCCCACATGCCGCGGAGCGGCTGGGCCCGTGAGCCATGGCCGCTGAGCCTGCGCGTCCGGAGCCTGTGCTCCACAATGGAAGAGGCCACAACAGTGAGAGGCCCGTGTACCAAAAAAAAAAAAAAAAAAAAAAAAAAAGGTCAAAGGACCTGAATAAATATTTTTTCAAACAAATACAAATGGTCAATAGGTATACAAAAAGGTGCTAAATATAACTAATCATCAGGGAAATGCAAATCAAAATCACAAAAGATATCCCCTCACATCTATTAGGATAGCTTTTATATACGTGTGTGTGTACTGGATAGGTTGTGGAGAAACTAGAATCCCTGTGCATGGTTGGAGGGAGTGTTGATGCAGTTGACACAGAAAACAGTATAGAGGCTCCTCAAAAGATTAAAAATAGAAATGCTACATGATCCAACAATCCCACTTCTGGTTTTATATTCAAAAGTACTAAAATCAGAATCTCAAAGAGCTATCTGCCTTCCCATGTTGCAGCATTATTTTTATTTTTTGGCATCACAATAGCCAAGATATGGAAACAACCCAAATGCCCATCAACAGATGAATGGATTAAGAAAAAGCAGTGTATATACATGCAATGAAATACTTAATAAGGAAGGAAATCCTACCATTTGTGACAACATGGATGGTCCTGGAAGACATTAAGCATCTGGAAGGAAGAAGTGAAGTGAAATAAGTCAGTCACCATAGATTGAGATGTTACACACATAAAGGTGAGAGCTGAATCTATATAAGGAGAAAGCTCTTGGAAGAGAAAAACAGGAAGAAAAAAATACAGGAGGCCAAGACAGATTCCTAGCCAGTACTCACATCTGGTTGGCAGAAGAAAGAAAGGGAATAAATGAGGAAGTGAAGGGCCACAAGTGGAGTATTTGAAAACAGAAACAAAAACAAAACACACTATGGTATTTTCAGCTCTATTTTGGGAGAATTCTATATCCTAAATGTTAATCGGGGAGGTTGTCCACTATGTATATATATATCAATTTCAAAATGCTAGTTTGTGTGTCAGTATGTATATCTGGCCAAATGTTTGAAATCTTGCATGAAAAGCAATTACAGAAAGTTCAGTAAAGAACTTTGAAAGAAGAGAATTACACCAGACTAGTTCATCTTCAGAAATGCAATAGTGAATTGAAATAGTTCATTAAAATTTTGATTTCTAAGTAAAAGTCTTCCCAGACTACTTGCTAAATATTAGATATCAAATTTGCTTTTGCTCTGAAACCCCTTTTATCAGGATTTATGTTCAAGGCACAAATGAGGTCTGTTGTCTGACTCAGTGGAAAAGCCTACACTAGTCTGGTTAAATTGCTTAAATAAATTGACAAATCTGGACACCAATATCATTGGAGGAGCTACATATAATCTTGAAAGAGGCGGAAGAAGGAAGGACAACCAGTATCAGAATTTGTTTAAATTAAAAAGCTTGCAACCACTCACTGATTCATTGAATGATGCTCTTTAAACCACAATAAATCATATACTGTCAATGCTGAACCTGCCTCCCCCCCCCCCACAAAAAAAGAAATAAGTCGGTCACAAGGACAAATACTACATGATTCTTCTTCTACGAAGACCTAAAATAGTCAAATGTATAGAAGCAAACAATAGAATGATGATTACGAGGGGATGGTATGAGGAAGATATGAGGAAGATAGTTGTTCAATGGGTATAAAGGTACAGTTCTACAAGCCTAGTAAATTCCAAAGACCTGCAGTGCAACACACGGTTTGTAGTTAATGATAAGGTATTGTGTACTTAAAAATTTGTTAAAAGAGTAAATCTTATGTTAAGTTTTCGCACCACAATAAAGTACACACATACACGTACACATACTCACAAACAGCAAAGGGCAAAAGAAAACTTCTGGAAGTAATTTCTATGTTTATTACCTTGATTGGGGTGATGGTAACATGAGTGTATATATGTGCAAAATCATCAAATATATAAATTAATTTTGTGCAGATTATGTGTATACCAATTTTATCTCAATAAAGCTGGAAAAAAAGACTTGTAAATAAATGTTCGTAGTAACTTTTTTTTGCAACTTTATTTTTAATAGCCAAAACCAGGAAACAGTTCACATATCTATCGACACATAAACGAATAAACAAATTTTGCTGCATCCATACAATGGGATGGCACTCAGCAATAAAAAGGAATGAACTCTTCTTATATGCAACAACATGGATGTAAGTTACACTGAGGGAGAGAAGCCTGAACCCTCCCACCCCTGTTACCAAATGTATATACTGTAAGATTTCATGTATATAAAATTCTAAAAACTGCAAGTGAATCTATAACTACAGAAAGCAGAACATGGGTTGCCTGAGGACGAGAGTGATAAGGGCAAAGAGAAGAGAAAGGGAGGGATTACAGAGGGCCACAAGGAGACTTCTGGAAGTAATGGATATGTGCATTATGCAGTGACGGTGATGGTTTCATGAGTGAATACACATGTCAAAACTCATCATAATGTTCACTTTATTTTTGGGACATTTTATTTATTTATTTGTTTGCATATCTTCTTTTTTACTGAAGTGTAGTTGATTTACAATGTTGTGTTAGTTTCAGGTGTACAGCAAAGTGATTCAGTTATACATATATAAAAATATATGGGTTTTTTTCAGATTCTTCTCCCTTATAGCTTATTACAAATTATTGAGTAGAGTTCCTTGTGTTATACAATAGTACCTCACTGGTTTATTTTATATATGGTAGTGTGTATATGTTAATCCCCAACTCCTAATTTATCCCCCCCTCCTTTCCCCTCTGGTGACCATAAACTTTGTTTTTTATATTTGTGGGTCTATTTCTGTTTTGTATATAAGTTCATTTGTATCATTTTTTTTTTTAGATTCTGCATATAAGCGATATCATATGACATTTGTCTTTGTCTGACTTACCTCACTTACTATGATAATCTTTAGGTCCATCCATGTTGCTGCAAATAGCATTATTTCATTCTTTTATGGCTGAGTAATATTCCATTGTGTGTGTATATGTATATATGTATACCACATCTTCTTTATCCATTCATCTGTCCGTGGACATTTAGGTTGCTTCTATGTCTTGGCTATTATAAATAATGCTGCAATGAACATTGGGGTGCATGTATCTTTAAATATGTGTGGTTTATTGTATTTCAATCATACTTCAACAAAGCTGAAAAAATTAGTGAATCTAAAATAACAAGATATCATTTTTTAATTTAAATTTTTAATATAAAATTTTAATTTTATTAATTTCAACAAATAAATATATATAAATGAAAATATTCTAAAAGGGATTTTAAAAAATTAACAGGATAAAAGGAAGGAAAAGGAATCTCAGGGAGAGAAAACAGCAAGTACAATGGCCCTGGGGCAGGAAAAAACATTTCTGTAACCAAAAGAAGACATGTGGTTGAGATGCTGCAGGAGTTGGTAGTGGGGACTGGCGTCAGATAAGCTCAGAAAGGTCAGCAGATAGCAGTTCCTACAGGACTTCTTAAGCTTCCTTTTTTTTTTTTTAAGATTTTTGCATATTTTATTAAATGTAACGAGACTTATATAAGAAGGTACTCTGCAAACTGTGAAAGTTTTCTCTGGCTTGTAAGTGGAAAATAACTTTGAGGAGGGCAATAGAAATCAGGTCATAGGTAGAAAAATGACAGCAGCTTACACTAGAGTAGTGGCAGTGGAGATGGAAAGAAATAGACAGAGCCAACCTTATTTTAAGACAGAAACAACAGTACTTGTGTCAGATGTGGAGAGTGAGGGTGAGAGAAGTGAAAGGAAACTTTCCAGTTTACTATCTTAAGAAAGTAAGAAAACAATGTGTTAGGAGTAAGATAAAAATGTTAAAGGAAGAGAAATTTGTAAGGGAAATATCAAAAGTCAAGTTTTGAACATAATAAATTTGAGAAACCTGTGAGACATCTAAGCAAAATTGATGCAAAGGTAAGTGGATTTATGAAGCTAAGTGTCTTTAAGCATGATCCCCATTGAAGATACACATATGTACATAATTGACTGACCTAATCTCTGATTATTTCCTTAGTCCACATATTTTAAAAATAGAAATGATCTGTGAATACTTCTGGGAATATTAATAATTTA
The DNA here is from genome assembly GCF_951394435.1 of Stenella coeruleoalba. Lineage (NCBI taxonomy): Eukaryota > Metazoa > Chordata > Mammalia > Artiodactyla > Delphinidae > Stenella > Stenella coeruleoalba. Next base: position 87,756,678 of record NC_137150.1, read on the forward strand.
AAGATACTTCAAGCATTGGATATAATTTTGAGAATGGTTACATCCCTCTATATATGCTGTAACAGTCTAAGTGAATTCCTAGCTGTGTAAAAAAGATGTTTCCATACAAGACCCTTGTCAGGGTGTTCATACATATTCTAATCATAATTTTTTTAATAAGCCAATCAAGTCATTTCATTTTGTATGAGTAAAAAGAGACCAGATTAATTAGAGATCAATATAAGATTATTGTTGCCTAGTGTATTTTAAGTTGCTTTACCTCTGGTCAACCACTTTAACAGATAGGACAATTCAGGAGAAGGAGGACAAATGAAATCAAATTAAGATAAATATTTGTAGGCTTTCTTTCCATTTCTTTTTTTTTGAAATCATTTCAAAAAAATTATAATTTTTTGTTCACCAAGCTGCCAAAGTTTTGCCTATTGAAGACCATGAGTTTTGTTTCTGTAGGAATGGAGATGGCTTTTGGGTAGCAGTCTTTACAGAACATGGCGTATCTTAAAGCTAAGTTCTCTCTTTTAAAAGAATAATTATACTGTGAACATATTCATTTTTTTTCTCATTGGCTGATTACAGCCAACAAATGTCTTCCCCATTTCTTCCCTTATAAGCACATTCTCCTACAACTGCAGCTAAGGAGATACTACCTGTCAGTAAGCAGGTGATGCATTCCATAAGCAGAGATTGGAGTTAATTGATGTGACACAGAAAACAATCTCCTTTTTCAGTTGCTACAGCAATGTAAATGCTGAAACATGAAAATGAATGAACACTGTTTATTTTTCTTCTTTAATTGTACTTTCTTGTCAAGCTCAGGTTCAAAGGATAGGACTACATGCGAATAAAGATTTTGGAACTGGACAGAACCCTACAGGCCTACCCCACCAAGTACAAAACTGAGCAGCTAATGATTAGGACAATAGAGTCACAGACTCAGTGTCTGATGCACAATCTTGAGCTGTTTTACAGATCCTGTAACTGCCACCAGAGGAAAACAGCTAACTGCATGATGACAGACTGCAGCCATGACATAAGCTGCTCCAACTTAAGCAGTACTACATCTATGGCTAGCACGATTCCAAGAACTGGCCTCAAGAGAATGGGATAATGGTAATCTATATCTTTGTGGGCGTCAAAATTATCGTGGCTTGTTCTGGCTGTATGTATAAGCAGACAACTAAAATTGTTAGCAAAGAGATTCTACAGACCCACGTTGACATCTTCCACAGTGCCTTATGTCAACAAGAAGAAGTTACAGAAGATAGACCTTCGCCCCTAATCCCATAGAAATGGAATGAATTCTGACAAGTGGGGATTTGTAAGCAGCTCTCTGCAGGATACCGCCCTCAGCAGGAAGCCCCTTTTCTTATCATTTTAGCAGAGCTATCTTGTAACTTTTTATTTTTTTAATTTTTTTAACATCTTTATTGGAGTATAATTGCTTTACAATGGTGTGTTAGTTTCTGCTTTATAACAAAGTGAATCAGTTATACATATACATATGTCCCCATATCTCTTCCCTCTTGCGTCTCCCTCCCCCTCACCCTTCCTATCCCACCCCTCTAGGTGGTCGCAAAGCCCGGAGCTGATCTCCCTGTGCTATGCGGCTGCTTCCCACTAGCTATCTATTTTACGTTTGGTAGTGTATATATGTCCATGCCACTCTCTCACTTTGTCTCAGCTTACCCTTCCCCCTCCCCATATCCTCAAGTCCATTCTCTAGTAGGTCTGTGTCTTTATTCCCATCTTACCCCTAGGTTCTCCATAACCTTTTTTTTTCTTATTTTTTTTTCTTAGATTCCATATATATGTGTTAGCATACGGTAAACCAGGCACTCCCCACGTTCTACTCATCTCAGGCCCAAGCACACCTTTCAAATCTTTTAATCACACAATACCTTGCCTAACTTGTCGGTTCTTTCCGTAGATCAAAGAAGTAGAAATGAAGAATAAGTAATTAACAGATGACCAGATCTCTTCCCTAACTTCCCCTTCAGTAATCTCCTGAACAAACCATGTGACTAAATTGCGTGAACAAGACACCAGCTAGAGGCAGACCACTAAGAGTCAACAAGCCTGGATGAAGTCGGGGATGGTGATGACTCTGATCCCTTATCTCAGTCATTAACTGAGATTACTTCTCTGTTTCTCTTTAAAAGCTTTCTTGGCCGAGCAGGATCTTTTTTTTTTTTTTTTTTTTTTGCGGACTCTGGCCTCTCACTGTTGTGGCCTCTCCCGTTGCGGAGCACAGGCTCCGGACGCACAGGCTCAACGGCCATGGCTCACGGGCCAGCCGCTCCGCGTCATGTGGGATCCTCCCGGACCGGGGCACGAACCCGTGTCCCCTGCATCGGCAGGCGGACTCTCAACCACTGCACCACCAGGGAAGCCCCGAGCAGAATCTTTGAAGGCGGTTTTTGGGGGATGCTGAGTCCACCATCTCCCCAGATTGCCAGCATTCTGATTAAAGTCACCTTTCCTTTCTACTGACATTTGTAAGTATGTAATTGATTTTTTAAGTCGTGAGCAGCGGGACCCAATTCATTCGATAACATTTGGACATTGGAACTCCTGGTTCTCAGGCCTTTGGCTTTGGACTGGGAGTCACACCATCAGCTACCTTCATTCTCAGGCCTTTGGACTCGAACTGCAATTGCACCACTGGCTTTCTTGGTTCTCCAGCTTGCAAACAACAGATTGTAGGACTTGGCCTCTGTAAGTACGTGAGCTAGTTCCTAAAATAAATCTTTTATATATATATATATATATATATATATATATATATATATATATTCTGTTGATTCTGTTTCTCTGGAGAACCTAATAAAGATACTAACAATAGTACCTAACTTTTAAGGAAGCTGTGAAGCTTCAACTTACGTAAAAATATTTAGCACAGGGCTTCCCTGGTGGTGCAGTGGTTGAGAGTCTGCCTGCCGATGCAGGGGACACGGGTTCGTGCCCCGCTCTGGGAAGATCCCACATGCCGCGGAGCGGCTGGGCCTGTGAGCCAAGGGCGCTGAGCCTGTGCGTCCGGAGCCTGTGCTCCACAACGGGAGAGGCCACAACAGTGAGAGGCCAGTGTACCGCAAAAAAAAAAAAAAAAAAAAAAATTAGCACAGTGCCTGGAACACGGTAAGTACTTAGTATATGTTAGTGTGTTTTTATTGGACTTAATTTTTAAATTTACTTTGTTAAAAATAATTATGAGAACACATTAATCTCATTGATCCACTTGTGTTCTTAAAATAATTTAATTAAGTAGATGTTATGTGCCAGGTACCAGGGTCAGGTAGTAGTGACAAAAAGATAACTTCGACATAGTTCCTGCCTTCAAAGAGCTCCTAACCCGGTAAACTGATTTGAATTCTTATAAACACTCTTAATCTTCAGCACACAATTTAACATTCATCATATGCAGCTTTGCATTGTTGCTTGCTATTTTCTGTCTATAAAAAAAATTCTGTTCTATTCTATGAGGTCTTATGTATTCAGTGAAGTAATAAAATTATAGCAATGAAAGGATCTATATTTGATCTTTATTTGGCTGCTCATTTAACACAGAAGGAAGCTAAGGTCTTGAGGCAGTGTGGGAGGAGGCCCACAGGGAGGAAGGGACAGTTCTGATCTCACCCAATGACAGACTCAAAGCCACAGCTCAGGTCTCCATGTCAACCAGGACTTCTCTCCACAAGCACTAGATAACTAACATTATCAGAGCAGGACATTGTCCTGCACTCTGTGACATGCTCTAAAACTAGTATCCCTCTGTTCTGACACCTTTAGGGGCACTGTGTTGGTAAGTCATGAGCTTTTGCATGGCCAATTGAGCATAATTTTATAATCTGTACTGTATCCCATTGTTCTCTGAGGTACAAAGGAGGTCTCATTAAACTGATCATTAAGATTGGTTATTTGACCCTAGCTCCTGATGCAAGACCTTAGTCTACCCTCTCTCCTTCCTCAACACATGCTTCAGTTACCTGGAGCATTCCCATAGACACACATTGCAGGACACTCATGTTCTTCATTGTTCCTCATCAGGGTATCTTTCTTCGGGCGTTTTCCAGGCAATGTGCTCCCATCTGACGTGACTGCTCTTGTCCTGCTCACTCCTGTCGCACTGAGGTCTGTTGGGGAGGGTATGAGTGGGCTTGTGAGCATGGAGCTCACAGTGCGGTGCTGGCGGTAAGGTGGCGAAGTCTCCCTCTTATCAAAGGAGAACTTTCCCATGGTACGTCCTATGGCAGGTTCACCCAGCATTTTAGGACATATCAGATTTAGCTGCTGATCTTTCCTTCTCTCTTTTGGAACTCGAAGGAGTTCCAAATCAATCACTCAAGCCTGGTAGGGCAGACTAGGGGAAGAGGGTGAAGGGCAAGTGAAAACTCAGCTGTCAGATGCCCGTGTGGGGTGGGATCAAATAAAACGTAATAAAAAATCAACAGCTCTTTCTCCCTTTAGTGAAACCACCAAACACAAAGCCCCCAGCCATAACCACTTATATAGTAGATGTCCACAGGGCTTATTGGCCTCTTGTTCCATAAACAAAAAAATACAAAATTCTAAATTTTGTCTCTTCTAAGATAAAACACCCTGCTAAATTTGTTTTTTACAGATGAAGAAATTAAACCCTAGAGAGGCAGAATGACTTTCTCCCATATAATGAAACAAGCTGGTACCAGTGCTGGGATTAGTGCCCAGAATTAGGTCTATGCCAATTGTCATTTCTAACAACTGTCTCATTATAAAATAAAAATACTCCTTTCTGAATAATAATAATAATGAAGTATTCTATTATGAACACACGGGGCACATCATGTGATGAGTGAGATAGATATATATATATATATATATATATATAAAAATTTACATTTTTTTAAATTGGTTCTTTATATCTGAAATGAGCCTTCACAGTGAGTTTGCTGGTTGCAGTGATAATGCCCTTTATGTGGATCCAAAAGGAAAAAAAGCAAAAGGAAATTGATAGCTCCTTACCTTCCATACAAACAGTCTCTTGGAACAAATTCTATAAATCAAGAGCTTTAGGATATCCCCGCTATAGGCTAAAACTGCAAAAGAACGAATAGATCTTAATTTCCAACTTTTTAAAAATTGCTTTTGCTCTGTCCTTGCATCCATAATACATATATTTCCAAGCCAAATACAGTTTATGTATAAGATGGATGAGTCAACTTCAAGAAGTTTGTTGAATACATTTTCAAACTTTTTGTAGTTGCTGCAGTTAATGGAGCTGACTGAATTTACAAAGTAACTCACTCCAGGTTTTGCATGGAAACAAGGTCATTGTCTCCATTACAGTGCTAAAATAACATTTTTGCTATAATAGATGGGCAAACCATGATCCTGTGCTTAATTTTCCTTTTAAGATTCAGACAGATCCTCTTTTCTTCGGTCAGTGGGTTTTCTTATTTTGTAGTCTGTATGATGCCTTAATAAAAGAGACCTTTCTTTTGTTTTAAAACAGTTGCTGTAATAATGCCTTTCTTTGTTTTTTAATGAGGTTTAGTTCTCAAACTAGTGGACTGTGTTCTGATGGCCCCAATGATCTCTCTTCAAATAAGCAAGATAGTTCTTTTTCCTTTCAATACATATGTTTCTTCTTTAGATCCAGTTAAAAATATTGACTTGCCAATACTTGCTGCTTCAAGCTGTCAAAGGCAGTTTGCCCTATAATAGCATAAACTGAAAAACATCACTAAGCTGTAGTGTAATTCAATATTTAGAATTCTAAATGTTTTTTTTGCAAATCAAAGGGGAATATCACACTCAGAACTGTTTCCGGACCTGTAAAGGGCATGGAAAGTTTCTTCACTTTTTTTTTTTTCCATTTTGCTCAATATTTCAAATACTTGCCAAATTTTTCAACTGTGTTCAACGATTTTCCCTTCATCAGACAGGAATTTTAAAGGATCCGTATAAACAGCATAAGAAGGGAGCTCACGATACTTTGAAATCCTTACAAGTCACCAGAGTATCACTATAGTAACTTAAGGTTACATTACTATTTTTAAACAGAAGTTGTGTCTTTTTCCAATTCCCCCTTATACAGAGTTGCTGTAGGGTAAAAACAGCCACAGAACTGGAGTATGCTCGGCTTGAGTTCTGATGGCTCTGGCTCTTGGAGGTTTTGAAAATTCCATTTGCATTGCCCTGGAGTGCTCGGCTGATCACAGAGAAATCAGAGATCATCAACTCCTTTGAGAATTATTCATGTATTTTTTTAAGCATTTAAAACAGTAAAATGTATCAATATTTATGTAGACATTGTCCCAGTGTTAAATATTTGAGAAACTAAGAAATATACACGTATATAAGGCTAAGAATTTAAAACATCCACATTGTAAATATTTGTTTTATTAGTGGAAAATATATTTTTAAAATTATATATACTAACTCTTACGAATGTTATTAAAGAAATACTTTCCTTATTCTTCATTAGATATGTAGATGTTGATATTAAAATTTTCAGTGACGTTAACATTTCAAAACATCTATGTTCTTAGATATCTTTCTATATATTCTAAAATATTCCTGGCTTTCCTTCTTAACATATTGTATAGAACAAGAGCTATATACCAGCTGCAGAAGAATATAAGTCTGGGAGATTTTGAAGACTATAATTCTTTTAAGAAAGATACAGACATCATTCTTTGTGAAGCAAGAATAAAATCATGCCCTTTATTCATTGTCAATGGGCCTGCTCTTCCAGAATACATTACTGTCTTTTATCTAATAGCCTATTACAGACTGCAGATCATGTAAAAGCAGTGAGGGTGCTCAGAGTCTACAGATTTCATTTTTTATTTCAATGCCATTATTAAATAACCCCTCAGATGGAAATTCAATACTGGCATGCTACATGATAAGCTATGTTAATAGCTCATGTTATGCAAGAGTTGAGCAATTACTTGAAACTTAATAGCAGGACTGTGAAATTGTGTAATTGGCCAGATTCTCATCCACAGTAATGTTATGTAGTTACCTTAGTGACAGCAGATCAGAGTGTGATGTTTTGTAAAAAGTTTATGAAGCACAGCCAGATGACTAAAGAGGGGATTCCTTTTGTATGGCTTTATTGGGATGAGAGAGAGAGAAATGCTTTAAGGACTGGTTGGCTTGAACAGAAGTGGAAGTGCTACAATGAGATTCAAGTAGTAAAAACATGAGATTTTGATTTTCTTTCGTCTTACATGTGTGTCTCTTTGAAAGTGGGGCCTGTAGAGACTTTTGGCAATAAGAAGGCAATTATAAGTTTTAAATATACTGCAGATGGGAAGGTTAATTTAAAAAGAAAAAAATCCAAAATATAAAAAGTCAAGAATGAAAAATAATCACCAGCTGGCAGATTAGGTATAATTATAATTAATGATGATGATGTTATTATATTCAGAAAGCAGTGATACAGGGAAGCCACATTAAACAAGAGCAATCATGGCGAGTGTGAAATGTTGTCTCAGCAGTAGGAACCGTACAGTTGTGTACTCATTGATTTGATATAGATGATTCTCATGGCATTTCATAACGCAGAATTATTCTTTTTTTCTATACCAGTGAAAACCGTCAGAAAATCACTGAGCTAGAAGTTAAATCAGGTATAGTGTTTAAGAACAAGCTTTAACTTGAAATTCTCAGCCAGGCTATACAGGCGGTAGCAAGAAATAAGCCAATGACTGATTTAGAGCTAAAAGAGACCATTTTGATATTTCCAACGAAGAGAGTCAAACCCACAGTGGTTACTCATCCAAGATCACAATAGCTAGTTAGTAAAAGAGAGCTAAATCCCAAGGTTCTAGTTGCACAGATCAGGGATCATGCAAACTGGCTTTTTAAGGTAACGACTTTTAAGAATTTTTAGGTGAAATAAAGGGAAAACTTTTTTTTAGACATCCCATTAGAGAAAAACAATAATAGTTTTCCTTATGAAGTAGCAGTGGTCCTCTAATTTGTTATCTAAGGATTATCCTTTCCTTGAACTTGTTAGCACTGCCTGTAAATAGAGAGGAATGAGTGTAGTTTTAAAAACTCAAGATGTTCAGGAATCAGGTCTATTACTAAAATTGCACAACTTACTTTTAAAGACCTGGAAAATTCCAGGCTATCCACGTCATGAGGTAGAGATGTTACGCAAAGACAGTCTGTAATAAAGTCTACAAGATGTCCAGATGGGTAGCTTCAGAGAATTAAATTCACAATCTCAGGATTATCATCTTTTCTATTAAATAAACTAACACATAAGCACATAGAATAGTGCCCGACACATAGAAGATGCCATATAAGTGTGTACTTTATTGTTATTACATTTGTGATCATCATCTTTATCTAATGATTCTTCTTGTTCTCTCAGATGTTCTCCTTGGTGCTCTGAGCCTGAGAAGGCTCCAGGAGACGGAGAATCCCGGCATTTATGTTCTGTATCTCTAAGGCTGACCACTTTGTCTGCTATACAACATGTAATCAAAAGTTGCTTATTGAACGAATGCTGTTGAATACTCTCACCAGGGGCCAGCTTAACAAATCTCTTTCTAGGTAAGAAAAATCCAAATATGATAACTTTGAACTTCGTGAAATTTCTATAAAAAGTCCAAGTACTTAGAGCAAAGTAAGATAAGAGGACAAGAAAATTTTTACCCTGGAAAAGAGAAGAAAATGGAAGAGAACAGAATTTGTTACATGGTATAAATTTATGGCTCCTATACATGCATGTGGTAGGCTGAATAATGACCCCCAAAGCTGTTAATGTCCTAATCCCTAGAACCTGTGAACATGTTATCTTACATGGTAAAAGGAACTTTGCAGATGTGATTAGGTTAAGAATCTTGAGATTTGGAAGGGTTCAAGATGGTGGAGTAGGAAAACCCTGAATTCACCTCCTCCCATGGACATACATTTACAGCTACACAGAGAATAATTTTCCTCGGAAAAGGACCCAAGAACTAGATGAACAGTGCCTCCACAACAAAGGACAAAAAATGACACATCCAGAAGGGTAGGAGAAGCGGAGACATAGCCCTGCCTGGGACCCCATTCCAGATGTAGTGACCCCACAGTCAGGAGAAATTCCAAAATACAGAACTCTCCCCTGGGTGCTGGACTGGAAAGACAAGTCCCCAAAACATGTGGCTTTGAAAATCAATGGAGTTTAAGACCAGGCGAATCATAGAAATGTAGGAAATGGAACTCCTACCCTTAATGTGCTCGAGCGCAAACACACTGGCCCTGAGATCCAGTGCGACAGCAACCGATTGAAATGAACCTAGACCATAAGTGAAGGAGACCCATTGACTAATTTTAAAGCAGCTGCTAGAGAGGCAGGAACCTGCAGGAACTTTATCCAGGGATGGAAACACTGATGAATACCACTTTTGCAGTCTCATCCTAACTTGCTGGTGATGGCACTGATGGGCACCATTTTCGGTGCCCCTGCCCCAAGCCTTCTAGCACCAAAGGGCATGCTCTGCTCACCTTGTGCCGTAAGTGGGCTGGGTGAGCACCTTGCATCCCACCCACCCCACACAGCATTCGTGCCACACCAGGCTGGGTGAGCACAAGTCCCACCCACATTATGAAGAAACTGAACCACGGCTGGACTGGGCAAGTGCCCTGAGCCCTGCGCTCCCCACACAGAGCTGAGAGGGGTGAGTCCCCTAAGCCCCACCCTAGCCTCACAGCAGCTGAGTCGTAACAGACATTTGTGGGTGCCCTGAGTCCCACCCACCCCTCACGGCTCCTGAGCCACCACCAGGCTGGGCAAGCACTTTGAGCCCAGCCATCCCTGCGTAGCAGCCGACCCACAACCGGGCCAAGTCAGCTCTCTGAACTTTGCCCACTCTGCAGAGAAACCAAGCCACAACTGGGACTAGCAATCCATTCAAACCCCTCTCCCCTTAACAGCAGCCAGGGCCCTACAACAGCCAGTGGGCACACACAGTGAACAAGGGGTGTGCATGGAAAGCCTGTCTCTGGTGGCCAGGGGAGATTGTGCTTGTGGGCCACAGGGATCAGCTCCTACACATGCCCGCTCTCTCAACATGGAGGGAGGTAGCGATTTTGTCCAATACATACAGACAAACACAGAGAGACAGGCAAGATGAGCAGACAGATGAATATGTTCCAAACCAAGGCAAATCCCACAAAGAGACCTTAATGAAACAGAGAGAAAGAAGCTATCTGATAGAGTTAAAAGTAATTGTCCTAAGAATGCCCACTGATCTCAGGAGAAGAATAGATGAACACAGTGAAAACCTCAACAAAGAGACAGAAAATACAAGAAAGTACCAAACAGAAATTATAACTGAACTCAGAAATACAAGAGAGGGGTTCAACAGCAGAACGGGTGAAAGAGAAGCATGAATCAGTGAGCTGAAAAACAAAGCAATGAAAATACCCAGACTGGACAGAGCAGCACAATGAAAAAAGAACTTTAAAAAGTGAGGATACTCTAAAGGATCTCTGGGAAAACATCAAGCAGAATAACATTCACATTATAGGGGTCCCAGAACGAGAAGAGAAAGAGAAAGGGCCAGAAAAATTATTTGAATAACTAATGGCTGAAAAATTCCCTAATCTGGGGAAGGAAACAGACATCCAGCTCCAGGAAGCCCAGAAAAGTTCCAAATAAGATGAATTCAGACAAACACACCAAGACACGTTATATTTAAAATGGTGAAAGTTAAGGATAAAAAGCAAACCTTAAAAGCAACTAGAGATAACTGACAGTTATGACATAATGCCTCCTGGCGTTAGCATGGATTCAGCTTTACCTCCACTTTTATGCTTACCTAAGCCTGATATATTTTTAATGACCTGGGAGTGACTGTTTAGTATGTTTTCCTCACGGAGTAAAGCCAGGATTAAACTACTTGAAATGATTGCTATGTAAATAGTGTTGTGTCTGAAAAATATAATCTATTTTAAGTCCTCGGTTCTTGGTTTTGTTGTCGCAATATAAAAAATCCAATCCACCTGTGCTCACTGTGTTTGCAAGAGTTGTCATCACCTGCAGGAATTGTAAGAAATGTTTATCCACCTTCAACAGGAGAGGTGGATTTGAGGTCTGCCCTGGTTAGGTTGAGCCAGAGTAAAAAGCCAGAAATGCTAACTGAGGCCAAGGATGGTTGGTAAATAAAGAATGTTATAGGGCTTCCCTGGTGGTGCAGTGGTTGAGGGTCCGCCTGCCGATGCAGGGGACACGGGTTTGTGCCGGTCCAGGAAGATCCCACATGCTGTGGAGCGGCTGGGCCCGTGAGCCATGGCCGCTGAGCCTGCGCGTCTGGAGCCTGTGCTCCGCAACAGGAGAGGCCACAGCAGTGAGAGGCCCGCGTACAGAGGAAAAAAAAAAAAAAAAAGAAAAGAATGCTATAGTACTTTCAATTCTTTATAGCTGAATAATGAGCCCATTTAAAACATAATTTCAACTTTGAACTAATAATAGCATTGCTTAAACTAATCATTTCAACTCCCTTTATATGACTGCTGAGGTCTGTTGTGAAAATTTAGGCACAAATGATGCTTATTCCACACTTTACTCAGATAAAATTGCTATCTGCTCGGCAAGAACATTATGCTCTGGTAATATCTCTGTCTCTATTATTTATCTGTTGATGCAGAACATGTTTGCTCAAATATTAGCAGCTTAAAACAACAAATGATTATCTCAGCCCGTTTCTAAGGGCCACGTCCTGGAAGCTTAGCTGGATTGTTCTGACTCAGTCACTCATGAGGCTGTGGTCAAGCTGTTGCTCAGGGCACCATTCATACAAAGACTTGACTGTGGATGGAGATTCTCCCCTCAGACTCACTCACATGGCTGTTGGCAGAAGACTTCACTTCCTTGCCAAGTGAGCCTCTCTATTTGGCAGCTCGTGACTTGGAAGCTGGCTTCCAACAGAGTGATTGTGGGGAGAGACAGAGACCAGAGAGAGACAGAGAGGGAGAGAGAGAGAGAGAGATTGAGAGAGGAAATGCGGCCTGTTATGACCTACATCTCAGAGTCACACACCATCACTCCTGCTTACTAAATTCATAGAAGCAAATCACTCAGTCCAGCCCACACCACAAGAGGGGCTCATGTAAGGGTATGAATACCAGGAGGCAGGGATCAATAAGGGCCATTTGGGGTGGTGCTTATCACAGCCACCAACTTGCTGACTGAATGGGAGCAAGGGACTATGCCTCTTGGCGTTTTCCTTTTCTTTCAAGTTTGGGGATTTTCCTGTATAACTCCTTCTACACCAATTTGGGCTCCCACCCATGATAATATAATGGAGAATGATTAGATACTGGAGGACTTGGACAGATGCATAGTCAGTGAATGGGAAAATTGGACTTTACTACCCAAAAGGGACCGCTGAATTGTTTTTGTTTTTGGCCATCTGAAACACCTGCCAAAGGTGCCGTGTAACTGTGATCAGTACCACTTGCAAGTAATTATCGTAGATTATTTTACATATCACTATTTAACGATGGTTTCTCAGATCTCCTCATCTCATCTTTAAGGACACTGAGATCCAGACTTGTTTCATATGCTGCTATACCAGTGACTGGCATTTATCTTTGTACAATAGTGTATGTAATAGGACTACTTTTGCGAAAAAAAATTAAATAAATATCATGTGTTGAGAATTACTGAGTGCCTAGCACTCTTCTACGTGCCGTTTGAAGCCCCCCAACAATCCTGGTGAGGTAGAACCAAAATTTGCTTTGGTCACGCAAACATGGCATGGCCTAGTTAGGCTTCATACCGGACAGTCTGGTACAGAGAGGCCACAGAACTTGCACATGACCATAAAGCAAATCCAAGTAGGGAATGCAGCTTACAATCACATACCCAGGGAACTCACACTCGTGGCAGATGGTGTCGTGGCTCTGGAACGACTCAACTCTTCCTTAAGTGTGTTCAGACCCCAAAACTGCAGGCAAATAAAGAGGCTGACTGCATGGGATCTAAACTAGGGTTCTGCGTACATTAGACATGCTTAAATTTAAGGAGGTCAATGTGAGCCCCGATCTCTTAATTACATGTCAAAGTTAGTAATTTTACATTCCAAAAGCATAAAGTTTCCCTGTGGCTATAATGTCAGTTAGATGATTTCATCTTTTGTCCAGTATGTTAAAAGGGAACTGGGTTTCCGTGTGGGAATAAAGTGACAATGGTAGCTAGGTGTGAGTTGACAGACACTAGTCTCAGTAAACACAATTTATTTCTCTTGTTTTTGTTTCCAGAGTGAATCACATGCTAGAGAATCCCCGGAATCGCTTACAATGAGGTACACAGGATAACTAAAGCTTCCCTGAAGGCTTTTTGTCAGTATTTGTTGTTTTGCAGATCTACTCAACAATTCAGAGAAAATTCTGAGCATATCTGCTGGCTGCTTCAGTGAAAACAGCATAGAGCACATAGCTTTTCTCTAATGCTTTGAGGAAATAATCATATGCACTAGAATACTGACGCTTGAGTTTTCTTCATTTTTAATTTGTTTAATACGAACTAATGCTGAGAGTGCCACAATGTAGTGTACTGAATATGTTTGGCTAGATAAAATACAGGACTGAGTTAAATTTGCATTTCAGATGAACAACAAATAAATATTTAGTGTAAAATATTTGGTACCTGTTTAAACTAAAAAATGTTTGCTCCTTATATGAAATTCAAATTTAACTGGGCATCTGTATTTTCATTTGCTAAATCTGGCAAACTTAATTTGGGGGCCTTGAGAAGAATTGAGAATATTCTCTTCCCTATTGTTTTGGGGAATGGAGGCCTCATTTCTTTGGACTCCACTTTAAAGTGTAAACTAAGTAACAACTGAGCTTCCTTATCTTATGAAAATAAGGAGAGGCTTTGAGGTAAAATAGCCTAGTTTCCAACTTAGCTCTGCTATTTACTATCTGTATGACCAGGAGCAAAGTACTCACATGTTCTTGAAAATTGTTCACTTATATTTTCCCTCTCCAGCCTACTTTTTAGGATTTGATATTTTTAAAGCAGTTTTAGGTTTACAATAAATTGAAAGGGAGGAACAGAGATTTCCCGTTTACCCATTGCCCACACACATATATAACCTTCCCAATTATCGACATCACTCATCAGAGTGGTACTTTTTTTTTTTAATTGGAGTACAGTTGCTTTACAATGTGTGTTAGTTTCTGCTGTACAGCAAAGTGAATCAGCTATACATATACATATAATCCCCTCTTTTTTGGGTTTCCTTCACACTTAGGTCACCACAGCGCACTGAGTAGAGTTCCCTGTGCTATACAGTTGTTTCTCATTGGTTATCTGTTTTATACATAGTAGAGTATATATGTCAATCCCAATTTCCCAATCCATCCCACTCCCTCCCTTCCTTCCTTGGTACCCATACATTTGTTCTCTACGTTGGTGTCTCTATTTCTGCTTTGCAAATAAGTTCATCTATACCATTTTTCTAGATTCCACATATATGCGTTAATATACCATATTTGTTTTTGTCTTTCTGACTTAACTTCACTCTGTATGACAGTCTCTAGGTCCTTCCACATCTCTGCAAATGGCACAATGTTGTTCTTTTTTATTGCTGAGTAATATTCCATTGTTTATATGTCAGAGTGGTACAGTTTTTACCAAGGATGAACCTGCATGAAAGCATCATAAGCAACCAAAGTCCATAGTTTACATCAGGATTCACTCTTGGTGCTGTACATTCCATGGGTTTGGACAAATGTATAATGACATCCATCCATCACTGTAATATCATACAGAATATTATCACTGCCTTAAATATTCTGTGTGCTTTGCCTATTCATCTCCACCCCAACTCCCCCACAATCAGTGATTTTTCTACTCTCTAGTTTTGTCTTTTCCAGAATGTCATATAGTTGGAATTATACAGTGTGTAGCCTTTCAGATTGTCTTCTTTCACTTGTTTACATGCATTTAAGGTTTCTACATGCCTTTTCATGGCTTGATAGCCCATTTCTTTTTAACACTGAATAAAATTCCATAGTCTGGAGGTACCACAGTTTATCCATTCACCTTCAGAAGGACATCTTTGTTGCTTCCAACCTATATCTATCTGTTGCCCATGAGGCATTTCAGGAGTATTTATCATCCTTGCAGCTTTTGAAATCCTTGGGACTGGTGATCTTTTCAGTCAGGTATTAATTCCTTGTTCTTCCAAAGCTGTAAAGCCTTGTGGGGCATACAAGTATACTACATTTACTCTAGTTTTTGTCAGCCCCAGGGTCAAACCGAGTTCTGAGGACTCGTGGGGAGAGTACTTTTTTCCACCTTGGCACTTAGGGTAACTGAAGTGCTAACGTTCCCCTATTTCACAATTCTCCTTGTAAAAGAGCTCTTTTTGGGGCCCAATCTTCATATTAGCCTATCCTACTCTCCTTCTTCCTTCCCACCCTCCCTCCCTCCTTTCCTTTATTTTTTTCTTCTCTTTCTACAAAAGTGAAGTTCAGGTCCTATGGAGTTGCCCTGAAGATAAGAGGATTTATTTATAGAGAAAAGAACCCCATGGCAAACTGCTTTCCCCATCCAGAATACCCTATTCCTTTGCCGACAACCACTGGACTCATTCAGTATTCAGTGGGATGAATTCAGTGTAGAATTCTATGTAGATGTAGAATGGGAGATATAGAAAAAAAGCTTATTAAAAAGTCCAAATTTCATAGTATTTATCAGAGAAAAAAAGAACAAATGACTATTCAAATTTAAAGGACTTGGGCAATATTGTGCAATAGTGATGTGTTTATTTGTTTTTGGACTGTTTGGGGTTGAACAGTAGAATCTGTTCATGCTTTATTTTGGGTATAAAGTAACAGGACTTAATGAAGCGATATTCTGGAAAAACGCCAGAACTAAGAATCAAAAGAATGATTTCAGTTAGGCCAACATCCAAAGGTATGATAATGGCAAAAACACCAAGCTATGTCATAGCTGAACGGAACATGAAGGATTTCTGAATGTACCTGCACTTCCCCACGTGTTAGTCTCATTTCCTAGAAAGCTCTTTTCCCTTTATCGTTCTAAAATTGTTTTTTTCTTACCATGAACCAGCTCTCTTCTGCCCAAATGTGTGTTCCTTCTCACCCAACCATTTTACAGCTTATGCACCTTGCAAATATTTCTCTGACTGCATATGCCACTTGCAATTTTAATGATATCTTTGCATGTTTCTCTCATCTCCTTGAAGGCAGGGACCATCTCCTATTCATCTGCGTTCCCAGTTGTCCCTTTAGCATAGAGCTTAGTGCATAGTATTCTGTCGTAAAAGTTTGGTGAATTGAACATAGCGGGATTGTTGGCTATAAAGTGAGAGATGCACATCTGAATTATTTCAATACATCACATGTATTATTCTCAACTATTAAACATGTTTAAGGCTTTAAGGAATTATAAAAAAAGACAACTGAGTTGTGAACAATTTGATATGTCAGGAATTGGAAGATATTAATCTTCTGGTACCTAGGTGCTCATTCCAACATTGATATGTATCCTTTATTTTCTTATCATGCCTGGAGTCCAGATAGATTTTTATTAGTTCATCAAACAATGCAGCAGACTTGACTTGTATTTAAATCAGTATAATCTTAAAATAAAGCAAATGAAATTGCTAAGTAGGCCTAGATATTTAGTTATGATTTGTGCCTAATAAATTTAAGTGAGATAAAAGAGCAATATACCTCCCTATGATCTGATGCATAAATTTTTGATAGCACCAGCTGATGTTACAGACTTTTACTGTCTTTGGGGTTCCAGCAACTTTACCTGATCCAGATAAGATTTCATCTGCAGAAAATTTTAATGGATTTTACCCCAAAGTAAATACATTTTTCTTGTTTCTGTATCAGAAGCCTGTTTTCCACGAATTTCAGTTAGTTTGAAACTTTCTGTTTTTTTGATGAGTAGGTGCCAGTCCAGAGGGTTTTCTAAGAAGGCACTTTTCTTACAAGCTGGATGTAGGAATGAGATAATATTAACAGCGAACATTTGTTAAGCATTGATACATCCTGCACTGTGCTGGGTGCTTCACATTTAATCCTCACATCATTCTCTGAGACAGGTGTGATTCTTATCCTCACTTCAAATGACTGGTAGCTGCGGGAGAAGCCTGCCTCCAGACGCTGGTCTCTTAAAAGCTATTCCAATTAGCTGTGGGATAGGCACACATTATTGTTAAAAAATGTGATTAAAATTTACTGATTATGTAAATTAAGATTTCCCCCACTCAGGTTACCCTGCGTGGAGGAGCTCATGACCAATTAGGTGCAGGTATTGCTATTGGACCTTGAGCAAGTTCTAGTCCACCAGAACCACGGTCCAAGTGGTTATTCACATCACGGCCACAAGGGGGCGCTCGATAAAGACAAAGGAGGCTGCACCTTTCTTTTTCCGTGGGGAAAGTGTCTTACTTTGTTTGAAATGTGTTGCTTGGTCTAGAGTGATGGCTGGATTTGGGAGTTTAACCTCGCTACAACTTTTCCAGTGGGTTACAAAGGTCTTCCGACAGTTCAGTTCTCTGCTCGTTATGCTTAATTGCATCACTGGCACATTCCACGAAAATAACATGGTTTTAGAAAGGCTGTTTCCAGGGTGGGTACTAAAAAACACCATAATCATCTAACAATACAGTTTAGCTACTTTTAAATGAGACTCTTTCTTTTTTAGTAGCTTTTTCCTAGAGTCTGCCAGCAAGTTCTGTAGAGCTGGAAGATGGATAGATCAAGAGCTTTTGCTCACAGCAAAGAGGAATTTGATCATCAACATGAAATTGAATAAAGAATGCAGTTTGGAACCAAGTGGCTGAAAATAGTTTTCATCGACTTAAGATAATTATGCTAAATGCACTCATTTAATTTAATAACTATATTATTGTAACTGTGGATTAAAAACATATGCCACAACAAAAATTTGAGAGAAAGCTTTATAGAAAAAAAGGAAATTGACTCATCATTTAATAAACTCCTAACAAGGAGAAGAATTCATCTTAGACAGCTGTAGAAATTAAAGGGTTTAATGTAATCTCTTTTTTTTTTCCATTTTAGGTACTTACATAGATCATTCCATATAAGCCTATTAAGGTTTCATTTCTCCATGCACAGTTTCATAAACTGAGTAGGGAGAAACACCTAAAAAATAATTATCATGAAAATCTAGATTTCTGTATGTGTGTGTATTTGATGTTTTGTTTTCAGAGTTTTAATATCCATAGTAACACTTGAATATAGTCCTCCACATTCACATGTGAACATAATTTATTCACTCATTCAATGATATTTATTAAAAGCTTAATATATGCTAGGCACTATTCCAGGCACTTGGGATCCATTAGTAAACACAACAGCCCCAAATCCCAGTCACTGTGAAGTATATATTCTAGTGAAAGAAGAAAGGCAACAAACAAAAAACTGTAATGGATAAGTAAAAGACATGGTGTGTTAATATATAAATACCATTGAAGAATAGATCAGGTTAAAGAGGATTTAGGAGTACTGAGGACAATTGTCATGAGGCCAGAGTAAGCCTGATTGCGAGAGTAAAATTTGAAAAAGACTTGAAGGAGCAAAGGGTATTTCCTTGCATATTCCTGAGCAGATGAGGGAACAGCCCATGCAAAGGCTGCCATAGGCAGAAGGACAAAGCATATGACATAATCTGACTTAAGTTTTTAAAAGATTCACTTCGATTTTTATGTTGCAAATAGACTGCATGTGTGCGTGGCATGGGTGGAGTGTCTAGATTTCCTAGAAGAGATGGTGGTAGCTACTACCAGAATGATATCAGTGGACCCTGAGTTTATTTTGAAGGTTGAGTCAACTGGATACCCTGAGAGACTGGATGAATGGGGTGGAAGGAAGAGAGGGGCCAGAGATGCCTCTAAGGTCTTTGGCCTGAGCAGCCGGAAGGATGAGGCTGTCTTCAGCTGGTATAGGGAAAAGTGTGTGAGGCAGAGGGGGTGGGGAGAGGATGAGAACTTCAGCAATGGGAAAGATGAGTTTGAGATACTCATTGGACACCTGCGTGGCACTTGGATACAATCCTCTCTTCCCGTAAGGAATGGGAACCTCTGGTCCAAGACCACCCTCCCCTTCTCCCATCCAAGACAGACATCTCAATCAAAATGTCCTTCGTTCCTTCTAGCTTAATGAAGCTCAGGCTCTTTCTTAACACAGGGACCCAGATACTCAATACTTCCTGACTGAAGTTTGAAAGTAAAATTAACCCTAGTGGGTTTCTTGCTAGGCTATATCTAAAGACAACCAGATTCCTCCAAGTCGTCTGGTTACTGTAGCCAAAGAGCTCTTTTAAATATATATGTTATCAATATCCAAATGGGGGGCAGGCTTGGCATGAAACCCAGGTTATTCGAGCTGGTAACTTAGTGTTTCCCTGTGGAATAACTGTGGCCTTCTACATTTTCCTAGGATGGGAAGGAACAATGCAGTGCCCTAGAAATCTGACTCAGCCCTGACAGCAGACAGACTTTTCCTGACTGCTTTGTAGCTGTCATCCTATTCTCTTTGGCAATTTTTTTTTTTTCATTTGTAGGGTGAGAGAAAGTAGAACAGGTACCGTGGATTTTACCAGCAATAAAGCATGTCTGATGTGAGAGTTCTACCCTTCTGATTTCCTAACGAGAAAACACTTTGATTGTTGGAAGGAGGAGAACAGAGGTCTGATTCTCTTCTACCAATTAAAGCTCTGTGTCTTGCACACTCTTCTACAATCTACTAGAATTTAACGAAGGGTAAGTGAGAGGTCATGGTAAATGTCTCCCCTGGCACCAAGACACCAGAGAGTAGGGCATTTAAAAAGAAATAATTGAAATAAAGTCTAAAAGACATGCTATAAAATACATCACTTCTTCATTTCAAAAGGAGTTTATTAAGTGTGTCCAGACTTTTGTTCCATTAAAGAAAAAAGCTTTTGCATTTCTCTGAGGGTGGCAATAATCCATTTGGTAATAAGTGACAAGAAATGTACATACAACTCATGCTAGTTAGTGGGATTGTCTTTGTCTGTCTGTCTTGCTGCGCATAAACACAGATGTCAGGAGAGAGTCTCTTTGTCTGTTAATCTGAGTATGGAAAACTGCTGACACAGCCGCTAAGATACCTGTATAATCTGTCTACATGCTGTTCTTCCCTGGTTTATAGAGTAGGGTTTCTTTGTTTTGTTTTCTTGGTTTTTTGGGTTTTTTGGTCTGAATATAAATCAACAGAAAGAGAGCTTTAGAGCTATTTAGAATTCTAACCACTTGTGTTAAGACAGAAACCCCTTTGACTATGTAATGTTGCCATGAATTCACTCATTTAGTAAAACCACAACTGTCTTCCTTTGTATTATCCTGAATTTGTGTGTCTGAAAAAGGGAGCAATGTACCTAAAAATGGATTTCAAAATAAGTCAGTCGTTTCTTTAAAAAAAATTATCATTCTACAAATGCCTATGAGTTTCTGGAGAAAAACATAATTTGAAAAGATACATGCACCCCCATGTTCATAGCAGCACTATTTACAATAGCCAAGATATAGAAGCAACCTAAGCGTCCACTGATAGATGAATGGATAAAGAAGATGTGGTACATATACACAGTGGAGTACTACTCAGATTTGCAGCAACATGGATGGACCTAGAGATTATCATACTAAGTGAAGTAAGCCAGACAGAGAAAGCCAAATATCATATGATATTGCTTATATGCAGAATCTAAACAAATAATACAAATGAATTTATTTACAAAACAGAAACAGACTCACAGACCTAGAAAACAAACTTATGGTTACCAAAGGGGTGGGGGAGGGATAAATTAAGAATGTGGGATTAAAATATACTCACTACTACATAGAAAATAGATAACCAGCGAGGACCTACTTGTATAGCACAGAGAACTATACTCAGTGTCTTGTCATAACCTATAATGGAAGAGAATGTAAAAAAAGAATATATAGATTTACATGTGTAATTGAATCACTTTGCTGTACATTTGAAACTAACCCAACATTGTAAATCAACTATATTTCAATAAAAATCTTTTTAAAAAACAATTTCACCTTTCTACAGAGAAAATATACATTTATATTAGGTAGTAAAAAAGAAAAATGCTTATGAGTTTCTTCACTAGTAAAAGAGCATTTTAACAGAATTGGCAAATTAAAGCCTACAAGAGCCGGCACTCCTCTCTTCAAGTTACAGCCATGCAAACCTGTAGTACTCCCCACTGGAGGCCCCCTGTGCTGTGGAAGATAGAAATGTCACCCACCAGCTGGTGAAGCACTTAAGGAATGTGTGCCTATCAGGTTCTGTGATTAGCAACGTTATTAAGGAGGTAAACTGATAAGATAATGGGGGTGAAAGAGTGTTCTTAGGCCCAATGATGAAGTGCAAAATGGAACATTCCTGCTGCTTACATGCTCCAGTTGATAGCTTGATTAGTACACATATCATGGAGAGATGACAGAAAATAAGTCAGAAGAGAGAAATATGACTTCAATTCTGTTAAGTTTGAATTATAAGGTAACAGATTTCTCCCTAAGCATATTGTCAGACAGATTGAGTATATATTTATTCAAAGAAGTGTTATCTCCTTCTCAACAACCTTGTTATAGAATCTTGTGTTGTTCTTGCACTTTTTTGTTGTGGTTTTGTTTTTATAGTTACCTTAACGTCCTTCAGCATATTTCCTTGGAAAACCTCAATGATGAGGGCATTTCATCTTCTGAGGGTGGCTTTCTAGAAGCTCTCCAGTCATTTAAGGATGGTTAGAGGATACGATGAAAAAATGATTAAACTGAATAATATTGATTTGGTCAAATAGTAGTGATTCTCAAAGTGTGATTCCAAGATAAGTAGCATCAGAATCACCTGGAGGGTAGGTGGTCTCACCCTCAGAGGTTCTGATTCAGTCGGTCTGGGGAAGGACCTAAAAACTGGCATTTCTAACAAGTTTCCAAGTGATATTGATGTTGCTAGTCTAGGGACTGCATTTTGAGAATCACTGAAATAATATACAATCTTAAAATAATTGTCCTGATTTTATTTTGTATTTCAAAACTGGTTTTAAAAGTAGTTCCAAAGCATCCCCCAATGTCAGCATTTAGAAAAAGGTTAAAACCTCTGAAAGCCACTGTTTTATATAGGCAAATATTCTGTAGATTCCATTGCATTTGTTTCTAAACAAAAAGCCCAAGGACTTCATGGCTCCCCCTAGGAGGCTGACCCAACTGAGCCTGGAAGAGCTTGGCGTATGGCGTGCAAACACCACCCACAGGGTCACTGCCACCAGCCACCTCTTGTTTGTGTGTCACAAGTACAGGGAAAGATGATTTTTGATTATGCTTTCTAACATCCAGAAGTTTTGTTAGAAGCTTTTCATGCATCTTCACTTCTCCATTCAAGAAAAAAAAATTAGGCTTGGAGAGCTGATTTTTGAAAAATTAGAGTAAAACTGATACCATGACTTACCTATGTGAAACTCTGCCAATGCCTCCCCTTTGGGGACTATTGTATATCTTGTCTGTGAGACACTAATCTCCATGAGGGCAGGAATCATTCCTGTCATGGTAATTGGTGTGTATTCCATGCTTCAAATGGTACCCTGGAGCAGAACTGGCACTCTGAAAATTTATTTATTTTTTCTTGAATTAAAAAAATCTTTTTATGTTTTGACCTCTCTGTAAATTTATTTTGAATATTAAAATCCCAAATCTTGGCACATAAGGCCCTTCATGATCTACCCCTTTCTTTCCTCTCCCTCCATACCTGGCCATGCCTTGGCCATTCGGAAATACTAATTTTACTTATTTTCCTAAATCACCATGTTCTTTGTTACTGCCATAGAACCACATTGGCAGCTTTACTTTTATTATTGGTTGAAAAATCTTGTGACCTTTGGAAAAATAAATTAGAATTGGTTGAGCCTGATCTAGTAGTTTGCTCTCAGACCCTCAAGACAGTCGTTTAGTATTTAGTCCATGTAGTTAAAATGAATTATTGGTTAGCAGACATGGTAGCTATTTTAGATATAACAACAGAGAATTTGAAGAATATCTCAAGCGGCTACGGTGGGAATAGTAACTGAAAGGGCAGTTGCCTCTGCTTTTATCTAATCAAACTTGGAGAAGGGGACTAGGGCACAAAGGATTTCTCTGACATTTTCCTGGCCCTCAAAGAGCTTGGCAATCCATCTGAAAGTCAGTATTATCTTTAAACTACTTAAATTGAATACTTTTAACTTGCTTTCATTAGAAAGGATAGAGTAGAGGTGTTTGATTCTGAAATTCTGAAAAGTCAGCAAGCAGTGTGAATGTTCCAGACCAAAGAGAATATATCTTGCTTTATATTAGTAAGAAAGTGTGAGTTACAGTGTGTTCCAGTTGGAATGAAGAAAGGGTAGAAGATCATATTAAATATTATTCTAAATTGCCAGAATTGTTACAAGCATTGGTTAGGTCTGTTAAGGAGTGCTGTGGTCTGAATGTTTGTGTCTCGCCAAAATTCTTATGTTCAAATCCTAATCTGCAAGGTGATGGGATTTAGCAGATGGGGACTTTGGGAGGCGCTCACGTTATGAGGTGGAACTTTCATGAATGAGATTAGTGTCTAATAAAAGAGGCTCCAGAGAGTTCTACAGCTCTTTTCACCAAGTGAAGACACAATGAGAAGTTGTTGGCTATGAAACAAGGAGAGGGCTCTCACCCAGCCATGTTGGTATCTTGATCTTGGACTATCCAGCCTCCAGCACTATGAGAAAAAACTTCTGTTGTTTATAAGCTGCCCAGTCTGTGGTATTTTGTTATAGCAGCCTGAACAGACTAATACACAGAGTGAAGTATAGGCATGACCATGGATACAGAGTCAAAGGACCTAGAAGTCTGCTTTGGTGACACTCGCTAAATGACTACAGTCAATAAATCTTTTCACCCATCTGTCAGGACTCTGGTATGGATAAGTGCAGGTGATATGCACAGAAAAAACAAAGGCACTACAGATTATACATTTATTACTATTCAGCAAAAGCCAGGAGATGTTCTAGTTATTTCACCTACCCTAGTGGTTGAGAATGTTGGCTCCAGGTTAGACACATCTGCATTCAAATTACAGCTCTATCATTGAAGGACTCTGTGACCTTGGACACCCTTGTAAGTTAGCTTATATGTAAAATGATGACACTAACAGTACTAATATAACAGGTATGTTTTGAGGATTCTACCAATCAATGTAAACTTCTTGGCACAAAGTAATTGCTCAATACACACAAATTATTATTATTAGCAAACTACTGCTATATATGCTCTATGTGAGGATGCAGAATGGACACTGACTTGCCAGGATATCCCACCTTTTCTGACAATAGCTGTTTTTATTTGTAAAAGCATCAGTTGTCTCTCTCCCCTTTACTGTCAGGTGTATTGTAAAGGCATATTTAAGCAGCAGTAGCTTATTTATTCACCAGAAGACCCACTGAAGTCACACGCTGTTTCTTAAGGACCTGGTTTTCTTGAGCCAACTCTGCAGGATGACAGCTCATATTTAGTTTACATTCCTGCAATTTGGCTCACTGATTTAACATCGATTCCATCCATCCTTGTGCATTCATGGATATCAGTCTGAATTTAGACCAGGTACATGGCAACAGATTTTTAACATGTAAATATGAAGTACCAACATGCGAGGTGCTAGACAGAATGCTTCGAAAAGCAAACCACACCTGTATAGCTCAAACCATAACAAAGTCTCCTTCCCAGAATTTACTCTGACACTAAAATGTGCTATCAAATCTTAGCATGAGTTTTATAAAAACGTCGGCAAGTTCAAACGTCGGCATTCAAATAAACAACAGGTGCTCCCTGTTTGGGCAGACAGAAGAGAGCCTGCCAATAGTTAGGTTTCTGCCTTTTTGGTTTTCCTCCTTGATTCCTTCTTACTTGAGTGCCTGAAAGTGATTTCTGTACTTTTATTTAAAACATGCTACCCACTTGCTTTTTCTCATGCAGGGTCAAACACACTTTCAGAAGTCAGAGAAGTCACTCTTACTCCCATACCTTCATGGTCTCACCCCTAGGTACCCAGTGCCCAGTCTCAGGGAAGTGAGGCTACATCGCTGTGGCAAGTCCAGCTCATAAGGGCAGCGCGGTGGTGACCTCTGTCCCTGAGGGACTGGCGTCACTGGGCAGTGGGGACTGCTCCAGTCTCTAGATCCTGCCCTTCTCTTTCTCCACCACCATCCCTGGGCTACGCAGGGTGCCCAAGTCTTTTGGAACAAGTCACCCTGGATTAAAATTTCAAATCTCCACAAAGCACTGGGAAAGACGTGACGCTTCTTGATTTCCAGTGGCCTCGTTTGCTTTCTGCTCCCCTTTATAAAATACCTGTCCCATTACTTTTGATTCTCTAATTTCTCTCAGCGGAACCAAACATTGTACTGCAGAGATCACAGCCCTGAGCAATTGACTCTTGCGTGTATCTGATGAAGAGGAGAAGACAGCACAAGGGCAGATTAAATACTTCAAAGAAGAAGGACCAAAACAAAGACTATTCCAATTTGCCTAGGATGTTGGGACTCAACTCTCTTTATGAAACGCACATGCCCCCCAGCCCTCCTTCCACTGCAGATACCGGGGATTCACTCCGCCATTCCTTTTCTTTAGCCTCTGGCACAAATTCAGACACAAAAGACTGGCCATTGTTTTAGATGCTAAATATATGGCAACTTATGAAAAATATAAAATATTAAAATGAGAAGTAACTGGAGCTTTTCTCTAGTTGGTAGTTGGCGGCCACAGAAGAGCATGACAGCTACAGAAATGAAACTACTCGGCGAGGCCAGAATTCATTCAGTTTCTACAAATTCCTGAACTTTTTTTCCTTCTTCTTCTGTCTTTAACTTCTTAAATCTTTCTTCCTAACAACGTTTAGTTCTCTCTTCTCTGTAAAATGTTCGAAATTTCCCATTTCTGTTTTTCTGCTTCTTGCATCATAGTTATGCTTATATGTTGCCTGTGAACCCCCAGCTTCCATGCCCCCTACTGGATTCACTCGTACCATATGCTGTGCTGTGCTAGAACAACCTCAGTTTAGAGCGTCAGGGGAATAACAGTTCTTGTTTTACAAATATACCTTCTAAACGTTTAATGCTGTGAACAGATGGACTTGCTGTGTAGGCAGCTCACCACGAAGACAAAGCACAGAGGTGTGCGGAATTTCCTACGATAAGACTAGGAGACTTGCAAAGAAGATAATCAAAATCATATTTCATGACACGCACAATCAAATATTGTACTGAGTGGTAATCTGTGATCAGTGGAAGGGGTGTGCACACCTGGCTAATTACCAATGTTTTTACACAATAAGTGTACATTTTTGTTTGTGTCTCACTATGTTAATTTTTTTTTTTTTTTTTTTTTTTTTTTTGCGGTACACAGGCCTCTCACTGTTGTGGCCTCTCCCGTTGCGGAGCACAGGCTCCGGACGCACAGGCTCAGCAGCCATGGCTCACGGGCCCAGCCGCTCCGCGGCATGTGGGATCTTCCCGGACCGGGGCACGAACCCGCGTCCCCTGCATCGGCAGGCGGACTCTCAACCACTGCGCCACCAGGGAAGCCCATCACTATGTTAATTTTTAGTCTGTGCTCACTGTCTCACCAGTCCTCCTGATGCCATAGGCTATTTAATTATCACTCCTCCAAGAAAGTTTCTGGATCTAAGTCTACAACAGTCAGGCACTCTTGTCCTTGACTTTATCACATGCCTCTGTAAAAGATTTCCTCGGCTCCACCCATGTGTTCCATCTCTCAGACTTCTCCTATGTAACATCATGTACCCGAAAGCTCTTTGAGAAGAAATTCTAGCTGATCGTATCTTGTGGGTAACAGAGGAAGGAGGAGAACCCACGTCTTTCTTGGAGGAGCATATATAGTCAGCTTGTGGGGAGCAGGGGTGTAATACACTACGAATGAGCTCTTCTTTGGGATCTTAAATGAGACGAATATGAGAGGAGAATTTGCATATAAAGGATGAGGGAGCGGAAGGTTGGCTGTTAGTTGCCCAAGGAGGCAACTTTCCCTGTGGTCCTTGAAGAGCTCTTTTTGTTTCTGTTGTTCTTAAACACTAGAGGCCCTATAAAGGGACGAATCATGATCCATCTGATCCATTCATGGTACTCTCATTCTTTTTTTGTCAAATGCTGGATTAGGGACAATCATGCAATCCTTTCTGTCCAATGATGTGTGAGAAGAAATCTGTTGGGGGTACTTATGGAAAACATTTTCCTCTTTGACTTAAAAAAAATATGGCTGCTGGAATAAAAGCCTTTTTTTTTCCCCCTGGCTTTGGCTTTGAAGTTACTTGTGTGTGTTTGAAGGTGCTGTTGCTTTGTTGTTTCAGAGATATCCCAAACACTCTGAGAGTGATGGAGGAGTATGGAAAGAACCTTGGTCCTTGATGACGTCACGGAACTGCTGCACCAATCCAGAATCACCCACCAAGTGATATATCTAAATCGATCTCACTTATATAGGGAATAAAGAGTGAAGGCCCGCATTAATATTAACCCCTTCTCTATACTCTCCAACTTTACAAAACCTACTCTTTTTTTAAGACCTAGATTAAGTTCCACCTCCTCTGGGATCGTTTTTCAATCACTCCCATTGATAATTTGCCTAATATGAATTGCTGGAGGGTTAGTGCTTGGGCATTTAGTCCCATATTTATATGACCTGTTGTGTCTTCAGTGGGATTGTATAATCCATAGGGGACAAGTTTTGCAACCTAACTCACACTTTTTTGTTTAGAGTTTTCATTCCTGTGCAAACTATCCATTAGGACCTCAATAAGCATCGCTTTAATAGCAAACAATTACTGAGCCCTTATTCTGTGCCAGGTCATCTTGCTAAGCACTTTGTAACAGCTAATCCTCACTAATCCTCCCTCATTGTAACAGTTAATCTTCGTGACTATATTGCAGAAAGTACTGTTATATTCCACAGTGCTCTCCTAGGCTAGGTTGGGTGCTCATTAAATGCTGTCACGGCATTCTGTACTTTTCCTTCGTAGCATTCATAGTTTCAATTAAAAAACAAATAAGCTAACCATGCATTTGACGGCTTATTGTCCATTTCTTCCCAGGTAAAGTCCGTGAGGACAGGGGAAATTTATGTCATATATCCCCAGGCCATGGAACAGGCCCATGTGTAGTAGTCTTAAATATTTGGTGAATTAATACAGAAAAACTCTCTTTTTCTTAGAATAGGGGCAGAGACTTAGAGCCTGATACCTCCGGCTCAAGTTTGTACCACTGGGCCTAGAGTTCACACTCATGCCAAGTTTTCTCTCTCCAGGGGTCCTGCCCATAATCTCTGTACCATGTTGTTTTCCACTGATTTTAGTTACTTCAAACTCGAAATGAGGCTCTGAGTTTACCATCTAATTTCTTGTGTGGAAAACTAAGAAAACGTATTTTAACAGACAATTCAAAGATTTCAGGATGCTGAAGTGAGCAGCTAAGAATGATGATGGTGATGATGATATCACTATGATTTACAGAGCACCCCATTTCTGCTGGAGGTGTTACCAGCAATCCTCAAATTATCATGGTAAGTTAGGTTTTATTTCCTACTCATAGAGGAAATTGATGCTTGAAGAGGCTAGGATATATCACTAAAACTGCATAGCTCACAAGCCGTGGAAATATACCATCAACTCAGGTTTATATTAAAGTAAAATCCAGATCTTTCCACATTTTCCAGGCAACAGCTGTCAATCATCAAACACCTACTACATGCGAGGAACTCTTTTAGATATTTAATTATCAAAATAATCTCCTGGGACTTCCCTGGTGGCGCAGTGGTTAAGAATCCGCCTGCCAATGCAAGGGAAACGGGTTCGAGCCCTGGTCCAGGAAGATCCCACATGCCGTGGAGCAACTAAGCCTGTGCACCACAACTACTGAGCCTGCACTCTAGAGCCCGTAAGCCACAGCTACTGAGCCCACATACCACAACTACTGAAGCCTGCGCACCTAGAGCCCATGCTCCACAACAAGAGAAGCCACCACCATGAGAAGCCTGCGCACTGCAATGAAGAGTAGCCCCTGCTCGCCACAACTAGGGAAAGCCCGCGTGCAGCAACGAAGACCCAACGCAGCCAAAAAATAAATAAAATAAATAAATAAATTTCTAAACAAACCAAATAATCTTCTAAGGGAAGTATTAACAGAGTAAGAAAAAAAACAATGGTTACCTGTGAATGAATTTCAAAACAAAATAAGTCAAAGTGTAGGTTTAGAGTCTGGAAGAGTTTTCTAAAAACATGTCAAATTTTCATGGGAGTTTTTGAACCTATCTATTACAGAGAATGTTTAGCTTTATATTTAATTCATATACCAGGACTAGGAAGATGGCAGTGGACTTGAAAAAGAAGTAAAATGAGGTAACTGCATGGCCAAATCATATTTTGCAGCCACGGTAGTTTAGACAGTGACAGGATGTATAAAAACTCCAAATTTAAGGCAGTTACATCCATCCCAAGTTTGGTCATTCCTAGGACATTTGACCTTTTCAAAGAAAACATAAAATTCTGTAAGAGCTAATGTGAGAG
This sequence comes from Stenella coeruleoalba, assembly GCF_951394435.1. Lineage (NCBI taxonomy): Eukaryota > Metazoa > Chordata > Mammalia > Artiodactyla > Delphinidae > Stenella > Stenella coeruleoalba. The sequence goes on from NC_137150.1 coordinate 87,786,285, forward strand.
AAACTGAACCTTCATCTCTGGTACCAAAGGAACAAAAGAGTTGACATAGAAAATCAGATAAAGATTAGTTGCTTTTTTTTAAACTACAACGTCCAACCCAGCATCATTGGCCACAGCCATGTTCTCACTTTCCAGCCCCTTCCCACCAGACACCTGCTGTTGGAGATTTAATTGTATCTGTCACTTCAGCAATCATGTGCATGTGTGTTTTCCAGAAGGATGAATTGTAGACTTCCAGTTTAGGCTTAGATGGTATGATGTGCAGCTGCTGTAATGCTAATAAGAACATTTCATCTGTCGTCTCTAACCACTCTGCTAGTGATAGCCTAATGGCCACTGCCAGATATGCTTCTCTCCCCAAATGCTCCCTAATGAAACCAAGAACAGCAACACTCAGAAAATGAGCAGAGGCTGAAAGCTGTAGAATTCACTTTTCCAGGAGGAAATTTTGATGGCTGCAGCCCTAAGCAGCAGCGAGGGAAAAAAAAAAGCAAGCAAAATTGATTATTTCCAACAGAATGTTTGCTTCTCCTTACTTATTTTGATTTTATACATTAACATTTTATTCTTATCAAAGGATGTTTTTGAGTTAGTAACAGAAATGTTGGAAAGGACTGAGCTTATTTAGTCCGAAAACAAAATACAAACCAAAAAATCAAGTTGTCCTTGTAAATGACACAATTTTGATGTCAAGTCAGTCATTTAATCTGTCTAATAGCTATCATCTTTTTTTTTCTAGGAAAAAAAGGTCATATTTACCAGATAATCTCTCAGGTCCTGAGAAATAACGCTACATTGACTTACTTCAGCATTTTAAGCAACCCACATGGGTATGTACATCCTAAAATATCATGCCCAAATTATACCTAACATACAAAATTACTTTGCCCATTGTTCTAAATGCCATGATTCTGGGAACAGTATAATAAGCTGCTCTGTGAGACGACGGACCACAGAGGCCATTCTACTTTCAGTCATTCTAAGGGAGAACAGAGTGTGCCAGCAAAACTTCACGGTTATCCTCCAGAACCAGGACACAGATTAGTTGTTTCACAGCTTCTATTTATTTTCCATTTTAATTTTTTTTGTCGAGGTATAGTTGACTTCCAATATTACATCAGTTTCAGGTGTACAACATAGTAATTTGATATTTTTATAGATTATACTCTCAGGTTATTATAAAATATTGACTATACCCCCTGTGCTGTATTATATCCTTGTAACTTAGTTATTTTATACCTAGTAGTTTATACCTCTTACTCCCTATTTACCACAGTTTCTATTTATTTTGAATAATTTCATCCCAAGTTAGAGAAATCATTGACTAACTGCCAGATTAGTGCAGAATTAGGAATTCTGATAGAGACTCCAAACTTTAAAGCAGTTCTTAATCATCCAACAGTAAACAGCACAAGAAGTAACACAATAATCCTAGAAGTGCAGAAAAAGAGACAAGCTGATGTGTTTTTCTGCTCTTTCCTCCAACATGTCAGATGCCATATCCCTGGCATGGTAAACAAGATGCTTGTTATTGACTGGCATCCAGGATTACACACACACACACACACACACACACACACACACACACACAAGAGTTATTAAGAGGGAATAAAAGATGCCTCCTGTAACAGGTCCCCTTGTTGTCTTTCTCCTCCCTATGACTCTTACCAAAATTGCAAATGCATAATTCACTTTTGAATTATTTGTTTAGTGTCTGACCTCCTGTCATGTTCACACCTGTATGGACAACAGCTAGCATCACGTTTTGTATTTCACAGATGTTCAAAATATTGGTTGAGTAATTAAATAAAGTGAATACCCTTTCTTTACTCATGGACCTCATTGATCGTACAGAGTATCTTTTTGTCAACTATTCTTGAAGCATGATTAAACACACTGAAGAAAAATATTTCCTGTTTGGATAGCTAAATAAAATAATCAGTTTCACTCTAGAAGGCAAAAATTGACTTTATGGTGCAAGGCTTGTAATTCCTAACTACAGTTGAATCCAATCACTATCTTATTCTCTCTCTCTCTCTCTCTCTCTCTCACACACACACACACACACACACACACACACACACACACACACTCTACACCTACACAATTGGGTCTTTGTAGTAGAACTATGGTAATTATCTTTAGTGATTCCTGCTCAGTCCCCTAACCCCACTCTTTGGAAGAAGCAGGAACCCCATTCTGGATGAGCAGTTGGTAGCCTTGTGAAAGTGGCTCAGAGCTGGATATTTTCAAAGTCTGGCTGCTGCCATCCTAAACAGCACAATGAGGCAAAACATATCTTCTTTCAAAGAAACCTGTATTTGAATCTGGGTGACTAAATAAATAGTCATTAAGTGACCTCATTTTGGGGTAAAGATAGATGTCCCTGCAAACAACAAAATATTAAAAGATGGGAAACAGCTCTTTAAGAATGCCTTTGGCAGGAATAGGGAACTCTGAATTATTCTCTTTCCCTGGGATTCAACTTGCTGTGTCACTGTGAATTTCATCTACTTTGTTTTTTAGATGAAAGCTCAGAATATTCAAGCTTTTCAAGGGTCACATTTCATTTGACTGAACTTCCCTTGCAGTCTTATAAGTACTTCCATGGACTGTAGTTTTCTCTCTTGCTGACCTAATGCTGTTGAGAGAAAACTCCACTGCTCTATGTAAAGGAAAATGTAAAGAACATGTTGCTCAGTATTCAAATGCCACACAAAAGCCAACCTAAGAAATCCATCTGAAAAAATATAAAAGGCACACACTTGGAAAATGTTTTCAAAAGTTGTTTTCTGTATATTCTCAAGTACTGTGTAAGGAGTGTAGGAAGAGATTTCTCAGAATTTAAAACATACTCATTATCTTTCTTTAAGAATTTAAAATATGTTCTCACTGAAAATGGAGTTAAATACTAGTCAAAGGTAGCATCAGAGAATTCAGTCAGTAGTTGATGTAGGTTCGAATGTCATCAGTATGTGCTGGCTCTTGGTTGTAGACTTTATGGTAAAATGAAACCAATGTGCTATTGAAGTATGACATTAAAATATTTTAATAATGGAACCATTTTCTAGAGGTCTTTAATACAATAATAGTTCTGTAACAGCACAGAAATTAGGATATAAATTTTTTTCAATGACAACAATAATAATAAAAACCTAAAACAAGAGAAAACACAAGAAATATCAGTAACTAGCACTGTGCAACACACACTAAAGAGAAATCAAAACTTGTTTTAAGTGGAAACACCAAAAAATAAGAAGGCCAATTCTTTCCAAATTGAATGATAAATTAAATATGCTTCTAATAAAAATCTCAATGATCTTTTGTTCTGGAAATTGTTAAATTTTTGAAACAGTATACTGAAAAAATACATGAGGAAATAGCTAAGAAAAATGTGAAATGGAAGAATACTAAAAAGGAAATTAACTTCAATAACTCCACTGGAAATATATATTAAATATATATTACAAGGTCATAATCTAAACTAGAGAAAGTGAGATTTTAATTTGGAGTGGTTATTTATTTTCTACTGTCATTTTCCTTTCATTTGAATGCTTAGTCATTTACATTTAGTGTTAGTACATTTTACATTAGATATTTTCTATTATAAAATTTATTTTTAAATTTAAAACTAGTTTGGGGTTGAAATTTGTTATAATATTACTGATTTTAGAACTAATCACCCATCTATTTGCACCATGACCATCTTTCTTAAAGCTCTTCTTTTTCTTTCAATTCTTACTTGGTAAGAATATATGTCCATATATTTTCTAACTCTGCCAATTACTATTTTTATGATTTTATCATATAATATGACCTTTCTAAACTTTAGTTTTCTTATCTATTAAATAAAGAAAACAAGTTTTAAGATTAAGTCAAATAACTCATGTAAATGGTTTACCATAGTGCAAATCAAAAATCAATAAACGTTAGACAATACTGGCAGTGGTAGTAGCAGTAACAGTTTAAAGATTATCCTTTCTCCACCGAGTTTATTTTGAACCTTTGTTGAAAATTAACCCTATTCAGTGTGGGCCTATTTCTGAACTTCCTATTCTATCCCAATATTCTATTCTAATCTATTCCAATCCTTTGCCAATACCACACTATCTTGAGTAATGCTGCTTTACAGTAAACTTTGATATCAAGTAGATTGAAAACTCCTTTGTTGTCCTTCTTTCAAAGCTGTTCTGGCTATTCTAGTTTCTTTATCTTTCTATGTAAATTTCATAATCCTGCCACTCCTCTAAGGATAAAGGTTTTTTTTCATTTCCCTTCCCCCAGGCACAAAGGTTTTTCTCCTGTGCCCCCAGGGATGACAGGGCTTGCTGTTCTTTGGGGACAATGCTCTCTGTAGTGCTTTCTGCCTTTTCTATAGCAGCAGCCACTCCCCTCTACCAGGCCTGCACCACTGAGGGGAGCTTTCTCCAGTCTTCCACAACAACCCCAATCTTCCTTGTGACTACCTAGTGGAGGTCTGCACAGCAGTTTGTGAACAGGTGCAAACTCTCCTTATGTCTGTGGCTTCTAGGGGTGCCAATCACACAATGGTAGCCCAGTCTCAGTTTTTTCAGAAATAATTAAAAAATTTTACAACAGCTGAGTTCTTCTTACTCACTTTTCTGGTGTTGAGCCACCACTGGTGTTCTGTCTCTCCATGAAGACACCCGTTTTTACATAGGATTCAGGGTATTTCGTTACTTTGTGACATCAATTCTTTAAAGAAAATGTGATTTTGTGTAGTATCCAGGTTTTTCATGCTGTTAGGGTGGGAATGATGCTCTTTCCAGATTTCTACATCGTAAGCAGGAGCTGGAGTCCCCCAGTGGTATTCTTTATTATCTAGGCTATCATACTTTCTAACACACCTGGTTTTCTTCTTACTTTGTTGCCTTTTCAGCTTAGTCTTGTCTCTCCGTATGGATTCCTGCATTAATTCTTAGTGGCCTCACCTCACTGAATTCTATTGAAGTAGTCAGTCAATGTTATGAACTGTGTATTAGATCATTTTCAGCAGCATATTCTGCATTCAGCTCTAGTGGATGCTCTCTTCTTTCCTTTGTTCTGTTCAATTTTTTATGACCCTTGCTTGATATTGGTAAAGTGAGATTTCATTAGGTCAGCATACAAGTACAGGGTGTACAGCTTGATCCTGGCCTAGCTTCCTGTTCATGTCTGTCATGGCCAAATCTCCTTTTAAAATCTACCAGTGGAGGTTGGTGCTGTGTACAGCAGCCCATTCAATTCCCAGAAACTAACATGTGTCTGCTATAATGACATGACATCTCCTTCTATTTCGAAGGTTGGCTCTCTGATATGCTGAATTATGAAAACATACACTTTTAGCTTATATTTGTACATTAAATAATATAATTTCCACCATACCCAATTACTAGGGCTCTTATTTACACACTACCCTCCTTCATCCCCAAGAGCATTATTTTTACCCTGAATTAGCCTTTTTCTACTCAGTTATTTTCTACAGTTCTCTCTCGGTAAAAGAAAGAAAATTGCTTTAGATGGATCAGGAGGATGAAAATACTACTTTGTTCCCCTCAGAGAGCAATTTCTTGTGATGCCTTATACCCCAGGTTTTTAAAGTTTCTTATTGTCCTCTTGTTCAGGAACAACAGTCACTCTATGCCATAAGTTAAATCTACATTTTCTCTCAATCCAACTTGAATTATTGGTAAGTGAAAATTGTTTCCAATTTTATTTATTTATTTATTTTGGTGACAGGGAACCAGAAACTATTTTAAACCGTAAGTCTGTTGTATTATTGAAATAAACAGAGTTAAAATTATAAATTGAATTGAAATAAGATTAGTATATTTGGCAGTAACCTATGACCTTAGCATTCTCAACATCTGAATTCTTTTTTTTTCCTTCCATATCAGCAATAAACAATTAGAAAATGAATTTTTCAATGTTCCGTTTACACACAAATCAAAAAAATATATATTTATGAATAAATTTAACCAAAGATATGGAGTACCTGTACACTGAAAACTATAAAACACTGCAAAAATAAATTAAATAATAGAGATATATATACCTTGTTAATAGATTAGAAGATTCAATATTATTAAAATGACAATTCTCCCCAAATGGTACTATAGATTCAATGCAATCTCAATTAAAATCCTAACAGTTTTTTTGAAGAAACTGACAAGTTAATGATGAAAACTTCTATTGAAAAATTTGAAATCTAAAATAGTTAAAACAACTCTGGAAAAGAAGAACAAGATTGGAAGATCTACACTACCTGATTTCAAGACTTACTAAAAAGCTATAGTTATCAAAACAGTGTGGTAGTGGCTTAAGGATAGACATACAGCTCAATGAATCAAAATAGTGTCCATGAAGATGTGTGTGTAAATGGAACATTCAAAAAATCCTTGACTCTCAAAAACACTGCACTAAAAAACAAATTACACTAAATAAAAGAGCGACATCTGAATTCTTGAAGGGCTACTTAGTGTAAGGTTTCTAATGGGAATTGGAAGAGAGGATGCTGTAGGAAAATTTATAATCTTTATGATAAGTTTTAAAACCACATTCATTAATGTATATGCATTGTGTACTTAATTGGATTATGAGGAACCATTAAGAGACAGGACTCGTATTTAGAACCCAACAGACTGAAAGCCTCCTTGTCCTGCTTTGTCTCTAAGCCAGTGGTTCTCCGCTGGGAACAATTTTCCTTTCCCAGGGGATATCTGGCAATGCCTGAAGATATTTTAGTTATCACAACTGGGCAGAGCTTTGGCATCTAGTGGATAGAGGTCATAGAAGTTGCTAGACATCCTATAATGCATAGGACAGACTCCCCACAGCAAAGAATTATCTGGCCAAAATATCAATAATGGTGAGTTTGAGAAATTCTTTTCCAAGCTCACACTGCAATACTAGCTGCTCCAATAAGTCCAAGAACAAATAGGACAAGAAAAGAGGGGTCTGTTTTTACCCTAAGCCCCACAGCAAGAGGTTTAAGCTTCCTCTACTAGGTCACCTCAGCCTGTCTTATTGTACCAGCTTCGGGAGACAAAGACTGAATCAGAGACAGAATCATTATAGAGAATATTAAACAGGACAATAAAGGGAGAGAGTTTACTCCTATGAAGACTCAGAATTTTTATCCTCTTTCCTAAAAATATAGAAATATCTATCCCTCTAACTAAGACCTAAAGATGAAGTAAAGGGAAATTTACCTCTCCCAAAAGACCAATTTGTACCTTTTTTAAAAATTACCCATTGGAAAGAATTTTGAGGATTTAAATATATTTTATTCCTAGCTGAAAACCTGTTCTTGATTCATGTTTTCCTATAGTATATGATCAAAACTCTTTAATACAGTATGAGAAATATTCCATAAACAATCCTTTCTTATTTCTTTTTTTATAACTAATTTTTATTGGAGTATAGTTGATTTACAATGTTGTGTTAGTTTCTGCTGTACAGCAAAGTGAAGCAGTTATACATATACATATATCCACTCTTTTTTAGATTCTGTTCCCATATAGGTCATTACAGAGTATTGAGTAGAGTTTCCTGTGCTATACAGTAGGTTCTTATTAGTTATCTATTTTATATACAGTAGTGTATATATGTCAATCCCAGTCTCCCAATTTATCCCTCCCCCCAACTTTCCCCTTGGTAACCATAAGTTTGTTTTCTACATCTGTGACTCTATTTCTGTTTAGTAAATAGGTTCATTTGTACCATCTTCTTTCTCTCTTTTTTTTTTAATATTTATCTATTTATTTATTTTGCTGCACCAGGTCTTAGTTGCAGCATGTGAACTCTTAGTTGCGGCATGCATGTGGGATCTAGTTCCCTGACCAGGGATCGAACCCAGGCCCCCTGAATTGGCAGCATGGAGTCTTATCCACTGTGCCACCAGGGAAGTCCCCCATCTTATTTCTTTAAACTCATTGACTGTTACCTGTATTTGGCTATTCCATCACTCATTCATACTAAACTTACGGACTTTTCCTGGGTATATTATATATTGATACAGTTTTCTTAAGGTTTAATTCACCTGGGATTGTTTTGAAGCCAGGAAATGCCAAGTCATCAGTCAAGGCTCAAATCAAAGGGCATCATGTCCGTGCAGAATTTTCAGGCCCTGTCGATCAGACTGGCCTCTTTTCCTTCTGTTGTCCCACAGCACAATATGACTGCTTTAACTTGGTACTGAATACTGGTACTGCTTTGTATTATACTCCATTGTTTAATGTTAACTCCTAGAGAACAAAGTCTCAGTTGTTAACCTGTGTGTGCCACAGCATCTGGCAGAGTACGTACTCTCTAACGTTGGTTAAACATTGGATGTATATAACAGAAATAGGAGAGGATACAAACAACCAGTGGACTTCAATTAAGTTTTCTATCAGTTTGGAACTTACATAAAAATAAATTGTCCTGGGCTTCCCTGGTGGCGCAGTGGTTAAGAATCCACCTGCCAATACAGGGGACATGGGCTCGAGCTCTGGTCCGGGAAGATCCCGTATGCCGCGAAGCAACTAAGCCCATGCACCACAACTATTGAGCCTGCACTCTACAGCCCGCGAGCCACAACTACTGAGCTTGCATGCCACAACTACTGAAGCCCACGTGCCTAGAGCCCGTGCTGCACAACAAGCCACCTCAATGAGAAGCCCGCGCACCGCAACAAAGTTTACCCCCCTGCCGCAACTAGAGAAAGCCCGCATGCAGCAACGAAGACCCAACTCAGCCAAAAGTAAATAAATAAAACAAATAAATTTATTTTAAAAAATAAATAAATTGTCCTAATGAGAAGGGAGAAGGAAGTAGCTACTTGTTAATGTAGTTCTAACATGTATTTCATATGATGTTTGTTTTAGTTAAACAAGTTACCTTCTGTGACTAACAACTACTGGGAGTTAATGACAATAAGTACTGCATGGAATCAAGACTGGAAATTCCCTCATGACAAGTTTCCTCTAGACTCCTCTTCCCCCTTAAAGAACAGGCTGCTGTGAGAAAACTATTAGCTTAGATAACAACCTGATGGCATATTTGCTAACAATCGAGATAGCACAAAAATATTCCATTGGGTCAGCCATGTGTAGCATCTCATGGATCAAGGATTTGGATGGAAAATTTGGTGAGATGCTCCTATAGCTAGCCTTTCATTTTATCATTGAAAAAACTCAGGTGTGAAGAAAATGCCAAAAAATTGTTTTAGGTAAAAAAAAACCATAATTTGGAATGTATTGGCATAATATAGTTTCTTAATATGCTTTACACTATGAGGATTATTGTGCCCCCAAATAAGAACTATTGTATCTGTTTTTATCTTAAAATTCATGAAAAGTTAAGAACAACATACTTTGGCTAACTATGTTAATTGGGAAAAACTGTTCTTTTCTGTTATTGTCAGTATTTTCAGGTGCAAAGTGTTAGCGTATTAGATACATTTCTTCTTAGGCTGTGTCTATTCATAATAATTTTAGCTAATATACGAGAAATATTTACATACTGGCCTCTATTGTAAGTATTTTACATGTGTTAAATCACTGAATCCTTACAACTGTATAAAGCAAGATCCAGCACACTGTTTATATAAAGGGCTGGATGATAAATATCCTAGGCTTTGCAAGCCATATAGCCTCTGTCTCAACTATTGAATTCTGCCATTGTAGCTCAATGCAGCCACAGGCAACACATAAATGAATGAATATGGATGAATTCCAATAAAACTGTTTTTATGAAAACACACAGTGAATTAGGCTTGGCTAACAAGCCCTAGTTTGACAAGCAAACTGTAAAGTAAAAGTCATTTTAAGTTCATATTTTACAAGTTGAGAAAATTTAAAGGAGACACAAATAAGTAAACAGCACAGGTAATTCAGCTTGCAACTGGCAGAATGGTGATTAACCCAAGTAGTATGTTCCATAACTGTGCTCTAAAACATGGTAGTCACTAGATTTATGTGGCTCTTGAGTACTTTAAATATGGCTAGTCTGAATTAAATTATGATATAAGTTAAAATACACACCAGATTTCAAAGACTTAGTATGAAAAAAAGAATATGAAGTATCTCAATGTTTTCTAATGACTGCATGTTGAACAGATAATAATTTGGATATATAGAGTTAAATAGCTTATTAAAATTTAGTTCACTTGTTCCTTTTTACTTATGTTAATATAACCACTAAATATTTAAATTAATATATGTGGCTTGTATTTGTGACTCATACTGTATTGGACATTAAACTGTTCCTAACAACTGCCTTTATACATATACAAGAAGAGGTTACATTAAAATATTCCCTAAAATGACTCTAGGGGTAGGACTTCTGGAAGGGCAGAATGAGGTCCCTCATATATCTTCTCATGTGAAAAAGCAACAAAAACACAGCTTTTTTGGAATTCTGTAAATTAGCCAACACTTGCTTGCAAAAATTTGAGGAACATTTATTCAAGGAAGACTGTGGTACAGGGGGCCTGTTGCTCCCCTGGATCTCCTCCCTCTCCCTACTGACATCTGGGGCTCTCACCTTTTCTTTTTTAATCTACTTTTGCTAAGATGTATTTAATTTTTTAAAACAGGGACAAAATGCAAAGCCATTTCCCTTACCTCTTGGGATTGTGGAATGTCATCACCTCCAGTTTGTTAGGTTTGTTTCCAACTAATAATAAAGGATGGAAACAGTGAAAACTATTAGCTTAGATAACAACCTGATGGCATATTTGCCAACAATCGAGATAGCACAAAAATATTCCATTGGGTCAGCCATATGTAGCATATGCCTGTTTGTTAGGTTTGTTTTCAACTAATAAAAAAGGATGGAAACAGTGAAAATACATACACACACATATTATATACATACATACATATGTACAAAAGATGGTGGAGGGAATGGATGTATTATGGAACAAAGTTCCTATATACTATTGAAACAAAGTTAGCACTAATCCAAATCCAAACTAGGTTGCTTTAAATTAAGATAATAATTTTAATCTCTAGGGTTCCCATTAAAAAAATAACTAAAAAACATAGCAAACAAACACAAGATGATTAAAATGGTACACTAGGAAAGATCTATTTAACACAAAATAAAGCAGTAATGGAGGAAGAGAGAAACAAAGATATAAGACATATAGAAAATAATAGTAAAATGACAGATGTAAGTCCTACCTTACCAGTAATTGCATTAAATATAAATGAATACACTAATCTGAGAATCGAAGGGCAGCAATTGGCAGAATAGTTTAAAAAATGATACAACCATATGCTAGCTATAAAAAACATACTTCAGATTAAAAGAAACAAATATGTTGAAAGAGAAGGATGAAAAAAGAGATATACTATGCAAACAGTGACCAAAAGAGGTCTGCATTGGCATGATTAGTGTCAGGCAAAATGATTTTAAAGCAAAAATTTTAATACCTATGAAGGAGGACAATGTATATGGTAAGGGTCATTCCACAAGCAAGGCATAACAATTATAAACATATATCTAATAACATAATATCAAAAAGATGAAGCAAAAACTGACAGTATTGAAGGGAGAAATATATAATTCACAATCATAGTAGATTTCACTACCCAACTTTCAATAATGTATAGAACAACCAGGCAAAAAAGCAACAAGTGAATAGAAGACTTGGGTAACATCATTAACCGATTACATCTATATCTATATCTATATCTACATCTATATCTAATATACAACTATAATTCTATAAACTCTACAGTTATAGACTCCTTCACCTATTAACAGCAGAATATGCATTCTTCTCAAGTGCATATAGGACATTATCCAAGATATACTATACATTAGAACATAAAACAAGTCTCAATAAATTTAAAAGGATTAGATCATACAAAGTATGTTTTTGACCAAAATTGAATAGTATTAGAAATAAAGGAGAAACTTTAGGAATTCACAAATATGTGAAAATTAAAAAAATACTGTCTTGAATAACCAGTGGGTCAAAGAAAAATCGCAAGGAAAATTAGAAAATGCTTTAAGATGAAAAAAAAATAATTTTAACATACCAAAACTTGTAGAATGAGCTAAAACTGCCCTTAGAGGGATATTTTTACCTATAAAAGCCTATAAAGTAGAAATGTCTGAAATAATCTAACATTCCACCATAAGAAACTAGAAATGAAAGAACAAAGACTATCTAAATCAAACAAAAGAAAAAATAATAAAGATTAGAGCAAAATTAGGTGATATAGATAATTTAAAAGCAATAGAGAAAAATCAATGATACCAAAAGTTAGTTCTTTGGAAAGATCAATAAAATTGAAAAACCTTTAGTTAGAATGACCAAGAAAAAAAGAGAGAAGACACAATAACCAAAATTAGGAATGAGAGAGAGAATATTACTGTTGAATTTACAGGAATAAAAATGATTATAAAAAATACTATAAGTAATTGTACACCAAAAAATTAGAAAACCTAGATGAATAAATCCAAGAAAGACACAAATTACCGATACTGATACAAGAAGAAATAAAAAATCTGAATATTCAAAACATATGAAGAGATAGAATTAGTAATTTTAAAATTTGCCAAAAGAAATTCCAGGTAAGATGGTTTCATTGTGGGATTCTACCAAAATTTAGAGCACATCTTTCACAAAATCTTATAAAACACTGAAGAGGAAAATCTCTTTTCAATTCTTTCTATGAGGCTAATAATACCTTGATAACAAAACCAGACAAAGATAAAACAAGAAAGAAAACTACACACTAATATCCCTTATGAATATATTGGGTGGGCCAAAGAATGCCTTCAGTTTTTTAAGCAAAAATAAAAGATACTTTTTTTTTTTGGTGGTACGCGGGCCTCTCACTGTTGTGGCCTCTCCCGTTGCGAAGCACAGGCTCCGGACGCGCAGGCCCAGCAGCCATGGCTCACGGGCCCAGCCGCTCCGCGGCATGTGGGACCTTCCCAGACTGAGGCACGAACCGAACCCGTGTCCCCTGCATCGGCAGGCGGACTCTCAACCACTGCGCCACCAGGGAAGGCCTGAAAGATAGATTTTTAATTTTCACCAAGAACTTTATTGAACAACATATTCACCCTTTTGTTCCACTGCCTTCTGCCATTTATCAGGCAACTTCATAATTCCATCTTCCCAAAACTTTTTATCTTTTAAAGCAAAGAACTGTTCCAGGTGCCTTTTACAGTCTTCAGGGAATTGAAATTTTTTCCATTAAGAGGATTTTGTAAAGACCAAAATAAATGGAAATCTGAAGGTGCAATGTCTAGTGAATTACGGTGGATGAATCAGAAATTCCCAGACAAGCTGTAACAGTTTTTGCCTGGTCATCAAAGAAACATGCGGTCTTGTGTTATCCTGATGGAAGATCATGCGTTTTCTGTCGACTAATTCCAGATGCTTTTGGTCTAGTGCCGCTCTCAGTTGGTCTAATTGGGAGCAGTACTTGTTGGAATTAATCGTTTGGTTTTCCGGAAAGAGCTCATGATAGAGAACTCCCTTCCAATCCTACCATATACACAATATCACCTTCTTTGGATGAAGACCGGCCTTTGGTGTGGTTAGCGGCGGTTCATTTCACTTGCCCCACGGTCTTTTCCATTCCACGTTATTGTACGGTACCCATGTTTCATTGCCCATCACAATTTGTTTTGAAAACGGAACATTTTCATTACATTTCAGTAGACAACAGCATGTGGAAATATGGTCAAGAAGGTTTCTTTCACTTAACTTGTGTGTAACCCAAACATCAAAGCGATTAACATAACCAAGCTAGTGCAAATGATTTTTAACGCTTGATTTGGATATTTTGAATATATCGGCTCTCTCCCGCTTGGTATAACATTGATTGTTCCCAATGAATGTCTTGATCTGATCGCCATCAACTTCAATTGGTCTACCCGACTGTGGAGAATCATCCAGCGAGAAATCTCCAGCACGAAACTTCACAAACCACTTTTGACATATTCGATCGGTCACAGCACCTTCTCCATACACTCCACAAATTTTTTTTTTGCGTCTCAGTTGCGTTCTTACCTTTCTTGAAATAAAAAAACACAATATAACAAAAATGTTGCTTTTTTTCTTCCATCTTCAATATTAAAATGGCTACATTAAAAATTCACCAATTTTGATGTCTTTTTTTTTTAAACATCTTTATTGGAGTATAATTGCTTTAAAATGGTATGTTAGTTTCTGCTTTATAACAAAGTGAATCAGCTATACATATATCCCTGTATCTCGTCCCTCTTCTTTTTTTTAACATCTTTATTGGAGCATAATTGCTTTACAATGGTGTGTTAGTTTCTGCTTTATAACAAAGTGAATCAGTTATACATATGTTCCCATATCTCTCCCCTCTTGCGTCTCCCTCCGTCCCACCCTCCCTATCCCACCCCTCTAGGTGGTCACAAAGCACGGAGCTGATCTCCCTGTGCTATGCAGCTGCTTCCCACTAGCTATCTATTTTACATTTGGTAGTATATATTAGTCCATGCCACTCTCTCACTTCGTCCCAGCTTACCCTTCCCACTACCGTGTACAAGTCCATTCTCTACATCTGCGTCTTTATTCCTGTCCTGCACCTAGGTTCTTCATAACCATTTTTTTTTTTTACATTCCACATATATGCGTTAGCATACGGTATTTGTTTTTCTCTTACTTCACTCTGTATGACAGACTGTAGGTCCATCTACCTCACTACAAATAACTCAATTTCACTTCTTTTTATGGCTGAGTAATATTCCATTGTATATGTATGCCACATCTTCTTTATCCATTCATCTGTCGATGGACACTTAGGTTGCTTCCATGTCGTGACTATTGTAAATAGAACTGCAATGAACATTGTAGTACATGACTCTTTTTGAATTATGGTTTTCTCAGGTTATATGCCCAGTAGTGGGATTGCTGGGTCATATGGTAGTTCTATTTTTAGATTTTAAGGAACCTCCATACTGTTCTCCATAGTGGCTGTTATCAATTTACATTCCCCCGAACACTCCAAGAGGGTTCCCTTTTCTCCACACCCTCTCCAACATTTATTGTTTGTAGATTTTGATGATGGCCATTCTGACTGGTGTGAGGTAGTTTTGATTTGCATTTCTCTAATGATTAGTGATGTTGGGCGTTCTCTCATGTGTTTGTTGGCTATCTGTATATCTTCTTTGGAGAAATGTCTATTTAGGTCTTCTTCCCATTTTTGGATTGGGTTATTTCTTTTTCTGATATTGAACTGCATGAGCTGCTTGTAAACTTTGGAGATTAATCCTTTGTCAGTTGCTTCATTTACGAATATTTTCTCCCAATCTGAGGGTTGTCTTTTCATCTTGTTAATGTTTTCCTTTGCTGTGCAAAAGCTTTTAAGTTTCAATAGGTCCCATTTGTTTATTTTTGTTTTTATTTCCATTTCTCTAGCAGGTGGGTCAAAAAGGATCTTGCTGTGACGTATGTCATAGAGTGTTATGACTACGTTTTCCTCTATGAGTTTGATAGTGTCTGGCCTTACATTTAGGTCTTTAACCCATTTTGAGTTTATTTTAGTGTATGGTGTTAGGGAGTGTTCTAATTTCATTCTTTTACATGTAGCTGTCCAGTTTTCCCAGCACCACTTATTGAAGAGGCTGTCTTTTCTCTATTATATATTCTTGCCTCCTTTATCAAAAATAAGGTGACCATATGTGCATGGGTTTATCTCTGAGCTTTCTATCCTGTTCCATTGATCTATATTTCTCTTTTTGTGCCAGTAACATACTGTCTTGATTACTGTAGCTTTGTAGTATAGTCTGAAGTCCAGGAGCCTGATTCCTCCAGCTCCGTTTTTCTTTCTCAAGATTGCTTTGGCTATTCCAGGTCCTTTGTGCTTCCATAAAAATTGTGAAAAATGCCATTGGTAGTTTGATAGGGATTGAATTAAATCTGTAGATTGCTTTGGGTAGTATAGTCATTTTTGCAATGTTGATTCTTCCAATCCAAGAACATGGTATATCTCTCCATCTCTTTGTATCATCTTTAATTTCTTTCATCAGTGTCTTATAGTTTTCTGCATACAGGTCTTTTGTCTCCTTAGGTAGTTTTATTCCTAGTTATTTTATTCTGTTTGTTGCAATGGTAAGTGGGAGTGTTCCCTTAATTTCTCTTTCAGATATTTAATCATTAATGTATAGGAATGCAAGAGACTTCTGTGCATTAATTTTGTATCCTGATACTTTACCAAATTCATTGGTTGGCTCTAGTAGTTTTCTGGTAGCATCTTTAGGATTCTCTATGTATACTATCATGTCATTGGCAAACAGTGACATCTTTACTTCTTCTTTTCCGATTTGGATTCCTTTTATTTCGTTTCCTTTTCTGATTGCTGTGGCTAAAACTTCCAAAACTATGTTGAATAATAGTCGTGAGAGTGGGCAACCTTGTCTTGTTCCTGATCTAGTGGAAATGGTTTCAGTGTTTCACCATTGAGAACGATGTTGACTGTGGGTTTGTCATATATGGCCTTTATTATGTTGAGGTAAGTTCCCTCTATGCCTACTTTCTGGAGGGTTTTTATCGTAAATGGGTGCTGAATTTTGCTGAAAGCTTTTTCTGCATCTATTGAGATGATCATATGGTTTTTCTCCTTCACTTTGTTAATATGGTTTATCACATTGATTGATTTGTGTATACTGAAGAATCCTTGCATTCCTGGAATAAACCCCACTTGATCATGGTGTATGATCCTTTTAATGTGCTGTTGGATTCTGTTTGCTAGTATTTTGTTGAGGATTTTTGCATCTATGTTCATCAGTGATTTTGGCTTGTAGTTTTCTTTCTTTGTGACATCTTTTTCTGGTTTTGGTATCAGGGTGACGGTGGCCTCGTCGAATGAGCTTGGGAGTGTTCTTCCTCCTGCTATATTTTGGAAGAGTTTGAGAAGGATAGGTGGTAGCTCTTTCTAAATGTTTGATAGAATTTGCCTGTGAAGCCATCTGGTCATGGGCTTTTGTTTGTTGGAAGATTTTTAATCACAGTCTCAATTTCATTGCTTGTGATTGGTCTGTTTATATTTTCTATTTCTTTCTGGTTCAGTCTCAGAAGGTTGTGCTTTTCTAAGAATTTGTCCATTTCTTCCAGGTTTCTATTTTATTGGCATAAAGTTGCTTGTAATAATCTCTCATGATCCTTTGTATTTCTGCAGTGTCAATTGTTACTTCTCCTTTTTCATTTCTATTGATTTGAGTCTTCTACCTTCTTTTCTTGATGAGTCTGACTAATGGTTTATCAATTTTGTTTATCTTCTTAAGGGACAAGATTTTAGTTTTATTGATTTTTATATTGTTTCCTTCATTTTATAGCAATAGAATCCTACCTCAAGAAACAAGAAACATCTCAAATAAATAACCTAACCTTACACCTAATGCAATTAGAGAAAGAAGGATTAAAAACCCCAAAGTTAGCAGAAGGAAAGAAATCATAAAGATCAGATCAGAAATAAATGAAAAAGAATTGATAAGTCTTTTTAAATGCACACTGATATGACAGATGTCACATACAATCTAACAAAATTGTTTCGAATGAAGTTAAAGGCATATAAGTGCTACTAGAGCCATCTTACAGAAAAAAACAAACGAACATTTTGGCCCACCCAATAGATGCAAAATTTCTTAATGAAATACTAGCAAACTGAATCCACAAAATATGGAAAGGATTATACCCCCCTGGCCAAGTGGAATTTAGCCAGGAACACAACATTTGTTTAACATCCAAAATTCATTTAATGTAATACATCATATTAAAGATTAAAGGACTAAAAACACATGATTATCTCAAAAAGCACAGAAAAAGCAACTGAACATATCCAACATCCTTTTACATAAAAACGAACAGATTAGAAATAGAAAAGAATTCCTTAACCTGATAAAGTGCACCTACAAAAAACACACAGCTAACCTCATATGTAATGACAAAGGCAATGTTTGCACCTTAAAATTAGTGACAGAACAATGATCTTTGCTCTCACTACATCTATTCAACATTGTACTGTAGTTCTAGCCGGGGTAATTAGGCAAGGAAAAGAAATAAAAGGCAACCAGATTGGAAAGGAAGAAATAAACCACTTCTGTTTGCAGAAGATATGATCCTGTAAACAGAAATCTTAAGTAAGCCACAAATAACAATTATTATAAATAGTAAAAGAGTTCATCAGGGTTGCAGGATACCAGATCAATAGAAAAATCCATTTTATTTCTGTAAAGCAACAGTAAACAACTTGAAAACGAAATTAAGAAAATAATGTAACTGATAACAGCATCTGGGACCAGGGAGGAAGGACAAGTTTGGTAGGAGCTGAAGCCAGGGAAGAACAAAGACACTGCTCACCGCTTGAGGCAGAGAGAAGAGGACACATACCCTGGCTTTTTATTTTTCCTGTCCTGCAATGTCATACCAGTTCCCTCCCATTAGCTGTACTCCCATAGAAGCAAGTGAACCTAGGAAATAGTTTGAAAGACTGGTTCCCTCCAGTAGATTGCAACACATGAAGTGTGAGGGGATGCATTTAAGAGGAAATGGGAAAATAAATGCCTGGCACAATACAACATCATCTTCTAGTGTTAGGCATATAAACTACAATTTAATTGTCATGGTTTTACAATAGACACAATATGATTATATGGACTATTCATGCCATAATGTTTCTCTTCCCAGATCTATGTAAATAACATGAACTTCTAGCCTGCGTTTGTGTGTGTGTGTGTGTGTGTGTGTGTGTGTGTTTTGCATTTTTAAAGGACTAAATTATTTTTATTTGCAAAGAAGCTCAGGGAGGTAAAGACAGAGGTGTTAGTTGCTTACATTCCTCTACAGAAATAATATCTCGCTGCCTTATGTGTTAAATGCCATTAATAGTACCCATTCCATATTGAGAAAATTTAATGAAGTACTATGTGTAAAATTCCTAGTACCAGGTCTGGCACATAGTAAGTGATCAAAAGTGATACTTTCCCATTTTTAACTTGTGATCCCATTATACCAATATCCTCCTAGAGGCTTTCTCTTTGTGGTTATTCATGGGCTGTAGCTACAAAGTTAGAGCTTGGTTCATGTTAAGAAGCTCTCAAAAAGTCTACCATCTCATAAATGATGCTTGGTATTCAACCTGAGGGCTGTCATTTTATCTGGCAACTTCCAAGAATGCTGTCTTGGCAAACAGAAGTGGATGCTGGGCTATGTGATTTACATTACATGGATCTCTGCTCAATTATGATTTGCAATCTGGCTAATCTGTGATCCATTCACTGCAAATCAAATACATGTGTGCAAAATTAGTCCAAGACCGGGAAACCATGACTAATGAACAAAAGTAAAACTGGTGTTGGGGAGGATAAGAGAGCTGTTCTACGTGGCAGCAGAAGTAGCATTAAGCCCTTATAGATGATTTCCACTTTGTCATTAAAATACTAAATTCCTCTATAGAAATTTGTTAAGCAGTTTTGCAGTTTGCTACTGGCAGCCAAACATTACTGTTACTATTTTGTAAAATTAGTCATTTAATTGAACTGAGTAATTTTTGTAGGGGTCCTCATTATCTTCCCAGCATTCACAGACTTAATCTTTGGTTCTGAATCAGTGCCCTGCAGCTTGAGTTGACGGAGGAAACACACAGGCATTGCTGTTAAGAAGTTCTTTTTGTGGATGGAGAATAAAACTCAAGGTCATAACCATTTGTGTTCATTAAAAATCCCAGAGAATTTTGAGATGGGATAAGGATGTTCACTCTCTCTGGTGTTCTGGCTAACTTCCAGCAGGATAATTACTTTCTGCCTGTAAAAATGATCCCCCTGCAGTTGGAGTTGGCTAGGGCCTTTATTTACGTATTTATTGTCCCCACTTTCAGCTCACATCTGTTGTGAGACTGGCGCTAATTTCAAGAGGTCAAATGCTATGTGCTCCTTGTGGGATCAGTTTTTAAGAACATTCTCTACTACGCTGAGAATTTTCCTTGGACCCCAGAACTTTGAAGCTTTTATGTTATATAATCCCAACCTCTGCCGCTTCATCAGTAAATGTTCTAGAATTATTGGAGGATCATGTATACTATTTTCTTAAAGTTATGCCTCCTTTGGAATTTATTACATTACATGTAATAAATGGGTATATGTTCAGCATTTTACAGCTTTTTTTTGCATAACTTCGTTGATACTTATGTAGGAATGTCAGGATAGATGGATACACAAATATTACATCACAATGGGCTGTTCATTGATCCATTTGTTTTATACTTCTGTAAGATATATTTGTATATATTAACACATATATTCCTTCACCACAGCATGTATTTCTTCTATCAATGTCTGGTATTGATCTGAATATCTTATGAGCTTTATATAATACAATTATCTCTGTAGATCAGAAATCTAAAAAGGATGATGTTTCTGCCATATCTCCTCTCATAGACAATTTTTAATCAAATGGATTTTTTCCTTCCTGGGCTTCTGTTTAGCATACCTGTGGGAACCAAAGGGCAAAGCCTATTCAAAATTCACTGGAGGTTAACTGCTATTTATCAAAAAAGTTGACTGAAGGTTGGTTTCAAAGTAAGGTTTCTTTTTCTTCTTTTTAAAGTACTTTCCTCCTCCATCTGTGTCCCTTTCTTGTACTCTATTCATAGAGAATAACACTTATTCTAAGAAGTCAAGATTCATAGGTTGGTAAGCCCTAAGAAATCACTTCTCCTGATAACTAAAAAGCTTTCATGATGAAAAAGAGGTGTCATACATTTATTTTCAGATCCAGAGCATAGAGTAGGTAGATGTTTTCTTCAAAGGGAGTCTCCATGTACCTCAAGTCAAAGTAGTTAGGTTTAGTCACTTGAAAATCCAGTCCTATCTATGTCTCAAAGTATAGATATCAAGGTATCAAGGTTCAGATTCACCAAAGTCAAACTTTGAAAGGCTGTTAATGGTTACTTGCACCAATCCTTCAATGATATAGACAGGGATCTTAAACTGAAGTATTGTTCAAAGTCACAAAACTGAAAAAGCTGAGACTAGAATCTAAGTACCATTGTGACTCTTTCCATTACCCTGAAAATCTTCCTATGATCTCAAAAGTTCAGTTTTTATCTGGTACTATCACACCCTCTACGTTTTTCTCAATATATTTTCCTGAATGACTGAAAGAACATTTATGCTATTCTTCCCAATGTTACACCTCTTTTGGAATTTATTACACTGTTCCCAACCAAGACTCCTCTCTATATATACATGATCATATTAGGGATGGGACTTACCACTTCCTGTGGCATAAAATGACATTCTATATTGAGTCTTATCTACTCAGAAAGTCTAAAATCTATGGTACAGAAGGAATACATTGAACTACAAAAACTGTCAGACATGGCATTTACACAATCATTCATGTCATCCAATTTATTAGCACAGGCATGGAAACTTGGATGCTACCTAAAAGGCAGGAACATGGCTTGTGAAGGTGATTTTGAGAACTGGGCTGAGGTGATGAACAGGGCTTGTGACCAGGTGCTCCACGTGAGAGGGTGAACACAGTAAAAGGGAAATTCAGTTCATTCCATAGGAGTTGCCAGTCTGGATTAGATTACTGATCCATAAATTTTGGATACCTTCCCATAGCAATAGAGGCTTGTTCCAAGAGCTTACCAAGAAGTCAGAATACTTTCATCAGATTCCAAGCCAAATGAACTATGCAAAGGAAAGTCAGTTGCAAAAGACTTCAGAGGAAATCATTTAGTTGAGAAATAGAAAGTCTGAAACAATGAACACTTAGTTTTTTGAATGATCAGTCACACTACTGCTTTTGAATATGTGCATTATGTATAATATACATTAATAATCATATAATTTCATTACACTGTACTTGACTGACTATAATAAAATGTTGAAGCTATTGTGGCTATAATAAATGTAGATGCCTTTTAAAGAAAGTGACTTAAAATATTTTTTGTACATATTTTACAGTGAAATGTAAATTGATAACTGGATGTAAACATATATACATCTGCTCTAATAGACTCAGGTAGGAATCAGTACCAGAGCTAGCAGACTCAATAAGATTGGACAAAAACTGGCTGGCTACATCACGGAGAGCTGGACATAACAGTTCATATAGAAGAACATGTTGGATGATGGCCAACAGATCTAATCACTAATCACACACACACACACACACACACACACACACGTGATTTAAGATCAGGTTTCAATTTTATTGTTTTCCATAAAGTTATTCAGTTGGAACAGTATCACTTATTAAAACTTCCATCTTTTCCCCCCTAATTTGTCACCTTTATCAAATATTAAATGTCCATATTCAAATGGGCTTTTTTCCTCCTCTATTAATTTATCTTTCTATTCATGAGCTAATACAATTCTATTTTATTTGCAGAGGTTTCACAATATGTTCTAAAATCTGCAGAGACAGTCTACCCCTCAATCCCCTCATCCCCACATACCACTGCTTTTATTTTTCAGTTTTTTTTTTTTCCTGGCTATTCATTCTAGTTTGGTTTTCCAACCAAACTTTACAATCAATTTATTAAGTTTAGGGAGACAAAGTGGAAGGGGGAAACTGATGGGGTTTACACTGCAATTGCTTTAATTTTGTATTTTATCATACGGATATTGACTTCTTTATAATATTGAGATTCCTTACTCAAGAAGCAATATGCCATTCCATTCATTCAAGTCAATTTTGTGTTTTGTTAAATTTCATCTAGGTATTTTATATTTACTTATTTTTCTATCCATTTATTTATTGCTATAGCAATGGAATCTTTTCTTCCATTATATCACTGAATTTATATGTATATGTGAAAGCTCTCAATTTTTATATATGGGATTTTTATAACATCATATTTTTATTCTCATATTATTTGAGGTAAGTTTCCCATTAATTTTTTTTTTTAGGTATTCTACATATTATCATGTTTGAAATTACTCCAATGGCCACTTATATCATTAAAAAAGAGATAATTATACATTACATACCATCTAATGGAAGTACACAACACCATTTATGAAGTGTACCTGATAAAGAAATATCAAGACTGTAGTAGATCAAGCCTCTAGATTCAATTACTAATTGAAAAGTAACACAGGGGATAGCAGAACATATTAAATGACAACACAGAGTGCAATCTGCAAAATGCTTAAAAGAAACTCTATAGTGAAGTGAACAAAGAGTTTTGCTTCAACAAAAGTGTGAAGTAACCTATAGAAACTTAACAGTTGAACATTTCAATGAAAGTGGGAAAAGTAATATTTTATATTAGACTTCATATTTTATATTCATTTAAAAAATATAATTTATCTTAGATTTTATTATTCTGACTCAAAAATGCATTTTATATTCTTTAGAATACACACTAATGAGAAGAGTAAAGGAGTGTCACTTAACTTTCCCTTTAAAGGAAAAAGCCACATAATAAAAGTAGTTTAATTCAAAAGCAGGCAAAATGAAGAGGAAAAGGGACTATGAAAAAGATGAGGCAAACAGAAAACAAATCATGAGACTGTAAATATAAACCTAAACGTATCAATAATTTCATAAAATAATTCAAGTATATTCTGCTTACCAGAGATCCACCTTAAATATAAGAACACATCTGAAATAAAAATATAAGAAAGGTTGGAATTAGAAGTACAGAAAGATATATCATATACACAGTAAACAAAATAAAATTGGTGAAACTATACCAAAAACAGACAAATTTGACTTTAAATTCAAAAGACTTATAAGAAATAAAGAGATATATTTTATGATAATAAAAGGGTCAATCCAAAAGAAAGATATCACAATGTACAATCCATGTTCCCATATCAGAGCTTCAAAGTACATGAAGCAAAAGTTGACAGAACTAAAAAAAGGAACAGAAAATCCACGTTGCATATGAGACTTTAAAACAAACCTTTCTTCATAGCTGATGGTGTATACAAACAAAAACATCAGAAAGATAGAAGATCTAAACTAAATTAATAAAATTAACCTGTCATATAAAGAACACTAAACCCACTAATGACCTAAAAAGACATTTTCTTCAAGTGCATATGTAATATTTATCAAAATGATGATATGTTGAACCCTAAAGTAAGGCCCCAAAATTTTCAAAGTTTTAAATTATTTCAAAGCATTTTTTTGACCAGAACGGAATTATGCTAGAAATCAATTTAAATAAAGAAAAGTCTAAACAACACCCAAATGTTGGAAGCTAAACAATATTATTCTAAAATGAAACATGAATAAGAGTAGATATCACAAAGGAAATTAGAATTTAATTTGAAATAAATGTGATAATGAAAAAATATGGGATACAGTGAAAGATATGCTTAAAGAGAAATCTATAATATAAAATGCATAGATTAGAAAACTAAAAAATCTGATATTTAATGACCTAAAATTCCATCTCAAGGAATTAACAAAGGAACATCAAACTAAGCCCAAAGAGAGTAAAATACAGATAATAAAAATACAAAGAACAGGTACAAAATTAAATAGAAATATTATTCATATAAAAAGAAAACAACAAATTTGGGTCTTTTGACAAAACTAATAAAAATTAAACATTTCTATTAAGATTGATCAATAATAAATAAAAAAGTAGAAATACATTTCTAGTATCAGCAATGAAAAAGGCAACAGCAAGAGATCTTAAACTTAATAAAATATTAATAAATAGATATTATAAACAAGATGTGTGCAAGTAAATTTGAAAATGGAGATGAACTGGGAAAATACAACTTAGCAAAACTGAATCCAATAGAAATAGAAAATCTAAATAATCTTATATCTATTAAAGTAATTTGATCCTTAATTTATAGATCTTTCCACAAAGAAAACTTTAGGCTTAGATAATTTTCCTAATGTTCTTCCAAAGACTTTACTGAAAAAAAATCCCAATAATATACAAAATGACCCAAGAAATTAAGAAAAAAGGCAGACTTTCTAATTCATTTTATGAGGCCAGCATAAACTTGATATCAAAAGTTGAAAAAGTCACTAAAATGTAAGGAAAAAATCATTACTGGACAGTCTGCATTATAAACATAGATGCAAAGATTCTAAATAAACAACTAGGAAACCACATCCTTTATTATGAAAAATAGTTCTACCTTGACCAAATTGGGCTTATTTCAAGAATGCTAAGTTGGTTCCACATTAGAAAATCAACACAACTCACCACATTAACAGAAAGAAGGACAGTCATCATTGATCATGTCAATAATCCATTCATAATAAAACTAGGGGTAGAATAATTTTTTATTATGATAAAAAGCATCTACAAAAACCCAAAAACACCATCAAACTTAGAAGTGGATATGGAGAGCTTTCTTATTGAGATTGAGAACAAGATTAAGACGCTAGTATTACTTCTATTCAACCCCACACTAGACATTCTAACCAATGCAGTAAAGCAAGGAAAATAAATTAAAAATACATGGCTTTGGAGAAAAAAATAGAACTATCATTTGTAAAATATAAAATTCAAGAGTCCACATATATATATTAGAATTAATAAATAAATTTAGCAAGGTCACAAGGTAGAAATTTAATACCAAATATCAATTGCATTTCTATCTACCAACAGCAAATAGGAAATTAAATTTAAAACTCATATCATTTACAAAGAAATAAAATAATAAAAAATAGGAGGGGGTAAACTAATGAATGATGTTAAATTTCTTCAGAGGAAATCTCTACAAAAATAGTACATTATTGAGAGTAATTAAATAAATGGAGAGATATACTATATTCTTGGATTAGAAGATTCACTATTGTAAAGATACCTTTTTTTCTTTAAAGAGTTTTTGATGTGGAACATTTTTAAAGTCTCCAATGAATTTGTCACAATATTGCTCCTGTTTTATGCCTTGGTTTTTTTGTCCATGAGGCATGGGGGATCCTACCTCCCTGACCAGGGATTGAACCCCCACCACCTGCATTGGAAGGCAAAGTCCCAACCACTGGACTGCCAGGGAAGTCCCAGCAGCCTTTTGCTTTTTAATTTCTAGTGGAATTTGACAAGTATATTCTAAAATGTATATGGAAAGGCAAAGGACCAAGCCAAAACAAACTAGAAGAAAATTTCCAGAGAACTTACAATTTTACAAAACCATAGTGCTGATGAAGACCCATACACACATAGTCCACTTAATAAAAGACAATGGTACCATTGCATTGTGAAGGAGGATGCTGTAGTTAATACATGGTGCTGGAACAATTAAATGCCCACATTAAAAAAGTGAAACTTGGCCCCTGCCTTTCATAGTACACAAATTTAAATTTCAGTTAGATTGAAGATAAATGTGAAAGTTAAAAACTAAAGTTTTTATAGAAAAATATATGTCAGGCTTCAATGGTGGCACAGTGCTTAAGAATCCGCCTGCCAAAGCAGGGGACACACGTTTGAGCCCTGATCCGGGAAGATCCCACATGCCGCGGAGCAACAAAGCCTGTGTGCCACAACTACTGAGCCTGTGCTCTAGAGCCCACGAGCCACAACTACTGAAGCTCGCGTGCCACAACTGCTGAAGCCCACAGACCTAGAGCTCATACTCCATAACAAGAGAAGCCCACGCACCACAACAAAGAGTAGCCCCGTTCGCCGCAACTAGAGAAAGCCTGTGCACGGCAATGAAGACCCAACACAGCCAAAAATAATAAATAAATACAATAAATAAAATTTTTTAAAAAAGAAAACAACATATGTCTTAGTCTGCTTGGGCTGCTATAACATAATGTCACAGACTGGGTAGCTTATAAGGAACAGAAATTTATTTCTCACAGTTCTGAAGGCTGGAAGAACTATATCAGGGTGTCAGCATGTTCAGGTTATGGCAGTGGCCCTCTTCCAAGGTTGCAGACTGCTGACTTCTCGCTGTGTCCTCACGTGGTGGAAGGGGATAGGGAGCTCTGAGGGGGTCTCTTCTACATGAGCACTAATCCCATTCATGAGACCTCAATGCTCATGACCTAAGCACCTCCCAGAAACACCACCTTTAAATACCATCATATGGCGCATCAGGATTTTAACATATGAGTTTTGGGGGGACACAAGCATTCAGACCATAGCAACATACAGTAACATATCCATGACCTTGGTGTAGGTGAAACTTTCTTCCACTGGACATAAAAATTACTAAATACATAAAGGTCAATAATTGATAAGACAAAAAACAACAGAATACACTTTCTTCTCAAGTACTCATGGAACATTCTCGAGGATAGATCATATCTTGGGTCACAAATCAAGCCTTGGTAAATTTAAGAAAATTGAAATCGTATCAAGTATCTTTTCCGACCACAATGCTATGAGCCTAGATATCAATTACAGGAAAAAATCTGTAAAAAGTACAAAGACATGGAGGCTAAACAATACACTACTAAATAACCAAGAGATCACTGAAGAAATCAAAGAGGAAATCAAAAAATACCTAGAAATAAATGACAATGAAAACACAACAACCCAAACCTTATAGGATGCAGCAAAAGCAGTTCTAAGAGGGAAGTTTATAGCAATAAAACCCTAACTCAAGAAACAAGAAACATCTCAAATAAACAACCTAAACCTTACACCTAAAGCAATTAGATAAAGAAGAACATGAAAATCCCAAAATTAGCAGAAGGAAAGAAATCATAAAGATCAGATGAGAAATAAATGAAAAAGAAATGAAGGAAACAATAGCAAAGAACAATAAAACTAAAAGCTGGTTCTCTGAGAAGATAAACAAAATTGATAAACCATTAGACTCATCAAGAAAAAATGGGAGAAGACAAATCAACAGAATTAGAAATGAAAAAGGAGAAGTAACAATTGACACTGCAGAAATACAAAGGATCATGAGAGATTATTACAAGCAACTTTAGGACAATAAAATAGAAACCTGGAAGAAATGGACAAATTCTTAGAAAAGCACAACCTTCTGAGACTGAACCAGGAAGAATTAGAAAATATGAACAGACCAATCACAAGCACTGAAATTGAGAGTGTGATTTAAAATCTTCCAACAAACAAAAGCCCATGACCAGATGGCTTCACAGGCAAATTCTATCAAACATTTAGAAAGAGCTACCACCTATCCTTCTCAAACTCTTCCAAAACATAGCAGAGGGAGGAACACTCCCAAACTCACTCTAGGAGCCCATCATCACCCTCATAGAAAAACCAGAAAAAGATGTCACAAAGAAAGAAAACTACAGGCCCAAATCACTGATGAACATAGATGCAAAAATCCTCAACAAAATACTAACAAACAGAATCCAACAGCACATTAAAAGGATCATACACCATGATCAAGAGGGGTTTATCCTAGGAATGCAAGGATTCTTCAATATAGGCAAATCAATCAATGTGATATTCCATATTAACAAAGTGAAGGAGAAAAACCATATGATCATCTCAATAGATGCAGGAAAAGCTTTCAACGAAATTCAACATCCATTTATGATAAAAATTCTCCAGAAAGTAGGCATAGAGGGAACTTACTTCAACATATTAAAGGCCATATATGACAAACCCACAGCCAATATCATTCTCAATAGGGAAAAACTGAAACTATTTCCTCTAAGATCAGGAGCAAGACAAGGTTGTCCACTCTCATCACTATTATTCAACATAGTTTTGGAAGTTTGAGCCACAGCATCAGAGAAGAAAAAGAATTAAAAGGAATCCAAATCAGAAAAGAAGTAAAGCTGTCACTGCCGATGACATAACAGTATACATAGAGAATCCTAAAGATGCTACGAGAAAACTATTAGAGCTAATCAATGAATTTGGTAAAGTAGCAGGATACAAAATTAATGCACAGAAATCTCTTGCATTCCTATGCACTAATGATTAAATATCTGAAAGACAAATTAAAGAAACACTCCCACTTACCATTGCAACAAACAGAATAAAATACCTAGGAATAAACCTACTTACGGAGACAAAAGACCTGTATGCAGAAAACTATTAGACACTGATGGAAGAAATTAAAGATGATACAAACAGATGGAGAGATATACCATGTTCTTGGATTGGAAGAATCAACATTGAGAAAATGACTATACTACCCAAAGCAATATACCGATTCAATGCAATCCCTATCAAATTACCAGTGGCATTTTTCACAGTAGTAGAACATAAAATTCCACAATCTGTATGGAGACACAAAAGACCCCGAATAGCCAAAGCAATCTTGAGAAAGAATAATGGAGCTGGAGGAATCAGGATTCCGGACTTCAGACAAAATTGCAAAGCTACAGTAATCATGATAGTATGATACTGGCATAAAACCAGACATACAGATCAATGGAACAGGACAGAAAGCCCAGCGATAAACCCACGCACATATGGTCACCTTATTTTTGATAAAGGAGGCATGAATATACATGGTGCTGCGAAAACTGGACAACTACATGTAAAAGAATGAAATTAGAACACTCCCTAACACCATACACAAAACTAAACTCAAAATGGATTAAAGACCTAAATGTAAGGCCAGACACTATCAAACACGTAGAAGAAAACATAGGCAGAACACTCCATGACATACACCACAGCAAGATCCTTTTTGACCCACCTGCTAGAGAAATGGAAATAAAAACAAAAATAAACAAATGGGACTTAATGATAATTAAAAGCTTTTGCACAGCAAAGGAAAACATAAACAAGACGAAAAGACAACCCTCAGAATGGGAGAAAATATTTGCAGATGAAGCAACTGACAAAGGATTAATTTCCAAAATTTACAAGCAGCTCATGCAGCTCAATATCAATAAAACAAACAACCCCAATCCAAAAATGGACAAGACTTAAATAGACATTTCTCCAAAGAAGATATATAGAGATTGCCAATAAACACATGAAAGGATGTCCAATATCACTAATCATTAGAGAAATGCAAATCAAAACTACAATGACACTCAAAACTACTCAACATCAGTCAGAATGGCCATCATCAAAAAATCTACAAACAATAAATGCTGGAGAGGGTTTGGAGAAAAGGGAACCCTCTTGCCCTGTTGGTGGGAATGTAAACTGATACAGCCACTATGGAGAACACTTTGGAGGTTCCTTAAAAAACTAAAAATAGAACTACCATACAACCCAGCAATCCCAGTACTGGGCATATACCCTGAGAAAATCATAATTCAAAAAGAGTCATGTACCACAATGTTCATTGCAAGCTCTATTTACAATAGCCAGGGCATGGAAGCAACCTAAGTGTCCATTGACAGATGAATGGATAAAGAAGATGTGGCACATATATACAATGGAATATTCCTCAGCCATAAAAGGAAACGAAATTGAGTTATTTGTAGTGAGGTGGATGGACGTAGAGTCTGTCATAAAGAGTGAAGTAAGTCAGAAAGAGAAAAACAAATACCGTATGCTAACACATATATATGGAATCTAAAAAAAAAAGTTCTGAAGATCCTAGGGGCAGGGCAGGAATAAAGACGCAGACGTAGAGAACGGACTTGAGGACACGGGGAGGGGGAAGGGTAAGCTGGGACAAAGTAAGAGAGTGGCACGGACATATAAACACTACCAAATGTAAAATAGATAGCTAGTGGGAAGAAGCTGCATAGCACAGGGAGATCAGCTCTGTCCTTTGTGACCACCTAGAGGGGTGGGATAGGGATGATGGGAGGGAAACGGTATAAGAGCAAGGGTATTTGGGGATATATGTATACGTACAGCTGATTCATTTTGTTATACAGCAGAAACTAACACAGGATTGTAAAGCACTTATACTCCAATAAAGATGTTAAACAGCCTACAATAAAAATGAGAAATTCTATTTCTCCAAATACACCATGAAGTAACTCAAAAGACATAGAGTGGGAGAACATATTGTTTAAATATAGACACAAAAACATAAAAACAAAGGACTCATACATACAGCGTATAATGTATTCCTGTAATTCCATTATAAAAGAGAACCCAGTAGAAAGAAATTGGCAATATATTGATTTAATGTGGAACTTTCAAAACATCACATCCAACCTGTCAACTTAAAAATGTGGCACATCTATAAATATGTATAGATGAAATGACATGATGTCTGGGATTTGCTTCAAAATAATGCAGTGAGGTAAGGGCCAGTAGAGGTAACAGAAATTAAAGAAGAGTGGCAATGAAATGATGACTGTTGCAGCTGTGTGATGGAGATATGGGGCCACTGAACTAGTTTTGTGTATTAAAATTTTCCATGATAAGTATTAAAGAAATAAAGAAAAATCTTCAGTTAAGAAAATCAGGACATAGCTCACAAGGTACTGAAATAATGCTCTAGTACTCCATGGAAGCTCTGCTATATCCAGGGTGAGAAATCCTAGGACCCAGAGTGGCCATATAGTTAAAAGATGAAATTTTCTATTCCTAAATTCCCATTTTCTTTTTCAATAAATTTCAATTTTGAATGAGTCTGTCTCTTCTTTGCAACCTTAAAGACTTTAATATGTTGAATAAATTCATTGAGGACAACTGTTCGCTCATTCATTTGGCAAGTATTTATTTGGTATTTGTATATGGCAGGACAAATATGAAATATATGCACAACATGGCTTTATTATCTTGGTTCTTTTAACATGATGCATAAAAAGAACAAGTTTTGTGTGTGTGTGTATGTGTGTGTGTGTGTGTGTGTGTGTGTGTAGCGAGCATGTGCTTACTCTTTTGGTGCTTTAATTTTTTACTCTGACTTTTGATCACTGTAAGTTTGTGTACAGAACTCAAAGAGAACAATCAGCTATGTTGATTCAACTAAAATAACTGAAACAAAAATAGAGTTTTTTCACTACCTGTCCTGTTCTCTCAAGAAGACGCTAGTCCAGTTGACCAAATTGCATTGGTTTACAAAAATAAAGAAAAAGTTATATTTTATATTATTTGTATTAAAGTAAAACATAAGGTGATATAAAGGTAATATTTTATATAATTTTGTTTTTATTCTCTCCTCTACCAGATATGTAAATTGTAGGAGTCTGTATCCTTTTAAAATTTTGTATTCTTCCAAATGTTGTATAAAATAAGCACTTAGTAAATATCTTAATTAAAGATATTATTTTAATATCTTTCATATTACTTTCCATGCTACTTGGAAAGAGTGCATTATTGTTTCAAGTAACTTACATTTGAGCATTTTCCAAGATCATCAAATTAACATTATGTTATTTTTTTAATGTTCTCCCTGTATAAAATATAATTGAAATACTAATTGTTTGTAAAACTGATATTGTGCATTGACAGTAATAAAACAATTTTATATTTCCAAATCCATTGTAAATGTGGGCAATTCTTTGTTCATACTTTCTAAAATCTTTTATAGTTTGAAATTGGAATACGTTAAATCTTAATTTCAAATTCAGTGTATTCCCTATAGCAAAGTTTATGTGTTTCTCTTTATTAAACTGTTTGAAAATTTGCGAGTGTCAGCTGACTGAATGCTAAAGAGGACTGGAGGACAATTGAATTGTGTACCGTTGATTAAATGCACTTTAATTTATATCCATAATCTGATTTGAGTATTATCCAATGTTAAAAGGCCCGTTTTTAGGAAGCCAGAAATTAAAATGCCCAGGAGAATCATAGTATTTAGGTGAAATCCCAGTTCCAAACTTAATTATTTAATTTACTTGTCCTTTACCTTGTCAGATTACAGGTACAAGAAATTACGTGTTCTAATATAATTATATGACTATGGTGGTAGGCAGGAACAGAAACAAGAATGGTCCTCCGAAAATGTCTACATTCTAATCCCTAGAACCTGTGACAATGTTATGTTACATGGATAGGGAAGTTAAGGTTGCAGATGAAATTAATGCTTCTTATCAGATGACTTTAAATTGGGAGATTTCCCCCAATTATCTTAGTGGGTCCAACATAATCACAAAGGATTTTAAGAGATGGAAGATAGAAGGAGAAAAGTTATTCCAGAGTGATGAAATGTGAAAAAGAGTTGAACATCGCCAATTATGTTTAGAAAAGGAAGTCCTGCTTGGATTTTGTTTCTGCTTATTGTACTCTTGGCAGTCTGGCTATTAAAGAATATGCCAGTACAGTTGCATATGCACACATTGTTGGAGAGTGCAAGAAAAATTTCTAGAAACGTCATTGCTGTGGACGGAAACTTGTCCCCCCCAAAATTCATATTTTGAAGCTCTAGCTTTCAGTGTGACAGTACTTGGTGTAAGGAAGTAATTAAGATTTGAAAAGGTCATAAGGATGGGGCCCTGACAAGATTTGTGCCCTAAGAAGAGAAACCAGAGACCTCACTCTATCTCCATGATGTAAGGACACGGTAAGGAGGATGTTTGTGAGTCAGAAAGATAGCCCTCACCAGAACCCAGCCATGCTGGAACACTGATGTAGGACTTCTGGCCTCCAGAACTGTGAGCAAATAAATTTCTGTTGTTTAAGTCACCTAGTTTATGGTATTTCGTTATGGCAGCCCAGGTAGACTAATACAGGAACATATTGAGTTGGACGAGCACAAATACAAATTTCTTAGTGCAAAAATTTTAAGGATTTGCATTATTGAACTTTAGAGTGGTGATGATTGTGGTTCTCATATTCCTTAAAGATGTGATTTGCCTCAGGCCTTAGTGTCTTCCAGCTCCAGCTCATGTGATCGTGGGTCAGTCCTTCCTTGCCACAGAGGTTGTTATGACATCCTTTACAATGTCATTCCCTACCTTCACACTCGCATTCACACTCTGCTTCCTTGACCCTCTCCTTGAAGTTGCTTCAAGTCTTGAGCTTGCATGGTACTTTCCCTTTGCTTCTTTTGGGAGGTACATTACCACCACTAACATGCTTATATGAGTCCAAAATTATTCATGAGAACACAAAATAAATGGCAGAAGAGCTTAGAGTAGAATAAACAAAAATGACTGCACTGCATACTCTGGGGTGTGGAACTCTAAGAGCCTGAAGGTGTATTCAGCATGCAAAAAAAGTTCACATTGGCTATGGCTGGAGATATAGATAGAGATATACAGATACAGAGGTAGATGTTTAGAGAGAAAAAGAGAGAGCTTGATTTATCTTTTTTTAACATTTCAATGATACATACAATAATAAATTACTCCATAAGAAAGTTTGTTAAATAAAGTGTGAATACAGAACATAAAAGTAAGTATGATTTTTTTCTGGGTTTTTTTTTGCATTTCATTAGTATTTCTTTTTATTTCAAGACGCTAGATCTACTAAGAAATGCCTTTGCCTAAGATTCTATGAAACGGAAAAAAAATACTGCATTTTTATGACTCAAATCTTATTTTTTCCTTATTCTTTTGGCCTCTTTTTATAGTTTTGGTTGGTTCATTAGCATTCATAATAAAGAAACACAGTATGTAGTATGTAATAGGAAGTACAACACAAAACTTGCTCTTGTTCTGGTCACTCATGGTAGATGTAGAGAATTCCAGTTCTTTATCCACAGACGACAGATATTGCTGAGGCACAATGGACTAACCTTTTTGTTTTCTGCATTATATGCTTTATTTTGTCTCCTGGCTCTAGTTTTAACCTCACAGACTAACATCTCTGTGTCATTTCTCTATTATATAACAACTGTAGTGAGAGAAGGAAGGGGACTTTACGTTGTGTAAAAAGCAAGGAAGAATATCTTTGAAGGGGGCCAAGGGACAACACTTTGTGCTCTCCTGGCAGATAAAAAAGAAGACTATGGGTATTAGGATCTCTGAATATTTTTAATAATCATTATGTTGTTAATCATCCATTTTAAAGATTTTACAAAATGATTTAAAAAAAAGAAAAAACGTTCCACTAGCCCTTTGCTAAGATTATTCAGCCACACATAGAAATCAAATTAGGAATTTGATATCCTTAAGTCTGTAGACTATTCCTTGTGTGATGAGTGTTTAGAATTCAATCACCATCTAAAGAGTTGCTGCTGTTCATGACTGGACGTATTTGTTTGGGGAAATGGGGTGAAATGAATGACATAGAGGTGACAGGCTGTTCCATCATTTTTTCCATCCTAAAAGCTTAGCACCTTCATACTCAGATATACTGACTTCCACCAAAAAATTCTGAAGAAAGATGTGGTTTTACCTGATCCAATCAGGGCCACTGCCTTTATTTATGGTTATCTCAGCAAGTTAGAAAAAAGCAGCAATTAAGCCAACTGATACTTTCATTGCCCAATTGTCATACAATTGTTCATGTTCAATAACCAGGATCTCTGGCTTCTTGGATGTCTGGGAGATGTTGGGGGCTGGGCAGGCAACAGCTATAAATGCAACATCAAACCACACACACACACACACACACACACACACACACACACACACACCCTATTGCACTTCAATTTTAGCTGCTTCCAAAAT
Source organism: Stenella coeruleoalba (assembly GCF_951394435.1). NCBI lineage: Eukaryota > Metazoa > Chordata > Mammalia > Artiodactyla > Delphinidae > Stenella > Stenella coeruleoalba. Next base: position 87,821,623 of record NC_137150.1, read on the forward strand.
TTCCTGTCTTCCCTAATAGTGTCACTATCACTGTTTTGCTTCCCAATTGCAATCAAGCAGACTAAGGATAAAAAATGGCTTAGCTCTGGCCAGAATAAAGACCAGGGGATTTAAAAAAAGATATAGAAGGAGAGAGATTCTTCTTACTCAGACAGCATCAGAGGAAGTGACTTCAAAAAGGTGTCTCTTAGTACATGCCACATAGTTACTTGGGAATCCTCTAATTTCTTGCAGTCTATAAACCAGAGGATGACCTCATCATGCATACTTTTACCAATAAACTCTAATGAGGTTTCTGTTTTCTTTGTGTTTTTCAGAGAGTAAAATAACTTTTCATTCAATTCAACATGTTGTGATACTTACTGTTTTTTAAAATTCCCTTTATACTTCACATTTCAAAACTTTATTAAGTTTTTGGTAATTATCTCTATGTGTATGAGTAAATGAAACTTCCTAACTAACTTCTCCAGAGATACTTATTTGCTGAAGCTATCTATAAACATAGGAAATAAACAAAAATATACTTGAATAATAAAAAAAGATTTGCAAGGACAAGGCACTAAAATGTATGCTTACTTTACATCATAAAAATGTCCCTTAGGTTATCTCCCAGAGCCTATTTAATTCTATTTCACACACAGCCTTAGTAAGTTCAATTACCTGGTGGAAAACCTTACAGATACTATAATCCGTAATTTAGAAAGAGAAGCCTTCTAGAGGAAGATACACTGATAGTATAAAAAGTAATAATTGAGAATCTCAAAGTGAGGATAAAGGCAGACATTTATGAAAATTGAACATAGGATATAAAAATATTTATTTCTTGAGTTGTTTAATATATAGAGTACACTTATTGGTTAGTTAGGTTGTTCTTTCACTCTTCATCTGGCTGTTCATTTATAGCCTTTGTAATAAACTATAACAGAGTGTATAGCATTTTTCAGAGTTCTGTGAGTAGTTCCAGCAAATTATCAAGCATGGAGAAGAGCTTATGGGAACCCCCAATTTTAAAACCATGTCAAACAGAAGTGTGGGTAACCTGCGGACCTGTTACTTGAGATTGGCATCTGAAGTGAGGACAGTCTTGTGGGATTAAGCCCTTAATCTGTGGAGTCTGACACTAATTCTGGTTAGTCAGAGTCAGAACTGAATTGAATTGTAGGACACCAGGTTGGTGTCAGATAATTGGAGAACTGGTTGTTGGTGGTGGTGGGGGGGGGCGTGTGGGAAAATAATAGCAGCCTAAAGCCAAGTATCTCTAGAATGTTACAAGAGAGAGCCAGAAGCTTTAATTTTACTTTATATTTTAGTGTCTTTCTTACAGCCTCTTAATCTGTTTCCTATCTAATACAGAACTAATAATGTGTTACACAATGATTGCATCGTTGAAATACTGTGTGATCTATCTTGGAGGGAACTCTTTTCATGGAAAGTGTCATGATGCAATGTAAATTATGCAGAAAAGCAGGACAGATATCTAGGACTTAGTTCTATATATATAATGTTTCCCCTTTTTCAATATTTATTGAGCCCACCACCATGTGTCTTGTTACATACTGAGGATGTAAAAAGGATCTGTTTCCTTTCTCTGAAGAGCAAGACAATAAAAGCAAAAGGTATAATATAATATGAAAAGTACAATAATGGAGAAAGAAGTTCTAAGATGCTAAAGGAGAGGGAGCCTAAACTGCAGGAAAGGGAAAGGAGAGAGAGCACAGTGAGTTCCAAAGAAAGCTGATGCTTGAGTTAAATTTTTGAGAATGAGTAGAAGTTCACTGGGCAGAAAATGGGGAGGGGGAGCTGTTCTGGGCATGAGTAACATCGTATACAGAAGCAAAGAGACGTAAATCAGTATGAGACAATGACTAGCCAGAAGTACTTCCTTATTGTTGAAACATAAATAGAAAAGTGGGAAAAGATGATACAGGAGAGGTGCTGAAGAGTGTGTACTTTATACTGAAAACAATCCGAGGTCATTGAAACTTTTAAAATATGGGGCACGTGCTTATATCCATGTATTATATTTAACATATATCTTATACTAAATTCTCTGCTAGTTATAGGGGATACAAAAAACTGAAACATGGAGTCTGCCTTCAAGAAGTTCAAAACCTATTGGAAAAACCACATAAATAAACAACAGCAATGCTTTGTGATAAATGTTACTAGGAAGGCAAATACAATGTGTTTGTGTTATGGAAGAAGAGTAGAATGTGGGGAACTATGAAAATGAGAAAGAGGACATTTCATTTGAGGAATTGTAAGTAGTTTAAAAGTGATTTGGGGGCTGGGAAACAGTAAAGACAACAGAGAATGAATCTGGAAAATAATTAGGGGCCAGATCAGGAAGATCTTTCACGCCATATTACAGAGAATTTATTTTATTCTGAAATCAGTCACGAACTGTGAAAAGAGAAATCCAGGAGCCACTAGATGTGATGCAGGAGGGAAAGGGAAGAGGATGAACATTCTTATGTGTCTCCTTGAGCAACTGGAAAGATGAGGTCTTTGAGATAGGAAATAAGTGGTACAGAGTCAACTCAAGAGCAGGAAAAGAATGAGCCACTGCATATGGGCTCTGTTACATATTTCCTGTTCCTTATTCATTTTCTGTTTCTTTCTTCTTTGTTCCTTATTCTTTATCCTATAAAAGCTTCCTGCCTTCCGCCCCATTTTGCAATTCTCTGGACCCTTGGGAATAGAGACTGACTGCTTCATGAAATGTTAGATAAAGTTTGTTTTTATCACCTTGACTATCCTCTTTAATCATTTTTTAACATTTAAGCATTTTAACAGGGTCACACAGGTCACATAAGCCAGGCCTGGGTTGATGGAATCTGGATAGAAAAAGGAGGAAATGTGCAAGTAAAAGGATTATTTGTTAAGTAATTCCGATGTTTTTCAACAGAAATAAATCTTATTTATAACTTATGTTTTGAAATAGAAAGGTTTCATACATCATTTTTCCCAAAGATTATTTCCTAACCAGACAGAATCCCCAGCAAATTACTGTTAAAAATCAAAACCAAATGAAACCAAAACTAAAACAGTAACAGAAAAAGTCACATTATAAGTCACATTGTAAAACAGACTATAAATTTTCATAATGCAGAAGGTAATTCTGAGAATTAACCATCTTGATATTAATGATTCCACTGCTTAACCTCTGTACCTTTAAGAATCTGTCCTCTACCAGTGTGAGAACAGAACAGAGGACTGTAGTTTATAAGCATGTGTAACTGTGTCCTATAGGCCAGATTCCCACTGCAACACATGGAAAGTTGAAATCCACGAGTGAAGATATAGCCTGGTACTATGGCCTCAGAACCCCAAACAGAGCCAGGCTTTGAGAAATAGTTTCACAATTTGTACTTATTTCTTATCAAGTAGCTATTTTTCAGGAAGCAGCAAAAAAGTTTTGTTTTGTTTTGTTCTATTTTCTGAAGGAAAGAGGGGAGTTCTCAGATTATAAGCAGTATTCTTATATTCCTAATCATGCAGAAAACTCTTGGAAAGGATGGTTGTTACCAACCAGCTGTTTTGTTCTTTGAAGGCTTTAGGAAAATGTGGCTTTATTCATAACACTTTTCATTGAAGCAGCAGCAACATCCATAGCAACTTGCTCACACAAAGCTCCTGTTTAACAGAAGAGAGACGGGGAAAGAGAAAGCTCAAGTAGGAGAAGGTGAGGGTAACTTCAAAATCACAGGCGTCTTTGGGAGCAGACACAGTGGCCAAAGAGAACAAAGACCACATAGGAAGCCTTTGATAACCGAAGAGTGGCTCAGGAGTTCTTATTATTTGAGCAAAAAATAAAAAGATTATTTTTCCCCAGCAATGATTAGTACAGGCCATTGAATAAGGAGCTCTTAAGACTACAATGTGCTCTGTCAGTTCTCACAGAAGTTTTCTGTCCTCTAATGAATGCCCGATATAACCACTTGTGCTGCTACCCGGTAAAGTCATGCTGTAATCCCCATGAATGATGCTCGAGACAGCACCGGTGGTGACATCTCTCTGCGCTCTCTTATGCGAGCAGCAGAGAGACCCTCAAAGCTGGAGACTTGCAATGTAAAGGAAAAGATAGAGTTTATTATTCAGCTGAGATGTTGCCCCTATGTCCACGTGTGATAATAGTGTTCTTTTTTCCTATATGTGTCTTCAAAGGGATAAATAAACACCACAGCACTGAGTTAGCGCAGGGTGCATGAATGTCCTCTCGATGTTTAATTGCAGGGGAAGTGTTCCCTGGAAATGAGCCAGGGTATCTTGTGAATCCCACAGCTTTCGTTTAGTGCTGCCCCTGCCTCACCATCACTGAGGTTCTGTGATCTTATTCACTGCCCCATACCCAAAAGCTGTGTACAATTTTCTGCTCTGCCTAGTAGGGATGATTCAGCCATTGTTAGGTTTAGGTCAGAGTTACTTTCATCGCCCCTACTGTTAATGCACTGTAATACATATGTTAATACTTATGGCACCCTGCTTAGGGGACCTTTGGCTTATTTAGTGTCAGCCCATTTCACAGGCATAGACCAGGCTCTGGAAGTTTCACTCCTTCACAATAGCACTTTGCACTCATTAATTCTTACAGTGCTCTTGAGTGTGAAGCAGATTATATTCCTAGCTGCAGCAGCAGTACTAGAAGTAGTATTTCCCAGTACCCTGCTATGTGTGTAGCCTTCTTTGCCAAATAAAAGATCCAGTTACCTGCTAGACATCAAACTTCTTTTTTCTTAATTTTTATTAAAGTATAGTTGATTCACAATGTTTCAGGTGTACAGCAAAGTGATTCAGTTATATATATATATATATATATATATATATATATATATATATATGCATTCTTTTTCAGATTCTTTTCCATTATAGATTATTACAAGATATTGAACACAGTTCCCTGTGCTATACGGTAGGTCCCTGTTGTTTATCTATTTTATATATAGTAGTATGTATCTTTTAATCCTAAATTCCAAATTTATCCCTCCCCTCCTTTCCCCTTTGGTAACCATAAATTTGTTTTCTATGTCTGTGGATCTATTTATGTTTTGTGAATAATTTCATTTGTTTCCTTCTTTTAGATTCCACATATAAGCGATACCATATATTTGTCATTCTCTGTCTGACTTACATCACTCAGTATGATAATCTCTAGGTCCATCCGTGTTGCTGCAAATGGCATTATTTCATTCTTTTTTATGGTTAAGTAATATTCCATTGTATAAATATATCACATCTTCTTTATCCATCTGTTGATGGACATTTAGGTTGCTTCCATGTCTTGGCTATTGTAAATAGTGTTGCTATGAACATTGGGGTTCATGTATCTTTTTGAATTAGAGTTTTCTCTGGAAGCCCAGGAGTGGAATTGCTGGATCATATTGTAGCTCTATTTTTAGTTTTTTAAGGAACCTCCATACTGTTCGCCATAGTTGCTGCACCAATTTACATTCCCACCAACAGTGTAGGAAGCTTCCGTTTTCTTCACACCCTCTCCAGCATTTATTATTTGTAGAGTTTTTGATGATGCCCATTCTGATACTTCATTGTAGTTCTGATTTGCAAAATTCTCTAACAATTTCTCTGATAATTGAGCATTTTTCATGTGCCTGTTGGCGACATCAAAATTCTCTCATCTCAGGCTCCCAGTTGATTGAAGTCCAGTGTTAGTTTCCCGCTACACTGGACATGCCAATGCTTAGAAGATAACTCCTTCCTTGATACACTTGCAAGCATAACCATTATACCTACCGCTTATTGGGAAGGATCACAATCACCCAGACATTACTTCTGACCACAGCATAACATACTTTTAGCTATAGTCCCTAGGAGAAGCTTTCGTTTATTTGAGATATTATGAATAGAATCATGGACTCCTATAATAATACACCTAAATTACTCTAATCTCATTCAATTTCATATACGTATATGAGTGCTAAGGAGAGTAGGTGATTTGCCCAAGATCATCCAGCTAATTAGTATCAGAGATGGTGGCAAGCTGGATTTCCAGAATTCTCTGCCCCTTTACCCCCCCCCCCCCACCCCCAACCTTTCCAGAGACCAGGCTGTCAAAGCCATGACTAAACTCTGTGGAAACCTTAGATCCTAAGAGATGCATCCTGGTTTCTTAGGCAGTACTAAGATGTGTTTTGCTACCAACATTTGACCAGCTAATACTGAGCACTTACAGTGTGCAAGACACTGGATGTAAGACTAGGAATACAGATATAAAAGTCATATTGAGGCTCTGTGTTCAGAGTAGTCTCTATGTTAGGCCATACTCTGACACCCAGGGCCATCTGATATTTTCAGATGTGTCTGGAAGAAGTTGCACTCCTGAAAAAAATATCCTCTTTTGTTAAGCAGAATTAAAGGTAGAGGGTAAAGACCATTTTCAATGAAGCTGAAAGGATAAGTTAATTACTTTAGAATATAACCTACGAAATAGGTAAGTATGTGGATGGGATGACAACATAAGTAATTAGTTTTAAATAAATAATAAAATTAAAACCAAAGTGTCTTTTTATTAGCTATAAACTGGGGTAGGGGATAAGTGCATTTAGTAGGGACACAGAATAGAAGAAGAACACAATGGAAGTGACATACTGGAATTAATCATTTCTTCTCTAATTTATTAGAACTGCTTCCTGCGGGAGATGAGATTTCAAGACCTGTGTGAGTGATGAAGAAAAGGGAATTTGTCAGGGAGAATCAAAAGTTTTGTGAGAGAAAGAAATTTGCCCAAGGTCACTTAACTAGCCAGTGTTAGAGTAGGGAATTAAACACACTGAAAAGAAATGAACGTTTCTATAGTGAGTCTCTTATAAAAGCACCTTCAAGCTGATGTCAAGAATTTTCTCCAGGAGGTAGATGAGAATTATGGTGACCTTCATGAAATTACACATTTTGTCTCAGAGAAAAGGAACTTTTAGATTTTTTCAATTGAGAAACCCGGTTCCAAAGGCAGAGCTAAACCTCCTTTCTCTATTGTCCATGAAAATGCTTTCCAAATCTCTACTGAACCTAGAGCAAGACAGAAATATCCATCTGAAATAGATGAAAACTTACTTGACTCAACCCTTCATCTAAGGAGTGCAATCCTCATTTTCCTCTTAAAAATAAGAGTAATAAATGAACGCAAACATTCACAGCCAAACGTCTGTCAAGAATCTCTCCCAACTGATTAACCTGCATAAGGATGGAGCAAAGCAAGCAGCATGGCTGATCACATAAATGCCAACTCTTTCAATTAGTCATATCACCTGGACCTACAAATTTACTTTCCTTAGGATCAGATATCCTTCCTTCCTAGCCCCTAACCATTCTCTTGCCTACTTGTTCTTCTTCATAGCAAGCATCCCTATCTGAAATTTTATTACTTTTTTCCCCCCAGCTCTCTCTTCCCTATTCGAGTGAAATCTCTGTGAAGGCACAAACTATGTAACTATGGTCACTGCTGTAATCATAGCACCTAGAAAAGGACCTAGTGCATAACTAACATTCAATAAACATTTGATGAACAAATAAATGTCTAACAAATGCCATAAAATATTCAAAGTAATCTTTTTCCTATTTTTTCCAAAAAACACAAAGAGTGTGAAATTATTGAATGAAAGCTGAGGGTAAACAAGTGGTGTTTTTTATAATGCAGTTTCATCATTGGTGCAGATGGTAGTTCCTAAGATTACAAGTTATATATTGAATTATACAGTTAACTTCTTCAAGTCAGGGAACTGGGTCTCAATCATCTTTGTGACTCTGGGTCCTAGCATAGTGTGTAACTTATGTTAGGGTTTCAATAAATGATTACTGAAGTGAATTAGCTGACTCCTCTTAAATAGCATATAAATGTATTTGTGGCTCCAATCTTAAGCCCAAGAGAGACTTCTTTCCTTTTTCCCTTATTAGAGGAAAGCTCTTTTTCATGAGTTATCAGCAAAGAATTGTGTCTAAAAGCAAGTCCCCCAGGTGCTGCAGTGTGAACATGCTCTGGCTTCACTTCATCAACTGAGGTGGTGTCTCATAAATTTATCAGCTGAGATTTATGAGTGATTGGGGTGGAGATTCTCTTAACCATGTATTCCGAAGGTGACCTTTGAATTTATTTTTCATACAAGCTTAAAAGGCTGACTATCTGGGCAGGTTGTTCAAGAGACAAAAGCGACCTCACCCTCAGCCGTACCCGTCACCAGTACGGTGAACAGCGGCGCCACCCCCCTCTGTGAGGGAGGCATTCCTTGCAATCACCCGGCCCTGAAAGTTCAAAGGCACCCAAAGGCTTCCTTGGCATTTCAGGTGGCGGAGACATTTGCTCTAGAGGTACTTCTGTCAGACATAAAGTGTCAGTGTGTGAGGTTACTCTCACTTTCTCTGAGTGAATATAAAGGGTATGGATTCTGGGCCTTAGTACAATCATTATTTTAAAGTGAGGAGGAAGGATTATGATTTTGTCTCTGAGGTTCCTTCCAACAGTGTCCCAGGGTCTAAAAGAGGCCAGGCCCCTGATAACGAGAGGTGATGACTCAACCAGTGGCTTATGTCAATGACACGACCCAGAGAAAATGCTGGCTGTAAAAGGATGTCATTGGAACAGTACACACTGATGGAGGTAATTTTATTTTGAAAAGTCTGTAAAGATGTGTCTGATCCAGAAACCAAAAATTAGAAGATTGACACCTGGATCCAAGGGAGCATCAAGATGACCCGTGAATGAATCAGATTCAGCGGCAAAGAGTGCTGTTGGTTAAAAGTACCCATTCTTACTCTTTAAAAAAATTTTTTTTTTTACTGAGGCATAATTGACATACTAGCTTCAGGTATACAGTTTGATGATTTGATATTTGCATCTTTTGCAAAATGATCAGCACAATAAATTTAGTTAACACCCGTTACCATATATAGTTACAAAACTTTTTTTTCCTGTGATGAGCACTTTCAAGATCTACTCTCTTAGCAACTTTCAAATACAGTATTATTAACTGTCACCATGCTGTACATTACATTCCCATGACTTATTTATTTTATAATTGGAAATTTGTACCTTTTGACCCCTCTTCATTATTTCACCTACCCCCATTGCAGATATAACGTTAGAAAGCGAGTGTAGGCAACTAGTCAGGCCAGAAGAATAAGTCATGGCTTGATTCTGTACTCAATTGCTGATATCTTTTACCAACCTTTAGTCTCAAGCAAACATTAATTGAGCACTCATACATTCAAGATAGAAGGGTAAATACCTGATCTCAAAGAATTTAATATACGGTAGGCAAAGTCTCTTAAGTACTGCAGCAACTACAATACATATGAAAGATAAGGACCACAGAAGAAGAAAGGACAGACTCAGGCCACCAGAATAGCATCACAAAGTAAAATTCTATAGCTGTTTGAGGTGAGAGAGGTGAATTCCAGGGGAAGTGAACAGTGAAAATCTGAATAAGAGATTCTTCTAGCAGGTTTTAAGATTGAGAAACATTTTAAAATAGAGGAGATAGGGAAAAGTAATGAGGAAGGGGGAGCCTGACTAAAAGCAACAGGCTGGGGGAGCATGATAGGAAACATCAGGATGGCTGCTCTTCAGGGCTTAGGTGAATGAACAACTCTGGGCTCACAAGTCATTATTAAATGAAATCTATCTGACTTCAAAGACAATATGTGTGGCTAACACTGGGTTTGAATCCTTATACAACATGTTTTGGCTCTTTGATCTTGGGGAAGTTATGCAAACATCATTTTATTCATTTGAAAAATAGTAATTTTATTATTCAAGGATTTGTTGTAAGGATAAATGTAATAATATAAAAAAATAAGTACTTACGAAAGGATAGTTATTAGCATATATCATGCCATCGTCTGGTTATACATAGTCTCATCACGTAAAGGAAGCAACACCAAACTTGCTCACCTTATTACAAGTAAGTATAAATCTAGAAGACCTGAAAGCAACATAGTAGTGAAATCCACAAGGAAAAAAAGAAAAAAGCCAGGGGCAGTAGGGAGTAAATAGCAATAGAAACAGAAGTAAGGTCAAATAGGAGAATAAAAACAGTTGTATTAGGCAGGTATGTAAATAGCTTCAAATTTCATGCGGGCTAATTAGAGTGCTTGTGGATAAATGAGATGCACAAGAAATAATTTCCAAATATTCTTTCTTTGTTTAAGTAATGAAAAATTAAGCTGTCTGATTGGCTACTTTAAACGGAAAGAGGAATCCGGAAAAGTGAAATGTCCATTTTCATTCTGGATTAATGATTCACTACCCAAGTGTGAAATTAGATAAATACACACTCCTTCATGCAGAGCTAAAATTTGAAATGCCCAGGGATTTCTGACAGTGTGACACAGCGTCTCTTTTTCCCCTTTCTGATTATTTTCCATAATTTGAAGAATGGTGTCAAAATGTTTGTCACTATGACAGAGAAAAAGAGAGAAAAGAGAAAGGTTTTATTATTCACCAAAAGCATACTGCAAATCACTTCCAAAGCTCTTTGCTTCCTTGATAAAACAGATGAAAAAAAAATGTGCTTTTGTGTAAAGCAAGATGACCTTCTGTTTTAGTGATTCTTGAAAAGATTTCACATGAGCCTTTCTTAGAAAGATTTATCCTTATTCACTGACTCATCTCTACTTTTTCTAGCACTGTTCAGTGGAAATTGCAGGAACCGATTCAAAGAAAACAAATAGGAACATGATAAGCACTGGGTTCTCAAGAAACTTTTTAATTAAAAACTCTATTTGCCAAATATTTGTCAGAGAACAACGGTACAATTAATGACCTGATTTTATGCACGTTTACTATAATTTGTTTTGTCAAAGAACTTTTTACTAACCCCTTTCACAGTTTTGATATGAACGAGGAAGTTCTGCCACATTGAAGATATTCTCAGAGAAGAGCAAGCAAGCAATGTGACACTGTCAGATCAATCATGAATCAGAAAGATGCTTTGTTTCTGCTATGCAGGGATTTTATGATGCCCTTGAACATTTTCATATGCCTTGGGAGGGATGTAATGTCACAATCCCAGAATATATAGTATTCAGAAAAAAAAACAAACAAACCTGTATATCAAGGGGGCTCAACTTAATCTTGTGTGCATAGCAGTCTTCTGGCTTATATTATGCAGTGACACAAAATCCTACATGCTCGATCTAAGAAATGTGGTGAGGAATCCCTACCCTGGATACAGAATCAAATCCTGTGAGATATGCTGGAATTCAATAATAAACATTTGCAGATCTTGTTGATTCAATATTCAATTTGACACATTTGGATAAATCCAACATTGCCCAGCTGTTTCCCAACAAGGTGGCTAGGGAAGCAAAGTAGCGCTGGAGGAGGCCCAACAAAGAGCTGACATTTCAGCAAATTTGAAGGGCACGCTAGATGACCCAGAAAATGCCACTCCCGTAAACGCAAGAACAGACATCTCCAGGTCAGAGGGCGTATTCTGGCATCTGAAAAGCACAGAGGTACAACTGGCCTCCTCTGCTCTTCCAACAGGGGAAATACACTGGGAAGCAGTCCAACTTGGTTGAAAAGGTTGGTAGAAAACCTTGATTTTTATAGCTCATCATTTTAAAAGGTTAAAATGCATCACTTATTGAATTTTCAACTTCTAAGAAGGAATTTTTCTCAAGAGAAAGCTGTGAGCTCATGTACCGTATTTCAAAGGTGTCAGAAAATACATGTTTGTCTTGATTGCAGTCCTCATCAGGACTGGTGTGAATGCCCTAATTTTCATTTTTCTTATGAGAAATGAAGAAGGTGAGGAACAACAAGTGATGTTGAGTATTTTTTGAGTTGCTATGAGATTATACTATTGTTTCTACCCCTTGTTACTGACCCAGCATAACCCTTAAATGCAAATGCACACATCTCTACCAACCTCCTTAAAAAGGAAAAAAAAAATAATTGTTGATTATCTAGTCTACTGAAATACATAGTGTCAATCTCCTAGGCTGCCTTCTAGGAATGAAGTCACTTACTTAATGAATTGATGAATTAGTTCCCCAAACCTACCCTCTGTTGATGCTATTGTGGCCCATTTTTTTCTCTCATCTCCAGAGGAAATAAGTCTCAGTTTGGATCCAATTTTCACTTCTCTCCAGCCCCCAATAAAGGAGTGTTTGGACTCTGAGTGTGTGTGTGTGTGTGTGTCTGTGTCTGTGTGCATGCGTGTGTGTGTGTATGTGTGTTTTTGCTGGGGTTGAGTTCTATTGAAGATGAGAGATCAGGAGGTAAGGTACATAAATCTTCCCTCTCTTTCCTCAGAGTGAGGCATCTTATACAAACAGGTATGAGGGATGTGCCCCAAGGAAAGACTTCTACTTACCACAGATTAAAGTCCCACTGGAAAATAATGACATAGGATTATAGAAGAGTGCCTCAAGCTGAACAGGCATAGGAATCACTCTGGGACTTGTTCAGTTCTGGTCCTCAGACAAGACTTTGAGTAGCAAGGTAACAGACCATATGTGTTCCTTAGAAAAATGTGCAAGTTTAAGATTAACATATATACACTACTATATATGAAATAGATAAACAACAAGGACCTGTATAGCACAGGGAACTATATTTAATATCTTGTAATACCTATAGTGAAAAAGAATCTGAAAAAGAATAGACATACATATGTGTATAAATGAATCACTTTGCTGTACATCTGAAACTAACATAATAGTGTAGATGAACTATACTTCAATTAAATGTTAAATTTTTTTTAAATGTGCAATTATTCTTAGATTTCAGAATTAAGCAATCATCCTATTTTAAAGAGTCCTAAAGAGGATTCTATAAAATCTAGTTAAATTTGGTTTACAAAAAAAGGTTTTGGTTGTCACAAAATTTCAGGAAATGTTCATTATTTTCTCCTCTTGGAGATTTCAAATACAATATTACCATACAAAGGATATAAGAAATCCTACCATAAAGAAATCTCTTTACATTTGTTCAATTCGATATCTCCTGCACTTATTTGGTAAACAGAACATTTTTTAAAGATAACATCTGTAACGGTGAAGAAGCAGTTCTCCATAGAACACACTTTAGAAATGCTGTTTAGAACAGATATTCATTTTTGTACTGTTTTGTTTTTCAAATTCCCTAGATTATGGGGGGTCAGGAGCAGGTGCACAGCATGCTATAGGAAAAACAACAGAATTTAGAGAGGCAGACCTGCGTTTGAGCTACACTTTGGGACCCAAAGGCAATGGTCCCTGTTGCTGTGTTTGGCATGGACTGTGTGAAAAGAGCCAGCAAAATCTACCATGCTCAGTTGTAGGATATTTGAACCTAAACCTGGAAAAGACTATGGCAGACTGCTGACCACAGGCCTTGTCTCCACATTCTCGCACCGAGCAGGGAAGACCTTCACCAAAAAATGTCTGGCCACATTTTTTGATGACACTAGTAAGTGAGGTCTCAGAGCTAGATTTTGTGCAATTTAGAAAATATATACATTTGCACAAATATTATATGTATGTGAATGAAATGTAATAATTTTGGTGCATTAAATGTTTTTGAAGAGTTTATATTTGTTGTATTTAAAACACGTGTAAAGCAAAGCTTTTATTAAATACAATAACAAAACAGCACTAGTATTAAAGGAGGGGCAGGAAGGACCTAAAGAGAGAGTAAACAATGGAATACAAATAAAGCACTGAAACGCAGAACAATTACAAATTGGCTTGGGTTCAAAAAGGAGAGACGAGAATAGGGATCCTGATGCCAATTAGAAACATGCCACATGAACTCCTGTCCTCCTGCATCTTTCATACTCTTCCACATTTTCTTGTGAAATATCATCTTCAGGCTATTTCTGAGAATTTGGGCTAGACCAGAGAGGCACCAAGTGTCAACCATGGCTCCTGCCTAGGTGTCATTGTAGGTTTCTTCTGTATTATAAGATAGCTTCACTAGGGACTCATCATTACCGTAATAAAAATATTATTAATGAAACTACACTGGAATTCTCACAGTTGTACCTAGTATTGACATTTTGCCTGTGAATATATTTATTATTATCATTAACCTGCAGCAACTATTTTTGCAATATATAGCATTTCTAATATGTTAAGGTATAATAAAATTGTCTTTGATGCCTAGCTAACATATTTAGAATTTCGATTACTTTTGACAGTTATTATTGATTTCCAATAAAAACAGGTATGAAACAAAAAAAAAGTAAATTTAAATTTCAATGTTAAACACTAATACTGTGGAGATGATTACATTTGCTATATTATTCACATCTACATTTTATAGAAATCAAAAAGGAATAGTCAAGGTGGCGGTAATCACTTAAAATTTTTAAAAAATCTGAAAAATGTCATTATCATTTTTCGGCAAATAATACCTTTACTTAACCCTATTAACCTGATGGATAATGATGCAACTGTTCCAATATTACGCAGATCCTATGGACTTGCATGCTCTGAGACCAAATATGTACATGAGTTTTCACTTCTTGATAGTGTTATTTACTGTATATTAACTTTTTTCATATATTATGTGAAACCAGCATGGGAGACATTCATCAGAATAAAATGTAGTTACTTCCAGGGAGACTCATCCAGGCTATATGGTAAACTGTACCAAAGTTGCTTTCTCTAGTACATGTGTTTTTACATATAGTTTAGATGGATCTTTGGGAATGTTAACATTTGCATTCATTTAAGAAATATTTATTGGCCAACTGTGTACCAGGCAATGCATTAGTCACTGGGGATTAATCAGTGAATATTTAAAAAGACAACATTCCTATTCTCATTGAATTTATATTCCAGCATGAGCGGGGGGTAGGAGAGATGGTGAGGGAGACAGTACAAAATACAACAAGTAAACAAAATAATTTCAAACAATGTCAGATGTGACAAGATAAAACGGGGTGATGTAAAGAGAATGATTGCGGGGGTTACTGTGAGATTCAGAAAGGTCTTACTAAAGAAAATAATTTTAAGCTGCAAACTGAAAAATGAGGATAAGTCAATAATTGGAAGAAACAAAAGAAGAACATTCTAATTGACATGTTAACACAATTTAAAAGTCCCTATGAAAGAAGACATTTGGTTTCTTTCAGGAACAGAAAGAAGACCAGGAGACTGGAGCATGATGAGTGAGCAATGGAAAGGTATGAGGAGAGGTATGGAACAGGGGGACACCAAGGTGGAAAGGTGTGGGATTGGTCTGTCCTGGAGCAGAGGACATGGTTTAGCATTGCTGGTGCATGATGATAACAAAAAGTAGATGGACTTTTAGTTGGTTTCATTATTAAGTTATCTACAGACAATACAGCCCCTTGCTGCCTGCACCTGGCAGGGGCAGGGACGGGGGGGGGTGGGGGGACTGGACTGCCTCCCCTTACACAGTCACATATACATATAAACATCACCCTCGGTAAACTACTACTGACCTAGGTGTGATCCCAATCACTTATAGGGTAGAGGTGCTAAGTCTTGGCTTAGGGATTAGAGCTGGTCTGTATTTGTGTTTTATTTGGTTTGCATAGTATTTTGGAAAATAAATTTAAATGCTTTTCAATATTCAAAGATTAGGAGATTTTACATAAAACTGTGGGTTTAAAGTTCCTCTTCAAAAATCAGATCATCTGGAAACAATGACCCCACTTTTATCCACAAAAATCATGCCATTTAGATAGGGAAGTCACATTCCGCTTTGCCACAGTACCTACTATCCCATAGTGTCTCAGTTCCAATCTACTTCACTCATTTACACCTCCTTCTTGGCACTACAGGCTCTTGGTTTTGCCATCCCACAGAGAAAGCATGAGACATGTTTGTTCAATGTATGTTTACACCAGGGAACTGGTTTTTTTAATCAGTCTGGTTGCTGTGAGGAGGATAGATTCTTTATATATGGGCAAGGGTGAGACTAAAAAAACCATTTAGGAAAACATTAGAATATCCAAAGGAAATAAAATGGTAGCTTGGAGGAGAGTATAAGCAATGGGGATGAAGAAGAGTGTATGAGACGAAAAATAGGAGTTTCTGGGGGATTTGATGGGGGTGGGGTGTAAATAAGGGAAAAAGTTGAAGGATGAAATATGACTCTACATTTCTCACTTGCAAATGTTTCAGCTTGAAAATATTGGTTAATGTGGGTGGGAATAAAAGAAGCTTAGAAATCAGTTAAAGCTAAAATAGGTTCTGTTTGACTTTTTGGAACTAGTCATGAAGAGCAAGGAATTTGTTTAATGTTTTTAATTGAAAAGACTCAATACCTAAATATCTAACATGCTTCTTTCTTTTATTTCCAATACTGACTCTTAATTGCATAATATCAATCATTTTCCTTTTCCAGCCTTGATTCTTCTTTTTCTTCATAACCAGAAGATCTAGTTTCTCATGATACTGCATCCCTTTTATACTTACGGTTAGAAGTGTATCTTTTAGGATACAATGTATAATTGCACTGTAAATAGGTTAATGAGGCTTGATGTGGGGTACACATTATTAAATTCTTTTCCTTTACTTTTATAGACAGTCATAGTGTTGGACTATTATTTGCTTAATGCAATCATCTCAGAGGAATTGCTGATAAAAATGTGTTCCCACATAACACTATTTAATACTGTTAACTAGCTACTTAATTACTGAATCTAAATAAGTCAAACATGTTGAGATATCAAGGATTTTGTGGATCTTATGTGCTGCCATGATTTCGAGAGGCTGTGGACTCCAGAAAGAAGGTCTTGAGGATTCAGGGTCAAATGCCCCGAGGAAAGAATAATCCTTAAGTCTCTTATAAAGATTCAAATTTCAAATTCATGAAGGAAAGTCCACAGGTTTAAATAATTAGCAGCACGACTACTGGTGGAAAATTCTACACAGATTAGAGGAGGGGGAAGGGTGATAGGCAGGTAGGATAACTAGAGAAAATATGGCAGGCAGTATGTTCCACTTGATGGAGGGAAAAGAAGATTTGAGCCAAAAAGGACTGGGTTTAAACCTTCACTCTGCCACTTACAATTTGTGTAACCTTTGGGTAAGTTACATAAGGTATCTGATTCTCACTTTTTTTTTTTTATTGTCTATTGAAGTAAAGTTGAATTACAATGTTAATTCCTGCTGTACAGCAAAGTGACTCAGCTTTATATATATATATATATATATATATATATATATATATATATACATATATACACACACACACACACACACACAGACACACACACACACATTCTTTTTCATATTATTTTCCATTATAGTTTATCACACGATATTGAATATAGTTCCTGTGCTATAGTAGGACCTTGTTGTCTTGTTGTTTATCCTTTCTATATATACCACTTTGCTTCTGCTAATCCCAAACTCCCCAGTCCTACCCTCTCCCACCCGCCTCCCCCTTGGCAACCACCAGTCTATTCTCTATGTCCCTGATTTTGCTTCTGTTTCATAGATAGGTTCATTTGTGTCATATTTTAGATTCCACATATAAGTTCTCAGTTTCTTTATCTACATAATGTGGATAGTAAAAATTACCTCACTGAGTTGCTACTAGAGACACATGAATAAGTACAGAAGTAGATTCTAAACAATAATAAATAATAATAATATTGTTGCTAATACTAATTGACTGCCCTATTATATGACAGATGCTGTTTTAAATGCATTTTATTTGGAAAGTTTTTTATTCTGCACATCAACCGAGTAAAAATAGGAACTACTATTGGCCCATTGAACAGTTAAGGAAACTCAAGCACAGATGGGTTATATAACTTGCCTAAGGTCACAGGTTACTAAATAGAAGAATCAGGGTTGAGACTGAGCTTTTGTGGTTCCAGCTTATATTTTGAGTTAGGCTGCATTAACCCCTAGGGTTTCTGTCCCTTTACTTCTGTCCCATCCTTCCCAAAGCAATTGACAGAACTTGCACATTGTCACGTACATGACCATTTGACTATTGTTGCTAATTCCATCACATAGGATATACCTTCCACTTTGTAAAAAAAGACAATATATCAGCATATAAATTATTTTGTAAATTATTAATCAGAATGACATATTTGTGAACTCCCTGAAAAAGTAATGTGAACTTACTGAGTGACAAATTTTTAGGGTTGGAAAGAACCCTGGCAATCAGCTAAATCCAACTATTACTAAATGCAGATGAGAAAAGCAAGATAGAAAGCTGTAAAATGGCCTGTCCATGTCCATACAACTAAGAGAAAAGAATAATTTACTCCCCATACATTCATCCTATTAGTTTTAATATTTTCAATGCATTAAGCATTTGGCAAGACTGACACAATTTCAAATCATATTATATGTAACAAAGCAATCAATAAGTCAAGATCATGTGCCTTTAGTGTATTAAACAAGAAGAGGTTCAAACATCCTCTGCCTGGCAAAATAACCCATTTTTCCCACATCTGCCACATTTTAATGATGAATCCGGTGGCAAAGTTCATTTTGTAGCTTAAAATCATGGAGGACTAGTGTTGTGGTTATATTACATTTCAATTTGTATTTTTACCCTTATTTTATTTCATTGTGATTTTTGTTAACTCAATCTCTCCGTGAAGTTGGAATGTTAATGCTTATTGAGTACTTAAATTCAAGGCTATTACTGGCTGTATTTCTGTTACCGTGCTTATTCTTAAGTCACATTTCTAATACTGCATGTTTTTATTTTATCAATAATTTGTCCCTTTTATGCATGCTTTAAACATAAAATCATGAAAATATACCTTTCCCAGGCTGAAATGAATGGTTACAAACATAACTGGATGTGTACAAATCCAAGTTTTTCTTATACTATATTTACCTAAGAGGCTAAACAGGTGCCTCTTAAGCAAACAGTGTAATCTTTACCATCCTGACACAAGAGAATTATATTCTTTTATAGAGAACTGTAATAGGTACTAAATGTCAAAAATGCACTTCAACCCCCTTAAAAATTCAACTTCCACTAAAATAACTAAGAAACCTGGTATTAAGATTTTCTTATGTCTCTTAGAGTAAAATTACTCATGATTCTAACCAGGGTATCTGCCAGGAAACTTAACTTGGAATTTCTAAGATGTCTTCACTTTAAGCCCTCCCTTAAAAAGCTTATTTAAATGAATTCCTTTATGATTAAAAACCTATTTCCTCTCCCTTATAATTTAAATAATTGTAAGTCATAGTATTGGCTACTATGGCCATCCAGACATTGATTTGTGCTGGTATTGCTATATTTCAGTTTTCAAACATGTGCTGTTCTCTAATATGCTTTACTTTCAGTCATTTCAATCATATTACTTTCTGGTGTAAAAGCCAGAATACGTTATTGGCATCCATGCATTCTAAGGAGATGCAATTAATTCCTAGGATAAAAGAGCCTCTTTCCGAAACATTTTAGTATAAGCAGGTATTATGATCCACATTCCTTAGGACAGATGAAACCCATGAAAGTACAGATTTAGATGTACGCCTCAAATGCCGCAGTGCTGGCTTCCCAGCACTGGAAAATGTATAGACAATGAAATGCAAATAAATACAGGATTTAGGGCTGCCACTACAGAGACACGTGTGGGAAGATGGCCAAGTTTTCTTAACTCGAGCTTTTAACTTTGCCTCCGTTAGCCAACTGAATGTTCTTGGAAGAGCATCTTGTATATGGTGAGATAGTATTTAATCAGGAAGAACAGCTTAACATTCAGACCCTGCAGGCTCTCTGACCGTATTTTTTGGAACAGTCTCTGAAGGCCAGGCGCTCCTTAATTGTGAACAACTAAACACTAGTCTAGATCGTGTGAACAATTCAATAGATGAAATGAGACAGAAGTTTTCTCTGCAGGTGGGTTAACAGCTGCTGCCAAATACCTCTCCATCCTCACATCTTGAAGCAAGCATTACAGCAGAGAGGTGGAATCATTTTTCTGTGATGAAGCCTCAAGAGCTGAAAAGTTCTGTTTCTCAAGAAAAATGTGATTGATGCCGGAGGCTGGCCCTTTTACTCTCTAACAGACAAAGCTTTTGATCCATTGAAACAATACTGTTTCATTTTATAAGATATATTTAAGTGATCTCCCATTTTATTTTTCTGAAGTTGAAATCATTGGAAAAATTAGCCCTCTAAATTTAATTGCCTATAATTTTGCTATCAAGACAGCCCATCAAAGTGCTCTACAAACAGAGGAGTGATTGAAAATGAGAGACAAGTGTCTAGCTATCTGCAAAACTAATTGGAGCACTAAATTAGAATCACCCTGTTTTGCTTTGCCTAGATCTCCTTCATTTGCATCTTGTGTACATACCACCCCCAAAATGCATCTTTCTCTCCCACATTTCTCTAACATTATGTAAAATGATGATGCCAGAATACATCTCCAGGGCTGAGCCTGCAATCAGTTTGATTTTCAAGAATCAAATCCCAACTGTAGGAAATGAACACAATTCAAGGATGTTGCTGATTTAAAGATATATAAATATAGTTGAGAGGAAGACAAAAAAGAAAAATGGGAACAACAAGATAACCTACAATTAATATACGTATATGTATAGCTGATTCACTTTGTTATACAGCAGAAACTAACAACAATGTAAAGCAATTATACTCCAGTAAAGCTGTTAAAAAAAAAAAGAATGGATTTCAAGGGGAAAAATTCTAATGGTAGATTGAAATCTACTTTTGAGTAAAAAAACTAGCCAAAAAACTTCTATAGAATTCAGAGAGGAAATTTTTTTCTTAAAAGAAGCAAAAAGGATGAGAGGGGAAATATACTAGAGAATTTCCCTAAGGATATGTTATTTTACATATGTAAATCTGGGGGTGTATCTGGTTATATTTTCTGAAATTGAAAAATAGTACTTTTAGGAAATATTCAGACAGTGATAAGCTATAGGTCTCAGTTCTTATAACCTAGGACTCATAATGATAACAAAAATAGGTATAGAAATTACTCATATATGTAATTTCCCTGAAAAAATATTTTGCTGACCTCACTGGTTTTCAGAAAATGCATTGAATGTATTTTTTATTTATTGTACTTCATCACCTTCAAATAGTTGTAGTGATTAAAAATAATAAATTGAGGCTTTTTTTTTAAGGAAATAAAAATATATGGTTATTTGAGGACATCTTTGTGACTTTCAGAGTCCAATAAAGTGACCGACTCTCCTATTTCTCCTGTTTCAGCCAAAATTAGCCTCCCACCAGCTTTCAGTATTATCACTTGCTCAATTTTCACCTTGCTTTGAAAAGCAATGCTCTTCCTGTTTCAATAGGTGCAACTTCAAATAATGATGTTAGCATAAGACATTATAACATAGGAGGGATAAAAAAAAAAGTATGTTACGTTATATTGTCCTGTGATCCATGTGCCTCTTCTACTCAGGAATTTTATGTCAGCATTGCCCCAAGTTGGACTGCTACAACTTTTGATGTGTGGTCTTCCTAGAGTTGTAGTTTTACTAAAATGAGTGATGAGGTACAAAGTACAGATGAACACGCTATAGTAGTTTTCCAAGTAGGGGAATTCTCTTCTCTGAGGTTATAGTTTCATGAGGTTGGTGGGCTGAGCTGATCTATGAGCATGTGTCTAGCTGGACAACTCTAATTCAGTTTAATTGTTTGCATTACAGGGATCTTTTTTTGTTTTTTTTAAATGAATCATTGAGAGAATAAAAACCAATGGAGCAATTATGTATTTAGTTCTATTGGGATGTTACTAAAATCAAAGGAAGAAGTTTTGCTGCATCATTTCCTACTCACTCAAATGTTCCATTCACAGAATGTGAAAGTAGTATGGACAATACAAAATACTAGATGATTCGCAGGACCTTCCTAGAATATTCCTTGCCACATAACAGTAGGAAAAAATACATATGAAAAGGAAAAGATTTTAATGCTGATAAAGACACTTTTCTGTATATGTGTTTATTATAACAGAAAAAAAGTTAAAAACAAAGCAAAAAGAAAAAAAAATATATATATATAACATGCAGGGAGCTGGGAGGCCATTTCCAGAATATTGTGGTACTCCAAACTACCATTTTATAACCATGCTTCGGCTTGCCCTGCTTGCCCCTGCCTGGACTGAATGTACTTGTTGTAGTTTGGGTTCTCTGAAAAGCAGATTCTGAGATGCAATTAGCATGCAGGATTCTCCTTGGTTTTAAAACCTATGGAAGGAAGGACTGGGAAGAGGGAAATAGGTTGTGATTCAGTCCCAGCAAAGTTGTCAGCCACCCCCACAGGGATTTCTTTAGTTGGAACGGATCTTCAGAGTTGTCCCGAGCTAAGGGTGAGAAGTCTAGGCTTTTAAACCCACACACTGAACAGCTGTCTGCTCTAGGTTATCCCTACAGGAGACACAACTTTAAGCAAGGCAGTTTTTGGTTTTTCTTCATGTTTTTAACTGGAGGTCATTGCAAACAGGACTGTCAGCTGAGGGCCATCTTGCAGAACTCTTAGCAGTGGGGGGAGCAAGTCCTGCCTTATTCAAGGGGGTATGAGGAGAGGGGGCGATTCACAGCATTCACTGCATAATGCTCCTCTTTTCTATGAGTTCCCACAGATTTTCTAAGACTCATGTAAAATATTATCAGATCTATGAAGACTTCCCTGATTTCACATGTAGGATTGGCCATCCCCTATTTATGCAACTGCTGATTTTTTTACAGACATGTCATGAAACTTCAAGTTTTTTATTATCATATTTCTTTGCATACTAGTCTTTACTACTATACTCTAAGCTATTTGAAGATAGGGACCATGTCTTTTTCATCTTGGTGTTTTTACCTAGCACAGGACCAAGCACATAGAAGGATGAGTGGACATATTGCAAAAAATAATTCTGAATCTTCTAATCCTTACTGAAAAACAATTAAGTTGGGACATTAAGAAGATACCACCGAAGTAATAAAGGGAGAGAGTTTGCCTCTTGAAAATGATGTGCATTGAAGAAAACCAGCAGGCCGTCCAAGTTACTTTCCAGTAGTGTAAGCACCATATTAAGTAAGATAAAAATCCATTTGATTAAATTGAACAAAGAGGTGATGAATGCCTCCTATATGTCAGGTAGTGTGGTAAACAGTGTGAAAGAATAAATATTTTAAAAGTGGCACAACAGGGTCTATCTTCTAATCAGAGAAATAAAGCAATGGATAAATTAAGATAGTTTTATAACACATAAAAAATACAAATTTTTCTTGTGGGAAGGGTTTCAAGGAATAAGATATTAGAACCAATTAGAAGGATTAAAAGAAAGTTCATGAAGGTAGTAGTGGCATTTGAGCTTGGCCTTGACTTTTCATGAGTAACGCGATCTGTTATAGAGTGTGTGCCAGTTCAGAGTGTGTGCTACTCTGAGAAGCAACATCAAGAGGGAATTAAATGTGCAAGAGATTTATTGGGTGAATGCCTATGAAGGATAGAGGGAAAGGTAGCAAGAGTAGGTAGAAAGAAACTCTAGAAAGTGATTCAGAGAAGATACCTATGAAAGGAGAGAGGGTACATCAGAGGATTGAGTAGGAAGAGCTACAAATTGCAGTGAAGCCCTGAGAAAGTCTCAGTCAGGCTGAAAGGGAAGGTTCAGAGCAAAGACTGTTCATTACAGGAAGCTGCAATGAGGCACTGGTTGGGAGCAGCCCAAGAAGAGTATGGCTTGGTGAGTGTTGTGCTGGTTCCCAAAGGGGTGACAGTCAGAGAGAACCTCAAGTTCTCTCTTCAAGGGAGATCTGAGAAGTGCATGCCCATGGATGTCACAGGTGGAGAGATAAAACACTTCGGGAAAAGGAACAACATGGCTCAAGACATGGGGACACATAGCTGAAATTTTTGGTTGCAAATATCATCGTGACCTGTGAGCCACCATTGGCCTCTATGCTAAGTAGTAGTGGCAAGCAACTTTCTAAGTCCCATTGCTATTTTATTTCCTTGATTCTTTTTTGCCAGTTTGTTTATACTTGTTGCTTTTTTCTCTTGCACTGAAGAAAAAGTCCATGTACCCCAAATCCATCAGAATTCCTAACCATGGTTGAAGAAAAGATAATGAAAGGCTAAGGGCACTTTTCTTCATCACAAATGACACTCGACCAT
This sequence comes from Stenella coeruleoalba, assembly GCF_951394435.1. NCBI lineage: Eukaryota > Metazoa > Chordata > Mammalia > Artiodactyla > Delphinidae > Stenella > Stenella coeruleoalba. Next base: position 87,845,663 of record NC_137150.1, read on the forward strand.
AGTGCCTTATCACTTTCTCATCCCCATAAGCTCATCATGCTGTGTACTTCTCACTAAGAATGTGAGACTCAGCCCATTTCATTGTATGCTCTTTTCCAATGGAAACATTTTTAGCACTGAACAAGAATAATTCCAAAGTAGTTCACATATGGATATGTTGGTAGAATATTCGTTGCTGCATTTGTGCTCCAGTGTTTATCAACGTTCTACAGAAAATCAGGTTTTGACAGGTACTTTATGGGTTCAATTGGAAATGACTGTTTCCCCTGAAAGACAGCAAGAGGCACATGCAAAGGTGTTCTAAATACTCTTTGTAAACCTTTTGAAAGTAGCCCTGGTGACACCCTGGCTGTGGCAATCTGACTGAGAGCACAAACTGGGACTCAGTTTTGTTATTTCTTTTGGTTTCCTCTGAAAATGGGCTCTGCACTCTCAAAGCTGTGAAAACTCCCTTTAACTTCTATGATTACCAGTTTTCTTGGTGGAATGAGAGACTTTGTTCCAATAACAACCTGCTAGACTTCGAAAACTAACTTCTGGGCTTGACCCTCCTGATTTTCTGTCATCATTAGAACATGCTTTGGGAGGGCAGACACACATACCCTTAACATTCTTACTTAATGACTCAGAGACAACTGTACCCCCATCTCTAAAACAAAATCAGTAGGAAGCCTGAATGAAGCAAGTGATTTCTGATGTTTCATTTCATGGTCCCAGGTGATGGGTGGCCCAGAGCCTAGGGAAGGCGAAACAAAGGGACAGGTCTTAAGTTCCCTCAGAGGAAAGATGAGCACTGGAGCAGAGAGGTTTACACAGCAGTGTATGATCTGTAAACACCAGGTTCAAGAGCTAGGTTCTCACTGAGCATTTCAACATGTCTTCCGAGTTTCCTGATTGGGAAGTCAGGGATGGACTTATGGTAGACTGAAAATGATGGAGCAGGAAGGCATGTATGAAAGGGCCAAGGTGCTTACCTTTGAGAATCATTCTTCCCACACAGGCATCTTAAAAGTACAAAACAATTTATATATTAACATGTGCATGGCAGTAGAGGTAGGGAGTAAAAACAGGAGAAGCCCCCTTAAACAAATCTCATATATTGTATATTTTTAATTTCTGTCAAGTTTTGTCTGTCTTTATGTTTCTTGTTTTGTTTTGAATTTTGTTTTTAGCTATGCTTTTGTGCTCTTTTTTATAATTCTTTATAATAGTTGTTACTTCCAGAACCATTTATTAAAATTTACTTGAGAGTGGAAAAAACTGAAAATATTCAAATACCAGTCCATACCTTGTAATGATGGAGACTGAGAATTCTGCTCTTGTTTTTTTTTTTTTTTTTCCTAGAAAGGAACACTTTTCACTGTTTAAAAGGAAACAGATTTCCCTCTGCTGGGATTTGAACTGAAGACCTTCAGATCCCCAGGTAGTTGCTCCTTCACAGGGCCTTAGAACAGTTTACTTGGAATAAATGAATCTCCGATTAATCTAATTTATATTAAAAATAGCACGGATGGGACTTCCCTGGTGGCGCAGTGGTTAAGACTCTGTGCTCCCAACGCAGGGGGCCCGGGTTTGCTCCCTGGTCAGGGAACTGGATCCCGCATGCATGCTGCAACTAAGAGTTCACATGCCATAACTAAGGACCCTGCCAGCCACAACCAAGACCTGGTGCAACCAAATAAATAAGTAAATAAATATAAAAAAAAAATAGCATGGATGTGTCCTGAATTTCTGGGAGAAGGATGAAGCCATATTCATTGTCCATCATATAGGATGAATTTTTTAGACCTTCAGACTCAGAGCAAGACCTTTGCTCCCTGAGGGATAAAGTCCTGCTCCTGTGTAGCGTCTGCTAGGATTTGGGTCAAAATCAGCTGTCTATTTTCCTGACTTTAAAATGAGAAGCTTTGATCTTGTTTCCATGCTTCTTTGCTCAGTTTTTTCCTGATCCATAAAAATAACTGACAGAACAAAGAACTAAAAACTAAATAGATTAAAGTTTGAGAAGACTTCTTATGAAACAGTAATATTTCTCCCTTTTTATTTTTCCTCTTAAGAGTTGTGTGTATTATTCTGTTTTGCCATTCTATTCTAACATCTGCTTTTCTTAGTTGCCTCTGCCTTTAGAAATTATCAATATACTGAATGTAGAAAAGAAAGGGCTAGACCACTTGGATATATTTTGAATACTCAGCCTTCTCTTATTAATCACACACTTACCATTCCATGAATGTAGTTACTCTCTTTCTTGAATGACCTACTACATCACTACCTTCACCACCATTCCCACAACCTCCCAAATTTCTCTTATTCTTTGTATATATCTCTTCTTCTCATAATTTTTATCTTGTTCACACTTTTGAACTCTTGAGGCTCTTGCACTAAATTAACAAATTGATTAACTTTCCAATGAAAAGCAAATGCATATCCCTGTCCTTGCAATTCTCCATTTCTAGCTTTGTATGCACTGCTCTAAAAATAGTTTTAGAATTAAATTAAGAATACTAAAATATTCTTCACTAGCAAAATTCTTTCCTCTCTAACTCTGAAATATTACAAGTTAGATACCAAAGAGTGATATTTCTTCTGAAGCAGTGGTCCTTTTTAAGGCTGAACTGAGGTAGGAGATAGGTGGGTCCCTGGGCTGGACAGCTAGTGTTTGTCAGCTGGAGTAAAACTGAAGCTTTGTTCTCATCCAGACACTCCAAGGACAAAGCTAGTGGCAGAAGCTGAGTTCTGCTGAAGTAAAGAGATATGGTGCCCACTCCTGAGGTCAAGGAAAACTTCCTTGCCTGCACATGCACAGAAAGTCTCATTGGGGGTCAAAAAAAGGGAGGAGGGGGCACCACCACATAAGAAGTGTGGACATGCACGCACAGGCTGCTGGGGTGGGATCCATCTTAGCAGAAAAGTTGCGCACACATCTTGGGGAGGGTCCTGGGACTATTCAGGTGTAAAAAAAAGAAATAAGACAACTGGCCAAATGTAGACAAAGACCCAGAAGGACTGTCCTATATAAGTGATTTAAATCACCTCTTTACTGTGCTCCTCATTCAGGACGTCCACACTCCTCTTCATTAGAAGGGACACCCATACCCTTTCTCTCTGGTTGTGTGTTTCTACCTAGCTTCTGACTTAAATAAATAAACTGTTTCTCTGTGTGCTCTCTCACATGTTATGCTGTGTCTCTCATAATAAATTTTGTACCTGTTTTTACAGTTTTTGCCTCCTTGAAATATTCTTGATTTCAAACGGGGTAGAGAGCCAGGGACACTTTGCTTGTATCCTCTAGCCCCTGGGGATCTAGTGGTTAGGATTCCTGGTTTTCATCCAGGCTACCCAGGTCTAATTCCTGGGCAGGGAACTAAGATCTCTCTTCAGGACCGCTCACTGCTGTCTCTCTGAGATCACAACTAGAAAGGGAAGTGGAGGAAATGGCAATGGATTCAGCAGCTCGATAGAGGAACAAAGTGTCAGGAATATTCAGATGAAGGAGAGGTCAGTTGTAGTTGGGAAGATCAAGAAGAGCTTCCTGATGGACCTGCATTTTGGTTTGGTCATTGATGAATGGGTTGTTTAAGTGGTCAGTTCCAGGTTTCGTGAAGCTGCTGACAGGAATGGCACTCTTTGAGAGAAATGGACACGAGGGTAAACAGGGGGAACAAAGCATAGGGTGCAAAATGTTAACCAACAGTCCTGTTCAGAACGCCCAGACTAACATAAATTCTGGTTGCTATAATCTACAAGTGACTTTTCGAGACAGCAGGCAGCTTTTGTCTTAATTCAGGCCTAAGATGGAATTAAAATGCATTTTCTTGGAAACTTGCCATTTCCTTCTTACTTTCTTTAGGTAGGGATTTTCTCCTCTTTCCCTTTCATTTATTTATTTATTTATTTTTGCGGTACGCGGGCCTCTCACTGTTGTGGCCTCTCCCATTGCGGAGCACAGGCTCCGGTCGCGCAGGCTCAGTGGCCATGGCTCACGGGCCCAGCCGCTCCACAGCATGTGGGATCCTCCCGGACCGGGCACGAACTCGTGTCCCCTGCATTGGCAGGTGGACTCTCAACCACTGCACCACCAGGGAAGCCCTCCTCTTTCCCTTTTAAAAGATGGTTTCCAATACCATTAATTATTCTGAACCTTGACAAATATTACAGTGTAATGTCATTCATCCATTCATTAATTTGGCATGTATGTACTGAGTATCTAATGTTTCCGATATATCTCAATAGAGATATAGCTAAAGAAATGCTTGAAAAAGAAAAGTATAATTTAAACAAATGTACCTCACTCTATTCTTTATAAAATAAAATGGTCCTATACTTATATAACAAAACACATATATGTGTTGTCTCTGAAAAATTTCTTTTATAAAGTTGAAATTATAAACTTTAGTATTTGATAAGTTTATTTCATGTTTCTCAAATAAACCTGGAAGAATTTAGGCAGATTGTTTTATCTCTCTCTTTTCTTTATCAAATAATATTGTTTGCTTTATTTTTTTCTCTTGGGGAAAGATGAAATAAAAGAAAGATGAGGTAAAATTCAAATAATCAGCAACAAGAAGAGAAGATTAAAACGTGAATTATATTTCAAGAAAGTTAGTATTAATGTCCCAATTTATAATATTACAAAGGTATTTTAGAGCACTAAAAAATATCCTTTAGACCACTAAAAAATATCGTTTTTAGAATAAGAAGAAAATTATATATATGCTTCCTTGATATCTAACTTGTTGTATATCATAGTTGCCTTAATTTCCTAAAGAGAACTTGACTTCTGGGGAAAAAAACATTTATAAATTTCTTCTCATAAAACTATGGGAAGTTGTTTCTTTGATATATTAGAAAACAGTGTTTATAATTCTGGCTGTAAGGAATTAAACTTCCAAAGAGGATGTACTTTTATTTTTGACAGATAATTAAAATAGGGGAAATCACAGTAATTTTCATCTGGAATTGAGCTAATGTGAAACTTGAGGACTTTTCTATTTCCTGTTCAACTTATTTCTGTGCCACATCTCTAATTGAAAATTTGGTGCGTTTTCCACAGTACTTCTCCACTGAGGATCCTAAACGCCATTTTTTAGATCTCTCCAGCACTGTAAGATTGTCAATAGTCCTGCTTGGATTCTAGCAACTGTGCTGCCTCTTTCTTCTTTTCTCTTGCCCCATTTACAAATCTCAAACTGCCTTTGAAGGAAAAGCATTAGGTAAGATCAATGATTTTCCTTTCTCTCCTGAATTTTGGCCCATCAAGCTTGGCTCATTTGGAAGACCTGAATACCAAAGTTTGTCTCCCTAGTCACATGAATGTATCAAACACTTGGCTCAGTTTTCCAATCTCCTATTTTCTGTTTTCTGCTTAGCTTTTTATTTACCTTTTTGGCTTTACAGTATTTATTTATCAGAAAATGCTTTGAGGCAAAACATGATACCTCAATGTATTTCCCTACTTGTATTAGTTTGTTAGGACTTCTGTAACAAAGTGCCACAAATTGGGTGGCCTAAAAAACAGAAATTTATTGTCTTACAATTTTGGAGACTAGTAGTCCCAAATCAAGGTGCTGGCAGGGTTGGTTCCTTCTGAGAACTGTGAGGAAAGGATTCACTCCAGACCTCTCTCTTAACTTCTTATTGCCTGCTGGAAATCTTTGATGTTCCTGGTGTGTAAATGTATCACCCTAATCTCTGCCTTCATTTTCACAAGTCATCCTCTTTGTGTGCATCTGTCCCCAAGTTTCCCCTTTTCCAGAAGGACACCAGTTATATTGGATTAGGGGCCCACCTACTCCAATATGAACTCCTCCTAACTTAATTACAACTGCAATGACCTTATGTCCAAATAAGGTCATATTCTGAGGCACTGAGGGTTAAGATTTTTAAATATGAATGGGGGGCACCATTCAACTCGTAACACTACACTCAAAGCTCTGGCTTCTTCAAGTCCTATTTGTTCAGGTAGGTCTTCAATATCTTCAAACGTATTTTGCATTTTATTCAACTTTTCTAATTGTTTTTGGCAGAATAATTCATCTGATACCAGCTCATCAATAATGTTCATAAATGGAAGTCTCAGGTTTAATCTAAAATTAGTAATTAGTCATAAAAGTATCACATTCTCAACCTTTTCTATAAGAGTTTTCCTGGTTGAGGGTAGACATATAATTGAGAACATCTGTCCCAATTATTATTAGTTTCCATTTTACTTGATAATTCTTTCACCACTTTTTGATTTTTAAGTACCTAAGTTAGTTTTAGGGCCATAGAAGGATTTTGTATGGTGATCACAGTGAAAGGAAGATGACCAAAATGGCACCTGAGGTCTTTATCTGTTGCTGTCCTTCAATCTATGAAGCTATAGAAAAATGATACATTTCCTCATTAAGAGCGAAGTGTATATTTTTAGGCTACAGCATGAGTGGCAATTGGAAAGCTTTCCTAAATTCACCTAGGAACTTACATGGCTAAAGATTCTGAAATATTTTATAATCTTTATCATGATAGCGATAAGAAATAAGCAATGTAAGTTGAAGCAGATGCAACAAAGACAGCAAAGAATTTCCCCCATATAGCAAAAAACTCCATTTTATATTCTAAAACAGCATTGCCATGGCTGCCATAGATAAGTGACAGTAGCATTGAGTCAACTTGTTTTCTTATTTTTCATATTTAATTTGGTTGTATCATCACAAGGCTTTTTGATTTGTTGTATTCAAAGGAAGTCACTGTAATATTGCTATACTTTAATTCCTCATAACAAATTCTTCCCTTGTGGGAAATGATCCAGATGTTTTTCAGGAAGGTAGTCCAAATCTTATAATAACAATGTTTAATAGATATACGATACTTCCTTTCCTATTTTCCTTTTTCATAGACATAAATTTTTTTTAAAGACTCCATATTCACTTGTTTTATTGCTGCTTCACCTTGAATAAAGCAGTATATTGAAGTGCTAAAGAAGTCAGTTTTTGATCAGACAGACTGGCTTTAAAACCCCTATGACATTTAATGCTAAGTGAGATCATGAATAAGATTCTTCCCACTCCATGCTTAAATATTTAAAAAAATACATAGTCCCTAGCCTTGTTATAAAAACTCAAATAGGTAATGTAAGTAAAGTTCTTGGTAGAATGCCTCCCACACATTAACTGACGAAACAATGAGTTATTATTACTAATGAACAAATGTAACTTGAATCACATTTCCTACTACATTGCAGGATGAATCCTCCCTTCCAGACACACATGCTTGCTCAGTCTCTAAATACACACATATACAAATTTATAATATATATGTATATGGATACTTAAATGTATATGTATATATGTACATATTCATTGAACTTCAGTAAATTTAACTGAATTGGGAAAAAAATCATAAAAGGCTGACCTTGGCCAAAAAGTTAAAGATTTTAAGATTGTCTAAAATAATTAAGAACAAAAGCAGAATTGTTAAAGCTTTAGGGACTGTTAATCTCCACAGGAGGAATATGAGAGCAACCAAACTTAGAAATGTCATGCTGAGAGGAATTTTTTTTTTTTTTTTGCAGTACGTGGGCTTCTCACTGTTGTGGCCTCTCCCGGCGCAGAGCACAGGCTCCGGACGCACAGGCTCAGCGGCCATGGTTCACGGGCCCAGCCGCTCCGCGGCATGTGGGATCTTCCCGGACCAGGGCACGAACCCGTGTCCCCTGCATCGGCAGGCGGACTCTCAACCACTGTGCCACCAGGGAAGCCCTGAGAGAATATTTTTAATAAAGCCTTCAGTTCCACTGACTTTATTATATGATTCATTTTTTACAAAAACAGATTTTTAAATGTTTTATTATTGCTAATATTTGGTAAACCATCAATAATATATAATCTAAAGGTTTTTCTTGTTTTATTCATCATTATTTTAAGGGATCTGCTGAATCCTGAAATATTTTATTGCCATCTTCCTTTATTCCAAAAAAATGGATTTGAGGCAGGAATCCTTCAATATAGTGGAATAGAATGGACTGAGTTCTGACTAATAAATCTTCTGGGGAACCTGTTTTGAAATGAAAGCTATTCAGTATAAATAAGAATAGCTTTAAGTGAGAATCACAAATAATTTCTGTTGTAATTATTTTACAAAGGAAGATATTACTGAGGAACAGTTTTGAATACAGTTATATACTCATTCATCACTGATATACCTTAGATGCTTATGGATCTGTGATTTAAATGTTGATTCCAAACACCTTCTTCTATATGGTGCTCTCGATTATTTGAAGAGGGAAAAATAAGGCATAGTGAAGCAAGTTTATCAGCTAAAAATTTTTCATTGATTGGTGATCAAGCCAAACTTAGCTTTCCAGCTCCCATTCCAGGAATTTCTCAGCATACAATATTAACATTTCTGTTTCAGTCTTGCCTAATAACAATAATAGTAATTGTAATGATGACCATTCTAGGAAAAGACTTAAAAATATTTAATCCTGACAGATGCTCCCTAGATTCCTTTAACTAAGGACACTTCAAAACACATATACCTCCCTCTTGTATTTATCCTCAATCTATTATCCTGCTGGTCTTGGTGGCATCCACAATTTATTTTCCTTGCTCTACTACTGAGCACTACTGTGGTTCTTGAGTGTGATGCAAAATATACCACTTCAGATTTCTCTTTTCATCCTCAACTAGCACTCATTCTATTTGGAAATTACTTTCCCTCCGCTGAAGCTCCTTTTATTACTGAAGTTTGTGTCAGCAATCATAATTAATAACTGAAGTTTATTACATACTATTATAGCTCCTTGACTAGATCTGTCATACTGTAAGGCAGAGAAATTTGTATGGCACTTGCTGCCTATAGCATCGTCAAAAGCAGGTACTATTTGACAGGACAGCTCCATCACTGGTCCTAAAATGAGCCTTTCACCTGGGTCTACTGAAAGAAAAGAAGTAGGTTCAGCTCAGGGCTGGTGGTATCAACACGGAGGAAAGGGAAGGAAGTAACATATCTGTTCCACCATTGGAGGCACAAACACTGAATATGTTATTAGCAAGATCCAAACAGGGTTTATCACTTCTGACAAGTAAAAACTGCTGATTGGAAACCAAGATCTCCTTTGATGTATCAGTATTTTTTCTCTTTTGACTTCCTATTATGGTATATGCACCCTTAGCTCTTTTACATACCTCTTCTCCTCTCCCATTCTCTCAATGTAGTAGTTTTAAATTATAATCAATGTATATATAATTATAACTTATAACCAAGTAATGTCTGTGATTACATTTCTTTACCCATGTGCCTTTCTATTTTCCCTAAATTAATAATTGCTTACATTTTCATATGCTATATCTAAGTCATTCCACAGTCATATAATTTTCCACATGAACAAACTATGTTGAATGTACTCATTGTATTGGTTTTGTAGAGACCTCCCTCCCAAAGAATATTCTCTCATGAACCAATCTGGATCTTTATTCTCTAGACAGATGACATATTGGAAATTCTCTCCTCTTCTCTGTTGTGTTTAAGGTACTTTACCATGGATCCTATTTTTCCCTCTTTCTTGGTCTTCTTATTTGCTTTGGCAGAACCCATTCCCTGGTAGCTTTCTGAGAAGGTATGCAAGATACAGAAATATTTTCAGTCCTTTCCTCCCCTAAAATGTTATACTCTACATGTACACACATGGGTTGGCCTGTTATCAAATTCTATTTACAAAACTTTCAAGGTATTGTTCCACTGTCCTCTATAATCTCAAATTGCTACTGAAACTACTGAGAAGTCTGATTCCATTACAATTCTTATTACGATTCCTATTTCATTTTATGTGCTTCTTTTTCTCCCTTGATGCTTTTAGGATCTTTGTTTTATCCTGTATATCCTGAAATTTTACCCAATATCTATCTTGTTTATTCACTGTGTTCTCATTAAGACATTTCAAATGGAAACATATATCTGATTTTCTCATAATGCTTTTGATCATTTTTCTCCTGTTTTCTCCTCTCTTCCTGGAATGCCTATTTGTCAGATATTGGACCCACTGGACTGATCCACAGTTTTCTTTTCTTTGTTTGTTCGTCTCCTTATTTCCTATGAAATTTCTTTAATCATATCTCCTAATCCTATTACTAACTTTTATTTTTTAGCCATCACATTTCTAATTTCTAAAAGCTTTCATTGTTGCCTAACTGTCCCTTAATTCTCACATCATGTTTTCATTTCAAGGTTGAAATACATTCTTTTATTTCACTGAGAATATGAGTTATGCTTCCTATGTAGAGGGTTTTTTCCTACATTATCTGTTTCTTTTAAGTTTCCACTTTAAGCTTATTGGTTTTGCTCTCTAATCTTCTGTTAGAGGTTTTCCATAAATGTCTGTTTATTCTTGGCTATATATTTATACTTAGTAGTGAGGCATTGAAAAGCTGATTTGCTGGTCTTTCTGAATAGGTACAATTCATCAGTTGCTAGAGTTCACTGCAGAGTGATCAATCAGGCAGTGAGATATATTTTGTACTTGGGATGCTTCAAATTTTATTTTGCTCTACTCTAGGACATTTTCATTTCTCCAGAAATAATGATGCTCTTCTCTCCTGCCTGTGTGGTTATAAGCTTGTTTTTGGATAAGGTGATAAGGTCACTCTAATCAATGTAAAGTTTCTCCAAAACTCCCCGCTTATCAGGTGTCCCCAACTGCTCATCCCTTTTTTTGCGTCTCCGAGTCTGGAAACATTCTGGTTCAGTTACTGTTTTTGTGAATTACCAGGTAACAGTCACAGGTTGGAAGTGAGGAACTGGGGGATATTAGTTTATGGGAGGAGAAGGAAGAAACTTCTTTATTTTGCCAACTTTAAATTAAAATTTAGAGATAGATTTCTAACTAGTCTTCGGTCAGCCTCTTATCTAAACATCTAATTCCCCATAAGTAACAACAGAAAATACAATGGGTACTATAGTCTCTCACTAAAGAATATGAAGCACTAAAAGGAAACTTAATAAGCAGTAATTTTCCTTAGAATCTAGCACTGCACTGGGCTTTTGTTCTTTTTCTCTCATTTGCACCTGTTTCTCTGGACATACTAAGGATTTTTGCTATGACTGTAAGTTGTCCAGCTTCCAAGTAAGAGCAGAATATTGGGATAACTATAGCTCATATTAGAATAAAACAGGTTGGCCTCCCTAGAAGAGCTACAAAAGCACAGATTCAGCTTGAATAACTGCCATAGGAAGTATATTTTAATCAAAATATGTCAGTTTAGATTGTTTAGTTTGTGCTTATGAAATGTTCTTTCTCTAAAATTCATTGAGATAATCTGCCCTTTTGAGATAAACTATATAACATAGTGGTTAAGAGCATGAGTTATAAAGCTAGATTCCTAGTTTTGCATTCTCGCACATCTGCTTAATAACTAAAGCAAGTATTTGTCTTCTCTGTGCCTCAAGTGCATCATTCCTCATTTCAGGAATGCCACTGAAAATTTCTCTATAGAGATGTTATGAAAATCTGATTAATTTAAACATATAAAACACTTAGGACAATATGCAATAAATATTAAAGATTCATTTTTACAATAGAACCAATATTGTTTTCTAAGTTAGTGATTTTGTCCATAACTTCTTCTCCAATTGGTAAGAGATGCTGACTTTGGCTTCGTAGATTTATTGGAGTAACTTATAGTCTTATAAAAATATCTTAAAACTTTTAAATGAATATTTAGCATAAAATTGCCACCAACAGCATACCTATAAATGGAGTTATAATTAATGCTTTTGGTTGAGTAGGAATCAAGAAACAATGTGTTCCTAAGATAATAAATATGCACCTTGAATTACGGAAGAGGAGAGAGAAGGAAGAGAGAAGAAAGGGGCCGAAGACATGAGTCTGTCAATGTCTGCCATGAACTCAAGAAGGCTGCTGAAGAATCTAGCAGAAAGTTTTCTATCATAGCATAGCAGAGCAGATGATGTTAACACATTATTGAGGAATGGGTGCAGTCGGGGTAAGGAGGAAATTGGTAAAAAAACATAATTTAACTTTTTCCATCCTCTAAATTACAGAGTTTCAGACAAAGTGTCATTCCTACACAAGTCATTGCTGCTTTGGCCACATGCATTCTCTGAATTTTTGTATTTAATCAGATGCCAATCAATCCACCCATCAGTCAAATCAGGTGTTAATTCCCAAAACCCAGGTCAAAAGAAAATTTGCTTAGATTTTTTAAGTGCTAAGTTGGCAACTAGAAAAGTGGTTGAATTCCACTGAGGCTAACAGTAAATGTTTCTCATGGACACACAGGATTTTGGATCATTATTTCCTTCTTGGAAACATTTTTTGGTTCTTATATAAATAGATGCAGTTAATACCATTTAGTTAAACTTAAAATTACTTTTTAGGTACCAGAATATCAATAAAATTTATATGAAGCACTAATTGTTTCCTTTTTAAAATTTTAACACATATAAATGTATGTCAACCAAAACAATTTTACCTTATGCTATTTTCCTAATGAAAACAGCTCCCTATATTAAAGGAATAGTCAACATTTGTTTTTAGAACAAAATGTTATGCTTCTAAGTACAAGATTTCTGTGGAAATTATTATTTTTCTTAAGTTGAACTTTTTAGAAAATAAAATTTAGGGCCACTTCTGCCAAAAGTCTCTCAGATATTAATTTCCCCATCTGATAGTTTGAGAGAAAGAAAATGGGACAAACTGTCACTGATTTTCTTAAAAGCCAGTCTCTTTTTAATATTTTAATTAAAATATTAATAATAGTAATCAGTCACTCATAAAACAGCCCCTAAAAATTAACATACATGCTGAAGGATTTTCCCAACAGGAAACTCTGAAAATGTTAATCAGTTAAAGCACAGAAAGTATTATTTCCATAACCAATCAAGTGCTGGTAAATATTTGACACCTGGCTCTCCAGGGAAGCACAAGTTCTCATTTGTAGTGTTTTACCAATGTCTGTGGTGTAAATACTCCCTCTATGGCTCATTTCAAGCTACTAAAGTGATGTTCATCAGCTCACAAAATTCCTAAAAACTTTAACAATTGTTTGACCATATTATAGCAGTGCATCCACTACGTAGACTAAAGATACAGTATGAATTTCTGCTGTTGATTCCATTTTATGAATTCTAGTTCAAATTTCTATCAGAAAACATCTGAAGGTATAAAACTTTAATATAAAGTTTTTAATTTTATAATAAAGATGTGTTTTGAAAGGTTTCCTATATTTGTCCTCAAAATTTTACATCTTTATTCCTATCATAATCTGTTATAGATGATCAATGTATGTTTTACTATATATTTCACAGTTCATTACCCATCCATTGAACTGAGTCATTATACCAGATGGTATAATTTTGCTAGTACTTCATTTTTCATGAGTGTGCTTCATTCTGGTACTTATTAATTATAAGCAAGACAGGATATATATATGTAGGAGGCACTGTGGAGGCGTCTGCTGTTCACAGGTGATTACAATAAGGGTGAGATTAAATGTGAGTTATGAGTCCACCTGTGTTTGCTCTTGCAAAATGTTTGCTCTTCCTCAAAGTAATACCCATAAAATAAAACTTAATTTCAAAGTAATTCACAAACACTCTGGAATTAATAGCCAATTCCAAAATAATATTTAAATCCACATTTCATTTAATAGATATTGGACTGGCTAATTAGCTACAACAAGTTATTCTTTGGTCAAGGATGAATCAAAATGTTTAATTCTGTCAAAACAAGAAAGTTAATATATTTTTCATTGCAAGTAATATTTTTTCTCGAGAATGTCTCCCCTAAACCAAAACTCATTCTTTCTCCTTCTTACTCTTTTTTTCTTCCTTATTCCAAATTGTGTGGCATCTTTCTTGTTGATTGGCTTGTTGCTTTTATACCTATTTAATTCTCATATCCCTCAAGATTATCTCTCAATGTATTCTGCATCATTTCACATATTTTTTCTTTTAAGAGATCCCATAAGTCTAATCTTTATATCAGTAATTTTCTAACACTCATTGTTCTATACACAAAATTCCAGGAGTCCAAAATTCCCTTATAAAAGTGTTAAAATGAGAAGTTCCTTAACCTTTGCCATTCTCTACCCGTCTCTTAGACATCTCAACATTCTATATTGAAATTAATAACTTTATTTTGAGCACATATGATGTTCTCATAACTTTCCATATCAAACTGTCCCAGCTTTATCAAACGGTGACAGGCTTATTGTGATAGTTAAAATATCAACTGACTTAAAAACTGCACGTGGAGCTTTAGATACATTATCTCAATCAGTTTTCATTTATCTGACAAAGTGATTATGTTATCCACAATTTATGTAGGAGGCAACAGAGACTTAACAGAAATCCAGAAACAATACAGCTAGTTAGTGGAAAAGCTAGAATTAAACCAAGTTCTGTCTGAATCAGAGTCTATTTTCTTCCCACAATACCATACTAGCTTTCTAAATGAATAAATTACCAATTACAGTACCATAACCATGCTACCTCTAAATAAGAAGTGTTTCTTTATAAGAAAATTAAAACCATCAGAAGAAATATCTCCCTTTCTCTAAGGCAAAGCCTTAGATGTTATAACAGTAGTAATTGTAAAGAGAGATATAGGATTTTGATCTGCCAATATTTGTACTGAAGGGAATTTTTGACAGGTTGGATTTTGGTTAAGCAAGCCAAGGGCCTGCTCTTTTTTTTTTTTTTTTTTTTTTACAGTTTCCCACTACATTTTATTTTTTTTCTGCTGCTCTTTCTATAAAAAAGGAAGATGTATAAAATGAAAAAAGGGAACTTTTAAATTGAGTTATGGAAAAGCTGAAAATAACAGGCATGTGATAGTGCCTTGGAAGACACTAAGAGTAATAAAGAAAAACAGCATAATTTCATCAAGGTTTAAATAGTAACATGGAAACACATGAGAGAAGGACATTTTGAGTAAGTGCTGCTCATCCAAGAAAGAAATGTTAGGAATTGCCTCAGACCTCCTAGGAGATGACAGGAGACAGCCTTAGTGTAGGATGCAGCCTGAGATGAAATTATGGTTAAGACTGAAATAAATCATAAAGAAAACCCGATTTTTTTGGTGACAGAGATACTAGGGGAAAGTATACAAGGGGATTCTTGGGCACCTAGATTGGGGCTGGAAGATCCACTTCCAAGATGGTTCAATTACAAGGCTTAAAAGTTGCTGCTAGCTGTCAATTCTTCTCTGCATAGTGCTCCCCACAGATGGCTTCAGCTCCTGCACCGCATGGTAGTTGAGTTACAAAAGCAAGTGTAACAAGAGATTTAAGGGCCAGGGCCTAAAAACTGCCATAGCATCACTTTCTCCATATTCCACTAGTCAAGCAGTCACAAAGCCCAGATTCAAGGGGAAGGAGTCATGACCCACCTCTCAATAGATTTTTGGGTCATATTTTAAAATTGCCAAGGTCATCTAGCCTATATTTGAAGACTTTCAGTGGTGACTATATTGACCAGCGTAAATCATCCCACCTTGCTAACTGTCCTGTAATCTGTGTTCTTGTGTTCTTATTACTTCCTCACCTTATCTCTGGTCTACATCTTTTTAAAATTTATTTTATTGAAGTATAGTTGTTTTACAATGTTGCATAATTTCTGCTCTACAGCAAAGTGATTCAGTTATACATATACATACATTTTTTATATTCTTTTCCATTATAGTTTATCGCAGGATATTGAATATAGTCCCCTGTGCTACACAGTAGGACCTGGTTCTACAGCTTGAGTGTACATAGGATAAACTCCATACAGTGGCTTTCAAGCTACTTGAAAATAAACACTATGTCTCTGTTCTTATTCTGCCTAAAACCCTAACTATAATATGGAATATTCCTGGAGTGTACCATCAAATAGCCCTTAACACCTGATTTGTGTATGCCCATTCCAAAGCTCTAGGATCTACATATAACACTCCGGTGTAATCTGACCAGGACAGAAACAGAACAAGGATATCATCATTCTTTCTTGCCTGTATTTTAAATTTCCATAAATGCTAATACATTACCCTGTAACAACTTATTAAATATGTTTTTAACTAATATCTATAGCTATTTTTCATTCCTCCTCTTGCTCTGGTATATGTTTACACACTCTCTTTAATTTTAAAACTATAATTTTTTTTCCTGGGCAATAATTATCTTCCCAATAAAAAGACCCCTATCATTTTTGTCTATTTGTACTTCTATTAATCTTAAAGGATGTTTTATAAAGCAAAATATTATATAAACAATAACATTTAACTTCAGGATTTCTTCATTATTAAACAGTATATAAATATAGTATACACAGCAATTTATAATAGCTACTGAATCTTTATTGTATTAACTTCCCCCTTTTTAAAACATCAGGCCAGATGTTATAGAATATGAATTATATAAATATTCCACATTTCTATGTCCTGTATCTGTGAAAAATTGTTAAAAAAATAAAACCGAAGTGCGATATCAAACCATGTGTATTTTTTAAGCTCTAGAGGAAATTTAACAGATTTAATAAATAGAAAATAAAAATTTTAACTTTAAGTCAATGGATAACATAGGAAACTGGATAACCTCCATTTGTCCTTTCTCAAGTTCCTAACATTTATTGTCCACGTTATCATCTCAAATGTGGATGGATGATACGAAGAAACATGCTTTCACTGCGAAAATATCTAGGCCAAGGCTTATCAAAATTTTATCAATCTCAGCACTACCCTGGGTGTCTGTTAAATAAGCACATTCCCTGAGATCCTTCTTGCCCAGGGTTCGGACTCAGTCACATTGGAGGGAATGGGAAGGGTATATGTGTGTTGAATGCTGCCTCCAGGTAAATCTGATGTAGGTCTTTTGTGGGTCACACCTTGAGAAGCATGACTCCAGCCACCATCACTACCATTCCAGTATATTCAGTGTGATGTATTACCTACACTGCCACCCCTCATGTGTATAAGCTAAGCAAGTCACTGCTTTAACAGTATACCTTCCCCCCCTCCCCAAGTTTCTTTCACTCTTCAACCTCAGGACTTTCATTTCTTCCTACATTCTGCCTTCTTCATGATCAGGTTGTTTCCTTTTGCGTTTTTTTGTTTTTGTTTTTTTTTTTCTTTTCTAACATGAATCACTTGTCTTCCCTTCACAGCTTTTTCTTTTGTTCCTCTTTTAGGCCTCCAGGAACATCACTTTTCAGACCCTTACTCTTCTCTGGTGTACATCTGTGTTTCAGTGGTGTGTCTTCTACCCTTGCCAGGAAGAAGGTAACAGTTATGAGGCATTATGGCCAGAATTATTAGCATATATGTTTGGGCTTCCTCCCAGCTAAGACTCCATAGGCCTGTTTTCCTCTGTCCTAATGGCTCCTTACCAAAAAGCTAATTTTTTATTTCATGAAAAGGTAATATCTACTATCATATATGGTATTTTCTGTAACTACTTAGATGACATAGTTTTTGTCCTTTATTTTATGAGATTAATTACATTAAAATATTTTAAAATATTTGTAATATAAAAAACATATTCCTAGAATAAGCCAACATTGTCCATGATACAGTACTTTTTTATACACTGATGCGTTCAGATAGCTAATATTTCTCTTCTCCGAAGATACCTATAATAATTTAGAAATATCTCCCATATGAATGTTTAACAGAACTTTCTATAAATTCACTTAGGCTTGGTCTTTTTATTATGAGAAGGTGTTCAACTACTGACTGACCATGTATGGTGAAGAAAGACAAAGAGATTTCTCTCTTAATGCAGTTTCAGTATGTTATATTTATATAGAAAAGTAACATTTCCCACATTTTCAAATTGATTGGCATAATGTTAATTTTTCTTATCTTTTTCCTCATTTATGCTACTATAGTCTCATTTCCATTTTTCACTCCTACTGTTATTCATGTCTTCTCTCTCTCTGTTTTTGTTTGTTTGTTTTTGTCTGATAAATTTTGCCCATGCTTGGCTAATTTTATCACTTTTCAAAAAAACAAATCTTTATTGATCTTTCTAAAGTAGCTTTTACTTTTCCTGTTTCACTAATATTAACTCATCTTTATTATTTCACTTAATTATAATTTTATTTTGTTTTTGTTTTTATTTTGCTGACTTCAGATGTTGGACACCCATTTTTTAGCCTTTCTTCTTTCCTAACATAAAATGTTTAATGCTACAGAGTTGCCTTTAAGTAGGCAACTTTAGCTTTATACAAATTTAGATATAATATTTTTGTTATCACTAAATCTAAGCACTTAAAAGTGTCCATTTTGATTTATTTTTTCACATATGAGCTACTAAGGTGATTTTGTTAAATTTTCTAATTGCGTTTTTCTGATTTTCAAATTTTTCTAACTTGCTGGGTTTTGCTATTCTATTATTGATTTACAGGTTAAGTGCACTGTAGTCAGAGAATACACTATGCTATAAATTATTAAAACATCACCAAGATCTGATATGGCTTTGTTTTGAAAAGAGTATGTATTTGTTAAATTATGGTATTACACGTATACAGATTAGACAACTCTTGTTAGTTATGTTGTTTAAATAGTCTAGATCCTACTGTCTTTTCGTGTACTGGAGCTATCAATTGCTGAGAAAGGTATGTTGCAGTCTCATTCAGTTTTAGGGGATTTTGCTGATTTCAATTTTTCTTTATCTTAGAGATTTGTTAGCAGCTGTCTGACTTCAGAATTTCTTCCTAGTAAATGAAATCATTTTATCCATAAATAGTAAAACTCTATATTTCTATCAGTGCTTTTTGACTAAAATCCTATTCTAAATTATGTTTTGCCAAATTTTTCTTTTGTTTACTTGCCTTCTTTTGTTTAGCATTTTCTCAGTATTTTTTGTCCTTTTATTTTTAAACTTTCTCTACCTTAAATTTAGATATATTTCATATAAACTTCATATTACTAAGTATTTTAATTTAACTGACAATATTTAGTCTCTTTGATGAGTTGGTCTATTATTGATTATGATTATTGATGTATTTGGATTTGTTTCTACAATGCTAATTTATGTTTTATAATTTTTTACTTTATGCCTATCTATTTATCTATCTTTTAAATTCTTCCGGAATTGTTTACAATTCCTTAAAAAATTTTTTTTCTCACTATTTTTCCTTCTTTACTAACTTGGGTGATATTTTCATCTTTTTATTTCTATTATTATAAGGGTTAAACTTAAACCTTTAACTTGATTATTTACCTATCTACATCTTAAGTTGACCAATATGTTTACTATACAAAAATTTAACAAAACATTAGGATCACCAAAACCTCACTGTGTCTTCTTAATATTATAATGACATTGATACGTTTTGGTGTTAAGAGTTATTCTGGACTCATTAATGCTCCTCTATATTCTGAAAGAATTGGTGAAAGTCTGGTGATATTTCTTCCATAAATGTTTGATAAAATTCACTAGGACAGAGGAGCTTCAACATGACAGAAGAGTAAAACACGGAGATCACTTTCCTCCCCACAAATACATCAGAAATACATCTACATGTGGAACAACTCCTACAGAACACCTACTGAACGCTGGCAGAAGACCTCAGACCTCCCAAAAGGCAAGAAACTCCCCACGTACCTGGGTAGGGCAAAAGAAAAAAGAAAAAACAGACAAAACAATAGGGATGGGCCTGCACGAGTGGGAGGGAGCTGTGAAGGAGGAAAGGTTTCCACACACTAGGAAGCTCCTTCTAGGTGGAGACTGCAGGGGGCGGAGGGGAGGAAGCTTCGGAGCCACGGAGGAGAGCGCAGCAACAGGGGTGCGTAGGACCAAGTGCAGAGATTCCCGCATAGAGGATCGGTGCCGACCAGCACGCACCAGCCCCAGAAGCTTGTCTGCTTGCCTGCCGGGGCGGGTGGAAGCTGGGAGCTGAGGCTCAGGCTTCAGTTGAAACCCAGGGAGAGGACTGGGGTTGGCAGCGTGAACAAAGCCTGAAGGAGGCCAGTGCGCCACAGCTAGCCGGGAGGGAGTCTGGGAAAGAATATGGAGCTGATGAAGAGGCAAGAGACTTTTTCTTGCCTCTTTTTGCCTGGTGCGCGAGGAGGGAACATTAAGACCGCTGCTTAAAGGAGCTCCAGAGACGGATGCGAGTCGCGACTATCAGCACGGACCCCAGAGACAGGCATAAGATGCTAAGGCTGCCGCTGGAGCCACCAAGAAGCCTGTATGCAAGCACAGGTCACTATCCACACCTCCCCTCCAGGGAGCCTGTGCAGCCCGCCACTGCCAGGGTCCCGTGATCCAGGGTCAAATTCCCCGGGAGAACACACGGCGCACCTCAGGCTGGTGCAACGTCACGCCAGCCTCTGCCGCTGCAGGCTCGCCCCGCATCCATACACCTCCATACTCCCGGACTGAGTGAGCCAGAGCCGCCAAATCAGCTGCTCCTTTAACCCCGTCCTGTCTGAGCAAAGAACAGACGCCCTCAGGCGACCTACACCAGAGGCGGGTCCAAATCCAAAGATGAACCCCGGAAGCTGTGCGATCACAGAAGAGAAAGGGAAATCTCTCCCAGCAGCCTCAGAAGCAGCGGATTAAAGCTCCACAATCAACTTGAGGCACCCTGCATCTGTGGAATACGTGAATAGACAACGAATCATCACAAATTGAGGAGGTGGACTTCGGGAGCAACGATATATTTTTTTTTCCATTTTTTTCTTTTTCTGAGTGTGTATGTGTATGCTTCTGTGTGTGATTTTGTCTGTATAGATTTGCTTTTTCCATTTGTCCTAGGGTTCTGTCTGTTTTTTTAAAATTAATTTTTAAAAAATTTTCCTTCATAATTATATTTTATTCTTTATTTTAATAACTTCATTTTACTTTATTTATTTTATTTTACCTTCCCCTTCCTTCCTTCCTCCCTTCCTCTCTCTCTCTCTGTCTCTCTCTCTGTCTCTCTCTCTCTCTCTCTTTCATTCTATCTTTTCTACATTTTATTCTGAGCCACGTGGATAACAGGCTCTCGGTGCTCCAGCCAGGCGTCAGAGCTGTGCCTCTGAGGTGGGAAAGCCAAGTTCAGGACACTGGTCCACAAGAAACTTCTCAGCTCCACATAATATCAAACGGCAAAAATCTCCCAGAGATCGCCATCTCAACGCCAAGACCCAGCTTCACTCAAGGACCACCAAGCTACAGTGCTGGACACCCTATGCCAAACAACTAGCAAGACAGGAACACAACCCTACCCATTAGCAGAGAGGCTGTGTAAAATCATAGTAAGGCCACAGACACCACAAAACACACCACCAGACGTGGACCTGCCCACCAGAAAGATAAGATCCAGCCTCATCCACCAGAACACAGGCACTAGTCCCCTCCACGAGGAAGCCTACACAACCCACTGAACCAACCTTAGCCACTGGGGACAGACACCTAAAACAACGGAACAACAAACGTGCAGCCTGAAAAAAGGAGACCCCCCAAACACAGTAAGTTAAGGAAAATTAGAACACAGGGAAACACACAGCACTTGGAGCAAGGCAAAAACTGACCGGACCTAACAAATGAAGAGGAAATAGGCAGTCTACCTGAAAGAGAGTTCAGAATAATGATAGTAAAGATGATCCAAAATCTTGGAAATAGAATGGAGAAACTACAAGAAACGTTTAACAAGGACCTAGAAGAACTAAAGAGCAAACAAACAGTGATGAACAACACAATAAATGAAATTTAAAGTTCCCTAGAAGGGATCAATAGCAGAATAACTGAGGCAGAAGAACGGATAAGTGAACTGGAAGATAAAATAGTGGAAATAACTACTGCAGAGCAGAATAAAGAAAAAAGAATGAAAAGAATTGAGGACAGTCTCAGAGACCTCTGGGACAACATTAAACACACCATTTGAATTAAAGGGGTCCCAGAGGAAGAAATGATAAAGAAAGGGACTGAGAAAATATTTGAAGAGATTATAGTTCAAAACTTCCCTAACATGGGAAAGGAAATAATTAACAAGTCCAGGAAGAACAGAGAGTCCCATACAGGAAAAATCCAAGGAGAAACATGCCAAGACATATATTAATGAAACTATTAAAAATTAAATACAAAGAAAACATATTAAAAGCAGCAAGGGAAAAACAACAAAAAACACACAAGGGAATCCCCATAAGGTTAACAGCTGATCTTTCAGCAGAAACTCTGCAAGCCGGAAGGGACTGGCAGGACATATTTAAAGTGATGAAGGAGAAAAACCTACAACCAAGATTACTCTACCCAGCAAGGATCTCATTCAGATTTGACGGAGAAATTACAAACTTTAGAAACAAGCAAAAGCTAAGAGAATTCAGCACCAGCTGTAAAACCAGCTTTACAACAAATGCTAAAGGAATTTCTCTAGGCAGGAAACACAAAAGAAGGAAAAGATCTACAATAACAAACCCAAAACAATTAAGAAAATGGTAATAGGAACATACATAACAATAACTACCTTAAATGTAAACGGATTAAATGCTCAAACCAAAAGACATAGACTAGCTGAATGGATACAAAAACAAGACCCGTATATATGCTGTCTACAAGAGACCCACTTCAGATGTAGGGACACATACAGACTGAAAGTGAGGAGATGGAAAAAGATATTCCATGCAAATGCAAATCAAAAGAAAGCTGGAGTAGCAGTTCTCATATCAGACAAAATAGACTTTAAAACAAAGACTATTACAAGAGACAGGAAGGACACTAAATAATGAACAAGGGATCAATCCAAGAAGATATAACAATTGTAAATATTTATGCACACAACAAAGGAGCACCTCAATATATAAGGCAAATACTAACTGCTATAAAAGGGAAATCGACAGTAACATCATCATAGTAGGGGACTTTAACACCCCACTTTCACCAATGGACAGATCATCCAAAATGAAAATAAATAAGAAAACACAAGCTTTAAATGATACATTAAACAAGAAGGACTTAATTGATATTTATAGGACATTCCTTCCAAAAACAACAGAACACACATTCTTTTCAAGTGCTCTTGGAACATTCTCCAGGATAGATCATATCTTAGGTCACAAATCAAGCCTTGGTAAATTTAAGGAAATTGAAGTCATATGAAGTTTCTTTTCTAAACAGAACTCTATAAGACTAGATATCAATTACAGGAAAAAATCTGTAAAAAATACAAACACATGAAGGCTAAACAAGACACTATTTAATAACCAAGGTATCACTGAAAAAATGAAAGAAAAAATCAAAAAATACCTAGAAACAGATGACAGTGAAAACACGATGACCCAAAACCTATGTGATGCAGCAAAAGCAGTTCAAAGAGGGAAGTTTAGAGCAATACATTCCTACCTTAAGAAACAAGAAACAGGGCTTCCCTGGTGGCGCAGTGGTTGAGAGTCCGCCTGCCGATTCAGGGGACACGGGCTCGTGCCCCAGTCCGGGAAGATCCCACATGCCGCGGAGCGGCTGGGCCCATGAGCCATGGCCGCTGAGACTGTGCGCTCCGCAATAGGAGAGGCCACAATAGTGAGAGGCCCACGTACCGCAAAAAAACCAAAAAACAAACAAACAAAAAAAACAAACATCTGAAAGAAACAACCAAAACTTACACCTAAAGCAATTAGAGAAAGAAGAACAAAAAAACCCCAAAGTTAGCAGAAGGAAAGAAATCATAAAGATCAGATCAGAAATAAATGAAACAGAAATGAAGGAAACAATAGCAAAGATCAATAAAACTAAAAGCTGGTTCTTTGAGAAGATAAACAAAATTGATAAACCATTAGCCAGACTCATCAAGAAAAAAAGGGAGAAGACTCAAATCAATAGAATTAGAAATGAAAAAGGAGAAGTAACAACTGACACTGCAGAAATACAGAGGATCATGAGAGATTACTACAAGCAACTATACGCCAATAAAATGGACAACCTGGAAGAAATGGACAAATTCTTAGAAAAACTCAACCTTCTGAGACTAAACCAGGAAGAAATACAAAATATGTACAGACCAATCACAAGCACTGAAATTGAAACTGTGTTTAAAAATCTTCCAACAAATAAAAGCCCAGGACCAGATGGCTTCACAGGCAAATTCTATCTAATATTTAGAAAGAGCTAACACCTATCCTTCTCAAACTCTTCCAAAATATAGCTGAGGGAGGAACACTCCCAAACTCATTCTACGAGGCCACAATCACCCTGATACCAAACCCAGAAAAAGATGTCACAAAGAAAGAAAACTACAGGCCAATATCACTGATGAACAAGTAGCAAATATCCTCAACAAAATACCAGCAAACAGAATCCAACAGCACATTAAAAGGATCATACACCATGATCAAGTGCAGTTTAATCCCAGGAATGCAAGGATTCGTCAATAAATGCAAATCAAGCAATGTGATACACCATATTAACAAATTGAAGGAGAAAAACCATATGATCATCTCAATAGATGCAGAAAAAACTTTCGACAAAATTCAACACCCATTTATGATAAACACCCTGCAGAAAGTAGGAATAGAGGGAACTTTCCTCAACATAATAAAGTCCTATATGACAAATCCACAACCAACATTATCCTCAATGGTGAAAAACTAAAACCATTTCCACTAAGAACAGGAACAAAACAAGGTTGCCCACCCTCACCACTATTATTCAACATCGTTTTCGAAATTTTAGCCATAGCAGTCAGGGAAGAAAAAGAAATGAAAGGAATCCAAATCGGAAAAGAAGAAGTAAAGCTGTCACTGTTTGCAGATGACACGATGCTATACATAGAGAATCCTAAGATGCTACCAGAAAACTACTAGAGCTAATCAATGAATTGGTAATGTAGCAGGATACAAAATGAATGCATAGAAGTCTCTTGCATTCTTACACACTAATGATGAAAAATCTGAAAGTGAAATTAAGAAAACACTCCTATTTACCTCTGCAACAAAGAGAATCATATATCTAGGAATAAACCTACCTAAGGAGACAAAAGACCTATATGCAGAAAATTATAAGACACTGATGAAAGAAATTAAAGATGATACAAATAGATGGAGAGATATACCATGTTCTTGGATTGGAAGAATCAACATTGCAAAAATGACTATACTGACCAACCCAATC
The DNA here is from genome assembly GCF_951394435.1 of Stenella coeruleoalba. NCBI lineage: Eukaryota > Metazoa > Chordata > Mammalia > Artiodactyla > Delphinidae > Stenella > Stenella coeruleoalba. The sequence continues at coordinate 87,870,730 of NC_137150.1, forward strand.
TACAGATTCAATGCAATCCCTATCAAATAACCACTGGCATTTTTCACAGAAGTAGAACAAAAAAGTTCACAATTTGTATGGAAACACAAAAGACCCCGAAGAGCCAAAGCAATCTTGAGAACGAAAGAAGGAACTGGAGGAATCAGGCTCCCTGACTTCAGACTATACTACAAAAGTACAGTAATCACAACAGTATGGTAATGGCAGAAAAACAGAAATATAGATCAATGGAACAGGATAGAAAGCCCAGAGATAAACCCATGCACATATGGTCACCTTACCTTTGATAAAGGAGGCAAGAAGATACAGTGGAGAAAAGACAGCCTCTTCAATAAGTCATGCTGGGAAAACTGGACAGCTACATGTAAAAGAACGAAATTGGAACACTCTGTAACACCATACACGAAAGTAAATTCAAAATGGATTTAAGACCTAAATGTAAGAGCAGAAACTATCAAACTCTTAGTGGAAAACATAGGCAGAACACACTATGACACATATCACAACAAGATCCTTTTTGACCCACCTGCTAGAGAAACGGAAATAAAAACAAAAATAAACAAATGGGACCTAATGAAAGTTAAAAGCTTTTGCACAGCATAGGAAACCATAAAGAAGACAAAAAGACAACACTCAGAATGGGAGAAAATATTTGCAGATGAAGCAACTGACAAAGGATTAATCTCCAAAATTTACAAGAAGCTCAATATCAATAAAACAAGCAACCCAATTCAAAAATGGGCAGAAGACCTAAATAGACATTTCTCCAAGGAGATATACAGATTGCCAACAATCACATGAAAGAATGCTCAACATCATTAATCATTAGAGAAATGCAAATCAAAACTACAATGAGATATCATCTCACACCAGTCAGAATAGCCATCATCAAAAAATCTACAAGCAGTAAATGCTGGAGAGGGTGTCGAGAACAGGGAACCCTCTTGCACTGTTGGTCGGAATGTAAACTGATACTGCCACTATGGAGAACAGTATGGATGTTCCTTAAAAAACGAAAAACAGAACTACCATATGACTCAGTAATCCCACTACTTGCGTATATCCTGAGAAAACCATAATTTAGAGTCATGTACCAAAATGTCCATTGCAGCTCTATTTACAATAGTCAGGACATGGAAGCAACCTAAGTGTCCATCAGCAGATGAATGGAGAAGGAAGATGTGGCACATATATACAATGGAATATTCCTCAGCCATAAAAAGAAACGAAATTGAGTTATTTGTAGTGAGGTGGCTGGACCTAGAGTCTCTCATACAGAGTGGAGTAAGTCAGAAAGAGAAAAACAAACACCATTCGCTAACACATATATATGGAATCTAAAAAAAAACAAAAAAACAAAATGGTCATGAAGAACTAAGGGGCAAGACGGGGATAAAGACGCAGACCTACCAGAGAATGGACTTGAGGATACAGGGAGGGTTAAGGGTAAGCTGGGACAAAGTGAGAGAGTGGCATGGATATATATACACTACCAAACGTAAAACAGATAGCTAGTGGGAAGCAGCCGCATAGCACAGGGAGATCAGCTTGGTGATTTGTGACCACCTGGAGGGGTGGGATAGGGAGGTTGGGAGGGAGGGAGATGCAAGAGGGAAGAGATATGGGGATATATGTATATGTATAACTGATTCACTTTGTTATAAAGCAGAAACTAACACACCATTGTAAAGCAATTATACTCCAATAAAGATGTTAAAATAAATAAATAAAATAATTTGGACAAAAACAAAAAAGTGATAAGCCAAGATAATAAGCTGATATACTATGAGACATAGGTAAAACTCACCATATGTTAAATATATATAATGAATAAACAAGTAGAATGTGAGATACAGGCAGAATCCTTAAGCAGAGCTAAATATAAATAGTAAATAATAATCTATAGGACATGCTAAAAATGGCAAAATTAATTATAACGTATGCTGAAATAAACAAAAGTGTCTCATAACGATAAAAAGGGATAGAAAGGTTATATATTAAAAATGTGTGTTGTGGGCTAAGAGCTCTCTCATTCCTACATCCACAACCCATTGGTGACACCTAATATAGTTCCATTATGGCCCCAGATATGTTCTACCCAAAGAAGACAGATAACAGCCACAGTTATTCAGCAGACTAACTGGCAAGCTCTCTGCCTCTGCATTTGTCTGACAGAGTATTGTGTGTCATTGGCCCTGGCACCTTTTGTCTATGAGCCCTTTGCACATACTTCAAGTCTGGTTCTCAAAATCGTATCATCAGTGTGGAAGGACATGGTGGCCAAGAGAAAGACAGAAAGAACATCTGAACATTATAAAACCCAGGACCCATTAGCAGGTCCTTTCTCCCATGTACAACCTATTCTAACTTATTCTATTATCCTATCTCATCGCTCTCTATAGCCTCTTGCTTTGAGTGTTAAATTTATTTAATAAACTGTGACTTTGTCTGTAATTAACTATGACTTTTCTGCTCTGTGATCTCTGGTGTAGTTTGTCTATTAATGTGCTCAGAGGCTATCATTGCATCAGGTAATGTCCTTATATGATAGGTGATGACAAAAAAAATCACAGCGTGTTTGCTAATCTTCTTTAAAACAGATATTTAAGCCCAATTACTAATGAATTAAGAAATTAGGAATGCAACATATGTTAGGATCAGAAATATCCAGTTGTACTTATTGTAGCAAATCATTATTTATCTCTGTGATTTCTCTCTAACCTTGACCAATACCAGATACTTCTATGGATGAAAGAAAAATCCTCCAAAAAGCTATTAATTAATCTCTGGATTATCTTGGGAGGGTATTTCTGATGCCATCTGGACATGATCATATGTCCTAGAGAATGGGAACTTGTGATCCATATCATTTTAATGTCTATTTATATAATTACAGGTAGTTTGCCTTATATAAAATCTATAATCCGTTTCTAAAATAGTGTTCTATTCCAATGGATTCCACATACTGATAGCATATCAAAAGCTACATTCCAATGATGCCTGCAATATTTCACTAACTTCACTCATGTCTGACTGTGTCAGTGCTCACATCTATCTTATACTCTGTTTCCAGATCAGTCTTGCTAAGGAGATGCTTTGAGTCACTTTCATGTTTAAAATGTCTCAGCGGATCCAAGTTTGGATTCAATGAAGTCCATACTTCTTATTCTGGAATTCCTAAATGTTGGAAAATCAGGCCCTGCCTCTGTTCCAGACTTATTTTTTCTATTATTGTAAATAAAAGCTACAGTTGCAATGCCTGAATGCTTGATCAACTCCCCAAATCCAACAAACCTTAAGAAAGTACGGGATTTGGAACTAATAGTGTATGTCTGTGTTCTGTTACAACCTAGCCATTACTTAATGTTTTGAGCAATATTTTTGTCATCTATAAAATGGGAAGATCATAATTGTAATTATAATAATAGCCATAATTACAGTATTCTCACAGAGTTGTAAAGATTAAATTAGATAATCTCTCTCTCCCTCTCTTTCACTCCCAGTGCTTCAAAACACCATTCTGTGGATCAGCTACACCCACATTTTAAGAATCCCCCTAGGGTCCTTAAACATCACTTCCTTCTCCATACCTAAATAATAATAACTCTTTCTCCTTAAAGCTTTTCCTGACATATTTTATTGATCTCACTTCCATGGATAAAGATAAGCTGGGTTGAGTCCCTTTACAGTGTTATAAAAGGATATGAGCTTTTATGGCTGTCAATGCACTGTGGGGCAATGTGTATAAGGTTAAGAACTGGGATTCTTGCTAACTAAACAATTAAGATGTATCCAGGAAGGAATCATACAGATAGGCCAAACGAATCTATGTATAAAGTCTGGGATATTCATGAAACAAACAGAATCAACACAATACACATTATGAAAACTGGACCACGGTGTGTAACATTGCCCAGATTTTGAACTGCAGGCAGCCCACAAGTGGTATATACCAAAATAGCACTGAAAGGGCTTTGAAACAGGTTTGCTATTTGAATCGTGGGCTGTAAAATTAGCTCAGGACATGAATTCTGAATTTAAACAGGTGTACTGTCTGCTAAAAAGTATAATATAAATAACTCATAAAAGGCTCAGAATGCAACCCAAATTATCTGTTACACTAAGACTCAGGAACACCTCAAGTTCAATGAGAAAAGCAATCAACAGGTGTCAATATTGCAGTGATACAGATGACAAAATTATCTGGGAAGAATTAAAGCATCTATGATAAAAATGTTCCAACAAGAAATTATAGACCCTTTTGGAACAGTTAAAAAATAAAACATCTCAAAAAATAAATAGAAAATATAAAGAACCAAATCAAAATTTAAAACTTCAAATAAAATAACAGAAAGAAAAAAACTCACTAGATAGGTTTAATTAAAAAAATGGAGATGACTGGAAATTGTCACTGAGCTTGACAACAGATCAATAGAAACTATCTAATTTGAACATCAAAGAGAACATACACTTTAAAAAAAGCAAACAGAGACTCAAGAATTTTTGGACAATTATAAAAGATATAATATTTGTATCATTGGAGTCTCAGAAGAAGAGAAAGAGCAGATGGTTGAAAAAAAAATACTTGAAGAAATAAAGACTGAAATCTTTCCAAATCTAATCAAGAAGCTAAATCTAAAGAAATACACACACCAACATATCAAAATGAAATATTTTACCTCTAAACAAAAGACAGAAAAAAATCTTGAAAGTATTCAAAAAGATGTAATGTGTTACTTCTACAGAAATAACAATTTGAATGGCAGCAGAGTATTTCATTAGAAACCACGGAGGACAGAAGAAAGTTGCCCAACTTTTTTCAAGTGCCAAAAAGAAGAACTGACAACCTCAAATCCTTTATCTAGATAAAATAGCCTTCATAACATAGGAGAAATAGTAACAATCTCCATAAAAAAGACTGACCATAAAAACTAAGAGAGTACCACAAGCAGACCTGCTATAAACAAAATGCTAAAGAAAGTTCTATAGAGAGAAAGGAAATAATAATAGAAGGAAACTTGGACCATCAAGAAAAAATAATAGAATGGAAACAGTAAATATAAGGTCAAACATAATAGGCTATAATTATCCCCTCGAGGTTTTTTTTTCTTTTTAATGAGAAAAGAGTTATAACATTATCTGATGTGGATCTAAATATATATGAAGGTAACATTAAAGATAAGTATGTCATAAAAGGTAGAAGGTAAAAATGAGTTCAAATGTAGTAAGGTTTCTACATTCCTCTTGTACTAATAAAATGTTGACAGTAAAAAGTGATAAGCTATATATGTGTCTCATAATTCCTAGGGAAACCAATAAATTTAAAAACTATAAAAAAATCCTCAGATACAGCAGATAGTTCAAAATAAAAGTAACCCACAGGAGAGAGAGAAACAAAAGAGTGAAATGGGAAACAAAGAAAAGAAATACAGAAGGAATAAACAGAAAACAAGTAATATAATGGCAGATTTAAACCCTAAAATATCAAGAATTACCTTAAATATATAAATGGTCTAAATATATCACTTTAAAGACAGAGATTGGCAAAGGAGATTTAAAAAATTGCCCTAATTATTTGAAATCTATAAAAAAAAATTACTTCCAATATTTAGTTGGTTAAAAGTAAAAGTAATGGAAAAAATACACCATGCAGAAAATAATCAAGAGAATGCTGGCTATATTATTTTCAGACAAAGTGGACTTCAGAATAAAGAAAATTACTAAGAGAAAAATAGGAATACCACATAATAATAAAAGGGTCATTCATCAAGAGAAACACAGCTAAGATCTGCTTGGAGCAGATGCTGCTAGAGCCGTAAGTGATAGGAACACTTAAATGATAACATAGATGAATTGCTGGAGACTGAGTGTGGAAAAGCTTGAAGATGAAAACTTCCTGGGGGCCACAGCCTTAGGGTGACCCTATACTCTTGTGGGTTTTACCTCCCTGAAACTCACCAAGATTCTTAAGGTACAGAGCTAAGAAAAATGCCCCCGTGGCTCTGGCAGGAGCAGGTTACTTTTCATAACCAATGTTCTTTTTTCTTTTCTTTTCTTTTTTCAACCACTTTTTTGAGGTATGATTGACGTTTTTAAAAAGTTGTACATATTTAATGTATACAACTTGATGAGTTTCGAGGTAAGTGTATATCCATAAAACCATCACCACATTCTATACCATAAACATATCTAACACTTTCAAAAGTTTCCTCCCGCCCTCTATTTATTGCTATTATTATTGTTATTACGACTATTACTATCATTAGAACAATAACACAAGATCTATCCTCTTAGAAAAATTTTAAGTACACAAAGCAGTATTGTTACAGAGGCTCTATGCTGTATAGTAAATCTCTAGGACTTATTCATCTTGGATAACTAAAACTCCTTTACTACCTCCCCATGTCCTCCTCCCCTTAGTCCCTGGCAACCACCATTCAACTCAATATAAAAATAACTAATAACTGATTAAAAAATAGGCAAAGGAACTGACCAGACATTTCTCCAAAGAAGACATATAAAGTAGTCAACAGGTAAACGAAAAGGTGTTCAACATTACTAATCATCAGGGAAATGCAGATTAAAATCATAATGAAATATCACCTCTTACCAGTTAAGACGGCCATTATCAAAAAAATAAAAGAAAACAATTGTTAGTGAGGATGTGGAGAAAAGAGAACCTTTGTTCACTGTTGGTGGAAATGTAAATGGATACAGCCACTATGAAACAGTATAGAGGTTCTTTAAAAAAATAAAGATATAATTACTATATAACCCAGCAATCCCACTTCATGTGTATATTTAAAGGAATTTAAATCAGAATCTTGAAGAGATATTTACACCATCATTGCAGCATTATACATAATAACCAAGACATGGAAGCAACCTAAAATGTCCATTGATGGATGAATGGATAAAGAAGATATGGGAGTTATATATATATATCCCATATATATTGTGTATACACATACACATACACAATGGAATATTCTTCAACCTTAAAAAAGAAGATCTTGCCATTTGTGACAACATTGTTGAATCTGAAAGAAATAAATGCTAAGTGGAATAAGCCAGACACAAAAGGATAATACTACATGACAACACTTATATGAAGAATCTAAAATAACCAATTTTAAAATAAGTGTTCTAAATAACAAATGTCTACGCACCAGTGGAAAAGACTTACCAGGGGAAAAGATTCTCTAGGGGAAAAGACTCTACCAGAGCCTTATCCCACATAGGAGAAAGGGAATTTATACAACTAGTGCTTTCCAGACTTCCTGTCTCACTGAAGGGGGTGCCAGGTAGAGCTAAGAAACTACTGTGAAGAACACAGCCCAGGGACATAGGCACACTAAAAGACAGAGATTTAATCATACGATTATAGAACACTTCCTCTTTCTACATCTTACCATCACATCAAATATAACAACAATGGCTTACAGCTGAAAGAACTGCAAGACATTGACTCTGCTTAAGGAGGAGTTCTTAGGGTAGCCTAAAGACAACAGGGGAAGGGGAATTAAAGGATACCAGAGCAATTTGAAGGTGGCACAAATTGAAGCTAGAATAAAACTGGCACTCGAAGTTACAGTAAGCACTAAATACAGCCTGACTCCTATCCAGATTGATATAAACCTCATATTAAAGCCCTGGTACCTCAGTTCCTATTATCTAATACATCATGCCTGGCTTTTAACTAAAAAGTACAAGTCATGCTAAAACAAACAAACAAACAAACAACAACAACAAATCACAGCCTAAAAAACAAAGCAGGAAACAGAACCAAACTGTGATATGAAATACATTTTGGAATTATCAGACAGATAATTTAAAATAGCTATGGTTAAAATGTTGAAGAGCTCTAATGGAAATAGTAGACAACACAGAAGAAAGAATTAGCAATGTAAGAAGAAAGATTCAGGTTCTAAGAAAGAATCAAAAGGAAATGCTAGAAATTCAAAACACTGTAAAAGAAAGGGAAGTGTATCTCTGATGAACTCATCAGTAGACTGGACATAGCCAAGGAAAGAATCAGTTTGCTTAAAGATATGTCAATTGAAATTTCCCCAACTAAAGTAAAAAGAAGAATTTAAAAAGATGGACTGGCTCCTCTGTGAACTATGGAACAATTTCAAGAGGTGTATTATACGTGTAATTGGAATATCAGAAAGAGAAAAAAAAGATTGAATGGATCAGAAGAAGTAACTGAATAAATAATGAATAAATAATTGAATAAGTAATAATAATTTTCCAAAATTAATGACATACACAAACCACAGATCCAGAAAGCTCAGAGAATACTAAGCAGGATAAAACAATACACCTAGATATATCATACTCAATTGGCAGCAAATTAAAGACAAAGAGAGAAAAATTTGAAAAAGGCCAAACAAAAGAAGAACAAATATAAGAATTACAGTGGACTTCTTGTCAGAAACCATGTAAGCAAGAAGAGAGTAGGGTAAAATATTTAAAGTATTGAAAGAAAACAAACAAACTTGGAATTCTATATCCAGTGAGATTATCTTCCAAAAATAAAGGAGAAATACTTTCTCATAAAAGTAAAATTAAAAAACTTAATCACCAGCACATCCATACTGCCAAATATGATAAAGAGTTCTTAAGGGAGAAGGAAAATGATATAGGACATGAATTCAGGTATACATACAGAAAAAATGAGCATAGGATAAACAAATTTTTAAAAAAAGGTAAAATAAAATCTGTTTTTCTTATTGTTAATTTATCTAAAAGGTAATTTTTGTTTGAAGTATTTAGTGGTATAGCATATGGATAAAGGAAATGAATGACTTGTGTCATAAGAGATGTAAGGAAGGAAGTGGAAATACTGTTATGAAGTATCTGCACTATACATGAAGTGACACAGAGTTATTAGAAGATTGACTTGGATTAGTTTGAAATGTATATTGCAAACTCTAGAACAACCTCTAAAAAAATGAAATAGAAGTATAATTTATGGGCTAAGAAAATAAATAAAATGAAATCACAAAAGTGCTCTATTAAAACCATAAAAGGCAGGAGAAAAAAGCAAAGAAAGCTCAACGAATAGAAAACACTTACAAACTTGGTGGAAGTGAATATAACTGTATCACTGATCACTTTAAATGTCAATAGTATAGATATACAGAACTTATCAGAATGAATAAATAAAAATGTCCCAGCTATAGGCAGCTATATGTTATCTATAAGAAATCTATTTTAATATAAATGGATTCCAATAGTTTAAAAGTAAAGAAACTGGGGGAGATATGCTATGATAATACTAGTAAAAAGAAAGAGTAGCTATATTAATTTTACACAAAGCCAACTGAAGAACAAAGAAAATTATCAGGGATAGAGAGACATTATATAATGATAAAGGTGTCAGTTCTCAACAAGACAATGATCTATAACATGTATGCACATAACAACAGATAATTAGAATGCAGGGCTACAAAATTTGCTAGAGTTGGAAAGATAAATCAACAAATATATAATTATAATTGATGACTTCAAGACTAATCTTTTACTAATTGATAGACTAACCAGGTAGGTAATCAGTCAGAATAAAGTTGACCCGAAGAGCACTCTCAATCAACTCAATCTAACTGATACTTACAATATATTGATATTTCATCAAGCAACAGCAACACATTTTTCACAGGCTCAGTGGAAATTTAATAAACCACACTGTAGGTCATAAAACACACCTTAGCAATTTGAAAGAATAGAAATCATACAAAATATGTTCTCAGACCACAATGGAATTAAATCAGAATTAAATACTAGATATCAGCAATAGAAAGATAGTTGGAAAATTCTCAATTATTTGGAGATAAAACAACACACTTTTATAGGACACTAGGTCAAAAAAGTCTCAAAATAAATTTAACAAACCTTGTATTAAATAAAAATTTAAATACAGCTTATCAAAATTGGTGATAGCAGCAAATGCAGTGTCTAAAAGGAAATTTATAATATTAAATGCATATATGAGAAAAGAAGAAAGCTCTAAAATCAATAATCTCAGCTTCTACGCATGGAAACTAGAGAAAGAAGAACAATTTAGGTCTAAAGCAAGCAGAAGAAATAATGAAAATCAGAGCAGAAAACAATGAAATTGAAAACAGGAAATAAATAGAGAAAAATCAATGAAACCTGAACTGGTCCTTTGAAAAGAATTGATAAATTGGTTCTTTGAAATAAAATGGATAAAACTGTAGCCAGCTAAACAATAAAAAGAGAGAAGACAAAATTATATATATTAGAAATGAAAAAGGAACCATCACTAAAGGTCCTGTAGACATTAAAGGATAATAAAGGAATAGTGTGAAAAACCATATTCCCACAAGTATTATAACCTAGACAAAAAGGAATAATTCCTTAAAAGACACAAACTACCAAAACTCACAGAAGGAAAAATAGATTATCCGCATAGGCCAATATCTATTAAGAGAAACTGAATCAATAATTAATAATATTCCAAAATGGTAGAGCACAGACACATATGTTTTTACTGGAATAGTCTATCATACTTATAAGAAAGGAAATGATACCAATTCTTCAGATCAAAATGTTTAGTACTTGTTCTTTATGAGGATTAGAGAACAGAAAGCACCTAGAGACCAGTACCTGTCATAATGCATAAAAGTAGTTAGCAAATATCATTTTCATATTTCACTTTAATAATTTGGAAATAACTCAGGAGAAGGAATTATTAAAGAGTTAAAATTCATTTTATATTCATTTTAAATAACAAAATTTAAGAAAAGAGTATATGATTTGTTCTTTTTATAGAGATTTTAAAAAGTTCTATCTGTTTACAAACATGTAAGAGCATCCAAATGATTTTGCAGCAATAGAGTAGTCAGGAAATATATTATCTTCATGTAATTTAACAGAAATAAAGTTAAATTACACTGGCCTCAATTTTTTATAGAAGGTAGATTCTAATGTTTAAAATATATATTAATTGTAAGTGCTTTGTGTTCACAGGTAGTTTTTTTTTTTTTTTTTTTTTTTTTTTTTTGCGGTATGCAGGCCTCTCACTGTTGTGGCCTCCCGTTGTGGAGCACAGGCTCTGGACGCACAGGCCTAGCGGCCATGGCTCATGGGCCCAGCTGCTCCATGGCATGTGGGATCTTCCCAGACCCGGGCATGAACCCGTGCCCCCTGCATCGGCAGGTGGACTCTCAACCACTGCACCACCAGAGAAGCCCTGCAGGTAGTTTTAATATATTAATTGCATTTAACTTTTGAGGTTATTTGTGTCTTGGATGTTTAGTTCAGTTGTGGTTGATTTAGTATATTTAGGATGTAAAAATATTTGGTACCATTACAAATGAAAGATTACATTCTCAACTTTAATTTCTCAAAGATTCAGAGGGGTTTTGATGTATTTCTTTTAGAAATTACTTAGAGGTAATTAGTTTAGCCAAGCTTGGGCACAAACAGTTTACTAGGCAAGCAGAATTTTGAAATCTCTGTGGATACATGAGTTGGAGCATCATTTCATCCAAGAGACAGCTGAGAGAGAGCTACAACAGGGCAGTGGCTGACACCCAACTCATAGCCCATCTTCTCCAGCTATGTGACTGACAGGGTCTTGGTGCTCTGGCCGGCTGTCAGCCCTGAGCCTCTGAGGTGGGAGAGCTAAATTCAGGACACTGGTGCACCAGGTACCTCCCAGGCACAGTTAATATCAATTGGCAAGAAATCTCCCATAGATCTCCATCAGAACACTAAGACCCAGCCCCACTCAACAACCAGCAAGCTCCAGTGCTGGACACCCCATGCCAAACACCTAGCAAGACAGGAACACAACCCCATCCATTAGCAGAGAGGCTGCCAAAAATCATAATAGGTTCACAGACAGCCCAAAACACACAACTGGATGCAGTCCTGCCCACCAGAAAGAAAAGATCCAGCCTCATCGACGAGAACAGAGGCACCAGTCCCATCTATCAGGAAGCCTACACAACCCACTGAAGCAAACATACCCATCAGCGCAGACACCAAAAACAATGGGAATTACAAACATGCAGCTTGAAAAAAGGAGACCCCAAACACAGTAAGGTAAGCAAAATAAGAAGACAGAGAAATACACAGAAGGTGAAGGAGCAAGGTAAAAACACACGAGACCAAACAAAGAGGAAATAGGCAGTCTACCTGAAAAAGAATTCAGAGTAATGACAGTAAAGATGATCCAAAATCTTGGAAATAGAATGGAGAAAATATAGAAATGTTTAACAAGGACCTAGAACAACTAAAGAGCAAATAAACAATGATGAACAACACAATAAATGAAAATAAAAATACTCTAGAAGGAATCAATAGCAGAATAACTGAGGCAGAAGAACGGAAAAGTGACCTGGAAGATAAAATACTGGAAATAACTACCACAGAGCTGATTAAAGAAAAAAGAATGAAAAGATTTGAGAACAGTCTCATATACCTCTGGGATGACATTGAATGCACCAGCATTCGAATTATAGGGGTCCCAGAAGAAGAGAAAAAGAAAGGGTCAGAGAAAATATTTCAAGAGATTATAGTTGAAAACTTCCCTAACATGGGAAAGGAAATAGTCAATCAAGTCCATGAAGCACAGAGTCCCATACAGGATAAATCCAAGGAGAAACACACCAAGACACATATAAATCAAACTATCAAAAGTTAAATACAAAGAAAAAAATTAAAAGCAGCAAGGGAAAAGCAACAATTAACATACAAGGGAATCCCCATAAGGTTAACAGCTGATCTTTCAGCAGAAACTCTGCAAGCCAGAAGGGTGTGGCAGGACATATTTAAAGTGATGAAGGAGAAAAACCTACAATGAAGATTACTCTACCCAGCAAGGATCTCATTCAGACTCAATGGAGAAATTAAAACGCTTACAGAGAAGCAAAAACTAAGAGAATTCAGCACCACCAAACCAGCTTTACAACAACTGCTAAAGGAACTTCTCTAGGCAGGAAACACAAGAGAAGGTAAAGACCTACAATAACAAACCCAGAACAATTAAGAAAATGGTAATAGGAACATACATATCGATAATTACCTCAAATGTAAAAGGATTAAATGCTCCAGCCAAAAGACACAGACTGGCTGAATGGATACAAAAAAAAAGACCTGTATATATGCTGTCTACAAGAGACCCACTTTAGATCTAGGGACACACACAAACTGAAAGTGAGGAGATAGAACAAGACATTCCATGCAAATGGAAATCACAAGAAAGCTGGAATAGCAATTCTCATATCAGACAGAACAGATGTTAAAATAAGAACTATTACAAGAGACGAAGAAGGACATGACATAATGATCAAGGGATCAATCCAAGAAAAAGATACAACAATTGTAAATATGCACCGAGCATAGGAGCACCTCAATACATAAGGCAAGTGTTAACAGGCATAAAAGGGGAAATCGACAGTAACACAATAACAGTAGGGGACTTCAACACCCCAATTTCACCAATGGACTGATCATGCAAAATGAAAGTAAATAAAGAAACACAAGCTTTAAATGACACATTAAACAAGATGGACTTAATTGATATTTATAGGACATTCCATCCAAAAAAAGAAGATTATAATTTCTTCTCAAGTGCTCATGGAACATTCTCCAGGATAGATCATATCTTGGGACACAAATGAAGGCTTGGTAAATTTAAGAAAATTGAAATCATATCAAGTACCTTTTCTGACCACAACGCTATGAGACTAGATATCAATTACAGGAAATAAAATCTGTAAAAAATATAAACACATGGAGGCTAAACAATACACTACTTAATAACGAAGTGATCACTGAAGAAATCAAAGAGGAAACCAAAAAATACCTAGAAACAAATGACAATGAAAATACAATGACCCAAAACCTATAGGATGCAGCTAAAGCAGTTCTAAGAGGAAATTTATAGCAATAAAATCCTACCTCAAGAAACAAGAAATATCTCAAATAAACCACCTAACCTAACACCTAAAACAATTAGAGAGAGAAGAACAAAAAAACCCTGAAGTTAGCAGAAGGAAAGAAATCATAAAGATCAGATCAGAAATAAATGAAACAGAAATGAAGGAAACAATAGCAAAGAGCAATAAAACTAAAAGCTGGTTCTTTGAGAAGATAAACAAAATTGATAAACCATTAGCCAGACTCATCAAGAAAAAAAGGGAGAAGACTCAAATCAATAGAATTAGAAATGAAAAAGGAGAAGTAACAACTGACACTGAAGAAATACAAAGGATCATGAGAGATTACTACAAGTAACTTTATGCCAATAAAATGGACAACCTGGAAGAAATGGACAAATTCTTAGAAAAGCACAACCTTCTGCGATTGAACCAGGAAGAAATAGAAAATAAAAACAGACCAATCACAAGCACTGAAATTCAAACTGTGATTAAAAATGTTCCAACAAACAAAAGCCCAGGACCAGATGGCTTCACAGGCGAATTCCATCAAACATTTAGAGAAGAGCTAACACCTATCCTTCTCAAACTCTTCCAAAATATAGCAGAGGGAGGAACACTCCCAAACTCATTCTACTAGGCCACCATCACCCTGATAACAAAACCAGACAAAGATGTCACAAAAAAAGAAAACTACAGGCCAATATCACTGATGAACATATATGCAAAAATCCTCAACAAAATACTAGCAAACAGAATCCAACAGCACATTAAAAGGATCATACACCATGATCAAGTGGGGTTTATCCCAGGAATGCAAGGGTTTTCAATATGTGCAAATCAATGTGATAAACCATATTAACAAATTGAAGGAGAAAAACCATATAATCATCTCAATAGATGCAGAAAAAGCTTTTGACAAAATTCAACACCCATTCATGATAAAAACCCTCCAGAAAGTAGGCATAGAGGGAACTTACCTCAACATAATAAAGGCTGTATATGACAAACCCACAGCCAACAACGTTCTCAATGGTGAAAAACTGGAATCATTTCCTCTAAGATCAGGAACAAGAGAAGGTTGCCCACTCTCACCATGATTGTTCAACATAGTTTTGGAAGTTTTAGCCACGGCAATGAGAAAAGAAAAATAAATAAAAGTAATTCAAATTGGAAAAGAAGAAGTAAAACTGTTGCTGTATGCAGATGACATGATATTATACATAGAGAATCCTCAAGACGCTACCAGAAAACTACTAGAGCTAATCAATGAATTTGGTAAAGGAGCAGGATACAAAATTAATGCATAGAAATCTCTTGCATTTTTATACACTAATGATGAAAAATCTGAAAGAGAAATTAAGGAAACACTGCCATTTACCACTGCAACAACAAAAATTTAAATATCTAGGAATAAACTTACCTAAGGAGACAAAAGGCCTGTATGCAGAAAAGTATAAGACACTGATGAAAAAATTAAAGATGATACAAACAGATGGAGAGACTTACCATGTTCTTGGATTGGAAGAATAGACATTGCAAAAATGACTATACTACCCAAAGCAATCTACAGATTCAATGCTGTCCCTATCAAACTACCAATGGCATTTTTAACAAAACTAGCACTAAAAATTTCACAATTTGTACGGAAACACAAAGGACCCCAAATAGCCAAAGGAATCTTGAGAAAGAAATATGGAGCTGGAGGAATCAGGCTCCCTGACTTCAGACTATATTACAAAGTTACAATAATCAAGACAGTATGGTACTGGCACAAAAACAGAAATATAGATCAATGGAACAGGATAGAGAGTCCAGAGTTAAACCCACATACATACTGTCACCTTATCTTTGATAAGGGAGGCAAGAATATACAATGGTGAAAAGACAGCCTTTTCAATAAGTGGTGCTGGGAAAACTAGACAGTTACATGTAAAATAATAAAATTAGAGCACTCCCTAACACCATACACAAAAATAAAGTCAAAATGGATTAAAGACCTAAATGTAAGGCCAGACACTATAAAACACTTAGAGGAAAACATAAGCAGAACACTCTATGACATAAATCATAAATTGACAGCAAAATCTTTTTTGACCCGCCTCCTAGAGAAAGGGAAATAAAAACAGAAATAAACAAATGGGACCTAATGAGACTTAAGAACTTTTGCAGAGCAAACGAAACCATAAACAAGATGAAAAGACAGCACTCAGAATGAGAGAAAACATTTGCAAACGACACAACTGACAAAGGATTAATCTCCAAAATATACAAGCAGGTCATGCCACTCAAGATCACAAAAGAAACAACCCAATCCAAAACTGGGCAGAAGACCTAAATAGACATTTCTCCAAGGAAGATATACAGATTGCCAATAAACAAATGGAAGTTTGCTCAGCATCACTAATCATTAGAGAAAAGCAAATCAAAACTACAAGAGGTATCACTTCACCCCAGTCAGAATGGCCATCATTAAAAAGTCTACAAAAAATAAATGCTGGAGAGGGTATGGAGAAAAGGGAACTCTCTTGCACTGTTGGTGGGAATGTAAATTGATACAGCCACTATGGAGAACAGTATGGAGGTTCCTTGAAAAACTAAAAACAGAACTACCATATGACACAGCAATCCCACTACTGGGCATATACCCTGAGAAAACCATAATTCAAAAAGAGTCATGTACCACAATGTTAACTGCAGCTCTATTTACAATAGCCAGGACGTGGAAGCCACCTAAGTGTCCATCGACAGATGAATGGATAAAGAAGATATGGCACATATTTACAATGGAATATTACTCAGCCATAAAAAGAAATGAAACTGAATTATTTGTAGTGAGGTGGATGGACCTAGAGTCTGTCATACAGAGTGAAGTAAGTCAGAAAGAGAAAAGCAAATACTGTATGCTAAGACATATATATGGAATGTACAAAAAAAAATGTTTCTGAAGAACCTAAGGGCAGGACAGGAATAAAGACGCAGACGTGGAGAGTGTACTTGAGGACACGGGGAGGGGGAGGGGTGGGCTGGGACGAGGTGGGAGAGTGGCCAAATGTAGAATGGATGGCTGGTGCGAAGTAGCTGCATAGCACAGGGATATCAGCTCAATGCTTTGTGACCACCTAGAGGGGTGGGCTAGGGAGGGTAGGAGGGAGACTCAAGAGGCAGGGGATATGGGGATATGTGTATACATATGGCTGATTCACTTTGTTATAAAGCAGAAGCTAATGCACCATTGTAGAGCAATTATACTCCAATAAAGATGTTGAAAAAAATAAAAAAAATAAAGAGCATTGGTTCAAACCTTGGAAAAAAAGCTAAGAGACTAAAACATACTATTTGATTAAGTACTGGCTTCTGTTACTTAGGAGCCTGCCAAAAAGTTTGAATCTTATCCAAAGCAGTCTATTACATTCATCCGTTTTAAAATGCTCAAAGCAAGGGAGACATAAAATACACAGGGATTGTATAAAAACTGAAAAGAAGCAATTAATTTGGAACAAATGTCCCACTCATGTGATTAAATAAAGCCTTAAAAAAAGCCTAGTGGCAGCTTCTAGGTATTATATTTTTCCCTCCAGGAATAAAATCGTTTTTAAGTCTTTTGTTTAGTATTTAAAGTTTTCAGACTCAAGAAAAATTTTCCTTTCAAAATTTGAACATTAAATTTACCCAAGGTATGTTCATTTAATACATACCAAATTAACATCAAGAAGATCTATAAGCTCTAAAACAGTAGTTTTGACTTTTCTCAACAGAATTTCAGAAAATATATATCAGTGCCCAAAGAAAAGAAATTACATAAGCTGTGTTTCATTCATTTTTTGAGAGACAGAGAAAGTGAGATTTGGATGGGGAGGTGCTTTATATATTTTATAGTAAATCATAAGGCTATGTTCTAGACAGACAGCCAGACATAATATTTTCATTTTCCATCAATCATGTTTTACCTAGCTAGGCATACTTGCTTGGATTTATGTAATATTTTCTATTAGTCTAAAACTGACTTACTGAAGTACTTTCTACCTTTCAAAATTACGTGGTTTAATCACTATATAAAGCAGATTTAATGGTATAATAAATGAAGTTACAATATCAATGTGAAAGTGGTGTGTTACTAATTAAAAATCATTTTTATTTAAAAATAACTATTTAGTTTAGAATAATCAGAAAATGACTATGATAAAAGAAGAAAAATTTTAATGTCCATAATATTCACCCAGAGATAACCATTTATAATACATTGATATAAATCTTTCCAAAGAAAAATGTGTTCTTGACTTAAATCTATTTAAATAATTTCAATATATTTCAGTGTAGGCATTTCAATTTGGAGAGTTAAAGCTGCAATTTGGGTTTTTTTTTCATATTAAGATAATTTAGGTAAAATAGGCACAGGATCTCTGATGATATTAGAAAGTCACACATTGAAGGTGCATAATATAGATGTATCAATATTTATATTATAGATCACACTTGACTTTGGGATACAGGAGAGGCATTGGAGGTGGCCTTTCAGTTAGGCAGTTAGGGTATTTCACGTAAGTCTAACCTGAATAAGAAAGGAGCTCATATAAAAAAATATTAAATAACAGCTAACTCACTGAGCACTCATTATGTGTCGTGTGCATAGGATCAATCCTGTGCATGAGATGATTATATTTATCCTAATTTTATAGGTGAGGAATGAGAAGCACAGAGAGAATAAAAACACCCAGGGACAAAAGCAAGTATGTGACAGAGCTAAGAGCTTATCTCCTTAGCCATTAGGCATTACTGCCTCACAAGTATAGATGAGGATTCTAGGTGCTAGTAATGGTAGATTGATTCAATCCAGTTTCTGGACTCTGAAATAAATTTTGGACCATCTGGAGTTATTTATATGTAATTAGTAAGAAGTAAAACTTTTACAACTATTACTCTTACTTAAAAAGGCATACCATGGTGCAACTTGAGTGACTGGTGGCATTTTCACATTTATAAACAGATACCAGCTGACAGCCAAACCATTTAGAATTAGGATATTAAGACAAAATAAAAGAAATGGTCAAAAATTCAATTTGCCATATTAATGTAAAATATATTTCCTTTTTTCAGGGGAAAAGGAAAGTGGGAATGGTAAAGTCAGCTGGTCCAGTTAAAAATGAAATGAAGTATACTGAGTTTCCTAAAACATACATTAAAAATTGATTCTGATGTCATCTTTTTTTTTTTTTTTTTTTTTTTTACTTATTTCACTGCAGAACTCCTAAATATGCCAAACACACACAAAAAAACTGTATATGCACAATCAGCTACAGGAAGAAAATAATGAGTGCAAGTCACTGTACAGGTGTTTCATGGGTGCCAGGGAAATGGGGTCAAATTGGATTTGGCAAATGCAAGAGGAACTTTGTAAGTCTGAACCCCAATACAATGATTCTCTACCCTAAGGTGGTTTTAAAAACATACCATTAACGAGATATCACCATAAATAATTAAATTATGATCTTTGTTAAGGTGGCCCTAGCCTAGTAGCCTTTTATTCCTCCTGACTGTAAAAGCTTTCTCGACCAGGTGATTCTACTGGGCATGAATCTGTGAGAAACTCTATCCCTGAGAAACAGTGTTATGAAGGATTCAGGTATCTCACATCCATTAGCTCCTCTTCCTTGATACTCTCACCAAACATATCATAAGATGAAATAGAAAGTAGAAAGTAACCAGCCCACTGTTTATACTCTGTAGCTCATAGCTGTGTAAAGTTAACTGTACAACAGTATAGGATGGGTTTCACCTATTCCCACCAAAAGTCTCGTCAGTAAGTCTTGTAAGTCTTGGGTAAAAACAAGCGACCAAAAACATGGCTGGTCTTGTTACAATAACTAGGAACCTGGACAAGGTGCCTATTTCTGTCTCTTACATTCATGATTCTAGTGGTCAGAGTAGAATAAATAAACCTTGGAGCAGCTCCATTTTATAAAAGTCCTTGTGTTTGTCTGGCATTCTCATTTGACCTACAAATTACACACACACACACACACACACACACACACACACAAATAATTTGGCTATATATATATATATATATATATATATATATTCACTTGCATTTATATGCTGCCCAATCCACATAAAAGAAAATGAGTAAAAAATAGATAGAGAATCTGGGGACAATGTCTAATCCATACCTGTATCCAGACAATCCAGTGGTCAAAATTACAGAAATACATGAGCACTCATCTTTGATTTCTGAAAGATGCAATGGAATCAATTTAACTGCTGCTCAAGGAACATTCTAAGAATCCAAGGAGTGACTGCTGCACAAGAGCCCCTGGAGATTGGCTGCTGTGGAGTTTGACATAGTTCTAATTTGGTTTCCTTTCAAAGGAGGCATTCCAATCTTTTCTTCAAATAATTGAGCAAAGCAATTATGGAGTCTCTAGGAAAGCATTAATGTGCCCACAGAGGACACCTCAAAATATTTTCTCATCATTCCATAATTTATTGATTTTAGAAAACAGTTCATTCCTCTTTAAATGACCTACATTTCTCAATTCATGGAAACAGCCTGGTTAACCACTTTTTAAATACAAATTGAAAGAAGAAGCTTGCCCTTCCTAGTCCTGTATTAGTGATTTCACCACTTGTTTACTCTGATGCCTTATTGTATTCATTGGTTTAAACTCTACTATTTATTTCAATTAGCTCATATTTTATAATGCATTTGAGATTATTTATAACAAGATTGCTCAACTGCTAACTGATTAGTTGCAGTAATCCCCAGAGACACTCTACTTTGAGAGTGTGAAAGACTGTGTCTTATTTTAAATGATCGTAAAGTGACAGCGATGAATAAATTGGGAAAGGGGAACATCCATCAAGTGAGCAGTGGTTATAGAGAGTTTGGGAGCTAGATATACTGAAAGTTGAATACAAATAAAAAGAGGGGCTTAGGAAAAAGAAAAATAACATTCAAAGCCAAAATAAAAGGGGGCATTAATACTTGAAATCATGAGCAAAAACCCAGGATAGAGAAAGCTTAGAAATTCTCAGCGTAGCAAGGTTGCTCACAAATGTCAAGAGTAGAGTGGGACATTTTTCTCTTTCTGTTCACAACAAATTTATCACATTCATTCCACCTCTGGTAGCTTTTTTTTTTTTTTAAAGCTCTTTTTAAAACCTAACTTTTTTCCTAACTCCTATTTTTAGAAGAAAGGAAAAAATCACCAATAATTCAATTTTCAGATTAAATCTCCATAAATATTTTAGCAGATATACTTCCAGTAGTATTTTGCTTATTTTATATCTCTCCTTACTGTTTTAATACACAGATAATATACAATCATCATAGAAATATAGAAGATAGAAATAATGAAAACAAAAATCAATAAAACAATCTGGAAACCCCAAATCAAGATATAACCACTGTTAACACGCTGGTGTCTATTTTTCTATAACAAAATGACCTTGGAATGAGATTGAACACCCATGTTATTTGAATCTTGATTGGGAGTATAAAAAAGATGAACCGACTTTTGTCTGACCCATTGAGATTGCACTATTGCTGCCCCAGTTATGGAAGCTATACTGCTGCCACCCTCTTGTATGATTGTGGTTGAGGTCAAAAGATCAGGCTGCAGTCCTGTACAAGAGCAGGCTTGGCCTCTCAGTGCTATGGACTGTTCCACTGTCAATTATCCTGGGATAATTCGAATAATCTTCTCCTTCCCCCCAAGGGGGTGGGTAAGAGAACTCAGGAGAGAGGATTTAGGTAAGAGTAAGTAAAATTTTCTTCTCTCTTCGAAAAACTTGAAAAATATCAGAATTATCTGCTTTCAAACTCTTATAATAAAATTTATGTAGAGCATTAAGCATTTGAATTTGTATTTTTAAATTACTTAAAATATCTTACGCCAAATCTATAAAATCTATGAAATATGCAAAATCTGTAAAATCTATGAAATATTTCTTAAAAATAGCCTAACACTTTCTCCCTTTCTCTCTCTGAACTGGCCAAAGTGTTAGCTTTATTATGATCATTACTTTGTATGATCCATAATATTTGCACTGTGTTTTGTAACTATAATTCCTTGAGATGGAGAAGAAAATACAAATATATATACAGTTATTAATTATAATAAAATAGTATGCAAATGATTACTAACAATTTTTTTAAATTTTACTAAAATATCTTATTTTCTATAAAATAAATGTTCAAAATTGACGCAATATGTAATAGCTAGGCAAGTAGTATAATTAAAATGTATTACTGATATTAAAGATATATTTACCAATAAAAAAGAATAAGTAAGATTCACTTTTATTGAATAATTCTTTCAAAATATTAGGAAATTGATAATTTCCACATTATAAAGATATTTTAGAGCATAAAAAACATGGTACACTTCACAATTCACTTCATGAATCTAGTGAAATGAATCTAATGCATTTATCTGACAAAAAATTCTGCTAAGTTTACCAAAAAATTACTGACAGATGCATGAATGCAAGAACATAAGAATAAGCATTCAAATTAAATAATATCATCACATACTGAGTGAAGTAAGTCAGATACAGAAAGACAAATATCATATGATTTCGCTTATATGTAGAAGCTAAAAAAAGGGTACAAATGAACTTATTTACAAAACAGAAGTAGAGCCACAGATATAGAAAATAAACTTACGGTTACCAGGGGATAAGGGGGGGCAGGGATAAATTGGGAGATTGGGATTGACATATACACATTTCTATATATAAAATAGATAACTAATAAGGACCTACTGTATAGAGCAGGGAACCCTACTCAATACTCTGTAATGGCCTAGAGGGAAAAGAATCTAAAAAAAGAGTGGATATATGTATATGTATAACTGATTCACTTTGCTGTACAGCTGAAGCTAATACAACATTGTAAATCAACTATACTTCAATAAAAATTAAAAAAAATATATCATGAAAGGTTAATTTACACAATCAAGTAAAATATATCCTTATATTTTGTTGGTTTAATATTAGAAATTGTTTTCATGTACTACATATCACATTAGCAGTAGAAAACCAGTATCTTGATAGATGTAGAAAAGATTTTTCAAATGTAATTTGGCATCATTCTTAATATCAAAACCAACCGATAATCTAAAAATTAAAAATAATTTAAAGTAATAATACAACATTTTTAGAGTACAACAGAAACTACTCACCATTTGTAAAACAGCTGCTGGCATATCATGGGGTCCGAAAAAGCCAGAAAGCCCTATAAGACAAAATGCAACAATTTAGGAGATGGTTTTATTCAGGTAATTGCAGTAGGGAGATATTCATTAATCAGAAATGTCTTCAAGAAATGGAAGGAACCTGAGATTAGATAAATACAGGTAGACAAATGAGTTATGTGTGGGTCTTAAGATCGTCATGATAAAGTTTAAAGATAGGTCTTACCCAAGAAATTCAGGAAAGGGGAAGATGAGTCTTAGACTATACAAGAGCAGGACAATCCAAGGTCATTAGATATATCCTAGACACAAAAGGAGGGTAAGATTTCTTAACCGTTGATGTTTTCTTGGAGCAAAGGGCTTGGATGGAGTTCAACATTGCTAATGTCTTATCAAGAACATCAAATGACTATGGAACTGAAGTTATCCACCATGAGCTTGATATTATCAGATCCACTGAAGCATGCAGTCAGATAGACACAGTACCCATTGGATAATGCAAATAGGTATACTTTGTATTGGGCCCAAGAAGCTCCAAAAAGCATGAATAAATTATATATGCAGGTGACTCAAACTCACGCTATCTGCTTCTATTGTACCTGTGCTTCTTCCTCATGGTAAACTATAACCTGATGAAGAAATTCATATTATCAACTGACAAGGCAGGAGAAAACAAGAGAAATAATATATAGGGGCACTGCTATTCTAGCTGTTGTAACTGTCATTATAAAGCTACTCAGTGGTTGCTTTAATGACAGTCATAAGAGAACAGTGTTCCAGTAGGCAAGCAATTATTACAAGGAGAAAAGTTGTTTGAAGTATGGGTATATCAATACATGGACTCCTCAGCTGTGGGAGAACAGCTTTTGCTGATTAATTAAGGCTCTGGAAAGAACAAGATTTGAAAATGAGAAACAAAAAAGCTCTGGAGAAAAGATGTATACATATATCTGTGAGAAAAGATACAGAGCATATGGCTACTAATGAGTACGTACACAGAAGAAATTCTAAAAAAAAATTTAGATGAAAAGAATAACTCATCCAATGGATGTCAGCCTATTTCTCTTCAGTCACCTGATGCTGGTACAGAGGGGAAAGCAACCATGAAGATAGAGGTGAAGAATATATATAGACCCAACACCATTAGTGCCTCTTACTTCAAATCCTTGTTTAGCTAATGACACTGTAGAATGCCCCACCTGCCACCCAAGAGACTGATGCTGAGTAACTGACACAGCACCATTATACACAGCTTTTTTTTTTTTTTTTTTTTTTTTTTTTTTTTTTTTTGGTGGAAGGTGAATGATACTGGATCATTTCCTAGAGGTAATAGTGATTTGTTCCTATTTGAATTGATTCATACCACGGCTATGGGTTTGCTTTTCTGTCCACATTGCCACTGATAGCACCACTAACTGAGGGTTTATAGAACAGCCGATCTATTAACATGGCATTCCATACAATATTGCTGCAGAGCACTGCATACATTTTAAAGCATACTGGGGCAATAGTGGGTGCACAGCATGGGATACACCAGTCTTCTATAACCCATTGCTCAGAAGCAGTTGACTAAACTGTACAGTAGAATGGTCTGTTAAAGGCTTAGGTAATGTACCAGATTAGGGACAACACTCTCCAGACTGGAGTCCTGTCTTCCAGGATAAAGTATATATTTACTTTGGACTAGCAATTGATATATGGTACTTTGCCATCTATAGACTGAATACATAAATCCGGGAACCAAGAGGTACAAGTAAATTGACTCTTTTACTTTCACTTCCAGTGAACTGATTACAGAATTTGTCTTTCCATTCCCAAGACAGACCTTAGGCCATGGTTGGTTAGAAGTGCTGGTGTTTAGCAGGAATAATTCAGCTAGGAGACATAGCAAGGGTCCCAATGAACCTGAAGCTACAATTAGCCCCTCGTCTCTCTGGCTTCTTCATGCCACTGAAACCAACTGCACTATCAGGAAAAGAGGGTTACTGCTTCTAGTCATCCTCAAGAGCAAGGGTAGCTCCTACGCAATGTGAGTAGGGGGGATGATGCCAGTAAGACAGAGGCTTTACTGTGGAATTGCTTGGTGTATCTGTGCCCTGTGATAACAGTAAGTGGGCAGTTGCAGCAAGCATGGCCCAGGAAAGAATGATAATTAAGGATTTAAACTCTTGGGGATGGTCTAGGGCACACCAGAAGGCACACAAGCAACCCAGGCTAGCTGTGGTACTGGTCTAAGGTGGGGGATATACAGAATGTGTGGTGGAGAAGGGAAATGAATACCTATTATAATCTTAGGACCAGCGGGAGCAATAGGGATTATTCTCTTTCACTTCACCTCTTTGTCTAGCTGTCACTCTGGTGGCAACATTGGCATTTTCTCTGCTAGAATGCACTTTTTCTAGATGTTCACATGGTTCATTCCTACACTGCATTCACATATGCTCAAATGTTATCTTCTTAATGGTGCCTTCCTCTTTATCTAAAAGAACAATGTCTTCCTGTTCTCCAGTCTTTCCACCCCTCTTCCCCTGCTGTACATTGTACTTACCAATTTCAAATGAAATTATTTACATATTTATGAATGTATGCATTAATTGCTTATTAATGCATATTCTTTTGTTGTCTGGCTCTCTCCTTGAATGTAAAATTCACAGGGGAATGCATTTTTTTTTCATTATTGTATCCCCATCACCTGGAAGAATGCCTGGTCATAGCAAATATTTAATAAATATTGATAGAATAAATAAATTAGTTTCCTTCCTTTTTCTGATTGATGACAAGTTAGTGACCTGAGACAAAAAAGGAAAATGAAAACAAGGTTGTTCTCTCCATCTCTCAGGGGCTTTATGATTTCTTCTTTGCTTTTATCTTTTCCACTCATGATTGCCATCCTTTTCTAGAGAACTCAAGCCAACTACCCAACACATGTCTATATATTCTTCCAGCTCTAGGATACACCATGCATGGACTACAAACTTTATGTTTACTGTACATATTCTTCCTAAAGGAAATTTTATTATCTTAGCCATGGGCAAGGACTGTCTTTCCAAAGACTGGAGGTCCCTTGATCTAATCACCTTTCACTGGGACAAGAGGTTGTGGAGCTGAAGGTGAAAATCCATTCCAAAAACAAGATTGTGAACAGGAAGGCAGCAAAAAACAGACTACTTCATTTTTTTTCTAGCAAACTAATTGTGACTAGTACATAATGTATGCAGAACTAGTTAGGTTAAACATATAGTTACATTAGGCTTTTTGAAAAGAACTAAATGACCCTATTATGATTTTAGTATCCCTATACAACTAGGTCTATAATTTTAAAATCATTGATAGTAATGCTCATTTGGATACTGTGTCTGTGTATTTCCTCAGAGAAGCAGATACCAGAATGAAATTCGTCATTCAAGAGATTTATTGGATGAAACACTTGTGAAAAATAAAGGGGGGATTTCCCTGGTGGCACAGTGGTTAAAGAACCTGCCTACCAATGCAGGGGACAGGGGTTCAAGCCCTGGTACGGGAAGATCCCACGTGCCGCGGAGCAACCAAGCCCGTGCACCACAACTACTGAGCCTGTGCTCTAGAGCCCATGAGCCACAACTACTGAACCCGTGTACTACAACTACTGAAGCACGTGTGCCTCGAGTCCGTGCTCTGCAACAAAGAGAAGCCACCGCAACAAGAAACCCACACACCGCAACGAAGAGTAGCCCCTCCTCGCCGCAACTAGAGAAAGCCAGCATGCAGCAACAAAGACCCAATGCAGCCATAAATAAATAAATAAAATTTTAAAATAAAAAAACAAATGAGGAAGGAGCAGGAGAGTGGGAGGAGCCTACCGACCTCAATGCAGGTTTGACTCCTGTTAAAGAAAATAAGAAGAAAGGAAGACTGTGTAAGAAGAGCCTCAGATTATAGTGCAGCTCTGTAAATGCCCTGATGGTTTTCTCTGGCTGATGGGGAGCCCCAGAACAAAATTTTCCATTAGAAAACTCACTCACTGGGCAATACAACGGCTGGAGTACCCCTACCATGCACAGTTATTACCTAATAGGATCTTTTTTCTGCATTTTTTTTTTACATCTTTATTGGAGTATAATTGCTTTACAATGGTGTGTTAGTTTCTGCTTTATATCGAAGTGAATCAATTATACATATACATATGTTCCCATATCTCTTCCTTCTTGCGTCTCCCTCCCTCCCACCCTCTCTATCCCACCCCTCCAGGTGGTCACAAAGCACCGAGCTGATCTCCCTGTGCTATGCGGCTGCTTCCCACTAGCTATCTACCTTACGTTTGGTAGTGTATATATGACCATGCCTCTCTCTCGCTTTGTCACAGCTTACCCTTCCCCCTCCCCATATCCTCAAGTCCATTCTCTAGGTCTGTGTCTTTATTCCTGTCTTACCCCTAGGTTCTTCAGGACATTTTTTTTCTTAAATTCCATATGTATGTGTTAGCATACCGTATTTATTTTTCTCTTTCTGACTTACTTCACTCTGTATGACAGACTCTAGATCTGTCCACCTCATTACAAATAGCTCAATTTCATTTCTTTTTAGGGTTGAGTAATATTCCATTGTATATATGTGCCACATCTTCTTTATCCATTCATCCGATGATGGACACTTAGGTTGTTTCCATCTCTGGGCTATTGTAAATGGAGCTGCAATGAACATTTTGGTACATGACTCATTTTGAATTATGGTTTTCTCAGGGTATATGCCCAGTAGTGGGATTGCTGGGTCATATGGTGGTTTTATTTGTAGTTTTATAAGGAACCTCCATACTGTTCTCCATAGTGGCTGTACCAATTCACATTCCCACCAACAGTGCAAGAGGGTTCCCTTTTCTCCACACCCTCTCCAGCATTTATTGTTTCTAGATTTTTTGATGATGGCCATTCTGACTGGTGTGAGATGATATCTCATTGTAGTTTTGATTTGCATTTCTCTAATGATTAATGATGCTGAGCATTCTTTCATGTGTTTGTTGGCAGTCTGTATATCTTCTTTGGAGAAATGTCTATTTAGGTCTTCTGCCCATTTTTGGATTGGGTTGTTTGTTTTTTTGTTATTGAGCTACACGAGCCGCTTATAAATTTTGGAGATTAATCCTTTGTCAGTTGCTTCGTTTGCAAATATTTTCTCCCATTCTGAGGGTTGTCTTTTTGTCTTTTTTATGGTTTCCTTTGCTGTGCAAAAGCTTTGAAGTTTCATTAGGTCCCATTTGTTTATTTTTGTTTTTATTTCCATTTCTCTAGGAGGTGGGTCAAAAAGGATCTTGCTGTGATTTATGTCACAGAGTGTTCTGCCTATGTTTTCCTCTAAGAGTTTGATAGTTTCTGGCCTTACAATTAGGTCTTTAATCCATTTTGAGCTTATTTTTGTGTATGGTGTTAGGGAGTGATCTAATCTCATACTTTTACATGTACCTGTCCAGTTTTCCCAGCACCACTTATTGAAGAGCCTCTTCTTTCTCCACTGTACATTCCCTGATAGGATCTTGAGGAGACAGTAGCCTCAGCATGTACACTGCAATGCAGGCTGTCACTTAGCTACTCCTTTTAGTAAGTTCTCTCATCAGAGAAGATCTGAACAGTACATTCTCATGATTGCCTCTGCCACTGACTCTTACTGTTCTCTTTAATATCTTCTCCCCAACAGACTATAAACACCACAAAATCAAGTAACATATACACCTTTGTTCTTTCCTGCATATGCCTCACCTAAAGTAGGGGATATAGTGGTTAAAATGTTCTACACATGTAAAAAGGTTATATTTATGAGTTGCCTTGGTGTGTAGCAGTGGGTGATTTCCTCACAATGAAAGCAGTTTCTGTAGTTTTAAAATTTAATATGCATCAGAACTTTCAGGTTCATTGAAATATTTAAGACCTCATTTAGCTTATATGAGTAATGAAAACATTCAGTATACTATATAACCTTGTTCCACAGGTTAATTATAGGTCACTATTAAACATTGACTTTTTATAGTATCTTTTATCATTTACTTCTTTGAAAGCAAGCTATGATATTGAGATATAGCATTTCATTTCAGATTTACAGATAGAAGATTGGGCCAGATAGAGTTGAAGGAAGAAGCTAAGGACTTCTTGAAAATCACAAAATACATGAATGGAAAAACTGAAATTAGGATTCACAGCTGATGAACTTTTCATTTGCTCTTCTCATTGATTTACACTGCTGCTGTCTTTCTTTCTTAAAAAAAAAATTCTGGGTTTCTGTATACAAAAAATATTTAAAGATCAAAAACACTAAGTGGTGATGCTCAATGAATATCTGTTGGTAATCTTCATGGCATCGGGTTCTCCTGGATGGGACAAGGATCACTTGGAAAATAAAGGAATTCCAGAACAACCCTAACAGTAACTATCATTTTACTTATTGGTTTCCAAATATTCTGCTAAGCAATTCATAAATATTACCACATTCTTAAAATGACCTCATCCCTATTTCATAGATGAGGAAACCGGGCTAGAGAAAAATTAATTGCCCAAGGGCACAGAACTAGCAAGTGGCAGAAGTGAGATTAGAACCCAAGTCTGTATGACTAAAAATGTGTGTGTTTTTTTTTTTTTTTTTGGCTGCACCATGTGGCATGCTGGATCTTAGTTCCCCGACCAGAGCTCGAACCCATGGACCCCTGCACTGGAAGCACAGAGTCTTAACCACTGGACCGCCAGGGAAGTCCCTAAAAATGTGTGCTTATTTACCACAACATCATGCTATATTTTTCCTTAGAGACACTTGGATTTCAAAGGAATTCTTAAGAGATAAAATAAATCCAGTTTGATTACAGAAACAGGAGATCCAGTAGAACTAAGATGTTGGAGTCATTTCAGCCATTCTGCCATCTCTAAGGGAGGGGATGAAAGGCAAAGAAAATCTATACGTATTAAGTAATTAATATGTGCCAGGCTTGGCTTTATATTTGTAATTCCTACAATGACCTTGTTACCATAGTTGACATCTACTTTTTCCTATGCTCATCACTTCTCCCTATTTGATTAGCATCCACTATTTAGGGACCTGTTCCTTTTCTCACATCAGGCATGACACTCCAGTGGCTGCTGTCAATTACGTTATTCCATCTCCCTGTATTTATATGTAAACAACTGATATAGGCCAGTTTAATCAAAGTTCTTCCGTGAGATGTTTCCAGTTAGATCCAAGAGACACAGGTCTGTGCTTTCTAGTGGAAAAGCTGAGAAAGCTGATATAAGAGAAAGGAAATAAAGGGAAATGAAGAGAGAAATTCTGATGGGATTGGAGTCTGGTTCTGAGCATCTCTGAGCTTCATCACTGCCTTTGATTCAATTTGATTGTGTCAGCCAATACATTATCTTAACAGCCAAAAAACAATCTTTATTGGCTTTTGGTCACTTGCAACCAGAAGACTCCTAGCTACTTTAATAAAGCAAACAGGAATTCACATGCTTAGTCCAATATCTCACTAACCAGCGAGTGACAAAACAGACTGAAATCCAAGCAAATCTACTTCTCAAGTTAAGCTCCTTTTTTTTCTTATTTATTCCTATTCTACAATAGAACATAAATGTATTTGAGTCTTTGACATATAACTAATAAGGATGACTACATTCTTCTTTTCATTCGGCTAAACTTGTGAGCAGAAATTTAGTGCTAGACATGGTGTCTTTATATAACAAATCTACACTGCCTTTTACTTTGGGAAGTAAATATCACCTTAGTGGCTGTAAAGAGTTCATCTAATTCACCCAAACTTCTTTTGGATAAATAAGACTTTGATTTCAGTTTAACTGAATGAAATAGGTACAGTCAGGTGAAACCCTAAATATAGTTGACCTAACTCACGTTCCATCTAAAGAAATTCAGCTTTCACACATTTTCCCCCAACTATCTTGGCATATCTATTTCTTTTCACACATACCTGAGCAACTATTTTCTTCATGTGCTGCCTGCTTCAGAACATAGTTGTAAAAAATTTCCCCAGAGAGTGCTATAAATGCAACTTCAAGTGTAAGATCATTGGAGTCAATGCAAGGAATAAAGTAGAAATACTGGAAGAGGAGGAAATAGCTACAAGTGCACTGGATTTCTGCACAAACTCAATCTGCTTTTCTCCCAAATATGTAAGGACACTGAATCAAACCAAAATCGTGATACAGAAATATAAAAACATTATTAGCTGATTGAGTTTGACTGAAGGGACTCAATTACAGTGGAGAGAAGACAGGTAGATATTAAGGATTATACAGAGACTAATGAGGTTCTGGGAAGGGTTCCCCTCTCTTTTTTATTTCTGGTTTTACCTACCCTCAAAATGTGAAAAGAAACTTGGAACAATATTCATCTTTAAATGACCATTATACACTATTTCTGAATATCATTATTCACACAGTTATATGAATACTGGAAATTGATAGGGTTTTTTTTGATATATGTTTAAGTATTATAGAGAATTACCTACTCATTTCATTAAAGTTTTATACTATAGATCCTTGAAACCAATTTATTAAAGTTAAGAAATTACATGGACTCCTCCCCCTCCTGATATTATGGTGATTGTATTTCTTGTATTTATGGGTTAAGAAAATACCTAAAGTGAAATGCTCCTTTAGGTTCAATAATGTTTATTTATACTGTGTTTGTTTGTTTATTATCCTAGTGGGACAGTAAACTATATGATCACCCTCCTTAACACAGTAATACTAATATTTATCATAATTGTTTATCTGTCTTTGTCTATAAACTCTATGAAGGCTAGGTCCTAATTTATTTTATTTAAAATAAATAAAATACATTGTGTTTATTTTTATTTTTATCATATTTTTGTATTTATTGATAACAGTACCTGACAGAATGGCACATTATATGTATTGAATGAATATTTGTAGGATGGGTAAATAGATCTTCCAATGAAAAACACACACTGAAAACTCAGAAAATATTCAAGACCTGAAATCCCAAAAGTTATGCAATACTTAGAGAGTATATACCATACTTGTTCTCAGGGAAATCAATTGCTTTGAATTTTGAAAATATTAGTAGGTAATATTCTAGGCCGGGCTCCTTGGTACACATTACATATTCTACATTATACCATTTAATACTCATAGTAAGTGAATGGGGTAAGCATTAATATCCCAGTGAGGTTATGAGTTTATTCATGGTTACAAAGCTAGTAAGTTGCCAAGCCAGACGCTAACCTTTGTTTTTAAATATATTTTTATATTCTACTATCTCTGTATGAAGAAAATTGGAAAGAGTCAGAGGTAAGTTTTAAGAAGCAATGAAATAAGTCACTCAAGTTTTGGTGGAGGTTGAGGAATGATCAAACAAAAGTTTAGGTTTTATTATACTAGGACTTGGGATAATTCCTTCAAAGGCCAGACTAATGAATAATTTTGAAGAAATTTAGTTTCCTATTTGCATCCCCTACCTTGAACAGTTCTTAAAATAATCCAAACTTTGTAACTACTAAAATCAGTGTTCTAACTTAATGATAAACAAAATATTGGAAAATTATATAAGAATTTATGATAGACACATAACCAGGAAAATAATTATGTTTAATTCTTACTGTCCTAGAATCTCTGATTTGGAATATACAGTTACTCAAACGTTCTGGCCTCTGCTTGAAATTTTTGGAGGGAGTAGAGAGAAAGGAAGGAGTATTACTACTTCATAACATCACCTATTCAAATTTTAAAAAGTTAACATTTTTAGATTTTTAATTGAATTATACAGAAATTTACTTTCCTCTATCTTCCCCTGTTGACCTTAGTCTTTGTCCTCTGAAGTAACCCAGGACACATGTACATAAGCATAGATACAAATATAGATATATTTAATATGATAGCCCTTCTGAAATTTGAAGATAGCTTTTTAGAACAGCACTATATATACTGTCTCACACACATGGTCTTCTCCAATATTTCTCCAGTTCTCCTTGTATCTTGATCATCCTTCTTATTACCTTGTTTGTACATAATTATCTCAATTTTTCCCTCTTGCAATCCATTTTGTCAAGTTCATGATATTGAACTAATCCCAGATATAATTAGAACAATGTAGCTTCAGAATTGTTAAAGGTTTATTTGTATATCTTAAAATCAAATTCATTTATAAAGTTAAAAGAACAAAATTAAAATGATTTAGAATATCATTTTGTTGAATGTTTAGTGCATTGCTTTGATATACATGTACACAGGTGTATATATTTAAATAATATTTTACAAGATTAAATCACCATTTATACACTTTTTATACCTATAGTCGTCAGCAGGCATCTTTCATAGACTTCTACACACATCTACAAAAGCTTAACATTTGCCATCATTATTAGGATAGCACTTATGCCCTTTTCTTTATATTAATAGCTATCCTTTGAGAGCTACAAGAGATCTCTCACAGGTCAGGGACCCATATTGAGAGAAGCTGTTGGGAATGTAATTAAAATTGATAAAAATTGAAAAGGATGGAAACATTCTGGATGATATTATCCTCATATTATGATCTCTGTCTTGAGCTTTTTAAAATGAACTCTGGAATTGTTTTACTATTGCCTCATGATTTTTCCACTACTGACTGGGGTGAATCCTAAGACAGCACTATCCATGTGGACCACAATTGGAACTAGAAATGTGGCCTCAAATCCAGAGCCTTATGGTTTGACATGTGTACCACCATTAATAGGGTGGACATTTGTTCTCCCTGTTGAGCACATACACCGAGCAGAGCAGGATTGCTTAAGAGAGATGCAATATGAATAAACATAGCCCATGCCCCCTAGAATAGAGGTTAGTTAATGAGTAAAATAGTAAAAGTAGAATCCCGTATCAAAATTAAACTACATTTCCCTCCAACTCAGTGAAGAGTCACAAAGATAGTAAACTCAACAGATAAGATTTGGTTAATAGTTAAATATTCCAAAATCCTGTGCTCCCAGGCATCTGCATCTGGGACTGATGTTTATCAATCCTGGAAAATTCAGCATAGAACTAATTTAAAGTTTGAGGTTTTCTTAGGAATTTTCATAAAACTATGTTCAGTAATAATATCATCTGTTTAAGTGGGTTTTACAATTTTAGGAGGAAATGAGTAATACCTCTTATGAAGAAACTTACAGAGGAAGTAATTTGATTTGTCTTGATGTTGTATATATATAAAACTTTTCCTGTCTCTCACTTCTTAGAGAAATATTAAATATATATGTATATATATTAAATATGTATATTTAAATATATATGCAAATAATAAAGCAACACATTTTCTACTTTAAAATTTAATGACTTAGTTGTTTGTATCTTTGAGTTATCCAAACCTGGGGTTCATCCTACCACATCCTAACTCAAGGCAACCACTTTCATCCAAAGCTGCTGGTAGAACTATAGATTTCATAACCAGTAAGAAATACAAATCATTTAAAGCCATGGTTCTAAGACTGCACTTTCATTGTTAATACAATTTCAAAACAATAATAGAGACATTTTACCATCATGTAATGAACCAACAGATAAAATATAACTTGCCATTATCATTACTGTTTAAAATAATATTTTAACTTCAAAAGGTAGGAAGCAAATCTCAGAAAAAAAAGGCCAGTCCTTTAGAGCGAGTGACTTTCTCATTATGGAAAAAAACTCACTATAATGCATTTGCCTTTATCTCTCTCTTTTCATCTCTGAATGGTTTTTAAACTCTATTTAGGAACCACCCCTCTGTGGACTTTGAAAATTCAGCTCATTAAATGTTGGTAAGTATCATGGATTCAAGACCCAGACGTATTGTTACTGTTTTTGTTGTCTTATTTGGTCTCATTTGCCTGCACATTTGCTAGCAATTCCCCTTTCTCAAAACTCCATGGTCCCTAAAGACATATGAGCCCCAAAGTGCCCACAGTGCTATGCAAATAACTAGTACTATTTACACACTCTGTGGCTACAAGAATACAATAATTATTTAGAACACAGTTATTAACAAGAGAGAGAATCCAACTCCCCTCTTTAGATCTGTGTAGCTTTTAATATCCACAAATGACAAACAATGATATGTTTTCAATACAAGGTAAGAAAATTCAAGGTTTCTGGGTCAGAGATCATTATTATTTAAAGCAATAACCATATAGTTCTTCATGCCCCCTTCTCTTCCTTGAGGTGATGTGATGAGGGAAAATGGAGAGTCTCTATGACAGAAGAAAACCCAGAGATTAAGAATTTTGGAGTTTACACAGAAACGGCTGCACAGCAGCCCCCCTTTCCCTCCAGAGAGAGGAAAAGACATTAAGTTTCTAACATAAACAAATCCTCTCTTGGAGAAGACAGGAAGGTCCTTGGATGTTTGCAACCCTTTGGAATGAAATAAAAGGCTCCAGGGGAGACAGGGCTGTAAATCTCTTTGGAGGCCTCCAACATTCAAGGCATGTTCACCAGACAAATATCCTCTAATCCTGGTTGCCATTAATTTTTTCTTAGAAAGCCCTAATTGTGCTTATATATGAAAATATTAGTTGTTGCTCAACAATATATACATGACAGTCACATTTTATTTCATATCTATTTCCCTTACGTCATTTCTGAATCCCCTTGGGTTCTTTTCCTATAAACAGCAAATATGTTGAGATAGTCTTTCTCTACTGAGCCTCTGCGCTTCTCCGAGTTAATACAGCTTATTCAGAGTATTACTATTGCGCATATTAGTTTACAAGATGTGGTTAAATTCTGGACCATGTTAGAAAACTCAACTCTCTCATCACAGCTCTAT
Organism: Stenella coeruleoalba; assembly: GCF_951394435.1. NCBI lineage: Eukaryota > Metazoa > Chordata > Mammalia > Artiodactyla > Delphinidae > Stenella > Stenella coeruleoalba. The sequence continues at coordinate 87,906,608 of NC_137150.1, forward strand.
TCTATTCCAGAAAAAATATAGAGTATGTTTGTCTCTAAGTTGTTCAACTTTCTTTAGACATTTCTGCAGGTGAGAACTTAATTGGGCATGGAGTAATCTTTTCTCAATCTACTTATCAACAGTGTACCTTTAAAATACACCATCTGCTCTAAGTGTTTAAGCAGGAGGTAGATTTGCTCAAACTACAGTCTTCCATCATCATTGCATTTTCTCAATGGTTTTTAAAAGTGACTTTTACAAAAAATAAAGATGGTAAACAGAAAGGAAAAACATTCAAATTACATGTAACAGAAACTGGAATTTAAACGTCAATGAGATCCTAAGTTTTACTCATCAAATTATCTAGTTTGTCTTTTCTTACTTTTTATTAATGGCCATAATCAATACTGGTGATGTTGCTATAAAGGAGGCACCCTGTTGATATAGCATTTAAAATACTATTGAAAAATATTTCACCAGCATTTTATATACAGTATCTACACACTTTGATTATTATATAGTGTATATAGTTTTGTATAGTATTTAAACTACCAGTGAAAATTTTTCATTTTTAGTAAATTATTTGCCTTTTTAATTTGGTCTTCATTTTTTATGGACAAAATTCTAAATTTTCTTGTAATCCAGGCAATACATGCTTTTAAGATTTCCTCAATTAGTTATTTTATTTATATATAAGTTGCTTTCTTATTATACAAATAGGTGTTTATCATATATAAAACTAAACTATAAAAACAGCTACAACAGCATATATGGCATGTCCCTATCATTACTCTATTTCAGAATTTGCTAGGCTAATCTTGTCTACTTAGATATATTTTGTCAAGCTCTGAAAAATATTTCATAGATATTTTGATTGTAATTTCAGTAATACTATAAAATTTTAAAGAAATATGTATTCAAATAACTAAATCATTCCATTCTAGAATATGATATAACAACAAAAGGGGCTTTTTACATGTCAGGCACTGTGTTAAGTACTTTGAATGCTTTATATAACTTAATCTTTAGAACAACACTCTGAGGTAGGACTTATGATCATACTCATTTTCAGGTGAGAAAAGTTGAAATTAGAAAGGTCAAATAATCTCAATATTTCAAGTCAAGAGTCAAAGATAACTTTTATTTTAAGCCTGGCTAACTGAGAGAAAATTGCTAAATTTGACAGAGAATATAAAAGGTTAAAGAAAAGTTTGTTTATCTTAGGATATAATATAATTCAGTGCAATTATATTTTAATTGAGGTAACACAGGTTTGTCCAAGTGCAAATGCTCAGCAAGCAGCTGCACAAGCAGAACTTATACTCAGGAAAGATGCTGGAGATGTAGAGGTAGGAGTCACCAACTCAGATATGATCGCTCAAGTGGATAATTTCTTCAAGAGTCAGTGACTAAACAGAGTCTAGACAAAGAAGAGCAAAAAGCTGAAGTCTTAATCTCAAGACACTCCTAAATTTAAGAAGCCAGAGAAAGAATCAAGATCAAGGAATATACATTGGTCACGGAGAGATGAGCCTGAGGCAGAAGAAGTGGAAAAGCTGCAAGAAGGGCTAAAAGATAAGAGGGATTCAACACTAGAAAAGGTAAATATTCAGGGGATTTAATTTTATTTGTATATTATTGGTAAACTTTGGCATAGCATGTTTATATGGGACGTGGAAGGTTAAGAGTAAGTGTTTAATGAGGAAAAGAAGATGACAAGCTTTCACCACTGTTGATGGAAGTTTACTGTAAACAGAAGGAAAAAAAAACAAGATAATGTGTAAACTAGGCTGAAATGCTGCAGAGAGATTAAGGAAACTGAAAACTCTAAGGGAAACGACTGAGAAAGAGGGCATGAGTGGTATTAGAATTATGTCTCTTCAGGTATTTGATTTTAATTACTTTACAATTCTATCCTGTAGAAACTGATACAAGATTTGCATCTTACGTCACACACATTTTCTATTTAAATCTCTCTGTCATCTTTTTAGAATAATACAACATAGAGTTAGTAGCCCGTAATCAGAGTCAAATTTTACCATTTTGGGGATGCATAGTCTTTAACACTTTAGAAAATCCCTAACTGTAATTCACAGGAATAGAATGTATGGATGCCTTTTGTAATTAATGACCACTTTGTATGTATGAGCAGTCTCCTAGGCTATTGGATTATGATAAATTACTTTCCTCATACTAGATTACCTTGTCCATTCTTAACTTAGAAGCTAGTCTTCTTTTGAGACAAGTAGTCTTTATAGGATTGTGTGCAATTTGTGGTAAAGACCACATACCATCACCATAGCAATAAGTAAAGGTTGCAAACAATGGAGTTACATGACAATGCTAAGTAAAAATGGTGCTCAGGACTAAATAACTAAAACTTTGTCTAGTAGAACTTTCCCAGATTTCACTTTTTGTTCAGCAAGTGACACTATATAAAACACAGTTGACAGTATTAAGAACTTATATTTGCAAAATTTAGGTTGTTAGCGTGAATATACTATCAAAAAATCATACTCATGGCTTCATAGTCTTCCATTTATTTTTAGTATTTAAGGCAGAGGTTTCTTTGTAGGACTTCTGATAAATGGTATTGGAAAGTATCACATTTCTTAAAAATTTTTTTTGATATTTTGGTTAATTAATGTGATGGGAAGCTTATGAAATGACACTCATTCATCCCCCTCTACTGATATTTATGCCCTTTTGTAATTCCTCTCTGTTTTTGTGTGCACTGGACCTAATGACTTGCTTGTAAAATAAAAGTTAAGGATGCCACTTCTGAAATTAGGCCACTAAATATGTAATACCCATCTTGCTTGCAATTGTTACCTCTTTGGCATTTTGAGCTTTTGATCTAATGAAGCAAGATGCCATGTTGTGAGCTTCCCGAGGGAGGGACCCAGAAGGGAAGACACTAAGGGTGGCATCTAGCCAACAGTCAGCAAGAAATGGAAACCACCATTCCAACAGTTCTTGAGAAACTGAATACTGGAAATAATCACATGACTGAGCTTAGAGGCAGATCCTTGGATCCACCCCTGATTGAGCCCTTAGATGAGATTGCTTCTCCCTCCAACACCATTACTGCAGCCCTGTGAGAGACCCTGAAGCAGAGGACTCAGCTAAGTCATGCTCAGATTCCTGACCTACAGAAACTGTGAAGTATCAATAATAAATAAATGTTGTTTTAAGCCATTAACATTTTGGCTAATACAAGAAATATGTTTATTTAGTTCTTGGTTTGTCAGAATGCTATCACTTTTTAAAAATGGAGCTCATCTCAAAGTAGCCACTTTCAACAACAAGAGCAACAAAATACCCACAAAAATTATTTTAATAAATCTTTCCTAAATGATCCAAGATTCATTCTTCTCAGACATTCTTCAAAATTCTGTGAATCCCTCACTTAACCATAAGTGACACATAATTTTTCACAATTGACACAGTTTTTCCCTTCTATGAATTCCCATTGTATTAACAGTACCACAAAATATCTCAAATTTCATAAAAGTTACTTAAATTAATGAGAAATTTTCAAATACCAAATGGCTGGATTTTTGGCTTCATTGTAAGACCTTGAGAGAGTTAATTTTTCCTGTCCATTAATTTAATATCTATCAATTGAGGAAATTCAATCTCCTGGATTCAACTTTAGCCATATGTGGTTATCTGAATTAAAATTTAAATAAATAAAAATCAAATACAATTTAAAATTTTACTTTTTAAGTCACCCCTGACAAATTTCTAGTGCTTAATTGACACGTCACTAGGCATTACCATCGTGGGCAGTGAAATACAGCACATTTCCATCATTACAGGCAGTTCTATTGCATAGTGCTTCCCCAGGAAAATCTCTTAACTTCCTATAACTTAAAAATACTATGCAGTATTTAACACTAAATTTGCACTGCTAAAGAACTAGCTTAAATATCCTACATATAATGATGATTATTTGTTAAACGACTGTTTCTTCATAGCATCTGGACTGGAGCCTATATATTTTTTATTCCTAAAGATAAATCTTGTTTCACTTGGCCATGGTACCATTTAAATAGTTTTCAATTTTCAGTAGTTAAAATGTTTTAAAATTTGACAATTTACTAATATTTTTAGAAGTTAGCTATTAGCACATTATAAAAATTAATAATTATTGCTATCAAAGTCATCTGCTTTGAGAAGAAATTATTTCAAATATGCAGATTAAAATTTATTACAATACTATTACACTGAATAAAGTTGCTCCATTGAGTAATTTGATATCATTTACACATAATTTGAATTATAAGTAAACTTAACTTTGCCATTAGGGTGGAGTTTTCCAATTTTTTATTGTAATTGCAAGTGGACTGAAGCATATTTTTAATGTATTTTAACATTATTTTTTTGTAAGATGAATTGTCAGTCACTCAAAAATTTTATTTTTAGTACCCATTATGTACCAATTCCTGAGATTTAAATAATATTCTGAATAATTCAATTAGCTTAACATTTTATATTCCAGTGATATATCTACAGACATAAAGAGATGTGATGGTGTTGGAGTTTAAAAGATCACTTGAATTCTCAGTAAACTAGGAATAGAGGGGAACTTCCTCAACTTGATAATGAATATCCACAAAATCCCACAGCTAACATCATACTTAATAGTGCGAGAAACTAGAAGCTTCCCTGCTAAGATCAAGAACAATTCAAGAATGTCTCCCTTCATCTTTCTTTTTCAACACTGTACTGGAAATACAAGCTAACGAACAAGACAAAAAAATAATATAGAAGGTATATATATTGAGAAGAAAGAACTTAAACTGACCTTGTTTGCAGGTGACATGATGATGTATGTAGAAAATCCAAAAGAACAGACAAAAAAAATTCCTGGAACTAAAAGTGATTGAATCAAGACTGTGGAATAGAAGGTTAATATACAAAAGTCAATCACGTTCCTATATACCATCAACAAACAAGTGGAATTTTAAATTAAAAACATAATACCATTTACATTAGCACCAAAAAAGGAACTATTTATGTACAAACATAACAAACTATATATAAAATCTACATGAGGAAAACTACAGAACTCTGACGAAAGAAATAAAAGAACTAAGTAAATGGAAATGTATTCCATCCATGTTCATGGATAGGAAAACTAAATATTTTCAAGATGCCAGTTCTCTTCCCAACTTGATGTAAAGAATCAATGCAATCCCAATCAAAATCTCAACAAGTTATTTTGTGGATATTGACAAACTGATTCTAAATTTTATGTGAAAAAACAAAAGACTCAGTGGCCAAGACAATATTGAAAGAGAAGAAAACAGCTGGAGGACTGCACTCCCCTACATGACTTCAAGACTTAGTATAAAGCTACAGTAATCAACACAATATGTTGTGGCAAAATAATAGACAAATAGATCAATGGAACAGAATAGACAGCCCAGAAATAGACCTACACTAAATATAGTCAGCTGACCTTTCACAAAATAGTAAAGAAAATATAATGGAACAAAGATATTCTCTTCAACAAATGGTGCTGGAAAAACTGGACATCCCCATGGAAAAAAATGAGTGTAGACACAGACCTTACACCTTTCACAAAAACTAACTTGCAATGAATCATATGTAAGGGTAAAACACAAAACAATAAAATTCCTAGAAGATAACATAGGAGAAAACATAGATAAACTTGGGTATAGCAGTGACATTTTAAATATAACATCAAAGACACAGTCCAAATGAGTAAGAATGGATAAGCTGAACTTCATTAAAATTAAAAATTTCTGCGTTGTTGAAAGCAATATTAAGAGAATTAGACGACAAACCACAGACTGGGAGAAAATATTTGCAAAAGACACATCTGATAAAGAACTCTTATCCAAAAAAGAAAAATAATTCTTAAACTCAATAATAAGAAAACAAGCAACCCAGGGTGGCGGAATCTGGGAGGGCTCACACCAAGGAGTATGTCCCAGAACTTCTGCTGCCAGTGTCCTTGTCCTTGTGGTGAGCCACAGCAACCCCCCAGCTCTGCAGGAGACCCTCCAACAATAGCAGAAATGGATTGAAGAGACGACCTTCACAAATCACCATCAATCCTAGGATACTGTGACATACGTCAGAAGATGTGTGAGAACTAAGAGCAGGGCTTCTGGCTCAAGTGAAATTTCACATGCAAGGTTTGTCTTCTTCCATTGTTGAAAGCCTTCCAGAAATTGCAAATCAAATCATTCATGGTGAATTTGAGGATATTTATTTCTGAAGCTTTCACTATTATTATCATCTCTGGAACAGGAAATCGTAAACTTGCTGCATCCTTTATTCAAATGAGAGTGGCAATATCATGTAAAACTATATGCTGAATCATAGAGCCTGTGGAACGAAAACCACATTCACAGAAAGACAAGATGAAAGGCAGAGGGCTATGTACCAGATGAAGTAACAAGATAAAACCCAAGAAAAACAATTAAATGAAGTGGGGATAGGCAACCTTCCACAAAAAGAATTCAGAATATTGATAGTGAAGTTGACCTGGGACCTCAGAAAAAGAATGGAGGCAAAGATCAAGAAGATGCAAAACATGTTTAACAAAGACATAGAAGAACTAAAGAACAAACACCTAGAAGAACTGAAGAACAAACAAGCAGAGATGAACAATACAATAACTGAAATGAAAACATCCTAGAAAGAATCAATAGCAGAATAACTGAGGCAGAAGAACAGATAAATAACCTGGAAGACAGAATGGTGGAATTCACTGCCATGGAACAGAATAAAGAGAAAAGAATGAAAAGAAATGAAGACAGCCTAAGGGACCTCTGGGACAACATTAAACACACCAACATTCACACTATAGGGTTCTCCGAAGGGGAAGAGAGAGAGAAAGGACCTGAGAAAATATTTGAAGACATTATAGTGGAAAACTTTCCAAACATGGGAAAGAAAATAGCCACCCAAGTCCAGGAAGCACAGAGAGCCCCAGTCAGGATAAACCCAAGGAGAAACATGCCGAGATGCATAGTAATCAAACTGACAAAAATTAAAGACAGAGAAAAATTATTAAAAGCAACAAGGGAAAAGCAACAAATAACATAAGGAAACTCTCATAAGGTTAACAGCTGATTTCTCAGCAGAAACCCTACAAACCAGAAGGGAGTGGCATGATATATTTAGAGTGATGAAAGGGAAGAATCTACAACCAAGATTACTCTACCCAGCAAGGATCTCATTCAGATTTGATGGAGAAATCAAAAGGTTTACAGACAAGCAAGAGCTAAGAGAATTCAGCACCAACAAACGAGCTCCACAACAAACGCTAAAGGAAATTTTCTAGGTGGGAAACACAAGAAAAGAAAAGGATCTATAAAAAAACCCCAACACAATTAAGAAAATGGTAATAGGAACATACATATCGATAATCACCTTAAATATGAATGGATGAACTGCTCCAACCAAAAGACACAGGCTCGCTGAATGGATACAAAAACAAGACTCATATATATGCTATCTACAAGAGACCCACTTCAGACCTAGGACACATACAGACTAAAAGTGAGGGGACAGAAAAAGATATTCCATGCAACTGGAAATCAAAAGAAAGCTGGAGTAGCAATACTCATATCAGATAAAATGACTTTAAAATAAAGAATGTTACAAGAGACAAGGAAGGACACTACATAATGATCAAGGGATCAATCCAAGAAGAAGATATAACAATTGCAAATATATATGCACCCAACATAGGAGTACCTCAATACATAAGGCAAATACTAACAGCTAAAAAAGAGAAAAACAAAAGTAACACAATAATAGTGGGGGACTTCAAAACATCTCACTTACACTGATGGACAGATCATCAGACAGAAAATTAATAAGGAAACACAAGCTTTAAATGACACAATAGACCAGACAGATTTAATTGATATTTATAGGACATTCCATCCAAAAACACTTTCTTCACAAGCGCACGTGGAACATTCTCCAGGATAGATCACATCTTGGGTCACAGATCAAGCCTCAGTAAATTTAAGAAAACTGACATCATATCAAGCATCTTTTCCAACCACAATGCTATGAAATTAGAAATAAATTACAGGGAAAAAAAACGTAAAAACACAAACACATGAAGGCACACAATACATTACTAAATAACCAAGAGATCACTGAAGAAATCAAAGAGGAAATCAAAAAATACCTAGAGACAAATGACAATGAAAACACGATGATCCAAAACCTATGGTATGTAGCAAAAGCAGTTCTAAGAGGGAAGTTTACAGCAATACAATCCTATCTCAAGAAACAAGAAAAATCTCAAATAAACAATCTGAAGTTACACCTAAAGTAACTAGAGAAAGAAGAACAAACAGAACCCAAAGTTAGTAGAAGGAAAGAAATCATAAAGATCAGAGCAGAAATAAATGAAACAGAAACAAAGAAAAAATAGCAAAGACCAATAAAACTAAAAGCTGGCTCTTTGAGAAGATAAACAAAATTGATAAACCTTTAGCCAGACTCATCAAGAGAAAGAGGGAGGGGACTCAAATCAATAAAATTAGAAATGAAAAAGGAGAAGTTACAATGGACACCGCAGAAATACAAAGCATCCGAAGAGACTACTACAAGCAACTCTATGCCAATAAAATGGACAACCTGGAAGAAATGGACAAATTCTTAGAAAGGTAAAACCTTCCAAGACTGAACCAAGAAGAAACAGAAAATATGAACACACCAATCCCAAGTAATGAAATTGAAACTGTGATTAAAAATTTTCCAACAAACAAAAGTCCAGGACCAGATGGCTTCACAGGTGAATTCTATCAAACATTTAGAGAAGAGCTAACACGCATGCTTCTCAAACTCTTCCAAAAAATTGCAGAGGAAGGAACACTCCCAAACTCATTCTACGAGGCCACCATCACATTGATACCAAAACCAAAGATACTACAAAAGAAGAAATTACAGACCAATATCACTGATGAATATAGATGCAAAATTCCTCAACAAAATACTAGCAAACAGAATCCAACAACACATTAAAAGGATCATACACCATGATCAAGTGGGATTGATCCAAGGGATGAAAGATGCTTCAATATACGCAAATCAATCAATGTGAAACACCATATTAAAAACTGAAGAATAAAAACCTTAGGATTATCTCAATAGACGCAGAAAAAGCTTTTGACAAAGTTCAACACCTATTTATGAAAAAAACTCTCCAGGAAGTTGGCATAGAGGGAACCTACCTCAACATTATAAAGGCCATAAATGACAAACCCACAGCAAACATCCTGAACGGTGAAAAACTGAAAGCATTTCCTCTAAGATCAGGAACAAGACAAGGATGACCACTCTCACCACTATTATTCAACACAGTTTTGGAAGTCCTAGTTACAGCAATCAGAGAAGAAAAAGAAATAAAAGGAATACAAATTGGAAAAAAAGACGTAAAACTGTCACTATTTGCAGGTGACGTGATATTATACATAGAGAATCCTAAAGTGCCACCAGAAAACTACTAGAGCTAATCAGTGAATTTGGTAAAGTTGCAGGATACAAAATTAATGCACAGAAATCCCTGGCATTCCTATACACTAATGAAGAAAAATCTTAAAGAGAAATTAAGGAAACATTCCCATTTACCATTGCAACAAAAAGAATAAAATACCTAGGAATAAACCTACATAAGGAGGTAAAAGACCTGTACTCAGAAAACTGTAAGACTCTGATGAAAGAAACAGATGGAGAGATATACCATGTTCTTGGATTGGAAGAATCGATATTGTTCAAATGACTATACTACCCAAAGGAATCTACAGATTCAATGCAATCCCTATCAAATTACCAGTGGCATTTTTTATAGAACTAGAACAAAAAAATCTTAAAATTTGTATGCAAACAGAAAAGACCCCAAATAGCCAAAGCAGTCTTGAGGGAAAAAAACGGGGCTGGAGGAATCAGACTCCCTGACTTCAGACTATACTACAAAGCTACAGTAGTCAAGACAATATGGTACTGGCACAAAAACAGAAATATAGATTAATGGAACAGGATAGACAGTCCAGAGATAAACCCACACACATATGGTCACCTTATTTTTGATAAGGGAGACAAGAATATACAACAGAGAAAAGACAGCCTCTTCAATAAGTTGTGCTGGGAAAACTGGAAAGCTACATGTAAAAGAATGAAATTAGAACACTCCCTAACACCATACCCAAATATAAACTCAAAATGGATTAAAGACCTAAATGTAAGACCAGACACTATAAAACTCTTAGAGGTAAACATAAGAAGAACACTCTTTGAAATACATCACAGCAAGATCTTTTTTGACCCACCTCCCAGAGTGATGGAAATAAAAACAAAAATAAACAAATGGGACCTAATGAAACTTTAAATCTTTTGCCCAGCACAGGAAACTATAAAAAAACCTAAAGACAACCCTCAGAATGGGAGAAAATATTTGCAAACAAATCAACAAGCAAAGGATTAATCTCCAAAATATATAAATAGCTCATGTAGCTCAATATTAAAAAACAAACAACCGAATCCAAAAATGGGCAGAAGACCTAAACAGACATTTCTCCAAAGAAGACATACTGATCTCCAAGAGGCACATGAAAAGCTGTTCAACATCACCAATTATTAGAGAAATGTAAATCAAAACTACAATGAGGTATCAACTCACACCACATAGAATGGCATCATCAGAAAATCTACAAACAACAAATGCTGGAGGGGGTGTGGAGAAAAGGGAACCCTCTTGCACTGTTGGTGGGAATGTAAATTGATACAGCCATTATGGAGAACAGTATGGAGGTTCCTTAAAAAACTAAAAATAGAATTACCATATGACCCAGCAATGCCACTACTGGGCATATACCCAGAGGAAACCATAATTCAAAAAGACACATGCACCCCAATGTTCACAGCAGCAACATTTACAATAGCCAGGTCATGGAAGCAACCTAAATGCCCGTTGACAGACGAATGGATAAAGAAAATGTGGTACATATATACAATGGAATATTACTCAGCCATAAAAAGAACGAAACTGCGTCATTTTTAGAGACATGGATGGACCTAGAGACTGTCATACAGAGTGAAGTAAGTCAGAAAGAGAAAAACAAATATCGTATATTAACGCATATATATGGATTCTAGAAAAATGGTACAGATAAACCGGTTTTCAGGGCAGAAATTGAGACACAGATGTAGATAACAAACGTTTGGACACCAAGGGGGGTAAAGCAGAGGGTGGGGGGTGGGGGGGTGGGATGAACTGGGAGATTGGGATTGACATGTATACACTAATATGTATAAAATCGATAACTAATAAGAACTTGCTATATAAAAAAATAAATTGAATTTAAAAAAAAGAAAACAACCAACCCAATTTGAAAAGGGCCAAAGACTGTATCTCACCAAAGCTTATCTATTCCTTCTTGTATTGACTTTATCTTTGTTATTGTATCTAAAATGTCATCTCATCAAAGACGTCAACTCATGGAAGAAGACACAGAGATAGCAAATAAGTATTTAAAAAGATGCTTCAAATCATATGTCATGGGGTTTCCCTGGTGGCACAGTGGTTGAGAGTCCGGCTGTTGATGCAGGGGACACGGGTTCGTGCCCCGGTCTGGGAAGATCCCATAGGCCACGGAGTAGCTAGGCCCGTGAGCCACGGCTGCTGAGCCTGCGCGTCCAGAGCCTGTGCTCCACAACAGGAGAGGCCACAACAGTGAGAGGCCCGCGTACCGCCAAAAAAAAAAAAAAAAAAAACAAACCAAAAAAAACGTATGTCATCAGGGAAATGCAAATTAATACAACAATGAAATATCACCACACACCTATTAGAACAGTCAAAATCCAGAACAATGACAACATCAAATGCTGGTAAGGTTGTAGAACAATTGGAACTCTCATTCATTCCTCCACATCCTTACCAGCATTTGATGATGTCAGTGTTCTGGATAATAAAATACTGAGGAATAAATTTTAAAAAGAAGGTAAAAACTTTGTACACTGAAAACTACAGGACACTGATGAAAGAAATTGAAGAAGACACAAATAAATGAAAATATATTCCATGTCCATGAACTGGAAAACTTAATATTGTTAAAATTTCTATGCTACCCAATGTGATGTAAAATTCAATGCAATCTCTATCAAAATTCCATGGGCATTCTTCACGAATAGAATTAACATGTCTAAAATTTGTATGGAACCACAAACAACCCCAAATAGCCAACGTTCTTGAGAAAGAAGAACAAAGTTGGAGGCATCACAGTTCCTGATTTCACACTACATTACAAAGCTATAGTAATAAAAACCATATGGTATCAGTATAAAAACAAACACATAGATCAGTGGACAGAGTAGAAAGCCCAGAAATAAACCCATGCATATATGATCAATTAATTTTTGACAGGAGACCCAATAATACACAGTGGAAAAACATGAAAAGGTGCTCAACATCACTAATCATAAGGGAAATTAAAATCAAAACCACAATGAAATATCATCTCACATCTGTTAGGATGGCTATTATCAAAAAGGCAAGAGATAAGAAATGCTGGCAAAGATGTGGAAAAAAGAGAACACTTGTACACCGTTGGTTGGAATGTAAACTGGTACAGCCACTCACTATGGAAAACAGTATGGAGGTTCCTCAAGGAATTAAAAATAGAACTAGCAATCCCACTTCCGTGTATATATCCAAAGGAAAAGAAACTATTATCTGGAAAATGTATCTGTACTGTCATGTTCACTGCAGTATTATTCACAATAGCCAAGGTATGGAAACAACCAAGTATCTGTCAATAGATGAATGGATAAAGAAAATGTTATACATGTTTTTTTTTTTTTTCTTATGTAGGCTTGTCACTGTTCATTCTTTAAAAAAAATCTACTGCAAGCAATGTTATCAAACTCCGGAAGAAACATACACAGAATTACTAAGCATATTACTAAAATCACAAACATGAACATCTGGAAAATGCGGAATCCTTAAAAAGTGTAAGTGATAGATGAACTTCATATTTATATGAATATGAAAAGAGGTGACATTTTTAGCACAGTTGCATAAAGAGCTGTCTTTTCATGTGAGGTTCATAAATTATCCTCCTGTTGGGATCAAACTTTGCTGAAATACTATGTTTTTGAAATAGTAGTACAGAACAAGATAGGACATCTTAATAATGTTATTTTATATAAATGATTAGTACATATACACACATTTACACAAAGGAATATTATTTATTCAGACTTTAAAAAGAAGTAAATCCTGCCATTTTCCTACAATATGGAAGAACATGGAGGGCATTATACTGAGTAAAATAATCCAGAAAGAGAAAGACAAATACTGCATGGTATCACTTACATGTGTAATCAAAAATAAGAAGAAGGAGGAGTTGAAGGAGGAGAAGGATGAGGAGAAGGGGGAGGGGAGGGGGAGCAGAAATAGGAGTCAAACTCATAGAAACAACAGAGAGTAGAATGGTTGTTGCCAACAGCTGGGCAGCAAGGGAAATACAGAGAAGCTGATGAAAGAGTACAAGTTTTCATTTATAAGGTGAATAAGTTCTGAGGATCTAATATATAATATGATGACTATAGTTTTTAACATTATATTATATATTTGAAATCTGCTAAGAGAGTAGAACTTAAGGGTTCTCTATGTAAAAGAAAAAAACAGAAAGGTAAATATGTTAGGTGATGGCTATGCTTATTAACTAGATGGAGGAATCTGTTCCCAATTTATATGTACATCAAATTATCACACTGTACACATTAAATATATAACAATTTTATTTGTCAATTATACCTCAGTAAAGCTGAAAAAAGAGCTATGAAGCCATGAAAAGACACAGAGGAAGTATAAATGCATATGACTAAGTGAAAGAAGTCAATCTGAAAAGGCTAAATACTGTATGATTCCAACTCTAGGACATACTGGAAAAGGCAAAACTATGGAGATAGTATAAAGATCTGTGGTTACCAGGGTGTGGGCAGATGGGAATGGATGAACCGAAGCACCACACAGGATTTTTAGGGCAGTGAAAATACTCTGTGTGGTAATTAATGATGGATAATTTGGCATTATACATTTATCCAAATCCATAGACTGTACAATCCCAAGAGTGAACCCTAATGTAAACTACAGGATTTGGGCAATTATGATAGAGCGTTATCAATTGTAACAAATGTACCACTCTGGAGTCTGTTGATACTGGGGAAAGTCATACATATGGTGGGGCAGGGGTTACATGGGCAATCTCTGTGTCTTCCTCTCCATTTTGCTGTGATACTAAAACTGTTTTTTTAAAAAAAAGTCTTCAAGAAAAAGGAAATACTAATGTTCTGACATTTTGAATGGTCATGTTTCCATGCTATTAGGGTAAAAATAAAGTTCATTTTAATGCAAAATTAAGGGAATTACGAACACAAGATTCAAACTATGGTTACTTGGGGTAAAGGAGAGAGGGAGAGAAGATAGGGAGAGATACAGCTTCCTGTAAATTATTTTCAGAGTTGTAGTTCTTTCTTTGGATAAATACTTTATAGATAAGCGTTACATAAAATTAATTACTAAATAGTTAAATGAACAAATAGAAATAGGCCATGCATGTGCCAATGATGAGTATATGCTTTGAATCAAGGATTATTAGTAATCTATAATTCCATTCTAGATACGAGAGGTTAAAAAAAAAATACAGGTATAAAATTTATCTTGGTTATTCAGACTGGCATTAAATGACATGCACCTATGCCCCCAAATCAACCAAAAATGAGGTGAACAGGGGGAGCATATGCTCACACTAAAATATACACCTAAAAATATTGTAAAGAAATAGATCATATACTCACCTGATTATTGTTTTAACAAAATAAAAAGACATTGGAGAAAACATGACTATTAGACACACAAGTGAATCATAAGAAGATACATTTTCTATAAGATTTCCTACCCCAGCAACCTGTGGTACAGGCTCTATTCTCCCAGCACAGCTCCCAAACACAGATTCAATCACTCACTTCCAGTGAGAGCCTGGATATGTCTCTGACATGACCCACACACTCTCCTCAGATGTTCTTATGCACACTTTTCTCTAGAGTCAGTTCCAACTCCAATGAATTTGGTCTCTAACAGTCTAAGCCAATTTATTCAGATTAAATATTTTATCCACTTAAATCATTTTCATTAAAACGCATCATCTGATAACATGACTATAAAGTCTAACCACCACTCTTCCTCTCAAATTAGCAACTGTTTGCAGAGGAAATTACAGGCATTCTTATCATTTTCTACCAAAAATATCTACCTCGAAATAAATAAGTTGCAACTGGACTCTCATTATGGAACATTATCAAAAATCATCTTATTATATGAGTCTTAGTATATTCACATTTCTAAAAAATTACCAATATTTAAGATTTAAAATCTCATACAACAATTTTTATCATAGCCACCAAATACACTAGCTTGTGACACAACTTTACTCGAACTTGATTCCTTAATTTTCACTAATTCATTTTCTTCATTAACATATGACACTCCTTAGATTGTATTTTTACTATGTGTAGTTCCATAGAAATTTGGTGTGTAACAAATACTTTAAACCATTTAAAATATTAATAAACTAAATCTTTTCTTCAAAGCAATATTTGATATAATTCTAGGTATTACATTTGCATGCTGAAACAAACGTATATCTTTTTTTCCTCATACAAGAAACCAAATCAAGATGGTTAAATTACTTTAGTACAAATGGTCCATAACATAAGTTAATATTTTGGGGCAGTCCTAAAAATGAACTTAATATGGTCTTCTTGGAAGTATTTATGCTTAAATCACCATACATTTTACTTGGTGGGCTGTGAAAAACACCTACGTACATCGATAATGATTGAAAATAACCTATAATTTGCTTGTTTCTATTGCAATAAGCAGAGTCAAACATAACATTACTGAATCAAGAAGACTGAGTTTAGTGAGTTAGTATCATTATGCTGGTTCTACCACTATGCCAATTGTGAACTTCTTTTCATGGACTGTCTTAAAAATATTTAGCACTTATCAAACACATACTGTTCTTCAGATGTTGTGTGAAGCACTTTACATTACTTAGTCCTCTTAAGTCTTAGAACCCCTCTGTGAGATTGATATCATTACTAAGTTTATCAATTTATCAAAAGAAATGAAGACTTATCAATTTTAAGTAATTTGCCCAAACTCACGGAGATTTTAAGTCACCACTAAGAACCAAAGTGAAGTTTGTCTCACTGCAGAGCCTGAGTTCTTAACCATTATACTCTATATTTTTTTAAAGCACCACTTTCACAGCTAGGATGTTCTGCTACTAAACTGCAAAGCTTGAAAATATACGTACCCAAAGGATGTGAAGCCCAGTTCTCAACATTTTTTAGAGACTAACTTGGTCTAAATTATTTTATTGTGTTGTTTTCATAACTGTGGATTTTCTCATTGCTTTTCCATTACATGCTTCACTGATGACCTACTGCAACAGTACTGTGATATGCTTATCCTGTTAGAGTTCACTGTGTTGTAGTGAGATATATGCCAATCTAGATATGTATGACAGCTTTCTGGGTGGCTACTGGATATATTCCAAATGGAAAGCTATTGAAGAGTATGTGATGGTTCAATTTAAGTTTGTCATATTAAATAAACATGTCTTGGAACATGGCAAGTCCTCGTTATGCAAGAGCTTGAACCAAGCACCACAGGTTCCTTCTATAAAAATATTCTTTGCTCAAAATGATTTAGTATTGCTAACTGCTATAAGCATCAGTTTGAATATTCTGTGAGTCCTTGAGCAAGTCACTTAAACTTTCTATGAATCAACACCAAAATATAGAGACCAAAAGCAAAAAGAAAAACTCACTGTACATTACTTATGTTTCTAAAATATTATTTTACCTTAAAGTGACATTATTACAACATGTAACATTGGTCTTTTATACAAATGTATACTCTTGAAATATCTGTAATTTGTACCTCTAAAATCAAGTTTGATTTTGTTATATTTCTTTAAATTTGCTAATTCTATTGCTAATAAAAATATAAACAGTTAACTTTAAAGGACAATGAATGACAGAAATATAAAAACTACTTGGTTTATGTAAACTGGTTTTAGAATATCAGTTCTAGATTTATGCTTTGTAGAATGTCTTACATCTTTGCAAGTGTTTTAACCAGTTAAGTGATTTTTCAGTATAATGATCATGCCTTAATTTTCACCAACAATTATTGAAAGAGCCTTTCACTCTAGATCTTAAAATGCAGCTATTCCAGACTGTGGAAATTTGATAAGATAAATTATATGGGGGCTTCATTCACAGTCTCAGACACATGCCATATATGTACATTTGAATCTTGGAGGTTTTGCCACTCCCACTACGCTTAGATTTTTTTTTTTTTTTTTAATGCTTCATGCTGGTGTTGGCATGAGATACTTAAGAAGCCCACTGTTTGTACATGAGTCCAAAGACGCGGTTTCATGTTGAAAATAGCCAGATCTTTAATAGAAAGCACTAAAGATATATAAAGGCAATGACTTTGGATCTGATGAGAACATGTCCGTTTTTCAGTCATTATTCTTACCATTTCCTAGAGTTTCAATATGATTTTTATCACTACTGAAAAGGACACTCTCTTCTAACTTTAAACAATATAATATGGTGATGTTAGGATTATTTTAAACTCAAAATCATAAACACTGTCAGGGTTTAAGTACATTAGTAAACCAGAGAACTAATCCATGATTTAATTTTACTCTTGCTAAGACTGTTTTCCTCAACCGTTTTTTTTCCCCAAGCTTACTCAGTGATATAAATGATATATTGTCTACAATGAAACTTTACCTCATAGCTGTGATCTTTTAAAATATCAAAGTTTATTTATGTATGTGGGAGCAACTAACAGGGTAACTTGTTCTAAAAGAAATTAGTGGCATGATAGTAAGTTTAAATTACAACTCTGGCAGCAAATTGCTTTGTCTTTATGATTTGGGTGCCTTCAGCCAAATTCTGATGGTGCCAAATTCATAAAATCTGGAAAATGGCTGATTGATGCTTGGATCACAGTAATTTGATACAACTTAATTCATTAACACAAGTTGGTTTCTTGATATTAAATAGTTCCAACACATACCATTTCAAGGCTATTTTTGGAAATGGGAATGTAAATTACTTTTAGCTAGTTAGAAAATTCTAACTAAATCACTGTTGAAATTTTAATGTGTTTTATGAACACATATTTGCAGAACCACAATTTTTTGCCAATTCTAATTTCCATAACTGGATCCTACTTTTGTTATAGAACATATTATTCTTACACTACAGCTTGTGGGTAATGAACCACTCAGGGTTTTCACAGTAAAGGGGATCAGAAGAGAGAATCTGCTTACATTTAGAATTGCAGAAATGTTTCTCAAGCATGAGACCATGTAAATATTGGGCAGTTTTGATCCAGAAGTTACAAACTGAACTTGATGTTATTTACCATCAAATGTGGACCATCCAACGCATGTTAATTAAGCTTCATGGGAATGATACTGTGCCTGATATTAAGAAGAATCCAAAGAAATGTTAACTATAAAAAACCTTGTGCTCAAAGACTAGAAATAGAAACAGCAAAGCAGTGTAAGCAAAAAGGTAAAGATAACTTCAGTATTAGAGTACAGATGGCCCCGACTTATACTGGTTTGACCTAGAAGTTTTCAGCTTTACAATGATATGAAAGTTAGAAGAAACCATACTTCCAATTTTGAATTTTTGATTTTTTTCCCCTGGCTAGAAATATGTGATATGATACTCTCTGGTGACACTGGGTAGCTCCCAGTCAGCCACTTGATCATGAGGGTGAACAACCAATACATTCACAACCACTTTGTACCCATGCAACCATTCTGTTTTTCACTTTCAGTACAGTATTCAATAAATTACATGAGATATTCAACACTTTATTATAAAAAGTGTCTTTGTCTTAGATGATTTTGCCCAACTTAAGGCTAAAAGAAGTATTCTGAACACGTTCAAGGTAGGCCAGGCTAAGCTATGATGTTCAGTAAGGCAGGTGTATTAAGTGCATTTTCAAATTGCAGTATTTTCAATTTAAGATGGGTTTATCTGGATGTAATGTAAATTGAGCAAAATCTGTATACAATTTCTGATTATGTTATGTCAAGAGTAAGGACTATAGGAATTAATAGGAATAAAAGTTCACTGAATAAGTGTGATCATAGGCATCTTCTTGGATGACCTGAGATTTGAGTCAGGTCTTAAATACTAAGTAGAAGAGAACGAGTTTTAGGTGAAGTAAGCATGAACAAAGGTGCTGGTATGAGCAAATACAAAGTAATTAAAGACTCAGAAGTTTTCATGGAGCTATAGATTCATGTAAATGAATAGTGGGGGGTCTGAGATCCAGTTTGCACATTAGCCTATCCAACATCAGCCAAAGTTCCAAGATTGAGTTTCCTGCTTGTTATATGGGGAGATGTTCTACCTGTACCTAAGAGCCCTGAATTCAATTTAGGAAAACAAGTAAAATCTAACAGTAGAAAATTAATGCAAAAAATACCTAAACTGTTCAAAAATACACTTGGGTTTAGTTTGAGTATCAGTTCAAAAACAGATGCTGGGCGGAAGAGTAAGACGCGGAGATCACCTTCCTCCCCACAGATACACCAGAAATACATCTACGCGTGGAACAACTCCTACGGAGCACCTACTGAACGCTGGCAGAAGACCTCAGACCTCCCAAAAGGCAAGGAACCCCCCACGTACCTGGTTAGGGCAAAAGAAAAAACTAAACAGAGACAAAAGGATAGGGACGGGTCCTGCACCAGCGGGAGAGAGCTGTGAAGGAGGAAAAGTGTCCACACACTAGGAAGCCCCTTCGCGGGTGGAGACTTCGGGAGGCAGAGTGGGGAAGCTTGGGAGCCACGGAGGAGAGCACAGCAACAGGGGTGCGGAGGGCAAAGCGGACAGATTCCAGCGCAGAGGATCGGGCCGACGGGAACTCACCAGCCGAGAGGCTTGTCTGGTCGCCCGCCTGGGCGGGCGGGACTGGGAGCTGAGGCTCCAGCTTTTGTCGGAGCGCCAGAAGAGGACTGAGGTTGGCGGCGTGAACACAGCCTGCAGGGCGTTAGTGCACCGCGGCTAGCCGGGAGAGAGTCTGGGGAAAAGTCTGGACCTGCCGAAGAGGCAAGAGACTTTTACGTCCCTCTTTGTTTCCTGGTGCACGAGGAGAGGGGATTGAGAACGCTGCTTGAGAGAGCTCCGGGGACGGGCGCGAGCCGCGGCTGAAAGTGCGGAGCCCAGAGACGGACATGAGACGCTGAGGCCGCTGCTGCCGCCGCCAGGAGGCCTGTGTGCGAAAACAGGTCACTGGCCACACGCCCTTCCGGAGAGCCTGTGCAGCCCGCCACTGCCAGGGTCCCGGGATCCAGGAACGGCTCCCCCGGGAGAGCGCGGGAGAGCACACGGCGCGCCTCAGGCTGCAACGTCACGCCGGCCTCTGCCGCCGCAGGCCCGCCCCACACTCCGTGACCCTCCCTACCCCCCGGCCTGAGTGAGCCAGAGCCTCCGAATCAGCGGCTCCTTAAACCCCGTCCTGTCTGAGCAAAGAACAGACGCCCTCCGGCGACCTACACGCACAGGCGGGGCCAAATCCAAAGCTGAGCCCCTGGGAACTGTGAGAACAAAGAAGAGAAAGGGAAATCTCTCCCAGCAGCCTCAGGAGCAGCGGATTAAAGCTCCACAATCAACTTGATATATCCTGCATCTGTGGAATACCTGAATAGACAACGAATCATCCCAAATTAAGGAGCCCTGTGGATGAAAGGCTCTTGGTGCTGCAGCCAGGAGTCAGTGCTGTGCCTCTGAGGTGGGAGAGCCAACTTCAGGACACTGGTCCACAAGAGGCCTCCCAGCTGCACATAATATCAAACAGCAAAAATTTTCGAGAGATCTCCATCTCAACGCCAGCACCCAGCTTCACTCAACGACCAGTAAGCTACAGTGCTGGACATCCTATGCCAAACAACTAGCAAGACAGGAACACAACCCCACCCATTAGCAGAGGCTGCCCAAAATCATAATAAGTCTACCGACACCCCAAAACACACCACCAGACGTGGACCTGCCCACCAGAAAGACAAGATCCAGCCTCATCCACCAGAGCACAGGCACTAGTCCCCTCCACCAGGAAGCCTACACAACCCACTGAACCAACCTTAGCCACTGGGGACAGACACAAAAAACAACAGGAACTACGAACCTTCAGCCTGCAAAAAAGGAGACCCCAAACACAGTAAGATAAGCAAAATGAAAAGACAGAAAAACACACAGCAGATGAAGGAGCAAGATAAAAATCCACCAGACCTAACAAATGAAGAGGAAATAGGCAGTCTACCTGAAAAAGAATTCAGAATAATGATAGTAAGGTTGATCCGAAATCTTGGAGATAGAATGGACAATAGAATGGACAAATTGCAAGAATCAGTTAACAAGGACCTAGAAGAACTAAAGATGAAACAAGCAACGATGAACAACACAATAAATGAAATTAAAAGTACTCTAGATGGGATCAATAGCAGAATAACTGAGGCAGAAGAACGGATAAGTGACCTGGAAGATAAAATAGTGGAAATAACTACTGCAGAGCAGAATAAAGAAAAAAGAATGAAAAGAACTGAGGACAGTCTCAGAGACCTCTGGGACAACATTAAACGCACCAATATTCGAATTATAGGGGTTCCAGAAGAAGAAGAGAAAAAGAAAGGGACTGAGAAAATATTTGAAGAGATTATAGTTGAAAACTTCCCTAATATGGGAAAGGAAATAGTTAATCAAGTCCAGGAAGCACAGAGAGTCCCATACAGGATAAATCCAAGGAGAAATACGCCAAGACACATATTAATCAAACTGTCAAAAATTAAATACAAAGAAAACATATTAAAAGCAGCAAGGGAAAAACAACAAATAACACACAAGGGAATCCCCATAAGGTTAACAGCTGATCTTTCAGCAGAAACTCTGCAAGCCAGAAGGGAGTGGCAGGACATATTGAAAGTGTTGAAGGAGAAAAACCTGCAACCAAGATTACTCTACCCAGCAAGGATCTCATTCAGATTTGATGGAGAAATTAAAACCTTTACAGACAAGCAAAAGCTGAGAGAGTTCAGCACCACCAAACCAGCTCTACAACAACTGCTAAAGGAACTTCTCTAGGCAAGAAACACAAAAGAAGGAAAAGACCTACAATAACAAACCCAAAACAATTAAGAAAATGGGAATGGGAACACACATATCGATAATTACCTTAAATGTAAATGGACTAAATGCTCCCACCAAAAGACACAGATTGGCTGAATGGATACAAAAACAAGACCCATATATTTGCTGTCTACAAGAGACCCACTTCAGACCTAGAGACACATACAGACTGAAAGTAAGGGGATGGAAAAAGGTATTTCATGCAAATGGAAACCAAAAGAAAGCTGGAGTAGCAATTCTCATATCAGACAAAATAGACTTTAAAACAAAGACTATTAGAAGAGACAAAGAAGGACACTACATAATGATCAAGGGATCAATCCAAGAAGAAGATATAACAATTGTAAATATTTATGCACCCAAATAGGTGCACCTCAATACATAAGGCAAATACTGACAACCATAAAAGGGGAAATCGACAGTAACACATTCATAGTAGGGGACTTTAACACCCCACTTTCACCAATGGACAGATCATCCAACATGAAAATAAATAAGGAAACACAAGCTTTAAATGATACATTAAACAAGATGGACTTAATTGATATTTATAGGACATTCCATCCAAAAACAACAGAATACACATTTTTCTCAAGTGCTCATGGAACATTCTCCAGGATAGATCATATCTTGGGTCACAAATCAAGCCTTGGTAAATTTAAGAAAATTGAAATTGTATCAAGTATCTTTTCCGACCACAACGCTATGAGACTCGATATGAATTACAGGAGAAGATCTGTAAAAAATACAAACACATGGAGGCTAAACAATACACTACTTAATCACGAAGTGATCACTGAAGAAATCAAAGAGGAAATCAAAAAATACCTAGAAACAAATGACAATGGAGACACGATGACTCAAAATCTATGGGATGCAGCAAAAGCAGTTCTAAGAGGGAAGTTTATAGCAATACAATCTTACCTTAAGAAACAGGAAACATCTCGAATAAACAACCTAACCTTGCACCTAAAGCAATTAGAGAAAGAAGAACAAAAAAACCCCAAAGTTAGCAGGAGGAAAGAAATCATAAAAATCAGATCAGAAATAAAGGAAAAAGAAATGAAGGAAACGATAGCAAAGATCAATAAAACTAAAAGCTGGTTCTTTGAAAGGATAAACAAAATTGATAAACCATTAGCCAGACTCATCAAGAAAAAAAGGGAGAAGACTCAAATCAATAGAATTAGAAATGAAAAAGGAGAAGTAACAACTGACACTGCAGAAATACAAAAGATCATGAGAGATTACTACAAGCAACTCTATGCCAATAAAATGGACAACCTGGAAGAAATGGACAAATTCTTAGAAAGGCACAACCTGCCAAGACTGAATCGGGAAGAAATAGAAAATATGAACAGACCAATCACAAACACTGAAATTGAAACTGGGATTAAAAATGTTCCAACAAGCAAAAGCCCAGGACCACATGGCTTCACAGGCGAATTCTATCAAACATTTAGAGAAGAGCTATCACCTATCCTTCTCAGACTCTTCCAAAATACAGCAGAGGGAGGAACACTCCCCAACTCATTCTACGAGGCCACCATCACCCTGATACCAAAACCAGACAAGGATGTCACAAAGAAAGAAAACTACAGGCCAATATCACTGATGAACATAGATGCAAAGATCCTCAACAAAATACTAGCAAACAGAATCCAACAGCACATTAAACGGATCATACACCATGATCAAGTGGGGTTTATTCCAGGAATGCAAGGATTCTTCAATATACGCAAATCAATCAACGTGATACACCATATTAACAAATTGAAGGAGAAAAACCATATGATCATGTCAATAGATGCAGAGAAAGCTTTTGACAAAATTCAACACCCATTTATGATAAAAACCCTGCAGAAACTAGGCATAGAGGGAATTTTCCTCAACATAATAAAGGCCATATATGACAAACCCACAGCCAACATCGTCCTCAGTGGTGAAAAACTGAAAGCATTTCCACTAAGATCAGGAACAAGACAAGGTTGCCCACTCTCACCACTCTTATTCAACATAGTTTTGGAAGTTTTAGCCACAGCAATCAGAGAAGAAAAGGAAATAAAAGGAATCCAAATCGGAAAAGAAGAAGTAAAGCTGTCACTGTTTGCAGATGACATGATACTATACATAGAGAATCCTAAAGATGCTACCAGAAAACTACTAGAGCTAATCAATGAATTTGGTAAAGTAGCAGGATACAAAATTAATGCACAGAAATCTCTGGCATTCCTATACACTAAGGCTGAAAAATCTGAAAGTGAAATCAAGAAAACACTCCCATTTACCATTGCAACAAAAATAAAATACCTAGGAATAAACCTACCTAAGGAGACAAAAGACTGTATGCAGAAAATTATAAGACACTGATGAAAGAAATTAAAGATGATACAAATAGATGGAGAGATATACCATGTTCTTGGATTGGAAGAATCAACATTGTGAAAATGACTCTACTACCCAAAGCAATCTACAGATTCAATGCAATCCCTATGAAACTACCACTGGCATTTTTCACAGAACTAGAACAAAAAAATTCACAATTTGTATGGAAACACAAAAGACCCCGAATAGCCAAAGCAATCTTGAGAACGAAAAATGGAGCTGGAGGAATCAGGCTTCCTGACTTCAGACTACACTACAAAGCTACAGTAATCAAGACAGTATGGTACTGGCACAAAAACAGAAATATAGATCAATGGAACAGGATAGAAAGCCCAGAGATAAACCCACGCACATATGGTCATCTTATGTTTGACAAAGGAGGCAGAAATGTACAGTGGAGAAAGGACAGCCTATTCAATAAGTGGTGCTGGGAAAACTGGACAGCTACATGTAAAAGTATGAGATTAGATCACTCCCTAACACCATACACAAAAATAAGCTCAAAATGGATTAAAGACCTAAATGTAAGGCCAGAAACTATCAAACTCTTAGAGGAAAACATAGGCAGACCACTCTATGACATAAATCACAGCAAGGTCCTTTTTGACCCACCTCCTAGAGAAATGGAAATAAAAATAAAAGTAAACAAATGGGACCTAATGAAACTTAAAAGCTTTTGCGCAGCAAAGGAAACCATAAAGAAGACCAAAAGACAACCCTCAGAATGGAAGAAAATATTTGCAAATGAAACAACTGACAAAGGATTAATCTCCAAAATTTATAAGCAGCTCATGCAGCTTAATAACAAAAAAACAAACAACCCAAACCAAAAATGGGCAGAAGACCTAAATAGACATTTCTCCAAAGAATATATACAGAGTGCCAACGAACACATGAAAGAATGCTCAACATCACTAATCATTAGAGAAATGCAAATCAAAACTACAATGAGATATCATCTCACACCAGTCAGAATGGCCATCATCAAAAAATCTAGAAACAATAAATGCTGGAGAGGGTGTGGAGAAAAGGGAACCCTCTTACACTGTTGGTGGGAATGTAAATTGATACAGCCACTGTGGAGAACAGTATGGAGGTTCCTTAAAAAGCTACAAATAGAACTACCATATGACCCAGCAATCCCACTACTGGGCATATACCCTGAGAAAACCATAATTCAAAAAGAGTCATGTACCAAAATGTTCATTGCAGCACTATTTACAATAGCCCAGAGATGGAAACAACCTAAGTGTCCATCATCGGATGAATGGATAAAGAAGATGTGGCACATATATACAATGGAATATTACTCAGCCATAAAAAGAGACGAAATTGAGCTATTTGTAATGAGGTGGATAGACCTAGAGTCTGTCATACAGAGTGAAGTAAGTCAGAAAGAGAGAGACAAATACCGTATGCTAACACATATATATGGAATTTTTGAAAAAAAAATGTCATGAAAAACCTAGAGGTGAAACAGGAATAAAGACACAGACTTACTAGAGAATGGACTTGAGGCTATGGGGAGGGGGAAGGGTAAACGGTGACAAAGCCATAAAGAGGCATGGACATATACACTACCAAACGTAAGGTAGATAGCTAGTGGGAAGCAGCCGCATAGCACAGGGAGATCAGCTCGGTGCTTTGTGACCGCCTGGAGGGGTGGGATAGGGAGGGTGGGAGGGAGGGAGACGCAAGCGGGAAGAGATATGGGAACATATTTATATATATAACTGATTCATTTTGTTGTGAAGCTGAAACTAACATACCATTGTAAAGCAATTATACTCCAATAAAGATGTTTAAAAAAAAAAAAAACAAAAAACAGATGCTGATGAAGCCAATGAAATCTAATAAGGTGAAAATTCCCTTGTATAAAAATACGCCAAGGCTCACCTACAAAGAGACAGAATTTAAGAGCTATTAAACAGATATCACAGTGATCTATTCACCATGGACAAGGAATCTAAAGTTCTTGCTAAGACTTCTTTTTCTTTTCTTGCCTGTCAGAATTAATAGTATTGCATGTAACTCATTTTAGTGTTCACATAAATTGCTGCCTTCCACTGAATTTCACATGTGTATACCCATTAGTGATGGATGACAAAGCTATCTGCCAAATGTTGGTTGGAATTAATCTGCATGACCTTATAAATTATATCTTTGTGATGCAGGGTCACACTAAGACAGAGGAAAAGAAGGTACAGAGGTAGAGGGGAAGACAGAAAAGATAGTTCTGCATATAAAAAATAACCTGCTCTATAATTCCTCTAATGATAATTTCAAACAAATAATATAAATATGATGAGATTAAATATGCCTATGAGCAGAAGGCTACAAATATTTGGACTAACATAGAGAAAAAAGTAAAATGGTCCTGGGTCAAAAACACTCATTAATAACAAGAAAAGTTGGGCATTTTGGTAATTAGGGTTAGACTATATCAAGGTTTCTTACTGACTAGTGCATAGGTGAATTTCAGGAGAGCACATAGCTTTAGTCAAAATCTTATAGAAAAGTTCATAATGATGAAGAACTAAGGAATCACTGGAATAGATTGGAAAGGATTTAAAAGGTTATTTCAATTGGGAAATTGGGGCTTGTTAAGCCGAAGTTTCAGATTTATCATGAACATGTCCATATTTAGTGATGCATGTGGAGGAATTGAGGGTATGCATCATGGGAGTAACTGGGTAGGTATGGTAGAAATTAATAAAGGTGACTATGAATAGCTAGATTGAAGAATTTTCATTTTATCCAGAAAAAGAAAGAGGAAAAGGGGGTATAATGTAGGCAGGGATGGGATGGGGTAAAGCTGGAAGCTTTGAGAAAAAAAGTCATATTTTGTGTTTGGGAAACATTAATCTGATCTAAGAGCACTGTGCCAGAGGGATTATAGGGTGAGGCTCCAGGGCAGAGTACCAAACTAGGAAGCTCTTACAATAATCTGTATAGATTATGCCACGTGTTGTTTTCTTTCCAGTGCACTGAGGCATAAAGTTAGGTTGAAACCATCTGGATAAAAAAATCTCTGTAAAGAAAATTTTAACCCATGGGAGTCTCCCTCTTCTGCCAAGTGGGAATTTGGTTTCTCTTCTCAAGTCAGCCACCAGAATCCTTTGAATGATCAGATTGTGATCTCTTCAAATCTCTTTAAGGTACAGTAGTTTACACAATGCCTGGTAAACGGTAGGTGCTCAATATAGCTTGTTTTATTACTGTGTCAAGTAGTCTGTCCCAGCAGATGGTAGTAAAGTTAAAATTATATGTCATTGCATGAAATATTATGTGCATATCATGTGTTTATTTACTAAAACTTTTGAAAATCTTACCTCAAAAATGTAAGGTTAAAGTGAGGTAACATTGAAATTGTCTTGTGAATAATCTTAAGTGTTCTCCAGCTGTGAGGTGATACTAGAAGTTCTAATAGTACTTACATTATACATTGTTTCTTCCATATCTAAAGGCAAAAGAACACTCAAGTTATTGAAATTAGTACAGCACAATTAGGCAATTAATAAATATGCTTACAAGGGTCTGATTTGTTTTTACCCAATTAGAACTGAAGGGAATGAAAAAAGTAAGACATATTTCCTACCCACAAATAGAGTTAGTCTAACTGAGATACTGAAACTAACACACATTATTGAGCAGGTACAGATAAGAAAGAGAGAATAAAATTAAATATGCATATATATTATATAAAGTTATATAAACTATTCATCACTGTGGTGATGTTATAGTCATTTCACAGCGTTGCTCTTTTGAATAGTACACAATATTATTTACTGTATAAGAAATCAGAAGCTCTAAATGGCTCCTGATAAAAATCATTAGCTGGCTATATCTTTGCATGCATATAGTCAAAATCCTAACACTGCATACTTAAATAGACTCACAGCTCATTGGCAGTAGCTGAGTAAATATAGCAACTCTTAAAAGTAGCATTAAGATCCTAGCCAATGCAACAAGGCAAGAAAAATAGAAAAAAATAAAAAACTAGAAAAATAGAATTGTTATAGAGAAAATGATTATAAAGCAAATCCAAAACATTAACACATCAACTATTAAAATTAGTATGCAAATATAACCAGGTCACTGGATTTAAGGTAAATGTATTATGTTCAAAAATACAAAATCAATAATTTCATAGGTCAAAAATAATTAATATTGAATATTTTATATGGTTTAATTTAATGTATCTATTTCTATATATCAATATTAATGTATAGAAAATAAAATTTATGAAAGACACTATTTATGACTGTATCAGAAAACATCAAATGCCTAGGAATAAATCTAATAATGTGTAATAAATTTAATAGATTAGAAGTAATCTAATAAATAAATTTAATAAAATTTGTGTAAAAATTCTAAGTAACACAGATATATCATGTTTATATAAAATGTAATTTATTATATATTTTTTATTTATGTATGGAAATTACAAATGTGTGTGTAAATAAACATAAATAAAGAATTAAAGAAAGACTTTAAATCTTTGAATAAATGATAGATATGCCATTTTTCTAAATAAATGGAGGAATATATCATTGTAATGGGTTGCAAAATTTAATACTGCAAATGTAGTGATTCTTTCCAAATTCATCTTCATAATTCATTGTAATCCTAATCAATATCTCAGAAGCTTTGTGTGTGTGTGTGTGTGTGTGTGTGTGTGTGTGTGTGTGTGTGTGTACATGCAGGCATGCATATGTGTGACCTGATAAGCTGATTTTACATGAAAAGACAAAGGTCCAAGAATAGCCACAGCAATCTTAAAGACACACAATGCTGGAAGACTTAAACTACTAAATATCAGTACCATACTGCCTTAGAATAAAGCTATATTATTATAGTGTCAAATTGATATAACTATAGACAAATAAAATTAACATATGCAAGATCACTTCAGTGCAGTTGTGAAAGGATGATCATTTTTTAAAAAGTGACGCTGGATTGACTAGATGTCCATAAAGGGAAAAAAGGACCTTGACCTCTCTTTCACATCCAACACAAAACACAATTCCAGATAGACTGTAGATATAAATACAGAATTTAAACTATAAGGATTTAGAAGGAAGTGGAGAAAAACATTTTCTTGACCTATGTGTAAGCAAAGATTTCTTAAGAAGGCATAAAGAAACACCAACATAAAGCAAATATGCGTGTATATGCGTGCACACTTACACACATCTATATTAAGACTTAAAACTTCTCTTTATTAAAAGACACCATTAAATTAACCTACTCACTGGAAGAAGACATTTGCAATACATTTATGTCCAACAATGGACTTTCATCCAAAATATATTTTTAAAACTTCTATAAATCAGTAAGAAAAAGGTAACTTTTTAAGAAAATTGAGCAAAAGACATAAACAGATTTTTCACAGAAGAGGATATCCAATTGTTCAATGAATTTATTTAAAAGTATTATTCAAGTCTGTTATTTAGTGAGGAACTACAGATTAAAACAATAATATACCCCTATATATAAATATGAATTGCAAAATTGAAAAAGACCCCCCCAAAATTGTTGGTAGGAATGTGGAGCAGTCAGAATTCACTCTCCTGCACTGCTCATGATAGGGCAAATTGATACAACTATTTTGGGAAATTGTTTGGCAATATCTTCTAAAGGTGAACATAGGTTTACTGTACGATCCAACAATTCAACTCCTTCATACATGTGCTCTCTCTATATATATATCTATTCACCAGAAGATACATACAGTAATGTTCATAGCAGCACAACTCATACTCTCCCAATACTGGAATCTACCCAAATATCCAACAATAGAATGAATAAGTTAATTGTAGTGTATTCCCAAATATAATATTATGTGACAGTTTTAATACAGGAACTATAAATGTGCAAAACAAAATAGATGAAACTCATGGATATAAATAACACTGAGTAAAAGAAGTCTGGTGTTAAAAAATATATAGTATGTATATGATTTAATTTGTATGAAGTGTAAAAAAGAAAAAAAAGATCTATGGTGCTAGGAGTCAGGTTACTGTTTGCTTTTGAGGGTAGTGACTGAAGAGGGGCATTGGAGGTCTGCGTGGTGTTGATAACGTAATATTTCTTGATCTGCGTGCTGGTAACATGGGCATAGTCATAGTCACTTTGTAAAACATTAAGCTGTATAATTATGAAGTGTTTTTCTACATGTTATATTTAGGTAAAAAATTCAAAAATTTGCCTTTAATGTCATTGTTTTGATGGAATGGGCACCACACACAAATAAAGATATTTTGTTAGTAACTAAATAAAGCAAAACTTAGGCAAAGGAAGGATGTATTCTGAAGTGCTCTTTAGCACATCTCATTTTGAAATTTTAATAACTTGCATCTTGCCATCTTTTAGTCTTATTATTCAAATGTATAGGATAATTTATCTTCAAATATTGCTAAGTAAACATAAAGACATGCCCCTATACAAGCCTATAAATCTAAGTGATGTATATGTCTTCATTCATCATTTCTTTTCCTTTCTCTGAGCCTCAAACTGTGTGCTTTTTATTCTGTAAAGGTCATGACGGCTCATAAATCCTCTCACTGACAAGAGATTAAATGTATTTTCAAAAAGCAAGTTTGGCTTTAACTATGAGAACTCTGTAAAATTCTCCCTACTAAATTACCAAACTGCTTCCTATAAAGTGTGGCCCTTGGACGAGCTGCATAATCATTACCAGGGAACTTTTAATTATCTCAATTCCTAGACTCCATCCCAAACCTCCTGGATCAGAAACTCTGAGGGTGGGGCCCAGCAATCTGTGTTTTAACAAGCTCTCTAGGTGCTGCCAATATCCACTAAACGTTGAAAATCACCATTTTAATGAGTTAGTATCAGAAAGGAGCTTTATAACAAATCGATTGATTTAATTAATTAAGAGATTGCAATCTTACTGTACAATTACTGTTAAAACAGGAGGCAGAAAACAGTATTAACTGTAGTAGGGCCACTGCAGTAAACATTAGTTGTGTACTCCAAATCCATTCATCTATACTAAAGAGAATCCCTTTTTTTTTCAGTCCATCATAGAGGGTGGCCATATTAACCACTTCTGGCCAATGTGATATAAACAGATGTAAACATTTTTAAAAGCATAAAGACTCAGCTGGCATATTTTTTTGTTTGCTTTGCTTTTCTGTTTTTACTTTTTATTCCCTCCTTCTTCCTTTTTCTCCCCTGGCATGTAGATAGGTTGCCTATAGGTACAGCAATATCTTGGAACTCTGACAATGAAAGCTTTGTGCTGAGGCTGGTGTGGAAGAAAAATTGCAGCTGGCTGAGACATTTTTGACATCATGAGCACCATTTTACAGGCCCAGCAGAGTTTATCTTCAGACTTCAAAAGTAAACTCTTATTTGGTGAAGTCACTGTCATTTCAGGCAATTGAAGGCAATCCTAACCAATATAACAAATGATACAGAGGTTCAATTTGGGTCACATAAAAGGAGTAAAATAAAATAAGATGTGGGAAAAAAAAAGAGAGAAATGAGAGCTATAAAATATATATGGGGCAACAGAGTAAAAGTTGATACAGATCAATAAGAATGACATTCCATTCAATCTATGCTTTAGATTCTCTAAATTTAGATCTGAATTTTACTTAGTATTCTGTTATAAATGTGCCTGTCAGTGTTAGGCTCAGGCAAAAGCCCCAAATAGACATGAGCTTCTTGTTTGTAACACAGCCACACTATACACACATGGTGAGAAAGTTTTAGGAAGAAAAGATACAGGACTTTATTCTGCTTTACTGCTTGCTCTTTTAGATCTCTGGTTTCTGTCAGGCCTTAGCCATAACCAGTGGCCTCTTTCCATGCTTGCTTAAAAAATTCTAAAAAAGGATGTATATCATTTGTAATAAAAATATATGTTAAGTAAAATACAAAAAAAAAAAATTAGTCCCACTATTTTACTCCAAGTTTCTTTTGCTGGAAAGATGACTCAACCTAGCACATCCTGGCCCTGCATCCCAGCAAGCAACAGGAACCCTTTCCCCCAGACAGATATGATTCTCTTACACTTTAAGTTCTTGATTTCGATATAGTTGTAATCCACTGTTGAAAAGCCTTTTTCCACATGGCTTCTTACTTCCTATTACAAAGGTGGGCTAATTCAATATGCTTTTTTTGTGTAATACTGTCTGTTGATGGTGGTGATTTCATATCCACCCTGGGGCCAGTGGTGTATTCATTTCCAAAGAAAGCTCTTTGCCACTTGTTTTCCCCTTTCTTATAATAGCAGCAACAATTCCAGCTTTTGGCATGAAACACAGAACAGCATTGCTGACTATTAGATCTGAGCCAACTTTTTACAGCCTTGTCTTTTTTGTGCTTCTACCTCTGGGACAGTGGA
Source organism: Stenella coeruleoalba (assembly GCF_951394435.1). Lineage (NCBI taxonomy): Eukaryota > Metazoa > Chordata > Mammalia > Artiodactyla > Delphinidae > Stenella > Stenella coeruleoalba. The sequence goes on from NC_137150.1 coordinate 87,939,648, forward strand.
TTAAAGAAATTACTTGCAGTAACATTTATACCCATGGTCTGAGCATCAGGAAGATACAACTAAATGTGCGGTGGGAATTTTTGTTGTTCAACAGGATTTGAAAAGTACAAATGAAAAATAACTCATTAAGGTAACATCTATTAACTCCATTTCCTGACCACTTCAGTACTTCAGAATTAAATTGTATCTCTTCAATGTCTAGGGGCACAAAACTTTTCTAAGCCATAGTACATCCACTCTGTAGATCCTGTGATGATAACTTCCTGAGAGCATTTTATTTAACTCTCGCTAGTGAGGTTGGTGGATGTGCTCTGGGTACACTGCATAAATGGCTAGTTTGTCCTCCTTTTATTCATACAATAATGTGCATATTTTCTTCTATAAGGGTCAAAGAATTTTACACTTTACTAATAAGACCCCAGAAGACAACCATTTTCTCAGCTGTTTCTATTTTCTTGATGGGAAAGTTGAAGCATAAAAAAGGCGTTGATTTTTTGTACCTAAGTGTAATGCTCCAACTGAGCACATTTCTCCTCAAAGACAGTGAATGGTCCTTTTGATATTTACAAGAGCTCTATAATTCCAAGAGAATTAAGTTGAAAGGGGGATGGAAATATGGCACCTTGAATGTAGAACACTGATTCTTAAGTGTTATTTGCTTTTCTTCTATTATTAACTGTGTATGCTTTGCTCTTCAAGAGAAACTGTGCCTGTTCACAAGAGGCTGAAAATGTCTTAGAAAATTTCAATGAGTACTTATAAAATTAAGATGTTTCCACCCACAAGTATATCTATCCTCACTGATGACTCACTGATTGGTGCAGGTGGCCTTCTGATTAACAATACACTTCACTGAAGTGTGACCTCTGACAAGCAGGAACAGCCTTTCTCAATTTGGTGTAAATCAGCAGTTTCCTGTATGTCCAGTTCTCTTAGTCCTATAATGCACCTGGAACTCCTGACATAGTCCTGAAATATTTGGCATTTTGCTTCTGATATGAGGCAGTCCTGCAGGTACAGTGTAAACTAATCTTGTTCAATAACATATGGATTCACTCCTTCAGAATATTTCAATATTGTAAATTACAAAGTTCATATAAACATTTATGTATAGGTCTTCTATAAATGTAATTCCTTTTAAACCATTTATTTAGATATAATCCATAAAATGTACAATGTAACCATTTGAAGGGTACAGTATTATTTAGCATATTCACAGATATGTTCAACCATCACTGCAATTTAGAACATTTTCATTACCTTGAAAAAGAAACCCTGCTCCCATTAGCTATCACCTCTCTATTTCTGTTTATCCCTTTCCAACCCTAAACAACCACTAATCTATTTTCTGTCTTGCCTTCCCTGGGCATTGCACATAAAAAAAAAAGCAGAAACAAAAAGAAACAAACAAAAAAACCCAACTTTCTCCTTGTCTTTGGATTTCAGCATTTTTACTGTTATACCTTGTCAACTTAAAGAAAAATGCACAACATGAGAGTTGTGAGTTTAAGGTTTACTCAGAGTCTTACTGAGAACTATAGCCTGGGAGACAGACAATCAGTAGCTCCAAGTAAACTGCTCCACAGAGGTAGGGGAGAAGCCAGATATATATATGACTTTTTTTGGCTAGGAAATACATGTAGTCTAGCATATATCTTGGTAAAAGATTATTGCTAATCACAAAAAAAAGCTATCTCAAGTTAATGATTTGAGTGCTTTTCTATGTATGGGAAGATGCAAGAATCTGGGGTCACTGAAACTCTTCCTAAGATATGTATTTAACTATCTAGCAGTGCGTTTATCCAAAGCACAAAGTGCTTCATCCTGTTTTTCATACTGCATTCCTCGCAGGGTGTGCTGTTGGTAGGCAATTGCAGTGAGTTGCAATTCACCCCTTGTATAACTGGTCTGTGCGGAATATTCTTTGCTCTTTTTTGTTCACCGTCTCCCCCGTTTTGGTCATAAATCCAACCAAGATTTGGGAGGCATTTTATGACCAATTTGTCTCACAGCACTATGAAGGCTCATTCCTAAGTCAGGTAAGGTTCTTGATAGGCCTTTCATGCGCTAAAAATTCTCTAGATCATCTGTCTTACTGGTCTATTATGATCCAGGAAATATTTTTCTCTTGTTGCTTCTTCCAATATCTAGAGTTGCATTATTAAAAATAATTTTATATAGAACAATATATGTGATTGATTGCCTCAAGACATTTAGCCATCATTAATTTTGTCAGAGATCTGGTTATACATTGGGTAATGCAAGAAACAACAGTAATACCAGTAACAACATTAATAAGGTCATGATACAGCAGCAAAAGACACAAAACGTAAACAGTTTAAACATGAAAAAGAAAGAACAAATTAGGACAATGACGAGTGTAACTAGTTTCAATCTGGATTGTAATAAGACACCAAGTCTAAGAGGGGAGCCAGATGAAGAAACCAAATTCTGGAGTGACCAGATAGAAAGAAAAAGATAAATGTTTCATCTCTGTTTAAAAGGTATACTTTACCAACTTATTTTAAGCCATAGTTAGCATAGGAGGAAAGGTTTCCTTGTATCTTGGAAGACAAAGATTAAAAGTCAATAGGAGATCAGATCAAGATGGCAGAGTAGGACTTGGAGCTCACCTCCTCCCCACGAACACATCAAAAATACAACTATATGTGGAACAATTCTCACAGAAGACTAACTAGAAAACAGCAGAATAACTTCTATACAACCAAAGCTGCAAGAAAGATTTCCATGTAACTGAGTAGGATGGAAAAAAGGCATCAGGTCAGGACCTGAGACCCTGGGAGGCATCTGAAAGGAAGAGAAGGTCCACATGGGTGGACCCTCATCCTAAGGAGTGAGCAGATCCAGCCACAGACTGGGCATCCTAGTTCTGGGGTCCTATGCAGAGGAGACAAGCCCCCTTGCCTGATGGGAGAACTGGCGGGACAGATATAAGGCTGGAGAAGCCTAGGCTCTACTCACAGAGAGTGCATGGTGCTGGTTTGACAACAATCGGGACAGAGAAAGCTCTGCACTGGCAGCTGCCATCTTGCCACACTCCCCAGTCTGAGCGGAGCAAACACCTCGGCCCTGCTCACTACACACCACAGCTTGGCACAGTATCTGGGCCAGCCAGAACCTGGGAAAAGACTCTGGTCTAGCTAAGCAGAGACAGTGGTGGCCACTGTCTGTGCTTATTCAAGCAGTGGTGGGAACCAGCTCACCCTGATCCCTCCCAGCTCTCGCTCCCAATTTAGTCTTTCCATAGGTGCCAATAATATAGCTGTTTATGATGAGAGCTTTCTAAAAAAATTTACCAATTTAGAAGATTTTCCTATTTAAAGGATCCATCATCTGGCCATTGACAAGTAGGATCTTAATAGCCACTCAAACCAATAAAATGCAAGACACATCCCCACAAGAGAGTGCAAAGGATGCAGTCGTCACAAGATCTTGAAAGTTTGCTCCCCACCAAAAAGAGTCCAGAAATTAAAAGCCTTCATTGTACAGGCAGACACAATGAAGTTTGAGATGATAAACGTCCCTTATGGACTGGGACCCCTCATAACAAATTCCCCTGAGAACTGGCATGGCCAGACAGAGGTATTTGGCTGGCTGCCAAATACCATATGTGCATCTTCCAGATGGCAGAGACCAGAGAGAGTTTTCTCACTGGTCAATACACCAAGCTCTCAAGACACAGAACAAGATACCTAAGAACAGGCAGAACATTTATATCGAGGGCATGAAAAGGTAATGCAAGTTGCTCCTAGAAAAGCTTTGGTTCCCTTAAGATCAGAATTTTGAAAAAAAAAAAAAAATGTTTTTTCAAAATGGCCATAATAATGAAACACATTTTTATCAGCTTTTAGAATTACTGTTGCCTTCTGTGGGAAATCAATTTTGGTGTTATAAGAGGAAGTTCAGAGAGAGACAGATAGCAAGGAGGAGAGCATTGTGGTGCACGTTTAGAGAAACAGGGAGGAGCAGAGGGAAAGACTGGACCAGCATCAGTGGCATTTTAAAATTTTGATATGGTTTCAAGCAAATTTTTATTGATTTCCTGTAAAGAAGTTACTATTTCCTCTTTTAGAAGCACCTAAATACCAATCAAAATAAGTTTTTCATTCAATCTGTCTGATCTTATAGCCAGCTTTCTCTAGCTGTGTAGGAAAAAAATTTGGAATGTCAGAAGAGCCCCATCTTCGCCATTTCAGGGTGAGATCTCCTTCAGTTCCCATTTAAGCAAGTACTCGCAAGTATAATCTCCATACAAACATAAACCCAGCTGGGGTGTTAGTCAGAGGTAGGTTATCTGGCGGCCTTTTTTCTTCTGTTTGGGAGGCTTTATTTCCCATTTTAAAGTTGGTTTGTCAGGATAAAATTACTATTAAAAAGTGTGTGGTGGGCTGTTTATGAGCTTAACTCTTCTCAGTATCATGCTAGAGTTGTTTCAGCTCTTTTACTGTCTCGGTTTCTCCCTCTAAAACCTCACGGGCTCTCAGAAAACTGTATGGCCAATTCATACATGTGTATCCTCGGATGAGTGATTTTTTTAAATTAATGAGGCTTCCCTATGAGACTGCTACATGGTATGAGGACTTGCCTCTACCACTCCTGTAAACTTCTCAGTTGTCTAAGAAAGCTGTAACAGGCTAGGGGGAACAGTGTCCCTTATCTTTGGAATTGAAAGCTTTCATTTGGTATCTTTACCTTTATTCTGACAAACTCTGTTAAAATAGTCAAGTCAAGGAAAGATGCCAGGTCACCCTTTTCCTAATTACCCAGAGTCCAAAGCTTCCCAGTGTCTTTCAACTGATATCCCTTCCTGAAGAGACTTAATCAGTCATCTGGACTCACTGAGGAGGTGGACAGGCACAAGGGGCACTAGGCTCTAGATCCCTGTAGAGCTTAGGAGAAGGAGAGCAATCTGCTCCGGGTCCCTTCATGGTTGGCAAAACTATCAAAGAAAAATGTACAACATGAGAGTTGTGAGATTAGGTTTACTCAGAAGCTCTGAGTAAACTGGTGCATAGAAGTATGGGAAGAATGTAGTGTATATATATATATATATATATGTGTGATTTTTCTGACTAAGAAATATATGTTGTCATGCATACACCTTGGGAAAAGAGTACTGCTAATCACAAAGAACAGATATCTCAAGTTAGTAATATTCAAATAGTTCAGATAAGTACCACAAGCCCATTATCTTTAAGACAAAAAAAGTCACATGGACAATAAAAATATTTTTAAATGAAACTGAAAATAGTGCAAACGTATGTCAAAATTTGTGGTAAACAGCTGAAGCAATACTTAGAACTTTACTAAAATACATTTATTAGAAAACAATAAAAATTAAAACTTGGGAGGGTAGCAATCTAATAACTATAAATAAAAAATAAGAAAATAAATAATATAGATGAGGGCAGAAATCAATGAGATAGAAAAAACTAATAATAAAATCAACATTAACAACACTAAAAATTGGTTCCTTGAAAATACAAATAACATAGAGAAATCTATGGCAAAAAAATCATGACTGAAAGAAAAGTAAACCAACAAAATACTGAGTAGAATAAAAAGGAGAAATAGTGGCAAAAATCTCATCATGATTGAAAAAGTAATAAAAGAGTTTTGTTTCTCCTTAGGATGCAGAAAGTCACAACAGAACAGTGCTTCCACCTAATAATAAAGAGTCAAATAATTTACAAAATATTACTTTTTTTATTTGAGCCAAAAATACACCTGAAGTTGTAAGAAAACTGAACTGTAAAAATTACAAGTCTCTCTGGGGAGAGATAAGACCAATGGACTGTTTCATATTTGGGAGAACACAGGAAGAAAAAGCGGCACTCATTAAAGCAAATAAGAACAATTAAATTTTTAACAAATTCTTAAAGGTCATGTGTGCTAGCATGTCTAGGTGAATCTGTACACATTCATTGGCTCTTTTTACAGGCCAATGAGAAAGATCAGGTGCTTATGAGAAAGATCAAGACCTGAACAGAAGATAAAGAGAGACCTACTTGGTGGCATAGGCCTTTAGGAGGTGATCAATGACTGACGAAGGACAGAACAAAACCCCATATGCTTCCCTGGATCTTTCTCTCCTACAGAGAATAAAACTTAAGCCTCTGAAAGAAGGTCAACAAACTCTCTCACTCACAGGGCTCAGTCTAGGATCAATTGTTCATGCAGCAAGGTATAAGCAAAACCCATCTATTGGAATAAACAAAATACAGGAAACTGGACAATTTCAGCAGAGAGGATAACATGTAAAATATGTAGAAATGCTATAAAAAAACAAAAAATGGATCGATGATGCATTCCATTCATGAGCATATTAGCTCAGAAAATATGAAAGCAGAGTTTCCACAAAAGAATAAAAAACAACTGCATTAGTTTTCTTGTGCTGATGTAATAAATTACCGCAAATTTTGTGGCTTTCTGTTTTTATAGAAATTCATTCTATCACAGTTCTAGAGGCCAGAAGTCTGAAATCAAGGTGTATCCAGGGTCACACTCTTTCTATGTGTTCTAAGAGAGAATACTTCCTTGCCTCTTCCAGTTTCTTGTAGCTCCAGGTGTTCCTTTGCTTGTGGTTGAACCACCTAAATCTCTTGTCTACATTTTCACCTGGCCTAATCTCTGTGTCTCTCTCCTATGTGTCTCTTATAAAGACACTTATAAGGACACCAGATAATCCAAGATGATCATATCTTGAAATCTTTTACTTAATTACACTTGCAAAGACTTTCCTTCCAAATATGGTCACGTTCAAAGGTCTCAAAGATTAGAATGGACATATCTCTTCAGGGGAGGGGCACCATTCAACCCATTACAAAAACTAATCACCAATTCAGGAAGCTCAGCAGGATAAAAATCAAACAAAAATCCCTCTATACACATGATAGCTGGACTGCTGAAAATGAAAGATAAACTCTTAAAGCAGCCAGGAGAATGCAGGAGTAACTATAACATATAGAGGAACAAAGATAAGAATTACAGAAGACTTCTAATCAGAAATTATGCAAGCCAGAAGATAATACAATGACACATTTATGGTACTGAAAGCCAAAAAACACACTTTTGCAGATAAAATAAAGACCTTTTTGCAGATAAAATAAAGACCTTTTTGGTCAAAAACTGACAAGAATTCCCTGCTGGAAGATGAGAAATACTTAAAGAAGTTCCTTAAACAGAAGGAGTATGATACCAGACAGAAACTTAGATACCATACATGCAAGCAAAAACACAAGCACACACACACATACTCACACACACAATACAAAGATGTATATAATAAAGAGCACTGGAGGGCTTCTCTGGTGGCACAGTGGTTAGGAATCTGCCTGCCAATGCAGGGGACACGGGTTCAAGCCCTGGCCCAGGAAGATCCCACATGCCGCAGAGCAACTAAGCCCATGCGTCACAACTACTGAGCCTGCGCTCTGGAGCCTGTGCCTGCGCTCTGGAGCCTGTGAGCCACAACTACTGAGCCCACGTGCTGCAACTAATGAAGCCCGTGCGCCTAGAGCCTGTGCTTAAAAACAAAGAGAAGCCACCACAATGAGAAGCCAACGCACTGCAACAAAGAGTAGCCCCCGCTCAACGCAACTAGAGAAAAGCCTATGCACAGCAACAAAGACCCAATGCAGCCAAAAATAAAATAAATTAAATAAATTAATTTAAAAAAATAACCGTGAGTTTCTACATAGCACATGAGACTCCTTCGATCTCTGTTCAGTGTGCTCAAATTTAACTTTTAAAAAAAGAGTTTGAGTGACTCACAGGAAAGGAATTGACAGAAGGAATTGACATTCTTAACTGTCCTTTCAGAAGGACAGTTAAGAATGTTTTGCTGATTAGCATATAATCACTTAGCTGATTCTAATAAAGACCCAACACAGCCAAAAATAAATTAACTAATTAAAAAAAAATAAAGAGCACTGGAAATGGTAAAATTGTAGGCAAGTGTAAACAGCAAGTTTTTAAAAAAAATTTAATCTCTTTATAAGATAATTGAATGTCTAAGGTAAATATAGAAACATTGTACTATGTAGTTTATAACATATGTAGAATTAAAGTGTATAACAATATAAGGTAAGGTTGCATCTATTTATACTATATATGTGAACTGAAATGATTGGGAGGTAGAAAATGACAAAGTTGTATAATATAAACTCTAGAAACCACTAAAAAATAAAATAATTATAATAAGCCAATAATAGATATAAAATAATAAAAATTAAAGTAATTTAAAAGAAGTCAGAAAAAGAAGAATAAAGAGAACAAGAAACAGATTCCCCAACTGAAAAACAAAATGTAAGATGGTAACTTTAAACCCAACTATATAAAAATTACATGAAATGTTGTAAATAGTCAATTAAAAGACAGAGATTATCAGTCTGTATAATAAATAAAGACCCAAACTGTATATTATGTAAAAAAAAAATACAGTTTAAATGTAAAGACATCAGTTAAAAGTAAAAGAATGGAAAATTATATACAGTGCAAATATTGATCAAAAGAGATCAGGAGAAGCTATATTATTGTGACAAAGTAGGCTTCAGAACAAGAGAATACCAGAGGTAAAGAAAATATAGATATATAGATATGGAGACACACACACACACACACACACACGCACACACACAACAATTGGATTAGTCAAGAAGTTATAACAATCCTAAATGTGTATACAGCTAATGACAGGGCTTTAACACATGAAGAAAAAACTGATACAACTGAAAAGAGAAATAGACTAATTCACAGTTATTGTTAGAATCTTCAACACTCCTCTCTCAAGAACTGATAGAACAGATAGATATGAAAGCAGTAAGAATATAGAGGATTTGAACAACACTATCAATATAATTGACCTAATTGCCATTTAGAATATCCCATCCAGTACTAGGAAATACACATCCTTCTCAAGTGCACATAGAACATACACCATAGTAGATCATATTCTGAATTATAAAGAAATCTCAACAAATTCAAAAGATTGAAATCAAATAAAATGTTCTCTGATCATAATAGAATTAAACTAGAAATCAGTAACATAAAGATCTATGAAAATTCCTAAATATTTATAAATTAAACAATATACTTCTAAATAATCCTTTGGTTAAATAAAAAAAATAACAAGGAAAAATAGAAAGTACTTTGAATTGTAAACAAATACATTGAAAACAAAGGATTCATATGAAAATTATGAACATACGAAAATTTGTGATACAGTTATTATTGAGAAATTTATAGTGTTCAATGCTTATGTTAGAAAAGATGAAAGATCCTAAATCTGTGATCTAATTTCATACCATTAATCTTTTTAAAAAAGAGCAAATTAAAACCCAAAGTCGGCAGAAGAAAAAAACAAACAAAAATAAGAGCAGAAACCAATGACATTTAAAACAGAAAAATTAATGACACTAGGAAAAGATCAATAAAATTAATAAACTCCTAGTCATAGTGGTCAAGAAAAAAGAAAGAAGGGAAGAAACACAAATGAGGGCACATCACTAGAGATCTGACAGACAGTAAAAGTATGATAAGGGAATATTACAAACAAATGTGCCGATAAATTTGATAATACAGATGAAAATAAATTCTTCGAAAGAACCAACTGATAAAATTCATCAGTAAATAAATACATACTATGATTTACGCTCCTATACCTCTTAATGAAATAGAAATTAAGGTTAATAACCTTACACAAAGTTTAAAAGGGCAGACCCAGATTGCATTGCTTGTGAATTCTACAGAATATTCAAGGAAGAAACAATACAATTTCTACACTAATATTACCAGAAAATAGAAAAGAGAAAATATTTTCCAACTTATTTTTTAAGTCCAGCATTACCCTGAAGAAAAAAGCAGGCAGACATTACTCAAAAGAAGAAGAAAGAGAAGAAAAACTACAGACCAGTATCTTTTATGAACTTAGAGACAAAACGTCCTTAACACAACGTAAATAACTATTCCACATTATAGTGGTGGTCCTAGTCCATGTAATAAGGCAAGAAAAAAACACCAAAAACATTAAAAATTGCAAAATAATGGATAAAGATCTCTATTTGTAGACAACATAATCATCTACATTAAAAATCCCAAGAAATCTACAAAGGTCACAGGATATAAGGTTGATATAATAAAATCAATAATGTTTGTATATATTGAAAATTTGTAAATTAAAGTTTTAAACAAACAAAAAAAAACTTCCCAGGAAACTGGATCCCATGAAATAGCAACAGCTCTTCCTTTCTCAGGAAGATCTCACACATGCTCTTCCCTCTCAAGAACCCTTTACATTCTCAAAGTGAGTGAAAAGCCATAGAGCTAACTCTTTTGTTTTAAATAAATTATCATATGGAGTTTAGTTTCACACTCAACTTGATATCTGATGTAACATACACCCTGTGAAATCTTCAGAATGGAAGTTAAGGAAGATGCCCATTTTTATATTCTGTTACATACATTCCCAATGAAATTAGTTTTCCAATAAATTGGTGGTAAAAATAACCTATACTGGTTTAATCATTTGATTTCCTAATGTTGAACAATAGAGCATATGAAATATGGATTCCTTTGTATTTGACATGAACTCTTCTCTCCCAGATACTCTCAAAGCTCTCTGCCTCACTTTCAGCAGGTCTCACATCAAATTCGACCTTTACTTGGCCACCATATATCTAAAGAAACCTCTTTTACTCTTCTCCACTCTCTCAATCACAACTTCCCGTTTCATTTTTACTTTAAAAATACTCATTACTATCTATAGCAATATACACATAGAAGTATGATGTTTATTATCTGCCTCTCTCACAAAATAAAATTTGAGAAGAGAGTTGGACTTTTTTTTTCATAGCTATGTCCCTAGCATCTAGAACCTAGTTCATGTTTGAAGTTTAATAAATCTTCATTGAATTAACTAATTAATAACATTTACCAGCCTCTGAAATTTCCTTGTCCAGTTATTTGCTTATGTATTGTGTGTTTCCTTTCTAGAATGTAAGCTCTTGAGAATAATAACTATGTGTATCTTCTCTACTGCTGAATTCTCAGATCTTACAACAGTTCATAGCACATAGGAAGCACTTAGTTATTGTTCTAAAATTCTAGAAAGTATCTATGAATCCACAATTACAATTAGGTGATGAATTTCACTTTTTTAAAATATCTAAGTACACAAATAAATAAATAGCATTTTAAATATCTCTATGAAGCTGTAGTGGTATTCTTCATGTAGTCAGTTAATTTCATAAATGGTTCTTCTTGCTGTAGATTATAACATGTGACTTGTATCATAAGACTTGCTTATAGCTAGCATTTGTGTCAGAGGATACTGTAGTTAATTAACTAAATTGGCTTGATTCAGATTACACCTGTTTCTAATTTCCAAGGGATTAAAAAATGATATTTAAAACTAAAATGTCCTGTACCTCATTTTAGGTGATGAGAGATCGTTTTGAGGGTAAGTATTAAATTATTTCTGTCTCAAATTTTTTCTTCATCATTTCTTAAGATGAAATAGTACAGAGATATTTAACTAGTGAAGTAATATAAACATTTCGACAAGTTAAGTAATGAACATCTGCTGGATGTAGAAGTGGTGATAAGCAAGTGTTTGGCAAACATTTAGTGATCAATTACAAAGAACTGAGGATACCTCAGGAGACAAGAGATATACTGAGCCATTACTCCCTTAGAACTCATGGGCACTAATTAATAAATCACAAATGAGCCGCAGGCTAGACAGGTGATATTGTATATAATTTGTAACACAGAAGTTCAAGGAAGTGGAAACTCAAAAACAGCAATATTAGAAAGACCAGCCACACAAATATGCTCAAAGGCAAAAGAGAAATAATCATAATACAGCACACAGGAAGTGAATTTTGAGACATCTTTCTTAAACAGAAAATGATTTCTTGATAATTGTATTTCTCTACTGAGATCCATAATCCTGGAGAGAAACATCCATGGGTTTGTTAAAAATGGCTTATGGTCAAGAGGGAAGAGGTGCCACCTAGAACTGATCGAAGGTGGTGAAATTCTACAACTGTGATAATTAGTCCAGTATCTTACTAATTTTCAAAGAATGAGGAATTTAGTTATTAGAAAACGTGCTTTGAAAAGTTTGGTAAAACTGCTTCTCAAGTCCATTCGTGCTGAACAGTATCAGCTTCAGCGAAGCAAGTTTGCTGTAGCACTGGGTGAGTTTTGTGTTTCTTTCCTCTTAATATTATTCTAATTTTTCTAGGGCTTCAGGAAGAGTGTTAAATTGCTATGAGCCTGGTACTTTATACAATTCTATTTCTTCAGAAAATATAAAAGATAGTCATGTCAGTGTGGCACCTCAAGAAAAGAAGGAACTTTTATGTACTTTCCATTATGATTCTGAGCCTGCTTTATTCTATGCCTTCTTTCCATTATGATCCTGAGCCTCTTTTATTCTATGCCTTAAGGTCTCTGGCTTTTAAAACTGATAGTTTCCTTAAAGGGTGGACTGGTTAAGATATTTTAGTCAATCTCCATTCTTGGATTTATAAAATACATTTTCTCCATGGAAGTCAGGCACATTCACATATCATATTTATATCTCTACACCTACATGAGAGAGGGCTTGTACTAGCTATGTCTTCCTTAAGAAGAGTTATGGCTGAAAGTTATCTTATTTTCTTACACTTTTCTACCTAATTTTTTTCCTTTTTAGGAGTAATTTATTTATTTTTTTTTTACTGGCAAAGTTACTAATAATTACAATGCTCTAACCATTTTCCTTTCTTCCTCTCTGTTAACTCAGAGATAGGAGGAAAAAAAGTGTTACTGATCCTTCCATCAGCATTCTAAGTATGCAAATTTAAAATCACCCCCTTTTAATAGTTAGAATAGAAACGGACTATAGAAAGATAGCTGATTAAGCTTCTGATCATCTTACCATGGCTATTTTTTTATATTAGTGTTCCTCTTAGATAATGTTTGGATTAAAAACCACTTGCCAAAAAAAATGATATATTTCATCATCTCTTTAAGCAATAATTTACAGGGTCTCGTTAGTTATATTTCAGTGAACTTCCACGGAAATATTTGCTTCTTGTTTTGTATCTATTTTTATTTATTTTGCTAACACAACTCAAATCAACACATCATTTATTGCTAGAGAAGACCTTGAATTAGTGGCAGCCATTTCTGAAGAGACTATTTCTGCTGAGGCTTTATTATCATATGGTTTGGGAACTGTCCTTTGTGATAACATCAAGGCTACTAATTGCTCTTGTGCTCAAAGTTTAAAAATCCACAATGGCAACAGCTCAGCACTTGACTTTAAATCTTTGTGAGTTCCTTACCTCTTCATGTTATTTCTTCCTGGATCCTCTAATCATCACATGTACAAAGTTAATCCATGCTGTGTGAGTGTGTCTGTGTGCGTGTATGTGATCACTGAAACCAAGGTCTCTGTGCTTCTAAGTAAATGACTCATGGCAATAAGAAGCTAACCCTACACAACATTCAACGCAGTTTGAAAAGACAGCATTTCATCCACTGACATTGTAGTGCTTCAGTCAAGGGAGGGATGTTAATAGGATGGGAATATTTGCTGATGAACTATTGAGATAGACTATAAGATCAATTTTGTAAGACATATGTGGATACTTCAAGTTTGCTTTAGACGTTTTCTTCTTTCCTTTCCATTTCCCCCCACTTCATTTGATGTGTGTGTGTGTGTGTGTGTGTGTGTGTGTGTGTACTTTCATAATATATTGTCTTTTCCTTTGTTAAAGTTAAATACTAGGACTATTCCTAGTATTTAAGTGTCATCCAATTTTCTTAACCCTTCCTTCAGATTCTTTTTTATTAAGGTTTATTATTGATCTACTGGGTTAGCCCTTCCTCATAATTACATCCCTGTAGTTCTTTAGCTCTTTAATAACGTCCATTCTTCATAACTAGCATAGTAAGATGCCTCTTTTTCTTTTCTAAGAAGCTAATGTATCATTATCCCTATAGGTTAAACTAATCAATTTCTCTGCTTGAAGTTGTGTTTGGATATTCTCATTTTCTATACTAGTTTCACTCTATTTATTTGAGTTTCTCATTCAATAATTTTTGGTGGCTAGAATACTTCTTCTAGATTTTGTCTTTTTTCATAGACTCTGACTCCTGGCCCCCAGGAGCAAAAGGGTACAAAGATTCAAAAGCAAGTTAAGAAACTGTCAATGAAAATCAGAGAATAGTTGCTTAGACTATCTCCTTCATGCAAAAGCCAATAAATATGTGCCAATGGGAAATACAATGATGGTGTTAATATCAGGGTAACTCACAAAGGACAAGTGGAAACAGGCAGCAGTAGAAATCCAGCTACCAATACGACTTATCTGAAATTCTGTGATATCATCAACAAATAATTGTTGAGTAGTGTTTGAAGAACTGTAGGCTGAACACTTAGAAATAGGAAGGAAGGGGCTACCCTGGTGGCACAGTGGTTGAGAGTCTGCCTGCCGATGCAGGGGACACGGGTTCGTGCCCCGGTCCGGGAGGATCCCACATGCCACAGAGCGGCTGGGCCCGTGAGCCATGGCCGCTGAGCCTGCGCCTCCGGAGCCTGTGCTCTGCAACGGGAGAGGCCACAATGATGAGAGGCCAGCGTACCGCAAAAAAAAAAAAAAAAAAAAAAAAAAAAAAAGAAATAGGAAGGAAGGAAACAAATGTATTGAGTGCTTATTTTACATTCATCTATTTCATAATAGTGTATTCTCAATAATGCTTGAACAATGCTAAAACATCTTTCAAAATAAGGTAACTGAGGTTCAGAAATGCAAAGTGCCTCACCCACATTTACACAGCTAGTAAAAATGCAGACTTGGTATTTGCAGCCACTTCTATCTGATGCCCAAGACCATGCCTTTCTGATACACAACACTGAACACTTACTAAAAGTTAATCAAAACAACACATTCCAAACCATGTGAGAGTTTAGTAAAAGAACAAGTTACTGAACCATTAATGCACATACATGCAACATGGAATATCTGACCAACAAGCTACATATAGCACTAAAGATTTCAAAACACGGATCTAGATGTTCTGATTTAGAAAGATGTTTTCTAATTGATTACTTGAGGGGTACAAAATATAATGATACCTGAGAACCACTGAGCTGGTATAAAATAAATCAAAAATTGCATGCCAAATATACCCTAAATGGAAGCATTTCTAAAGCCTGAGTGGCAAAAATAACTGCTTTCCCTTTGGTAGTGTTATTAATATTTTAACCAATTATTTCTAAGCCTTCTTAAAGCTTAAACTAACTCCCCAAACCATTTTCAGAGTGGAGATTTGGGCACAGACGTGTAACATTCATTTACATTCACAACTCCTAAGGATAAGAACTGTGCTTTCTTAGCACTTTCTGAATCAAATATCACCAAAACTTGCCAATAAGAGAATGGTAATTATTAGTGGTCACAAGGATAACTGTCAAAAGGTTTTCCCTCTTTATCAGCTTCTCTAAATTGAAAACATGTGAGACTGGGAGGATTTCAACTGAATTTTATCAGAAGTTTAACGTTTGCAAGAGAACAGGAACTTAAAGTAAATTTATTTATCACTTTCAAGTCCTACCTGGTTTGCAAAGCCTTCTGAATTCTTCAGGACACTGAACTCAGATTTGAACGAGCACCCACAGCTTCCCCTCCCCACCCAGTTCTGCTAAGGAAGGAGTTATGTGACCTCCTGTGCTCTTCTATCTGTACTAGCAAGAATGACTTCACACTTTTAAAGCAAAGAAACCACAGAGGTTTGAACTTTGCAAAAATTCCATGAGTTTGAAACAGACACAGTTTGGCTAGTGGGTGAATTTATAAAACAGGGTTTTTTTTTTTGGTGCATCCTCAGCTTCCTTCATCTATGTTCCATTTGGTTATCTCTTTCCTCCGTTTTCTTCCGACGTTATTTCTTTGTACCTGTTTCTTGGTTGGATCATATTTTCAAGTCTCTAACTGGAGACGCCACCTGTGGATAGCGCCTTCTGTCTGCTAACACTGCCACTGAAAATTCCCTTTGTTCCTCTCCCATTCTGGTTTCATACAATTCCACCAGTGTCACTTTTTTTTTTTTCACACTGACAAAATAGAGACTTCTACACAGAACAAGAAGTATACTTCATTATACTGTGGGGCTAATAGTGTGCAGCTTTATATTGTTTGGAAGAAGAAACTTGTAATCTATTTTTGATTATAGGTAGACATTAACCCATCCTTCCTGTCACGCAGTCAAGGCCTGCCTTATTTACCCCTAACTTATGGTTGCCACCACTGTAATCATCACTCTGAAGGGCAGTCCAATCCACCTTAGCCAGTGCACTGTTTCTCCCTGCTATTTCTCCTCCTCTTCTTCTTTGCTCCCTTTTGCCTTAAGAGCCTTCATATCTCCAATAATCAGTTTTCTAACTTCTCTCATAAAGTTCAAGGCCAATTTAGGGCAGACTCTTTCGCAGCAGAATTCCCATGTGAATTGTGAACAGATGAAGGGTTACTTACTCGGTGCTCCTTTTTCTTACAACTGAGGGCAGAAGTGTTCATGACCACCCTCCTCCACCATCCCTCTTTTGTTCTTTATTTCAGAATCTGAGCTATTTGTTTACTTATTCATATTTTATTCTTTGTACATATTATATGTGTTAGGAAATGTGCTAGATTCTAGGGATACAGTAATAAGTAAAAAATAAGAGAAATTCTTTGTGCCCTTTAAGCATACAGCTAGCTTAGCACGGGAAGATGGACATCAAGAAAAGAATCACACACATAAACATATTCAATAATACTGTCCTGAGATAAGTGCTACAAAGAGCATATAATGTTATGAAGCTGTATAAACAGGGAAAATGGAAGTGACAACAGGCCAGTCATGGAAGTGACAACAGCCTGAATCTGAAGAAAGACTGGGAGTTGGCTAGGCCAGAGGGAGAAAGGGGTATATACTGGGTTGAATAGTGTCCCACCAAAATTCATGCCCACCTAGAACCTTAGAATGTGACATTACTTGAAAACAGGGAGGGTCTCTATAAATGTAATGAACTTAAGACGAGACTATACTGTATTAGGATGGGCCTTGATCTGATGACGGGTGTCCTTATAAGAAGAGAGAAATGGAACACAAAGATGCACACAGAAGGAAGATGATGTGAAGATATAGAGACAGAAGGTAATATAAAGACAGAGGCAGAGATTGGATTCATGTGTCCAAAGGCCAAAGAATGGTAAGGACTGCTGGCCACCAGCAGAAATGAAGGAAAAGGCATGGGATGGTTTCTCCCTCAGAGCCTCTAGAAGGAATTGATCCTGCTGACACCTTGATATCAGACTTCTAGCATCTAGACCTGCGAGACAATAAATTTCTGCTGTTTTAAGACACTCAGTTTGTGGTACTTTGTCATGACATCCATAGGAAACTATGAATAGGAAGACTGACTCCATTGGCTATCACTCTCAATGACCCACTGGGAAATTTTGGACTTCCCAGCGCCATACCTCTGGGATCTGCATGGTTGGTGGTCCCGGTCCCCATAGTGTAACAGTTAACTGAATAGTCAATAGTAGGTTGGATGTCCTGATCTCCCATGATCTAGTTAACATTTGTAGAATGCTGCTTTCACAAATTATATAAAAGTCTTTTCAAAAACACACAGTTCATTCATCAAGATAGACATATAGGACATCACAGGATGAAAGTGTATGAAGCTGCAGGAATTAGTCATCCCACCAATACAATTAATAAGTGGAAAAGAACTGAGTCAAGTGTGTTGGTATCAAGTTGTGAAAGCATGGGATAGAGAGAGAATCTGTGTCTGGAATTCTAGGATATAATGGCTATGGAAGAGGGGCACCAGGACCATCAAAGTCTGCCACCAAGTTTTTGAGGCTCCTTGTATACATGGACCAACAAGTAGGCAGAGTCGTCACCATCCTGAGTAATTAAACATCATTAGTCGGAGGAGGGAGGAATGCCTTTACACAGTTTAGTCATGGAGGTCTCTGTATAGATCCAGGTCACCCACTTGGGCATCTCCTGGTAGTGCTTTGCCCATGTTGCCTGTGAATGAACATGTGTAGCAACTCTGGCTTGAAAACAGTGTGACTGCCAAAGGTTCAGACTGCTGAAGAAGAAAAGTTTGGATCACACTACCAGGTAAGTCTCAATCACATGCCCAAGTGATAGCTGAAGGTGAGAGGAATATAGAATGGAGAACAGCAAGGAGAGGCTAAGTACCAACTAAATCCCTGAGACCAACTAAGAAGCATGGGCTATAGTTCTTCCCACTAAACTCCCTCTTTTATGTTATCCCTCAGAAATAAAAGCCCAAAGGAACTATGAAGAAGCTGTTCTCCAAACCTGCATGAAGAAATAGACCTGTTTGGAGCAAGGGGTGGACATGGTAGCTATAAAAAAAGAGCATCTTAGGTCTACTACTTTCTCTTCTTGATCCTGGCCAAGTTCTAAGCACGGTTGGGAGTACTAACACAGGCCCATTTCCTGCAAGACATAGAACTCTTTTAACAGGAAACTGGCTCAAGAATTCCTTATCAACCTGGCTGAAACCCTGTAATTGTTCGGCAGTTGACCCTTCCTCTGCCTTTCCTTCACAGATATCACACCTACATTGCAACCCGAAGGCTCTCTTTTTCTTGTCTGGCCTCCTGTCCTTTAACCTCTGCAAGTGTAAGCATGACTTGCACATTTACTCCTGTCTTGGCAACTGCTTCCTGGAGGATGTGAGCTAACACAGCACTTGAGAGAAAGTGAAACAACAATGCAGTGGGAAAAGAGTGAGGGGAGGCATGGTGCCAGATTAGACCGCAGATGCAAGTAGACCCAGACCACTAGACTATGTAAGGACTTCTGTTTTGTATTTTGATCTTCACCGTAAGAAAACTGAGAAACCTCTCTAAGAAGACAATGCAAAGGAAACCCTGTAATGAAATGTTTACTTGAAATATGAACTCTTCAGGATTGTTTGAATGTAAACACTGGCAAGAAGCATACATTTGTATATTTTTCTTCAGCTAGAGTTTCTACAATGAACTATAGGGAAATACAACAGCAAACCTGAGCTTCTAAGTCCATAAACGATAACAAGTCACCAAACTCCAATAACAATCTGTGTCATTAAAAAGCCAGTTAAAGAAAGACTTCTTAAAATGGTACAGGTTAGGGCTTCCCTGGTGGCGCAGTGGTTGAGAGTCTGCTTGCCGATGCAGGGGACACGGGTTCGTACCCCGGTCCAGGAAGATCCCACATGCCACGGAGCGGCTGGGCCCGTGAGCCATGGCCACTGAGCCTGCGCGTCCAGAGCCTGTGCTCCACAACGGGAAAGGCCACAACAGTGAGAGGCCCGTGTACCACAAAAAAAAAAAAAAAAAAAAAGGTACAGGTTGATCTTCCTAGTAGCAAGAAAATATAATCACCTTGACTAAATTAAGCAGGAAAAGAATATCTTTGGAATGATATCAACAGTTTATAGAATTGAAAATTCTACAGACTCAACGTGATGGCCATGAAAATGTACCTTTGGAGACACCCCAATATTCACATCAGACACTGCTTTCTCCAAGCCACTCCCAGCCAATGACTGAGCACAGCAAAGTACTACAGATAAGCTGGGCTACTTCTGCCCAATATGCGATTTCACTAATGTGCAACTTTTTCTTAGAGACATCCCAGTGACCTGACCAAAACTCTCAAAAATGCACAGTCCTGTCCTTCTTATCCCTCTCCTTTCATGGGTGTCAGACCTGCAACACAGTCTGAAGGCTTTCCTGGTTTATTGCTGCTTCCTTCCCTTTCTTCATCCTCTTCACACATTTCCCCCTATTAAATCTTTTTCTCATCTTAATCCATCTGGTGTATGCTTCTTGGAGGCTACCAAGGTTTTTAAAATGGACAAAAACCAAGGGAGAGGGACTGAACCACAAAACCACCACCATGTTCACCCCAGAGGAACAGCCAGGTCAAACACTGTCACTGCTTTGCCCTATATCATCATCAGAAACAGTCACCAGTACTGCGGCCAGACTCCTGTCTCTCCTGCAACCATCCACATCATAATAAATATTTTCTCAATTGTCCTTGTATTTCACATGACTCCCTCAAAGATTCAAAGTCCCAGGAAGTAGTGAATGATTAGCTGAGCCTGAATATGTGTCTGGGCTGCCAGTGAAAGAAAAAGGAAATGTTGTTCTTTAGATTATTCTAGAGGAAGGCAGTGTATTGCATTCCACAAATATTTCAATATTTCACAAATATTTCATGTATTGCATTCCACAAATATTTCATGAATATTTCACAAAAACATTCATAGCAAGTGCAGACCAAAATTTTTTGGTAAATAATGAAAACATGCTTTAATAAGGACTTCAAAAATTTTACTAAATTTTATTTTAAAAAGAGCATAAGATATCGTTGTATATTTGACAGAAAGTAGGTTGTACATTAATCTTTAGAAATCGTGAACTGTTTATCTGTGATTATTCCAGCCAAATTTGATATTAGCCCGATGTAGTATTTGTAAAGTTTAACTTTTAAAACACAATAAAAATAGTCACATCTGCAAATTATTCAAGAATCTTATCAATTTTCCTAATAGCTTCCTTTAATCCTTTGATATTCGAGTCATTCTCTTTGAAATGCCAATCATACCATTATTCTTTTACTTTAATTTTAACTGGTTTAACTTCGCCAATCCAAGAGACAGAGTGCTCTGAGCTCTGATTCAGACTGCTTGCACTTGTTGCCCTTGCTAGCTCATCACCTTTGAGCTAAGTTGCAGAGACTAGTTACTCTGTGTGAATTTTTTTCTCCACCTAAAAATGAAGATAATTAAAGAACCCCCTTCATAAGTTTGTTGAGAGGACTAAATATGTATATATCTTGGAACAGTGCCTAACACACAGCAAGTGTTCAATAAGTGTAAACTGCTATCATAATTTTTATTTGATAATACTTTGTCTGAGGTGTCAGAATATCCCTAATATCATTTCCTTGGATTTCTTGAAACCATGCATCAGTTGCAAATTTTACAGGTTAAATTTGCAGTTGAGTTGCATTTTTAATAATATTTTGGTTTTTCAGGGTAAATGGATAGATGATAATGATAGATATGTGTGCATGCACATTAGCAAGAAATTTATTCAGATGTTGACAAATTAATTGGTGTAATGGGTTAAGATAAATGTTATGCTGAACTAAGAGGGATGTCTGAGTGGGGAATAATTAAATAAGTGGTGGCTTAATTAGTTAATATTTTTATACTATGACTACATTTGTATGTATTTCTCTAGTGGATTTATGTAAAAGAAAATCAGTTATATAACATAAGAAGAAAGTGGTAGAAGAGATGGATTCTGGACCAAAGTTGTATTTTTAATTTTTTTAAACTTTCTAATCTATTCTCCTGTAGTTACTGGTTTGAAAATGACTATTCTAGAAAGTAAAAATCTTTTCTATTTTGGAGCTTGCAAATAGCTCATAAAAATAATATTCATTCAGATAAACTTCGTTTTAAGTATTACTATCATGAAAGATGTTGAAAACAGCATAGGAAATATTTTTTAATGAAACAATACATAAATTTTTTGAGGGTCTCAGACAGCTTCATTAATTTTTTTTTTTTTTTTGCGGTATACGGGCCTCTCACTGCTGTGGCCTCTCCCGCTGCGGAGCACAGGCTCCGGACGCGCAGGCTCAGCGGCCATGGCTCATGGGCCCAGCTGATCCGTGGCATGTGGGATCTTCCCGGACCGGGGCACGAACCCATGTCCCCTGCATCGGCAGGCGGACTCTCAACCACTGCGCCACCAGGGAAGCCCAGCTTCCTTAATTTTTAAAATCTCATTTACTATGTAAATTTGGCGTGAGGAAAAGCTTTAGAGATTTTTTTTTTTCCAGTTCTCTTAGGATAGAGACTAAAATCCTTAATGCATCATACAGGGACATTCTTGCTGGTCCATCCTCATCTCTCAGCCTTCTTTCCTTTCTGTTCTCCAGGAAAGCAGCCTTTTAACATTTCCTCTTGTAGATCATACCCTCTCTAGCCATCAGTCCTTTGAACATCTTATTCCCTCCTCCTAGACTCCTTTCTTCCCACTCGTGTCCCGTTGCCTATTAACTATAACTCATTCCTAAAATTTCGGTTCAATTATTATGTTCTCAAGGAAATCTTGCCTGATCATCAATTTTTCAGTACTCTCAAAGACCTTATGTTCCTTTCCCTCATGACAATTCTTATCCATTAGTTATTAGTGGTTATTTACCCTCCACAGATTATAAACATCACGAAAGCATAAAGCATGTCTTTACTTTTCCCGGCTGGAATCCATTGCCTAGCAGAGTTCTGGCCACACAGTAGGTACTTAATATACATTTATCGTGTGTTTTAAAAAAGATATTTATGCAAAATAAGTTAATGAATGGGCTTTGTTGAGTCAATGAACCTATTTAAATTTCATGCATTTGTGTGTGAGTATATTTTAAGAGAAAAGAATCAATAGTTTCTGTTAAATGTGCACCAACGTTTTAAAAATATAGATTGAGGACAATGAAGATTCAGAGGGTTTAAGATTCTTCTCAAAGTCATTGAGGCCATAAGTAGACAGACTAGGGTTTAAACCTAGTCTTTCTGCTTCCAACTGCAGGAAAAATCTAATATATTACAGTACATGTTTTAACATTATTCAAATAGCAACTTAAAAAAAATGGTGTATACTACACACTGTCCTAGGTGCTAGGGATTCAGAGAGTAAAGGCACAGACCATTTCAAATAGATGTTTACAATAAAGAATGCATTCATTGCATACAAAATGTTACCAAAACTAGAAATAATAGAATATGACTCTCTCTAAACTCAACAGAAATATATACATATGTAAATACTTATTAGTTTTTACAGAGCATCTCACAGCACTATATATGTGGTCCTTTCTAACAACCCTGTGAGTTGTTTGTAAATTTTATTTCCTCCATTTTTCAAATAAGGGAACTGACATTAGTAATT
Source organism: Stenella coeruleoalba (assembly GCF_951394435.1). NCBI lineage: Eukaryota > Metazoa > Chordata > Mammalia > Artiodactyla > Delphinidae > Stenella > Stenella coeruleoalba. Next base: position 87,962,705 of record NC_137150.1, read on the forward strand.
TATTCAAAATTACATATCTATTTGGAGATAGAGGAGTTGTGGCCAGGTAGAACCCCTGGTTCCTGTAGTAGGCTCTTCTCCATAAACTTCACTGCAGTAAAAAATAAATAACATTTTAGGATAACAGAAAATTCAAGCTTCTAGGCTGCTAAACAAAGGATACTTTCCTCATTATGGTAAAAAATGATGATAATGATCATGATGCTCACATATTTTTTTTTAATTATAAGGAATGCTCTTTTGAATGTCATAATATAGGAAATCTATTAGTAGTAATTCATTTCATAACAATATGGCTGACTGACTCCAAATATGTTGATGTTTTGCCCATTGCAGTATCCTGGGGTGTAAAGAAAAATTTGCGCATATGCTGAAGAACTCTGTGTCTTTGCAGATGAATAGGTAATGTGGATATTTTCTATATTATCCAAGGTAAAAACAAAAACAAAATCTTAGGCTAAGGTAAGAGGGACAACTATGACACCTGGTCTAATTCATATCATGTTTCATACTCTAGTCTACTTCTGAGACTCATCAGCAACCCCCTTCCCACTTCCTCCTTGACTATTCAAATTCCACATACTTTCAATGTCTTGCTCAACTCTTTGCTTCTTTGATTAGTATTCAATGGAGTTTGCCAACCCATACCAATTTCTCCTTTCTCAAATGTCTTTAGGTCTGAGCCAATGATTCTCAGTCTATTTTTATCCAAGAAATAACAGACATCTGCATTTACAACCTATTCCCCCCTAGATATACTCATATTTTAATATCCCCAAAATATTTTTCAACAATATAAAGCAAAAGATTACATACATTTTGGACATAGAATGCATAAGAATATCTACAACATATGAATAAATAGTAATAGCCTCTCAAAATGGTAAAACATGGAAGCCTGAAACATATAGTCGTAGCTAACACTTCCATAGTACTTGCCATATATCAAGAACTCTAAGTTGTTTATTCCTCACAACAACTTGATAAAGTAGGAATAGTATTATCCCTATTTTACAGATGAGAAAATAAAAGTACAAATAAGTTAAATGACTGGCCCAAGAAAACAGAACTAGTAAACCACAAAGCTAAGACTTGAATTTATGCAACCTGACTCCTTAGCCCATGGTTTTAACTGAGTTCACTTTTACATTGTGAGCACAATTTCTAAGACTTGCCAGCTGTAACTGCAAATGTTTCTTTCCCATCAGAAAACATATCAGATTACAAGTGAGATAATATTATTGTAAAGATTTTAATATATGAAATAAATAATTCAAAGCCTTAGAGAATTATTAATAAAAACTTTCTTACATACAGCATGTAACTGATAAATTAAGACATATAAGCCCAGAGTTACTAACTTAAATTTAGAAATGACTATTCACCGCAGTAAATTTGTAAACAACGTGGATACACAGCCTAGTGTTTATGCCATCATATGCCCATTACGCTAGGGCAGTTGCTGAGTACTGGTAGGTGTTTAATTGGTGAAAACTTTCTGACTTACCTTGTTAATTCACCTAAGAAGACAGTTTTTCAAACTTGGCTGTACATTAAGATCAACACGGGAGCTCCTTAAAAAGCAAACAGCAAGACTTCACTCTCCTTGAGATTCTGATTTAATTTGCGTGGGTGGGTGCACACCTCAGGTGATTCTAATGTACAGTGAGGGTTGAGAACCAAGGATCTAACAGGTGGTTACTTTTAGAGTAATTGAGGCTGGAGGAGGGAGTGGTGGTAGTGCTGGAAGGCAGGAAAGAGCAGCAATAGGTAAGAATAAAGAAAGGGAGAAATTTAAAGAAAAAAGTCATTCATTTATACTTTTCATCTTAAAATAACCCCTACAGTTAATTATGTTTTTTCCTATAAATGGGTTTTTAGCAATGTTTTATCATTTATATTTTCATGTAATTAGAATGTATGCAATTTCCATCTCCAAAATAGTCCCTGAAACCTTAATTTTACATTTGGGATAATAATTAAAGGGAGATTTTTTTAAATCTTAGAATTAAAATCACACTGTCTTAGATCATACTGCCAGGAAAAGTAATATATTTGTTTGCTGAATATATTAATGCATAAATCAATGAATAACATTTATGGGATTAACATCCTCCATTTCCCCTTGTTTTCTAAAGCTTTCTTTCTATTGAAGTTGAGCTCCCATTACCGCATAACTCAACCCCTTTGAGGCAGGTCCATTAGCCTTCAGTGACATATCTCAAGAGAACACCATGCAATCACACAGATCCGGGCCTTCTGAATATGTGTTTCATCTGCTGATAGTAAATTTCTAAATTCAGTTCACTCCCTAACCCTATAGATATTCATCTCACTGCCATTTAAATTCTCCTATCAATTAACCTACCATGTTTTAACATTTTTTATTGCTTTTTTTGGTCACCAATATGCCAGAGACCCTAAAAGTACTTTTACCTCTAGAAATCACAAGTTATGCCAGTCTCTTCTTACTCTTTGTTGATAAAATGGCTTTTTCTTTTCCAATGTGTGTTGGTTTCATTTAGAGGCAAAATCTAATTCAGAACTTGCTCAGGAAATACTGTTAAGTTTTGAAAAGAAAACCTATGAGTAATCTAGAAATCTATTTCATTGTCTATAATTTAACAAAATATTATCCATGCAATGGCTTTGAGGCATACAGAAAGAAAATGAAGTTTGTGCTTTGAGGAAATAAAGAAACTTAATGGTAAAAAAAAAACACAAAAATCTATTCAATATACCTCATTTTCTGTTATTGAATACTCCAGTATTGGTAAATAACTCATTTTTAGAGATTTTGATTAGATTTTTGAGCACCTAGTGTTATGTATTACCCATGATTCATTTATCTGACATGTAAAAACCAGATTAAATGGTTTTCATTAACTAGAAAGAATTAATCCATTAATTTTTAGAAAATTCATTTCATTTCCATTGTTTAATGCTCTTACTCCTTTTATAAAATAGGTTTATAATAAATTGTGAAGATCTTATCCCTCTTTAAAATTAAAGTAATATGGGAATTTTCCATTAAAATGATGTTAGGTTGAAAATGCCATCTTCAGTGTTTTTATTTATAAATGTTAATTATTTTCCTCCTATGAACTTCATTTTTTCAAATTAAAATTAATTTAAATCTTGATACTTTTTTAGGATACCATTTTCATTCTAATTTAAAGGAAATTAATAATCAAAAAGATTTATTTTAGAGAATGTAAATGTTAACAAATACAGTTTTATCTTAATTTACATATTTCAATGTATTCCAGTAAAAGCATTATTAAAATTTTATTTGTTCTTTTTTGTTTGTTGTAACAATCTATGAGTAAGCATGTAAGCATGAAAGTCAATTCTAAATTTCACTGTCAATTGCTACTACCTTTTGTGTTAATTCTCAGCCCATCACAAATATTATATATAAAATACCAAAACAGCAAGAGAATAAAGTTCTTACTATTTCAAAGTTAAGAATTACTGTTGCTGCTGATCATATTGCGGGAGAACACAAAATTATAAAAATATCATCGAATCTCTATTTGTGTTGTTATTTTGTTAATAAGAATTATATATCATTTATACTAGTAAAGGGCATTCTTCTATCCTTCTCCATTTTTCTGTGCCGGAGTATGATGAAAAATAAAACACAACAAAACATGCACGCACATATTTAAATCATATGACCACAATATATTTGCACTCAGAAGTACTTATCACAATTCAGGAAATTTTTAATAGCTTATAGTTATTCTTACAGGGAGGGGTCCTATTTAAATGTAGATATTCAGCAATACTCACTTACACATTTAGCAAACATTTATCTTTGTGTCCCAGATCTAGTTTTTATATATAAGATCATTGGCTCTTAGAACCTCACAGTAGAGAGGGAACTTAAAATTCATAACAGATCATTATAACACAGTGTCACAGACAAAATTCAATTTTGATGTAGTCATTCAACAAAAACTTCATGATCCACTACAGTGTGCACAGGCCTTGACCTTCTGGGGCTTAGAGTGGGGCAGAGGAGACAGCTCCAACATTGTGTGCTCTGCCTAAAAATAAAGATTTAATTTTTTGATTTATTATTTTTTTCAACTAAACTGCAGACATACTTGAATTTTATTACTTTTTCTGTTAAGGTCCTTTTCTGTTATCTGATCCAATCCAGAATCCCATAATGCATCTAGTTCTTGTGTCTCCTCAGCCTCCTCCAATTTTCAACAGTTCTCCTATCTCACTTGGTCTTTCATAACCTTGACACTCTTGAAGAGTACTGATAAAATATTTTGTAATGCCCCTCATTTTGGGTTTGTCTGATGTTTTCTCACGAGTAGACTGAGTTTATGCATTTTAAGCAAGAGTATCATAAGAGTGTCATATTAGGAGTACATACATGATGCAGATACATCTTTTTATTGGTGATGCTGTCCTTAACTACTTGGTCAAAGTGGTGTCACCAGGTTTTCTACTGTAAAATTACTATTTTCCCTTTGTCATTAAAAAATATCTTGGGGGGCATCCTTTGAGACTATGTAAATATCCTGTATTTCCACAAACGTTTACCCACTGCTTCTAGCATCCATCATGCAACAACAATTACTGTGTTTTACTAATGGTGATTTTCTATATCTCTTGTTTCTTCTACATTTATTATAATTTGGTAAGAAAACATTGTCCCTTCTCCATGTATTTATTTATTCATTATTTATTTATATCATGAGTATTACTTTATTGTAGAGGTTATAATTGAATACTATTGTTATTTATTTTGTTACTCAATCTGCTCCAACTTTACAATTAAATCATCTTTCAGGTTGGCTCCTTTGCCCTTTTAATGTGTCCCCTTCTTTTTATGAGCACTTCTTTACTTTCTGGAATTACAAAATGCTCTATAGGCTCATCCTGTATTTTCCCTGCTCCAGCTCTGGTATCAACTGCTTCTCCAAGGAGCCTGGGTTCCTTTTATTGGAACATGGTCTTTAGAAACCAATATCAGAATGATACGTGTGTTCATTCCTACTAGGATGCCAATTATTTTAAGCCCTCTCTGGGGACAGTGCTAGAAGATCACACTCACACACACACACACACACACACGCACACACACACACACAAACATCCTTCCTACAATGACATACCATCTACACTGATTTCTTTGTCTATCTGCATATGTATTTTTAAAACCATGGCTCTTACTGGTACTTCTGATTCCAATCTCATACCACAGGGTCTATTCTAGTCTTTATCCTTTCCTTATTTATTTGTAACTTATTTTTCTGACAAGGAGAAACTGGCTCTCATTATCTACAATATATGCACTTTGTTCCGCCATGGTACACAAATAAAGTAGTTTTTGAGTGGCTAACCCATGCCTCCATGAGAAACCCAAATATAGCACAGTATTTGTGTACCATTCCTCTTGTCTTTTACCTATATCCAGCCATAATACTGTTTTCCAAACTTTGTTAGGTTTGTCCTTTTCTTCTCTATCATTATTGTTATGTCATTCATTTGTAATCAGTTATTTAATAACTTGTCATTCATTTGTAATAAGTTATTTGTGATAAAATTTTTGTTACAGGTTGCAATCCCTTTTGGGTTTCCCATATTCAGGTTGGCTTTTTAAAATTTATATACCATAAAATTATTCTTGTGGTATATAGTTCTATGGATTTTGACAAACCATGGATTACATTTTATTAAAAGAATTAAATTTAAATGGTTTCACGCTTCAAATTTTCTTTTAATCCCATAGGTCCAACTTTATAGCCACAATGGGCTTAATAAGAGATGTGACTAATTAGTCAGCAAGAAAATATTAAAGAAATGAGTGAGAAATAATTAATGAGGGCAGAAAAAATTAGATTGTTAAAAAAAGACAAAGCAAACAAAAACTATGATTTTCAGCCATTGTTGACTGAACTTAAATAGAAATTGCATATTTCTCATAGCAGCACACTTTGCCCATGATTTCCCATATGCCTGTGTCTTCCTTTTGGTGGAAGTAACGTTGAATGAAGCATGCCCATAGCTTAGTTTTAGAATTTAACTTAAAGTTTTTAGAACTACCATTGACACACAAATCAGCAAAACAATGTTTCTCAGAGTTTCCAGAAGAAAAGGAAATTGCTTGAGTACTTAATTCATTTGCATGTATAAGTACTTGTAGTAATAAAATATGATTTGAGAAACAGATCTATGAGAAATGACAAAATATATAAACTTAACATTGTGTAACTAATTATTTTCTTCTAGAGTCAATTGCTCTCCCACTTTCCTAAATGATTACTTCATGTCGTCTCTCCTCAAATATCAAAAAACCTCCTCCACCATTTGCACTCTTGACTGATGACCTTGCTTCACATTTCTCTGAGAAAATAGATGTAATTAAAATATCATCTTACAAGTCTCCAAAATGTCTACCATCTACCTGTCTATATATTCTGGCTTCTCTTCTACAATATGAACAATAGATAGATGGATAGATAGATAGACAGACAGACAGAACTTTCCTTGCTCCTAACAAAGGCCAATCACTTGCTCAAGGATATTTGACCCAGCAACTGTCGCCTTGCAAGTACAGTAACAATTTTTGTCTCTGTACATTACTGTTACCACAATACAAACATGTTAATGTTTCTATATATTTTATGTCTTTTAAAAATACCCGGCAATGTAAGTGTTCTCTCTAATTCCATTTCTCACGTTTGTTCCACTGAAACCGCTCTTGACAAGGTCACAAATAATATCCATCTACACTGTTAAACCTAACAGACAATTTTAAATTCTCATCTTTTTTGTCTCTCTGTAAATTTAACACTGTTTTTAGCACTCTTTTCTGCTGGAAACAATTCCTTCACTTGGCTCCCAGGACAGTAACTCATCCCATCTCATTCTCAGTCTCACTTTATAGCTCTTCCTCATCTTCCTAACCAAAACAAAACTTCCTAACCAAAATGCCCCAGAATTCAGTTATTGGGTGAATAATGGAATAACTTCTTACACATACTTCCTTGGTGGCCTCACTTGGCCATATGTTTTCAGTACATGTGCATGCTTACGGATTGCAAATGTAAATCCCCAACCTGGAGTTTTCCCTGAATTTCAGAAATATAGATACAATCCCCTACTTAACACATCCACTTGGATGTCTAACTAATGTCTCAAACTTAATGTGTCAAATTGATTTGATCTTTATCCCAAATCCTTCTACTTCTACAGTCCTATCCAGCTCAGCAACTGGTAACTCTATTCTTCAATTGTTAAAAAATCTTGGAGATGTCCTTGACTCCCCTTTTTCTCACACATTCCATCTATTCCTTAAGCAAATATAACTAGCTTTACCTTTACATCAAGAATTTGGTCATTTCTCATATAATTTCTACTGCTATCCCCCCAGACCAAGCTACCGTAATTTGTCACCTGAACTATAGTCCCCTAGTGGGTTTCTATGTTAGCATCTCTTCGCTGCTGTGTAGTCTCAACACAGGAATCAAAGCAAGCCTTCGAAAAGGTATCTACAGAGAACCCTTTTCTGTTGTACGGAAGGAAAGAAACCACGGGTGAGTAAAAATGTAGGTAAGTGTATAGTCAATAATATAGGAGTTGAGACAAGTCCTTGTTTGTGACTTCTAGTGTCTTTGCAGATAGGTTAGGAAGTCATTTGCCTAAGAAAGTCAAGGGAAGATGTGAGGGTGTGAAATATAAGATAATAAAATTTTAAATATTAGCTATGGAGAATGGGCAAAATAATAGAGCAGGGAAATGTATAAGTAATATAAGACAATTTAAATCCTGTTTCAATTTGTGGATCATACTTTTGTATTAGCATTAGTCTGGGTGGTTTGTTGATTTTTCTCCAGCTCAATTTAGCTACCTGTGAATAGAGAACTGAAGCTAGCCAGTTGAAATCATCCAGGGTTGATTTTTTTCCCACCTGGATTTACCACAAAAAGACAACAGAAAAGGTGAGTTGAAGATACTGTCAACAGAGTAAAATCTAGGATGGTCTGAAAATATAAACCAAGAAAACACAGATGTGATGGCTAATTTTATATGTCAACTTCACTAGGCTAAGGGATGCTCAGATAGCTGGTAAAACATTATTTCTGGGTGTGTCTATTAGGGTATTTCTGGAAGAGATATACATTTGAATCAGTAGACTGAGTAAAGAAGATCCACCCTCACCAGTGTGGGTGGGCATCATCCAAACTGCTGAGGGACCCAATAGAACACAAAAGTGGAGGTGAATTTTCTTTCCCTTCTTGAGCTAATACATCCTTCTACTCCTGCCCTCAGATATCAGAGCCCCTGGCTCTTGGGTGTTCAGATATATATATTTAGAGAAGGAAGGAAGGAAGGAAGGGAGGGAGGAAGGGAGGGAAGAAGGAAAGGTTAGAAACAAGGATCTATGTCATCTTTTCAGCAGCAGCAGTGGTATGGGGTTCAATAACTTACAAGTTCTGAGACAACAATTTCAGCATATGAAATTTCTGTACCTGACTGAATTGGTAATTTTAGACAGGCAAAGATTCAGAAAGTTCACATTCAATACACCTATTCTAAGGAAGTTACCTGGGAATGTACTTTAGTGAAGTAAGTATGAAGTCTAAAAAGAGGAAAACAATGGAATTACTCCAAAACTTTGATACAAATAAAGTTCAGAATGACAGTTTGTGATAGACCTGAAGAGAAACCATCCAAAATAAATCAGGAAATCAATACCCTCTAAATTCAAGTAACAGAATAAAAACCTAAAATCCATTAGCCACAACTTAAAGAAGACATTTGTATTTTTTCTAACAAAAAACCAAAAGCAATTTAAAATCTCAATAATATAATATATAAGTATATATAATATATATTGTTGTATATATAATATATATTATTATATATAGTATAATAATAATCAGTGGAAAGAAAAACTACAACAGAGTTGTGATCCAAATATAAAGTAAAGTGACTTCCCTAATCTTAAACCACTGATAGGATGTAGGAAAAGATTAAATTTTACTCTAGGACCATGTGTTTTCAATGGCACAAGGTTATAATGAATCTATTAGAAAGAAACAAAACCCTATCATTCAGCTTGCCTCTGTACTGAGTAATATTACAGTAAAGTAAACCCTGTTATTTGCTTGTAAACATTTAGAATTGACCTTGAGATCAAACAAGGAAGTTTAAATAGGGTTCAACAAACAAACTCATAGAAAAAGATTTGCAGTAACCAGAGGCAGAGAGTGGGAGGAGGGGGGATTGGATGAAGGGAGTCAAAAGGTACAAACTTCCAGTTGTAAAATAAATCAGTTCTAGGGATATAATGTACAACATGATAAATATAATTAACACTGTTGTAGGTAATATATGGCAGTTGTTAAGAGAGTTAATCCTAAGAGTTCTCACCACAAGGGAAAAAATTCTTTTTCCTATTTCTTTTAATTTTGTATCTCTGTGAGATGATGGATGTTCACTAAACTTATTGTGATAATCATTTCATGATGTATGTAAGTTAAATCATTATGCTGTACACAAACTTGTACAGTGCTGTGTGTCAATTACATCTCAGTAATGCTGGAAGGGAAAAAAAGGTAAAATAATAAATAAATAAAGTTTAAAAACAAAATATAAATACTATCTATTCTGAAAATTTAGTAAAACAGCTGACAAAAGTTGGAAGGTTTAGAAAAGAAAGAGAGATGTGGAGGAAAAGGTGGAATCCATAAAGTAAAACACAGCTAACAGAGTTGTAATGTTTAAGAAGGAAAAGAGACATGGTACAAAGTCAAATGTTAAAATAACTATTAATTATTGGAAGTCAACCAAGGATATGAAAGAATAAATTAAAAATAATCACATAAGTATAAATAATGGAGGGGTGGGAATGGTAGGTAAGAGTATATGAATGCAAAGTCTTCATTTTTCATAGAGTCAATAAATAATGTCTAGATAATAATGTTATATGCCTATGACTTATTTTTTGAGGAATAGTCAGCAATAGGAATAAAAATAGAAATTGTTAAAAATGATTTCTTCCAGGGGAAGGCAGTGGGAGGTTAAAGGAATAAGCTGGAGCTGGAGGTGGCTAGATTTTTATTGTAGGCTTTCTGTTGTTTTATTTATGTATTACCATGTGCATGTATAACTTTGTTATACCAAATAGGGCAGTCTCTTTCTCACATAGTTATATAAAAACATCTTGCCTTGATACCTTCTCTAGCCATGGTGTAAGTTACCTAGGAAAAAACCAGAGCAGGAGTCTTAGGAGCTACTCAGCCATGGTGGGTACCTTAACTATAAAGCTCAAGTTGGAGTTTAGAGAAAACCACCAAAGTAGCAGAGAACTAGTAGGTATTAGAAATTCATAGAGAAAGGTAGAGCCTAGAACACAAAAAGCAGGTGCTCACAAAATACAGCTATGAGAGAAAAGAACACTGATAAGTCAGTCTGAACCTATGTCCGAAGCTTCTGTCTACTCACTGGATCCTCAAGAGCTAACTGTTGCCAGAACTGAGCAGGGAAATATTGCACCCAGTTAGAGACAGGGACAATAATAATGAGATCCCCAGAAAGTCCGCCAAATGATTCTTGCCTGACAATTCCATGGTCACTGCTTTAAGTAATCTGAATGAGAGATTACTGAAAAGAAGTCAGTGTCTGCAGTACGCGGGCCTCCCACTGCTGTGGCCTCTCCAGTTGCGGAGCACGGGCTCCGGACGCACAGGCTCAGCGGCCATGGCTCACGGGCCCAGCTGCTCCGCAGCATGTGCGATCCTCCTGGACCGGGGCACGAACCCGCATCCCCTGCATTGGCAGGCGGACTGTCAACCACTGCGCCACCAGGGAGGCCCAGGACTATTATTCTTAATATGATAACAGCAACATCTTTGATTTAGCCTGCTGCAACTGACATAAAATTCAAATATTCTTTTCAGGGCTGGGCAAGTATTTTGGAAGTGTTATTATAATGATGATGATAGTCATAAAAATATTTTATGTAATTTCTTTCACATGAAAATTAACATGTGCCTTCCACATTGCCATCCTATAATTAATGCCATATGTCTTTTTTATTGAAAAGGCAGTTTGGGATGATGTAGAAGGAGAACATCCTTTCAAGCCTGTTCTAAATTATATTACTTACAAAAACATCATTTCCTGAAACCACCAGGAGAATATTACCCTTTTCCTTTATAATCAGATTTTATGTCTACATTAACATATTTAGGCATTGTTTACATGGAAAAGTATCAATTAATATAAATGGTTCTATCCTTTCTTTTCCACCTCCTTTTTTTCTTTTTCTATTCTGTGAGTATCTTCTTTTTCTTTAGTGACTTTTGATCGTTCAATAGTCTTTTGGGCAATGTTTTTATTGTGCTTATTCCTAAAACAATTACTCTTAAGATGTTTCTATAATATTTAGCTCTTTACATTCTGATTACTTTTAACATGTATGTTTTTTCACCATCTTTCTTTTTAAGCATACAATTAATGAATTTACATAATAAATAAACCTGTTTAACCACCATCAAAATTAAGATATAAAGCATTTCTATTACCCCCAAAGTTTCCCGAGTGCCTCTTTGCAGCCAGTGCAATGCATCCCTGAAAATCACTGACTTACTTTCTGTTACTAAAGATTATTTTGACTTTCTAACATTTCACGTAAATGGATTCATACAGTATGAACTTATATTCATATGGCTTATTTCCTACAACATATTATTTTTTATATTCATCCATGTTATCACCTATGTCAGTAGTTTGTTTTTTTTTATCGTTTAGAACTATCCCGTTGTATGAATTTATGAAAATATGTTTAATTTACTTGCTAATAAATATTTGGGTTGCTTTCAGTTCTTGACCCTTATGAATAAACCTTCTATGAATATTACTGTACAAGTCTTTTTAATGGACAAATATTTTTACATCTCTTTGATAACAGTGAAAATGTTGCGTGGTATAACAGGTATACATTTACATTTATAAGATACTGCCAAATAGTTTTCAAAAGTGGCTCTATCATTTTACATTCTCACCTACAATGTATAAGTGTTCAAGTTGCTCTGCATCCTTGCCAACATTGGTTTTCTTTTCAATGGTAGCCATCCTATTAGGTGGGGCATTGCACCTAATTGTGATTTTAACTGGATTTTCCTAATAACTACTGATGCTGAGCATACTTTCAATACTTACTTCATATTCATACACCTTATTTTGTGAAATGTCTGTTCCACTATTTTGATTTTGCCCATTTACCACTGCATTGATTTATTTTTCATTCTGTGATAGCTCTACATCTATATATCTGTATATATAGACATATATATGTATATATAGATATATATTATATATATAATATATGTATACATATATATTATATATGTATAGATATGTATACATATCATATAGATTATATACATATAGATTATATAATATACATATAGATTATATAAATATATCTACATCAAGTTTTGAAATCATGATAGTGCTAGTTCTCCAGCTTTGTCCTTATTTTACAAAACTGTTTAACTATTTTAGGTTGCTTGGGTTTTCATATACATTTTACAATCAAGCATGTCAATTTCTATCAGAATATATCCATTGGCATTTTTATTTAGATTGCAATGAATTAATAAATAACTTCAGGGGAAATTAACACTTTAATTAACAACACTGAATCTCCCAATACATGAACTTGACATATCTCACCATTTATTTATGGCTCCTTTTGTTTCTCTCAGCATTATTTTGTATTTTATTGTGTGTAGGACTAATGTCTGTTTTGATAAATGTTTCTCTATTTCATGCTTTTTACTGTGTAATTCCTTTCTAAATTAGGTTCTACAATCATTTTTATACCATATATTCAGAAATAATCTAATTTAGAGGGGACATTGATAGGCCTAACCCAATTATAGAGTTAAGCCAAGTATCTATTAGACCTTCGAATCTACTCTATATCCTCACAACTCAATGACAGTTTAGTATCCTTGACCATTTCCAACGATAACATCCCTCTTGTTAAAGCAAACCATTATAGCTTTTTAAGTGGTTCTGAATATTAAGTTCTTTTTTTAATGTTAAAGTGAAATATATAGTCTTAATTTTTACCTACCCCTCACCCCATGAAACCCTGAAAAAAACAATCCTAATTGATGTGTAACATAAAAGTCTCTCAAATATTTAAAGACCACTATCAAGTTTGTTTATTTTTTTGTTGTTTTTTTATTGTTTTTTTTTTCCAAGTTAAATACCCCAGTTACTCCAATAGTTAATCATGTGGTCTGAGGTCCCAACAATCCATGTATTGTTTAGACAACCTCCAGCATATGAATAACCCCTCTCCAGGGTTATGTCCAGAACTAAACACAATGCTTACAGTTTGGCCTTTATGGTATTAAATATACTGAGAAGATCATCTCCCTAAACTATGAAAATTCTATATTTTCACAATTTGGTCCTAAGGCGCCTTAGAATTGCATATTCAACAATTAGATTGTTAGTCCTTTGGTTGAGTACGCCTGGAACACTTGATCAATGTTAATTTTTGTTTGTTTCTCAAAATTCTCACAGCTTTATTTTGTAGTGAATTAGAATGCTAAAACAATTGCTCTCACAATGAAGAACCGTTTGTTGAAAATCTCTCCTTTATGTGCCTGTTTTATGCTACCTACATAAGACATTCATTTCCACATTTAGACTAGATATACACCATGTTACCTGAACATGAAATATGTCTCAATTCTAATTGGTTACAGGCTTAGTTAATCAAAAGAAAAGGTCAACAATTAACATAAATGAACATAAACACTTTATCTTTGATGTAAGCCAGGTAAAATAAGAATTTTATGCAATCAAAGAGAAATGTAAATCTATATTGTTAATCAACCCTTTACCCCATGGGTAAGTTCCAAGTTTTTAGTTGTTTACTTTCAAAGAGGAAACGTGAGTAGATAGCAAAGCAATGCAGTTTGCTTCAAGAAACAACAAATATCTGGAAATGGACAGAGCTACTCAAAATTCAGGTTTAAGATCACTTTAATAATATCTAATCTGCAAATATCCATATATCAGATAACTAAAATTTTACTTATGTTTAAAATGACTACTAATTTAGCAAAAGATTCATCATAGCTTTACTTGTAATACTAAACTACTGAATATAGTTAAACTGATATTAATCATGAGTGGTTCAGTTGATCACATAGTCATCTCTGATTAATATATATTAAATTGAGTCTTTGGGGAAGATGGCGGAAGAGTAAGACGCGGAGATCACCTTCCTCCCCACAGATACACCAGAAATACATCTACACGTGGAACAACTCCTACAGAACAACTACTGAACGCTGGCAGAAGACCGCAGACCTTCCAAAAGGCAAGAAACCCCCCACGTACCTGGGTAGGGCAAAAGAAAAAAGAATAAACAGAGACAAAAGGATAGGGCTGGAACCTGCACCAGTGGGAGGGAGCTGTGAAGGATGAACGGTTTCCACACACTAGGAAGCCCCTTCGTGGGCGGAGACTGCGGGTGGCGGAGGGGGAAAGCTTCGGAGCCGCGGAAGAGAGCACAGCAACAGGGGTGCGGGGGGTAAAGCGGCGAGAACCCCGCACAGAGGATCAGGGCCAACCAGCACTCACCAGCTCGAAAGGCTTGTCTGCTCACCCGCCGGGGCGGGCGGGGCAGGGAGTTGAGGCTTGGGCTTCGGTCAGAGCACTGGGAGAGGACTGGTGTTGGCAGCATGAACACAGCCTGCAGGGGTTAGTGCGCCACGGCTAGCCGGGAGAGAGTCCGGGGAAGTCTGGACCTGCCGAAGAGGCAAGAGACTTTTTCTTCCCTCTTTGTTTCCTGGTGGGCGAGGAGAGGGGATTAAGAGCGCTGCTTAAAGGAGCTCCAGAGACGGGCGCGAGCCGTGTCTAAGAGCGCGGACGCCACAGACGGGCAGGAGACGCTAAGGCTGCTGCTGCTGCCACCAGGAGGGCTGTGTGTGAGCCCAGGTTACTGTCCACTCCCCGCTTCCGGGGAGCCTGTGCGGCCCGCCACTGCCAGCGTTCCAGGATCCAGGGACGGCTCTCCCGGGAGAGCGCACGCGCCTCAGGCTGGTACGTACGGCGTCACGCTGGCCTCTGCTGCCGCGGGCTCGCCCCCGCGCTCCATGCCCCTCCCTCCCCCGCGGCATCAGTGAGCCAGAGCCCGCTAATCAGCGGCTCCTTTAACCCCGTCCTGTCTGAGCGAAGAACAGACGCCCTCCAGCGACCTACACGCAGAGGCGGGGCCAAATCCACAGCTGAGCCCCTGGGAGCTGTGAGAACAAAGAAGAGAAAGGGAAATCTCTCACAGCAGCCTCAGAAGCAGCGGATTAAAGGTCCACAATCAACTTTTTAATTTTTTTTACTTAATAATTATTTTTTATTTTAATAATTTTATTTTACTTTATCTTCTTTCTTTTTCTTTCTTTCCGTCCTTCCTTCCTTCCTCCCTCCCTCCTTCCCTTCCTCACTCCCTTCTTTCCTTCCTTCCTTCTTTCCCTCCTTTAGACAACAAATCATCCCAAATTGAGGAGGTGGACTTTGAGAGCAAGATTTATGTTTTTTTCCCCTTTTCCTCTTTTTGTGAGTGTGTATGTGTATGCTTCTGTATGAGATTTTGTCTGTATAGCTTTGTTTCCACCATTTGTCCTAGGGTTCTATCCGTACGTTTTTTTTTCTTCATAATTATTTTTTTTATTTTAATAACTTTTGTTATTTTACCTTACTTTATTTTACTTTATCTTCCTTCTTTCTTTCCCTTTTTCCTTCCTTCCCTCCTTCCTTCCTTCCTCCCTCCCTCCCTCCCTCCTTTCTTTCTTTCTACTTCTACTAATTCTTTCTTTCTACTTTTTCTCCATTTTATTCTGAGCCGTGTGGATGAAAGGCTCTTGGTACTGCAGTCAGGAGTCACTGCTGTGCCTCTGAGGTGAGAGAGCCAACTTCAGGACACTGATCCACAAGAGACCTCCCAGCTCCACATAATATCAAATGGCGAAAATCTCCCAGAGATCTCCATCTCAACACCAGCACCCAGCTTCACTCAACGACCAGCAAGCTACAGTGCTGGACACCCTATACCAAACAACTAGCAAGACAGGAACACAACTCCACCCATTAGCAGAGAGGCTGCCTAAAATCATAATAAGTCCACGGACACCCCAAAACACACCACCAGACGTGGACCTGCCCACCAGAAAGACAAGATCCAGCCTCATCCACCAGAACACAGGCACTAGTCCCCTCCACCAAGAAGCCTACACAACCCACTGAACCAACTTTAGCCACTGGGGACAGACACCAAAAACAACGGGAACTACGAACCTGCAGCCTGCAAAAAGGAGACCCCAAACACAGTAAGATAAGCAAAATGAGAAGACAGAAAAACACACAGCAGAAGAAGGAGCAAGATAAAAACCCACCAGACCTAAAAAATGAAGAGGAATAGGCAGTCTACCTGAGAAAGATTTCAGAATAATGATAGTAAAGATAATCCAAAATCTTGGAAATAGAATAGACAAAAAGCAAGAAACAGTTAACAAGGACCTAGAAGAACTAAAGATGAAACAAGCAATGATGAACAACACAATAAATGAAATTAAAAATACTCTAGATGGGATCAATAGCAGAATAACTGAGGCAGAAGAACGGATAAGTGACCTGGAAGATAAAATAGTGGAAATAACTACTGCAGAGCAGAATAAAGAAAAAAGAATGAAAAGAACTGAGGACAGTCTCAGAGACCTCTGGGACAACATTAAACGCACCAACATTCAAATTACAGTGGTTCCAGAAGAAGAGAAAAAGAAAGGGACTGAGAAAATATTTGAAGAGATTATAGTTGAAAACTTCCCTAACATGGGAGGGGAAATAGTTAATCAAGTCCAGGAAGCACAGAGAGTCCCATACAGGATAAATCCAAGGAGAAATATGCCAAGACACATATTAATCAACCTATCAAAAATTAAATACAAAGAAAATATATTAAAAGCAGGAAGGGAAAAATAACACACAAGGGAATCCCCATAAGGTTAACAGCTGATCTTTCAGCAGAAACTCTGCAAGCCAGAAGGGACTGGCAGGACATATTTAAACTGATGAAGGAGAAAAACCTACAACCAAGATTACTCTACCCAGCAAGGATCTCATTCAGATTTGATGGAGAAATTAAAATCTTTACAGACAAGCAAAAGCTGACAGAGTTCAGCACCACCAAGCCAGCTTTACAACGAATGCTAAAGGAACTTCTCTAGGCAAGAAACACAAGAGAAGGAAAAGACCTACAATAACAAACCCAAACAATTACAAAAATGGGAATAGGAACATACATATCGATAATTACCTTAAATGTAAATGGATTAATGCTCCCACCAAAAGACACAGACTGGCTGAATGGATACAAAAACAAGACCCATATATATGCTGTCTACAAGAGACCTACTGCAGACCGAGAGACACATACAGACTGAAAGTAAGGGGATGGAAAAAGATTCCATGCAAATGGAAACCAAAAGAAAGCTGGAGTAGCAATTCTCATATCAGACAAAATAGACTTTAAAATAAGGACTATTAAAAGAGACAAAGAAGGACACTACATAATGATCAAGGGATCGATCCAAGAAGAAGATATAACAATTGTAAATATTTATGCACCCAACATAGGAGCACCTCAATACATAAGGCAAATACTAACAGCCATAAAAGGGGAAATCGACAGTAACACATTCATAGTAGGGGACTTTAACACCCCACTTTCAGCAATGGACAGATCATCCAAAATGAAAATAAATAAGGAAACACAAGCTTTAAATGATACATTAAACAAGATGGACTTAATTGATATTTACAGGACATTCCATCCAAAAACAACAGAATACGCATTTTTCTCAAGTGCTCATGGAACATTCTCCAGGATAGATCATATCTTGGGTCACAAATCAAGCCTTGGTAAAATTAAGAAAATTGAAATTGTATCAAGTATCCTTTCCGACCACAACGCTATGAGACTAGATATCAATTACAGGAAAAGATCTGTAAAAAATACAAACACATGGAGGCTAAATAATACACTACTTAATAACGAAGTGATCACTGAAGAAATCAACGAAGAAATAAAAACATACCTAGAAACAAATGACAATGGAGACACGACGACCCAAAACCTATGGGATACAGAAAAAGCAGTTCTAAGAGGGAAGTTTATAGCAATACAACCCTACCTGAAGATGCAGGAAACATCTCAAATAAACAACCTAACCTTGCACGTAAAGCAATTAGAGAAAGAAGAACAAAAAAACCCCAAAGTTAGCAGAAGGAAAGAAATCATAAAAATCAGATCAGAAATAAATGAAAAAGAAATGAAGGAAACAATAGCAAAGATCAATACGACTAAAAGCTGGTTCTTTGAGAAGATAAACAAAATTGATGAACCATTAGCCAGAGTCATCAAGAGAAAAAGGGAGAAGACTCAAATCAATAGAATTAGAAATGAAAAAGGATAAGTAACAACTGACACTGCAGAAATACAAGATATCATGAGAGATTACTACAAGCAACTCTATGCCAATAAAATGGACAACCTGGAAGAAATGGACAAATTCTTAGAAGTGCACAACCTGCCAAGACTGAATCAGGACGAAATAGAAAATATGAATAGAAAAAACACAAGCACTGAAATTGAAACTGTGATTAAAAATCTTCCAACAAACAAAGCCCAGGACCAGATGGCCTCACAGGCGAATTCTATCAAACATTTAGAGAAGAGCTAACACCTATCCTTCTCAAACTCTTCCAAAATATAGCAGAGCGAGGAACACTCCCAAACTCATTCTATGAGGCCACCATCACCATGATACCAAAATCAGACAAGGATGTCACAAAGAAAGAATACTACAGGCCAATATCACTGATGAACATAGATGCAAAAATCCAAAACAAAATACTAGCAAACAGAATCCAACAGCACATTAAAAGGATCATACATCATGATCCAGTGGGGTTTATCCCAGGAATGCAAGGATTCTTCAATATACGCAAATTAATCAACGAGATACACCATATTAACAAATTGAAGGAGAAAAACCACATGATCATCTCAATAGATGCAGAGAAAGCTTTCGACAAAATTCAACACCCATTTATGATAAAAACCCTTCAGAAAGTAGGCATAGAGGAAACTTTCCTCAACATAATAAAGGCCATATATGACAAACCCACAGTCAACATCGTCCTCAATGGTGAAAAACTGAAAGCATTTCCACTAAGATCAGGAACAAGACAAGGTTGCCCACTGTCACCACTCTTATTCAACATAGTTTTAGAAGTTTTAGCCACAGCAATCAGAGAAGAAAGGGAAATAAAAGGAATCCAAATCGGAAAAGAAGTAGAGCTGTCACTGTTTGAAGATGACATGATACTACACATAGAGAATCCTAAAGGTGCTACCATTAAACTAGTGGAGCAAATCAATGTATTTGGTAAAGTAGCAGGATACAAAATTAATGCCAGAAATCTCTGGCATTCCTTTATACCAATGATGAAAAATCTAGAAGTGAAATCAAGAAAATACTCCCATTTACCATTGCAACAAAAAGAATAAAATATCAAGGAATAAACCTACCTAAGGAGACAAAAGGCCTGTATGCAGATAACTATAACACACTGATGAAAGTAATTAAAGATGATACAAATAGATGGAGAGATATACCATGTTCTTGGACTGGAAGATTCAACATTGTGAAAATGACTCTACTACCCACAGCAATCTACAGATTCAATGCAATCCCTATCAAACTACCACTAGCATTTTTCATAGAACTAGAACAAAAAATTTCACAATTTGTATGGAAACACAAAAGATCCCGAATAGCCAAAGCTATCTTGAGAATGAAAAACGGATCTGGAGGAATCAGGCTCCCTGAATTCAGATGATACTACAAAGCTACAGTAATCAAGACAGTATGGTACTGGCACAAAAACAGAAAGATAGATCAATGGAACAGGATAGAAAGCCCAGAGATAAACCCATGCACATATGGTCACCTTATATTTGATAAAGGAGGCAGGAATGTACAGTGGAGAAAGGACAGCCTCTTCAATAAGTGGTGCTGGGAAAACTGGACAGGTACATGTAAAAGTATGAGATTAGATCACTCCCTAACACCATACACAAAAATAAGCTCAAAATGGATTAAAGACCTAAATGTAAGGCCAGAAACTATCAAACTCTTAGAGGAAAACATAGGTAGAACACTCTATGACATAAATCACAGCAAGATCCTTTTTGACCCACCTCCTGGAGAAATGGAAATAAAAACAAAAATAAATAAATGGGACCTAATGAAACTTAAAACGTTTTGCACAGCAAAGGAAACCATAAACAAGACCAAAAGACAACACTCAGAATGGGAGAAAATGTTTGCAAATGAAGAAACTGACAAAAAATCTCCAAAATTTATAAGCAGCTCATGCAGCTCAATAACAGAGAAACAAACAACCCAATCCAAAACTGGGCAGAAGACCTAGACATTTCTCCAAAGAAGATATACAGACTGCCAACAAACAGATGAAAGAATGCTCAGCATCATTAATCATTAGAGAAATGCAAATCAAAACTACAATGAGATATCATCTCACACCAGTCAGAATGGCCATCATCAAAAAATCTAGAAACAATAAATGCTGGAGAGGGTGTGGAGAAAAGGGAACACTCTTGCACTGCTGCTGGGAATGTGAATTGGTACATCCACTATGGAGAAGAGTATGGAGGTTCCTTTAAAAACTACAAATAGAAATACCATATGACCCAGCAATCCCACTACTGGGCATATACCCTGAGAAATCCATAATTCAAAAAGAGTCATGTACCAGAATGTTCTTTGCAGCTCTATTTACAATAGTCAGGAGATGGAAACAACATAAGTGTCCATCTTCTGATGAATGGATAAAGAAGATGTGGCACATATATACAATGGGATATTACTCAGCCATAAAAAGAAATGAAATTGAGCTATTTGCAATGAGGTGGATGGACACAGAGTCTGTCATACAGAGTAAGTCAGAAAGAGAAAGACAAATACCGTATGCTAACACATATATATGGAATTTAAGACAAAAAAATGTCATGAAGAACCTAGGGGTAAGACAGGTCTAAAGACACAGACCTACTAGAGAATGGACTTTAGGATATGGGGAGGGGGATGGGTAAGCTGTGACAAAGCGAGAGAGTGGCATGGACATATATACACTACCAAACGTAAAATAGATAGGTAATGGGAAGCAGCCGCATGTCACAGGGAGTTCAGCTCGGTGCTTTGTGACCACCTAGAGGGGTGGGATAGGGAGGGTGGGAGGGAGGGAGACGCAAGAGGGAAGAGATATGGGAACATATGTATATGTATAACTGATTCACTTTGTTATAAAGCAGAAACTAACACACCATTGTAAAGCAATTATACTCCAATAAAGATGTAATATATGTGTATATATATATATATATATATATATATATATATATATATATTAAATTGACCCGAGAGAGTGATGTCAGCAAGATAGAAGAATAGGAAGTTCCAGCCCTTCCCACAGAAACACCTATTTAACAATCGTCCTTGGACAAAAATGCCTTAATGAAAGCTCCAGAATCCAGGTGAGACTACAGCACCCTGGAGTAGCACAGAAATAAGAAAAGATGCATCGAAAATGGTAAGAAAAACAGTATTGCTTTACCCCTCCCCTAAGGCAGCAGAGCACAGCCCCATGAGGGAAAGAGAGAGTAAAATTAGCATCTAAGTATCCTAGACCTTCCAAGACTTGCTTCTCTCAAAGCCTCACCCAGCACACTGAGGGAATCAGCTTGACTAGAACACTTGGGGTTATCTAAGAACAAAGGAAAGAGGGGGGGGCACTCTCAATGGCTAGAGTGAGGATCTCAACAGCTGGCCTATCCCTCCTCCCCCCTCAACCCCTGCAGGAAGCAGGCCCATCCATTCTGGGAGTCTGGCACTGGGCCTGCCCACATCTAGATCCTGGGAGTGAGCCCACCCACACACCATGCTCTGGCCAGGCTGATTGGTGAAGGGCTTTCCCTGCTGAAGCCAGTCTATAAAGACTAGAAGAGGTGGATTGTTTTTTCAAACGTAGAGATATCAATGCATGGCTACAAGAATTGCAAAGAGTTAGGGAAACATGACATCACCAAAGGAACAAAATAAAATTCCTATAACCTACCCTAAAGAAATAGAGATCTACAAACTGCCTGACAAAGCATTTAAGTAGTCATCTTAAAGATGCTCAGTGAACTACAAGAGAACATGAGCAACTAAACGAAATCAGGAAAATAATACATGACTTATAAATATATTACAAAACTACAGTAGTCAGAACAGTATGGAACTGGCATTAAAACAGACATGCAAACCATGGAACAGAACAGACAGCCCAGAAATAAACCACACATACACAGTCAACTGATCTTCAACAAGGATGGTAAGAATAGACAATGAGGAAGGATATTCCCTTTAATAAATGGTGTTGGGAAAACTGAATATCCATATGCAAAATAATAAAATGGGACTCTTATTTTACACCATACACAAAAACAATTCAAAAGAGATTAAAGACTTAAATGTTGACAACTGAAACCATAAAACTTCTAGAAGAAAACAGGAAAAAGCTTCTTGACTTTGGCCTTGACAATGATTTCTTGGCTATGATACCAAAAGCACAGGCAACAAAAGCAAAAATAGACAAGTAGGATTATATTAAAGTAAAAAGATTCTGCACAGTAAAGAAAAAAATCAGTCAAACTGAAAAGGAAACTTAGAGAACAGGTGAAAATATCTGCAAACCATATATTTGATAAAGGGTTAATACCTTAAATATGTAAGGAAATCCTATAACTCAATAGCAAAAAATAAATAACTAAAAATGGCGAAGAACTTGAATAAACATTTCTCCAAAGAAGATATACCAACAGGTTTATCAAAAGGTGCTCAACATCACTAAACACCAGGGAAATGCAAATCAAAACCACAGTGAGCCAAAATCATACTTATTAGAATGACTTATTTTTCAAAAAGATAACAAATGCTGGTGAGGATGTAGAGAAAAGGGAACCCTTTTACATTCCTTGGTAGGAGTGTAAATTGGTGGAGCTGCTATAGAAAACAGTATGAAGGTTCCTTTAAAAATTAAATTAGAATTACCATATAATCCAGAAATCCCACTTCTGAGTATATATCCAAAGGAACTGAAATAAGAATCTCAAAAAGATATCTGCACAACCATGTTAACTGCAGAATTATTCACAACAGCTGAGACATGGAGGAAGCAACATAAATGTCCATTGATGGATAAATAGATAAAGAAAACATGGTATATATAACCAATGGAATATTATTCAGCCTTAAAAAAGAAGGAAATTCTGCTGTATGTGACAATATGGATAAACCTGGAGGGCATTAAGCTAAATGAAATGAGCAAATACTGAAGGAGAAATACTACATGACACCACTCACATGAGGCATCTAAAACAGTCAAACTTTTAGAAGCAGAGAGTAGAATGGTAGTTGCCAGGGACAGAGAGGAAAAATGGAGAGATTATCAATCAAAGGGCACAATGTTTCAGTTATACAAGATAAATAAGTCTTATAGATAGATATACTGTATAGCACTGTGCTTATAGTTAACAATACTGTATTGTATACTTAAAAACTGCTAAAAGTGTAGATCTTGTGTTCTTATTAGAAAAATTAATAACAATAATAATAAATAGGGTGAGTAAAAACTTTTGGAGATGATAGATATATTTATGGCATAGATTGTGGTGATGGTTTCATAGATATCTACTTATCTCCAAATTCATCAAGCTTTAAATGTGTACAGCTTTTTGTTTGTCATTCATACTTCAGTAAAGTGCTTTAAAAAAATCAGTATTTGAAAGGGCAAATAAAACTTTTTTATCCACTGTATAACTAAAAGTAAACATTAAGGTGTGATGTTGAATCATATATGTTGATATGGAATTAATCAATGTTTTAATTGACTGATCAAGAGTTAAAACTTTGGTTATCTAATTCACTTTTTAATGATTAAAAATGCTATCTCTTTTTTAAAAACTATATGCTAAACTAAAGGATGAATTTTAGTGTATGTAAATTATACCTCAAAAATCAAAAGCAAAAAAAAGAAATAAAAAACAGGGGGAAAAACACACACACAATGAAGTACCACTGCACACTTACCAGATTAGCTGAAGTTTAGAAATTCAAAATGTTGACAAGGACGTGGAACAACTAGAACTCTGACACACTGCTGGTGGGAACTTAAAATACTACAACCACTCTGGCAAACTAGCAGTTTCTGTGAGTTAAACATATACATATACTTACCATATAACTCAGAGATTATACTCCTAAGTACTTAACCCCAAATCATGTATCCATACAAAGACTTGTACACAAATGTTCACAGTAAGTTATTTCACAAAGCCAAAACCTGGAAACTACTCAAATGTCTATCAACAGGTGAAATGATAAATTATGATATGTCCTTTGTATTCAGTCGTGGCATATTGTCTTAGTATTCAGTGAAATATTACCCAGCAATAAAAAGACATGAACTACTAATAAAACAATATGGATCTCAAAAATATTATGCTGAGAGAAAGAAGCCAGAGGCAAAAGAGTATATACCCTATGATTTAATTTACATAAAATTCTAGAAAATACAACCTAATCTATAACGATGGAAAGCAGATCAGTGGTTGCCTGGGACAGGGGAGGGAAGGAGAAAAGGAGGACCTGCAAAGTAGCACAAGAAAACTCTTAGAGGTGTTTCACTCAAACTTTTGAACGATGGAAATAGTCTGTATCTTGATTGTGGTGGTTTCATGAGGTTATACATCTGTAGAAACTCACTAAAGTGTATGTTTTAAATGGGTATACTTTGTTGTGGGTAAATTATACTTCAATAAAAGTGTTTCTTAATTAAAAATGACATAAAATAAATTGAAATAAAAATAAACTTTAGATTTAAAAATAAACTTTATATTAGAAATTAAATAAAATAAATTGAAATTAAAAATAAAATTTCACTAATGCAACATGTGATAACATTGAACAAAGAAATTCTGTTTCCTTCAACATTCTATTTTCTAATACTATTTAAAACACACTTTCATAGATATTGAAGATGTGTCCAAGGATGCCAAACTAAGAATCCTCATTTAGAATTTAAGGTCAATGTTTCATGAAGCACTTCATCCTGAAATTGGAGGCCAGATATAAGATACCAAATTTGAGCTTGAGGATATTGAAGGTCAATTTAGCATTCAGTAAAATCAGCATTCCTGATTTTACTGAATGCTAAATTGACCTTCAATATCCTGATGGACGGATAAAAGAAATAAGTGCAAAGAGAAGAAATACTACTTGAATTAGTTTCAGCTGATAGAGGGAGGCATGGCTGCTGAATGAAAAGGGTCTCTTGGTATTCAAAGCAACACCTTGGTTATAATTCTGGAAGACAGTTGCTGTGAGGGCTGCATGGCCAGTGTTATGCATGCAGCTCTGAGAGCTACAGACCTCTGAGAGCTACTGCCTGATTAAACCAGGCAGTTACTGGAGGCCACCACAGGCAAAAGAACATGCTATAGGAGAAAAAGTAGTTATATTTTGGCAAGAATGTAATAATATAGTCAGTCCTGGACACTTGGTAAATGTTTTACATATATCATTTCCAAACGTTTAAGACAACAAGGTGAGATAGTCTAACTTTATAAATCTGAAAACTTCTGCATAAGTTACTTGTACAAATTCTTATAGCCAGAGAGTTTAATGTTAGGATTTCAACTGATTGAATCCAACTACTTTTTAAGACCTTACTTTTCTCACTGCAACAGGATGTTTCTGTGCAGAACTACATAAAAACGTACATAAAAATAACCACTAAAAAAAGTTTGTAAACTTTGATGAAGTTACCAAATTTCTGAAACATTATTGGTTTGTTTGACAGAAGACTATTGGGATCACTTTTTTTGAGAAATGTCTTTATCGTAAATGTCACTGCTCTCCAAAAATGTTGAGAGATTCCTCTTGGTAGGAGAGGAAACATTGTAATGTACAAACTATGCAGTTTCATTGTATTAATCATTCCATACTGCAGTTTGCAGATGTATTTCAGATTTTCTTTTTCAGGAAATATTTAGAAGTTGCTGTCATTAATATTAAACTAAAGTATAAATAAAAATTTAAATAAAGGGATATTTGAAAACATTAAATTAAGAAGTTTTTCTGTTTTAAATCTACAGAATATATAAGAACATAGTGAAAAATGAATAGACATATGACAACCTACATAACACAAAAATGTAATATAAAACCCAAGTAAATGTAAAACCAAAATTCTAATTACTATATTTTATATAATTGAGATAATAAGAGAATAGGCTATTATATGCAACATTTGAGATTTACAAAATGTAATGATAGTCCAAGAACTCTTTTAGATTGGATGTTAGAATACCTATATTTCCAGCTCAAACACTCAGGCCATGTATGTGTGCCTATAAACTCAGGCCATGTTTATAAATTATAATTAGCTATTTACATCTTTGATAAGCTTGTTATTTTGAGTAGAAGGGATTCGCCGAGCTGTGGTTGATAGATATGCTACTAACTGTAAAGGTACGAAGAAGTAACAATTGGGGGAAACGGATCATGGAAGTCAGTATTGGCTGCAGAGTACTCAGACTTGAGTAAGCATGAATACTCTTAATAGAGTAAATCAAAAATATTTAAGTTCATGCAACCTTAGTCTAGGGCTAACCAATAAGGATCATGCTTAGACATGTGCTGCCATTCTTCTATGTCACCAGAGCTTGATATGAGAACTCTTGCCCTTTTATGGTTTTCGTTTAACCTTAAAAGTGACTCCGTGAGGTGACTGCTTGAAAATGTCAGGTGGTCTAAGTTGTGTTATCCAAGAAAGAATTAAAACAAACTTAAGAAATAACCCAGTCACATATGTATCTATGTATGTATTTTGCTGTAGTCATATTGTCTTAGTATTAAGATTTTTCAGGTTTCTACACTCACTGTGCACATATTTATTTACTGTTTAAAACAGGCCAGACACTAGGAAAGCTGTTGGTGAAACCAATGGCAAACCAGGATATGGACCCAGCTCTGAAATAGCTTATGTTTATGTGGAAAATATAGACGAGTGGTTTAGGAAAAAAAAAAAATCTAGTCTAAACTACTATTGGCAACAAAATTCATTTTTTCTTTTCTGCTTTTTTTTTTTCATTAGAATTCCTTTTTAAAAAGCAGACTATTTTGCTTAGCAAAATACCTTATGGAGAAATAACCTTCAAATCATAATTGGAATTGGCTAGGCATCAGAGATAGTTGAAATGTTAAACATTGGACAGTTAGAAGGATGAAGGAAGAATAGAAAGGAGATGGGATTGAGGAAGGGTTTGAGAATATGAGAGGGGACTAGAACTTTAGACCAGTCAGTTTCTCTAGAAGTGTGCACAGTGAGGGACTTTAACATTCAGGAATGTCTATGATTAATTTTTAATTTGTTGCTGTTCCGTGCTGGCTATAATTTAAATTCACTTAGTTTCTTCATATCGTAATTCAGTCATACAGTCTTGAATCAGTGATATATCAGGAAGAAAAGGTGGGGAATGCATATATAATCACATATACAGGACTTGGGTGGTTTCCAGCAGTGCAATGCTGGAGAAACAAGAACCACATATCAAAGAGCCAACGCATAAAATCAGCATCAACCATTTAGTGGAGATACGTATACTGGAATGGATATTGGTTTTCTCATCATGTATGTGAATCGCATGTTACCCATCAATACAGTTTAATGTTGAGACAGTTAATTTTATGTGTCAGTTTGATCAGGCCACAGGGTGCCCAGATATTTGGTTAAACATTTTGGGTGGATCCATGAGGATGTTTCTAATTGAGATTAACATTGAAATTGGTAGACTGAGTAAAGAAGATTGCCCTCCCCAATGCGTGTGTGCCTCATCCAATCCATTGAAGGCCTGAACAGAACAAAAAACTGAATAAGGAAGAATTTGCTGTCTCTACCTGTCTTTGAGTTGGGGTATTAGTCTTCTGCCTCCAGTATTTGAAATCTCTTCAGGGGATTTCAGTTTTGCTTTTGGTTTACTATCAATAAATTGATCCAAGTCTCCCATTTGGCTTGTGTAAAATACAGAAGGATCTTGGAGAGTGACAGTGTATTACTGTAAGCTTAATTAGGTGTTGACTCCAATTGCAGCAATTTCAGCTACTGTATCCAATGTAGTTTCATTGCTTGAGCAAATCAACAAACCCTCAGTACCTGGTAAGTAGCTACTGGTCTGGCAAATGCCTTCCCTCCCCCATTCCTGCCAATGAGGCCCATCAGAAGCAGTTTGATTTCAGCTGGCAGGGCCAGAAATACACTTTCACTGTCCTACCTCAGGGGTGTACAAACTCTCCAACCTGATGTGTCATAATTTATCTTCCAAAGATCTTGATCATCCTTCCTTTCCACATGACATTACACTGGTCCATTACATTACTTATGCTGATTGGGCCTACTGAGCAGAAGTAGCAACTACTCTAGACTTATTGGTAAGACATTTTTGTGTCAGAGGATGGGAAATAAATGCAACAAAAATTTAGGAAGCCTTCTACCTCAGTAAAATGTCTAGGGTCCAGTGATGTGAGACATGCTGAGATATCCTTTTTAAGGTGAAGATTAAGTTGTTGCATCAGTCCCGTCCTCCAGAGAAAAAGAGGCACAATACCTAGTAGACCTCCTTGGATTTTGGAGGCAACTGATTAATCACTAGGGTGTGCTACTCTGGCTCATTTACCAAGTGTCCCAAAAAGCTGCTAGTTTTTTTTTTTGTTTTTTTTTTTGCTGTACGCGGGCCTCTCACTGTTGTGGCCTCCCCCGTTGCGGAGCACAGGCTCCGGACGTGCAGGCTCAGCGGCCATGGCTCACGGGCCCAGCCGCTCCACGGCATGTGGGATCTTCCCGGACCGGGGCACGAACCCGTGTCCCCTGTATCGGCAGGCGGACTCTCAACCACTGCGCCACCAGGGAAGCCCAAGCTGCTAGTTTTGAATGGGGTCCAAAACAGGAGAAGACTCAATAACAGGTGCAGGGTTCCATACAAATTGCTCTGCCGCTTGGTCAAATGATCCAGCAGATCCAGTGGTGTTTGAAGTGACAGGGGCAGATATGGATAGTGTTTGCTATCTTTGGCAGGTCTCTTTAGATGAATCACAGTGCAGATCCTTAGGATTTTGGAGAAAAGCCCTGTCATTCTCTGTGGATGACTACTCTCCTTTTGAGAAGTCGCTCCTTTCCTCCTGTCAGGCCCTAGCAAAAACTGAATGATTAACGAGAGGCCACTTAGTTACCATGTGTCTTGAGCTGCCCATCATGAACTAGATACTACGTGACCCATCAAGCCGTAAAGATGGATTGTACAGCAGCATGTCATCATGAAATGGAAGTGGGATATAAGTGATTAGGCCTAAGAAGGCCCTGAAGGCTCATGCAAGTTACATGGAGAAGTAGCCTAAATGTCCATGGTCCCCACTCCTGCTACACTGCCACACAGGGGTCTCTCTCCCAGCCTGAAACTATTGCCTCATAGGTAGTTCCCTATGATCACTGGACCAAGGAAGAGAAGACTCAGGCCTGGTTTACAGATGGTTCTGCACAATAAACATGCACCAGCAGAAAGTGGACAGCTATAGCACTGTAGCACCTTTATAGGACATCCCTGAATGTCAGCAGTGAAAGGAAATTCTCCCAGTGGGCAGAATGTCAAGCAGTATACCTAGTTGTTCACTTTGCTTGGAAGGATAAACGACCAGATGTGCAATAATATACTGAATTCATGGGCTGTACCCAATTGTTTGGCTGGATGGTAAGGGAACTAAATGGAACATGATTAGAAAATTGATGACAAGCAAATTTGGGGAAGAAGTATCATAAATGGGTAAAAAACATGAAGATATTTGTCTCTGATATGAATACTCACCAAAAGGTGACCTCAGCAGAAGACAATTTTAATTAATTATCAAGTGGATAGGATAACCTGTTCTGTGTATATCTATCAGCCTTTTTCCTGAGCCATCCCTGTCATGGCCCAATGGGGGCTCCTTATCAAAGTGACCACAGTGGCAAAGACGGAGGCTACACAGGAGCTCAGCAACATAGACTTTCACTCACCAAAACTTACCTCACTATGGCTATTCTAAGTGCCCAATCAGCCAACAGCAGACATCAACACTAAGTCTAAAATATGGTACAATTCCATGGGTTGATTTGCCAACTACCTAATGGCAGGTTGATTATATTGAACAACTTCCATCATGGAAGAGGCAATGTTTTGTTGTTATTGGAGTAGACACTTACTCTGGATACGGACTTGACTTCCCTGCATATAATGCTTCTGCCAAAATATCATCTGTGGACTTACAGAATGCCTTATCCACCATCATGTTATTCTACACAGCATTGTTTCTGATCAAGGAACTCACTTCACAGCAAATGAAGTGAGTGCAATGGGTATACGCTCATGGAATTCACTGGTCTTTCAATGTTTCCCACAATCCTGAAGCAGCTGGTTTGATAGAATAGTAGAATGGCCCTTTGAAGATCTAGTGCCAGCTAGGTGACAATGCCTTGCAGGGTTGGGACAAGCTTCTTAGCTGAATCAGCATCCAATATTTGGTGCTATTTCTACCACAGCCAGGATTCACATGTCCAGGAATAAAGGTGTAAAAATGGGAGTGGCACCACTCCCTACTACCCCTAATGATGCTCTAGCAGAAGTTTTGCTTGCTGTTACTGTAATCTTATGCTCTGCTGACCCAGAGGTATTGGTTCCAAAGGGAGGAATGCTTCAACCTGGAGACACAACAATAATCGTATTGAACTGGAAGTTAAGGCTCCCCAGACACTTCGGACTCCCGTGCTTCTGAATCAACAAAGCTTGTTACTGTGTTGTCTGGAGTGACTGATTGTGACTACAAAGGGTAAACTGGACTGCTTCTCCACAATGGAGGTAAGGAAGAGTATGTCTGGAATATAGGAGATCCCATAGGGCATCTCTTAGTAATACCATGACTTGTGATTAAGGTCAATGTTAAACTAAAATAATCCAATCCAGACAGGACTACTAGTTGCCCACCCCACCAGGCAAAGAAGCACAACCAGTTGAGGTACTTGCTGAAGCAAAGGTAATGCAGAATGAATAGTGGAAGAAGGTAGTTATAAATTTCAGCTTCAATCACATGACCTGTTAGAAAAATGAAGACTGTAACTGTCATGAGTATTTCCTCCTTCTTTTGTTATGAATATGTCTGTGTGAATGTACAGCAAATGTCTTTGTTTTCTTCTCTCTTATTTCCTTATCATGGAACATAAGATGTCCTGACTTTATATCATAGTATTTAAGTATCGTTAAGTTTACATCATAGTATTTAAGTTATGGGATATCAAGGAGAAAAGTAAACATCAATCTTCTGGGGAAGAGGTTAGTGCATGTTTGGTTATATATAGCATAATTGTATCATGTTAGGTAGAACTGTGGCCTTGTTATTTTTTTATTTGGAAATTACATACAGTTAAAGGAGATGCATATGGGTGCCAAGTTGACAAGGAATAGACTTGTGATGGTTAACTTTATACATCAAATTTACTAGGTCATGGGTGGCCCAGATATTTGCTTCAACGTTATTCTGAGTGTGTCTGTGAAGGTGTTTCTAGATGAGATTAACATCTGAATCAGTAGACTGAGGAAAGCAGGTTGCTCTCCCCAATGTGAGTGAGCCTCATTCACCCCACGGAAGGCCTGAATAGTGCAAAAATGCTAAGGGAGAATTCATTTTCTCTGCATGACTGCCTTCAAGCTGGGACATTAGTCTTCTGCCCTCAGACTCGGACTTGGATTGGAACTTACACTGTTGGCTCTCCTGGTTCTCAGGCTTTCAGACTAAGACTAGGGCTGTATCATCATCTTTCTAGAGTCTCCAGGTTGCCTCCTGCAGATCTCGGAACTTCTCAGCCTCCATAACTGCATGAGCCAATGCCTTATTTTTTTACATGTGTGTGTGTGTATGTGTGTGTGTGTGTATATATATATATCTTAATATCTCTGTTTCCCTGGAAAAAGTATAAGAAAAGTACATAGGGAGGATGCCCAAACTTCTCTATCTGTAGAATCAGGGAAGCTTTTTCAAGCAGTTTATATACTGTAAACTATAAGCAGTTTATATTTAATCTGAAGACTCTTTCAAGAGGTGTGAGCTGAGAAAGAGAAGCAGCTAAAGAAACCATGGAAGAAACTAACACAACATTGTAAAGCAATTACACTCCAATAAAAAAAAAGAGTTTTGATTTTTACTATGGGAAAAACATTAATACTGATGGAAGAAAGCCAGAGGATACTCAAATGTGGAAGATACAAGGATGGTATAATTAACAGATAAGGAAAAGGTGATAATATCCTGATATTAAGACAGAAGTAGAGGGGAGGGGAGTTTCCAGTATAGTTAGGGTAACATTTCAATAATGTAAGGAGGCACTATTAATATTTATCCTGGGATGACCTGCATAAAATGAGATTGTTCTGGGAAAACTGGGGCTTTCCTAATAAAGAGAAAGAAAAAAATGGGTGCAGAGACATGTTGTGGATAAGGTGGCAGAAAGCTGAGAGAATTTACTTGATGGTTTCTATACCTTCTGTGAAGTATATAGTCATCTAGTGAGATTGAAAGCTGAGATAAAGTCATTTAGTGAAAAGAAAGGTGAGTAGCTAGGGTAGAGTTCAGAGAGCAGAAAAGCACTGAACTGCCAGCTGTGTGAAATGAGAGAATGCTAACTAGAATGGAAACATTAATTGGTGGTGTTGAGCGCTCAGTTAAAATGGAGAGCAGGCCTATAACAGAGAGCAAGATTGGCATTTGTGGTTCTTACTCTAGGAGAGCTCAACCGCCTGGTGATCAGATTCAGAATCAGAGTTTTCTAGATGGGTTTTATGTAAGGAAAATGGGACAAAAACTAGAGCACTGTCTCCAAAGTAGGGGTTGATTTATTGTGGTGTCACAAGAAAATTTTTAAATTTGTACTTTTTTATATATTTTATCTTACCAATTTTCCAATTATTTTAAAGTAATTTAAATAATTATTTAATATATTTAATTATTTAATGAAATAAGTTAAAACTAATATTATGTGTTACTTTATTATTGTATTTTATATATTTACATATATATATATAGAGAGAGAGAGAGAGAGAGAGAGAGAGGGAAGAGGTAAGCATTCAAAAATGGCTTTCTGAAAGCAGTGTGAAACCCAGGTAAAATATATTTGAACATATATTTATTTAAGTCTACAATATAGTCTAAGAGATGCTAAACCATGAAAGTTGAGTTCAGTAAAGCCTCTAATCCCTGGTGTCCTTTATTTACCTTTTTCTCACCTCCTTCTGACTTACCTTAAACATGTAAAATGAGCATAGCTGAGTTAGATAATTGGAAGTATAGGAGCTTTCATCATTGACAACTGTTCCATCTCAGAGCTCTGAAAGCTAAATGTTTCAACATTTGATCAAGAGATGCAGAGAGTAGCTGTGGGAGTACTAATACAAATGAAGGGAAGGTACGAATCCAGGGGAAAAGGAGGTCGAGAAATTGAGAGGTTAGGGTTTTATACAAGTCTTTCACACAAACGTGAAAATTACCCAGGATGATGATAAAATTCAAGAATAATGATGTGAGACCAAGAAGTTTGTAAATATCAACCACTTTGATGATTAACTATACAAAGGAGATTATAAAATGTAAAACATGGAATCTGGGACATAAGCTTGGAAAAAGTTTTGGAAGAAGTGGTGAGTGAGTTTTCCAGAGAAAAGATACATATGGAATGAGGGTTAGGATAGACGGATTAGTCAGGACAGTGAGGTCCTGACAAGCTGCCAGAATAGCCCAGGCTGTTTTCTGTTTGATGGAAAGAGAATATTACAAGACTGCCATAGTCGGGGTGGATTCCAGTCTTGAGGAATTTGGGGGCTCTAATGGATGAGACTCTCTCCTCTCTGGAAGGGGTCCTTTTCTGTCTAGACAGACTGTGTGGCTCTGGCTTTGAGGTTGCTATTCCACTGACCCTCAGGAGTGGTGAGAGGCCTGACCTGTATGTAATGAGATTAACAGGCAAAGGGCCTGGAGTCCAGAGGCCACATGCATCACTGAGGACTGTTCCATCTCAGAACTCACTCACCTCAAGGTCCAGAGCATAGTCATGGGAGTACTGGTACAGGTGCAGAGGAGATAGTTGTTCTGGGGAGGACACAAGAAGGAAGTCATGAGATTGAGAGATTAGGGCAACCCGTAACACAACCAACCAGATACGTCACTGTGTAGGTGAGTAGGTGATATAACTGGTACTCAGACTCATCAGTGGTGTTGCTTGGGTGTTTACCTAATTCTGGAAGTAAAAACCTTCAATCGAAAACTTTTGTATACTATGGTTCCCACACTTAAGATGATGGAGAATTACAAGACAGAATTCCTGGCTGCCCTGAATTCCCTCACATTATGGAATTTTCTTCATTTTGAAGAAGGATAAGGAAATGGATGCAAGGAGGAATGGCCTGATATTTAGTTCCTTCCACTGAAAAACCGTGTGTCTTTAAACAACTTAGTTAACTTCCCAGTTTCTTCATCTAGAAAATAATGCCATAAACATTTATTTTTTATATATATATACATATATATATATATATTACATACATGTACATTTAAACAACCACTATAACATACTAAAGTAAGTAGAATGTATTTTATATCTCTTCCTTTGAGGGAAATATGTCACAGGTTAAATGATTTGCCTAATGTCACACAATACTATACTAGGTTCTTGCTTGTGGAGTTGAATTTAGAGCCCAGGTCTCCGACAGAGAATTATATGATTCTACAAGTTTGATTTGTGAACGCTAACTGCATTTACCCCTATTTTACAAAATAGTAATTTCTGTATCACAATGAATTCAAGATAACATTTAACTTCAAAGAAAAGCTGGGAATAAAGCCTCATCCCAATATCCTAAAGAAATCTAGGAATACACTAACCCTGTCTTGACAAGGCATCCTTTCTTATAAATTTACCATAAGACTCATTCTATATATAAGGAATAAGTATAAAATGTCAATTTGACATTAATTAGTCTCGTGTTTGATATGCTTAAAGCAGAGGCCTGGTAAAGCCCAGTTAGAAACTATGGGCAAGCATAGATGCCCAAGAGATGTATGAAACTAAATGCACAAAATTAAATTCTGGCATTTTACCAATCCTGGGCTGAACTGTTTGTTAGTAGAGGAGATATAAGTATTCATGAACGTTCTTCGAGTCAGTTGGAAGGAAGAGTGGAGAGCAAGGTGGATGAGTCCTAAGAGGACTCTGCATTGGTTCCCCATTGCCTGGAGTAGAAGCGTGGGTGCACACACAGTGAGCTTCTACACAGAGTTGCCCATTAGAGACAGTGGTCTAATCCATTTTTTGTGCATCTGACCAACAATTTTATTAATTGCTCCTTTTGTGTGCTTGGGGAGAAAAAACTAAAAGAGGATAATAGAAGCAAGAAGCAGAGAGGGAGCAGAGATCTTCCTCACATACACACTAATAAAAGGCAATGCCAGTTTGTGGAGGGTGAAGGCAGAGATTAAGCAAAAGCTATACCTACTGCTGAGACTCAAATATTGAATTGTATATCTCTTTCACTAGTGCTGCTGAGATTGGTCTCAGGGTTTTGTATTTTATATCTGTTTTAAGTTAGGGGAAATGGTAGATGTATGCTAGCACACTGGGCATAGAAGAGGAGTACCATATGCAAACTTTGGAGGTGACTCTTATCCAGATAGGAAGCACTAAAAAAAGCTTCCTAGTGGAGGTGTTACTGGAGCAGAGCCTGGAAACATAATATGGTGTAGTTAGTACATATGTGCTCATAATGTGGTACAATTTGTTCTAAATGTTTTACATACTTTAACTCATTTAATCTTTATATTAACCCTAAAGATGTTATCATCATCTCCGTTTTACAAGTGAGGAAATTGAGGCACAGGGCCAGTAAGGAGCAGAATTAGTGTTTGAACTCAGCTGTCTGCTCTTAGGGTCCATGGTCTTCTACAATACTATACTGCCTTTTAAGAAGAGGTGATGGTGGTTTTTACAGAATATGAAGTGGCATGAAGGGAGAATGAGGCATTTGAAAAGCTGAAAAAAATGGGCATTGTCAAGGCACATGTATGTGTATATGTGTAAACATTACATAACTCAAATTCGGTAATTAAAACGTCACCTTTTTAATATATAAATAGAAACAAGGTTTCTATAAATATAAAAGAAAGAATTGTAGTATAAGTGAGAAATCCAGGCAGTGGCTGGTTAACCAATAATAACAGGTCACCTGAAAATCATTACCTTTCCTGATATGTTTCTTATCAGTGTGAGTAACACATACTGGGAAAACCGACATGAATATAAATTGACTAAGAGGGCTATGATTTGTAATACTTAATGAACTGTAGTATAGGAGTGAAATAATTATATGACTAAGATATTAAAACTTTTGGTTACATTTCAATAGGGACATAACCATAACTAGGTAACAAATATACTTCATTTTATCCACAGCTGAATCCACTTCCTTCTAATATGCCCTCCAGCCAAAGGAAATATGAAAGGCTTTGATTTCTTCTGTTTTCTCTTTTTTGTAAGTTTTCTAAAAGCTCTTCTCTCTACTGTTGCTAAGAGGAAAAAGAAACTGTTGCCAAGTAACAAGAAAATACATTGTCCAGCATGTATGTGTGTCTCCTCAGTTGCATATCAAATGCAAAACCCTCTGCTGCTCTCAAGGACATGGTGTGAGATATTCAGAACACTGCGATACAGGAGTTCCAAGCCCGTCTGACCCCATGAAGTTCAGTGCTTCTCTAACAGCGATATTCAGCTGTATATATAATTTTTTATACTCCACTTTGAGGAACAAGTACATTACTAATGCAACTGCACTTTTCATTTACTTGAAGCTCTCTGCTTAATCGTGAGCAAGTAAGCTAAAGGAAGATTATCTTGCTTGTTTCATTTCTTCTTCCTGATGGAGAAGAGATGTCAGATTTGACATGCTTAACAAAACTTCCTCTTTGTTCATGAGCAATAGGTAGGTAAATAGATCTATTATGATTTACTCTGACATAATACCAGAGAGCCACTCTGTGATTTGAGAAAGTTACAGATACATGTTCAAGAAATCGACTCATCCAAAATGTATCACAATCCACAAAACATTAAGTGAACACTCACTCTAAGTAATGACTACCTACTTGCTATGTCCCTTCCTAAGAAAATTTACAACAATCTTCCATTTTTTCTGCCATTTGTACCATATGTCCACATCATGGCCAAAGCTAACTGGACCAATGACACACCTAAGGAGAATCAATTTGTTAGATGAGTTAAGCAAGTTAATATCTTCTCTTGAAAATGCATATTAGAAGACACATAGTCATATGGTGATTTGCACTGGGGTCATATAACCTTGGGGCCATGTTAAGTTATATTCAGGCAGGACAAACCTATGTAGATAAAGAGGAGATAAAGGTAAAGAAAAGAAAAAAATGAGAGAGACTGTATCACACCTGTAACTGAAAGAGGCAAAAGATAAAAAACCCATGAGAGAAGTAGACATTGACTTTAAAAAGATTAGTTTTTATTAACATTGGCTGGTTTTAGTTTTTATTATTCCTTTCATTCACTTTTTTTTTTTCTTTTTTCAGTACGCGGGCCTCTCACTGCTGTGGCCTCTCCCGTTGCGGAGCACAGGCTCAGCGGCCATGGCTCATGCGCCCAGCCGCTCCGCGGCATGTGGGATCCTCCCGGACCGGGGCACGAACCCGTGTCCCCTGCATCGACAGGCAGACTCTCAACCACTGCGCCACCAGGGAAGCCCTAATTATTCCTTTCAAATGTGCCCTACTAGGTCCCTTTCCTTCGCCTTAAAAAGATGCTTTGGTCACTGTCCGTCATTAAAATTTAATTCAGTCTAGTTTAATATTCCAGTCACGCATCTGATTCAAAGAACTTACTGCCCACACTGCCCCACTCCCATTCACACCTTCTAGTCACTTGTTCTTTTAATAGCTTGTGGGTGGAAAGACATGAGAAAATGTTCCCATACTTAACTTGGTAAGGTTATCTCTGGTGATAAACATCCCTGGACATTTTGGTTCAATCTGATTCTATCTGATTCTGGATGTCCCCAAGGAGATGGTAAGTGTGATTTTCTTGGAATGGGCATCACCTCGATCCTAGACCAGTCCACTGTAGATTATCCTCTCAGACAGAGGCAGCTTTGTCCCGAAGTGATCCTGTTTGAAGTCCAATTTCTGATCCTTTTTTTATGTTAGGCATCCCATTGTTTTGCCTGGCAGCTGTCTGGTCAGCTCTGTCTTCTGTCCCTTCATTAATTCCCTTTCTCCTTCAATCAAACACCCAGTGACTGCTGAGATTTGCTCTCTCATCAACTGAGGGTCAAAGACAATAAGGATGGAATAGAGGTTGCCTCCATCTTCTTCCCAATACCTTGCATCATGCTTTCTCCAAGTCCTAATAGCATGGGATTCTCCGGATGACCCTCAGCCTGCCAAAAGCTGTAGACAATAAATGCACATCACCCCAAATTCAGAGCATACAAATCAAGGTCTTCAAGAGCTGCCTCATTATTCTCTGCTCTCGTGATCACAAGAATGGGCTTTCAAGTTCTACAATTTGACCAACATCCACTCAGGTAATGAGATGCCCAATTCCATTTGTTAGAGGTATACCCAGTCTCTCCTAGTGATTCTCTTCGACCATCCCTCAAACTTGGCTATGCTACTGGTAAGTGGCTCTTACTTTCTCTCTTCTGTAGTTGAGAAGAAGGGAGAGATGCAAGAGGATACTTAGCAGCCTCTTACCATTTTTGGTACACTCTGCCCACGTGCAGTGCCAAGACAATCTGACCCTTCTATATACCCTCAAGTCTCTCTTTTTCTTCTCTAGAGAGAGCGTGGTGGAGTAATCATTGGTAAGCTCTGTGGAGAGAAATCTGGCCACCCTTATGAGTTGTTCATTGGAATTCTCTTTAGAATATAAAGCACTAGGAGTCTGTTGTAAGCTTAATTTACAATTAGCTTTAACTGCAATTCCAAAATATCAGAAAATGTCTCATTCTATATCATTTACACTGACTCTACTGTTTAAGCTTCTTTTCTTATGAGAACCGGCTGTATTTCCTGTCCTTGGTTTCTGTGAGACATAGTATTAAAATAAACCAACTACTTACTTTACCAATTTCTGTGACCTTCTGTTCTTATGCTCAAACATAACCCAGTGGAGACAATGAGCCCATTCCCATAATAGTCTCTGGGAAGGGGGGTTGATGAGGGGATACATTATCAAGAAACTTAGAATCTGCTTGAAAGATAGAACTTACACACATAAAAATAACAGTATACCATATTATTTCAATGAATACCAAAATAATTGTCAGAGACAATCATCACTCAAGAAAGCTTCTAGTTCATAGCTGGTAATCATGCCATAATCCTACAGAATTGATAACTGGAAAATAGAAGCACATTTTCATTTAGAAGAAAAAAAGAAGACAGGCTGCCTCTTCATTTTGAGAGTTTTGAATGCTGTCTTTAGACAAACATCTTTATAAGAATAAAAAAATAATTTATATACTTACAAGTCGTAGCAATGCCTAGGATAAAATCCTTTAAATGACAGAAGGTAAATTTTAAAATTTTTCTATACATGTATGTGTGTATTTGTGTGGTGTATATACATATTTTGAATGTATGTATGTACTTATAAACATATATGTGTATATATTAATGTGTGTATATATACTTATACACATAAATTTTAAACAAAAAGTGGTAGAAATAAAGTAAAATTGGGCTCATAACTATGAAATTTATTTCACTGACCATTATATTTTAATAGTTAAGTGTTGAAAAAAACAACCTTGGAACAAATTTGATAATTATTTTAAAATGAGCCAGTAAGGTATACTTTATCTTCAAACTTACTTTGGGGCCTAGCCTCTAAAACTTACTATCTGGGTAGCTGTCTTACTCTGCTCAGGTTGCTATAACAAAAATATCAAAGACTGGGTAGCTTAAACAATAAACATTTCTCACAGTTCTGGAGGCTAAGAAGTCCAAGATCAAGGCATCTGCAAATTTAGTGCCAGTTGAGAGAGCTCACTTCATAAATTGCTATCTTCTCCCTGTGTCTTCACATGGTGGCTGGGATAAGGGTCTGGGGTCTCTTTTATAAATGACAGGTCCCAAGGAAGTCCAAAACTTAATAAGGCAAATTCCATTAGGCCCACCAGGCCTAGTGGAGTGGCAACATCATCCCCAAGGCTCAGCAGAACAGCTTCATGTCAAATCTGCTTGGGCCCTACCCTGGGGTGGCTCCCTACAGGGGCTGTGCCTGTGGCTCTCCAGGGTAGGGGTCCTGTGCCCACCTTGGTTCCAGGCAGCTCTATTCTTTGAAATCTAGGTAGAGGTAGCCATGCCCTGTGAGCCTGTGCACTCTGTCATGGGCAGAGATTGCTCCACACAGATGCTGACAAAGTTAACTGCCTGCAGCCTGGGGAGGGGCTGTGTGCTATACTAGAGCCCACCAGAACCAAACCTGGGGCAGATGAGGAGTGCAGCACTGAGGTGTAGGGAGAGGAACTGGTGAATTACATAGTATCAGGCAGTGCAAGCCTAGGTCCCACAGATACCCACAAGCCCTCTTTTGAGATTGCTCTGCCCTCTGGGCCCTTGCACTCTGGGCCTGTGACGTGAGTGGCAGCTCTGATGATCTCCACATCACCTTTGGTGGCATTCTTTCATTGTCTTGGAGAATAGCTCCTAGCTTCTGTTGAGATGGCTGCTACATACTAATCTTCTTATCGAACGGTCACCTGGCCACACCCACAGCATTCTAATTTTTTATAATATGGATAGGCTGAGAATTTTCCAAGTCCTTAAGTTTTGCTTGCTTTTTTGCTTAACAATTCTGTCTATAAGTTATTTCTCTCTGCTCGTGTTTTACTATATGCAATCAGGTGGAGCCAAGGCACATCTTCAACAATTTGCTCAGAAACAGCTTCAGGTAAATAACCAATTTCATCAATTGCAAGTTCTACCTTCTAAAAAACACTAGAATAGGAACATAATTCAGCCAAGTTCTTTGCTACTTTGTAACAACGATGGCCTTTCCTTCTGTTTCCAATAACATGTTCCTCATTTCTAACTGACATATCACCAAAATGACCTTTAACCGTCATATTTCTACCAAGTCATGTTCTGGATTACTTAGCTATTCTCTAAGAAAACTGAGACTTTCTTTCCAACTCTACTCTTTTCTTTCTGAGCTCTCACCAAAGTTGCCCTTAATGCTTGGTTTACAGTAATGTGGGTTTTTTCTAGTATGCATCTCAAAACTCTTCCATCCTCTTCCCAATACCCAGTTCCAAAGCCTCTTCCATGGCATTTGTTACAGTAATATCCCCACCTTTTGTCTTAGTTTCTTAGTTCATTCAGGCTGCCGTAACAAACATACAAACAAAACAAAAACAAAAACACAGACTGGCTAAGGGGCATGGCCAAGATGGCAGACTAGAAATACCTTGAACTCAACTTCTCCCACAGGAACACCAAAATCACAACTACTCACAGAGCAACTATCTATGAGTACAACCCAAAGACTAGCAGAAGAGATTTTCCACAACTAAAGATAAAAAGAAGGAACCACAACACGATGGGTAAGAGGGGCAGAGACATAGTATAGTAAGGATTCACACCCCTGGGTCAGCAACCCACAAATGGGAAGATAATCACAATTGCAGAGGTCCTCCCCAAGAAGCAAGGGGTCTGAGCCCCACATCAGGCTCCCCATCCTTGGGGTGTTACACCAGAGAGATGAGCCCATAGAATGTCTGGCTTGGAAACTAGTGGGGCTTATGTCTGAGAGAGTGACAGGGCTATAGGAACAGAGACTTTGCTCTTAAAGAACATGTGCAAAATCTCACAATTCCAAGTCTCAGTGCAGAGGCAGTCGTCTGAAAGAAACCTAGGTCAGACCCACTTGCTGATCTAGGAGAGCTTCCCAGGGAGTTAGGAGGCAACTGGTATTCTGCCTGGGGACAGAGACATTGGCAGCAGCCATTTTTAAAAGCTTGTTCAACCACATGAACACTAGTACTGACAAGTGCCATTCTGCAGTCCTCCTTCTAGCCTATTAGTGCTGGGGGCTTAACAACCTACCAGCAGACTGGCACCAGCACTGCAACCCTCTGGCCACAGAGCCAGCCACAAGGACTTGGCCCCGTCACCCAGGAGGTGGACACC
Source organism: Stenella coeruleoalba (assembly GCF_951394435.1). Classification (NCBI taxonomy): domain Eukaryota; kingdom Metazoa; phylum Chordata; class Mammalia; order Artiodactyla; family Delphinidae; genus Stenella; species Stenella coeruleoalba. The sequence continues at coordinate 88,005,229 of NC_137150.1, forward strand.
AACCCCGTGGCTCTTTGGTCCCTCAACCTGTGCAACCAGGTACACAGGCACCTAGCCCCACCATCCAGCAGACCAACAGCCACCACACAAGGCGAGGCCTTGCAGCCAACTGAGCCGGCAGCCAGCCCCACCTACCAGCACACCCACAGTAGTTGACACGATCATAATGGAAGGAGCTACCAGGCCACACTATAAGGGCTTACACAGGCTACACAGGGGGCACCCCTAGAGCATACAGTTCTGGTGGGGGGATGCTCCTGGGTTCCAGAGGATGTCTCCTACATAAGGCCACTACTCCAAGATTTGCGAAACATTACCAACCTATCTAATGCATAGAAATAAACACAGAGAACTAGGCAAAATAAGGAGACAGAGGAATATGCTCCAAATGAAAAAACAAGGAAAATCCTCAGAAGAACTAAACGAAGTGGAGACAAGCAATCTAATAAGCAGAGAGTTCAAGGTAATAATCATAAAGGTGCTCACTGAGCTCAGGAGAGGAATGTATGAGCATAAATATAAAGAAGCAGCAAACAGAGGTAAAAATACAATAACTGAAATAAAATGTACACTAGAAGGAATCAACAGAGTAGACAACACAGAAGACCAAATCAGTGATCTATAAGACAGAGTACTGGGAATCACCCAAGATGAACAGAAAAAAGAAAACAGAATGAAAATAAATGAGTATACCTTATGAGACCTCAAGGACAATATCTAATATACTAATTTCCATACTATAGGGGTCCAAGAAGGAAAAGAGAGAAAGGAAAGGGCAGATAAATTATTTGAAGAAATAAGATGTAAAAAAATTCCCTAATCTGGGAAATGAAACAGACATTCAGGTTCAGGAAGCACACAGAGTTCCAAATGAGACAAACCCAAGAGGTCTAAACCAATACAGATTACAATTAAAATGGCAAAAATTAAAGATAAAGAGAGAATCCTAAAAAGAGCAAGAGAAAAACAACTAGTTACACATAAGGGGACTCCCAGAACACAACTAGCTTACTTCTCAGCAGAAAGTTTTCTGGCCAGAAAGGAAGGGAAATATATATTCAAAGTAATGAAAGGAAATAACCTAGAGTCAAGAGTATACTACCAGACAAGGCTGTAATTCAGATTTCAAGGACAGATAGAGAGTTTTACAGACAAGCTAAAGATAAAAGAGTTCAGCACCACTGAATCAGTTCTACAAGAAATGTTAAAGGGACTTTTCTCAGCAGAAAAGAAAAGGCCACAACTAGAAATTTGAAAATTATGAAGAAAATTTTGGTAAAGGCAAATATACAGTAAAAACAGATCAACTGCTTATAAAGCTAGTAGAAAGGTTAAATGAAGAAAGTAGTGAAATCATCTATATCCACAATAAGTACTGATGGAATAGGCAGAATAAAAAAATATAATATACAATGTCAAAAACATTAAACATGGGTGGGGAGAGTAAAAATGCAGGGTTGTTAGAATATACTCAAACTTAAGAGATCACAAGGGGTCCCTGAACCAAGATGGTGGAGTAGAACAACGTGCTCTCACTCCCTCTTGCGAGAACACCAGAATCACAAATAACTGCTGAACAATCATTGACAGGAAGACACTGGAACTCACCAAAAAAGATACCCTACATCCAAAGACAAAGGAGAAGCCACAATGAGATGGAAGGAGGGGTGCAATCACAATTAAATCAAATCCCATAACTGCTGGGTGGGTGACCCACAAACTGGAGAACACTTATACCACAGAAGTCCACCCACTGGAGTGAAGGTTCTGAGACCCACGTCAAGATTCCAAACCTGGGGGTCCAGCAACGGGAGGAGGAATTCCTAGAGAATCAGACCTTGACGGATAGCAGGATTTGATTACAGAACTTCGACAGGACTGGGGGAAATAGAGACTCCACTCTCGGAGGGCACACACATAGTAGTGTGCGCATCGGGACCCAGGGGAAGGAGCAGTGACCCCAGGGGAGACTGCTAGTGTTGGAGGGTCTCCTGAAGATGCGGGGGGTGGCTGTGGCTCACCGTGAGGACAAGGACACTGGCAGCAGCAGTTCTGAAAAGTACTCCTTGGCATGAGCCCTCCCAGAGTCTGCGTTAGTCCCACCAAAGAACCCAGGTAGGTTACATTGTTGGGTTGCCTCAGGCCAAACAACCAACAGGAAGGGAACCCAGCTGCACCCATCAGCAGACAAGCAGATTAAAGTTTTATTGAGCTGTGCCCACCAGAGCAACAGCCAGCTCTACCCACCACCAGTCCCTCCCATCAGGGAACTTGCACAATCCCCTTAGATAGCCTCATCCACCAGAGGGCAGACAGCAGAAGCAAGAAGAAGTACAATCCTGCAGCCTGTGGAACAAAAACCACATTCACAGAAAAATAGACAAGATGAAAAGGCAGAGGGCTATGTACCAGATAAAGGAACAAGATAAAACCACACAAAAACAACTAAATGAAGTGGAGATAGGCAACCTTACAGAAAAAGAATTCACAATAATGATAGTGAAGATGATCCAGGACCTCGGAAAAAAAATGGAGGCAAAGATCGAGAAGATGCAAGAAATGTTTAACAAAGACCTAGAGGAATTAAAGAACAAACAAACAGAGATGAACAATACAATAAATGAAATGAAAATTACACTAGAAGGAATCAATAGCAGAATAACTGAGGAAGAAGAACGGATAAGTGACTGGGAAGACAGAATGGTGGAATTCACTGCTGAGGAATAGAATAAAGAAAAAAGGATGAAAAGAAATGAAGACAGCCTAAGAGACCTCTGGGACAACATTAAACACAACAACATTCGCATTATAGGGGTCGCAGAAGGAGAAGAGAGAGAGAAAGGAACCTAGAAAATATTTGAAGAGATTATAGTGGAAAACTTCCCTAATATGGGAAAGGAAATAGACACCCAAGTCCAGGAAGCCCAGAGAGTCCCATACAGGATAAACCCAAGGAGAAACACGCCAAGATACACAGTAATCAAATTGGCAAAAATTAAAGACAGAGAAAAATAATTGAAAGCAGCAAGGCAAAAATGACAAATAACATACAAGGGAACTCCCATAAGGTTAACAGCAGATTTCTCAACAGACACTCTACAAGCCAGAAGGGAGTGGCATGATATACTTAAAGTGATGAAAGGGAAGAGCCTAAAACCAAGATTACTCTACCCAGCAAGGATCTCATTCAGATTCGATGGAGAAATCAAAAGCTTTACAGAAAACCAAAGGTAAGAGAATTCAGCACCACCAAACCAGCTTTATAACAAATGCTAAAGGAACTTCTCTAAGTGGGAAACACAGAGGAGGAAAGGACTTACAAAAACAAACCCAAAACAATTAAGAAAATGGTCATAGGAACATATATATTGATAATTACCTTTAAACGTGAATGGATTAAATGCTCCAACCAAAAGACACAGGCTTGCTGAATGGATACAAAAACAAAACCCATATATATGCTGTCTACAAGAGACCCACTTCAGACCTAGGGACACATACAGACTGAAAGTGAGGGGATGGAAAAAGATAGTGCATGAAAATGGAAATCAAAGAAAGCTGGAGTAGCAATACTCATATCAGATAAAATAGACTTTAAAATAAAGAATGTTACAAGACACAAGGAAGGACACTACATAATGATCAAGGGATCAATCCAAGAAGAAGATATAACAATTATAAATATATATGCACCCAACATAGGAGCACCTAAATACATAAGGCAACTGTTAATACCTATAAAAGAGGAAATTGACAGTGACACAATAATAGTAGAGGACTTTAACACTTCATTTACACCAACAGACGGATCTTCCAAAATGAAAATAAGTAAGTAAATAGAAACTGTAATGACACAATAGAGCAGATAGACTTAATTGATATTTATAGAACATTCCATCCAAAACCAAATTGATATTTACAGGACATTCCATCCAAAAACAGCAGATTACACTTTCTTCTCAAGTGCGCAGGGAACATTCTCCAGGATAGATCACTTCTTGGGTCACAAATCAAGCCTTAGTAAGTTTCAGAAAACTGAAATCATATCAAGCACTTTTTCTGACCACAACACTATGAGAGTAGAAACGAATTACAGGGAAAAAGACGTAAAAAACACAAACACATGGAGGCTCAACAATACGTTACCAAATAACCAAGAGATCACTGAAGAAATCAAAGAGGAAATCAAAAAATACCTAGAGACACATGACAATGAAAACATGACGATCCAAACCCATGGGATGCAGCAAAAGCAGTTCTAAGAGGGAAGTTTATAGCTATACAAGCCTACCTCAAGAAACAAGAAATATCTCAAATAAACAATCTAACCTTACACCTAAAGGAACTAGAAAAAGAAGAACAAACAAAACCCAAAGTTAGCAGAAGGAAAGAAATCATAAAGATCAGAGCAGAAATAAATAAAATAGAAACAAAGAAAACAACAGCAAAGATCAATAAAACTAAAAGCTGGTTCTTTGACAAGATAAAAAAAAGTGATAAACCATTAGCCAGACTCATCAAGAAAATGAGGGAGAGGACTCAAATTAATAAAATAGAAATGAAAAAGGAGAAATTAAAACAGACACCGCAGAAATACAAAGAATCCTAAGAGACTACTACAAGCAACTCTATGCCAATAAAATGGACAACCTGGAAGAAATAGACAAATTCTTAGAAAAGCACAACCTTCTGAGACTGAGCCAGGAAGAAATAGAAAATATAAACAGACCAATCACAAGTAATGAAATTGAAACTGTGATTAAAAATCTTCCAACAAACAAAATTCAAGGACCAGACGGCTTCACAGGTGAATTCTATCAAACATTTAGAGAAGAGCTAACACCCATACTTCTCAATCTCTTCCAAAAAACTGCAGACGAAGGAAGACTCCCAAACTCATTCTATGAGGCCACCATCACCCTGATACCAAAACCAGACAAAGATACTACAAAAAAAAGAAAATTACAGACCAATATCACTGATGAATATAGATGCAAAAATCCTCAACAAAATACTACCAAACAGAATCCAACAACACATTAAAAGGATCATACACCATGATCAAGTGGGATTTATCCCAGGGATGCAAGGATTCTTCAATATATGCAAATCACTCAACGTGATACACCATAGTAACAAATTGAAGAATAAAAATCATACGATCATCTCAGTATATGCAGAAAAAGCATTTGACAAAATTCAACACCCATTTATGATAAAAACTCTCCAGAAAGTGGGCATACAGGGAAATTGCCTCAACATATTAAAGGCCATATACAACAAACCCACAGGAAACATCTTTCTCAAGGGTGAAAAACTGAAAGCATTTCCTCTAAGATCAGGAACAAGACAAGGATGTCCACTCCCACCACCATTATTCAACATAGTTTTGGAAGTCCTAGCTATGGCAATCAGAGAAGAAAAGGAAATAAAAGGAATCCAAACTGGAAAAGAAGAAGTAAAAATGTCACTGTTTGCAGAAGAAATGATACTATAAATAGGGAATCCTAAATATGCCACCAGAAAACTACTAGAGCTAATCAATGAGTTTGGTAAAGTTGCAAGATACAAAATTAATGCACAGAAATCTCTTGCATTCCTATATACTAATGATGAAAAATCTGAAAGAGAAATTAAGGAAACACTCCCATTTACCATTGCAACAAAAAGAATAAAATACCTAGGAATAAACTTACCTAGGGAGACAAAAGACCTGTATACAGAAAATTATAAGACACTGATGAAAGAAATTAAAGATGATACCAACAGATGGAGGGATATACCATGTTCTTGGATTGGAAGAATCAATACTGTGAAAATGACTATACTACCCAAAGCAATCTACAGATTCAATGCAATCCCTATCAAATTACCAATGGCATTTTTTATGGAACTAGAACAAAACATCTTAAAATTTGTATGGAGACACAAAAGACTCCGAATAGCTAAAGCAGTCTTGAGGGAAAAAAACGGAGCTGGAGGAATCAGACTCCTTGACTTCAGACTATACTACAAAGGTACAGTAATCAAGACAATATGCTACTGGCACAAAAACAGAAACATAGATCAATGGAACAAGATAGGAAGCCCAGAGATAAACCCACGCACCTATGGTCAACTAATCTATGACAATGGAGGCAAGGATACACAATGGAGAAAAGGCAGTCTCTTCCATAAGTAGTGCTGGGAAAACTAGACAGCTACATGTAAAAGAGTGACATTAGAACACTCCCTAACACCATACACAAAATTAAACTCAAAATGGATTAGAGACCTAAATGTAAGACTGGACACTCTAAAACTCTTAGAGGAAAACATAGGAAGAACACTCTTTGACATAAATCACAGCAAGATCTTTTTTGATCCACCTCCTAGAGTAATGGAAATAAAAACAAAAATAAACAAATGGGACCTAATGAAACTTCAAAGCTTTTGCACAGCAAAGGAAACCATAAACAAAATGAAAAGACAACCCTCAGAATGGGAGACAATATTAGCAAGCGAATCAGCTGACAAAGGATTAATCTCCACAATATATAAACAGCTCATGCAGCTCAATATTAAAAAAACAAACAACCCAATCCAAAAATGGGCAGAAGACCTAAATAGACAGTTCTCCAAAGAAGATATACAGATGGCCAAGAAGCACATGAAAAGATGCTCAACATTACTAGTTATTAGAGAAATGCAAATCAAAACTACAATGAGGTATCACCTCACACCAGTTAGAATGGGCATCATCACGAAGTCTACAAACAGCAAATGCTGGAGAGGATGTGGAGAAAAGGGAACCCTCTTGCACTGTTGGTGGGGATGTAAATTGATACAGCCACTATGGAGAACAGTATGCAGGTTCCTTAAAAAACTAAAAATGGAACTACCATATGACCCAGCAATCCCACTACTGGGCAAATACCCTGAGAAAACCATAAATCAAAAAGACACATGCACCCCAATGTTCACTGCAGCTCTATTTACAATAGCCAGGACATCAAGCAACCTAGATGCCCATCGACAGACGAATGGATAAAGATGTGGTACATATATACAATGGAATATTATTACTCAGCCATAAAAAAGAACGAAATTGGGTCATTTGTTGAGATGTGGATGGATCTAGAGACTGTCATAAAGAGTGAGGTAAGTCAGAAAGAGAAAAACAAATATCATATATTAACACATATATGTAGAACCTAGAAAAATGGTACCGATGAACCACTTTGCAGGGCAGAAATTGAGACACAGATGTAAAGAACAAACGTATGGACACCAAGGGGGGAAAATGGCAGGGGGCTGGGGGTCGTGGTGTGATGAATTGGGCGATTAGGATTGACATGTATACACTGATGTGTATAAAACTGATGACTAATAAGAAGCTTCTGTTTAAAAAAATAAATAAAATTAAATTAAAAAAAAAGAGATCACCCACTTTATCTATCAATCTACCTACGTAGTTTGTTATATATGATCCTCATGGTAACCACAAACCAAAAATCTATAATAGATACACACACACAAAAAAGTGAAAGGTATCCAAACGTAACATTATTGTGATAATCAATGTATCACAAAGGAAAAGAGCAAAAGAAGAGAGGAACTAAAAGAACTACAAAAACAATGAGCAAACACTCAGCAAAATGGCAATAGATACATATCTAGCAAAAACTGCCTTAAATGTAAAGGGACTAAATGCTCCAATCAGAGGACAGAATAGATGAGTGGATAAAAAAACATGACTCATATATATACTGCCTGCAAGAGACACACTTCAGATCTAAAGACACATGCAGACTAAAAGTGAGGGAATGGAAAAAGATATTTCATGCAAATGAAAAAAAAAGATATCTTGAGTAGCAATACTTATACTGGATAAAGTAAACTTTAAAGCAAAGATTGTAACAAGAGACAAAGAAGGGCATTATATAATGTTGAAGGGATCAATCAAACAAGAAGATATAACAATTGTAAAATTGTAAAATTGTAAATTGTAAAAAAATGAAGTTTTGTTGTTGTTGCACCCAACACCTGAGAGCACCTAAATTCATAAAGCAAATATTAGCAAACAAAAAGAGAGAAATTGACAGTAATAGGATGACAGTAGAGGACTTTAATACCTCACTTACAACAAAGGGCATATTTTCCAGACAGAAAATCGATAAGGAAACATTGGCCTTAAATGACAATCCAAATACAACAGAATTCCTATTTTTTTCAAGTACACACAGAATATTCTTCAGGCAAGATCATACGGTAAGCCATAAAAAAGTATAAATAAATTTAAAAGATTGAAATCACATCAAGCATCTTTTCTGACCACAATTGTATGCTATTACAAATCAACTACAAGAAAAAATTACCAAAAACATGGGCCCTAAACAACATGCTACTAAACAATCAATGGGCCACTAAAGAAATGAAAAAGTACATTATAAAATATCTGGAGACAAAGGAAAATGAAAATGCAATGATCTAAAACCTATTGGCTGCAGCAGAAGCAGTTATAAGAAGGAAGTTTATAGCCACACAAGGCTACTTCATGAACAAGAAAAATCTCAAGTAAACAATCTAACCTTACACCTAAAGGAACTAGAAAAAGAAGAATAAACAAAACATAAAGTTATAATAATAATTAATAATAATAATAAATATAAATGAAACAAATAACTGGTTCTTTGAAAAGATAAATAAAATTGACAAAACTTTTAGCCAGACTTATCAAGCAAAATTGAGGACTCATAAAAAAAATTGGAAATGAAAAAGAAGTTACAACCAACACTACAGAAATGCAAAGGCTCATAAAAGATTATTATAATTATATGCTAATAAAGATAAATAACCTAGAAGAAATGGATAAATTCTTAGAAATGTACAATCACCCAAGACTGAATCAGAAAGAAATAGAAAATATGCACAGGCAAATTACCAGTGATAAAATTGAATCAGTAATAAAAATTATCTGAACAAACAAAAGTCCAGGACCAGATGGCTTCTCAGGTGAATTCTACCAAACATTTAAAAGAGTTAATGTGTATCCTTTTCAAACTATTCAAAAAAGTTTAAGAGGAATAAACACTTCCAAACTCATCCTCTGAGGCCAGCACCACCTTGATGCCAAAACCAGACAAATACACCACATAAAAGAAAATTACAGGACAATATCCTTGATGAACACAGATGCAGGGAACCTCAACACAATATTAGCAAACTGAATTCAACAATACATTAAAAGGATCAGAACCATGATCAAGTTGGATTTATCCCAGGGATGCAAGAATCATTCAATATCTGTAAATCAATCAATGAGATACACCATATTAACAAATTCAAGAATAAAAGTCATATGATCATCTCAATAAATGCAAAAAAAGCTTTTGATAATTTCAACATCCATTTATGATAAAAATGCTCAACAAAATGAGTATAGAGGGAACATACTCCAACATAATAAAGACTGTGTATGACAAATCCACAGCCCACATCACACTCAATGCTGAAAAGCTGACAGCATTTCCTCTAAGACTAGGAATAAGGCAAGGATGCCCAATCTCACCACTTTTATTCAGCATGGTATTGGCTGTCCTAGCTACAGTAATCAGAAAACAGAAAGAAATAAAAGACAAACAAATTGGAAAGGAAGAAGTAAAACTGTCACTTTTTGCAGATGACATACTATATATGCAAAATGCTAAAGATACCACCAATAGAACTATTAGAATTTTAAAATAAATTCAGTAAAGTTGTAGGATACAGAGTTAATATCCAGAACTCTGTTGCTTTTTTATACACTAATAATGAACTATCAGAAAAAAATTATGAAAACAACCCCATTTACAACTGCATCAAAAAGAATAAAATACCTAGGAATAAACCTAACCAAGTAGGTAAAAGACTTGTACTCTGAAAACTGTAAGACACTGATGAAAGAAGCTGAAGATGACACAAAAATAGAAAGATATACCATACTCATGTATTGGAAGAATCAAAATTGTTAAAACGACCATACTGCCCAAGGCAATCTACAGATTCAATGTAATTCTATCAAAATATCAATGGCATTTTTCACAGAACTAGAATAGGGAATTCCAAAATTTGTATGGCAGAAAAGACCCCAAATATCCAAAACAATCTTGAAAAAGAAGAACAAATCTGGAGGTATCACACTCACTGATTTGAAACTATACTACAATGCTACAGTAATGAAAACTGTATGATACTGGAACAAAGACAGTCACATAGATGGATGGAACAGAATCGACAGCACAGAAATAAACCCATGCTTAAATGGACAGTAAAGGAAGAGGTAAAAATACATAATGGGGAGGGGACAGTCACTTCAATAAATGGTGTTGGGAAAACTGAATAGTTACATGAAAAAGCATCAGACTGAAATACTTTCTCACACCATATACAAAAATAAACTCAAAATGAATTAACAACCTAAATGTAAGACCTGAGAGCATAAAACTCCTAAAAGAAAATATGGGCAGTCTGCTCTTAGACATCAACTTAAGCAATATTTTTTTGGATCTGCCTCCTCAGTCAAGAGAAACAAAAGCAAAAATAAACAAATTAAACTACATTAAACTAAAAAGCTTTTGTTCAGAAAAGGAAACTATCAAAAAACATAAAGGCCACCACCAGAATGGGAGATAATTGCAAATGATATATCTGATAAGGGGTTAATATCCAAAATATAAAAATAACTCATACAACTCATACAAAAACAAACAGCCTGATTAAAAATTGGGCAGAGAACCCGAATATACATTGTTCCAAAGAAGACATACAGGTGGTCAACAAGGATATGAAAAGATGCTCAGGGATATGCAAATCAAAACCACAATGAGATTTCACTTCATACCTATCAGAATGGCTATCATCAAAAAGACAACAGAGGGCTTCCCTGGTGGCGCAGTGGTTGAGAGTCCGCCTGCCGATGCAGGGGACATGGGTTCATGCCCCGGTCCGGGAAGATCCCACATGCCGTGGAGCAGCTAGGCCCGTGGGCCATGGCCGCTGAGCCTGTGCGTCAGGGGCCTGTGCTCCGCAACAGGAGAGGCCACAACAGTGAGAGGCCCGCGTACCTCAAAAAAAAAAAAAAAAAGACAATAGATAACAAGGTTGGCAAGGATTTGGAGAAAAGGAAACCCTCTTGCACTTGGTGGGATTTTAAATTGGTGTAGCCACTATGGAGACAGTATGGAGTTTCCTCAAAAAATTAAAAATAGAACCACTGTATGATTACCCAAAGAAAACAAAATCATTAATTTGAAAAGATGTATGTTCATTGCAACATTATTTATAATAGGCAAGATATGGAAGCAACCTAAGTGTCTACAGATAGATGAATGGATAAAAATGTACTGCATATATATACACACAGACACATAAACTTACATACATACATATATGTATATATACAAATATATATACATAGATATATGTATATATGTACACATATATATAAACATACACACAATGGAATGTTACTCAGCCATCAAAAAATGAAGTTTTGCCATTTGCAATAGCACTGATGGATCTAGAGATCCATGAAATTGATAAAAGATAAATGGTACACCAGATAAGTAAAATGCCAGAGAAAGTCAAATAACATACGAACTCAATTGTATGTAGAATCTAAAAAATGAAACAAACAAACAAGACAAAATGAAAACAGTCTTCTTATAGATAGATACAAAGAACAAATGGGTGGTTGCCAGAGGGAAGAGGTGTGAAGGTAGGTGAAAATAGGTGAAGTGAATTAATAGGTACAAACCTCTAATTACAAAATGAATAAGCCATGGGGATGTAATATATAGCATAAGGAATATGGCCAAGAATAATATAATAACTTTGTATGGGGACAGATGGTTACTATACTTATCATGGTGATCATTTTATAATATATGAGCATGTCAAATCAATGTGTATTATATCTGAAAGTAACATAATATTGTACTTCAACTGTATTTCAATAATTTTTTAAAATACCATAGACTGGGTGGATTAAGCAACAAACATTTATTTCTGACAGTCCTGGAGGCAGGGAAGTCCAATATCAAGGTTCCGGCAGATTCAGTGACTGGTGAGGGCACCTTTCTTGGTTCACAGATGCCATTTTCTCACTGTAACTGCACATAGTGGAAGGAGTAAGGGAGCTCTCTGGGGCCTCTTCTATAAGGGCACTAATCTCATCCATGAGGGAACTAGTCACCTCCCAAAGACCTCACCTCCAAATACCATTACGGGGGGATTAGGTTTCAACGTATGAATTTTGAAGGGACACAAACATTCAGTCTACAGCAGTAGGCTTAAGCAAGTTAGACTTTCTAAATATCAGTTTTCTTCTTGTTTATTGATGATAATTTTACACCCACCTCATAGAAGAGTTTCAAATACTATACAATATATTTAAAATATGGTGTAATGTGATATGTGTAATATAATATACTTAATGTATAATAGCATTATAATATGTGACGTAAAATATATTTATTTAGAAGTAGTAAATGACATAAAGTCCCTTTTATATCAAAACTACTTAATGATTCATTGTGCAATTAGTCATTTCATTAAATATTTTATTGATGAATTATTCAGTAATTCTTTAATACTATTATTATTAGCATTGTATCACTGTGGATTTTATGGCTTTCCCTCTTCTCTAGGAAACAACCTTAGAGTTACTTAGTCCAGTCTCCTGGTTTTAAAACATGACTACTGAAGAGGTTTTATTGTACTCAGATTTGACACTGTCAATAATAGCAGCACATAAAGTGGCCAATTATTTCATCTGCCAATCCTTTTGTTTCTGCTTTACAGCAATAAACATTCTCACATGAACCTCTCATACCATCTTGGGTTGGTTGAATCTGAAAGGGATACTTTACCCAAGCTGGTCCAATGACATTCTATCTAGTATTTGGAATATGTATGAGTTAGAGCAACTGGACAAGTCTCAGCTGATTGCTTTACCCGAGAAGTCCCAGAGGGCTGGATGTGAGGTGGTACACCTATACTGAAAGAGAAAGAACTAATCCGCAAAATGAGAGGGAGAGAGAGAAAGAGAGGGAAGAAAGGAAAAAAGGAAAGAGGGAAAGAGAAGAAAAGGGAGGGAAAGAGAGAGGAGCTATGTTGACAAGGAAGTATAAGAGGAAACTGTGCTGTGTAGGGGTGTAAAAATGTTTCCCTTCTTCCCTTCATGGCACCTCATAGGGTGCCATGACGTAGTATATTATTTTTGTAGTTGGAACATGTCAACATGCAAGATTAAAGTATTGCAAAATGGCAAAAATTTCACATGCTAGAAAAATCTGAGTAAGTAAGGTTGTAATGACAGAAAATCAGGAAATGCAATTGTGATGACTTCTGACATGTATTTTGTTTAAAAACACTGTTTATTGGCCAGTGAAATTCTTAAATTATGGTATTCAAATCTGAAAAGATATTACAGTATTGAAACTTATTTTCAGATGCACAGTACATAATAATACACAATGATATTATTTGTGAATTTGTACTCTGTTTAATATCACTGCTTCCAACAAGATTTCACCTTTCCCTTAACTAGATATTTCCTCCTTTGTACCTGTTCTTTTAATCCATTATTATTAGTTGACCATAGTGTGTTACAATTATGTTTAACATGTTTTCTAGGCTTTTGAAACTATGAGTTTTTGAAGGCGAGAGCCATGACCCATTTGCCTTTGTATTCTTAATACTTAGAATAATACGTTCTCAATACATATTTTTAAAGATAAAGTGATTTTTCCCTATTAGAACCAAAAATTTTGATAATGTGATTAAAAAATATGAATTATCTTGCTGTGAATAAGCACACACAATATTGTGCCCAGCTAATGACAAAAGCATATTCAGAATATATTGTGGTTCATGCACATGAAAATTTGGAATGCCTTCATTTAACATTTTTCTCAAAATGGCTTTCACATTTTATACCTCCTAAGCAAAGAAATATAATTTGTGTACCATTACAAGTTTGTTTCTAGGAATAGCTACAAAATATTTTTCTTTATATAGGTTGTGTGCCTATCTGTAGTACATGTGTGCATGTGAGTATGTTCAGAGTGAGACAGCATAGATTTTAAGTAATATTAACCTCAATGTCACAGATTTTGTTTTTCTTGTCTGTCTCTCATTTGCTGTTTCCTATAACTTCATTTTCTTCTTTTTTCTGCTTTCAAGAGAATATTCTGCCAGATGGAACAATGGTCAGAATCCTAGAGATTACTCTAAAAGGTTCTTTAACCTAGGAGTATATTTAACCAAGGAGGTGAAAGAACTGTACACTGAAAAGTATAAGACACTGTTGAAAGAAACTGAAGAAGACACAAGTAAATGCAAATATATTCCATGATCATGGATTGGAAGAATTAACATTATCAAAACGTCCATATTACCTAAAACAATCTACAGATTCAATGCAATTCGTATCAAATTACAAGGACTTTTTTCACAAAAATAGAACAAAAAATATTAAATTTATATGGAACTGCAAAAGACCTCAATAGCCAAAGCAATTCTGAGAAAAAATAACAAAGCTGGAGGTATCACATGCCCTGATTTGAAACTATATTACAAAGCCATAGTAGTCAAAACAGCATGGTAGTGGCAGAAAAATAGACACACAGATCAATGGAACAGAATTGAGATCCCAGAAATAAACCCATGTGTATGTAGAAAATGTATGACAAAGGATCAAAGAACATACAGTGAAGAAAGGACAGTCTCTTCAATAAATGGTGCTGGGAAAACTGGACAGCCACATGCAAAAAATGAAACTAAATTACTATCTTACAACATACACAAAAATTAACTCAAAGTGTATTGAAGACTTGAATGTAAGATCTGAAACCATAAAACTCTTAGAAGAAAACACAGGCAGTATACACTCTTTGACACAGGTCTTACCAAAAATTTTCTAGCTATGTCTTCTCAGGCAAGGGAAACAAAAGCAAAAATAAACAAATGGGATTACATCAAGCTAAAAAGCTTCTTCACGGCAAAGAAAACCATTAATAAAATAAAAATACAATGTACCAAATGGGAGACGATATTTGCAAATGATACACCTGATAAGGGGTTAATACAAAATATATAACATATAAAATATATGAAATACATAAAAATAACTAATACAACTCAACAACAAAAAATAAACAACCCAATTAAAAAATGGCCAGAGGACCTGATAAACATTTTTCCAAAGAAGACATACAGATGGCCAACAGACAAGTGAAAAGGTGCTTAACATCAGGGAAATGCAAATCAAAACCACAATAAGATATCACTTCACACCTGTCAGAATGGCATCCGAAAGACAGCAAATAACAAGTGTTGGTGAAAACTTGAAGAAAAGGGAATCCTAGCACACTGTTAGTGGAAATGTAAATTGGTACAGCCACTATGGAAGACAGTATGAGGATTTCTCAAAAAATTAAGGATATAACTACCATATGGTCCACCTATCCCACTTCTGGGTATTTAAACACTAATTTGAAAGGATGTCTGCACCCCCATATTCATTGCAGCATTATTTACAATAGCCAAGATATGGAAACAACCTACGTGCCCATCAAGGGATGAATGGATAAAGATGTGGTATACATACTATAAATATGGAATACTACAGAGCTGTAAAATAAGATGAAATCTTGCCATTTGTGACAACATGGATGGAACATGAGGGTATCATGCTAAGTGAAATAAATCAAAGAGAAAGAGACAAATACCATATGATTTCATTCATATGTGGAATATAAACACTAGTAAACAAACAAAATAAATGAATAAAACAAACTAAAGTTTTGGTGGTGAGCACACTATACGGTATACAGAATTAGAAATATAATGTTGTATACATGAAACTTATATAATATAAATCAATGTAACCTCAATAAAATATAATTAATACTTTAAAAAAGATAGAATAAAAAGAAATAAAAGGTTTAAAACCTTTATCACATTTAAAAGTTTTATAATATATAATAATGAAGTGATGTTATGACTTCCAGAGGAAATAAAAT
The DNA here is from genome assembly GCF_951394435.1 of Stenella coeruleoalba. NCBI lineage: Eukaryota > Metazoa > Chordata > Mammalia > Artiodactyla > Delphinidae > Stenella > Stenella coeruleoalba. Next base: position 88,021,275 of record NC_137150.1, read on the forward strand.
AATTTAATAGAACGCATATATATGAATGTAGCATATAATAAGGGCTATCACAAACCAACAGGAAAATAAAGGATTGTTCAGTAAATTTTAAAGTATTCATTATTTGTGGAAAAACTCAACTTAAATTTAGATTCCCATCTCATATCATTTATATATTCCAAGCATATAAAAAAATAAAGAAAACATTAAGAACTAGAATTATGGGAGAACATTTGCTATTGAAATAGAGGTGTTACTTTGTAATCTTTGAAGCAAAGGAAGAAATCATTAAATAAATTGATGATCTGACCATATACAAACCTCTGATTTCTGCACAATAAAAACATTATGGATAAAATGGAAAGGTAAATAACAAAATTGGCAAATTATTTGCAAAAAAACCTATTACAGAAAAATTATTGATTACTGTAACCTAAAAAGAGAATGTACTAGCTGTGCAGTCTTCACCAGATGTCTTCACCTCATGTCTCTTCAGTTTCCTAACACATAAAATGGAAATATTAAGTAAGAGTGTTTATTTACTGGCCTGTTGTTGGGAGCATATTAGGTAACTCATATAAAGCTTTTAAATGGTGTCTGGCATATAGCTAGTGATTCACAGAATTTAAACTGTTGCTATTATTATTAGATGAAAATTCTGAGGAAAAACAAAGGATACATACTATTTACCCAAGAAAATATAAAAAATGGTTAAAAGGGGTATAAAAATTATAATTTCAAGATATCACTTTATCACATTAACAAAGATGAAAAATGGTACTGTTCAATGAGGGAATAAATATAATTAAAGTCACTTCACATACTGCTAGTTATAAGTTTTATGTCTTTATACTAAGACATATGTTTATATGTCTTTCTAGTAAGAAATTTGGCATCATGTATTTAGATTTTTAAATCATTTGCTTTTTTAATAAAATAACTCTTGGGCTTCCCTGGTGGCGCGGTGGTTGAGAGTCTGCCTGCCAATGCAGGGGACATGGGTTCGTGCCCCGGTCTGGGAAAATCCCACATGCCGCAGAGCAGCTGGGCCCGTGAGCTGTGGCCGCTGAGCCTGCACATACGGAGCCTGTGCTCCGCAACGGGAGAGGCCACAACAGTGAGAGGCCCGCGTATCTCAAAAAAAATTAAAAATGCATATAAAATAAAATAACTCTTTTAGGAATATATCCTGAAGAAATAGATACTTGGACAAATACGGATACATATATATGTGTGTGTGTGTGTGTGTGTGTGTGTGTGTGTGTGTGTGTGCATGCGTGTGCATACGTGTGTATGTTTTTCACAATATTATTTAGTGTTTGATAAGTTTATTGAGGTATTCAATGTTATTTATAATAGCAAAGATTTAGAAATAATTAACAAGTCCAAAAATAGGTGACTGGTTACATAAAGCTAATAGATTAGGCAACCATTGAGGGTAAGATTTTTATAGATATTATATGGTATGGGGAAATGTTTGCTAGAAATAGGTTTTGTTTTTTTTAATTGAACATACTCCTGTATGCATATCAGAAAAATAGGCTACAAAGATCTCATGCATGCAAAGAAATATAAAAATACTTTAAATTATTAACAGTAGCTAACTGCATGACGGGAATATGTTATTTTTTTATTTTACCTTTCTTTTGCTTTCCAACCTCATTAGGTAACTGTAACTGCTAATTAAAACAAAATTTAGGAAATAAAATATTGAGGCTGTATTATATAATAGTTAAGAATGAGGACATGACTTTTGCAGATCTGACTGTGATTCCTGGCACTATCGCTTACACTGCACGACTTTGGTCACATTACTTAACTTCTAAAAGCCTCAATTTTCTCATTTCAAAGTAAAGATAGTAATATCACAGTTGCCATGTAAGGATTTCATAGGCTAATAATACAGAGCTTGGTGAACAGAATGCACTCGATAATTGCTAGCTACAATTGCAATTGTACAGTTATTACAGTTATTTTGTAGTCTCCAAAGCAAACACCAAGGTGATCCATTCCCTTCCTTTTACAGTATTTTGATGACCCAGCATACTCATTGTGAGCTCCAGGGTGCAGGAGGACTGCCCTGGAGGACAGTTGTCAAGATCACCGTTTCCAAAATACATATGGTTATCACAATTGCCTGGAAACTGTAAAAATACAGAAAGCTGCCTCTGTCCTCAACCCGTACTAAGTTCTGATTAAGTTTGTCCAGTACAGTCTCTGTGTATTTATATATTTACAAAGTTTCCCAGGTACTTCCATGAGATTAGAACCAGTAGTATAGATTCATAAAACACTGAGTAGAGGTTGCTACTTTAAAATATAGACCTATTTTAAGTATCATGCAGAATGCTGGAATGTCAAACTAAAGAAATGTGATCTGGAAGATTTTAATTCCCCGAACATTTAACCTGATGATTCTCCCTCACAGTACAGGCCAGCGGCAAGAAGCTCTGCCCTAGGCATGGTGACTTCAGGTAGCACAAATAATTTATGCAAATGGATATACTATTGAGGCAGTTTGTTCCTCAGATTGTTCTGGTCCAAAACTTATGATTATATATGTAATGGGGGCAGGAAGGCTGTGAAAGTATGGGGTGACAGAGATTGGCAAGCAGGGTTGGTGGGGAAGAATGGTGCTTCTTCCTCCATGGCACTCTCTTCCTCTAGATGTTGACAAGGGCTACAACTTTAACCGAACTTTGCTCAGGGTCCTCTGAGCACTTTTTTCAACTAGGCCTTGTTCTTGGCCCCATCTTTGGTCGCTGAACCGAATTTTCATAAAGAATCCTGCTAATCCAGTTTAGAGACACTACCTCAACCCTTGATATCCAATCAAGTTCCTCTTTCTCCCCACACCTGATACCTAACCAAGTTCTTAGTAATTATCATCCACTTCTTCACCTGCCTATGGGCATTTATAAATCCCACCTGACCCTCTTATATTCAAGGTTGAGTTCAATTGTCCTCTCCTATTGCAATAGTCTTGAATAAATTCTTCCTTGCCTTGTTTAACTCTGTCCTGTGCAATTTTTCTTTGACAATATCCAGGGTGCTGCTTTCCATCACAGAGTTTTTCCATATTCTGGCAAATCGACAGTAAGCTTCGTACCCAAGGTAAGTCAGTAAAATATAAGGAGAGTCAAATGGCTTCACTGTTCCTGGAAAGTCTAAAGGAAGCACCCTGGCTGCTGCCTAGAAAAGTCTTCTCTGCCAATGGAGAGTAAAAGTATATTTAATATTTGGCACAGGTGAAGTTTGGTGTCCAATTACTATAGCCTAGGAGTTACGCATGGCTGAGAATTTAACTCTCAGATGTGGCTAATGAAGTGGCTGCTAGTGGATAGTGGCTGGAGCACCCTGAATGCTGAGTCTTTCTGATACACCTGGTACCTTCACATCTGGTCCCTCATCCTGGAACAGTACTGTCACTTGTCACATTTCCTTTATTTTCTCACAATCCTTCCAAATTTAGGCTGTCTCTGTACTCCAGAGTGAGAATCTTTTCTCTCTTTCCATATATTCTCTGACAGTAACTATGTGCATGACTGCTTCCCATTTCACTGAAGTCTTAGAATTTTAAATTCAAAAGCAACAGTACTTTACTTTTTTCCCTCTCTCTCTGTATTTTTACTGTATCATGTCATCATTGAACATGGACACATACCAGAGTTCAATAAGCCAAGAATATAATAGGAAAAAAATTACCTCAGTTAAAATTCAAAAATGCCATTCTACTACGTATGTAAAACAAGCAATGTAAAAGCAGAGATAAAGTACTTATCTCAATAAATCAATCTTGAAAATTACATACTCTCCCATTTAGAATTCACCCTATCCATTTGCTTTGAAAACTCCAATGGCTTATCACATACTCAAAAACATTTGACCTTCAAGTATTTCTGACTTCATTTATTTTTAGGTGCCAGAATCCATCTGGATTTAATCACAGATCCTCTCCACTCTGAGAATCTCCAAGAATATCTTCATTAGGTTACACATTCCAAGGATACATCAGTATCATCCAGATTAAGGGCAGATGAATCAACATTGAATTTAGCTCCACTAGCCCCATCCATCATGATTACCTCCATTTAAAGATTACACATGTAAATTTCTCAGCAGAAAATCTCTGACAAAATGTGATAACATATTAAAAAGTAAAAAAAAAAAATTAAATTCAAGACTAGTGAGACTCGTCATACAAAGCATAAGTTATTTCTATATTTATTATAGTTCCTGAACCCCTCTAACAGTAATAAAAAGGATATATAATTACGACATATTGTAACTACCTCTAACTAGGTATTAAGTATTTATATGTTACATTCCAGAATTCCTATTTCAGAAATAGGTCTGTCTGTCCTAATATGTGCGTCTAAAAATTATTTTCCATAAATATTTTTATTTAGAAAAATCTGTGTTCAGACTACTCAAAGGATATACTTAGGTTGCCATAACATCACAAAACATATAGATGTCAGCTCTTCTAATACACCTAAGGACATTTTATAACACATAAAATGTTTTATCTGTTAAAAGATTTTCAGAGTATAGAGGAATCCATTGTTGTTTTTTGTAAAAATGATTATTAGAGAAAATATTCACTGAATGATATTGTAATTATTTGTTCCTTCTGCTGATATTCATTTGGAGTATGCATTTGCTGAATAAACACTTTAGTGGCTCCTATATATGCCAGGCATTATGCTAAATGCTTAAAGGTGAATAGGTGAGGTCTTTGCTCTATTCAAGCACATCAATAAAGTGCCTTTCAGGGCACACAGCCAACAAGATCTGTGTGCTTTAGGCCATTCTGGATGCTTGTGAAGGAGGCTGCACAGCTTTGAAAGTCAGAATGGTGACAGTGCTTCTGACATTTTTCCATCACTAAAATTCTATGATTTTCTCATTCTTATTATTTTATTTATTTCCAAAGCCATTTAGTTCTTTGGGGCTCTTACTCTTCTCTGAAGGGTGAGACTCATGACAATATAAAATCTCTCTGGAAGATTCCACATTGGCTCTGTGGATAAAGTTCATATACTATTTTCGGTTTCTGGAGAGAATTACTTCTGACATCAAGCTTCAAATGCTTACCTATTTTTCAATATGATAAATCGGTCTGATATTATTTACTTTCTGCTTCTAATATAGCACCTATTACACCGAAGGATAAGGAAAATCTCTGACTGGAAGAAAAAGAAGAAAATCTAACTTAAATATCAACTCTCCTTGTTGTTGTTGTTGTTGTTGTTGTTGTTGTTGTTTGGTACGCGGGCCTCTCACTGTTGTGACCTCTCGCGTTGTGGACGGAGCACAGGCTCCGGATGCGCAGGCCCAGCAGCCATGGCTCATGGGCCCAGCCGCTCCACGGCATGTGGGATATTCCCAGACTGGGGCACGAACCCATGTCCCCTGCAACAGCAGGCGGACTCTCAACCACTGCACCACCAGGGAAGCCCAACTCTCTTTTTAATCAATTTACAAATCACATTTGTATTTTCATCTTCATGGCTGGAACTTGTTTCTTCATCTATAAAATAGAGGGCTTCACAAAACAAAACTCTAATAACAATTTTTGCTTTTCTAAAGAATGATTTTTATTTTCAGTAAGGGGATAAATGAAAGGAAAAATACATAGCAATATGGTTGTAAAATATTTTGTCACTGAGTATCTTGTAATTTTAAGAAGGCCCTACTCTTTTGCAAATTGAGATGATAATCTCAAAAAATAATTCTAGTTTTGAGAAGAACCTGTTCTTTCATGATCTTAGAATTAAATAAATTTTCTTAAGAACGGTTATGTAGTTATATGCTAACATAGTCCTCACACTTAGAATAATTATAATAAAAAATGAAAAATTTTGTGTAAAAATGGTATACCCCATTCTAAATACATTAAAACATGATGTATTTCAGTATTATGGATTAAAATGGTATAAAATTCCAAAGATTTTTTTAAAACTTAAAAATGTTTTATAAATATTTATATAATCACAAAACAAAATTATGTTTTTAGAAGAAAGAAATCTCCAAAAGTTGAAATAAAACAAATGCACTTTATATCTAGTTGGTGGCATACCAGTACAGAGGATCTATTCCAAGTGATTTAAGAGAACATGGTAATTTGACTGCATATCCTCAGTGGATTATAGCATAAAGACAGAAAATACTTAAAAAAAAAAAAAACTGGAGGAAACCTTCAAGATGGCAGAGGAGTGAGACATGGAGATCGCCTTACTCCCCACAAATATATCAGAAATACATCTACATGTGGAACAACTCCTACAAACACCTACTGAATGCAGGCAGAAGACCTCAGACCTCCCAAAAGGCAAGAAACTCCCCACATACCTGGGTAGGGCAAAAGAAAAAAGAAAAAACAGACAAAAGAATAGGGCTGGGACCTGCACTAGTGTGAGGGAGCTATGAAGGAGGAAAGGTTTCCACACACTAGGAAGCCCCTTCGCAGGTGGAGAAGGGGTGGGCAGCGGGGAAGCTTCAGAGCCATGGAGGAGAGCACAGTAACAGGGATGCAGAGGGCAAAATGGAGAGACTCCCGCACAGAGGATCAGTGCCGACCAGCACTCAGCAGCCCGAGAGGTTTGTCTGCTCACCCGCGGTGCGGGCAGGGGCTGGGAGCTGAGGCTCAGGATTCAGTCGGATCCCAGGGAGAGGACTGGGGTTGGCACTTGAACATAGCCTGAAGGGGGCTAGTGTGCCATGGCTAGCCGGGAGGGAGCCCGGGAAGAAGTCTGGACCTGCCTAAGAGGCAAGAGACCATTGTTTCGGGGTACACAATGAGAGGGGATTCAGAGCACTGCCTAAATGAGCTCCAGAGATGGGCGCGAGCTCTGGCTATCAGTGCAGACACCAGAGACGGGCAAGAGACGCTAAGGCTGCTGCTGCCACCACCAAGAAGCCTGTGTGCAAGCACAGGTCACTATCCACACCTCCCCTCCCAGGAGCATGTGCAGCCCACCACTGCCAGGGTCCCATGATCCACGGACAACATCCCCAGGAGAACACACGGGGCACCTCAGGCTGTTGCAATGTCATGCCAGCCTCCCCCGCCGCAGGCTTACCCGGCATTCCATACCCCTCCCTCCCAACAGCCTGAGTGAGCCAGAGCCCCCAGTCAGCTGCTCCTTTAACCCCGTCCTGTCTGAGCGAAGAACAGACGTCCTCAGGTGACCTACATGCAGAGGCGGGGCCAAATCCAAAGCTGAACCCCAGGAGCTGTGCTAACAAAGAAGAGAAAGGGAAATCTCTCCCAGCAGTCTCAGGAGCAGTGGATTAAATCTCCACAATCAACTTTATGTACCATGCATCTGTGAATACCTGAAAAGACAATGAACTACCCCAAAATTGAGGTGGTGGACTTTGGGAGCAGCAATATATATATATATTTCCCTTTTCTCTTTTTCCGTGTGGCTGACAGGGTCTTGGTGTTCCGGTCAGGCGTCAGGTCTGTGCCTCTGAGGTGGGAGAACCAAGTTCAGGACATTGGTCCACCAGACACCTCCCAGCTCCATGTAATATTAAATGGCAAAAGCTCTCCCAGGGATCTCCATCTCAACGCTAAGACCAAGTTCCACTCAACAACCAGCAAGCAACAGTGCTGGACACCCTATGCCAAACAACTACCAAGATAGGAACACAACCCCACCCACTAGCAGAGAGGCTGCCTAAAATCATAATAAGGTCACAGACACCCCAAAACACACCACCAGATGTGGACCTGCACACCAGAAAAACAAGGTCCAGCCTCATGCACCAGAACACAGGCACTAGTCCCCTCCACCAAGAAGCCTACACAACCCACTGAACCAAACTTAGCCACTGGGGGCAGACACCAAAAACAACAGGAAGATGAAACTGCAGCCTGCGAAAAGCAGACCCCAAACACAGTAAGCTAAAGAAAATGAGAAGACATAGAAACACACAGGAGATGAAGAAGCAAGATAAAAACCCACCAGACCAAACAAATGAAGAGGAAATAGGCAGTCTACCTGATAAAGAATTCAGAGTAATGAGAATAAACATGATTCAAAATCTTGGAAACAGAATGGAGAAACTATAAGAAACGTTTAACAAGGACCTAGAAGAACTAAAGAGCAAAGAAACAATGATGAACAACACAATAAATGAAATTAAAAATTCTCTAGAAGGAATCAATAGCAGAATAACTAAGGCAGAAGAATGGAAAAATGACCTGGAACATAAAATACTGGACATAACTACTGCAGAGCAGGATAAAGAGAAAAGAATGAGGACAGTCTCAGAGATGTCTGGGACAATATTAAACACACCACCATTCGAATTATAGGGGTCCCAGAAGAAAAGGAGGAAAAGAAAGGGTCGGAGAAAATATTTGAAGAGATTATAGTTGAAAACTTCCCTAATACGGGAAAGGAAATAGTTAATCAAGTCCAGGAAGAACAGAGAGTCCCATAAGGATAAATCAGAGGAGAAATACAACAAAACACATATATCAAATATTCAAATATTGAATACAAGGAAAAAATATTAAAAGCAGCAAGAGAAAAACAACAAATAGCATACAAGGGAATCCCCATAAGGTTAACAGCTGATCTTTCAGCAGAAACTCTGCAAGCCAGAAGGGACTGGCAGCACATATTTAAAGTAATGAAAGGGAAGTACCTACAATCAAGATTACTCTACACAGCAAGGATATCATTCAGATTCAATGGAGAAATTAAAACATTTACAGACAAGCAGAATCTAAGAGAATTCAGCACCACCAAACCAGCTTTACAACAACTGCTAAAGGAACTTCTCTAGGAAGGAAATGCAAGAGAAGGAAAAGACGTACAATAACAAACCCGAAACAATTAAGAAAATGGTAATAGGAACATACATATCGATAATTACCTTAAATGTAAATGGATTAAATGCTCCAACCAAAAGACACAGACTGGCTGAATGGATACAAAAACAAGACCAATATATGTGGTGTCTACAAGAGACCCACTTCAGACCTAGGGACACATACAAACTGAAAGTGAGAGGATGGAAAAAGATATTCCATGCAAATGGAAATCAAAAGAAAGCTGGAGTAGCGATTCTCATATCCGACAAAATAGACTTTAAAATAAAGACTACTACAAGAGACAAAGAAGGACACTACATAACGATCAAGGGATGAATCCAAGAAGAAGATATAACAATTGTAAATATTCATGCACCCAACATAGTGGCACCTCAATACATAAGGTAAATGCTAACAGGCATAAAGGAGGACATCGAGAGTAATACAATCATAGTAGGGGACTTTAACACCCCACTTCCACCAATGGACAGATCATCCAAAATGAAAATAAATAAGGAAACACAAGCTTTAAATGACACATTAAACAAGATATTGATATTTATAGGACATTCCAACCAAAAACAACACAATACATTTTCTTCTCAAGTGCTCAAGGAACATTCTCCAGGAGAGATCATATCTTGGGTCACAAATCAAGCCTTGGTAAATTTAAGAAAATTGAAATCATATCAAGTATCTTTTCCAACCACAACACTATGAGACTGGATATCAATTACAGGAAAAAATCTGTAAAAAATACAAACACATGGAGGCTAAACAATACACTACTTAATAACCAAGAGATCACTGAAGGAATCAAAGAGGAAATCAAAAAACACCTAGAAACAAATGACAATGAAAACACAACACCCCAAAACCTATGGGATGCAGCAAAAGCAGTTCTAAGAGGGAAGTTTATAGCAATACAATCCTACCTGAAGAAATAAGAATCATCTCAAATAACAATCTAACCTTACACCTAAAGCAATCAGAGAAAGAAGAACAAAAATATCCCAAAGTTAGCAGAAGGAAAGAAATCGTAAAGATCAGATGAGAAACAAATGAAATATAAATGGAGGAAACAATAGCAAACATCAATAAAACTAAAAGCTGGTGCTTTAAGAAGATAAACAAAATTGATAAATCTTTAGCCGGATTCATCACGAAAATATAGGAGAAAACTCAAATCAATAGCATTAGAAAAGAAAAAGGAGGTGTAACAATTGACACTGCAGAAATACAAAGGATTATGAGAGATTACTACAAGTAACTATATGCCAATAACAAGGACAACCTGGAAGATATGGACAAGTTCTTAGAAAAGCACAACATTCTGAGACTGAACCAGAAAGAAATAGAAAATCTGAACAGACCAATCACAAGCACTGCAATTGAGACTGTGATTTAAAATCTTCCAACAAACAAAGCCCAGGACCAGATGGCTTCAGAGGTAAATTTTATTAAATATTTACAGAAGAACTGACACCTATCCTTCTCAAGCTCTTCCAAAATACAGTAGAGGGAGGAACACTCCCAAACTCATTCTATGAGGCCACCATCACCCTGATACCAAAACCAGACAAGGATGTCACAAAGAAAGAAAACTACAGGCCAATATCACTGATGAACATAGATGCAAAAATTCTCAACAAAATACTAGCAAACAGAATCCAAGAGCACATTAAAAGGATCATACACCATGATCAAGTGGGGTTAATCCCAGGAATGCAAGGATTCTTCAATATACGCAAATCAATCAATGTGATACACCATATTAACAAATTGAAGGAGAAAAACCATACGATAATCTCAATAGATGCAGAAAAGGCTTTTGACAAAATTCAACACTCATTTATGATAAAAACCCTTCAGAAAGTAGGCATAGAGGGAACTTACCTCAACATAATAAAGGCCATATATGACAAAGCCACAGCCAACATCATTCTCAATGTTGAAAACCTGAAACCACTTCCATTAAAATCAGGAACAAGAGAAGGTTGCTCACTCTCACCACTATTGTTCAACATAATTTTGGAAGTTTTAGCCACAGAAATCAGAGAAGAAAAATAAATAAAAGGAATCCAAATTGGAAAAGAAGAAATAAAGCTGTCACTGTTTGCAGATGACATAATACTACACATAGAGAATCCTAAAGACTCTACCAGAAAACTACTAGAGTTAATCAATGAATTTGGTAAAGTAGCAGGATACAAAATTAATGCACAGAAATCTCTGGCATTCCTATACACCAAAGATGAAAAATGTGAAAGAGAAATTAAGGAAAATCTCCCATTTACCACTGCAACAAAAAGAATAAAATACCTAGGATAAACCTACCTAAGGAGACAAAAGACCTGTATGCAGAAAACTATAAGATACTGATGAAAGAAATTAAAGATGATACAAACAGATAGAGAGATATACCATGTTCTTGGATTGGAAGAAACAACAGTGTGAAAATGACTATACTACCCAAAGCAATCTACAGATTCAATGCAATCTATCAAACTACCCATGGCATTTTTCACAGAACTAGAACAAAAAATTTCACAATTTGTATGGAAACACAAAAGACTCCAAATTGCCAAAGCAATCTTGAGAAAGAAAAATGGAGCTGGACGAATCAGGCCCCCGGACTTCAGACTATACTACAAAGCTACAGTAATCAAGAAAGTATGGAACTGGCACAAAAACAGAAATATAGATCAATGGAACAGGATAGAAAGCCCAGAGATAAACCTACACACATATGGTCACCTTAGTTTTGATAAAAGAGGCAGGAATATACAATGGCAGAAAGATAGCCTCTTCAATAAGTGGTTCTGGGAAAACTGGACAGGTACATGTAAAAGTATGAAATTAGAACACTCCCTAACACCATATACAAAAATAAACTCAAAATAGATTAAAGACCTAACTGTAAGGCCAGACACTATAACACTCTTAGAGGAAAACATAGGCAGAACACTCTATGACGTACATCACAGCAAGATCCTTTTTGACCCACCTCCTAGAGAAATGGAAATAAAAACAAACAAATGGGACCTAATGAAACTTAAAAGCTTTTGCACAGCAAAGGAAACCATAAACAAGATGAAAAGACAACCCTCAGAATGGGAGAAAATATTTGCCAACGAAGCAACTGACAAGGACTAATCTCCAAAATTTACAAGCAGCTCATGCAGCTCAATATGAAAAAAAAAAAAAAACCCAGTCCAAAAATGGGCAGAAGATCTAAATAGATATTTCTGCAAAGAAGACATATAGACAGCCAAGAAACACATGAAAGAACACTCAACATCACTAATCATTAGAGAAATGCAAATCAAAACTACAATGAGGTATCACCTCACACCAGTCAGCATGGCCATCATCAAAAAATCTACAAACAATAAATGCTGGAGATGGTGTGGAGAAAAGGGAACCCTCCTGCACTGTTGGTCAGAATGTAAATTGATACAGCCACTGTGGAGAACAGTATGGAGATTCCTTAAAAAACTAAAAATAGAACTACCATACGACCCAGCAATCCCACTCCTGGACATATACCCTGAGCAAACCGTAATTCAAAAAGAGTCATGTGCCACAATGTTCACTGCAGCTCTATTTACAATAGCCAGGACACAGAAGCAACCTAAGTGTCCATCGATAGATGAATGGAGAAAGAAGATGTGGCACATATATACAATGGAATATCACTCAGCCATAAAAAGAAACGAAACTGAGTTATTAGTGGTGAGCTGGATGGACCTAGAGTCTGTCATACGGAGTGAAGTATGTCAGAAAGAAAAAACAAATACTGTATGGTAACACATATATATGGAATCTAAAAAAAAAAAAGTTATGAAGAACCTAGGGGACAGGAATGATATGCAGATGTAGAGAATGGACTTGAGAACATGGGAGTGGGAAGGTAAGCTGGGATGAAGTGAGACAGTGTCATGGACTTATATATACTACCAAATGTAAAATAGGTAGGTAGTGGGAAACAGCCACATAGCACAGGAAGATCAGCTCAGTGCTTTGTGACCACCTAGAGGGGTGGGATAGTGAGGGTGGGAGGGAGATACAAGAGGGAGGAGCTATGGGGATATATGTATATGCATAGCTGATTGGCTTTGTTATAAAGCAGAAACTAAGAAACCATTGTAAAGCAATTACATTCCAGTAAAGATGTTTTAAAAAAATGTAGTAATCATATTTTTGATGGTGATGTCATTAATGGTATTGTTATTTGAGGCTCTTGCCTGTAATTTAGCATAAAACAAATGAATAATTATACAATATTCTAATTCTTTCTTTCCTGGTGAAGAGTCTCTTACTGATGTTAATAGCAATAATAACCACAATAGACGCAACACATCATATATTATTAAATCCTTGAGTTAGTAAGTAAAATATTATTTTGAAAGTTCTATTCGGTTCCCTTTGGAAGATGCTAGGGAAAAAATACATTATCTTTCAAACTGCTAACTAAGAGAAAAAGTTAACCTTATCCTGCTTTCCTATACACATTCTACCTTTGGAGAAGAGGAAAGTTCCTCTTTACAGAAATATCTCAGCTGGTAAGGTGAGGATTAATGTTAGATTTAGAACATCACAAGCTTACAATTCTTATTAAATAAATGAATCTAGTCATTGAGCATGAACAGCTGTTAATATTACACAAATAGAGACAACAAGACTTTATGTGTCTTCGGATGGAAGAACATTACGTTACATATATTCTTGCCAAAAAATTGAACTCAAATCAGATCAAAGCTGTAGATCCAATTTACAGGAAATAGAGATGTCAGAAAAATAAGTTAAACTAGATTGTATGAAACTACACAGCATAAATGACCCACTTTCTAGTTTCTTTAAAAAAAATACTTGTATTTATATAAAACGACTATGTAATGTATTTGTTTTACATATATATATATATATACACACACACACACACTTTAAACATGTATAATATGTTTTAAATATTATATGCTTTTATATATATATAAATTGGATATTTTAAAGAACAATTGGATATTTGACGACATTGCAATATGGCAAATAATTAAAGGAAAATTGAATATTTGATGATATTAAGGAATACAAAAACAGTTGTGGATGAAATAATTTCCTATCTGGAACTGTTCAAAATAATATGATGGTGGAGTATAGACAAAACAATATTGTTGTGATTGGATGATGAGTGTATAGAGATTCACCTATTGTTTTCTTATTTTTGTATGTTTGAATCATGTGACACTTTGTGTTTTAAAATATTCAAATGTGTTTTTATATAGATCCAGCACATTTTAAAATTTTATTCCTAGATGTTTTAATTACATAACCCTATAATAAAGCTTTTTTCTTTATTATATTTTCAAACTATTTCTTCAGTTTAAAAACATGAAGAATAGTGGTTTTAATAATAATCTTATAGTACCGACACATTTTAATTTCTCAGCATGCATAAGAATGCTCTAATTAACTCTCTGGGGTTTTCCAGGTCAACAAACATGTCATGTAAAAACCATATTTTGTCTTATTTTTCAATTGTATGCTTCTTCTTTCTTCTACCTAATTGTGTTGTTTGGATTCACTTGAGCAATGGTAAATAATAGTTGTGATAAAGGTGATTGCGTCTTATTTTTAACTTTGGTGAGAATGCTTCTATTTATTCCCTCACCTATGCCCCACCATAAAGCATGATGCTTGGTGTGTGTGTGTGCATGCACGTGCACGCACATTGGATTCCTACTTTTTTGTGTGTTTTAATTAAGAATAGATGTCGAATTTTAATAAACAGCTTTCCAAAATCTATGGAAATAATAAAATCAGTCATTAACTGAATAGCCAATATGCTCATATGGCTTGTCTCTTTGCATTGAATAACATTCTTCCATTTCTTTCTTCAACTTCACAAACATATGGATCTAGGTCACAGATCTTAATACTCACAACAAAATTCTTTTTTCCTCTTCCTCCTCCTCTACCTACTCCTCCTTCCTCTTCTTTTTAAATCAGGATTTTGGTTTGATAATGTTGAAGAATTTAGATTTTAAAATCTAGTTATAAATGCCCCAACAATGACTCATAAATCCAGCTTCTCATTTCCGTTTATTCTACCTTAGTTTGGCACTCATTCTTTCTGCTTTGGATATCTTCAATGTACTACTAGCTGGTATTCCATTAGACCTGCTTGCTCCTCCTATCCCCTATCCACACTGCTACCAAATCCCAAAGTGTGCAGAAAACAATGTGGCTTGCTATGTCCCTGCTTCAGAACCCACGCTAGTTCCTTAAGAACTGCAGAAAAAATATAAAGTCTCTCATAATTTATTCACAATCAACCCTTCTTTGGGTTCTTGATCTTATTCCACTCCTCTCTCCTCATTCTCCATGAGACTTAAGCTTTGGCCACACCAAATATCTCACCATTTTTCCGACAGTTCAAGTCCCTTGTGTTCTTTACCTTAGCACATGCTTCTTTCTACCCAGAACTTCTTTTTCCTTTTTTTTTTTTTTTTGATAAATTTTCCTTGCTACCAGAGCAGACTTAATCTTTGTTCTAAGCTCCCAAAACATGATTTCCAAATCTGTGCAGTATCAATGGCCATGTTACTTTGTTCATATTCATATGCCTCTCATACCAGCGTAGGAATTATCTAAAACTTGAATGTGATTCTTATGCTCCTTTTTATCCCCCAAACATTGCAGTCTGTCAAACAGTCTATAAAAATATCATGATTAAATAGTTAACTGTCACATTAAAGACACTAAGTAAATACTTGTTGATTGAATGCACAAATGGCACCTGCAGGTTTATGTACCTTAAATATTTCCTGTAATAGCAGATCTCTTAGCTTGATTATCCTTTATAAGCCCAGAGTGTAGCACAGTGCTTAGTTTGTAAACATACCTTGAATGAATGAACCAATAAATTATTTATGATGTTCCTCTAACCCTTAGATTTAGTGGGAGTTTAGGCTGACTATAATTTAATGTCTCCCTATCATATAACTTAGATCATTTGTTCCAAAACTTTTGCATACTCCTTGAGTCCCTCATCCTGCAGTTTCCCTCCACAGCTTTAACTGCCATCCTAGTTGAGAAGATCCAGATTTTCTGGCTCATACTCTGATCTTCCTTGTTCTTTAGACCTCATCACTGACAAAGATTTCTTTGTTTTGTTGTTGTTGTTTTTGTTTCTTCTTCTTGGAAAGAAGGTCTGTTTGTCAGTGTTGTGAAAAATACATCTTTTACTTTACGATTTAAGCACTTATTTTTATACTCTCCCAAAATTTCCACCATCAATAATATTCTCCTCACACATATAATCTCTTAAACACCTCTAACTTATACTACTGTACTCTTAAATATCTCTAGTTCTCTGCCTCCACAAAAGTCAAATAATTTCTTCCCTCAAGTCAAGGACTTCACAAAGAAGAAGTAGCCCCTGAGACTTTGGATAGAGGCATTTGAGTGAATATGCCTCATATCCTTGAACCCCATATTAGCTAGACCCTTGCGGGTAAAAGAAGCATCTTTCTCCCCTTGCTAGAGTTGTCTAACCTTCTGAAAGAAGGACTTTACTGAGTGAGCTGCCTTACAACATGATGTTCACCTTCCCCAAGATCCTCCCCTGCCTTTCCCCTTTACCTCCAGTCTAATAACTACAGCCGCTGCTTAGCATTTCTTGAGAGGGAAAATTTGGTCTCTGCTTTACCTACCAAAAGAACCACAGGACTTGACTAAAATATACCAACAGGAACTAGCAGAACACACAGGCATGTGGAGTTGACTATGCTTGACCAGGATGGGGTGTGGACTATAAGGCTGGATAGGGGAGAACCTACTGACATGGGAACACTCTCTTATGATTCAAGACTTAGCATCCTAGTACAGACACTTGGAACCTCTCATGATATACTCCTGATATGGGCTTGTTAAAACTTGGAAATGACAATGACCCTAATAAATAATGTGATAATTCTGGACTGCCATTGCAAGTATTTAAAAAGGATCAAAAGACTCAGGGATTAAGCACGGCCGAAGAAATTTACACAGTATGGAGAACTACCACTTGACTCTATTCCTTGTGAGGGGCAGAGGAAACTCCCTTCATTAAAGCCTTGAGGAATTCCTTGGTGAGGGAGGTCACTGGTATCTTTGAAAATCTCAGTAGAAATAATCTAAAGGTCAAGTTTGACAATTACATGTGCTACCATGGAACTGAATATGCTAGTGTTGATAAGGATGACAAGATTATAGAATAGCAGAACCAAAGTGGATATAATTACCATACTAGGTACCAGATAACCAGGATGTATTGACCATGGGGTCACTGACAATGGCTAATAGGCCATAGTGTTCTTAGGGCAAGAGAAACGGACAGCAACTTATGCATACTTTAGCTTACGTAACCAGAAAAAACAAATCAAGGTGTGGGGAGCAAAAC
Organism: Stenella coeruleoalba; assembly: GCF_951394435.1. Classification (NCBI taxonomy): domain Eukaryota; kingdom Metazoa; phylum Chordata; class Mammalia; order Artiodactyla; family Delphinidae; genus Stenella; species Stenella coeruleoalba. Next base: position 88,038,530 of record NC_137150.1, read on the forward strand.
ATTGTTGTCAGCTGCTTGTGAAAACCAGTTCCCTTCTCAAACTTCATAAAAGAAAGATCATGATTCTTCTTTAGTTATAGCCCTATCCATGGACAAGTTATTGCTATAGCCAGTTAAAACCCATCCCAATTGATCAGTGCCTTATGCCTCAGTACTTATGCCTCTGAAGTCAGCCAATCAGTAGCAGCCCATGATTCTTAAAGCCAGACAGTCAACAAGGGCTGCTCCAATAGTTGTGCTTCCTTGGCTGAAAAATAACCATTCACTAAATGCTTCCTTGGCTGAATGTTAGCTGATCCCTGAATTCTATGCTTCTCAAAATCCTAGAGAGAATCATTGCTTGCAGACATACTGCTTTCCAGGACCAGCTATCCCTTGTTTAGTAAGCAATAAATTCGGCTTTTATGTTTATTTGTTTCAGATTATTTGAGGGCGGTTGAGGGAGGGACTTTCTTTCACATACTACAATGGAAAAGTTTGATCCCTCACCCTGTTTCCTGATCTGAGTTGGCTGTCATACACAGAACTCGTCAGTTAAGGGGAGGCCAGATCTCCTTGAGGTAGGACCTTGTAATGCCATCACAACTTTATATGATGAACACTCCCCCAATACTTCCCTCAATGAAATCTGCAGCCATTAACCAGAGTAGGTATACACTAAAATAAGGAAGATGTCCGGACCTGAGAGACCACTTGGCCCCCAGTAAGACTGGAGTTTATGAAAACCACTGTAAATGAAATGCTGGTCCAGGTTTCTTTTATATGAGGCCCAGTAAGTTCATGGATTCAGTATATACCCATTTCCTCAAAATGTCTTCTCTGACTTGGAGTAAGAATCATTAATGTAGGAAGGGCTGTGTAAAATGCTGTCTCGAGCTAACATAGTAAATCACAATCACTATTCTATCTTGGGTAAATTTCACAGGTTAGCATCCCCTCAAATAATTGAAGTATGAAAGGGTTAAGGTTCCCAACATCTGCCATGTTTCCCTGTGTGGCAAAAAACAGATAGATCATAGAAGGGTAGAACAAAAATTTAATAAGTGGTAGCCCCAATAACAGTTGCTCTGTGAGATGTGGTATCTTTACTGGAGCAGATCAATATAGCTCAGGAACTCTGTGCATAGCTACTATGGCAAGTGCGTTCTTTCCTACCTTGATAAGTAAAAAGGAGTAAAGGAGTTTGTTTTCATAAGGAGGTTACAGCTCACTACCATGTCCTAGGGACATAACTTTCCTGCCCTCCGGAAACACATGATCTGATCTGCAAGGACCTCAATTGTCCTGACGGTCTGTAGACTATCACGTTTGTCCACTCTACCAACGATATCATGTTAATTGGATCTGGGAGCAGTGAGTAACGATACTCTGGCTGTCCTAGAAAGACACATTGCATGCCAGACATTCGGAGATAGACCCTACAAATGTTCAGAGCCTGCCATATCAGTGAAGTTTTAAGGGTCCAATGATCTAGGGATGTCATCTCTATGAAAGGGACATGTTATTATACCCTATATCTCCTATCATGAGCACAGCTCTAGGTATACCCCTTGTGATTTAAGAGATAGTGTATACTATGTTTGGGACTAGTGCTCTGACCCTTTTACTGTGTGACTCGGAAGGTTTCCAGATTTAGGTGAGACCTAGAGCAAGAGAGGGCTCAGCATCAGGCTGCAGTGCAAACTGTCCTACCACTCAGGCCATATAACCCAGTAGATCCAACTGACCTAGAGGTTCTTATTGTAGAAGAAGATGCAGTGTTGGGAAAAGTGGACAGCTACATGTAAACAAATGAAAATAGAACACCCCCTAAAAGCATACACAAAAGTAAACTCAAAATGGATTAAAGGCCTAAATGTAAGGCCAGACACTATAAAGGTCTTAGAGGAAAATACAGGCAGAACACTCTTTGACATAAATCCCAGCAAGATCTTTTTTGATCCACCTCCTACAGTCATGAAAATAGAAACAAAAATAAACAAATGGGACGTAATTAAGCTTAAAAGTTTTTCCACAGCAAAGGAAACCATAAATAAAAAGACAACTGGGCTTCCCTGGTGGCGCAGTGGTTGTGAGTCCGCCTGCTGATGCAGGGGACACAGGTTCGTGCCCCGGTCCGGGAAGATCCCACATGCCACGGAGCAGCTGGGCCCGTGAGCCATGGCCACTGAGCCTGCGTGTCCAGAGCCTGTGCTCCGCAACGGGAGAGGCCACAACAGTGAGAGGCCCGTGTACCACAAAAAAAAAAAAAAAAAAAAAAGACAACCCTCAGAATGGGACAAAATATTTGCAAATGAAGCAGCTGACGGAATTCATCTCCAAAATATACAAAGAGCTCATGCAGCTCAATATCATAAAAACAGACAATCCAATCAAAAAAGGGGTGGAAGGGGGCTTCCCTGGTGGCGCAGCGGTTGAGAGTCCGCCTGCAGATGCAGGGGACACGGGTTCATGCCCCGGTCTGGGAAGATCCCACATGCCGCGGAGCGGCTGGGCCCGTGAGCCATGGCCACTGAGCCTGTGTGTCCAGAGCCTGTGCTCCGCAACAGGAGAGGCCACAACAGCGAGAGGCCCGCGTACTGCAAAAAAAAAAAAAAAAAAAGGGGGGGTGGAAGATCTAAATAGACATTTCTCCAAAGAAGACATACAGATGGACAAAAAGCACATGAAAAGATGCTCAACATCAATAATTATTAGAGAAATGCAAATCAAAACTATAACAAGGTATCACTTCACACTGGTCAGAATGACCATCATCAAAAAATCTACAAACAGTAAATGCTGGAGAGGGTGTGGAGAAAAGGGAACCCTTCTACACTGTTAGTGGAAATGTAAATTGGTAGAGCCGCTATGGAGAACAGTATGGAGGTTCCTTAAAAAACTAAAAACAGAGCTACCATATGATCCAGCACTCCCACTCCTGGGTATATTTCTGGAGAAAACCATAATTGGAAAAGATACATGCACCCCAGTGTTCATTGCAGCACTATTTACAATAGCCAGGACATGGAAGCAACCTAAATGTCCATCGACAGAGGAATGGGTAAAGAAGATGTGGTACATATATACAATGTAATATTACTCAGACATAAAAAAGAACAAAATAATGCCATTTGCAGCAACATGGATGAACTTAGAGACTGTCATACTGAGTGAAGTTAAGTTAGACAAAGAAAGACAAATATCATATGATATCGCTTATATGTGAAATCTAAAAAAAGGCTACAAATGAACTTGTGTACAAAATAGAAATAGAGTTACAGATGTAGAAAACAAACTTATGGTTATCAGGGGGTAAAGGGGGAGGGAGGGATAAACTGGCAGATATGGCTATCAGGGGGTAAAGGCGGAGGGAGGGATAAACGCACTACTATATATAAAATAGATAACTAATGAGGACCTACTGTATAGCACAGGGAACTTTATTCATTAAATAGTTTTTAATGGCCTATATGGGAAAAGAATCTAAAAAGGAGTGTATATATGTGTAACTGATTCACTTTACTGCACACCTGAAACTAACACAACATTTTAAATCAACTACACTCCAATTAAAAAAAAAAAAAAAGGATGCCTCTGTGGCAAATCCCAACAGATTTGCAGCATGGACTCTTGAAGAGTTTTGGTGTAATTTTGTTTCTTTTATAGATGCTTGAAAAGCAGTTCCTGGTGTGCTCCTGGGGCCTGGTAGAGCCTAAGCGGCTGACTGAGACACCAACTGACTGTAACCAGAAGCTGTCCACAGTAAGTTGGTACTGTCACACCTTGCAGCTCACATTGTTGAGCAGGAGCAGCACCAACGTACAATATGCTAGAAATTATACATTTAGTGTAGAATCTGTGCAAGTCCAGAAGCCAAGAGTAAATTACACAGTTGGCCCAAACTAACCAAGTTGTCCACCACTGTTGCATATAATGTCTCGTTCAGCATATACTTAAGGCCTCATGGAGTGTGAATGGTGAAGGTGGTAGGAAGGTATCTTCAAGCAATGGATGGAGAAGAATAAAACTCTGGCCTGGTTCATAAACGAGTCATCTCTATATGACAGTGTGAATAAAAGTATACAGCGGCTTCAGTCAGCTTCACTTGTGGGTAGACAGATACATAGTCTAAGGACAGCAGTTGAGAAAAAGTCCTCACAGAAAGTAGAAAAGTATACTTGTTCATTATTTTTACCTAGGTGGAGAAGTGGACAGAAGTAAAACTTTCTGTTTAAAGTATATACTGAAGATATATACATATCCATATATATGATAAATAATATTATATATAACATATATTAATAACTAATTAATATTAATATATCAATAATAATTAATATATTAATGTTGCTCTTACCTAACTGAGGCATGGAAGAGTATATCTAGAAATCAGTAGATGCACTGATGTAATTGTTGTACTATTTTCACTGATAAAAGTACATGGGCAATTGGGTCAACACAGTTTGACAATGTCAAGATAACCAAGGATCAGACCCACAGTAATAGAAGTCTGGGTTTCTTCATTAGCCACATAACTTTGACCAATTGATTTGGTTGTGGGTTAGTAAAATCTGGGTGGTGAAAGAAGATGATGAATATCTAATTCTCATAGAAGTATGGATGGAATATATAATAAGAAAGTATAATAAGGTAAAAAAGTATGATATAACCAAAATTTACTTTATATAGCAAAATTATAAAGAGACATTTTACTTCAGAATGTAGTTGAATTTCACAATGTGATTTTTCTTTTGTCTTTAGACCTAATATGTTTTAGACCTAATATGTTTTCTTGGATATGGCTCTTACATATGGAATTATGCAAGGTATTCCATTTTAGCCAAAATTTAGAAGCCAAAGACTGTTACTCAAAGTGAGGTTTCTTTTTTGTTTCATTGACCCTTTTCGTAGTCACATTCAATATTCTTCGGATAAAGGCATCTAGAGTACTGGCAGAATTGCAAGCTGTGGAATCATCCAGATGTGTTACTGAATGCTAGTCCCTAATTGTCACCAAGTTTTAGCTTTTATAAAATCTGAATTTTATAAAAGCTACTTTGCAGTGTTGAACCTAGTTTTCTAAGCCTTAGTTTTAGCCTTTATAAAGAGGCAATAATCAGACTTTGTCATACTGTTGTGATGATTATGTGAAAAACACCACAGGAGCATAACGTATTATCTATAAAATAATATAAACATGTCATAAATATTAGACAATTTCTCCCACTATACCTGAGAAAGGGTATAGATGAGCCACTGTGCATGGCTAGGCAGGTTGCTGAACTGAATTACTTCAGACATTAATTATTTAAGACTAATCATTAACTAACAAACACTTCAGATATGTTTGTAATTATATGGGAGGGAGGTCCAGAATTTACAAATTTATTTGCTAATCAAAGGAAGGTGTTGGCATAAATATTCCAAATGAGACAAGAAATAAACCATTTTAATTTACTTTCTTTTATATACGGTGTCCACTTTTTAACTTTTGAATAATATCTCCCAGAAGTTAAGTACTGAAGTATTTAAGATTTAAAAAAATATAGAATCATTGTCTCATGTTAAAATATACATTTGAAAATTATTTTCTGCCAAATAATACACACATTATAAGTGATATACTCACTGATTTCTACCAAAGTGACCATTTAACAGGAAAGCAATTAAAATAATTGTCAGATAATTTTAGTAATTAAAATTTGAAAAAAAACTTATAATCTTTATAAGCTTCCAAATCAGTTTAATTAAATGCTGATATTATAATGTGGTCTGTAAATAATCACTGCTATTTACAAATACTTATTTTCATAAAATGGGACTTCCAAAATTTCATGTAGTCAAAATATAGAAATAATTATATGCCAAGACTTAAATTATTCACTCTAAGTGGCAGCATGAGAGGATTAAATCAGTGCTACTCAGTCAGTGATCCACAGACCACACTTTGAATAGCACAGGTTTTAAATGTAGTTGAAAGTACCTAGATAAGGTTAAAACTTAAGTTTGTTTCTGATAGACTTGGGTATGTTTTTATTCAACAATTACAATGTGAAAAATGACCTAAAGATAATAGTGACAAGTCAGTGAAACTTTCATAAAACAAAACCCTGAATTATAGTGTATATATATATACACATCTATGCTTATATAATAATACTATGATGCACAACATTACAAATAACATAGTCCGGAGAAAGGAAAGGGGAGAAATCCTGAAGGATCAGCTTCTAGACAAAGAAACTCAAACAGTGGAAGACTTCAGTGGGTACATTCCTATTGTAATGGTTAACTTTATGTGTCAATTTGGCTGGGCCACAGTGTCCAGATATTTGGTCAAACATTATTCTGTTTCTACAAGAATGTTTTGGATGAAATTAACATTTAAATCAGTTGACTCTGACTAAAGCAGATTGCTCTCCATAATGTGGGTGGGCCTCATCCAATCAGCTGAAGGTCTGAATACAATCAAAGACTGACCTAGCAAGAAGGAATGCTCCAGCAGATGGTCTTTGGACTTGAACTGCAACATCAGCTCTTCCCTGGGTCTCCAGACTGACAGCCCACTCTGCAGATTTTGGATGTCCATTATTACATGAGACAATTCCTTAAATCAATCTCTCTCTCTCTCTCTCTCTCTCTCTCTCTCTCTCTTTCTCTCACTCTCAATATATATATTGTTTCTGTTCTCTGGAGAACCTTGACTAATATACCTATAATTATGACTTTATTCTCTATTTATAATATATAGCTCAACTAAACATAATTTAAAAAGTCATTAAAATCACTTTCTTGTACGTAGTCAGAAAACATGTGGCAAAAATAAGGCGTATAGGCAGGGAAAATACTATTCATCAGAGGAAAGGAGTAATTTTAAGACTAAAATAAAACAGCACCCATCCTCCATGTTGGGTTTTATGCTTATCTCCTTAGGATATTCATAGCGAGTGGTTTTTATTCAAGGAGATGATCCAATCAGTGGTGGATCATGAGGGATAGCACTTTCTCATCCCTTTGGACATCATTGCTTTTTTACATTTTTTACAGACATTCTAATCTATCGTATTACTGATAAGTTACAAAGAATGATGAATATTGTCAGTGAAAAATGTCACAGAGGAAGAAAGGCCATCCTGAAACCATTTAATGACCAGATCAGAGTTTTAGAAACTTGGAGGCTTGGTCCTTAAAATATTCTACTGATAGAATCTTAAGTTTTTAAGGATCTTTAAAGTTTAAAGGTATTCTGGTCTAATATGTCATCTGGTACTTGAATTCTGTCTATAACATCTTTTCTAAGACTCTGCTTGTCATGCTTAATGACAGCCACCCTATGGGAAATCTGGTAATACAGTAAAATTCATCTCCTTTTCTCCATTGACTCTACTTTTACTCTTTTGAGATACATAAATATAATCTTTATTTTCAAATGTTCAAATATTTATAGACAATCTGAAGAAGATTAAAAAGAGATAAGGCAGCCAAGTATTCCCAGTTTGTCAGTTACCAAAAATGTTCTTCTCAATGTGGTCTGAAGGACTGTGGATTTCTGTCACACAGACCAGTCCTACGAATGCTTTTCTGATACTAAATCTAAGGGATGTGGACAAAATTTCTTCTTAGTATTGAATGGGATTATGTATACAAAACTTTTGGCATTACAGATGCATTCTAGTTTATTTTACCTGACAGACAATAGTGGCAGATACAGGACAAAGTGTGGGAGAAAGGTATCTCCTACAGGGAAATACAAGGTACTTCAGCTGAAACTCAAAAGGGCATCTTTGCCAGTATTTAATTCTTCAGAAGAAATTTTCTCTAGGTTAAAAGGAGCTGTTGAATAATAATATATTGTATGTGCTTTTTCACATAGAAGATAACACCTCTAATAGGATTTAATTGTAAATAAATGTTCCAAGTGTTCTAAAGATTAACTTAGAATAAAAACATACCTCCCACTGAATGAGCACTGCCCCTTTCTAACATAGCTAAGAGGGTCTTGTATGTTTCTCTTATTGGTAGCCTTCAACCCATAACTTCAAGCTAGCTATACATCAGGAGAATAGTATAATTAGAAGTTTAACTAGACTATATCTTATATTACTTTTTTGAACAGGACTGAATCTTATTTCCTTTTATATTTAATATTTCATGTGTGTTCATATTTCATGATACAGATATAACCAGACAAGTCATAGCTTCAGGAGCCAAACATCAGTATAACATTTATAAAAAAAATATTGTGATTGAGTTATATGTACATTTACAAAGAGATAACCAACCAGATTACGGGCTACAGAATCATGGCAACAGCCCAGAAAGCCCATGGGACCAACTGCACATTCAGTGGAACATCTTCTTGCCTGTCATTGCTAGACAGCCACTCAATTTAATGCATATGCATGTGCAACATTTATGGAAAAACCTGCACTCAGCCAATATGCAACAGATTGCAACAAAAGGGAAATTATCTAAAGAAAATAAAATACGATCCTAAAAATGTTAGTGAGTAAAAAAAGAAGTAGAGGCATTTCTTTTCTCTCCAAAGTTAATCTCTCTTAATGTAACTACTACTTTGCCAGCTACATTACAGGACTCTCATGAAAAACTAACAGCTGTATACATTGAGGAATAAAGAGAAAAATGTTTAATATGATCATTTTCAATGCCAAAGCCCTCTCTCAAATTCTAAAGGCAAAGACAACACGGGGCAAAAAAGAGATTTTATCAGGGTTAAGGAACTGGTATTTCTACTTTCATTCAATGGGACATTTTGATTCTACAAATGCTATCTTTGTCTTATTTTTGTTCCAGGCTTGACTGCCTATTTTATGGATGAAAAAACTCATGTAAATCATATGATAGAAAGCAATACAGATAAAGCATAATCACAAGGAGGGTTACGGAATTTGTAACTGTGTGTGGAGGGAATATTGTGATTAACGACAATAAAAAATATCCTTCACCCTTGCCCTCACCAGGTAACAACCCTGCTTATTAGTATTATTCCTATCCTCATATTTCTTTTTTAAACAATTAAATAATAAGCACCTTATATCTCCTCATCCATTTTTAGTGTAATGTTGTGACAAAGTGAAAAACAAAAGTGAGATAGTTGCAAAGAAAAGCAGGGCCTATACAGTGAAGGTTGTGCATCTGGAGGGAACAGAGTAAGTCTACGACAGAAGTTTCAGATCTCCAGGATCTGTTCCCAGTGTCTGACCTGTGCTGGACTCTAATGATGGGGCTTGATAACAGATGGGACCAGGGAAGAAGAACTGTAATCCACAAAGACCTACAGTATAAATATAATTATGACAGACATGTCTTCTTACAGAAGCAGAATCGTTGTCACTTTATACCTTAATCAGAGCTTTCATCAGATTTTTAAGTACTGAAGGGGCACAGATACAGTAAGGTTACGATTCTTGTGGAGAAATGTTTCATAGAGAAGTTAAATCTGAGCTGAAGTTTAAAGTGGGGGAATGGATATGAATGTGAAGGGCATTCTGGAAAGAAGGAACAGCAAAATTGAAGGCATAGAGACTGGTGACCAAAATGATTATTTGGAAAGGGAAGGCAAGTGAAAAAGAAATGAAATTAGTATTTACTGAGTACCTACAATGTTCCAAAAATTGTAATAAGTGCTTCTGTGTGTCATAATTTAATACTCACAAAAACTTTCCAAGTATCATCATCCCCCCCAATGGTGAAGACGGTTGTACACCAGTCAGTTACTTAATATCTGCATTCTGAAGATAAGAATCCTGACTATTTAGAAAATAGTCTTGTGTGACAGGAACTTACAACACACACATGAATATAAGAAGCAGCTAAAAAGGTAACTAAATTATAGATAAAACCTTTGATTTTTGTATTAGTTCTCTATGCCTGTGTAATCAATTGCGACAACTTTAGTGCTTAAAACAACTTTAGTGCTTCATTATTTCCCAATTTCTCTGGTTCAGGAATCTGGGCACAGTCTAACTGAGCTCACAGTTTAACTGAGGTCTCACAGGCTGCAATCAAGGTGTTGGTCAGCTGTATTCTCATCTGGAGGCTCAACTGGGAAAGAGCCCACTTTTCTGCTCAAAGACTTGGCGCAATTTAGTTTCTTGCAGCTGTAGGACTGAGCATTAGCTGCTTTTGCCGGCTGTTGAGTTATAAGCAACCCTCACCTCCTCGCTGCTGCTCAAAGTTCCTAGAGACCCACCAAAGTTTCTTGCTATGTAATCCTATCGATAAGGAGCAAGTTACAGATTCTTCCCACGTTCAAGTGGAGAGGATAATACAGGGCATAAACACCCAGAGGTGGGGATAAATAGAGCCACCCTAGAGTCTATCCACCATGATTGCCATGTGTAGAATATTTAAACTCCATCTGATACAATTAGGAATTCATTAAAGATTTTTGAGTAGGGGAGGGAAATAATCAGAGTTGTGCTAAAAGGAGGAGAAAATTCAGCTTTGCTTTCAAATAGAAACAGGAGTATTAAGGAAATAGAACTTGAAGGTATTGTCTTGAAGGTATTGCCTTTCAAATGTTAGGCCATAGTTCACAGAATGCTCCAGAAACCACTCTCCTCTGGTCATTTACAAGTTGAGAGGCCCATGAATTGCCCATGAGATGCCCACTCCATGTGAAGAATTAATACCATCTCCTCCCAGTGTGTCCTCATGACCATGAATAATAAGGGTGAGAAAAGCAATAAAGAAAACTAGCATGCTCCCTTGAGACTCCTAGTTGCTAAGATGCACAATGCCTTGAGAAATTCAGCATTGACTGAATCTTGTACAGTGGTGCAGTTTGCAAATTGGTCTGTGGGGTCAAACAGGACCCAGGGAAAATAGCAACTTGCAGCAAAGGTGACATATGAAATTTAACCAGGGAACAACCTAAAATAAAGGCTATGCCTAGGTCCCCCAAACAAGAGAATAAAATGTTCAGGGGTACCAGAAGAGGACACAGAGTGAAACCTGCTAAGGAACTGATTAACCTAATCATAAACCAAGCATGCGGCAACTATACTGATAACTGCACTCTAGTGACTCACTTATAATGCCATGGCAGTGCACATTAGTCACCCTGCTGTCCTACTTGCCCAAAATATACTGCAGATTGCCAGTGTAGCAGCTGTTTTCTGCTTTTCAGAAATTATAAATGTTGTGGAAACAAAGGAGACTAAAGTATTACCTTCTTGTATTCTGCTAGCTTTACTGCTAAGTGCAGCTCAGTATTTTCTATTTAACAAATAAATATACATTCCATGGAAAGACCCTTAATTTTTACAGATGTTCAGAATGTAAAAAAAGAATGTTTCCCAAGCACTAATTAGAATATTTAGTTTCTATTATCCAGGGTAACCTTTCAGTGACAGGAATTATAGTGAGACTAATAAAACATCACTCCATAATGGAGGTGATGATGGCCATTTAAAGCACTCTCTGTATTGGGAGAGATTTCTTGATGAAGTTGCTGATATGAAAATAAGACAAGGATCTTGAATCCTCAGGAATATGATATAACGGCCTAGATGATTCTGCAGGAGGTGTGAAATAACTGTAAAATGGAACCTCTATTTGAGATGAGAACTGAGTTTTGAAAATAAAAGTCCATTCATTTAACAAGTGTTTCTTGTGGGCTTAAACTTTTACATACACTATGTTATCCATGGGAGTTTCAAATGAATTAAACATTGGCTTTGCTCTCAAGGACTCATAATTTAGTGGCAATGATAAATATATAAATAAATAATGAAAATAAATTGTTGTAGTATTTCAATGAAGTATGCACCATAATACACCAAAATAAATTGCTCCTGCTACACAGATAGGAAGATTTCAGAAAAGAGGTGACATGTGAGCTGGATTTGAAGGTAAAGAATGGGTTTGACAGGAGAGGAAGAAGGAAGGAAAGTAACATTTATCATGCACTCATTTAATGGGACACCAAGCAAGATGCTTATTTACATAATCTCCTTTAATTCTTTTTTTTTCTTAACATCTTTATTGGAGTATAATTGCTTTACAATGGTGTGTTAGTTTCTGTTTTATAACAAAGTGAATCAGTTATACATATACATATGTTCCCATATCTCTTCCCTCTTGCGTCTCCATCCCTCCCACCCTCCCTATCCCACCCCTCTAGGTGGTCACAAACCACCCAGCTGATCTCCCTGTGCTATGCGGCTGCTTCCCACTAGCTATCTATTTTACGCATTTGGTAGTGTATATATGTCCATGCCACTCTCTCACTTTGTCCCAGCTTACCCTTCCCCATCCCCATATCCTCAAGTCCATTCTCTAGTAGGTCTGTGTCTGGATTCCCATCTTGCCCCTAGGTTCTTCAGAACCACTTTTTTTTTAGATTCCATATATATGTGTTAGCATACGGTATTTGTTTTTCTCTTTCTGACTTACTTCACTCTGTATGACAGACTCTAGGTCCATCCACCTCACTACAAATAACTCAATTTTGTTTCTTTTTATGGCGGAGTAATATTCCATTGTATATATGTGCCACATCTTCTTTAACCATTCATCTGTCAATGGACACCTAGGTTGCTTCCACGTCCTGGCTATTGTAAATAGTGCTGCAATGAACATTGTGGTACATGACTTATTTTGAATTATGGTTTTCTCAGGGTATAAGCACCAGTAATTTTTAGTTTTAAATACTGTACAAAGTTTTAAAGGATGGTTTCTGTGACTCAATCACTGTTCAGTGGATCTTTTAGGGTCCTCATTATAGTGTGGAGACACTTAAAGACTTAATTTTCAGACTTTGATTTTTAAGACCAAATTATTTGGGTTAAAAATCTATATTTTTAACATTTAAATATTAAAAGTTTAGACATTAAGACATTAAAAGTTGGCATCCTCATGGGAGGTTTATAATCATGAATAACTCATAATTTAGTACAATATCATCAAAAGATATTTAAGACAATAGGCTATTCCAAGCATTTGATTTTGCCAATATTCTCAACATTCTTATTTGCTTAAAATATAAACATATTTTAAATAAAAGTTAAATTTTAGTTGTATTTTGTGTAGTTTTAAAGAAGCTAAAACAGAAAAATGATACTTTAAATTATAAAATTCATTTTATTTCTCTTTCTAAGTTGAAAAATACATTAAAAATACAAAGATAACTTTGAATTGAGATATTTTAAAAATGAAGAATTTTTTTCTGAATTGTAATTGATAATGACTTATTTAAGATGACCCACTGGTTTTTGACTTTATTACAATTTTTACATAAGATTTTTCTATAATGCAGTTAGAAATTCCATCCCCTTAAGACTTGATGCAACCTGTGCATCTCTTGAATTTCTATCCCTTTCTCTTTAATATAGGTTACTAAACTGTGTCTCACTAGGAAGTGTGACCCATTCCTTGACTCTCAAATCTGAGTTCCAATCAAGTTCTCTCTTTGTTACACTTTATAAACATTTCAATGACGCTTCCACCAATGAGCTGTTACAAACACTAAAGGCTTAGAATATTGTTTCCAAGAATATACTTTTTCTTTGTAAAATATGCCTTACATGAAATAAATATAAGAGACTACAGTCCCCTGTAGGAGTGGAAGTACTGTAAAACAGCAATGTCAATGTACTAGAGAGGGCAATCCAATGGATTACTGAAAGGTTCAGTTTCAGTTTTTAGCTATGTAGGAATATAGTCTTATTAGTTCATGTTCACTATATTTTGACCCTCATTCAGCAGGGTAGTGTGAATGTGGCAGTGGTGGGGGTTAGGAATCTAGGTAGAAGCTCTGCCTCATAATCTCTCTAATGCCCCATAAAGCTTCACCTCTTTTTCTGACTCTGAGTATCCATTCTTCATGCTCCCTTCACCCACTGTTCTCTCATTGCCAGTGTTTAACTGTCTTTTGCGATAAAATTACTTTGAGATTAACTAGGTTCAAGAAACAGAAAAGCTAGGATTGGAAGTCAAACTACATACTGTTATTTTATATGGGGTGGGTGGAAGTGTGTATGTGTGTGTGTGTGTGTGTGTGTGTGTGTGTGTGTGTGTGTGTCTATCTATATAATCTATCTCTCAGCTATCTCTCTATGGTATCTATCTATCTATTGAGAGGGAGGGTGGGACAGGAAGAGAGAAAGAGAAGACATACAGAGAGACAGAGGGATTAAGATATTTATTATTAAGATATAAATACATATATATATATATATATATTTATATATATATATATACTATTAAGATAATTATAGGCAAAAAAAATCCCAAATAATATTCAAAGGTGCTTGAAATGTAGATTCACCTATGATGTATACAGAGTGAATCGTGGGGTAGAGGGGAGGAAAAGCAGTAAAGTCCTTTTGGAACACAACTATCTATGGAAAGTTATCTCCTATTTGACGACTGGAAAACCTTCACATGTTGAAGTGAGGACAGTGTACTCTTCTACATTGGTTACTATGTAGGTTTATAAGGCCTGCAATCTCCAGAAACAATGCTCACTTCCTTTTGGTAAAAGCCATTTGGGGACTGGGTGTGGGATGACAGGGACGCAACACAGAACTTATGGTTGTAATTGCATCTGTCATAGATGTTGTAAATGTGGGTGAAGGAGGGACAAGAGAGAGCTGGACTCAGTCTTGTTAACCCATTCTAATGTGGAAAAATTAGAATTCTATTATTGTGAAAAATTTTCCTATGTGTGGAAAAATGGTTTATTTTAACAAAGTGAGCGTAATTTTTGTTCATTGTTCATAAGGGGGCTTTATATTATATTTAGTGTTCCTTAACTACTGTATTTCTTTTAATTTTTACTTTTTTGGGTAATGCGTGTAAAAACGTTTTCTGTGTGTTTTTAAATACAAGGTTTAATTTTAATGAAATAAATCTACACTAAAAATCTTTGTGCCATGTTTTCACCTGATTTGACCTGAATGTGATTTAAATTTATTCGTGACCTCCATTACTTCCACTACAGCAATCATTTAAGAAATAATGTTTTTTAAATATCATGATACTATAAAGATATGTATTAATAGTGTTTTATAATCTACAGAGCTGTTTACATAAATGATTTTGTCTCCACTTGGGTTCACTGAGGTGGATAAGGATTATTATTTCCCTTTTACAGAAAATATACCAGAGACACAGAAAGATTAAGTAGCTTGGATAAATTTTTCAGGGCCAGAGTGAAGCTTTAATAATATAATTAGTGATAATTAGGCAATGGCAGTGTGATTTTGTGGAAAAGGTCTGAAAAACTTAGATTCAGAGCCATACTTTGAAAGTTACTGTGTGATCTTGGTCAAGTAATTAAACCCAGTGAGCCCAAGTTTTACTGACTGTCAGTAGAGATAATAATAATTACCTCACAGAAAGATCATGAATGTAGAAATAATATACTTAAAGCAAATAGTAGGGAAATGGTGCCTATTATGTGGTCAGTGAATTGCAGTTCATTGACCACCCATCCTGTTGAACATATACTAATGAGCCTTTTCTTCACACTCAAAAAGCATGCATGCCAGCCTTCTTATTATTGAACCCCCCTCCCTCCCAGTACTGGGGTTTCATCAGATAAACCTAGAGGAAAATCCTGGCTTTGAAAATTTCATAGTAGAAGAACAACTTTTCTGAAAACTTTCAGCTGAAAAATCTATAACTAAATGGGCAGGGTTAAATTCTCATTTTTTTAAATACCAAAAAGTGGAGTAGAGTAAAAAAGCCACTCTTAGTCTTAGACATCTTAGAGTCTCAGACATCCTGAACTGGCTTGGTTCCAAAGATGCTCATGGAGGTATCTCATGGAGGAGGAGGGTCCTAGACCCAAGGCCAGCAATGGCAAAGTCATGTAAGCTTAGTGGAGAGACAATCATAGGTCTGTGAGTTTCAGGGAAGCCGTTATACCAACCTGGGGGCTGACAAGAGCAGAACCTCTGCCCATAGCTTTAGTGTTGCTGGGGAAAAATGGAATATACTCTAAGTGTCTTTCCTTTTAACAAAAATCCCTTGGTAGGCATTGTACACAGCATGTTTGAAGAGCGAACTGTTGTCTTCCTCCCTGGCTATTAGAAGAAGGATTTTCATATGTTTCTGAAACATAGGAAAGCTGATAGGAATACCTAGAGTCACAACTGTTTATTATTTTTAATTAATTAATTAATATTGAAAAGCCAACCAGCAGGAGAGGGCTGAAATAAACAGAAGTTGAATACCCAGTGAAAGAGAACACCTCTGTTAACTGCAGTGAATCAAGCCATATAAACACAGTAAAAAATTTCAAACATTAACAGCCCCAGATACTCAACAAAAACAACAGAAGAAAAATCTAAAAGTAGAATTGTTTTGATATTCTGAAGAGGTTTCTCAAGTAGAATTGGCAACCTTGGACTGAAAAGACCTTCAATGAACTTTCTCAGATCTTACCTTACATGCGTTTATCTTAGAAAAAGATAGAATTGAAAAAATAAGCTTTCATTCTTCTGTAACATCCTATTTCCTCATGCACTCCCTGCTCCAGATTCTGCTTTAGGTATTATCATCCTAAAATTCATTTGTATGTTAAGCTCCTTAATATCTTTACTAGTATATTACCGTGTGCCATTATTTAATTAAAGAATAATTATAGGACACTGACATAATAAACCCTCAGATGAATGAGCAATTCACTTTCAAGAGAAAAGCATTTGGACTCAGCTGTGCAATGGAAAGTAATCTCTTTCAATAACACCACAGGCTTGGGGAATGATAGTTATCTAAAAGAACATAAACACATTTGACTTTGAAAGGTTAGAAACATCCAGAATCTCTTTCTCACTTGCAGGGGAAAAGAAATTCCTAATTATAAACATAATTTAAAAGTGCCCTGTTGACTTAAATATGAAGATATTTAAGATCTTTTACATGCTTTAGAAATGACAAAGCAGGGAATACAGAAGCAGACAATAAAACTACAGAGCAAGAAGTGTTCTGTTGCAAGAATTAGGTTAGCAGACAACACATATACACCAGCAATCAGGGATTTATAATTTTATACATATATATAAACAAACACACACACACTAAACTAAGCCTCTCTGTTTATATGGGTTCACAATTTTTGTGTCAGAAGTAGAGATTCCAACACAGTGGAGAGAATACAGGACAAAGCACAGAAGCAGATTATACATGTTGATCAGATTTTTAAGTAATAGAGTGTTAAGAGATCTATATTGTGCTTCTGGAATCGAAGACGGGATTAGAGTTTTTCAAATATGACTAGCAAAAATATTTCAGGATTCAAAAGTTAATCACATTCTTTGATGTTAGTTCAGGGCTGGGTCCTAATTAGCCAAATTGATGTCGAAAAGGGCTATTTAATATAGTTTCTAAGTAGGTTCACTTTTAAAATAAAATGTATGTTCTATTCCAATACGCTCATGAATGTGGTCACAATTAATTACATTCCTTATAATGTAATTGTGAATTTCTATTTTGAGACAAGAATGCAGTAATTTCTACTTTCTTCACCTTTGGAGAATGAATGAACCCAGAGAATAACATCATATTCTATAAACAAGATTCAACTAAAGTAATGATGCTATAACTAAGTGTTAAAGTATAAGTTATAACACAAGTTTTTTTGTCATTTCTAAATAGCCTTCTCTAATTTTCATTGTTTGTCATACTGATTTGGAATGCACATTAAAAATCAAGTGCAAATATCTTTAAAAGTCAACTCCATCTCAATGGAGATTGGAAAGGTCTGAAGTCATGCATTAAACAGCAAAATAGTCACAAGAGGGAAATAACTCTGTAATCTTTGTCCGCTTAGGACAAATTCCTGCTGCCTAAATTTCAGTTTACCATCAGTATACCTAAACTTAGGGAACGACTGACTTTAGAATAGTGTTCTCCACTATTAGTGTTCTCCACTAAGGGGCCAGTGTTCTCCTGGCCCCTTCTTCATGGCCACCACTTCTCCCACCTCCATACTCCCTCTCTTCTATCTACCAAGCACTTTCAGCAAGTAGGACTCAGGGCAACTGTGAGCCAGAGAAAAGGGCAAGAAACACATCGAGCGATGGCAAAGACAGTAATATAATACTAAAATTTATACCTTAATTCAACTTATGTACTAGGTATTGGATACAAACTTTATATCTTATTGTTATTTGGAAGATTAATTACAAAGAATGTAAATGATTATTATTTACTATCCCTGTTTAACAGGATACTGAACAGAGAGGCACTGAATGACTTGTCCAAGATCCCACATCTAGGAAGTTCATGAGCTGAGATCAAACCCTGGAAATATGACTTCAAAATTCTGACTCCACCACTCTACTAATTTGAAAATATCACAATCAATTTTTAAAACAGACTGAAAAGAGATTAGATGGTTAATGAAATGATTTACAAAAGCCTAAAAAGGTTTTGGCCCTTTCAGTTATGTGGTGTACTTAAGAAGAAGATCTGAAAGAAATACAAGAAGTTTCCTTCTCAAAAAAAAAAAAAAAAATGTTGTGTAGCTTCCACTCAGTACAATAAAAATATATTTATTTATTCAACAAATATACTTTTTGAACCTAACACATACCACACACTATTCTAGGTACTTGGGATAGAGTAGTGAATAAATAGGCAAAAGTCCCTGCCTTTGTAAAGTGACATTCTACTGGAGAAAGACAGATATTATGATAAGTTAGGAGGTAGTAAATTTTATAGAGAAAAGAAAAATAGTAGGGAGGAGTGATGAGGAATTACATTCTAAGTAGGGTAGTCTGGAACATCCTTATAACACATGCCATTTAAGCAAAAACTTGGAAATGATGGAGCAAGCTTCAGAAGCACTGGGAGGAAGAGTACTTAAGGCAGAGGAAACATTAAGGCAAAGGCACTGATGGGGGAGAATGCCAGGCATGTTCAAGGTGCTGGGGGGCCAGCATGGAAGGAGCAGAAACGGCCAGGGGCACAACTGGAATAGATAGGGCTTGAAAGGTAATGGGGAGACAGATATTACAGGGTGTGTAGAGCATAAAAAGGGCTTTGATTTTTACTCTGAATGAGATGAAGAGACATCAGAGAGTTCTGAGTGAGAGACATAATCACATTTACATTTAATAGCATCACTCTGGCTTCTCTGTTGAGCATAGGCTACAAGACAGAAATTGAGGAGAAAGAAGGCGGCTAAAGGCAGCGCTTTCATTGAGAAATAAAGGAGGTAGCCCATGGAGATGGCAGTGAGGGTGGTGACAAGTGGTACAATTTAAGACATATTTTGAAAGTAAAGCTGAAAGGACTTTCTAGTGGGTTCAATGTGAGCAATGAGAGTTTCTTTTTTGATATGTTGAGTTTGAGATGTCTATTAGATATTGAACAGAGATGAAAAGTAGGAAGTTGAATATACAGATTTGGTGTTCAAGAGAAGGTCACGCTGGAGATGAAATTTTAGGGGTCGTCAGCGTAGGACCATTATTTAAAATCACAGCACTGGATAAGTGAGTGTAGACTGAGAAGTGAAAAGGTCAAAGGACTGAATCTCGGGGCATTCTGAAGAAGTTTAGAGATCAGGAAAAAGATAAAGAACAACTAAAGGAAAATGTAAAGGAGGGACCAGTTGGTAGTAGAAAACCAGGAATGTACACCATTGAAAAAAAAAAAGTATTACTTGCTAAAAGTCTAAGTAAGATAAAGACTGAGCATGAACGACTGAATTAAGTAACATGGAGGTCTTTGGTTATACGTATTAGTTTCAGTGGAGTGATGGGAATGGAATGTCTATTCGAGTGAATTTAAGAGAGTCTGGAAAGAAAGGAATTGGTAGTAGTGAGTATTGATTACTTTGGGGGCATTTTTCTATAAGGACAAACAGTGAAATAGATGGTAACTACAATGGGCTTGGGATCAAAACAATTTTTTTAAGATATAAATATTGGCCTGTTTGAATGTTGATGGGCTTGATCCAGGAAGAGAGAATTTTGCTGATATAGGAGAAAGACTGCATAAGCAAGATCCTTGAGTAAGAGAGAGGGATGGGATCTTGTACTTCAGTGGAGAATCTACCCTTAAAGAGTAACAGAGGGAGTTGATAATAACAGGAGGGAAGTCCAAGTACGTAGGTTTGGATGTTGGTAGGAGAGTAGATGTGGTGATGGGTGTTCAATGCCTTGAATCTTCCAGCAAGGTAGAAAGAAAGGACACCCTGTAAGGAAGAGAACTATTTGACCTCAACACATAAGGCAACACTTTTGGTTTTCCCTTTGCTCCCATAACAGTTTGGCACTGACTGTATTGCTACACCTGTGTGTTTGTGTGTTTGTTTGTTTTTCTCATCCACTCCAGTTTTAAATCCCTTTTAACATTTTTCTAAGGAACTTGAATGTATTAGGTCTTTTGGTAGTAAATATCCTCATTGGGAAGTGCAGCAACAGAGGATCTACAGCAATATTGGAATTCAGCCATAAGTACCAGGAAACCCTCTTAAATCTCTGACTCTGCAGTCTTTTCAACAGTAGCCACTTCCAACAGAGGATGAACACAGGGTACCTGGCAATGGCTGCTTAAGGTGAACATAACAAAGAAGTCAGGAAAATAACATTAGGGAAGACATTGCTGCTCAACAGGAGGTGTCCCTTCAATAAAGTTCTCTTGAGACTTCCCTGGTGGTCCAGTGGTTACGAATCTGCCTTCCAATGCAGGGGACGTGGGTTTGATCCCTGGTTGGGGAACTAAGAACCCACATGCTGCTACAGGGCAACTAAGTCCACATGCAACAACTAGAGAAGCCTGTGTGCCACAATGAAGACCCAGTGCAGCCAAAAGAATTTTTTAAAAATAAAAAAAAAAGTTATCTTTTTTTCAGTTAGTCATGTTGCCAGAAAGTATCAAAGTAGCATTATAATCTGAGACAGATGCTGTGCTGTTTTATTTATTCACACTATTAACAACGTGGGGTTTAACTCCTCTGACCTCAGAAGTAACTTCAACTGTCAATGGAAATTACCCAATTTTAGCATTGTTCAAAAAGTGAAGATGTAGACAAAATTCATTATTTTTTATATGCAAAATAAATTTCAGAAGCAAATACAGCCACTATTTCCTATGAAACAACCTACATAAAATAAATCTTCCCTTCCAAGTGACTGGATAGCTTGAAATAATTGTGGACATTTTTGTCCTCAATTTAAGAAAAGTATCTTTTCTGGGTGTACAAAACAGCCATTTTGCTAAATGTAAAACTGAAAGATGATCTCCTATACTGTATAATTTTTTAAATTTTTCTTTAAGCTGTTTTGGAGAAGGTTATGGTCTTTGGCCCAAGATCCTTACCGCAAACCACTATTATGCTCCAAGTTCAAACAATTTGCTCTAAGGAGAGAAATAATATGCATCCTCATTACTGACAGCTATAAAGAAATGAAATGTATCTGTTAAATTCCCCTCTTTACCTCCTTACATTTGCATATTCTTAAACGATTGGCCTAATAGCAGGAGGATGGAAAATAATTCCATCGCTATTCATTTTTGCCAGTTTTTTAGCTTAATCATTGCATATAGATGTGGATGACTGAATATGACATATAATTAAGTATTCAATCTATAGTTATTAATAACAAGAAGGTAAAACTTGACTTATACTGGCCCATTACTTACCTTTAATCTTACACTATTGGTATTTTTTAAAAGTGCAAATAAGTAATATAAAAAAAATTGAAGTTCAGAAAAAGATTTAAAGAAATTTTACACCACAGTGAGTTGAGTCAAAAGGGGAAAACACTTTACATTTACATAAAACACCGATGAATTATCAGTGACCTTTCAAACACTGTGTTTTAAATATCTACTCTGAGACTCTTGGCTAAGCTATGATCAGAGAGCAGTAAACTATCTGAATGTAGCTAACTGTAATTTGAAGAAATATTTAATAATTCCATTTAGATGCTAATCTGCTATCTAGATAAATTCATCATTATTTTGATAGGCCATATCAATGTATGACTCTGGGAACCATCAGGATTAATTTTATTTATTGTGTATGTGGTGGTGTTTATTCTACATCGGTCCTAGAATATGTATTAGAGCTCTTCGCTATAAATTATGTTTGTAACACATAACCCATAATTTCAATATCTGTTTATATACCTGTTTTTAAAAATACTGGATTGACTTCAATCACCAGTATATATATGGTGTCATAAGGGTCCATTTATTTTTTTTCCCAGACAACCCGCTGGGGTGTTTTTGGTTTTGTTTTGTTTTGTTTTCCTTTCACAGATTCTCTGATGCAGTTTCTAACTTTGGTAGATTTGTTATACTTGTTGGACTCCAAGTTTCTGGGAGGACTTAATCAAAAGAGAGAAGACGAATGTCATTTCCAAATGACTTAATACAACTCTTGACAGTATCCTATACAGTGTTTCTAAATGTTCTTAGCAAACTAATAGCAAGTGTTTTTCAATACAATGTAATTTCTCATAACAGTTCTTTTATTCTCCTTCCACATTTAGCATTTTTCCTCTCCCAATTACTTTTCTTTACCATTAATCAATTATTCCTTTTGCTAACTCTTGTTTCTCTAATATGATTTATATAAGGCATAATGTGTTCAATAGCTCATCCCTATCTTTAGATCATCTGTTTCTTCCCATTTTTTTCATGTAGCTAATGTTCTCTTGTTCATTTTTTCATTTATATTCTATTTCTAGTACCTATCATTTGCCTTATGTTTCTTCTCTTTGCTTCTCAGTTGCTATAGAAGAGAAGGGGAGGAGAGAAAGAGAACCAACATTCTGAACTCATTCAACCAGCAGGGCACTACGTTAGGTGCTTTATATCTATTGAGCAATTTAATTTTCACAGCAAACATATGAAATATACAGTACATATCTGAATATATAATACATAAACAAGGATTAAAATCTCAGTCTCAAAAATATATCTTATCCAAACTATATATTTATTAAGCGGATAAAACAACATTCAAACTCAGGTCACATACTGGTCAGTTTGTTCATCTCACCTTGCCATTCTCCTACCACTATCACTGGGAAGAACTTAATCATAAACCACTTGTACTGGCTATTTCTATTCCCAGCCGTGTCTGCCTGCCGGTTCAGTGCCACTAGCACCTCCTCTTCCAGACATTGCTACTGCCAGGCAGGATATCCAAAGCATATTGCTATGCCCTAATATTGTTAGAAATTCTTAGTGGATTCTTTCTTTTGGCACATAAGACTAAAACAAAAGTCCATATAGATTTGGGCCTGGAAACAAATCTGAGTGACCACTGCTATGTTAGAAACTAAGATTTTGTAGGAGTCACATGTGTTCACTTATCTCGTTTCTTATCGTGTGCTTTCTTCTAACAGACACATATCTCATTTCCATCATTTAGACTAAAAATTATTAATAACTTCTATAATATTATATGAAAGTTGCAGTTATAAGTCATAAAGTGGGGAAATATAGTTCTTAGCTATGATAAATCTCTAGTATATCCTGAAAAGCTACAGAAACTTAAATGCATCTAACCAACACCAATCTAGGCCCATTCTGTGTGAGAAATACACAAATAGTCTCTCTTCTCTCAGAGTTAGAAACCGATTAGGACCTTATTATTCTGTTATTTTCAAGGTGGATAAAACCCCCTTTAAGAAATCTCAAGGATAAAGCAATCAACCAAATTTTAAGAGAGTGAGTAATGCCACATGTGTGCTGCATACCATAAGTATTTGGTAGCATATTTTTTAAAATTACGTCATTGATTCCAAGCTCTGACAACTTCACAGCTGCTTTACCTGTGTCCTAATCAAAGAGCAATTAAAGCATCCTGTGTAAGAAATGTTATATCATATGATTGTCCACATGGGCTCAACTTTAAGAATCATCAGCATAATTGATAAAACAATTCTAAATACCAAATATGCAAAAACTGATGGGACAAAGACTGGTGTTAAGAGATCACAGGAATCAAAGACATTCAGATACAACTGTACTTGGAGAAAAGCATTGTGGGCAAAGAATTTGGTTCTTTCATCTGGTGTACTGGAAAGCCACAATTCACATATCTTTATACCACTTTTTCTCAACACTTTTCCTACAATTTTCTGCAAGTAAGAACTAAGCCTTTGTATTCTATGCACGAACTACAGGATATGAGCACATAGCTGCTCCTTTCATCTGAAACCAATACATGTCACTACAAATGGAGCACATAGCACAAGTGATGGTGGAGATGGACAGCACGGTGGCTCCATATGTGCTCAAAGAATCGAAAATGTGTTGCTGCATTATTAAATTTGCGAGACATTTCTCACACATTTTTCAAACAACTTTTCAGGTATTATCTTGTGAAATAAGTATCCAAAAAATGTCTCATCATACCTACAGTTTGGACTGTCAGGACTAGCTGTGCCTACTAGAATGGATGCCAGGTTACGGGAATTGAGAGAGAGGATGAGGTCACTGCCAACCTCTCAGAGAATGCCCCAGATTGGAGGGGAATGGTAGGGCGTGGGAACACATCCTGATGTAGGAGAGAATCAAGGTGTTTAGCTCCATCCTGGTAGAATTTATGAGGAATAATAGTGAATGGGACACTGTGATGATGTCAGCGTATCACACAAATATCCTCATATCCAGATACAAAAAACTTTCATAGGTTCATTAACTTCTTCATTAATAATGTCATTCATTTATTCATTCACACACTCATTTCTACTGTGAATTTATTGTCTCAGTAGATTACAAAACAAACTATACAGTTACCCAAGCTAAAAACCTAGGTACCATTCCTGATTCCTTTCCTTCCCTCACCTTTCCATTGCATTCAATTTTCCAGTTTCTACATCTACTCACTTCAAATATCACCACCTCCTCAAGGGACCTTCAGTCAACACCCTGACCTAGAATAGCCTCTCACTCTCAATTTATTTCCATTACATCTCTTTGTTTATATATTTCCTTCTAATTTTTATCACCATCTGTCAGTATCATGTTTGTTCTTGTTCATGTCTATATTCCCCAAAGTGACCTAAACACAACTTTAAGTATTATGGCTAATATATACATATTTATTTACTGAATATTTTCACTAGATGTCCCAAATTTTCAAGTTCTTTAAGAAAGGGCTTTAAGAAAAGCCCAGTACCAGACGGCTTCACAGGCGAATTCTATCAAATATTTAGAGAAGAGCTAACACTTATCCTTTTCAAACTCTTCCAAAATATAGCAAGGGAGGAACACTCCCAAACTCAGTCTACAAGACCACCATCACCCTGATACCAAAACCAGACAAAGATGTCACAAAGAAAACTACATGTCAATGTCCCTGATGAACATAGATGCAAAAATCCTCAACAAAATACAAGCAAACAGAATCCAACAGCACATTAAAAGGATCATACACCATGATCAAGTGGGGTTTATCCCATGAATGCAAGGATTCTTCAGTATATGCAAATCAATCAACATGATACACCATATTAACAAATTGAAGGAGAAAAACCATATGATCATCTCAATCGATGCTGAGAAAGCTTTTGACAAAATTCATCACCCATTTATGATAAAAACCCTCCAGAAAGTAGGCATAGAGGGAACTTTCCTCAACATAATAAAGGCCATATATGACAAACCCACAGCCAACATCATCCTCAATGGTGAAAAATTGAAAGCATTCCCACTAAGATCAGGAACAAGACAAGGTTGCCCACTCTCACCACGATTATTCAACAGAGTTTTGGAAGTTTTAGCCACAGTAATCAGAGAAGAAAAAGAAATAAAAGAAATCCAAATTGGAAGAGAAGAAGTAAAGCTGTCACTGTTTGCAGATGACATGATAGTATACATAGAGAATCCTAAAGATGCTACCAGAAAATTACTAGAGCTAATCAATGAATTTGGTAAAGTAGCAGGATACAAAATTAATGCACAGAAATCTCTGGCATTCCTATACACCAATGATGAAAAACCTGAAAGTGAAATTAAGAAAACACTCCCATTTACCATTGCAACAAAAGGAATAAAACATCTAGGAATAAACCTACCTAAGGAGACAAAAGACCTGTATGCAGAAAATTATACGACACTGATGAAAGAAATTAAAGATGATACAAATAGATGGACAGATATACAATGTTCTTCAATTGGAAGAATCAACATTGTGAAAATGACTCTACTACCCAAAGCAATCTACAGATTCAATGCATTCCCTATCAAACCACCACTGGCATTTTTCACAGAACTAGAACAAAAAATTTCACAATTTATATGGAAACACAAAAGACTCTGAATGGCCAAGGCAATCTTGAGAAAGAAAAATGGAGCTGGAGGAATCAGGCTCCCAGGCTTCAGACTATACTACAAAATGACAGTAATCAAGACAGTCTGGCACTGGCACAAAAACAGAAATATAGATCAATGGAACAGGATAGAAAGCCCAGAGATAAACCCACGCACATATGGTCAATTTATCTTTGATAAAGGAAGCAAGAATATACAGTGGAGAAAAGACAGCCTCTTCAATAAGTGGTGCTGGGAACACTGGACAGCTACATGTAAAAGAATGAAATTAGAACACTCCCTAACACCATACACGAAAATAAACTCAAAATGGATTAAAGACCTAAATGTAAGGCCAGACAATATCAAACTCTTAGAGGAAAACATAGGCAGAACACTCCATGACATAAATCACAGCAAGATCCTTTTTAACCAAACCTCCTAGAGAAATGGAAATAAAAACAAAAATAAACAAATGGGACCTAATGAAACTTCAAAGCTTTTGCACAGCAAAGGAAACCATAAACAAGACAAAAAGACAAGCCTCAGAATGGGAGAAAATATTTGCAAATGAAGCAACTGACAAAGGATTAATCTCCAAAACATACAAGCAACTCATGCAGTTCAATATCCAAAAAACCAACAACCCAGTCCAAAAATGGGCAGAAGACCTAAATAGACATTTCTCCAAAGAAGATATACAGACTGCCAACAAACACATGAAAGAATGCTCAACATCATTAATCATTAGAGAAATGCAAGTCAAAACTACAATGACATATCATCTCACACCAGTCAGAAGGACCATCACCAAAAAATCTACAAACAATATATGCTGGAGATGGTGTGGAGAAAAGGGAACACTCATGCACTGTTGGTGGGAATGTAAATTGATACAGTCACTATGGAGAACAGTATGGAGGTTCCTTAAAAAGCTAAAAATAGAACTAACATATGACCCAGCAATCCCACTACTGGGCATATACCCTGAGAAATCCATAATTCAAAAAGAGTCATGTACCAAAATGTTCACTGCAGCTCTATTTACAATAGCCAGGACATGGAAGCAACCTAAGTGTCCATCAACAGATGAATGGATAAAGAAGATGTGGCACATATATACAATGAAATATTACTCAGCCATAAAAAGAAACAAAATTGAGTTATTTCTAGTGAGGTGGATGGACCTACAGTCTGTCATACAAAGTGAAGTAAGTCAGAAAGAGAAAAATAAATACTGTATGCTAACACATACATATGGAATGTAAGAAAAAAAAAAAAAGGTCATGAAGAACCTAGGAGCAAGACGGGAATAAAGACACAGACCTACTAGAGAATGGACTTGAGGATATGGGGAGGGGGAAGGGTAAGCTGTGACAAAGTGAGAGAGTGGCATGGACATATATACACTACCAAACGCCTAAAATAGCTTGTGGGAAGCAGCCGCATGGCACAGGGAGATCAGCTCGGTGCTTTGTGACCACCTAGAGGGGTGTGATAGGGAGGGTGGGAGGGAAGAGATATGGGGACATATGTATACGTATAACTGATTCACTTCGTTATAAAGCAGAAACTTACATACCATTGTAAAGCAATTATACTCTAATAAAGATGTTAAAAAAAAAGAAGAAGAAACGGCTTTAAGGCTGAAATGTTCATTTGTGAGACAAATAAATATGAATAAACCTCTTGAGGGGTAAGTCCTCTGCCTCCTCTGTAGGTACAATGCTTGAGTCAATGTACACAGAGTTGATACCACATCAGATCCCAGTAGCTATGCCTCATTTATTTTTTAATTATAGTAGCAAAGTCAGCAGCAATTGCATATGGAAATACAACCTTATGAATTTAGAGTGTTATATATGATGGGAGAGGTGAAAGTTAATGGCAATCAAGGAGAAATCATAAACAATCAAGACCCTACTGGGGAAAAACAGGCCTAAAAGTTCATAATGATTTCACTAGATGGGGACTTAGAGGGACTTACCTCCCTGTGATCTAAACAAGTAAGAGCTATACTTGTGCATAGTCATTTATTCAATAATTTTTTTTAGAATTTATATATTATTTATTATTATATGTCCAGTATTTCAGTGATATCATGAGGCATAATTCCTGCCCTAAAGGAATGCATAACTTTGCTTATCATCTGCATTTTCCTTTCCTCAGTTTTCAGTTAATTATAATGGCTAGCATTAGTAAAGGATGTTGATTTTACCTATGTTACAACCTATGAAGAGACTATATAATCTGTCGATTGAAAGCCTTGTTTCTAACGAAAGAAAATTCCTGACAAATTTTTACATACTTGTATAATATAGAATATTTAAAGTAAAATTTATACACATCTAATTGGAGCCTTAATTTTTACATAGGTCTCTCTAGTGTATTTCAAAATGATAAAAACCTTAGAAATACAGTTTTACATATACATAATAACTCAGCTTCCAATTTGTTCAGACTCAAAGGACAATTATAATTACCAACTCTGAAGTGGAAAACAGACATGTGCTAGTCTAATAGGATGAGATAGTGCTTCTAAACTTTTAATGTGCAATAGATCAGCTCAGGATCTTATTAAAAGGCAGACTCGTAGGGCTGGAGTATGGCCCGAGACTCTGAATTTCTTATAAGCTCAAAGATTATGTCCGTGCTGCTGCGACAGGACCACACGGTGGCTTGATATTTGGGTAATGACTATTGATTTGGAAACTAAGAAGTTCAGAAGTGGGAACTCTTTTTGGTTGTCTGGATAAAAAAATTGCTAAATCCTATTGAAAATATGTTAAGAAAGAAGGGAATACAAACCAACCAACCAACAAACAACAATAAAAAACTGTGGGTGGATCCACTCTTATAGGAGAGACCTCCTTTCCATCACAAGAAAAGCGGTCACAGATTAGCCTGTATCCAGAAAATAAATGCTTGTGACAATTCACCTTGTGACTTATTTGAGTGATTTCCCTATAGATCTTCTACTTGGCTTTTAATTTTTTTAAGGAAATCTGGATCAGCATCAGAGCCACAGAAAGCCCAGAAATGTATCAAAGCAACCTGAGCAGATCATAGTTCTCACTGAACAGCTGCTTCTCCTGCAGAAGCACAGTCACTTCTCTTCCCAAGTTTGTATATGTTGTCACTCAGCTTTCCCACCAGAGGGGTTTTGTTAAAAGATCCCTGTTTAATGCCAAATCTCCTGTGACAATATAGAAAGGGATACATTACTAAAACAGAGAAAAATAGACTGCTAGAGAACTTGGCTAGCATTTTAACACTAGGAGAACTCAGAGTATTCTGTTTTCATGAAGTTGTAGGGGGGTAAATTCTCTGTCCAGAACTAATAACTGCTCATCTGTTAACTGAAATATATAAACATGTATATTCCTTGGATTTGGGGATCCATTCATTCTGCTTCAGAAGCCATAGATATGCTGTGACTCAAGCACTATCCTCACAGTGCAAAGTTAATGGGGTTTGAAATATGATTTGACAAGAGATTTCTGGTTTGTTTTTTGCCTCACTCTGAGATGATCAGATTCCTCCTTAGAGAGAAAAATGTGACAACCCAAGAGATCCTGAGTGAAATCAGCCTCTTTGTAAAAAATCCTCTTCTATTAAGGGCCATGTTTCTATGTCCTCCGGGGCCATTCTTGTGCTCTTACAATTTTTCACTCACTGTTTTAATAACATTATTAGGGGACAAAAGCACACAGAGGTGTTGCCTATGAACTCACAAGGACTATCATGGTTTAAAGGTATTCAGAGTACTTACTAGGATTCTCAACTTGCCCATTTTACTTTAAAAGGATCTCTCAGACTAAAGGCAAGAATTCTAGGCAGAGAACCAACACCTTAAGTTCTCATTTATTACGTCATTTTATTATTTGATAAGAGGAAAAAATCCTTCCAATTTGCTATCCTGAAGAGTATTTTCAGATTTTTCTCTTACCTGGTAAAGACTTTATTTCGCAAAGGTCAAAAATAGTGCTTATATCATATTTCTTTGCTTTCTCCAGCAAACCAAATGACATCTTCCTACTTAAAACAGCAACTAAGGAAATATTTATGCCTTCCATCCAAGAATGTAAAGTGTTTCCACATGTTAACCATGTATTTATCAAAAACTCCTCTAATGAAAATATAATAATAATAAATAAATTTTAAAAAGGATTATCCCACTTTTAGGCATTAGAGGACTAAGGTATGTAATTGCCCAAAGTTGTAGAGGTGAATCAGTATCAACTTGAGGCAAAACACAATGCCTGACTCACAGTCTGTTTCAAAAATATTTATTTCCTAGATTATTTGTGAACTGACTTGAGCCCAAAATTCATGCCTTGATAGTCTTTTTGTTGTTGTTAATTTATCTCACTCTTACTTAGGAAGGATTGTATTTCCTAGATGCCATTAGATTCTAATGAGGCTTAGGTTTCTAAGCCTCAGGCTATGTCTCATTTAGACTTTTCTTTCAGAAAGCCTCTCTTGCCATGTGTACTTTCATCTTAATCCATGGCTTTATATATAGCTGTAATGGAATTTCACATTTTCCCACAATTTCTCTCCTCCAGTTGTTGCAAGTTAGGGTTGCTAAGTCATAATGGGATAAATGTGACCCTTTTAATGCTATCTTAATACCAAAATACCTTCTTGTCTTGATAGAGTATGGTCAAAAGCTCATGCTTATTAGAAATATCTAATGCATATTTGTATATGAGTTCTGTTGCTGATTAGATATAACCTTTCTAAAGAACAATTCAAGTGACTGACTTAATTTAATTCATTACCAGTTTTGGGAATCTTTTCTGCTTAGGACCATTAATATTATTAAATATTAAGATTAGAATATTTATTTAGATTACTGCAAATATTTCAGGATAATATAAAATGATATACTGGAACTTAACTTGCTTTGTTGACTAAACTAGAGAATATCCATTTTGATGGAAATGTACTGTGCTGTGGAGAAAAAAAAAGGGACCTTAGTTCCAATCAAAACATTTCTGTTAATCAACTTTTGGAACTGGTAAAAGTTAACAAACTTTTTATTTTTCTACTTTACATGTTAAATTTAGACTTAGACTAAATTTGCAAAAATAGTACAGAGGATTCCTGTATATTCCCCATTCTGCTTTTTCTAATGCAAGCACCACATGTAACCATAATACAATTTTAAAAACCAGGAAATATTGGTACAGTATTATCAACTACATTGCAGATTTTATTCAAATTCCACCAGTTTTTTACTAGGTCTTTTTTTCCCATTACGTTTTTCCATGTCTTCTTTTTACTCAAGAAAGCTATCTTAACCCCACACTGCATTTAGTTGTTATTTCTCTTTGCTCCTCTCCAATGTGTGACTTTGCTTTCTTATTCCTCTTCTTTCACAATCTTGGCATTTTGGAAGAGTACTCATTATTTATTTTGTACGGTGTTCCTCAAGTTAGGTTTGTCTGATATTTTGTCGTAACTAAAATCAGGTCATAGTTTTTAGGGGTGCAAAAACACCACAGAAATGATGCTGAGTCTCATTTATTCCATTCTTAAAGCAAGGTAAATTAAAATAAAGCTTTTTGATATATCTATCTTCTACTATTTTATTCTGCTTTGCTGTTTTTACTTGTTTGTATTGTTAAAATACGTCTTCATTGGAATAGAAAATGACATTTAAGGAAAAAATATTTTAATATTCTTATTTCCTTCTGGTGAAGAAACACTACTTAATTATTCAACTTCACCTATGCTTAACACACTCTAGGCAATTTTTTAAAACATTAAAATGCTGGGGTTTTTCAAGAAACTCAGCTTTTAAGAAAACACATCCAGTGATTTTAGGAGCCAAGTCATAAAAGAAAGTTAGCTTAGTTCACCTAAACTATAGCATGACTATGTAGTATCTTTCCTTTTTCAATAGCCTATCATGCTTTATAGGCTTCTTCTAAATATTTGCTGTGTATACCATTTCTATTTTTAAATGGATCTTTTGGCCATTGTCAGCTTGGTCTTATATCACTTTATTTAGCATATTTGAAATGAGTATTATTTACTATTATAATATATCTCAACAAATACATTACCTTTTGGAGAGAGATACAGCTATTGTTAGCATTCCATTAGGCAAGCAATTGTTAATAACTAACAATAATTGAGCATGAAGAAATTTTCAACGGTTATGAATAACACCTTAAATTATATAATTATAGGCATTACAAATGCTTGCAATATAAATAATGCCTAAATAATTTTCGAAGTCTACATAGAAATCCAAAAAGCTCCAAACATCTGTGTCTAAATTTAAGAGAATAAATATTCTATTTTGAGTGGAAGGAGAACCCCAAACACCTGCAAAAGATTCCAGGAAAATGTAGGGTGTTTCTGAATCTGTTCTTGCTTGCTATTCTCACTCATTCTTTCCCCTCCCTCTCCCTCCCTTCCTTCCTCCTCTCCTCTCCAGTTTTATTGAAAAAGACATTACAGACAATTATAATACAGAAAGTGTGATAATAGAGTTATGCAGAAGACACTACAGAAACATTAAAAAAGGAATATTTTATTTTACCTGAAACCCTCAGCTGACTGTCACTGCTGAATATTAAGGCGAGAGAAGTCTATTAACAGGAATGAAGAGAGTAACTTTTATAGAATTCTTCATTGAAACTTGTAGACGAACGCTTACTCTTTGGGGCATGGCAAACTTCCAGCATACATATACACAACTGATACCGCAAAAAGTCTTACGGCCAATCTTTACCTACACTGCATGTGTGTTAACCAGAAGTAGCAGGATGATTTGATTATGTAACCCATTTACAAACTACATCCATCCTGGCTTTACTATAAAAGTGATCTGCCTGCTTATTAACAGTATTGATAGCTATCTATTTATTTTAACACAACTATGTGACATAAAGCTGAAAACTTTAAGTACATTATCTCAATTCTCACAAAACCACAATGAGATGAATATCATTATGATGGCAGTTTTACAGAAGAGGGATTGAACTTGGAGAGTTAGGGGAAACTTCTCAGAGTTGCACATCATTAAAGCGTCAGAGTTGATAGTTAAAGATACCTTTTCTTCACCAAAAAAGCAAGTGTACTTACGATGGGTACAATCATGGTACCTAAACTCATGAGTTTTGGGGTTCACCAGATTCAAAATTTTTAAATTTTGGGCTTGGTAGGGGAAAGATAACTTT
Organism: Stenella coeruleoalba; assembly: GCF_951394435.1. Lineage (NCBI taxonomy): Eukaryota > Metazoa > Chordata > Mammalia > Artiodactyla > Delphinidae > Stenella > Stenella coeruleoalba. The sequence continues at coordinate 88,071,961 of NC_137150.1, forward strand.
AAAAATCAGACATTTTTGTTAGTTTCTTCAGGCAAATTAAAGATAAAAAGCAATGTGGAGAAATGGAGAAAGAAAGGCATTTATATGCAAATCAAAACCACAGTGAGGTATCACCTCACACCAGTCAGAATGGCTATCATCAAAAAGTCTACAAATAATAAGTTCTGGAGGGTATGTGGAGAAAAGGGAACCCTCTTACACTGTTGGTGGGAATGTAAATTGGTGCAGTTCACTATGGAAAACAGTATGGAGCTTCCTTAAAAAAACTAAAAATAGAGCTACCATGTGATCCAGATATCCCATTCCTGGGCATAAATCTGGAAAAGACGAAAAGTCTAATTCGAAAAGATACATGCACCCCAATGTTCATATCAGCACTATTTACAATAGCCAAGACATGGAAATAACCCAAGTGACCACCAACAGATAGTTGGTTTAAGAAGGTGTGATACACACACACACACTGATACAATGGGATATTATTCAGACATAATGAAATAATGCCATTTGCAGCAAAATAGATACACCTAGAGTATATCATACTAAGTGAAGTAAGTCAGATGGAGAAAGACAAATATTATATGATATCACTTATATGTGGAATCTAAAAAATAATACAAATGAATCTATATATAAAACAGACACAGACTCACAGACATAAAAAACAAACTTATGGTTACCAAAGGAGAAACGGAAGGGAGAGGGATAAATTAGGAGTATGGAATTAACAGATACAAACTACTATACATAAAATAGCTAAGCAACAAGGATTTACTGTATAGCACAGGGAACTATAATCAATATCTTGTAATAAATCTATACCGGAAAATAATCTGAAAAGTATACATTTCTATATAACAATCACTTTGCTGAATACCTGAACCTAACAAAATACTGTAAATCAACTAAACTTCAATAAAAAAAGAACAGAAAAGCATTTGTAAGAAATAAAAAGGAGAAATAAATTTGCATTAGAGAATTCAAGAGTCAAAATCTCACTTTAGCCTCATTGACTTACTTCCCATTTTTTAAGCTCTCAAAATGCAGGCTGTTCAGGATTTTGTCTCTGTAATTTTAGGAGAAGCTCAGAGAAGATCATTAACTCTCACAGTGATAATTAATAGAGGATCACTCAATTTTGATGTATGTATATGATTTTCATGTGAAAGCATGAAATCACAGTGTTTCATCAACAAATACTTAAGTATTACAGTGAAATTTTCTCTTTGCCCAGAATGCAAGGATATAAGTAAAGTCATACATCCTCAGCACCAGCTTGCTCTTGTCACCAGGTTCACAGATGGTTACAGGGTTCCTTACTCCTTCTCATTGGGAGAAGACTGCATTTCCATTATTTGCATACATTATCTGTATTAGTGAGAAAGGAATGGCCTGAACTTCTCGAAAGTAGGTGAACAGCTTCTTTGAAAAGATAATTCAGGATTCATGACACACTTAAACCCTAGGCTTTCTACCTGGTCCTGCAAGTTGAAAGACCTTTACATTTTGAAGAACTATTTTTTTGCTAGGAGTCCATCCAAATGATCTAATATCCTGTGCACTTAGATCAAACACATATGGAACAATATTAAAACTTTCTTGGGAAAAAACCTTAAGGAGAAATAAATAAAGATTGTTACAGTTAGAAATAAATAAAGATTGTTACAGTTAGAAATAGTTGATATACTCATTTCTTGGGTCTCATGTCAAATCTAAACTTTGCTGTAATTCCCTACCTTAAGGCTTCATTCAGCCTATAGGTTGCCTTCACATCTAAAAGTCATTGCACATTTATTGATTACCTACTCCATGACTTTGCTATACAGGGATTAAAAAGATAAGTGAAATATGATATCTACCAGCACAAAGCTTACAATCCGGTAATGGTAGGAATAATAAGATAGATACACAAAATACAAAGCAAAGAAGGTAAATGGCTTAAGAAAAATCCAAGTAAAGAATAATCCAGATATATAGAGAGACAGAGGCAAAGAGATAAAATAAGTCTGGGGTAGCTGTAAGAAACTTCCTGAATGAGGAGGTGTTTAAGATTAATTTTAAGGGACTTTGACAAGTAAGAAAGAAAGGAAGGAAGGAAGGGATTTTAGAAAGCAGGAAGGGAAGGGAGAAAAGTGAGAAAGTACAGAATACAGGTATGTTCACATCCTTTGAAGAGTAGAGAGCATAGGTCAGATAGTTGATAAAATTAAAAAGGCATTAGTAATCATTTATAGGACTTGGTAGCTGATAGTGTAGAAGGAAAAACTAAAAATAAATTTGTGATTTAAAACCTACGTGTGTAAAGGTGGTTTTATTTAAAGAAAGAAGCAAGACAGGATAATGCGATGATTTTAGGAGCAGGGAAGTGATATATGCTTTTATGAAAATGTTGAGATTAAAGTACCTCCTTGAACATTTGGCTTCTGAATTATGATTTAGACCTTAAAAAAGACTGTAAAGAGTATAAGAGATGGAGTTATAAGACTTGGTATCAAATCCTGGATCTTCTAATTTGTATGTCCTTAGATGTGTCACAAGCTCTTTGAGCATCATTTTATTCACTGTTAGAAATGGAGATTAAAAGTGTTTTGCAATCTACAAAATTCAACAAACCCAAGATGTTCCTGTTGTCTGCATAAACGTAATAGTTGAAGCTATTATTAAAAGGACAGCCTGTAAGAGGTCTGAAGAGGGGTTAGTGCAACTGCCATGTTTGATAAATTAAAAAAGGAATTCTAACCACCACAAGTAATTTTGTTTGTTGATACCTGACTTTATAGTTTTATGACACACATATGCATACCCGCACTATACCTTGCTTGACTTTACTTGATTTTGAACTTTTGAAAAAGGGTGCCATATACTATGTAGTCTTCTAAGACTTGCTTTATTCACTTCAGATTATGATGCTAAGATTCATCCATGATTTTTAATTACAGATAATTTTTTATTGCTACATGGTACTCCATTTTATGAAAATTCCATAATGTAGTCATCCATTTCACTGTTTATAGACATTTTTGTTGTTTCCAAGGTTTTTTTTTTTTTCTTTTTGCTACTATAAACAGTGACACAATGAATATTTTTGTTATGTCTTCCAGCACATACATGCAATAATCATATGTCCAGGTATGTTCAACTCTAGAAAACAATGTTAAATTGATTTCTAAAATGGTTTTATCATTTTAAACTCTTACCAGCAATGTGTAAAAGATCCATATCCTCTCCAAACCACGGTTCCATCAAATTTCTTAAATTCCATTGATGAGTGATGAATAATAGTATCTCACTGCGTTCTTTTATTGACGTTCTTCCAATTACTAGTAAAGTTTGGTGACTCTTCATATTTTTATTAGCTATATACATCTTTTGTGACATGTCTATTAATATTTTTGACATTTTTATTGTTAACATTTTCCTATTTTAATGTATGGGATCTCTCTATGCATACTTCATTATAGTCTTTGCTGACTGTAAGAATTTCAAGTAACTTTTCATACCCTCTTCACTGTCTTTAAAGTGCCTTTTGAGAAACAAATGCTTAATTTAATTTGCACACCATCTGTTGGTTCTTTTTTTTTAATTTTTGTGCTTTTGAGTCATACTGACCGAAGGTCAGAAAGACATGTACCTCTATTTTCTTCTGAAACTTTTAAAGTTTAGCTTTTGCTCTTTAAAAATTTTAATCCATACAAAGCTAATTTTTGTATACTGTGTGAGGTAGAAAACCAATCTTATTTTTTTCCTTATTAACGAACCATCTCTAGCTCTATTTATTGAAGATTTCTTCTCTTTTTCAGTGATCTGTTCAAGTACCTCAGTCATCCATCGAAGCTCAGCCTAAAGCTGAGTCTTTCCTTGGATCTCTCTTTTGTCCCTGTTGTTGATTTTGTCTTCTCCTCACAGCAGCATCATTCTGCCTTAACTGAAGTATGACATGTAGGGCAATTCCTCCCTCCTTATTCTTTCTTTTAAATTAACGCACATGAACCTATTTTGTACTGGTATTATTCAAACCTTTCACAAATATTAACTCATTTAATACTCAAAACAGCCTTATAAGGTAGGTACTTTGTTCCAATTTTACAGATGAGGAAATTGAGGCATAGAGAAGTTAAGTAACATTTTTAAAGTCACACAGTGAGTAAGTGCCTAAGGTGGGATTGTAAACCAGGCAGTCTGGCTCCAGAGTCCATTATTATCATTAATCATAGTATATTAATGATATCATTAGATTATCATTATCATCATTTTCAAATGATATAAGAACATGAGAGATACTCAGTGTTAGCTCAGCATTGTAGGGAAGTAGGATAACAACATATTTTGCAAAGGTCTTTTCAGAATTTGACCGAGATCACTTACACATTTCATGTGTTTGAGGGGAATCAATGGAAAAGACAGTTTTGTTCAGATAATGCATTTATCTAAGTATGATCCTGAATCTGGGCATGCTAAAAATATTTGGGGGCTCCTTTTAACACCTGAGTCATAAAATGCAGTGTTTACTATGGAACTGGATTCCATGTTTCAAAACATACTTGTGGGAATTCACTATAAGTACAACAGAAAATTGAGAAAACCAGTAAGTGTTTTCTGAAATATATATCCACATTATCAGTGGGTAGCTTTGCTGACAGACTAGAATATTCTGGAAACGTATGACATTCACTCCCCATCTGTTGTTTCCCGACATTGTTTAACCATCAAGTATCAGAATGAACAGCATGAGTTGGTCTCATCTCACCCCTTCATTTGCCATGAAATCACGCCTGTAAATAGACACCCAAAAAGGTACTTCCAGTCCCAGGATGACATCTTTACCTGCACGTGGCTTTAGGTGATTCAGCTCTGCCAGGGATGCTGTGAGAGCCAGCCACAGTACCTCTGCTCTCATCCACAGAGTACATTGTCAGTCCTGGAACTGGCACAGCTCACTGCAAAGCAGAGAAAATTTTATGCTTATTTCACAATACTTTTCCCTTTATCTGACTTTCATTAGATCCCAGAGCCATTTTCCCTCTTGGGAACACATCTTAAAAACTGGTAGAAGCCAGTAAGAAAATGATTCAAATAACAGAGAAGCCACCGCAATGAGAAGCCCGCTCACTACAACTAGAGAAAGCCAGTGAGCAGCAACGAAGACCCAACACAGCCAAAAATAAAAAAATTAAAATTTCAAAAAAATTTATGAAAAAAAAAAGATACTCTTTTTACCTTTTCTTCTTAGGATATGTCTGTTTCATAAAGCACCTATATCATCTGCTGAAAAGACTGTCTTCATTTATCTCACTAAAATATGTTCTATGTCTTGGCCAAAATCTCGAAGCTATTCTCTCAGTGAGTTGAAATACTGATATTCAGATTACAGGACACAGGTACTCAGAATACTTAGTCTGTAATATCCAGATATGAGTTTACATCATTCATAAGTCCTACCCATTGAATTTCAGGTACCTTTTTTTTTTTTTTTTTTTTTTTTTTTTTTGCGGTACACGGGCGTCTCACTGCTGCGGCCTCTCCCATTGCGGAGCACAGGCTCCGGACGTGCAGGCTCAGCGGCCATGGCTCACGGGCCTAGTCGCTCCGCGGCATGTGGGATCTTCCCGGACCGGGGCACGAACCCGCGTCCCCTGCATTGGCAGGCGGACTCTCAACCACTGCGCCACCAGGGAAGCCCTCAGGTACATTTTAACAATTACATGACACTTTATATTCTAAGCATTTTCAAATTTATTATCATCTTTAATAATCACAATAACTGTGTATATGTATGCTTGAGTACACAGAGAAGATAGATATAACTGTCTCCTGTTCTAGATGAGTAAACTGAGGTTCAGGGAGGTTTGGTGATTTACCTAAAGTTACTCTGTTGGTAAGAGACATATGAACAATTTAAATCCAGATTTTCTCACTCCAAGTCTATGACCTCCTCCTCTACTTTCTAACCTCCCTCCTACTGTGATATCGATAATAAAGAATAGCAGATGAACTTGTCTTTGCCTTTCTAAAATGCATTATCTTGCCCACTGGTGTTTTCTCAATTAAAGAAATACATTTCCTTAGCTATTGGCTGTGTCCACTTTCTTTGAATTCAGGTGTTAACATTTAGATCATTCTTTGCTCCTTTCCCAACCTTTGCTTCACAACATGGCAAAGCGCCAAGGTTTGAGTTAATGACTTGAAAGTGTGATGTCAGTGGCTCTATGGAAGAAGGGGTAAAAAGAAGTTGGACTGAACAAGATTAGTCACTGTTTTACAAAGTCATCTCTTAAAAGCAGGAATCCTGGCCCCCTAATATGAAAACTAAGTGAGAATTTAGATTTTAATTATAGACTTCTTCAAAGTTTACTCTTTGTGTTAACCCAATAGGAAGCAGCTTTTTATAGATACCAATTAATTCACTTTTTTTAACACTCCAAACTGAACAATCACTTTCATGACTTTTTTTTTGTATTATTAAAAGAAGTTTCCTTTTGAGCTACTGCTATAATAAACAAGGTAATGCTTCAATTGAATTGAAAGTTATAGAACAATCTAAACCCCCTGGGCTCAGGGCTCAAGAAATTTAACTTACTGTGAATAGTGACTGTCAGAGTGACACAGAGGAATAAACAAAGAATAGGTAACCATGGGGCCCAGAGCACCAGCAATTCCATTTGTCTTGACTTAGAAATTGATACATAATGGTCTGGAAGTCATCTGCAGAGGTTCCAATTCCAGTTGTTCTACGAATCACTGTCTAACCTTTTAAAGGACATGCTTTCCTCTGGGCCTTGGTTTCCTTCATCTGTAAAGTGAAAATTGATACATAAGGACTCTAAGATCCCTTGCAGTGTTAATATTTTAAGATCCCAAACGCTTATGAAGAGAGAAATTTCAAAAGATCTCAGTAATACACAAATCAAACTTACAAGCTTTTTACAGCAAAGGAAACCATAAACAAAATGAAGACAATCTACAGAATGGGAAAAAAAATTTGCAAATGATGTGACTGACAAGGGCTTAATTTCCAAAATATACAAACAGCTCACACAACTCAACAACAGAAGAAACAAACAACCCAATCGAAAAATGGGCAGAAGACCTAAATAGACATTTCTCCAAAGAAGAAATACAGGTGTCTATCAGGCACATGAAAAGATGCTCAACATCGCTAATTATTAGAGAAATGCAAATCAAAACTACAATGAGGTACCACTTCACACTGGTCAGAATGGTCAGCATTAAAAAGTCTACAAATAACAAGCACTGTAGAGGGTGTAGAGAAAAGGGAACCCTCCTATGCTGTTGGTGGGAATGTAAGTTGCTGCAACCACTGTGGAAAACAGTACAGAGGTTCCTCAGAAAACCAAAAATAGAATTACGATATGATCCAGCAATCTCACTCCTGGGCATAGATCTAGACAAAACTATAATTCAAAAAGATACATGCACCCCTATGTTCATAGCAGCACTATTCACAATAGCCAAGACATGGAAACAACCTAAATGTCCATCGACAGAGGAATGGGTAAAGAAGATGTGGTACGTATATACAATGGAATATACTCAGCCATAAAAAAGAACAAAATAACGCCATTTGCAGCAACACAGATGCAACTAGAGAATATCATACTATGTGAAGTAAGTCAGAAAGAGAAAGACAAATACCATATGATATCACTTATATGTTGTATCTAAAATACGACATAAATGAAACTGTCTATGAAACAGAAACAGAATCACAGACATAGAGAACAGACAAGTGACTGCCAAGGGGGAGAGCTGCCAAGCAGATGTAAACTTTTATATAGAGAATGAATAAACAACAAGGTCCTACTGTATAGCACAGATGACTATATTCAATATCCTATGATAAACCATAATGGAAAAGAATATTTATAAAAGAGAATGTATATGTATATATAACTGAATCACTTTGCTCTACAGCAGAAATTAACACAACACTGTAATTTGACTATACTTCAATTTTAAAAAAATATTGATTAATTAAAAAAATAAAATAAAAAGATCTCAGTAGTGATTAAACAAGGTGGAAAAAATAGTATCATGGAAGCTGGAAGTATACAACTGCAGATGTGAAGCCCTTTAAAAATTATTTTTCCCCATGAGTAGGGCTGGTGTTGCTAAGGGAGTATTTGTCAGACTCTAGGCATCATTTCATTTTGATTAAATGTTTGTGATGGGGGCTTCCCTGGTGGCACAGTGGTTAAGAATTGCCTGCCAATGAAGGGGACACGGGTTCAAACCCTGGTCCGCGAAGATCCCACATGCCGTGGAGCAACAAAGTCCGTGCGCCACAACTACTGAGCCTGCGCTCTAAAGCCCATGCTCCGCAACAAGAGAGGGAATCCCACACCTCTATCTCTTGTTTATATAAATGTTAGGGCATTTTACAGTATACTTATAACCATAAGTGTTACATAAATATACTGATATTACTATGATGATTTAACAGTGGTGTGTGGGCATGTACGTATATTGTGTGTGTGTGCACGCTCACACAAAGACTTATGTCTGTTAGGAAGGAGAAGGCAATGAAGAAAGAAATAAAGGAACCGAAGAAGTCTAAACTGGCATATAATTATATTGAATGTGTTAAAGGAAGTGATCTTTTAAAATAATAAGTTGTGTACTGGATGAAAAGGCTGTAATTAATCTGCATTTGAATTTACTTCCATTTAGCAGTAGAGAATAGTACATCATGATCTGTGTGTGAAAGAAAGGCATATAGTGTGAAAATCTTATACTGCATAGTAGAGAAAAGGGAAAAAAAGAAGTTATTGGTGCACTGTAGAGTTAAATTGAATTACTGACTTACAGTCTAAAGCAATTTACATATCAGAAATGCAGGTATGTATTCAGAGCAAATTCATAAATTAGACCTAATCTGACAAGGAAAACAAACATAAAACTTGTATCCAAATACAAAAGCCTGGTCTTTGTTAGAATGAAGCAGCTCTTCAGTTGTGGAAGGAATTATAATAAATGTACTTGCATCATTGCAACAAATAGCATTATTACAAATACAGGAGTTAAAACACTTAAACATAATAGAAAAATAATACTATTTATAGTTCATATTCAAGGGCAGGCAGTTATCCAAGTTAGCAAATATATTTACCACTTGTGAAAAATTCTGCCTGAAGAAAGCAGTTCTTTTCTGATATGAGGTTTCCTGAGTCAGTGTTTCTCCAAGCAGCATCAGTACCACCTGGGAACTTCTTAAAAATGCAAATTATGACCCCACCCCAGACCAACTGAATCAGAAAATTTGGGGGAAAGCCCATCTTCCACGTGATTCTCATGCACATGAAAATTTGAGAGGAAATAGCTTAGTAATACAGTAGAGAAATTGGATAATAACTCTATTCTGTCATCATGAAACCAGTACGTACTAGATTTCATACTTATATTTCTTAACAATCTTCAAAAGATTCTACTGAAATCGCCAGACAGAGATATTTCTTTAGATTTTCAAAGTTTTTTACTATATGAAATAACTAAGAAGCTTATCATTGCCAAACAATAGTCAACACTTCAGTGAGATAAAATATGTGCAGATGACATCCTACATACCAGGCATTAAGCCTTGTTTGCAGCCAAATATCCCATCCCCTCACTTCACTGTATAAATCCCACTAAGCTGGCCAAGGAAAGGAAAGGAATGGAGACAAAGTGGGCAGTGAACTTGAGTTCATCTAAATTTATTTCTTCTGCTATATAAAGTGAAAGTTAAGTAACCTTAAGCTTCCTTCAAGCACTTTCTTGTGTGTCTATCCATAATATATATACCTGAACAGGAACAATGAGGCCAAGAATTTTATAAGACTACCTAGTAAGAGAATCTAGAAAAAAGTGACATCAATTTCTGTGTGACAGTAGAATTCCTCATTCAAAACTCTTACCAATCTACATTGTTTTTTCCAATAGTAACTATGTGGCATATAAGAAACCTTTATAATCACAGTCGGAGTTCAGCATCATGTGGTATTTCTACTAGAAAAAGAGAAGGCAAAAAATCTACATTGAATTGTTTTTATGGTTCAAAGGGAAAGTGACTTGTAGCCTTTAAAAAAGCTGCTTTTGCTAAGAGAGGAATATGGCAAGTGAGTGTATGGAAAGAAACGGGAAATGTATAAGTCAAAAAAGTTTCATAGAAACAAATGTTTACCTTTTGAAGACTAGCTTATTCCTTGCGCCTTATTATACTTCAATATATCTTCAATTTTTTATTTTTAGCACAAGGTTTCCTCAGGATTATGGGTGAAGGCATTAAGTCATTTGCTACGTCTTTCTAAGGATGAGTATGTACTTCTAATTGTCATTTGGGATCCTCCTACACATTTTATATGTATGTATAGATGGATGTATGCATGTACATATGTATTCAACATCATGATGTTTGAAGGACTATTGAAGTGTTCATTCCAGTTACTCTTATTCTGAACACCATATGCTGAAAGACTGTACTCTGACTTGAGAAAAAACAAAGAGCTCCAACTAGAACTGGGCAGTGTTTGGTAGGATTTTTAAGAGTATATTTTAGAGACTTAGTGGTTCAGGGATTTAATTTTATAAAATGAAATCACTAAGAAAGAATGATGATATAGCTTACATTTTACTTTTTAAATATCTATTTCAAAATTAAATTTGTTAGTCTACTGGAGAGCTTCCACATGAACCCTGATGGAGTAACTGGCACTGGACCTGTCCTCTTAACTGCAACATCTACAAACTGGATAAAATATACATATAATGGCTGTTTTGATACATTGGACAACAAGCAGCAAATGGCTGTGATCCCTGAGAGAAGGGAAATCAGTTAGGTGAGCCCAAAACTCTCCCAGACTTTCCGTGTGGAGACACTTTCTGGACTGAGGACATTTTCTGGACTGGAATCTAAGGAGAACATGAAAGTTTCACAGTGAACACACAAGAGTGTTCAGAAGTAGTGGAGGCACATTGGCAGTAACTAATGCTCAACTGTTTTAAGAATTTTTTTTTAAAAAAAAAGAACAAAAACTCTTGAAAAGATAGAGATTGGAGTTCAGGAAGGCAGAAGCTGCTGGAATTTACAGAGCAGAGCTCTTCGCAGGAGAGAACACCCAGAGGACATGCTCCAGAATTTTGCATGGGAATCCCACTGACATTGTTGATTATTCAAAGATTTTTCAGTAAAGACAAAAAAATCAACAAACATAAAAGAAAAAAAAATTGAATTAGACTTCATCAAAGTCAGAAACTTCTGCTTTTCCAAAAACACCTAAAAGAAAATTAAAAGGCCACAGAATGGGAGAAAATACTTGCATATACATGATGAAGAAACTGTACCCCAAATAAAAAGAATTCTTACAGATCAATAAGAAGAAAACGAAGAACACAATAAAAAATGAACAAAAGGGACTTCCCTTGTGGTCCAGTGGGTAAAACTCCATGCTCCCAATGCAGGGGGCTAGGGTTCGATCCCTGGCCAGGGAACTAGATCCCACATACATGCTGCAACTAAGAGTTTGCATACCACAACTAAAAATGATCCTGCATGCTGCAACAAAGAACCCGCGTGCTGCAACTAAGACCCGGCACAGCCAAAATGAATAAATAAATAAATAAAAACAAATCTTTAAAAAATGAACAAAATGGGCTTCCCTGGTGGCGCAGTGGTTGGGAGTCCGCCTGCCGATGCAGGGGACACGGGTTCGTGCCCCGGTCCGGGAGGATCCCACATGCTGCGGAGCGGCTGGGCCCGTGAGCCATGGCCGCTGGGCCTGCGCGTCCGGAGCCTGTGCTCCGCAACGGGAGAGGCCACAGCAGTGAGGGGCCCGCGTACCACAAAAAAAAAAAAAAAAAATGAACAAAATACTTGAATGGACATAACACAAAGGGAGATATATGTATAGCCAATAAATACATTAAAAATGCTTTAGTCATCAGAGAAATGCAAATTAAAAACATAATGAGATACCATTACATACCCACTAAAGTGGCAAAAATTAAGAAGCCCAACAATACCAAGTATTGAGGAGGATGTGAAACATCTGGAACTCTTACATATTCCTGGAAGAAATATTAAGTGGTATGGCCACTTTGAAAAAGTTGGGTGGTTTATTATACAGTTAAATATACACTAATCATAATACTCAGCAATTCTACACATAAGTATTTGTCCAAGAGAAATAAAATCATATATCCAGTCCATGAAAGACTTATATATTGATGTCCATAGCATTTTTATTCCCAAACTAAAGAAAACCAAAATGACCGTAAATCGATGAATTGATAAACAAATTTTGGTATGTAACTGGAAAAATTCACACAGGTAAAACTGCTTTGATAAATACCCAAACCATTATAATCAGCAAAATAATGCAGACACGAAAGGGTACATATGTAGCAGGGTTCCATTTCTACAAAATTCTACAATAGGCAAAACTTTACTTCAGTGACTAAAAACAAAAAACAAAATAAGTTGCCTGGAACCATGTGATGTGGGTGGAGAGATTGACTGCAAAGGAACATGAGGAAACATTTTAAGGTGAAATAAATATTCTATATCTTAATTGGCTTGCTGTTTACACATACATATATCAGTACCTTTGTCAAAACTCAGAAGAATATACTTAAAATAGTTTCATTTTATTGTAAATTATATTTTTAAAAAGTTGATTTTAAAGCAAAATATATAGTTGAATAAATAACAATAGTAACTAATTGTAGCTCATTAAATAATATAGCAATCCAAGAGCCTACACTGACATTAAGTAATTAACTAAGAGTAGAGAAACTCAGAATAGAATGTCAATGTCTAAATACAGAAGCAATCTAGAAAATCACCGTTTGGAAACGTTATTTGAAATAATTAATTCAGCCAAGAAACATCAATAGATGTTAAAATTAGTAGGTAAATGTCTGGTGAGCAACGTGATATTTCCATGTTTTCAAACACCTCCGAATAAAATACATATTGAATACATAGGAAAGAAAGTGATTTACAGTGGAGAAACATGTTTACAAACCCTACTTTAAGTGATGAAGGTTAACAAATTGTGTACTACCTGATAAGATACAATAAAAACAAAGCTTCATTTCTGGGATATTGCTGGCAAAAGTGCACACCCTGAATCTAATTCTGAGGAAACATAAAACAGATGCAAGTTAAGAAACATTTACAAAATTACTGGAGGAATCTAAAGAAGGATGACAAATGAAACACGTGAACGTTGATTGGATTATTTGATAAAAGGACATTACTGGGACAACTGGCAACACTTGAGAGGGATCTGCTTATCAGATAATAGCATGTATCACTGTTAATTTCCTAATTCTGATGGTTGTGGTCTGGTTATATAAGAGAAATCCTGTTTCAAGAAAATATATTCTAGAGTATTCTGAAATGCTGGCATACTTTGTCAGTAAACTTACTCTCAAATGATTCAAGAATAAAGGAAAAAAAAACTCTCAGTACTATTTTTGGTTATATTTTACTAACTTCTTAAGAGGGTTCATTAGAGCCATAAAATGAAGAAACTAACATTTCACCAGCCTGATAAAAATCATATATCCATTTTTACTAGATACAGAATAAAGTTATTCTTACAAAATGCATATGGAAGGTAAATTCTGTGTGTCAGTGTAAACCTATCAGTAATTATCAAACATGACTGGAAAGATAACGTTATATATATACTATACAGAAATCATTATTTAAACAGTATTCACCAGGAGGTTCAAAACCCTCATAATTATTGTGAAAGCAATTATTGTGAATTATTATTTTCTTAGGTTTTATTTAGCCAGTTTTTTAATTTAGTCTCCTCCACAAAGGAATTAAGCATTTTCCATCCCTTTTTCTTGGCCCATTTAACGCAGTTTAAATAGTAAAGTGTGCAAACTACTGAACTATAATCTTTCAAGATTACATGCTTATCTTGGATCACTCTTGACCCTTTCTGATTTTTATTCTGAGATTCTACAATTCAGTCCCCACTATTAATACCTCCAACTTTCCAGAGGCTTGATCTAATTCAAGCCCAGACATTACATTTTGTGACATTTCCTTATTTTCAGAGTAATGTGTTAAAACTAATTAAAGTCACTGAGCAGACATATATGATCACAAACTTTTCAAAACAAACCAACAAAGTATTGCCAGGGTCATCAATACACAGCAGTACAGCCAGAACAGTTGTTAAAATATTGAGATATTTCCATTCAACGTGATACTTAACTGGAGCTCTGAACCCTTTCAAATGTCTCACTGTGATCCTTTCACTGTGGTCTTTGCCAAACCCGATGCCCTGTCAGGATCCCTCCTTTGAACTCTTACTATCCAGAAACTAAAGAGGTCAGGCTTGGAACACCAAAGCGCCTCCAGAATTCAAGTTCAGCACCATGGCCAGTGTCTCCAAAGAGGCCCATGAGATACTGTAGTGTATATTCGAAAGCTGTTAAGGGAACAGATCTTAAAAGTTCTCATCACGGGGGAAAAAAAATGTAACTGTATGAGGTGATGAATGTTAACTAAACTTACTGTAGAAATCATTTTGTAATATATATTAATATCAAATCATTTTGCTGTACACCTTAAACTTATATAATGTCATCTATTAATTACATCTCAATAAAAGAGGAAGAAAAAAATATTTTTAATAGTACCTGGGGAATGTCCACTTGTCCACATAAATCAATCTGTTTCTTATATTTGTTTATAGTGATCATTTCCTCTAAATTTTATTTATATTACTATTGGCTTGAACAAATTTTGTAAAGTGAAATTATTTACCTTATTCATAAATATCTTATAAGGTAAACATAAAGTAGTATTGAACACTTTTTGAATTCTTATAATATATTAATTTTATTCATTTTACAGAAGTCACTACAGTATTAATTTTATTTTAGTGAGGACTAAAGATAACCCAATATAAATCTGCTTTTTCCTATTAAGTAGGGTGAATAAAACATTGAATAAAAATGTTTTGAAGTCCCCAGGTGATGATAATGCTACTTGATCCAAGGATCACACTTTGAGACCATGGTATAGACAAGCAAAGTTGTTCTAAACTCTGGTTTCAACACTACAGTCATCTGGGATGACTATTTTTCTTCCCCTGTGTTTTTTTTATTTACTTTTAATTGTGGTAAAATATACATAAGATAAAATTTACCACCTTAACCATTTTTAAGTGTGCAGTTCAGTAGTATTAAGTATATTCATGCTGTTGTGCAACCAATCTCCAGAAGAGCTCTTTCATTTTGCAAAACTGAAACTCTGTATCCCTTAAACAACTCCCCCTTCTCCCTTACACTTAGCCCCTGGCAATTGCCATTCTAATTTCTGTCTCTATGAATTTGACTATTCTATATACTTCATATAAATGGAATCATACAGTATTTGTCATCTTTTTGTGACTGGCTAATGTTCTCAAGGTTCACCCATGTTGTAGCATGTGTCAGGATTTTCTTCCTTTTTAAAACTGAATCATATGCTATTGTACATATACACCATATTTTGTTTATCCATTTATCTGTTGATAGACACATGGGTTGCTTCCACCTTTTGACTATTGTGATTAATGTTGCTATGAACATGTGCATACAAATCTCTTTGTGATCTTGCTTTCAACACTTTTGAATTGGAAAAACTGGAACAGAATGTGCCCATTCTAGAGAATAGCTGATTCTCTATTAGTGTGACGCCATTGCACCTGTTCTAGTCCACCCAATGGCTCACAAAATAATCATTAAGTGGATCAATTAAGAGAAAAAATTCTCTCTTGCATTATAGATTTTCTGTGATAAACAGACAAAAAGTGGTCAAGCAATTCTCACTCCTGTAAACACAGATAATGTGAACTGATTCATTTTCAATAAGTCAATAGCTTTATTCAAATTTAAGTAAAATATATGATAGTAATTATCCTTTTACATTTTATATCATATTTTGATATTATATGATTTCCAATACTGTAACCTGATAAAGGATTGCTTTATTTTTTACCATAATATTAACTGTGTATTCCACTTTTTAATGTCCTCAGCAGTCATTTGACTTGTGACAACTTTTTCACCTCAAGAGTATATCCTGGAATTATGTTTTTGTGTTTTTTGGTCTATCCCCTGCTTTTTGTGTCTAATAATTGATTTCCTTTGTTCTTGGAAAACTTGAAGTTTTTCCCAGAGGTTATTCTGCTATATTAGAAAAGGACATACCACTAATTGATAGAATTTTATATTATAAAATACACTTAATAGTAAAAGTGAAAAGATAATAAGCCCATTAAATTTCAGTTTTCAGTCTTTTATGAGGTTTTCCTATGTTCACTCTCCTTTCACTTAATGCTTATAGATTTATTTATCCCAGTACATAAAAATTAATATTCCCTATTTACACTGGAACAACAAACTATTATCGATTATAATATTATTTCAAGTTGTAACATTTATGTAACCATTTTCATCAGACACACAATTGGTCAGTAAACCAATACAATTAAGCTCCTGCAAAAGTAACTATTCCAGTGTAAATGGACAGCATAAATGTAATCAAGTTGTTCAATGGCACACGGACACACTGACCACTAGGAATACATGGCCTAAATTACCATTGGGGAAATTTATACATTTAGTAGGTGCAGAATGCATGGTTCCCTCATTCTCTCGTCATCTCTGTGGAAGTATCTTCTTGAGTCAAGCTTAGCTGGATGAACCAGAAGAAATATTGATATCTGTGGAGGTGTGGCCAAGATGGTGAGGTAGTTAAGACCCTGAGATCACTTTCTTCCACAGGCACACCAAATTACAACTATTTGAAGCACAACTATCTATGAGAATCACATGAAAACTGGCATAATAGATTTTCCACAATTTACTATATTAAAAAAAAGCCACACAACAAGATGGGAGGAGGGGCACAACATGGTGTAGTCAAGACCCACAACACAGAGTATGCAACCCACAAATGGGAGAATAATCACAATTGCAGAGGTTCTTGCAAAGAGAGAATGATTCAAGTCCCACATCAGGCGTACCAGCCCAGGAGTCCTACACCAAGAAGACAAGTCTCTAGAACATCTGGCTCTGAAGGCCAGTGGGTGGGACTTGTGTATGGGAGAAACTGAAGGGCCATAGAAAATATAGATTCTGCTTTTAAAGGGCTGGTGCAAAATCACAAATACTCGAAGACCACACACAGAGGCAGTAATTTCAAAAGTGCCTGTGTCAGGTACACTTGCTATTCTTAGAGAGCCTTCCAAAAAGGCAGGAGGCAACTGGGACTACACCTAGGGACACAGATGCTGCAGAAGCCGTTTTGGAAAGCTCATTCTATCACAAGAAAACTAGTGTTGTAAAGAGCCATTTTGAAGTCCTCCCTCTAGCCTACTAGTGCTGGGAGCTTACCTGCCTACCAGCAGGCCAGCATCAGATCCAGGAATCCACAGGTCATGCAGCCAGCAGAACAGAGTCCCAGACCAGGGGGATGGCAGCCACTGCATGAGGTAAGACCAGGCTGCCAACCAGGCTGATGTCAGCCCCACTTAACATCACACCCATAGTAATCAGCCCCAACACAACAGAAGATCCCACACAGCCTACACAGAGGGCACCCATAGACTGTTTAGTTTTGGTGACCAGACAGGAATGTGCTGCTGGGCCCCATAGGATGTCTCCTACTTCTACAAAGTCAGAAAACATAACAGACTGACCTAACACATAAAAGTAAACACAGAGATTTGTGCAAACTGAGGAGACAGAGGAGTATGCTCCAAATGAAGGAACAAGACAAAACCTCAAAAATGAACTAGTCAAAGTGAAGATAAGCAATATATTCATTAAGAATTCAAAGTAATTAATAATCGTAAAGATGCCCAATCAATCAGGAAAAGAATAGAAGAACACAGTGAGTTTAGCAAAGAGTTAGAAAATATAAAGAAGAACAAGACAGAGGTTAATAATGCAATATCTTAAATAAAAATTACACTAGAAGGAATCAACAGTAGATTAGATGATACAGAGCAACAGAACTGGAAGACAGAATAGTGGAAATCACCCAAGTTGAGCAGAAAAAAGAAAATAAAAAAATTAATGAGGACAGTTTAAGAGACTTCTGAGACATCATCAAGCATACTAACATTTGCGTTACAGGGGTCCCAGAAGGAGAAGAGACATAGAAAGGGGGCAGAGAGGGACTTCCCTGGTGGTGCAGTAGTTAAGAATCCACCTGCCAATGCAGAAGACACGGGTTCAGTCCCTGGTCTGGGAAGATCCCACATGCCATGGAGCAACTAAGCCCATGTGCCACAACTACTGAAGCCTGTGTACCTAGAGCCCGTGCTCCACAACAAGAGAAGCCACCGTGTTGAGAAGCCTGCACACCAAAAGGAAGAGTAGCCCCCACTCACTGCAACTAGAGAAAGCCTGTGTGCATCAACAAAGACCCAAAACACAGCCAAAAATAAATTAAAAAAGAAAAAGAAAGGGGCAGAGCCCATATTTGAAGACATAATAGCTATAAACTTCCGTAACCTGGCAAAAGAAACAGACATCCAGGAATGGGAACTTCAGAGACTCCCAAACAAGATGAACCCAGATAGGTCCACAACAAGACACATTATAACTAAAATGTCAAAAATTAAATTTAAAGAGAATCTTAAGAGCAGCAAGAGAAAAGCAATGAATTATGTACAAGAAAACTCCCATAAGACAATGAACTGACTTTTCAGCAGAAACTTTGTAGGTCAGAAGGGAGTGGTATAATATATTCAAAGTGATAAAAGGGGAAAACCTAAACCAAGTATACTCAGCCTAGCAAAGCTATCATTCAGATTTGAAGGAGAGGTAGAGAGTTTTTTACAGACAAGCAAAAGCTAACAGTTCAGCACCTCTAAACTGGTTTTACAGAAAATGTAAAAGCAACTTCTCTAAGCAGAAAACAAAAGAATACAATTATAAATATAAAAATTTGAAAGGAAAAATCTCGTTGGTAAAGGCAAACATAAATAAAAGGTAGTCAATCAACCACTTATACAACTAGCAGAAAAATTAAGACAAAAGTAGTGAAATCATCTATATCCACAGTATGTATTAAAGGATATAAATATGTAAAGGATGCACAAAAGATGTAAAATATGATGTAAAAATATTAAACATGGGAGGGTGTAAAAATGCAGGGTTGTTAAAATGTGTTTGGAGTTAAGAGATTATCAACTTAAGATAATAACTATTATAGATAATATGTGCAATATATAAACATATGTGTGTGTGTGTGTGTGTGTGTGTATGTATGTATATATGAACCTCATGGTAACCACAAACCAAAAGCCTATATTAGATACACGCATAAAGAAGAGAAAGAAATCCAAACATAACACTAAAGAGGAGTCATCAAATCACAAGGGAAGATGGCAAAAGAATAAGAAAGAAACAAATGTAACTACAAAAACAACCAGAAAACAATTATCAAACCGGCAATGAGTACATACTCATCAATAACTATTTTAAATATAAATGAACTATTATAGTCTAATAACTGTGAGGAATAAGGCTGCAAAAATCCTCACAAAATATTAGCAAACTGAATTCGACAATATACAGACAATATACAGAAAGTGGGATTTATTCCAGGGATGTGAGGATGGTTCAATATCTGCACATCAATCAATGAGATACACCACATTAACAAAATGAAGGATACACATCACGTAATCATCTCCATAGACACAGCAAAAGCATTTGACAAAATTCAACATCATATCATAAAAAACAAAAATTCTCATCAAAGTTTGTATAGGGAACATATTTCAACACACCAAAGGCCATTTATGAAAAACCCACAGCTAACACCATACTCAATGGTGAAAAGCTGAAAGCTTTTACAAAAGTCAGGAACAAGACAAGGTTTCTTACACTTGCCACTTCTATTTAACATAGTACTGTAAGTCCTAGCCACAGCAATCAGACAAGAAAAAGAAATAAAAGGCATTCAAATTGGAAGGGAAGAAGTAAAACTGTCACTATTTGAAGATGACATGATACTATATACAGAAAACTCTAAAGTCTCCACCAATGAGACTTAATAAATGAATTCAATAAAGTTGCAGTATACAAGCTTAATATACAGAAGTCTATTTCTTTTCTGTCATTAGCAAAGAACTATTAGAAAGAGAAATTAAGAAAATATTCACATTTACAATTTCATCAAAAAGAATAAAATACCTGGAATAAATCTAACCAAGGAGGCAAAAGACTTGTGCTCACAAATCTACAAGACACTGATGAAAGAAACTGAAGATGACACAAACACATGGTAAAATATAGCATCATGGATTGGAAGATTTGATACTGTTAAACTGATCATATTACCCAAGGCAATCTACATATTCATTGCAATCCCTATGAAAATACCAAATGAATTTTTCACAGAACTAGAACAAATAATTCTAAAATTTATATGGAAACACACACACACATACACACACACACACACACACAAAACCAAATAGCCAAAACAAATTTAAAATGAAGAATAAATCTGAAATATCACATTCCCTGATTTCAAATTATACTACAAAACTACAGTAATCAAAGCAACTGGCACCAAAATGGACACAGAATAGATAGATCAATGGAACAGAATAGAGAGTCCAGAAATAAACCCACACTTATGTGGTAAAATACTCTACAACAAAGGAGGCAAAAATACAAAATAGGGAAAATACAGCATTTTCAATAAATGGTGTACAGTACATGCAAAAGAACCAAACTGTACTACTTTCTCCACCATACACAAAAATAAACTCAAACTAGATTAAAGACTTATATGTAAGCTTGTGACGCTCAACATCACCAATCATCAGGGAAATGCAAATTCAAACCACAGTGAGATGCCACCTCACATCTGCCAGAATAGCTATGATCAAAAAGAAAACAAATACCAAGTGTTGGCGAGGATGTGGGGAAGAGATAATCCTTATGCACAGTTGGTGAGAATGTAAATTTTTTTTAAATTCTCTTTGGAATGTACAATTAGCATTGCCACTTTGGAAAACAGTATGGAGTTTCCTCAAAAAAATTATAAATAAAACTACCATTGGATTAAGCAATTCTGCTTCTGGGTATTTATCCAAAGAAAATTTAAAAAACTAACTCAAAAAGATATCTACACCCCTATGTTTATTGTAGCATTATTTACAATAGCCACAATACAGAAACAATCTAAGTATTCATCAACAAATAAATGGATAACATAGAAGATGTGGCATACATACACACACACACCAGAATACTATTCAGCCATAAAAAAGAATAAAATCTTATAATTTGTGACACCATGGATGCATCTAGAGGGTATTACACTAAGCGAAATAAGTCAGACAGAGAAAGACAATTACTGCATTATCTCACTTACATGTGGAACCTAAAAACCAAAACAAACAAAAAGTATGGTACTGGCACAAGAACAGATATATATATATCAATGGAACAGGATAGAAAGCCCAGAGATAAACCCACGCACATATGGTCACCTTATCTTTGATAAAGGAGCCAAGAAAATACAGTGGAGAAAAGACGGCCTCTTCAGTAAGTGGTGCTGGGAAAACTGAACAGCTACATGTAAAAGTATGAAATTAGAACACTCCCTAACACCATATACAAAAATAAACTCCAAATGGATTAAAGACCTAAATGTAAGGCCAGACACTATCAAACTCTTAGAGGAAAACATAGGCAGAACACTCTGTGACATAAATCACAGCAAGATCCTTTTTGACCCACCTCCTAGAGAAATGGAAATAAAAACAAAAATAAACAAATGGGACTAATGAAACTTCAAAGCTTTTGAACAGCAAAGGAAACCATAAATAAGACAAAAAGACAAGCCTCAGAATGGGAGAAAATATTTGCAAATGGAGCAACTGACAAAGGATTAATCTCCAAAATTTACAAGTAGCTCATGCAGCTCAATAACAAAAAAACAAACAACCCAATCCAAAAAAGGGCAGAAGACCTAAATAGACATTTCTCCAAAGAAGATATACAGATTGCCAGCAAACACATGAAAGAATGCTCAATGTCGCTAATCATTAGAGAAATGCAAATCAAAACTACAATGAGATATCATCTCACACCAGTCAGAATGGCCATCATCAAAAAATCTAGAAACAATAAATGCTGGAGAGGGTGTGGAGAAAAGGGAATCCTCTTGCACTGTTGGTGGGAATGTAAATTAATACAGCCACTATGGAGAACAGTATGGACGTTCCCTAAAAAACTAAAAATAGAACTACCATACGACCGAGCAATCCCACTACTGGGCATACACCCTGAGAAAACCATAATTCAAAAAGAGTCATGTACCAAAATGTTCATTGCAGCTCTATTTACAATAGCCAGGACATGGAAGCAACCTAAGTGTCCATCAACAGATGAATGGATAAAGAAGAAGTGGTACATATATACAATGGAATATTACCCAGCCATAAAAAGAAACAAGATTGAGTTATTTGTAGTGAGGTGGATGGACACAGAGTCTGTCATACAGAGTGAAGTAAGTCAGAAACAGAAAAATAAATACCATATGCTAACACATATATATGGAATCTAAAAAAAAAAAAAAAAAAAAGGTCATGAAGAACCTAGGGGCAAGATGGGAATAAAGACACAGACCTACTAGAGAATGGACTTGAGGATATGGGGATGGGGAAGGGTAAGCTGGGACGAAGTGAGAGAGTGGCATGGACATATATACACTACCAAACGTAAAATAGATAGCTAGTGGGAAGCAGCTGCATAGCATAGGGAAATCAGCTCAGTGTTTTCTGACCACCTAGAGGGGTGTGATAGCAAGGGTGGGAGGCAAGGAGATGCAAGAGGGAGGAGATATGGGGATATATGTATATGTATAACTGATTCACTTTGCTGTAGAGCAGAAACTAACACACTGTAAAACAACTATACTCTAATAAAATTTTTCTTAAAAGACAAGAGATAAGTATTGGTGAGGATGTGGAGAAGAGGGAACACTTATGTACTCTGGTGAGAATGTAAATTGGAAAGCAGTATGGAAGTTCTTCAAAAACTTGAAAAAGGAACTACCATCTGATCCTGCAAGCCCACTTCTTGGTATATATCTAATGGAAATGAACACAGAATCTTGAAGAGATATCTGTAATTCCATATTCATTGCAGCATTATTCACAACAACCAAGATATGGAAACAACCCAAATGCCCATCAAGAGATGAATGGATAAAGATGTCACACACACACACACACACACACACATAAACAAACAATGGAGTATTATTCAGCCATGAGAAAGAAAATCCTGCCATTTGCAACAATGTGGATGGACCTTGAGGGCCCCATGCTAAGTGAAATACTAAACCAGACAGAGGAAGACAAATACTGCATGTAGCACTTACATGTGGAATCTAAAAGAAAAATTTTTTAAAAGTCAGATTCATAGAACAGAAAAGTGGTTTTTTGACCCACCTCCTAGAGAAATGAAAATGAAAACAAATGGGACCTAATGAAACTTCAAAGCTTTTGCACAGCAAAGGAAACCACAACAAGACCAAAAGACAACCCTCAGAATGGGAGAAAACATTTGCAAATGAAGCAACTGACAAAGGACTAATCTCCAAAATTTATAAGCAGCTCATGCAGCTCAATCACAGAACAGCAAACAACCCAATCCAAAAATGGGCAGAAGACCTAAATAGACATTTCTCCAAAGAAGATATACAGACTGCCAACAAACACATGAAAGAATGCTCAACATCATTAATCATTAGAGAAATGCAAATCAAAACTACAATGAGATATCATCTCATACCAGTCAGAATGGCCATCATCAAAAAATCTAGAAACAATAAATGCTGGAGAGGGTGTGGAGAAAAGGGAACACTCTTGCACTGCTGGTGGGAATGTGAATTGGTACAACTACTATGGAGAACAGTATGGAGGTTCCTTAAAAAACTACAAATAGAACTACCATATGACCCAGCAATCCCACTACTGGGCATATACCCTGAGAAAACCATAATTCAAAAAGAGTCATGTACCACAATGTTCATTGCAGCTCTACTTACAATAGCCCAGAGATGGAAACAACCTAAGTGTCCATCATCGGATGAATGGATAAAGAAGATGTGGCACATATATACAATGGAATACTACTCAGCCATAAAAAGAAATGAAATTGAGTTATTTGTAATGAAGTGGATGGCCCTAGAGTCTGTCATACAAAGTGAAGTAAGTCAGAAAGAGAAAGACAAATACCGTATGCTAACACATATATATGGAATTTAAGAAAAAAAAATGTCATGAAGAACCTAGGGGTAAAACAGGAATAAAGACACAGACCTACTAGAGAATGGACTTGAGGATATGGGGAGGGGGAAGGGTAAGCTGGGACAAAGTGAGAGAGTGGCGTGGACATATATACACTACCAAATGTAAAATAGATAGCTAGTGGGAAGCAGCCGCACAGCACAGGGAGATCAGCTCGGTGCTTTGTGACCACCTAGAGGGGTGGGATAGGTAGGGTGGGAGGGAGACGCAAGAGGGAGGGGATATGGGAATATATGTATATGTATAGCTGATTCACTTTGTTACACAGCAGAAACTAACACACCATTGTAAAGCAGTTATACTCCAATAAAGATGTAAAAAAAAGCTAAGAGAATTCAGCACCACCAAACCAGCTTTTCAACAAATGCTAAAGGAACTTCTCTAGGCAGGAAACACAACAGAAGGAAAAGACCTACAATAAAAAAAATTAAAAAAAAAAAGAAAAGTGGTTTTGTCAGGGACTGAAGGGTGGGTGAAAGAGGGAGAGATTGGCAAAAGTGTACCAACTTTCAGTTATAAGGAATAAGGTCTGAGGATCTAATGTAAAACATGGTGAGTATAGTTGACAGTACTGTACTGTGTAACTGAAAGTTTCTAAGGGAGTAGAACGTAAATGTTCTCACACAAAAAAAGATAAATATGTGAGGTGATGAATGTGTTAATTAACTAAAAGGGGGGTTTGCTTTCACAATGTATACATATATCAAATCACCATGATTTACACTTTAAATACTTATAATTTTATGTGTCAATTAATCCTCAAAAGAGCTGAAATTAAGAATAAAAAAGCATGCAAAGAAAAAAATGTTATTTAAAAATATACATACATACACACATGTATATACATAAACAAAAAAATGTCAAAAGTAGGCTCACCTCAGTACTGTTAAGTAGTCATATCTCAATAAATCAATGAAGTAACTAAATAGAAATAGATGTTTCCAGAATCAACTACAAATAATTATAAAGGGATATAGAACAGTATCTTAATTAACTTTTAATTCCTAATACTTATTAGAGTAGCTGTTATTTGGTATAAACTTCTTGTATACATGATTGAATTGAATGGAAATGAACATTTAAGTAGCAACTATAAAATTACAGAAAAATTCAGGAGATGTAAGGAACATATGCAATCTTCCTCCATCCTCAAGTTCATTCAGTAAAGCAACATGTTATAGCACAAAAAATGTTAAATGTTAAAATGAAGCAGTCAACTTCTAGTTAAATATGACAAATTGACTGGGAAAAATGCATTCCCTTCTGTTCCCTTTGTAGGCTATCCTTGAAATATAATAACAATCTGGCATGATTTATACACTTAAAGATAGCATTGTCAGCTCAGAAAAAAGGACCTCTGTACCTGGTATTTAGGATTACCCTCATGAACATACTGTCAGGTAATCATGTAAGTAGAGATTTGAATATAATATTGCTCCAATCTGGGGGAGATAAAGAAACATAAACAAATATCTGTTTAAATAGTATATTCTATAATAGAATGATCACAGTGATGTAGAAAATTTATAAGATAAATTAACCAACAAACACAAGACTGTTACATAGACAATGAAAAAATACCAGTCTCAAATAAATGATTCATTTTATAATGAGCACATAAAATTTGGTAACTAAATAGCTAAATTGGCAAAGTCTAACTCACACATGAAAATATTAGTTAGGCAATGTATAGAAATACCAACAATAAAGAAAATCTCTCTGCAATCAAATTAGCATAAAAACAAATAAATAAATAATCACAATACTCAACATCTGCAAGAATGTGAAAAACATACATTTATGCATTGTCAGTGGTAGTATATATTCACAACATTTTTGGATGACAATTTAGCAGTATATTTTTTGAAGCCATGAAAGCACTCATATTCCTTGATTTTAGAATCTTACTTTGGGGAATTTATTCTCTAAATATAGATTAACTATTTCTAATTCTAAGTTAAATAAACCTGTTGAAATTTCTAAAGTAACTACTAAAGGAATAACAATCAAGTACATAACTTCCAAAGCACTAATGGAGCAAAAAAGCAAAATGAAATATAATTCAAAAGTCAATCCAAAAGAAGGCAAATGAAATATAGGGGGAAAATGAATATAGAAAAATATAGACAAAAAAAAGAACAAAACAAAATGTTAGAACAAATGCAAGCATATCTGTAATCAGAGTAAATAAACTAAAATTTACAATTTGAAATAATGTCAGAAAAGCCTTATTAAAACAAAATCCAGTTACATGCCATACACAAGAGGTATAGTTGTAAAAAGAGCATGGAGAGATGAGAAAAAAGGTAGAGGCGCAATGGAAAACGCCTAGAGCAAGCTCGAGCTGGTATAGCTACATAAAAACCTTAAACATGGGCTTCAAGACAAAAATGCGCAACTAGGGATAAAGAGTGTTGCTATATAAAGAAACATAACCTTTCTAAACGTGTAAATACCTAATACATCCATGTAGGTAAAATTATGTAGGTAAAATCCATGTAGGTAGGCATCATAATGTAATACACAGTTAAACAGACAAATTTGAAGGTATGAGTAATAGTTATCAAGTTGTGTTAGAATGGTAGAATTTTCGTCTTATTCTTGAAAATAATTTCAAACCCCTCCTTACTCAACACAAAATTATGAAAACAATATAAGTTTAACACTAGTTGTGGGAACATAGATGAGTGATGTCTCTACTATTAAATAGTTAATGAACAGAGAGCTTTTAGAATATAAGAATACATTTTGCTTATTAACTTGTTTGGAAATTGGAATTTATGTCACACAGTTACAGAAGCCAGAAGACAAAAAAGATTAAGAACTTGCAAAAGCATAAAATAAAAGCGCAAAGTTTAATAATTTCCACAAGTCTGGGCTTCCCTGGTGGCACAGTGGTTAAGAATCCGCCCACCAATGCAGGGGACACGGGTTTGAGCCCTAGTCCGGGAAGATCCCACATGCCGCAGAGCAACTAAGCCCGTGCGCCACAACTACTGAGCCCGTGTGCCACAACTACTGAAGCCTGTGCACCTAGAGCCCGTGCTCTGCAACAAAAGAAGCCACCACAATGAGAAGCCCGTGCACTGCAACGAAGAGTAGCCCCTGCTCGCCGCAACTACAGAAAGCCCGCGTGCAGCAAGGAAGACCCAACACAGCTAATACATAAATAAATTAATTAATTTAAAATAAAAAAATAATAATAACTCCCACAAGTTTGAGTTACAAATTTTCTGGTATAATAAATATCCACATAGCCTTTTACCCACGCTTAAGTTTTAAATTCCCACTAAAGATAGTACAAACCAAACCATTCCAATTTAGATACATAGGACAGTGAACATAGAAATGATTTTTCAGAAAAGAAACTGAATGTTGAAGTACAGATATTTAATTTTTTAATCACCAGTATTTTTAATTTTTCCTGAAAGCATTTACTCAGAGATATAAAATAAAGATGTAATTAATTCTTTTTGAGGTGTGGGGTGGTTAATATCTTTATTGGAGTATTATTGCTTTACAATGGTGTGTTAGCTTCTGCTTTTTAACAAAGTGAGTCAGCTATACATATACCTATATTCCCATATCTCTTCCCTCTTGCATCTCCCTCCCTCCCACTCTCCCTATCACACCCTTCTCGGTGGTCACAAAGCACCAAGCTGATCTCCCTGTGCTATGCGGCTGCTTCCCACTAGCTATCTATTTTACATTTGGTAGTGTATAAATGTCCATGCCACTCTCACTTCGTCCCAGCTTACCCTTCCCCCTCCCCATGTCCTCAGGTCCATTCTCTACGTCTGCATCTTTATTCCTGTCCTGCCCCTAGGTTCCTCAGAACCACTTTTTTTTTTAGATTCCATATATATGTGTTAGCATACAGTATTTGTTTTTCTCTTTCTGACTTACTTCACTCTGTATGACAGACTCTAGGTCCATCCACCTCACTACAAATAACTCAATTTTGTTTCTTTTTATGGCTGAGTAATATTCCATTGTATGTATATACCACATCTTCTTTATCCATTCATCTGTCGATGGACACATAGCTTGCTTCCATGTCCTAGCTATTGTAAATAGAGCTGCAATGAACATTGTGGTACATGACTCTTTTTGAATTATGGTTTTCTCAGGGTATATGCCCAGTAGTGGGATTGCTGGGTCATATAACTAATTCTTTACAATGGCATTTTTCTCTTTTCACTGGATGGCAAAAGGCTCTATAAAGTAAAATTTTGCTTGAGATATATAATCAATTGTTTTTAATACTAAGCATACTTCTATTCAACTACAAATACTTAGACGGGATAGGTATATTTAGTCACTTTGCTTCTATGAAAAGACTAGGAAATATAAAGATCCAGAAGAGTC
Source organism: Stenella coeruleoalba (assembly GCF_951394435.1). Classification (NCBI taxonomy): domain Eukaryota; kingdom Metazoa; phylum Chordata; class Mammalia; order Artiodactyla; family Delphinidae; genus Stenella; species Stenella coeruleoalba. The sequence continues at coordinate 88,100,685 of NC_137150.1, forward strand.
TATGAACCTATAACTAAATATAAACACATTTTTTATGGGAGAAGGTAGCTTTGCACTGTACATTACTGAATTCTTTATTTAATTAAACCTTGAATGGGTTAGGTGATGAATTAGCATAACTAAAGTAAGGGTTAAAGGTGGCAGTGCATTACCTCTGTGGAATGTAGTTATAAGCATTTTCTATTTAGGGTTATTACTTTTTTACTTATTTGTCAGATGTGTGGACTGTGACCTCTGTTCTGAGTTCAGTGTAGTAAAATCTTCTAAAGGATAAAAAATAGTAGAAAGTTCTAACAGAGCAGTATAAAATATATTATGGCCTCAGTAATTATGCTATAATTCTGTTGGAGAAAGCAATTCTATTACAGTCCTTATTGTCAGACACTTACTTTTACTGTCTGGAGAAAAGAAAACTATTCCTTTTGGGTAGGATTTTTGTTCTTGGCATGTGCTGAAAAATGAGTAATATTTCCTGATGATTTTTTAAAGAAGAGAGAACACATTATACACACACATACACACATATATACCTACACATACACATACATATGTGCATAGACACACACATATCTTTATGTTCCGACAACCTTCTTTAAAACACCAATCTTGTCATTTTCATTCATGGAAGCATAAGGATTTATCAGTTTACTAAATCTGAAAAGAAACTCAAGAGTTCATATTGAGCTCCCAGACAAGAGTGTGAATGTTAGTAGGGTTCTTATTTTATTGTTTGAGAAAGAGTCACGACTACATAGTACAAGTCAACCTCATTTCGGATAAAAATAATTGCTTCACATTTACTCATTGAGTAACACGTGGCACAGAATCAGTTCACATACCTTCTCATTTGCAATAAATCTTCTAAGAATCCTGATGGACCAAAACATACTTCACTTGTACTATGACAATTACATTTGACTTCTGTATTTTTTTGGTCAAAAATACTAAATGGTACTTGGGTGCTTTTAACCAGAACAAAATACCAAGGATTTCTTTACTCATCTGCCAGAATGTTCCCCTCTTAGTCACTGTGCTGATTACCTTTAGAACACAAATAAAATTCCCATTTTACATCTGAGGTAAAGCGTGTTCTTTTAGAACACAGAGATGGCTTTAAAGATATTTTTCAGTGTGGTAAGTCTATGGAACACCTATAATTCTCTAAGATTATATTTACAAAGATCCTATCAATGTTATCCATTATGAGAACCCAATAACAAGGTCAGTCTCTTGTCCATTGGCTAACTCATACCAACGTTATTTATAAATAACAATAATTAATGAATTTTGGCCTTATTTTACATACCAATAGTGCAATTTCCTAAGATCTGGATTCGTGGATGTCATTGTGGTAGTTGATTGTGTTCTTTTTCCAGACACTGCCCAACTAACTACTCAGAGACAGTAGCCACCATAATTAAACTACCTGGTAAAACACATCAAAAGATTGAAACAACTGGGCTGCCCTGGTGGTGCAGTGGTTGAGAGTCCGCCTGCCGATGCAAGCGACATGGGTTCGTGCCCCGGTCCGCGAAGATCCCACATGCCGCGGAGCAGCTGGGTCCATGAGCCATGGCCGCTGAGCCTGCGCGTCCAGAGCCTGCGCTCCGGCAACGGGAAAGGCCGCAACAGTGAGAGGCCCGCGTGCCGCAAAAAAAAAAAAAAAGATTGAAACTACTAAAGAAAGTCAATGTTTTTTGAAATCTTTATCTTTTACAAGAGTTAACACATGGCAGCAGTGAGTCAAACTCATTAAACTTGGCATGGAATCTTGTCAAACATTTAAGAACAACTACAGGCATCTATGAAATGTTGGAATTTGTCTATTTCTGTAGGCATCTATGAAATGCTGGAATAGTTTAAAAAGCAGGGAATTTTGAATCAGACCTGAGAGACTCTGACTGCTTTACTTAAGACAAGCTATACAGCTTTCCTGAGTCTTGCTTTTACTCATTTATAAAATTAGATAATAATACCTAGAACTAAATGAGAAAAATAAATGAGATAATGCATATAAATTCGGGGTCAAATAGTAGGCCCTTGACAACATGGTAACTCTACTGACAACAAAAATGAATTTAGTTTCTTAAGAATGGATGAAATAGAATTAGAAAGTATTAGAGAATCTTAAATTTGAAAGCCCTTCTGTTATGATTATTGAAGAAAAATACTTCCTCCAAAAAAAAGTTGAAAATAAAAAAAATTTTTAAATGGGGGAAGATTATAATTACAAGTATATATTAGATGAGAATGAAAATAAAAATGACACAAATCTGTTCTAATGTGGGGGATGAGGCAAACAAAGCTTGAAGATGAGAGGAAGTAAAATCGGAAGCAAGTTATTGTCCCCAAAGAACTGGAAAATAACCTCAATTGAAATTAATTTCCTAAACGTAAGCACAGATGTTTCACATACTTTCCACAACTTTACCTCATATGTTCGTTCCTAGTATTAAGGAAATGAAATTAATTCTACAGTTATATGTAAAATTATATCTCATTTCTTCTCACCTGTGTTTTATATTTTACGATAGCCATTTAATAAACTGAAGCAAAAGATGAGTGGGACTAATGCAGATATGAGCGTGTGAAAGTTGAACTGACACACCTAAAGTACTAGGGATACAGGCAAAGTAAAACCTGCAGATATAAGTTTCCCATGTATAATATGCATCTTGATCAAGATGCACTTTGCAATTCAGTTGGACAAGTAAGAAACAATGTTGCATACAGTACAACCAGTGGCTCATGATTATGCCTGGTGTAATTCTCAGCATTGGCGTTAATAGTGAGGAATACCAGGGCTTCCCTGGTGGCGCAAGTGGTTGAGAGTCCGCCTGCCGATGCAGGGGACACGGGTTCGTGCCCCGGTCCAGAAAGATCCCACGTGCCGCGGAGCGGCTGGGCCCGTGAGCCATGGCCGCTGAGCCTGCGCGTCCGGAGCCTGTGCTCCGCAACGGGAGAGGCCACAACAGTGAGAGGCCCGCATACCGCAAAAAAAAAGTGAGGAATACCATTGCAGGTTAGAAGATCATTCCTCCGCAAAAATGACTGCTGTAGCTTTAAAAGGCAACATGACCCCTACCACTTATAGGTTTTGTAGTTGATCCTAATGGCCAGTACTATGCAGAGAGCATAATCCTTAAAGTATCAAGGATGTTAAAATTGCCCATGGATGTTTCTGTGAAACTAATGACAGTGAAAGTTCATACTAACATATATCAGAAAGGTTCATTTATTCTCAAGTGAATATAATTTCTCTTTATGATTGAATTTAACTCCAGAAACTCATCCACAACTGGGAAAATTACCTTGTTGTTAAAGTAATTTGTTGAAGAACATCATTTATGCTTACTCTGAATATTTGATTTGAATTTGTTTCTTCACTCATTTACTCATTTATTCAACAAACTTTGATAGAGTTCCTACTGTATGTCTGGCTTTGAGAATGCTACTGATAAGAAAAAAAGAAGCAAACTGTGTTAATTTCTCACTTAGGTATTGAGCAAAAACCCAACTTGCCAAACAGCCTAGCTAACAGAATATTGCTTTGACATTTTGATCTCAAGTTACAAGCCCATTTCTATGCTAGACATGTTATAAGGATAAACTAGATATGATAAATAAACTAGGTATGATATTTCTTATTAATTAGCATATAAGATATATTAAATATGAGAAAATAAAAATATGTAAAATTGACTGGGATGTAAAATACATAAAATATCTGACTAAAGTAGCCACACACTGAATTTAGTCAGCAGGTCACATAGCATCGATGAGATCTACTATTTAATTAACAATACTTTGAGACCAGCCCAACTCAAAAATATAAAGAAAGGTGGCATAGTTATCTCCTATGTGAGAGAAGCAGCAGAAAATGCCCTGTTTTGGATGCAGGGTATCACTAGATTTGAGGAACCTTGGTCCACTGGGTCATAAACAATGCCACTGAAGAGTTCAGCACCCAGTTTTGGAGAACAGGTATATAACAGCATGACAATGTTAGACAGTATACCTTAAAAAGAACCGAACGAGTTGTGTGGATAATTACGAAACCGATTTGAGTGAACAGAGAGTCCACGAAGAGGTAAATATAGTAATTTAGCCTTAAAAACTAAGGTACTGAACTTTTAATCCTAGGAAGGTATTTGAAGTAAGAATCAAAAATTGGATATGATATATGGAATCGCTCTAATATAAATCTCCAAGGTTTTCAGGTAATGACTAGTGCTATTAATAAACAAGAGAAGAAAATAAAAGATAACTTAAAATTTAAAAAGCCAAAGACATTTTTGTGAATATGTTATGGGAAAGAAATAGAGACTAGAAATGAGGAGGGCATTGCAATAAGACGGGTTTGGTTTTACATTTGAAGAATCTGAGATGCCCTGCAAGCAGGTAGGAATATGGGTATAGCAATCAGGAATAGGGGTTAACTTCAGACTCAAAACAAGTACGTGGACAAGTCACGTACTTTAAAAGGTAGGCCTTTTGAGAACAAGAGTATGCTAAAACTTTGTAATAGGATGCCCACAGTCAGGAACCAAGAAAAGAAAGAGCCAGCAAGTTTTACAGTGATGTCAGAGAGTAGGAGGGCTAGAGTATTCAGTTTTTCAGGGAACTGTGGGGGTAATCATTAAGAAGGGAGCAGGAATATGGCAGTGGAGAATTGTTAGCAATGGAGTTAAAGGCCACAGAAAATTCTAGGTTGGTTATAAGTCAGCCTCTGATGGAGACAAAAAGGTGTGCATAATCATGGTAATTTACAGCAGTTTATGTTAGCTTTTATAAATGTTTAATTAAATTAAATGGCATATATATATATATACACACACACACACACACACACGTGTTTGTGTGTGTGTATATCCTTATGTACATGCACCCATTATCTTTCCAGGAATCTTAGGGAAAAGCAGAGACAGAAAATGAGGGAAATAACAAAACAAAAATGTGCACCTTACTAGCTAGAATGTTTTAGAACCTAGTATGTCAGTCATCCGTCCCCCTACCTCCATTACAAATATTTGTTGTATAAGCCTGAGCAGAGAAACGGCTCACCATGATGCAGCTGGAACATTACTTACAGAAGAGTAAGAAGAAATTGTTGCTAACAGGAGCCCGGAAAGGAGTGCTCTCCCAGCACAGCCCTCGCATTGGCTTTGAAGACATTGCTCTGGACCTTCTTTCCTATAGCAAGGATGAAATCCTGCCCTGTCACCACTTCTGTGACTACCGAGGACAAAGTGAAGTCAGAGGATGTCTTGTAGATTCTACAGAAACACAGAGGGAATGAACACTTGTGGAGCACTTTTTACACTTGCTGTGTACTAAACCTGGGTTGTCCCATTTCATCCTTAATAATACACTGTGTGGTAACTGGGATTAGATGAGGAAATTGAGTTTAAAGAGGTTATATGAAATGTCCAAGAGAAACAGACAAAGGCAGAGCTAGAATTCAAAGCTGAGTCTGTCTTATTAAATATCCTTCTTTTCACAGCCTTATCTGAACGACATGAATTCCAGAGCCCTTTCCAGGCACAAGCTAAAAGAAGCAGCAATAAAGGATTAACCATTTGTAAACTGTGGTGTTTACCTATCTCCTTTCCCAGCCTTTAGGTCTAGCACTTGATAAACCATGTAAGTTAGTAAGTGTCACTGACTGTCATTATTTCCTAACATTTCTAAAAATCCAAAGTCCTTACAAAATACTCTTACCTTCAGTGAGATAAAATTATCTTTCCCAAGGACAAGCCAGAATAGCTGCATAAATGTTAGAATTTATGCACCCTTATGAGGCATGAGATAACACCTCCTTCACTGGCGGATTTCTAATATCATGCTAGCAGCCTGTAACTGCCTGCATGTAAGTATACATGAAAGAAAACACTTAGAGTTAATGACACCTAGATAGCACCTCAGCCATCCTAGGATAAAGGAGCAACAAATGTTCAAATTGCATTTGATAATTCTCCCCAGATGAATTAAAATCTCAGATTTGAAATCTCTGTCTTCATAAAGCTAAGGGTAATTAGATTTTGAACATCACTGTAAACAGAGACACAGATTTTGTGACTGAGATACCTGCAATTTGCTACCTGATAACGACAGACAGGCAATCCGGTAGCTAGCTAGACACCACTGATCAATAAGCCAAGCATACCGTAAAGCAATGGAGCCATGGTATTCAGAAATCCAAATTACCAGTCATGAGATGCACAGTCCATCCCACTTGGGGAAATCAGTGCTCACTCAACAACTTGGCACAGTGTCAGACATTCATGCTAAAGCAACAATATCTTTAAATGGAATATAATAAATTCCAGGCTACTGAGCCTCTAGCATTTTGGACGAGGGTAGTATGTTAGATGGTATCGTATGTCTTTCTTATGTATATATGTATGTATGTATTGGTTTGATTGTTTTAAATGTTGATACATATTTGAGTAACATAATAATTACTTATAAATGTAAAGGTAAAGCAAGGTTGTCTTTGCTGATACAGATTTAATTTATAGTAATTTACAGAGTTGATGTTAAAACTTCTGGGGATAGATCCTACTCAGTTCTGGTATTAGTGGGCTTGGGCCACCATAACAGAATACCACAGACTGTGTGGCTTAAACAGCAGAAATATATTTTCTCCCAGCTCTGGAGACTGCTAGGCTAGGATCGAGGTATCAGCAAGGCTGGCTTCTGGTGAGACTTTTCTTCCTGACTTGTAGATGGCCACCTTTTCACTATGTCCTCTCCTCACACAGCCTTTCCTCTTTGTAGGTATACTTCTGGTAACTTTTCTACTCCTTATAAGGATACCAGTCCTATTTGATTAGGGCCCCACCATTATGACTTCATTTAACCTTAATTAACTCCTTAAAGGCTCTATCTCCAATACAGCTGCATTGGGTAGTAGAGCTTCAACATATGGATTTTCAGGGAACACAATTTAGTCCCTAAGAGACATCTTCCTGTCTTTCTGTTTAAATCTCCTTTATGACTGCTTCATGCTTTTCTTTAATTTTTCAGCCCAAATACAGATGGAAAGTTACTTACAGCAGCAGATAGCAGTGATACAGATGAAAAGTAAGAAAAAAACAATCTCGTTTTGTTTCTTTCTCTCAGCAGGTTTGCCTTTCTCCAACTGCATACATTATTATAATCTACTCTCCTTTTATTAGATAACCAGCTAATAATTATTTACTAATTTATAATAACTACATAAAAACAACCCCCTATAATTGTGAAACCTGTCTTTAGACACAGCTAGTCCTCCTTGAAAGGGAGCATGACCCTTTCCCCAGAATGAAAGATTTTAAATAGCATTAAACAAAGCATAAGAAAATTATTAAGCTATGATGGGGTACTCTGCAATTACAATTTCTCTTAATTATATGCTGCTCTGACACTCAACAGAAAATGAAGATGAACCATTTAATGCATGTATAAGTAAGATCAAATTTGAATATTCCCACTAAAGATGCCAGTGGTATCTGCTATTAACTCCTTGCTTGGGTCTTGTTTTCTTCCCCACCTTTGGCATAACCTTGTTATTAGAACAGAGATACTGGTTTCAGGCTATAAATACTGTAAAGCAGTTAAGAGGGAAAACACCTAAAACATCATTCAAATAATCATTTTTGAATTGTAACCCTAACCTAACATTATTATAGTCAGACCAGAAGAGTTTTGCTCCAAGATGATAACCTTTTCTTTAACACAAAGTCCACATATGGTAACTTGTGTATTCTTAATCGTGAAATAAAACCATGAGAGACACTGGTCTGATTAAAAGACAAGTGCATAACCATGGAAAGAGACAAATCCAAATTAAGACTTTATTTTTCTTTTATGTTTTCCTTTAAGAGTTGGCTTTAGAAAGAGTCACACAGGCATATTTTACTGGTTCTCTGTTGTCTGAAGGTTAGGACAATTTGAAAGGAAAAACAGTGCCAGGATGATTTCTGTTCAAATGCAAACACACACACACACACACACACACACACACACACACACACACACTCACACTTCCCTGGGGAATAATTTCTTAAAATCCTTGATTTTTCACTTTAATTTTACTTTACATATATATTTTTAGTTCAGTTCCAAAATGTTGTTTTCTTTGAGGTGTTTTTTATCTCTCAGCTTGCTGTACTCCTATTTTTGAAAAGTCACTAAGGGTATAATTTTGGAAATCCACATTTTAAAAGAAATGCTAGTTTTATTTACAAAAACTTTTCATCAAAGCTAAGAAGCAGAACTGAGTCCTTTTGTGATTCCAAACATATTTTTGAAGAATGGTTACATCATGTATCTATTCTTGGAAACATTAAATAACAGAAAGCAAACACAAAGGTCTTGTCTTTGGTCTTTCATGCAATGACATCTTTGCAAATTAGGCTGACAAATTTACCTAGTCTTCCTTCCTTCTACTGCTTATTGTCAGTATAAGATTGAATGGAAAATTGGTCTTAATCAAAACTAAAAGATTCTGCTCATCAAAAAACACCATCAAGAAATAAACAGGTGTAGAGGAAGAAAAGATATCTCTTTTCTTCTACCCTTTTAAATTCTCAAGTGAGATCCCTGTAACAAAAGACAGATAAACAAGAGAAAAGCATGCAAATGTATTTAAGTTTTATATGACAGGAAACTTCATAACGAAATGAAGACTCAAAGAAACTGTTAAACCTTTTCTATGTGGCCTGGGCTTCCTCACAACATAGTGGCTGGTTCCAAGGGCAAGTGTCCAGAGAAGAGCCAAGCAGAAGCCATAATGAATTTAATGATCTAGCTGCAGAAGTTAATCTGCATCACTTCACCATATTCTACTGATCAGGACATTTACAAAAGCCCATCCAGTTTCAAAGTGAGGTAGTAAATACCCTCCACCACTTGATGAAGTCATGTCAACATCGAATTTTGAGAAAAGCATATTGGATGGGATACACACACACACACACACACATACATACACACATATTTATTTAGCAGTCTTTGAAGAAATGATCTGCCATGGACATCACAAAAATCACAAATTCTTTAGTATAAATTTTATGAAGGGGTTTTTGCATGAGAACATGGAACACATAAAAGGGAAATGACTGAACGGGAAATACAGGGAATCTAAAGAAGGAAAGGTAATGAAAGACCAATTTCACCTGCTTTTGACCAGCCCTCCCAAAGCATGTAGATGAGAATATACCATTAAAATGTTAACAGCTCACAATAAAGTGTAAATTCAATCATAGAAAAATTATATGTAAATACTTAGTAAACACTTTTAATTACTTGCTTACAATCATATTAACCACCACTTGCTTACAATCATATTAGCCACCACTTACTGAGTGATTATTGAGCTTTCAAAGTGATGAGAACTTTGCATGCATATACTCATTACACTTTGTCCTTAAGACCCTATGATGCAGGCTTATTTTAATCCCCATCTTACAGGTGAGAAAAGCTAGTCTAAAAAGGTTAAGTAATTTATCCAAGGTCATATAGCTTGTTAATGGCAAAACTGGGATCTTGACCTCTAAGTATACTGTAACTATTCCACTTTCCACATGCTTTCTTTTTAACTGTAATTTTTCTCAAGCACACAGTTAAATTGTAAAGACCCAACAGAAGAACATACATCAGTATCCTAAAAGCACATATGCTACAAATCGCAATATCTATAATATGGCCGTGGGTAAACTTGAGCTCAGCTTTTTGTCTCCATCCACCATCCACTTAGAGTTTCTAAAGGAAAGTCATGGGGCGATGGGATGGGATAAACACAAGGCAGAAAATGAAAGCCTAAAAGATTCTTCAGGCAAAGTATTAAAACTGGGAAGAAAGTTTACCATGATAGCAGTATATAAAACCATTCCCCACCCACAGCAACAAAGAGAAATTTTCATTTTAGTAAATTACTTACATATAATAACATTAAAGATATAAAGTATCTAGAAAATATGGCAAAAATATATAAGACCATTTGGAGGAGATTTTAAAACATTATTGAGTAACTTTAAGAATTAAATAAACAAAGAAATAAATAGATGTATAAGAAGATTCAATATCACAACCATGTCACTCACCTAAAATTGGTCTACAGATGTAATTCAAGTCCCACCAACGTACCGATAGAGTTTGCAAAGAAACTGTAAAAGTTGATTTTAAAACTTGTATGGAAAAGCAAAAACTAGTAATAGTTAAGATACTACATTTTTTTTAAAAAATTAAAGATGTGACAACTTAAGCTATTAATTATTGTTTTGGTTATCACCTGCTTTGTAGAAAACTCTCCCAAATTGCAGTGGCTTAAAACAACATTTATCTATTAATTTCATGACTCTATGAATCAGGAATTTGGGCAGGGTTTAGCTAGTCTATTCATAAATGTTCAATCAAAGAAGCAAAACCAGTAGGATTTATTACAAAGATTTATGTATTTCAAGGAACTGGCCTACACAATTGAGGGGGCTAGCTAAGTAAGTCTGTAGGGCAGGGCATCAGGAAGGGAAGATTATATACAGGTCTAAATTCCATGGGCATAGGCAGAAGCTGCTGTCCAAAGGCAGAATTTCTTCTCTTCCTCAGAAAACATTCAAGCCTGCTTTTAAGGCCATCCAACCAATTTAATTAGGTGCACTGAAATAACTGTCCTTACTTAAAGTCAACTGATTAAGGGCTTTAGCTGCATCTGCAAAATCCTTCCACGGCAACTCCTAGATTAGTACTTGACCTAAAAATGGAAAGTTGACATATCAGGAAGGCACCACAGCTAGGGTTTTTCTCTAGACCCTGTGTGGTGTCTGTTGGGTTCATTCAATGGTACTCAGTTGGATGCTAACTAGTCTAGAGGGCCCCAGACAACTTCACTCAAATGCTGGGATCTCGGTAGGAACAGCCAGCAGAGTGAATTTAGCTGGCCCCTCTCCCTCTGCCTATAATCATAAAGGTCTCATCATGTGGCATCTCCAGCAGGGCAGGTAGACTTCTTACTTGGTGGCACAGCAATCCCTTGAAGCTCACTGGAAACAGCCAGATATCTTAAAAGTCTACATCTGGAGCCATATTCCACTGGTCAAAGCAATCACAGGGCAGTACAACTTCTAGTGGAGGGGAATAGACTCTACTGTCTGACGGGAAATGTGTCAAAATTTTTCTGCCATTAAAAAGATTAAAATCTTCCACAAACATCGAGACATTATAAAACTACAGTAGTAAAGAGAATGTGGTATTAGCATGGACAGAAAATAATTAAAGGAAAATAAAAAGTCCAGAAACAGACTTGCACAGACATGAAATTTGATATATAGTAGAGGTGGCACTGCAGATCATTAGACAAGAGATGCACTGAACAATAAACAGCTCTGGCTAATGGTGCGAAAAACTGAAATTGAATCTCTACTTCAAACCACATGCAAAAATCAATTCCAGATGAATTAAAGACTTAAAGGTGAAACAAGAAACTTTAAAACTTTTAGGAAAAGTATAGGAGGAAGATATCTTTATAAACTTTGGGTAAAAAAGAATTTTTCAGCTAAATACAAAAAGCTCTAATCATAAAGGAAAAAAATCAGTTAGACTGCATTTAATAGAGAACTTGTGTTCATCAAAAGATTCCATAAAGAACGTAAAAAGACAAGCCAAAAACTAGAAGATATTTGCAACATATTTAACAAATAAATTATTACAATTCAAAATGTATTTTTAAAATTCTACAAAATAATAATAAAGGCAAACAATCCAGTAGAAAATGGGCAAAAAGGTATGCATTAGCACTGCACAGAAGAGGAATCACAAATTGCAAGTAAACATAAGGAAGGATGTACAGTCTCATTAGTAAATTAGTATTACTGAAATGCTATTTAATACCAAAGTGTAATATAATTTTATATCTACTAGATTGCCTAAAATTAGTAAATCTGGAAATAAGTATTGGCAAATATGCAGAGAAAATGAAAATTCTCATACTCTCTAGTTGGAGTATTAATTTGAACAATTATTTGGGTAAACAATTTAGCAGTTATTTTGTAAAGACGAAAAGAGTTATATCCCTGAGCAATGTACTCGCAGGCATATGCCAGAAGTCTGCAAATTGCGCATGTGTAACCCTGGGGTACATGAGGAGTCTCTTACAGACACAGATACATTTAAAGGAATAAACTGTTAGATTTCCAGCATCCATATAAAATGTATATACACTGAAGTGATCTGAGAATGTGCCTTCATCAGAGGGTAGACATTTCATGACAATTACTTTTCATCTCTCTTTTCACAAAAATCATCCTTTCTTCCATTTTATTTAAAAAAATAGCTCTCACCCATCTTCAATTTCATACTAATGAACTATCCTAAATAGTATAAATTCCAAGGAAGCCAAATAATGGTAACAATTCAAAATACTGGTGACATAGAATTCTCTTTTAATGATGGTATCTACAATATATATGTATTCACTGCAGCCTAATATAGTATGTGTGTGTGGAGGGGGCATTTTTAATGTCCATGATAGAAACACATCTATATATAAGGCTGGGAAAGACGTAAAGTCATATGATCAATAAAGACATTGCCCTATAACTGTGGGAAAAGGCATTGTACCTGAGGGAAAGACCCTTGTTCATGAGAGGAGAGCAAAAAAGGGTGAGGGTAAGAAATGTCAAAGACAGCACAAACACGAGACAAGGTTACCTGCCTTACCACTCTATCTATCATATAATTAAAATATTGAGAATGTTTGAAAATGCACCCTAGAATAAAAAGTGTACTTCAAACCACATGCCCTGATTTTTCTGGAACTGTTGCTCAATCGGATATTTTACATGATTTCAAAAATTTTAAATGAAAATGTCTCTTATTTCTGACATCTCAGAATCACATCTTCAAGAAAATGGAATGTATATTGAGGTAAAAAGTGTTTTGGGAGACGAGGGGAAGATGGCGGAAGAGTGAGACGCGGAGATCACCTTCCTCCCCACAGATACACCAGAAATACATCTACACGTGGAACAACTCCTACAGAACACCCACTGAACGCTGGCAGAAGACCTCAGACCTCCCAAAACGCAAGAAACGCCCCACGTACCTGGGTAGGGCAAAAGAAAAAAAAGAATAAACGGAGACAAAAGGATAGGGACGGGACCTGCACCAGTGGGAGGGAGCTATGAAGGAGGAAAGATTTCCACACACTAGGAAGCCCCTTCGCGGGCGGAAACTGCAGGTGGCGGAGGGGGAAAGCTTCAGGACAACGGAGGAGAGCACAGCAACAGGGGTGCGGGGAGCAAAGCGGAGAGATTCCCGCACAGAGGGTGGGTGCTGACCGGCACACAAGAGCCCGAGAGGCTTGTCTGCTCACCTGCTGGGGCGGGCGGGGCTGGAAGCTGAGGCTCAGGCTTCGGTTGGATCCCAGGGAGAGGACTGGGGTTGGCGGCGTGAACACAGCCTGCAGGGGTTAGTGCGCCACAACTAGCCGGGAGGGAGTCCGGGGAAAAGTCTGGACCTGCCGAAGAGGCAAGAGACTTTTTCTTCCCTCTTTGTTTCCTGGTGCGCGAGGAGAGGGGAATAAGAGCGCTGCTTAAAGGAGCTCCAGAGACGGGCGCGAGCCGCGGCTAAAAGCGCAGACCCCAGAGACGGGCATGAGATGCTAAGGCTGCTGCTGCCGCCACCAAGAAGCCTGTGTGCGAGCATAGGTCACTAGCCACACTCCCCTTCCGGGGAGCCTGTGGAGCCCACCACTGCCAGGGTCCCGGGATCCAGGGACAACTTCCCCAGGAGAACACACGGCGCGCCTCAGGCTGGTACAACGTCACACCAGCTTCTGCTGCAGCAGGGTCGCCCTGCACCCCGTACCCCTACCTCCACCCGGCCTGAGTGAGCCAGAGCCCCCGAAGCAGCTGCTCCTTTAACCCCGTCCTGTGTGAGCGAAGAACACACGTCTTCCGGCGACGTACACGCAGAGGCGGGGCCAAATCCAAAGCTCAGCCCCAGGAGCTGTGAGAACAAAGAAGAGAAAGGGAAATCCCTCCCAACAGCCTCAGAAGCAGCAGATTAAAGCGCCACAATCAACTTGATGTACCCTGCAACTGTGGAATACATGAATACACAACAAATCATCCCAAATTGAGGAGGTGAACTTTGAGAGCAAGATTTATGATTTTTTTCCCCTTTTCCTCTTTTTGTGAGTGTGTATGTGTATGCTTCTCTGTGAGAGTTTGTCTGTATAGCTTTCCTTCCACCATTTGTCGAGGGTTCTATCTGTCCGTTTTTTTTTGTTGTTTTTTTTTTAATCTTTAAAAAATATTTTTTTCTTGATAATTATTTTTTATTTTAATTATTTTATTTTATCTTACTTTATTTTATTTTATTTTATATTCTTTCCTCCCTCCCTCCCTCCCTCCTTTCTTTCTTTCTTCCTTCCTTCCTTCCTTCCTTTCTTTCTTCTTCCTCCTCCTCCCCTCCTCCTCCTCCTCCTTCTTCTCCTTCTCCTTCTCCTTTCTTTCTTCTCTTTTATTCTGAGCGATGAAGATGAAAGGCTCTTGCTGCTGCAGCGAGGACTCAGTGCTCTGCCTCTGAGGTGGGAGAGCCAACTTCAGGACACTGGTCCACAAGAGACCTCCCAGCGCCACATAATATCAAATGGCGAAAATCTCCCAGAGATCTCCATCTTAACACCAGCACCCAGCTTCACTCAACGACCAGCAAGCTACAGTGCTGGACACCCTATTCCAAACAACTAGCAAGACAGGAACACAACTCCATCCATTAGCAGAGAGGCTGCCTAAAATCATATTAAGTCCACAAACACCCCAAAACACACCACCAGACGTGGACCTGCCCACCAGAAAGACAAGATCCAGCCTCATCCACCAGAACACAGACACTAGTCCCCTCCACCAGAAAGCCTACACAACCCACTGAACCAACTTTAGCCACTGGGGCCAGACACCAAAAACAACGGGAACTACGAACCTGCAGCCTGCAAAAAGGAGACCCCAAACACAGTAAGGTAAGCAAAATGAGAATACAGAAAACACACAGCAGATGAAGGAGCAAGATAAAAACCCACCAGACCTAACAAATGAATAGGAAATAGGCAGTCTACCTGAAAAAGAATTCAGAATAATGATAGTAAAGATGATCCAAAATCTTGGAAATAGAACAGACAAAACGCAAGAAACATTTAAAAAGGACCTAGAAGAACTAAAGATGAAACAAGCAACGATGAACAACACAATAAATGAAATTAAAAATACTCTACATGGGATCAATAGCAGAATAACTGAGGCAGAAATACGGATAAGTGACCTGGAAGATAAAATAGTGGAAATAACTACTGCAGAGCAAAATAAAGAAAAAAGAATGAAAAGACTGAGGACAGTCTCAGAGACTTGTAGGACAACATTAAACGCACTAACATTCGAATTATAGCGGTCCCAGAGGAAGAAGAGAAAAAGAAAGGGACTGAGAGATTATTTGAAGAGATTATAGTTGAAAATTTCCCTAATATGGGAAAGGAAATAGTTAATCAAGTCCAGGAAGGCCAGAGAGTCCCATACAGGATAAATCCAAGGAGAAATATGTCAAGACACATTAGTCAAACTGTCAAAATTAAATACAAAGAAAACATATTAAAAGCAGCAAGGGAAAAACAATAAATAACACACAAGGGAATCCCCATAAGGTTAACAGCTGACCTTTCAGCACAAACTCTGCAAGCCAGAAGGGACTGACAGGACATGCTGAAAGTGATAAAGGAGAAAAACCTTCAACCAAGATTATCCAGCAAGGATCTCAATCAGATTTGCTGGAGAAATTAAAGACTTTACAGACAAGCAAGAGCTGAGAGAGTTCAGCACCACCAAACCAGCTTTACAACAAATGCTAAAGGAACTTCTCTAGGCAAGAAACACAAGAGAAGGAAAAGACCTACAATAACAAACCCAAAACAATTAAGAAAATGGGAATAGAAACATACATGTTAATCATTACCTTAAATGTAAATGGACTAAATGCTCCCACCAAAAGACACAGATTGGCTGAATGGATACAAAAACAAGACCCATATATTTGCTGTCTACAAGAGACCCACTTCAGACCTAGAGACACATACAGACTGAAAGTAAGGGAATGGAAAAAGATATTTCGTGCAAATGGAAACCAAAAGAAAGCTGGAGTAGCAATTCTCATATCAGACAAAATAGACTATAAAATAAAGACTACTAGAAGAGACAAAGAAGGACACTATATAATGATCAAGGGATCGATCCAAGAAGAAGATATAACAATTGTAAATATTTACGCACCCAACATACGAACACCTCAATACATAAGGCAAATGCTAACAGCTGTAAAAGGGGAAATCGACAGTAACACATTCATAGTATGGGACTTTAACACCCCACTTTCAGCAATGGACAGATCATCCAAACTGAAAATAAATAAGGAAACACAAGCTTTAAATGATACATTAAACAAGATGGACTTAATTGATATTTACAGGACATTCCATCCAAAAACAACAGAATACGCATTTTTCTCAAGTGCTCATGGAACATTCTCCAGGATAGATCATATCTTGGGTCACAAATCAAGCCTTGGTAAAATTAAGAAAATTGAAATTGTATCAAGTATCCTTTCCGACCACAACGCTATGAGACTAGATATCAATTACAGGAAAAAATCTGTAAAAAATAAAAACACATGGAGGCTAAACAATACACTACTTAATAACGAAGTGATCACTGAAGAAATCAACGAAGAAATAAAAACATACCTAGAAACAAATGACAATGGAGACACGACGACCCAAAACCTATGGGATGCAGCAAAAGCAGTTCTAAGAGGGAAGTTTACAGCAATACAATCCTACCTTAAGAAACAGGAAACATCTCGAATAAACAACCTAACCTTGCACCTAAATCAATTAGAGATAGAAGAACAAAAAAACCCCAAAGTTAGCAGAAGGAAAGAAATCATAAATATCAGATGAGAAATAAATGAAAAAGAAATGAAGGAAACGATAGCAAAGATCAATAAAACTAAAAGCTGGTTATTTGAGAAGATAAACAAAATTGATGAACCATTAGCCAGACTCGTCCAGAAAAAAAAGGGAGAAGACTCAAATCAATAGAATTGGAAATGAAAAAGGAGAAGTAACAACTGACAATGCAGAAATACAAAAGATCATGAGAGAATACTACAAGCAACTCTATGCCAATAAAATGGAGAACATGGAAGAAATGGACAAATTCTTAGAAATGCACAACCTGCCAAGACTGAATTGGGAAGAAATAGAAAATATGAACAGACCAATCACAAGCACTGAAATTGAAACTGGGATTAAAAATGTTCCAACAAACAAAAGCCCAGGACCAGATGGCTTCACAGGTGAATTCTATCAAACATTGAGAGAAGAGCTAACACCTATCCTTCTCAAACTCTTCTAAAATATAGCAGAGGGAAGAACACTCCCTAACTCATTCTACGAAGCCACCATCACCCTGATACCAAAACCAGACAAGGATGTCACAAAGAAAGAAAACTACAGGCCAATATCACTGATGAACATAGATGCAAAAATCCTCAAAAAAATACTAGCAAACAGAATCCAACAGCACATTAAAAGGATCATACACCATGATCAAGTGGGGTTTATCCCAGGAATGCAGGGATTCTTCAATATACACAAATCAATCAACATGATACACCATATTAACAAATTGAAGGAGAAAAACCATATGATCATCTCAATAGATGCAGAGAAAGCTTTCGACAAAATTCAACACCCATTTATGATAAAAACCCTGCAGAAAGTAGGCATAGAGGGAATTTTCCTCAACATAATAAAGGCCATATATGACAAACCCACAGTCAACATCATCCTCAATGGTGACAAACAAAGCATTTCCACTAAGATCAGGAACAAGACAAGGTTGCCCACTCTCACCACTCTTATTCAACACAGTTTTGGAAGTTTTAGCCACAGCAATCAGAGAAGAAAAGGAAATAAAAGGAATCCAAATCAGAAATGAAGAAGTAAAGCTGTCACTGTTTGCAGATGACATGATACTATACAGAGAGAATCCTAAAGATGCTACCAGAAAACTACTAGAGCTAATCAATAAATTTAGTAAAGTAGCAGGATACAAAATTAATGCACAGAAATCTCTGGCATTCCTATACACTAAGGTTGAAAAATCTGAAAGTGAAATCAAGAAAACACTCCCATTTACCATTGCAACAAAAAGAATAAAATATCTAGGAATAAACCTACCAAAGGAGACAAAATATCTGTACGCAGAAAATTATAAGATGCTGATTAAAGATATTAAAGATGATACAAATAGATGGAGAGATATACCATGTTCTTGGATTGGAAGAATCAACATTGTGAAAATGACTCTACTACCCAAAGCAATCTACAGATTCAATGCAATCCCCATCAAACTACCACTGGCATTTTTCACAGAACTAGAACAAAAAATTTCTCAATTTGTATGGAAACACAAAAGATCCCGAATAGCCAAATCAATCTTCAGAACGAAAAAAGGAGCTGGAGGATTCAGGCTCCCTGACCTCAGTCTATACTACAAAGCTAGAGTAATCAAGACAGTATGGTACTGACACAAAAACAGAAAGATAGATCGATGGCACAGGATAGAAAGCCCAGAGATAAACCCACACACATATGGTCACCTTATTTTGACAAAGGAAGCAGGAATGTACAGTGGAGAAAGACAGCCTCTTCAATAAGTGGTGCTGAGAAAACTGGACAGGTACATGTAAAAGTATGAGATTAGATCACTCCGTAACACCATACACAAAAATAAGCTCAAACTGGATTACAGACCTAAATGTAAGGCCAGAAACTATCAAACTCTTAGAGGAAAACATAGGTAGAACACTGTATGACATAAATCACAGCAAGATCCTTTTTGACCCACCTCCTACAGAAATGGAAATAAAAACAAAAATAAATAAATGGGACCTAATGAAACTTAAAAGGTTTTGCACAGCAAAGGAAACCATAAAAAAGACCAAAAGACAACCCTCAGAATGGGAGAAAATATTTGCAAATGAAGCAACTGACAAAGGATTAATCTCCAAAATTTATAAGCAGCTCATGCAGCTCAATAACAAAAAAACAAAGAACCCAATCCAAAAATGGGCAGAAGACCTAAATAGACATTTCTCCAAAGAAGATATACAGACTGGCAACAAACACATGAAAGAATGCTCAACATCATTAATCATTAGAGAAATGCAAATCAAAACTACAATGAGATATCATCTCACACCAGTCAGAATGGCCATCATCAAAAAATTTAGAAACAATAAATGCTGGAGAGGGTGTGGAGAAAAGGGAACACTCTTGCACTGCTGGTGGGAATGTGAATTGGTACAGCCACTATGGAGAACAGTATGGAGGTTCCTTAAAAAACTACAAATAGAACTACCATATGACCCAGCAATCCCACTACTGGGGATATACCCTGAGAAAACCATAATTCAAAAAGTGTCATGTACCACAATGTTCATTGCAGCTCTATTTACAATAGCCAGGAGATGGAAACAACCTAAGTGTCCATCATCGGATGAATGGATAAAGAAGATGTGGCACATATATACAATGGAATATTACTCAGCCATAAAAAGAAACGAAATTGAGCTATTTGTAATGAGGTGGATGGACCTAGAGTCTGTCATACAGAGTGAAGTAAGTCAGAAAGAGAAAGACAAATACCGTATGCTAACACATATATATGAAATTTACGGGAAAAAAAAAAGTCATGAAAAATCTAGGGGTAAGACAGGAATAAAGACTTAGACCTACTAGAGAATGGACTTGAGGATATGGGGAGGGAGAAGGGTAAGCTGTGACAAAGCGAGAGAGTGGCATGGACATATATACACTACCAAACATAAAACAGGTAGCTAGTGGGAAGCAGCCGCATAGCACAGGGAGATCAGCTTGGTGCTTTGTGACCACCCAGGGGGGTGGGATAGGGAGGGTGGGAGGGAGTGAGACGCAAGAGGGAAAAGATATGGGAACATATCTATATGTATAACTGATTCACTTTGTTATAAAGCAGAAACTACACAACATTGTAAAGCAATTATACTCCAATAAAGATGTAAAAAAAAGAAAGTGTTTTGTATTTTCTTCAACATTTACTATTCATAAGCGTAACATTTCCCTGAATTTTACCAAGATAAATTCATCAGACACTTTAAAAACGTATTTGGTTTTGACTCAGTAATAAATATCCTTTCTGGCACTTGTCAACCACTTCTCTACTTTTTGATTCCTTCCTATGGGAACAGAAAATTCTACTATGCACAATGCATACTTAGCAATGATTACTCCAATACTTTGGGTAAGCCCTCCACTTACTGGTGGCCTAATACTTTCTCTTACCATGAATTTCCACTGGATTTGTCTCATTCCAGCAGTTGATGATAGTCATCCTAGAACTAGGAACAAACAGAAAAATAACAGTCAGATCCCTCTAAAGAGATGCATTTACAAATAAAGTTTTACTTTATGTTCAATATTTTTTTTTCAAAATGGCTTTAACCAACTGTGCACTAATAACGATTGTTATGGTAACTAAATCCAGAAAATAATTAACATTTAAGAGTTTTAAAGGCACAAATTTTTTCTTAAAAATCAAGTTTATATACATAATTTTTATTGTAAAGTATAATAGGGTGACTAATGAAAATGTAAGTGCAAATATATACTGCATTCGGATAAAATTCTGTGGGGGTAGTGAAATGAAAATATGACTCCAGGAGAAAAATATATAAAATTTCTGGCTTTTAAAAAAGACCTTTTCATCAGCATTTTATAAGTAAATGGTAATGGGTTAAAAAGTACTCTGGTATTTGTATTCCATTCGATCTATTTTTAAAAAGGATATTACAGTGTCAGTTTAAAATGTCAATATACAAATATACCAGAAATTACATCATTTGCAATCACTTAAACAGCTGATTTTAAAAAATTAGGTACCAACTTAAAAATGTGTGAAGAATCACACAAGTTTTCAAAATTCTGTCGGAGGATATGTGAGCAAAATTTTGAACAGTATATATACATAAATATATATATGAGGAAACCTCTTGCACAGGTACATTTAGGAATCACATACAATATTTTTTGTTCTTTTTTTCCTCTCAACAGTGACAAGCATTTATTGAGTGCTCATTACATCAGGCACCTTTCTAGGTTAAAAGAAAAAAAAAATCAATAGACAAACATCCCTGTCCAGGTGGAGTTTATACTTTAGGAGCATATTGATACCAGCATGTTAATGGAAAAAATTTAATTAAATAAAGAAAAGAAAGCAGCCATAGGCAAATCAAATGTCCACACAAAGGAGAAAGGATAATCACTTTATGAATATTATACAGCGATAAAAGTAAATATACTCAGCTACAGGCAACAATTTAGGCCAAAATTATCATTTATAATAAGATAGAATATTTATAAAGTTCAAAAAAAATCAAGGTAAGACAAACATTTAAAAACATAAATATGTAGTAAAACTATCAATATGTGGTTTAAAATATGTGGTGAAAAGACATAATGGCTACCCATACAGGAGTGGCACAAGGATGGATTAATTAACAACAAACAAAAATAGCTTCAACATTAGAAATCAAGTTCTGGCCCTCAGGTTCTTTAGGTCCAATGGTGGATTCATGGGTATTTATTTTATTTTCATGCCCCATTTTCTAAATATATCAGCTATTACATAAAATATGAATAAAGGCCAAAATTAACGTGTTTGAGGTTCCTTACAATTGTTTGCAACTATTCAGAAATTGAGAGACAAAGTAGGTTTACAACCATCAAGGAAGAACTGTAACATTTCTCTCTAATGTCAAGTACTGTTCCCCATGCCTCACTCCCCATGTTTCCTCACTCTGCCAGCTGTTCACACATCCACTCTTTTATTTGACATTAACTGACTGACCACTATATGCTGGACACCAGACTAAGTGTTAAAAGAAACCTTCTTCACCGCTATTCAACACCAAGGAATTTGTCTGAAACACAAAGGCCTTTTTCAAGTAGGCCTTAGGACTACTTGGTGTCAGGATCTTCTACATTTTACCTCTAATAACACAAACTGATAGGTAACCTATAAAATTCACTGTAAGTCATTGAGGAAACTGCTACTCCTTGTGACCAAGACCCTTTCTATTAATCTGTCTTATTGCCACCAGTAGCCTGTTATATGGCCTGAGCTATACATTACTTGGATGCCCCACCTCATTCCAAAACACAGTTGAAATTTAATAATTATTGAATAAACAACAAGACATAAAATTGAGTAATAGTCCTCTTTGCCAGCTGGCATACAAATACCTTTTCTTGAACATATGTAACATTTTGATTAGTAAAGTGATGCTCATTAAATAGACATGTTTATTATTAAAATAAGTAAGCAAAAAGAGACTTCTGTGGCATTTTTTACACGTAATGGTTTCAGATTTGTTACAGAAAATTATAAAGGCGAAAAAGAAAAATTATATACTTATGTTTCACAGTTTCAATGACAGGCATAATTTTAAATATTCTGTCCCCTATAAATTCATGTTTATTCATCCAAAAATATGTGCTAATATGTGGATGTTAAAACCTGTGTCCTATGGCTTCCTTACCACTGCCTCCTTCTCCTTCTCCTTCCCTGATTCAGCATGTTCCAGAATATTCTCAACAGAATTCAGACTCATTCCATAGGAGGCATATCTTTGTATTTACAAGTTTTATAATGTACACATTTATTCTTAAACAGTAGAATTACTAATATTTTTAGCATGGCAACGTTAGAAAACTAGAGAGGAGCTGAGTTTTAGATTTGGAAAAGATACAGTATTTAATACATTCATTAATTGGGATCATTCTCCCATATTTATTTAGTTTCTTGTGACAAAGTGTTCCTTTATTCCAGGAATTACTATTTATCTGAGACAATGTTCTTGAAAAAATAAAAATCCACACAAATATAAATCAATTGCAAATTTCCTGGTATCATGGAAAAATCAATTGCAAATTTCCACTGTATCACGGATTGATTTCCATGAATCAATCACTCCATTAATGAGGGTCTTAAGATACAGGGTAAAAACAGAAAGTAAATGGCCATCCTTCATTATCCATCCCAATAGAAACACTAGGATGACCCTAATTGATGAATTTGTTGAGAATTACTTCCTATTTATGAATAGTATCCCAAGTTTACTCTTTACATATATCATATACATTACACGCTTTCTTGTTACATGTCCTTATAAATGGTACCTACAGTTCGACGCAGAAAATGTGGAAAGAATTGAGTATCATTGTTAGCAATTGGAGTAAGAATATTCTACTTATGATGGCATTTAGGAATAAGAGAATGATAATAAGAACTAACTGAGAAGAGGAACTTCAAGATAGCAGAAGAGTACGACGTGGAGATCACCTTCCTCCCCACAGATACATCAGAAATACATCTACATGTGGATGTATTTCTACACAACGCCCACTGAACGCTGGCAGAAGACCTCAGACCTCCCAAAAGGCAAGAAACTCCCCACATTCCTGGGTAGGGCAAAAGAAAAAAGAAAAAACAGAGACAGAAGATCAGGGACGGGACTGCACCAGTGGGAGGGAGCTATGAAGTAGCAAAGATTTCCACACACTAGGAAGCCCCTTCATGGGCAGAGACGTTAGGTGGCGGAGATGGGAAGCTTCAGAGCCAAGGAGGAGAGCACAGCAACAGGGGTGCAGAGGGCAAAGCGGAGAGATTCCCGCACAGAGGATCAGTGCCGACCAGCACTCACCAGCCCGAGAGGCTTGTCTGCTCACCCGCCAGGGCAGGCGGGGACTGGGAGCTGAGGCTCGGGTTTCGGAGGTCAAATCCCAGGGAGAGGACTGGGGTTGGCGGCATGAACACAGCCTGAAGGGGGCTTGTGCGCCACAGCTAGCCAGGAGGGAGTCCGGGAAAGTCTGGACCTGCCAAAGAGGCAAGAGACTTTTTCTTGCCTCTTTGTTTCCTGGTGCGAGAGGAGAGGGGATTAAGAGCGCTGCTTAAAGGAGCTCCAGATACGAGCACGAGCTGCGGCTAAAAGCGCGGACCCCAGAGATGGGTCTGAGATGCTAAGGCTGCTACTGCCGCCACCAAGAAGCCTGTGTGCGAGCACAGGTCACTATCCACACCTCCCCTCCCGGGAGCCTGTGGAGCCCGCCACTGCCAGGGTCCCGTGATCCAGGGACAACTTTCCCGGGAGAACACACGGCGTGCCTCAGGCTGGTGCAACATCACGCCGGCCTCTTCCACCACAGACTCACCCCGCACTCCGTACCCCTACCTCCCCCGGCCTGAGTGAGCCAGAACCCCGCAATCACCTGCTCCTTTACCTCCTGTCTGAGACAAAAACAGATGCCCTCAGGCGACCTACACACAGAGGCGGGGCGAAATCCAAAGCTGACCCCAGGAGCTGTGGAACAAAGAAGAGAAAGGGAAATTTCTCCCAGCAGCCTCAGGAGCAGCAGATTAAATCTCCACAATCAACTTGATGTACCTGCATCTGTGGAATACATGAACAGACAACAAATCATCCCAAATTGAGGAGGTGGACTTTGGGAACAACAATATATATATTTTTCCCTTTATCTCTTTTTGTGAGTGTGTATGTGTATGTCTGTGTGAGATTTTGTCTGTATAGCTTTGCTTTAACATTTGTCTTAGGGTTCTCACTGTCCATTTGTTTTTTTTTAAGAATAGTTTTTAGCACTTGTTATCATTAGTGGATTTCTTTTGTGGTTTGCTTGCTCTCTTCTTTCTTTCTTTCCTTCTTTTTTAAAAATTACTTAAAAAAATTTTTAAATTTTTTTTTATTTTAATAACTTTATTTTATTCCTTCCTCTTTCTTTCTTTCTTTCCTTCTTTCTCTTTCTTTCCTTCTTTCTTTCTTTCCTTTTTATCTCCCTTTTATTCTGAGCCCTGTGTATGACAGGGTCTTGATGCTCCGGCTGGGTATCAGGGCTGTGCCTCTGAGGTGGCAGAGCTGAGTTCAGGACACTGGTCCACCTGAGACCTCTGAGCTGCACGTAATATCAAGTGGAGAAAATCTCCCAGAGATTTCCATCTCAACGCCAAGACCTAGCTCCACTCAACGACCAGCAATCTACAGTGCTGCACACCCTATGCCAAACAACAAGCAAGAAAGGAACACACTACCCATTAGCAGAGAGGCTGCCTAAACTCATAATAAAGTCACAAACACCCCCAAACACACCACCAGACGCGGACCTGCACACCAGAAAAACAAGGTCCAGCCTCATCCACCAGAACACAGGCACTAGTCCCCTCCACCAGGAAACCTAAACAACCCACTGAACCAAACAGAGCAACTGGGGACAGACACCAAAAACACTGGGAAATATGAAACTGCAGACTGCGAAAAGAAGACCCCAAACACAGTAAGTTAAGGAAAATGAGAAGACAGAGAAACACACAGCAGATGAAGGAGCAAGGTAAAGACACACTAGACCAAAAAAATGAAGAGAAAATAGGCAGTCTACCTGAAAAAGAATTCAAAATAATGATAGAAAAGATGATCCAAAATCGTGCAAATAGAAAGGAGAAAATGCAAGAAACATTTAACAAGGACCTAGAAAAACTAAAGAGCAAACAAACAATGATGAACAACAGAATAAATGAAATTAAAAATTCTCTAGAAGGAATCAATAGCAGAATAACTGAGGCAGAAGAACGGATAAGTGACCTGGAAGAAAGAATAGTGGAAATAACTACTGCAGAGCACAATAGAGAAAAAAGAATGAAAAGAAATGAGGACAGTCTCAGAGACCTCTGTGACAACATTAAACACACCAAAATTCGAATTATCAGGGTCCCAGGGAAGAAGAGAAAAAGAAAGGGACTGTGAAAATATTTGAAGAGATTATAGTTGAAAATTTCCCTAACATGGGAAAGGAAATACTTAATCAAGTACAGGAAGCACAGAGAGTCCCATACAGGATAAATCCAAGGAGAAACATGCCAAGACACATATTAATCAAATTATCAAAAATTAAGTACAAAGAAAAATATTAAAAGCAGCAAGGGAAAAACAACAAATAACATACAAGGGAATCCCCATAAAGTTAAAGCTGATATTTCAGCAGAAACTCTGCAAGCCAGAAGGGAGTGGCAGGACATATTTAAAGTGATAAAAGGGAAAAAACTTACAACCAAGATTACTCTACCCAGCAAGGATCTCATTCAGAATCAAAGGAAAATTACAAAATTCACAGAGAAGCTAAAGCTAAGAGAGTACAGCACCCCCAAACCAGCTTTACAACAAATATTAAGGGAACTTCTCTAGGCAGGAAACACAAGAGAAGGAAAAGGCCTACAATAACAAACCCAAAACGATTAAGAAAATGGTAATAGGAATATACATATCGATAATTACCTTAAATGTAAATGGAATAAATGTTCCAACCAAAAGACATAGACTGGCTGAATGGATACAAAAACATGACCCATATATATGCTGTCTACAAAAGACCCACTTAAGACTGAGGGACACATACAGACTGAAAGTGAGAGGATGGAAAAAGATATTCCACGCAAATGGAAATCAAAAGAAAGCTGGAGTAGCAATTCCATATCAGACAAAATAGACTTTAAAACAAAGACTATTCCAAGAGACAAAGAAGGACACTACATAATGATCAAGGAACCAATCGAAGAAGAAGATATAACAGTTGTAAATATGTATGAACCCAACATAGGAGCACCTCAATACATAACGTAAATACTAACCAACAAAAAGGGGGAAATTGACAGTAATACAGTCATACTAGGGGACTTTGACAGCTCACTTTCACCAACAGACAGATCATCCAAAATGAAAATAAATAAGGAAATACAAGCTTTAAATGATACATTAAACAAGATGGACTTAATTGATATTTATAGGACATTCCATCCAAAAATAACAGAATATACTTTCTTCTCAACTGCTCATGGAACATTCTCCAGGATAGATCATATCTTGGGTCACAAATCAAGCCTTGGTAATTTTAAGAAAATTGAAATTGTATCAAGTATCTTTTCTGACCACAACACTATGAGACTAAATATCAATTACAGGAAAAAATTTGTAACAAATATAAACACATGGAGGCTAAGCAATACACTACTTAATAACCAACAGATCACTGAAGAAATCAAAGAGGAAATCAAAAAATATCTAGAAACAAATGACGATGAAAACACGATGAACCAAAACCTATGGGATACAGGAAAAGCAGTTCTAAGAGGGAAGTTTATAGCAATATAATTCTACCTTAAGAAACAAGAAATATCTCAAATAAACAACTTAATCTTACACCTAAAGCAATTAGAAAAACAAGAATAAAAAAACCCAAAGTTAGCAGAAAGAAAGAAATCATAAAGACCAGATGAGAAATAAATGAAAAAGAAATGAAAGAAACAATAGCAAACATCAATAAAACTAAAAACTTGTTCTTTGAGCTGATAAACAAAATTGCTAAACCATTAGTCAGACACATCAAGAAAAAAAAGGAGAAGACTCAAATCAATAGAATTGGAAATGAAAAAGAAGTAACAACTGACACAGCAGAAATATAAAGGATCATGAGAGATACTACAAGCAACTATATGCCAATAAAATGGACAACCTGGAAGAAATGGACAAATTCTTGGAAAAGCTCAACCTTCTGAGACTGAACCAGGAAGAAATACAAAATATAAACAGACCAATTACAAGCACTGAAATTGAAACTGGGATTAAAAATCTTCCAACAAACAGAAGCCCAGGACCAGATGGCTTCACAGGCGAATTCTATCAAACATTTAGAGAAGAGCTAACACCTATACTTCTCAAACTCTTCCAAAATACAGTAGAAGGAGGAACACTCCCAAACTAATTCTACGAGGCCACCATCACCCTGATACCAAAACCAGATAAAGATGTCACAAAGAAAGAAAACTACAGGCCAATAGCATTGATGAACATAGACGGAAAAATTCTCAACAAAATACTAGCAAACAGAATCCAACAGCTCATTAAAAGGAGCATACACCATGATCAAGTGGGGTTTATCAAGGAATGCAAGGATTCTTCAATATATGCAAATCAATCAATGTGATATACCATATTAACAAATTGAAGGAGAAAAACTATATGATCTTCTCAATAGATGCAGAAAAGCTTCTGACAAAATTCAACACCCATTTATGATAAAAACCCTCCAGAAAGTAGGCATAGAGGGAACTTACCTCAACATAATAAAGGCCATATATAACAAACCCACAGCCAACATCGTTCTCAATGGTGAAAAACTGAAAGCATTTCCTCTAAGATTAGGAACAAAACAAGGTTGCCCACTCTCACCACTGTTATTCAACACTGTTTTGGAAGTTTTAGCCACAGCAATAAGAGAAGAAAAAGCAATAATAGAATCCAAGAAGGAAAAGAAGAAGTAAAGCTGTCACAGTTTGCAGATAACATGATGCTATACATAGAGAGTCCTAAAGATGCTACCGAAAACTACTAGGTCTAATCAATGAATTT
The DNA here is from genome assembly GCF_951394435.1 of Stenella coeruleoalba. NCBI lineage: Eukaryota > Metazoa > Chordata > Mammalia > Artiodactyla > Delphinidae > Stenella > Stenella coeruleoalba. The sequence goes on from NC_137150.1 coordinate 88,129,287, forward strand.
GGTAAAGTAGCAGGATACAAAATTAATGCACAGAAATCTCTTGCATTCCTATACACTAATGATGAAAAATCTGAAAGTGAATTTAAGGAAGCACTCCCTTACCTTGTTGTTGCAGTTTACCACTGCAACGACAACAAAAGAATACCTAGGAATAAACCTACCTAAGGAGACAAATGACCTGTAGGCAGAAAACTGTAAGACACTGATTAAAGAAATTAAAGATGTACAAAGAGATGGAGAGATATACCATGTTCTTGGATTGGAAAAATTAACATTGTGAAAATAACTATACTACCCAAAGTAATCTACAGATTCAATGCAATCCCTATCAAATTACCACTGGCATTTTTCACAGAACTAGAACAAAACATTTCACAATTTGTATGGAAACACAAAAGACCCCGAATAGCTAAAGCAATCTTGAGAACGAAAAACGGAGCTGGAGGAACCAGGCTACCTGACTTCAGACAAAAACAGAAATATAAATCAATGGAACAGGATAGAAAGCCCAGAGATAAACCCACGCACATATGGTCACCTCATCTTTGATAAAGGAGGCAGGAATGTACAGTGGAGAAAGGACAGCCTCTTCAATAAGTGGTGCTGGGAAAACTGGACAGGTACATGTAAAAGTATGAGATTAGATCACTCCCTAACACCATACAGAAAAATAAGCTCAAAATGGATTAAAAGACCTAAATGTAAGGTCAGAAACTATCAAACTCTTAGAGGAAAACTTAGGCCGGACACTCTATGACATAAATCACAGCAAGGTCCTTTTTGACCCACCTCCTAGAGAAATGGAAATAAAAACAAAAATAAACAAATGGGACCTAATGAAACTTCAAAGTTTTTGCACAGCAAAGGAAACCATAAACAAGACCAAAAGACAACCCTCAGAATGGGAGAAAACATTTGCAAATGAAGCAACTGAAAAAGGATTAATCTCCAAAGTTTATAAGCAGCTCATGCAGCTTAATAACAGACAAACAACCAACCAATCCAAAAATGGGCAGAAGACCTAAATAGACATTTCTCCAAAGAAGATATACAGACTGCCAACAAACACATGAAAGAATGCTCAACATCACTAATCATTAGAGAAATGCAAATCAAAACTACAATGAGATATCAGCTCACACCAGTCAGAATGGCCATCATCAAAAAATCTAGAAACAATAAATCCTGGAGTGGGTGTGGATAAAAGAGAACCTTCTTTCACTGTTGGTGGGAATGTAAATTGATACAGCCACTGTGGAGAACAGTATGGAGGTTCCTTAAAAAACTAAAAATAGAACTACCATACGACCCAGCAATCTGATTCCTGGGCATATACCCTGAGAAAACCATAATTCCAAGAGTCATGTATCACAATGTTCATTGCAGCTCTATTTACAATAGCCAGGACATGGAAGCAACCTAATTGTCCATCAACAGATGAATGGATAAAGAAGACGTGGCACATATATACAATGGAATACTACTCAGCCATAAAAAGAAACGAAATTGAGTTATTTGTAGTGAGGTGGATGGACCTAGAGTCTGTCACTCAGAGTGAAATAAGTCAGAAAGAGAAAAACAAATATTGTATGCTAACACATATATATGGAATCTTAAAAAAAAAAATGGTTCTGAAGAACTTAGGGGCAGGACAGGAATAAAGACGCAGATGTAGAGAATGGACTTGAGGACACTGGAAGGGGGAAAGGTATGCTGGGACTAAGTGAGAGAGTGGCATGGACTTATATATACTACCAAATGTAAAATGGTTAGCTGTGGGAAGCAGCTGCATAGCGCAGGGAGATCAGCTCGGTGCTTTGTGACCTCCCAGAGGGGTGGGATAGGGAGTATGGGAGGGAGATGCAAGAGGGAGGAGATATGGGGATATATATATATGTATAGCTGATTCACTTTTTTATAAAGCAGAAACTAACACACCATTGTAAAGCAATTAAACTTCAATAAAGATGTTTTAAAAAAAAGCTTATTATAAATATTTATACTAAAATAAATATATAAAGACAGCACAATTAATAAAAAGAATATCAATAGTATTTCCTAAGTGAATACTGTATGTGAAGTGCTGAGCTAAAAGCTATACATATAGAAGCTCATCCAAAAGTGGTTGATTCGGTAGTCTATGAACCAGATATCTTTATTACTAGGCAATTTTGTGTTTTAATAATTCAGGGATAAATGATGCTGTAAGATAATCCTAAACACAATAACCATATTTCAAAAGAACTTTCTAAGTCATCACAAAGTTTACAGTTAGTTCAAATAGTTACATATTTAAGAATATGTGATCTAACTAGACAATGAATCATCAAGATTTACTGTTGACTACTACCATGATCCATTTACCCCAAAATAGGCCATTTTAAGGAAAGATATTTTTAATTTCTGGGAATAGGATCCGTCTTATTTTGTATCCTATTGCTGATCATATTGGACACCTTTGACAAGTTTTTATATGGCTAATATAGAGACTTGGTTCTGAATTCATAACTGCTAGAGAATGGACTATTGTTAACCATCGAGCTTTAAACCCATTTCCATATAGCAAGATTCTTTAAGTGAGAAAAACAGAAAGAAAGCTGTATACACGCCACAGTAGCAAACAAGAAAATATACCTAAGAAAAAAGACTAGAAAGGAATAAATACAAATGCACTCACTCATAATGCCAGTACCACAGTGATTGTACTGGCATTATGAGTGAGTGATTTTACTTCTGTTTTCCAAAACTTTTTTCCAAGCAATAGATAGTTGGGTCTTTTTTAAAATTATTATCCAGTCTCACTCTCCCTTTTAAATTGGGGTGTTTAGACCACTGAGATTTAATGTGATTATTGTTACATTTAGGTTTAAATCTATCAGCTTGTGATTTCTTTTCTATTTGTTTCATCTCTTCTTAGTTCCCTTTTCCCTCTTTTTCTGTCTTCTTGATTGATTCTATTTATTGATTCAATTATCTGTCCTTAGTTGGATTATTAGCTATAACTCTGTGCTATTTTGGTGCTTGCTTCCACATATATAATGTACATCTTTAACTTATCTTTAACAGTCTACCTTCAAGTGAAATAATCGCATTTCGGATCTATATAACAGATTTATAACAGTATTCTTCCATATCCTTGCTTTAGTACTATTGTTGTCATACATTTTACTTCTGCACATGGTTTAAACTCCACAATACATTGTTATATTTGCTGTAAGCAAAAATTATCTTTCAAAAATATTTATATAATAAGAAAAAAAAACTGATATTTACCCATATACTTATAATTTCTGGTGCAAAGTAAATGGCAAAATACAAAGATATGTATATATTTTATATACATATTGCATAAAGAAGACAGAGTTGTGGAATTTTGTTTTCTCCCCTTTATTTTGCAATTTGCTTTAATGGACTTATATTAATTTTAAAAGGAAAGAAAAAGTTAATATACCTTCAGTTCATTATGTTATGGGAAGCATAAAAATATTTGGGGTATAATAAAATGTTAAGTGGAAAGAGAAAGAATAAAAATATGTTATATGGCCATAATTACTATTATGTTCAAAATAAAAAGCAATACTTATGAACTTATATACAAAATCAGGTAGTATCACTTTACTGAACTGCTGTAGACTGGGGTAGGATGGGGTGGAGTGGGGCACCAGACTGCAGAAATAGCATCAGCTATCTGCTAGGTATCTCAAATCCTAAAGAGGAAATTACTCTTCCTGCCATAAAATATCTAAAACATCTACTTTCTCCCTGATTCAGAGAATGAATGCTGATTGAGAAGAAAATAAAATGGCTACAGTCAGAGAACAATGAAGTTAGAGAGGAGCTACAGTATTAACTGGTTAGAGCATGTGTTGCTAGGGTGTGTAAAGCAATCAATAGACAGAATCTTACAAAATATAGAAGAGGAAGCACACTAGTTAACTGAATAAAGACTTCTTTGAGTACTTTGATTATAAAGCATTCAAAGACTAAGTAACAGGGCCTTAGAATATTTTTTCAAAGAAAAATAAATGTATATCACAGCATAAATCAGCATGATACACAAATGGTGTGAAGCATATCAAGGAAGGTTAGTAAAATTTGGAATCTAGAATGAATTATAACAATGATTACTTTCTTAACCACAGCTCATGAGGTATTTCTATCTGTTCCTTGGTGATGAGGAATGCAAAGTTTATAGCAAACTATTTTACTTACCCATTAGTTTATAAAATACATTTATACCAATGTAATCTTCATAATAAACATACATAGAATCATTCCAGGGTCTGTGCTCAATCATTTGCAATAGATTCTTTTGCTGTATTTTTAAAGTCCCACGTTAAAGTAGCCTTTAAAATATGTAGAGAAAGTTACTAGTTTGCTGGACTCCATGGGACTACTGCAAACAAGAGCGTTTTGCCTAGAGTGGGACAAAAGAGGTAAGTTCTACCCTTTATGGAATGTTGCTTTAATAAGATTTATTTTTGTTCAACGTAACAAAAAAATGGGACATAGTCAAAAAAGTTGACAGAATTTGATGTTGTAAAATGAGCTTTTGAGCATTTTTAGCCTAATCTTTGCTTTTTCCAAAATATTTCTAATAGTTAATTTGATAGGAAAACCTTTAAAAGGTTGCATGCTTCCTAAACTTAGTAAGGATATTAAACACAATATATTTAAACCCTCCCTTGATGTCTAGGAGCTAGCCTTATGATTCTCAGTGCACCTTCTCTGGAGAAGTGGTGCTTCTCTTGGAATAATTACTAAATTGAGTAGAATACAGTTTACAGACATCCTCTTAGGATATCGTGTTTCCTCTATCTTCCTCCTCAGTTACAGTTGAGATAATCCATGTGGCAACTTCTAGTAACAACTTGCAATTTGGCATTTGGCATACAATATACCAGCAGTTGTCCACTAGTACTAGTCAAGGTTCTTAAATCACCTAATTTTACACATAACCCTAATCCAACAGTGTCTTCACTGAGATGTGTGAATATATACATATACATTACCAGGAAATTATTTTCCCTATAGTTCTCCCTCTCTCGCTTGCATGTATGCTTTTTCTCTCTCTCTCCATCCCCCCTTTTCCCTCTCTCTCTCCTTTTCCTTCCTCCTATCTCCCTCCCTTTCAACTTCCTCCCGTATGTGAGTTTTAGCTAGCCAGCAACAAAAGGTTCATAGAACTTTTCCCCTAACTGTATTGGCCACCTGTTCTCATTGCTCACTTGGCTGAGAATCCTGAGAGGCACAAAAGGAAAGGGCAGGGATCTCAGAAGGCAGCTCCTTATTCCCCGGGTATGCTGGCCTGCAGGCAGCTCCTAAGGATCACAACCAATTCTTAGGACCTGGCATTTAGTTCAAGGGCCTTTTAGAGTTCAGAAGCATCTGGGTAAACAACGGTGGAAGTAACCGGCATAGTTTTCTTTATGGGAGCTACATTAGCTAAGACATGCTGAAATGCCTAAAAGTGGACTGTCTTCTCATACCACTGATGATTGGTTAACTCAGATTCTCCCTGTGCCCTCAATCTTCCATTCATTTAATCCTCAGCTTTCGAGTATTTCTTTCCAAGTAGAAAACCACTGTATTTTCTCAGAGCATTTCCTCATATGTAACAACATGTAATTTAAGAGGAAGAATAATAATAGTTTGTGTCTTAGCTCTCAACAGGAAATATATCAGAATTCCTAAGAAAATGTTTCAAAACTCACATTTCCTGCATAAAGAAATGCCCTGGTGAAAAAGGGAGGAGGGGAAGGGGAAAGTGTGACTGGTGGCTGTGTACTTTGACTGAAATTCCTAAATGACTCGTGCCCTCTCATCACTAATTGGTATGATGGAAAGAGACTGCCTTTCTGAATAGGTAAACCTAGGTTTGAGTCAGATCTCTGCCATTCTTCATTAATTTATTCATTTAACTAATACTAAGTGAGTATTTCCTGTCAGGCAACAGGCTAAGTTCTAAGTATGGAGTGATAGACAATACAGAGAAGCTCATTGACCTTTTGGAGCTTAAAGTCTAGTTGGTATGACAGATATTTAGCAGACGATCACCTTAAATGTAATTAAATTTGAGATGTATGCAAGGAAAAAATACAGTGTGCTCTGAGAACCTTAGCTATGTGACTGCAGAGAAGTAACCAGGGCCTGTGCCTGAGCTTCACCATCTGCAAGATGGCATAATCCAAGACTTGGCAAACCACCTTACTAGACGTATGATAAGAATATTGAGAGAAAATGAATGTAAGTGTGATCTGGAAAATTTCACGCGGTAAATAAATATCAGTGTTTGCCATCAGTTAGAGAGATTTAAAAAAAAATATACGATAACCCACATCTTTCCTTTTTGCTAGCATATGTATTACGGTGGCATGACCAACAGAGAGAAGGAAGGTGCAATATATCTAGCTAGCCTCAGTGAGTCCTACAGTGGATGTGGAATCAATTAAAGTTAACTGTCAATTGATGACTAGGTACAAACTGTTCTAATTACATATTATGGTCAACAAACTACCCCAAACTTTAGTGGATTAACACAGTTTAAGAATTCAGGAGGGACTCATCTGGAAGACTGTTCTGTTCCCAGAAGATTGTAGCATCAACTGCAGTCACTCAGTAATATTCAGCTGGTGGTTGGTCTGGTCTGGGAGGTTCAAGTCTGGCTCCTTTCAAATAAATCTGGAAGACTTGGCTCCATGGGCCCCTTTCTCTCTTCATGTAGTCATGCTCTTTTCATAGTCACCATGTTAGGCTTCTTACATGGTAAATCAGGGATCCAGAGTGAGAGTTCCAAGAGAGAGAAAGTAACAGCTATCGACGTATTAAGGTCTGGCCCTAGAAAGCATCATTGTGTCATATCTACAATATGACACCAGTCAAAGCAATCAGAGTCTGCTCAAATTCAAAAACTAACCTCACTTCTCTGTGGAAAGAATGTCAAAGAATTTGCAGCCATCTTTGATCTGCTATATAAACGCTGGTAACAATCAGCTGTAGCTTAACTCTTTTCTCTGTTAGCCTCAGCCCCCAATCATCCATTCTTGTTTCCACAGTACATATAGACCAAGCAAGCTCCTGCATTTATATAAAATTTATAACAGGGAGATGAAACAGGGGAAAAAATCTTTCGCTAAGTCCCTATTAGAGGAATGATTGAAGAAAGAAATTTGAAACAGCTCCTCTAAACAAACCAGCACTAGTACATTCAATCCACAAGTGTAGGGGAGAAGAGTATAGCTCACGTTGAACCTTTCTCCTTCCTGAATTAAGTGCAAAAAATTATTTTGTTTTTCCATCTGATAATTTATTGAAAAATAGAAAAACAAAAAAGTCCTAAGTGACTGTCTTCTTATGTTCAATCCTGACTGTAAAAGGGATTTTTAACAATATGGTCATTATGATCAATTGATAAGTGAATTTGAAGGTCTTCAGGAGTTTGTGATGACAGAATTTAAACTGTAGTATAATTGTATTTGCTGTATAAAATGTACCTAAAATGGTGCTTTGTCCTCAAAGAAAAAGCTTGGCATAAAAAAGGAACTTGGGTTTTAGAGTCACAGAGATCTGAGTTAGAGAAGCATTTTTGCCACATAGGAACTGTGAGACTGACAATATTATACCTGAGTTTCCATTTCTTCAACACTATTGTTGCTGGAGAAATTGAGAATGAACTGTGCCTGTGTAATGACTGACACCAACTAGATTCTCAAAAAGTGTTTGCCAAAGGAATGAATAAAATCCACACCATCGAAGTAATCATCTGAAAAAATAAGATTTGATCAAGAAAGTTCAAAGATAATAGAAGAGGGTAACTAAGGGTTATTAAGTACCTGCTATGCGGTAGACATCACGCAAGTTGCTGGGGGGGAAGATGAAAACCACAGGCTTTCTTCTCAGAGAAAAGCACGTCACACAAGGGCTACGAGAGAGGAAAACACGGTGTGCAGTGGAAATGCAGGCCTGCAGGTCCTAAAGAGGGAGAGGAGGGCTGGGGCCTAGATGGATTTTTAAGAACAAGTAGGAATCAAGCAAAAAGTAGGGAGGAGAAGAGGCAGGCATAGTGATTATTGTGCAAAAAGGCCCACTTAAACATTTTTGAGATTAGGGCTGAGAAGCAGGGGGAAATGACCCTGCAAGTCTATATTCCTTTTTCATCATTGGATCCTTGGCAATGAGCCTAGTTCCTGGCATATAGTGGGTACTCAATACAATCTCAAAAAGGAAACGAGGGAAGGGGAATATGAGGTGCCTGATGGGTTTCGTACTCTGTTCTAATGACTTTGGATGTTACACTGAAAGTCACAGGGATAGGTTGAAGGATTTCAAGTGAGGCCAATGTGATCACATTCTCCTTTTCTAACCATGCACCTGACAACACTCTGGGGACAGAATTGGAGCAGATCCAACATATGGGTAGGGAACAGTTAAGGACCTATTATAGTAATCTTCCTCTTGTGAGCTGCTAAATTTTACAAAGATTAAGGCAGATGTAATATCATCTGTGTCACCTGAATCAGAGAAACTCAACTCTCTTCCACACTTGCCTTGACTATGAAATTTAGACATGGGTCAGAGTGCCAGTCAGCTCACAGTATATTTCTACTGACCTGCCTGGTGCTCTCCTGGCTAACAAAACTCTCTCCTGATGAAGCAACAATTTGGCTTCTAAGCATGTTTTTGCTGTGAGAAGATGTGTGAAGCACAGGCCAATAAAAAGTGTCTTGTACAAGGGTCTTTTTTTTTTTCATGTCTTTTCAGCTTCTTTTTAGATTTTGCTCTAAGCTCTGGATATCAGTAGCATCTCAAAAGTTCAAAGAAAACACTAGTTTGTACATGATTCTCATCATGGCAAAATGGCATTATCTGCTTGAGGCTGTAAGACTGTAGATGAAAAGTGGATTGAACATCCAGTCACTAGTATATCTGCCTGTCAGGCGGAAAAGGGCAAGTGGTCAGCTGGATGAAATGACTTACAAGCATCTCTTACAAAGTCACATATTTATCTAAAGGTGGTCAGAATATAATCTTGACCCACCCAGTCTTATCTTTGGCTTTTCACTTACTTGAATTACATCCATTCATTCATTTAACAAATATCTCTTGAGAGTCTGTTTTACCATAGGCCTCACTCTGGGTGTGGGAAGTAAAATGATAACTAGATGAAGATAGGCCCTGTTTTCACTGCACCACTTCTTGGAAATTAGGACAATCTTCTCATGGCTTCTGAAATATAGTCTAATTAGTCCTACTCTCACACTTGGTTTGTGCCCTCATTCTCAGAATAAATAATTCTATTGTTCAAGGATTTACCCTTAATCTATCTCTTCTCTGAATCTTCCTTATTATTCTGGCTCCAAGTAATTGCTTTGTTTCACAAAGTTTAGCCCTTGATTTATAATGTGTTACTCTCTGACTGATATTATCACCTGAAAGAACATACACAGATACATTGATATACAGATATCGTGCGTAACATGTGGTTTTCCAAATATCCATTTACATGGCAAATAAAGATGAGTGTTTACAATCGACAGTGTCTTTGAAACACCCTCAGCAGGACTGAATTCCAACTAGTTCATATGAGCACCGCAAAAGACGAACTTAAAGTGATTGTTTTAGCCTTCAGGTCAGAATCCACTTAAGAAGTATGACTAGCTATGTCCCACATTCAATGGGAGGATATTATTAGTGATGGGATGTGACAAGTCACATATTTCAACTGTGAAGTTTTGAAAGCCGGCATATAAAGGAATAAAGAAAAGAGAAGAAAAGAAATTCTACTGCTCATCATCCTCTAAAGAACACATAAAGCTGTCACAGAGGAGAACAATGGAACTGTTCTCTGCCCTCCAGCTGAAATATTCCAGAAACAGGAGATTAAAATGTGATTTGATCCTCCATGCTACACCTGAAAGAAAGTGTACTGTGGGTTTTCTGAACAACTTGCCAGTAGGGTCAGGCTTCGGAGATAGTCTCAAAACCTTATCTATCATCATTACCTATAAACTGCTGAACACAAAAGAGAAAGTAAAGCTAAATAGGACATGGAAAGCTGAATAAATACTGAGACTTTTGTAGTGCAAAAAATATTACTCCACTTCTTCATCTCAGTTTCCCAACCACTATCTGAACACTCCCCTCACCTCCCCAAAACCCTATAAAATATGTCCTCACTATTTACAGGGTAGGATTTTTCAATCTTTTCCTCTTATATCAAATATCAATGGAATTGCTGTCTTTCCACATTGCACTGTCATATGAACACTCAAAAGGAAGAAAGAGAGTTTTACATTCTTTTAAGTAGTGAATTCTCCTAAGTCCATTAAGAGTTGAGCAGAGAATTTGCTTGAGAGTTATCAAAAGGTCAAATGTTATGGAGGCATACTGTGATGTATACAATTATAAAAGATTCCATTTAATCCAACCATTTGTAATCACAAAATTAATTTTCCACAGGAATCAATCAATTCAACTGAATGTTTTGTAACCTATACTCCCTCTCTGAAAAGTAGAGCAAATTACTGTTATTTCTAATTACAACTCTAGGAATTTTCAAGTTATACATAACAAAACAAAGGCTTTTTAAAATTGCCCCTAATAATGAGTTCATTTTTAGTTAGAAATTAAACATAAGAACTATTTAAGACTGTTCTAATTTTTATAAGGTATATCAGTAATTGTGAGTGGGATGGGTGGTAAAATAAACATAAATTGAAATGCATGGGGTACACAGTAGTCACTTAAAATATGCTTATTGAGTAAATGAATGTATACTTACTATTTTCAATAACTGAAAATATTGATGGGAATAAAATTGGAGTAAAATTCACTGGCAGTGTTGAAGTTATCCGAAACAAACTTGTTTTCTTCCCTCTATTCCTCCTGAAAGAAAATGTGCCTTCCTTGCATAGAATTCAGCCCCAAGCATGGCAATTCTTCAACTAGGCACTTAATCATCAGCAACAGCTCACACCAGGCCATCCTAGATAACTTGCAAAAGGGCAGTGCAGGAAAAATTTATATGAGATTGACTGAAATCGGGGGTAGTGTTATTTTGGGTTCCTTATCTGTTTGGTTTCTATTCAAGGGTAAGAAAACAAAGAAACAAACCAAAACTCCCACTTTTTTATTTCTTCCAGTTTTATTGAGATATAATTGACATACAGCACTTGTAAGTTTAAGGTATACAGCATAATGATTTGCCTTACATACATCATGAAATGATTATCACAATAAGTTTAGTGAACATCCATCATCTAATACAGATACAAAATTAAAGCAGTAGAAAAAAATTTTTCTCTTGTGATGAGAACTCTTAGGATCTACTCTCTTAACTTCATATACAACATACAGCAGTGTTAATCATATTTATCATGTTGTACATTACATCCCTTATCTATCTTATAACTGGAAGTTTGTACCTTTTGACTACCTTTATCCAATTCCCCCTCCTCCTACTCCTGCCTCTGGTAACCACAAATCTGATCTCTTTTTCTATGAGTTTGCTTATTTGCTTTTGAAGCATAATTGACCTGCAACACCATGTTAGTTCCTGTTACACAACATAGTGATTCAATAATTCTATATATTTCAAAATGATCACCACACTAAGTCTAATTACCATTTGTCACCAGACAAAGATATTACCTAATCATTGACTATATTCCCCACACTATACATTTCATACTGGTGACTCATTTATTTTTCAACTGGAAGTTTTTACTTCTTAATCTTCCTCTCCTATTATTCTCCTCCACCACACCCCCTCTTCTTCTTTAGCAACCACTTGTTTCTTCTCTGTATCTACAACTCTGTTTCTGTTTTGTTATGTCTGTTCATTTGTTTTGTTTTTAGATTCCACATAAAAGTGAAAGCATACAGTAGTTTTCTTTCTCTGACTTATTTCACTTAGCATAATACCCTCTAAGTTCATCCATGTTGATGCAAATGGCAAGATTTTATTCCTTTTTATGACTGAGTAATATTCCATTGTATATGTACCTCCTTTATCTATTCATCTGTTGATGGACACTTAGGTATCTTCCATATCCTGGCTATTTTACATAATGTTGTAATGAACACATAGGTGCATATATATTTTCAAATTAGTGTTTTCATTTTCTCTGGATAAATACTCAGGAATGAAATTGTGGGGTCATATGGTAGCACTATTTCTAATTTTTTGAAGAAATGTCTTCCACTGTGGCTACACCAATTTATATTAACAACTGTGCACAAGGATTCCCCTTTCACCATATCCTTGCCAACACTTTCTATTTGTTTTCTGTTTGATAACAAGCATTCAGACAGGTGTGTGATGATATCTCGTTGTGGTTTTGACTTGCATTTCCCTGATGATTAGTGATGTTGAGCATCTTTTCATGTGTCTGTTGGCCATCTGTATATCTTCCTCAGAAAAATGTCTATTCAGGTCTTCCATTTTTTAATTGCATTGTTTGTTTTCATGATGTTGAGCTGTATGAGTTCTTTGTATATTTTGGATATTAAGCCCTTATCAGATATATAATTTGAAAATATATTCTCCCATATATTTTGTAAGTAGTTTTCTTTGCTGTGCAAAAGCTTTCTAGTTTGATGTAGTCCCATTCGTTTAATTTTGCTTTTGTGTCCCTTGCCTGGGGAGACATATGCAAAAAATATCACTAAGATGATGTCAGAGAGTACACTGCCTATGTTTTATTCTAGAAGTTTTATAATTTTAGGTCTTACATTTAGGTATTTAATTCATTTTGACTTTACTTTTGTATATGGCGTGACAAAGTAGTCCAGTTTAATTCTTTTTCAGGTAGCTGTCCCGTTTTCTTAGCACCATTTATTGCAGAAGCTATCTTTTCCCCATTTTGTATTCTTCCCTCCTTTGTTGTAGATTAATTGACCATATAAGTGTGGGCTAATTTCTGTGCTCTCTATTCTGTCCCATTGATCTATGTGTCTGTTTTTGTGCAAGTACAATATTGTTTTGATTATTGTAGCTTTGTAGTATAGTTGGAAATCAGGGAGCATGAAACCTCCAGTTTGTTCTTTTTTTTCTCAAGATTGTTTTGGCTATTCAAGGTCTTCTGTGTTTTTATATAAATTTTAGAATTATTTGTTTTAGTTCTGTGAAAAATGCCCTTGGTATGTTTATAAGGATTGCATTGAATCTGTAGGCTGTCTTCAGTAGTATGGCCACTTTAATAATACTAATTTTTCCAATCCATGAGCAAGGTATATGTTTCCATCTGGTTGTGTTGTTTTTAATTTCTTACATCAATATCATATAGTTTTTAGAGGAAAGAGTTTTCATCTCCTTAATTAGATTTATTCCTAGGTACTTTACTCTTTTTATGTGATTGTAAATGGGACTGTTTTTCAATTTCTCTTTCTGATAGTTCTGATAGTATATAGAAATGCAACATATTTCTTTTTATTAATTTTGTATTCTGTATCTTTACCAAAATCACTGATGAGTTCTGCTATTTTTTGGTGGCATATTTAGGATTTTCTATGTATAGTATCATGTTACCTGCAAACAGTGACAGTTTACTTCTTCCATACCAATTTGGATGACTTTTACTTCTTTTTCTTGTCTGATTGATGCTTTAGGACTTCCAATATTACATTGAATTAAAGTGGCGAGGGTGGGAATCCTTGTCTTATTCCTGATCTTAAAGATTTCCTTTCTCTTTTCAACATTAGTATGATGTTAGCTGTGGGCTTGTCATATATGGCCTTTATTATGTTGAGGTATGTTCCCTCTATACCCACTTTGCTTAGAATTTTTGTCATAAATTGCTGTTGAATTTTGTCAAAAGCTTTTTCTGCATCTATTGAGACGATTATGTGATTTTTATACTTCAATTTGTTAATGTGGTATATCACACTGACTGATTTGTGGATACTGAACCATCCTTGCAACCCTGGGATAAATCCCACTTGATTATGGTGTATGATCCTTTTAATGCATTGTTGAATTCAGCTTCTTATATTTTGAGGATTTTTACATTTATGTTCATCAGTGATATTGGCCTGTAACTGTCTTTTTCTTTAATATCTTTGTCTGGTTTTGGTATCAGGATGATGCTGGCTTTGTAAAATGAGTTCAAAAGCATTCCTTCCTCTGTAAATTTTTGGAATAGTTTGAGAAGGATGGGTGTTAACTCTTCTCTAAATGTTTGGTAGAACTCACCTGTGAAGCTGTCTGGTCCTGAACTCTTGTTTTTTGGGAGTTTTTTCATTACCAATTCAACTTCACTATTGCTGATTGGTCTGTTCATATTTTCTATTTCTTCCTGATTCAGTCTTGGGAGATTGTACATTTCTGGGAATTTGTCCATTTCTTCTAGGTTGTCCATTTTATTGGTATACAAGTGTTCATAGCAATCATTTATAATCTTTTGTATTTCTGTGATATCAGCTGTAACTTCTTTTTCATGTCTGATTTTATTTATTTGGGCATTCTCTCTTTTTTCTAGATGATACTGGCTAAAGGTTTATCAATTTTTAAAAATATTTTCAAAGAACCAGAGCTTAGTTTCATTCATCTTTTGTATTATTTTTCAGTCTTTATTTTATCTATTTCTGCTCTGATCTTTATGACTTCTTTCCTTCTACTCACCTTGGGTTTTGTTTGTTCTTCTCTTTCTAGTTCCTTTAAATATATGGTTAGATTATTTGAGATATTTCTTGTTTCCTGAGGTAGGCTTGTATCACTATAAACTACCCTCTTAGAAATACTTTTACTGTACCCCATAGAATTTGGATTGTTGTGTTTTCATTTTCATTTGTCTCTAGGTAATTTTTAATTTCCTCTTTGAATTCTTCAGTGAGCCATTGGTCCTTTAATAACATATTGTTTCACCTCAACATGTTTCTGTTTTTTGAAGTTTTCTTTTCCTTATAGTTGATTTCTTATCTCATAGCATTGTAGTCAGAAAACACGTTCAGTACGATTTCAATTCTCTTAAATTCACTGAGACTTGTTTTGTGGACTAGCATGTTATCTATTCTAGAGAATGTTATGTGCACTTGGAAAGAATGCATATTCTGTTGCTTTTGGATGGAATGTTCTATTTATATCTATTAAGCCATATGATCTAATTTGTCCTTTAAGGCCAGTGTTACCTTTAATTTTCTGTCTGGATAATCTGTCCCTTGTTGTAAGTGGGTGTTAAAAATCCCCTATTATTACTGTGTTACTGTCAATTTCTCTCTTTATGTCTGTTAATATTTGCTTTATGTACTTAGGTGCTCCTGTATTGAGTGCATATATATTTACACTTGTTATATCTTCTTCTTGGATCAATCCCTTGATCATTACATAATGTCCTTCTTTGTCTCTTGTTATACTCTTTGTTTTAAAGTTTATTTTGTCTGATATAAGTATTGTTACCCGGCTTTCTTTTTGTTTCCACTTGCATAGAATAACTTTCCATCCTCTCACTTCAGTCTCTGTGTGTATTTGGACCTGAAGTGAGTCTCTTATAGGCAGCATACATATATGTATGCTGCATACATATGCAGCATACATATATATGACTATCTTCATTGTTATACTTGGATACCTTTCTCTTTTTTGTCTATATATCACAGATGTTTGGTTTGTGATATACCATGCTATTATAGGAAAATATAATTATTTTAAGTTGCTGATCTAAGCATGAACACATTTTAACAACCCTGTATTTTTATTGCCTGCCCCGATGTTTATTGTTTGTGACATCATGTTTTACATCCTTTTATGTGTCACTCAACTACTTATTGTGGATATAGATGATTTTACTCCTTTTGTCTTTTAACCTTCCTACTAGCTTTATAAGTGGTTGATTTACTACCTGTACTGTATATTTGCCTTTACCAGTGAGATTTTTCCTTTCATAATTTTCATATTTATAGTTGTGGCCTTTTTCACTTAGAGAAGTCCCTTTAACATTTCTTGTAAAGTTGGTTTGTGGTGCTGAACTATTTTAGCTTTTGCTTGTCTGTAAAACTTTTCATTTCCCCTTCATAGCTAAGTGATAGCCTTGGTATTCTTGGTTGTAAGGTTGTTGTGTTTGTTTTTTTCTCTTTCATCACTTTAAATATGTCATGCCACTCTCTTCTGGACAGCAAAGCCTCTGCTCAAAAGTCAGCTGATTATCTTATGGGATTTCCCTTGTATGTAACATGCTGCTTTTCCCTTGCTGCTTTTAATATTCTCTTTATTTTTTTCCGTTTTAATTATGATGTGTCTTGGTGTGGTCCTCTTTGGGTTGATCCTGTTTGGAATCTCTTTGATTCCTGGACCTGGATGCTTGTGTCCTTTCCCAAGTTAGGGAAGTTTCAGCAATTATGTCTTTAAATATGTTCTCTGCCCCTTTCTCTCTCTCTTCTCCTTCAGGGACCCCTGTAATGTGAATGTGAGTGTGCTTAATGTTGCCCAGACATCTCTTAGACATTCCTCATTTTTTAAATTCTTTTTTTGTGTGTCTACTTGAGTGATTTCCACTACTCTTATTTTCAGTTCACTGATCCCTTCCTCTGTATTATCTAATATACTGTTGATTCCTCCCAGTGTATTTTTTATTTCAGTCATTGTATTCTTCAGCTTTGTTTGGTTCTTCTTTATATTTTCTAACACTTTGTTAAACTTCTCACTGTGTTCGTTCATTCTTCTCCTGAGTTCTCTGAGTATCTTTATATCATTAACTTGAAATCTTTATCAAGTAGATTGTTTATCTCCATTTCACTTAGTTCTTATCTTATTCTTTCATTTGGAACATATTCCTTTGTTGCCTCATTTCACTTAATTTGTTGTTTGTATTTCTATATATATTTGGTAGGTTGGTTGTGTTTCCTGATCTTGGAGAAGTGGCCTTACATAGGAGACATCCTACATGTCCCAGCAATGCACTCCCCTCTGGTCACCAGAGCTATATGCTCTGGGGGGTGTCCCCTATGTGGGCTGTGTGGGCCCTTCTGTTGTGGTGGGTTGACTAACTGCAGTTGGTCTGGTAGGCATGGCTGACCCCCAGTCCCTCTGGTTGCCAGGCCTTGCCTTGTTTAGAGGTTGCCAGCTATTGGGGAGCCTGGTTCAGCCATGAGACAGCTGGTTGTGGAGATTCAGGGGATACGAGGGCTAGTGCTGGCCTAGTGCTCCACTGGTGGATGGAGTCAAGTCCTGGGGTGGCTGTTCGTGGGGCCAGTGGTCCCAGACTAGAGTTGGCCTGCTGGTGGGTGGAGCTGGTTCCTGACATGGATAGCTGCGGGATCCATGGTGACCCAAAGCTGGTGTCAGCCTGCTGGTGAATGGGGCCACATCCCAGTCAGCTGGCTGAGGGGCCCAAGGTGTCTTGGAGGAGGTTTCATCCTGCTAGTGAATGGGATCTGTGCCCAGAGGGTTCTAGGGCTAGTGCCAACCCCCTGGTAGGCACTGGGATCTCTGACTGCAGGGCCCTGGGGATCTCAGAGCTGGAGTCAGCCCACTTGTGGGTAAGGTCAGTTTCTCACATGGCTGGCATGTGGTCCATGGTGTCCCAAATCTGGTTTCAACCCACTGGTGGGTGGGGCCGTACCCTGGGATGGCTGGCTGAAGGGGCCATAGTTTCTTAGACCTGGTGTTGACAGGTTGATGAGCAGGGCTGGAGCCAGCTTGATGTTGGATGGGCCAGTTCCTGACACTGTAGGCTGTGGGGCTCCAGTGGTCCTGGGGCTGTTGTCCATCTGCTGGTTGATAAGGCCAGGTCCTGGGGCATCTGGGTTTCAGGGGGTTCTAAGGCAGCTGACCTGCAGTGTGTGGGGCTGGTGTCTACCTGGCTAGCTGCTTGGCCTGAGGTGTCCCAATACTAGTACCAAAAGGCTGGGGAAAAAAACACTACTTTAGGGAAGAGAAATAATTTATAATTTATACTTCTCCATTTTTGTAAGGAAATGTGAAAATCTGAGTTAACTGACCCTGCTACAGATGTTTGTGTGACACTTCTCCAACCCTTCCTCGGATGTATGTGTTGGAACTCTATTCCCCAGTGTGGCTATATTTGGAGTTGGGACTCCTAAGGAAGTAAGTAAGTTTAAATGAGGTCACAAGGGTGGGGCCCTAATCTGATAGGATTAGTGTTCTTATAAAAGGCATCAGAGAGCTCTTTCTCCATATTCAAATACTGAGGAGAGGCCATGTGAGGACATAGCTAGAAGGTGGCTACCTGCAAGCCAGAAAGAGCACATTCACCAGAAACTGAAACCCTGATCTTGGACTTTTAGCCTCAAAAATGGTAGGATTGTGTTGTTTAAGCCACTTAGCCTGAGCTATTGTTATGGCAGACCAAGCAAACTAATACAGGCCCTACGTCTCCTCTTTACCCAGTGAAGTAGTAATGGCCGTTGGAGACTGACACTGGTGATGTTGCATGGATGACCCATATCTTCACCTGAATTTGCATTCAGGCAAAACAATGTTTTTGGCATCCACCAAATGGCTTGACCTCCTGCAGTAGATGCTTTGATATATCAGCCAGCTCCTCCTTCAGTACTGAAAACTTTACTCCTCCAGAAACTAGAAAAGGGTTAACAGCTCTCAGATCTCAGCCCTTTCAATAAACTGCCCTCAGCTGGAGAAAGCTGTCCCATTAAGGCCCCAGCTTTCATCCTAGCCCCTCACCACATCAGGGACTAAGAAATGTCATCCCCACTTCAGAGCAACCTGTGCGGTTGGCTAAGACATTCAACAAGGCTGCATCAGGACCAAACTTCTCCCCCAGCTGAAACCTCTGTCCTTTCTTTCTCTTCAACAGGTGTTGATTCCAAGAGCACTTCATAATAAACTTTTTCCAGGCTTACCTTCACATCAGAATCTGCTTCCTATAGAACCCAACCTGTAACTCCCCTCATTAGAATCACCTCTAGTTTTATTTTTCTTGTGTGGTTTAAAGTGGGTTTCCAATAAAATACTACAGGAAACAAAAATGTTGTAAATACAGCCTAATCCAAAAATTAGAAGGAAAGCCAGGAGGGAAAAATAAAAATTTCCTGAACACCTGGATATGCCTAGATTCTAGTTTTGTTTCTTTCACAGGTGTTATCAAGGTTTTCCTCCCATTTTTTAATGGCAATATATTCATAACATTCCACAGAAACACCACCAAATTAAAATACAATTACTACTAACAAACTTCATGTAAGAAAACACAAATGCCCATTTTCAACCTATAACAGATTCACAGTAACTTCAAGATCTCTGAATGTACCAGACCTATTCCTGTCTCCTCTATCTTGTTCACTCTCTCCTCTTCTTCCCATTCACCTTTACTAAAATATAGTCAATGCTACCTTTCCTTCAAAGCCCAACCCAAGGGCTTCCCTGGTGGCACAGTGGTTGAGAGTCCACCTGCTGATGCAGGGGACACGGGTTCGTGCCCCGGTCCGGGAAGATCCCACATGCAGCGGAGCGGCTGGGCCCGTGAGCCATGGCCGCTGAGCCTGCACGTCCAGAGCCTGTGCTCCGCAGCGGGAGAGGCCACAGCAGTGAGAAGCCCGCGTACTGAAAAAACAAACAAAAAAAACAAAGCCCAACCCAAGTCTCAATTTCTTTATAAAATCTTCCTTATCCAACCCTATCTCTTCTACCTGTAGAGTTTGTGTGTACTATCCTTGTTAACACACTGAAAGCTTTTGAGTTCTACAGTTTATACTCCAAATGTCTTATAGGCTTTTAGAGACAGGGAGTTAAGTGTTGTAGGTCTTTAAACCCCTCAATGGGCCCAGTATCTTGAATATCACCTACTGCACATCAAATTTAAACATATATAAAAACTTTATAGTTAGGGGACTTTCCAATGAATGTTGGCAATGGTGATTTCTTGCTTAATTTTCAGTGTTATTTCAAATTCTGGTCATCTTTATGTCTTACTAAATATTTTCAGGGGGAAGTCGGAAGATCTTTTTGTCTTTTACAAGACACCATTTTAAATAGAAACTTCACATAGTTTTATTTAAATTTAAAACAGTAATGTTATGTACAATAGTTTCATTTATTAACCAAGTATGGTAAGCTCTGTTTGACACGAATGAAGTAAGATTCTGGAGACTATTCCTAATATAATACAAAAATAATTGGGTGGTCATTGCTTACTACGTTTTAAGAAGAACAAAACAATACTTCCTGACATTTTTCCTTCCAAACTCTAATGTCATGCAAAACTCCTAGAGCAAAATATCAGCTTCAAAACTCTGTAAAAAGAAAACTCAGCATCTGTGAAATTAGGTGGTTAGAAGGAAAAAGGGAATAGGTATAAAGAAAATACATTAAAGTTTTATTTTTAAGTTCCCCTAGGGTCTTTTTGAGTATACTTTTTAGCTAGTTAAGGCTGTCACTGCTATTAGAGGCAAAAAGAAAATTAAAATAGAGAGCAAATTATGCCTCATAAAGATGTAAACAAGAAATACCTAATAGGAAAGCTTTAGCAGACAGTATCTCTGACAGCTGTTTTCATTGACTGTGTTGGAATAATAGTACCAGTATTACGGTGCAGTAGCTAAGAGCAGACAACACCTTAGTGTTAATATTGCACAAGTTATTTAAGGTGTCTGATGCTCAGTTTTCTCCTTTTCAAAATGCACAGAATATTGTGCTTGGTGCACAATACTTTTAAAGTGGGGCAGGTTTTTGTAAAAAATAAATTCTATGGATTAATACTCTGAGAAATTTTTCTTTTCATAGATTTGGATGTGTGAATCTAATAAATGTGTCTCCCTTTCATCAGGTTGGTTAGCCAATGTTATATGGACAACTTGTTCCTTACTTGCTCACTGGCACTAATAAAGGACATGATGTTGATTTGATTAGACAGCAAGGAGCTTTATATGCCTAATTCTTGGAATATTGTGAGTGCATAATAAATATTTGTTTAATTAATTAATACCAAAAATTAAACTACCCCTTCTTTATTTATTAGAACCACTTAAGTTTAACCTGTAGAATATCTGGATACTGCTTAAGGATTATCAGGTATCTCCAAACCTCCCTGTTCAATATGAAATACAGATGAAGGCTACAGATATAGATAAATTATCCATGCAATTATGAGTTAGGAATGTTTCCCCTATTCTTTAGGTAGAAGACAATTTAGACATTCTTCATGAAAGGACTACCTCCACTTTTCTTTAAAAATCTGCATTGGAGGCAACTTGCCCCAAAGCCTCTCTCCCCAAAGCCTTTGAGAGGCTTAACTATTGGAGACACAGGTTACCAAAGAAGTGAGGTGGATAAGGACTGAAAAGAGAGAGATTAATTGAAAAACTTTATACAGGGCAGCTGGAACATCCCAGATCTCTTTCTCCATGCCTGTAGAAGAAAATTATTCCCCGCATCCCCCTGCACTGGCAGGAGAACAGTTGCCGACTCTCTGAAAGACTCTAGACTGTGTCAGGAGCACAGTGGAGAAAAGGAGGGTATATAGGAGTAAAAACGAGATACAATGAAGTCAACATACTGCACATTCTTGGGAATCCCTCTCCTTCTCTTGCCTAGAAACTATATGTAAAGATCATCTCCCCTCTTTCCACCACAAGAAGCTAGAAAAGGGAGCTTCCTGGGTGTAACTCTACAGCCCAAGAAAAATCCTCATTGTGGCATTTTGTGGTCCCTCAATCAAAAGGCTGGCTTTCTTCCTGCTCACAATATAGTTAACTAATCTTCCAACGAAGAAGCCCACTCTTCCACGAAGGCACTCAGCTTCCAATGAGCTTTTTGACGCCTCTGGAATATGAATGGACAGATCAAGATCAGCTGCTATTTAAAAAGTATTTTCAATGTCAAAAAGAGAAATCAAAGGAATTCAAAACAAAACGAAAGGAAGGAAGGAAGGGAGGGAGGGAGGAAAAACCTAAGTGCAGAGAAGAGAACAGATGAAAATTGTATACATATTATATATACTCAGAATCAAGAGAAAAGTGTCTACAAAGTAAACAATAAATTTAAAACAAATAAACATAACTGTTATTAAGAAAAATAATAATAAACAAGCCTTTAAATTAAAACATATTTGAAATTAAAAATCAGAAGTGCTACTACCTAAAGCCAAGTAAATCTCTCAGAAAAGAACATGAAAGAGAAAAGATAAACTATGATAATTTTGAAAATCAATCGGGAAAGTACAAAATCCAACAATTATGAAATTTCACCCCCATACCACCTCTGAAATAAAGAACTGAAAAATCAGAGAGAAGTAAATTATGCATATGAAAATTTCTCAGAATGACTAGGCTAATGACTGAAATAAAAAATTTCAGAACAGGCATAAAAGGAAACTCTAAAAGTTTCCAGAAAAATAATGCAAAAACAAGTACCAAAACACAATCAAAGGAAAAGGAATCATGATAGCATTTGGAATTTTTATCAGTCACACTGGATGCCAAAAGACTGAGGAATGATGCCATCCAACTGTGAGAGAAAAATGAAAACGGAGTCTGCTAAGAGAGCTTGCTGAGATAGAGCCAGGAGGCCATTAAGGAAGTGCGACTTATGCACCTATCTCAGCCTGGACGGAATCTGACCACTGACCTGATGAAGTCATCCAGAACACCTGCCAGAAACTCAAGATACTTACTGGACCCTTACTCTAATATAACTCATGACAGTCTATCTACTTCTCAGACCCCCACCCTAAAACAACTCAGATTCCTCAACGACAAATATTTTTTGACTTTCTGATCAGAGTCAAGCACAATTCTTACCAGGTAACTTTCAGCAACCATGGGACTCTTTGTCTTTGTAAGCCCCTGACTCTTCCTCTTCCTCGGGACACTCTTTCAGGGTTACTCAAATCTGTGTCTCCCAAACGGCATTCTTAAACCCCCAAATAAATTATTTTTTTTTGCAGCCTCCTGCAATAATAGAGATATATATATATATATATTTTTTTTTGGTTGACACAACTTGTCAGGGAAAATGATTTTTACTCTACCCAAACTACCAGTCAAGTGGGAGGATAAAGTTATTTTCAGACACCCAGTAATTCAAAAGTTTACTACTCATCTTCCTCTTCTTGAGAGGCTACTGGAGGACATATTTCAGCAAAATAAATGAAAGAGAGAAGTAGGCATGATATACAGAAAACTGGGGGTTCAATGTAGGAAATTTACCAAGAAGTTCCAGGGCAGCAGCGGTGTAGCAGGCCTGGAAAGCAATAGTCCATGTCAGAACATGAGGATAGAGAGCTGGAATAGGGCAGTTTCCAAGAAGAATAACAAATGGAACTGAACACTATCTGATAGCTTTGAGTGTTTGGCGAAAATTGTTACTAAGCATTTCCCAGATCTGTTGGAACATTTATTAAAGGACTATTGATAGGCACATAGAAAACTAAGCAAAACAAAAAGCAATTACCAAATCTAGGACAAACTAAAGCTAGTATACTATTGAAATAATAGTGTATTCTTCATCTCAGTAATGAGTAATACTTATATAATCATAATGTAAACACAGACTGTTGATTTAATCAAAGTTGTGATAAAATCATTCTTGAAAGACAGAGGGAGAGGAAGGATGGTAGTAAGAGCCTAAAATTCAGCTAGTCAGTAGATCATATTTAAAATGGATACATCAACAGAGAACAGAATAAAAACATTACTTTAACATACAGAAGTATAAAACAGAATTTACAGCTGGTAGAGTTAAGTGAGAGCAGAGCTGTGTATAGAAAGGGATGGAAAGGGTGAGAGGCAAGGAACTGCTGATTTTTAATGTACGCCTTTTAGAACTATTTGATTTTTTTAACTGTATACTTGTACCACTTTATTTTTTTAAGAAAATCAACATTATAAAAAGATGTTTAGATGTTCCAAGAAAGAACTGAGAAAAACTGAATGGCATCAAAAGACAATCAAAAACATAACTGAAAAAATTTCTATGATTAAAGAAGTAGGTAGAGAGAACAAGGCAAAATTATTTAAAATAAATTTGTCCTTATATACACCATGGAAAAATATTTTAATTAACAAGTTTTAAAAAATCTCAAGTCTCCAAGCCAAAATATATATATATATAAGATATTATGGAACTTTGAAGGTAAAGGCTATAAGTCAATAATTTAATACTGAAACAAATTCTTGTGCCATGTTTGAAAGCAAATTAAATACATTTTCAGTCAAAGTTTAAAGTGTTCAGAGCTAAAATATTAGCTACCTATGTAGCATTTTTAAAAGAAACAGCTTGAAGTTTTCAGATAGTCCATAAATGACTCAGAATTAATCTGAACAGAATAGAGGTGCTATGTATTAATAAAATATTCTTGCTTCACTGTGGGAACATCAATAGGCAGAAAGAAAATTAATTATAAGATTCCTGAGGGGAGTGGCTCCCTAAACAAATCTTACCAAAATGATACCAAAACTGAAAAAATGTGGAGGGGTTTTTGCCACCTTTCCCTGAGACATCTGGCTGAAATTTAAAAGCAAAAAGTTTTTTTAAGCTTTATCTCTTGTAATAGCAAGAGCTCTGTGGTTAGAACAAGAAATCCCAAGGGAAACATCTACACTTTCTGAAGTCCAACCAAAATTGACTTTCATCTCTTTTTTCAAATGCAAACAGCAAACAAAAGCATGGTGGATGATTTTTTTTGTTGTTTATCTTGTTCATATTTTCTAAATCTTCCTTAACAATGAGAATTTATTTTACTTATAAAAGAAAGAAAATGTAGATTATAAAGAAAAAATCCAGATATAGAAACAAAAATATACTGAAAAAAACCCTGGAAATTATACCATTGTAAAAACATTGTTACTCAATTAAGAGAATTCATTTAAATATTTATACATAACCACTATGTGCCAGGCACTGGGGATACAGCATATATATGTGGTCCCTGACCTCGTGAAACTTTTAGTCTAGTGGGAAAGATAGGCATTTGTTACATAATCATGAAAAACACCAATCAAAGTTTAAAACTCAACTAATACTTGCCATTAATGTCCATTCAATAATGATAAAGAGCTATTTGTCAACGTTCAATTTTTATTTACTTCCTTTACTTCTGACGTATGAACTATGAAAAAATGGATACCGTATCTACCCTAGAGGTGACTGAGATATGGATTTGAAATGTTAGAAAAGATGTGAAGATTCCAAGGTTTCTTTGATAAGTAAGAGGTTATTTGGCCCTTTTGATTATTCTTTTTTACTTAACGTAAGAACTTGGAGAAATCACATCACCACTCTGAACTTCAGATTCTTCTTTTATGAAATAGAGATATCTTTCTCATACTGCTTATATGAGGGGGAAATAAAATAAAACAGCCATATCTGGTGCCAAATACTGTGCTAGAAACTTTACATAGGTTACATCACTTCTTACAATAATTTATGAAGTTATTATCATCCCCATTTTGCAGATGAGGAAAGTGTGGTTCAGAATGATTAAAAAATATATTACAAATTATACACAGGGTCAGAGATGAAGTTGGGACATGAAACTAAGTCCTTCTGATTCCAGATCCTTTTCTCTTTCCATTAAACTTTACCTTATCTCACAGCTATTTAGATTTTAAAAGAATATCTTTACAAATAATACATAAACCAAGAGATGAGGCTCTGCTGGTGAAATGGTTGTTGCCATGACATACAAATGAATGTCTCTCAGGAGTTGGTATAATTCTGTTTGGGAACTGGGGGACAGGGCAGTGTGTGACAGGGTATTATTTGAAATTCTTCTCAAGTCTAAGAATTATGTGTGTGTGTGTGTGTGTGTGTGTGTGTGTGCACGTGCACGGTTGTGTGTGTGTGTGTGTGTGTGTGTGTGTGTGTGTGTGTGTGTGTGTTTAGATATAACCACTCCTTCCCTCATTTAGTGGTGAGACCTCCGAAGTTCCTCTTAAAAAGCCAAAAGCAGTAGCAGTTGCCATGAATATATCTTGCATTTGTTTCTAATGCAGGTGGTTCAAACTTGAGTTATACCGAAACACAATAGCAATTTACGTGTTGGAAAGCTCCCATGTCTGTCAAAACATGTTAGACACTGCATCAACAGCAGGCTGCTTAAACTGTCACAGTGAATTTCTGAGCTATTTGCAAACTGGAAGTATGAAAGGGAAGAGTGTAAACAATTTACGAAATTTACAAAACTGTTTCAGCATCCTGGAAATATAGCTAGTTAAAAACTTGTGTGTCTTTTAAAATTAAAGTACAAGGAATGTTACATTTAAAAAGACTAGATTCCAAATCATCAGAAGACTAAAGAAGCTGGGCTTGGTTGCCAGGGGTGACCATTTGATGTTATCTTCCCATTGCAATGAACTGGGGAAAAAAAGCAAAGGCCATGAAATCTGCCATTTAGAAGCTTTGCTCCCTCAGAACAATTTATTTTTGGTTTGACCCACACACACACACACACACAAAAGCAGCAGCAACATGTACAACTTTGTATTAAAGAAGATTTCCTCTTACTCCCAAACTCCCTTTTTATCAAACTAGCTCTGCCAAACAAAACAAAGCAAAAGCAGAAGGCACTTTCCCCCTTTCTCCCTGGCCCAGTACAGTCACTTTGCCCTTGTGATTTCTTGAGGGTGTTAAAATCTGGCTGGAAAGCAAATAAGCTGATCAAGACCAAAGAATAGTAGCGAAAGTGTCTTTTGGACAATCTATTTCTGCCTCCCACACAGATTCTGGGCCTAAAATTAGGAATTCTAATCCTGGTTTCCTGGCTTTTTGAAGTCATTACTCTGTTCAATGTCTCAGTTTCTCAATCTCTAAAATAAAGACTAATATTTGTGTGTTCTATAACACTTACACAGGAGCAGAAAAGAAAATACCTGTACAATGCATTCTGTAAATCTCTTTAAGAGAAAAGGATGACTTATGTAAATCATCATCACCATTATTACTAGACAAAAGAATAAAACAGGTTCATTTCATTCCAATATTGATATTCACAGCTTATCTAAATTTAAATTAACAAGAAAAGAAGGTCTGAAACTGCTAATTAGTAGATGTCAGGTGCCGATCAAGTCACCTGGATATTTTTTGTGCATGTACGTCTGGTTGCAGAGAGAAGCAGAGTGTGTGTGAGTGTGTGTGTGTGTGTGTGTGTGTGTGTGTGTGTGTGTGTGTGTTAACTCTGAGTGGCACAAAGAACTAGTCATCTGGGAAGATCCACATGATAACACCTTCACTATAGTTCTCTGGTATCCAGGTGTTGCTCAGGACTCTATTTATCTACCTTATGCTGTAACCTGACCCTGTATCTCATGACTTGCTATTTTTAACGTCTTTTTTAGCTATGCCTCCAGGTGTATTTTGTGTGGCTAGTTACTAATCTAGATTACTAAACAAATAAATCACTCTACGAGATACAATTGTGTTTTCAAGGTGATGAAAAGAGCAGAGGCCAGGTTTTATATTCATCTTCTATCCCCCTTCAACACCTAATGCAATGCCTGGCACCCAATAAATGTTTGTTGAAAGGAAATTAGATACTAAACAGATTGAGATTGTGAGTACGCAGGGGAAAGGTGGTTGTTGCCGCTGATGGTGGGGGCCACAATCCCAACTAGGAAAATGGCTTTTGTGTTCATTCTGTCTGTGAGTCTGCAGATTGAGTGATAGACAGCTTAACAGCAGAGTGCAACCAGAGAGAGAGATCTTTTTTGCTTGTTTTCCATTAGGCAGAAACTAAAAACCACTGAGACTTCCCTGACAGATCCTGATCATGGAGATTCCCGAACAAAGAACGTGGGACACAGTGTCTTCCTGTGAGTCCCAAATACCCGATATTTATCAAAGCTACGCCTTCAAAATCCCCTCCACCCCTGCTGCCATCACCTCTTTTTAGTGCTAATCACACTATCATGAGTCAAAAAAGAAAAAAGAAAAAAAGCAAACCAGAAAAAGAGTCCAGGGTTGCTAATCTATATAAATGTTTTAAACAAAGCAAATACAGCTAATACCATGTCTTATTAAATTGAACCCTTCCTTACCAGAGTGATAAAAGGTGATAGGATCTACAAGACTGAATCCATTTTACACACTACTGTTCAAACTAATCCTCCCTGTGGTTCAGGGAACAAAGAATCCTGCAATGGGGAAAACAGGGGTCCTGCTTTTTATTCCCTGACTCTCCTGTGCTTGCTGGTCAAAGCAAAAGCCATTAATCGAATACTCTACACTGTATTCAGAGCCACAGCATCGTAAAGCAATTGGTGGTCTGGGCAACTAGCTATTAAAAAACAAATAGTCATTCTAGCTTTAGAATCTTCTCACATAGACAGAGTAACCACAGAGAAAGCATCAGCAAAAGGTAATAACTGGGCTGAGAGAACTTCTATTTCGGACCTCTGGCTTAGTTTTGAATTTAACTAAAGCTCTTTGAAAAGTTTTAATACTTTAAAATGTGAATTTTCTCTTCCTTGTGGAGCTACCCCAGTCAGTATTATTTTAACCTGGTGGACACTGTCATTTTCAAAAGATTTACAATAAATCCATCTACTAAAATCAAGGTCAAACTTTTCCCCTAATATTGAATATTAATCAATATGTACAAGAGTACAGTTGGCATAGTTATAATTTATTATACAGAAAATATATCAGTATTATTCCAAACTGTAAATTTTTCAAGACCCTATTATCTAAGGGATTTCTAAAATTTTTTCAACATCTTTAATGGCAACCCTTT
Organism: Stenella coeruleoalba; assembly: GCF_951394435.1. Classification (NCBI taxonomy): domain Eukaryota; kingdom Metazoa; phylum Chordata; class Mammalia; order Artiodactyla; family Delphinidae; genus Stenella; species Stenella coeruleoalba. The sequence goes on from NC_137150.1 coordinate 88,157,927, forward strand.
CATATTCACTTAACTCCTTAAATTAAGTGTAATAAAGCTCAAAGTAACCTTTTGTTAATTATCAAGTATTGTGATGTGCTTAAGGTATGCTCATACAAGCAGAGGCAAAAGAACAGGAATGAATATGATGTATATCAGAGAGCCAGGGGTACTGACCCCAAGGGAGAACCAAGAATGGGGGTTTTCCATTCATTCATTAACAATTATTCATTCATTCATTCATTAACGATTATTTACGTTCATATTACTTTTACAACTGTGTGTAAAATTCAAGTATGAGTTCTTGACAGATGAAGAAAGAGTAAAAGAGACAGGAAAAGAGGGAGAAAGGGACAGAGGGAGGGACAGAGAGAGAGAGAGAGAGAGAAATGAATTATACAGTATCCTTTATTTAGTGAAAGAGTTTAGGAAAGACAGTTTTGGACAGTTTAGAATGACCATCTTTTCTAGGGGAAGAAAGTTTATTTACTGGAGATGTAAAAAAAAGAAAAGAAAAGTAGATTGGATTCAGAGTAAAGGATCAGTATGGAAGAATGGTAATGCTATTGCAAAGAAAACAAACATCCCATATCCAAGCGGAAGATCTCCAGCACCCAAGCAGATTTTGCAGAAAGATTAAAGCTGCATCTATAAAACTGGGAATCACCAGCTGAGAAGTGAGAAGCTATACTTATTATGGTGGTGAATGTAAAGAGTATAGTAGAGACTTAAGGGTTGGATTCTATAATTGACTAGTTTTGTCCATTCCTTTCTTGGTCACTGCCATTTATCCTCTTTGGTACTCACTGTTCAAACAAATGCTGATCCATTATTTTCCAGATTCTGTGGAGTACTGGAAAAGCACTGGTGAGATAGGAATGGTTCCAGTTTTCAACGAGTTTCCAGTATGGTGAGGATGACAAACTTAAACACATCATTGCTATGGAACCCCAGAAGCACAACAAGGCCAGCAGATGAAGGCCAGGAAGGTTCCCCTGAGGAAGTGAATGCAAATTGAGTCCTAAGGGAGGAGTAAGAGCCCCAAGTAAGGGGAGTAAAGTTACCAAATGAATGATGGCAGGGCAGCCAAGGAAGAGGAAACAAAGTGTAGAACATCATGTGTTTGTGTAGGGGAGGGTGGGTGCATAGAGCAGAGAGGATTGCAAGCAATTCAGTATTACTAAAGCTTTGAGTCAGGAAGTGGAAGCATATGTGAGATACTGGTCTAAATCATGGAGGGTTTCATATGCTCTGTTGAGAAATCTAAACCATATCCTCTGAGATAGATATATCACTTCAGCCATGGTGCAGGATGAACTAGAGAGGTAAAGATAGGAGCAAAGAAATCTAGAAGAGATGAGGACCTGAACTAAAGTAGTGATAATGGCAATGAAGATAGAGGGCAGGAATATGTCCAGGAAATATTTGCAAGGCAAAAATCTATGAGTCTACTAGCTGATGTTGAAGGAAAGTTGAAGGAGAAGCTAAGGATGGCTACAGACTTTCAGGTTAGATGACTATTTAAATGTCCATGTGATTAGCTGAAATAAAGAGTTCAGAAGAAGAAGCAGGTAATGTTGGTATTTTCTTAGGATAATAGAGGCAAAATACGCTAAGTTCAGTCTTGGATATTTTGACTTTCATGTAACCTGTTAGAAATCTAGTTCAACATTTTAATGCACGGCTAAAGCTCAAGCAAGAATCAGTGCTGGGTATATAAATCATCAGTAAACAAATAATAGATAAATATCAAAGTCAGGGGATGGAATTTCAGGAAGAATTTACTTTTCTATTTTACAGGTGAGATCTGCACAATTTCTTTTTATTCATGGCCCTGGTTGCTTTTGGACTCAGGGGGAAAAACACACCAAATTTATTTTCATTTTTTAAGATAATAGAAGACATTTAAAATAAAAAATAAAATAACAGAAGAATAAATGAAATTCTATGAAAAGTGTGCAGACAGAAACATGGGGATGCCAAAATTTACAAGGCATCTAGGAAAAGATCAGACTGGAAAGAGGCAGAAGAGCAAGCATTAGAGAAGCCGGTGTTTTTAACTTTTACACTCACAAGATGATAAATGATGCTTTTCTTTCCTTGCTTACTCTTCACATTCTAGACTGATATATTTTTTAAACTGAAGTCAATATACCATTGCTGTAATGCTTAAGTATAAGGAACCCTAGAAAACAAAAGTTGAATGGTGGTAAAGGTTTATTTGTGCTGATTCCTGTGGCATTTCTCCATGATGAATCCAGTAGCAGTTCTTTGATAGCATACATTTTGTGATTTTTGCAGCTTTCCCTGAAATGAACTCAACATCTTTCTCAGGCATTACAGTCATTATGCAAAGTCTGTAGATGGCTCTTTCACTGCTGTCTAAGTTCTTAACTATTTATTAAGTGCTCATCCAACTTAATCATGGCACATTCTGCTTCTCCTACAGAAAATTAGTCGAAGGAAGATGTGTATGCCACCTCCTAGGTGAGCTCTGGAAACAAATTACAAAGTCACGAAGGTTTTCCCTGGAAATGATCTTCAGACAAAACATTCATATTTTTATAAATATTTTCATCAATATTTATTTGGCTATTTTGAACATATGTGTTGGAAGGCAGGGAAATGGATCACTTGGTAGAATGTATGATGACTTCTAGAATGTAGATTCCTAAATTCACTAAGTTAAAAGATTTTTTACTAAAGTCCAAGTTCATACTTCATTTGTCTTTGTCACCCCCACCTAGTGCCTGACACAGTGTTTTGTAAATGGTAGATATCCCACCAGTTGTATTATGCTGCAGCTACTGAATTATTTTCAAGTATATTATATTTATCTTATTGTTGGCTTGGAAGATTCAAACTATACATTTTATAATTTTATCACTATATTTATAATATTTTCACACCTCCACTTAGCTGTTAGATTAATTCAAATATTGATCACCCCTGGTTTACTTAAGTATTGTTTCACTATCTGGTGAAGTTGAAAAAGACTTTTGACAGGAGGTCTCTTGCTGTCCTCTAGGACTTTGTCAGTTATGCAGTTGGTCTGCAGTCTTGAACAACTGTCTTTCCTGGTCTCAGAAATTTAGGCAACCTACCAATAATCTGACCCAATTGTATTTGAGAAAAGGGAATATTGGTTTTATTGTCTCCTAATCTCTGTGAAAACACTTCCTTCTGTCTGGACAATTTTCTTTGTGCATCAACACCCTTATTCACCCAAGAGTCTTTGTACCCTATCAATTTTCTTATTCTGACTTTTTGACTTTGTATTCTTACTTAAAGATTTCATAAATATTTTTTAAGTGATAGTAATTTTCAAGAGAATTTGCCTTCAGTAGACAGCAGGCCATATTTTAGTAGGGTGGGTAATGTACTACTGCTGCTTTTTTGTTCTGGTATTTCATGATAGAATGAAAAAGAGTAGAGAGGAGAGTGGAGAGACCGCCAACACTCGCGAGCTGGTGGAGCTGTTAAGGGAGGGATTAATAGGTGAGGTTTTCAGAGGTGATGAAGAAGAGAGCCCAATGCTACTGAAAATTAGTCCTTGGGCCCCCTTTATCTATATGTCTTAGGTCTGACTGCTGCTTTACATTTAAACAAGGTTTTGTGACTTTCAAAGCTTTTTTATGTACATTTTCTCTTTCTGGCTTCTAACAGATGGATGTTATACAAAGTCGAATAATGAAGTGCGATCTTGAATACCTGCTAATATGTTATTATATTATTTTTTTCCTAATGAAGTTCCTTTACAGATGGAAATTATTTTGCTTGTCTTAAAGAGTTAAGAATAGGCTCTGGTTTAAGTTCCAGCTCTAAAATAGAAAGACGCATCTAGGTCAGACCTGGTAAACATTAGGCTCTCATTGACTATGCTGCAAATGACATTTTTGTTAAAGATACAAAGTTGAGACACTTCATAATGGTATTTAGGGAAATGTTAACAATACCTTTGTTTTTAGCCTACATATCTTTGCCTTAGGAACTAAATAATGGAAAGAGAGAGAGCACAAAGCAAATAACCTTATTTGGTATTAATTCTGCAATGCTATCAAAGTCTTATTTTTCAAATTGGCATAGACTTGTTTTAAGCTAAGAAAATCTCTATTGATGTTTATTGAAACAGTACAGCTAAAATCAATATGTTTCTTACGAGATAATGCAAGAAACACTTGAGAAGTATGTGGAGGAATTTTTTCTGAATTTGGAAAGAAGTCTCAGCTGTTATGAACTGAAACAAATCTAGAACTGTAAATTCTGATTCCTGTTTCTATATCTTTCATTGTAGATCAAGTCACAATCTTGGCATATTGTTTCTTTTTAAAAATTGGGCAAAATCAATCTATTTATAAAAATTTAACTGAAAAATAGAATGCTTTATATATGTTATCCTTTAAAGTTATGTTTAGGTGTACCTGGATTATTTACAGCCAAGAACTAAAATACAAATTGGAAAATAGTTTTTTGCATTTTTATATCTTATATGTGGTAAAACCAAGATTAACAAGTTAATTTACAATGGCAACCACATAACCAGTCATTTTAGAACCAGAAAATGTAATGCATCAAGCTTGTATTCCTTTTCCTCTAGGGGAATTTAGCAGAAACATGTTTCTCAGAACCTAAGAGATTGTTAAAAGAAACATCCTTAGAATTATGGTCATGTCTTCTCTAAACAGAGGTATCTCTGAAGAGCATGTTTAGTATGGAGGAGTGAGAGGGTAACAGCTAGTTGATGATTCTTTATAGTACTTTGGAATCGAAGGGGCACAGTAACAAATTCTTGTAGACAACAGCTGCTGTAGGTTACAGGTATGCATCATAGCAATAGTAATGGTAATGACCACATGAACAATATCGCCCACTGTGCTTCCTTCCTATGTGAAAATAATAATGGGAAACACATGGTAAAAATTCAAATATGATGATTGTCCATTTACTAGCTATTCATACAGATTATTCCAAATTGTATTTTCTGATTGAATGGCTATTCCATGAGGAAGGAAGGGAGAGAGGGAAAGAGAGAGGGTGTGAACCAACCTTGTAAGATTGCATTAATGCTTTGAACTGGTATCATAAACAATAGGCAGAATTGGATTATTATCAAGAAATCAGAACAGGAACTCTAGAGAGCATTTCTCTTTATATCTAGTATGGGGAAAACAAACATATTCAGACATCCAGAGAGTTGGGCCATGAGCACCATGGGAAACTGACATCAGTTTATGGAGCTTCAGAAATGAAAAATAAAGAAAAATAAATGAAAAGAAGTGTGGGGTACAGAGAAACCACTGTAACTGATGGAAGATACAAATGAGCCCTTTGAGGACTAGCAAGAGTTAAACCTGTCATAGCAGGGAGTCAAACAGTCATTCATCCTTTTAACAAATATGAATTAAACACTTCCTGCATGCCAGAGACCACCCTAACGTTAGTAATTCAGAAGTGAACTATACAAAGTCATTGTTCCCAGAAACTTAATCTAATGGGTAAGCCCGATGTAACTGGTAAATAAATAAATATACAATATATTATTAGGCATTTTAAGTGTTATGAAGAAAAATAAATAGATTAAGGAGTTGGAGAATAACTGAGGCATATTTTAAGTGATCTCCTCTTCGAGGAGATGATACTAGGGACAACCTTGAATGAAACGAGGAAGGAAATTCATGACATTCTCTTCCCCTGCATTTTTGAATAGATGCAGGGGAAGAGAATTTCATGAAGAGGAAAGAAGAAGTCTACAGTCCTGGACAGGCAGGAAGAAGTGTGACAGGAGAGGTCATCAAAGATACAGACAGGAAAGATTACGGAGCATCTGTAATTTATCCTAAGTGTGATGCAAGTTCACTGGAGAGTTTTGAGCAGGGGGAGACATGATTTGAGAGATACTGATCTGTTTTCTGACTGAGGAATGCATTTTTAGAAAGGTAAGAGTGGAAGAGGGAAACCATTCGATAGTTATTGCAGAAATCAGGGAGAGAAATAATGGCTTGAACTAGAAAGGTGGTGATGGAGCTGTAGTGAGACATGACGGGATTCTGGATATATCTTGGGGATGGAGTTCATTTCTGAACATGTTAAATTTGAATGAAATTAAAATAATGATGACATGAGATACTGCTATACAGTCACCTTACTTCCCTTATTTTTCATCCTGACACACAGCTAAACTGTATTTCCCAATTTCCCCTGCAATCAGATTGGGTCATGTGACTGGATACTGGTTAGTGGAATGAAGGTAGAGCTGATATACAGCACTTCTAGCCTTAGCTCTGAAAACAATTCCACATACTCTTCCATCTGCTGGCACTCTTTCCTCATCTACCAGAGGTTGCAGAGGATCTCCTCAAAGACTCCAAGAAAAGAAACGGACCCCATTTAATTCTGGTAATATTAGTCATAATAATAATGATGATAATAAAGTAAACCTTTTTATAGAGACTGTAAGGCATTGTTTTATGTTCACATAAGTTATTTGATACTTCTGATGACACTAGTAGCACCATTATCTTCATTTTACAGATGAAGTTATCTCTGTGAAAATGCCTGATAGACAGTTGTTAAATGCAGAATTTAAGTAGTGGGGCACAGTGGCTTGGAGCTTGGAACAGAGTCACACAGATGTGAGTTCTGATCCTGGCTCCACTGATTACCAGTAGTATGATCTTCTGCAAATCATTGAACTTTTCTAGCTCTCAGGGGTTTTTTTTGTACCTATAAAATGAGGACAATATCTACATAAGCAGTTGTGAGAATGGGATAATTTGTAAGCATATTGTACATTTTTTTGCAAAAATTGCTTTATAAATAATAACTGGTATTATTATTATTGTTTTATAAGTTGGAGATGTCTTTAAGAACAAAGCAAAAATTCAGTGATAAGATTTAGGCCAAAATGGCAGAACTAAGAGGCCATCTGACTATATAAAATAACCCTGTCCCACAGGAAAGAATCAGCTCAAAACATGACATGGACTCGTGAGAATCAGGGAACCAGGGACATATATCCTTCCAGCTGTCAACATAACCCTTTTCTATTTTTGCCACTTGGAAAAGAAAAAAAAATTGGCTTAATTTTGTTTTCCCAAAAAGAGGATCCTGAGACGAGGATTCAGCTTATTTGGGAGATGATCTCAGGAAACAGAAGTGAAGGTGAGAAAGGAATGGGAAGAAACCTAATAAAGTTTATTTTATAAAGTTTATAAAGTAAGTTATTGAACTGGTTCTACTGTGGGCAAATGAACTCAGTCCCACTGAGGACCCTCTGTGGAATGGTGTAGTCTGCACCTCAGGATCATCTATCCAAAGGACAGAGTCTGGGGCGTTCATCTTTCACCTTATTGGCTGAGAGTTGCCACTCAGAGGTTAATGCCTCCTCCGAAGCCCTCTACCTCAGCACTTTCAGAATGTCCTGTGTTTGGGGTGAGTGACCTACAAGACTACATAAAAAGTCCTGAGGCAAAGACATGGCAGGCAAGAACTTGGAATGCGATGTGGTCAGTGTGCAAAGGAGCTTTCTACCAGGGCCACAGTTAATGTCACAGCTGCACCAAAGGACAGGTTTTGGGTGGATGTGGAAAATCAGCTTCTCCTTAGGATCACCTGTCTATAAGTATTAAACTTTCCATACTCAACACCATACCTATAATAGGTGAAAGATAATGGGACTCAGTGAGTTGGATCCAAGAGGAAACTAGTAATTCACTTGGATCTAGATTTCTGAATGCTTTTGCACAAGAAGGTGGTAGTTGTACCATATTAAAAAGGTTCCTTAATAAAACACATTTTGGAAATCTTGACTTAAAAGTGTTAAACAAATATCATCAGCCTAGAATTTTTCTCATCCTTTAATATGGGAAGAGTTACAGGGAATACTAAAAGGGATATATAGCATTTGGCATTTAAAAAATCTATTTAAATGCTTGTTAACTTTTCATGATACACTATTGACATTTCTCAGAACAGTGTTTTGGAGAATCTATTTGAGGAAGTATTCAATAGGACTGTATTGTCTGACAGAATAATAAAGATAACCTTCCTTGTAATGTAAGTGGAAGGAAGTTCTAAGGGATTCACAAGCAAATTATTAGGCTTGGTAAAGACAGTCTCTGGAAATACGAAAATAAGGGCCTGTGTTATATGACCACCTCAAAAGAGGACACCTTTCTACTTTCCTGTTCAGATTTGACCTGGGTGTGAGAGGTGAGGAGGAGGGGTGCACAGATGCTACTGCTTTACTCTTAACCTCTCTTTTCTCTTTCACTTAGGCTTTTAACTCAACATCCCAGCTGATGGCTCCCAAATTTTGACTGTGCCAGAATCTCTTGAAGTGTATGTGAATCAGATTGACCCCTTACTCCAGGAATTCAATTCTCTTTACATCAGTCTTTAAATAAATGTAATAAGCTCTGAAATGATACAAAATGGGAAAGTGAGACAAACTGTAAAGGACAGGAAGGCTCTAACAGAGAGTCTAAAGAGGACTTTAAAATGTGATTCAGGGCTTCCCTGGTGGCACAGTGGTTGAGAGTCCGCCTGCCGATGCAGAGGACACGGGTTCGTGCCCCGGTCCGGGAAGTTCCCACATGCCGCGGAGCGGCTGGGCCCGTGAGCCATGGCCGCTGAGCCTGCGCGTCCGGAGCCTGTGCTCCGCAACGGGAGAGGCCACGACAGTGAGAGGCCCGCATACCGCAAAAAAAAAAAAAAAAAAAAAAAAAAAAAAATGTGATTCAGCTTGGAAAATTTTCAATTAATACAATGAAGAGAAATTGATCAAGATGCTAAGTTTCAAATGTCAGGAGAACCTTAGAGATCAGTAAAATTAAAGAGAAATGTGTGTGCAGCAAAGGAATAGTAGAAACAGTTTACAGCATGACATGAAAATTCTTTGCCAAGGTTACTTTGATCACTGTGAAAGAAATAATATAATGAAGAACACTTGTGTAACTTGGTACTCTGTTTTAATGATCAAGCTAAAGCAAAAATCTCAAGATATAACTATGTGGAACAGTCATGTAGCTTAAGCCCATGTGTCCATACATTTGCCAATCATATCAGTTCTGGCAGACAGAATCACAATTTTATGCAACTTAAGTGAGCAACGGAAGTCTAAATTAGCAAGCTCGAGCGCAGTAACAAGAAGAAAAAGAACGTAGAGTAAAGCATGATATTTGAAACCTGGTCAAGGAACGGGTCAAGAAGGAACCCTGGAAGTCTGAAAATAAAGGATACCATGATATCTGGAAACCTTTCAGTGAGGATCAAGATTTTTTAGCATGTTCTAACTAAATGAAAGCTGTTTAGGAAAACCACTGAGGACAAATCTCATCATCATTATTCCCACCATCTGGAATACTCTTCCTTCCTAGGCTGGCAAGGAGCCAGCATCTCTCAGCTTCGGTACCGCCTTCTCAGCAGCCGTGAGCTTGGTTTCCACTGCTCTCAGAGGTTTCTTCCCCTCTGTCACAGAACTTAACTATTTTTCATTTTTCTCATAAAGCTGTTAACTACTTAAACACAGGGTCTGTGACTTTTCACATTTTGCATACCTGCAATCAATAGAGAGTTAAGGTTCTTAGTAAGTACTTAATAAATGATTAGTAATAGAGTGAAAGAATAATGGGTGAACAATTTAATGGTGACTGGAATTAAAGTTAGACTTTGGAAAACATGTGAGAGATACTAGCTTTTGAAATAAAAGTCAATTAAACAAACCAAAGCCCAAACTTTAGTTTTGACCTAGGCAGCCAGAATAACTTTGTTTTCTTTATTTCACTTGAAATACCACAAAATATTTAAAACTGATAAGTGCAGTTTTAAAATAGATTGTTTATCATTTCCATACCTTCTCAAAATTCACACTTTGGCTATTTGAGAGTTTAAATTGAAAATAATCTTATAATATTGAAACATCTGCTAATTTGTTTTTAAAAATCAGGTATGTTTCTTTTAATGGCCTTTGACATACTAATAAAAATTTAATCTCTGATAAAAGGTCTTACTGGAAAGGGAGTAACACATAGTGGTTAAGCATGTGGCCTCTAGAGAGACTGTCTGGGTTTGAACTGGGTCTACCATCTAGTGGCTGTTTGAGTTTTGACTAATTATTCAGCTTCTTTATGCCTCTATTTTTTCACCCATAAAGCAATAATAATAATGATACCTGACAGTTTTTATAAGAATTAAATGAAGTTATACACGTATTGACAGAAATAATCAATAACCAGTCTATAATAAGAATAGAAAAGAGTTGTATTCAATCCAAACTGAGGATTATGGCCCAGGAGACAGCCTCTAAAATAGTTCTGAGGAACTATTCCAAAGGAGCATGGTTTTCAGCATAGTCTTTTTTGGGGGGTAGGGGAGGGTTACAAAAAGAAGTACTTTTAATTTAATGCTGCCTTAGTGAAAAGACCAAACCATCTGCAATTTAATACTTATTCTTTTTCATCCAAACCATTCTTTTCAAATACGGAAGCCAAGTCATCGTTTTTAATGATCAGTACTTGAAGTTCCAAGGAGAAAAGAGAAATAGGTTGCCAAACTGGAAATTCCAAATGTAGAAAAAGGATAAACCACAAACACCTGAAGATTCAAAGGATAAAATGTTTACTGGCTACAATTTTCTTACTTAGAACAACAGACAGTTCCTGGAACATCTTGCTTAGAAGAGTTGTGGTAGACCTAGAGAACACCACCTCTATTCCTACATATCTTTGTGACAGGAATGTATTACAAGAGAGTAAAGTCCTGAGGTCTAATCATTAATCTCTCATCAGCACAGTCTTATATCTTGTCAGAACAAAGAATATCAACCATGACAGGATACATCCCTTCAAAGTTTCCCCCAAAAAAGACAAATCAGCACGTACACAGCGAGTCAGTATGGCCTTGGTGCCTGGGAAGGGAGCCTTATATAGAAGGACTCCTGGCACTGATGTCCCAGGAAGGGAGGCATTTTTCTCTATCTTCGAAAGGGACATTCCTTGCTTATGGACAATTCCTTGCTTTTCTTCAATGGTTAAAGCAGATGTACTATGTACATTTAATAAGCCACAAAACAGGCTCCTCTAGTTAGCATAAAGTTTAACTTAAATCCTGTATAGGCCAGCATGACTTCCACATACCTCAATATGTGAAAATGTCTTCTATCACATGCAAAACATATAATTCTGTCTCTTACATAAGTTAAACATTCAATAAATACTAGTATCACTTGACCATTGGTATAATCAGTAAATGTCTACCACACTATTTGCAGATGTTATATGTATTACCCAGAAAACCCAAAAACTGAAATATAAACTGTGAAAATTCTTGCTGAGCTGACCTCTCTCCTCAGGACTCTCACAGGCTGGTCCTGTTCTCATGCTGGGCCATCATACATATAGTCTCTACTTCTTGGTCCTGCTCTATAAGTTACAATGCTAAAATCTGAGGAAATACTTTCCCCTAATCTTAGTTAAACTCTGTTGTTAGGCCACAAGACACAATGGCTTTACACTTCCCAATTTTTGCTGTGCCTCTAGTGATATTACTTTTTTATTTAACTTATGCTTTAATATTTTTTGACCTTCTATCAGTTCTGGGAGCAGATAATACATAAAGGGAATGTTGGTCAGAACACAACTGAGTGATGGTGCAATGCCATGCCCTCAAATAGAGTCCTTTCCTCATTCACAAACTGGGTTCCCCACATCTATCTTGTTTCCTTGAATTCTTCCTCAGCCCTGACTGGGAAAAATGGGAGGCCACTGTTTTAAAATGTTAGATGGTCTTAGACCTGGGCCCAGCTTATACCCAGAGACCATCTCATCAGGGTTTGTCCTATCAGGTTACAAGGACCCCCCTGGTAAATGACACTGGAGTCAACATTGCCCAAACAATCCTGGATATACACAAATTCTGAATACATATACAGCTTAGACCCTGACTCTGAATTCTCTCTATATAAGCATCTTATCATCCATCCTGGGGTCATTAGAAGCATAATACAATATGGAAAAGACATTCATCTGGTATTTGAAACTTGGACCCCCAAAAATCACCTCCATCACAAAACAGAAATAGGCTGTCAGTTTTTCTATTGTGATTTTCATTTCCTTATTTCTAAAATGAGGATATTCGTTTATTTTCTATCAATTTTATAGAGTTCTCATAAGAATCAAATGAGATAACATAAAAAATAATAAGGCTTGAAAATGTAAGGTGTCAGCATAGTAGAGTAGGAGGAACATCAATCTTCAAGTCAGAGTGACCAGGGTTTGTAGTGACATTCTGGCCCTGTATAGGGGGATTAAATTGAAATTGAGCAAGTTTCCAAATCATGTAAGCCTCATTCATAAAAAGGGAACTTAAATGGTTTCCTCTTGGAGTTTCATAATGTTTAGATGAGAAGTACCAGAAGCACCAGGCAAAGTTTCTAGAACTTAGAATGCATCCACTAGCAGCTGTCTGTCTCTTCCTCCAAAACAAATTAAACAATTATACAAACATTAAATATATTTTTCATTATATAAATATGCCAAGAGAACAAATGCATGGCCTTTAGTTATATAATGTGTTTTATTTTGATATATCCTTTGAAATAATCATCCTTTGAGTCATTCTTTTTCCTTTTAAGTCTTTGACTTACCTGGTCATGTTTTCAGGGCAAAACAGAAAATCTAATTTATTTTTTTAGTTTTTATTTTTCTGTAAACAAATCCTAAATAATTCTATTACTCCTTTTCAGCGTCTACATTTCCTTCAGTTTCAGTGTTTTTCTTTGACCCTGAGAATAAAGCTCTTCTACATGATGTTTTAGAGATTGTACCCATGAATTCCCAAGGATCCCTTGTCATATCATTTGTTAAAACTCCTTTTACTTGCAAAGCACACTGTGTGTTTTTTTCTTTCACCTCCTTCATGAGATCTTAATTTTTCCTGCTTCATCTATAGACTCTTGATGAGGTAACAGTAAAAGAAAAGGCAAAATTTAGTATTTTATTGAACAAGACTTCCCAAACTTGAAAATATGAAATTATCTTTGTGAAATGCATCTTTATTTCTTACAAAGATACTCAAGGTAGGGGTCATGTTTTATCCTTCTATGCAGCAAGCAAATTTTAAAGTTTCAAATATAATAGCATAGACACATGCTGGGTTCTGTTAAAAAGAATCATGGTATCAATTTGATTTATTCTGTGGGTTTTGAAAATACACTTAAAGAAGCGTATCACAATATATGTGATCATGTATTCAATAAATACAATATGCTTTTCAAAAACACCTTCTTTGTTTCATAGCTAACCTTGTTGATATCATGCATATCACACCAGGAATATTCTTTTATCTCTCCATATGAACCCTTGTAACCTTCAGTAGCTATACACTTCAAGGAGGTAAAATACCTTGAAAATAACATACTTATAAAAGGCTGTACACCTTCCTATTCTGCAATCTCTCTCAGTCTCTTTGAAAAGTTTCATTTAAATGTCTATACTAATGATGTTTATATGTGGGTGTCTTTTTTCAATTTCAGGGCGGCTGAATGAACTTCCTTAAAAGTACTAAAACTCAAGTGTGACTGAATTAATTAAGGACATTGGTAAGGACATTGGTAAGGACAGTATGAATAGAATTTATGAAGAGGTTTTTACGAAGCTATGGCTTGAAAACTGTACTTCTGATGCAAGACGGTTTGTCATGAATCTATGTCCCTACTGATACTAGGAGAGATAAAGTCTCTATGTTCCCACACTGAAATGAGCTAAATGCATTTTATAATGTTACACATGCATATTTTACATATATATTCTATAGGGGCCACTTCTAATTATTATAACTTAATATAAAATGCTTTTGTATTTATGCATTGGACCTTCCAATCATGTTTACAGTCACCAGTACTGAGCAGGAACTTTAAAATTCCAAGACTAGGCCCTGAGTAGAATCTTGATTAGACTTATACAGGTAAACTTACAGATTGGAGAGCAGACACAAGCTGTGTCTGTGTGCCATATTTTAATGGAAGTTTGCAGTAATCCATGCAAGAATGAACCGTATTTCCCAAGTTCTTGCAGAGCTAATGGTTTACTGTATTTAATATTTGAGGTTAACCTAAATCATGATATGTTTTGAATATGCCAGTGCAAAAACAAAATGGTGGATATTTCAAATACAGGCAACCAATTTACATAAGACAAATAAAACTTAACTCCAAATTCGTTAACATTCACTATATCTTTAAATAAAAGTTAGCTTTGGAAGCTTCACTGGACACCACAGAGAGGCTCTAGGTCCACAGAGACTATTAGTCAATAATAGGCCCGGCAGCCACAGTCAGCTGGAGCTTCTGTACTGCACACATGGTAAACTATGGCTATAGTGTGTGATGCATTCCCAGGAGACAGGACACTCAGAATAATAGGGTTTACTGAATTTTTAAAATATGATTCAAAACTCCTTTGATCAGTTTACTAAAAGATCAGCATTGCCTAGAACCATAAAATAATAACAATGTGTGAATTTTCTCCTCCTTTGGCTCCTTAGGGGCATTTCAGTTGTTAATATTGAATTTTGAGGAGGTGCATAAAGCAAATATAATCCTTCCCAGGTGCAATCTAACTGCAGCTGACATCAGTCAAGGGAATAGCAGGAAATTTCTCTTATTTTTACTTTGAATGACACTTTCCATACTGTTTTTCTTATAGCTATAGAATAAACATCATAAAATAACTGGACTCTTAGACCAAAACTGGTGTAATCTATAATCTGGGGTATATATATATATAGCTCAGTCCAACAAACACAAACATTGTAGTCATGGTTTTAGTTCTGTGGCATATTCACTCAGTTGGTCAGCATAGTGGTAATAAGGTCTGTCAAAGAACAAAGCCTCTATTGACTAAATTTTGCATCCTTGCATGCCAGCATGCATCTTTCAAGATAAAGTGTCAATGACAAAATGAACCTACCTAGCAAGGGTTGACAGATCTCTCCCAAAACATGTCCCATAAACACACACACACACACACACACACGCACACACACATTACAGAAGGTCAGCAACTTTATTTTTCTCTGACCCCATGTCTATGAAAAAATCATTGACCTTAAACAAATGAAAACCTATACATTTGGGCATCAGGAGCTACAGAACATCAAAACAACATGTTAGATCTTTGAAGATAAAGTGAATTCATTCCAGCTCAATTGTTTGACATTCTTACCTTAGGTTGTACCTTCTATTTGTCACTAAAAACATGAGTTCTTAGGATGTGTCAGTTGGTTTTTCTAATAGTGAAATAATTTTTTATTTGGTAAACAGACCGACTGTTGCTTCTGTAGTACAGCATGGCTATAATAATGGAATATAATAGTAATAAAATAATATTTGAGTTAATTTAGAAACTAGACAATACTTTTCATATTAACCCCATCCTATATATTAAAACCCAGATTTTGTTCCTTTTTTAACCTGAAAATCACATTTCCTAATCATAAATTAATACAAGCTGGGAAAGAATGTGATTTCTTTTTGGAAGAAGAATAAAATGAAAATAAATAAAAGTCCCCTTCTACTCAAGCAAGCATCGATATTCTGACAATGAACTGAGCAGAAGACTGGCCTTCAAATCAGTGCCCTAGATGGCTATGAGGTATATTTCAAAAGAGTTCATCAGGATTTCTCATCAGGCATTCCCTGTGAAGTACAAACATCACCTTGTCTCATTTATTTGTATAGCACTCATTCATTACAAGAAATCTAGAAAGAACAAAAACAAGCATTGAGAATTTTTAAACATGCTTTTCCATTTGCCATTAAGAACTTTTTTCAGTCTATCCATCCAGGAAGTGTTACTCTGCCTCATCTATATTTCATGTTTTTAAACTTCCTTTAATTCTCTCAAATGCTTTTCAACAAGCTGTGAAACATTTCACTGTGAGATGGTACCCCCCTTCTTTTTTTTTAAATTTATTTATTTTATTTATTTATCTTTGGCTGTGCTGGGTCTTCATTGCTGCATGTGGACTTTCTCTAGTTGTGGTGAGTGGGAGCTACTCTTCATTGCAGTGTGCGGGCTTCTTATTGTGGTGGCTTCTCTTGTTGTGGAGCATGAGCTCTAGGTGCAGGGGCTTCAGTAATTGTGGTACACGGGCTCAGTAGTTGTGGCTCGCAGGCTCCAGAGAGCAGGCTCAGTAGCTGTGGTGTATGGGCTCAGTTGCTCTGCGGCATGTGGGATCTTCCCGGACCGGGGCTCGAACCTGTGTCCCCTACATTGACAGGCGGATTCTTAACCACTGTGCCACCAGGGAAGCCCGGTACTACTCTTCTTTTCCTGGGAATGTATCACTTCTCTATCATTTCTATTTTATTCTTGGTCCTTCTTGTTTCCCATAGTGAAGATTCGAAATATTGTCAATAAGAACTTCATGTAGTATATAAAATAACACTTCCATTCACAACAGAATGTTTATCAAAGGAGCAGCAAGACAAACAGCCTTCTTGGTAAAGGTTAATTATCAGAGATTCATTTAAAATGAATATGGGAACTTCCCTGGTGGTGCAGTGGTTAAGACTCCATGCTCCCAATGCAGGGGGCCCGGGTTCGATACCTGGTCAGGGAACTAGATTCCACATGAATGCCGCAACTGAGTTCACATGCCACAACTAAGGAGGCCACATGCTGCAACTAAGGAGGCCGCGAGCCCAAACTAAGGAGCCCGCCTGCTGCAACTAAGACCCAGCATAAATAAATAAATAAATAAATAAATATTAAAATGAATATGGAAAAAGAAGTTTTGAGAAGAGATACAAGGACTTAAAAGTTTAGTAAGGTTACTAGAAAGTGATTCTGTTGAAGAATAGGGAAAATCCAAGTTTCATTACACCATGAATCCCCAGTAGGGTCACCAATAAATAGTTTATCTTAGGTCATTTTTCTCCTTCTACATTACAGTGATCTGCAATGTCTTCAGATAAATTTCCTTCACACATCCTATGGTGATGATGTTTTGCCTACATGCTCTCCCGACGTGCACAGGCCACTGTTCTCCAACCCTTATTCAAGGGAAAGATCTGTTTAGAAAATCTTTACCCAAAGTCAGAGAAAACACCTACTTATTCTAACCATTATAGTTTTTTTAAGTCACAAATTTATTCAAATATATATACATATAATAGTCACAAGATATTTGCATCACAAGATATTTAAAGAGTATCAATAGAGTGAAGTAGGAAATGTAAAATAAAGGATCCCAGTAGAAAACTTTTAATCACTTTGAATAATATATTAAATTATTATCACAGGTGACAAAGAAAAGAACAATCAGAAAACACGGCAATCATTGTGACTTTTTATAAATATGGAGTGAATGATAGAAAAGGAAATATGATTGAAAATAAAGTTAGTGATTTTAAAGACCAACTGTAAGACGATAAAGTAAAACAAACACATGGAAATTGAGGGGGAAATTATGAAGGCTGCAGAAAGTCTGACAGCCTTCTAAAAATATTTTCAAAGGAGACAGCAGAAACAGTGGAGAGAGGGTCCGATCAGAATGCAACAGAATATCCCCCTATTTGGAAGAAGTTTCAGATTGAAAAGACCTGAAGGATTTGTTAGAAAAAAGACCAACTTCTAGACACAGCACTGTGAATTCTAAGGATAAAGAAAAAAAATCTGAAAACTTCTACAGAGAAATTAAAGTTACCTACATAAGTGGGGTGTTCACTAAATACTTCTGTATTACTTAAGTGAAAATCATATACCACTGACACAGATTTTCTTAGAACGAAACAAGGGGTGAAAGAATGTTTTCAAATTCTGGGTGAGAAATATCTGGAATATTACACTCTGTACACTGCCAAACTAATAAGAAAATGTGAGAACAATACAGAATCAGTTTTAGATTCTAGTTTTATAATGCCAGAACTCAGAAAATTTACAATCCCTGTACCATATATGACCCAGAAGGCTTGCAGGAGACTGGACAGAAAATAAAAAAGTTTATTTGACATTAACATTTGGAAGGGTCTTTTGTAAAATGTGAATTTTTAATTCCTTAGGATCATATTTTCTTTTCTATGGGTCCATTCACATTCTTGACTTTGTAGCACAAAATATTTAGAAAAACATATTATAAATGCTGCCCCTTAGCCTTTGATTATTTGGAATCAATCTAAACATACCAAGAAGACAATGTTTAAAGAACAGAATGAAATACTATAAAGTTTGGCAACATAAAAATGGTAATAACTAACAAAAATTGAAGGTAAATGAAGAATTGAAAGAAAAGTTAGTATGCACAAGTTCTTATTTTTATGGTGGAGATTCATTAGGCACTATATTAATTTGACAAGCCACTAAATCATATATCAAGTGAATTTGTTATTTGAAATTTGAGGGACAATAAAACGAAAAGCAGACAGTTAACAGTAGTTTCCTTCGGATAATGAAATTGGCTGGGGATGGATACTGGAAAGGGGATAAGCCAACTAGATTTTATATTTTATTTAATTCACTACATAGCGTGAGTTTTTTAAAACCAATCAAATGAATTGATTCTATAATTAAAAGTGTAATTAGAAACACATTGGACTTCCCTGGTGGCACAGTGGTTAAGAATCTGCCTGCCAATTCAGGGGACACGGGTCTGAGCCCTAGTCCAGGAAGATCCTAAATGCTGCAGAGCAGCTAAGCCTGTGCACCACAACTACTGAGCTTGCGCTCTAGAGCATGCGCACCTACAGCCCGCGCTCCGCAACGAAGAGTAGCCCCCTGCTCACCACAACTAGAGAAAGCCCGCACGCAACAACAAAGACCCAATGCAGCCATAATATAATTAATTCATTCGTTCATTCATTTAAAAAAGAAACACATTAAAGTAAATATTGTCTCTGAATATTGCAAGTAATTAAAAAATAAGGTATAATTTTACTCAAGTGTTAAGAAAGCCACAACCTCAGAAATGCCTTTAAGATCATTAACATGTTGAATGATAGTTATCAAATAAATAAAACCATTTAAAACCCAAGGGTCAAAAACACCAGTAACATTATGGAAAGTCTAGATGTTGTCATTCTTTCTTTTCTTCATTGAATTGTGATCTGTACCAGGTTCAGAGGATAGGTACTTAGTAAAGTACTAAGTAAAGTACTTTTACTTAGTAAAACCAGAAACTATGATCTTTGACCAGATATAGAGGCTGAATAAGCCCAGAATTGGCCAATGCTCCCCACTCAATAGCTCGCTCTGAGGTGCCATCAGTGGTCTCTCCCTTTAGTCACAGTGACTGAGTAGAATCCAAGATATACTCCATCTCCTCCCCTACCTACTGAATGTCATGCAGAGGGAAGAAACCAGGCCTCATCAGAGAGTGTATTTCATAGTACTTCCAGTTGTTAAAAAAAATCTTCATCCTACCTGGCATTGAATATGTGAATGTTCCTGTCCTCATAGGAGGTGGTATTTTTTAGAGAAAAGAGCTATTTACAGTCAGACACCCATGAGTTTGAATTCTTACTTGTGAGCTGAAATATCTGGATTAAGGAAATTGTTCAAGATAACACTGCTCTTGATTCTGTTTCTTCATTTGTAAATGCAGACCACAACAGCAACTGCTCAAGCCTGTGTTATAAGTAGTAAATAAATATGCTCTTATCTAGGATCTCATGTAATCCCTTTTATGGCTTAGAATGAGCAAATGAAAAGAATAATTGATGTGTACATGTTCTGTCATTACTAAGCCTAAATATAATTCAAGGCATCATAAACAGTAGCAATCCCTTGCTTGAGAAAACATTAAAAATGTTAAATTCAGATTTTAAACTGTAGTGCCATTCATATGAATTAGAGGTTTATAAACAATTATTCATCATAGATCAGATTTTAGAGAACCACATATAAAGCTCAGAAGAAGAACCTAACATTGTCAACTGAGCTTTCCTAAATCAGTGAAGAATTGCCTGTTGGGTGACAAGAGATCCCGGTTTTTGTTCTACTGTTACTCTCTTTTAATAGCTTGGAACTAGGGATTCTATCAGATTGTCTCTTCCACCATAATGACATAAGGGACCAATGAGTGTTAACTTTCATACTTGGTTTTTCAAGTGCTGAAGATCTCACAAGTAAGAGGTCATTTTGTCAAGCATACAGTTAAAGGAGGTAGTTTCCTATAGAAAAAGGTCAGACTTTAGAAATGCCATGAATGCATAAAAAGATGGGCTATCCAAAACTAAACTGAGTTTTTCTTCTCTCTTATATTCCTTTATTATTGTAACTCAATTCCCTTTTTGACCACATGCATCAACTGTGCACAAATCTGTTCCACTACTGATCCTGGCTCTAGGAAAAAGACTACACTTGAGGGGAAAATATAAACCAGCTTTTCCCTTATAAAAAAGCTGAGCTATTTATCAATTTTAACTTTTTACATTTACAGTAAGAATAATGTACATGTTTACATGTTTTCCCATTTATTACTTGAGGGACTTTTGGTAGATGTGCTAAAGGACGTGCAAATTAAACACATCCTAACCTTCTATCATTCCATGTTGTATTACAGCCTCTGTGCTTATAGGCCACTTACACTTGAGGCTCATCTGCAACTACATTCATGCTCCCCTCCACCTCCTTGCTGTAATTCAGTATTCACTGAAGTCCAACTTTGTTCGATTCATTGAGTGTCTGTTGAAGAACATGTCCTCATTCATTTTTCTGAAAGTCTAAGTTAGAGAGATTGGTACACTGTCTTTTTTTAATAGCAATAGTATCAGAATGATTTCTCTACTTCTCCATCCTCAGATTATTCCATAGAGACCATTATCTTGTTTGGTTTCTCTTCCTGGAACTTCCTTTAGCATAGACTGTCTCCCCAAATCAAACTTTTTAATTATTTACAATGATAAGTGTTTCTAAGTAGGATTAATGTATCAGCACTCAAAGTCAATTCCCTGGCTCCCCAAGGAAACTCTCCTCCTCACACACTGTGCTCAGCTTGTACAGACTATGAAAGTATCTGTAGTTAACTATACTTGGCTCCTCAACTTTTTGCTGTTATCTTTTTTTCCTTGTTTATATTGGGTAAAAGAATATGAGCTTTTCTTATTACTGTTGCTGAAACGCACTCTTCTCTACTACTTGATTGACTTCTCTACTACTTGATTGACAGAAGGGATTCTGAGGTGCACCCAATTGAAGAAAACAGACCTTCTTTTACTGGAAGAAAACAGACCTTCTTGAGGTGATGAGCTCATCACCTTTCCATCTTGTGTACATTCTTGCCTCTGCATACTCTTTCCGACTTGGACAAAAAACACTGTCTATTCAGTGTGACATGTGGAAGAGCTGTCTTAATTGCATTTCACACTTTATTCATAGAATTTTTTTAGAAATGCTAAAATCTAAAGAATTTACCAAATGTCAAAAAAAATCTCCCTTTCTTTTCCTAATGCTCTTTTTTCAGCTTTCAATCAAGGCCTGAAAGTTCCATTGCATCCCACCACTCGAACCAGAGCAAGAGCCTATAACAGCTTCTGTCACTCTGCTTCTATTCCTTTACTCCTGTGTGTATGGCACTCTTGTCCTTTCTACCAACGAGACCTAGACCTGATTGTACCAAATAAGTCTTTCTTTATTGACATTACATCCCCGTCACTCTTGTACTTCCCAAGCTCCTCCTCACCATCTTCCTTACACAATTTTTGCTTCATTGTTCACTGCTTGAGGATATGTTTTGACCTCATGTTAAACTAAGTTTCAATTGGACAAAACTGTTTTTTTGTTTTTATTCACAGATCTCAAAATGCGAACTTGTTGGCGCATCGTCAAAAAAATACTGAACTTGCTTCGGAACACCTGGGTTTAACTCTTAATTCTGCCAATTGCTAATGATAAAAAAAATGGTGAATTATTTACTCTTTCTAAGACTCTGTTTTCTCACTTCTGAATTAGCTATAATAGTATCTACTTCACATGACTGAAATCCAATGAGAATATTTGAAAAACCTTGCAATTTTCCCAGAATAAAGTAAATATTCAATTTTTGAATACCCACTCATTCTGAACCAGCACTGTGCCTTTTTTCCACATTGAGTATCTCTCTCTCTTTCAATCCAAGTTGTATTAATTCCATTTTTAAAAATGAGATCATATTTTGTAACAAGTTACAATCCATTTCATTGGAGGATCACCACACCTGCAAATTTTTTTGAGCTATACCCTCTCTCCCTTAGGCTAAGAGTCAGTGTGCTCTGGGACAATGCAATTAGGATTCCTAAGCAGCCTTCTTCTCTAAGGAAGTCTAAAAAGTGTGTCCTTAAAATGTGCTGAAAGAATGTTATCTGTACACAGATTATATGTATAGAATTTTGATAGACAGTGTGAGTAAAGGATAACTTCCGTAACCTCGGCCTGAGCAACTAGAAGAATGCATTTGTCATTTTCTGAAATGGGGGTGATAGTAAGAGATACAGATTTGAAGGGCAAGAACAAAGACATGAAATGCTCAGTTTTCTATGTGGTATGTTGAGATGCCTATTAGACTTGCAGGTAGAGATGTTGATCAAGCAGTTGTATATAATGATCAAGTAGCTGGATATTGATCAAGCAGCTGGATTTAGCTGAGAAGTCCAAACTGGAGATGATACACACTTGGGAGGGATTGTATAGTGATAGTGCTGTAGCCAGCAAGCAAGATGACATGCAGTGACATACTTTCTGGTATATGAGCCCTTATGTATCCACTCCCACACTGAATTAGAGCAACGCTTGTGTGACTAACAGAATACAGCAGAAATGAGAATGTGTGATTCCTCTGGCTAGGTCATTAAAAGGTATTACAGTCCTGTCTTGGTATCCTGAATTGGCTGTTCTGAGGGAAGCCATCTCCATGCCATGAGGACATTCAACCAGCCCTGTGGAGAGGCTCATGAAGAGAGAAACTAAAGCCTCTGGAAAACAGCCAGCACCAATGTGCTAGCGATTTGAATAAGCCACCTTGGTATTAGACCCTTCAGCCCCATCCTGATAGTATCTGATAGTAACTTCATGAGACAGCCTGGGCCAGAACTATGCAACTAAAGCACTCTTGATTACTGAACCCCGCCCCTGTAAAAAACATAAAAGATCAATTATTTTTGTAGTTTCAAGCAACTTAGTTTTGGAGTGATTTGTTTTATAAAGTCAAAGTAAAAATATGAGTTTTGGTACTAGGGTTAGGGTGCCACAGTAATAAAACTTAAAAATGTTAATTTGTGATTGAGCAACAGACAGAAGCTCGAAAAATCTCAGGGGGATATTAGTGAAATTCTAAGGGGCTTAGAAAATGTCAACAAATCCCAACAGCTTTAAAAAAAGACTATGGGGGACTTCCCTGGTGGTGCAGTGGTTAAGAATCCACCTTTCAATGTAGGGGACACGGGTTCGAGCCCTGGTCTGCGAAGATCCCAAAAGTCGCGGAGCAACTAAGCCCGTGCGCCACAACCACTGAAGCCCACATGCCTAGAGCCTTGCTCCACAAAAAGAGAAGCCACTGCAATGAGAAGCCTGCGCACCACAACAAAGAGTAGCCCCCACTCGCCACAACTACAGAAAGCCCGCATGCAGCAACGAAGACCCAACGCAGCCAATAAATAAATAAATAAATAAATTTATAAAAAGACTGTGAACTAGGGCTTAAAGGAAAGTGATGAAATGTTATTGGAAGATGGAGAAAGAGGGATTGCTATTATATAGTACAGAAAATTTAGCAACATCATTGCCTATAATAGCATGGGAAATATAAAATATACTTAATAAACAGCATTATTTACTTAAAGATATTTCTAGGCAGAGTATTGAAGGTATCACCTGGCTTCTTCTGGCTTCCTATATTAAAATGAATATTAAAAAGTTAGGCAAAAAGAATCATGATTAACTATATAAATTATCCACAGCTTTCTGTGTTCAAAATAAACTGTACCTAAGTCTTGCCTCTTCTGGTGGCAAAAAATGCTAAAAATAAGAAAATAGCTTCTAGGAAAAGATAAAATCCAAGGCATTGTCAGGAAAACTTTGGCTAAAGATGAAGGGTGTGACTGTAAAGTCCTTCGTCAAGACCTCAGAAATATTTAAAGTGGTATCTCAAAACAGAAAAAGGGAAGTAGGTGGGCTTTAAGTGTCTTAGAGGCAAGCCTCACAGAACCTCTCCATTAAACAGTAGGACGTCTATGATTCTTCCGTGTGTTTTCTTATAGCAGCCTTATAGGAAGCCCAAGGTGAAGAGGGTTCATTATAACAAGAGTTCTTGATCAATGTGGATTTTTGCTAATTGAATGAACCCTCAATATGATTCATAGGAGACCCAAAAAGTTTTTTAAGTGAATTATATTTGTGGAAACACTGCTAGCTTGGACTAATAGGAGCAGAGACAATACAAAAAAAGGAAAAAATAAAAGGATGATTTTGAACTCGGAAATTACTGTGGGCTGGAAGCAGGCTGAAAAACTACTTAAACACAAACCATTTATTATGAAAAAGAAGGAATGATTCAGAATATGGAATCAACACCTCAAATGGCAGAGTTAAGTATCAAAATGAATAATCTGCAGGGAATAGGCATGTGTCTTAACCAAGAGTAGGCATTTGCCTAGCTGGATTTTGGGATTGCTTGAGAGAAGTTGTTCCTGTGAGCCTCCTATTTACCTCCTTTATGATATGGAACATTTGGGGCACTTATCTTATGTCTATCCCACCAACATATATTGGGTGTGCTGGAGACAGATAACTTGTCTCTTTAGCTCATGGGTCTTTAGATCAATAGGAATTTCACTTGAAGACATGTACTCCATGAACTTAACCTGAGCCACTTCAGTCATATCTGGACTTGATTTAGATGAGGACATGCTTGACTACAGCCTGCACCTGAGGCATAAAAGATGCAATTTTAGAGGGTACTTGGGGGAAGAGTGAATGTATTTTGTATGTGTGAGGAACATAACAAGGTAGACTATGGTAGCTACCTTCAAAGAGGGCCCCTAATGATCCACATCTCCTGGTCGTTATGTCTTTATGTAGTCCATTTCCATACTGCAGCAGGACTGGCTCGATATGACAGGCAACGGAAGTCAAAGTGCATGACTTTCTATCTACAGAGATCTATGGAGAGTAAATGAGGCCTCTGGCCAACAGCAGGGCCAACTCACCAGCTAAATGAATGAGCTACCCTGGAAGTGAATCCTCTAGCCCCAGTAAAGCCTTCAAAATGACATCTGACTGTAACCTCATAAGATACCCCAAACCAGAACCACTCGACTGAGAAACCGTGAGAGATAACAAATGACTATCATTATTTTTAACCACTAAATGTTGGGGTGATTTGTTACACAGGAATAGATACATAAAATAGAATATTTAAATAGGTGTGAGACTATGTGAAATCACTAAAGGTAGAAAAAAATAGAGGAAAGAGAAGAGGCCCAAAGACTGATACCAGAGACACTTCAACATGCAGGAATCCAATGGATGAAGGTAAATCAGCAAAGTAAACTTGAGGCAGTGGCTACAGAGATAGAGAGAAAACCAGGTGAATGTAATATCCTGGAAACCAAGAAAAAAGTGCTTCAAAAAAGAGGAATGATCAATGGTGTCATATACTGCTGCGGGGTCAAGAAGGATGAGAATTAGCATGAGATTTAGCAATATAAAGGTCACAAGTTACCTTGATAAGAGCAGTTTGGAGCAATCTGATTTAAGCTAGCTTTAAAAAGCTTGGGAGGAGAGAAATTAGCATCAGTGAGTACAAACGACTCTCTCAGGAATTCTCCTATGAAGGAAAAGAGAGCAATGAGGCAGTAACATGAATACATTCAGACCTCCCTCAAAAGATATTGGCTCAGGACTAAATGTACATTATTTCAGCTACTGAAAAAAATACACAAGTTCAAAACATACTGGAAAAAGAAAATAGGACCAAATATATACTCTCCATATTTCAAGAGGTAGGCCAGAACTGACAAGGAAATAAATGATCCAAATCAGAAGAACACCTGTATGATTTCCTAAATGATGTACCTGACAATCCCACCTGCCATTGATTCACATCATCACATAATTTCCAAAATAGATAAAAACAGAGCCAAAGAATCTCAGTAATCACATGATGAATGTGCTATCATATTGTGGCAGACAACTGTTACATTGCTTCTCTTCATCATTACAACATTAAATAGTTACTGAAGAAGATGACACTTGGATCTCAGAAAAAAAAAACTTCTGCTTCTATACCTCCTGAAATCAGTATTATCAATGATACATTTTTTAACGTTTTTACTGGAGTATAATTGCTTTAAAATGGTGTGTTACTTTCTGCTTTATAGGGAAGTGAATCAGTTATACATATACATATATCCCCATATCTCTTCCCTCTTGTGTCTCTGTCCCTCCCACCCTCTCTATCCCACCGTTCTAGCTGGTCACAAAGCACTGAGCTGGTCTCCCTGTGCTATGCAACTGCTTCCAACTAACTATCTATTTCACATTTGGTAGTGTATATATGTCCATATATACACTACCAGTCTCTCACTTTGTCCCAGCTTACCCTTCCCCCTCCCCACATCCTCAAGTCCATTTTCCAGTAGGTCAGTGTCTTTATTCCCGTCTTGCCCCTAGGTTCTACATGACCATTCTTTTTTTTTTTTTTTTTTTTTTTAAGATTCCATATATATGTGTTAGCATACAGTCTTTCTTTTTCTCTTTCTGACTTACTTCACTCTGTATGACAGACTCTTGGTCCGTCCACCTCACTACAAATAACTCAATTTCGTTCTGTTTTATAGCTGAGTAATATTCCATTATATATATGTGCCACATCTTCTTTATCCATTTATCTGTCGATGGACACTTAGGTTGCTTCCATGTCCTGGCTATTGTCAATAGAGCTGCAATGAACATTGTGGTACATGACTCTTTTTGAATTATGGTTTTCTCAGGGTATATGCCCAGTAGTGGGATTGCTGGGTCATATGGTAGTTCTATTTTTACTTTTTAAGGAACCTCCATACTGACCTCCATAGTGGCTGTATCAATTTAAATTCCCAACAACAGTGTATGAGCATTTGCTTTTCTGCACACGCTCTCCAGAATTTATTGTTTGCAGATTTTTTGATGATGGCCATTCTGATCGGTGTGAGATGATATCCCATTGTAGTTTTGTTTTGTATTTCTCTAATGATTAATGATGTTGAGCATTCTTTCATGTGTTTGTTGGCAATCTGTATATCTTCTTGGGAGAAATGTCTATTTAGAACTTCTGCCCATTTTTGGATTGGGTTGTTTGTTTTTTTGATATTGACCTGCATGAGCTGCTTGTAAAATTTGGAGATTAATCCTTTGTCAGTTGCCTCATTTGCAAATATTTTCTCCCATTCTGAGGGTTGTCTTTTTGTCTTGTTTATGGTTTCCTTTGCTGCACAAAAGCTTTTAAGTTTCATTAGGTCCCACTTGTTTTTGTTTTTATTTCCATTACTGCAGGAGGTGGGTCAAAAAGGATCTTGCTGTGATGTATGTCATGGAGTGGTCTGCCTATGTTTTCCTCTAAGACTTTGATAGTGTCTGGCCTTATATTTAGGTGTTTAATCCATTTTGAGATTTATTTTTGTGTATGGTGTTAGGGAGTGTTCTGATTTCATCCTTTTACATGTAGCTGTCCAGTTTTCCCAGCATCACTTATTGAAGAGGCTGTCTTTTTTCCATTGTAAATTCTTGCCTCCTTTATCAAAGATAAGGTGACCATATGTGCATG
Organism: Stenella coeruleoalba; assembly: GCF_951394435.1. NCBI lineage: Eukaryota > Metazoa > Chordata > Mammalia > Artiodactyla > Delphinidae > Stenella > Stenella coeruleoalba. Next base: position 88,185,680 of record NC_137150.1, read on the forward strand.
GGTTTATCTCTGGGCTTTCTATCTTGCTCCATTGATCTATATTTCTGTTTTTGTGCCAGTACCATACTGTCTTGATTACTGTAGCTTTGTAGTATAGTCTGAAGTCTGGGAGCCTGATTCCTCCAGCTCCGTTTTTCTTTCGCAAGATGGCTTTGGATATTAGGGGTCTTTTGTGTTTCCATATAAATTGTGAAACTTTGTGTTCTAGTTCTGTGAAATATGCCAGTGGTAGTTTGATAGGGATTGCATTGAATCTCTACAGTGCTTTGGGCAGTATAGTCATTTTCACAATGTTGATTCTACCAATCCAAGAACATGGTATATCTCTCCATCTATTTGTATCATCTTTATTTCATCAGTGTCTTATAATTTTCTGCATAGAGGTTTTTTGTCTCCCTAGGTAGGTTTATTCCAAGGTATTTTATTCTTTTTGTTGCATTCATACATGTGTTTTCTTAATTTCACTTTCAGATTTTTTATCAATGGTGTATAGGAATGCAAGAGATTTCTGTGCATTAATTTTATATCCTGCTACTTTACCAAATTCATTGATTAGCTCTAGTAGTTTTCTGGTAGCATCTTTAGGATTCTCTATGTATAGTATCATGTCTTCTTCAAACAGTGACAGCTTTACTTCTTCTTTTCCGATTTGGCTTCCTTTTATTTCTTTTTCTTCTGTGATTGCTGTGGCTAAAACTTCCAAAACTATATTGAATAACAGTGGTGAGAGTGGGCAACCTTGTCTTTTTCCTGATCTTAGTGGAAATGGTTTTGGTTTTTCACCACTGAAGATGATGTTGGCTGTGGGTTTCTCATATATGGCCTTTATTATGTTGAGGTAAGTTCCCTCTATGCCTAATTTCTGGAGGGTTTTTATCATAAATGGGTGTTGAATTTTATCAAAAGCTTTCTCTGCATCTTTTAAGAGGATCATATGGTTTTTCTCCTTCAATTTGTTAATATGGTTTCTCACATTGATTGATTTGCATATATTGAAGTATCCTTGCATTCCTGGGATAAACCCCACTTGATCATGGTGTATGATCCTTTTAATGTGCTGTTGGATTCTGTTTGCTACTATTTTGTTGAGGATTTCTGAATATATGTTTATCAGTGATACTAGTCTGTAGTTTTCATTTTTTGTGACATCTTTGTCTGGTTTTGGTAGCAAGGTGATGGTGGCCTCATAGAATGAGTTAGGGAGTGCTCCTCCCTCTGCTATATTTTGGAAGAGTGTGAGAAGGATAGGTGTTAGCTCTTCTCTAAATGTTTGATAGAATTCGACTGTGAAGCCATCTGGTCCTGGGCTTTTGTTTGTAGGAAAATTTTTAATCACAGTTTCAATTTCAGTGCTTGTGATTGGTCTGTTCGTGTTTTCTATTTCTTCCTGGTTCAGTCTCGGAAGGCTGTGCATTTCTAAGAATTTGTCCATTTCTTCCAGGTTGTCCATTTTATTGGCATAGAGTTGCTTGTAGTAATCTCTCATGATCCTTTATATTTCTGCAGTGTCAGTTGTTACTTCCCCTCTTTCATTTCTAATGCTATTGATTTGAGTCCTCTCCCTCTTTTTCTTTATGAGTCTGGCTAATGGTTCATCAATTTTGTTCATCATCTCAAAGAACCAGCTTTTAATTTTATTGATCGTTGCTATGGCTTTTTTGTTTCTATTTCATTTATTTCTGCTCTGATCTTTATGATTTCTTTCCTTCTGCTAACTTTGGCTTTTTTGCTGTTCTTTCTCTAATTGCTTGAGATGTACTGTTAGGTTGTTTATTTGAGATGTTTCTTGTTTCTTAAGGTAGGATTGTAATGCTCTAAACATCCCTCTTAGAACTGCTTTTGCTGCATTCCATAGGTATTGGTTCATTTGTGTTTTCTTGTCATTTGATTCTAGGTATTTTTTGATTTCCTCTTTGATTTCTTCAGTGATCTGTTGGTTATTAAGTAGTGTATTGTTTAGCCTCCATGTGTTTGTAGTTTTCACAGTTTTATATCTGTAACTAATATCTAGTCTCATAGCCTTGTGGTCAGAAAAGATACCTGAAATGATTTCAATGTTCTTAAATTTACCAAGGCCTGACTTGTGACTCAAGATATGACCTATCCTGGAGAATTCCAAGAGCACTTGAGGAGAAAGTGTATTCTGTTGTTTTTGGATGGAATGTCCTATAAATATCAATTAAGTCCATCTTGTTTAATGTATCATTTAAAGCTTGTGTTTCCTTATTTATATTCATTTTGGATGATTTGTCCATTGGTGAAAAGTGGGGTGTTGAAGTCCCCTACTATGATTGTGTTACTGTCGATTTCCCCTTTTATGACCGTTAGTATTTTCCTTATGTATTGATGTCCTCCTATGTTGGGTGCATAAATATTTTAAATTGTTGTATCTTCTTCTTGGATTGATCCCTTGATTATTATGTACTGTCCTTCTTTGTCTCTTGTAATAGTCTTTGTTTTAAAGTCTATTTTGTCAGACATGAGAACTGCTACTCCAGCTTTCTTTTGATTTGCATTTGCATGGAATATCTTTTTCCATCCCCTCACTTTCAGTCTGTAAGTGTCCCTAGGTCTGAAATGGGTCTCTTGTGTACAGCATATATACGGGTTTGTTTTTGGATCCATTCAGCCAGTTTATGTCTTTGGTTGGAACATTTAATCCATTTATATTTAAGGTAATTATCGATATGTATGTTCCTATTACCATTTTCTTAATTGATTTGGGTTTCTTATTGTAGGTCTTTTCCTTCTCTTGTGTTTCCTGCCTAGAGAAGTTCCTTTAGCATTTGTTGTAAAGCTGGTTTGGTTGTGCAGAATTCTCTTAGCTTTTGCTTGTATGTAAAGGTTTTAATTTCTCCATCAAACCTGAATGAGATACTTGCTGGATAGAGTAATCTTGGTTGTAAATTTTTCCTTTTCATCACTTTAAATATGTTGTGCCACTCCCTTCTGGCTTGCAGAGTTTGTGCTGAAAGGTCAGCTGTTAACCTTATGGGGATTCCCTTGTATACTATTTGTTGTTTTTTCCCTTGCTGCTTTTTTTTCTTTGTATTTAATTTTTGATAGTTTGATTAATATGTATCTTGGTGTGTTTCTCCATGGATTTATCCAGTATGGGACTCTCTGTGGTTCCTGGACTTGATTAACTATTTCCTTACCCATATTAGGAAAGTTTTCAACTATAATCTCTTCAAATATTTTCTCAGTCCCTTTCTTTTTCTCTTCTTCTGGGACCCCTGTAATTCGAATGTTGGTGTGTTTAATATTGGCCCAGAAGTCTCTCAGACTGTCCTCAATTCTTTTCATTCTTTTTTCTTTATTCTGCTCTGCAGTAGTTATTTCCCCTATTTTATCTTCCAGGTTACTTATCCGTTCTTCTGCCTCAGTTATTCTGCTATTGATCCCATCTAGAGTATTTTTAATTTCATTTATTGTGTTGTTCATCGTTGCTTGTTTCATCTTTAGTTCTTCTAGGTCCTTGTTAAATGTTTTTTGCATTTTGTCTATTCTATTTCCAAGATTTTGGATCTTTACTATCATTATCCTGAATTCTTTTTCATGTAGACTGCCTATTTCCTCTTCATTTGTTAAGTCTGGTGGGTTTTTACCTTGGTCCTTCATCTGCTGTGTATTTCTGTGTCTTCTCATTTTGCTTAACTTTCTGTGCTTTGGGTCTCCTCTTCGCATGCTGCAGGTTCATAGTTCCCGTTGTTTTTGGTGTCTGCCTCCAGTGGCTAAGGTTGGTTCAGTGGGTTGTGTAGGCTTCCTGGTGGAGGGGACTAGTACCTGTGTTCTGTTGATGAGGCTGGATCTTGTCTTTCTGGTGGGCAGGTCCATGTCTGGTGGTGTGTTTTGGGGTGTCTGTGGACTTATTATTATTTTAGGCAGCCTCTCTGCTAATGGGTGGGGTTGTGTTCCTGTCTTGCTAGTTTTTTGGCATAGGGTGTCCAGCACTGTAGCTTGCTGGTCGTTGAGTGGAGCTGGGTCTTGGCGTTGAGATGTAGATCTCTGGCAGATTTTCACCGTTTGATATTACGTGCAGCTGGGAGGTCTCTGGTGGACCAATGTTCTGACCTTGCCTCTCCCACCGCAGAGGCACAGCCCTGACGCCTGGCTGTAGCTCCAAGAGCCTGTCATCCACATGGCTCAGAATAAAAGGGAGAAAGAAAGAAAGAAAGAAAAATATAAAATAAGATAAAATTAAAAAGTTATTAAAATAAAAAACCAAAAATAATTATTAAAAAAAGTTTTTTAAGTAATTTAAAAAAAAAAAGGAAAGAAAGAACAACCTAACCAAAAACCAAATCCACCAATAATAACAAGTGCTGAAAACTATACTTAAAAAAACAAAACAAAACAAAAAAAACAGAATCGTAGGACAAATGTTAAAAGCAAAGCTATACAGACAAAATCCCACACAGAAGCATATGCATACACACTCACAAAAAGAGAAAAAGGGAAAAAAATATATATATCGCTGCTCCCAAAGTCCACCTCCTCAATTTGGGATGATTCGTTGTCTATTCATGTATTCCATAGATGCAGGGTACATCAAGTTGATTGTCGAGCTTTAATCCGCTGCTCCTGATGCTACTGGGAGAGATTTCCCTTTCTCTTCTTTGTTCGCACAGCTCCTGGGATTGCTCCAATCTGGGCGGACAGCACGCTGCTATTTGCCGAGGCAGTGGTGGTGAGGCGTCTGCCCCAGCCTCTGCCGCTCCCGGGCCCCGCCACCACCAGCTGGGGTCTCTGGGAAAGGTGTGAGCCATAGATGATACACTATTGTCAAGCATTTTGAATGTTTAGGAACAAGAACAAATTAGTTTGTGTGATTATTACTAAATTATAAGGTGAAAAGACGTGGAGATTTGGGAGGTTAGGATATAAATATCTGAGTAGCATACTTTGCACTTTATGGGAACAGAGATTAATGAATCTATGCTATATAGTGGTATCATTTGGTAGTGGACATAACATGGATATGGGCTCAAATCCTGACTTGCCACTTGTTAGCTCTATCATCCCAGGAAAATTATTTAAGCCCCTGACCTCAGTTTACATACCAACAAAATAAGGATAATAATCACTGCCTTCAGGGTCATGGTGAGCATTATGGAAAAATGAAAGTACCAGGCATGGTGCCCACTATAGGATGGTAGATATTAGCTTAAGTTGGCATTACAAACCACCATGGACTAGGTGGTTTAAACAATAGAAATGTATTTTCTCACAGTTCTGGAGGCTACAAGTCCTAAATCAGGGTGCCAGTATGGTCTATTCCGGTGAGAGCTCTCATTCTGGCATGCAGGCAGCTGCCTGCTTGCTATGTGCTCACATGGCCTTTCCTCAGCACATGCACTTGAAGAGAGTGAGAGAAAGAGAAAGAGAAGGTGGGTGGGAAAGTCAGCTCTCTGGTGTCTCTTCTTTTTCTATAAATTTACATATTTATTTATTTTTGGCCGCGTTGGGTCTTTGTTGCTGCATGCAGGCTTTCTCAAGTTGCGAGCAGGGGCTACTCTTCCTTGCTGTGTGCAGGCTTCTCATTGCGGTGGCTTTTCTTGTTGCAAAGCACGGGCTCTAGGTGCATGGGTTTCAGTAGTTGGGGCTCATGGGCCCTAGAGTGCAGGCTCAGTAGTTATGGCACACGGGCTTTGTTGCTCCATGGCATGTGGGATCTTCCTGGACCAGGGCTCAAACCCATTTCCCCTGCATTCGCAGGTGGATTCTTAACCACTGCGCCACTAGGGAAGCCCTGTCTCTTCTTTTAAGCATGCTAATTCTATCATGAAGGCCCCACCTTCATGTCCTCATTTAACCCTAATTACCTCACAAAGTCCCAAACTCAAAATACCATCACATTGGGAGTTATGGCTTCAACATATGAATTTTATGGGTAAATAAACATTCAGTCCATAACAATGGGTAATCAAAAAGAGAGAAAAAAAATATAACAATTTTAGTTGCAGAGACTTTATTATAATTAAATCTACTACTAATGATAATCTGGATCCCAGAATTTTACTTATGGTTTCTTTTTGCTAACCACGGTGTTATGATAGCTTTCCTTTCTTTCATAAGAATTTTGTTTTTGTCTTTGCCATCAAAACACCTTACACTCAAGGTGGGTCAGGTTGGATTGTAACCTTCTTGAGGGCAACACACGTCACATTCATTTTTTAAGCCATGACACCTAGCACAACGTGTGGCACATTAACAATGTTTCATAGATGTTTGATGAATGGGTATCTGGAATTACACTCTCTATATCCAATGTGCCTGCAGTGAAAAAATAGAATCTGAAAGGGCAGACAATAATATAACTTGTCACAAAGAATGGCATATGACACACAGAAAAAGGTATAATATTTTAGAAACTCTACTTAGGATATTTGTTGATGAAGGCCATAAATTTCTTATGCTACCTCTTTGCACTCTGACAAGAAAAGTGGTTCTTCTCCACAGTGAACTGGCCACTGTAAAACTCTAACTCTTATTGGCAGGGAAATTAGCAGACAGACATGGCTCTGGTCTTTAATGGAAATGTAATCAGCAGTCTATCTTTATGAGGGTGTGCAGCCATCACCGAATATCCACTTAGGGGGCAAGGCCAAGGCTGCAGGCAGCAGTCCAAAAGCATTAACATCCCCCAGGTGACAATAAGAGGATGAAAAGTGCTCATGGGGAGAAGATCCATTTCAAATTTCCTATTATTTTAAAAGTAAAACAGAAAGTGGGTCATTTTATATCAATTTAGTCTGCTGAGGTTCTCTAATTTTCCAATAAAAGACTTTACCACCATCTATCCAATGAGAGCTCAGAGTGCATTTGTCATTTAAAGGGCGTACTCCCTTTGCCGTAATGCAAAATGAGCTAACCAGCTCCCAGTAAAAGCCTTCAGAGAAGCTCTAGATCCTTCCCATGACACAAAACAACCCTTTGTTTCCCTGTGAAGTTTCCTCTCCTGGTATTGTTCTTCTCAAAATATATCTTCTAAGATTGTAGAACTACTTGCACTTTCTAATTATGCATTTGATTATATGATTCTGTATCTTTGTATATTCTTCTGCCTCATCTTGGAATGCCTTCCCTCCCTGGTTCACCTGGAAAAGTTCTTAATATCCTCCCAGAACAAAGTTAGGCATCACTTCCACTATGGATAGGGGTTAATCAAAGAGGATATCCAAGAGGATCACCTGTCTCATCATTTTCTTCCTTGGAGTTCCTACTTTGGGTCGGGATGTATTTCTTCAGGTACACTGAATTGTAATTACTTATTTAAAAAGCCTATCTCCTCCATAAGATTCTGGGCTCCCTGAGAACAGTGTCTGTACCTGTGCTATTGTGTATCCCAAGAGCCTAGGACAGTGTTAAACATACACATTTTGAATTTATATGTCCAGGTTAGTTTGGCTTCTAAACATCTAAAGCACCCAAAAAAGTTTTCAAAAGATAGGAAAGTCTAGAATCTGTCATGCAGAGTGAAGTAAGTCAGAAAGAGAAAAACAAATACCATATGCTAATGCATACATATGGAATTTTAAAAAGTGGTACTGATGAACCTAGTGGCAGGGCAGGAATAAAGACGCAGACATAGAGAACAGACTTGAGGGCATGGGGAGGAAGGGGAAGTTGGGATGAAGTGAGAGAGTAGCACTGATATATATACACTACCAAATGTAAAATGGCTAGTGGGAAGCAGCTGCATAGCACAGGGACATCAGCTCAGTGCTTTCTGATGACCTAGAGGGATGGGATAGGGAGGCTCGAGAGGGAGGGGATATGGGGATATATGTATACATATAGCTGATTCACTTTGTTATGCAGTAGAAACTAACACAACATTGTAAAGCATTTATACTCCAATAAAGATGTGAAAAAAAAAAGATAGGAAAGCCATTATTTCCAGTCCAGCTATAAATTAGAAGAGAGCAACCATCCTTAGAAAATAGTACTTGTTATGAGTTAGTTATACAAACCACACACACAAACAAAAAAGCATTTTTTGAGATATTCTGATATAGTTTGACTTTGATCATTCAATCTTGCAAACATTTACTCAGCATCTACTCTGGGCCAGGTAAAATGTTGAGTACTAGGAATTCAGTGTCAAATAAACACTTCATATCCAGGATCTTGCCATCTAACAGAAGGAATAGATATGTATATAGGTATATGCAACATAGTTTGCTGATTGCTTTAATAGACATACAGACAAACAACTTTGGAAGTAAAGAAAAAAACAGCTAACTCTTTCTACAGAGAGTTGAATAAAGCTGCACAGAGAACATGACATTGGAAGAGATTATTGGTGATTGAGTTGTAATTTACCTGAAGGGAAGTGGAAACAGGCAGAGAACATCGCAAATAGAAAAGTAAAGTCATGTTTATGAAAGACATAGTTTCCCATTGAACAGCTAGTTCCCAACTTCTTTCTTATCAAGAAAACCTCAGTTTTGTTCAGTCTTCTCCAGTCAGTTCTTCCAAGGAGATAAAGTCTCTCCCCAACCACAGTGGGCAAATGATGACTGGCTTAAACCAATCTTTCAACCAACTGGCTTCAACCAATAGATGGACAAGAGCATGAGATGCAATTTTGGCCAATGGGACAAGAATAGATGCCTGAAGACTTCCAATAAAGCTCTCTCACTCTGAAAAAGCTACATAAAACAGAAAAACTCCTTTTTACTGCCTGCAGATGCTGTTGTTTGAAAATGTGATTTATGGAGCTGGTTCAGCCAACGTGTGGTCATGAAGAGAACAGAAACAACAAGCTGAAAATGGCAGAGAGGAAAAAGAAAAGAACAAGATTTCTGATGACTTCATTATGCCACTGAACCAGCTAACACTGGAATCTCTCTCTCTCTCTCTCTCTGGGATTTTTTTTATATGAAATAATAAATGTTCTTTAAGCCACTTAAATCAATTTTTTCTGAGAACATCCTAATTAGTGTGGTGTAAAAATGTATTATGTATTTGGGAAACAGTCAAAATGCCATTTATAACTAAGGACATATTTTGGAGAGAGGAAGTTTGGAAGAATGAATGATGAGAGAAAAGATGCCTAGGTCTGAAAATGTAAGTTAAAGTTAAACCCTGAAGGGCCTGCTCTATTATGCTAAGAAACTCTCTGTCTGTCTATGGAATCATAGACCCTAAAATGAAGCAGAAAATGAAGCCTCTGAGACACAGATCGGAGGCTGATTTAAGAAATAATAGAATTGACAGAATGTGGGAAAGTGAATGAAGACAAGAAAAAGGAAATCTTTTATGAGAAATATAGAGGGAAATTTGAATCAGATCGAACTAGAGATAAATGATTTTTTAAGTATCTTGAGTTAAGAGGGAATCTACCCAAGACAGCACCATTTTTTCTATGTTTCTCTTACAAAGGTAGTAGAAATATTAGTCAGAAATGCTTGAAAAGAGTCAAAATTGACAAGTGTCAATAAATGATGAGTGTTAAACTAAATGAGTACCAATTACGTTATCATAGTGGTCATTATATTTCATCACTCTTATAAAGCGTTGTTTAATTATAGCTCTTTCAAGACAGATGTAACTGCATTCTGTGGAAACTCAGGCATCTAAATGAACAGTGGGTCATACTTACTTGAGAGCTAACACCTGCTATACCACGTCTCTCAGAAAGAGGGAGAACAACCCTCCATTTAATTACCTAATTGTGTTTATCACAGGAAATTAAGACATATCTCCCATAATCCTGTACATCCAATCAGTGCGAAAGAGAGGTTGACTAATATTTACTTTAACTCATTTTCATTTTTTAAACTACGCTTCTCATTTTAAGCCTTTATCCAGCACTATCTACATAGTACTTTACATTTTACAAAGTTTTTTTCAAATATACTCAACAGTCATTTATTCAGCGAATATTTACTGTGTACCTACTATACGCTAGGGATAATGCTAGACTCTGGAAATGGAATGGCACACAAAACAAGTCATGATCCCTGCTTCACCTACAGCAGTGGTTCCACTGCTAAGATTCTACCTTAGACTCACCTGAGGGAGGTTTTAAAATTTACTGATGCCCAGGTCCATGACCTAATCTTTGATCAGCAAGCAAGAGTTAAACTAACTCATTCTGCTACTATTTCCCATTGTAAGTAGCATATGCAACTAGCATTCTTGATCAATTAGAAGATATTGAAATTTTTGCAGATGGTCCTCTCTCTGCTCTTGTCTGGTTTCATAACAGAAAGAGAAAAACAAATTACTCAGCATGATGCAACTGGTCTCTCTCAACCTTCATGACTGTCTTTTATTCGGTAAAAACTTCCCTGGCACCAACTTGCTCCTTATTCTTTATCTGCCAAAATCCATATATTGGGGGCTTCCTTGGTGGCGCAGTGGTTGAGAGTCCGCCTGCCGATGCAGGGGACGCGGGTTCGTGCCCCAGTCTGGGAGGATCCCACATGCCATGGAGCGGCTGGGCCCGTGGGCCATGGCTGCTGGGCCTGCGCGTCCAGAGCCTGTGCTCCGCAACGGGAGAGGCCACAACAGTGAGAGGCCCACATACCGCAAAAAGAAAAAAATCCATATATTGGGAAACTATTCTTTTTTATTACTGCTATTATTACAATTCCTTCTAGTTTAAAAAGGTTAACTATGGTTATAGGCTGCTATTTTCTGAAAGACCATAATCTGTTTCCCAGTTTAATAGCAACATTTAAAATATTTTATGACCAAAATAGTTATGAAACAATGAATGGATGACAAGTTTTTAACATACAGGTGAAAAAACAATTCTCCAAAGGAAAAATTCTATTCTGGTTTATAGGTTTTCTGAAATTCTACTTACAGTGGTATGATACTTCTTTGTATTTATCTGAAAATTGTGTCTTTTCATTGCAAGGCTCCCAGTAGGTTTTTTAAGATTGGTCTCTGTTCACTTCTGTAGTTGAACACATCAGTAGTCAAGCTTATTCATAACTAGTTTTCTTGTCCTGCTAAGCCAATTACTTCCCTAACTCCCTGGAATTAGGCAAGGCCATGTGACTAGCTCTGGTCCGTAGTTTGTGTTATGCATCTCTTCTGGACTTAAGTATTTTAACTGCTAGTGAAAGACTCTCCAGCATTTTTTCCCTCTTGCTACACTAACTGAGAAACTAGTAAATCATGTCTTCCAGATAGTACAACTATAAAATAGATAGTAGAGCCCTCAACAATCTGGGCCCCTGAGTGACTATGTGGAACAGAAGCCCCTCTGATCTGCAGGCGATAGTAGCATGAATAAGAAATAGAGATTTTCGACGTAAGCCTAACCTAACCTGACTAATACACCCTTTTTGTTTTGGGATCAGAGGCAGAGTTAGTGGTAAACCAAGTTGCTCACAGCTTTATTCTTTTTTCAGGAACCAGTATGTTTCATCCTCCTCTATGAAACAGACCTAAAAATCCCCAAAGGTCAAACCATCAAGTTGAAACTATAGATACAACAGCTCACTGCTTCTTTCTATCTTCCTCTAAAATAGTATAAATGGGTGCCATCGATGGGTGCCAGGAAGGTACCTAATTATCTTCAAAGGCACCTGTGACGGCAAATTCTTTGTTCACTCATGTTTTCTAGTCCTGAATTTCTCTTATTTTTCTTCTGAAGTCCTGGTTGCTTTTCTGGTTTAGAACTAATCCATTACTCCTTGGAATTGTCTCTCTGAAATAACGCTCCAGATTCAAGGAAGAAGCAACATGGGAAGAGTAACTCAGATTCATAGATTAGCCAACATAATTGTAGAAATTGAGGTTATTCGTATAATTTGTACTTCCAAAGAAAACAAATTGGATTTACTTTTGCTGAGCCATTCCATTTACAGCTGTCACTCAACATACTGAAAATGTTTTCCCTTTGTGTTCAAAGGTCATATAGAATGCCAATCTGTCTTCTCAAAAAGTGATGGAACAGCCATTGAAGATAGAACAGAAATCACAAGTCAATTCATTCTAAGCATCACTATGAGTTCCATAGCATGTACAAATTTTTAACTTTAAAAATAAAGGCTTCATTTTTTCCTAAGAAAAAAATGAAACTGCTTTTCCATTTCTAAGACCCATACTATGCCAAAGAAACTATTGTTACTATTTATAATTAACCTTTGGCTATGGTGAAAAAAATTATCATGTCTAATTCTGTCTATTCGACAAATGGTTTTGATTTAGAGAACACAGACATATTTTAGGCAAAATTTAACAGTTAATTCAAATTGGCACAGACATTGCCCACTATAAGATTAATAATACATTCAAATGTAACCAGGTAAAAGTATTTTTGCTGGAGGAAGGAGGAATGTATTAACCAGTCTTTATTAGCTTATGCTATAATGACAATCCCCAAATCTCGACTTTCAATAAAAAGATTTATACCTAGTTCATGTTTATTTATGTTACTGGTCAGCTTTGGATTTGCTCCATTTTGGGTCCCACATTACAGAAGGATCTTCAAGGACATGCTATTCTCTTGGGAGAGGGAAAAAAATCTGTGCTTGAACCATGTGAGAGCTTTCAAATCTTCTGCTCTAAAACAATACATATCACTTTACTCAGACTCACTGAACAGAGCAAGACACATGGTCAAGTCTCCTGTCAACAGACTGGGAAAAATATCTTCTCACAGGGAGAGGCAGCAACTAATTGGAAACAATACTAAATTCTACTCAAAAGGTATTTTTCACCTAATCATTTCTCCATTGTTGAGGTTTGAGCTGGACTGGCATGCCTGTTATGAAGCTTGTAACCTGAACACTAGCCTGACTCCAAATTTATCTCTGTCAACCCTAAATTCCCTGCGAATATGTTGAGCTAATTTCCATTCAAATGCATACCTTTTTTTTTTTTTTTGGCATACCTCTTCTGAATGGTAAGGTTCTGCTAAAACGTTCTCTGGTGGCCTCTTGGGAACCGCACCGCAGGAGGTGAGCAGCAGGTGAGGGAGCAAAGCTTCATCTGCCGCTCCCCATCGCTCGCATTACCACCTGAACCATACCCACCCGCCCCAGTCTGTGGAAAAATCGTTTTCCACGAAACCTACCCCTGGTGCCAAAAAAGTTGGGGACCGCTGCCCTAGAAGGCAAGGCACACAAAGGTGAAGACCTTAAGAAACGGTGTTTTGCTTTTCCTTTTGAAGCTATTTACTGAACTCAGCAGAAATGATGCTCCATTTTTTTTCGAAGTCAAGGCAATCATCTGTATTCATAGCCCCAACTTTGAAACACTACACAGTCTAAGGGAGAATCCAAACCATTGGACTCTTGATCATCTCATGACTATCAGATGTTTGTTATTTTATATTCTTACTTGGGTTTTTAGACATCCTCACATTAAAGTGAATTAACGTTAATATTGTTTGAATACATTTATAACATTTTTTCTGCAGGTGGGTTTGAGTTCTAACTCTACCACTAAGAAATGATGTAGACTTTACAGGTCACGTACTTCCTAAGAACTCTCAGTATTAAAACTCGAACAGACTTTTGAGTCCTTTATTAACATTCTAATCTTAAAGATGAAGAAACTAAGTTTTGCAGTAAACAAGCTCCTTTGATAAGAACTGGATGCAGACTACCCAGTGATCTCCTTACTTCTACTCTCCCCCAGTCAGTTAACCACTTGACCCCCAACCACAACTAAAACATCACTGGGTCTAGAGTAGCCTGGCAGAATATAAACTAGAGCATACAAATAACAGCCTCTGGTATGGCTGACCACTTCAACTGCTCTTGACTGTTTCTGAAACTGTAACTGCATTAGGCTCTGTACTCTATTGCTTTAGGAATATGGCATCCATGCAACAATTTCTGGCCTAGCTGACTTCCACAAAATTCAGCTCTTTCTTGGTTATCTTGTAGCAGTAACAGGAGTCGTCATGGCAAAGATGGTAGTGGTAGCGGTTGTAGTAATGGTAAGAGTAGTAACAAATTCATTTTATTTTACAATAGAGCAATGGGGTATGAGGAATATAGATGAAGAAACCAAGGCACAGGGAGGGTGCGCTTTTTGCCCAAAGTTCCACAGCTAGAAAGTGGAAGAGCTGTTGTCTGAATCTAGGCAGCATGACTCCAGAGCCTATCCTTTAATCACTACACTCTATTGCTCTCTTCCATTAAGTCTTCTGGTCTAAGTTTGTGCCTCCCTACCCACTTTGTGACTATAACTCTGTAAAGCTTCTTTTAAGGACAATGTGTATTACGAGAACAAATATGTGAAATCAATCATGTATTTCTCCTTATCTTTGTTTTATGACATTATAGAAATAAAATCCAATTTGAGGGCAAAAAAAAATCTATAAAATTTTAGTTTGAAATGATTAACATTTGTGACAATATGCTGTTTCTTTTAATATAAATTCCTATGTGATACACTTTTGTATGCTCTCTTAAATCTAACTTTAATGCAAATATAGTCTATTTTTAAAGTATCATTAATGATGATCTGTTTATTAAGATGTATATAAATACATTCTCCTTCAAACTACCTGGACTTATTCTTGTGATAGATGTTAAATATGTTTCCTTTATGTATATACAACCTCTCCTTCTTTGCCCTTACTCCTAACGTACATTAGTAGTCATGATTACATGTATTATTCCTTCCAAGATTATATTCAAATTTCCAAGCAAACAAAAAAAGTTTAGTAGAATCTTTCCTCAAGCAATGTTGAGTAAATTTTATGAAACTCCAATGTGCTCATATAACAGGATTAACAGGGCTACTCACATCATTCTGGAACTGTTCTGAAATCATATGACTGAAGAGTTCATGATTTTTTTGACTAATGAGATGGCGTATGAGGAGCTGACTTTTATCAATGACTCATCATTTACTAGCAAAAAATCATCAGTTGGAGAAAGCACTTTTAAACCTTATTGTGGGGATATTTTTGACAATCCTTCCTACTCCAATGTTCCTGCAGCCCTTGCCACAGGGTATCACTTCTCTAACAGTAAAAATACGTGAAAATATTTTCAAATGTTTGGAATGCTGACAAATCAAGTCAACCCATATGCACTCAAGATTCGATATGTTTAAGTGACTATTTTAACAAGAAAAAGCATGATAAATTCAGAATGCTGGTTTAAAAGGAAACATTTTGAGAAATATTATACAGATTAAAATCCAAGTAATACCCTGATAAAGTCAATTGTTGTTCTGTTGTTGCTGTTGTTGTTATGTTGCTTCATCTGTAAACCTAACTCATAAGTCTCAGGTGATTTAATCCTGTAGGTTCTTAGGGGTTAGCTATTATATCTTACTCACTTTGGAACCCCCAGTACCTAGAGTAATGTATATCGGTTAAAAATATCTGTTAAATTAGTGAACAAATGAGCAAATAAAGAAGGGGATAAATAAAAAGTACTGAAGTTTTGGAAACTTTAAAATATGAAAAAATAATTCCCTTACTTCTAAACTCATTAAATTTGCGAGCTGCAAGGAAAATACTGAAATAACTTAATCCATCTTCTACAACGAAATAGATTTCTGTGTAGAAATATAGAATTATCTGAGTACAAAGGATATCAGAGATTAGCTGAGTTTCAACCAGTGGGAAACCCACTCCAATTTGTAGAACTACTCTAAATCCTATGGATTTTGCCATTTTTTAATTCAAGTTTATGCTCAGAAAGACAAAATGGAACAAGTTATAAATTATGGGTTAAATAAAAATTTTGTCTCAATCTGTGGCATTCTATTAATGCAGAGATCCCGTGAATTTTTCCTGGTTGGGGGTCTAGAGTATATTAGACCAAGCAATCACCCTGTTTTCGTTAGGGCTGAGAAATCATTGGTGCTTCAGGGAAGCAAAAATCAGTGGTTCAGACAGGCAGTGAACAAAGTCAAAGGTGCCAAAGTACTGATTTACTACAGTGTTCCTTTAGCTATGTGTCCCTTTTATGCATCTGATTTGGGAGATCAGAACTCCGTAACTCCTACCTGCAGGTCCAATGCTGCCTCAGGCTCTGAATGAATCTTCTCTAATAAGCAACTTTATGATGAGATGAGATCGGCAGCAAGTCTCATTCAGAATTCCTGCTTTAATGCCCCATGCCAATTCCTCTCTCCTGCTCATCTGACTTTTCTCCTTGGTCTGTCTGGTTTTCGAGACTGACCAACTCTACTCAGGCCTTTGGAGTCACAGATTGACCTCATACCTACCCCTTTGTTCATACCGAAGACACATGTACACACATGCACAAACATGAACACATATTACATGCCATATTGAAAACAGTCAATACACAAATCTCCCCAAAATAAGATCAAGGCTATCTCTCCCACCCAAGACATAGTATATGTGTTGGGACAGCTCTATTCTAACCTATTTACTCCCCCTTCAAGTCAACCCGTGAGGAGGTTTGTTTTTTTTTTAATTTCACTTCATATGTTATTTTGGAATAAAGTGTGTTTGACAATAATCTGCAGCTTACGGTGCTTTGTGACCACTTAGAGGGGTGGGAGGGGGAGGGTGGGAGGAAGACGCAAGAGGGAGGGCATATGGGGATATATGTATACACATAGCTGATTCACTTTGTTATACAGCAGAAACTAATACAATATTGTAAAGCAATTATACTCCAGTAAAGATGTAAATAATAATCATCATCATCTGCAGCTTAGAATTTTTCTTAAGCCTTGTGCCTGAAAAATACATTTTTTAAATTTGTTTAGTCTAGGAAAAAACATTATATTCTTTCTCCTCTATGTTTGATAGGGTGCAGCATATATGGATGCTTAAAACAAAAGAGGGTAAAAATCTAAGAGTAGGAGAAGTTGAAATGATTTTGACACCCCAGTTATAGAAGTTTTTATTAGTTTCAAAATTTAACACCTGGTCTTAAGTTTGTTTGTTTGTTTGTTTTTAATTTATGACTGATATGAGAGAGAAGTAGGGTCACAATTTAACCTGACACTGTTAATTAGTTATATGTACTAACATCATTTAGTTTTACTTTTTAACAATAAAAAAGTAACTGATTTAAGTGGCTGTATGTTTTCTTAAGTAACGGATGAAAAATTAACTGCTTCAACTAGATGAGATCAGTGGTCTATGTGAAGTCACAAATGTTTTCCTTTGTGGCTGCTGCAACCTATTGGATGTTCATAGAGAAGCTCTGTTCTCTGTGCTATGGCTGTGTCCCTTTGCTTCTCCTTATGCTTTTATCTTTTCCACAGTTGAGGCTGGATATATTCTTTCAAATAAATAGCCATGAATATGCATAAATATACTTTTAAAAATGAGCTTTCCTAAACTATTGAGAGTTCTTTCTGACTCTTGAAGAAGGAACTCTTGGAGGAGAGGTCCATCTATCTACACGAGCATTTAGTTTGTTCAGATCTCTGCATTTAATAAATGCTTCCTACTAAGAATGCTTTTTTTTTTTTTTTTGGCCACACCTCATGGTATGTTGAACTTCGCTGACCAGGGATCAAACCCATGTCCCATGCAGTGGACGTGCAGAGCCTCAACCACTGGACCACCAGGGGAGTCCAGAAAGCATTTTTTAAGTCACTGCTTGTACCAGGGAATTTTTGCTGGGATGGGAAAGGGTTGGGTTTTTTGGTGGGAGAGGCGTGGGTGGGTATTTTTTGTTGATGCTTTAGGTGCAGGTGTGTTCCAAGGCAATAACAAGTTGCTGTGAAATCAGCATGTGCTGCTGCCTTTGTAACTGCATGGAAACTTTTCATGTGGGTTTTTCTCTAGGTTAATGCAGAAATGTGTAAACTGGGAGATGCAAACATAATATTTTTTTTCAGTTCATGAAATTAAGTTATTAAAATAACAAAAATAGCATTAAATTTAATTACCTTAATGCTATATAATTCTGGAATTAGCCTTGTTTTTCAAACCTTTAATGTGCATTTTAGAAATCAAAGTTGACATGCTTGGCTGTCTTTTGCTTAATAAAAGCTTTCTTAAAGTCCCACACATTTGGACCATGGCAGCTAATTTTGTAATTTAAGCATTCATATGAACTACCTATGGACATATATTAAACTAATTGACAGAAAAAAAGAACAGACTTTTTTCCCCTAAATCTAGCTTTTTGTAAAATGTGGACAAACTGTATCTGCAGCCTTAATTTCAGTTTAATTATTTCTCCATGACATTTATCAGTAAACATGACAGTGCTTTCTAAATTGATTAGGATATAAGTATTTCGTAAATATTAGTGTGTATTAGTCATTGTATGGCTTGCTGCTGCAACAAATAAGCCCACAAATTTTACTAGCTTATCACAGTGGAAGTATGTTCCCAGTCTGTAGGATGCTTTCCATGTGGTATTTCAGGTACAAGACTTCTACTGTCTGATGGTATTGTCCTCTCTCAAGGTCTCCTTGGCAGGTGGTAAAAGAAAACTCTTTGGGACACACATCACTTCCATTCAGATTCTACTGAGAGAACTAGTCACAGTGTCCCAGTAAGATGAGAAAGAAATGAAGGAATAGTTCCTGTTCAGCAGCTGCTTCTCAGCCCTCGCTGTGTACTCTTTAGTGTAGAGAGAATCTGGATATTTGCAGGACAGCTAGCTCTCTTTACCACAGCTACCATATATACCACAGTTCACAGACTCAAATGCAAACAGGGACATTAATGAGCAAAGCGGTCTGAATATAATACACAGAGAGTAGAAGAAACTGTAGGGAATCTGAAAGAATACTCTCTGACTAAAGAGGGAAGATGGTTCCCAGGCAGAAAAGCATGCACATTATTGGCAGTTTTGCAATAGAGAAAAAAATATATGTATTTTTAAAATGTGAAATCTCATGAGTTTTAAAAGTCAGCAACTAGGTAAAAAATAAATAAATAACACCGTGTAAGCTACATAAAACATTTCTGTGAACTAGATTCGGCTCAAAGAAAATGTGTTTGCAAAATCCCTGGTGTATATGGTACTTTTCCTGTGATAAATTCACCCTTCAATAAAGAGGTGAAATGGTTACTGCCTTCACAAGATACTACAGGATACATGTTCCCCGAACATTTTTTATTGTTCAGGAAAAAAATATGAAGAAGCCCTCCTCATGCATGTTTATGAGAATGTTAGATACATATTATACTTTATATATACTGTTAGCACCTCAAGGCACAAGATGCATCTAGAGTGAAGTTCATCATAATGATGTGATATGAATCCACATTTTAAATAATCTTCCTCATAATTTCATTTTTTAAAGAGCTTCATGACAGATATGATTAGGTGATTACTGTTCTACCTCTCAATGTGGCTGATGAAGAGGACATTGAAATAGGAGAGACATCATTTTCTCCATTTTATCTTTGCTTATGCTTATCTTCAATGCAAATTTGCTCATAGGAGCAAATTTTTCAGCCGTTTCTTAATTTTATTAAAGTAACAAATGTTAGCAAAGCCTTTTATCTCCCCAATTTTAGACTAAAAAATACTAATAGAAGTTTTTAAATTTCTGCCCTGATTGCTTTGTATACCCCTTATTATGTAAGTCCCATGTTGCCTAAGTTTATACTCTCTTTTTCACTAGGCAACATCTGGAATATGACAATTCACATCTGTACACAATGCTGTGTAGGTCCATATGGTACCTATTAAGTATTATCTCACCTTGAAAGGCCACACTTTAGTTTTATGGTTCCTCAATAAGCTTTTACTTTCTTAAAACATAGAGATATACCATCAGTGTTTGAAAGACTAGGAAATTTTATTAGTCAATCAGGTTACCAAGAGTATTTTCTTGGTAATTACAATAGTAAAACACTACTTTCTATAAAATGAGATTTAGAGCCTTTCAATTGGGCTGAAACAAAATGAAAGAAAGGAAATAAAGATTGAAGCTAGGTTTTCAAGCAATTTGGGTTTAAATGTGTAAAAAATGCAGAGACTAATTCTTCTTTTGGTTCCAGGAGAGTTATGATTGTGACTCCTCATACATAAAGATGAGCGTATGCCCTGAAGTATGTTGTAACCCTAAATAACTACTTATATTTAAAGTTTGCAACTGGTTGGCGGTCAGTCAAATTAGGCAAAAATAGACCGTTCTTTTCTGTACTACAGAGAAAAGAGATATTTCATATTATTGGCCCTATGAGAAGGTGAATGAAAAAATGCAAATTATGGAATTGCTTAGAAATTCCTTATATTGTGCCTTCTGCAATCTACTTCTTATCTACTAGCGATTTTCTTTGGTATTAGAAACCACTTGATGTTTCCAAGATGAACACAGATTATAACCAGAATTTTTGGCTTATTAGATTCTGGGACTTAATTTCACACATGCCTTAGGAAGAGAATTCTATCAAGTAAATTATAAGCCAAACTCTTGATCGTATGGGAAGATATTACAGGGTCTCTTATTTTTACTTTACATATTTATGTGTTATTTGAATACTACTACATTTGTGATGAAGAAAAAATATATATTCATGAACAGAGTACAAGCACTAATATCTATCTAATCTACCTAAATAATCTATTTATCTACAAATCTATCTAGTGTTTCCTTTATGATATGTACTTCTCTGAGCCCTTCACATTTGTTCTTTTAGTCCTGTGTGATTTGATCAAGTTACTTAATCATCCTGTGAGTAAAGTAATAGAAATATCAATTGTATCTGTCCCATGATGTAGTTGCCAGTATCAGGTAAATACATATACTGCATTTAGAAGAGTGCCTGAAACTCTGTAAGTGTTGAATTCAAGTGTTGGCTGTTATTCAGTAGAATGTGAGCTCCATGAAGGCAGGGATTATTTTACTCCTTTTTTTTTCATTTCTGTATCTGCAATATTCAGTATTAATAGCTCATAATAAATATGTGCTCAATAAATAGTAAATGAATAATCTTATAAGTTAGATGTAGTAAAATTTACAGGTAAGATAACTGAGACACAGAAAAATCAACTAACATGGCCAAGAACACATGGTTATTACAAAATAAAACTGGTTTTTAACCCACTCAATTTGACTCCAAGGGCTTGCATACTTATCCCCCTCTTCTCTACTATCATTCTTTAAACCTAATAAGCTAAAAGGGATATAGAAGAACTAGTCCTAGAGATCTGATTAAGCCCTCTAATCCTTGAAACCTACTAGAGCTATCATAAAATTACAGCTTCCAGAGACAGCTTTCTGGAGCTGAATGTAGAAAAAGGTACTCTTGGTGAGTTATAGTTTGACTAATAGGTTGGAGAAAGGTACACCACAATTTTAGGACAATTTCACCACGAAAATAGTTAAATTTTAAATGCAATAATAAAAGAGTTAATACCAGCCATCCACTCATGCCCAAAAGGTTTTATTCTGGCAGAAGTCATTTTAATTTTTTTTCTCCAGAGATTTTTAGAAGATTATCAACAACTCTTTCCTCTGCCGGTTGTGAAGCTGTTCTCAAATGAAGTCATGTTGAAATCACTTTGTACATAAAAATCAGAGGTCAAAAGTAATATATTTTTAAAAGTCATGAAAGAAGCTGTTTCTCCAGTTTTTTCTTGGTCATCACCCTGGAACCCTCACTGAAATTTATTCATCTCAAACCAAAATCATCACCCTGACTCTACTGTTTAATACTAAAAATAAGTTATCTGTGAAAAAATGAATTACTAAAGGAGCAATAATGCTGTTTAAATGGGTGGGAAAGAACCTAAGTGAAAGATAGGAAAGTTGGAAGATGAAATGTCAAATTGAGTTTTAGAAAAATCTTTAGAGAGTCTTAATTTTTTAAGTGATATTGATGTGCTTATTCTGTTCATTCAGAAAGTTCCCTTTAGATGGCTTTTGTCTCTGACCCTTAGAGATGGACTTAGGCTAATACTTACAATCTCTGAATTCAGTTGTTTTCTTGCTGCCATTTATAATCTACCAAGGAATTTTAGATGAAACAATTTCAATGTGACTTTTACTTAAAGAAATTGTCCCTTGATTTTTAAGATTTAATCTTTTTTAATTTTTTTCTTTTTTTCATTTTGCTGTTGCCTCCTGCTTTGGACAGAGAGATTAGGAAGTTCCCATATGTCATAATATTAGTCAGACTGACTAACAAGCCTATGCACAGTTAGAATGTACTGGAAGGCTATGAACTCACCTGAATCCAAAGGAGGCTTGGAAACTAGTCTTGGATAACAGTCAGGAATCAAGGAACCCCTGGAGGCTAGGGCAGCAAAGGCAAACCAGAGGGATTAGTCTAATCTGAACCCCACTGTGGGCAAAGAGCCCCCAACTATTGCTAGCATTGCTCTCCTAAGATTCAAAGTCCTATGAGGAAGCATTCACTTTACTAAGCCCAAGTATGTACCTAATATGACCTCTTCCTCCATCCATGCAAGGACATGGAATGCAAAGAACTAAGTATCACTCTAAGATTATAAACAAATAAAAGTATACCCCAAAGGGAGATCAGGATATTAGGCTTATGGGATTGAATATTTACTCTTCAGTCAAAAATATTACAAATGCCTAATACATATACATAAGTAATGACAGAAGTTGGTTGAGCCTTAGGCGGAACTGATCAAAAGATACTATGTATTATGGTAGAAG
Organism: Stenella coeruleoalba; assembly: GCF_951394435.1. Taxonomy (NCBI): domain Eukaryota; kingdom Metazoa; phylum Chordata; class Mammalia; order Artiodactyla; family Delphinidae; genus Stenella; species Stenella coeruleoalba. The sequence goes on from NC_137150.1 coordinate 88,208,201, forward strand.
GAGCACTCATAGGTTTTGAGAAAATTGGTTGGAGCCAATCTTAGCTTCCCCATATCCTATATATGAGACCTTGTATGAGCAACTTGACCTCTCTGAGCCTCTCAACATAAAGACTGTTCTGAGGATTAATAATAACCCACCTAGCAAACAACAGAAACTCAGAAAATGACAGCAATCTGCAGAGATGGCAAGAACCTCTCTGCCATCATCTACCATTAGGACCATATCTACATGCCCTGACATTAGCCCTTCTAGATTAATATTCTAAGGACACTCTGTATTTTCTAGCCAGAAAACCTGGCACGCTTTCCCAAATTATCTGAAAATACCATAACTGGCGTTTTTCAGCCAATTTTCTCCTCTCAACCAATTCTAAGAAATTCATGACTATTCATCTCTTTAATGTTTAGTATCATCCATTATGATAATTCCAGATCTTCCCTTTGCTATTGAGAAACCATATGAATTTACAGTTGGAATAATAATTGTTTTGCTATAACTGAGAATCTGCTACATCATTAATTCTTATCACCTTCACATTACAAACCTTTATTTATTTATTTTTATCTTGGCCAATACATGGTTAGATTCTTCTGAGGAAAACGGTTTAAAAAAAAAACAAAACACACCCCAGTTGCTGGAGAAATAACTTGAAAACTGATTTCTTCAGGTGGACAACACTGCAGATGTAGGTAACTTGAGTATCAAAGGAAAAGGAAATGCTTATAATCCAACTGGGGGTTTCAAAGAAGTTAATTCTGATGAGCTTGCCCACCCTTAGATTAGTTAGCACTCTACCTTGTGAATATATCCATATGCCTTTTCCTTCAGAGTCACTGTCCATCTCACCCTTTTTGCTGAACAGATGGGCCTCCCCAAGAGCTGGGATCCCCAGCTCTGCTTCCTGTTTGTCTCACTCCAGAAAGCAGTGACTAGTGCTTAATGAAAAAATCAGTTCTTGCTGTAGTTAGTACATAAACCAGCCAATGAGCTTATACTATAAAATGAAAAAGTATGTATTGAGGAGCTGTATGGGATTTAACAAAAAAAAATCCATTTATCCCATGGATTATTATCTCACTTATAGGTAATTGGCAGAGAAATATACTTACGTAAACTCATGTTATCATTAATGAAAGGTGATAATTATAGCTTACAAGAGTGTCAGTATAATCTTTTGTAATCCTTATGATCCCTTATATAGAAGTCAATTATCTCCACTTTGTATAAACATAAGGTAGCTTAATGCAAGTGACTGTATTTTTTAATTTATAACATTAAAGGTAACATTTGTTTTACAACCACTTAGGCAGCAAACCTTCTTTCATTTGGAGAACTGTTTTGTGTGCTAATATGTTAATTTGCGCTACATGGAAATATCACTCAATTTAGAAAGCAATAGACTCTACACTGACTAGTTTATAGTACAGCCATATTATCTTGTTTGTAAAAAGTTTGGTTAAATATAAATGTGATGTTACACATTACTCAGTTATTTTGCATTTAAAAGGGCTATATTTAGGCAGACCCTAATGCTAGTTTTACTTCTGTATAATAAAAATAGATTAGTAGATAAAAGGGAAAAATAACAAATTAGAAAAAGCTATATACCAATTGCTGAAACCTCACAATACTTGTTTCCACTTTCTTTAGTTTCAAAAATGTTTTATAACTACCTAATTCCCTATTAGACTCTAAGTTTCAAGAGCATAAAGATCATTTCTCTTATCTGTTATACATGATATTCTTGGAATTTTGCACAGAGCCTAGGACACAGAAGGTGCTCTCTCATGACTCTTATAAAGACATTAACCTCACTCACGAGGGTGGAGCCCTCATGACCTCACCCAATCCTAATTACCCCCCAAAGGCCTTTCCTCCTAATACCATCACATTGGGGATGGGAGGGTAGGGTTTCAACATATGAATTTAGGGAAGACACAAGCATTCATTACATAACAAGTTGGCAAGTCACAAGTAGCAAGGACTAGTTTAAGTTTTTGAAACAAAGTAAGGAAAGAAAATCCCATTTTTTATAGGACAAAAACTACACGTATGGTTAGAAAAGCTAAGTTATATATCATTAGAGAGAAAGGGCAATAAATGCAATTCAAATGGACACTAAATTTGGTTTTACATGTTCCAATAGTGAAGGCAAAAGAGAAGTCTGTTAGGGCTTTCTAAAAACAAAATGCATACATATTCATCTCCAGGCTTCTTACCATTTAACTCAAACAGAGATCTACAAAATAAGGAACTTTGAGTGGCATAATGGAAACAATTTAAAACCATAATTTAAAAGAGAGAGAAAGAGTGTAGATTTTAATTAAAAAAAAAACAAAAAAACTTTGGTCTCCTGTGTAAAATTGTTTAAGGTTCCCCAAATGCAGTCTGCCCTATGTTCAATCTTTATAAACATTACTCAGGCAAAAATTGAGATAAATCTTTTCTTAAAGTTTAAGGTCCCTGAAGTAGTATTTATGTGCACAAAAGAGTAAAATGAAATGTACATGGTTTTCCATCACTTAAATGGCATTATACCTTTTTACCCTTGGGGACTCAGAAAGACTCCAAGATTTAAAAACAATTTTTTTTCAAAGTTCCTCTCCTGGAACTTAAAAGTTTGATTGGGGGTAAATAAATTAATTCTCATTATCTTCGGGAAGAAAAGTGTTTAATCTTTGCACTATAAATTGTCGCTCAGAACCAAGAAAAACAGAACTCAATTCTACCTGTGTCTTAGTATGTGAGCTCATCTAATGAATCTAAGCGTGTTTATCAAAGTTGATAACTCAATATTTTATGGGCCAGATGTACAAAGCAGAAATCATTTGGAATATATACAATGTGTGACTTTGAGGCAATTCAGTAGGCTCAATATTGTACATCTTATACCACTCCCAAACCCTGATGAAGTTGATGTAAGGAAGAAATACCAGTTTAATGTCTGCTCTGTTTATAAGTTTCACAGCTTTATAGAACTTTGGGGTTTCTTCATTTATCTAGCTTAATCTTTTCACTTCACAGAAAATAACACTAAAACCCAGAAAAATTAAAGATCTTAGCCTGAGTCTCACAGCTGGTAAGCAACAGAACTAAAACCCACCCTATCATTTAAAACCCAGCATCTCAACATTACCTGTTACTTCTAGGTTATTATTTAATACTATTAAATGGTCTAAATAATTTCTCGTAGTACAGACTTACATAGTTTTCTAAATTTTAAAAGCATCATTTTGCATTATGAAAACAATTCTGTGAAACTGGAGGGAATCAGGTTGAAACCATATATTTGTATCACTTTGCTGGGAATGTTCTCTTTCCCAACTAGTACTCCAACCTTCTTTGACTAGATTTTCTTATCTCATCATTGGGAACATACGCCAATTTCACATGACTGAGCTTTATCACCGAAAACTGACACCTTGCTTTAGATTACTTTTTTCTCTACATGACTCAAGAGATTTAACCTGTATTCTAGAAAACTGAGTTAACACTGCAGCCTTAATGCCAATACGCATTCTTCTCTTAACCTCAGGCATAGTGGAAGAGAGGAGGCAAGCTTCTACCAATGCCAACAGGAGTTTGTTGTTCTGGAAGGAGTTTCCTATTGTCATTCATTTATTACTGCAAATACACCTATGATACTTAGAAAACTCATGCTTTTTTTAAAAACTGCAGTAAATATGATGCCATCAGAAACACCATTGAATTCAAAATATTATAGCTAACTTTCAAGCTTCATGTTTGTCAAAATAAAAATTGAAGAACGTACTATAAACTTGTGAAATAATACAGCTTACTTTTCCAAAAGTCAGTCCAATTCATTAAAACCAAATAATTTGATTGGGTTTAACCTCCTTATTTTTTACTGCCACTTCTAAGCAACTTCTTCAACCCAATCGTTGAATAACAATGTCACTGTAACAATAAAAAAGTTCACTTGTGTAATCTTCTTTTCCTTTGCCCTAATTCCACAATTATGATAGCTGACATTGTCATTTGGCATTTTTCTGAAACTAGTGATTATTTTTCTTGTACTTATTTGTAAAGGTCACTGATAACTGAATTCCTTTGTGTTTATGTTTTTTTAATGATCTAGATGCTCTGTTTTGCACGTACCCATCTTTTGAGTTTGACTGGCATTCACTTTTATTCCCCAGTCTCGAGGAATGGATTCCAACGGCTCTCCAGTCTCCCTCCTGCACCTTCAGCCTTGCCTATTTTACTGAGTGATTCCCATTAACATTCAAATATGGTTTCACATAACCCATCTTTAAAGCACACCAAAACAAATGTTCCTCTCCTACACTCCTCTAGTAGCCCCCCATCTACTTCTACAAGAAAGTGTACATCCCAAGAGACATATATAGGGTGAAAGGTGGGAAGCTCCACTTGAGATTCTAGCTAATTTACATTCTTTATCGTAGTTTTCCTGAAGGTCAGGAGGAGGCTTAAATGCTTATCAAGATTAATACATTCGATTTCCCATTTGTCTAGTAATCATACATATCCACATCATTTTCAGGTCTCCAAAAATAAAGAAGGTTGAATAGTAAACTATGAATTCTCCAAAAGGAAGAGAGAATTGAGGTTGCTCACATGACGAAGAGTGAGAGTCAGACTGAAGGAGGGATTCTGAAGAAAGCATGGTTATTACCAATTAGATTTGTTCTCTGTCCAGGCCCTGTCCTAAGGACTCATTCCTGAATTGCCAATAATGGGAACTATAGCAAAAAGGGGGGAAATCTGAATGAGCTGTTTTACCACAGTCTCTGTAGTAAAAGTGATACCTTCAATGTTAGCCATTATCAGCCTAAGTGGAGATCCTGGCTGTCACCGACAGTAATGTAACTCTTACCATCATGAGACTTTGAGCAGCACTGGCTGCAGAAGCCTCTTCATACCAAGGTTCACTGGACACACAGACCATTGGTACAAACATCAGTGGCCTAAGCATCATGCATTAGCAACCTCAGAGCACGTTGACAGGCGTCAGCACCAGAACAGGTGGCACCTTGAGGCTATTAGTAGCATGGCTCCTACTTTGGATACCAACAAGACAGGACACATCACCAAGTGAGCCAATGATGAAGAGGAGGAAAGGCCAATGTCATGGGGTTGCCAAGCACAGTGGAGCATATATTGGCCACTTTGTAAGGATTAAAAGAATCATTTGCATCGAATTATAGGAAAGTTAGTTCCTCTACAAATCAGGTGGATGTATGAAACAAGGGAACTATTATTTTATGGTTAATCCTATTACTCTATTTTTAACCCCGGACTAATATGGTTAAATATATTATAGATTAAATATATTTGAGGACACTTAAAGAGTGTCTCGAAGTTAAAAATAAATACAGCTTGCATAATTAAGTTATGGTTCAAGAAGATCTTAAAGGATGCTTTACAATAATCACCTAAGTTTAAAGATTAAGTTTATGTTTAAATATTAACATTGCTTTAAAATGTAACATATGCCTTATTAAGAATTAAATTTTTTTAAAGTCTGATCTCCTTGTAAGATCAACCATTATTCATATTATCTTTTAACAAGGTTCACTAAGGCCCTAGGGATTGTAACTATTTTTCATTTATGTCTAGGCTAGAAACAATTGAATATTTGTACTGCAATATGAAACTACATGAAAAGCTACCCATGCATTTCTTTATATCAATCACTTTATCTCATGGAACATTTTTAATATCAGTGCCCTGAAGCATTTTAAATATCCATGTGGACACGTTTAGATGCCTTCAAGTTTTAAGTAGATTATTTATGTAACCTAAAGGAATTTTTCTATTTCTACAAAGAAAAACAAATCACTGAACAAATAATAAATCTTTCCTTCATAACATTTTCCAGATCTATAGAACAGAACACTTCACTATTCTTATGAGACTAACACAATAATAACATAATGCTCTACGTTTATACACTTCTTTTCTAATAATTATCAACTCATTCACTTTTTGACAGCCTTGAGTAGGGAAACAACACTATTTCTACTTCATATTGAGGAAACTGAGGCAAAGAGTCCATGAGAAATTTGCCCAAGGTCAGAGTTTATCTATAGCTAAGTTAAATAAAGAAAAGACAGAAAAATAAAGAAACAGGGAGCAAAGTAATCAGGGTTTATAATTAAAAGTAGTCATGGGTTGTTTCACTACTGAAAGCAGAGGGGACAAAAAAGTTTTATATAGTAGATAAAAATACACTTGGATTGAAACCCACATCTTATCACAGGCTGTGTAGATACAAGAGGCTATGCTGAAATAACAAAGAAATACTGAAATCTTAGTGGTTTAACACAACACACTTTATTTTTCTTTTATTACCAGTGAAATCTAGGTTGTTCTTCTCAATGGCTCTCCTTCACGTTTTAACTCAGGGATGTGGGTCCCTGCCATAATGTAGCTAAACCATCTGGAAGACACAGTGTTTAAGGTCACCGCAGAAGGGAAAAGGAAGCTTGGGGATAAGATCATTCAGGGTACTTTAAGTATAAGTCCTGAAACTAGCTTAAATCAATTCTGACCATACTCCACTGTCCAAAAGTTAATTCATGCTCCCAATCTAGAACACTGAAAAATATAGTCTGTGTGCCTAGAATATCAAACCGAATCTGGTAAGAGTCATAACACTGTCTCTGTCACAAACTAGCATGTGGCTAAGAAAGAAGTTGTTGGAACACGTTTTTAAAAAGCATAGGGGAAAGTTTGAGGAGACCTATATTTGATCCTACTTCTGAGAATAGCTCATAATTTTACTTTGGGCAACTCTGTTAACTCACACGACATCAGTTTACTTGGCTATAAAATAAGAGATTGATCAAACTATGGTGATATTATATATGATAATAATAACTATTTACTAAGGGTTTGCCACCTGCACATGCTGCACTACATTCTTTATTTCTTTTTTTAACATCTTTATTGGAGTTTAATTGCTTTACAGTGCTGTGTTAGCTTCTGTTGTATAACAAGTGAAGCAGCTATATGTATACGTATATCCCCATATCCCCTCCCTCTTGTATCTCCCTCCCACCCTCCCTATCCCACCTTTCTAGCTGGTCACAAAGCACCGAGCTGATCTCCCTGTGCTATGCCGCTGCTTCCCACTAGCTATCTATTTCACATTTGGTAGTATATAAAAGTCCAGCCACTCTCTCACTTTGTCCCAGCTTTCCCTTCCCGCTCCTCATGTCCTCAACTCCCTTCTCTACATCTGAGTCTTTATTCCTGTCCTGCCCCTAGGTTCTTCAGAACGATTTTTTGTTGTTGTTTTAGATTCCATATATATGTGTTAGCATACGGTATTTGTTTTTCTATTTCTCACTTACTTCATTCGGTATGACAGACTCTAGGTCCATCCACCTCACTACAAATAACTCATTTCGTTTCCTTTTATGCCTGAGTACTATTCCACAGTATATATGTGCCACATCTTCTTTATCCATTCATCTGTCGATAGACACTTAGGTTGCTTCCATGTCCTGGCTATTGTAAATAGAGCTGCAATGAACACTGTGGTACATGACTCTTTTTGCATTATGGTTTTCTCAAGGTATATGCCAAGTAGTGGGAATGCTGGGTTGTAAGGTAGTTCTATTTTTAGTTTTCTAAGGAACCTCCATACTGTTCTCCATAGTGGCTGTATCAATTTACATTCCCACCAACAGTGCAAGAGGGTTCCCTTTTCTCCACACCCTCTCCAGCATTTGTTGTTTCTAGATTTTTTGATGATGGCCATTCTGACTGGTGTGAGGTGATACCTCATTGTAGTTTTGATTTGCATTTCTCTAATGATTAATGATGTTGAGCATTCTTTCATGAGTTTGTTGGCAGTCTGTATATCTTCATTGGAGAAATGTCTATTTAGGTTTTCTGCCCAATTTTGGATTGGTTTGCTTGTTTTTCTGATATTGAGCTGCATGAGCTGCTTGTAAAGTTTGGAGATTAATCCTTTGTCAGCTGTTTCATTTTCAAATAATTTCTCCCATTCTGAGGATTGTCTTTTTGTCTTATTTATGGTTTCCTTTGCTGTGTAAATCTTTTAAGTTTCATTAGGTCCCATTTGTTTATTTTTGTTTTTAATTCTATTTCTCTAGGAGGTGGGTCAAAAAGGATCTTGCTGTGATTTATGTCATACAGTGTTCTGCCTATGTTTTGCTCTAAGAGTTTAATAGTGTCTGGCCTTACATTTAGGTCTTTAATCCATTTTGAGTTTATTTTTGTGTATACTGTTAGGGAGTGTTCTAAATTCATTCTTTTACATGCAGCTGTCCAATTTCCCAAGCCACACTTATTGAAGAGGCTGTCTTTAATCCATTGTATATGCTTGCCTCCTTCATCAAATATAAGGTGTGTGGGTTTATCTCTGGGTTTCTTTCCTGTTCCATTGAACTATATTTCTCTTTATGTGCCAGTACCATACTGTCTTGATTACTGAAGCTTTGTAGTATAGTCTGAAGACCAGGAGACTGATTCCTCCAGCTCCGTTTTTCTTTCTCAAGATTGCTTTGACTATTGAGGGTCCTTTGTGTTTCCATACAAATTGTGAAATTTTCTGTTCTAGTTCTGTGAAATATGCCAGTGGTAGTTTGATAGGGATTGCATTGAATCTGTAGATTGCTTTGGGTAGTATAGTGATTTTCACAATCTTGATTCTTCCAATCCAAGAACATGGTATACCTCTCCATCTGTTGGTATCATCTTTAATTTCTTTCATCAGTGTCTTATAGTTTTCTGCATACAGGTCTTTTGTCTCCTTAGGTAGGTTTACTCCTAGATATTTTATTCTTTTTGTTGCAGTGGTAAATGGTAGTGTTTCCTTAAATTCTCTTTTATGTTTTTCATCGTTAGTGTGCAGGAACGCAAGAGGTTTCGGTGCATTAATTTTGTAGCTTGCTACTTTACCAAATTCATTGATTAGCTCTAGTAGTTTTCTGGTAGCATCTTTAGGATTCTCTATGTAGAGTATCATGTCATCTGCAAACAGTGACAGCTTTACTTCTTCTTTTCCGATTTGGATTCCTTTTATTTCCTTTTCTTCTCTGATTGCTGTGGCTAAAACTTCCAAAACTATGTTGAATAAAAGTGGTGAGAGTGGGCAACCTTGTTTTGTTCCTGATCTTAGTGGAAATGTTTTCAGTTTTTCACCATTGAGGACGATGTTGGCTGTGGGTTTGTCATATATGGCCTTTATTATGTTGAGGAAAGTTCCCTCTATGCCTACTTTCTGGAGGGTTTTTATCATAAATGGGTGTTGAATTTTCTCAAAAGCTTTCTCTGCATCTATTGAGATGATCATATGGTTTTTCTCCTTCAATTTGTTAATATGGTGTATCACGTTGATTGATTTGCGTATATTGAAGAATCCTTGCATTCCTGGAATAAACCCCACTTGATCATGGTGTATGATCCGTTTAATGTGCTGTTGGATTCTGTTTGCTAGTATTTTGTTGAGGATCTTTGCATCTATGTTCATCAGTGATATTGGCCTGTAGTTTTCTTTCTTTGTGTCATCCTTGTCTGGTTTTGGAATCAGGGTGATGGTGGCCTCGTAGAATGAGTTGGGGAGTGTTCTTCCCTCTGCTATATTTTGGAAGAGTCTGAGAAGGATAGGTGATAGCTCTTCTCTAAATGTTTGATAGAATTCACCTGTGAAGCCATCTGGTCCTGGGCTTTTGCTTGTTGGAAGATTTTTAATCACAGTTTCAATTTCAGTGCTTGTGATTGGTCTGTTCATATTTTCTATTTCTTCCTGATTCAGTCTTGGCAGGTTGTGCATTTCTAAGAATTTGTCCATTTCTTCCAGGTTGTCCATTTTATTGGCATAGAGTTGCTTGTAGTAATCTCTCATGATCTTTTGTATTTCTGCAGTGTCAGTTGTTACTTCTCCTTTTTCATTTCCAATTCTATTGATTTGAGTCTTCTCCCTTTTTTTCTTGATGAGTCTGGCTAATGGTTTATCAATTTTGTTTATCCTTTCAAAGAACCAGCTTTTAGTTTTATTGATCTTTGCTATCGTTTCCTTCATTTCTTTTTCTTTCTTTCTGATTTTTATGATTTCTTTCCTCCTGCTAAACTTGGGGTTTTTTTGTTCTTCTTTCTCTAATTGCTTTAGGTGCAAGGTTAGGTTGTTTATTCGAGATGTTTCCTGTTTCTTAAGGTAAGATTGTATTGCTATAAACGTCCCTCTTAGAACTGCTTTTGCTGCATCCCATAGATTTTGAGTCGTCGTGTCTCCATTGTCATTTGTTTCTAGGTATTTTTTGATTTCCTCTTTGATTTCTTCAGTGATCACTTCTTTATTAAGTAGTGTATTGTTTAGCCTCCATGTGTTTGTATTTTTTACAGATCTTCTCCTGTAATTCATATCGAGTCTCATAGCGTTGTGGTCGGAAAAGATACTTGATACAATTTCAATTTTCTTAAATTTACCAAGGCTTGATTTGTGACCCAAGATATGATCTATCCTGGAGAATGTTCCATGAGCACTTGAGAAAAATGTGTATTCTGTCGTTTTTGGATGGAATGTCCTATAAATATCAATTAACTCCATCTTGTTTAATGTATCATTTAAAGCTTGTGTTTCCTTATTTATTTTCATTTTGGATGATCTCTCCATTGGTGAAAGTGGGGTCTTAAAGTCCCCTAGTATGAATGTGTTACTGTCGATTTCCCCTTTTATGGCTGTCAGTATTTGCCTTATGTATTGAGGTGCACCTATGTTGGGTACATAAATATTTACAATTGTTGTATCTTCCTCTTGGATCGATCCCTTGATCATTATGTAGTGTCCTTCTTTGTCTCTTCTAATAGTCTTTGTTTTAAAGTCTATTTTGTCTGATATGAGAATTGCTACTCCAGCTTTCTTTTGGTTTCCATTTGCATGAAATACCTTTTTCCATCCCCTTACTTTCAGTCTGTATGTGTCTCTAGGTCTGAAGTGGGTCTCTTGTAGACAGCAAATATATGCGTCTTGTTTTTGTATCCATTCAGCCAATCTGTGTCTTTTGGTGGGAGCATTTAGTCCATTTACATTTAAGGTAATTATCGATGTGTGTTCCCATTCCCATTTTCTTAATTGTTTTGGGTTCGTTATTGTAGGTCTTTTCCTTCTTTTGTGTTTCTTGCCTAGAGAAGTTCCTTTAGCAGTTGTTGTAGAGCTGGTTTGGTGGTGCTGAACTCTCTCAGCTTTTGCTTGTCTGTAAAGGTTTTAATTTCTCCATCAAATCTGAATGAGATCCTTGCTGGGTAGAGTAATCTTGGTTGCAGGTTTTTCTCCTTCAACACTTTCAATATGTCCTGCCACTCCCTTCTGGCTTGCAGAGTTTCTGCTGAAAGATCAGCTGTTAACCTTATGGGGATTCCCTTGTGTGTTATTTCTTGTTTTTCCCTTGCTGCTTTTAATATGTTTTCTTTGTATTTAATTTTTGACAGTTTGATTAATATGTGTCTTGGCGTATTTCTCCTTGGATTTATCCTGTATGGCACTCTCTGTGCTTCCTGGACTTGATTAACTATTTCCTTTCCCATATTAGGGAAGTTTTCAACTATAATCTCTTCAAATAATTTCTCAGTCCCTTTCTTTTTCTCTTCTTCTTCTGGAACCCCTATAATTCGAATGTTGGTGCGTTTAATGTTGTCCCAGAGGTCTCTGAGACTGTCCTCAGTTCTTTTCATTCTTTTTTCTTTATTCTGCTCTGCAGTAGTTACTTCCACTATTTTATCTTCCAGGTCACTTATCCGTTCTTCTGCCTCAGTTATTCTGCTATTGATCCCATCTAGAGTATTTTTCATTTCATTTATTGTGTTGTTCATCATTGTTTGTTTCATCTTTAGTTCTTCTAGGTCCTTGTTAACTGATTCTTGCATTTTTTCTATTCTATTTCCAAGATTTTGGATCATCTTTACTATCATTATTCTGAATTGTTTTTCAGGTAGACTGCCTATTTCCTCTTCATTTGTTAGGTCTGGTGGGTTTTTATCTTGCTCCTTCATCTGCTGTGTGTTTTTCTGTCTTTTCATTTTGCTTATCTTACTGTGTTTGGGGTCTCCTTTTTTGCAGGCTGAAGGTTCGTAGTTCCTGTTGTTTTTTGTGTCTGTCCCCAGTGGCTAAAGTTGGTTCAGTGGGTTGTGTAGGCTTCCTGGTGGAGGGTACTAGTGCCTGTGTTCTGGTGGATGAGGCTGGATCTTGTCTTTCTGGTGGGCAGGTCCACGTCTGGTGGTGTGTTTTGGGGTGTCTGTAGACTTATTATGATTTTGGGCAGCCTCTCTGCTAATGGGTGGGGTTGTGTTCCTGTCTTGCTAGTTGTTTGGCATAGGATGTCCAGCACTGTAGCTTGCTGGTCGTTGAGTGAAGCTGGGTGCTGGCGTTGAGATGGAGATCTCTCGGAGATTTTCGCTGTTTGATATTATGTGCAGCTGGGAGGCCTCTTGTGGACCAGTGTCCTGAAGTTGGCTCTCCCACCTCAGAGGCACAGCACTGACTCCTGGCTGCAGCACCAAGAGCCTTTCATCCACAGGGCTCCTTAATTTGGGATGATTCGTTGTCTATTCAGGTATTCCACAGATGCAGGGTATATCAAGTTGATTGTGGAGCTTTAATCCGCTGCTTCTGAGGCTGCTGGGAGAGATTTCCCTTTCTCTTCTTTGTTCTCACAGTTCCCAGGGGCTCAGCTTTGGATTTGGCCTCGCCTGTGCGTGTAGGTCGCCGGAGGGCGTCTGTTCTTTGCTCAGACAGGACGGGGTTAAAGGAGCCGCTGATTCGGAGGCTCTGGCTCACTCAGGCCGGGAGGTAGGGAGGGTCACGGAGTGCGGGGGGGCGGGCCTGCGGCGGCAGAGGCCGGCGTGACGTTGCAGCCTGAGGCACGCCGTGCGTTCTCCCGGGGGAGTTGTCCCTGGATCCCGGGACCCTGGCAGTGGCGGGCTGCACAGACTCCCCGGAAGGGCGTGTGGCTAATGACCTGTGTTCGCACACAGGCCTCCTTGTGGCGGCAGCAGCGGCCTTAGCGTCTCATGTGTGTTTCTGGGCTCCGCACTTTTAGCCGCGGCTCGCGCCCGTCCCTGGAGCTCTCTCTAGCAGCGTTCTTAATCCCCTCTCCTCGTGCACCAGGAAACAAAGAGGGAAGTAAAAGTCTCTTGCCTCTTCGGCAGGTCCAGACTTTTCCCCGTACTCTCTCCCGGCTAGCCACGGTGCACTAACGCCCTGCAGGCTGTGTTCACGCCGCCAACCTCAGTCCTCTCCCGGCGCTCCGACAGAAGCCGGAGCCTCAGCTCCCAGTCCCGCCCGCCCCGGCGGGCGAGCAGACAAGCCTCTCGGCTGGTGAGTGCCGGTCGGCCCGATCCTCTGCACTGGAATCTGTCCGCTTTGCCTTCCGCACCCCTGTTGCTGTGCTCTCCTCCGCAGCTCCCAAGCTCCCCCACTCCGCCTCCCGAAGTCTCCACCCGCGAAGGGGCTTCCTAGTGTGTGGACACTTTTCCTCCTTCACAGCTCTCTCCCGCTGGTGCAGGACCCGTCCCTATCCTTTTGTCTCTGTTTAGTTTTTTCTTTTGCCCTAACCAGGTACGTGGGGGGTTCCTTGCCTTTTGGGAGGTCTGAGGTCTTCTGCCAGCGTTCAGTAGGTGCTCCGTAGGAGTTGTTCCACGCGTAGATGTATTTCTGGTGTATCTGTGGGGAGGAAGGTGATCTCCGCGTCTTACTCTTCCGCCATCTTCCCGGAAGTCTGTGTTCCTGTCTTGATAGTTGTTTGGCATTGGGCGTCCAGCACTGGAGCTGCTGGCCATTAGGTGGAGCTGGGTTAACGTTGAGATGGAGATCTCTTGGAGAGCTCTCACTGATTGATATTACTAGGTACTGGGAGGTCTCTGGTAGTCCAGTGCCCTGAATTCGGCTCTCCCACCTCAGAGGCTTGGGCCTGACACCAGGCCAGAGCACCAAGACCCTGTCAGCCACATGGCTCAGAAGAAAAGGGGGATGGAAAAAAACTTTTTTTTAATTATTATAAAAATGTATTAAAATAAAAAAATAAAAAAGTAGTAATTAAAAAAAGAGATCAACCAAACCAATAAACAAATCCACCAATGATAACAAGCACTAAAAACTACTAAGATAAAGATAAAAATCAGAAACAAATCAGTCACAGACAGCAAACCACAAGTCTACAGTTGCTTGCAAAATCCACTGCCTCAATTTTGGGATGATTTGCTGTCTATTCAGGTATTCCACAGATGCAGGGTACATCAAGTTGACTGTGGGGATTTCATCTGCTGCTCTTGAGGCTGCATGGAGAAATTTCCCTTTCTCTTCTCTGTTTGCACAGCTCCTGGGGTTCAGCTTTGGTTTTGGCCCCACTTCTGCATGTAGGTCGCTCTCAGGTATCTGTTCCTTTTGGGAAGTGTGAGGTCTTCTGCCAGTGTTCAGTAGGTGTTCTATAGGAGTTGTCCACATGTAGATGTATTTTTGATGTATTTGTGAGGAGGAAGGTGATCTCCATGTCTTACTCCTCTGCCATCTTGAAGATCATCTGTACTACATTCTTTAAATCCTTATCTCATGATTTTCTCCTAAGCCTAGCTTCTAACATTTTATGATGCTGAGTAAAGACACTTAAACATCCTCATATGAGGGAATTCCCAGGTGGTCCAGTGGTGAGGACCCAGCACTTCCACTGTAGAGGGCACAGGTTTGACCCCTCATTGGGGAACTAAGACCTGTGCAGCGTGGCCAAATAAAAATCCTCACACGAGACTACAAGAAGGAATAAAATAGATTAGTGTTGAGTAATGTTTAGAAGTACAGGGAAACAGAGAAATAGCGCTTTCTATGTCTCAGGAATGGTCCAGTTAAGAATAATAAGGATTGGAATTCATTAAAAGAAGAAAAAGAAATGGTAATAGGTTGATGAAGGTCCCTTGTTGATAATCACAACTTTTCCCTCTTTATTTCTGTAAATCTTGGCTTACTCCTCCTTCTCTTTATTCAAAGAGATCTCTGTTGAGCACCTACAATGTGCAAGGCTTAGATGCTGTCAGCCTAGAATCAAGAGAGAATTCAGAATGATGTTCAAGGGTCCTAATATTTTTATGGTGTATAAGTTGTATTAGTTAGAGTTCTCCAGAGAGACAGAACAAGTATCTTATAGATGGATATATATGGGAATTTTACTATAGGAATTGGATTATGGAGACCGAGAAGTCCCACAATCTACCATCTGCAAGTTGGAGAACCAGGAAACCAGTGGTGTAATTCATTCAGAGTCTGAAGGCTTATGAAACCAGAAGACCAATGGTAGAATTCCCAGTCCTAGTCCAAAGGTCTGAGAGCCAGCGCTGATGTCTATGGGCAAAAGAAGACGGATGTCCCAGCTCAACCAAAGTGAGTAAATTCACCCTTTCTCTGTCCTTTGTCTTTATTCAGGATCCCAGGGAGTTAGATATTGCCCACCTGCAGTGGTGAGGGCTATCTTCATTCAGTCTACAGATTCAAATGCTAACCTCTCCCAGAAACACCCTCTCAGACACACCCAGAAATATTGGTTTACCAGCTATCTGGGCATCCCTTAGCCCAGTCAGGTTGACACATAAAATTAACCCTCACATAAGCTGAGGAAATAAAATGTAGAATTTATTATGAGAAAGAAAGAAAAAACTGAAATCCTTAGGGATTCACTTTGTCCTTATGGATTCAGTTTGGAGACAATAATATCAGCTTTACAAAAATGCCTTGCAACACCCCTTACTGAGACTCTTGTAAAATGAAGAGTTTGTTTCAAAACTACCCATAAATCAAAAACCTCTTGTACTAGGGAATGGCACTCTAAAAAACTGAGCTATTTTTAGCTCTAAAACACATGTTTGTTGACAACATTGAAAGAGTACTGTCCATCAACCATCAGGCCATTCCATGGTGTAAAGTGGTATATAGTTTTCCCTTAATAAACTGTTTTCTCAGCAATGCTGAGATGGAAGTAGATCCCTGGCAGATGAGGGCTGCCTAGGAATGCTTAGCCTTGGAATTTACTGTCTTAATGGAGAATGAAAATGCAATTTAAATATTCACACTTTTGGAGGCCCAGATCAAGATAGCAGAGTAGGAAGATCCTTAAGTCACCTCCTCCCACAGACACACTAAACTACAACAACATATAGAATAACTATCCCTGAGAATGACCTGAAGACTAGAAGAACAAATTTTCTACAACTAAGGATTTAAAGGAAAGGCCCTATCAAGATAGGTAAAAGGAGCAGAGATACAATCTGGTCAGAACCCACACCCCGGGTGCGGCAGCCCACAAGCATGAAACATAACACAACCAAGGTGAGGAGCAAGGGGTCCCAGCCACATGTTCAACTCCCCAGTCCAGGGGACCTTCATTGGGAAGATGAGCCCCAATAACGTCTGGCTTTGGAAACCAGCAAGGCTTACGTCAAGGAGAGCTGGATGGCTGTGGGAAACCAAGACTCTGCTCTTGAAGGGTCACATACAACACACTTGCTCCAAGTTCTAGTACAGAGGCAGCAGCTTGAAAGGCAGCTAGGTCATATGAGAAGTTTCACTGACAAATTTTAAAGCATGTGCTGGAGGGGCAGAAATCTAGTGGAACTTTCTCTGGAGTCAAAAGTACTGGTAGGTGCCATTTTTCTTCCACAATCAATATGAAGTTATTATACATTCAGAAAAAAATACTTTATACAATACACTGTACAAGTTCTAATTCCTCACATACCAGTAATTTCCACAAATCAAAGAGATTATCGACCTTCAACTTATTTGGAATTTTAAGACAAAGCTCAATGGCAGGTTGTGAATTTACAAGGTAGCTGCCATATTTTTACACTCCTACCTAGCTCACCCGGCACTGGCTGGTGCTATTTCTGTCACTCTCTATCAACATAGCTGACATGATGGTGCACCTCACCCTTGTATTCCCCTGAGCACCAACCCCACCCAACCTGCCCATACTGGCACTCCTCCAAGGTGGCTTACAGGCCACCCCACCAGGGAAGCAGCCCTGACCAGCACTGGTACCTCTTCAAAGAAACTCCTGCTCCAGGAGATCAGCACAACACACCAAAGCACCCAAAACAATTGCAGCTGGGCCTCACAGCCAGCTGGCCTAGGAGCCAACCTTGCCCACTAGCACACCCACAGCAACTGCGGCCCAACCACAACACCAGGGCACACACAGCCCACACAGGGGAAACCCCTGGAGCACCTGACTCTGGTGACCAGGGGGACTGTACCACTGGGCCCCACAGGACACCTTCTACGTAACACCACTCTTTCAAGACTAGGAGATGGAGATGATCTACTTAATAAACACAAAAAAACACCAAGAGTTAGGCAAAATCAGGAGACAAAGGAATATGTTCTGAATGGAAAAACAAGACAAAACCTCAGGAAAAAAAATTAATCAAAATGGAGATAATAATTTACCAGATAAAGAGTTCAAAGTAATCGTCACAAAGATACTCACTGAACTCAGAAGACTGTGTGAAGTCAATGAGAATTTCAACAAAGAGATAGAAAATGTGTTTTAAAAAAATCAGAACTGAAGAATATACAACTGAAGTAAAAAAAATACACTAGAGGGAACCAACAGCAGATTAGAGGATGCAGAAGGACTGATCAGCAATCTGGAAGACATGATGCTGAAAATTACTCCAAACAGCAAAAGAAAAAAATTTAAATAAGGAGAGTTTGAAAGACATCTAGGACAAGGCTAAATGTACTAACATTTGCATTATGGGTGTCCCAGAATGAGAAAAGAGAGAGAAAAACTATTTGAAGAAATAATGGCTGAAAACTCCCCTAACCCGGTGAAGGAAACAGACATACAAGTCCAGGATGCACCTAGTCCCAAACAAGATGAACCCAAAGAGACCCACACCAAGACACATTATAATTTAAATTCCAAAAGTGAAAGATAAAGAATCTTAAAAGCACCAAGAGATAAACAACTAGTTATATTGAAAGGAAACCCCTTAAAACTATCAGCCGATTTTCAGCAGAAACATTATAGACCAGAAGGGAATAGCATGATATATTCAAAGTACTGAAAGGAAAAAAAACTTACATCCAAAACTCAACAAGGTTATCATTCAGAATTGAAAGAGAGATAGAGTGTTTCCCAGACAAGCAAAGGCTAAAGGAATTCATCACCACTAACCTAGCCTTACAGGAAATGTTAGAGGTACTTCCTTACATGAAAAAGAAAAGGCCATAACTAGAAACAATAAAATATGAAAGAAATAAATCTCACTTGTAAAGACAAATATATACAAAATGTAGTGAATAAACCATCTATAAAAGGTTAAAAGACAAGGGTAGTCAAACCATCTATATCTAAAATAAATAATGAAATAATACATGAAATAAACAGATGTAAAATATGACATCAAAAATATAAAATGGGGCCAGAAAACTACTAGAGCTCATCAATGAATTAGGTAAAGTTGCAGGATACTAAATTAATAGACAGAAATCTGCTGCATTTCTATACAGTAATAGTGAGAGATCAGAAAGAGAAATTAAGGAAACAATCCCATTTACCATCATATCAAGAAGAATAAAATACCTAGAAATAAACCTACCTAAGGAGGCAAAAGACCTGTATTCAGAAAACTATAAGATGCTGATGAAAGAAACTGAAGACAACACAAACAGTTGGAAAGATATACCACGTTCTTGGATTGGAAGAATCAATACTGTTAAAATTAGTATACTACCTAAGGCAATCTACAGATTCAATGCAATCCCTATCAAATTACCAATGGCATTTTTCACAGAACTAGAACAAAAAAATGTACAATTTGTATGCAAACACAAAAGACCCTGAATAGCCAAAGCAATCTTGAGAAAGAAAAACAGAGCTGGAGGAATCAGGCTCCCTGACTTCAGACTACAAAGCTACAGTCATCAAAACAGTATGGTACTGGCACAAAAACAGAAATATAGTTCAATGGAATAGGATAGAAAGCCGAGAAATAAACCTACACACCTACGGTCAATTAATCTAACACAAAGGAGGCAAGAATATACAACGGAGAAAAGTCAGTCTCTTCAATAAGTAGTGCTGGGAAAACTGGACAGTTACATGTAAAAGACTGAAATTAGAACATTCTCTAACACCATGTACAAAAATAAACTGGATTAAAGACCTAAATGTAAGACCAGATACAATAAAACTCCTAGAAGAAAACATAGGCAGAACACTCTTTGACATAAATTGCAGCAATATCTTTTTGGATCCATCTTCTAGAGTAATGGAAATAAAAACAAAAATAAACAAATGATACCTTGTTAAACTTAAAAGCTTTTGCACATCAAAGGAAACCATAAACAAGATAGAAAAGACAATCTGCAGAACGGGAGAAAATACTTTCAAACAATGTGGCCAACAAGGGCTTAATATCCAAAATACACACACAGCTCATACAAATCAATATCAAAAAAAAAACACAATCCAGTCAAGAAATGAATGGGCAGAAGCTCTAAACAGACATTTCTTCATAGGAGACATACAGATGGCCAATAGGCACACGAAAAAAATGGTCCACATCACTAATTATTAGAGAAATGCAAATCAAAACTACAGTGAGGAATCACCACACAACACTCAGAATGTCCATTATCAAAAAGTCTACAAATACTAAATGTTGGAGAGGGCATGGAGAAAAAGGAACCCTCTTACACCATTGGTGGGAATGTAAATTGGTACAGGCACTATGGAGAACAGTATGGAGGTTTCTTAAAAAACTAAAAATAGAGTTACCATGATATGATCGTGCAATCCCACTCCTGAACATATATCCAGAAAAAACTATAATTCAAAAAGATACATGCACCCCAATGTTCATTGCAGCACTACTTACAATAGCCAAGACATGGAAGCAACCTGAATTTTCATCAACAGATGAATAGAAAAAGATGTGGTGTATACATATATACGGTGGAACATCATTCAGCCATAAAAAAGAATGAAATAATGCCTTTTGCAGCAATATAGATGGACCTAGAGATTATGATACTAAGTGAAGTAAGCAAGACAGAGAAAGACAAGTATCATATGATATCACTTACATGTGGACTCTTTAAAAAAATTTTTAAGATACAAATGAAGTTATTTACAAAAGAGAAAGAGACTCACTTATGGTTACCAAAGGAGAAAGTGGGGGGAATAAATTAAGAGGTTGGGACTAACATATACACACTACTACATATAAAGTAGATAATCAACAAGGACCTACTGTATAGCACAGGGAACTATACTCAGTATTTTGTAATAACCTACAAGGGAAAAGAATCTGAAAAAAGAATATATATATATATTCTTTTACATGTATATACATATATATGTATAACTGAATCACTGTGCTGTACACCTGAAACTAACACGACATTGTAAACCAACGATACTTCAATAAAAACTATATATATGTGTGTGTGTGTGTATACACACACACACACACATATATATAAAATGGGGGGTGGCAGACAGTAAAAATGTAGTGCTTTTGGAATGAACTCAAACTTAAGTGAGTAGCAACTTAAAATAGACTGCTATATACATATGGTTTTTTCTTTTAGAAATAAAAAGGGACTTTATTGGTTCACATAACTGAAAATTTCATGGCTATATTAAGATTCAGAAATGGCTGGATGCAGGTAATCAAACAAGATCATCATGGACTATGTCTCACATTCTGTCTCTAGACCCTGCATTCTTCTGGGATGGCTTCATTCCCAAAGTAGCTCTCTGCATGCAGAAAGAATCATGGCATCTAGCAGCTCCAGACTATTTTTTTTTAAATTTTCATTGGAGTATAGTTGACTTACAATGTTGTGTTAGTTTCAGGTATATAGCAAAGTGAATCAGTTATACGTAGACATATATCCCTTTTTTTAGATTCTTTTCCCATATAGACCATTACAGAGTATAAGTAGAGAACTGAGTAGAGTTCCTTGTGCTATATAGTAGGTCCTCATTAGTTACCTATTTTATATATAGTAGTGTGTATATGTCAATTCCAATCTCCCAATTTATCCCCTCACTTTACCCCCTGGTAACCATAAGTTTGTTTTCTACGTGTGTAACTCTATTTCTGTTTTGTAGATAAGTTCATTTGTACCCTTTTTATAGATTCCACATGTAAGTGATATCATATATCTGTCTTTCTCTGTCTGACTTACCTCACTCAGTATGACAATCTCTAGGTCCATCCATGTTGCTGCAAATGGCATTATTTTGTTCTTTTTTATGGCAGAGAAATATTCCATTGTATACATGTATCACATCTTCTTTATCCAGTCCTCTGTCGATGAACATTTAGGTTGCTTCCATGTCCTGGCTATTGTAAATAGTGCTGCAATGAACATTGGGGTGCATGTATCTTTTCTAATTATGGTTTTCTCCTGATATATACCCAGGAGTGGGATTGCTAATGGTAACCACAAACCAGAAACTTATAACAGATATACAAAAATAAAAAGGCCTCATCAAGATGGCAGAGTAGGAAGATGCTGCACTCACTTCCGTGGGCATACCAAAATTGTAACTATTTACAGAGCAATTATTGATGAGAAAGACCAAAACTACCATAAAAGATCTCCTACAACTAAAGATATAAAGAAGGAACTATAATGAGACAGGTAGGAGGGGTGGAGGTGAATATAGTCAAGACCCATACCCCCAGGTGGGTGACCCACAAACAGGAGGATAATAAGAATTGCAGATGTTCTCCCCAAGAAACAATGGGTCTGAGCCCTGCATTGGGCTCCTTAGCCTGGGGGTCCTGGACCAGGAAGTTGAGCTCCTAGAATGTTTGCTTTGAAGACCAGTGGGGTCTTACTTTTAGGTGACCCAGAGAGCTGTGGGAAATAGAGATTCCACTCTTAAAGGATGTACACAAAATCTTACACACTCCAGGACCCAGGGTAGAAGCAGTAATTTGAAAGGAGCTCGGACTGGAAGAATTAATATTGTTAAAATGACCATAATACCCAAGTTAATCTACAGATTCAATGCAATCCCTATGAAAATACCAATGGCATTTTCACAGAACTAGAATAATTCTAAAATTTGTATAGAAACAGAAAAAACTCTGAATAGTCAAAGAAATCTTAAGAAAGAGGAACAAACTGGAGGTACCATGCTCCCTGATTTCCAATCATAATACAAAGCTACAGTAATCTAAACAGTATGGTACTGGTACAAAAACAGACCCATAGATCAATGGATCAGAATACAGAGTCAGGAAATAAACTCATGCTTTTATGCTCAATTAATTTACAACCATGAAGCCAAAAATATACAGTGTGGAAAAGACAGTCTCTTCAATAAATTCCATTTGGAAAACCAGACAGCCACTTGCCGTCTAGTTTCTAGACAGCAAATTGGACTACTGGACTGAATGAATAAAATGAATAAATGAATAAAACGGGACTACTTTCTCACAACATATACAAAAATAAACTCAAAATGTATTAAAGACTTCAATGTACAACCTGAAACTATAAAACTCCCAGAAGAAAACACAGGCAGTATGTTCTCTGACACTGATCTTAGCAATATTTTTTTTGATCTGTCTCCTCAGGCAAGGGCAACAAAGTCAAAAATAAACAAGTGGAACTACCTCAAACTAAAAATGCTTCTGAACAGTGAAGGAAACCATCAACAAAATGAAAAGGCAACCTACAGAAGATATTTGCAAATGATATATCCAATAAGAGGTTAACATCCAAAATATACATAGAAACCGTACATCTCAAAATCAAAAAACAAACAACCTCATTAAACAAATGGGCAGAGGACTTCAATAGACATTTTTCCAAAGAAGACATACAGATGGCCAACAGGCACATAAAAAGATGCTCAACATCACTAATCATCAGGGAAATGCCACCTGATACCTGTCAGAATGACTATTATCAAAAAGACAAGAAATAACACGTGTTGACGAGGATATGGAGAAAAGGAAACCCTAGTGCACTGTTGGTGGGAATGTAAACTGGTGTAGCCACTATAGAAAATAATATGGAGGTTCCTCAAAAAATTAAAAATAGAATTTCCATATGATTCAGCAATTCCACTTCTGGGTATTTATCCAAAGAAAATAAAAACACTAATGAGAAAAGATATATGCATCTATACACTCATTGCAGCATTATTTACAACAGCCAAGATATGGAAGCAACCTAAGTAGTCTATTGATAGATGAATGGATAAAGAAAATGTTACACACACACACACACACACACACACACACACACACACACACACAATGGAATATTACTCAGCCATAAAGAAGAATTAAATCTTGCCACTTATGGCAACATGAATGATGAACAGACCTACAGGGTATTATGCTAAGTGAAATAAGTCAGACAGAGACACACAATTACCATATGATTTCACGTATATGTGGAATCTACAAAACAAAAGACACAAATAAAACAGAAATAGATTCATAGATATAGAGAATAAACTGGTTATCACCAGAGGGGAGAGGGGTGGAGGTTAGGTAAAATAAGTGAAGGGAATTAGGAGGTACAAGCTTCCAGTTATAAAATACAGGGACGTAATGTACAACATAGGGTATATAGTCAATAACATTGAAATAGTTTGTATGGTGACAGATCGTTAATAGACTTATTGTGGTGATCAATTCATAATGAATATAAATGTTGTACCACTATATTGTATACCTGAAACTAACATATTATATGTCAACTATACTTAGATAAAAACGAAAAAAATTTTAAATAAATATTCAAACCATTAGGTTTAAAATAAGCTAGCAAGGATATATTGTACAACACAGGTAATATAACAAATATTTTATAATAACTATATATGGAGTATAACCTTTAAAAACTGTGAATCACTATACTGCACACCTGTAATTTATATACTATACATCAACTATACTTCAATAAAAAAGATTAATTTGTGAAAACTTAAAAAGTAAACAAATAAATACTCACATTTTTCCTACTCAGATTGTTCAAGAACAGTAAGAAAGTTGATTTTATTTCTGGAAGAAAAAAAAGTGTATTACAATGCTTTTTAATGGACATTTTAAATAGGCCCCACCAACAGCGTTTTAAGTTGCTAATGAAGTGACTTTATTCTTTATGCCAGGAGCCAAGCAATGATAAATAATTACATCAAAGCCTTTCTCTGACGTCAAAGTTCCAATATACTTCACTCAACTCATAGAATTTTTGATGTGTCAAAATGATCATCATCACCTCTGATACAGAGCAGGTTTGAATCTCAGAAAAACTGTGTTCTTAATTAAATCAGTCAAACCTTCATCAGCATTCATCTGCTATTATCTTCAATGTATCTCGATTACTGTCTCTCTTCCAATGAGAAGCAAATATTACTTTGTTACATAGAAATACCTTTGCTTTTGCTAAGTGCCTGCAGGAAAACATTCCTCATTAAAATAATTAACTGTGTGTGCTCAGAAATTTTGCTTTCTTATAGATACTATAAAAACCAAAATAGATACAGTTCTGAATTTCTATAAACTTTATGCACTATAATTTTAAACTAAGCTATGAAAATATTTCTAGATATTTTCCATTAAAAATTCAGTCTTTGAATTCAAATGTTTCTAAGCCTTAAAAGTTTTAAACAATTATTTTCTGAGTCACTTATAGCTTGAAAAACGTATAAGATGCAACTATATAATATAAAAATATATGTATATTTGTAATATACTTTTTAAAGCATTTGTGTCAATAAGACACCTTATTCTGAACTAAATGGTTCAATGTGGTTCTCACCCAGTGGTTCTCAACCCAGACTGCACAGCATGGATGAACCTCAGGAGCATTATGCTGAGTGAAATAAGCCAGAGAGAGAAAGGCAAATACTGCACGGTATCACTTATAGGAACTCATAGAAATAGACACTAGGATGGTCGTTGCCAGGGGCTGGAGTTGGGGGGAAATGGGGAGAGGTTGGTAAACTGACAGTTTATAAGCTGTCAGTTATAAAATGAATAAATTCTGAGGACCTCATGTATAGCACGGTGAATACAGTTTAGTGTACTGTTGTATAACTGAAATTTGCTTAAGCATTCTCAACAGAAAAACACAAAGAAACCAACAAAAACTATGTGAGGTGATGGATGTATTAATTTGTGCGAATCTTTTCACAGTGTATACATATGTCAAATCATTACATTGTACTTTAAATGTATCAGCTTTGTTTGTCAGTGATAACCTTGATAAAGGCGGAAAAAATCTTTTTTAATTTGCCAGGGAGATTTTAAAAATTCTGATACACAGACCACTCCAGACCAAATAAATCAGAATCTCTTTGGGTAGGACCAAGGTGTCAGTAATTTTTAAGGCTCCTCAGGAGATTGTCCCTACAATGAGCTTATCATGCTAATATGTTTGTTACTTAATGTGAATTTTTGAGGAGAATACATATCTAATTACCATCATGAGCCTAATCTTCAGCAATTTCCCATCATTAACCATATCTCATCCATGAACTATTTATAGCAGACTTGTTTCTAGTCCTATCCCATTTTGAACATGCTGAAAGCCTTTCTGATTTCCTTTCACTAAACAACTGCATGTATTTAATTAGCATACAAGGCTAAAATCAGCAAAAATGTTAGCCTTTTTTACTGGTATATTTGCATCTCAGGGTACCAAGGGGGTAGCTATCAGATTTCACAAGGTCTTCCATTCCCTCTCCTTTAATCCCCTTGGAGCTGTGCGAGAGCCCTGACAATTTACTTCTGCACTAAGGAGGGTAAAGTGCCTGAGCTGCACATTCCATCACAACCACTGCAAACTTAACAACAGTATTTACTAGGTGTGTGTGTGCCAGAATGTCTCTCATGCTCAGGCTCATTCATCTCAGGGCTTAAATTGGCTCTCTCAGTGTTATTTTAATCTGTACAGACCCAATTACACACAACATACAAATGGTTCAAAGATATGCACATTATAACATGGCTGAGGATGCAGTTTCTGTCAGGAATAACATTGTTAACTGTGATTGAAAAGACATGGATCTTGCTAAATAGATAGGATACATTTTTATACCTATTGAATTTTGGAGGAAAGAAATATGCAACAGGTAAAATTTGAATTCCTCTGGAAGCCCCTGGGACCTTCTCAATAAGAGGACACCTACAAATAATGATACGTAGTAGTAAATCCACTTTACAGATTAATAAACCAAGGGTGCAAGGGTTACAATAGGCTACACAAAATGATCTGCAAGCATCCCTGACCCATGAATTGAGCATGTCCTTTTGCTTTATCTCATATACTCAGACACAGTTGCCATTCTTTGCCTAAAAACAGTTTGATAAGTGAGAGAATACTGATTCAGCTCCTCACCAAAGGCCCAAGAGAGCTAAATGCCTAGTTTTGCACTGAAGAACAAAAAGCCCATGCATTACATAGGAGCAATTCATTTCATTTTTCCTACCCCACAGCAGCCTTCTCTGTTCGAGTCTTTGGAGCGCATTCTAGCAGTTAAAAATTCTGGCAGTTAACAACCGATATAACATGGGTTTGGAACAATCAGATTAGACAGCGGGAGCTCCTTTCTGCGGGCCCCCTGCCATGCCAAGGTCTAACTCTTTAGTTTCTAGATAAAGAGGCAGTCTCAAGGGTCTTAGGACCCACCGGGAAATTTTGTGGCAAGGATATGTTCGGAGGGCTTGGGTCAGCAGATATATACCATTTGGTAAGGAGGAATTTCATTATCTTAACAGCGGTTCTGGTTATCTGAGTGAATATTATCCCTGTGTCTAATACATGGGATTCTATTGATACAATTCTAGCACTTATCCTATTGACTGGAGAGTTGGATTTTTGACCTAGTGGTTTTTGTTCTGGTTATTACATATTTTCCCTGTCTCTTATTAAAATAAAAGATCTTGCTGAAAATTAATGGAGAAGAGAGACAGAGAAAGATGGGGGAGGGAAGATGGGAGGGAAAAAGGTTGAATCAGAGAGAAGAGAGAGAAAGGCTGGTGTATCTAGACAATGATTCCAATTACATAAACAATGCCCCCCCTCCCAACCTCTCCTAATATTCCAGGCTTGCAAAGGACTTGCAGCCACAGGTTTCTGCCACTCACAATCAGTGCCTCCATTTATCAATTTTACCTTGCACAGTGGTCTGCAGAACACAAATGCAAAGATACAGGAATAATGATTATCTGAGCACAGCCTCCCCTTGACGGTAATAACTGTTGGCTGGAGCAGGTGCTGAGATGCAATAAAATTCATGTTAAGCAGCATTTCTATTCTGTAATCTATCAGATGTACTAAGATATCTCTTGGTGGCATGTGGCAAACCATCAGTCAATTCTATTTGGCTATTCAATGAGCAGAAAAGGAAATGTACTTCTGTCACAAGCAAAAACTTGTCCTAAGCCAATTCTGCTGGATGCCTTGAGGTTAACTCAACTTCCCAGCACTCACTTTGAGTTGTGAGAAGTCTGAGTCCCACAGCTATCTGATAGTGAGTTCTGAATCTTTCATGCCATTAACCTTTACTAAATCTAAAGGCAAAATACTCCATTTTATTTGGTCTCAGACTGAATTTAATAGCTGTTGCCAGGCTGACAGTCTGAAAGATGGAACCATGTAGCTCTGGCCAGTGATATCCATAGGAACATTCAGACAGGGAATGGCCAAGGTGGCATCATTACATACGGTACTGGGAGCTCCCCATATCTTTTAAACTATTTCTACTTCCTAAGCTAGGGACCCACTCTAGTGAGATGTCATACCTTTTAGCTTAAGGTTTCATCCCCTTTCAAAATGTTTACACTGTTCAGATGAGTGACTCTAAACTTTATCAGTCATTTAAGCTATAATGAAATTGGGTCTATCAGATATTTTCCTGAAAGAAGCTTCTGTAAAAAAAGAGATAAGAAATACATGAAGATACTTATAACTTGAAAGATAAATACGCCTGAGGGAGAAGATGACAAATGGATGAGCAAAAAACATACTGTTGTATAACTGTAACTCACATTTTTTGCCTAAATGGCCTTGTGCCTAGCTTTGATTAAAGGAGAATATCCCCTTCCCCCCAAGCTAAATCAACTTTGTCTGTAATCCTTTTTCCCAAAGAGACTCATTAAGCAGGACACTATTTCATACTGTGACAGAAGAGGCTAGTGGCTTTCTACATGCCTTCTCCCCTTCTTCCGTACTAAATAGCAGGGGCTTTAGCAGGACACATTGCTCCTCAGAATAAAAAAATAGATTTTCCTGAATCCCTTACAGCTATGTATAGCACATGCCTAAGTCTGGCCATTAAAATGTAAGTATTTGGAACTTCCAGGAAGACTTTAAAGGAAGTGGATTCACAGGGGTTGGGGCCCCTTTGCTGTTTCCTACTTTCTCCTGTTACCAGCCTGGCTAGAGTTTAGTGATCATCTTACACTCCACGATCAGTCATTAACATCATCCTTAGCATACTCTTAAAACTCTTTGACCCTTTTCTCACATAACCTTATTGTCTTACACCTTGAGAAACTCAGATCTTCGCTGAATCTGTGCCTGCGTCCACACAAATAAACTGGAGTAAACAAAAGACACAAAACCATAATGAATGTTCTCATCTTAAATTCATACTGCCAACTCTATTTTAATTTTTTATTTTTTAAATTGGGGTAAAATATACATAACTTAAAATTTACCATTTTAACCATTTTTGAGAATACAGTTCAGTGGCATTAAGTATATTCACACTGTTAATACAACCATCATCACTACTTTCCATTTCCAGAACTTGTTTCAACTTGCAAACCTGAAACTCTCTACCCATTAAACAATAATTCCCCATTCATTCTCCACTCTCCCCAGCCCCAGGCAACCATTATTCTACTTTCTGTCTTTATAGTTACCACGGAGGATTATATTTAACATTCTAAAGTTACAACGTTCTAATTTAAGTTTATACCAGCTTAACTTCAATAACATACAAAAACTCTGTTCCAATACAGCTCTATCCCTACCCCCTTTCTGTTACTGATGTGACAAACTACATCGTTACACATTGTGTGTCCAAAAACATAAACTAATAATTATTGTTTTTATTCATTAAATAACACAGAAAACAAAAAGTACAGTTACAAATCAAATTAATAATATTTAATTATCCATGTGAATACATTTACCAAAGACCCTTTTTTTTTATACAACTTTGAGTTACTGTCTAGAGTAACTAGACAGCAGAGTCCTTTCATTTCAAACTGAAAATCTCCCTTTAGCATTTCTTGCAAGGGCAGGTCTAGTGGTAATGAACTCCCTGAGCTTTTGTTTATCTGGGAATGTCTTAATTTTTCCCTCTTTTTTTTTTTTTTGCGGTACGCGGGCCTCTCCCGTGGTGGAGCACAGGCTCCGGACGCGCAGGCTCAGCGGCCACGGCTCACGGGCCCAGCCGCTCCACAGCACGTGGGATCTTCCCAGACCGGGGCACGAACCCGTGTCCCCTGCATCGGCAGGCGTACTCTCAACCACTGCACCACCAGGGAAGCCCTTTTCCCTCATTTTTGAGTGATAGTTTTGCTCGATTCTTGATTGATAGCTTTTACCCTTCCACAATTTAAATACGTCAATGCATTGCCATCTGACCGCCAAGGTTTCAGATAACAATCTGCTGATAATCTTATTGGGGATTCCATTGTATATAACTCTCTGTGGCTTTCAAGATTCTCTCTGTGGCTTTGGCTTGCAACTGTTTGATTACAGTGTGCTTCAGTGTAGGTCTCTTTGAATCTACCCTGCTTAGAATTTGTTGGATTCCTTGGATGTTTATATTCACGCCTTTCACGGAAATTTGGGGAGTTTGGGGACATTATTTTTTCTCTTCCCATTTCTCTCTCCTTCTCTTCCTGGGACTCCCACAACGTGCATGTTGGTCTGCTTGATGGTTTACCAAAGGTCCTTCAGGTTCCGTTCATTTTTCTTCAATCTTATTTTTTCTCTGTACCTCAAACTTGATCATTTCAATTGTCCACCCTATCAACAAGGTCTATGATTTTTCTGGGTTCTTAAATCTGCTTATGAATCCATCGACTGAGATTTTCATTTCAGTTATTGTAATTTTCAGCTCCAGAATTTCTTTCTAGTTCCTTTTTATGTTTTTATCTCTTCTTTAAAAATTTTTTATTACTTACATGGTATTTGTTGTTAAAAAATCAAATAAAATTGAAATATTTAACAAATAAATATAAATCCCTCTGATATTTCAGAAAATGAACACTAACATTTTGGTGTTTCTGAATTTTGTGCCATGCTTTTAATGTCCTAGAATATTTATCTATATATTTTTAATTGAAGTACAGTTGATTTATAATATTATATAAGTTTCAGGTGTACAACATAGCAATTCTATGATTCTATATTTTTATAGATTATACTCCTTTTAAAGTTATTATAAAAATATTAGCTATATTCCCTGTGCTGTACAATATGTCTTTGGAGCTTGTTCATTTTATATGTAGTAGTATGTATCTCTTAATCTCCTACCTCTCTCTAGCCCCTCACCTCTTAACTCTCCCCACTGATAACCACTAGTTTGTTCTCTATGCCTGTGAGTCTGTTTATGTTTTGTTACATTAATTTGTTTATCTTTTGAGATTCCACATGTAAGTGATAACACAGAGTATTTATCTTTCTCTCTCTGACTTATTTCACTAAGCATAATATGTCCAGGTCCACCCATGTTGTTGCAAATGGCAACACTTTTTTTTTTTTTTGATGTGGACCATTTTTAAAGTCTTTATTGAATTTGTTACAATATTACTTCTGTTTTATGTTTTGGTTTTTTGGCTGTGAGGCATGTCTTAGCTCCCTGACCAGGGATCGAACCCACACCACCTGCATTGGAAGACAAAGTCTCAAACACTGAACCACCAGGGAAGTCCCTAAAACTTCATTCTTTTTTATGGCTGAGTAATATTCCATTGTGTGTATGTATGTGTGTGTGTGTATACACACATACACATACACATATGGCACATCTTCTTTATCCACTCTTCTGTTAATGGACACTTATGTTGCTTCCATGTCTTGGCTGTTATAAGTAATGCTGCTATGAACACTGGGATGCATGTATCTTTTAAAGTTAGTGTTTTCAGTTCCTTTGGATATATACCCAGGAGTGGAACTGCTGGATCATATGGTAGTTCTATTTTTAGTTTTCTTGAGGAAACTCCATGCTGTTTTCCATAGTGACTGCACCAATTTACATTCCCACCAACAGTGTACTAGAGTTCCCTTATCTCCACGTCCTCACCAGCATTTATTATTTGTAGACTTTTTGATGATAGCCATTCTGACAGGTGTGAAGTTCTATCTCATTGTGGTTCCGATTTGCATTTCTCTGATGATTAGTGATACTGAGCATCTTTTCATGTGTCTGTTAGACATCTGTAGTCTTCTTCAGAAAAATGGATATTCAGGTCTTCTGCCCATCTTTCAATCAGGTTGTTTATTTGATACTGAGAGGAAGTTGCAAGATGGCAGAGTAGAAGGACATGAGTTCATCCCTTCTTACAAAAACACAAAAATCACAACTAACTCCTGAACAATCATTGACAAAAATCCCACTGGAACCTACCAAAAAAGATACCCTACAGCCAAACACAAAGAAGAAGCCACAGGCAGATGGTAGGAGGGGCGCAATCCCAATAAAAACAAATCCCATACCTGCCAGGTGGGTGACTCACAAACTCAGAAATAATTATACCACAGAAGTTCTCCCACAGGAGTGAAAGTACTGACCCCACATCAGACTTCCTAGCCTGGGGGCCTGGCAACAGGAGGACGAGACCCCCGAGAATCTGGCTTTGAAGGCCAGCAGGGTTACACTGCAGGAATTCCACAGGACTGGGGGAAACAGAAACTCCACTCTTGGAGGGTGCACACAAGGTCTTGTGTGCACCAAGACCGAGGGAAAAAAGCAGTGACCTCATAGGAGACTGGGCCATACCTACCTGCTAGTATTCGAGGGTCTCCTGCAGAGGCAGGGGGAGGCTGTGGCTCACTGTGGGGACAAAGACACTGGCAGTGGCAGTTCTGGTGAGCACTCATTGGCGTGAGCCCTCCTGGAGGCTGCCAATTCCTCCCCAAGACCTAGCCCCATCCAACAGCCTAAAGGATCCAGTCCTGGGAAGCCTCAGGCCAAACAACCAACAGGGTGGGAACACAGCCCCACCCATCAGCAGACAGGCTGCTTAAAGTATTCCTAAGCACAGCCCTGCCCACCAGAGGGACAAGTTCCAGCTCCACCCACCAGTGGGCAGGAACTAGTCCCTCCCACCAGGAAGCCTGCACAAGCCTCTTAGACAGCCTCATCCACCAGACGGCAGACAGCAGAAGCAAGAAGAACTACAATCCTGCAGCCTGTGGGACGAAAACCACATTCACAGAAGTCAGACAAAATGAGATGGCAGAGGAATATGTCCCAGATGAAGGAACAAGATAAAACCCCAGAACAACAGCTAAGTGAAGTGGAGATAGGCAATATTCCAGAAAAAGAATTTAGAATAATAATAGTGAAGATGATCCAAGATCTCAGAATAAAGAATGAGGGCACAGATCGAGAAGATAAAAGAAATGTTTAACAAAGACCTAGAAGGCTAAAGAACAAACAAACGGAGATGAACAATACAATAACTGAAATGAAAAATACACTAGAAGGAATCAATAGCAGAGTAACTGAGGCAGAAGAACAGATAAGTGAGCTGGAAGACAGAATGGTGGAAATCACTGCCATGGAACAGAATAAAGAACAAAAATGAAAAGAAATGAAGACAGTCTAAGAGACATCTGGGACAACATTAAAATATCAACATTTGCATAACAGAGGTCACAGAAGGAGAGAGAGAAAGGACCTGAGAAAATATTTGAAGAGATATTAGCTGAAAAATTCCCTAACATGGAAAAGAAAACAATCACCAAAGTCCAGGAAGCTCAGAGAGTGCCAGGCAGGATAAACCAAGGAGGAACACACCAAGACACACAGGAATCAAACTGACAAAAAATTATTTGATATTGATTTATATGAGCTGTTTATATATTTTGGATATTAACCCCTTTTGAATCATATCATTTGCAAATATTTTTCTCCCATTCAGTAGGTTGCCTTTTCATTTTGTCAGTAGTTTGCTATGCAAAAGCTTGTTAAGTTTATTTGGTCCGAATTGTTTATTGTTGCTTTTGTTTCCTTTGCCTTAGGACACAGATCCAAAAAAATATTGCTACAATTTATGTCAAGGAGTATCCTGCCTATGTTTTCTTCTAGGAGTTTTATGGTTTCTGGTCTTATATTTATATACATCTTTAATCCATTTTGAGTTTACTTTTTGTATACGCTGTGAGAAAATGTTCCAATTTCATTCTTTTACATGTAGCTGTCCAGTTTTCCCAGCACCACTTACTGAAAAGACTTGTCTTTTCCTCATTGAATATTCTTGCCTCCTTTGTCATAGTTAATTGACCATAAGGGTATGGGTTTATTTTGGGGCTCTCTATTCTGTTCACTGATCTATGTGTCTGCTTTGTGCTAATACCATACTGTTTTGATTACTGTAGCTTTGCAGTATAGTCTGAAGTAAGGGAGGACCATAATACCTCAGTTAATTCTTTTTTCTTAGGATTGCTTTGGCTATTCAGGGTCTTTTGTGGTCCCACATAAATTTTAGGATTATTTGTTCTAATTCTGTGAAAAATGTCATGTTTATTTTAACAGGTATTGCATTAAACCTATAGCTTGCTTTGGGTACTGTGGTAATTTTAACAATATTAATTACTCCAGTCCATGAACACTGGATATCTTTCCATTTCTTTGTATCATCTTCAATTTCCTTCATCAATGTTTTATAGTTTTCAGAGTATAGGTCTTTCACCTCCTTGCTTAAGTTTATCTCTAGGTATATTATTCTTTCTGATACAATTTTAAATGGAATTGTTCTCTGGCTTACTCTTTCTGATAGTTCATTATTAGTGTACAGAAAAACAACAATAATAAACATGTATATTAATCATGTATCCTGCAACTTTACTGAATTCATTTATTAGTTCTAATAGTTTTTTGGTGGAGACTTGAGGGTTTTCTATATATAGTTTCATGTCATCTGCAAATTGTGACAGTTTTACTTCTTTCCTTCCACTTTGGATGCCTTTTATTTTTCTTTCTGATTGCTGTGGCTAGGACTTCCAATACTATGTTAATAGAAGTGGCAAGAGTGGGCATACTTATCTTGTTCCTGATTTTACAGGATAAGCTTTTAGCTTCTTATGTTTTTATTCTTTATTAATACTTCCATTTTGTTCATACATCATTATCTTGACTTTATCCACATCTTGTTTTAGCTCTTTGAGCATCTTTAAGATAGTTGTTTGAAAGTCTTTGCCTAGTAAGTCAGCCATCTTCTCTTTTTCAGGGATAGTTTCTATTGATTCATTTTTCTCCTATTTCTTTATAAGCCTTGTGATTTCTTTAAAATATGGACATTTGAATTCTATAATGTGGTAACTCTGAAGATCAGATTCTCCCTTTTCTCCAGGGTTTGCTATTTTGTTTCGTTTCACTTTTGATTGTTTTATGGTGTCTCTGTGCCAGTAATCAGCCTGAGGTGTAGATTTAATGTCTTCCTAGGTCTCTTCTGAGTCTGTGTTTTCCTGGGCATACATGGTAACTTTCTAAATCTCCCACTATATATTGATGCTTTTGAACAAATATATATGGCCCCCAAACGGGTAAAAAGTAAAACATGAAGGGGGACAATTTCTTCAATGCCCTGGTAGTCACTTCAGCTGTTAGGAAAGGTACTTACAACAATGGGGGAGAGGGAGTGCAACAATGGCTTCCTGCCTCTGCACCTGTGCCTCTGCAATCAGAAGCAGCAATCAGCATCAGAGCATAAATACTTGCTATGGTGGACAGGGCCCACACTGGCTTCTGCAAGCAGCATGCAAGTTGCTCCAAGAATTTGTGTGCAGCTGTCTGCCATGGGGCTAGGGGTGACAGATGGAGAGCCACTACTGAACTAAGAGCTAAAATTGACTTAAAATAACCATGATTTGCTGTATAACCCATCCTCTGGAAGTTTCAAGCTTTCAATACACTCCAGAGTTCCAAAATAGGTTCATCAAACAGATTCTGCCAGTACATCTTTAATCTCAGCTAATGACTTTACTTCTTATTTCACTAACAAAATATTCAATGTATTTAATCAAAAGAACAATTCTATATTCTTCCACCACTGTATCTGCTTATGCAGTAGCATCTGTCCCTAGGTATTTTGTCTTCTCCTCTGTTACTATAGATGAGCCCTACCACTGGCATACTGTGTTCCATCCCCTCTCTTCTCTCAGACATTGCCCCAGAATCCAGGAGTTCTTCCCTTTTTCTCCTCCATCATCACTTTTTTCCCTCATACTGGAACTTTCCAATTAGCATAACAAATATAGTATTTTATCACTTAAAGGAAGAGAACTTGACCCCACACTCTCCTCCATCCATTAACCTTTATTTTTTCCTTTGTTTCAAAGAAAAACTCTTTAAAAGATTTTATGTACTCACTGTCTATAATTTCATGGTCACCTTCTCCCAAAACCCTCTCCAATTAGAATTTAACTCCTTCCATTCTACCAAAACTACTGTTATCATCAAAGACCTTCACACTGCCTAACTCAATGGCCAATTATCCACCATTTTTTAACTGACCAACCAGCTACATCTAATATGGTTGATCATATTCTCCTCCTGCATCCATCTTCATCCCTCCCTCCTTTCCTTCCTTCTTTCCTTCCTTCCTTCCTCCCTTCCTTTCTCCCTTCCTTCCTTCCCATCTCTCTCTCTCTCTCTCTCCTCATCCCTTCCTCCCCCCTTTCCTCCCTCTCATCCTCTCTCCTTCCCCTTA
The DNA here is from genome assembly GCF_951394435.1 of Stenella coeruleoalba. NCBI lineage: Eukaryota > Metazoa > Chordata > Mammalia > Artiodactyla > Delphinidae > Stenella > Stenella coeruleoalba. Next base: position 88,244,147 of record NC_137150.1, read on the forward strand.
GGACTCCTTCTCAGCCTCCTTTGCTATTTTCTCCTTATTTCCTCTTCCTCTGAATTTTGGTTCAGTCTTGTATCTTTTATCTCTGTATTAATTCCCTTCACAAGCTACTCACATCTCATGGCTTTTACCATTATCTATGTGTTTATGGTTCCAAGTTTGTATCCCCATCTTAGACCTCTCCTGTGAGCTCCTAACTTATATAACCAATTGCCTCCACACCTCTCCACTTGGAGCTTACAGCAGTCTGTGTCCAACCAGAAGAGAGAAACCATGTAGCAGGTTAAATGAGGAAGTTTAAAATAAAAATTATGACCTATTATAAAAGAGCAACTTGACACACATGATACCATAGGGCATAGGGAGGGAACCCAAGGAAAGGCAAACTTAGAAGAGGTTCAGACCTTGTTGGAGAAGGTGTAGCTCAGCCTACCAGACAGTAGAGAAAGCCAGAATGAGTCTGGAGTTGCTGGACAAGTAACAGGCTACTCTTTGAGGTGCAGGTGGGAACAAGTAATCATCACCCACTGACGTGCAGAGGGAGTCAGGGTGTGGGCAGATGAAGAAGGCCCTCAGAGAGTGTGGGGGCTCTGGTTTTCACTTCAAGAGGGCTGCAAAATAGTTCTTGCCAGGCTGAGGCTCCAAAGTCATATAGCGGTCAAATCCTGGTCCCAGGGCTGAAGCAACTCCACTGGATGTCCTCACACCCATACTGCCAATGCCCAGTCTCCACCAGAAACGCCAGGAGGAAATGCCTCTTCCTCCTGCAGTGTCCCACCAGTGCCCTCTACTAAGAAAGCTTAACACTGTGCTTACTTTAAAGGAGAAACGCTTAGAAAAATTTTGTTGTTTATCACAGAGTATATATTGGAACTGAGAAGCAAACCAAAGCAAATGTCTAGCCAGCATTTTAACTTGACATGTCCAAACTCCTGATTTTGACCCAAACCTTCTCCACTTTCAGTCTTCCCGATCTCAGTAAATGGCAACTCCATTCTTCCAGTTCATCAGCCCAAAATCTTTGTACTCATAGTGACTCTGGTCTTTTGCTCTCATGCCACACTCATTATATTAACAAACGATGTTGCCTCTATCTTCAGATTAAATCTGAAATCAATCTACTTCTTATCAAATTTATAACTACCATCGTGGTCCAAGTCACCATCATGTCTCACCCTGACAATTACAACAGCATTCTGACTGGTCCCCCTGCTTCCACCTGGTCAATTAGTGGGTCTGTTCTCTAACACAGCAAGAAGAAGTGATCCTGATGAAACTAAAATATAAATCATATCATGTCACTTTTCTGCTTAATGTCCCTCCCTGCCCTCAGGCTAAATTGAAAATCTTTATAGTAGCCTATAAAGCCTACTCAATATGTTAACCCACCCACAATCTCTCTCACATTCTGCTTACCCCTGCACTCATTCACCCACATTCACTTCTTTGCTTTTTCTCAAATACACACATCAGGTTCATTCCTACCTTAGGGACTTCGATGCTTCTTTTGTCTGCTTGGAACACTTTTGCTTCAGATATCTATCACTTACTCCTTGATGTTTGCTCTTTAGTTTTCTACTCAAATGTCACCTTCTTGGCAAGATATTTTGTAGCCACACTATCTAAAATGCAATCAGATCTTAGAACAATTCCTGACACAAGGTAGGTGCCCAATAAATACTGGCTGAATAAATATATAATAAATCTTGCCATGAGGTGACCTTATGAATGAATCCATATATGAGAAAAAGATTCTATGATCCGAGGTACTTGATAACACCATAGAGCCACCACACCAACACTGGATTGCCTACTTCCAGACTTCTTTTCAGTGAGAGAAAAAAACGTTCTTATTTAATACACTGCTACTCAGGAGTTTTACATCTGGTAGTTGACTAATCCTGTTTTACTTCTATGCATCTGGTAGTTGACTAATCCTGATGTCCCTTCCTATAGCTCACTAGTTTCCACTCCTAAATTTATGTTAGAATCACCTGAAAAACTTTCAATAACCACTAATTCTTGGGCCTCACCTCCAGGGCTACTGATTTAACTGACTTGCTAGAGCCAGATATCATTACTTAGAAGCCTCCTAGCACTTCAACCATGCAGCCAGAATTGAGAAGAACTGCTGTAAGCTTTTTTGTTAAATGTTTTTGTATCATTTTTCCAAATAAATAGCTATCATTTTTTGGTCTCAGTTTTTATCCAATGACTCTTACATCTGTATTCCTTGGATTATACCAAAGAAGTAGAATAATAAAAAGTAATAATAGAAACAAACTCTATTTGCCTATTATTTGTACCTTACAGTGTTTTCATATAACAACCAACTCTATTAAGAAAGTTCTGATTGCTTTTCCACTTTGCAGGTGATGAGACCTCCCACTAAGATGATAGACCATCCTTGGTTAGGTCTCTGGTCAAAATGACTCACTGTAGCAAGAGCATAAGCTGCCCCAATTTGACAAGCACAAAATTTGAAACATGTATTTTCCATTCCTGCTGACCCACACATGCCTTAAAGCTATTTTAAACAATGACTAATTGACTAGGAAAGAACTAACCTTACTTGCTTAATTCCAGATACCAACCTCAAGGACATGCTCCAGGAAACTGGCAATAACTTAGACTATTAGCCAGACTTGAAGCAAACTCCCAGTTCCTGAACGATACAGATAAAGGTCTGAAACACACTCTTAAGTTGTTTTTACAGGAACAGCCCCCACCAGATGAAAACTGCTGACCACAAGCATATAAACCCCAGACCGGTTGAAACCAGAAAATTGGTGATACTCACAACTTGACCTTGATGCCAACCTATCTGAGAATTATGCACAAGCTGCTCACACACCCTACAGCCACCTACCTCACACAACCGTTAAAACATTTGTCTCCCAACCGTCAACTTGGAGATGGTCTTAGGACATTAGTCTACCGTCTTCGCAGATTGCCCGCCTCCTGAATAAAGCAACATTTCCTTTTCCACCAACACATATCTCTCGAGTACTGGCCTTTTGAGCGGTGAGGAGCCGAACTTGGATTTGTAACCAGACTTGTTCGGTTCCATCACCACTATGCTCAGTTCTTTGCTCTGTCCTAAGCACTAAAATAAGCTGGCACAGTCCAGCTCTTCCTCCACAGGGGCCAGAGACTAGGACGGAGCTTTGTCCTGTAGCGATTAGAGAAAAAAAATGAGTCCTAAATCAATCTCTTGCAGACCCTGATTCTCAGGATTCCCAACAAAGTAACCCAAAACCTAAAGAGCATAAGAAACAACCAAACCAACTGAGCAAGGAGGATGGGTCCAAAAGCCAAGGAATAAGACTTCAAAATACTTCAAAAGAAAAGAGATCACACCATTACTGAGCTAGGACAGAAACAAATCTAGGCTCATGAAATGAAAATTAAGACTACAGACTCACGGTATTTCATTGTATTTAATCTATAACCTAGACAGTAGAGAGACACATATCTATAGTCTAGAATAAAAATGGAGATAATTCCAAAGGCTTCGCCTCAGCAATGGTTCCTAGCCAGCCACCTTTGGCATTTCTAACTGCTACCCATGTTAAATGATAAGACAGAGCCTTCAAGAACCAAGGACAAAATGGGGAAGGATATCATAAGCAAAAATCCTCGCCCTGGCCCAACTGGAGGATCAATTATGCTATGATTTCCAGGCTTAATAATTATTGTATTATTTTTATAATTGAGAAGCAGCATAGCACAGTGCTTATAAGTGTTACAAAAATGTTTTATGCTTTAGCTTCCTCATTAATAAAATGGGAATAACGGTATCTCTTACATTCGTCTACTGTAGGGATTAAATAGGTTATCACATACAGTGTTTAGAAATTGCCTAATCCCATATAAGCAATTATGTGGGGAACATTTACTATTATTATTTATATTACTAGTAACATTATCATTATTAGTAACATCATCATACAGAGAAATTTATTTCACACAATTTCACAGTCATTTGGACAAAAGATACTTGTAATGAGCTGAAATGTATGTCTCTACTCCCCTGCCAAAATTCATATGCTGAAGTCTTAACCTCTAGTACCTCAGAATGTGACTGCATTTAGAGATAGGGCATTTAAAGAGGTAATTAAGGTAAAATGAGGTTATATGGATGGACCCTAATCCAATATGTCTAATGTCCTTGCAAGAAGAAGAGATTAGGACACGGACATACACAGAGAGAAGACCACATGAAGATATAGGAAAAAGACAGCTATTTATAAGCTAAGGAGAGAGGCTTCAAGAAAAACCCACCCAGCTGTCACCTTGATCTCAGACTTCTAGCTTCCAGAACTGTGATAAAATAAATTTCTGTTACTTAAGGAGCCCAGTCTGTGGTACTTTGCTACGGCAGCCCTAGCAAACTAACACAACAGTGAATTTCTTGATTTCCTATAAATGTCCCTAATGTTGATTTCTTGCCCACCCCTTGCCAAGACAGTGTAAATCTCAGCAATTCCTGGGAATCCTCCCAACATTAGGAGGATGTGTGAAGGACTTAGTACAGTGACAAGGAGTAACCTCTCTGGATACTACCTAGACATATTCCACATGGTCCCTCTGGGTCCAGCCTTCTTCCCACCTGCTGCTTCTGTCTACCACAATGGGGAGGTAGGAACATGTGCAAGCCTAGGATCTGTACAACATTCCTCCCAGAGGTCTTGCTTCCTTACCCACAGCACTGACAGTGAACAGGGTGTCTCATGTGACCCTTGAGTTATCCTTATAATAATCCCCACCTTGCACCACTATAAGTAGTATATTCATTTTAGTAGGAAGAAAATTAATCATTTTCCCTTCATCTCTCTCATGAGGCATTCTCTCTCCTCTCCTTCAAGAGCATCTAGCATAATCTCATCAAAAGACCTAGATTGTTAGAAAACAAAAATCTGGGTGAAAGTGAAACTTCAGTTTTATCATACCCAAATTTTCCTTGAGAGAAGAAAGCACAGAGCCTGGCTAGCTACTTGAATGAGGATATAATTGGAAAACTAGAGAAAAACACATTAGGTTAACATCTTAAAAGATAGCCTGGAGAACCTTCAACATGGCAGAGGAGTAAGACGTGGTGATCACCTTCTCCTCACAAATGCATCAGAAATACATCTACATGTGAAACAACTACAGAACACCTACTGAATGCTGGCAGAAGACCTCAGACTTCCAAAAAGCCGTGTGGCTAACAGGGTCTTGGTGCTCCAGCCAGGTGTCAGGCCTGTGCCTCTGAGGTGGGAGAGGCAAGTTCAGGATATTGGCCCAACAGAGACATCCCAGCTCCACATAATATCAAAGCGTGAAAGCTCTCCGAGAGATCTCCATCTCAACGCTAAGACTTGGCTCCACTCAACGACCAGCAAGCTACAGGGCTGGACACCATATGCCAAACAACTAGAAAGACAAGAACAAACCCCACCCATTAGCAGAGAGGCTGCCTAAAATCATAATAAGGTCACAGACACCGCAAAACACACCACCGGACGAGGTCCTACACAACACAAAGGCAAGATCCAGGCTCATCCACAAGAACAGAGGCACCAGTCCCCTCCAACAGGAAGCCTACACAACTCACTGAACCAACCTTACCCAGTGGGGGCAGACACCAAAAACAACGGGAACCAGGACCCTGCAGCCAGCAAAAAGGCGACCCCAAACACAGTAAGTTAAGTAAAATGAGAAGACCGAGAAACAAACAGCAGATGAAGGAGCAAGGGAAAAAAACCCAACAGACCAAACAAAAGAAAAGGAAATAGGCAGTCTACCTGAAAAAGAATTGAGAGTAATGATAGTAAAGATGATCCAAAATCTTGGAAATACAATGGAGAAAATACAAAAAACTTTTAAAAAGGACCTAGAAGAACTAAAGAGCAAACAGACAATGATGAACAATACAATAAATGAAATTTAAAATTCTCTAGAAAGATTCAATAGCAGAATAACAGAGGCAGAAGAACAGACAAGTGACCTGGAAGATAAAATAGTGGAAATAACTACCGTAGAGCAGAATAAAAAAAAAAAGAATGAAAAGAATTGAGGACAGTCTCAGATACCTCTGTGACAACAATAAATGAACCAATATTCGAATTATAGGGGTCCCAAAAGAAGAAGAGAAAGAAAAAAAGGGACTGAGAAAATAGGTTAAAAGATTATAGTTGAAAACGTCCCTAATATGGGAAAAGAAATAGTCAATCAAGTCCACGAAGCACAGAGAGTCCCATACAGGATAAATCCAAGGAGAAACATGCCAAGACACATATTAATCAAACTATCAAAAATTAAAAACAAAGAAAAAATATTCAAAGCAGAAAGGTAAAATCAACAAATAACATACAAGGGAATCCCCATAATGTTAACAGCTAACCTTTCAGCACAAACTCTGCAAGCCAGAAGGGAGTGGCAGGACATATTTAAAGTGATGAAAGGGAAGTCTACAAACAAGATTACTCTACCCAGCAAGGATCTCATTGAGATAATTCAGCACCACCAAACCAGCTTTACAACAAATGCTACAGGAACTTCTCTAGGTAGGAAACACAAGAGAAGGAAAAGACCTACAATAACACACACAGGTCAATTAAGAAAATGGTAATAGGAATATACATATCGATAACTACCTTAAATGTAAATGGATTAAATGCTCGAACCAAAGACATAGACTGGCTGAATGGATACAAAAACAAGACATGTATATATGCTGTCTACAAGAGACCCACTTCAGACCTAGGGATACATACAGACTGAAAGTGAGGGGACAGAAAAAGATATTCCATGCAAATGGAAATCCAAAAAAAGCTGGAGTAGCAATTCTCATATCTGACACAATAGACTTTAAAACACAGACTATTACAAGAGAAAAAGAAGGACACTACGTAATGATCAAGGGATCAACCCAAGAAGAAGACATAACAATTTTAAATATTTATGCACCCAACACAGGAGCACCTCAATATATAAGGCAAATATTAACAGCCATAAAAGAAGAAATTGACAGTAACACAATCACACTAGGGGACTTTAACATCCAACTTTCACCAATGGACAGATCATCCAAAATGAAAATAAATAAGGAAACACAAGCTTTAAATGACACGTTAAACAAGATGGACTTAATTAATATTTATAGGACATTCCATCCAAAAACAACAGAACACACATTCTTCTCAAGAGCTCATGGAACATTATCCAGAATAGATCATATCTTGGGTAACAAATCAAGCCTACCTAAATTTAAGGAAATTGAAATCGTATCAAGTACCTTTTCTGACTGCAGCGCTATGAGACTAGATATCAATTACAGGAAAAAAATCTGTAAAAAATACAAACACATGGAGGCTAAACAATACACTACTTAATAACCAACAGATTACTGAAGAATCAAAGAGGAAATCAAAAAATACCTAAAAACAAATGACAATGAAAAAACGACAACCCAAAACCTATGGGATGAAGCAAAAATAGTTCTTAGAGGGAAGTTTATAGCAGCACAATCCTACCTGAAGAAAGAAGAAACACCTCAAATAAAAAACCTAACCTTACACCTAAATAAATTACAGAAAGAAGAACAAGAAAATGCCAAAGATACAAGAAGAAAAGAAATAATAAATATCATATTAGAAATAAATGAAAAAGAAGTGAAGGAAACGACAGCAAAGATCAATAAAGCTCAAAGCTGGTTCTTGAGTAGATAAACAAAATTGATAAACCATTAGCGAGACTCACCAAGAAAAAAAGGGAGAAGACTCAAATCAATAGAATTAGAAATGAAAAAGAAGTAACAACTGACACTGCAGAAAAACACAGTATCATGAGAGATTACTACAAGCAACTCTATGCCAATAAAATGGACAACCTGGAAGAAATGGACAAATTCTTAGAAATGCACAAACTGAACCAGGAAGAAAGAGAAAATATAAACAGACTGAACCAGGAAGAAAGAGAAAATATAAACAGACTAATCACAAGTAATGAAATTGAAACTGTGATTAAAAATCTTCCAACAAACAATAGCTCCAGACCAGATGGCTTCACAGGGGAATTCTATCAAACATTGAGAGAAGAGCTAACACCTACCTTCTCAAACTGTTCCAGAATACAGCAGAGGGAGAAACACTCCCAAACTCATTCTACAAGGCCACCATCACCCTGATACCAAAACCAAAGACGTCACAATGAAAGAAAACTACAGGCCAAAATCACTGATGAACATAGATGCAAAAATCCTCAACAAAATACTAGCAAACAGAATCCAACAGCACATTAAAAGGATCATCATACACCATGATCAAGTGGGGTTCATTCCAGGAATGCAAGGACTCTTCAATATACGCAAATCAATCAATGTGATAAACCATATTAACAAACTGAAGGAGAAAAACTGTAAGATCATCTCAATAGATGCAGAGAAAGCTTTCGACAAAATTCAACACCCATTTATGATAAAAACCCTCCAAAAAGTAGGCATAGAGGGAACTTTCCTCAACATAGTAAAAGCCATATATGACAAATCCACAGGCAACATTGTCCTCAATGGTAAAAACCCGAAACCATTTCCATTAAGATCAGGAACAAGACAAGGTTGTCCACTCTCACCACTATTATTCGACATAGTTTTGGAATTTTTAGCCACAGCAATCAGAGAAGAAAAAGAAATATAAGGAACGCAAATAAGAAAAGAAGAAGTAAAGCTGTCACTGTTTTAAGATGACATGATACTGTATACAGAATCCGAAATATGCTACCAGAAAACTACTAAAGCTAGTCAGTGAATTTGGTAAAGTAGCAGGATACAAAATTAATGCACAGAAATCACTTGCATTCCTGTACACTAATGATGAAAAATCTGAAAGTGAAATTAAGAAAACACTCTCATTTACCACTGCAACAATAAGAATAAAATAGCGAGGAATAAACCTACCTAAGGAGACAAAAGACCTGTATGCAGAAAATTATAAGACACTGATGAAAGAAATTAAAGATGATACAAATAGATGGAGAGATATGCCATGTTCTTAGATTGGAAGAATCAACATTGTGAAAATGACTATACTTCCCAAAGCAGTCTACAGATTCAATGAAATCCCTATCAAGCTACCACTGGCATTTTTCACAGAACTAGAACAAAAAATTTCACAATTTGTATGGAAACACAATAGACCCTGAATAGCCAAAGCAATGTTGAGAAAGAAAACAGAAGGGAGGAATCAGGCTCCCTGACTTCAGACTATACTGCAAAGCTACAGTAATCAAGACAGTATGGTACTCGCACAAAAACAGAAATATAGATGAATGGAACAGGATAGAAAGCCCAGAGATAAACCCATGCACATATGGTCACTTTATCTTTGATAAAGGAGGCAAGAATATACAGGGGAGAAAAGACAGCCTCTTCAATAAGTGGTGCTGGGAAAGCTGGACAGCTACATGTAAAAGAATGAAATTAGAACACTCCCTAACACCATACACAAAAATAAACTCAAAATGGATTAAAGACTTAAATGTAAGGCCAGACACTATCAAACTCTTAGAGGAAAACATAGGCAGAACACTCCATGACATACATCACAGCAAGATCCTTTTTGACCCACCTCCTAGAGAAATGGAAATAAAAACAAAAATAAAAGTGGGACCTAATGAAACTTAAAAGCTTTTGCACAGCAAAGAAAACCATAAACAAGACGAAAAGACAACCCTCAGAATGGGAGAAAATATTTGCAAATGAAGCAACAGACAAAGGATTAATTTGCAAAATATACAAGCAGCTCATGCAGCTCAATAACAACAACAAAAAAAAAACCCAATCCAAAAATGGGCAGAAGACGTAAATAGACATTTCTCCAAAGAAGATATACAGATTGCCTGAAAACACATGAAAGAATGCTCAACATCATTAATCATTAGAGAAATTCAAATCAAAACTACAATGAGATATCATTTCACACCAGTCAGAATGTTCATCATAAAAAAATCTACAAACAGTAAATGCTGGAGAGGGTGTGGAGAAAATGGAACCCTCTTGCACTGTTGTCGGGAATGTAAATTGATACAGCCACTATGGAGAACAGTATGGAGGTTCCTTAAAAAACTAATAATAGAACTACCATTCGACCCAGCAATCCCACTACTGGGCATATACCCTGAGAAAACTCCATAATTCAAAAAGAGTCATGTACCAAAATGTTCTCTGCAGTTCTATTTACAATAGCCAGGACATGGAGGCAACCTAAGTGTCCATCGACAGATGAATGGATAAAGAAGATGTGGTACATATATACAATAGAATATTACTCAGCCATAAAAAGAAACGAAATTGAGTTATTTGTAATGAGGTGGATGGACCTAGAGTCTGTCATACAGAGTGAAGTAAGTCAGAAAGAAAAAAACAAATACTGTATGCTAACACATATATATGGAATCTAAAAAAGAAAAAAAATTGTCATGAAGAACCTAGGGGCAAGATAGGAATAAAGACACAGACCTATTAGAGAATGGACTTGAAGATATGGGGAGGGGGAAGGGTAAGCTGGGACAAAGTGAGAGAGTAACATGGACATATATACACTACCAAACATAAAACAGATAGCTAGTGGGAAGCAGTCGCATAGTACAGGGAGAGCAGCTCGGTGCTTTGAGACCACCTAGAGAGGTGGGATAGGGAGGGTAGGAGGGAGCGAGACGCAAGAGGGAAGATACATGGGGACATATGTATAACTGATTCACTTTGTTATAAAGCAGAAACTAACACACCATTGTAAAGTAATTATACTCCAATAAAGATATTTTTTAAAAATGCTTTATCCATCAGAAATCAAAAAAAAATCATCATAAGACAATGATGAAAGAAATTAAAGATGATACAAACAGATGGATAGATATACCATGTTCTTGTATTGGAAGTATCAACATTGTGAAAACAACTATACTTCCCAAAGCAATCTATGGATTCAATGCAATCCCTATCAAACTACCAATGTCATTTTTCACAGAACTAGCACAAAAAATTTCACAATTTGTACGGAAACATAAAAGACCCTGAATAGCCAAAGCATTATTGAGAAAGAAAAATGGAACTAGAGGAATCAGGCTCCCGGACTTCAGACTATACTACAAAGCAATAATAATCAAGACAGTATGGTACTGGCACAAAAACAGAAATATAGATCAAATGAACAGGATAGAAAGCCCAGAGATAAACCCATGCACATATGATCACCTTATCTTTGATAAAGGAAGCAAGAATATACAGTGGAGAAATGACAGCCTCTTCAATAGTGGTGCTGGGAAAACTGGACAGCTATATATAAAAGAATGAAATTAGAACACTCCCTAACACCATACACAAAAATAACTCAACGAAAAAGAAAAAAAAAGTTAGCCTGTAACATTTCCAATAGTTTTTGTACAGACTCTTAAATCGATAAATTTCGTGATTTTTTAATTCAAAAAATGTGGGTGAGCTTCTTTTATTCATCTTCTTTTCTCCCATCAGCTTATTTACTGTTCTACTTCATTTGTGAAAAGTGACCAATTACTCCAGAAAAAATGTGAGTTGTTTTTACTGACTGGTCTGCTCTCCTCTGACCTCTATTCTTTTGGCCTAAGAGATAAAAAATGTATCAGGCTGGGTTTTTAGTTGCAAGCAAGAGAAACTAACCATGACAGATTAAATGGGAAGGAAAAGAATTTATTTAAAAGGCTATTGGGTAGCTCTCTGAGTCACCAGGAGATCTGGACCGTGTTGCTTATAACTGCGCATCTTGAAACACCACCACAAATTAGGCTGCAAAACAGGGCTTATGAAGACATGACTTCTGTCTCTGGAAGGACTAGAATACTGAATGTCCTCAATACTACTGTCACTGATATGCCAGGAGTACAATTTTGCTAAACCGACTTCCTTTATAAGGGAATTATCCACTTTGCATATTTCTCGGTGTCACTAGGTCTACATTCAAAACCTGGTGTGTGTACATCCAGTTGAGAAAGCTTTATTTGCCTAAGCCCTAGTTTCAAATGAGGCTGAGAAACTATCTTAGTTTCTACAGTTTAAAATTGGCTCTGTCTCCCATTAAGACTCATTTCACATAGGAAGGGAATTCAAATGCTAAGCTGCTGAAAAGACTAAAAAATTTCCACAACAGACCAATAGTAAGCTGAAAGAAAGAAAAGAAAATAGATAGCAATTCAGGATGTTGTTTGGAGTGCTTTTGTCTGCAAGTAATAAAATATCTGACTAGGAGTAATTTAAACAATAAAGGGTGTTTTATCACATTATACAAAATCTGAAAGTAAGAATTTTCTTGTCTTAACTCAGTAGCTCAGCAATGTCAATATTAAGTTAAAAATTATCTTGGGGGCTTCCCTGGTGGTGCAGTGGTTGAGAGTCTGCCTGCCGATGCAGGGGACATGGGTTCGTGGCCCAGTCCAGGAAGATCCCACATGCCACGAAGCGGCTAGGCCCGTGAGCCATGGCCGCTGAGCCTGCGCGTCTGGAGCCTGTGCTCCGCAACGGGATAGGCCACAACAGTGAGAGGCCCACGTACCGCAAAAAAAAAAAAAAAAAAATTATCTTGGCCTTTCCCTCCTAAGTCCAATACAACATTGTTTTTTAGCTTCAAAGCAGAAAAAGGAAAGAAAGAAGAAAAGTACCAACAACAGACTTCGATGTATGTCTCATAGGCAAGAATCATCGCCAACCAGTCCATAGAAAAACATAGCATTAAAGCCACAAGCTAGAGTAGTATTTTCCTCATATGTAAGGCAATGCGACCCTACAGAGTTCCTTTAAAAAATCCCAATTAAAACTGATTTCTAAGAAATTTGTTCCTGTTTTGTTGACAAAAGTGTATGCTTCCCAACTGTGAGTGATCACTTTTTTGAGTTACAATCTTAACATTTTCAAGATTTTAACCATTAATTGTGTCTGGGCATATATGCAACAGAGAATATAAGTAAATGTACAATATGTTATAGAACTTAAAATGATAGATATTAAGGAGAGTCAGCTGGTTTGTAACTACCTTCCATATTAAGAGATGCATCTGTAGAATTTATTGACAACCTCGTGTGTTGTTTTATTTTTCTCTCCAGTCACATATAGTTCACAGCCATTGCCAAGAACAATCCCATTTATCTTAACAATTACTGAAAGTGTTTATATTTACGTGACTTTCTAATGTTTTCTTTGGTTCTACAACTCTTTGAAAACTCACTTTAAGTGGTCTTGTTTGGTAACATCTAAAATGCCATTTCTAAGGTCCCAGTGTCTTTCCCAATCATTTGTATAATTGCCTCTCTAGTGATGCCTAATTTAATACTGGCATTCTGGATACTCCCTTTTCCCATCTCTCTGCTACTCTTTATTTTAAATAGAAGACCAGACATATGGTAATAAATATAAGGTCACATCACATGTCTCCAGGTGAATGGGATATCAAAATTAAGTAGGCACAACAGTGAAAAGACTCCTGTAAAAACACACAAGATACTCTGGGTTGGAGTCCAGGCTGTGCTTTTTATTATTCAGGTGACTTTAACATGTCACTCAATCTCTTGAGGACCAATTTCATCAAATGTACCTTACTTCGCATATTTTTGTTAAGAATCTTCTGAAGATTTTAGATACAGAATACTTTTAAGTCTATAAAATTGTTTTTAAAGAAAAAGTAATGCATATTATGTATTATTATTCCCAGTGTTCTTGAACCCTCCTAGAAAGTATCCGACAAATATTGCTTACCCCTACCTCCATGTTTCCTTCTCCACCTCTTCCTCACCTCACATCCCCTCTAACTGCCTCCATCTTGACTACAATGTTCTTAAAAAACGAAGTGGATAGAAAATGTAAACAAAAGAAGTAGGTTTATGTTAGATTCTGCTCAGGGTAAACTACAGAGATCAACCTTATTCTTATTCTTTGTCCTGACCCTGAGTAGTGAGTTCTGGTCTCTAGATTAGCTGTCAAGGGCGGTTATTTATTTCACACTATGGAAGTCTCCGGCCCAGAAGGGTTGATTTCTCGAACCTGTCCAGTCTTATGAGACTCAGATACTGATCTGTACCTTTGTTACCTACTCTAAACCTGCCTAATGAGGTAACTCTGTGAAAATCAGGACTCTTGGTATTTGGCCTTAGCCTAGCCTATTAATTCATCCTGCTGTATCTCCTCCTTCCTCCAGGAGGGGATGGTAAAATTTTTAAAGTGAGTTTTATGAGCAACCTATGGCCAGATTAAAACACTGCTTTCACGTATTTATGACTGATGTTCCAAGAAGTTGAAACTATTGATGGGTAGGAAATCCCATGTGCTAGACCCTTGCCATGTACACCCACTTACTCATGGGAGACTGAGCTTGACAGTGAATCCAAAAGGGGCTCAAAACCTACAAGAAAGTATAAATTTTGCTTGTTTTCTCATTCAATTTTACTTGTTTACTCTCCTTCTTTAAGGCATCTTTTAAGAGGATTGCTTTCTTGACTAGGGGACCCCTACTGACAATTTTAGTTCATCTTTGATTTTTAACATTACTTGATATATGCATGAAGCAAAGTGCCTAGTTTTATGTTTCCTATACCTCTGCACGTTTTTGCCTTCCAGTGTTCATACTTCGGTAAATTTGGATTCCACTGTTTTCCTAAATAAAGACTACTTTCCTTACAGAGACCACTGTTTCTCCATGCAGTAAGTAGAAGAAAGCGTATTCCAGCTTCCACTCTTATTCACGAAGGACTCTGCCAGTGAGGGCCTTTGTGGTGCTGAGGTATCAAGGGATCTATTGTCCACCATCAAACATGAGAGCAGCACAGAATGTACATTCTCTAGCAAAAGCCGGAGGAGGCAAGGGGGCAGTGTGAGAGTGCCACATACTTTAAAGGAGTGTGGAAAATACAGAGGCTAAAAGTGACAGCACCCAACGCACACTTGCTCATGCAAGAAAAAGTAATTCATTAGCTCATGTGTCTGGAAGGATGCTGGGGACAGTGCATAGCATAAAAGAAAAGTTTAGAACCAGGGCCAGGAGATGGAAGCTGGAACTCAGAGGCTATTATCTCTTATGCCACTCAAATATTGCTTCCCTCTACTTGGCTTACTTTTCTAAAAAGACTCTTCCCTCTTATTCATCAGGGCAACTGGCTATCAGATGAGTTTGTCTTTAACCCTCTTCCCTACCTCCAAACATAAAAAAAATTCTCTCTCCTGGCATTCATTAAAAAAAAAAAAAAAAAAAAAAAGAGAGAGAGAGAGGGTTCTGATTCTACTTTTAGGGTTGCCAGATTTAGCCAACAAAAATACAGGACACCTAGTTAAAACTGAACTTCAGATAAACAATGAATATTACTTGAGTGTAAGCCTATATTGGTATGAATATGTCCCATTCAATACCTGACAAAATTTCTACAGATGTGAAAAAAAGGCATAACCTAGGCTCCTAGTCATTGTTTATCTAAAGTTCACATTTAAGTGGGAATCCTGCATTTTATCTGGCAACCCTGCATACTTGGGTCAAGCTCCCATCACAATCACTGCTGTCCAGAAATTGGGGTCACTATGCTTGGTCATACCCCCCCATACCATCCAGTCACCATGAGTGTGAAGTCTGATACCAGAAGAGAGGCAATGATGGAAACGTCACGTGCAGCCCAAAATAACTATCCCACACCATAACAGAGATGAGTCAAGGTGGACGAAGTTGAGCCAAGGATACACAAGACAAATCTATTCACCGTTTGCTTAGGGCTTCGCTTAAAAACAGAAGATGCTGATCAAATTTGGCTTTCACTGTTGATGATCCACATTAGTATACATCACCATGATTATAGGTCCAAACCACAGAAAACACTCTTCTGATTTTTTTTTTTTAGACAACATGAATTCCTATGTAATTGTACATTGCTGCAAAAGACAAGTGGTAGGGGCGGACTAAATAACTATGGTTTAATATCGGGGGCATGGCCAGGATGGTAGGCAGTCTTATTTTATGGTTTTCCTGGGATTCAAGAAGTTTCCTTGAGCTTCTCTCGGTGGTGATTATAAAATGATAAGCAACAAACATGTTGGGTCTGCTGTCAGGCAGGAGGACATGAGTGCAGGCCCATCTGACTTTGGCAGCAGCACCCTTAATCATCTTGACAACATGTGGCTGTGTCATTTCTTAGGAACTAATTATTTCATTCCTTCAGAAAGAAAATGTCCCTAAGGACAGAGTTTTTGAAATACAACTTCTGAACCAAAGACCTCAACACAGTGCACCAAATTATGATGATTGGCTGCTGATAGGATAGTTTTAAACTTTAAAATAAGGATAAACATTTTAAATACCTACCATCCTTTACAGAGATAACGTAAGTAGATATGGCTGTGGAATGACTACAAAATAGTCTCCTCATAACATTTCAATGGTTTGATGTAATTCCTCAGTGGAGGATCAGGCTTTAAGATCAATCTTTTATACAGACGGGGAATGGGAATGAAGTTTCCTACCATCAATTTAAGTGGGAGCCACCACTTCCGTGGGTAAACAATGATTTGTCAAAGATAGTTTAGCTCTGATAAACTGATCTGAACTGACAGAGAGAGTGACAAATACTAATGAACAAGTGTGTGAAAGAGACACACAGACACAGAGAGGGACAGAGAGATACAGTGAGAGACTGACTTTACATCCTGAGTAGAAGGCAACAAACTGGCTTCACTTTGAAAGGTCTGGACATCATGTAGAGGAACAGACAGGACAATGGCAACTGTACTCTTCTGGACCAGCTGTGTTTCTCTGATTTCTCCTTCCTCTTTTCCTTGATGGCTTACTTCTTTTTCCTTTTACCCTCTAAATTTGAGCATTTCTCAAAATTCCTTCTCTGTACTCTCTCCCTCGGTAAATGTCCCTGAACAGAACCATCGCTCTTGTGGCATACAGTCCCTGCATGAGTTTGGTCAGGTTATGCAGTGCACAACTCTCATGGCCCCCTTACACTGTAGTCCACATGCCCTGCAAACCTATCAACTTTTACGTGGCAGCCTAATATGGATGATCCAAATCCAGCTCTACCTCCCTTTTTCCTTCTGTTCTCTACTCATGAACCTCTAGCTGCTTATCCAACAATTCCTTTTAAACAGAAAATAAATGCCAATTTGATGTATGCTCTTAGAGTAGAAGGAACTAAGAGCAGAGGTCTTCCTCTAGCAGAAGAAAATAAAAATTACATGAAGTCATCCCCATTTGGTTGGTATTTTTGAACAATAAGTGGCCTACTATTACTACTTGCACACATTTCCCCTAATACTATAGACACGCAGTGCCAAAGGTGATTCTCAAAGGACTCGGTTATAACAACACCACACAGTCACAGCAGTAATGAAGGGCTGCTTAACTGGCAATCCTAAACACTAGATGACAGTGATACTATTTCAGCCTCACAGAATTTCCTGATTGCTGGGGCAACCTCTAGTAGTAAGTGTGGAGAAGAGGAAAATGTTCAGCTGAGGGCAGGGAGTGAGCACTAACAACAGATACAGCAGCTCACTAAGCAGGTTGCTTTTGAAGACGTGCTCCAGACACTGCCCAAAGATGCTAATGTGAGCTCAAAGAGCTAACAGAGCTAAATGATCTACCCATTCTATGAACGATCTTAATGCTCACCTATCTCGTAGGTCATATTCTTGTCCCCAGCCATGAGATCTGAGATCAATGTGGACTTAGCAACTGCCACCTTATAAACCCAAAACCTTGACCTCCTTCCCTTGTCAATTTCCTGACTACGTCTGCATTCGGGCACTCTAAAAGTACAAATGACACCCATTTCCAAATCTAGAGCTATGCACGTGAAGGCCCTCTCAGAAGCTTCAAGGGTGCCTTCACCTTCCTTCTCTGAGGGAGACTAACCCAGTAGCTCCAAGATTTTCCCTTTTAAGTGAGGCCCTCTGAGTACACCAGCTAATCTTCCATAGGATCTTGCCTTCAATGTCCTCAAAGTGGACTGTTTCTCTAACACCTTTCTAATTAATGGCAGGAAAAACAAAATCTCCAATAACCTCTTTCAAAATTTTAAAGTAATCCTCATATCACCATGTCTCTTATTGGTCACAACTTTCCCATCATGCGCAAAATTAAGAAAACAAAATGATTACAAAGAATTTCTACCATATATGTACACAAGTCTTATCTCACTTTGCTGCCCGTAGAATTACTGAAGTGGGCATTATTTCTCAAATTCATTCCAAACATTGTATAGTAAGTTATCCATTATATTCCCTCCACCTGGAATTCCATCCACCTCACCTGTCAAAAAGCTACTCTTCATTCAAAGGATGACAGTAATGCCACCTCTTTTTAGTCATCCTCAAACAATGGTAACCTCTCCATCTTTTAAATTCCACCAAGTACAGTGCCAAGACTGTAGGCGTTGAAACTCAACACAGGATTGTGTGAATCTCACTTTCACCACTCGCTTAGCTCTGTGTCCTAGAGAGATTTACTTAATACCTTGATCCCCATTTTCTTCATTTTTAAAATGATCATTTTCTTAATTTATAAAATGTAAATAATATTTTTCTTTCAGGATAACTATAAAAATAATATAACTCACATAGCAAAGAGCGAGGCAAATATGTGCTAAGTAGGTAGTAGCCACTGCTATCACTATGAATTGTATCTTCTATAACTTTACCAGGTGGGTAACAAAAAACTTAATCCAAAAATATGGAAAACAAAGCAGGTCAGGTACAGGAGACCAAGGGCAAATCCTTAAGTAGTAATGGAAATCCAACACAGGTTGGCCTTGAACTCATGCAAAATTCTAACCAATGTTTGAGTGCTGTTCTGACTGAATTATATTACATCCTGTTGCGTATGTGGTTGTTTCTGCCACAAGAGTGCCTTAACGATGTCAAGTTGCAATTTCTGAAGAACTGTAACCAATTATTTTATTATTTATTAACTAACTGATTATCACAGCTTTACTTCTACAACTATCTAAAAATTTCCTATGTTTATGACTCAGCTCCTCACTTTAAAAGCTTATTGGGGCCCTGAACCAAGATGGCGGAGTCGAAGGACGTGCTCTCACTACCTCTTGTGAGAACCACAGAGTCACAACTAGCTGCTGGACAATCAACAGGAAGACACTGGAACTCACCAAAAGATACTCCACATACAAAGACAAAGGAGAAGACAAAATGAGACGGTAGGCTGCGTGCAATCACAGTAAAATCAAATACCATAACTGCTGGGTAGGTGACTCACAGACTGCAGAACACTTATATGACAGAAGTCCACCCACTGTAGTGAAGGTTCTGAGCCCCATGTCAGGTTTCCCAACCTGGGGGTCCAGCAACAGGAGGAGGAATTCCTACAGAATCAGACTTTGAAGCCTAGAGGGATTTGACTGCAGGACTTCGACAGGACTGGGGGAAACAGAGACTCCACTCTTGGAGGGCACACAAAGTAGTCTGTGCATCGGGACCAGGGGAAGGAGCAGTGACCCCAGGAGAGACTGAACCAGACCTACCTGCTAGTGTTGGAGGGTCTCCTGAAGAGGCAAGGAGTGGCTGTGGCTCACAGTGGGGACAAGGACACTGGCAGCATAAGTTCTGGAAAGTATTCCTTGGCGTGAGCCCACCCAGAGTCTGTCATTAGCCCCACCAAAGAGCCCAGGTACTCTCCAGTGTTGCGTTGCCTCAGGCCAAACAACCAACAGGGAGGGAACCCAGCCCCCCACCCAAGAGCAGACAAGCGGATTAAACTTTTACTGACCTCTGCACACCAGAGCAACACTCAGCTCTACCAACAACCAGTCCCTCCCATCAAGAAATTTGCACAAGCCTCTTAGATAGCCTCATCCACCAGAGGGCAGAGAGCAGAAGCAAGAAGAAGTATAATCCTGCAGCCTGTGGAACAAAAACCACATTCACAGAAAGACAAACAAGAAGAAAAGGCAGAGGGCTATGTACCAAATGAGGGACAAGATAAAACCCCAAAAAAACAACTAAATGAAGTGGAGATAGGCAACCTTCCAGAGAAAGAATTCAGAATAATGATAGTGAAGATGATCCAAGACCTCGGAAAAAGAAAGGAGGAAAAGATTGAGAGGATGCAAGAAATGTTTAACAAACATCTGGAAGAATTAAAGAACAAACAGAGATGAACAATGCAATAATTGAAATGAAAACTACACTAAAAGGAATCAATAGCAGAATAACTGAGGCAGAAGAACGGATAAGTGACCTGGAAGACAGAATGGTGCAATTCACTACTGAGGAATAGAATAAAGAAAAAAGAATGAAAAGAAATGAAGACAGCCTAAGAGACCTCTGGGACAACATTAAATGCAACAACATTCACATTATAGGGATCCCAGAAAGAGGAGAGAGAGAGAGAAAGGACCACAGCAAAAATCTGAAGAGATTATAGTCAAAAACTTCCATAACATGGGAAAGCAAACAGCCACCCAAGTCAAGGAAGCACAGCGAGTCAATTACAGGATAAACCCAAGGAAAAACACACCAAGACACATAGTAATCAAATTGGCAAAAATTAAAAACAAAGAAAAATTACTGAAAGCAGCAAGGAAAAAACGAAAAATAACATACAAGGGAACTCCCATAAAGTTAACAGCTGATTTCTCAGCAGAAACTCTACAAGCCAGAAGGGAGTGGCATGATATACTTAAAGTGATGAAAGGGAAGAACCTAGAACCAAGATTACTCTACCCGGCAAGGATCTCATTCAGATTCAATGGAGAAATCAAAAGTTTACAGACAAGCAAAAGCTAAGAGAATTCAGCACCACCAAACCAGCTCTACAACAAATGCTAAAGGAACTTCTCTAAATGGGAAACACAAGAGAAGAAAAGGACCTACAAAAACAAACCCAAAACAATTAAGAAAATGGGAACATACATATCAATAATTACCTTAAACGTAAATGGATTAAATGCTCCAACCAAAAGACACAGGCTTGCTAAATGGATACAAAAACAAGACCCATATATATGCTATCTACAAGAGACCCACTTCAGACCTAGGGACACATACAGACTGAAAGTGAGGGGATGGAAAAATATATTCCATGCAAATGGAAATCAAAAGAAAGCTGGAGTAGCACTACTCATATCAGATAAAATAGACTTTAAAATAAAGAACATTACAAGGGACAAGGAAGGACACTACATAATATCAAGGGATCAATCCAAGAAGATATAACAATTATAAATATATATGCACCCAACATAGGAGCACCTCAATACATAAGACAACTGCTAACAGCTATAAAAAAGAAAATCAGCAATAACACAATAATAATGGGGGCCTTTAACACCAATGGACAGATCATCGAAAATGAAAATAAATAAGGAAACAGAAGCTTTAAATGACACAATAGACCAGATAGATTTAATTGATATTTATAGGACATTCCATCCAAAAAGAGCAGTTTACACTTTCTACTCAAGTGCACATGGAACATTCTCCAGGATATATATCTTGGGTCACAAATCAAGCCTCAGTAAATTTAAGAAAATTGAAATCATATCAAGCATCTTTTCTGATCACAATGCTATGAGATTAGAAAACAATTACAGGGAAACAAAATGTAATTAACACAAACACATGGATGCTAAACAATATGTTACTAAATAACCAAGAGATCACTGAACAAATCAAAGAGGAAATCAAAAAGTACCTAGAGACACAACAATGAAAACATGACGATCCAAAACCTACGGGATGCAGAAAAGGCAGTTCTAAAAGGGAAGTTTATAGCTATACAAGCCTACCTCAAGAAACAAGAAAAATCTCAAATAAACAATCTAAACTTACACCTAAAGGAACTAGAGAAAGAAGAACAAACAAAACCCGAAGTCAGCAGAAGGAACGAAATCATAAAGGTCAGAGCAGAAATAAATGAAATAGAAACAAAGAAAACAACAGCAAAGATCAAAAAAACTAAAGGCTGGTTCTTTAAGAAGATAAACAAAAGTGATAAACCATTAGCCAGACAATCAAGACAAAGAGGGAGAGGACTCAAATCAATAAAATTAAAAATGAAAAAGGAGAAGTTACAACAGACACCACAGAAATACAAAGCACCCTAAGAGACTACTACAAGCAACTCTATGACAATAATATCGACAACCTGGAAGAAATGCACAAATTCTTAGATATGCACAACCTTCTGAGACTGAACAAGGAAGAAATAGAAAATAGGAACAGAGCAATCACAAGTAATGAAATTGAAACTGTGATTAACAATCTTCCAACAAACAAAAGCCCAGGACCAGATGGCTTCACAGGTGAATTCTATCAAACATTTAGAGAAGAGCTAACACCCATTCTTCTCAAACTCTTCCAAAAAATTGCAGAGAAAGGAACACTCCCACACTCATTCTATGAGGCCATCATCACCCTGATACCAAACCAGACAAAGATACTACAAAAAAAGAAAATTACAGACCAATATCACTGATCAATATAGACGAAAAATTGCTCAACAAAATACCAGCAAACAGAATCCAACAACACAGTAAAAGGATCATACACCATGATCAAGTGGGATTTATCCCAGGGATGCACGGATTCTTCAATATACTCAAATCAATGTGATACACCATATTAACAAATTGAAGAATAAAAACCATATGATCATCTCAATAGATGCAAGAAAAGGTTTTGACAAAATTCAACACCATTTATGATAAAAACTCTCCAGAGAGTGGGCATAGAGGGGACCTACCTCAACATAATAAAGGCCATATATGACAAACCCACAGCAAACATCATTCTCAATGGTGAAAAACTGAAAGCATTTCCTCTAAGATCAGGAATGAAACAAGGATGTCCACTCTCACCACTATTATTCAACATAGTTTTGGAAGTCCTAGCCACAGCAATCAGAGAAGAAAAATAAAAGGAATACAAATTGGAAAAGAAGAAGTAAAACTGTCACTGTTTGCAGATGACATGATACTATAGAGAATCCTAGAGATGCCACCAGAAAACTACTAGAGCTAATCAATGAATTTGGTAAAGCTTCAGGATGCAAAATTAATGCACAGAAATCTCTTGCATTCCTATACATTAATGATGAAAAATCTGAAAGTGAAATCAAGAAAACACTCCCATTTACCATTGCAACAAAAAGAATAAAATACCTAGGAATAAACCTACCTAGGGAGACAAAAGATCTGTATGTATAAAACTATAAGACACCGATGAAAGAAATTAAAGATGATGCCAACAGATGGAGAGATATACCATGTTCTTAATGGGAAGAATCAATATTATGAAAATGACTATACTACCCAAAGCAATCTACACATTCAGTGCAATCCCTATCAAATTACCAATGGCATTTTTTATGGAACTAGCACAAAAAATCTTAAAATCTGTATGGAGACACAAAAGTCCCCAAATAGCTAAAGCAGTCTTGAGGGAAAAACATGGAGTTGGAGAGATCAGACTCCCTGACTTCAGACTACACTACAAAGCTATAGTAATCAAGAGAATAAGGTACTGGCACAAAAACAGAAACATAGATCAATGGAACAAGATAGAAAGCCCAGAGATAAACCCATGCACCTATGGTCAACTAATCTATAACAAAGGAGGCAAGGATATACAATGGAGAAAAGATGGTCTCATCAATAAGTGCTGCGGGGAAAACAGGACAGCTACATGTAAAAGAATGAAATTAGAACTCTCCCTAACACCATACACAAAAATAAACTCAAAATGGAGTAGAGACCTACATGCACGACTGGACACTACAAAACTCTTAAGGAAAACATAGGAAGAACACTCTTTGACATAAATCACAGCAAGATCTTTTTCGATCCACCTCCTAGAGTAATGGAAATAAAAACAAAAATAAACAAATGGGACCTAATGAAACTTCAAAACTTTTGCACAGCAAAGGAAACCATAAATAAGACGCAAAGACAACCCTCAGAATGGGAGAAAATATTAGCAAATGAATCAACGGACAAAGGATTAATCTCCAAAACATACAAGCAACTCATGCAGCTCAATATCAAAAAAATAAACAACCCAATCCAGAAATGGGCAGAAGACCTAAGTAGACATTTCTCCAAAGAAGACAGACAGATGGCCAAGAAGCACATGAAAAGCTGCTTCAACATCAGTAATTATTAGAGAAATGCAAATGAAAACTACAGTGAGGTATCACCTCACACCAGTTAGAATGGGCATCATCAGAAATCTACAAACAACAAATGCTGGAGAGGGTATGGAGAAAAGGGAACCCGCTTGCACTGTCAGTGGTAATATAAATTGAAACAGCCACTATGGAGAACAGTATGGAGGTTCCTTAAAAAACTAAAAATTGAATTACCACATGGTCCAGCCATCCCACTACTGGGCATATACCCAGAGAAAACCATAATTGAAAAAGACACATGCACCCCAATGTTCATTGCAGCACTATTTACAATAGCTATGTCATGGAAGCAACCTAAATGCCCATCGACAGACGGATGGATAAAGAAGATGTGGTACATATATACAATGGAATATTACTCATCCATAAAAAGGAACGAAATTGAGTCATTTGTTGAGACATGGATGGATCTAGAGACTGTCATACAGAGTGAAGTAAGTTAGAAAAACAAATATCGTATATTAACACATGTGTGCGGAATCTAGAAAAATGGTACAGATGAACCGGTTTGCAGGGAAGAAGTTGAGACACAGATGTAGAGAAGAAATGTACGGACACCAAGCGGGGAAAGCAGCGGGGGGGGTGGGGATGGTGGCATGATGAATCGGGTGATTGGGATTGACATGTATACACTGATGTGTATCAAATTGATGACTAAAAGAACCTGCTGTATAAAAAGATATAAAATAAAATTTAAAAATAAAAATAAAATATGTGTAAGACACACACACACACACACACACACACACACAAAACGCTTATTGGGGATGACCATATCATGTTTTTTAATTATTTCTATCCCCCTTAGATCTGGATAAAGAGTAGGTGTCAAGAAAGTACCAATTCAATTGTTGCATTGGACCTTACTGCACGCAAAGAGATGCTACTGACAAATGTATGTTGGCATCTCTCATAGGGCAGTAGCAGATGTTAGTGTCTAAGCAAAAATTAGAATCACTATTGGGCTATCACCTTAAAGTACTATATAATCTGGGGCAAATTTCCAACTCTCAGTGCCATTTTGTTCTCTGTAACCTAACATATGACAATCAAATGACAGAGTAGTTCAAGTGCAAAGGTGAGAAACTATCCTTACAGACTCGGATACTAATACTTAAGTGGGAAAGAATCACAACAGAATCTTTACCTTGGATTGAAATAGTTTCGATTTTTAGATTCTTATTTTCTTAAAATCACTAGCTGAAACACCCAAACTAAATTTTTACCCAGCAAATATTTATTCAGCACCTATTATATTCATAAATATGTTAAAGGTTGAAGAAAGGAATAACATTTCCCAATTTAGTGGTAAAAATGGATATGTAAAATGTTCAGTTAACTATGTTAAAGTGAATTATAAAGCCAGTACAGCGAAATATAGGGGCAAGAGTAAGTCACCCAACTTAGTTTAACCCATGCTGAAGGAGGGAGTGGCACTTTACCTAATGCTTCGAAGTTTTTTAGCTTTTGAACATGCATAGGGAGGAATTAAGAGTATCTCATGTGGAAAGAACAACACGAGAAAAGAAAACTGAGAATGAGTGCATAGTTTGTTTGCGGGTGTTCATACATTTGAGTGACATGAGATCACGTGTATCCTGGTCAAGTGAAAGTTTCTTTTTCCCTGGCTGTGGAACTGTGACCTGCCAGAGCTGCCATCCTAAGTGTGCAGGAAACCATTCAGGTCAGACTCCAGCCATGCTGGCCCGCCCTCCACTCCCAGCGCCCCTGTGGCGCCACTCCCCTCTGACTCAGGGCACCCCTGGACTACTAGCCCACATAGGCCTGGACAGGACAGAGCCTAAGTGCGGTTGTACAGGCAGCCTTTCCTCCTCCCTCATACATTTGCTCTACTTAACGGTGAGCAATGCGATTTATTAATCACATGACAACTGCCATTTTATGCATCTTGGATCTCAAGTGCTCCATCTTCCTTCAGCTGTTTCCACAGCTCCTCCATTCAGCAGTTTCTATTTCCATCAATAACCACAGCAGAAAAATAAGCATGCCTAATATCCTTTAAGATTTACACCGAATTTGGCTCTGTAGATTAGGGCACACCATCTTGTGATTGTGAAACTCCTACTGTCTCTTCCTGTAACTCCAGCACTTCTCACAGGGTGGGGGTGAGGTGTGTATTCCGGGGTGAGGGCGTTGAGGTCACATGAAGACAGGGATACATTTCCCCGGGCATCAGTGTACTCACGGTGCTGCTCTTGTGGAACTCTCCATCTCAATGGCTCCTTTCAGCTGTTCTCGCTCTGGAACTCACTCATCTAGACATAAACCATAGATCTCTTCCTTTAATCCTTCTGTGATACCATCTCCCCCTCGAAAAATATACTTCACCTGAGACTTTTGTGAATGCAACAGAGTATATTGACATTTGTAGCAATGGAAGAGATTTACAACACAAAATGCAAGTGTATTAGTTTGCTAGGGCTGCTGTAGCAAAATACCAGACTGGATGGCTTATACAGAGGAGGAATTTATTTCCTCACAGCTCTGGAGCCCAGAAGTCTGAGATCAAGGTGTCAGCAGATTTGGTTTCTCCTGAGGCCTCTCTCCTTGGCTTGCACACAGCCACATTCTCACTGTGCCCTCACACGGCTTTTTCTCTGTGCACACATATCCTTGGTCACTTTGTGTGTCCAAACTTCCTCTTCTTATAAGGACACCAGTCATATGAGATTAGGGCCCAGCCTAATGGTTTCATTTTAACTTAATTACCTCTTTCAAGGCCCCATCTCCAAATACAGGCACATTCTGAGGCACCGGGAGTTAGGGCTTCAACATATGAATTTTGAGGAGACATAATTCATTGCATAACAACAATTAACTTCAAATTCAGTATTAGGTATCCTTGTTCCTATTAAAGTTCCTTAGCACCAGGAATTTCTCATGGGCCATTTCTTCAGAAGTTCCAGCTTCTGTGTAGACCAGCTGATAACATTTTGTTTTGTTTTGTTTTGTTTTCCCACCCAGCTATACAGACACAGAATTAAAACTGCAGTTTATCCTTTTCAGAACATATTGATTCTAGCATCTCTCTGCTAATACTCAACCAATCCATGTAAGAGGCTCCACTAGATTAAGCACCAAGAACTTTTCAATTACTAATTATGTTTGCACATAGCAGAGGCTGACACTGAGGTGAACCCATACTCAGCCCTGGGATTCAGACTGAGCATATCTGATCGGCTGGTTGTATGAGGGTTTGGGTTGAATGTCCATAGAGGAGGGTACACTTTTATGTATCAGTCACAGGTCAGTGAGGAAACAGGAAACACTCTCAGTGTTTTAAACACAGGGAACTTAATGTTGGGAAGGGGTTATACAGATGATGAGAAAGATGAGAAGCGAAGCAGGGCCGGCGGAGTAAATGAATAGTTAGAAACAGCAGAAAACCACCACCACCTCTTGGACTGCAGGAACACAAAAGAGAAGTGGTACTACCGGAAATCAGAAGCTTGGGACACATGGGGAGAGCTAGAACCACAGCAGGGTTTACCTGGTAGGGACTGGGTTTACAAAGGGAGAGCTGTTCAGAAAGAACTTGCTACCCTAAAGACTCAGCCACTTACAGAACCTGCTGCCTGAGGCCGAAGAACTTTAGAAATATCCCAGCTTCTTTACTCCTGAAACCCTCTAATATTCCACCAGTGCTTCCTACAGGCCAAACACACCTGGAAGCCCAACACAGAGGCAACATACAGCAAATACAGACAAGACAGAAAACATAATGGGTCAAGAACTGGATCTTCGTGTAAATAAATAGGCAATGACTAGAACTGTACTCAAGAATTATGAGAGCACAGAAAATCAGTCTCACAGATTCCATCCTCAAGTATAATAAATGGATTAATGCCTGAATCTTACAAAGGCCAGTGAAACTTGAAAAAACACAATGAAAATAGTTGTTTATACCAAAAGCTCTGCATGCTATTGGGGAATACAGTTAGAATAATGGGCCCCCAACAACGTTCCTGTCCTAATCCTTGGAATCTGTGAATATGGCAAAAGAGACTTCACAGATATGATTAAGATTAAGGACCATGAGATAGAGAGGTTATCCTGGATCATCCAGGTGGGTCAAATCTAAACACGTGTGTTCTTAGAAGTAAAGAATACTTCTTTGTGTGGTCAGAGAGGGATGTGACTATGGAAAAATGATCGAAGATGCAATGTTGCTGCCTTTGGAGATGGAGAAAGGGGGTCACATGTCAAGGAATGTAGGCAACCTCTAGATGCCAGAAAATGCAAGGAAACAGTTGCTTCCCTAGTCTTGAGAATAGAACATGGCCCTGACAACACCTTGGCTTGAGTTCAGGGAGACCTGGGTCAGACTTCTAATTTACAAACCTAGAAGAAAATAAATTTGTGTTGTTATAAAGGCACTAAGTGTTACAGCAGCAACTTGAAACAAATACAGGGAACAAAGAGCTCTGCTTGGTATTAGTAACAAAGTTGAATTGAAAGAAGGGAAAGGTGGGAAAGGAGCATTTTCCCAACCTCTGCATGGAAAGCAAGGTGGCTTCCGTGCATTGTGGTCTCCAAAGAAGTCAGCAACAGCATAGTGATCACCATGCAGAGTGCAAACAGTGCCTGATCAGAGGTAGAGGAGCCCAGGAAAATCAGCTCGATGGCCAGCACTCACACAGCTGGTTATGGTAGGTCTGAAAGCAGAAGAGTTTCAGCAGGAAGCACCAATGAGATGCCAAGTAGTCCTAAAGAACCTATGAGTTCCAGGTGAGGATGGACAGGACTCCTTCATGGACACACATGAAATTCACAGTGAAGAATTTTGATGGCAGTCTTCTATTCCTTTATTCTTTTTTGTTGTTGTTTTGTTTTGTTTTTTGCGGTACGCAGGCCTCTCACTGCTGTGGCCTCTCCCGCTGTGGAGCACAGGCTCTGGACGGGCAGGCCCAGTGGCCATGGCTCACGGGTCCAGCCACTCTGTGGCATATGGGATCCTCGTGGACCGGGGCACGAACCCGCGTCCCCTGCATCGGCAGGCGGACCCTCAACCACTGCGCCACCAGGGAAGCCCTATTCCTTTATTCTTGAATGAAGTCCTAGGTAATAAACTGAAACAGTTTTGTATTCAAAACACAATTAAGAGGTACTTGGAGAGATAAATTAGTTTCTAACAAAAATGGATAAAGAATTCTCCAATATAATTATTACTAATTATTTTTCTGCACACCTACAGCTCTAGAATAAATTAGAGACATAATAATCTGTTTAGAGCAGAATGTAGTTAGCAGGCTTTATTTAAGTTTATCTGATAAAGACTGGCTTGTTATTTTATCCTGAAGAACAAAATCAAAAACATCACTTCTTGAAAATAGTCCTGCAAAATATGATTTGGTATCTAAACATTGTATCTTACTATCTTTAAGTAATTGTACAATTCTGTAAGGATAAATTCCTAAGGAATATTATTCCATTCTGTCTAAAACACCTTCTGGGCCAAACCTGATTCTCAGGTTTTCCCTACATCTTCCATTACATTGCAGGGCAAAATAAAGTGGTCAGGTAATGGAAGAAAAGATGGATAAAAAGCGCTTGAATATTTTGGAATACTGAGTGCCACTTTGAATGACTATAAGAGGAATATGTGTTTTTTACCTCAAATGAAATATTTCTTAAACTAAAATGTTTGATAGTCATAAGTAATAAACTAAATCAACTTTCCAATCCAGAGCTTTAGAATGTTTTTCTCCATGATGGAATTACTTACACCCTTTAGGCCCATTTTCTCTCTGGGATGCAGGTTTGGTAACGGCTCTGATTTTAGCACCCAAAATGCTGAAACAAACCTGGGCAACTATTTTACAGAACGCGTGAGCACCGGAGTTAAACGCTCTCCATTTTTCTACCCTTTTACTCATCTTTTGCTAATGGCCATATTTGATCAGTTCTGAACCATGGCAGTAACTTCCACTTCTTGCAGTACTTACACTGACGGTAGGTATGTTAACAACAATATACTATTTTAATTATATCCTGTTCCCCAGGAGGTGATTACCTTTTTTAATCTTTACTATAATGCCCATTGCTAGTGTCAGGATTTGGTGGTAACAACAACAACAAAAGAAGCAAAGACTGGAATGGTTTTCAGAATGCTATTTACGATATTTACTCAGTGTTACAATGTTTGGTTGGAAAGCATGAAAGCTATGATTTCTTAGGCTTAGTCAAAGATATAATTTTGGAGACAAGAAAATGTTTTTTAAAATTTTAAGTACTTTTTTAAACGTAAAAGCAATGCACAGCTTTTGTACTGACTCAAGCAATATGTATGGAATAAAAAGTTAAAGCCAGCCAAGGCAAGAATGATCATTATTTTAAATATTACTATAACCTTGTTCTCAAAGTCCTATCCAATTAAGTTATCAAAGAAAATTAGATTAAAAATATTGGTGAAAATAATCATTGTTTAATGGTGGTAGGATTACATATGTAGAAAACTGAGAGAATCAACTATATAGGAAATAAAAAGAATTCAGTAAAGCAATTGATTACAAAATTAACATATATAAATCAATAACATCAAATATGCAAAGAATTTGTCAGAAAATAAATGAAAAGAAAAAGAATCCTTTATGATAGCACTAAACAGATGGAAATATATTTAAGAAAGGTGCTGGTCCCATAAGAAAACTACTATAAAAATCAACTGGAGGAAATGAAGAAAAAAAATTAAAGTAAGATATTTCATGCTCTTGGATAGAAATGCTCAGTATTGTTGAGATTATGAGTTCTCTATAATTTACTCAACTATTTTATATAATCCCAATTAAAACAGCCACAGGATGTTTTAAATTGGAAAACCCTGATGACTCCACAGAAGATACTGACAACTCAGCATTCTCATATACCATTGGAATGCCTTTCTAGCAAGCAGTTTGGCAATAACTATCAAATTTTAAATCTTTATGTCATATGACCTACGAATTCATCTACTAAATATTAACCCTGTGCATATTCCAGTAGTCAGAATTCCAATCTAAAAATAGTCATCAAAGCCTTGTTTACAACAATAAAACAAAAGAAAAAATGCATCAATAAGGCACTGAGTAAATCTACATTTTTGTATAAATAAACTCTTAGTGAGTACCTTTAGATAAAAGAATATTGGTCAAAAGACAGGAAAAGACTTTCTGCATTTCATTTTTTCCACTGTTATGTCGTTTTTATTACCATTTGCATATAAAAGTATATTGACCAAGGATACCTTTATGGTAGACTATGGATCACTTTAAAATATCTTTTTTTTCTTTGATTCATTCAACATTTAATTATTGAACATCTACTCTATGTATCACACTCTTTGGACACCGGGGATACAGTAGTCAACAGTATTTTTTAATGTACTATACTATAACATATTTTTTTAAATAATAAAGATTACCAAAAATACAAATTCCTTTTCACAAAACCATGACTCCTATTTACCTCTTCAGAGGCAAATCAACGTTAAGAGTTTAGTATACACGTATACCACGCTTTATTGTGCTTTACTTTATTGCACTTCACAGATAATTCATTTTTTACAAACTGAAGATTTGTGGCAACCCTGCGTCTAGCAAGTCTATCAGCAACATTTTTCCAACAGCATTTGCTCACTTCGTGTCTCTGTGGCACGTTTTGCTAATTCTCACATTTCAAACATTTTCATTATTATTACATTTGTTATGGTGATCTGTGATCAGTGATTTTTGATGTTACTACTAGGATTCACTGAAGACTCAGATGATAGCTAGCATTTTTTTAGCAATAAAATATTTTTTTAATTAAGGCATGTACATTTTTTAGACAATGCTTTGTACACTTAACAGACTACAGTATAGTATTAACATAACTTTTATATACACTGGGAAACCAAAAAATTCATATGACTCACTTTATTGCAGTATTTGCTTATTGTGTTGGTCTGGAACTAAACCCACAATATCTCTGAGGTATGCTTGTACTCCATCCAGACATTTTCTATACATTACCACATGTGATAAAGACACAGAAAATAAATAAAGATGATATAGACACAGTCACACAGACTCACATTCATACAAGCAGACTTTTAATGTGAACTGAATACCATTCTATGTTATCCTGCTTCCCTCTATTTCTTAAATATACATGAATTACTTAGAGATCTTTTCACTTTTTTTAGCTGTTGCACACTCTAGTATATTATTTAACCATTTAAATAATAATAATAAATAATGACATATAAATAATACTTAATAATAAATAAATAATACTTCTCTAGTATTATTTAACCATTTCCCTGTTCATATGCATTTGAATTGTTTAAACTTTTCCATGATCACAAATATAATTGCAAAAAATAATGCTGAGCATATACAGAACATCCTTCATATCCACGGGTTCTACATTCATTAATTCAGCCAACAGTGGATGGAAAATATCCCCCCAAAATTCCAGAAAGTTCCAAAAAGTGAAACTTGAATTTGTCACACACCAGCAACTATTTACCATCATTTACATTGTGCTGGGTACTATAAGTAATCTAGACAATTTAAGGTATAGTGGAGGATGTGTATAGCTTATATGCAAATACTATGCCATTTTATATAAAGGACTTAAGCATCCACTGATTTTGGTATCCACGAGATGTCCTGGAACCAATTCCCCATGAATATTGAGGACGACTGTATATCAGAAGCAAAATCTTTTAGTTGATGTAAATGTGCTTTTGAAATTTTGATACCATCAACCTGTCCATCAAAAAGCAGTTCCAATTAACCCCAAGAGGAAAAGAATGTGTCTATTTCCCCATACTTCTGCTAGTTCCACATATTAATTATCCATCAGATGGGTTAAACTATATAATTTCATTACTCATTTTATTGAGACTCTTCATAATTATTCTGAGCCATTTGTATTTCTTCTTATCTGAATTGCTGTGCATATTATTTTCCAATTTTTCTACTGGTTGTATTTCTTACTGATTTAAAAGTGCTCCTTATACAGCACACTTATCAATGCTTTGCTAAATGTTTACAAAAATCTGGCCCAGATTTTTCAAATGCCTTTTAACTCTGTCCATGGATTTTTTAATATTATAAACAATATGGGGGTCACCAGTTTTATATGATGACATTTGTAAATCATATTTACAAGTGGCTCTATGGCTTTTAGAGTTTTACGTCTTTTTTTTTTGCGGTACACGGGCCTCTCACTGTTGTGGCCTCTCCCATTGCGGAGCACAGGCTCCGGACAGGCAGGCCCAGTGGCCATGGCTCACGGGCACAGCCGCTCCGCAGCATGTGGGATCCTCCCGGACCAGGGCACAACCCCGTGGCCCCTGAATTGGCAGGCGGACTCTCAACCACTGCGCCACCAAGGAAGCCCTTATGTCATTTTTAAGAAGGCCTTTCTTGTTAAAAATTTATAAAAATGTTCTCCAGTACCTTTGTATTACTTTTATAATTTTTAAGTGTTTAATATTTCTTGAATTTTCTTGGATATGGTAAGGAAAGAGATTCTGCTTTACTTATACAGCTAAATAAATGGATTATCAGATAAATTAATTGAATAGTCTATTTTTTCCCCACCAATTTGCAATACATCTTTTTTATTTAAATTCATGTATGTTCCAGGAGTACTTCTCTACTTCTTAAACTACTTGTTCATTCAAGCCCTATCAGCATTATCTTTTAATAATTTTGGCTTTAACATCCAGCATCAAAAGACTGCCCTCATTTTTTTCCCCAAAAGTTACTGTCTCCTCTTACGCATTTACTTTTCCAGATAAGCTTAGAATCAATTTGTCACTTTCTATTTTTAAAAATACCATTAGAATTGTGTTTCAGATTGCATCTATGGTATAGATACATTGGGTGAATAGATATTTTACAAAACAAAGTCCTCAAATTCAGGAACATAGAAAATCTCAACATTTATTCAGGACTCATTTAGTATCTGTCTTTAATTTCTTTTTTCTTTTTTTTTAAATGCAGGTAATTGTGTGTGTGCGTGACATTTTTCCCAGTATGCTTTATTTTTTTAAATAAATTTATTTATTTATTTATCTTTGGCTGCTTTGGGTCTTCGTTGCTGCGCACGGGCTTTCTCTAGTTGCAGGGAGCAGGGGCTACTCTTCGTTGCGGTGTGCGGGCTTCTCATTGCGGTGGCTTCTCTTGTTGCGGAGCACGGGTTCCAGGGTGTGTGGGCTTCGGTAGTTGTGGCAGGTGGGCTCAGTAGTTGTGGTGCACGGGCTCAGTTGCTCTGTGGCATGTGGGATCTTCCCAGACCAGGGCTCTAACCCGTGTCCCCTGCATTGGCAGGAGGGTTCTTAACCACTGCACCACCAGGGAAGCCCTTTCCCAGTATATTTTTAATTTCTAGTATAAACACACTTTTATCCATTTGAATTTGTGTCGCCATGCTTATCTCTCTTATTTACTCCAATATATAGTTAGTTGACTCTAGTTGGTTCCAGAGAGTTCTTCATGTTGTTTCCAAAAAGTAAAATTTTTCTTATTCTTACTATCTAAAATTCATTGTGCTTTCAAGATGTATTGCATTGAACAGAACCATCTATAAAATACCTACAGGAGCTTCCCTGGTGGCGCAGTGGTTGAGAGTCTGCCTGCCGATGTAGGGGACACGGGTTCGTGCCCCGGGCCGGGATGATCCCACATGCCGCGGAGCGGCTAGGCCCGTGAGCCATGGCCGTTGAACCTGCGCGTCCGGAGCCTGTGCTCCGCAACGGGAGAGGCCACAACAGTGAGAGGCCCGCGTAACCCAAAAAAAAAAAAAAAAAAATACCTACAGTGGTGCGGAAGGTGTACTCCTTTTGTCATTTCCAATTTTAGTTATAATACTTCAAATATTTTCAATAATTTTGGTTTTGCTAGCATAGTTTTCTCTACTTTTAAGATCTCTCTTAAATTCTTTATAAGCTAAAGGAAGTTTCATTTTCTTATAGCTTACTAAGCATTCTTACCAGAAACTTTTTATTTTTAGTACAGTAAGTAGTTCGTTAGATTACTAATTACTAATTACTAAAAACTACTCCATTCCTGTGATAAACTCTATGTTACAAAGCTGACTTTGATCGAAGTTTTACTTAAAGTAGTTGCATCTCTATTAATAAAGGAAATTGATCTAAATTTTTCTTTCTTTCAGTTTATTGCATTTTATTTTGTGTATGTATAGTTCGGGCTTAGACATGAACTAATCTTGAAATGAGTCGAGAAGCGTTGAAAGGCATTATCTCCCCTTCAGTTCTCCATGTTTTTCCCTTCCTGTCTTGCAGTTAACATAAAGGTGGTGGGGTTAAAATCTTGAGGCACAATGTATGAGCAGCCCTACTGGCTAATTCACCACATCAAAAAGGGCTGCCTGAAAGTCTCACCTGTGCCCTCAACAGATTTAATTTGATTGAGAAGTAAACTTTTCTATGTTAAACTACTGACATTACTGGAATGTTTGTTACTGCAGCATTCTGACTAATATAGTACCTTTCCTCTATTTAATGCTCAGGAATATTTTAAACAATGTATTTAAATATTTGGTAAAATCACTATAAAATCTTTGGGTCTGATGCCTTTTTAATGGTGAAACTTTTCACTACTTTTCGGTTTTCTGTTTTGCTTGGGTATTCTACCTCTCCTTAGGTTTAGAATACTATATCTTAGAAAACATCTTTTCTTCAATTTCATGACTCAATTTCCAAACTTATTGGAAGGAAGTTTTAAATCTTCTAAGTTTTAAATCTCTGTAATTGCACCTGATTTCTTATACCTAATGTTTATTCATGATTTTATTTCTCTAGCTGATCAGTCTCTCTTTTATCTTTGTTAGCTTCTTTTTCTCCTTTCCTTGGGTTTATATGGCCAGTTTTGTTTTTTTTTAATTGAAGACAGTTCATAAGACTTTAATTTTTTTCAGCAAATTGTGTTAGCTAGGTCTTTATATGTGACCCACCTTGTTATTTTCAAAAATTCTTAACAATATATTTCAGTATTCCCTTTAATCCATTTAGATAAATGCATTTTTAAATAATTTCTAAGAAAAGTCAGAATTTTTTTTAGACTATGAAATGAATGCATTTATTTTCAATATACTGTTATGCTTAATTTCTATTTATATTGCTTGTAGTTAGAAAATCTGTTTTGTGTAATTTCTCCTACACGGAATTAATAGAGATTATCTTTGTAGCTAAAATGACATGTTCAATTTTTATAAATGTTTCATGGATATTTGAAAAGAACATATACCTTCTGTTTACTGGTATAAAGTTACATATTAATACTTCCGACACTGAATGTACTGATTGTGTTATTCAAATTATTTCTATTACTCTACTTATTGTTTCCCTCATCTATAAATTTCTAAGAGAAGTATATTAAAGTCTCCCATTGAGGTCATGGATTAGTATATTTCTCTGAAAAGATTTTGCTTTATATTCCTTGATATTTTGAAAATGAGAACATAAAGATTAATAAAAATGAAAATTCCTGATTCACTAATTTTTTTCAATATAAAATATCCATTTTTCTCATGTAATACATTATATCTTAAGCCTTTTTTAATATTGACATCAGCTTTCTTTTTGTAAGGATGTACTAACTATATTTTTGTTCCAACCCACTCTATTTAATACAGTTCCTCATTTTGTTTTTGTATATCTTTGTGTAATCTTCTATTTTATTTTAATACAATCTGTTTCTGTCATTAATACCATAGTTCAAATATAGTTTTATCACTTTGATTTTGATAGTAAAGTGCTTGTATTTATATATTTTTACACTGAGAAAGAAATATAATCCTATATTATGAAAACTTTGCCACTTAAAAGTAAATCTTTGTGATGATAATATTTACTATAAGAATTTTTTCATTTTATTTCTAACTTCCTTCGCTTTTTCTCAGTGAAACTTAGTTTTTACTGTTTTTTGTTTTTTGGTAATGCATGCCTTTTCCTTACTTCCATTCCTTTTTCATGTTGTATGACCATGTCTCCAAATCACCTTTTTATTCCAAAGGGCAAGTATAACTGATGAACATTTTGAAGTTTTGCCTCTGCAAAAATGGATATTTACCCTCACACTTGATGGCAGTTTGACTAGACAAAGAATTCTATGTTAAGACACCATTTATTACTGAAGTTATTTTTCAATGTCTTCTAGTAGCTAGGGTTATAAATTGGAATTGTGATGCCACCCATATTCTTGATCTTTTGCAAGTATAGTCTGATACTGCTGCAAGGTACAGAATACCTAACTCAAATAGTATAAAAACAAACAACAAAGACAACAAAAAAAGTCTTTTCCCACAATGAAAACTAGACTAGTGGCATGACAGTACCAGTGTGGATTAATTCACAATGCTGCTATCGACCCAAATACTTTCCTATAGTTGTAATGCTATCTAAAGTATGTTGACCAAATGTCCTTATGGCCAAGACATGGCTGCCACAATTCCAGGAATCACATGCACCCTTAACAACATTTTGCAGTAGAAGAAGGAATGTATTTTTTTTTCTTTTTCCCTTTATCTGAGAAGGCAAACCTTTCCTCTAGAGACAGATTTCTCTTTATGTCCCATTAACCAGACTGAATTACATTTCCAAGCCCAAACCAATCCTTGCAAAGGAAATAAGAGCATCACAGTTCTCCCCTTGAGGAAGAAGTCGACCTTCCCTAAAGATACGTAGAACCTGATAAAAGCAAAGTTCTTCCAGATAAAAAAGGAGATGGAGGAATGGCTGCTGTCAGACAATCAGCAGTATCTATCAAAAAAGTAACTTTGGTCGGCGTTCTTAGCACTGCAGCTCCGAGGCAGCAAGATGGCGATGCCACCACCAGCTTGTGAGGGCGGAGGGCAGCCAGCAGGGCCCGTGGCGGGGCAGACCTCCTGGGCTGCTTCACGCAGCCCGTATGTTTATAGGTGTCTGAGGAGCCAGTGCAGTTGCCCTGAGGACAGGTCCTTTGCCCTGCATTACTGCAGGAATGTTTGAAGCCAAAGAAGCCTGTCTGTGCAGTGCACCGCAGCACTCTGGCACCTGGCATCTGAGCTGTGGGACTCAAGCAGCCAATGGACAGCACAGAGACTTCTTGCCACGGCTGCCATAAAAATTTCTTAAAAAAAAAAAATGAAAAAGAACCCCTTGGAGCACTTGACATGTGTCCCTTGAAGTTGGGTGGCCACAACAACTATGTATGTCTCATATGTAAACAACTTCTAAAAGTCAAAGTCTGGCTGGAGCTGCTCGTGTAAAAAGAGAAACACGAAGTCTGCAGTAGGAACGAGTCACTCATCTACCACGGGCAGCCAGAGGTGCTTGTTTTTCAAGAGTCAGTCGTGGTCCCTGCAGACCTGGGCTAGAACTGAGTCCTCCTAAAAGGAACCCAACATACAAGGCCTAAATGGATGGGGGATGTCAACCAGTGGAGCGTCTTTTTGCAGTAGAAGCCAGGAGCTGAGGGAGGAGTTGCCTATGAGGAGAAAATCGACTGTGGGATGTCACAGGTTTTAAAAAAATACTTCAACCAAGACGCAACTTCAAAAGAGAGTTTCTGATGAGAGTAGCAGAACCTTCTTCTACATTTTCCTTTCAAATGGTAAATGACTTGATGATCACCGTTCTTAATGCAGAAAAGTGACACCTGCCAACAAGCTGTGAAGAAACCAGCCTAAACATACAAGGTTATGCAGACGTGGAAGAACTAAAGTGTATGAATTCCTAGCTTTAAAAATTCAAACTAAGGTTTCTGAGTGGAGAGCCTATGGTTGCTCTGTGAGACTCATCTAGGCCTTATTTTCCGGTGAGTAGAGGGCACTGGTGGTCTTCTGACATCTAGGTCACCACCGCAAGGCTAAATGCCAAGATTTTATGAATAATTAAGGACTTCCTATCAAAATGTTTGTTTAGCTTAAGGACAAAGGGTTTCTGTTTTCTGGTCTTAAGGAAGAATGCAAGGGTTTGATTGGCATAGAAAGGAGTGTGGGGACAGTGCCGAGAGGGAGCCAGCAGGAAGGGCCCTCACCTCTGCAGTCAAGTGCCAGAACTTGATCTGGGCCAGTGCCCAGGAGCCCCAAATCTGCCTCTAGTCTGGAGAGTTTGTTAGGAAGTAGGATTGGGCCTTTAAGACAATCTTGTGTGTACCTTGTCTGCTAACAGCATGATGAGTGTTTACTAATACTCTGGCCTAAGTTATTTCACGGAGAACGCTCCCTGCTACATAGTGTTGAAATTACATTCAGAGATTTAAAAAGAAAACTGTGTGTGTAGCAATATTTTTCCACAAAACTGAGTGCAAAATATCTTTAACAAATAATGATGGTAGTAAGAAATATTAGATGTAGTCATGCAAAAATGCATCTCATTTTACAAAGGCTTAGAACATTTACAAAATATCCCCTAGGTTTTTAGACTGTGAACCTTACAATCTTACCCATTTTTCTTTGCATTTAAATGCGGCTGTTTGTCCAAAAAACATTAACATGCAAGTTCAGTGATCTCTAGTCTACCAAATATTCTCTCCCGCAGCATGAAGATGATAATGATGATTATAAAATATCACCAAACAAGACTGTACAAATAGATGAGCAGGCACACTGCAGGGCTGAACAGGGTCCAGTACGGTATAGGGAGCAATTTGACCAGAAGGATCCTGGGCACAGACTTGCAAGGTGGAATTACAGTCTGTCCCATAAAGTAAAAAGTCTTCTCCCCCCAGTAGAAGAAGCACAGTCTCTCTTCTTTCTCCTCCCACCACTTGTGGTACCAGAGCTGGAGGTCCTCCTTGGACGTGGGGAGGGTGTCCACTGGGTATTGGTGGACATGGAAGTGGATTTCCTTGGAAAAGTCCTTGAGGAGGACGTGCCTCTCTGTCTGAGGAATGTTATGAGGGTATGCCACCGTGATGTCATGGACAGCGTCCAGGTTCTTACCTTCTCTTAGATGGTCTACTACAAAAGTAAAGCCTGTAGTTCTTGGATGTTAAGACATTTTCATATTTCTGAAGTCCATTCTTTTTAGCAAATTCATTACTTCAAGCTGTGCTATTTTCTGTGAGATCAGTCCCTTCTGGGAATATGAGGAGTTGAAGTGGTTCATGGATATCACAAAAATAATTAATCACATTTTCAAAAAAAAAAAAAGAAAAAAGTAACTTTGTTGTTGCCGTCTTCCCTGGAGCCTTTTAGAGGTTTTATCCTTTTCTTTACAGTCCAGAAATTTAACCAGAACTTGTGTAGATGTATATTTTTATTTTTCCCATCTTAGTATATAGTGAGTTTTTACAAATTAAAGACTTGAGTCTTCTATAGCTCAGGAAAATTTTCATCTACACTTCTTTGATTATTTCCTGCCTTCATTCTTTCTGGTCTTACATTAAACTTCAAATTTAACTTTCAGATCAACAACTTATTCTTCACCAATAGCCATGCAAATTGTTAGCCTTTCCCTTGATTTTTTTGTTGTTATTTCTTTTCTCATTACTCATTTTTCACAGTCTCTTGGTCTTGTTTATGAATTTTAAATTATCCCCAATCTCTGCAATTACTAAAAAATAAGTTTGTGTGAGGTTATAATCTATTTCCAAAATTACCTGTTTTTACTTAAGTTGGTCCTTAAGTTGGTTTCATATTGTCCTCCTTTCTATACTATTGATTTATCTCAGATGTTTGATGATTTTTCATTTTCTATTCCTATTTATATGCAAAGATCTAGACTAGTTAATCTAAGGACACAATTTGAGATTACTTTGTGGTTCTGATGTTTCTCCTGTCTTCTATGGGAGGCAGGGGTGCTAACTATAGGTTCTCTAGAAATGCACAGGGTGAGCTATTTGATAAACTTCCCTTAGTGTGCCTAGGTAGGTGGAAACAGGCAGGCTAAGTACTCCCAAGTTTGCCATGTAAGGAGAGTTCTGAGGAAGTGACAAATATTGATAGATTTTATGTCTAAAAGAAGCTGCAGTTTTTTCCTTATCTACCTCTTACAAAAGTCTAGTTACCTGAGGGTCTACCTTGATTCTCCATTCATCCTCAGTATTTAATATAAGAACTATGTCTATATGCAGAGCCTGTTAATTGGTAAGGCATTCTCAGCACATTGTCCTAGAGCAAATTCTAAACCGAGAAGCTCCATAAAAGGAGGGATGTGAAGAACTAAGGGGAAGAATGTTACCTAAGGTACACTTTAAGAAATTAACATGGAGCAGTGTGGCCAAAATGGCAAAGTAAGAAGACCTCACCTCCTCCCATGGGCACACCAAAATTTAAAATATTTACAGAGCAACTATCTATGAGAATGACCTGAAGACTAGAAGAAAAGATTTTCCACAACTAAAGATATAAAGAAGGAACCACAATAAGATGAATAGGAGAGGTAGAGAGGAGGTATAGTCAAGACCCACACCCCTGAGCAGATGACCCACAATGGGAGGATAAACACAATTGCAGACGTTCTCCCCAGGAAGCAAGGGGTCCAAGCCCCACATTGGGTTCTCCAGCCCAGGGGTCCTGCACCAGGAAGATGAGGTCCCAGAATGTCTGGCTTTAAAGGCTGGCAAGGCTTGCATATGAGAGAGCTAAAGGTCTGTAGGAAAAAGAGACTCCTCTCTTAAAGAGCTCATGCACAAACTCACGTGCTTTAAGTTCAACACAGAGGCAGTAATTTGCAAGGAGCTTGGGTCAGACCCACTTGCTGATCTTGGAGTCCTCCTTGAGAGGTGAGAGGCAACCGAGACTCCCCCTGGGACACAGACATTGATGAGAGACAATTTAGGGAGCTCATTCTACCATGAGGACACTGATGCTGGCATGTGCCATTCTGGGGTCTTCCCTCTAGTCTGTTAGTGCCAGGGGCAGGCCAATACCAGCTCCAGGGCCCACCTCAGGACACAGCACCACACACCAGTGGGCCAGCACCAGCACCAGGGCACCCACCTGGGCCCCACAGTCAGCACCCCCTGGACCCAGCCCCAACAGCAGTGGGCCAGTACCAGTCCCAGCCCCTCCCCGAGGTCCTACAGGTAGCTTCCCAGGCCCCAACCCTGCCCATGAGCAGGCCAGCATTAGCCCTTAGCCCCCATAGGCCCTGCAGGCAATTGCCCCAGAACCT
The DNA here is from genome assembly GCF_951394435.1 of Stenella coeruleoalba. Classification (NCBI taxonomy): domain Eukaryota; kingdom Metazoa; phylum Chordata; class Mammalia; order Artiodactyla; family Delphinidae; genus Stenella; species Stenella coeruleoalba. The sequence goes on from NC_137150.1 coordinate 88,286,450, forward strand.
GGACCCACATACCAGCAGGCCAGCACCAGATCCAAGACCTCATGAATGCTACAGCCAGCATCCCCACGGCCCAGCCTCACAATCAGTGGTCAGGTACCAGACACAGGACCCCCCCCAGCCACACAGCAAGTCGGCCCAGGACATGGTCCTGCCTACCAGAAGGCTGGCACCAGCCTTGAGACTGCCCAGGGAATGTAGCCAGCTGAACTGAAACCCAGATATGCCCACCGATGGGCAAAGAGATACTGCACAAGGCAGAGCCTGGCAGCCAACCAGGTCAGGGCCCAGCCCTGCCTACCAACAGACTCACATTAGCACCACAAAATAAGGGCCATGCAGCCCACATAGAGGGCAACCCTGCACATATAGCCCTGGTGACCAGAGAGGAGTGTGCTGTTGTGCCCTACAGAACATCTCCTACAGAAGGCCACTTCTTAGATCAGGAAATGTAACCCACCTACCTAATACATGGGGGAAAAAAACACAGAGACTTAAGCAAAGTGAGGAGATAGTAAAATATGTTTTAAGCAAAGGAACAAGACAAAACCTCAGAAAAGAAGTAAATAACAAGGAGATGAGCAATTTAACAGGTAAAGAATTCAAAATAATGATCATAAAGATGCTCAAAAAACACAAAAGAAGAATGAAAACAGTAAGAATTTTAACAAAGTTAGAAAATATAAAGAAGAACCAAATAAAGCTGAAGAATACAATAAATGAAGTAAAAAATATACTAGAAGGAATCAACAGTAGATTAGATGATAGAGGGGAATGTATCAGTGAACTGGAAGACAGAATAGCAAAAATCACTCAAGCTAAAGACAAAAGAATTTTTTTTAAATAAGGATAATTTAAGAGACTTCAGGGACAATATCAAGTATACTAACATTCGCATTGTAGGGGTCCCAGAAGTAGAAATGAGAAAGAAAGTGACAGACAACTTATATGAAGAAAAAAAAATAGCTGAAAACTTCCCTAATGTAGAAGAGGAAACAGAATTCCAGGTCCAGGAAGCACAGAGTCCCAAACAAGCTTCCTCAAAGAGGTCCACACCAAGACACATTATAATTAAAATGGCAAAAATTAAAGATAAAAAGATAATCTTAATAGCAGTAAGAGAAAAACAACTAGCTATGTACAAGAGAACTCCCATAGCTATCAGCTGACTTTTCAGCAGAAATTTTGCAGGGCAAAAGGGAGTGGCATGATATATTCAAAGCGATGAAAGGAAAAAAAAAAACAATGCTACAACCAAGTATATTCTACCAGGCAAGGTTATCATTCAGATTTGAAGGACAGATAAAATGTTTTACAGACAAGCAAAAGCTGAAAGATTTCAGCACCACTAAGCTGGCTTTACATAAATGTTAAAGGGACTTCTCCAAGCAGAAAAGAAAAGACCACAACTAGAAATAGGAAATTCGCAAAAGGAAAAATATCACTGGTAAAGGCAAACATACAGTAAAGGCAGTCACTTATAAAACTAGTAAGGTGGTTAGAAGAGAAAGGTATTATAATTATCTATATTCACAATAAAAAGTTAAAGGATACACATGAAGAAAGATGTAAAATATGATGTCAAAACATTAAAAGTGAGCAGGTGGAGTAAAAATGCAGGTTTGTTAGAATGCATTCAAACTTAAGAGATCATCACCTTAAAATAATCATATACATAAACAAAAATATTAAAATATATTTTAAAACAAAGACTGTAACAAGAGACAAAGAAGGACATTACATAATAAGAAAAGGATCAATCCAGCAAGAAGATATGACAATTGTAAATATGTATGCACCCAACATAGGAGCACCTAAATACATAAAGCAAATATTACATAAAGGGATAAATTAACAGTAACACAATAACAGTACGTGACTTTATCATCTCACTTACATCGATGGCCAGATCATATAGAAAGAAAACCAATGAGGAAACACGGCCCTTAAACAATACATTAGATCAGACGGACTTAATACATATCTAAAGAACAGTCCATCCAAAAGCAGTAGAGGGACTTCCCTGGTGGTGCAGTGGTTAAGAATCCGCCTGCCAATTCAAGGGACATATGATTGATCCCCAGTCTGGGAAGATTCCACATGCTGCAGAGCAACTAAGCCCATGTGCCACAACTACTGAGCCTGCGCTTTAGAAGCCATGAGCAACAACTATTGAGGCCGCGTACCACAACTACTGAAGCCCATGCACCTAGAGCTCATGCTCCACAACAAGAGAAGCCACCACAATGAGAAGCCCACGCACTGCAATGAAGAGTAGTCCCCGCTCACCACAACCAGAGAGTCGGGGGGCTCGCCACTGCCCCCACATGCAGCAACAAAGACCCAACGCAGCCAAAAATAAATAAAATAAATTAGTTTAAAAAATAACTAAAATACTGTTTAGAAAAAAAAGAAACAAAAGCAGTAGAATACATATTCTTTTCAAGTGCACATGGAACATTCTCAAGAATAGATCACATGCTAGGCCCCAAAACAAGTCTCAGTAAATTTAAGAAGACTGAAATCATATCAAGCATCTTTTCCTACCACAACACTATGAGACTAGAAATCAACTACAAGAAAAAAACTGCAAAACACACAAACACATGGAGAATAAACAATATGCTACTAAACAACCAATGGGTATTGAAGATCAAAGAGGAAATTTTTTAAAAGGCACAGAGACAAAGAAAACAGAAATTCAACAATCTAAAATCTAAGGGACACAGCAAAGCAGTTGTAATGAGGAAGTTTATAAAAGCCTATCTCAGGAAACAAGAAAAATATGAAATAAATAATTTAACCTTAAACATAAAGAAACTACAAAAGAAAAACAAAACCCAAAGTTAGTAGAAAGAAAGAATAAAAATTAGAGCAATTAAATAAAACAGAAACCATAAAAAAGCAAAGATCAATGGAAATAAGAGCTTTAAAAAGATAAACAAAATGATAAAACTTTAGCCAGACTCATCAAGAAAAAAAAGGAGAGGGCCCAAATAAAATCAGAAATGAAAGAGGAAACATTACAATCAACACCACAGGAATACAAAATATCATAGGAAATTACCATGACCAGTTATATGCCAATAAACTAGACAACCTGAAGAAATGGATAAATCCCTAGAGCCATACAATCTCCTAAAACTGATCAGGAAGAAACAGAAAATGAAGAGACAGATTACAAGTAATGAAACTGAATGAATAATAAAAAAATAAAACTCCCCATGTACAAAAGTCCAGGACCAGATGGCTTCACAGGTGAATTCTACCAAACTTTAAAAATGAGTTAAATACCTACCCTTATCAAAATATTCCAAAAATTTGAAGAGGAAGGAATGTTTCCAAACTCACTTTACAAGGCCAGCATGATCCTGATACCAAAATCAGACAAAGACACCACCAAAAAAAGAGAATTACAAGCCAACATCTATGATGAACATAGATGCAACAACTCCTCAACAATATATAAGCAAAACAAATTCAACAATACATTTAATGATCATACAACATGATCAAGTGGGATTTATCTCAGGGATGCAAGAACGTTCCAATACCCACAAAACAAAATTATGATACAGCATATCAACAAATTGAAGGATAAAAATCATATGATCATCTCAATAGAGCAGAAAAGGCTTTTGACAAAATTCAACATCCAATTATGATAAAAACACTCAACGAAGTGGGTACACAGAGGAAATTACCTCAACATCATAAAGACCATATATGACAAACACAGAGCCAACATCATTCTCAACACTGAAAAGCTGAAAGCATTTCCCCTAAGATCAGGAACATGCCAAGGTCGCTCACTTCACCACTTTTTAATAACATAGTATTCAAGTCTTAGCCCCACAATCAGAAAAAAAAAGAAGTAAAAATACTCCAAATTGGAAAAGAAGAGGTGACACTGTCTCTGTTAACAGAGAACATGCTACTCTATATAGAAAATCCTAAAGACACCACCATAAAACTTAGAATTAATAAATGAACTCAGTAAAGTTTCAGGATACAGAAATCTGTGTGTTTCTATACACTAACAGTGAACTAGGAGAAAGAGAAATTAATAAAATAATCTCATTTAAAATTGCATCAAAAGGAACAAAACACATAGAAATAAATCTAACTAAGAAGGTGAAAGACCTGAACTCGGTAAACTAGAAGACAATGATGAAAGAAATTGAAGACCACACAAACAGATGGAAAGATCCACAGTGTTCTTGGATTGGAAGAATCAATATTGTTAACATGACCATACTATGCAAGGTAATCTACATATGCAAGGCAATCTACATATTCAATCCAATCCTTATCAAAATACCAATGGCATTTTTCACAAGAACAAATAATTCTAAAATGTTTATGAAAACACAAAAGACCCTAAATAGCCAAAACAATTTTAAGAAAGTAAAACAAAACTGGGGGTATCATGCTCCCTGATTTCCAACTATACTACAAAGCTACAGTAATCAAAATAATATGGTACTGGCACAAAAACAGACACATAGATCAATGGAACAGAATAGAGAGCCCAGAAATGAATCCAAACTTATATGGGCAATTAATATATGACAAGAAGGCAAGAATGTACAGTCAGAGAAAGACAAATACCGTATGATATCACTTATATGTGGAATCTAAAATATGACACAAATCAAACTATCTAAAAAACAGAAACAGACTCACAGACATAGAGGACAGACTTGTGGTTGCCAAGGAGGGGTAGGGGAGGGATGGATTGGGAGTTTGGGATTAGCAGATGCAAACTATTATATATAGAATGCATAAACAACAAGTTCCTACAGGGAAGTATATTTAATACCCTGTGATAAACCATAATGGAAAAAAATATAAAAAAGAATATATATATATATATATATACACACACACACACACACACACACATATATATATATACACACATATATATACACATACATATATATATATACACACACACAACCGAATCACTTTGCTGTACAGCAAAAATTAACACACTGTAAATCAACTGTATTTTAAATAAAAAAATAAATAAAACGTGAAGTTTTAAAATACCCTCTCTGATTTCAACACTTCACTATCCCTTCCTTGTTTTAGCATTCTCCCAAAGTCATGGTAATGAGGGATAATATCAGGAAAAGTCAGATAAGCACTGGAGCCTTTGCTCCAAACTTTGAGACTGCCTGACTTCACTGTGCCCAGCCTACCTCTTCCATACATTACTCAACTCTACATCATAGCCCGTGGACTTTCTCCTGTGTCCAGCATTAATAGGCTAGCAGCCAAGTTATTAAGATCCTACCTGTATCCTTGATAAAATTGAAGGCAACTTTTTTTTATTAAAGAAACAGTTTTTCTGGGTGATGTTGTTTAATAGATAAGGACAATGCCAGATGCAGAAGATGAGGCTGTAGCCCAGCTTAATCTCTAACTAGCTCTGATTCTCAACCTCCAATGTTTGAGCAAGTCCATCCAGAAGAGCTTCCCATCCCAGTTCTGAGCGAAACCACCTTCAGTGCCTACAGTAGAACTTTGGTAAATAACCTTTTAAATGCATCCACAGAAGCAATGATTGTTGACACAGACGATCTAAAAAGTGAGAGACTCTGGCAGTTCGTAGTTATCAGTCTAAAATAAAATACTTAAACTCACTGGTCCTCAGTTCTTTTGCTTTAAATAACTATGTTTTTCTGTGTGCTCTCTTAGGTCCTCCCAGCTAAATATTTCTATGAGCTACAGCAAAAGAATGCCATAATGCTTGAAGGGAAACATCTGATATTAGAGCAGTGTGTTTGGTATCCACAGTGAGGACTTAGTATTCATGTAAGTCAAAAGTGTCTGCATTTGATATAGTCTATAATGAAAGACAGGCTTGATAAATAGCAATGGTTTGGAATTACAAATAAAGCCTTAGGGGTTGTCTCATTTATACAACCTTCCAAAGAATTACAGGCGGCCTAAATAAAGAGCCTTATTTCCCAGATCATGGTGAAGATCATTTTCGGTACAGCAAGAATTCTTTCAAAGGCTGGTCTTCCCTGATGTCCATGAAGTACCGTGTAACAATGTAAAAGACACAAATCTCAGAGTTGACACAACTGGATTGGAGGTCAGATTCCATTACTTCCAACTGTATGTCCTTAGGCAAATAAATTACCCTCTCTGATTTTGTTGGTTTAGCTATAAAATGGGATGTTGTTATGTGTATTACCTGCTTCAAAAGGTTATTGTGAAGAAAAATGATTTAATACATGTTAAAGGAATTTGGAAACAGAAAGGCTACATGTAATTATAAAGCTATTTTTAGGGGGAAACTTAAGCAGGCAGAATACACTTCTTTCTTTACAGAGGTCATAATCCTATTCTGGGGCAAGGAGCTAACTGATTAAACATGTTTTCCATGTCACATGTTAATAGCAAAGATTACAGGCTCCGACACTCATTTTTGCAATAGTAAGATCCATACATTAAAGCCACCATTTTTTTGTGTGCTATGAATCTCCCATCTGTTTTGTACTCTCTCCCAGAAAGAGACTGGTGTTATTTTTCAAAGTAGATGTCAGCTTTCAGGCTCTGGAGCTCCTAAGTGCATCTGAGCTGGTGCATCCTCCACCACCCGTCATCAGCAGATGGATCTTGTCTAAGTGATTTGGATTACTGGATAAGAGCACGATTTGGAACATGAACCTGTTCAAGGAATATATGCTAAAGGAATGCATATATTTGGTAAAACAGGTTAAATGTGTATGTGAAAAAATCATTTTTTCCTCTTCATTATTTCCAGTATTAAAAATAAAATAAATAAAAATAGCTTGCTACTAAGGGCACTGAAGAGTCCAAAGAAGGACCAGAAACATTTGGTATTTTGGTGTTGAAGGAAAACCAGTCCTTTTTTGTTGTTATAATAAGTGAAGCCTGAAAGGACCATGCAGAGAGGAAGATGAATCTAAGCTATGTCAAACTAGCAGGGAAATGGCACCTGTGAAGAAGCCTATTGCCAACTTCAACGATGATTTGTCAGGTTTGATTAAAACCTGAATTAAGCAGTTCTCATTAGAACCTCAGAAGGACGAATTATGCAGCATAAATAGATTACTCATGCCCTGATAGAAACACTGGCACCACACACCCTGCTAGTAACTTTCAATTACATTGATAAATGAGAAGTTAAACTGTAATTTTTTTAGCACTATCCATTTTGTCTCTAACATCCTGCCACTTCTGTTTGTATTGTGACTAAAAAAACAAGGCCGCAATGAAACAGTCCTCTAGATTAGTGTCACACTCCAGACCAGGAGATAATGAGGGGTAGAGTTATGATTGGAAAAGGGACCCCAAGAAGAGTGAAAGGTGTTCTTTATCTCCAATGCTGCCCCAGGTATTTATTAAGGTTGTATAATAAGTGCATTTAGGACTTATCTTCACTTACAAATAAAATAGCCAGATTATGGGATAATCTACTAATGACAATGTCTTGAAAGTGCTATTGGAAAATTTAATATCATTGGTCATGGACTGGACTTGTTAACTAGCCAGTGAGTCAACAGATTTCATTGGCCATAGTTAATCTTTATAACACTTCCAAAAAGGAGACGGCAGCAAAAGCACTTAGCATGTTGGTCGCCATTTCCTCCCCTCAGCTGTTTATAAGCATCAATTAAATTTATATCTGATCTCATCCTTTTGGTTCCTGACACACAGTCATTTTTCCTATTAATGCAGATTGTGAAAAATTGGGCTAGGCATTGTGGGAAAGAAGGAAGGCGTCAAAAATGGATACCTGCATTTTCCAAATGCAACTGTTTTTTGGGGTTCTTTTTGCTCCAACTTTGAGGCCCATCTTTAGCATGGTGATGTACCCAATAAAACAAAAATCCAACTCCTCAAAGACTTGAAAAGCAGTATGCCTACAGGGAAGTCTCCTGTAGAGGGAGAAAAAGACGAACTGTAACTAATGACTCATACAAAAAAAAAAAAAACTTCTTAAAATCTCTACCCATATCTGCCTCTCCCTGGATTTCCAGTAGAGGAAGGAGCTGGTAAAACTCCTCTCACCCAACCTGAAAATTCCTCCAAACTTCCTTGGTTTCACTAGTCCATCCCCTCTCCTGCTGCCCTCTTCTTGCTTCTGAACATTTTCTCTTCTTCCAAGCCTAAGTGTAGGCTAAGAATGTAAATTAAGTTTGCTCAGTTTCCTCCAGTTATCTTCTCCATCCATGACTCTAATCAGACAATTAAGAACCATGATCCAAGTACCATAACGAATGCTCCTTACAGAGGAGAAAGGGTCTCATCACTTACCTTTCAATATTTTTACCGCAGTTCTATTACACCAAGGGGCTGGGGAGACCTCTCCAAAAGAAATGAACGCTAGAAATTTCACTGACAGTGGTTTCTGCCGTCAAGGTTTGAAGGCAAATTCCTCTTAGCTTTTCATCTCACTCCAAAGCAGCTGTATGCCAGCTTAGATCAGAGGCTTTCAGAACCTTCCCCCTTTTATATAAAAGAACTTCATGTTGAGAGGAAAGAAATGTGAGAGGAAATTTTTAGTACAGAGGCTTAGAAAAGAAAGAGAAAAAAGAAGAGGAATGAGATTTTAGGTAAGAAACCATTAAAGACAAACGACATACTTCAAACTTATCCTGAAGCTTGGAGTAGGGAGAGAGACCATAAAGAAAAAAAGAGTCCCGAATCCTGGAATTAGAGTCCTGCTCTTCCATTTGTATTAGGAAAATCACCTCCCTGGGCCTCTGTTTACTCCTCTATAAAATCAGGGAATTTGACTAAAGGATCTGAAAAGCCCACATCCCTTGATTTTATGAATCCTTCTTCATCTAATTTGCCTCTAACCACCCCCATCATTGCTATCATCCTCAGGATTTTAACTGTGTGCTTGTCCACACAGTCTGAAGATGTGCTGTGTTTTGCTTCGTGTTCTATGCAAACTCCAGCAGTCCCTGAATGCATGTACATTATCTCTATTATTAAATTCATCACCTACCAAAAAAAATAGTTTAATTACCTGATCGATTATGATACTGCACTAAGTCTACAGAATAATGACTTCACAGGAGTTAACAAATTAAGATAAATGAAGCTGCCATGAATGCAGCTACACACACAAAAAAAGAATAAATAGCATTAAATTAAAACACATCTGACCAGTAAGATGGAAGCTATTGAGTGTTTAGCCATGAACTATACATATCTATTAATATCTATATATCTAATGGATAATCTCTTGAAATAGTCACCTAGAGAAAAAATGTTCAGCTGTTAGAATTGTTCAGTGGTCACACGCTAAACTCAGAGGCATTTCTATATTGCCCCTCCTCAACTTTATTTCCCAAAATGGAACTTACTGACTTTCTAATCTGACTTATTCCCTGGACTTAATTTTAAACGCTCTTGGTTTATTCTTAAGATAAGGATAAAAACCATGCTTCAGGTTCCAGAGGAAAGAAATTCAAAGGAAGAATTCTAAAATAACATGACTTAACTATTAGTATCTAATTTTCCAAGGTAAATACTGTGAAAAAAACAGCACTCACTTGAAAGTAAAAATTCTAGATTAAGAAAAATATTAGATTATTTTCAGTCATACATTCAATATGCCAAGCTCATCTTGGGAGTAAGGAGTGCTTTGGTGATAAGAAAACACTTCACATTAGGCCTCAGGATAAGATGCCATTACGTGCAAGGAAGGATCTGTTCACTGCTCAGCTCACTGCTGGGCACTAAATCAACATTGTTTTGTGTCTGACCGAACAAGACACAAATCTTATTTACATTTCAGAAAACTGAGCATTAAGTCATTGAATTATTTGCAGGAGGCTGAATCAGAGATAGGATGAGCCTTCTTAAATCCCTGGTTCTATTCTAAGACTTCTGACACCTAGAATCAGAACAGTGTTTGTAATAAATTGAATTTTGATTATTTTGATATTTTATTGAAAAAAATCTAATAAAATGATCAAAAGAAAAAAATTTTTTTTCATGCATCTCCTTTTTATCATACAAATCCTTCCCTTCTCTCCAGAATACTGAAGTAATACTTGAATATAAATTCACTGTAATATTCATATGGACCCAAAATAAATCTGATTCCATGTAAGGGCCTGAGAGAATCTCTTAATCAGCAAGTCCTGCAGTGAGGAGAGAGGAAACATCCCTTAATTTTTTTCTTTTACAAAGTTATTTACATTGTTAAACAATTCTACAAGACTTAAAGAAAACAAATTCAACAGACCTCTGATCTTCCTCCCACATACACATTCACACCTTCCTTCCCTGACACTGAAATGTCTTAAACTCAGAATTTCATTGACTCCACCTCTCCAGAAAATCCACCTGCCTTCATTCAAGGGAAGGGAGCAGTGGGTACCTGACAGTGTGGGCTGAAGAAGGAAATCTAGGGATCAAGCTCTTAAACAGCCTTTCTAATAATAATCCTGCTTTTCAGTCCTACTCACAGTCCTATTTCAAAGATATCTCATGTCTCCATGGGACCCACACTGCCTTGCTACTGGGCTCCACTCCCTACCCAAACTACATTTCAACTTCCTTTGGTCTGCTGATTCCAGCTTTCGTCCATCTACTACGTTGCCACCTCCTCTATGGTTTCCTTGACACTGTGGATTTACAACTTTAAAAAAATCACCTTATTGCCCTAAAACTGGGGTTTTAAGAGGAAATCATGAGTTCAACTGTTCGTGCTATACTTAGCTAAAAATCTGCTATATTTAGTCAAAAATCTCAACTTTCCTTTCTTACTCTAAACCCTTATATATTGATAATTGACCTGTATATTTTCTGTAACTTAAAAATAAATTTAAAATTAAGCCCATGGAATCCATGACTGTTCTTTCCCTACTCAGGCTTTCTATAAGTTTTCACCATTTTCTATTATGTGGCTAATTCTAGATGGTTAAACTTGTTTGAAGTTGGGTCTCTGACTCGGTGCACCCTTGTGTAGAGTCCAAATACATTCAAAATGATAATTAGCAAAAAAAAAAAAATCAGTCATGTCACCCATGACTTATTATGAACTATTTTCATAATAGTTATGAAAACCAAGTGTTGGCTTTCTCTACAGAATGATTCAGGGTATAGTCTGTGGAGGTTTTTCCAAAAGTCCAGAGCTACCATGTGCCCCAGAGGTTGTTCAGGCAGCTGCTTATAAACGTACTTGAAACACAGTTCTTAAGATGTCCTTGTACTTGGAGTTGGCTCTCTCTTTTCCCTTTTAAAATAAACAATCTTACTTATTCTTCAAGGCACGGCTCAAATATTACTTCCCCTCTCTGGCATTCTCTTTTCTCTTCCATTTCCATGGGAGAATCAATTACCCCATTATCTGAGTTCTTTTAATATTTTGTATATACTTCTACTGTAGTATGGAACACACAATGTACTGAGATGATTTATTGTCTATACCTCCACTATATTTTGAACTCCTCAAAGACAAGATCTGTGTTCCATTCTTTTTGGTATCACCTGTAGCTAGTAGAGTACCTATAACTCAAAATTGAGCATCAGTAAATAATCTCGAACTTAATCACAATGACACAAATATCCTCTACTCTGAGAAAGCCCAGGACTGCACAAGGAGAAATGAGGACGAAAACTCAATTCAAAGTCTAAAATAAAGAGAAGCTTTATGTATTAATCCAATTCCCCCTCACTAAAACTACCTGAGGAAGGTATCATCCCTCTGGGAGATGAAGGAATCGAGACTCAAATAACTTGGTCAAAATCAAAGCTAGTAAACATTAGAATAAGAGCATTTTCACTCCCATCTGATTCCAAAGCTAGAGCTCTTGAAATTTTTTCTTTTTAATGCTTCTTTCCTGGAGATCAGAGAATACAACACGCAGAAAAGGAACAGTTTTTCATCTGTGTTTTGCCAGATCTTGGTATATAACTTGACTATAGTCCTCAAATATAAGTTATGTGCAAATGTTTGTTTTTTGACTTATTTTTTACATGGTTCATTTCTGAGCCATTACATCTGCCATGGTTAGTTAAGCCTGCTGTGAGCCTGTACAGTCTGAGACTGCTATTACTTTAAATGGTAGTTCTTAGTGCATGAAGATGATGCTCCCAACTGTTCTACCTTCAGAGAAGGAAGGTGGGTACAACCAATTCCTTGACTTCTGTTCTCAACCACATATTGTGCACCTGCAATTTGCATACTTTGGGAAGTGTGCCTACTGGGGCCTTGATTTTTTTGTGTGTTTAGAAAAGTGAAATGTGGGATACATGCGTAACACAGTAAACCTTGCTGGAATGCACACTTGGTGCTTTTTGTCTTGTTTGACTCCTTTGGGCACCTACATATTGGCTACAATACTCAAGTTTGAGTCTACATATCTACATCTCTATATACAGATTCCTATATAGTTAACATCGCTTGCAATGTGAAAAAGAGTTTTTTATATCAATTTTGAATCCCTCTTCTCCACTGACTATTAATCAGTGTGGCCAAGAAAAATTGTTTCCATTGTGGAAAGTCTGATTTTCCTTCTCCTAGATCTCACTGGTGTCTAGATTCCAGATATCTCATAGATTCTTATGCCTTACATGTCATGCTCTCTGTGCCATGATAGGTGGGAAAGCAGAACATAAATCCTTGGCGTCCACCATTCCCAAACCTGCTGCAGGCTTCTTACTTAAAGCATTTGCAGCTCTTAATAGAGGGCTTTATCTGCTTGCCAAAAATGCTCAGCCCATGCACAGGGGTGTCCAGAGGTGGCAGAAAGGTGATGTCTCTGGAGCAGCCTTCAAAAGCTGACAAAGAGAGGTATGTCCTGCACTGACTCCCCGGAGGTGCCCAATAGGACTAAGCCCTGCTGTGTCACTGTGGTGATCATCTCATTAGAATATCAGCTTCCCTCCCTTCTCTACCTCACTTCCCTATTGGCACTACTGGGATTGCCTCACATCTGACCTCCAGCCCTGAAGCCTAGAATAGAGAAAAGGCCACTTTAAGAACAGTGCTTATTAGGTGATACTTTGGAGATTTACTCCCTCCACTCTGCAGAGAACAATGCCAGCTCCTAACTCTCTCATCCCACCAGGACTGGCTTCTGCTTATTTCCTCCATTCATCGGTCCTCCCTAACCTGGGTGTCCTGTGACAAGGTCTCTACTCTGAACACTGTAGCACAATTAGGGGCCTTTTAAATTCCTTAGGGCAAGAAGAGTCACTGTCCTGTCTGTGTCCAGGATGAAAATGGATTCCCTCCACCCTAACCTCTGAGTGGTGCCTTTGCAGCTCCAGTCACTCCTTCCTTGACAAGCTGCAGGCCACCATGTCCTTTTGCCTAGTCCTCTCAAGTGAGCATTTACTATCTTTTTCTTCTTGTAAGCTACATGCATACACACACGCTTTTACTTATAAATGTGTTCATTTATTATTGCTGTTACTATAATAAATCATCATAAATTTAGTGGCATAAAACAACAAAAAAATCTTACAGATCTGGAGATGAGAAATCTGAAACAAGTCTCACAGGGCTAAAATCAAAGTGTTGGTAGGGCTGCATTTCTTTTGGAGACATTATGGGAGAACCAGTTTTCTTGCCTTTTCCAGCTTCCAGAGACTATCTGCACTCCTTAGCTAGTGGCCCCATTCCTCCATTTTCAAAGCCAGCATCATTAAAGTAAGTCTTTCTCGTGCTGCCATCCTCTAAATTCTCTCTCTTCTGTCTTCCTCTTCTACTTATAAGGACCTTTGTGACTACATCGGGCCCACCCAGATATCTCAAAGTCAGCTTAGTAGCAACTTTAATTACATCTGTAACCTTAATTCCCTTTGCCATATAAACTAACATGTTCACAGTTTCTAGGAATTGGGATATAGACATCTTTGGGAGGTGGGGGCATTATTCTACCAATCACAATAAGTTTAAAAATGCTAATTATGTTACTTACTGCTGTCAGACCTAAATTATTCCAGATGCTGTGTATAAGGATGATCCTATTACCCCACTCACTCTAGAAACAACATCCATCTAAAACACTGAATACTATACATTACCAATAGTTGCCATCATTCAGAACCTATGATGTGTCAGGTATTTGATGTACTAAACAACGTTTAGTAGTTACAGCATGGCCTTCAGAATTACAATGGTCTGGAATTCAAGTTGTACTCTGCCACCTACTAAATAGATATCACTCTGGACAAGTTAATTAACCCCTTTGAATCTCATTCTATCAAATGTTAAAGAGACAGTATACCTCCTTCATTGTGATGATTTGATCACTTTATTATTTTAACTGACACCAGAATTCCTTATTGTAAGATTTGTCATTGTTTGGAAAAATTGAGAGGAATATTTGATTACATAAAGGATTACCTCATGTTTTTACCTTTTAATGCTCCCAAAATTAATCCAAAATGACAGTTGAGAAATTAGCATGTTAGCAACCCATAACGTTGAGAATGAGAGAGGAGGAAACAGTGAGAAGAATCACTTCAACAAATATTTGAGAGATGAAAAATAAATGGTGTGGTAACTGACATACCAGAATACAGGAAGCTAAAGTCTACATCAGCATCAGAGGGTACCAAAAAAGAAGCTAGCCAATTTACCCAACAAAACGTCTGGAAGCTCAGCCTTTGGGACCAGTCAGCACTGAAACTGGAAGGGCTGGGGTGAACAAAGAGAAAACGGCTAAGATCTAGACTCATAGCAAGTGGCATGGAGACCTTTCCACCCAGGTTCTCTTTTTCACTCTGTGCAGCCAGGCAACTGTTCCTCAACCTCAGCTCTGTGAGAGAGGGGATATGTTCTCCTGTGGAGAAATGGAGTCAGTAAGGGTCCTCCTAATGTGGGAACAAGAGACACACGGAAAAGGGGATGATTCATGGTACTGAAAAGCAGGGACTATGCATAAGTTCACATACTGAACTACAGGCGTGTTAGAACTCAATCCTCATCAGAAAGAAAACTAGAGGATTTCTGTTTAGGTAACTAAACAGTTCACATATTGACCTTTGACTGACTTTCAGTGAAATAACTGGCTTTCTATTGAAGGCCATCAGACAAGTCCATCTACCATTAAACAGAACTTCTGACCAGAATTTTAGTGACAAGTATCACTGGAAAGTTAAAGGTTCCTGGAGATTTGAGTAAGTATCCAAAGTGAAAGATCAAAACAAACAGAAACCAAAAAAGAGGATAAAAGGCAATGAAGAAGAAAATCAACACAACATGCAAGATATTCAGGGAGACATAACTCTTTCTCTAAAACTAAAAAATGATGCAGTGAAAAAAGGACTGTCTTAGAATTTAAAAAAAAGAGCTCCTGGGGGCAGAGTCAAGATGGCATACTAGGAGGACGCAGAATTTGCATCTCCTCACAACTAGGGCACCTACTAGGCACAGTGGGGGACCACGGACAACTAAGGGGATGGGAGGAAACCCCAGTGGCGGGGAGGAGAAGTGGAGGCGGGACGGGACTGGCATCCCTGAGGGGCGGCTGGGGGAGGGAAAGGGATCCCACACCCAAAGGGCGAAATTGGGGGACCACTGGGAGGGCAGAGGATCAAAAGGGAGAGTGGCCAGGTTTCCCCTGCCCACCTGGGCCCCCAGGAGCCTGCTGAGATACCGGGCCTGATCCTCTGTGCATCGAGGCCCCCTCCAGCCATGCGGGAACTGAGGGAGTGGGAGGGAGGAAAGGGGGAGGAAAAGTAAAGGCCGGACCTCCGGGACCGGCACCCCTGAGGGGGGGCTGGGGGAGGGGAGGAGTTCCTACACCTAGCAGGACCCACCCATGGTTAGGGGTCCAGAGGGGATGGGGGAGACCCTGGGGGAAATGGTGGGGGAGGGGTGTGAAAGAACAGAAGGGAACATGGCCAGCGCTTTTCCTGTCCACTTAGGCACCAGGGAGCTTGTTGGGCTCCCAGGCCTAATCCTCTGCCCTTGGAGCCTCCCTGCTGCTGTGCAGAGCCCAAGCCCCACCCCTACACCCCCACACAGGGCCCTACATCTACACTTGGAGACCCCCTCTGAGACCCCCTCCAACCGTGCTGGGCCTACACCCCACCCACACCCCCTCATCCAGGGCCTTACCTCCAAACTCCAAAACTCCACACTCCAGAGGCCCTCCTTTCGAGGCTGCCTCTCCCCTTCCCAGCAGGTCCTAAGCAGAGGCCCCACCCCACGCTTCAATGTTGCCCCGCCTAGGCCCCCGCCCCCAAGGCCTTTTCGAGTTGCATGGATCCTGAGCCTAGGCCCCCCCCACATGCTCAAACGTCACCCCCCACCCACCTAGATCCCGTCCCACCCTAAACCCCGCCCCTGCAGAAGTTCCACCTCCACCTAAACTCTGCCCCCTATAGCCAACGCTTTTTTTTTTTTCTGTTGTGGTTTTATTTTACCTTGTTGCAGTTGTTTCAATTATATTTTTACTTTTCCTAATATATTTTTTATCTTTCTAATTTTATTTTGTTTTTTATTCTTTGTTATTATATTGCTCCTTGCTTTTTTCTTTTTCTCCACGCCACACAGCTTGTGGGACCTTGGTTCCCAGGCCGGAGGCCAGGCCCGAGCTCCTGTGGTGGGAACTCCAAGTCCAAACCGCTGGACTAACAGAGAACCTCAGACCCCAGGGAATATTAATTGGAGTGAGGTCTCCCCGAGTTCCTCATCTCAGCACCAAGACCCGGCTCTATCCAACTGCCTGCAAACTCCAGTGCTGGACATCTCCAGCCAAACAACAGGAATACAGCCCCACATATAAAAAAAAAAAAAAACATGAAATGACAAAAAAATTAGTAACAGACGAAGGAGCAACGTAAAAACCTACCAGACCAAACAAATGAAGACAAAATAGGCAATGTATCTGAAAGAGAATTTAGAGTAATGATAGTAAAGATGATCCAAAACCTCGGAAACAGAATGGAGAAAATACAAGAAACATTCAACAAGGATCCAGAAGAACTAAAGAGCAAACAAACAGTGATGAACAACACAATAACTGAAATTAAAAATACTCTAGAGGGAATCAATAGCAGAATAACTGAGGCAGAGGAATGGACAAACGAGTCAGAAGATAAAATGGTGGAAATAACTGTCAGGGAGAAGAATAAAGAAAAAAATGAAAAGGATTGAGGACAGTCTCAGAGACCTCTGGGACAACAGTAAATGCACTAACATTCGAATTGTGGGGGGTCACGGAAGAAGAAGAGAAAAAGAAAGGGTCTGAGAAAATATTAGAAGACATTATAGTCAAAAACTTCCCTAACATGGGAAAGGAAATAGTCAATAGAGTTCAGAAAGTGCAGAGTCCCATACAGGATAAATCCAAAGAGAAACACGCCGAGACACATGTTAATCAAACTATCAGAAAGTAAATACAAAGAAAAAATATTAAAAACAGCAAGAGAAAAGCAACAAGTAACGTACAAGAGAATCCCCGTAAGCTTAACAGCTGATCTTTCAGCAGAAACTCTACAAGCCAGAAGAGAGTAGCAGGATATATTTAAAGTGATGAAAGGGAAAAACCTACAACCAAGATTATTCTACCCAGCAAGGATCTCCTTCAGATTCCACAGAGAAATTAAAACCTTTACAGACAAGCAAAAGGTACGAGAATTCAGCACCAACAAACCAGCTTTACAACAAATGCTAAGGAACTTCTCTAAGCGGGAAACACATGAGAAGAAAACGACCCACAAAAACAAACGCAAGTCAATTAAGAAAATGGTAATAGGAACATACATATCGATAATCACCTTGAATGAAAATGGATAAATGCTCCAACCAAAAGACACAGACTGGCTGAATGGATACAAAAACAAGACCCTTATATACACTGTCTACAAGAGACCCACTTCAGACCTAGGGACACATACAGACTGAAAGTAACAGGATGGAAAAAGATATTCCATGCAAATGGAAATCACAAGAAATTGGAGTAGCAATACTCATATCAGATAAATTACACTTTAAAATAGAGACTGTTACAAGAGATAAGGAAGGACACTACATAACGATCAAGGGATCAATCCAAAAAGAAAACGTAGCAATTATAAATATTTATGCACCCAACATAGGAGCACCCCAATACGTAAGGCAAATGCTAGCAGTCATAAAAGGAGAAATCGACAGTAACACAATAATAATGGGGGACTTTAACACCCCACTTACACCAATAGACAGCTCATCCAGACAGAAAACAAATAAGGAAACACAAGCTTTAAATGACACAACAGACCAGATACACTTAATTGATATTTTTAGGACATTCCACTTGAAAGCGGAAGAATACACTTTCTCCTCAAGTGCACACGGAACGTTCTCCAGAATAGATCACATTTCAGGTCACAAATCAAACCGTGGAAAATTTAAGAAAACTGAAACCGTACCAAGCATCTTGTCCAGTCACAATGCTATGAGAAATCAATTACAGGAAAAAACAGTAAAAAACACAAATACATGGAGGCTAAGCAGTGTGCTGCTAAATAACCAAGAGATCACTGAAGAAATTAAAGAGGAAATCAAAAAATACCTAGAAACAAATGACAACAAAAACATGATCCAAAACCTATGGGACACAGCAAAAGCAGTTCTAACAGGGAAGTTCATAGCAATTCAAGCTTACCTCAAGAAACAAGAAAAATCTCAAATAAACAATCTAACCTTACATCTAAAGCAACTAGAAAACGAAGAAAAAAGAAAACCCAAAATTAGTAGAAGGAAAGAAATCATAAAGATGAGAGCAGAAATAAATGAAATAGAAACAAAGAAAATAGCAAAGATCAATAAAACTAAAAGCTGGTTATTTGAGATGATAAAAAAAATTGATAAACCATTAGCCAGATTCATCAAGAAAAAAAGGGAGATGATGTAAATCAATAAAATTAGAAATGAAAAAGGAGAGATTAAAACCGACACTGCAGAAACACAAAATATCATAAGAGACTACTACAAGCAACTATATGCCAATAAAATGGACAATCTGAAAGAAATGGACAAATTCTTGGAAAAGTACAACCTTCCAAGATTTAACCAGGAAGAATTAAAAATGGAAACAGACCATTCACAGGTAATGAAATAGAAACTGTAATTAAAAATCTCCCAACAAACAAAAGTCCAGGACCAGATGGCTTCACAGGCGAATTCTATCAAACATTTAGAAAACAGTTAACACCTATACTACTCAAACTCTTCCAAAAAATTGCAGAGGGAGGAACACTCCCAAAATTGTTCTATGAGGCCACCATCACCCTGATACCAAAACCAGACAAAAGATATCACAAAAAAAGAAAATTATAGACCAATATCACTGATCAAAGTAGACGCAAAAATCCTCAACAAAATACTAGCAAGCAGAACCCAAAAACACATTAAAAGGATCATATACCATGATCAAGTGGGGTTTACCCCAGGGCTGCAAAGATTCTTCAATATATGCAAAACAATCAATGTGATATATCATATTAAAAAATTAAAGAATTAAAAACAATATTATCATCTCAATAGATGCAGACAAACCTTCTGACAAAATTCAACAGCCATTTATGATTAAAAACTCTCCAGAAAGTGGGCACTGACGGAACCTACCTCAACATAATAAAAGCCATATACGACAAACCCACAGCAAACATCATTCTCAATGGTGAAAAAGTGAAAGCATTTCCTCTAAGATCTGGAACAAGACAAGGATGTCCACTCTTGCCACTAGTATTCAACATAGTATTGGAAGTCCTAGCCACAGCAATCAGAGAAGAAAAAGAAATAAAAGGAACAGAACTACAAGTTGGAAAAGAAGAAGTAAAACTGTCACTTTTTGCTGATGACCTGATACTATACATAGAAAGTGCTAAAGATGCCACCAGAAAATTACTAGAACTAATGAATTTGGTAAGGTTGGAGGATACAAAATTAATACAGAAATCTCTTGCATTCCTATACACTAACAGTGAAAGATCAGAAAGAGAAATTAAGGAAACACTCCCATTTACCATTCCAACAAAAAGAATAAAATACCTAGGAATAAACCTACCTAAGGAAACAAAAGACCGGTACTCAGAAAACTGTAAAATACTGATGAAAGAGATCAAAGATAACATAAACAGATGGAGAGATATACCATGCTCCCAGACTGGAAGAATCAACATTGTGAAAATGACTGTACTACCCAAAGCAACCTACAGATTCAGTGCAATTCCTATCAAACTGGCGTTTTTCACAGAACTAGGACAAAAAATTTCACAATTTGAATGGAAACACAAAAGACCCCGAATAGCCAATGCAATCTTCAGAAAGAAAAGGGGAGCTGGAGGAATCAGGCTCCCAGACTTCAGACTATACTACAAAGCTACAGTAATCAAGACAATATGGTACTGGCACAAAAACAGAAATATAGATCAATGGAACAGGATAGAAAACCCAGAGATAAACCCACGCACATATGGTCGTCTTCTCTTTGATAAAGGAGGCAAGAATATACAATGAGGAAAGACAGCCTCTTCAATAAGTGGTGTTAGGAAAACTGGACAGCTACATGTAAAAGAATGAAATTAGAACAGTCCCTAAAACCATACACAAAAATAAACTCAAATGGATTAAAGACCTAAATGTAAGGCCAGACACTATCAAACTCTTAGAGGAAAACATAGGCAGAACACTCTATGACATAAATCACAGAAAGATCCTTTTGACCCACCTCCTAGAGTAAGGGAAATAAAAATAAACAAGTGGGACCTAATGAAATTTAAAAGCTTTTGCACAGCAAAGGAAACCATAAACAAGACGAAAAGACAACCCTCAGAATGGGAGAAAATATTTTCAAATGAAGCAACTGACAAAGGATTAATCTCCAAAATATACAAGCAGCTCAGTATCACAAAAACAAACAACCCAGGGCTTCCCTGGTGGCGCAGTGGTTGAGAGTCCCGCCTGCCAATGCAGTGACACGGGTTCGTGCCCCGGCCCAGGAAGATCCCACATGCCGTGGAGTGGCTGGGCCCGTGAGCCATGGCCGCTGAGCTGCGTGTCCGGAGCCTGTGTTCCACAATGGGAGAGGCCACAACAGTTAGAGGCCCGTGTACCACAAAAAAAAAAAAAAAAAAAAAAAAAAAAAAAAACCCAAAAAAACAAACAACCCAGTCCAAAAAAGGGCAGATGACTTAAATAGACACTTCTCCATAGAAGATATACAGATGGCCAACACATGAAAGGATGCTCAACATCAATAATCATTAGAGAAATGCAAATCAAAACCACAATGAGGTATCACCTCACACCGGTCAAAATGGCCATCATCAGAAAATCTACAAACAATAAATGCTGGAGAGGGTGTGGAGAAAAGGGAATCCTCTTTCACTGTTGGTAGGAATGTATATTGGTACAGCCACTATAGAGAACAGTATGGAGGTTCCTTAAAAAACTAAAAATAGAACTACCATATGACCCAGCAATCCCACTACTGGGCATATACCCTGAGAAAACCATAATTCAGAAAGAGACATGTACTACAATGTTCACTGCAGCTCTATTTACAATAGCCAGGACATGGAAGCCACCTAATATCCATCAACAGATGATTGGATAAAGACGATATGGCACATATATATATATATATATATATATATACAATGGACTATTACTCAGCCGTAAACAGGAACGAAATTGAGTTATTTGTAGTGAGATGGATGGACCTAGAATCTGTCATACAGAGTGAAGTAAGTCAGAAGGAGAAAAACAAATACCATATGCTAATGTATATATATGGAATTTAAAAAAGCAGTACTGATGAACCTAGTGGAAGGGACGGAATAAAGACACAGATGTAGAGAACAGACTCGAGGGCACGGAGGTAAAGGGGAAGCGGGGATGAAGTGAGAAAGTAGCACTGACATATATACACTACCAAATGTAAAATAGATAGCTAGTGGGAAGCTGCTGCATAGCACACGGAGATCAGTTCGGTGCTTTGTGATGACCTATAGGGATGGGATAGGGAGGGTGGGAGGGAGGCTCAAGGGGGAGGGGATATGGGGATATATGTATACATATAGCTGATTCACTTTGTTATACAGCAGAAACTAACACAACATTGTAAAGCATTTATACTCCAATAAAGATGTGAAAAAATTTTTTAAAAGAGCTCCTGAAAATTAAAGATATTATAACTGATTTTTTTAATCAAAAGCAGAGATGGGGGCTTCCCTGGTGACGCAGTGGTTGACAGTCTGCCTGCCGATGCAGGGGACACGGGTTCGTGCCCTGGTCCAGGAGGATCCCACATGCCACGGAGCGGCTGGGCCAGTGAGCCATGGCCGCTGAGCCTGCGCGTCCGGAGCCTCTGCTCCACAACGGGAGAGGCCGCAACTGTGAGAGGCCCGCCTACCGCATAAAAAAAAAAAAGCAGAGATGGAAGTTATAGTTGGGAAATCCAGGAAAGTAGACTAAAATGTAAAACGACATAGAATATAGGAAAGACATAACAAAATAAGAGAATTGCACCCTGCTTTCTGACATTTAATAGGAATTCCAGAAATCCTGAATACAGATATTATCAAAGAAATAATTTTAGTTTTCCTTGAACTGAAATAATTTTCCAGAAAGAGGGTGCTCAGGAATGCCCAGAACAATAAGAAACACCATTAGAAATTTTATCAAGACGTAAGGGAAGATTCTGAAAGTTTATAAGATAGCACACACACAGCCTTCATAAAATAATAGGCATTACATATTTCAGCAACACTAGATATTAAATGACAGCAAAGCTGAACCTCTGAACTTCTAATACAAAATTATTCTTAATCTAGAATTCCAAACTAACTGTATCAGTCTTCATTGCAAACAAGAGAATGTACCCTGTAAGCTAAGAAAACTGAGTGTTTTAAAGGATAGTAGATAGCTCACTGAATCATTGGGAACGCTGGAGAAATAAGCTCAAGATCAGGGTTCCAGTACCAAGATCCAGAACTACACTGCAGAACCACCCTGATGGAAAAGCCATTTTATTTTACTATTGCACCAACCATGCACTGCAATTTCTCCTCCCATGACACCAGTGACACTAGTGCCCCTGAAAACCACATGCCTCTGAACCTTCACCAGCAAAATGGTTTCTTCCTATAACACTAAAGCTACTTGCTTCTGAATGTAATCCTGTACTGGTAAGGACTGTCTGATAAGACGAACTCACATAAGTGCACCATAACTGCAAAGGAGGCTGGTGAAAGGAGTATTCTGGATTGTACCTTGTAGAGACAGAATTCACAGAATGGGAAATCATAAAAATATAAGGAGGATGTTTGAGAGAAACTCAACAGCCACTATTCCCATCAAATGAGAGATGTGTACTATTCCATAAATTATCAATCAAATGTGAGAGTATAATAAAAATATTTTCAGACATGCAGCAAATTCAAATAAATGCCATCACCCTTTCTTAGAGAGATGCTAGAAGATGAGCTCCACAAAATAAGGGAATAAACCAGGAGAGTAATACATGGCATCCCAGACACAGGATCAAACACTGAAAAAGAATGAAGGGAATTCCAGGAGGACATTTGATCATGATGCCTAAAGAGTAACCAGCTGAGACCAGAGAAGGATGATAGACAAATGGGAGGAGGGCTTTCTAGTGCAAAAAAAAAAAATGAAGAAACTGATTTATTATTTCTTACATCTTAACATTTGAAAATATATTAGTAAGTGTTTGACAGTTTTATTGGAGCTTTTGGAAGAAATGCAAAATAGAGAAATATAAGCAATAATAAATATAGTAAAACATTAGAGTAAATTTGGGAAAGAAGAAACATAGTATACTACTTGGCTCAGTAGTAAATAATATTTAACTACTCAGTAACATAAAAACTGAGTACTGAGTTAATTAAATATATGCTAAATTACACTGAGAGAACACATGTGGAGGGGCGTGTATTAAGAGTGATAAATCCTGAAT
Source organism: Stenella coeruleoalba (assembly GCF_951394435.1). NCBI lineage: Eukaryota > Metazoa > Chordata > Mammalia > Artiodactyla > Delphinidae > Stenella > Stenella coeruleoalba. Next base: position 88,310,380 of record NC_137150.1, read on the forward strand.
TACCATAACAGGAAGTCTAAAAACACTAAGATTGAAAAACTAATGAACAGCAGCACAAATATAAATATTTATAAAGATGCTGGAGAACTGCAGAAGATATCTACAAGATACCTGTAAAAGAGCTGAAGTTGATACATTAGGAGAGCAAGACTTGAGAATGAGGAAGTATGGGACAGGAGTCTATATTTTATTCAAAATATGCCTTTTAGTCCTTTTTGATTTTTAACTATGTGAATGCAATACATTGATAAATGTAGAATTTTTTTAAAAGAAAATAATTTTGGTAAATGATGGTGTAGAAAGTGGGATCTCAAGAGCCTGGATAACAGATATCAAAACTTTACTTTTGCATGATAGAAGACAACCAATTTGAAGTTTCCAGGGAAATCTAACAAAAACTAAACTAAAAAGAAGGGGACAGGAGAGCGAAGTCATGGGCAGTAGCCAGCAAAAAGGTGACATTTTGTGCCACACATTATATAATTCTTCCCTGTGACACTGCAAAACCATCAGTAACATATTCTACACCCGGAGATCAGTGAGTGATCTCTGACCAAAAACGATAAAAATAATGAAGAAGGAATTGTCATTCTTTCAAACATAGCTGGTATCAAATGAAGAAAGAACCAATAGGCTGAGTTAGTCCTTAGAAAACAAGCTCCTTAAAAATGAGCAGAAATCTTAGAAAGATTTTGGGTTTAGAAATTTGATTTTTTCTAGAACTTAGAGGGGCAGCAAAGTATCCTGATTTACTGTCGATTATACACAAAATAATGCATCTGATAAGCTTAACACAATGCTGGCACATTCAGTATAAGGCAGATGTATATATAATCTCATGCACTTCTCGAACAACCCTTTAAGGTAGGCAATATTAAGGCCACATTTCCCAAGGAGGAAAAGGCTCATAGACACCTTTTTCTCAAGATCACACAGACCAGTGCCTTTCAAAGGTCTTTATACAATACCAACAGAATCATCAAATTCATCCTAAGTTAGAGTTAGAACCATACATACTGATCAGACCATTAGCACTGTATCCTGCGTATACTAATTTTATACAGAGTGTGGCAAAAAGATGAGGAAATATATATGCCCTTTTGCTTTGGAACCTAAGATGCTCTAAACTCTCCTTAAACAGATTGAATGGGAAAAACTGAGTAGGAGTGGAAATGATTGTGATAATCTAGAGAAATTTTTAAACATGTCCATATTTTATGTAGGAGAGTTGTTTTATTTTTTAAGACATCTTTTTTGTGGGAGGACAACTTCTATCTTTACTCTGTTTTAAGAAGCTCATTGCCCCAATCATGTAATATATTAGATCATGAATGTTATCCTGGATTCTGTTAAGAGTACTAGATCCTCAACTACAGAAACAGAAAGCCTAAAAACAGCAACTAAAATTAATTAATTAAAGAGCCATACAAGTATTTTATTTAGAAAGATGCTGGAAAATTCCATTTGAACATGATTCATCAATGCCACTAATTATTGATAAACAGGTTGAACAGGTTACAGTGCTGACAGAATCCTTTAGCTTTCCACTGTCCCAATTTATTGCATTTTTCGGTTAAATACTGTCAAAGAAAGGTGTTAATTGAAAACATTTTGTCCTATGGCTTAGAGTTCACTCTTTTCTCTCCAATTATTTACAAACCATTAATCTTTGCAATGATATATTCTAGAACTTTGCATAGGATCCATGTCAACAATCTGTTGCACTCTAAAGCACAAATGCTTCCAAGAACTAACCAGGGAATAAAACTGGGGAACACAGAGGAGAGCAGAGGAGGTGGAAACTGTAATAAACTATAGAACACATATCCCCTAAAAGTATTCAGATTTAATAACTTTTTCTGTACCAGTCAACAGATCCTTGCCAGCGTTATTTGTCCTATGGGCAACCAGATTGTGACTTCTTAGCAAAAGTGCCCCTATTTGCCATCACACCCTTTTCAAAATCAGAATGTCATCATCCTCTTCAGTTCCCAATGATTCCTCAGAGGTCAGCTACAAGGACGTAGTAAACTCCTTTCTTCCTTGAAGGTGTGCTAAGTCCCAACTACATCCCAGGCACTGTACTGGCCACCAGGGAAACAGCAGGGAGACCAAAAGACAAAGCACTTAGATAGAAAAGTAATCATTGGAATGGCCACAAACAAACATATACTTACAAATCATAACATACACTGCCTTACAGGGTGCTATGAGAGAATATAACAGGTGTATTGATCTTTTTGAAGTTGTCCTAGTCTTCAAGGCCCTATTTCATCTAGTAGGAGACCTGAGTTAATTTAGATCCATTAGGTGCTGTCTCATAAAATCTTCACCCATACAGACTTAAATTCCCCTGGAACCAATATTTGTTTCACCCTATGGTTTGAAGATCATTCTATTTGACAGAGAAGACAAAAGCAAAACAAAAGTTGAGGGTTTCTGCTTCTCTGTATTTCTTATCAATATTGTAATGTTGGCCCTAATCAACACACTGTTACTTATTGATCTTTTTCCTCAAACACAGCTTTTTAAAATTTCATTCCTGACAGTTTTTGCATGCTTCCGCTAGTCTCAGATCAATTTGGATTTTAAACTTTTTGACACTATTTTTAACAAGCAGCTCAGTTTAGTAAAAAGACAGCTTTGGTTCAGATGTGAATCCTTAACAGAACACTAACAAGTTGTTTTACCATAACCAAATTATTTTGTCTCTCTGAGCCTCACTTTAAAAAGGAGAATAATAATTCAGTTCTGTGGTGAGTATTAAATTCTATCCTAGGAGCAAAACATCTAGTACAATGCTTGGCACAGAGCAGACCCACCAAACAACTGATGATCCATGCTGTACATCATGTTTGTCCTCACCTGTACTGTGGGTTTCTCAGGGACAAAAACTGAGCTTCCCACTTCTTTTCTCTCCCACATAATGTCTAAGGCCAATTAAGAGAGCAGGCAGGTTGATCATTAATAACCTTGGTGAAAACTTAAAAGGAATTCCACAGTTGAAGATATTCTTTAGTTTAGCAAGGAAGAATAGCTTTTATCTTGTAAATACTAAATTGCATGCTCCTTTTCCAGTTAAACACGCAGTCTGTTTACAGCTAATTGTCACCTTAGTGGCTTCTGCTCCAATAACTGTTCATACACTGGATTCACAGGCTTACACTTCTACTGTGTCCCTGTTCTCATAGAATACATATCCTGCGTGATAAGGGCTTATCTCCCTACACCAAACAACCCTCTGCCTGAATTTTTTCTGAATAAGTCCAAGTGTTCAGTTATTTTGATGCCTGCTAAGCAAAAGTAAATTTCATCAAACACCATTAGAATGAGGCATAGAAAAGGAAATCTAGTCCTACATATAACAGACGGTTTGTCTATGACAATGAATTCCTAACTCTAGGTGGTTATATCAAGGGAGAAAGAAGGGCGCTTTCACTATTCCATTTGTTAAAGTACTACTGTAAACATGTAAACTGTTAAGGTGAGCCTCACTTTACAAAACAGAAAAGCAAACAGCCTCCGTTTTATGAATCAGTTGAGTTCTAGCAGTTCAGTCTAGCAAATATTTTTCTTGAAGTATCAGAATAAGGCTATGTCCCATTTATTAACTAAATTAAGCTTATCCAGGCCCCTATCTTAATAATAGAGATAGGCTCATTTTCTCTTTACCCCTGCCATACGTTTCTGTGATAATAACAAGAGTCCTGGTACAGGGACTCTGTGGACGCTCAGTCCAGATCCTCGCCAATCCCTTCCACAGCTCCTGTGTGCCCCAACTTCTGACCCTTTGCTTCTAGCACCATACCTGGAGCTCCCTTTGGAGAGTAGTATGTTGCGAGCTTACCCTGCTATTACTAGGCTTAAACTATTCAAGTGCAATTTTAAATGTTATTTCTAAAAAAAGGACTAAGTTATACTTCAAAATTAGATTCTAAGAATACATTTAACCTTCTAATCCAAAGACTATCCGCACTGGTGCCAGAAAAGAGGCTCCCTCACCCATAGTTTATCGGTGATAACAACTCCATCGGTGACTTGAGCTACCACATGTTCCTACGCTGTTGCCTTTAGGATCAATGCTACAGATTCCTCAGAAGCACCTGAATCTGTAAAATATATATATACACAAACATACATACGTATATTTTAATACCGCATTTAACTCCAATGCCTAAACCAGTGAATATTTTATAAAAGGCACTCAATACATGTTTGATAAATTACAGAATAAATGACCAAATGAGTAACCAAACAAACTAATGGACTTAACAGAACTCTACTGAATATATTCCATGTATCCGGTACTGGACTAGGTTCTAGGGACACCACAATCAGCAAATCCATTCATAGACTCTACCCTTATGGAGTTTATATTCTAGTGAGGAAGAAAGGCAGACACACTGTGCACATATGCATGCACATGCATGCACGTGTGCACACACACACACACACAGCCAACTGAGTTCTGTAAGGGGATAATGATTTGTAGGGGTAGGAAGATCCAATATGGAATACAGCAGCAAAGACAAGAGTGAAAGAGTGAGCAGACCTCCTGCCTACTTTGGTACTTTCCCCAGTGGCTCCTGAAGCTATGGACACCAATTCATATACATGGATGACTGGTATGTCAAGGATGGCCAGTATTCCCGGTAAGACATCAAAACAGATGTTTTTACAAAGAGAATCTATTTTCAGTAAACTCTTTAACTCATTATATAGCGAACATTCATGCAAAGTAAGGAGTCGTAGTCTCTCATCAGTTTCACAACTTATCTTTATGGTTTATTCAGAGTAAGATGAATCTGTAATGCAATTAAATAATAATGTAGCAAATTGTTAGAGGCAAGAATTAGAGGAAGCTTGTAATGTGTTTCAGCAAAAGTTGAGAGAATTTGGCCCCCTCCGAAGATGCATGTTTTCCTCACTCTTCTGAAAGCATGAGCACACTGTGGAATAGCACGCTAGTATCAGCCTGAATATAAATGCTAGCTTATAGAATTATGATAATTTTTACTGACCGAATAAAAAAGAATACAGTTTAATTCTATTAACTGTGTGCTTACTTTAGTAAAAACAGCATTTAGTATGATGCTATGGGAAATTACTTCAACTCCACTGCAGCTGCACTGGAATGCCTATAAACAATTTCACTCATTCTTAGAATATTTCCTAAATTCAAGAGAGTCACATGATAGCTAAAGTAATGACACCATGAGTGTCCTACACAGCAGCACCTCTGCTGCTGCGGAAGAAGTGGCGAAGTAAACTCTGTTATAAACTTACTGAAAAAAAAATTACCAAGGTAGAAGACAGTAAATGCAACATGGTAAGGAATGAGCTTTACATCTGGAAACTGCGTGTTATAGCTACAATAATTTCTTCTTATATTTTAGACCAACGTTGCTCAGATGTGTTGGTCCTAAAGTATGAAACCATTGCCATAAACATGCTGTCAGTCTTCACGGAGGCTCTGGAAAATAACCTATTTTTCACATATCAAAGGTAGACATTTCTTATACCTAGAAGAAGAGAAGAAAAGATAGAAGAAAATCTTTAGCCAACTCTGACATCTTGACTTCAGACTGCCTTGTATGGCCCTCTACTGTTTCTATCATTCGTTGGGTCTTCAACCACACAGGACAGTATATGAGACAGGGAGTGTGGTGTGGTATTGACAGCACAGGCATCAGAGTCAGTAAACTCTGGGTTAAATTCTGGCCTGGCCACATAGGAGGTATGCAACATTGAGCTCTTAACACTTTGAGTATGACTTTTCCTCGTCTATGAAAAGGAGTAAGAATGTACACTTTACAGATTAAGAGGGCTAAATGTGATTAAACATGTACAATTCCTTTCACGGTCACATGGCTGGTATTTAATAATGGTTCAAATAAATATACGGTTGTCTTCATCTCACCACTAAGGAATGAAGAGTGAAGATCTGTACTGTTACGGTGACTCCTTGGGGCACAATCACGAAATTCTTCCAGCTTCCCTTCTCTTACTTACTTCCAAGTTAGAGAATTGTTTGGCATCCTCCCCATCTCTACAGGAATTTGTCTTAATACTAATGTCCAGCTGTCCATAGCCTTTCACATGTGACATCTACTCTTCCCTTTTGAATCCCATGCACCTCCAGACAAATACCCATAATGCTTTACTCTGATCATGTCACTTCATTTCTCTGTAACCTCCAGTGACTCCTAAGTGCCCACAGAAAATGTTCAAATTCTAAGCTAGGACCCTGAAGACGCTCCACTCTCAATATACACACGTGGATGGAATAAAAATGAAAAATCTGCAATTAAAATGATTATCAGAATCTACTAATACAAATTATAAACCACAGTACAATATTCTTTGCCTAATCAGATTGAGAATCTGTTACACAAACATACAGCTAGTCAGTAGCAGATGTCTTTGAATCCTTCTCTGCTAGATTGTCTCTAAAATATTATGAGCATTATGCACTTTTACAACAAGTAGAGAGGTTACGCTGGGCTGCACAGCAAGATGGTATGAATAAAGTAGTGACTTACAGAGTCTCAGGTAGACAGAATAATACCAATAATAATAGCAACTATTCAGTAATGCCTGTCTCAGTGTAATTTCCCTAGAAAGACTAAGTCAGAAGCTTACTGCTAACAACTTATTAGAAAGACCAATTCCAGAGAAGCAGGAGTAAAACAAAAAGGTACTAAATGAGGGAGAGAACATATAAGGGAGTATACTGCTGAACTGGTCACAGCTTTGTATCATGGTGCACTGATTGTTCAGGCTCGTGGGATAGCAGCCTTAGAGAGGTGTGTAAGACTACTGTGTTTCCAAACAGGCCACAGAAAAGGGATAAGAAGGAATTTCTTTGCTGTTCCCTCCTGACTCCTGTCACCTGAAGAGTCAATGTTCACACCATGGGAAATTAATTCCCCACATCTTGGGGCATCACCTGCCCCTTCAGCAAATGCTGGGGAAGCCAGACCCTATGCCCGTCACCTGGGTGCTTCGAGGCAGGAGGTGGTGAGAGGAGCCAGATCCTTATTTGTGGTAATGGATCTCACAGGCATCGTGAAGGTGGTCACTGAAACAATGGAGTTTTACCACAACAGGTGGCTAAGTAAGGTCCATGCCGAGTCAGTCACAGAATCCCTTCTGCGTCTGCTCAGCAATAAGTGGATTATTCTGTGATAAGTCTCATGAAATATAAAGATAAAGCAAGAGAAAGCAAACTGAGTAGGAAAAGTCTTCACCATTCAGCAGATCTGATACCTGTGGAAGGAAAGAAGAAAGGAAGCAGGATTGGTCCAGGTAAGCCTCGGGCTATGATGCAGGTCTGACAAAGCCTAAGCCAACTCCCGTAGGATGCTGTGGAACAAAGACTGCCCACTAGAGGAGTCCCACAATAGGCAGAAATAGCCAAACCCTAGTACCCCTAACATGTTCAGTGACATGCTGAAAGCCACCTAAGAGGATGGTGATCTTGGCCCAATGCCATGGCAGATCCCAAAGGTGCTATAGTTGGTTGCTTTTAGCTAACACAGCTTAAAAATAAGTTTCTTCTTGAAGGGAGACACAAGAAGAGCATCTCCACAACTCCCACACCTACAGAGACCTTGCCTCAACAGCAGCTAATTGAGGAGAATTTGCTGAGACTGATTCCCTAATTGTAAAATTCAGGACATGGTTTTCTTGCTTGAACTTTCTGATTCGGATACTGCTGATCAATCCCTTCTAGCTAATCCTGACTGTACCCAGTATGTATACTACTTCATAGCAGTAACCTTGACAGAAAAAAATGGCCAAAATTATCTAGGTGCCACTTCAAAATAAAATCCAGAGATATGCACAGCTTTCTATAGCTAAAGAACCAAAAGTTTTCATTCTCTTTGGACCAGCTCAGCAACATAGAGCAGGTGATAGACAGGAACGTGTTCCCAGATGAGTAATGGTGATGAATATGGCAGGACTGACCGATGGAGAAAGAAAAAAGATCTAATTTGCACAGTACCTAGTCTTTACAGTTACTGAAAAGGGCCAAAAGAAGTCTGTAAATACATGCGATGTAAAACACTAAGGAAGAAAACAAGATTTGTAGAAATGCAAGAGATGTAAGTCTGTGCAATGAAATACTTTTTTAAATAATTTTTTTTTTTTTGCTGAATGGCAAGAAAAAAACTTCATGACCTAGGAGAAGCTTATGAAATTTTATTTAAAAGTAGACTAGAAAGAAACCGAGGTTACAGTATACAATTCTGTACCATCCCATAGGGGAATCAACTTATTGGATTTTTTCCATTTCTTATTTACCTCCTTCTGTTGTCTATACCACAACTTTCCAGAGACATTTCTAGTGCTCTTGGCAGCTCTGGGCAAAAATGGATAACTAATGATTTCCCTGTGGAAGGATCAAATATCCTTGGAGAGAAAGCTGAACTGGAATTTTTCAGGCAACTATCATATTCTCTCCTAATGTGGCAGCCGGTCTGCTGGAGAAAAGTACAGAAAGTTCCCAGCTGAAGAGTAGGCTGTGTTCTAAAAGCTGCAGAGTGAAAATTCATAAATTCCAGTTCCCCATGGAAAGATTTTAACCATTAACAATAATTAACTATCATTAGAGAAGTACTGCCTGGATCAAGCTTGTTTAACCCCTACTGCACCAGAAGTGTGATGATAACGAAGTCTAACTTCCTATGCACTTATATCATTCCTAAGCACCTGCTTCTAAGGGGAAATGCATTACAAGCAGCAGGGCATCAGAAAGACAAAGCAGTCTTGCTACAATAATAAAAGTGAGCACTCTCTCAATTCTTACAGCTGCAGTAGGACAAGTGGAGCAAGGACGAGTATCCTATACTACTATGAACACTCAGGACTGGCTACATGGGCATACAACCTATGTAGTCACACAGGGCCCTGTGCTTAGAAGAACCCTGTCTTCGATTTAAGGCTTTGCTATTGACATCTTGAAATTTTTAATAGTTTCTGAACAAGGGGCCAGCATTTTTATTTTGCACTGGACCCCACAAATTATGCAGCCAGTTATGCTAATACTATCTTACAATTAACAAAGTTAATTCCCATACATTACCAATCCACTACCTCACTTTATTCTCACAAATGCCTGTGAAGTAGGTAAGGCAGGTTTTACTGTCTCTGTCTTACAGCTATGTAAATGGAGGCTCAAAGAAGATAAGACATTTGTTTCACAAAGTTAAATACATGACAGAGCTAAGACCTAAACCTACGACCTCAGACTTCAAGGCAATAGCCAGCACTGCCTCCAGGCATCTTGACGTGCGGTTCATCAATAGAACAATATAAAATAAGGGGTCGGGCAGGTGAAAATAACCTCCTCTTCTCAGTAGCTCTACATTACTGATATTATTTCATCTCAAATTCTTTCTTTGTAAGTGACAAGATCTTGCTCTTTTTTGACAAGATCAGGTTCTTTGTTTTTCAATTTCTTAACAGACCTTGAAATTTGGCTATTCAGTCATCATCTAAATCCCACAGATCTTCGTGTATGAATGTCCCTTCCCTAATTGGTAGGGTTATATTTGGGTTTCCTGCGCCTGTTTGACCCTTGTCAGTACACAGAAATGATCTATGATTTTGCTAGCTGTGTGTATGGGACTTCTTGTAACTTTTTCTTAGCTTTATACTGTAAGAAGGGAAGTTCTAATTAGGAATCCCATGAGGCACAGATGAAAGATGTTGAATAGCATGTTATTAAGTGCATCTATCCCTGTTAGAAAATGCCTAGGGGTATCAGATGAGGAAAAGGAATAGTGATGATAAGATATCAGGTTATGAGGATTACTGAAATCCCTCGAAGATACACAGCATGGCAGGAATGACCAAGGCTTCCTCACTTTGCACAACAGATCTGAAGACAGGAAATTTCTCAAGGCTTCGATTTGTAAATATAAAAGCAATTTTAAAGCCCTGATGACAAGAAGATTATTTTTCTCTCCAAGGTGCATAAGGCAGAAAGGATCATAATTAACTCACCAAGGTCTCTGGTCTTAGGGGACAGTAATAGCAGTCCCAAAGGTGAATATAATTAAACGTCAAGGTTGGAAGACAAGTGAGATATTTACTATACTGTACTATATGATAGAATCAGAAAAGTCATTATAAAAATTATATACCAATGCTACCCCTCAGTTTCAGAAAACTATTGAGAGTAAAAATAATATTTAGTTTAATAATATATTCTAGGGGCTTCCCTGGTGGCGCAGTGGTTGAGAGTCCACCTGCCGGTGCAGGGGACACGGGTTCGTGCCCCGGTCCGGGAGGATCCCACGTGCCGCGGAGCGGCTGGGCCCATGAGCCATGGCCGCTGGGCCTGCGCGTCCGGAGCCTGTGCTCCGCAGTGGGAGAGGCCACAGCAGTGAGAGGCCTGCCTACTGCAAAAAAATAAAAAATAATAATAATAATATATTCGAAACCTCAGCACCAGGTACACAGTACACAGTACAGAGGAAAAAGCAAGAGTTCTTGAACCACACAGACCTAGGATAAATTCCCAGTTTACTTATAGTTTTGTGAGCTAGGACAATTTATTCAATCTCAATGAATTATTCTGACTTTATAATAAAATAGGAGACAATAACATCCACATAAGTTTTTTGGGAATAATAAACCTTATTTCACAGTGCTTGACACAGAGTATGTGCTCAAAAGGGGTAGCTGTTATCAGTATTTATTCCCCTCCAATCAAGTTTACTTAGAATACTTGGCTTGCCTGGGAGACATTCTTTGCTACCCTGAGATGATCCTTTGCCCAATAAAACAGAATCTATAGTTGCTAATGGCCAAAGAGATAGGCAATTCCTCCATTTTCAGGTAACAGGATCTTAAAATTGGAGTGGAGGGGAATGTAGTCCTCCTCTTACGTTTGCTCAAGCTCTGGCACTCCCACACAAAAAATACATTTAAAATTATTCTGCTGCATCCTCCTTTTCATCCATCACTGCTCCCAGCCCAACACTGGCATGGCCAGATTCCAAGACCAACTTTATTCTCAGAGGATCTGTGATTCAAGGCATCGCTGTGCATTACAAGAGGGGAAGCATTTTAGTACTTTGATTACATGCTGCTTCCAACACAGAGTCATTTTGTGTAAGCTGCAATTAAACATTTACAATTCATTTAAGAGCAGTAAAAGAGACATGGTTTTAAAACATAATTGTGATGTTGGCTCTACAGGGTTTTTCTTTATATCTAAATATTTGCAATCATGCAGTGCTGATACATGTGTAAAAAGTACCTATGCAAGAAGAAAATACTCTATAATTTCATAAAGAGGCACTCTGGGGGCTTCCCTGGTGGTGCAGTGGTTGAGAGTCCACCTGCCAATGCGGGGGATGCGGGTTCGTGTCCCGGTCCGGGAGGATCCCACATGCCGCGGAGCGGCTGGGCCCGTGAGCCATGGCCGCTGAGCCTGCGCATCCAGAGCCTGTGCTCCGCAACAGGAGAGACCACAACAGTGAGAGGCCCGCGTACCGCAAAAAAAAAAAAAAAAAAAGAGGCACTCTGAACTTTTTGCTATTGGCACATTGTAAACAATATTTAAAACATTTTAATATAGTCTAAGGATTTTATGAGTTTTTCATATTTTGAATTGTGACAATAATTTTGAATTCTATGTGTAAATGGTAACAATCAGAATCTTATTTTTCTAAAAGAACTGTCACCTTCTGACTATAAGCTAATGAAAACCGTATAGCAATAGCTTGAGTCACTTTGTGCTTAACACTTAACTCTCAATAATTACAACAATCTAAAAATCTGCTCTTATAGTATAAAATTTAATAATTTTAGCAAGTTTTGCTACATCTGTCTGCAGACGAAGTTACCATATGTATGATTTGCGTCCCTTGCTTCCACACTTGGCTCTTAATGTACTATAATGTCTTCAATATAGGGAAGAAAGCCAGCATAATAAGACATAAAGAAAGACATCACAGAATTAATAGTTAAAAGACATGGGCTCTATTTCCTACTCGATATAGGCTAAATATTTGTGTTCCCCCTAAATTCTCATGTTGAAATCCTAATGCACAACCTGATGATATTAGGGGATGGGGCCTTTGTGAGGTGATTGAGTCGTGAGGCATAGTCCTCATGAATGGAATTAGTGCCCTTATAAAAGAGGCCCAAGAGAGCTCCCTCTCCCCTTCCACCATGTGACGACACAAGGAGAAGTCCGCCACCCAGAAGATGGCCCTCACTTGACCATAATGGCACCCTGATCTCAGATTTCCAGCCTCTAGAACTGTGAGAAATAAATTTCTGTTACTTATAAGCCACCCAACCTGAGGCATTTTGTTATAGCAGCCTGAACAGACAAGACGCTGACCTTAAGACAATGTGAGTATACGTAATGCCACTGAATGTCACACATAAAATTAAAATGATAAATTTTATGTTATATACATTGTACCACGATAAAAAATATGATGCACTCAAAGAAAAAAAAAAAAAGGACACTGCTCTTGAGTTTGACAGTGTTTCACCTTAAGCTAGTCACTTCACTTTCCTGAGCCACTTTTTCTTTATTTGAGTCTTACAATATGGCCAAGGTAAACTATGAGATCTATACCAGTTATAGACTCCTGTGACCCAGTTTTCCGGGCACATTATGTTGGTGTAAAGGATAGGTCCACCCACTGCCTCATCCTCTTGCCTTGTCTTGTTGGCCATATTGTTAGGCAAAAATATATTCTGCCAGAATGAATGAAAGAAAATCATGAAAGAGACAAATGGGAAAAGCAGTGTGACTTGAGTTTGTTTCCCTAACTTTGCATTAGTGAATTGTTAGTTCACATCACAGAATATAAGGGTCTTTAAAAGCATCTATATCCAACGCCTGAGTTAATACATGGAAACTGAGATGGGAAATAACTGTCCAAGATTCACCACTTGGTGAAGCGGCGGCAAAGCCAGGACTAAGACGCTGGGCTCCTGCCTCCTGTCTGTTGGTGTTACTGATCTGTAAGTATGTCTGGTTCTAAATGTTAGCACAGCAATGGGTGAGATGAGTTGGAGAAATTCTGTCAAGTGAGATTTAAAGCCACATTGCTTATCATTTTGTATACTTCCCAGTAATTTCTGTTCCAGTAGAAGGCAGAAGTGGGCAAGAAAGAGAACGGCATGAATGAAGAGAGGATACCATGGGTCTCTCAAGCACTGACGTAATCCTGGACATCAGCAGTTTCTTGTGGTCTCCATGGATACTATAAACCGCCTTCTTAATTCAGTTTTTAGTGGTATCCACAACATGTATCAATTTACATGGCTAGAAAAAAGCCTCATCTTTAAAAAGTAACCTCACAGAGACTGGCAGTATACTGAAATAACTTATAATAACATTTACTGATCATAATTTAGACCTGCCTCCATTTCCTCTCTATATTTTTCTCTAATTTCCTCTATATTGCTTCTGAAATGTGTATCTGACCTCTCAGCACTTGATTTATCTTCTGTAATTGGCCCTGCATTACTCAGTATCTCATCTAAAGCATCTCCAAGATTAGAATGGGGTGACGTTGGCCTGGAAGCCAGGCACAGGAGGGCACTGGTGGATGGTACAGTTGGTTGAGCTGCACCATCACAAATAACCAGCAAAAACCCCTAAGGCAGCTGGTCCTCTTACACTGAGAAAAGCCAGAACTAAATCAGAGCATGATCACCACGTGGCCCCAAAACAAGTGCCTCACTAGTCCTTCAGGCGTTGAGATATCTGAAGGAAATTTTAGCTTTCAGGAGTTCTAAAGGTGCAAAAAAACATTTTCAGAAATAGCAGCTAACAGATCACAATCCCTTTGGACACTGGCATTTGGTGTCATCTAGAATCCTGTACAACTTGTTTCATGGTGGCTGTTTCCTCCCCAGGTTATTTTATGTAAATTGTAATCTCAACGACTGATTGATTTATCTGACTTAAGTTTTCAAAATGTATGTACCCTATGTTTCAGAAATTTATAGCTCCTCGCCAAAATCTGTTTTTTCTCTTCTTCCTGGTCTCAATTTCAGTGTGACCCACGGATGTTGGCAGAGAAACACAGAAACCTCAAACATGAGGAGTTAAATGAAGAAACCATTTTCCCTTTTTCTCAGATGCCCTCTCAGTGCCCCCACTCAGAGGAGTCAGGTTTTGAGAAGAGACAGGGGGATGTGAGACCCAAAGACAAACACCCCCTCCTCTTCTGAGATGGGGGCGGGGGGTGGGGGGTGAGGGGGGAGAGGAAGGGAAGGAGGGAGGGAGAGGGAGAGAATATGAGAATAAAGAGATCAGAAGAGGCCCATGTATAAATATGGTAAGTATGTACTTGTAAAACAGCAAAGAAATAAAGACTATTAAATACTAAATAGTGTTGGAAGGATGAGTCATTATAAAAAGAATGTGTGAGGGGTGGAAAATTAAAGGGAAAGTTTCAAGCAGTATTAGGAAAACAAATTGACTAAGGTGACTGTACAATTACTATTTCACAGATTAAGTGTGTTTCTTAGTTTACCTGCAGTCAAAAGGAACCCAGGGGCAGAAGTAGCCTTAGATTTTTACTTGACTCTCATAAGTCACATTAACCTCTTGAGGATGTGGCCTTTTACATTTAATTCCCCTTAAAGAAAAAAATTAGTGACTGAAAACCACAAACAAGGCAGGCATACTTCCTATAAGGGGATGTAAAAGTTACCAAAGGGCTTTCTGAACAGAGAAGAAAGAAAAAGTCAGCCTTCTGCATTTAAAAGCCCATACAACAGCATGTCATTCAATAAACCTTAAAGACTTATTTTCAAATGACATTTTATAAATATATACTGAAGGGTACAAATCTAGGCTTCATTTTTGATAATAGGTATAACTCAGGGACAAGTGTTGATTCTAATATAGAATAGCTATCTAGCTAATATCCACAGCCCAAGATAATTTAATAAGCATAAAAGAAGATAGTATTTTTGGTTAAATATATACAGAAATGCAACATAAAGTATATTGTAATAATACATACGATGCATATAATAATATTGAAGGCAGAACAATTTAGAGCCCTCCCTTCTCATCCTTAGGTATTAAATAATTAATTAGGTTAATCATTTTCTCTTAAGAGTTTACAAACCTCATCAACTAGCAGACAAACTGGAATTCTACTGTGAAACACGTTCATCTTCAAAATTATGTTCACATTTGAAAGCACTTCTTAAAATTTAGCTGGCATCATTGCTCGTTGATTATTACATGAACC
The DNA here is from genome assembly GCF_951394435.1 of Stenella coeruleoalba. Taxonomy (NCBI): domain Eukaryota; kingdom Metazoa; phylum Chordata; class Mammalia; order Artiodactyla; family Delphinidae; genus Stenella; species Stenella coeruleoalba. The sequence continues at coordinate 88,325,631 of NC_137150.1, forward strand.
ATATCATATCACAGTGCTGACTAGGATGTGCTGGCACTAGCGGCGAGTCTGAGACCATCTCGAAACACTTTTGGTCAACACCCACCCATCCTCTTTTAAGACGGCTCCAGTTTACTTCATCAGTGAAAAATAACTATTCTGGTACTTTTCAACATGGGTGGTAGCAGCTCATGTTACTACAACAGTTATCAACATGTGCATCCTTGTGCCTGTGAACATGCACATATACTCACATGTTTAGGAAAAATTTTCTTTACAATGGCAATAAGGGTATCACTTTCATAAATCTTTGCTTTCTTCAGAAGAGCTACATCCCAATTCCTATACTGGTATTAAGACCCTCCAAAAGCAAGCCTCACACTCTTTCAATTTCGTTTCCAAATATTAATCTTCTCCATTCTACCCCTGCTCATCTATTTATTTATTGGCCTTTTCCTTCTCCACACCATTGTTCACACTGTTCTCATTTCCTTCCTCCTAACCAAATTCTATCCATTATTTACTGCTTAGTTTAAATTCTACCTCTTCTATAAAATGGTCCTAAAATATTTTAGCCATTATTCATCCTCCCCTGTTTTCATCCAGTATTGTGTTCATCTTACTAATTTTAGAATTAATTATTCACTACCTTATCATAGATCTATTAATATTGAAGCTGGCCTCTTAAGAGTTTTACTGTTTTACTGTGTCCATAGTTACTGGAACTTTCTTGAGTGACTCTGTGTATGTGTGTGTGTTGTGACAGGAAATTCAACAAAATATAAATAAGGGAAGGGAAGAGATGACATGGGACTTTTTAATCATGTAAAGATCTACATTTCTTTCTAATTTTTTGTAAATTATCATTCCTTATGCTTTGTTTTTCCAGCTCTTTGAATAACAGAGTTGTATTTTTTTTTTCCTTTTTTAAAAAGTTCCTGGTAGCACTTAACACATCAATGAATACCTACTGGGCAATCAACATTAATTCAACAGACATTCAGGACCAGACTACTGATTAACACATGCAAGCCTAGTGTGGGAGATGGAACCAGGAAAAAAATGAAAACCAAAACAATGACAATAATAAAAATCTATATTACTTTAGGCTGTCATATCTCTTTTGTCTTAAACCTACATTCAAAGACCCAAAAAAACCTATTCTTTGGACAGTCAAATCAATACAAACTAAGTAGTTCTTGCAAGCATGCCTCCAAAAAGAAGAAGTAACTGACAAACATCAAAACTGAAATAGCCAAAAAGCTCATGATGTCCCCAAGTCTTTAAATGCCTTACAAGTATTCCCTGGGGTTAAGTCTCTAGGAAGCTCCTGGAGACTGTCCCCTCAGGTCTGCTTTACCTCCTTCTGGAGGGGCAGCCCTGGTGCTCTGCTCCCCTCTTCGCTGGTGTCACCCCTTGCCCATGCTCTCCCTATCCAAAGATCAGCTTTGGATACGCCTGTGTAAATGGCACTGGTAGGAGAAGATGAATATGCCTGATCAATGATTACAGCTCCACTGCAGATCCTCTAGCTCAGTCTATAAAGCTTCCCTCTTTATGTGTATCCTCTGTTTGGAGAGCTACTGCCTTTGCATAAAAATTCTCACTGGGAGTGAGGTCACTCTGCTTCTTCCCTGTTTTACCTTGTAGTTAAAATTACACCTGAGCTGCAAGAATAACCTAAAACTCGCTCTGTCCTGGCATTCTTTCTTTCTCTAAGCTTCAGGCATTTATTTCTCAAACTACAGCTAAATCCTGGCCTCCTACACACACACTGAAGGGAATGGGGGCCAGCAAACTCCTCCACAGTTTCTCTCTCCATGTGGGAATAGTTCAGTGTGCCTACGCTAGATGAGGCACTTTCTTCAGCAACTCCTAGACCGAAAGTTTTGGACTGTTCCATGACAGCATGGGAGTGTGCACTCAAAATGGACATCTAGAGACACAAGTAGGACAAAAGAACATTACTGACCATAAAAAGTGCAGCATTTGGAAAATACATCCTTACTAGTCATCTGATGAACATATGAACAATAACTATTTGGTATTTTATAATACTCAAAGCCCTTTCAAACACATTACTTGTGGGAGATTGGTTCAAGATGGTGGAGTAGAAGGACGTGAGCTCACTCCCTCTTGCGAGAGCACCGGAATCAAAACTAACTGCTAAACAATCATGGACAGGAAGACACTGGAACTCACCAAAAAAGATATACCACACCCAAAGACAAAGGAGAAGCCACAATGAGATGGTAGGAGGGGCTCAATCACAATAAAATCAAATCCCATAAATGATGGGTGGGTGACTCACAAACTGGAGAACAGTTATACCACAGAAGTCCACACGATGGAGTGAAGGTTCTGAGTCTCATGTCAGGCTTCCCAACGTGGGGTCCGGCAACGGGAGGAGGAATTCCTAGAGAATCAGACTTTGAAGGCTAGCAGGATTTGACTGCAGGACTTCAACAGGACTGGGGGAAACAGAGACTCCACTCTTGGAGGGCACACACAAAGTAGGGTGTGCATCAGGACCCAGGGGAAAGAGCAGTGACCGCATAGGACACTGAACCAGACCACCTGCTAGTGTGGGAGGGTTTCCTGCAGAGGCAGGGGTGGCTATGGCTCATCATGAGGACAAGGACACTGGCAGCAGAAGTTCTGGGAAGTACTCCTTAGCGTGAGCCCTCCCAGAGTCTGCCATTAGTCCCATCAAAGAGCCCAGGTAGTCTTCAGTATTGGGTCGCCTCAGGCCAAACAACCAGCAAGGAGGGAACCCAGCCCCACCCATCAGCAGTCAAGCAGATTAAACTTTTACTGAGCTCTGCCCACCAGAGCAACAGTCAGCTCTACCCACCACCAGTCCCTCCCATCAGGAAACTTGCACAAGCCTCTTATGTAGCCTCATCCACCAGAGGGCAGACAGCAGAAGCAAGAAGAACTTCAATCCTGCAGCCTATGGAACAAAAAACACATTCACTGAAAGACAGACAAGATGAAAAGGCAGAGGGCCACGTACCAGATGAAGGAACAAGATAAAACCACACAAAAACAACTAAACAAAGTGGAGATAGGAAACCTTCCAGAAAAAGAATTCAGAATAATGATAGTGAAGATGATCCAGGACTTGGAAAAAGAGCGCAGGCAAAGATCAAGATGATGCAAGAAATGTTTAATAAAGACCTAGAAGAATTAAAGAACAAACACCTAGAAGAATTAAAGAACAAACAAACAGAGATGAACAATAAAATAACTAAAATGGAAAATACACTAGAAGGAATCAATAGCAGAATAACTGAGGCAGAAGAATGGATAAGTGACCTGGAAGACAGAATAGTGGAATTCACTGCCATGGAACAGAATAAAGAAAAAAGAATGAAAAGAAATGAAGACAACCTAAGGAACCTCTGGGACAATATTAAACGCAACAACACTCGAATTATAGGGGTCCCAGAAGGAGAAGAGAGAGAGAAAGGAACCGAGAAATATTTGAAGAGTTTATAGTCAAAAACTTCCCTAACATGGGAAAGGTAATAGCCACCCAAGTCCAGGAAGTGCAGAGAGTCCCAGGCAGGATAAACCCAAGGAGAAACACACCAAGACACAGAGTACTCAAACTGAAAAAAATTAAAGACAAAGAAAAATTATTAAAAGCAACATGGGAAAACAACAAATAACATACAAGGGAACTCCCATAAGGTTAACAGCTGATTTCTCAGAAGGAATTCTACAAGCCAGAAAGGAGTGGCACGATATATTTAAAGTGGTGAAAGGGAAGCAACTACAAACAAGATTACTCTACCCAGCAAGGATCTCATTCAGATTTGATGGAGAAATCAAAAGCTTTACAGACAAGTAAAAGCTAAGAGAATTCATCACCACCAAACCAGCTCTACAACAAATGATAAAGGAACTTCTCTAAGTGGGAAACACAAGAGAAGAAAATGACCTACAAAAACAAATCCAAAACAATTAAGAAAATGGTCATAGGAACATACATATCAATAATTACTTTAAATGTGAATGGATTAATGCTCCAAGCAAAAGACACAGGCTTGCTGAATGGATACAGAAACAAGACCCATATATACATTGTCTACAAGAGACCCACTTCAGACCTAGGGACACATACAGACTCAAGGTAAGGGGATGGAAAAAGATATTCTATGCAAATGGAAATCCAAAGAAAGCTGGAGTAGCAATACTCATACAAGATAAAACAGACTTTAAAATAAAGAACGTTATAAGAGACAAGGAAGGACACTACATAATGATCAAGGGATCGATTCAAGAAGAAGATATAACCATTATAAATATATATGCACCCAACATAAGAGCACCACAATACATAAGGCAACTGCTAACAGCTATAAAAGAGGAAATTGACAGCAACACAATAATAGTGGGGGACTTTAACACCTCACTTACACCAATGGACAGATCATCCAAAGAGAAAATTAATAAGGAAACACAAGCTTTAAATGACACAGTAGACCAGATAGATTTAATTGATGTTTAAAGAAATTCCATCCAAAAACAGCAGATTACACTTTCTTCTCAAGTGCACAAGGATCATTCTCCAGGATAGATCACATCTTGGGTCACAAATCAAGCCTCAGTAAATTTAAGAAAACTGAAATCATGTCAAGCATCTTTTCTGATCACAATGCTATGAGATCAGAAATCAGTTATAGGAAAAAAACGTAAAAAACACAAACACGTGGGGGCTAAACAATACGTTACTAAACAAGCAAGAGATCACAGAAGAAATCAAAGAGGAAATCAAAAAATACCTAGAGACAAATTACAACAAAAACACGAAGATCCAAAACCTATGGGAGGCAGCAAAAACAGTTCTAACAGGGAAGTTTATAGCAATACAAGTCTACCTCAAGAAACAAGAAAATCTCAAACAAACAACCTAACCTTACACCTAAAGGAACTAGAGAAAGAAGAACAAACAAAAACCAAAGTTAACAGAAGGAAAGAAATCATAAAAATAAGAGCAGAAATAAATGAAATAGAAACAGAAAACAACAATAGCAAAGATCAATAAAATTAAAAGCTGGTTCTTTGAGATGATAAGCAAAATTGATGAACCATTAGCCAGACTCATAAAGAGGGAGAGGACTCAAATCAATGAAATTAGAAATGAAAAAGGAGAAGTTACAAGAGACTGCAGAAATACAAAGCATCCTAAGAGACTACTACAAGCAACACTATGCCAATAAAATAGACAACCTGGAAGTAGTGGACAAATTCTTAGAAAGGTATAACCTTCCAAGACTGAACCAGGAAAAAATAGAAAATATGAACAGACCAATCACAAGTAATGAAATTGAAACTGTGACTAAAAATCTTCCAACAAACAGAAGTCCAGGACCAGATGGCTTCACAGGTGAACTCTATCAAACATTTAGAGAACAGCTAACACCCATTCTTCTCAAACTCTTCCAAGCAACTGCAGAGGAAGGAACACTCCCAATCTCATTCTATGAGGCCATCATCACCGTGATACCAAAACCAGACAAATATACTACAAAAAAGGAAATTACAGACCAATATTACTGACGAATATAGATGCAAAAACCCTCAACAAAATACTAGCAAACAGAATCCAACAATACAGTAAAAGGATCATACACCATGATCAAGTCGGATTTATCCCAGGGATGCAAGGATTCTTCAATATACACAAATCAATGTGATAAACCATATTAACAACCTGAAGAAGAAAAACCATATGATCATCTCAATAGATGCAGAAAACGCTTTTGACAAAATTCAACACCCATTTATGATAAAAACTCTCCAGAAAGTGGGCATAAACGGAACCTGCCCCAACATAATAAAGGCCATATATGACAAACCCACAGCAAACATTGTTCTCAGTGGTGAAAAACTGAAAGCATTTCCTCTAAGATCAGGAATAAGACAAGGATGTCAACTCCCACCACTATTATTCAACACAGTTTTGGAAGTCCTAGTCACGGCAATCAGACAAGAAAAAGAAATAAAAGGAATACAAATTGGTAAAGAAGAAGTAAAACTGTCACTGTTTGCAGATGACATGATACTATACATAGAGAATCCTAAGATACCACCAGAAAACTACTAGAGCTAATCAATGAATTTGGTAAACTTTCAAGATACAAAAGTAATGCACAGATATATCTTGCATTTCTATACACTAATGATGAAAAATCTGAAAGAGAAATTAAGGAAATACTTCCATTTACCACTGCAACAAAAAGATTAAAATACCTAGGAATAAATCTACCTAGGGAGAAAAAAGACTTGTATGCAGAAAACTGTAAGACACTGATTAGAGAAATTAAAGATGATTCCAACAGATGGAGAGATATACCACGTTCCTGGATTGGAAGAATCAATATTGTGAAAATGAGTATACTACCGAAAGCAATCTACAGATTCAGTGCAATCCCTATCAAATTACCAATGGCATTTTTTACGGAACTAGAACAAAAAAAATCTTAAAATTTGTTTGGAGACACAAAACACCCCAAATAGCCAAAGCAGTCTTGAGGGAAAAAATGGAGCTGGAGGAATCAGACTCCATGACTTCAGACTATACTACAAAGTTACAGTAATCAAGACAATATGGTACTGGCACAAAAAGAGAAATATAGAACAATGGAACAGGATAGAAAGCCCAGAGATAAACCCACGCACCTATGGTCAACTAATCTCTGACAAAGGAGGCAAGGATTTACAATGGAGAAAAGATGGTCTCTTCAGTAAGTGGTGCTGAGAAAACTGGACAGCTACATGGAAAAGAATGAAATTAGAACACTCCCTAACACTATACACAAAAATAAACTCAAAATGGATTAGAGACCTAAATGTAAGACCGGACACTATAAAACTCTTAGAGGAAAACATAGGAAGCACACTCTTTGACATAAATCACAGCAAGATCTTTTTTGATCCACCTCCTAGAGTAATGGAAATAAAAACAAAAATAAACAAATGGGACCTAATGAAACTTAAAAGCTTTTGGAAAGCAAAGGAAACTACAAACAACATGAAAAGAGAACCCTCAGAATGGGAGAAAATATTTGCAAACAAATCAATGGACAAAGGATTAATCTCCAAAATATATAAGCAGCTCATGCAGCTCAATATTAAAAAAAAAAACAACCCAACCCAAAAATGGGCAGAAGCACTAAATAGACATTTCTCCAAAGAAGACATACAGATGGCCAAGAAGCACATGAAACGCTGCTCAGCATCCCTAATTATTAGAGAAATGCAAATCAAAACTACAATGAGGTATCACCTCACACCTGTTAGAATGGGCATCATCAGAATATCTACAAACAACTAATGCTGGAGAGGGTATGGAGAAAAGGGAACCCACTTGCACTGTTGGTGGGAATGCAAATTGATACAGCCACTATGGAGAACAGTATGGAGGTTCCTTACAAAACTAAAAATAGAATTACCATATGACCCAGCAATCCCACTACTGGGCATATACCCAAAGAAAACCATAATTCAAAAAGACACTTGCACTCCAATGTTCATTGCAGCACTATTTACAATAGCCGGGTCATGGAAGCAACCTAAATGCCCATCGACAGACGAATGGATAAAGAAGATGTGGTACATATATACAATGGAATATTACTCATCCATAAAAAGGAACAAAATTGGGTCATTTGTAGAGACCTGGATGGATCTAGAGACTGTCATACAGAGTGAAGTAAGTCAGAAAGAGAAAAACAAATATCGTATATTAATGCATATATGTGTAACCTAGAAAAATGGTACAGATGAACCGGTTTGCAGGGCAGAAATAGAGACACAGATATAGAGAACAATTGTTTGGACACCAAGGGCTATGCAGAATCTGTGCAGTAAAGTGGAGTTTTGCGGGGGAGATGTTGTTTTGTTTTTTGCAGGATCAGACAGCCTTGAGTATCTGCAGAGATATGTATCCCTCCTCCTGCCCCAAATGTGAACTGACCCTCCCATTACTCAGTCTTCTGATACTACATGATCCATGCCCAGTCTTGTCTGAATATACTGCAATAGTGATATTAAAGGCTTTCCTCTTAAAATACCAGCTCTGAGGCAAGGCCCACTCCAAGCCACTTCAAAACAATAAAAAAGTGTCACAGGAGACTTTTTCAGTGGCAAAGATGGTCACCCCGTAGTGCAATCCCTTATAATTTTGAAAAACTCTTTTCATAATATTATTTCTCTCTGAGTAAATTTAGAATTTGCCTGGTAATAATGTGGTAGGTGCTGCAGAATCCTACAAATATCAGTGAACAACCTTTAATAAGACATAAAAATTCTCAATATGTGTTGGTACTGGTTTCCCGTAAGAACAGATATTTCACAAGAAAAAGGGCACAGCTGCCAGGTAATCTTCAGATTAGAAGCAAGCACTAGGAGTGTTCCAGCAACTGCACAGAGAGATATGAAAGCTAGCACTTTGTCTTTTGATGAAGTATTGCCCTTTTCCCCAAGTAATATCTAATTATTAATGCTCTTCCCAAGAATAGTACACCCGTGCCCATGTGCTCATTGTCAGGGGCCTGGAGTACAGAGCAGACACTGGCTAATAATTTTAAGGGCTTCTCTATTCCGTGAATAAGAAAAAAAGGTTATTAGCAGGAATATTGTTATTAGGATGCCATTTCCAGATGTGCTAAATAAAACAAGCTCTCACCCAAAAGCCACCTTTTCTAATGAACTGACATTAGCAAAAGTGAGCAACAGTGTGGGTAAAAAAGGGATGGGGAATCTGAAAACTGAAACATGAACCTACTTCCAACACTTATATTGTTATTGGTATGAAGTTGGCTTAAAAATATCTCTAAGCCTCAGTTTTCTCATCTTTAAAGTGAATCCATAGTACTTCATAATTTATGGTTATGAGGATCAAATGAGTAAAACTGTATATAATACTTGGAACAACACAAAGCCATATACAAACATAAGTAATTATTATTCTTATATTGACACTTTGAGATAGAGTTTGTAAAGAAAGACAGCTAGAAGGGCACTGCTGGCAGAGAATAAGGTAACTATCGTGTTCCCAGGAGTCACAAAGAGCAGGGAGACAGATGACGGTTCAGGTAACTTCCTGTCCAAAAATAACACCATCACAGCAGGAATCTTTGGGTATCTGAGGTGGTTCACATGTTTAAAGAAATATCTGAGAAGCCCTACAAAGAATGTCTGTCCACGCTAAAGAGCATGAAATTTGTTTCAATAAAATTTAAATACGAATGAAATCCATGTGCGGCTATTATTACCTCCTACAAAATAGACATACCTATTGGACTAGAGACAGAAATATATACTTTTTCTGGCCATAAAAAGAGAGAGAAATTCTAACTTTTTACTTTTGAAGTTACTTTTCTGTTCCTTCTGTGTGAAGCAATAAAGAAACACAGTGAGCATCCAGACTGAGCCACACATTTCAAGCGAACGGCACGTCTGTAATGCACAGATTTCTATCCAAAGACATTCAGATTATCTAGTGAAGCAAAGGCTGGCTATGAGCTCCTCCCCAGTCTCCACAGACAACTCAATACAGTCAGAGTTGCTCATATTTGCCCCTTTTACCCCAAAAGTTATGTACAGTTCTAGATAACACATTAACTAAAGACTGAAGTCTGCCAATAAGAAAATAAACAGTGGGGATTCGATCCCTTATGAGGCACCTGCTCTATGCCAGCCAGAGTACCAATTACTGAGAAGAGAGAGGTGAACGATACAGTCAGGTACCTTAACCTCAGGTAATCTCCTAGTCGACCAGTTCACAAGGTTCATCCTCCGTCAGTGCCACCATCATGTGTGCAGTAAGGGAGGGAGAATAAATTAATGTATTAAAAACAAGCAAAATATATGTGCATTTAAAATTCCTTTGGTTTAAAAGATCAGCAACAGAAGAAGAAATAGAAGAGGCGTCACAGCCTGCAGCCTGCTTTCTGTCCAGTTACATTTTCCCTTGGGAGGATTTTTAGCTTCTTTGAGAATGGTCTTGTAACAAGGAATACTCATATATGTAAGACAGGAACCCCACAGGTCATGGCTATGACTATGGAACTAGCTCTCACCCAAAGGCCACCTTTTTTAATGAACTGCTATTAGCACAAGTGAGCAACAGTGTGGGTAGAAAAAGACATGGGGAATCTGTAAATTAAAATCTGAACCTAATTCCATTGCTTGTAATAATCACTTGCTTATATAATAGCCATGATTATTATGGCTATGACTATGGAATGGTGTGGCACTGGGGGACCCTTTTGGGATTCTGGGTTTTGATGATTCCAGCTATGGCTCCATCCCCCACCTCTTCCTAAAGATTACCTTTTCTAGGATGGTCTGTTTTCTGTGTCTGGAAGCTAGTATCTCCAGACATCCTTTTTCCTTCCTTTCTCATGTGAAATTATTCATAAGTGCAACTGGAATAGAAAGAGGAACAGGGAAAGGCCTTTCCTGCCTTCTGGAGAAGATGCAGAGGATATCAGAATTTGTTCATTTTTCCATTCATTAAAACAAGAGTTATTGAGCACCTAAGATATTCCAAGACGTAATCAAGTTGCTGGAGACATAAAGATGGAAAAAGAACACTATCTGCTGGAAAGCAAGTCTCCGTTCAGTGGCGGGTGCAGACATTTAAATGAATAAGTACAGTCCATTAGATAAACATTATAATCGACGTGTGTACAATGGATGTTGGTACAATGCGAGCACTGACAAGAAAATCTCCTGCTTCTTAGCGTTTTATGGAAGGAAGGGATAATGCTTTACAACAAGCATACTACGATGGGAAATTAGAGGCCCACAGGGGAGGATAGAGAAGTTCTAGGACAAGAAGCATGTGAAAAGGGACACACTCCCATGGACACATAAGAATCCATGGCCCCACCAGGGACTCTGAACACTCAACAGGGCTGTGTGGCTGGGAAGAGCCAGAAAGAGGTTGGGAGGTCAGTGGAGCCACAACTTGAAAGCTTTGAGTAGTAGAATATGGGGTTTGGAGTTTATTCTCTGAGCAGAAGAATTTCATGCAAGGAAGTGACTAGTTCAAATCTAAGTTTTGACAAGATTTTTCCTTAGGATATATGGACAATGGACTGCAAAATGGAAACAGACTTTAGTTAAGGATTTATTACAGGAATGGAAACCATGATGGAGGTGAGAAAATAAAAAGAAACAAGTGCACTTGCAAGACATTTCAGAGGTAAAATCAACAGTACCACCTCAAGGCAAAGTGAATACAGAGAGTAAGCAGTAGGTGAAAATCGATAACTCAGAGATTTTTCTTCGAGACAATTGATGAAGTTGCAACACCATTAATTGAGATAAGAAGAAAAATATTTCAAGGGAAGGAAGTAGTCAAGAAGAAAGATTATGAGTTTGGTTTGAAGTTTATTAAGTTTCAAGTACCAAAAGCCATCTATCTGCTATCTAAAAGCAGTTGGAATTATAGGTCTGGAGGTCTAGAGAATACTTGGTGAAGATATTAATTGGAACATCATTAGCATAAACACTTCATAGTTGAAGCCATGGGAGTGAATGAAATCATCCAGAGAAAATATAAGAGGGCAAGAAGAAAACATTCCAGAGAACCCCAAATAAGGAGTAGGGTGAATGAGGAGTAGGAGGAATCTGTTCCATAGTCATAGCCACGACCCGTGGGGTTCCTGTCTTACGTATATAAGTATTCCATGTCCCAAGACCATTCTCAAAGAAGCTGAAAATCCGCCCAAGGAAAAATATAACTGAACAAAAAGCAGGCTGCAGGACCTGACTCCTTTTCTATTTCTTTTTCTATTGATCTTTTCAACCAAAGGAATTTTAAATGCACATATATTTTGTTTGTGTCTTTAACACATTAATTTATTCTTTAATACCTTTTGTCAAATAGAAAACTCATTGTTTCTAGGTACTGATATACAGCCACCATCTAGTGGTCAAACGTGGTAACCACAGGCTTGCACAGTTGGGGGTGAGGGAAACATTTTTAACATCGTTTCCTGGTGATTTTAAGGATTATGTTCAGTGAAAAACAGCCGTCAGTATGATGGAGAACATGGAAAAAGCAGCTTTTCTCTGTTTTTCCTGAGTATGAATCATGGGAAATAGAAACAATTTACATACTATGACTGCCCTTCTTTTGAGCACTATAGGGGACTGTGGAATGAGATGCAGCTTCTGTAGGGTTATCTGGCCTCAGGTGAGATGGCAACACCTGATGAGACTGATGAAAACATGATCAGTAGCCACAGCCAGTATTTAAAATCCAAACTCTTTATCACGTTCTCCAAAGTCTTATAGGATCTAGCCACTGGCCCTCTCTCTCCAGCCTCACCTCTTGCCACTCTGACCCTTGACCATTATGATGCAGCCACGGTGGCCTCCTTGCTATAACTTGAACTTCTAAGTTCAAGTAATAAGTTCACTGCTGCCACAGAGCCTTTGCACTTACTATTTCATCTCTTCCGCCACTTCATTTTACCACATTCTCCTCATCTTAGGTCTCTGTTTAAATATTTCCTTTTCAGAGAGACCTTCCCTGACAACTGTAACTCTAAACCCTTTTCCCCCAGTTTATTTTATTCTTGGTACTTAGCACTATCTGAAGTTGTATTATTCAGTTAGTTGCTGAAAAACAAATCTCCAGAGCAAATTACATGACAGGAGGGATTTTAACTATATTGTCTGCTAGCACCTAGAGGAGTGCTATTACATAAAAAGTGTTCAACAAAGAATTGAGGCTGAATGAACCCAGGAAGTGCCTTGGCAGTGTCTGGACAAAAGGTGTGGTTGGGCAGACTGAAGTCTACACAGAATCATGTGATGATGTGATTGAGGCCAAAGACTGATATATAAGCAAGAGGGCCCAGCATGTAATGGACGAATCCTGCTTAAGGTTCAGTAACCAAGTGGGGCCAAAGTAGGGACAGCAGAGAGCATGAACTTAAGGTTTAATCAACAGTTAGAAATAAAGGTTCAAAACATATGGACACCAAGGGGGGAAAGTGGTGGGGGGGGGTTGTGATGAATTGGGAGATTGGGATTGACATGTATACACTGATGTGTATAAAACTATGACTAATAAGAACCTGCTGTATAAAAAATAGATAAAATAAAATTCAAAATAAAACAAAACAAAACAATTAAAAAAAAAAGAAAGAAATTGTAAGTGGGGGAGGGGTTAGCACAGAGATTCCTGGGCTTTACAGGAAACAGATCCTCAACCCCACTAGAAGCAATTTCTCCATCCACTAAAAAGACCTTACTAATGTCAAGAAGGACTCGTGTAGTACGTGGTTTTCAAATTTCATAATGTAGAAACATCATCTGAGATGGGAGGTATAAAGGACTAATTAAAAATGGAGATTCTGGGACTTCCCTGGTGGCACAGTGGTTAAGAATCTGCCTGCCAATGCAGGGGACACGGGTTCGAGCCCTGGTCCGGGAAGTTCCCACATGCCGCGGAGCAACTAAGCCCATGCACCGCAACTACGGAGCCTGCGCTCTAGAGCCCACGAGCCACAGCTACTGAGCCCACATGCCACAACTGCTGAAGCCCGCATGCCTAGAGCCTGTGCCTCACAACAAGGGAAGTCACTTCAATGGGAAGCCGACGCACCGCAACGAAGAGTAGTCCCTGCTTGCCACAACTAGAGAAAGCCCACGCGCAGCAACGAAGACCCAACACAGCTAAAAAAAAAAATGGAGATTCCTCTGAGATAGACTGCCATCATGTCTGATTCCACAGGTCTATGGAACTCTGCAACGATATTTTTAATTAGTATACAAGGTGAGGCTGATATACTCACCCTGAAGACATACTTTTTGAGATATAGCTGATCTAGTGCTTTACTATTCACAAAACACTTTTATATAGTGTCTCCTATGATTCTCACCTATAACTCTGCTGAGAAGTAGGTAGAGTAGGGTTTTATTTTCAACTACTATATATTTTTTAAACTTTGTATTATAAAAGACTTTAAACAAATACACATATGGAGGATATCATAAGGAACCCTCATGTACCAATCACCCAACTTCAACAATTATCAGCTGAAGTCAATTCCACCCCACCCCACCCCCACCCCCGAAGACTGTATAATTTTAATCAAATCTCAAAAATACCTGAGATCAATGTGGACCAGAGGAGAGGTTTTAATTTTTATTTTAGTCATAGGACTCTGTGTCTTTCAGAGATGATGACTTGCCCAAGAATAGATGCCTGTCAAAAAAAAGAATATATGCCTGGTCTTAGAACTGAGGCCAGAACTTACTTACATATGGTGTGAGAGTGAGGATGGGGGAGCTAAGTATACTGACAGCTACAGCCTTCACACGTAGACTGTGAGGCTATGGCAATTCTCTAGTATACTGTGCATGTGTATGTGTATGTGCATGTGTGCATGCGTACGTGTGTGTATGTGTGTGTGTTTCTTTTATAAGAGGGTAAGCAGCTATCTCTTTAGAATGATTTCTGCTCAGTTCTCCCTAGGGACCCTTGCAGGTCTCACATTCTAGGGCAACTAAATATTTTATAAACATAAATTCCCAGCGTGCTTGGAAACTCTAAGCTATGAGGAAATGGCTGTGAAGATGCACCATAGAGAATCAGTGAGACAGCCGAGGGCAAGCAAGCCGAGGTACGCTACCTGAAGTGTCAGGAAAACAAATGCGATTGAAATGCATGCTTCCATCTAAAAATGTGGCTGGCAAAACAGAGCTCTGCCTTGGGCCGTTGAGACAGTGACAAATGAAATGCTGGTTGATCCCCCATTTATTTCATTTTTAAAGTGTTTGCCAATACTAATAGCCCTGGTTGTGTTGGACTGCCATGCCACCAGCAGCACTGAGATCGCCTTCACTGTGCTCAGAGTCCCATCTGATCTCCATTACACTGTTTTCTACCTTTCCCAGTAATGGCCCAATTAGGAGACTGTCTAAAAGTGAGTAGGCAAGAATTCAGATTGGCTAAGTTGCAGGCATTACAGTGAATCCATCTGGAAAATATGGCATGGCAGCCCTTAGTGTCCTCATTTATGGGTACATGGTCAGACTCTGTCAGGGCATTTTTATAGTTCTAGAACTCTCTTTTTGGTCAGGTCCTCTTCAATATACAGATGTTTTCAGTAGCTAAAGCAAAGTCACACGTACTTCCTGGTTAAAGTCTTTCCCTAAAACAGTCCACAAATGAACCAATTTGCTATGCCAAGAAGAATGAAAGCACTTAGAAGAATACTTAGCCCTTCTAATGCAAAGCATTTTGTAATTCTCTATTTGCCAAACCTGTCTTGAGAGCAGGTCAGTAATTTTCTCGTTATCCTGCTAAGGAAAGAAGTCAGCTCTTGTTCGCAAAGTAACACATTGTCAATCAATATCTGGAATTAGAACACAAAGCATTTTCATTCCACAAACCATGCTGAGCCAACCACAAATTTGTGTGTAAGAGTACTGTAAATTTTGCAGGCAATCAATACGGTGAAATCATACCCTGGTGACAGGATACACATATGTATAAAGTCAAGAAAAAAACAGGAATTCTCATTTGCATGTAAAGCCAGACACTTGTTCATTTGAGCTTTATAAGTTTCCTAATGATGTATGAGTTGAAGGAAGAAAAGGGAAATATGCAGAGGAAGAGAGAGAAAGAGAATGGAAAATATTATGTAGAGAAATTTCAAAGTAAAAATGGATTCTGAACATATATGAAATTAGTTTAGTCATTTTTTAATTTAACAGCCCTGTCTCAGAAGAAAGGTAAAGGTTTCAGAACGCCTCATACCAAAAATTCTTAATAGAGTAGGATAATAAATGTCATGCCATAAATTTAGTATCAAAGAGAATATATCAAAATAAATAAAATCATGCTATTTTGTCACTCTGACTCAGAATAGTGGGAGAGTCAAGATATTATTTTAAGTCAATACACAGATATGAAAAACACTTTTATTCTTATTTGCCATTTAGGTTCAGAAAAACATATATCCTCCACCACCACACACACTCTAGGCAACAGCTTTAGAATCATTCCTGACTACCTCACCACACTGTTCCTCATGTTACCCATGAATGCATTTTTATCCTTTCCTCGACTTGTGTCTTGTCAATCTAGTGAATTCTGACTGTCATTTCATCAGGCTGAGATCCAGTAAAATCCTATTTTCCATGCAACTTTTAACACTTTATGTGCATTAAAAAAAAAAAAGTAATAGAACACAAAACACAATCCAAAAAGCAATATTTCAAAAACAACCATACTTTCTTCCTTAAATGGGTGTGCTTTTAAAAAAAAAATCAAGTGCTCCAAAACCATCAAGTCATATACATTAAATACGTACCACTTTTTATATTTCAATCATGCCTCAGTAAAGTGGTTTAAAATGTTTTAACTCCCATACACAGTTCAAAATAAATAACATTTTTTTAAAAAAAATCAAGTGGCCTCTATCAGTTCAGGGGGTGGGTAGAACAAAGGGTTGTTTTATGTGAATCCTCCAGTAACTTCTTGCATTACTCTAAAGCAAACTCATATCAGCTAGCTCATTATTATTTAAAGATTTATACTGTTTTTAGAAATCACCAAGTTGAGTTTTTGAACTGATACCTTTTAATTTACTGGGGGGTTGGAGAGATTGGCTATATAATATTTATTGATGCATAATAATTTGTCCAAATTTAAAGTGGTATTGATAGCGACAGAGTAAAGGGACAAAGTAGGTGATTAAATAGTTAATCCCACTAAGGGATCATAAATAAAGAAAAAAGTATGGGAGACCCATACTTCACTCAAGAAAGCAGGTTTACTTAACCACAAAAACCAAGCAGGGACTTCCCTGGTGGTACAGTGGTTAAGAATCCGCCTGTCAGTGCAGGGGACACGGGTTCAATCCCTGGTCCGGGAAGATCCCACATGCCACGGAGCAACTAAGCCCATGTGTCACAACTACTGACCCTGCACTGTAGAGCCTGCGAGCCACAACTACTGAAGCCCACGCGCATAGAGCCCGTGCTCCGCGCAACAAGAGAAGCCACCGCAATGAGAAGCCCGCACACAGCAACAAAGACCCAACACAGCCATAAATAAATAAATAAATAAATTTATGGGGGAAAAAAGAAAAAACAATAGGAATATTAGTCGAAACTCTGTCATTAGTAAGAAAGTCTAAAATTGTACATTTCCATATGCTTGTATTTGGTAATTATTCAGAGAGATTACCTGTTTAAAACAAACAAACAAACAAAAAAAAAAACCAAGCAGCCTTGCTTAGCAACAAAACCATGCAACAGAAGCATGAGACATGCCCCAAAACAATAAAACAATGGTGGAATGAGACCCACATCCTGCCCAGTGAGGTCAGTCAGTTAATGATTCCTAGAACATGCTTCTCTGCACACTCTAAAAGCAAAAATATAAGGAAAAGGTGACATTATACTGAAACCTGAGATAATTTACCACATTTTAGTATATGTTACCACCTTTTTGCTCATTTTCAATGTACCAGGACAGTCCCAGTTGGACCATGTAGGGACAAGAAAACTCCCCCACCTGACATGTAGGAGTTGATGATGGAAGCTTGACATCTACTCAAGAATGAGGAAGAAGGTCTCCCCCTCCCCACTTTTTCTTTGATTATAAAAGAAATGTAGCCCACTTAGTGTATGTAGCCCACTAAATGTAGCCCACTTAGTGTATGTAGCCCACTAAGTTCTTGGGGCTGCACCCTCCTGCCAGCCCACCTGTAAACCTCACAAGAATTCTATTCTAATAAATCACTTGTTATCTAACACCTTGCCTCTCGCTGAATACTTTATGTGCTGAGACATAAAGAGCCCCCCAAGACGCATTTCTAAGGTTTCAGTATCTCTACAGTATCTTGGTTGTCCCATGGACAAATAACTTAGACCACCACCACCAACCCCCTATTTTTTAAAAAACCTTGGTTAATGGAAACTCTTTCAGTCTTAATAGTTGGGAGGGGAGGGGGTCTCACATCCAGGGATGATCTGTGAGTGGCAATCTTCTTCCGAAAACTAAGCAGTATCTCCCTTGAGATTTGCTCCCTGCTTGCCTGAAGATGCTGGTTTTGTGCACAGTCATTCCTTCAGATCCCAGAAGACTGTTGACATGATCCAGTATGCAAATAATGGCCCTGCAGTTGCTTTCCTCACTTTGACTAACCTCACTAGAGACCAACTCTGAGTCTTCAGTACCAAACACAGACAATCCAAAGACTTCAGAGGAATTCTTTGGCAAAATGTGCATTCTGCAAACAAAGGCCCATCACTGCATTCTCTTTTGTAAACACACCCGCAAGGTGACTAGATGCGGTCTGCCCGTTTTCTTTTCTCTTTCAATATGGTCTGAGAAGTTGTTTGATGACAAGGAAATTGCTATAGGAGATCCTACACCCGTCCCTGGGTATCAATAATGGGTTATAAATACATGCATCACAGGCCCAACTGCTTAAAAACATCTATGAAATAAATTGCCTATCTTCAGTTATCCATTTGCTTTAAATTTACCTAGAGTGTTATCTTCAAACATGGAGAGATCAGGTAGTTCAGAATTTACTCTCCAAAGCAAATATGCCAAATTAATAGAAGCTAACTATTCCTTTACACTGACTTAGAATAGCTAGATGTTATTTGAGGTCAATACAAAGAGGTAAACGGAAAATTCTATTTTTACTTACCACTTTGTTTCAGAACAGCATACAAGGGGTTAAGCAGTTTCTTAGGCGCTGAGCACTAAATAAACACAGTTTTCCTTATAAAGTGTCTGCCTAGACCTTGGGCCAAGTCACCTTCTTTGAGAGTAACCCCATGAATATAATGAGGTGAGCCCCTGGCAGCTCTACTTTACTACACGACCTTAATGTCCCTCACCTCTGCCCATAGCTGTTTGGACCAAAGGTGGACCTTGTTTCAAACTGCTTAACTTCTCTCCCAGATTCCTAATTCACTCAATGAAGCAGCCACCCACAAGTGCAAGAAGTGTGACACAGGAACATAGGAGCCACTGGGGTGGCCTATTCTGCCATGTGATGGAGAAGGGGAGACCAGAGCACGAGCACAGACAGGAGTCGTCAGGTCAAGAAGAGAAGCAGGCTCTGCACTGACCCTGATGCCTTGCCTTTCCTGCTTCCCAGTGTTTCCTGAAGCCCAGCTTCATCCCTGTCCTTAATGGCCCTGGCTTTCTTAGAATAAACCTCCTTTTTTTTCTTAATCTAGCTTAAGTTGGTTTCTGATACTCTTACCTAATACAAAGGAGGCCAATGGATATTAAAAAGAAGAGTCTTCAATATATGTGAAAAGCAGGGACTTGAACTAAGCTGCCTTCGCTAAGCCACGTCATTGGGGGTTGCAGATTCCTCCTCTATCTCCACCCACAAGTTCTTTTCACTTTCAGACTATCCTTAGTTTCCATTTTATTTTACAGAGTAAAATTGGGAAACACACATTAGATTCTCAGTACTTTGCTGAGCATAGAAGAATAGGGTTGGCCTGTCTTATTCTCCATAAGGGACTAAGTAAACACAATGATTTCTATTAGCTAATGAATCTGCTTCATGTTTATGCTTTCTCTTCCTATTTTTACTATTTTTCTTAGTCCTTAAATGCTCACTAGAACTCGCACACTGCACATTGATGCTGAAGAGAAAGCTTGTTAAAGGATGCGTCACTATTTTTCCTTAAGTCTAAACAAATGAACTGACCTTCACAACAGAGGATTAGGAAAACCTTTTCTTTCCTTTGGAACATATCTGCACATGTGCACCATGCTGGCACTCAGTAAGTGTTGAAAATCTCTCACAGGTATTGTACTAAGGAAATTCTCATTAATACAAAAAAACAAACAAATAAAAAAATCTAACAGCCATCAACAGCCCAATCCAGAGAAGTGACAGGGAGACAGGCAGAGCTTAGGGAGGGTCCTGGTCCCCTTCATGTCTCAGGCCTCTGACAACACCTAGGCCAGTGCCCTCATGCTTCCTCAGGGCACTCCAGCCAGTCTCAGTGATCAGGCGTTACGACTTCAGCTTTTAGAGAGGCTTTTTCCTGCCCTCTCTCCCCATTAAATCTTACAGTTCCTCAGTTCTAATTCCATTTTTATGGTTATCCTCCCACCTTAGTCCACCAACGATTTACGGAGGCTTATGAAAGTATGTTTTTAGAAGTAGAAAAAAAATTAATAATCAGACCCCCCCCAAAAAATGTACTTAATTGCAAGAATGATACCCCTACTGCAATTTCCCCAGAGACAGGAAAAAGCGGCCTGTCCAAAAACCTCATCAGGTTTTTAAAAGCGGCTACACCAATCCTCGGATGAAAGAGAAACAAATGGCTGTCTTTTTTTAAGCTCTGTATTATTTTGAGTCTTTATTACTTGAAGCTTAACTTAGCTCTTCCAGTCTCAGAGGTTGTTCTCTCTCCAGATCCACCTCTATTCCTCTGCAGCACATTTCTTCGAATCTGAGCTAGCCAATCTAGTTGAATGTCCTGGAACCAACACTGGCACAGTGCAGTGGATGTGGTCTTTCCAAGTCTGGCTCCTTTTGAGTGCAAGCCTGATTTACATTATTCTGATACCCAACAGGTAAGTGCTGGAAAACACACACACACAGACACAGGGCCCTTCCACAGAAGTCAGAATTCAATCTAAACTGAAATCAACATATGTTTATTGAGCAATTTTGAATGTGACAAACACTGCCTAAACAAACTTATTTTGAACCTTTTCATTTTTGTAAAGAGTTTCCCAAACCTGAATTCATTCACTTATAACGAGAGCACCCTGTGTCCATCGTTGCCACACTGGAGGGTAGGGAACCATTGACTCGTCGTGGTGTGTCTGTGGAGGGCTGCGTGAGCAGAACCTGCATCTCGCCTTTACCAGAACATTTGCTGCCTGCAGCCTCAAGTCTTACCCTACTTCGGGCATGACATCAGGTGTCATGTCTTGATTCAACTCAGCATCGAGATGCTGCTTCTGGATTGGTGGGAATATCTCCATGTGCTTTGTTTTTGCGGGAAGAGGTTTGGTTCACCTCTGAAATCTGAATGATTGTTGTCTTTTTTTTTTTTTTTTTGCGGTACGCGGGCCTCTCACTGTTGTGGCCTCTCCCGTTGCGGAGCACAGACTCCGACGCGCAGGCTCAGCGGCCATGGCCCACGGGCCCAGCTGCTCCGCGGCATGTGGGATCTTCCCAGACCGGGTCACGAACCCGTGTCCCCTGCATCGGCAGGCGGACTCTCAACCACTGCACCACCAGGGAAGTCCTTGTTGTCTTTTTTTTTTTCATGAGAAATAATTGCTGCAGATTGACTCTAATGACATGCGGTCTTTTAATCTGTGAAAATTTGAACTGAAATAAACATGTATAATTTAAAATTTTAAAAATGCATTCTTTTCATTATTCTTTATATCCATCTTTTGAGAGAAGTACTATATTTTCTTACTGCTCTCCATAGGTGACCCACATTCCCAGGGTCATCCCACTGTCCCTGATGGCTGCTAAAATCCCTGATTATACAACTATATTCTAACAAGAATGAAGCAACAAAGAAGGGCATGCCTGCTTCCTTTAGGAATACTTCCTGTAAATTGCACACACTACTTCTGCTTACAGCCCATTGTCTAGGATTTAATCGCATGGATATACCTGCAGCAAGGAAGTCTGGGAGAGTGGCCTTTATTGTACTGGGAGAGTAGTATAGCTACGTAGACATCTACGTAGCTAAAAACCAAAGGTTCTAACACTGAGGAAGGAGAGGAAACAAACAGGGGACAACCAGCAGTCTTTGCCATGGGAAGGGTGTGTCAAACCGGATCCTGAGGAGAGCATGATGGTGAGGAACAACTAATGCCTGGATGACTCAGAGGAATAATGAGACTAATTTTCCCTTCAACTTTATATACCATAAGATGGTGAACCTGGAAATGGGTAAGAGGAGTCTGATATACATAGCAGGCCAAAACTTATGGGAAAGTTAGAAGGGAGAAATGCAAGCTAAAGTTTCCACCACTACCAAACTAATCAGATATATGTTTCTTCTTTCTTATAAGGAGACAAAAACAGCTCATCTTGGAAAACCAATTGTTTCTGATCACTGAGTCTTGGAACATAAAAACAAATCTCTTGGTAGGCCTCTATATAGGAGACACTAAGACATGGGACATCAAGTCCTTGTTATGCTACAGTTAAGTATTCAGTGGAAAGAAATTATCCTAACTGTATTTAGCTAAGGTATAAAAGAAAAGTAACCCATCCTGATGTATTTAAACTGCCCCAAATATTTATATTTTAGAAGACAAACATTACATTATATCTAAGAGTAGAATCTTTTCATATGTCATAAGACAGAGAACTTTCTGTTTGCCTCTCAAATTATATTCCCTGTGGTGTACATCAAGTCATTAAAGTTACTATAATAGACAGACCCAGAACAGGAACTTCCGCCTCACCTTCTTTCTGCCAGCTAAAATGATACCTACCCTTAAAGATCTAGCTCAAGTTTCACCTCCCCTAAAGTCTTACTTGACTTCACTAGCTCTCCTTTCTCTTCCTCTTCTCTGAAATTCCCACTACACTTAACAGCCTGTGTCAGGCATTTTAACCCTTAATTATATGCCGTCTTCTAATTCTTCATGTGGTTTAAGATCCTAGAGAACATAGGTGTCTTGAGTTTCTTTGTAAACTCCCAAGGGGTCTGAGTACTAGAGTACTGAATACATATTTGTTGTATAACCGATTTGCCTTTTGTTAGAGCCTAGAGCAGATATCCAAGTGCTTCGTACCTGAACCTAGTTAGGGTGGGTCCACCTGCTGAGTATTATGGAAAGAGGAAGGTGGGATCACCACGAGCTGGTAGGAACAAAAAGGTGTGTATGTGTGCGCGCATGCACGCGCGTGCATCCCTCTTAATATGAGTAATGAGTAGCAATACTTAGTTGAGAAGTATTACTAGCATTGTGTGTATGCACACACAACTGGAACATGCACAGACTGAATATGACTGGCCATTTATGTGCTATAATTTGGAAGGCACTTCTTGCCTGCTTTGAAAATACCTTCCCATGCCATGTGGCTTAAAATTTCATCATTAGAGTCAAAGAAAATAAGAACACTGCCTCCCTCCAAAAGTCAATAGAAAGGCATGTTATTTTGAAGCCACTCTTAACTCTCTCTGGAAGGTGATAAAATCATCAGATTAAATAATAGACACAGGAAAGTAAGGCAAGACTGCTAGAAGGGATAGCAAGGAAGTGGCTTCAGAGTTGAATCCTGCCTTCTTCAAGACCTATTTTGAACCAATTCAACAAAGTAAAACATGGCAGAAGGCAAAAGGAAGAAACACTTCTCAGTGCCAAGAAGGAACTCTGAATCCTTGGCACTCCCTTACCCCAAAGCCAGCCCAGCTACCCCTCTGCAGAATCCCAAAAGTGGATAGGAACAGAGTTTGAACACTGCAGCTCTAGTCCAAGCGTATCGCTTCACAGATTACTTGCTTACTCGCTGATTATACAGGTCAGAAGGTAAGTTAGTAAAAACATCAAGAGTAGAATCCTGGTCCTTTTATTCTCAGTCAAATGCTTTTTCCACTGTATTCTTGATTCCTAAGAGTACAAGCAACCTCCCTTATATCCAGGTTGCAAAAGTGCAGAAGTATAAGAGTCCGCAATTTTCTGCTCTATTTTTCACTAGGCACCATGGACAATTTTTAAGAGGCAAGATTGCATAGAGATTAGCAGGGGAGCAGTGGCTCTGAATCCCTACTGTCGAGGTTCAAATTCCAACTACCCCATCTCCTAACTGTGTGACTTGGGGCAAGCTACTTAAATTCTGCGGTTCTTGGGTTTCCCACTTGCAAATACGAACAATAATAGTACCTACCTCATAGAGTTATTTGGAGGATAAAATAAATCCATGCAAATCGCTTAAAACAATGGACTGGCATTATAGTAAATACTATCTAAGCACTTACTATTACTGCTACCTTTAATCACAGAAATACAGGAAAAGAGTATCACAGATAACTGAACTTCAAAAATCTTGAAACCGATATTCTAGATTCCCTGATAGGCAATGTCTGTATGCATGAGCACTTAGTATTGAGTACCAACTTTTAGAGATTAAGAAGTTGACGTCTTCTGTCATGACTTTCATTTCAAAGGCATAGGACTGGGGAGAAATAAGTGATCAGGTATACAATGAAAGATGCCTTATATGCCAATGTCTTGCTAACTCTAGTCTGTATCCCAATTACAAAAGTTGATCTATATCACTGGAAAAATTTCAGAAAAGCCTGCAAAATTTTAGTACTTTCTGCAGACCTTTAAACTAAATACTAAAATGCCCATCTGTTCCAAAGAAGATGCTTCCTCTTCTATTTTGTGATTTCTAAATAATGAAAATGGTATTAGTAACTATGACCAACTCTGTGGTAGCCTCCAGAGGTTTCAATGCCAAAGGCTTTCATATTAAAATCAGTGCAGTGAAGTGGCACCATTCTTGGTCTCTGAGAAACAGGAGTAGCAAGTACCCTGAGGGTGTGGAGTTTACTTTCTTCAATGTGAAGGTGGCAGGTGGCAGTGGAAAGTGAGTCCAGCTCAAGTTGCAGGTCAGAAGGGCACCCTCCTAACAGAGGAACAGTGAGTAAGCAGTGCATGAGAGGGTGAGCACTCCAGGCTCAAAAGTGGCCAACATACGGGTTGCACCTCAGAGTGGGGGGAGACAGCCAGATGCTGGTGTAACCTCTGTATATCTGGATGGTTTATAGGATCGTGCATATGTATTTCAAAATTTACTGTGATTCTCATTTTTAGTTTTTGTCAAACTCATTAGAAGCAGTCAAAACGGCATGAATGTCAGGAAATCTTATAGAGATTCTAAATGCTTATAATAAATACTCTGTAAAAAGGGGGTTTTTTGAGATCTCATTTCTTAAATCAAAATTAAAAGAGAGTTCTTAAAAAATAATGTTTTAGGGAACAAAACAATCTAAACTTCGGGCATAGATCATTTCAGCCTCTACAACTTACAAGTCTGCAGAATCAATAACATGAGATTAAAGCTCTGGGGCTATCTTTAGATTTTCCTCCAGGAAATTGAGAGGTATTTCCTGAGCTTCAGACCATAAGTGTCTCACTGTTATCACTGGGCATGGTTTCTCCTCTTTAGGGTTTGATAGATATATTAGTAGAGAATGGGATGAGATTCAAATAAGACTTCAATCATTAGTTCTTAACTTAATATATTTAATGATTCACTCATTCATTTATTCAAATAAATAGTTATGTCAGACACCATGCTGTGCAGTTGTGAATTACATCCATCCATCCAATTAAGAATGAATTCAATAAATGTGCTGAATTGCTACTTTGAACCAGGCATTTTTTAGGCACTGGGAATACAGCAAAGGATCTAAAAAGCATGACCCTTGTTTATATAATAGGGGAGATAGAAAAGAAATACATAACATTTCATATAAGTATTATGAAGAAAAGAAGACAATATAATATGAAGATTGAATGGTCATGGAAGACCTCTCTGAGGAGGTAAGTTTTATCCTGAGACCTGAATGAGAATGATTCAGTTATGCAAAGATCCAGGAGAAGAGCATCCCTACCATGCAAAGACCATGGACTTGGTATGTTGGAGGGACAGAAAGCAGACAAGGGTTGCTGGACTGTAATGAGATGGGTTATTGAAGAAAAGAGGGGTACAGGTTAGGCTGACGTCAGAATATCTTACGGTCTAGAGAATCCAGTAAGTAATTTGGATTTTATGGGATGTCACTACAGACTTTAAAGCAGGAGGATGACAGACATGATATAATTTGTGTTTTTAAAATAACATTTTGCAGCTATATAGGAGAATATGCCTAATTGTAGGCAGCAGTGTGCCAGTAAATGTTTCAACTAGCTGGCTGGAAAATATATATTTAAAAGTCCTGAACTTCCCTGGTGACACAGTGGTTAAGAATCCGCCTGCCAATGGAGGGGACACGGGTTTGAGCCCTGGTCCAGGAAGATCCCACATGCCACGGAGCAACTAAGCCCACGTGCCACAACTACTGAGCATGTGCACCACAACTACTGAGCCTACACGCCACAACTACTGAAGCCTGCACCCTCCAGAGCCCGCGTGCTGCAACTACTGAGCACACGTGCTGCAACTATTGAAGCCTACGTGCCTAGAGCCCGTGCTCTACACCAAGAGAAGCCACCACAATGAGAAGCACACACACCACAACGAAGAGTAGCCCCCGCTCGCCACAACTAGAGAAAGCCCACACGCAGCAATGAAGACCCAATGCAGCCAAAAAATAAAAAATAATAAAGTCCTGATTTATAGCATATTCCAATTTGTTTGTGTAAATATTCCCACTATGGTCAATTTCAAGCTGCCAATGTATCACTAAAGGTGGAATTGGAAAGTGATGTACAGGACTGGCTCTTGAGAGTCTGAACAAGGCAGCTGTAACACATACCACTGATTGTAGGGCAACAGGAGTGGAAACAGGAAAAAGAGTCAAGAGGCTTCAGTAGCTGCCCAGGCAAGACAGATGGTGGCCTGGTGGAATAATAGATCAGGTGATTGCAGATGTATTTAAAAGGAATGAACAGATTTAAGAAGTTTAAGAGAAAATAGGGGATTCCCTGGTGGTCCACTGATTAGGACTCTGCACTATTTCTGCTGAGGGCCCAGGGTTCAATCCCTGGTCGGGGAACTAAGATCCTGCAAGCCACGTGGTGCAGCCAAAAGAGAGAGAAAGAGAAAGAGAGAGAGAGAGAGAAAGAGAGAGAGAGAGAAAGAGAGAGGGGGGGAGGGAGAGAGAGAGAGAAAATAGGACTTAATTATGAATTAAATGTAGGAGATAAGCAGACAGGCATCAAGAATGAATTCCATGTTTCCAATGGGTAAAATTCCTTTCAGCTACTAAACCTCTCCCAACATGCCTCTCTCTCTCCTATATTCCAACCAAACTCCTTTTATTTAAGGCTTTTTTAAAAAAAACATAATTCATATCTATTTGCCTCTTACCTAATGCAGAGAGAATAAAGAAGTTTCTTCCCTGTGCATGTTCTGTTCTCTTCTATGTGGATATAGCCCAGGAGGCACTGGTGGCAGTGGGGGTGGAAATTCTGGATTCAGCACCAACGTTCTTACTCCAGCTGCCTATGCCTGCCATCCTCGCTCATGTCACACTTGGGCAGTTTATTCCGGCCTATGTTAGGGCTGGGGTAGGAGAGGCTGGTGACCATTCATTTAGAAGAAAAGGCCATGATGGTATTAAGAGAAAGTCATGCTCTTCCCCAGCTGATTCCTAAGTCTATTATTTCAATAATCAATTTGACAAAGAATATTGAGGTACTGTTCATTATCCCCAATTATATTAGGAGGTATTTGACTACTTGATAAAAATCTATTTCTAACTGAGCACCACTCCGTGGTGATTAAAATCTGTTTCATAACATTTTTAGTGTTTGCTGTGCAAGTATTTTAATCACTGTCTATGATCTGTTTTTATGTTACATCTCTCAAGTTTTCAACCAGCTATCTCCAGAGAATCAAACTGTGAGTTTTCAAATTACTTTAATAAGTACATTCTACTGGCTCATCCTTATTAAGGGACTCCCCCTCTCCCTTAATTTGACTGACAGAATGACACTGAGGTTCAGCATCCCAAAACTGGCAGAACATTCTACGGATAATATTGTCTATTTGTCATCACAGCTTTTAATAGAAACAATAAGACTAACGATGAGCTGAACATCAGAAAAAGTGAATGTCATTTTTTTTTGCAACTAACAAATATTTAAATCCCAGGTATTCTTTCCATAAAACCACTTTTCCTTTACTTTCCTGTTGACCTATATTTAAGAGACAAGTCCACTAAAGAAGACTTTATCTGTTTCTGCCCTTCAGTAATCTAAATACTGAATTTATTGTCATAATTTGGTCTAGACATAACTGAAGGCTGCAATTCCAATACAGTTTCTTAGACAGTGTTGAAATTCATCACTGGCACAGCAATGCAAGAAAAAGGTTATTGAACTACAAGCAGATTTGGATTTCAGGTCTTCTATTGACTTGCTGTTTGACAATAGGAGATACACTGTTGTCCATAACTTTATATAATTTATATAATGAAGCACTTAAAATAGGCATTTAAAAAATCCCCCTCTCAAACATTTTCTTTTTTGGGGAAACTTGCGTCTAGCTTATATAGGATCGTGCACTATATCAAATCATTGTATGCTATCACTTTTAACTTCTGCATTACCCATCAAAATTGCAATTAAACAATTAATGGATCACTGCCTATATGTTAGTCAGGACTCAACCCAAACTAGTTCATGAAAAAAAGGAGGGGGAGTGGGAGAGGTATAATATAAGCAGGAAGGACAACATGAGTCCAAGGACTTAAATGATGCTCTCTGATCTTTCACTCTCTCATCCTGGCTGCTTTCTGGGTTCTGACTATTTTCTCCTACTTCAGATGGCTTCCAACATGAGAACAGATGGGTGGTGTATGCCCAGAAGTAACTCCAACATTATATCATCCTAGATTATGACTCAGAGGAAGAGGCATTTCTTTCACCCAACTTTTACATATAAAATCCCAGGAAGACTACCTAGCTCAGAAAGGATTCTAACTAGCTCAGTCACTGTGATTAGATAAAAAACTGGGTTAAATTCACACTCCTATGATTTTGAGGGTGATGAGAAAGGGAGAAATCACTGAATACCAGCCCCACCTTAAACCTAATGTGTGGAGAAGTATGAGTTCCTCAGAAAATGGTGGTGTTTTTCTTTCCAGAGAACAGAAAAGGATACTACACTGAGAAAAGTAGGTATAAATGCCAGAGTCTGATTTTTGGTTTGCCCCCTCAACAAGTTATAGGATTGTTTTCTTCTGACCTCTAGTACGGGCCTTTATTATTTTTGTTGATATACTGCAGGATGTTAGAAGCCTAACTGGATTGTCCCATCACCTAGAGAAGGGAAGAGTGCAATTTCATTATTTGCAACCCATGTACCTTATTCAAGCAGCTACTCAAAAAATACTTGGTGATATGAAAAAGGTCTAGTTGCTATAAGCCAATTTTACTTTACATTTAACTTCATTATATTATCTACTTCTGCTAACTATTTTTGGCTTAGGTTATTATGGAAGAGTACACTGTTCCTAGATACTTAATCTGTGTAAGCTTTAGCAGAGCTTTTTATGTTCATCAGGCAGTGCCTGATCTCTTCTGACAGCTTCAATCCTATAATACTCTTCCCCAAAGGCTGTACACTTAAAGTCTAGATATCTCTATACATCATAAAGTTCCAAAGTTCATGACTTCACTTCTTATTAGACTCTTACTGAAATTCCAAGGATCCTAGGTATTTGTTATATAGGAGTCATCTTTGGGAGTCATTATTAAAGGCTTTGCAGTTCTTAGCCAGAATTTTATACCTGTGAGGAGACAAAATGTGTTTAGTATCTGAATATGTCCCTTTTCTTTCCATTGATCCTCAGAAGTGAGAGATCATATGCATAAATCATATTCCTCTACTCTGCTTGTGATTTATAAATAAATTAGGTGAAACAATTTTATTATTGGGGAGTAAGCTTTATATTAAACAAAAATTGTGATTGTTTCTTTGCTTGATAACTGCCCTTCATTTAGTTGGATCAGATTTGCCATGTTTAGCTTATGATGGTGATAAAGAAAATATATCTTTCCATATATCAAGTATGTGTTGTTCTATACCTCTATCACATCATAATATATCCATATAACAATAATCAAAAAGCAGTTTATAGGTCAATATATATATCCCCCAAGATAATTTTTATATGCAAGTTAGTATGAGAGGTGTGGCCAGGATGGTGAAGTAGGAAGACCCTGAGCTCACCTCCTCCCATGGGCACACCAAAATTGCAACTATTTATAGAGCAAATCTCTATGAAAACAACCTGAAAACTAGCAGAAAAGACTTTCCACAACTAAAAATACAAAGAAGAAGCCACAATGAGACCATTAGGAGGACACAGTATAGTATAGTCAAGACCCACACCCCCAGTAGGCAGCCCACAAATGGGACGATAAACACAATTATAGAGGCCCTCCCCAAGAAGCAATGGCTCTGAGCCCCACATTGGACTCCCCAGCCCCGAGATCCTGCAACAAGAATACAGTCCCCACAATGTCGGCTTTGAAGGTCAGTAGGGCTTGCTTTCTGGACAGGTGGAAGACTGTAGGAAATAGACGCTTTGCTCTTAAAGGAGGGGGGGTTAAAATCACATACTCAGAATCCCAGCACAGAGGCAATAATTTGAGAGGAGCCTGGGTCAGACCCACTTGCTGATCCTGAAGAGCCTCCTGGAAAGGTAGGAGGCAACTGGGACTTCCCCAGGGAATATAAACACTGGCGGCAGCCATTTTGGGGAGCTCATTCTACCAGGAGGACACTGGTCCAAGAGGACACAAGAGCACTATTTTGGAGTCCTCCTTCTAGCCTATTAGTGCAGGGACCTAGCGCCACTCACCAGCAGGCTTGTTTCCTCAGGCAGGGGAAACAAAAGCAAAAAGAAGATGTGGTACATATATACAAAGGAATGTTACTCAGCCATAAAAAAAGAACTAAATAATGTCATTTGCAGCAATATGGATGGACTTAGAGATTATCGTACTAAGTGAAGTAAGTCAGACAGAGAAAGACAAATATCATATGATATCGCTTATATGTGGAATCTAAAAAAGGCTACAAATGAACTTCTCAACAGAACAGAAAGAGAGTCACAGATGTAGAAAACAAACTTATGATTACTAAGGGAGAAAAAGGGGGGAGGGATAAATTGGGATTGACATATACTACTACACTACTATATATAACATATACACTACTATATATAACATAGATAACTAATAAGGACCTACTGTATAGCACAGGGAACTCTACTCAATACTCTGTAATGACCTATATGGGAAAAGAATCTAAAAAACAGTGGATATATGTATAACTGATTCACTTTGCTGTACAGTAGAAACTAATACAACATTGTAAATCAACAATACTCCAATGAAAATTAAATTAAAAAAATAAAATACATCTCTAAAATACATCTCCAAATAGACAAAGAACTTATGCAACTCAACATCTAAAAAAACAAACAACCCAATTAAATAACGAGCAGAGATCCCAAACAGATATTTTTCAAAGACATACAGATGGCCAACAGACAATGAAAAGATGCTCAATATCACTCACCATCACAGAAATGCAAATCAAAACCAAAATGAGGTACCATCTCAGACCTGCCAGAACGGTCATCAACAAAAAGGTAACAAATAGGGCCCTGAACCAAGATGGTGGAGTAAAAGGACACACTCTCACTCCCTCTTGTGAGAACACCAGAATCACAACTACCTGCTGGACAATCATCAACAGGAAGACAATGGAACTCACCAAAAAAGATACCCCACATCCAAAGACAAAGGAGAAGCCACAATGAGATGGTAGGAGGGCCGCAATCACAATAAAATCAAATCCCATAACTGCTGGGCGGGTGACTCACGGACTGGAGAACACTTATACCACAGAAGTCCAACCACTGGACTGAAGGTTCTGAGCCCCATGTCAGGCGTCCCAACCTAGGAGTCCAGTAATGGGAGGAGGAATTCCTAGAGAATCAGACTTTGAAGGCGAGTGGGATTTGACTTCAGGACTTCGACAGGACTGGGGGAAACAGAAACTCCACTCTTAGAGGGCACACACAAAGTAGTGTTCGCAACAGGACGCAAGGGAAGGAGCAGTGACCCCAGGGGAGACTGAACCAGACACACCTGCTACTGTTGGAGGATCTCCTGCAGAGGCAGGGGGGTGGCTGTGGCTCACCGTGGGGAAAAGGACACTGGCAGCAGAAGTTCTGGGAAGTACTCCTTATCATGAGCACTCCCAGAGTCTGCCATTAGCCCCATCAAAGAGCCCAGGTAGTCTTCAGTGTTGGGTTGTCTCAGGCCAACCAACAGGGAGGGAACCCAGCCCCACCCATCAGCAGTCAAGCAGATTAAAGTTTTACTGAGCTCTGCCCACCAGAGCAACAGTCAGCTCTACCCACCACCAGTACCTCCCATCAGGAAACTTGCACAAGCCTCTTAGGTAGCCTCATCCACCAGAGGGCAGACAGCAGAAGCAAGAAGAACTTCAATCCTGCAGCCTGTGGGACGAAAACCACATTCACAGAAAGACAGACAAGATGAAAAGGCAGAGGGCTATGTACCAGATGAAGGAACAAGATAAAACCCCAGAAAAACAACTAAACGAAGTGGAGATTAGCAACCTTCCACAAAAAGAATTCAGAATAATGATAGTGAAGATGATCCAAGACCTCGGAAAAAGAACGGAGGCAAAGATCAAGAGCATGCAAGAAATGTTTAACAAAGAACTAGAAGAATTAAAGAACAAACAAGCAGACAGGAACAATACACTAACTGAAATGAAAACTACACTAGAAGGAATCAATAGCAGAATAACTGAGGCAGAAGAACAGATAAGTGACCTGGAAGACAAAATGGTGGAATTCACTGCTGTGGAACAGAGTAAAGAAAAAAGAATAAAAAGAAATGAAGACAGCCTAAGAGACCTCTGGGACAACATTAAACGCAACAACATTGGCATTATAGGGATCCGAGAAGGAGAAGAGAGAGAGAAAGGACCAGAGAAAATATTTGGAGAGATTATAATAGAAAACTTCCCTAACATGGGAAAGGAAATAGCCACCCAAGTCCAGGAAGCGCAGTGGGTCCCATACAGGATAAACCCAAGGAGAAACACGCCGACACACATAGTAATCAAACTGACAAAAATTGAAGACAAAGAAAAATTATTGAAAGCAACCAGGGGAAAACGACAAATAACATACAAGGGAACTCCTATAAGGTTAATAGGTAACTTCTCAGCAGAAACTCAACAAGCCAGGAGGGAGTGGCATGATATACTTAAAGTGATGAAAGGGAAGAACCTAGAACCAAGATTACTCTACCCAGCAAGGATCTCATTCAGATTTGATGGAGAAATCAAAAGTTTACAGACAAGCAAAAGCTAAGATAATTGAGCACCACCAAACCAGCTCTACAGCAAATGCTAAAGGAACTTCTCTAACTGGGAAACACATGAGAAGAAAACGACCCACAAAAACAAACCCAGAACAACTAAGAAAATGGTCATAGGAACATACATATCGATATTACCTTAAACGTGAATGGATTAAATGTTCCAAGCAAAAGACACAGGCTTGCTGAATGGATACAAAAACAAGACCCATATATATGCTGTCTACAAGAGACCCACTTCAGACCTAGGGACACATACAGACTGAAAGTGAGGGGATGGGAAAAGATATTCCATGCAAATGGAAATCAAAAGAAAGCTGGAGTAGCACTACTCATATCAGATAAAATAGACTTTAAAATAAAGAACGTTACAAGGGACAAGGAAGGACACTACATAATGATCAAGGGATCAATCCAAGAAGAAGATATAACAATTATAAATATATATGCACCCAACATAGGAGCACCTCAATACATAAGGAAATGCTAACAGCTATAAAAGAGGAAATCGACAGTAACACAGTAATAGTGGGGGACTTTAACACCTCACTTACACCAATGGACAGATCATCCAAAATGAAAATAAATAAGGAAACAGAAGCTTTAAATGACACAATAGACCAGATAGATTTAATTGATATTTATAGGACATTCCATCCAAAAAGAGCAGATTACACTTTCTTCTCAAGTGCACATGGAACATTCTCCAGGATAGATCATATCTTGGGTCACAAATCAAGCCTCAGTAAATTTAAGAAAACTGAAATCATATCAAGCATCTTTTCTGACCACAACGCAATAAAATTAGAAACGAATTATTCGGAAAAAAATGTAAAATACACAAACACATGGAGGCTAAACAATAGGTTACTAAATAACCAAGAGATCACTGAAGAAATCAAAGAGGAAATCAAAAACTACCTAGAGACAAATGACAATGAAAACACGATGTTCCAAAACCTATGGGATGCAGCAAAAGCAGTTCTAAGAGGGAAGTTTATAGCTATACAAGCCTATCTCAAGAAAGAAGAAAAATCTCAAATAAACAATCTAACCTTACACTTAAAGGAACTAAAGAAACAAGAACAAAAACCCCGAAGTTAGCAGAAGGAAAGAAATCATAAAGATCAGAGCAGAAATAAATGAAATAGAAACAAAGAAAACAATAGCAAAGATCAATAAAACTAAAAGCTGGTTCTTTGAGAAGATGAACAAAATTGATAAACAATTAACCAGACTCATCAAGAAAAAGAGGGAGAGGACTCAAATCAATAAAATTAGAAATGGAAAAGGAGAAGTTACAACAGACATCGCAGAAATACAGGGCACCCTAAGAGACTACTACAAGCAACTCTATGCCAATAAAATGGACAACCTGAAAGAAATGGACAAATTCTTACAAAGGTATAACCTTCCAAGCCTGAAATAGGAAGAAATAGAAAATATGAACAGACCAATCACAAGTAATGAAATTGAAACTGTGATTAAAAATCTTCCAACAAACAGAAGTCCAGGACCAGATGGCTACACAGGTGAATTCTATCAAACATTTAGAGACCAGCTAACACCCATCCTTCTCAAACTCTTCCAAAAAAAAATGCGGAGGAAGGAACACTCCCAAACTCATTCTGTGAGGCCACCAGCACCCTGATACCAAAACCAGACAAAGATACCATAAAAAAAAAATTACAAACCAATATTACTGATGAACATAGAATCAAAAATCCTCAACAAAATACTAGCAAACAAAATCCAACAACACATTAAAAGGATCACACACCATGATCAAGTGGGATTTATCCCAGGGATGCAAGGATTCCTCAATATACGCACATCAATCAATGTGATACACCATACTAACAAATTGAAGAATAAAAACCATATGATCATCTCAATAGATGCAGAAAAAGCTTTTGACAAAATTCAACACCCATTTATGGTAAAAACTCTCCAGAAAGCGGGCGCAGAGGGAACCTATCTCAACATAATAAAGGCCATATACAGCAAACCCATAGCAAACATTCTCAATGGTGAAAAACTGAAAGCATTTCCTCTAAGATCAGGAACACTACAAGGATGTCCACTCTCGCCACTATTATTCAACATAGTTTTGGAAGTCCTAGCCACAGCAATCAGAGAAGAAAAAGAAATAAAAGGAATACAAATTGGAAAAGAAGAAGTAAAACTGTCACTGTTTACAGATGACATGATACTATACTTAGAGAATCCTAAAAATGCTACCAGAAAACTACTACAGCTAATCAATGAATTTGGTAAAGTTGCAGGATACAAAAGTAATGCACAGAAATCTCTTGCGTTCCTATACGCTAATGATGAAAAGTCTGAAAGAGAAATTAAGGAAACACTCCCATTTACCATTGCAACAAAAAGAATAAAATACATAGGATTAAACCTACCTAGGGAGACAAAAGATCTGTATGCAGGAAACTATAAGACACTGATGAATGAAATTAAAGATGATACCAACAGACAGAGAGATATACCATGTTCTTGGATTGGAAGAATCAATATTGTGAAAATGACTATACTACCCAAAGCAATCTACAGATTCAATGCAATCCCTATCAAATTACCAATGGTATATTTTATGAAACTAGAACAAAAAATCTTAAAATTTGTTTGGAGACACAAAAGACCCCGAATAGCCAAAGCAGTCTTGAGGGAAAAAAACAGAGCTGGAGGAATCAGACTCCCTGACTTCAGATGATACTACAAAGCTATAGTAATCAAGACAATATGGTACTTGCAGAAAAACAGAAACACAGATTAATGGAACAAGAGAGAAAGCCCAGAGACAAACCCACACACCTATGGTAAACTAATCTACGACAAAGGAGGCAAGGATATACAATGGAGAAAAGACAGTCTCTTCAATAAGTGGTGCTGGGAAAACTGAAGAGCCACATGTAAAAGAATGAAATTAGAACACTCCGTAACACCATTCACTAAAATAAACTCAAAATGGAGTACAGACCTAATTGTAAGACCAGACACTATAAAACTCCTAGAGGAAAACATAGGAGGAACACTCTTTGACATAAATCACAGCAAGATCTTTTTTGATCCACCTCCTAGAGTAATGGAAATAAAAACAAAAATAAACAAATGGGACCTAATGAAACTTAAAAGCTTTTGCACAGCAAAGGAAGCCATAAGCAAGACGAAAAGACAACCCTCAGAATGGGAGAAAATGTTTGCAAACGAATCAATGGACAAAGGATTAATCTCCAAAATATATAAACAGCTCATGCAGCTCAATATTTAAAAAACAAACAAACCAATCCAAAAATGGGCAGAAGCCCTAAATAGACATTTCTCCAAAGAAGACATACAGATGGCCAAGAAGCACATGAAAAGCTGCTCCACATCACTGTTATTAGAGAAATGCAAATCAAAACTACAGTGAGGTATCACCTCACACCAGTTAGAATGGGCATCATCAGAAACTCTACAAACAACAAATGCTGGAGAAGGTGTGGAGAAAAGGGAACCCTCTTCCACTGTTGGTGGCAATGTAAATTAATACAGCCACTATGGAGAACAGTATGGAGGTTCCTTAAAAAACTAAAAATAGAATTACCATATGACCCAGCAATCCCACTACTGAGCATATACCCAGAGAAAACCATAATTCAAAAAGACACATGCACCCCAATGTTCACTGCAGCACTATTTACAATAGCCGGGTCATGGAAGCAACCTAAATGCCCATCGACGGATGGATAAAGAAGATGTGGTACATATATACAATGGAATATTACTCAGCCATAAAAAGGAACGAAATTGGGTCATTTGTGGAGACGTGGGTGGATTTAGAGACTGTCATACAGAGTGAAGTAAGTCAGAAAGAGAAAAGCAAATATCGTATATTAACGCATATATGTGGAACCTAGAAAAATGGTACAGATGAACCGGTTTGCAGGCCAGAAATTGAGACACAGATGTAGAGAACAAACGTATAGACACCAAGGGGGGAAAGCGGCGGGGGGCCGGTGGTGGTGGTGTGATGAATTGGGCAATTGGGATTGACATGTATACACTGATGTGTGTAAAATTATTGACTAATAACCTGCTGTATAAATAAATAAATTAAATTAAATTTTTTTAAAAAAGGTAACAAATAACAAGTTTGGGGAAAATGTGGAGAAAAGGGAACCCTGATGCATAATCTCATGTTGGTGAGATTGTAAACTGGTGCAGCCAGTATGGAAAATGTCTTTTGAGGTTCCTCAAAAAACTGAAAATAAAACTGCCATATGATCCAGCAATTTCACTTCTTGGTATTTACCCAAAGAAAACAAAAATGGTAATTCAAAAGGATATATACAGCCCTATGTTCACTGTGACATTATTTAGAATAACTAAGATATGGAAGCAA
The DNA here is from genome assembly GCF_951394435.1 of Stenella coeruleoalba. Taxonomy (NCBI): domain Eukaryota; kingdom Metazoa; phylum Chordata; class Mammalia; order Artiodactyla; family Delphinidae; genus Stenella; species Stenella coeruleoalba. Next base: position 88,363,142 of record NC_137150.1, read on the forward strand.
CTATATCATGTTGAAGTGTGTATCAATAGGCAAATGTATAAAGAAGGTGTGGCACATATATACACAATGGAATATTACTCAGACATAAAAAAGGAAATCTTGCCATTTGCAACAACATGGATGGATCTAAAGGGTATTATGCTAAGAAAATAAGTCAAGCAGAGAAAGAGAAATACCACATGATCTCACTTATATGCAGAATCTAAAAAACAAAACAAGCAAATAAAAACAGATACAGAGGGGAAGTGGGCGGGGTGGGTAAAATAGGTAAAGGGGATTAACAGGTACAAACCTCCAGTTATATAATAAATAAGTCACAGGGATATAATATACTGTATAAGGGATATGGTCAATAATATTGTAATAACTTCATATGGGGACAGATGGTAAGTAGACTTATCATGGTGATAATTTTATAATACATGTAATTATCAAATCATTATGTAGTACACCTGAAACTAACATAATATTGCATATCAACTATACTTCAATTTATAAAAAAGAAAGTACTTAACAACACATTTACTAGGAACCTGGGCTGCAGCTAAGGGTGGAGCCAGCCACCCCATCTGAACTGGTACTATATTTAGTTCCAAGAACAGGAAAGAAGGTAAGAGAGACCTGTGCTGTACCTGGTACAAAAAAGGCAGGCTGTATGATGCAAAAGGTCTCTTTCACATGGACCAACCAAGGGAAGAAGTAAAAGTCTATCAGGAGTGTAGAACAAATGGAGGGGTCTGAAGCAGGAGTACCACTCTGTTTCTCAGGTTTGGAGCTCCCAGTGGAAGAGGAGAGTGTAGAAAGACTGGCCATGAAGACTCATTCTGCTTAATTTTTTATCTTAAGGTTTCTTAAGTTCTCATTGAGTTTTTATATTCTCCTATTTTTTCCCTTCATGTTCAACAGCCGTGGCTCTCCCATTGATCCCACTGTTACTACCCTAGGCTCTACATCTGACGTTCAAAGTCCTCTAGTACTTTTACAGCCTGACTATTCTAGAGCAAAGCATGACCACTTGCTCTCCACCACACACACACACTGTTTCCCTGCCTCCTTGTCATTGTTCATATATTTCCTGTAAACTGGACATCCTTTCCCTCTCCTTACACCCAAATTCAACTTTGAGGCATAAAAATTCCTCACATTTTTCAAACATTTCCTCCGGATATCATCAGAAGGAACCTCTCCTATAAACTCTTCAAGGATACACTTCATCCGTATCTCTTTAAATGGCACTTAGCACTATATTGCATTTTGATTTTTGTATACATATCTTATCTTTCCTTCTAGACGTGAATTTATTGAGAATAGGTCCTGTGACTTAAAGGTCTGCTTATAACAATATCACCATCTTAGGCAAAGTAACTTCCTAATAGACGAACAGTTGGATATTGTAACTTAAATTTATTAGTATTGGAACAAAACATTATCAGCATATATCATAATTATGGCTATTTATTGTTATTTAATATATTCCGCTGACCCATTTACTGTCTTTTATCCAATATTTTTGTAGTAGTTCACGATGTGGCTGACCAAAATAATAATCATAACAACAATAATAACAGCAGAACAGAACAGAGAAGGGGAGGTTGACACTTGGAGCCAAATTTTCAAATTTTCACTGAGTGCACCATTGAATCTGAGGGACTAGATCAGCCAAGCAGAAATAGCATAATACTGAATAAAGGCAAGTAGTATTTAAAATAGAGTGAGTTTATATGTAAGTAGCCACTTATCTATAACATTTCAACACTGAAGTCCTAATAATCCTGTACTGAGAGATAATTCATCATGGCCTCTCATGCTTCTGCATATCATATGAGCAGAGGACCTAACTGACGTTCTATCTGGATATTTTTTCAGAGATGTTTGTATAATGAACAGCCTTGGAAGACAATGTCTCTCTCCAGAGCAAAGGCAAGTTTGTTTACTGCCTATCATACAAGCTTCAGGTTCCCTAAACTCAGGGTAACTCAGCTGTGACATACACCCACTCTGTCTGCAGCATCTACCTGGTTATCTTCACACTGCATCTGTGTGACCTGGGGGCAAGGTGAACTGACACAAATAACAATATTCATGATGCTTCTTTGTCATGAGTATTAAAGTCATTTGTTTCTGACCCAGAAGGTTCATGGTATTTTGTTCAAATTAGAAGACACTAACTCGAGGTAATGAAATTTGGTGGTGGTGTTTGTGGGGGAAACGGGTACTTCTTGGAAGCACAGTGGGGAGTTCACAGAATTGAAGAAAGAGGTGAGTAGTCAAATCTCAGGAAAGATGAGTCTGGGGATCTCAACAGCATGGACCCTTGAAGAGCCACTTTCTGATTCTGACATGGAATTAATCAGCATGTTTGATGAGCCATTTCATATTCTGCACGTTTTACAAATCAAATTCCTAAAAATAACTCAGAATGAAACTGAGTTATTTGTAGTGAGGTGGATGGACCTACAGTCCGTCATACAGAGTGAAGTAAGTCGGAAAGAGAAAAACAAATACCGTATGCTAACATATGTATATGAAGTCTAAAAAACCGGTACTGACAAACCTAGTGGCAGGGAAGGAATAAAGATGCAGACGTAGAGAACAGACTTGAGGACACAGGGCGGGAAGGGGAATCTGGGACGAAGTGAGGGAATAGCACTGACATATATACACTACCAAATGTAAAATGGATGGCTAGTGGGAAGCTGCTGCATGGCACAGGGAGATCAGCTTCATGCCTTGTGACCACCTAGAGGGGTGGAATAGGGAGGGTGGGAGGGAGACGCAAGAGGGAGGGGATATGGGGATATATGTATACATATAGCTTTGTCGTACAGCAGAAACTAACACAACATTGTAAAGCAATTATACTCCAATAAAGATGAAGAAAAAAAAAAAAAAGAAATGTAATGACCTGAAAAACAAAAATCAAATTCCTGAAAGAAATTATGTGATTAGTTTGGGTCACAACATGCCCCACTCTCTATGGTAAGAAGTAGTGAGAACACACAATTGACATTCTCACCAATCAGATTGAGTGACAGAAGCAATAAATCAGTAATCAGACCAATAAACAAACAAAACAAACAAACAAAAAACAGAGACATCCCCTCCTCCTTCCTTAAGCAAAGGGTTTTTTCCTCTGAAGAAACTGCAATTTTCTCTTGGGAGGACAATGGACAGCACTGTAACTTATTACATTGCTCCATTTGTTGTGACTATCGGATAACCAAAAATTTAGCTAAATGTTATTAACTATACAGGACCAAATGCCTTACACATTGGCTCTTGTCCTTCTACCTTGACATTTTTTCCTTTTTTTTTTTTTTTTTTTTTTGCGGTACGCGGGCCTCTCACTGCTGTGGCCCCTCCCGCTGCAGAGCACAGGCTCACGGGCCCAGCCGCTTCACGGCATGTGGGATCTTCCCGGACGGGGGCACGAACCCGCGTCCTCTGCATTGGCAGGCGGACCTCCAACCCCTGCGCCACCAGGGAAGCCCGACATTTTTTCTTGAAGTAATTTTTAAGGTAACTCTGTACTTTATATGTGGGAAATAAACAAATAATTACCATATACAGACTCCCAGACATGCTCTGCTCTTTCATTCTTCTATGACTTTGCACACGTTCCTTTTATCGAAAATCTCTTCTCCACTCTGTCTGCCACACAAGTTCTCTACTTGTTGGGAAAGGCAGTCATGTACATCTTGTCACCCCTTGCACGGAGCAGCCTTGGGCCCGGAACATTTCCTTACAAAGAGATAATGAGCCTTCACAGCTGGACATGTCTCTTTGCTTGGAAATATCTTTCCCCATTCCAGGCTTGATGTGTACTTCTTTGTGCTGCATAAGTGTGTGTGTCATATGGGGCCTGGCCAACCCCACTGCTCTATCTGTTCCCAACAGGTGGGAGGAAATGAAGTCCTTCACCTGAAGCACAGAGGTGTGCATGCAGACCATCCCCCTGGTGGTGGTGGGGGAGACCCGCTGGCCCTGGGGGATGGGTCAGCTGAAGCTGACCTTGCTCTGCCTCTCCTCTCTGTGAGTAGTGCTCCTCCAACCAGTGCCTGTGTGAGCTGGGTCTTTCCTACCACCTCAACACCCACAAACCATGCAGTGGCTTGACATCTGGGGGCTGCTGCTCCTGGTGGCAGGCACTGTTAAGCTCTTAACTGTCCTCCACACAGCGGGACCCCTCCTCTGGAGGCAGTAAGAGGTGTCCCTTGCTCAACACTATGCATCATTTATATCTAGGCAAAGTTATTCACCCTGTTCTTTCTGCTCCTCACGTAGTTCTACTTACCTTCAGAACCCAACCTATCTTAACCTTTTCTGTATTTCTTTGCTTAAACATCTATCTCTGCTATTAGATCAACATTTCTTTAGACAGGTTTATGTCTTACATATTATTGTATCACCAACACCTACTCTGTTTCCTGACACTTACGAAGAGTTCCATGAAGGTTTGTTTATTAAATGAGTAAATAAATGGATAAATGAACTAGAGGTTACAGAGAAGCAAGGAGATCTTGATACTTCTCCTTGGAAGGTGGTTCCATAGTCAACATTTTGGTTTTTCTTTTCCGATCTTTTCCCTTTTCTTTCTATCTCTGTACTACTTTCTAGAACACTGATTTTCCTTGCTCTTCATAATTTAATTCTAAGTTTAATACTCAACTCTTCTTGAGACAGTATATATTCAGTTTCATTTTAAATGCCAATTTATCCCCTTTCCTAATATTGAGGTGTCCGTCACACTGCTGTCATAGTTCTATCTAATTTGGTTCACAACACTCTGGGAATTGATAGTCATCACTACAGTTAAGACACACATAACTCACCTAACTGGTTAGTGGCTAGGCTGAGATTTTCAATCAACCCATCATGATACTATCTAAAAAGTTAATTTTTTCATTGTACGATATAGTATCCCATAAGCTGAAGGAAGTAATATCTCTTAGGAAATTGCATAAGTTCAAGCAAAACTGGGGTTATCTGCTTCATTATATAGATCATAGCAAATGCCTAATATTTCCCCTGAGATTTTAATAAGCATAACAGGGAGGCATCTAAGTTTAGGAAGTGTAAGAACAACATTAATACCCACGGAAAACCATACTCCTTATTAATGTCTTTTGAGAATTCTGTCCTGCAGTTTTGTTTCAAATAACTTTGCCAATGCTAAATAATGTGCTGTTTTCTTGCTTTAGTTGCTTTCTTTGTAAAACCCAAGAAGAAAAAAATTATATGCTACAATGTCACCTCTCTTTTAGAACTCATAAAGAGGAAAATGTTTTCTTCTTTGTTTGCCTTTTATTTTTGTTAACGATTGAAACACTCTCTCTCTCTTACTAATTGAGCCCATTCACCTGTGACAAATGCAAGCTGTGCTACAGTCAGGACAACACAAGTGTGTCAGCAGGGTCACTCACAGAATGCTCTTTGACAGGGCAAAACTGCTGATGTTCCAGCATATTCTTAGCTGTTAAATTCTAGCAGGTGAGCATAAACAAATAGCTCCCTTTCTTCAAGAAATAAAAAGAGTCCAGAGGGGAGTGGAGATGTGACAATTGCTATTTCCATCCTCTCACAAAGTCAACCAGATTCTGTACAACAAATCCATTATAGATGATACATCTCTTCCATTGCAGACACAGATTGACTTTAAGCTTCTTACTCATTTTTTAACTTAGTTCTCTATGCTGCTCCTTTACCTAGGCTCATCTAGAGCAAGTAAGGAGAAAAAAAATCAAACAAAAATATAATCCACTATGGCTATTCACTATAATGATGCTCCCTTTCATAAATTCATTCTCCCATTCTCTATGTACCCTTTCACAGGCGCAACTTGAACTCCAAAAGCTCTTACAATTTGTGCCACTTATTTGTTTATTATTTACAATTGCGTCTTCAACACATATTATGATTCCTAATTCATCGGAAGTATTTGAAAGAGCTTTGTTACCTGAATTCAAGTGAGAAAATGGATGAAATAAATGAATGAATGAGTGAGAATCAATTTTTTCTCCCTAACTAGTCAACAAGCTCTTTGATGTTAGTTTCCAGATATTAACCTTTCCTTATATTTCTTTAAAACTTAGCAAACATACTTCCTTATCTTTCATTTATTAGCCATAGTTTTGAAAACAGTGTAGGTTTGAATAAAAATTTATTGGTTGTATTATTTTCTAAAAGGTTTTATGATTTATAAAATCCTATTGAGTCACCATATAGTCAAATGAAGATCTTTGCAAACATACTTCAACTCCATCTGAGAAGCCAGTGACACACCATTTTGTCCCTCAGAACAGCAAATGAAAAAGGTAAAATTAAACAGAGAAACTAAAATCTATTGCATTCCTCTGACCAACAGATAGCCGGCAACTCCAGGAAAGAGCCCTTGTTAATTAGGCTGCATTAATTAGATACACGGAGGAAGCCCTCATGGGGAGTAGTATGGTGTGCTGGAGTGCTGTTCTCACTCCTCATGCCCAACCACTCCACTCTCATTGTGCCCTGACCTGAACTTGGCATTCCTTGACCTCCCCAAGTTCCAGGCCACGAATTTGCTCCCAGAAGAAATGACGAGGATTACACTGGGGGCAAATGACCAGCCTGGAATAGCAAGAACTGTTCCCAGAGCTGAAGTGTTCTTATAAACAACACTGGAATTAGGTACCACATTTTTTTTAAACTCTGTTCTTGTTAAAGAAATTAGTCATGAGGCTTCCTTAAGACCAACTGATGTATTTCTAGAAGTTGAACGTGTAACTGGAGCAACTGTTGTCCATGAACTTGATCCTAGGCTGAAATCAGATTTCTGTACTAACCTTGGCATGCAAACATCAAATATTGCTGGGTGATATGTTGAAAACAGATTTGCCTTCTTTTGTGTCTATGCATGGTAAATCTGCCTTATCAGATCTTGTCTTCATTAAGCTGCTGCCATATAAATTTGTCTTTTAGATGTTTTACTCTTATCTTTCAAAGAGAATCTGTCTGTCCTCCAATTGGTTGCAAAACAGAATACAGTCCATACTGGAGACCCTTTATTAATACCTAGTTGCTACTGCTATTAACAAATTTAATAATGAAAGTCATGCCCTGAGTGTGTGTGTATATATATTATACACACATAATAAATAAGTAAACACTTAGTTTACTAAGTAAACACTTATTTATTATATGTATATAATATATATGCACACACACTCAGGGCATGGTCCAACCCACATACATTAACCTTCAAGCTCTAGAGCCAAAGACAACTTTCCCCTTGCACATTTAATCTCTAACAATTATCTATGTAAATATATTAACAGTCTACTTGTTTTAACTATATTAGTGATTGAACTTGCCTCTTGTTTTTGTTTTTTTGTTGTTTTTTGTTTGTTTGTTTGTTTGTGATACGTGGGCCTCTCACTGTTGTGGCCTCTCCCGTTGCGGAGCACAGGCTCTGGACGCGCAGGCTCAGCGGCCATGGCTCACGGGCCTAAATGCTCCACGGCATGTGGGATCCTCCCGGACTGGAGCACGAACCCGTGTCCCCTGCATCGGCAGGCGGACTCTCAACCACCGTGCCACGAGGGAAGCCCTCTGGTTTGTTTTTAACATTAGCACTAAAGAGGTCTTATACTCAAGTAGGAAAAAGATTATTTTATTTGTCATATTGTCACTTGTATATTACTTCCTTTTTTGTCATTCACTTAGGCAGTCAAATACCTTTGTTAAGTATTTCTTTGCTTCTGTTTGCATCCCCTTCATGTCTGTCCACTTCACTTCTACTTATTCCCCTTTGCTCCTTTCTCGTTTAGCTATTTTATAGCATCATGAAAGCATTAGACTAGATAAGAAGACATTCTAAGCCAGAATTTACCTCTAAGTAATTGTGTGGCTTATTTCCTCCCTGTATCTGTATACTACCTGCAAAATGAGGAGGCTGGATCAAATCAAAGTTGAATGTTAAATTGTGTTGGGACTTCCCTGGTGGCACAGTGGTTAAGAATCCGTCTGCCAATGCAGGAGACACGGGTTCGAGCCCTGGTCTGGGAAGATCCCACATGCCGTGGAGCAACTAATCCTGTGTGCCACAACTAGTGAGCCCGCACTCTAGAGCCCATGAGCCACAACTACTGAGCCCGCGTGCCACAACTACTGAGGCCCGCACACCTAGCGCCGGTGTTCCGCAACACATGAAGCCATCGCAATGAGAAGCCCACACACTGCAACGAAGACCAAACGCAGCCAAAAATTAATTAATTAATTTTTTAAAAAAGTAGCAATATTGTAACAAATTCAATAAAGACTTTAAAAAATATAAAAATAAAATAAAATTCTCTCTGTATGTGCGTTTTTCTTAGGAAGAAGAGTCATTCTTTATCAGTTTTTCACAGTATTTTTTAAACCATAGCCGGTGTACTACTTAGACTAGCCAATCAACATTCTCTTTTGTCTTATCTTCTAAAACAACCCAGACAATAAGAAAAGTCATTTTATCCAATTCAGCTTCAAAACGTGTTCATATATTTCAAGAATGAAAATTCCCTATGATGTGTGTGTATTTTCCTTAGTTTGATTTTAAATTATTTTATTGCTATCAGGTAGGGAAATTCAGTAAGTATCAACAACAAAATCTATTAGAAACTATGTTTAAATAAATAAAATCTGGGTGATGTTAAGAGTGCCATTAACAGCCTTAAATAAAGAAGGTAATATATGAAAATATATTTTAAAAATAAAAAGAAATACAGTGTCTTGAGGTGATGGAATACTATATACAATAATGATGTTTCATCCAATTATTGATGACTTCAACTATACTATTATTAATGTCTGGAAAAATATGATGGTTGGACATGGTATTTATGTCAACATTTCAGAATTTAAAATATATGTTATTAAAGGCTAGCATGAGTTTGCAAATGGACATACAAAATATACATACTTTATGGTGAAATGTGGCTTCTTCCCATAGTCTCACAGCCAGATGAAAATTATCTAGCCTGACCACCATGTAGCTTTACATGGTTAAGCAGGTCTGTCCTAAGGGACTATGGCCAGGAGGATGTTTACTGGTATTTCACAGGGTAGGACATGATGCTGCAGGGATGGGAATTCTGTTTTTTCAACACTGACTCTAAGCAGGAAGTGGCTGATCTTTCCAAGAGAAGTTTAAATCTCCTATGGCCACACTACACTGAACACAAATCCCTGCACAGAAAATGCATATACAGCCTGCTCACATTAGATAAACACACACACTATACTAATTCACAGCAATAACCAGTACTTTGCAGAGCATATTTCATGGAAATAAAGATCCCGTAAGCTCTACTGGCAAATCCCAAGGAAACAACTATTAGGATTTCATAGAGAGATCAGTAAATGATTCATACAAAAAGCAACAGCTTGCCTTTATACGAGCAATTACCACCAGAGTATAATGGGGGGAAAAAATAGCACACTGATGATAGCAACAATACCCATCCCATAAAATAGCTAGGGTTAACTAAACAAGAAATATGCAAGTCCTATATCCAAGAAAAAAGACAGACAAAATTTATAAAACTTTTTCAAGGACAGAAAGGTGATTTGAAATTATCTCTGTGGAATGTAAGAAGAAATATTGCAAAGATATCTTCCCCAAATTAATCTATAAATAGAAGTAAATCCATTAAAATATAAAGTTTATTTTTAATGTTACAAGTCAGTTCTAAAGTGTATGTAGACCACATGAAATCAAGTATCATGTCTCTTTCACTCTTCACCCTATATTTAGAACTTGGTATTTCTGGTAGCACATAACTAGCCCTTGACTGATAACTATAAATTGATTGAATAAATAAATGAATACAATCCAAGTAATTATCTGTAATCTGTAGTAAGTATGTAACAAGAGCCTACATACTTTTGAAAATGAATAACAGCCTATCATATATCAGAATATTCCATGAGGTTATCCACTACCTACCATAACTGAATAATATATTCCAGACTAGTACTCCCACCATAAACAACTATGAAAGTGGAACAAATAAATAAGGTAAATGTTTTCAGACATTGTACAAAAGATAGTGACATGTCACAATCTCTGAAAGAACATAAAATCCCACTTACGTCCCCGCTCTCTGCCCAGGAACAACTTTCTGACAATGGTATAAAAAGGAGCAACCCAAGCAGAGTGTGGCAGTCCTTTTATAGAAAGTAGATAAAGACTTTACAGGACAAAACAATCATATACAAATATATTTCATTAATATAAATACAAAAATCCTCAACGAAATATTAGCAAACCAAACCCAGAAATATATTAAAAGAGTGATATTTTATGACAAATGGGCTTTATCCCAGGAATGCAAGGTTGGCTTAAATTTAAAAATCAATGTAATCTACTACACCTAAAGAATATCCAATGAAACCACAGTTATTAAAACAATCTAAGTAATAAGACCTTGTTGTAAGAAAGGGACATTCCATCATCAAGCAGAACAATGATGAAAACTCTAAAGAAAGTCCAAACAGAACTAGCTCACATGATTTGCAGGGAATAATAGTTACTTAGAGAATAAAAACTGGAAACTAGGTTCAAGACCAATTTTGTATAAATATACATAGAAAACAGTATATAATTTTCATTATTAAGCATGATTTTAAGCCATCTCAGCAAATCCCTTCTTCAACTGAAGCACTCTCTGGATGTTGCTACACTGAGATCCAGTAGACCCTTAGCAGCCAATAGTGTCTAGTGTTTAGATGGGCAAAGAATGGTCAAATGCTCCCTTTACAGAATTCAGCTTTAATGAGCTTTATCTCTATCAGGTCTTTTATGTGTTACAATTTCATAGATTAAAATACATGTGATTTCTAAGGAACAATTGAGGTTAAGCTGTAGGATTCATTTCCAGATAAACCAGCAGTTGCTCTTCCAATAAACCTCCTCAGTTGTAGATTTTGCTTTCAGTATACTGTACTTCTAAACTGTTCCAGTGCTTGCATTCCCCAACCCCTATGAGATAAAGAAGTCAAGAACACTAATACACAGCTGGTTTTCCAGTTTATAAATCTTGTGGAAATTTCGTGAAAAGAGCCTTATTTTGTCCAAATAAGAGACCTGGAGAAATAACTATCAAGACCAGTTTACTGGCCTTGGGGACTTTGAAGGATAAGAATTACTCAAGAAAGGAGAGAGTATCTATTTCAGTCTCTGAACCACCTTTTCTTTGCTTCACCTCAAATTTAAGGCATTTAGTCTAAGACTGATAGTGTTTTCATCCTGGCTATAAATGTCATTCCTGGGCCTTGCCCTCCAGGGCATTCTTCATCCTTTCCAGCCTCTGCAATACATGGAGGCAGGACCAATGCATTGCATCCATTTATTGATTAAAATTAGCTGGTGTGGCTCAGCTATGCTATTCAGAGGCACCAGGGAAACTGGAAAGGCAGTAGAAGGAAAAGCCAGGATATTTCTCCATCCCCTTCCCACTCAAACTTGGGTAATGTCTCTGGCATTAACTGCATCTCCTATGTGGCTTCAGCTCTCATCAAACAGGTCTGCAGGGGGTTAACTGGGTGACTCCAACCCTCTGACCCCTTTAACCTGCTGCCTCCCCTTACTGCTCTACCCTAATACTGGTGGTTGTGGTTTCCTCCTACTATGAACCTAAGTTGACTCACCATCCCGTCTGCCTTCTATCCCATGTTTAATGGATGCCCTGCATATATTACTTCTAATTTAAACACTTGGACAGGTTTCTATTTTCCCAGATGGACTCCGACAATCATTCTACATAAGAAAAATACACATAAAAATGAAATTCTGGGAGTTTCCTGCTAAGCAAAAGGCTTAATTTTCATCAGCACATAGTGAGAGTACTCCCTTTAGATGACGTTTGTGGGGTTTGTTCGTAGTTTTCACTTCCGCTGCTATGGACCCTGCACTTACTAAAAGGAAACTGTGCTTCTCTTATTTTTGTTCTCACCTGCAAGTTTGAACTGAGACCTAAAAATGTTGATCCCAGGATTTCCTAGAGCCTTTGACCTTAATACTAGCTTGCTTTTGTAGATGTTTTACAGCTGCTTCTACAATTCTTCTACAATTCTTACTGATTCCTACAAACAGTGGACAAACACAACAAACAGTTGTGTTTGGCTGACCAAAATTCTTTCCCCTATAGTCTGGTAACTAAAGATAGGTTTTCTATAGTGAACCGATCCCATATGCTGAATGGAAGAACCACTCCTCCTCTACTGACCACAATGGTGGTCATATTACGTGAACTGGGCCAATGGGAAAAGCCCATACTCTAACCACAGTGATTGGGTAAGAGACTGGCAAATTTAACAAGCAGGCCAGTCAGAGCCCATACTCCTATCCCCATGCTGGACTATTATGACTGCCATAGCTATTGGAAAATACGGCCTCTTCCAATGGATCTGCTGTGGCAGACCTGAAGATGCACTGCTCAGATCCGACTATGAGAATAACATTTGCACAAGGTCTGTGGTCTGCAAACAGCCTTGAGTTATCAGTTCTTTCAGGATCTTACCTAAGTTTTTAAACTCACCACCTGAGGTTATGCACTTCCCAGGCAGCCTACATCCAGTGACTGAGCAAGGTGGGGGGTATAAAGGCTCATTCTTTTTTTTTTTTTTTTTGCGGTACACGGGCCTCTCACTGTTGTGGCCTCTCCCGTTGTGGACGAGCAGGCTCAGTGGCCATGGCTCACGGTCCCAGCCGCTCCGCGGCATGTGGGATCTTCCTGGACCGGGGCACGAACCCGTGTCCCCTGCATCAGCAGGCGGACTCTCAACCACTGCGCCACCAGGGAAGCCCAAGGCTCATTCATTTTGACTGAAAGTGGGAAACTGACAAACTATGTTTCTTAGTTCTCAGTAGGCTTGAGGCTTTATCAGGCATGAATCCTAGTTTGACTAAAAACAACATGGCAACCCACGACCCAGACCCCTTAGATCGAAGGTCTAGCTCACGACTATAGGCAGGCCATTAAGGTGAGCACAGCTGGTATCCAAGGTTAAGAAGAATTTAGGTTGGATACTAGAGGAGGGAGAAATAAGGACCAATTATGACCCCCCGAGACCAATGTCAGTGGCAGGGGCTGTGGTTCTTCCCACTAAACGCTCTCCCACATATAGGTTTAAGAAGTAGAGCTGAGCCGGACAACAGGCAAAGTGTAGCAGACATGAAGATCCCCTCTGAGGGCAAAAATTCTGCCCGATTGTACAAAGTACAGTCAGTAGACATCTTCCAGCCGTCAGCCCCTTCAGGGTCTGATGCAGCTCTCTAGACACAGAGATCCACCTTGCTGGAGGTCACACAGTTTCCAGGGCAGCATGCTTCCAGTAACAGAGTGAGGCAGAGGTATAAAGGCCCGGCTATTGGGGCCTGATGTGAGACAACTCTGGAAGACAATACTCACTCCAAATTTCCTCATCAGACTGGTTGAGGCTTTGTCAGAACTGAATTTCAGCTTGACAGCTCCCTCTGCCCAATCCTGTTTCCCCCTCTTCCTCTCACAGGTGTTGATTCCTAATAAACAGCATGTACCACAAACTCCATCTTTGTATCTCCCTATGCAGAATGCAACCCGTGACTGCTGCTAAGCAAATGGGTGAGATTGTTGGACCCCTGGCCATCATTTGTCCAGCACTTCCAAGTGATAGAGTGAAAGTGATACTGATGACATCATTTGAGCGCCACATTATGCCTGAATCCATGCCTAAAGCCAAACAGACTCCTGGACTTTGTGGTTTTGGAAGTCAGCAAACTTAAATTATTATTATTGATCCTACCTGTATTGTGCATAGGCGATTTTAAATATATTTCTATCACTTACAACTAGATATTCTTGATTGACAAAATACAAAGACTACTGAACTTATTAAAAAATGAAGATCAACTATGAATATCTATGAAAGAAACAGAATTTCATTCCACCATAGTCTGTCCCAAAAAGCTGATGTTGGGCTTAGTCTCTTCTATTCCTGATTCAATTATGAGAAAACATTAATCATTATCACCATTTACCTCTACAAGGTACTTGGTTTTTAACCATTTCCCAGGGAACATCTGCCCAGCTCTTAAAATACTGTTTAAAAAACCATTATGGGCATAATGAATAGATGGCCTCTTATCTGGCTGTAAAGCCCAGTAGATAAGCAAAAGTAGTAAAAGCAATAAATTATACAGAAGGCTTAACATGCCTTCACAACTGACAGGCAGGTGAGTCTATTTCCAACACACTGTATAGTTTATAAGCAGCCTTGAGGGATTTTTTTTTTGACACTTGATTATCTAAATACATACAGCAACCATGTGAATAAAGAAAACACCCGGTGAGAGGAATCTTGAAAACAGTCATACATGTCACTTAGAGTTTCTATTTGAAATGCCAATTTTCAAAAACGGAAGGATGGAAAATAAAGTATACTACTAAAATGTAACAACCACAAAGCACAATAGACAAAGCACATTTTAAATCCTAGTAGATTATTATTATTATCCTATATTTATAAGTAACAATTGTACATAGTATAGGTGAAGCAAACTGCTCAAAGTAACAATGAATAAAGTATGGACCTGAAAATTGTTGTCAGTCTCTCTATCAATGGGGCCAAGAGTAATGGTATCAGGCTGGTCTCACTGCACTATTCTATGTGGTCCCTGGAGCCCAGGATATGTGACATGTTCTCTCTGGGGTAGTACAAATGATATCCTTGCCAAGCTCAGCTATAGGGCTAGAAGCACTCTGGTCTGGAGGACGCTGCATGGTTCACAATTGACTAGGTACCCTGGGTTTGTTTATAAAAGAGGAATAATTATAAATATCTTGCCTAAGTAAGCAGTAATGAGAGAGTAAATCTGATTACACCAAATGATGTGTACAAGAATGTCCACAGAAGCTTTTTTCATAATATCCTCCAACTAGAAACAACTGAAATATCCATCAATATAGGGGAATAGATACATAAGCTGTGAAAGTTCATACAATGGAGTACTACATAGCAGGAAAAAAGAAAGAAAGAAAGAAAGAAATGAATGAACAGGCAAAACTAAAAACAGAAATCATAATAGTGGTAACTTGAGAAGGCTGAGATTTGATTGAGGAGGGTATAAGGGAAGCTTTGGGTGATGGCCATACGTTATATCTTGATCTAAGTGGTAATCACTTGGATATGTGTGTAAAATTTTCCTTGAGCTGACACTCAAGATTATGGTACTTTATTCACTTTAAGTATGGTAAAAATCAGTAACAAAGTTTGGTTTTAAATCTGCTCTGGGGCTTCCCTGGTGGCGCAGTGGTTGAGAGTCCGCCTGCCAATGCAGGGGACATGGGTTCGTGCCCCGGTCCGGGAGGATCCCACATGTCACGGAGCGGCTGGGCCCGTGGCCGCTGCGCCTGCATGTCCGGAGCCTGTGCTCCGCAGCGGGAGAAGCCACAGCAGTGAGAGGCCCGCGTACCGCAAAAAACAAACAAACAAACAAAAAAAATCTGCTCTGAATCATTTGACCAAGAACACCCTGACTGATGTGACATGCCAGAGTAGCACAGAGAACCTCCGGGGCCATATATGTAAATATAAAAACACTCTACTTAAACTCATTCATCCTGAATATGCATTGACTTTCGTATCTTTGAGATGACATGTTCTTAACAGAACATGAATTTTGAATTGTTGATTCAGTTTCAGTAACAGACTTTCAGACCTGTCTGTGTTCTGAGATTCTTCAGCTGTGTAATCAGAAACATGTATTTATAAACAAACCAGAAATAACATATAATATATACTCATTAGTAATCATATCAGCTAGTAACCTCACAAAGGTTCATATCACTTTAAACAACAAATGGATTATTTTACAGTGAGGTAAAAATTCAATCTTTTTATAAATGGAAGTCAATTTGAACTCCACTTTCAAAATTTATCTTTACTCATTTCTCCATCCAACTCAACCCCCAAATTGAAGCAATGAATTCTCTGAAACTGCTTAAATATTATGCTTCTATATTCCTTTAATAAAACTTACTGTCTGTTTTATGAGTTTCTCCCTTTTTTTCAATCTACTCAAAACTATTCCACTGAGTGACAAAGACAGTTTGCCTTCTTCTGTTTTGTTTTTCTCATTAGAGTGTTTGGTAGTGAGTGACTAGAAGAACAAAAAGACCAGGTAGAAATCATTCAGAGCCAGGCCCCCAACTCTGAGCCAGACACCATTTATGAGGCTTGTTAATCCCAGGCTTTACTAGAAAATGTTGATTATTAGAGGTTTAGGAGTCTGAAAGTCTTGTTAATAACCTCCCTAAGCTGATTGAGAACTTGGGAAAATTGCAATCTCTTTCCAGGCTGCATTTTAAACAAACTTCTCCCTGACTGCTTTTCAGAGCTAAATCATTTCTGCGCTTGGAAAACTGAACAAACAACTGATTTCTGGCCTTGCAAAGGTCTCTTCTTTGTTCGAGTGGTTGGCGGCATTTCAGCTACCATATGTCATCCATGTTTTGAGACTGTAGAATCTCCCAGGCCATCCTTGAAAACAAGACCAGACATATTTTTGTGACGAGAAATGATGTGTCATATTAAGCCTGCTATGCCCCATGCTAGATTAAAACAAATCTGTTCAATGGCCAACAGGCACCTGAAAAGATGCCCAATATTGCTAATTATTAGAGAAATGCAAATCAAAACTATTGATACAATGAGGTATCACCTCACACCAGTCAGAATAACTATTATTAAAAAGTCTTCAGATAATAATTGCTGGAGAGAGAGTGAAGAAAAAGGAACCCTCCTACACTGTTGGTGGGAATGAAAAATTGGTACAGCCACTATGGAGAACAGTATGAAGGTTCCTTAAAAAACTAAAAAGAGAACTACCATATGATCCTGTAATCCCACTCCTGGACATATATCCGGAGAAAACTCTAATTCAAAAGATTCATGCACCCCAATGTTCACAGAGCACTATTTACAATAGCTAAGACATGGAAGCAACCTAAATCTGTCCCTCAACAGATGAATGGATAAAGAAGATGTGGTGTGTATATATATATATATATATATATATATATATATATATATATATATACACACATACATACAATGGACTATTACTCAGCCATAAAAAGGAATGAAATAATGCCATTTGCAGCAACATGGATGGATCTAAAGATCATCGTATTAAGTGAAGTCAGTCAGACAAAGACAAATATCACATGATATAACTTATATGTGGAATCTAAAAAAAAAATGATACGAATGAACTTATTTCCAAAGCAAAAATAGAGTTACAGACACAGAAAACAAACTTGTGGTTACCAGGGGATAAGGGTGGGGGAGAGAGAAATTAGGAGTTTGGGATTAACATAAACACACTACTAAATATAAAATGGGTAAACAACAAGGACCTACTGTAGAGCACAGGGAACTATACTCAGTATCTTGTAATAACCTATAATAGAAAAGAACCTGAAAAGGAACATATATATATGTATGTATAACTGAATCACTTTGCTGCACACTTGAAACTAACATAACACTGTAAACTAACTATACTTCAATTTAAAAAATCTATTCAAAAATTTATGATGACCTGATATGCATTAAAACTTCACTCAGAGCAATATAATTTTGACTGTCTGTTAGGGAAAGAATTGAATCTTTCATATACTTTATTCTATGTGAGGGCCAAAAAAATATTATTACTTATTGACAATGAAAATAATATGTAATTATTACAATGCTAGATACATCAGAAGTGTCCAATACATTCTCATTGATTGACCGACATGTAAATGAACTGTGTGATTCTTTATATTTTACAGATTGGATAGTTCAGGAAACACATTATTCATTCAACAAAGAACTAAAAGATTAGTGCCTAAATGTCCAGCTTGATTGTTCTGTCCATCCTTCTTTGGCTTGAGAGACAGGCTATGTAACTTAGATTTAACTAATCAGCAGTTCTGTACACTTGACCTTCCATGATACAAATGAAGCAGAAGCAAGATACGTACACAACAGAAATGACAAGTCAACATCTAACCCCCAAAATCTACACAAAGAATCATTTATAGCACTAAACTGTATGTTGTTCAAGTTTCTATACAAAGGAAAAAAAGGGGGGCCTGGTCCTGGCCCTATAGGAGATTACAGTACACTGAATTCTGGTCTCTGGAATCAAAACTATTAGAGAATAAGGTGATAGTAATATTCAATGTTCAAAGGCAAATGTGCTTTGGGTTGAAGCTGAATGAATGCATGATTGAAGTGGACAGGGAGAGAGGTCAGGGAACTTGTTTATGTACCCTGATGTAGGGAAGAAGAAGTTGTTGGGTTTTTCTAAATGTTGTTTTGTTTGTTTTGGTTTTGCTTATTTTGTTTTTGCCCTTTAATCTCAGTTTAGTCCTCATACTCTACCAGTTTTCAAAAAGGGATCTTCTTCCAACAAGAAAGCTCACCAATTCAATAAAATTATCTGAACTTGATATAGCATCTGCAGGATATTATATTAGATAATTTTCCTTTTCAATGTCCAATTTACATAGACTGGCCAAGATCTTGGTGATTTAGGTTGTACTTATACCCTTTGGAAAAAGACTTGCCTATATGAATAACAGCTTTATTTTTGGTCACACTGCTCAGCGTCAAATTGGAAAAGGCTATAGAGAAATCCTCCCAACGCTGGCTTCCTGAAATTGAGTAAATTTTATGAAATCCTAAGTGGTTATTCTAATATCTGAAGAGGTAGCTACATAGACATTTCTGATTAACTCACTGACACTCTTGATTAGTACTGAATCAGTTGTTGTTCATCGGGAAAACAGAAACCACCCTATGAATCATGGATCTAAAGGGTTTTATGAAGAATCAGGGGCTTACACTTTTCTTAGAAGAAATGGGAGAACAGAGGTCAGGGAAGCTTCCACCGAAAGTTAAGAGAAGGACTTCCCTGGTGGCTCAGTGGATAAGAATCCACCTGCCAATGCAGGGGACACTGGTTTGATCCCTGGTCCAGGAAGATCCCACATGCTGCGGAGCAACTAAGCCAGTGTGTCACAACTACTGAGCCTGAACTCTAGAGCCCGCGAGCCACAACTACTGAGCTCGTGCACCACAACTACTGAAGCCCACATGCCTAGACCCCGTGCTCCACAACAAGAGAAGCCACCGCAAGGAGAAGCCCACGCACCACAATGAAGAGCAGCCCCCGCTTGCTACAACTAGAGAAAGCCCACGCACAGCGACAAAGACCCAACGCAACCAAAAATAAATAAAATTAAATCTTTAAAAAAAAAAAGTTGAGAGCTGCCTCTGAAAATTAGAGAGGTTGTCTCAGCCCAAAGCACTAAAGCTATTGATAAAAGGTTTTGCCTAGAAGTTGCTGCAATACTATAGTATCTCCGAGAGGGTCCTATGAACTGGCTTTGAGTGAATCCACTTAGCTGGTGGTTCTCAAGAGCTGAGCTCTTAAGAATATGTCCTTTCATGGGAAAGCTCAAATCTGGGACTCCACAAGGAAGAGGATTCCGGGAAATATGGTTCCCAGCTTCTTTGCTTAAATTCAGATGCGACTTTAGACAGGAGTGTCCGATGCCCAGTGGACTGCAGATGGTACAGCACAAGTCCCCCTCAAATTATGCATCACTTTCTAAAATAATGCTCAGGATAAGGTGTTACTGCCTTAAAAGGACATTTGTGTTCTATTTAAAAGGGAAGAGGATTCTGAGGAGAAAAAAAGTGTGAGAAACACAGCATATTTTAACACTGGCTTCGGAAATTAACAATGAACGATAGCATAGAAAAGGCACTTAAAAGCTGAGGAGGGAAAAACATGTTTGACCTTATTTAATCCAACACTTCCACATTTATTGGATCAAACAGTTCTTTTTCTTTTCATGTAGCACTTCTTAACAAGGTTCCACAGTGAGCTTTTATATAAACCCTATTCCAGCGCATGTTTTCAGCATCCTTCAAGATTATTAATCGAACTACGGTTAAATGAAGCATACTGACGAATGCATTTATCTCTTCTCCGTCTTGACACTCTACTGAAATCACCATATTGGGATTTTTCAAGCACAAGCCCCCAAAACTAAAGGAACTAGAAAGAAAAACATCAGAGATGACAGATTTTAACAGTTTTAAAAGATGGATAATAAATGTAAAATCAGTAACTAGGGAATATGATTTAAGATATTTAACAATTAGCATGACCTGGGCAATAGCCAATCAGAGGAGAAACCAGGAAAGTTTAGAGCTAGGTATTGGTAGCCCCCCACTGGGCCAGACAGTAACACTTTCACTGATGGATGGTGGAGAGTCAAAAGCCCCAGTTATATAATTTGGTGCTATAAGAGGTGGGGAATACTCAGTAGGTTAGGGGTTGAAACTATTTATGAATTGACACAGAAGTATTTCAAGGGTTTAACAGTTGGTTAACCATTCCAGGAAGAAGGCATTCTAATCAGAGAGATGAAAGTCTTAAACTCCGTATGTGTAGAATACAGTCTCAGTCTGTATCACAGAGTTGCTGTGATCTGCCAAGAGGTTCTACTGACCCTAGAAGGAAATTATGTGGCAAATATGTCAGTGCTTTATAAGCTCCAAAATGCTATACATATACTATTTATTATGTTAAATATGTTATTACTTCTCCTACAACTGCCAGCATGGTGCTTGCTTCCTAAAATTAAGAAATTACTAGAAAACTTTACACCCTTTTTTCCATTTTACCCCAAAGAACTGTTTCATGCTCACAAACAAGAATGAAAAAATAAATTTACAGCAAGAACATATGCTCTAAGTGATTCTTCAAATGTATTCTCAGTAAACAAAGCTAATCTTTCTTGAACTAGCATGGCAACCTTAACACCTCCAGGATTTCTATCAGAATAAACTCTTATCTTCTGGAAACACCTTTCCTCAAATATTAGTAGACAGATGCTCCTTCTCTGCCACGACCCTTCCCACATGCACACACACAAGCCACACACACGCCTGACATCTTTGCCTCTCCTGACCCTTTCAATAAACATGTGCTGGCTCATTCTTCAACAAGCTCACGCCCCAGCGACTCTGAAGGGCTGTCCTCAAGCTAAAGATTATTTTGAAGGGGCAAGGAGGGAAATCTTTGTTTCTGTTGCTTTGCTCCTGAGCTTTTTTTCTTTTGCAAAAGACCCCATTTTACCCAGGATTCTTGACTTTACTCTGAAAAAGTACAGTAAAAATTAACAGTGCTATTTAACCAAAGATTGTTAAAGTTGAATACTTGACATTTTCTTGGTAATAATTCACAATAATTTAAAGACATTATTAGATTTTCTAGCTGTTTGTAGAAGGACAACTAAGGTGAAAGTTTAAGTGGGCTATTGGTTGAAAGTGAAATCAGTTTACCATCCTCTGCATTCACATGTTAATTTAATCTAAATAATTCCGCTAACACTAGACAAAATGCTTTCTTTTTTTTTTAATCATTTACATTTTATCACTAATTTTTGGCCACACTGACTTCTCACGATCCTGCCATCTTACAGTGCTTCCTATCGGTATCACACATTTTACCTTATAACTAAAGATGACACTGAATTATTGCCTATGCTTTCATCTTCATGGACCGGTTCTCCCATGAGATTTTTTTTTTTCAATTTTATTACAAGGGATTGGCTAGTACAATTGTGAGGGCTGGCTAAGCAAGTCCAAAGTGCATAAGACAGGCAGTCAGGAAGGGAAGATGACAGGCAGGGGGGAACTCCACAGGCACAAACTGAAGCTCTCTGTTCACAGGTGGTGGTCAGGCAGGAAGATCCAGAAGGAAGGGAGCAATTACAGAGCCAGAATCTATGTGGAGTCCTGGCTTTAGGGAAATCCTAAGTCCTCTTTTAAAGGCTTTCACTCAGATTAATACCCCAGGTATTCTTCCTTTTTATTAATTTAAATTCTAATGATTAGGGACCTTAACCACATCTGCAAAATCCCGTCACAGCAGCACCCAGATTAGGGTTTTAATGACTAGAAGTTATGCATATGCTACAAAATGACCACTGTCTTCATATTCTCATGACAGGATATCTTTTGCAAACTGCCCTACCCAGACACATACGAGATAGAGAATTCTGGGGACTGTAGTTCAGTCAAGCCAAATTAACATCAAAAAGCCATCACACTGAACATGTGGTATGTAGGACATAATTGACACGATTCCTGCTCTTAAAGAAGAAATCAAGGCTTATGTAAATATAATAATTTCCTATCTTCCCAAATGCCTGCCTCTGTGCTATATACATAACAGATAGACAGTAAAGACTTAAAGAAATAATTGGTGGTCTTGGCTAATTTCTACTCAATTTGATTATGATTGATTTGAGCACTAAACAGGTTTGATGAATACATTGTTTTGTCTGCATAAAACGGTCTGATGGGAAGCAAGAATTGAGTTAATAGCAACATTGTTTTTCTCACCTCTTTTTCTATTAAATACACACTAAATGGTTCTTTATGAAAGCAGCACAAAAAATACTTATTTTAATTTAGTATGTTTAACGGAAGCAGGCTATTTCAAATTCATAGTATAAGCCATCAATAAGAATTATCAAAATAACTGAAAAAATAGTATAACCCGTCCTTTGAAGTCAATGGTATAATTCATCCATTCATTCAATAAATATTTATCAAGTGCCTTCTGTGTGCTATCATGGTTCCATGTGCTGGAGATACAGTTGAGGAAAAAACAAAGTTTCTGCACATATAGAGGATACATATGTGGGAGGTGACAAAAGAAACATGTGAACAGTTTAATACATGTGAATAGTTCAACATACATAAATATCAATTAATATGGGCAGATTCAATAACTCTGGGCCCAAAATTTTTCATGGCCCTCATTTTAAAAAGTAAAATAAAACACACAAAACCGATCAATACGAAACTGGATACACATTGCCTGTGCACACTACCAAAGATGACCTGGGTTAGAGATTTTGAACATTTCACATAGCATAGCATGGAGGGTGCTTCTTAATAAGGGCAAAGAAAAGCTTCCATGGACTTGCCCTAAAATAATTCTCCAAGTTCCGGTAATGGTGAGAGCACATGTATCTAGTAAGAAATCTATGCCTTTCAATGTTAGACATACGCAGAACTCTCATTTCTATCATCTTTAAAAGGCAGATCTCTGATTTCACATTAGTAACACAGAAAAATTGCAGGTACTTTAAATTTCATGGTAATATCCATAAATACTGAAATTCTGGTATCTCACTGGATTCGAGTGAGGATTAAACTGATGCCACTGAAGAAATATGTCTTCCCTGTACTAAAAATGAAAATTCAGATTTCTTCATGATGAGTTTACACAAGCTGAGTAATATTAATAAATTCTTTTTCTTTCTTTTCAAAAATATGCTTATTAAAAGAAGAAATAACTACCTTTCCTTAAAACAGTAGAATGAACTTTTATATACAATGAATAATACTTATTACTTGGAATAAAGGAAACCTTAATACTATTATAAACAAATTAAAAAATTAGATGCCTATTAATACTTATTTAGAATGGAAAAATAAATAATAAATCTTACAAAGCTGACACTCAAAAATTCACAAAATTCAGGAAAATGCCATAATCTTTCTGTTAATTAACTTCCTAACACATTCTACAATTCATTCATTCTTTATTTTTTTATCTATTTTTGGCTGCCTTGGGTCTTAGTTGCTGCACGCGGGCTTTCTCTAGCTGCGGTAAGCAGGGGCTACTCTTCCTTGCGGTGCACAGGCTTCTCATTGCGGTGGCTTCTCTTGTTGCAGAGAACGGGCTCTAAGCACGCGGGCTTCAGTAGCTGTGGGACGCAGGCTCAGTAGTTGTGGTTCACAGGCTCTAGAGAGCAAGCTCAGTAGTTGTGGCACACGGGCTTAGTTGCTCCGTGGCATGTGGGATCTTCCTGGACCAGAGCTGGGATCTTCCTGGACCAGAGCTCGAATCTGTGTCCCCTGCATTGGCAGGCGGATTCTTAACCATTGCACCACCAGGGAAGTCCCTCTACAATTCATTCTTTAATATATATATATGTGTATATATATATATATATATATATATTTTTTTTTTTTTTTTTTTTTTTTGTGGTACACGGACCTCTCACTGTTGTGGCCTCTCTCGTTGCGTAGCACAGGCTCTAGACGCGCAGGCTCAGCGGCCATGGATCACGGGCCTAGCCGCTCCACGGCATGTGGGATCTTCCCAGACCGGGGCACGAACCCATGTCCCCTGCATCGGCAGGCAGACTCTCAACCACTGCGCCACCAGGGAAGCCCCATTCTTTACTATATTTTTTGACTACATACTCTAACAACTATGAAAATTATTTTGTATTATTTGGCCATGTTTTCTATATGAAAAAAGTTTTAATTCAGGTTTTCCTCTGACATGGTTGATCAAAATTTGTGGATTTTTTTCCATTATTATTGGTTGTCTAGAAATGTTTATTTCAACTTCACAGCTCATTATTGGTAATATCATGTAAATTTTTGTAGTATAAGTTTCTTGCTGAAACACAGAAAATATAATAAGTCTATTTTACATAACTCCCATCAGAAAAGTAGACAGACTTTTCATTATGTAATTGTTATATGATGTATTATCAAGTATATTCCTGATAAGACAGCATTTCTATTCTAATTAGTCATCCATGGGAACCGCATCCTCCAATTACAATTTTATAATCTGGTGATTAAAATACTTTTCCATAAATTAGCTTCTGGTGCTTTATATTTCAAACATTGTTTCTTCCCGACCACCTTCATAATTCCTGTTTCAAGCACTGTGAGACACACTCATATTAACCCTGCTCCGCCATTCCACGAATGTCAATTGTATGCCCAACTCAACTTCCCCTTAGCTGGACCCCAGCAATGCCTGCAGTCACTCTAATGTCACTTGTCAGAGAGGAAAATGAGATATATGATGATGGTTTAAAAAAAAACTTAATTTTATAATTTTTACAAAAATATAGGGCCAAGCAAGAGGCCCAGAATAATGAGGGCTAAGGTTAGTAGGGCAATTTGGCAGAGAATGTACTGTTATTTTTTGTAATTTTTGTTGATTTATGATGTCATATCCCAGGTTTCTTCCCTAATTACACTGGTCTTATTGATCTTTGTCTGTGATAGAACTGCTAATGGTGTAGAGCTGGTTCCTGTATTGCTACAGACTTTACACACCACAGGACACGAACTGGGTCAAGTCAGTCTCAAATCCAGGACCTTCATTTTATTAGTACCTTTTAGTAGACTAATATATTTGAAATATGAAGTCATGTTTTTCTTCCATTTTGGTCCCCCGCCCCATCTTCCTCCACAATGACTAAGGAGAGGGATATGGCAGGGCTAAGTGAAAAACAAAGTCTCTCCCCAGGTCTGCTTTCCAAAAGCCTAAGGTCCTGACGGAAGCTGGTGAATTAAGAAGACTATTCCTAATCTCAAAACTCAGAGAAACAATAATAGACAAGAATTCTGCCTCTGGTCACTACACAGAAAACATTCCTCCGTTAAAGAAAGAAAAGAGAGCTGGAGGGGACGTGATGAGAGTGTAGGGATCAGACACAGAAGTGGAAGGGGAGAGGAAAAGTGACATGAGCCTTGATTTCTGGGCCCTGTGTCCTGTTCTAGACAAGTCTCTGGAGAGTCACCAAGATCCCAGAGAGAAGAAGATGCACAGAGAATCTGGGAAGATGTTTGTCAGCATGGTGGTGAGTTCAGTGCCTCTACACAGCATGGGATCCCATGTGCCCACACAGACCACTGAAGGGGCCAACCAGACAGGAAAGAGAGATGTGTCAGACATGACCTGTGTGGACTAAGGACTAGGTAGGAAGATGGACATCGATGCAGATATTTGTGGGGACAAATGACATGAAGAGTCTACCCTCCTAAGAGAGAGCGGAGGGGATTCTTTTTTAATCCTTCCAGTTTTATTGAGATATAATAGACATACAGCATTATGTAAGTTTAAGGTATACAGCATAATGATTTGACTGACATACGTCATGAAATTATTATCACAATAAGTTTAGAGAACATCCATTATCTCATATATCTATATATGAGATACAAAATAAGCAAAACAGGAAAAAAATTTCCTTGTGATGAGAACTCTTAGGATTTACTCTTAACTTTCATGAACAACATACAGCCGTGTTAATTATATCAATCATGTTGTACATTACATCCCTAGTACTTATTTATAACTGGAAGTTTGTACCTTTTGATCACCTTCATCCAATTCCCCCTCCCCCCACCCCCTCCTTCTGGGTTATGAGTTTGTTTCTTTGTTTAGGTTTTTTTGAAGTATAATTGACCTACAAACACAATGTTAATTCCTGGTATACGACGTAGTGATTCAATATTTCTATACATTACAAAATGATCACAATAACTCATCTGTCATCATATAAAGATATTACATTATTATTGACTGCATTCCCCTGTACAGTACTGTATGCTGTACATTTCATACCCATGACTCATTTATTTTGTAACTGGAAGTCAGTACCTTTTAATCTCCCTCATCTATTTCTCTAATTTCTTCCACCCTGCCAGACTGGCAGACTACAAATAGATATCAAATCAAGATATAAAATATATAAGAATTATAAATAGAATTATAAAATAATTATAGATAGAATTAAGAATTAAAATAAGAAAAACAACAAAAAATTTATACATGTGCATACACACAAATATATCTTGCATACCTGAACTGTGCCCTGAAGAGCAAGCATATCTTCTACATCTGGTTATCAGAGGTGCTGAAGGTGGAATGAATGCCATTCCATTGTAGGCATTCAAAAAATGGCTTTCCCTAAGAAAAATCAAAGAGTTTTTATTAGTGAAACAAAATTCTCAAGGGAATTCTAGGTAACTTTCAGTAATTCAGACAAGTTTCTTTCATGAGGAGAGATATTAATATTAATACATTCTGGGTCTATGCCTGATGGTATATTTCACACTCTAAGTGGGAAAAGATGTGTTTAAGTATTCATCTATTACTATAAAAGCTAGGCCTTCATTACAACATCTAGCCTTAAAACTGTCATTAATGAGGTAGTTTTTTAAATTACAAACATAATGAGAATGTTGATATTAATTTTAAATATATTAGCTATATTCTGGATTAAGTGACTTTTTATGAGGCTCATATTATTCTTAGTCCTTAAACTTGCATAAATTTCATAGAACATTAAAACATCCATTTTAAATTGGCAAATATGCTAGGTCACTAACTGAATGTGTCTAATTTGGCTGATAATCAAAGGCATATATAGTTCATGTCTTTCAGAATTGCATTCAATTGGCTGAAACTACAATTTCAAGACAGTCGGATGCACTGGCTATACTCTCACTACCCTCTCACAGACTGTCTCCACAGAGCCTCACAAGAGATATGCTGAGGGGACTTCATACGTATATAAAATAAATTCAATCAAGAGATATATTTCACCTGCGGCCTCATCAAACGTCCTCCATCAAAAAGTTACCTGGAAATGCTCAACATCATTAATCATTAGAGAAATGCAAATCAAAACTACAATGAGATATCATCTCACACCAGTCAGAATGGCCATCATCAAAAAATCTACAAACAATAAATGCTGGAGAGGGTGTGAAGAAAAGGGAACCCTCTTGCACTGTTGGTGGGAATGTAAATTGATACAGCCCCTATGGAGAACAGTACGGAGGTTCCTCAAAAAACTAAAAATAGAACTGCCATATGATCCAGCAATCCCACTCCTAGGCATATACCCTGAGAAAACCATAATTCAAAAAGAGTCATGTACCAAAATGTTCATTGCCACTCTATTTACAGTAGCCAGGACATGGAAGCAACCTAAGTGTCCATCAACAGATCAATCGATAAAGAAGATGTGGCACATATATACAATGGAATATAACTCAGCCATAAAAAGCAACGAAACTAGGGCTTCCCTGGTGGTGCAGTGGTTGAGAGTCCGCCTGCCGATGCAGGGGACACGGGTTCGTGCCCCAGTCCAGGAAGATCCCACATGCCGCGGAGCGGCTGGGCCCGTGAGCCATGGCCGCTGAGCCTGCACGTCCTGAGCCTGTGCTCCGCAACAGGAGAGGCCACAACAACAACAAAAAACGAACGAAACTGAGTTATTTGTAGTGAGGTGGATGGACCTAGAGTTTGTCATACAGAGTGAAGTTAAGTCAAAAAGAAAAAAACAAATACCGTATGCTAACACATTTATATGGAATCTAAATTTAATTTTTTTTAAAAAAAAAAAAAGAAAATGGGGGCTTCCCTGGTGGCACAGTGGTTGAGAGTCCGCCTGCCGATGCAGGGGACACGGGTTCGTGCCCCAGTCCAGGAAGATCCCACATGCCGCGGAGCGGCTGGGCCTGTGAGCCATGGCCGCTGAGCCTGCACGTCCGGAGCCTGTGCTCCGCAACGGGAGAGGCCACGACAGTGAGAGGCCCGCGTACCGCAAAAAAAAAAAAAAAAAAAAAACCCTACAAAAAAAAAAGAAAATGGTCAGAAGAACCTAGGGTCAAGACGCGAATAAAGATGCAGACCTACTAGAGAATGGATTTGAGGATACGGGGAGGGGGAAGGGTAAGCTGTGACAAAGTGAGAGAGTGGCATGGACATATATACACTACCAAACGTAAAATAGGTAGCTAGTGGGAAGCAGCCGCACAGCACAGGGAGTTCAGCTCGGTGCTTTGTGACCACCTAGAGGGGTGGGATAGGGAGGGTGGGAGGGAGGGAGACGCAAGAGGGAAGAGATATGGGGACATATGTATATGTATAACTGATTCACTTTGTTATAAAGAAGAAACTGACACACTATTGTAAAGCAATTATACTCTAATAAAGATATAAAAAAAAAGTTACCTGGAGACTTGCCGACAGAAGCTAGAAAGACCCCTGGTTCGGGTGTACCACAGACCACGCGGACACCCAGTTCCCCGAGGCCACAGCACCGCCCAGAGCCCTGACAAGCTGCAGTGCCACATTTAGCCCTGGGAAAGAACGTGCAGAAGCCACTCCACGCGCGCAGGAAACTAAGGTGGAGCCTCAAGTGCCGGAAGCCCTGGCTTCACGTGGACTATAGACGTCATACGCCTGCGCCTGCGCCCATTGCACCCGCACAAGAGCAATGAGCAGGCGCAGTGTCTGGTCAATGACCTGGCGCCTGCACGGATCAGCGCGTGCAACCCGCGCCTCCGCCTAGTGATGGGCACAGGTATCCCCTAGCCGGCGGGGTGCGGCGCTTCCGCACACAGAGCAGAGTCTTACAGGCAGGTGGTCCTCCCTCTCCCCTGTTCCACCCCCTTCCGAGCACCTTGGAGCTGAATTATAATTAAAAATAACTACCGTTTCAAAATACACACACATATTTTTGTGCTAGCTAGCCCCAATTGCCAGTATCAAATTTCTGTTTGTCTGTCATTTAAAATTATAAGCACCGGGCTTCCCTGGTGGCGCAGTGGTTGAGAGTCCGCCTGCTGATGCGGGGGACACGGTTCGTGCCCCAGTCCGGGAAGATCCCACAGGCTGCGGAGCGGCTGGGCCCGTGAGCCATGGCCGCTGAGCCTGCGCGTCTGGAGCCTGTGCTCCGCAACGGGAGAAACCACAGCAGTGAGAGGCCCGCGTACCGCAAAAAAAAAAAAAAAAAAAAACATGTAAAATTATAAGCACCTAAGATGTTAACGTGCATGGTATACCCAACTAAACTTGTTAAATTTGAACAACCAAGGATACGGTAACAAAAAAACAAAAAGCGCCAGTCTGGGAAAGTTCCCAATTTCAGTTGTAGTCACCTAAAATCCTAAAATCATTTTAAATGCAGTTGTAGGAGGAGAATTGGTAATAAGAAAGAAAGCTCACTAAGTAAAAATTTCATGGACCTTTTTCTTCTTTATTCTGTTATAATGTCTCCTGTAGCTACCCGGAGTACTTCAGGGCTTCCTCTTCTTTCTCTTATGACAGAGAAATATCCACCCTCCAGCAGCTGACCCCGGAAATAGATGCATTGGAGAAGGATCTGAGGGGAAGAGAAGTGGGCCATTTGCCCCTAGCAAATAAGGTTTTGTAAGAATCCAAGTTTGAGTCAGGACTGGGAGAGAGAGTAAGGGTGCAGTGGTGGGTTTTGGAATTGGGGTTGAAGATTGTACACAAGCTGTAAATCTCATCATCATTTTCAGGGTAATAAAGGACAAAGAAAATGTGAAGTAAACCACTAAATTCCCCCAGGGAGTCAAGTGTGACAATTCTGTAAATTTTCCACTCCGTAAAATTTCATCTTAACATGCAAAAACAAGAAAAGATGCAAAGCAATAAGAATTATTTCCTTTTAGCACAGTAATGATTAAAAGAAACTACCTGGTAGGCTATAATCCCAAATAGTGCACAAAACATGCCTGCAAAGCAACTGACTAGTCACATGTATAACACTCATTCATTCCCTCATTCAACAAATAAATATTTGAACACTGGATACAAAGATAACAGGAAAGATACTGTTTCTAATTTTCATGAAATGTTTAGTCCAGTATACGTGTGTATGTGTTTGGTAGGGGAGAGGTAGGGATTAATCAGTCTCCTCACTCACTGAGCTAATATTTATCAAATGACTGCAGTATGATAGACTTCTTTAACATGTTAGCAACGGATACATCTCCTTTCCTTGGGATGGCTCACATTCTAACGAGATAAACAATAAACAAATAACATTTAAGGCATTGGCAAATCCTATTAGAAAAACAAAAAACAAGGGAGTGATGAGAGTACGTGTGATTTATGAGTGAGTGCATGCTATTTAAGATTGTAGGATTTGGTTGTTTAGGACAGCTCCTCTTTGGAGGTGATATTTCAGCAGAAATCTTAATAAAATGAGAAAATGAGCCACTGGAATACATAGGGAAGAAACATTTTGAGCAGAGAGAATTTCAGGAGTAAAGGCCCTGGGTTGGAAATATGCTTGCATGTTTAATATCATGAATGACAAATTTATTGAGCACACAATTTATTTAGCTCTGACTATACACCAGGAACCAAAGACCCAATGTAAGTGAAATCAATATAAGTGAAGGTTACACCTCAGGAGGTGTAATGTAATCCCTCAAGGATTATAACAGAAACAAATACCACAAAGCTCCGTCACCCCAAGCAACTCCAGGTAGTTGGGCAAATTTTCTTAGAAAATCTCTGATAATGTTAATACATGGAATTAATATCATTAAGGGGTACAAGAAATTGGAATCTGCAAAGTTAAGCCAGCTCTAAGGAAACACATGACCATTGTCATGTGTGGGAGGAATGGGGAGGAGGTATGAGTACAGGAGGAGGAGAAAACACACACTTTTAGAAAAGGTAGGATGAGTAAAAAGATACTACTGTTACCTCCAATTAGAAACACATAATTAGAAGCAAAGCTGGTTACAATGGTATCACGTAAACACTACTCACCACTGATTACAAACCACACCAACTGTTTATATGTGTGTATATATATGCTATGAATGACTGATGTCTTCAATGTGCAGTTAGTAGGACTGTTAAGACAAATAAGAACATTTAAAATAATAGATTCCCAAGTTTTCTGTTATTAACTACCAAAATCACACAGCTTTATGGGGGAAACAAACCACTTTGGGTATTCCATATAATTTTATTAGAAATTCTTCTACTTTTGGTTTAACTAAGTAATCTACCACCTTCTGAGAAGATAGGTTTCTGAAGGTTGTCATAAATAATCTATTCCCTTATCAAAGGGAGTGTTTATGCCACACACATGTACAAACATAGGTCCGGATTTGTCAAAAAGATATAAATGGGGCTGACCTTGCTGAGGTTACTTATCTCTTTTATTTCTAGAATGCCTCGAATTACTCAGGCAAACTTTTGTGCAGAGGCAACAGAAATGAGGAGAATGGATTAAAAATTGATTCCAAGTTTTCTACAAAAATTATTTCTTTAGTTTTAAAAATTAAACTACTGATCATTTATAACATCCTTAGATTTTTTTTTTCCTTTGTTAGTTTGGTCAGATTAGAATTCAACTGGGATTAAAAGTTAGTGTATTCTGAGTCATTTCTAAAGAACAGTTGACACCCTTTAAGAACTGTAGCTACAGAAAAAGAACAACCCACCAGGTAGGTTAAGAATTTAATTAAACTACAACAAAGCCAAGGGCAAGAATTGCAAATCTGTGCTTTCTGAACTTCAGAGATTTACACCAAGCTACCCTCTTAAAAATTAATACTGGTTTACTGTCCCAATGCATAAAAAATTCACCCACGCCCTAGACATTTGTTTGTGTACTTAAGCCATGGCAAGACAGATCAAAATCAAATGTTCTAGTGCCTACTGTGTGCCAACATCTGGCACACAGATATGTGTGAGATATCTGAGATACTCCATGTGCTTTTCTCACCTTAAAGGCTTATAATAAAATAGCCTCAAAAATGATTTTTGACAAACTCATTCTTCACATGCTGTTCTAACTCGAGCTGCTCTCAGAAATAATATCCAAGGAAAGAGAGTAAACCCGAAACGCCATGACCCTAATCATCCACTCTCACTCCTACAATTGCGAGAAAATAGCCTGTTAGGGGCAAATTCAATTTCTTCTTTGCTGCCAAAAGCCCTACAGCCAAGCCTGTAACTTCCTTAGACACATTTTTATAGAGAGTCAAGTTCACAAAATATGAATGACTATGAAAGGTCTCATTATTAATATCTGATATTCCTGTGTATAAAAAAATGCACAGAACCTACTCTCACATATACACATGTGCTCACACCATTAACATTAATCATTCAGAATATTTAATCATAGAATTTTCTCTCCACCTAAAATCTCTTGTTAAACAAAAAAGACTAATGTGATTGAGTGATGGCAAGAAAACTCATGTCAGTGGCACTACGAGATGATCCATATGTATAATGTGAAATTAGGAGGCTCCTGGGGAAGTTTCCAAGATTTCACTGAAGAAGAACAGCTTTTGGTGGATTCTGAACCATTAATTTTCTCTTTTATTTGAATAATTATATATCTATCAACTGAAAGTGAATTACAGAATGTCATTTGATCATAGTCAGTCATTGTGATGGAGTCAACCAGGAGGCCAGGTGCTCCTGCCATGAAACTAAAAGTCAGTTTTTTGAGAACAGTGAAGAATATGAATTCAACACATACACACACACAAAAATCTCATTATGAACATGTACTTCCTATGCACATAAAGTGAATACTTATAAGTCAAATATTACTTTTGCTTTAAATAATAAAATTGAAGCTGTATTTCTAAGAAAGTATAAACAAAAAGGAAGAATATGGTAAATCTTTAAAATCTCTCATTTTTTACATTGTCCTTTAAAACATTTATTCCCTTTAAAGCAATTATTCCATTTCTAGGAACTTACTCTAAGAAAATAATTAGAATTCTACTCAAATAAGGACTTTTTCTGAGCATTATTTATAAGAACAAAGTTGTATAAACATCCTAAATATCTCTCACTAAAAGATGAATTTGTAAATTATGGCAAATACATCTAATGGGATATTCATTCTTTAAATAACATGTTTTCAAATAACTTTTGATACTTTAGAAAAACGTTCAGGGTATAATGTTAAACAAAAAAGTAAAATAAAAGAAGTATATACATTATTTAACATTTCATATACATAAATGTACAGAAAAGAGGGCTTGAAGGGAATAAATTAAAATGGCATCTGTGCTCTGCTATGAATAGTAAGATTATATAATTTCCTTTTTATTCTACTATGTACTGTACACATTTCCTATGATAAGCTTTTAATACTTTTTTCAACATAAAGTTATTTTTTGAGGGCAGGCAGGAGGAAACTTTTGGAGGTAATGGATATGTTTATGACATAGGTTGTGTCAACTGAAAAAAAATGCACACTTAAAAGTTGAGAGTTATGTTTTATTCGGTGGACAAAACTGAGGACTTAAGCCTGGGATGCAGCCTCTCCCTAAGGGACTGCTCCGAAGAGGCAAGGGGGGAGCCAGGATATACAGGACTCTTTGCAACGAGGACCAGGTAGTAGGAACATCAAAAGATTACTGTTAATTAAAGAAAACCAGATATCTCAGATTAACGAATGTAGTGCTTTTCTGTGTATGGAAAGATGCAAGAGTTTGGGCTTACTGAAATCATTCCTTCGATGTGCACCTTAGCTATCTGGGGCCCTACCCTGTGCTTTCTCCTCCTGAGTTTCCTCATGGTTCACTGTGGGGGGGGGGGCGGGGGGGGCGATGGGGGCGTGGCTGCAGTGCTGATGATTGGATGGCGGGCCTTATGTTTCCACCCTGAGTTCCCTCAGGGCTAATGTCTGGTGGCTGTAGTGGCTGATGACTGCAACATCCTTTGTTTACTGATATGGCAGGCAGCATTTTTAATTCACAGTGGTGATGATGGTTTCACAGGTCTTATCTCCAAACTCATCAAATTGTATACATCAGATATGTACACCTTTTTGCATGTCAAACGTACGTCAATAAAGTGTTCTTTTAAAAGATATTTTTAATTGCTAATTGTGTCTAAATCTTTATAATCCTCAAAATTTCATGAACGGTAAGAGCTACATTTATGCAAAAATGTCTTGAAAATGACTTCAGAATATTTCATTCTAAAAAAAATTTTATGTGCTAGATGCTATGAGTCAACTATTATGCTGCTTTATTTTAATAGTTTCTAAATTTAAGTAGTACTTTAAGGAGTGATGTTTATTATTTTTTTTGTTTTGTTATATTTTTATTCTTTTTTTCTTCTCTGGAAAGTCTATTTTGTACTTCCACTCAGTAATCATTAACCATGATTAGTTACCTGACAAATATATTTACTTCAGATCTAGTTGCCACTTTATGAGATGAATGTTTGTGTCACAGCAACATCTTCCAAAGTGCTCTCTATGAGAAATTGGTCCCGTTATCCAATAAGTTTGGAAAACACAGTTTAACATCTCCCACCACTTTCTAACTTAGAAAGTCAGAATTTAAACATGGATATGTCTTGAGAAGTACTGTTGTATAAGAACCTGTATGACTATACTTAGCCGACTCTTCCCCAAACTTGTTTTTTACAGAATCCTTTCCAAGAATATACGTTTTAATAATCTGAGAAACTAGTGTTTGGGAGCAGTGCTTAGCAAGCTTTAATTTGCAAAAGAATCACCTGGGGAAAAGGTTGAAGTTGGTAATCTGATCTAGAAGGTCAAGGGTGAGGCCTGAGATTCTGAGTTTCTAACAATCGGCTTGGTGATGCCTGTATTGAGATTGCTGACCACATTTTGAGTCCTAATATGAGAGGGAACATACTTCAGGAAGTGGACAAAAGCCTGAAACATACCGCACACCCACCCACACACGCACACCCATTTTTTTCTGTAAACTAGCATTCTTTCATCAGATATTTATTGAACACACACACTGTGCGAGGTATGGTATCAGGTGAGTACTAAATGTTATTTTTAAAAATTAGATATCTGAAAAGATAATAGTTTTGGCTTCGAGGAATGCCTTATGTTGTCTTTCCACGTGGGTTAATTCATAGTACAAACAACCTGATTTAATGTGTTACTGAATGGGCACTTAGCATTAAATGTCTGAAGCCCAGGTTGGGCTCTTGGCTGTAATAAACTCAGATGGCAGCTCATAGGCGTGGAGCACCTTACTTTGTATCAGCATTTCTATTCCTTTGACAAGTCCATAACTGCTTTGTTATGTTAACTTTGAGACCAAGAGTGAACTCTTGCTAATTCTCTAAAGTCATGTAAATTATATTAAAAACAAATCAAAGAATAAAATATATACCTCTTTTTTGAAATGAAGTAATAATGGAAATTGTATTGCTTGAATTTTACTTTCTCTAAAGCAGTAGTCTCAACCAGGGGCAAATTTATGCCTCAGGGGGCATCTGGCATTATCTGGTGACATTTTTGGCTGTCACGCTGTTTGCATGGAGGGAGGGGGGTTCCCACTGGCCTCTAGTGAATAGAGACCAGAGATCCTGCTATACATCCTACAACACACAGGACAGTCCCCCACAACAAAGAATTATCTGGCCCGAATATCAATACCCTATCTAGGTTAAGAATTTGTGCTTTTTTTCTAATATATTCTTTGATCTGATTCAGGTCGTAGATTGGAAAACTCTGAAAAAGAATGTGCTAAGTCCTAGACCCTGTTTCACCTGGAGTAGATTTAATGCTGATTTGCAAATAGAAGTGAAGAAGAGAGAAACTACTGGTCGATAGCTCTCCTGAGAAGATGAAGGCATGTAGGCACATTACTAAAATATTCAGTGGCTGTGGTCATAGTCACAGGGAAGGAGTTGGGCCATTATCTGGTTACAATTGGTCAGTGTGCCACTTTTCATGTGTACATGTTGGGTTGCTATAAACCAGTGAAGAGGCTAAGATTTTCCAGGGTTCCTTTAGAAAATAAAAGTCACAGTTTCCAAGTAGGTGCCAAAACAGTCATGAAAAGTGGCAGACAGTCCTCACAAGTTGAAACTGTATGACAGTGAACAATGTGCTTACCCTCCTTGTTCATATAGACCTGAGCTGCAGATTAAAAGTGAGATAATACATGATGATGATAATGAATTGCTTTCTGCCCAAATG
Source organism: Stenella coeruleoalba (assembly GCF_951394435.1). Lineage (NCBI taxonomy): Eukaryota > Metazoa > Chordata > Mammalia > Artiodactyla > Delphinidae > Stenella > Stenella coeruleoalba. Next base: position 88,399,819 of record NC_137150.1, read on the forward strand.
TCCTTGCTATTCAACATGCTGATGCCGACCATTTTTCACACCCCGAGCCCAGCATTAAGGCTGTTTTAGGAATGTCAGATATTCACTCAGTGTAAGAATAAAGTGGGAACAGGAGTTGGACTGGGTGAATTAGGAAGACACGGCAAGAGGATAGTGGTCAGAGAAAGCTGCAGGCTGGTACAGATTGGGAACCACTACTTCAAAGCCCAAGGAAACAGAGTAGACATCTGTAAGAATGGCTTATCCAGATTTCACCACGAATATGATTGATGACCACATGGAATGTTTCACAGGACCAGGCAATTCTATATGAGCTTTTCATTACACTGAGTTCAGAAACTAAGTGTTGCGAATATGCTTATAGTGGGTGTACAGATGACACGCCATTTTTATAAGCATACTAGGCAACCAAAATTACCGTGTTATGTCTCAATTTTATCAACATACAAAACCACTAGAGTAACAAGAAGAAGTATATGTATTGGGAATTTTATTTTTTTAATTTAAACAATAATGTGTATATAAAAACTAACATTGTTTGAACCGGTAAAAAATGTAACAGTGGGTTCTTTAAAATGTGGATTATATAGATTTGAAAGTGAAGAATAATTGGACATGGTGGCATGTGCAGAACTAAATGACAGGATTCAAAATGTGCTGTGATGTGCTTGTAAAAATTAATATAGCTATGGCTGGGGAGGAGTGTTGTCCCAGTAGGTTCCTTGGGATGTAGAACATGTAGGTTTGAAGCAAAGAGCAATTGAATGTGGTGGTATCTGGAGAGCTAAATGACAGAACTCAGATGGTTAACAGGATTTCCACAGCTTTAATCCAGCTGAAATAGCAGAGGCAAGATGCTGCATGCCAGGGCAGCTGAGGATTGCTGGAGAGGCTGTTACATTCAGGGAAAACCGGGTGCACTGGGCACAGTACTGAGGTAGTGAAGAAATTCTAAGGAGTTCAGTAGAGGCAGAAAAAAAAACTGTACAGAGAAAGAACAGGAGTCTTTGTGTGCACCGCCATCAGAGAGAACCAGTATGTCGAGGAGTCATGACTAGAACAGGAAATTGGACATTTAAAAAGAAAAATCTTCTGATGCCACCAAGCTCAGTAGAAAGTAGTTTGAGGTTGGTAGTTGGAAGTTGTTTCTACAGAAGAGCAGTGTGGTTCATGGCTCACCTGCATCAGAAGAATTACCTGGGCACATATTTAAAGTACAGGTAGATGAGTCAGAAACTCCTTGCTGTGTGTAGAAAAAAGCTTTTATAAGTTTCCAGTGTGACTGAGGTGCACACTCAAGAATGAGATACACTGTACCTGAGATGAGAAAGACCACACTGGGGTCAGTGGTCACAGACCTACATGAGCTGGTCAAGGACAGAGCTGGAAGGGGATCTGAAGCCTCTGCAGTGGGGCACTAGTAGAATCACTGACCATCAAGGTCCTCCCAGGAGCCTGGTGAGACCATAACTTAAATAAGTAATTTCCTGCATTTAGTTTTTTTCTGCTACAATCATAGTAAAATGTAATGTGAAATAGGAAGTGTCTCATAAAGGTTAGCATGCCATTTTAGAGGTCGTATTCATTTAGTGAGGTGAGTTCATGACTTGACTTTATGAGCTTTATTTCCTTTGCAAAGTGTAAGTCTGGAACATAGGCTATCTCCTAGAGTTTTGGTTTTTTTTCCTAAAGTTCTATGTTTTTCTCATTTCCCAGTAGACTGTAAATTTCTTGAGGGCAAGAATATGCTAATGTTTCTCTACACTAAAATTATGCTCAATAAATACTTGTTTGAAGGAATTAACATATAAACGTATCAGAGAAGTATGTATTAATTAACGTATTAGAGAAAAATATGGGAGGGAAAGAAGATGACTGGCTAAAAAATAATATAAAAGAATTGAACACTATTTTATATTCAAACAAGAACCAGTTAAGAAATGAAAGAAAAAATTTCATTCAAAAGTATAACAAGAAAATGAAACCAAAAAAAAAAAATCTGAGAGACAAGAAACATTCAGAACCTTGTGAAGAAAAAGTCAACATTCTACTAAGAAGCATAAAAAATGATTAAAATAGAAGGATATCTTATTCTTAGTAAGGCATAGTATTAAAAAGTTGTAAATGTCAACAATCCTAATAAAAACTACAAATAGGTCTCCACTTCCTTTTTATCTTTCTAAGAAACCATTTTATTATGGTCAAATATATATAACAGGGACTTCCCTGGTGGTGCAGTGGTTAAGAATCCGCCTGCCAATGTGGTGGACATGGGTTCGATCCCTGTTCCGGGAAGATCCCATCTAAGCCCGTGCACCACAACTACTGAGCCTGCACTCTAGGGCCCACGAGCCACAACTACTGAGCCCGCATGCTGCAACTGCTGAAGCCTGCGTGCCACAACTACTGAAGCCTGCACACCTAGAGCCTGTGCTCCGCAACGAGAAGCTACTGCAGTGAGAAGCCCACGCACTGCAACAAAAAGTAGCCCCAGCCTGCCGCAACTAGAGAAAGCCCGCGTGCAGCATCAAAGACCCAACGCAGCCAAAAATAAATTAATTTTAAAAATATATATAACACAAAATCACCAATTTAACCATTTTTAAGTGTACAGTTCAGTGGCATTCGGTACATTTACACTGCTGTGCAACCATCACCACCATCCATCTCCAGAACTTTTTATTTTCTCAAACTGAAACCTATTAAACATTAATTCTCCATCCCTCCCTACCCTCCAACCCTCAGCAACTCCAATTATGCTCTCCCTCTTTATCAATTTGACTACTCTAGGTACCTCACTGAAGTGGAATCATACAATATTTGTCCTTTTGCTGCTGGTTTATTTCACTTAGTATAATATGTCCAAGGTGTATCCATGTTGTAGTATGTGTCAGAATTTTCTTCCGTTTTAAAGCTGATAATATTCCATCGTATGTACATACCACATCTTGTTTATCCATCCATCGATGGACACTTGGGTTGCTTCTGCCTTTTGGCTATTGTGAATAATGCTGTTATGAACATCTGGGCACAAACATCTGTTTGAGCCCTGCTTTCTATTCCTTGGGGTGTATACCCAGAAGTGAAATTGTTAGATCATGTGGTAATTCTCTTACTTTCAGATTAATCAATTCAATCTTTTGAGAAATCATCATACCATTTTCCAGTGCCCGCACCATTTTATGTTTCCACGAGCAATGCACAAGAGTTCCAATTTCTCCACATCCTTGCCAACATCTGTCATTTTCTGTTTTTTATAATAGCCACCTGAATGGATGTGAAGTTGTATCTCGCCATGGTTTTGATTTGCATTTCCCTAATTATTAATGACGTTGAGCATCTTTTCATGGGCTCATTGGCCATTTATATATTTCCTTTGGAGAAATGTCTGTTCAAGTCCTTTGTTTAACCAGGTTGCTTGTTTTTGTCATAGTTATTGAGTTGCAGTACTTCTTTATATAGTCTAGATATCAATTATTATCAGATATATGATTTGCAAATATTTTCTACCCCTCCATGGTTGCCTTTTCACTATTTTGATTATGTTATTTGATACACAGATTTTTTTTATTTTGATAAAGTCCAACTTACCTATTTTTTCTTTTGTTGCCTGTGCTTTGAATGTCCCACCTTTTTTTCCTAATGGCCAACCAACTCTAAAGTTCATCTGGAAAAATAAACATGCACAAAAATGAACTCAAAATGGATTAAAGACTTAAATGTAAGACCTGAAACTATAAAACTCCTAGAAGAAAATGTAGGAAATATGCTCTTTTACTTCAGTCTTAGCAGTTTTGGGGGGGGAATCTCTCTCCTCAGGCAAGGGAAACAAAAGCAAGAATAAACAAATTGGATTACATAAACTGAAAAGCTTTTGCACAGCAAAGAAAACTGTCGACAAAATGAAAGGCCACCTACTGAATGAGAGAAGATATTTGCAAATGATATATCTGATAAGTAGTTACTATCCAAAATATACAAAGAACTCATACAACTCAACATCCAAAAATAAACCCAACTAAAAAAATGGACAGAAGATCTGAATAGACATTTTTCGAAAGAAGATATACAGATGGCCAACAGGCACGTGTGAAGATGCTTAACATCACTAATAATCAGGGAAATGAAAATCAAAAACACAGTGAGATATCAACTCACACCTCTCAAAATGGTTATTGTCAAACAACAAGTATTGGTGAGGATGTAGAGAAAAGGAAACCCTCGTGCACTGTTGATGGGACTGTAAATTGGTACACCCACTATGGAAAACAATATGGAGTTTCCTCAAAAAATTAAAAGTAGAACAACCAATGATCCAGCAATTTCATTCCTGGGTATTTATCCAAAGAAAACAAAAACACTAATTTGAAAAGATATATGTACCCCTATGTTCAATGCAGCATTATTTACAATAGCCAAGATATGGAAGCAACCTAAGTGTCCATCAGTAGATCAGTAGTTGATTGGATAAAGGAGTTCTGTATATATATGTATACATATATATGTGTGTGTGTGTATATATATATATATATATGTATGTATAATGGAATATTACTCAGCCATAAAGAAGAATGAAATCTTGCCTTTTGGGACAACATGGATGGACCTAGAGGGTATTATGCTAAGTGAAATAAGTCAAACAAAGAAAAACAAATACTGTATGATTTCACTTATATGTGGAATCTTAAAAAACAAAACAAATGAAGAAACATAACAAAATATAAACAGAGTTATAGATACAGAGAACAAACAGGTGTTTGCCAAAGGAGATGGGAATAGGGGGGAGAAAGAAATAGGTGATAACTATGTAATGTTTCCATATGGTGACAAATCGTAACTAGACTTATCATGGTGATCTGTTTGAAATGTATATGTATAGAAATACTGAATCACTCTTTTGTAACAGGAACTAGCATAGTATTGTATGTCAATTATACTTCAAAAACAAACATTTAAGAAAGAGATAAGATTTGTGGTTATCAGAAGTGGCGGGTAGGATGGGGGAAGAATTGGATGAAGGCTGTCAAAAGCTACAAACTTCCAGTTGTAAGATAAATGAGTACCAGAGATGTAATGTACAACATGTTAAATATAATTAACACTGCTGTATGTTATGTGTGAAAGTTTTGGGGAGAGTGGGAAGTTCCAGGAAGTTCTCATTACCAGAAAAAAAATTTTTTTCTATTTCTATAATTTTGTTCGTATGTGAGAGGGTGACTGGACCTGTGATAATCACTTCATGATGGATATGGGTCAAATCATTATGGTGTACACCTTAAACTTGTGCAGTGCTGTATGCTAATTATGTCTCAATAAAACTGGAAGGAAACAAGCAATGGAGTAAATCCCTATTTACTGGTAAGGTAGATGTTCAAGTTTTAAAAGTTTAAAAAGCAAGTTGTTAAGTATTGTTATAATAGGATCCCATTTGTGAAATAATATAGGTGTCTGTGTGTGTATATATGTATATGTACATATTTGCATACACATGTATGTATATGTATTTATATTTATTCATATATATTTGTATATACATAGAAACTCTGGAAGGTAAACTTAACTGCAGGAGGGACTTTTATGTTGACTTTATACTCTTCTGAATAGTATGATATGGCAATTTTATAATTAAAATTTACTTTTACCATTAAAAATAAATACTTTGTGCTGGGTATAGTAGAGTTTCCATTCTTGAAATAGACTCAGTAAATGAGATTGTTATTGAAGAGTGTGGAATGGAAAAAAAAAGGTATATTTCAGGAACATGGCCAGCTCTAGGTTTGAAAGTACAAAAGGTTTTAGATGGTTTATATTTGGGCAAATCACTTTTCTTCAGTTCATTCTCCTTATGGTAATATATGGGGGATTGGACTAGAGGATGACTAAGTTCTCTTATGGGATGACTGAGGTTCCGTATAGATTATGAGCCAGAGCAACCAGAAGACCAAAATGCATGGCAAAAGAATAAAGACGCTGTACAAGAGATACAACTTAAATTGTCAACATGATGTGTTTCTTCATGAGATGTCAGCTCCTGGAGTCTGTAGCCGGGCCTTGAATATTGTGGTAATAATATGAAAACAGATTTCTCAAGACAGCTGCCCTCAATTCCACTTAATAGTAAATAACTTCTGTTTTGCTTCAATGCAAGATGCAAAGAATTTCAATTTCTTTAATTTTCAAGTTCTTCAAATAAATGTCCTTACCATTTCCCCATTTCAAACATCTTTTCTCATTTCCACTCTTTGAAATACAACCCATTTTTTAAAAAAATTAATTAATCAGCATAAAATAGACCAAAAAAGCAAATCACAAGAATGCATATTCACCTCATATTTCAGCTTTCTCCAACCTGCTGATGCTGCTAATTCTGTTGCCTCAATAAGTAAACATTTTGCACGTGGTGTAGAATATATTTCACAAACTTAAAATTTATAGGTAAAAGTATTATCACAATTCAAGTATCTTTTTCTCTAGAGTCAAAGTAGGCAGTTCTCAAGTGTCATATGGGCTGTGTCCCAGAATTTAGATTTTAAATCTGCTAATATAGAAGTGGTAATATACTCCCTACAGAATCAGTAGTGTAAATGCTTCATGTGTTCTCAGTCTAAACCACAATGACCTACTTAATCCATAGTGTACCCAAATCGGAGTATTTCTGAGCAATTGTGGAATCTAACAAAGAAAGCAAACACTTTGGAATCAAAACCAGATTGAAATCCTGGCTCTGTTGCTTCCCAACTGAGCAAGTCATTTAAAACCAATGAGCTTCAGTTTATTCCTGTGTGAAACAGTGATTGTAATATTTATTTCCCAGAGTTGCCATGAGGATTATCTGAGATTATGTAGGTGGTCATTTATTTTTCCTCCTGCCTCCCCTTCTAGGCTCCTCTTTAAGATAGCTTTTGCTACTCATTTGAAACCAGAGAAGGTTTCTTTCTTTATTTGCTCTACACCATAATTACAGTATTAACTAAACTGTGAAAATGGGCTGGCCTAATTTCAATCACAGCCCCAAGCAGCATCTGAAGGATGGGTACTGCTTCAACCCTGGAGAAACAGGAGAACAGAGCCTTGGAGCTCCTGTCATGCTCTTGGGTGGTGACAGCTCATATCACAGTGGCACCTATACTCATCAGTTATTAACACTACAGGCTCTGGCGTCAGAAGCATCAAGATCAAAATCCTGGATTTACCACTTACCACGTATGCGAACTTGAACAATGTATTTAACCTCCGTGCCTCAATTTCTTCATTCGTAAAGTGAGAAGAGTAATAGTACCTTCTATCTAAGGTCTGTTGAAGATTAAATGAAGAAGTGCGTGTAAAATATTTACAATAATAACTCTCTGATAACATTTTTCTATAGTTTAAGCTTACTAATTATGGTTTTGATGCTTTCCAACAAAAAAAAGTTTAAACAAAATAAGAAAGCATGTATATACTGCTAAATATAAGTTGGGTAAAATATTACAAGTTACTTTCCAAAAGTTGCTTTTTGTTTTTTTAAAGGACACCTTTCTTATTTATGAAATCAAAATTGGATGCTTTATGTGTTCTCAGTACACGCTGATAAATCGGTGTAAAAGGATGAATCTTAGTTCACAAATCAGGTGTGAAAGTTGTAATTATACTGAGTTTTCTATTACATTTTAATTTTTTGTATAGTCCTCCTTCAGCCAGGATGACAGCAACTTGATCTCTGTATTTTGAGTTTTCTAGGAATAACATCTAGTTTATAGAGGCTTCACACAGTCCCCAGATACCAGGCTGAGGCATCTGGTGCTTGATGTCATCTGTTCACATAGGTGTCTGCTGAAACATCTTACTGGGTTCTCAGTCATCACCTCTCTAGGGTTGCTAACAAAACATTCCTTATCTCTGTCAACTGGCCTCTTCAAAGCAGGAGGCTCTGCTACTTTTAGGCCTCACTTGAATCCCTCTGCCCCTTTCATGCCATGCTGGGGCTTCCTAATTGCTACCTAGCTGTTTAAAACCCTAGACACACCATGCAGCCTCTCCTTTGGAGTTTCTGAGAGCCTGGTCAGGAATCTACTTCTTCACTTCACTTCTCTTCCCGCTACCCTCCAATGATGTTATAGAAGTAGCAGTATGAACAGTCTTGTGAAGAAAGCTCTGGGACAAGTTGGGACATAAATAAATAAAATCTAAGCAAGGCAGGGTGAGAAAGACCTCCAAAAGGTATGAAAAATCCTTGAGGGCTCTTGAGAGCGAGGGCAGAAGTTTCTTCATGTTAGGATGAGAAGAGGAGGAGTGTGTCTGGGTGGTATGCGGTGAGAAGGTAAGGAAGAGAGTAGTGGAAGAGAAAGGCAGCAGACATTTGCATGTTGAGGTCATTTCCAAGCTGTGTCTGTAATAAGATGCTTTTTCTTATTCCATTCCTTCATTTTCCCTTTAATTCTGTTTTTCAGTTGGTGCTGTGCTACATAATTTTTTGTTAGTATCTTTAGGAGACCTTTCTGAGTCTTCCTTGTTTAGATTTTATTTATTTATATCCCAACTTGTTCCAAAGCTTTCTTAGCAAGACTATTCATACTGACACGCTTTATAACATCATCAGTCTCTGCCTTCACCCTCTTAATGATCCTAGGTGCTTTTTCTCACCTCTCTTTCTTATCTTTCCTGATTGGGAGGCTCTCAAATCCATTTATATTATGTCTCTATTTTTACTAGCATTTTTTAAGCTAGTTTTTCGTTCATGTGTCTCTGTTATTTTCTGGGTCAATTTGATTTATATTTACAACGTTGTGAGAAACAACAGCAAATGTTTTCTCTCATTTTGTCATTCAAAGGAATCTTATCACATTTCCCTGAAAGACCAAGGACAACTTGAAGATATTTCTCAATTGCCTTCTTTCTCTGAGGCAGTGGTATATTGTCACTACTGAATTTCAATGTGAATAGTTTAGAGCCTCATCTTTTGAAACTCTTTGGAAATAAGTACATTAGGTTATCTTGTTCCTGGCCACAGGATACATTTTAGAAAAGAAAAGCTCCAAATCCTAACTGACAGCTATTTCCATTTCTAATGAATGGCATTTTCTCTATGAAGTCTTACTTAAATAATATATCATTATTAGTATGCTTATAGAGATGCAGAATGTAGCACTTGTGTTTTGTTTTGTTTTTAATTTTAAAGCAACTACACAAACTAGAATATGTTCCCAGGGACAGAGATTGAGAGAAATAAATTTAGATTTTTTTAAAGGCTTTGACACAGATTATTTATTATAAAACAAGACAAAAATATCATATTTCCTCAAGCCATAAATACTTGGTACCTTGAGTTAATGATTGCCCTCCATCTTGATACTCTACTAGATTATGTATTCTGTCCTTCGAAGGACAGATTGTGTTGTTTTTCCTACAGACCGTGTCAAAGATAAACAAAGCTCCAGTTTGGGTTTAGGTTTAGAAACTAGCAGAAGCATTTTTAAAGCCACTGCATAGGACAGACAAAAAGAGGAAGTTGCTTTTTCAAATATCAGCATTTACGCTGACTTTTCATAGAGCTTGATATAAAAGACCTACCAAGATGAAGTGGGAGAGGTGACAGGAAAAGGAAAAGAAATCACTGTGTTTATTACACAGTCATTTAAAATAAAATTGATTAACAACAGATAAAACTTATGAATCGATAGCCGTCTTCCAAGTTTCCCTGGTTTGTGACTTACTGTAATTTTATAAAACTATTTCATGAAATGTGAAGTCCATACAAACATAGACGTTGGGATTTATATTTTTATAAAAAGAAAAAGACAGACTCTGATTATCTGAGAAAGCTCTGTTCTCATCAGACCTTTGGTGTGAACAAACAGCAGAGTGTGAAGCTTCATGAGAAACACGGAGAATAGTAATCTGCGCTTTGACCTAGGACCTTTGCTCTTAACCTAATCAATCCTGTTCCAGCTATGGTAAACATACAGAGGCAATTCCCTGCGCTGCCCTGGATAAACAGTAAATCTAACTGATTACTTTATAATTTTCCCATAATTAATGCTAAATCTCTTCTGAAAGGTAGATTCAAAGTTGTGATTTCATATTCTAATCGCAAAGATGGACTTCATCGTATCTTGTTGCCACACTGGAAATACCCACTTACTCTCCCTGAATTGGTCTCTTGGGAACCGTAGCACACTCAGGGCTTTTGGATGGCCAGACAGGGAGACAGCTGTGCATCTGTGTGAGGCTAACAGGCCCTGACAGAGCTAGAATTCCTCCGGTCGGCCTGCACCCAGGAACGTGATTCTGTAACCAACAGGTCCAAATGGCCACAGGCAACAGATACCATTATGCTAGGACTGATTAAACATTAATCGGGAACTAGAAAGTTCTTTGCTTTAAATAACAGCAAGGTGGTGCTTTTTAAAAATTCTCTTCCTTTATGCAACAATAGGAAAATGCTCTTGATAAAATGTTAAATTAAAAAAAATGAAAAAAATTCCCATTTAGGCTATGATTACTGTTATGTAAATTTCATAGATATGTGAAAAGAAATGTATTGGAATGTAGAAAAATATAAGATATTTTCTTTTTTAATATTGCTGAATTTCAAGTAATTCCACTTTTTACGTTTTGAATTCCTATTGCTGTTACAATTTTTTTATATAAAACACACACATACACAGTACAAAAACTCATCCTTAAGTTAGAAAAGAATTGTGACTTCACATCTTTTCCCAGTTGAGACTCTATATTTTAGTTAGCCAGTATATTTTATATTCCTTAATCCTTTCATATATTTGACCCAAATAAAAAGGGTCTTCAAGTTGGTAACTCACCAACACCTAACTGAAGTTTCTTCTGATTACCAAAGAACTTTAGAAAAGAGGTACAAGTCAAAGAAGTATGTTGAAAATGTCTTTTTTTTTTTTACATCTTTATTGGAGTATAATTGCTTTACAATGGTATGCTAGTTTCTGCTTTATAACAAAGTGAATCAGTTATACATATACATATGTTTCCATAACTCTTCCCTCTTGCATCTCCCTCCCTCCCACCCTCCCTATCCCACCCCTCTAGGTGGTCACAAAGCACTGAGCTGATATCCCTGTGCCATGCAGCTGCTTCCCACTAGCTATCTCTTTTACATTTGGTAGTGTATATATGTCCATGCCACTCTCTCACTTTGTCACAGCTTACCCTTCCCCCTCTCCATATTCTCAACTCAATTCCCTAGTAGGACTGTGTCTTTATTCCTGTCTTACTCCTAGGTTCTTCATGACATTTTTTTTTCTTAAATTCCATATATATGTGTTAGCATACGCTATTTGTCTTTCTCTTTCTGACTTACTTCACTCTGTATGACAGACTCTAGGTCTATCCACTTCATTACAAATAGTTCAATTTCGTTTCTTTTTATGGCTGAGTAATATTCCATTGTATATATGTGCCACATCTTCTTTATCCATTCATCCGATTTTGGACACTTAGGTTGTTTCCATTTCCTGGCTAATGTAAATAGAGCTGCAATGAACATTTTGGTACATGACTCTTTTTGAATTATGGATTTCTCAGGGTATATGCCCAGTAGTGGGATTGCTGGGTCATATGGTAGTTCTATTTGTAGTTTTTTAAGGAACCTCCATACTGTTCTCCATAGTGGCTGTACCAATTCACATTCCCACCAGCAGTGCAAGAGTGTTCCCTTTTCTCTACACCCTCTCCAGCATTTATTGTTTCTAGATTTTTTGATGATGGCCATTCTGACTGGTGTGAGATGATATCTCATTGTACTTTTGATTTGCATTTCTCTAATGATTAATGATGTTGAGCATTCTTTCATGTGTTGTTGGCAGCCTGTATATCTTCTTTGGAGAAATGTCTATTTAGGTCTTCTGCCCATTTTTGGATTGGGTTGTTTGTTTTTTTGTTATGGAGCTGCATGAGCTGTTTGCAAATTTTGGAGATTAATCCTTTGTCAGTTTCTTCATTTGCAAATATTTTCTCCCATTCTGAGGGTTGTCTTTTTGCCTTGTTTATGGTTTCCTTTGCTATGCAAAAGCTTTGCAGTTTCATTAGGTCCCATTTGTTTATTTTTGTTTTTATTTCCATTTCTCTAGGAGGTGGGTCAAAAAGGATCTTGCTGTGATTTATGTCGTAGAGTGTTCTGCCTATGTTTTCCTCTAACAGTTTGATAGTTTCTGGCCTTACATTTAGGTCTTTAATCCACTTTGAGCTTACTTTTGTGTATGGTGTTAGGGAGTGATCTAATCTCATACTTTTAAATGTACCTGTCCAGTTTTCCCAGCACCACTTATTGAAGAGGCTGTCCTTTCTCTACTGTACATTCCTGCCTCCTTTATCAAAGATAAGGTGACCATATGTGTGTAGGTTTATCTCTGGGCTTTCTATCCTGTTCCACTGATCTATATTTCTGTTTTTGTGCCAGTACCATACTGTCTTGATTACTGTAGCTTTGTAGTATAGTCTGAAGTCAGGGAGCCTGATTCCTCCAGCTCCGTTTTTCATTCTCAAGATTGCTTTGGCAATTCGGGGTCTTTTGTGTTTCCATACAAATTGTGAAATTTTTTGTTCTAGTTCTGTGAAAAATGCCAGTAGTAGTTTGATACAGATTGCATTGAATCTGTAGATTGCTTTGGGTAGTAGAGTCATTTTCACAATGTTGATTCTTCCAATCCAATAACATGGTATATCTCTCCATCTATTTCTATCATCTTTAATTTCTTTCATCAGTGTCTTCTAATTTTCTGCATACAGGTCTTTTGTTTCCTTAGGTAGGTTTATTCCTAGATATTTTATTTTTTTTGTTGCAATGGTAAGTGGGAGTGTGTTCTTGATTTCACTTTCAGATTTTTCATCATTAGTGTATAGGAATGCCAGAGATTTCTGTGTATTAATTTTGTATCCTGCTACTTTACCAAATTCATTGATTAGCTCTAGTAGTTTTCTGGTAGCATCTTACCTTACCTAAATGTAAGGCCAGACACTGTAAAACTCTTAGTGGAAAACATAGGCAGAACACTCTATGAAATAAAACACAGCAAGATCCTTTTTGACCCACCTCCTAGAGAAATGGAAATAAAAACAAAAATAAACAAATGGTACCTAGTGAAACTTAAAAGCTTTTGCACAGCAAAGGAAACCATAAACAAGGCAAAAAGACAACCCTCAGAATGGGAGAAAATATTTGCTATCAAAGCAACTGACAAAGGATTAATCACCAAAATATACAAGCAGCTCATGCAGCTCAATATCCAAAGAACAAACAACCCAATCCAAAAATGGGCAGAAGACCTAAATAGACATTTCTCCAAAGAAGATATACAGATTGCCAACACACACATGAAAGGATGCTCAACATCACTAATCATTAGAGAAATGCAAATCAAAACTCCAATGAGGTAACACCTCACACCACTCAGAATGGCCATCATAAAAAATCTACAAACAATAAATGCTGGAGAAGGTGTGGAGAAAAGGGAACACTCTTGCATTGTTGGTGGGAATGCAAATTGATATAGCCACTATGGAGAACAGTATGGAGGTTCCTTAAAAAACTAAAAATAGCACTATCATATGACCCAGCAATCCTACTACTGGGCATATACCCTAAGAAAACCATAATTCAAAAAGTGTCATGTACCACAATGTTCATTGCAGCACTATTTACAATAGCCAGGACATGGAAACAACCTAGGTGTCCATCAGCAGATAAATGGATACAGAAGATGTGGCACATATATACCATGGAATATTACTCAGCCATAAAATTGCTGAGTAATTGAGTTATTTGTAGTGAGGTGGATGGACCTAGAGGCTGTCATACAGAATGAAGTCAGAACGAGGAAAACAAATACAGTATGCTAACACATATATATGGAATCTAAAAAAAGAAAAAAATGGTTCTGAAGAACCTAGGGCAGGACAGGAATAAAGACACAGATATAGAGAATGGACTTGAGGACACAGGGAGGGGGGAAGGGTAAGCTTGGACGAAGTGAGAGAGTGGCATGGACATATATACACTACCAAACGTAAAATAGCTAGCTAGTGGGAAGCAGCCACATAGCACAGGGAGATCAGCTCAGTGCTTTGCGTCCACCTAGAGGGGTGGATAGGGAGGGTTGTAGGGAGACAGAAGAGGAAGGAGATATGGGGATATATGTATATGTATAGCTGATTCACTTTGTTATAAAGCAGAAACTAACACACCATTGTAAAACAATTATATTCCAATAAAGATGTTAAAAAAAGCACATAATTCTCAACTTTTAGGTTGTGCATTGTTTTTCAGTTGACAGTGCTTTGTTGTGGTTCTGTTCTCATTTATTAGCCCTGACACTTGATAGACATTTTAATATGAAGACTTCTCTTCATGTCTCCAGAACGTTTTCCTATTATTGCTTTGATTCCCTCCCCTCAATCTTCTGTTTTCTCCTATTAGTCGAATGATGCAACTACTATGTTCATTTTCTTCTAAGTCTTATATTGTTTTCATTTATTTTTTTGAATATTATTCCTTCTTTTGGTCATATTATCTGAGAAATTTCTTTGAAAAGTTCCCGCTACCTTTCCCTTGGTTTTTAAAAAGGTTTGCTATGATTTTCACTTTCTCAGTTTAGTTATTCTGTTTTTCCTTTTTTTATAGGAATTTATTCTGGTTTTATACATGTTACATGATTTTATAGTTCTCTTAGGATACAAATTGATTTTTAAATATTCTCTATGTTCTGTTCCCTGCATTATCTGTGTCTCTGATTATTTATGCTGCTTTTTCTTTTTAGTCTCTGCTTTAAAGCTAGTAGTATTTACAAAACTACAATGAGGTATCACCTCATACCAGTCAGAACAGCCATCACCAAAATGTCTACAAATAATAAATTCTAGAGAGGATGTGGAGAAAAGGGGAACATAAACTGTTGGGGGGAATGTAAATTCGTGTAGCCACTGTGGAGAACAGTATGGAGGTTCCTTAAAAAACTAAAAATAGAGTTACCATATGATCCAGAAATCTCACTCCTGGGCATATATCCAGAAAGGATGCAAACTCTAATTTGAAAAGATACATGCACCCCAGAGTTCATAGCAACACAATTTATAATAGCCAAGACATGGAAGCAACATAAATGTCCATTGACAGGTGAATGTGTAAAGAAGATGTGGTATATACATATAATACTACTCAGCCTTAAAAAAGAATGAAATAATTCCATTTGTAGCAACATGGATGGGCCTAGAGGTTATCATACTAAGTGAAGTAAGTCAGACAGAGAGAAACAAATATATCACTTATATGTGAAATCTAAAAAAAAATGGTACAAATGGACTTATTTACAAAACAGAAATAGACTCACAGACATAGAAAACAAAGTTATGTTTACCAAAGGGGAAAGCAAGGGATAAATTAGGAGTTTGGGATTATAATATACATACTAATATATACAAAATAGATAAACAAGGTACTACTGTATAGTACAGGGAACTATATTCAATGTCTTGTAATAACCTACAATGAAAAAGAATCTGAAAAAAAATATATATATATATAACTGAAGCACTTTGCTTTACACCTGAAACTAACACAACATTGTAAATCAACTGTGCTTCAAGAAAAGTTGTAGTAGGATTTACATGAATGTTTAATGATTTTTATTTGTCTATGGACATATGATTAAAACACTTAAGAACTGGTTTGTTAGTTTTGACTGCAGGGCAGGGACTTGTCACTGGAAGGCTTCATTTCTGAGCGATTAGTCATGGAGTTGACCTTTAATAGAGTTCTCCATGTTTTGGAAGCCTTTTCTCAGGGTTAATTTAGGACCTCCTGAAAATTCTTCAGGCTTCCATTTGTGGTAGGTATAGATGCCAGGCTGTTGCTGTCCTGTGACTGTGATGACAGGAGAGGGAGCTTGTTATGAACTAAAGTTTGTGTTTCTCCCCACCCCCCCAACCCCATCTGTGAAAAATAAAGATTCAGATGTTGAAGCCCTGACCCCCAATGTGATGGTATTTGGAAGGGGGACCTTTGGGAGCTAAGTTTAGATGAAGTCACGGTGGGGGTTCTTCACCATGAGGTCAGTGTCCTTATGAGAAGAGGAAGAAAGACAAGAGCGCTATCGCTCTCTCTCTGTCTCTCTCTCTCATACACACACACACACACTCTCACAACCTTCTATATAACGACACAGAGAAAACGCAGCATCTGAAAGCCAGGAGAAGGGATGTTACCAGGAACCCAATCTGCCAGCACCTTGATCTTGGACTTCGCAGCCTCCAGAATAGTAAGAAATAAATGTACGTTGTTTAAGCCTCCCAGTCTATGGTATTTTGTTGTAGCAGTCCAAGCTAAGACAGAGCTGGTGATCCCATCATTTTTGTTACAGACTCTAAGTTAACTCTCATATGCTCCTGAATCCCAGGCTACTCCCACTAACTTCTCAAAACAGAAAAAAAAATTATCTAAGTGTCAGCATTTTGTGTATTTCCTACATAGAATTTCAACCTTCATCCCTGATTTCTTACTCCATTCCTCTTTCTCACCATTCACTATAATTCATGCTTTCAAACCTGGGGTTTTGAAGTATAAACTAATATCTTATCATTAATCTCCTCTGCCGAACACATTTTAAATTGTGGCTCCCTGTACACTGTTAACAATAATCCATCTTTTATCACCTTCTAATACATTATCAAAATCTTTTATCAACTGGTGTCCTCATTACCACTACGTGGAGTTTTGGTTAAGAGAAGAAATAAACATGTGGGTCATTTCTTTACTGTAACATGGAGGATGGATTTGCGGGGAATCGACTAGTGGAAGGCATACAAATTAAGTTATGGAAGTTACCTGAAGGCAGGGTTTGGAGATATGATATATGCCTATAGTGTGTGATTGTGAATGGAAACTATGGTTTGAAAGAGATTTAGGAGTGGAATCCACAGACATTTGTGACTGAGTAGATACGACAGACGAAGCAAAAGTAAAACTTATAATGATGATGTTATACTTAAAAGCTAAAGGACAATGCTACCTCTGAAACAGAAAAAAATGAAAGGCTAATTTAAAATGTTAATAAATTTTCAAACTTGGAAAGACATAAATATTTGTATTTTCATTCAACAAACAATTATTTAAATTCATTCAGAGCCAGACGGGTAGGCAATGGGCATAAGAAAGATGAAGAACTCTTTCTCAGGAAGGATTTACAGTTTAGCAGATTCAGTTGGAGTTTAAATTTGATAGCTCTTACTGGATTAGAAAGCACCAAAATATATCAACCCCACAGGAAAAAGTGTGTGGTTTTTCTCCAGAATCACAAATCTACTCTAAAGTAGGAGCACATGATGATAAATTAGGGTAGATGATGCAGAAGGTAACTGAGATAAATTTCTGAAAGGATTGGTGAGATACAGTTTACCGTTGTATGACATGGGATCCTTATTTGGGAGAAAGAAAATGAGTACAGAAAGGGACTGATTAACTTGCGTACAAATACTGGATCAAGGAACTGGAGGTTCCAACGAAGTCAGTGAATAGAAATGCAATGAGAGTTGTAGCAAAAACAGCTAATGGTATCCCCAAAACTTTTCTACCTTTCTTCCTTTCAGAAATAGAACCTCCCAATTTTCGGCTGCACAAAAGATGCTTAGCTAGGGACTACATTTCCCCATGTTCCTTTTAGCTAGGTACTATATACTGAATGTTTATGTCCTCTCAAAATTTGTATGTTGAAACCTAATCTCCAATATGATGGTATTTGGAGTTGAAGCTCTTGGGAGGTGCTTAGGTCCTGAGAGTAGATCTTTCGTGAATCGTGTTAGTACCCTTATAAAAGAGAATCCAGAGAGCTCCCTGGTTTCCAGGGATGTGAGAACACAGCAAGAAAATAGCCATCTGTAAACAAGGAAGTGTGCTCTCACCAGACACCAAATCTACCAGCAACTTGATCTTGGATTTCCCAACGTCCAGAACTCAGAGAAATAAATTTCTGTTGTTTGTGAGCCACTCAATCGATGGTATTTTGTTTTTGAAGCCTGTATGGACTAAGACATTAGGTATGACCATGTGACCAAACTTTAGCCAACAGGACATGGGTATAAGGAATACGTGCAACTTTTGGGTCACATCTTTTCATAAGAAAGCAGCTAGTCTTTTATTCTCTTTTTTCTGAGTTCTGGAAAATATATATGATAGTAGTACATCAGCTTCAAATATGGGAACAAAGATAGGCCCCACAAGGGCAGCAGAACTATAAGATAGAAGGAACTTGGGTCCCTTGATGACCTTGTAGAATAGAGCCCTTTGCCACCCTCGACCACCCACTTCTGAACTGTTACATGAGGAAAAGCCATTGGATTTGGGGTCTGTCCATTTCAACAGCTTGTCCTGTAACTAATTTAGGTGGAATAAAGATGTGCAACCTGCAATAATACGATTATAATCAGAGATTAGGATATTAGATTTTGTGACTTCAGACACAATGTAATTCTGGAGAACAAATGTTCAGGATGGGATCATGGGAATTGTTCACTGAAAGCAAGTGAAGATAAATAGAGTAAAAGATGGAAAGAAAATATGAATTTAGTAAATTGGCTTAACAATCTATATGGTTATAAAATCACCTGGATGAGAACAGGAATGAGGATGGCAAAACAAACACAATAAGCCATATGACAAAGTCCTCAATAGATGTTGGAAAACCTTGAACATCATAACTAAGAGGGACATGGAAGAAAGGCGCCTGCTACAGTTGATTGGCATGAGGCTCAAGGTCCCAGGGATATTTTCCCCAGAGTGGAGGAATAACATTATAGAAGTAGTAATACAGGCTACTGGTGCTTCTAGTCCAGATACTATCATTAACTAACTTAGCAAATCATTTTACATCTCTAAGTCAAAAAACTCTCACCTATGAAAGGAGAAAATTGCACTAGATTATAGTTAGTTTCCTTGCAGCACTAACATTTCATGATTTTAACTTAGAATTACATCCAAATTCCCTAATTCTAATAACAGGCCAATCTTCCACTTGCTTTAAAACCATGTCACTACATCTTTCATGGAACATAAACCCAGGGCTAGCGCCTCTTGGGGAGAGTGATGAAATGGTATATAAACAAGTCACTTCCCTTCTCTCTCCAGCAGAGATGCCCAACTTGAAATTTCTTCTCTTTGCACCTGTGAGCTGTGGTTCACAGCTGTGTGAGCTGATTCCCAATTACAATGATTTAAAGGAAAATCTAAGCCCAGAATGTGATGGGGCCTATGGGAGAATCCAGGCCCAGGCCAGTCAGGCAGTGCCTTTGGTGACCTCTTTCTGACCTGTGCAGTTTTATTACCCAGCTGCTGGTGGAGAGTGGTTGCTTACACCATAGTATTTCCATTTTCTTCTGCTATTTGGATGTTCCCTCTTTGATTTGTTTTTTTTTTCTTTTGATTTCTATAATTTCCACTTTTGAAGACTATTTCAAATCATATGTGTATTGTGTGTGCATTACACACACATATATACATATATACAACACAGCATTACTAATTTCCCAAACTTTCAAGTAATCCAACCACAATTTTAATAATTGAGTGCTATAAGTAAGATGATGCTCTAGTACTCTGCTAATGAGTCCCAGGCCTTTCATTTTGGCCTCTTTTACCTTTGGCAATGCTACTTTGCATCCTTCTAAGCCCCTGAGTCTCTCATACTTCCCCTCTTGGGCTTGACCCAGCCAATGTGGGTGTAGAGCTCTTGCCACACACCCGGTCTACCATCTGTATTTTTTTTCCTTTTCCAGTAGGATAAACAGCAGCACAGGACAGAGTTAGAATCAATTATTAAGGTAAAGATATAGATTCTATTAGATTGCATTTGTCTTTAATAACCATGGAATAGGACGATTTCAGATCCATTTTCTTTTCCATTCTTTTCTATTTCTGACTCTTATATGGGGGATCAATATTTCTTAGGTGCCATGATGAAAACACTGAAGTTAGATTCCCCTCACACCAAAGATCTTCCTGATTCTTTCACTGGTTCCCATTCCTACACGAAGGTCTACAAGGTGAACTTTAATATTTTAATGGGGGGGGGGAATGGTTCGTTGGGAAAGAGTTGTTGATTATTGTTTACTTGTTCTGTAACTAATGCTACCTTCCTTGTTTTGTGTTGATTTTCTATTAAAGAGGGAGATGTTAGTTGTGAAGCTAAGGCTAACAGAGCTTAACATCCTTTAACCCATCAGACCAGGTCTGCCATTGCTGTTTTTTTCTTAGCATCTGTATAGATCATTGTAGCACTTATTACAGTGGTAAATTAGTCATCTGAGTTTATTTACTGAAAGTGAGACCTGCTAGCTTGCAATCTCCATCGGGGCTAGAACATATTTTTATTTTTCAGCACTCTATTATGACTTGCAGTTTCCAGGTACTCAAAAATTTGAGTGAATGAATGTAAGAAGCATTATACTGAGTAATATCTTTCAGAGATTTTTTTAAGTGTTCATGCCTCTGAGGCACTTAGTTTCTGGAAGTTCCTGCATAAGTGTTAAGCCCTGAAAATAGTAATAGGTAAGATTTGAACAACAATTGTTACAACACTCATAACTGCATTGGTAATTTTCAAAGTATCAGGAAAGAACCTACAACACAAAGAATACCCATTCAGAATGCAATATCCTCTTTTTCTTTCTTTTTCTTTTTTAATTCAGCAAGCACTCCAGGGTCATCTCTGTTAACGTCAATTATCTCTACATTTTAAATGTGTGGAAGTGCAGCTAGGAAATTCACAGTTAACATCTTGCCATGTAAACAAGGCTTTAGTAGAAAAGGTAACATTAAAGAGTCACTGAGCATAATCAGTCACCTATCTCTTACACATCCCACTCTGCATTAGCAATCGCTACGTATTTATTGCTACTTTTTTCTTTTGAATTATTGTATTGATAGAAGGTCAGATGTGCTAAATTAATGGGTATAATTCAATCAGGGTGCATCTTAAGCTCAATCATACTCATTTTTTCTAAACTATGCATAAATGCCAGTATTTCTTATTACATATTCTTATCGTCATTGAAATCTCTCATGCAGATATGAAATACTACAATTTCTGTGTGTTTCAAATAAAATCAGATGAAGGACTACATGGATCTCATAGGACTTTCCTACTAAGTATCCAAACCATAAATGGATGTGTGAATAAACAGCCAAAACTTCAGCGCATGCCTATATCATTCAAAGAACAGATCTCCAGAAGAAGGTTGATGACTATTTTTTTTAGCATTTTTAGTAGATACGTTTTATTTTCTAGTTCTTTTTTTAATATTTATTTTATATTGGAGTTGATTAACAATGTTGTGTTAGTTTCAGGTGTACAGCAAAGTGATTCAGTTATACATACACATGTATCTATTGTTTTTCAAATTCTTTTCCCATTTAGGTTATTACAGAACACTGAGCAGCATTCCCTGTGCTATACAGTAGGTCCATGTTGGTTACATATCTTATTTTTTTATTTTTTCTTTGGCTGTGCTGCATGGCATGCGCAATCTTAGTTCCCAGACCAGGGATTGAAACCACGCCCCCTGCAGTGGGGCACAGAGTCTTAAACACTAGACCGCCAGGGAAGTCCTGGTTACCTGTTTTAAACATAGCAGTGTGTACATGTCAATCCCAAACTCCCAATCTGTCACTCCCCACCCCAATCCTTCCCCCTGGTAACCATAAGTTCATTCTCTAAGTCTGTGAGTCTGTTTCTGTTTTGTAAATAAATTCATTCATATCATTTTTTTAAATTCCGCATATAAGTGATATGATATGATATTTGTCTTTCTCTGTCTGACTTACTTCACTTAGGATGATAATCTCCAGGTCCATCCATGTTGCTGCAAATGGCATTATTTTATCCTTTTTAATGGCTGAGTAATATTCCATTGTATATATGTACGCATCTTCTTTATCCATTCATCTGTCGATGGACATTTATGTTGCTTCCATGTTTTGGCTATTGTAGACAGTGCTACAGTAAACACTGGGGTGCATGTATCCTTTTGAACCATGTTCTTCTCTGGATATATGCCCAGGAGTGGGATTGCTGGATCATATGGTAGTTCTATTTTTAGTTTCTTAAGGAACCTCCATACTGTTCTTCATAGTGGCTGCACCAATTTACGTTCCCACCAACCGTGTAGGAGGGTTCCCTTTTCTCCACACCCTCTCTAGCATTTATTGGTTGTAGATTTTTTGATGATGGCCATTCTAACTGTTGTGAGATGATATGTCACTGTAGTTTTGATTTGCATTTCTCTAATAATTAGCAATGTTGAGCATCTTTTCATGTGCCTCTAGGCCATCTGTATGTCTTCTTTGGAGAAATGGGTTGATGACTATTTTGACACAACTATTTCTGTTACAACATTATTTTCATTCCTCAGTCCATACTTCAATATAATATAATTGTTCTAGATTTAAATGTTTATGATTGTAGGCTCTCTTGCTTGCAGTTCTTGCAAATTCTAGAAAGCACAAGTCTGTAAGTGTAGATACCTCATTCAAACAAATTCACATTTTTACTCATTTGACCATTAGTACATAGTATTTATTTTACTTAAAAAGTTATTAAAAACTAAATCTGTATTGACATTATTTAATTTATTCCCAATATTAAAACAGACATGTCTCTTAGATCTTCCCCCTCGTCTCCCATTCTTATTGTCTTGGAACATCTTTGTTTAAGAACAGTAAAGTGTTACCTTTTATAGGAAGTCTAAATCCCTGCCTCTCTCAAGCCTTTTGATAACATGACTTCATCCCTTGCCATGTCCAGCTATTTAAGCCTCTGTACGCCACATGGCTTCTGTCTTGATAGACCTCTAGTCATTTGTTTAATCCCACATACATTTGCTTATCTTTTGCACTTAATATGCCATCCAGCTCTCAATATATCTGCTTGTTTTTAAAATTTTTATTGAAATATAGTTGATTTACAATGTTGTGTTAGTTTCAGGTGTATAGCAAAGTGATTAAGTTATATATATACATATATATGTGTATATATATTCTCTTTAGATTCATTTCCATTATAGGTTATTACAAAATATTGAGTACAGTTCCATGTGCTATACAGTAGGTCCTTATTGATTATCCACTTTGTATATAGTAGTGTTATATTTTAATCCCAAACTCCTAATTTAGATCAGCTTCAAGTTACTCATCCTTCAAGGCAAGTTAAAGTCTCATCTTATGAAAGAGACCTTCTGTTTGGCTCTCCAGATCCACTCTCCACCCTGACCTCTGTCCCAAAGGCTAATGGACTACATTAACAGGTTCCTTTGGCCTAGATGTCCATTAAATTTAGCCAAAGGGGAGCCCTGGCAGATGGGAGGGGAAGAAAGAAAAGAGTAAGATTGTGGTATTTCTTCCACCAATCCCTTTCTATAAGGTAATGTTTATCTAACTGCATCCCTCAACCAAAGGTAGTCCTCTCCACATGACTCCCTTCTTCCAGGTTCCAGGAATTACTCTAATCCTTAGCCCCTTAGTATGGTAATGGCCTGGTTGTCATTAGCCCCATGGTAATGTATTATCCCTTATGGCTTCCACTTATGCTGAATGCATCTTTGTAAATGATACCTTTATTGAACCTTCCTGAAATTATCTATTTCCTGCTAGGATCCTAACTGATACACATCCCTTCCAAGAAGCCTTAGCCAATAACTCCCATTCACTTTCAGATGATGGCATTTATCTTTATCACACTGT
The DNA here is from genome assembly GCF_951394435.1 of Stenella coeruleoalba. Taxonomy (NCBI): domain Eukaryota; kingdom Metazoa; phylum Chordata; class Mammalia; order Artiodactyla; family Delphinidae; genus Stenella; species Stenella coeruleoalba. The sequence continues at coordinate 88,423,550 of NC_137150.1, forward strand.
GTTAGCTTTTAAATATGCCCACAGATTCTTTGGTATTCCTCTCTTCAAAGAATGGAGCCTAAGTCCCCTCTCCTGGAGGCTACAGAAAGTGACAGAAGTGTTGTCACATGACTTCCTTTTTTAGGACACAAAAGGCATTGTGGCTTTTGCTTGCTCTCTCTCTTGGATCACTCATTCTAAGGAAGCCACCTGCCAATTGACACTGGCCCACATGACAAGGAACTGAGATCTCCTGCCAATAGCCATGTGAGTGACTGAAGCAGATCCCCCAGCCAGAGTCAAGCCTTCCGATGACTGCAGCTGTGGTTGACATCTTGACTCAACCTTATGAGAAACCCTGTACCAGAATTACCCAGCTAAGCTGCCCTCAAATTTCTGATCCACAGGAACTGTGAGATTATAAATATTTGTTCTTTTAAGCTGCTATGTTTGGGAGGTAATTTGTTATGTAGCAATACATAATACTAATAAATAACTAATATAGCCAGATAGACAGAAACATACTCTATTTAAAGGGTTTTAGGCCACAGAGGTATAATGCAAATTCAACATTGGATCACCCTAGAACTCTTTGCCTTTAATTATCTCATTTTTTCCCCATGAAATAATCTTTGGGTCCTCCCAACAACCATGACTCTGAATTCCTCCATAACTTTGCTCTTAGTGTAACTTAGTGAATCTCCTGCTAATGACACCAGATGTGCCCTATAATTTTGCCTCTTGTGCCATGGATTAAACCTAAGAGTCCCACTCACTACTTCTCCAATCCTGACCATGAAAATATTTTTACTACCAAATCTGTGCCACACAAGGATAGCACTCTCACATTCTTCTTTTCATTTTCCTATTATATTTATAATATTACATTATTTAAGACTTAAAGCAGTAGTATATGCCTTGCCCTCCTAAACTGTATTGCAAAGGGAGGAATCATAATCTCATGCTTATATTCTATTCCTATCAATTCTGTTGAATATATAGTAGAAAATAAGTGCTTATAAATGTGGATATCTCGTGACATTATGTTTAATAAATGCTTTTTCTTGCTTCATTCTTCCTTCTGCTGCTACTACTACCCTACCACCCCCAAAATCTATATGTCTCATTTGAGTTAGAAGATTTTTACGTTTCCCTGAGCTCCTCTGCCATCCTCTGGTGCAAATTATTATATATTCTGTATAGATGTTAAACTTTTAGGGGGGGGTTTAACTTGTTTATTTTAATTTAGAGCAATTTGCTGGTCAAATACATCACCTTCATCCATAATCCCAGAGTAATTATATAGAAAACATTGCTGCTGTTTGCCACATTCAACTTGGACATGAATGAAGATGACTCTATCCTGATGTTACTGTGTTGGCTCTCGGATAAATAGGAACATATGTGGCATGTCCAAAGTAAATGGATGACTTACTCTCCTAGATAACTTCATTTGTCAAAAAGAAAACAAGGTTTCCTGGCTCTTTTTCCTTTTGTCCAATAAAAATAAGCCTTTGAGACAGCTTTTCTCTCATTGACACGCCATTAATTGCCAATATTGCTGGAGCTACACAGTTATAAATATGCAAAGTGTGATATATGTGGGCCTATTTTGCATACTGTGCCTGTGTCCCCAGCTGCCTGCTATTTTTATTCAAGTCAAACAGGCTTTGATGTGCTTATTTTGTTGTTTTTGTTTGAATTCTGTGATACTGAATGATGAAAAACAGTTTATAAAAATCATCAGATATACAAACGTTGCTGAAATATGTCCAAAATCTAACCTTCCATGTTTGAATATAAATATCAATGCTAATATGACAGTAACAGAAATTTGTATTTCATAAAATTCTTCACACATACAGGATTTCAAAGATACCTAAATCACATAGACAATGTGCATATAAATTCAAAAAACTTAGTGTGTATGATTAAGTTATGTAATTACAGAGCAGGATGGAAATTCAGAGATATTTGGATTCAACTTTTTCATTTATGAAGAAGTTGAAGTCAAAGTATATTAGGGGATTTGTTCATGGCTACACAGCCAATTTAATGACAAACTACACAGAATCAGATTTCTAGTGACCCTTGGTTCAGAGTTCTTTTCCTTTACAAAAATCAGAAGTAGTAGTAGCTGTGTCAACCAGAAGTGGACAGGGTGGCTTTTATTAGGGAGTGCCTTATTCTCCATGTTCTTGGATGTGCTGCCCTGTCAAGACAGGTCAACCTTGCTCTTTCAATATGCCCAGGGATAAATAAGTCCCTAGAGGTAGAGTCTCACTACATGAAAGATATTTAACACTGAGGAAGTTATAAGAATGAAATTTTATAAATTAACATTGAGAAATGGAAAATTCTATAGACTATAAGATTCAGGTAAGCATTATCATTACAGCCAAAGCTACATATACATAGCTTTATTCATTAGCCATGATGAATTATCACAGATATCAAGAATTTATTCTTATATATTCAGAGAATTTCTCTCTACATTCAGAAGATACAAACTTAAAAACCTATAGGGGCTGGCAGTTAAGTTGCTGAAACAGCTGGGTGCGATAGCACAGGGAATAGTGAAGAGTCTGGTAAAATAGAACATAAATATCCTATTTAAAGGGAGCAGCTGCTATTCATCTCTAGACAGTACCTATCAGCTAGAAATTTGGAACTAACATAAAAACTTTCTATGTTTGGAAAGGAAGCAAGATTGGTTAAAAACTACTTTCCCACATTTCTCCAAAGAAGACATACAGATGGCCAATAGGCACATGAAAAGATGCTCAACACTGCTAATTATTAAAGAAATGCAAATCAAAACTACAATGCAGTATCACCTCACACCAGTCAGAATGGCCATCATTAAAAAGTCTACAAATAATAAATGCTGGAGGGGGTGTGGAGAAAAAGGAACCCTCCTACACTGTTTGTGGGAATGTAAATTTGTGCAGCCATTATGGAGAACAGTACGAAGGTCCTTAAGAAACTAAAAATAGAGCTACCATATGATCCCACTCCTGGGCATATATCTGGAAAAGATGAAAACCCTAATTCAAAAAGATACGTGCACCCCCATATTCATAGCAGCACTATTTATATTAGCCAAGACATGGAAGCAACCTAAGTGTCTAAGTGACAGTTGAATGGATAAAGAAGATGTGGTATATAGATAGAGATAGAGATAGAGATAGAGATAGATACAATGGAATATTACTCAGCCATAAAAAGGAATGAAATAATGCCATTTGCAGCAACATAGATGCACCTAGAGATTATCATACTCAGTGAAGTAAGTCAGACAGAAAAAGACAAATATCATATGATATCACTTATATGTGGAATCTAAAAAAATGATATCAATGAATTTATTTACAAAACAGAAATATACTCACAGACATAGAAAACAAACTTATGGTTACCAGAGGGGAGAGCAGGGGTGGGGTTGGGGGAGATAAATTAGGAGTTTGGGATTAACATATATGCACTACTACATATAAAATAGATAAACTAAACAGACTTACTATACAGCACAGGGAACTATATTCAATATCTTGTAATACATAACCTACAATGGAAAAGAATCTGAAAGAATATATATATTATATATTGTATATATAGCTGAATTACCTTGCTGTACACCTGAAGCTAACACAACATTGTAAATTAACTATACTTCAATATAAAATGGTTTTTAAAAACTACCTTCCCAATTTTTATATACTCACAATGATTTATGAATATTTATTTTAATTACATAAGACAAAAACTTTTGGTCTGAATTTGGCCTCTGGGTCTTCACTTTACAACATGTCCTATGCAGACTTACATAGAAAGTCGAATCATAACCAGATGTTTTCTCACATATAATAGAGTCATAACAAGGAGAGTTATGATTATTTAATGTCCCAGGTCTAATAAAGTCCCATATAGAGTTTCCATTAGGGATAATGCTGCCAACGAGGAACAGAAATACTATAAATTCACTCTCTTCATTCCTTGCATCTATGTCCAAACCAAGGAGGGACTCTTATCATCGACCCAGAGATACTCCTGCTCCAATAGTTGAGACTCCTTTTCTCTTGTATTGTACATATGGCTATATCCACCTTTACTTCAACAATTCTCTACTTTTTCTGGAGAAAAAAGTGGCCAACCCCCTTCTGATTAAAAACAATCTCTTCTATAGATATTTCTATAGAAGATTATTGCTAATGAATAGAAATAATACATTATTTCTTATAAATGTAAGGTTGGTTGGCCTGGGAATAGTCCTGTTTCCTTCAGGTGAATTTGGATTTGCCTGTTCAGATCCTTCCTGTGTTGATTTTATATTTAACTTTGAGTGTTAACACTATCTTTCTCATGTCCAAGTTCTCAGAGGACTACTTTAACGCAGCTTCTAATTCTGACTTTTTAAGACCAGCTAATGACATAGTGTTCTCAAGTTCATGGAGTGACATGAATTTCCAAATAACCCAAAAATTAATAGGTTAAAAATTACTTTATGTCTAAAACATCAAACCAGTTGCTGAACTGGGTGGCATTTACAGTATCCTGTATTCTCCCTTCCAAATCCTGATGCATGCTATCAACCCACTACCATTTGCACAGAAGTGGCTAAGAAGATCTTTGTATAGTCCTTAACAATCAGGGTACACTGAAATTTATCAGGCACCCAAATTACTGCCTCAATTTTTCCTCATTCTTGACACACAAAAAGTGTGTACAACAGAGGGAACAAAGCACTGGATTTGCAAACAGAACAAACCATGTTCCCTATGAGATCTTGAGCTGGTGGAGTCATGAGCTAGTTCTTCAGGGGGGAGTGACAATGCTATCTCAATATTCTACTTGCTTAGGTACCAAGGAACTTGTCGTGGAGACCACTTGTCAGATAGCAGCTCCAAGTTTCCTATCAGTGTCGCCAGAGGAGAGGAGAGTCAGATAGGCAGGTGGTATCTTCATTGCCTTTAATAAAGTTCCAAAAACCTTTTAACTATAATCGGCTTCTATCAGCTCTAATTATTTTGTCCCATTAATTAAGAACTACAGTCTTCCCCCTTTTTACTTAACCTTGAAAACTGTACTTAGACCCAGTATAATATCATGGTATGGATTCCAAAATAAAACTGACTTCACAGCTTATTCTGCCACCTAAAACATCTGTGCCTCAGTTTCTTCAAAAAGGTATTAACATAGGATCTATGTCATAGAGGTTTTTGTAACTATTAAATGAGTTAATATCTGATACTTAGGATAGTGCCTGGCCTATGATAAGCACTATATACATTTTATCTAACTATTTTTTATTATCAACTACATTACTGTCTCTGCAGCTGTGCCTTTATAATTTTTTTCCTGATGATTCTGTCCTAGTGCCTTCGTAATTTCATACATATTTGTCAAGCAGATGTCCAAATTTCTGGTTTGGAAAATATGTTCATCATCATAATTAAAGAAAACGTATTTCTAAAATAGTACTGCTGTTCAATTTTCCTATCCTTAAATGCCAGCTGCAGAGTCCCCCAGCAGGAAGTATCTCTTGATGTCTCCTAGTCCCTAGTACTCTGCACCTCTTCTGTGTCTTGGTCTATAAACAGGTAATTTCTTTAGACACTTTTGCTCCAAATCAAATCTCAAATGTCAAACAATGAGTGTATTTTAAAAAAAGCCATAAAAGGGTACTCAGCAAGCTGATACAATTCCTTTGCTTCTAGACCACGCACACTTTCCAAATTAATGAGGCTTTTTAAACTCCACTGTCATTTTCATTTTGGCTCTGTTCAGGATAACTAGACTTCTGGTCATTAAAAATAATTTTCAGAAAAACTCTATTGTATCAGAGATCATCATTACTTTTTTTTTTTTTTTTTTGTGGTACGCAGGCCTCTCACTGTTGTGGCCTCTCCTGTTGCAGAGCACAGGCTCCAGACGCACGGGCCCAGCCGCTCCGCGGCATGCGGGATCCTCCCGGACTGGGGCATGAACCCGTGTCCCCTGCATCGGCAGGCGGACTCTCAACCACTGCGCCACCAGGGAAGCCCAACAGCTGGGTTTTTTGAAGGACCATCGCAAGAGTGAGTGTTTCAAGAGGAAAGGAATAGAAGCTGTTAGTCCTTTTAAGACCTAGACTCAGAAGATCCAGAACATTCTATTGGCCAAAGCAGTCACAAGAGCAGCCCAGCTTCAAAGGGAGGGAATATAGTCTTTTCCTGTGAGAAGTGACATACAGTGCAGAGAAGGGAGAAATTGCAGGGTCCATCTTTGGAGACTGGCTACCATGGTAACTAAAACCACCCTCTTCTCCCCGGATTTATTCTGTCTGTTGATGGACAGCAAATGGAATAAGAACTAAGAAAGTAGTTCAGTAGGTCCTTGTTATTTATCTATTTTATATATAGTAGTGTGTATCTGTTAATCCAAAAATCCTAATCTATTCTACTATATAGCACAGGGAGCTATATTCATTATCTTGTAATAACCTATAATGGAAAAGAATCTGAAAAAGAATAAATATGTATGTATAAATGAATCACTTTGCTGTACACCTGAAACTAACACAACATTGTTTAAATCAACTATACTTCAATTAAAAAACAACATTAAAAAAAGAAAGTAGTTCAAAATACAAAATAAGTTACAAATAATATCTTTAAATTTTATTGAAATTGAATGGAAAGAAATATGATCTTGGAATCAGAACACTGGGGTTCTAGGCCAGGTTCTATAATTTGTAAGCTAATGTGACCTAGAACAATTCACCCAAACTGAATATCTTAGATTATTCTCTTACAAGAACAGATGGAGAAAAAACAGGCAAGAAACTGACCCTGGGAATGAAAGGAAAATAACTGATATATGGCCAACATGTAACTTACAAAGAGAAAATCATTAATCAGACTTAGGAAGACAAACTGTGTCTCAACATTGTCTCAAGATACTGTCAGGCTCCTCTGATTGTTGTCATAACCACAAAACATAAAAGCCACATGGATGGGTCAGTCACCATGGAAGGTCAAAGACAAAAGGCAAAAGTCACCAGGATGGACTGAGGAACTGGGATGCAGGCATGGGTCAGACAACAGGGAGAGATAAAGAGATTAGCACAGTCCTGGTCTCTCTGCATTTTTATCCAGATATCCTGAATTAATAAGCAATTCTAAATTTAAAATTTTCAAGTCTAGTTCTATACCAAAACTGCCTGTGGAACTTAAAAAAGCATAAGTCCACATCGTGCACGCTATTCCTCCACCTGGAATATGCTTTTATTCTTTTTTTTTACATTGTGTAATCACACCCAATTTTTTTCACTGTTTACATTTTTTTAACATCTTTATTGGAGTATAATTGCTCCACAATGGTGTGTCAGTTTCTGCTTTATAACAAAGTGAATCAGTTATACGTATACATATGTTCCCATATCTCTTCCCTCTTGCGTCTCCCTCCCTCCCACCCTCCCAATCCCACCCTTCCTATCCCATCCCTCCAGGCGGTCACAAAGCACGGAGCTGATCTCCCTGTGCTATGCGGCTGCTTCCTACTAGCTATCTACCTTACGTTTGGTAGTGTATATATGTCCATGCCTCTCTCTCTCTTTGTCACAGCTTACCCTTCCCCCTCCCCATATCCTCAAGTCCATTCTCTAGTAGGTCTGTGTCTTAATTCCTGTCTTACCCCTAGGTTCTCCCTCAGAATGGGAGAAAATATTTGCAAATGATGCAACTGACAAAGGATTAATCTCCAAAATTTATAAGCAGCTCATGCAGCTCAATAACAAAAAAACAACCCAATCCAAAAATGGGCAGAAGACCTAAATAGATATTTCTCCAAAGAAGATATACAGACTGCCAACAAACACATGAAAGAATGCTCAACATCATTAATCATTAGAGAAATGCAAATCAAAACTACAATGAGATATCATCTCACACCGGTCAGAATGGCCATCATCAAAAAATCTAGAAACAATAAATGCTGGAGAGGGTGTGGAGAAAAGGGAACACTCTTGCACTGTTGGTGGGAATGTAAATTGATACAGCCACTGTGGAGAACAGTATGGAGGTTCCTTAAAAAACTACAAATAGAACTACCATATGACCCAGCAATCCCACTACTGGGCATATACCCTGAGAAAACCATAATTCAAAAAGAGTCATGTACCAAAATGTTCATTGCAGTTCTATTTACAATAGCCCAGAGATGGAAACAACCTAAGTGTCCATCATCGGATGAATGGATAAAGAAGATGTGGCACATATATACAATGGAATATTACTCAGCCATAAAAAGAAATGAAATCGAGCTATTTGTAATGAGGTGGATAGACCTAGAGTCTGTCATACAGAGTGAAGTAAGTGAGAAAGAGAAAGACAAATACCATATGCTAACACATATATATGGAGTTTTGGAATATGCTTTTTTCCTGGTTAATTCCAATCCATCCTTTAAGTCTCAACTCAGTAGTCACCATCTCCCAAAGGGTTTCTGAGAGAACACTTCAACCCAGGTTACAGTCTGTATACCTCCTTTGTTCTCCCAAAGATTATCATATTTAATATGCCCTATTTTCTGTTTCTCTTCAGTATACTGTGAAGCTAATGAATTTCTAAGGTTTAACACAGTGCCATCATCTTCCACCACCAAGACAGGTGATAGGTAGATAGGTGATGGATGGAAGAAATGCAGGAAGGAAGGGAGGAAGGGGGGAAAGATGGAAGGAGGGAGAAGGGAGTAAAAGAAGGAAGGAAAGAAGAGAAGAAGATCACATTCCCAGCTTCTTTCTACCATCTCCAATACACATATGCATAAACATTTACACCCTGACCACCACCACGAGATTCTAAATCAATGGATATATACTTTTATAGATTCTATTCCTGATGTATAGTCAGGGTTGGTATTTATTGTTTTATGTTTGACAAGCAGAAAGTCAACTTGTACTGGCACAAGAATGTTATATGATCCAAATGTTGGGCATGAAATCCAAGGGTAGGAACACTATGTGTTTCTCCTGGTCCAGATATGGAAACCAAGGGAACTAACTAAATAATATATTTTTAGCATTCATTATTTGTCAAGCAGTGTTCCAAATGTCCTAAGTATACTTTATTCTCACTGTAATGACAACAAGCCTATCTTACTATCTCCATTTTTCCTGATAAGGAAGTTGGGGAATGATACAGAGAGAATAATTCAGCAGGTAACATATAGAGCCTGGTACACAAAAGCAACCATAACAGCTTAGGGACTGTGTCCCATTAGATTCTCTGTATACTGTTGTATACAAGACTATAGACAGATTGATGTTCAATTCATGTTTATCAGCAGCAGCACATGGTTTACCTTGTCGCCTTTGTAGTCAGAAAACATACTAGTGCATATAAAATGAGTAAGGCAACAAGTATATATTCAACTACAGTGCTAACTCTGAGAATGGCAAGATGGCAGAAGATGGAACATGACGTAATACAGCAGAAAAAGTAACGACCGAATTGAGTAAAATGTTTTCTAAGCAATAGGTGAGACACTTTCACGGGGCATCCATATGGGTCGGTGTTCTTTCCTTCCCACAAAATCCAATACCAGTGCCTACTTTATGGTGCACAACTTGTGGAGATGCACAGGGCCCATGGTTAGAAGGCAGGCTCCTCTTGGTTTTATGCTCTGCTGTCACTCTCTCAAAAGTTTTAATAGGGCTTCCCTGGTGGCGCAGTGGTTGGGAGTCCGCCTGCCGATGCAGGGGACACGGCTTCGTGCCCCTGTCCGGGAGGATCCCGCATGCTGTGGAGCGGCTGGGCCCGTGAGCCATGGCCGCTGGGCCTGCACGTCCGGAGCCTGTGCTCTGCAGCGGGAGAGGCCACAACAGTGAGAGGCCCGCGTACCGCAAAAAAAAAAAAAAAAGTTTTAATAAATTTTGAAAAACCACCCATTTACAGTTTATATTTAGTTCCACCAATTATGTAGTCAGTCTTGTCCAGGAAATCCTATAAAGCCCCTCACTGCACAGCAATATGTAAAGGAGACACTTTGTAACAGGTGGCCACAGCCAACATGTTCGCAAAAATGAGAGAAGCTGCTTAAATATCTGTAATAATAAAAAAAGAAAAGAATTGTTAGACTCATAGAAATAAAGTCAGAGTCTTAAAAATCCTCATAATTAGCATATCAGCCTTAAATCAAAGAAGTGACAAGGCTGACATGAAGCAGATTGGATCAGCAGATATTGGCCCAGCATGGAATACAGAAGTGGATCAATGGACAACAGTGAACAAGGACAGTGAGAAAACAGACATGGATAAAAATTAGAAGGACAATATCCTTAGCAGTAGAGGCAGAGTATTTTTTCAAAACCTCTGGAAAAATAAATTGGTAATAAATATAGGGAAGGGCATTTATTTATCTGGATATCATTTTTAACTGTGTTATGCTTACGTGAACTGCTTAGTAATCTATACATAATTTAATTTCATGATGTGAATTCAGTCATTCTCAATTAATCATTTTTGACGTCTTTGTAAACTACTGAGTTATGAGAACCTCTTCAAGAATTATTAATCACAGGAAAATAACTGGATATTTGTGCTGACATTCTTATTGCTCAGAGGGAACAAATGAGGCAAGAACTAATATTGAAGGATCCCATGGAGACTTGTTTCTGTTTAAGTAAGGCAGTTGCTTAGGACATTCATTGGGAAGAAACAGATATTCATAACAATGCCTAATATCTGAGGGCTTTTGTGCATTATTTGTTTAACCACTTTAAGAACTCTATGAGGCAGATACTATTTTAATCCCCATATTATTTTTTTCATTCATTTATTTCATTTTATTTATTTATTTTTATTGAAGTATAGTTGATTTACAATGTTTCAGGCGTATAGCAAAGTAATTCAGATGTGTGTGTGTGTGTATATACACACACACACACACACACACACACACACATATTTAATTTTTCAGATTCTTCTCATTTATAGGTTATTACAAGATATTGAATATAGTTCCCTGTACTCTACAGTAGGTCCTTGTAGTTTGTTTTATATATAGCAGTGTGTATATGTTAATTCCAAATTCACAATTTACCCTTCCCCCCTTTTCCCTTTGGTAACCATAAGTTTATTTTCTATGTCTGGGAGTCTACTGCTGTTTTGTAAATAAGTTCATTTGTATCCATTTTTTTTACTTCACATATAAGTGATATCATATGATATTTGTCTTTCACTTTCTGACTTACTTCACTGAGTATGATAATCTCTAGGTCCATCCATGTTGCTGCAATGGCATTACTTCATTATTTTTTTATGGCTAATATTCCACTGTATATGTATCACATCTTCTTTGATGTTTTTTATTTAAGTCTAGTTGATTTACAATGTTGTATTAATTTCTGCTGTACAGCAAAGTGATTCAGTTATATACATATACACATTCGTTTTTATGTTCTTTTCCATTATGGTTTATCTCAGGATATTGAATACAGTTCCCTGTATATATACCACATCTTCTTTATTCATTCATTTGTCGATGAACATTTAGACTGCTTCCATATCTTGACTATTGTAAATAGTGCTGCTATGAACATTGGACTACATGTATCTTTTCGAATTAGAGTTTTCATCCTTTCTGGATATATGCCCAGAAATTGGATTGCTAGATCATTTGGTAACTCTATTTTTAGTTTTTTAAGGAACCTTCAAACTGTTCTCCATGGTGGCTGCACCAATTTACATTCCTACCAACAGAGTAGGAGGGTTCCCTTTTCTCCACACCCTCTCTAGCATTTATTATTTGTAGACTTTTTGATGATGGCCATTCTGACCAGCGTGAGGCGGTACCTCACCCTAGTTTTGATTTGCATTTCTCTAGCGATACTGAGCATATTTTCATGTGCCTGTTGGCCATCTGTATGTCTTCTTTGGAAAAATGTCTATTTAGATCTTCTGCCCGTTAAAAAATTTTTTATCGGAGTATGCTTGATTTACAGTGTTATGTTAATTTCTGCTATACAGCAAAGTGTTTAAGTTATACAAACATATATATATTCTCTTTCATATTATTTTCCATCATGGTTCATCACAGGATATTGAATATAGTCCCCTGTGCTATACAGTAGGACCTTGTTGTTTATTCATCCTGTATATAATAGTTTGCATCTGCTGGTCCCAAACTCCCAATCCTTTCCTCCCCCACATCCCCCTCCTCCTTGGCAACCATAACTCTGTTCTCTATATCCGTGAGTCTGTTTCTGTTTCATAGATATGTTCATTTTTGTCATATTTTAGATTCCACATATAAGTGATATCATGTGGTATTTGTCTTTCTCTTTCTAACTTTGGTATGATAATCTCTAGTTCCATCCATGTGGCTGCAAATGGCAATATTTCGTTCCTTTTTTATGGCTGGGTAGTATTCTATTGTATGTATGTACCACATCTTCTTTATCCGTTCATCTGTTGATGGACATTTAGGTTGTTTCCATGTCTTGGCTATTGTAAATAGTGCTGCTGTGAACACAGGGGTGCATGTATCTTTTCAAATTAGTTTTGTCTGGATATATGCCCAGGAGTGGGATTGCTCAAAATACTTTTTCATTCCCCTTTCAGACCCCCTCACTAAAGAAAAGATATAGATGGCTAATCAGCACATAAAGGATGATCAACATCATTAGCACCTGGGAGATGAAAATTAAAACAAACGAAATACCACCAGACTCTCTAGAACGCTTACACTAAAAGACTATCTAATATCAAGTTTCAGTGAGGATGCGAAGCAACCAGAACTCTCATATACTGCCACTGGGAAAGCAAAATAGACATTTTTGCTTTTAGCCATTTTGGAAAACAGTTTAGCAGTTATTCGTTTGCATTAAGAAGATACTTATTATGTGACCCAGCAATTATACCTCTAGAAATTTACCCAAGAGAAACGAAAACATATGTCCACACAAAGAGTAATTCATAACAGGTTTATTCATAATTGCCAAAAACTGAAAAGAACTCAAATGTCCATCAACTTGTGAATGCATATATAAATTGTGGTATATCCATACAAAGGAATATTACTCAGCCATAAAAATAAACTACTGATATAGACAAGAACATAGATTAATCTCAAAAGCATTATGCTAAATGAAAGAAGCCAGACACAAAAGACTTTACACTCTGTACTCTTACCTATATAAAAGTTTTTAAAAGTCAGACTGTAGATACAGAAAGCTGATGAGTGACGGCCAGAGCCTGAAGGAGAGGATTGACTGAAAATGGTCATGAAAGAACTCTTTGGGATGATGAAAATATTCTATATGATGACTGTGGCAGCTACACATTGTACATATTTGTTAAAAATCATTAAATTGTACACTTAAACAATGTTAATTTATGCAAATTACATCTCTATAAAACTGATTTAAAAAAACCTCTTTCGTCAATCATAATGTAGCAAATTTGTTGAACAGCTACATCATAACAAAATTGTGAACCTAAGTAAGATTATATTTCATCTTCATTCATCTGTAATTTTTGACAGGTAATTGCTTGCTCATTTATTGTTTCCAGTACCATTTTATAATCACACAAGTTACATAGCAAGTATTTTCTGATGAAACACATTTGCTTTGAAACACGTATGTTTCATTAAATCACAGATACTAGATTTCATAAAGATGAAGTATTGTTTTTGCACTGCCAGCATTTAATCAGCATATGGGGTAGGGGAGCTTCTTGATTTCCATGTATAAGATATTGAAGTCATCCCATCTTTTCCCATCCCAGCCCAATCACTTGTGGTGATTGTTTATATAAATGGCTGCTGACCAGATGAATTTAGCAAAATCTTAAATGCTCAGGATTCATCTTGATTCATTGTTTAGTGCTTGTGGATAAAAATCTGCCCACTAAGTTCCTTTCTTCCAAACACTCACATTTCAGATGAGGGAAGGTCTGAAAGCCCAGATACTTGTTTCCTGCTTCTACTATCTCATCCATGTCCACACATATGTAGATGCCAACAGGAGTCTGGACCACCGCTGTATCTTAAAAATGGACTTTTAGAGAATTGATTGAACCCCAAACCTAAACAAAATACTTTTTCATTCCCCTTTCCAAATGAAGCTTTTTAAAGTGATGTAGATAAAAACGAAAATGTTTCAAAGTTCAGCAGAGAAAATAATAAGTTTAAGAAAATAATAATAATTGTGTCATGCTCTCTGCTTAAAAAATGCCTTCTTATACCTTATCTCAAATCACACCAAACCACCAGAAGATCAGCCATGATTTAATATTAACTCCTCAGTAATATTTTTTTCTTTGACTACAGAACATTTCTGGGAAGTTTCCTAACACCAGACTGCCCTGAGACAGCTCAGCATAATACACCCCTCACTGCACAGATGACACATGTCCTTCCTTTATAACCTGTGCATACCACTTCCATACATGGAATGCAAGGAGGACCAGACCTCTCTGGTTGTTAGTGAGAATACACTTAAAAGGGGCTTTTTAAAAATTAATTAAACCCATGTCATTTCCAAATACAACCAAGTTCCTACTGTTTCCAAACAGCTAATATCTCAAAGCGAAACATATCTGGCACAGCCAAATCTAGAGGACACTTTCAGGCTCCACTCCCTGCATTTCTTCCAGGAGGAAAGTCGATTTGTCTGATTAAAAATGATGAGATGCCACCGGGCACACAGACTTTGGGAAAAGTCAGCTCTAGGATGAATGATGAAGTAGGAAAATTCCCATTGGGGATACATAAATGGAGATACTGGGGTGTGCTTCAAGACCCTGAAAATAAGGTGAGTTTTGAAGAATTAAGTTAACAGTAATTCACATTTTCATATGCAGTAGTAAAGCAAAAGATTATCTGTTATATGATGAAGAGTTTAGACACATTAGAAATCTAATCAGGGTAGTTTATTCATTTTATCCTTTTCTCCTCCTTAAGAAAAAATAAAGAATTCACTGTAGCACACAGAAATATATACAATATAATAAGAAGGTAATAGATAAAAAATAAATGTTGACACCTCTACCTATTAGAATGGAGACTTGAGCACACAAATCTACTTTTGCTTTCTTCTCAAATCCCACTAAAATAATAGAATAGAGACTTTAATGCATAAGAGCAAAAGATGGAAGAACTGGGGGTAATATCAAAATTTTGGAAGAGATGGGCTACTGGTAATGATATAAACTTATAAAATGATATAAACTTATAAAAGTCTCATAAATTGATGGTACCAGTTCACTTTGAAAATGATGATAAAGAGAGTATCCTAAAATAAGGAGGATGGCTTGAAGCAGCAATTCTTCAAATCCTCTCTCCTAACTCAGCAAATGACTGAAGTTTTATGTATTAGAGAAGTTAAAAGAAAGAGCTTCTGGATTTAGGAGGGGGTGGTACAGGTGAGCGTAGAAGTATGAAACCAAATACAGAGAGATTAAATACCACATCCTCACTGGATTCTTAGACCCCAGTCTACTTTCCCTACTCAGATCTCAGAATGCTGGCAACTGATAGACCTTCTACATCCATGTAGAAGATGTGAAGAGTTTTCTTCAGAGAATCTTACTAGTTAAGAGGAAAGATCTGGAAGATACCAACATTAGAGGTCGATCCAAAAAAGGTCCAGCCAGATCACCCTATAGTAAAACTCATGGTACGCCAGCTCTAACTTCACCCTCAAACCTTATAAACGGCTTTTTAGACTCTGACTATTAAATGGAAGCAGCAAACAAAAATTACCAACATCTGAATAAAGCCTCTGATGCAAAAGATGACAATTTGGAGGAAACAAGGACTAAACAAAGAGAAGAAAGAGTAAAAGTCATTAATATACTCAAAGAGATAAGATAAGCTATTGCATAGAGACAGAAACTGCTGTTAGGAACATTCCAAAAACAACCTCCCAAAAAGAGCTCTTTAAAATTAAACATATGATTATAGTGAAAAATTCAGTAGAAGTATTGAAAGACAAAATTGAGTAAAGAAGGAAAACAATCCAGAAAGAGGAAAACAAGAAATTAAGGCAAAAGAACATACTCAGTAGAGATACAAAAAGAATTCTCAAGTGATGGTAAAGAAAGTTTCTATAATAACAGCTATGCCCCAGCAAAGAAGGAAAACAATCCAGATTGGAGCAGAGCAGAAAGTTCTTCAGGAAGAGATTTCTTTAAGAAAATGAAACTGATAGAACACCTGATATATTTCAGAATCTTGAGAAGATATTCAGACAATATGACCTCCAGGGAAAACATAAAGTTGTGTAAGAAAAGTAAAATTATCAAGATGTACTAAATGGCTCAATTGTCAATTGTGTTTATTAAGAGGACGTCGTCTGGGAAGTAAGATTTATGCAGTGGAGACTGGGAGTGGTTAAAAAGAGCTAAATCTGCAAATTTTGTAGTTAGAAGTCAGTAAGTCATGCCTAAAATTGACAAACCTACAAGTGGCAATAAACCATGATATTCAGTGACATAGAAATATATCCCAAAATAATCCACCAAAAGTAAGGCAAAGTACACTACTGGTTTTCATAACAAACCTTGTAAGAACTACTGGTCTCTTTAAACTTTGTGGATATATAACTTTGACATAAATTAAAACTAAGAGCAACACAGCAAGTAGTTACTTATGGAGATTATGAATGTACACCAACAGAACATATAAGAGCACCAACCTCCTAATGCGATGCAGGTAATTGTAGCATAGAATGAATTTTCACTGACATCATACATAAAATTAGCAAATGCACATCTCAAAAAATTTAGATGGAAGTGAAGATGACATTGTCAAATATCCAGCAGCCCAAGACCTAAAGTGAACACTGTTACACTCCATTCCTTTGACATAATAACATGGAAACTGATCAGAGGTAGCCTTTTTCAAATTAGTTATATTTATTATAGAAATACACAACACAACAAAAAGATTCAAGTTTAAAACCACCCAATCAATCTAAACTAAACTTTTCTATTAATGAACTCACCGTAACCACACATATTTCTTTAAGTAGGGGTGTAAGGCCACACAGGTGGGTGTCTGTGACAGGCCATTATTTGACTTGTAGGGATAGATGATTTTGCTTTTCCAAGGGGTTGCTAGCCATGCCTGTGGATTGCATCTGGTACAAGAGCTCTCCAAAGATTATTCCAGAGGCTCCGGACAGATTCTCAACCCCTAGGCATCAGGAGAATGAGAGAACAGCATATATATTTGCTATAAGATCAATCAGTGACATTGAGCTATGTAAGCTCAGGATGCTTATACTTAGTGAACTTTCTTTTATATGCTGGTCTTAAATATTATTACTGTATATTTCACCTATTCTACCCTCACCAATCAATCTGTAGGTTTCATGTCTATATAAATTAAGAGACTCTATTATGTGGATCCTGATAAGAAGTAGTGTCCCTCACTAACTACTGTCAGATCTATGGGTTGAAAAAGATATGGTGCTGTGGTTAGAACTGGACTTAGAGTCATAATTCATACTTATATTCTGTGGATATTTTCTGGAAAATTGTCTTTTGATTATAGAGGTATTGATGGCAAAGATGCACGTGAATAATTTGAACTAAACCTCTACTTAAAACATGTAGAATCTAAAAAATAAAACAATTGAACAAGAAAACAAAACACAAACAGAGTCATATAAACAGAGGACACACAGGTGGTTGCCAGAAGGGAAGAGGGTGAGGAGTAAGAGTGAAATAGGTGAGGGATATTAAGAGGTACAGCTTTCCACTTACAAAATAAATAAGTCACAGAGATGACATGCATAGCATGGGAAATAATTCAAAAAGATGCATGCACCCCAATGTTCATTGCTGCATTATTTACAATTGCCAAGATGTGGAAGCAACCTAAATGTCCATCAACAGATAAATGGATAAAGAAGATGTGATTTGAGGACCTTCAAGATTATGAAAGAGTAAGAAGTGGAGATCACCTTCATCCTCACAAATACATCAAAAATATATCTACATGTGGAACAATTCTTAAACAACACCTACTGAACACCGGCAGAAAACCTCAGACTTCCCAAAGGCAAGAAACTCCCCATGTACCTGGCCATGTGGCTGACAGGGTCTTGGTGCTCCAGCCAGTGTCAGGCCAGAGACTTGGAGGTGGGAGAACTGAGTTCCGAGTTCAGGACGTTGGACCACCAGAGACCTCGAAGCCCCACATAATATGAATCAGCAAGAGCTCTCCCAGAGACCTCTGTCTCAACGCTAAGACACAGCTTCACTCAAAAACCAGTAAGCATCAGTGCTGGACACCCCATGCCAAACAACTAGCAAGAGAGAAACACAAACTCATCCATTAGCAGAGAGGCTGCCTAAAATAATAATAAGATCACAGACACCCCAAAACACACAGCCAGACGCAGTCCTGCCCACCAAAAAGACAAGATCCAGCTTCATCCACCAGAACACAGGCACCAGTCCCCTCTAACAGGAAGCCTACACAACCCACTGAACCAACCATACCCACTGGGGGCAGACACCAAAAACAACAGGAACTACGAACTTGCAGCATGCAAAAAGGAGACTCCAACCACAGTAAGTTAAGCAAAATGAGAAGACAGAAAAACACACAGCAGATGAAGGAGCAAAGTAAAAACCCACCAGACCTAATAAATGAAGAGGAAACAGGGAGTCTACCTGAAAAAGAATTGAGAGTAATGATAGGAAAGGTGATACAAAATCTTGGAAATAGAATGGAGAAAATACAAGAAACCTTTAAAAATGACCTAGAAGAACTACAGAGCAAACAAACAATGATGAACAACAAAATAAATGAAATTAAAAATTCTCTAGAAGGAATCAACAGCAGAATAACTGAGGCAGAAGAATGGATAAGTGACCTGGAAGATAAAATAGTGGAAATAACTACAGCAGAGCAGAATAAAGAAAAAAGAATTGAGGACAGTCTCAGAGACCTCTGGGAAAACATTAAATGCACCAACATCAGATTATAGGGGTCCCAGAAGAAGAAGAGAAAAAGAAAGGGACTGAGAAAATATTTGAAGAGATTATAGTTGAAAACTTCCCTAATATGGGAAAGGAAATAGTCAAACAAGTCCAGGAAGTACGGAGAGTCCCATACAGGATAAATCAAAGGAGAAACATGCCAAGACACATATTAATCAAACTATCAAAAATTAAATACAAAGAAAAAATATTAAAAGAAGCAAGGGAAAAGCAACAAATAAAATACAAGGGAATCCCCATAAGGTTAACAGCTGATCTTTCAGCAGAAACTCCGCAAGCCAGAAGGGAGTGGCAGGACATATTTAAAGTGATGAAAGGGGAAAATCTACAATGAAGATTACTCTACCCAGCAGGATCTCATTCGGATTCGACGGAAAAATTAAAACCTTTACAGACAAGCAAAAGCAAAGAGAATTCAGCACCACCAAACCAGATTTACAACAAATGCTAAAGAAACTTCTCTAAGTGGGAAACACAGGAGAAGAAAAGGACGTACAAAAACAAACCCAAAACAATCAAGAATATGGTCATAGGAACATATATATCAATAATTACCTTAAATGTGAATGGATTAAATGCTCCAAACAAAAGACACAGGCTCACTGAATGGATACAAGAACAAAACCCATATATATGCTATCTACAAGAAACCCATTTCAGACCTAGGGACACATACAGACTGAAGGTGAGGGGATGGAAAAAGATATTCCATGCAAATGGAAATCAAAAGAAAGCTGGAGTAGCGATTCTCATATCCGACAAAATAGACTTTAAAATAAAGACTATTACAAGAGACAAAGAAGGACACTACATAATGATCAAATGATCAATCCAAGAAGTAGATATAACAGTTGTAAATATTTATGCACCCAACATAGGAGCACCTCAATACATAAGGCAAATACTAACAGCCATAAAAGGGGAAATTGACAGTAACACAATCATAGTAGGGGACTTTAACACCCCACTTTCACCAATGGACAGATCATCCAAAATGAAATAAATAAGGAAACACAAGCTTTAAATGATACATTAAACAAGATGGACTTAATTGATATTTACAGGACATTCCATCCAAAAACAACAGAATACACTTTCTTCTCAAGTGCTCATGGAACATTCTCCAGGACAGATCATATCTTGAGTCACAAGTCAAGCCTTGGTAAATTTAAGAAAATTGAAATCGTATCATCTATCTTTTCTGACCACAACACTATGAGACTAGATATCAATTACAGGAAAAAATCTGTAAAAAATACAAACACATGGAGGCTAAACAATACACTACTTAATAACCAAGAGATCACTGAAGAAATCAAAGAGCAAATCAAAAAATACCTAGAAACAAATGACAATAAAAACACAACAACCTAAAATCTATGGGATGCAGCAAAAGCAGTTCTAAGAGGGAAGTTTAGAGCAATACAATCCTACCTGAAGAAACAAGAAACATCTCAAATAAACAACCTAACATTACACAGTATGGAACAGTATGGAAGTTCCTTAGAAAAATAAAAATAGAACTACCATATGACCCAGCAATCCCACTACTGGGCATATACCCTGAGAAAACCGTAATTCAAAAAGAGTCATTCACCACAATATTCATTGCAGCACTATTTACAAGAGCCAGGACATGGAAGCAACCTACATGTCCATTGACAGATGAATGGATAAATAAGATATGGCACATATCTACAATGGAATATTACTCAGCCATAAAAAGAAATGAAATTGAGTTATTTGTAGTGAGGTGGATGGATCTAGAGTCTGTCATACAGAGTGAAGTAAGTCAGAAAGAGAAAAACAAATACCTTATGGTAGCACATATATATGGAATCTAAAAGAAAAAAAATAATGGTTCTGAAGAACCTAGGGACAGGACAGGAATAAAGACGCAGATGTAGAGAATGGACCTGAGGACACGGGGAGAGGGAAGGTAAGTTGGGAAGAAGTGAGAGAGGGGCAATGACAAATATATACTACCAAATGTAAAATAGATTGCTAGTGGGAAGCAGCTGCATAGCATAGGGAGATCAGCTGGGTGCTTTGTGAGCACCTAGCGGGTGGGACAGGGAGGGTCGGAGGGAGATGCAAGAGGGAGGGGGATATGGGGATATATGTATACATATAGCTGACTCACTTTGTTATACAGCAGAAACTAATACAACAATGTAAAGGAATTATACTCTAAAAAAGATGTTAAAAAAACATATAATAGAAAAAAAAAGATGTGATGTGTGTGTGTGTATACATATATATATATACACATATATGTACATATATACATATATATCACATATATATAATGGAATACTACTTTGCAATAAAATATGGAATTTTGCCATTTTCAGCAACATGGATGGACTTGGAGGGCATTATGCTAAGTGAAGTAAGTCAAACAGAGAAAGACAAATACTGTATGATATCACATATATGTGCATCTAAAAAATACAACAAACTGATGAATATAACACAAAAGAAGCAGACTCACAGATATAGAGAATAAGCTGGTGGCTACCAGTGGGGAGACAGAAGGGAGGAGGGGCAATAAAGAGGTAGGGAATTAAGACATGCAAACCATTAGTTATAAAATAAGCTACAAGTATGTATTGTACAACACAGGGAATATAGCCAATATCTTATAGTATCTATAAATGGAGTATAATCTTTAAAAATTGTGAATCACTATATTGTACACCTGTAACTTACATAATATTGTACATCAACTATACTTTAATTAAAAATTAATTTAAAATAATAATGTAATATCTTTGTATGGTGACGATAACTAGACTTATTTTGGTGATCATTTTGTAATGTACAGAAATATCAAATCACTATGTCATGCACCAGGAACTAACATATTGTTGGTGGTCAATTATACTTCAAAAACAAACAAAAAGCAAACAAAGTCATAGAAAAAGCTATCAGATTAGTGGTTACCAGAGGTAGGGTTGTGGGGAGGGGTAACTCGATGAAAGTGGTCAAAAGGTACAAACTTCCAATTATAAGAAAAGTATGTATAAGGGATGTAACATACAACATGATTAGTATACAATTAACACTGCTGTATGTTATATGTGAAAATTGTTAAGAGTAAATCCTAAGTTTTCATCACAAGGAAAATAACATTTTTTCTTTTACTTTTATTTTGTATCTATAGGACATGACTGTTCACTAAATTTACTGTGATAATCATTTCATGATGTATGTAAGTTAAATCATTATGCTGTACACCTTAAACTTATACAGTGCTGTATGTCAATTACACTTCAATAAAACTGGAAAAAATTAGTGGAATAAATCACTATTTCTAAATTAATAAACTACATATTTCATTATATATAACAAAAGAAACAAGTGAATTACATATACATTTTTAAAAAGAGAATGTTTGGGAAAATAAAAGGAGCCAGAGAAAAGGCCAGGGATGCCCAGTGCAATTCATCAGATCCTTCAAGATCACTTGCTGTCCTCCTCAAGGAAACATTATGGGATTCTGAGGATGACAACCTTATACGATGCTCCTACAGCAAATACAACAGTGATTGTCAATGAGTTGTCTGATGGCAAATACCAAAGGACACGTTAGTAAAAGTAATATTATGAAGAGCCAAAGCAACCTATGTCATATTCACAGTTCTCTGATGGTCTCTTGTAAGAGGAAGAGTGTGTGGTGAAAAATGCTTAGGACTAAGATTTTTAAAATCCAAGTTCTCATCCCAGGTCTGCCACTTATAAGATATATGACTCCTGGGCATATATCTGGAAAAGATGAAAATTCTAATTCAAAAAGACACATGCACCCCAATGTTCATAGCAGCACTATTTGTAATAGCCAAGATATGGAAGCAACTTAAGTGTCCATCGACAGATGAATGAATAAAGAAGATGTGGTATATTTATACAATGCAGTATTATTCAGACATAAAAAAAGAATGAAATAATGCCATTTGCAGCAACATGGATGGTCCTAGAGATTATCACACTAAGTGAAGTAAGTCAGACAGAGAAAGACAAATATCATATGATATCACGTATATGTGGAATCTAAAAAATGATACAAATGAACTTATTTACAAAACAGAAATAGTCTCACAGACATAGAAAACAAACACAGTTACCAAAGGGGAAAGGTGGGGGGGAGGGATAAATTAGGAATTTGAGATCAACATATACACCCTACTATATACAAAATAGATAAACCACAAGGCCCTCTGTATAGCACAGGGAACTCTATTCAATATCTTGTTGAATAAATAGTTGAAAAGAATCTGAAAAAAATCTGAATCACTTTGCTGTACACCTGAAACACTGTAAGTCAACATACTTCAATTAAAAATGACATGAAATACACATTTAAAAAAAGTTATATGCCATTGGGCAATTTGGTCATGGTAAAATTCTATGATTTGATTGTTTTACTGTGATTTAATGTAACAAGATAATCCTTTATATCCAGCAGAAATAAGTCCCATGGGAGATAATGGCAGCTGAGATGAAGCAATTACAGGGGGCCCTTGAGCTTCATGAGGACATTGGTATATTAGTTTCCTAGGGTGTCTGTAAGAGAATTCCACAAACTGAGTGGCTTAAACAACAGAAATTTGTTTTCTCACAGTTCTGAAGGCTAGAAGTCCAAGATCAAGGTGACAAGAGGGTTGGTTTCCTTTGAGGGCTCTTTCCTTAATTTGTAGATGGTCACCTCTTGCTGCCTCTTCACATAGTTGTCTCTCTGTGCACACATGCCCTTGGTGTTTCACTTTCTGTATCCATATTTCCTCTTCTTACAAGGACACCACTCAAATTATATTAGGGCTCACCCTAATGGCCTCATTTTAACGTAATCAATCACCCTGTCTCCAAATATAGTCACATTCTGAGGTACTGGGGTTAGGACTTCAACATATGAATTTAGAGAGGATGCTACTTAGTCCATAAAAACTGGGAAGAAGACGGGACTTCCCTGGTGGTCCAGTGGTTAAGAATCCTTCTTGCAATGCAGGGGACACCGGTTCGATCCCTAGTCGGGGAACTAAGATCTCACATGCCACAGGGCAACTAAGCCCGCGTGCCACAACTAGAGGGCCCACGTGTTCTGGAGCCCGCCCACCACAACTAAGAGAAGCCATGCACCACAAGTAGAGAGAAGCCCCCGCACCGCAATGAAGAGCCCGCGTGTAGCAACAAAAGATCCCATGAGCCACAACTAAGACCTGACACAGCCAATAAATAAATAATTATTTAAAAAAAAAAAGAAACTGGGAAGCAGACAAACCAGTGGATGCTAGAAAGGCAATAAATGAAAGGCGAGAAGACACCAAAGCCAGGAGTGGTTTCCTTCCCCACCCGGATGCACGTTGGCTTCAGTTGTTCTCTCCTCTCAGCTGTCTTCCTGCAGAGCTCAGAGAGAGCCTGAGAGGGAAAAAAAATCCTTGCACTCACCCTCCAACCCTGCAGAGTGTGGGGATGATGAAGCAAGGAGGTGAATGGGAGAAAAGGATTGAGCCAGCTGCATTATAACTCTCCAGAGTGCCACAGATGACAGGAGAGTACACGCAGGGTCACTAAAACTAACCCTTTACCTCTAAACCTTTCAGTCCATCTGTAACACACATCATGGAGAGGCCTCCCTCTCTCTTTTTATTTTTCACCAGCCCCATGAGCCGGCTATGGGGATCCTCCAGGACTATGCATGAAGGAAAATCATGCAGGGAGACAGAAACGACATAATGCTGCGCACATCCACAGGCCCATAGATTTAGTGCACAACACCGCCCTCTTGCCTATTTGTTCATCCCGTAGGACAAATATCATCCCTTAATTTTCAGCATAACCTCTTCAGAAATTCTATTGCTTTGGATTCTAATCTACTCAAAGAGTTGAAATATGTGCTGCTACTGATGGCAGTAATGACATTAGCTAAATATTACAGTAAAAAATGTGTAACACACACTCTGACACCTATACATTTATAGCATTTGCTGAATTTCAAGATAGCAAGCTATTTCCCTTGGAAAAGTTTTCCACCTTCTGCTGTCCTATGTTATTCATATCAGGTAAAATGGAATGGTTTTAACACCTCAAAATTACCAGTAACCACTTTTTTCTGGCAAAAATGTATGGGAGTATAGTTTTCTACCCCTAACATTTAAAATGATTTCATGTATAAAATCCATAAAATTGAAGAAAAATATATCTCTGACACATGCAAAATGTTGTGGTCAGTTTTTCAAAGTGAGTGTTAATCTGTGGCAGCATAAATAGACGTGCGCACAGTTGACGATCCATGTAGGTGAATTGTCTGACTTCCAATTAATACTTTTGTGTCCAATTCTTTTACTACTAAATTGTTTATTTTTTAAGAGTAACAGCTCTCCTCTGTCTCAGTTTTACACAATTTGTGTCTGACACCAGAGTTTTCCATTGCAAGGTACCTATATGGTGATTTACAGATGCAACAAACTGAACAACCTGGGTCCAGTAGCCACCGTACTTCACTACCATATTATAAAGTTGTTTTTGCACCTCAGGAAATATTCAGCAAAAATTCACAATGAGCTCTCTAACCTGGGGCCAAATGCAGTGACAGGATTCAGCCATCAAATATAATATATTCCGGATTCTCTGTGTGTGTGTGTCCTAGTTTTTATTCTCATTACCATGAGCCCAATTTAGGCATTCATTAACCTGTTCTTGAATTATGGCAATACCTTCTTAACACATTTCATTAGTTCAAGGTCTACTCAATCTCTGTACTACTTTATCTTATATCCAACAGCACATTAATCCTGCTACAGCACTGCTGTCATCCTACTACTCCCCACCCCCACTACTTTGTTTTCTGAAAAACAGTTACAATCAATTTCAAAATAGAACACAGATTCTATAACCTGTATTCAAGGCCTTCTATTATGGACTGCATGTTTGTGATCCCTCCCAAAATTTGTGTTGAAACCTAAGTCCCATTGTATAGTATTTGGAGGTGGAGCCTTTGGGAGGTAATTAGGTCTTGAGGGTGGAACCCACATAAATGGAATTAGTGCCTTTATAAGAAAAGACCCAAGAGAGGTTGCTTCTCTCTCTGTTGTCTGCCATGTGAGGGTACAATGGAAAAACAGCCATCTGCAAGCCAGAAAGCAGGCTCTAACCAGATCCCAGATATGCCAGCAATGTTGCTAGACTTCCCAGGCTCCAGTACTATGAGAAATAAATGTTTGTTGTTTAAGCCACTCAGTCTACGGTATTCTGTTACAGCACTCTGGGCAGACTAAGACACTCTCCAAAAACTGTGTCATAATCCCAATCCCACTTTTCAGTCACCCAACCCAAATCCTAGTTTCGGATCCATTTCTACATTGACTCCTGCATGTATGGTATTTATAATTCCCTATCTTTCCTCATTTTTCTACCAACCTAGAAAATTCTCTTATCCTTATTACCAGGCAGCCAGATTAGTCACTGGATAGATGACAGTACTGGAAGCTGGGGGACCTGAATGATAAACAAGGCTCTTTGGTGAAAGTTTCACCTTCAGTACTAAAACTGTGTCATCCCTGGCTATCTATAACTCTGCATGTCCAAATTCTCCTTCTTCAGTTCAAGCTCTTTATCTTTGTCATCTCTGCTATCTTCCTTCCTCTTCCCAACACCCAAATGTTTGTGGCTCAAACTCAGTCCAAAGACTTCGAGATATTCTTGACCCATATTTCTTTTGTCCCTTAGAATCAGGCTTCAAATCCTGTCAATTTAAAACTGTTCCTTTCTTTACATTCCCATTACTACTACCCTTTTCTGTGAGCTTATGACATCCTACTTAGATTCTGACGGTAGTTTCTGAAGTCAAATGAAGAACCATATGCTAAGCACCCACCACAATAACCTGAACATACCAGATGCTTAATAAATGTAATTCCCTTCCTCTCTCATCACTAATTTCCTTGATTTCAACAGGCTCTCAGTAACAGACCCCCCAAACATTTAACACAATTTTTTTTGCATATGTCAGTCTCTGCTCGCAAACTTTCAATCTGCCCTCTATCTACCTCTTGCAATTTGTAATATATTAAACATCTAAAGAAACACTACACTTAATCCTACCAAGCCTGCTTAGTATTCCCCAAAGGGCCATTCACATTTTTACGTCTATGTCATTGTTCATTTATTCCATTTTCCTACTGTCTACTAATATGTGTAACTCTTCCATTAAAGTGTATCTAAGATCCATATTCTCCATCTACTTCAGGCTTTGGTATTTGTTGCTGAATTATTTTGGCATTTAAAATACTTACAATCATTAGGTTCTGAAAGGCTGTTTGAAATCCCATCTATTTGTGAGGCCAAACTGACTTGTACAAGAGGCCATCAACACCACCTGCTTTTGGCACGCTGGTTTGGCAATCTTTTGCTCTGGCCAATAGCATAGTTCATATCAGTGATGTTTCCTACTAGGATTTCCTTGGTGGCCCAGTGGTTAAGACTCCATGCTTCCACTGGAGGGGGCACAGGTTTGCTCAGGGAACTGAGATCCTGCATGCTTCTCAGGGTGGCTAAAAAAAAAAAAAAAGTTTCCTACTTTGAAAGTTTGTAAGAGGAGGTGCTTCTGTAACATGAGCTGCTCTCAATATACTTAGCATACATTTTGCATTATTATTTAGCTTTTAGTGAATAAGTCCTCTCTGTTCCATCTAGCATATAAGTGAGAGGCTTATCCAACCTTAAAAATCTTTGCTTCCTACTTTCCTAGCATAATAAAATCTCAATCAATATTTGTTAATAATAAAAAGAATATTAAAATATTTCCCCATTTATATGACAGGAATATTGTGAAAATACATCTTTAAAGCACCATGAGCTCCTCTGAGACACACAATTTACACTGGAGAAAAAAATATTTATTTTTTAAAACTCTTTAGGCAGTATTAGATTTTGAGGAAAAAGGATAGCAATACAAACCTGCCATGTCTCAAAGGCAAAATGTGGGACTTTAAAATCTGTTAACTCTGTATAATTTGTATAATTATTTGGGAAAGACAAAATCATATTCATTAGCTGAAAAAACTGAGAGATACTATGACCAGGTTGATTTTACAAATGGAGCTTGAAATATATACTGATGACCCTGAACACAGCATAAAGGACAATACCTGCTTCTAGTTCAAGGCAAACAGTAAATTGTCAATTAAGCTGGCATGTGACAGTCTCTAGGAGCAATATAAAGGAGAGATATACAACATTCTTACAGAAATGCTGAAAATGAGATACTCAGAGACTAAGATAGAACTGCTACACTAAATTCCACACTATGTGAATCCATGTTCTTGTAAACCCCAAAATGCATTCATGCTGGACAAAATACTAAATTCAAGATTGAGATGAGTAAGAAATTTAGATAAGGAAAAGTCATTTTCAAATGATTTAAATAATAAGAAATCAAAATGGAAAGTGCATATATAAGAGGTCATAAGAACACTAACATATTCTGATAGGATAGGGACATATATCCAGAGATCCATATTTTAAATTTCGTATAGAGTGTAAGAAAAGCTTAGGCCAGAGACTTACAGTTTAGAAATAGTTTAGTCATCTTTTACTTTGTCACCTTCTCTCAGCAACTCAGCTTCCTCTATAAACTGTTGATACAAATCTTTCTTCCCTCTACTAGGTTGTTATAAAGAAAAAATTTTAAGTGTTTGAATGTAGTTTGATCTCTTCGAATAATCTGCACACATAAGTACAAGGCATTCCTACTGGCACACGAAAAGATGTGCAACATCGCTAATCATTAGAGAAATGCAAGTCAAAACTACAATGAGGTACCACCTCACACCAGTCAGAATGGCCATCATTAAAAAGCCTACAAATAACAAATGCTGGAGAGGGTGTGAAGAAAATGGAACCCTCCCACATTGTTGGTGGGAATGTAAGTTGGTGCAGTCACTGTGGAAAACAGTATGGAGGTTCCTCAAAACTAAAAATAGAATTACCATATGATCCAGCAATCCCACTCCTGGCATATATCCAGAATGAACTATAATTCAAAAAGATACTTGCACCCCTATATTCATAGCAGCACTGTCTACAATAGCTAAGACATGGAAACAACCTAAATGTCCATTGACAGATGAATGGATAAAGAAGATATGGTACATATATATACAATGGAATACTACTCAGCCATAAAAAAGAACAAAATAATGCCATTTGCAGCAACACAGATGCAACTAGAGATTATCATACTATGTGAAGTAAGTCAGAAAGAGAAAGACAAATACCATATTATATCATTTATTTGTGGAATCTAAAATATGACACAAATGAACCTATCTATGAAACAGAAACAGAATCAGGGACATAGAGAATAGACTGGTGGTTGCCAAGAGGGAGGGTGAGTGGGAGAGGGTAGGAATGGGAGTTTGGGATTAGCAGATGCAAACTGGTATATATAGAATGGATAAACAACAAGGTCCTACTGTATAGCACAGGGAACTATATTCAACATCCTGTGATAAAGCATAATGGAAAAGAATATGAAAAAGAATGTATCTATATGTATAACCAAGTCACTTTGTTGTACAGCAGTAATTAACAACACTGTAAATCAACTATACTTCAATAAAAAATAAATAAAATTTTAAAAATAGATACAAGGCATTCAACTATAGGTGGCTGTGAATTTATTTCATGTTCCCCAAGCTACTAATAGCTCGAAAACAACTAATCAAAGCTATTCAGTCAGGAAACAGATGACTTTTCTGCTTTATTGATCTGTTTCTGATCTGAACTGAGCCAGGCAGGTATGTTCCTATCGTTAATGGCACATTTTAACAGATTTTATTTAACTAACTAAATCAAAAGCCCATTACTTCCCAATTTGATTTGAAAACAACTGCTGGAACAGGGATCTTGGATAGTTTGGACAACTGAGCTTCTGCATTAGCTAGCATAAAAGACAACAAGTAATTGTGTGAACAAAACACAACCAATTTGTACAGCTAATCATCACAAAGTCCATTTTCTATTATTTATCAGTATGGAAGTATCAGAATGTCTTAGTTGAATCTAAATTGGATTGCTTTTTGCACATTGTCACCTGCAGATGTCTATTTGTGTCTATGGATGTGAGGGAGGGGTTTTAATTTTTTGATTGAAGGAGAAAGTGGAGATTTTATTGTTGTTTATGGTGACAGTACTAGTAAGACAAAGACCCATGGGGGAAGAGTCTTGATAAACACCGTGAAAGCATAGACACTGTGTTCTCCCCTTACTTGAACTGATTAACCAGCTCCAAACCTCTGTAAAAGAAGGGTTAGGAGTAGAAACTTGCAGTTATGTTCATAAAAGATGTTATGAGACTCAGCTTATTCAGTGCTGTTTTTAGGTGCAACTGAGAATTAAAGGAGGAAACAGAGTAAAGTATTTGTACCGAGAAGACTCAAATATTTGGGAGTAGACTGAGGCTCGCCCCTCAAAATGGTTTGAGTATTGGAACAATTGAGATTTAAATGTTAATGTGAATGGTATTAAGCATGTTCTCCCAGGATAGTGAAACCAGTTACATATACCCAACCTATTTACATACACAAACTGTATCTATTCCAACGTATTTTCTCTTATTTATCCAGCAACAACCCAATAATCCATTTCAAGGGTAAACTATACATACCCAACCTTATATATAATCTAAATCTCTTTAGCTGAAGCGATATTCTTTTTCTGTCTCATAAAGACCCCACATAGATCATCTGAGTATTGAACTTTATACAAGCATAGTGACTACTCTGAATATTTATTATTTTAAATAAATAGGCC
Source organism: Stenella coeruleoalba (assembly GCF_951394435.1). NCBI lineage: Eukaryota > Metazoa > Chordata > Mammalia > Artiodactyla > Delphinidae > Stenella > Stenella coeruleoalba. Next base: position 88,454,341 of record NC_137150.1, read on the forward strand.
ATCTTTATAAATAACAAAGTGATATTAACCATTTTGAGACTAGGGACAATAGAAGAAAAAGTAATTACTGTTAAAAGTGTTTGAGCTGTAGGAGACCCCTGCTGCAATAGAATTTGCAATTCCTCATGAGCACTCAGCAAATACAACCCTTCCCGTGTTTGTGGAATCCCCTAATCGTAAAAGTTGAAAATGCCCAACATTCACCATCCTGCATCTTTCGATGAGGACCTGAGCATACCACCTAGACTCTGCCAATCAGATTTGGTGGTTCTGGATTTCCACTAGTGAGATGACATGAAGAAGTGGAGACCAGAGAATGTTCTCTGCTGGCTAAACCAGTTGTTTCAAAGCTAAAGTCCCCTGCTCAGCACTGTTAGAGGTTCCAGCTATTGGGGTTCTAGTTCTTGCTAACAGCACTGTGTTTTTCATCAGACCACTTTTTCATCTGACCTGGCTGTATAAGTCTGCACCAAGTTTTTCAACCTTCTTTGAGCATCTGTAAACTATCCAATTTGCTTTTACTAAATTACATTTCTGTCCCTTGCAACATAGAACTCTGATTAGTAAATCTGGGAGTGAGGAAGCTTCTTTTAAATAGTTCAAAAAGTGTTAAACTATTATTTATTATCTATTAAGCTGCACAGGCCCTTCTACCAGACAATGCCACTCTCTTGGTCTCGTTATTAAAAATCTCTGCCAAAAGTCACCTTATCAGACTTTTCTAAAAAGCACTCCCGATCAATTCCACCCCTTCAAGCCCTGCTGAATTTTTCTTGATATCACTTGTCTCTGACCCCATATTACATTATTTCTTGTCTTATTCCCCCACTGGTACATAAGATCCATGAGAGCATAGGCTTAGTATGAGATTTCTATCACTTCCTTTACTGTAGCCTTTTTTATATACTTTAAAATTAGAGCTTGTAGGAAAGGCAATTACATTCTAATATATTGTATGGTGATCCACTTGTATCAGCCACTCAAGTAGATGTTGTAATTTGTAATTTCTTTAAAAACCAACATCAGATATGGTATGGGAAATTAAGCATTATGGAAGCAATCTGACATAAAATCAGAAAATTTAATGATGATGCACTGCTGGAATATTGAATGTTTATATACGGACTTAATCCATATTTTTTAGAAAAGGACAATATAAATGCTTGCCTTTCCCCTCCATTATTCTGGTGTAATCTTTAATATATGTACATAATTTAAAGTACTATCAAGCTGAATTACTAAAGCAAAAACACTACTGTTGGCTTCTTACATTAAAGTGTTTTAGGTTATTTTATGCATTAAAGGATATTAGCAGCAGCCCGATCATTTTAGTGAAGAGAAGTTTCTGCCCGGTGTAAAGTAAGGCTAGTGTGTTGCAATTCCACATGCTGATTATTAGATCTGCTTTTTTTTTTTTTTTTTTTTTTGTGGTACGCGGGCCTCTCACTGTTGTGCCCTCTCCCGTTGCAGAGCACAGGCTCCGCGGCCATGGCTCACGGGCCCAGCCGCTCCACAGCATGTGGGATCTTCCCGGACCGGGGCACAAACCCGTGTCCCCTGCATCGGCAGGCGGACTCTCAACCACTGCGCCACCAGGGAAGCCCTAGATCTGCTTTTTACATAACTGTACCAAACCCATATTTTTCTGAAGAGCTCAAATATTTTACAGAAAATTCCTTAATTGTAAAATTTTAATGTAAAAAAGGCAACTCCCAGCCCCCAAACACAGGAAAGTGTTATGGCCTCCCCTCATCTCCAAACAAGGCTCCTCATAAGTCAGAATCAGGAAGTCTGTTGCCACTGTCAGGTAAGTGCTTTGAAACAGTGTAGGCAGCACAGGTGTGGTTGTTCTGAAAGGGGTGGCGACAGCTGTGGAAAGAGCATTTGGTGAGGGTTAGGAGACAGCTTGAATTTCAGCTCTCTCACTAACCAGCTGTGTGATTATGAGCCTCAGTTTTCTCATCCAAAAAATAGGGAAGTTGAATTTCTTCTTACTCTGAAATTCTATGAGCTTTTCAGAGTCTAGAGAAAAGATCAGATGTCTGCTTTAAGAATAATAATACTAAAACAGATTCCTGGACAGCGAATTAAATCTAGTTGTACAGAATATCCTTTTCTAGGCTTAGCAATTCAGGGGCCCTTGAACTTCAGTCACTGGGTACAGTCACTGTGATCACAGAGCTCTTCTAGGGAGCAGGAGAGGAGAGACTGCCATCACGTTTGCTCATTCTTGTCAGTCACCTGTCTCCTGAATAAAAGGTGATAACACTGTGGACAAAATGGAGAGAGAAGATGCTACTAACCTGGCAAAATCTGGGGGAACTCTAGGGCATTTGAGATACGAAGTGTTCTCCATGGGTTCGCCTAGCTTCCTTTCCAAGGACACTCTGTATCTATGATTGCTTGTAGCTCACACTTTGTTGTCACTCACCATTCAGTTCTCAGGGATGAGGAGGTACAATACCTCTTGTTCACTGACCTGAATTGAGGATGGCAGGTGAAAAATCAAGCATTTGTATTTCTCGTATAAAGTTAGGAAGGGTAAAAGCTTTCCTGTCCTCAGGCAAAGATCTAAATTGTGAATCAACAGGGTGATACAGAGATATGAGTACAGAAACCTCAGAAACCTTTTATAAGCCTCAAATGTCCATGTCTGCAGGCAGGTTATAGCGTCAAACATCCAAGTACTGGCTGGGCTTGGGATCTCAGATCATCTTTTTAAAGTAACATCATAGTCCTCAGAGCTATCAACTAGGTATCCAAATAAACTGAAGCCTATCTTTTATCTACAGGTCTTACCTAACATGGGCATCATTGAAATAAACACCTCTGCCATAGGCTGTGGTTCACTGCAAAGCTATTGTAAAGGAACATGTGCTAAGGAGGGAAAAGGAGCTGCTTTGGGCTTTCCCTTCCCATGGAACAGTGGTATGCAAATATCACTGCACACTGGAATCACCTGAAGATTTTTATAAACCCCAATGCCTGGGTTCTACTCCTGGAGATCCTGACATAATTGGCCTGGGCGGGGTCTGGGCATCTGTATTTACAGAGCTCTTTGGGTATTGCCAGAGCTAAGAACCATTGTTTATCGAGGCCGCCAGTAAAGGGGCCGTTCGGTCCTTTTAGTGATTGTTAGCTTGGATGCAGAATGCCTGTTTACTAAGAAATTGGGCTGACGTGGCAATTCATTCCGTTCAGAGCACAAGATCACAATCAGCTGTTCATGGCTTTTTTGCTGCACTGACCTATGCTGGATTCAAACCAGCAGTGACCTTCATTTTCCATTGTCTGTAATTAAGGATGTCTACCACCACCATGATCCAGTTTGGGGCCTGATTAATTCTCATAATTACCAAATGCATTTTGGCAGCTGTAGAAAAAGAAGGCCTAAGCCACCAAAATGAGATAGAGCCATGATGGCAAAAAATAAATAACAAGGATGTTTAGCATTAATTTTATGTTTAATCATTATTTTTTATGCTCTTGACATTTATGAACTAGTTATTCCATATGATGTGCTGGGGAAGTAATGCAGGATTACTATTTGCATTTTATGTCAGTCAGTGGGGCAGAAAAGTATTTTGTCAGGTCTCAGGAGTTGTAATTTTTAAATCCTTTGGTGCACGATGAAGCTTGTGGCTTCCCATTAAAGAAGGGACTCAGAGACAGTGAAGCTTGCACTGATCTCAATAAATAACCTCTATCAAAGTGGACAAATTAATGATGGATTTTATGACTAGCTCATTATTATGGTCTACTTTCCCTTTCAGGGTACACTAATAATCTCTAAGGGATTTTAAAAGTCTCCATGTTTGGTGTAAAAAGCCAAAATCTTTTCACCTAAACAATAACTCAAATGTTGTACCCAAAAAAGCAGATAGTGCAATTTTTAAAGTTCCAGACCTTGTAGAGGAAGATAGGAAATTCCCTGCCTTTTCCCACTTCCAACTCCCAATCAATATTCTCCAATATTCACTTCCAACCACAAGGGGCTGAACATGTAATATTTTTATCATATTCCATTTATTGGGTACTTCCCGTGCCTAATATTGTGCTACACACCTTTATATACTTTAACACATTTACTCTCAAATTGTGTACTGGGTAGTGGTTATGATCGCCTCCCCAGGCTATGGATAAGAAAGCTAGAGCTCAAAGAAATGTAGGAACTAGTACAAGATGTAACAGATAAGAACAGGATTAAAGCCCAGGTCTGTTTGACTCCAGAAACCTAAAAACAAAACAAAAACCCTGTAGAAATTGTTGAAGTTTATCTTTGAGCTTTCTCATCGCTCTTTCTAAATATTCCCTCAGCAAATTCCTTCCACTGCAGTGACCCACCCTATGTCTGAAACTTAGCCTCCTCTCCTTCCAAAGAAGCTCCTCTGACATTCTCTTCTGTCAGACCCTCACAAACTGGCTAATCCAGCCTGTTACAGCCTAGAAAGGAATCATGTTGCGATCCCTCCCTCAGATCCCTGGATTCCAGTTGATCACAATTTCTGTCCATCATTGCCTATTGATGTTGATTCTAGTTCTTTCATTACTACTTTTAGTCCAGGCTCTAGAACAGCCTCCCCTCATTCTCAGCATCTCCTGCACAGCTGATGATTGCCTCTGGACCAATAATCCCCAAATGCTACCTTCTGACTCAAAAACCCTCCATGGATCCTCATTTCCTATCATAGCAACTCTAAACCTCTGAATTTGGTTTTCAGTGCATCTCATTTCCCCACATTATTAACGATTTCTGTTTCCTATTCAATTTAATTTCAGCTTTATTAAGATCTCATAAGTTGTCATTAGATCTCTTAATTAGTCATTGTTAGATATGATCATTAGTGAATTACTAATTATTAGATCTTAATGATTTATTAGTTACTAATTTTAGATACCATAATTAACTAATTGTGGGTGGCACGCAGGATTGTCCAGTGAATGATCATAGGTGATTCTGTGTTGCCTGGCAATGAGTGAGAAGGGACCAATGGCTTCTACTCCCAGTGATATCTACTTCCCCCAAGGTTTTCAGAAGTTGGACAGCAGGCATTCCCAGAATCTCATTCAAGCTCGAGAAGTTTGACACCCAGACTCAGGCCATTCCTCTTACAGGACTACTCTCACAGTTGCCCTGTAAGCAGAGAGCAACATGAGGTGGGGCTGCTCTCCTAGAGAACAGACTTGGTGCATAGAGCTGCCCCTGACTCAAACTTGCCTCTGAGAAGGATGCTGTGTCAATAAAGAGTGCTGGCATCAGCAGATTTTTAAATGGAGAAATGGGTATGGCCTTGTTCAACAATTCAAAATGTAATAGGGAAGAACCTTTGTATTCTATCACAAGTTCAACACTAAAAAGGGATGTTGGGGGCTTCCCTGGTGGCGCAGTGGTTGAGAGTCCACCTGCCAATGCAGGGGACGCAGGTTCGTGCCCCGGTCCGGGAAGATCAGTGGCTGGGCCCATGAGCCATGGCCGCTGAGCCTGCGCGTCTGGAGCCTGTGCTCCGCAATGGGAGAGGCCACAACAGTGAGAGGCCCGCGTACTGCAAAAAAAAAAAAAAAAAAAAAAAAAAAAAGGATGTTGCCTGTAAGCTTAAATTATACATAATGGTCCATCTCTAGGAACCCTGCCTCCTAGGTAATGAGTTTTAGGCTAAAATACCTTTGTTTAGCTCATGGAAAGCATCCTGACCAGGGCCACCTGTGAATGGCTGCCGGAAGGACCCTCAGGGGTCTGGTCAGAATCAGGACTTTACCTCTTCCCCTTTTAATATAAAAGAAGCCTGAATTCTAACTCAGGGGAGATGCTTCTTTGGGACACCAGTCTACTATCTTCTCGGTCTGCTGGCTTTACAAATAAAGTTGCTATTCCTTGCCCTAACAACTTTTCTCTTGGTTTATTGGCCTGTCATGTGGCGAGCAGTATGAGCTTGGACTTGGTAACAAAAACATCAGATTAAGAGTTGCAGACCTCAGAAACTGTACTATCCAAGGACTCCCCAAAATGAGTTTAAATTAAAACAGAAAGGAGAACTCTGCTGATTTATAAGCTTGTGTAGTTTTTGTACTTATTGCTGGAGTTTCACACAGATGGCAGCTACTGAATTATAGCAGATTTACTTTCCATCAAGTTCAATTATACAGTTTGCAATTCAGAAAGTCAAAAAGAAATGACACTATGAGTAGTGAACAAAAAGAAAGGCAAAGCAATAAGGAAACAGAGTTCCAGATGAGCTTAAACCTAAAACTCATGGTACCTAAAAGAACAAGAGTAACAAGAAAGGACAGAGAGACAGAAACAGAGAGGAAGGGAATTCACTTCAGATGATATTGGGGTGAAGGAGATTCACTTCAGATCATATTGGGGTGAATGAGATAGAAAAATTGATATGAAGCTGTAAAACGGTCATGATGACATATAAAGAGCTATACAATGGATTATAATACAAAGATGATATATAAAGGGTAGAAACAACAGCAATAATAGGAAACGCATTTATCAAGGGCAAACTGTGTACTATACAGAGTCTAAATACTTTATATGGATTATTTCATTTAATCTTTAAAACAAATCTATATGATAGATGCTGCTTTTTTTTCTGATTTTAATTTTTTATACAATTTTTAAAGGTTATACTCCATTTCCAGGGCCTATCATACACCCAGTAGTTTGTCCTCCCACTCCCCTATACCTATATTACTCCTTGCCCACTCCCCACTGGTTACCACTAGCTTGTTCTCTGTATCTGAGTCAGCTTCTTTTTTGTTATATTCACTAGTTTGTTGTACTTTTTAGATTCCACATATAAGTGATATCATACAGTATTTGTCTTTCTCTCTGCCTTATTTCACTTAGCATAATGCATTCCAAGTCACCTGTGTTGCTGCAAAAGGCAAAATTTCGTTCTTTTTTATGGCTGAGTAGCTTTCCATTGTGTATGTGTGTGTACTTATATACACATACATACACACACAAAAAATAATTAAACCCACAAGCTGCCTCTATCAGCAGTCTGTGAGGGACATCGTAACACCTGGTTGGGTCACCTAGTTACACTCTCACTTTGGTTGCAACTTCAGGGGGTGGGAGGGGAAGATGGATATAATAGTGCCAAAACTTACCTAGAAATTAAGAAAAGAGTTTTTATTACAATTTTTCACCACTGCTCCTATTCCTCCTTCTTTGTCCTTTTTTCACCCTTTTTCTCTTCTCTGCATCAGTGCATGACATTTAATGCTACATATAGTCCTAGCTGATGCCAATAATAAAAGAAAAGAAACCACACACACACACAAAGCAACCTAAGTGTCCACCTGTTGATGGACACTTAGGTTGCTTCCATATCTTGGCAATTGTACATAATGCTGCTATGTATACTGGGGTGTCTGTATCTTTTCAAATTAGTTGGGGGGTGGTTATATATACCCAGGAGTGGATTTGCTGGGTCATATGGTAGTTCTAGTTTTAGTTTTTTGAGAAACCGCCATACTGTTTTCCACAGTGGCTGCACAAATTTACATTTCTACCATCAGTGTACAAGGGTTCCCTTTTCTCCACATCATTGCCAACATTTGTTACTTGCTATTTTTTATTCTTTTTGATGACAGTCATCTGACGGTTGTGAGGTGATATCTCATTGTGGTTTTGACTTGCATTTCCCTGATGATTAGTGACGTTGAGCATCTTTTCATGTGCCTGTTGGCCATCCGCATTTTTAAATTTTTTTTGGTAAATAAACTGAGGTTCAAAGAGCTTAAGCATTTTTGTGCAAGTTTTTCAACCAAGAAGAAAGATTAAGGGAGGAGGGGTGGATAAGTCATTTCCCCATGGTCACACAAACGGCAAACACCAGAGGCAGAATTCAAAACCAGCTCTTCTGATTCCAGGTCACGTGCTTTCAGCCAGTATATAAACACATACAAACTTAATGGAACCATGTTGCAACTACTGCCTCCTAGATGTATTTTTTTGCCTATACTATGGATCCCTAATGGGAGTTGTTCCTGATCCTCTAGCTTGCAAGTTGTGTGGGGAAGAAGAAATAAATGGATTTGACAGAAGAGGCAGCACTGCCACAGTCCTTCGCCTCTGGTTAATTAGGAGCAAGCATGCAGGACAGAAAGATAGTTAAGGTATTGGAAAGAAATCAGATTTAACTGCTCAGAGTTAGAGAACACCCTGCTGTGAAGATGGGCACCGTGGAGAGGGCAGAGCTGCAATGCTCATGGGACTTTTACTGATGTAACATCACAAGCAGCTTTTAAATTAAGATGATTTCTTCCTGAACCATGAATAAAGGAAAGCTAGAAAACAGAAAATGAGAATGGTAAAATGTCTGGAAATTAGGTTTTATTTAATGTATTCAGTCAGGCAGGCAGGCTGTTGGTTAACAAATATTTATGAAGAGTTTGCTCTCTGTGAGGATCACTGAAAGCTACGAAGAACATAAAAATACATAAAACACAGTCTATCCTCAAGGAGCTTATGGCTAGGGAGATATTATACGGCACAATGTACCAAACTGTGCACAACATAAAGACCTAACAATCTGACAAGGTACAAGAATCCATTTGATCCATTTGATTCCCCAGTATCTAATATCATACTTAGTGCAAACATACCTGCCCAGCTTCATTTAGTAATATATGTTGAATACACTAAGCCGAGTAGGCATATTTGCTTCCCAGGAATAAACAACTGTAACATCATAAACTAGGATATAATTTTCCTTCCTTTCTCTGTTTTGTTTAAAGTGCCATAGATAAAGAAACATCACCTTAAGCAAAGTTTAAATCAGTCTTGCCATTAGTTTAAAATCATTCAGGCCACTGATGTCTCTTCTCAGTCCAGCTATCAGCTCTATACTTCACAATTTCTCCCATCAACCCACTTCCTTTTTCTACTTCTTCAATCATCAATTCAACGTTTGGCAAGAAAAAGGATAATTATACACTGGAAATATTCTTATAGCTTCTCTCCCCCCACCAAAACAAATTGAAATATTAAAATTTTTAAAATTCAGAAGGGCAAGGGTTGGTTGGCTTTCATTAGAGTAACTGATTTACTTTAGGTTATGGGTATTGGAATGAAGACATAATTTCAGAAGAAAGCAAATTTAGCTAAGAATTGGAAGAGAGTAGATTTAGCTAAGAATTGAAACTACCATGTAAATTTCCATGAGTCTACAGGATCAAACCACCAAAGAAACAAGGTTGCTAGGCAGAGATCTCTACAGTACCAGTGCACGGCTGAAAACAAACAAATCAAAAGGCACAAAAAATTTGATCATAAGGGAAACATTAAGTTATTAATAAAGGTTCCCATTCACTAAGTGCCGATTCTATGCCAAATATTGTGTTAATTGCCTTGCTCTGTGTTTTAGCACATTGCAGGCTCTTAGTAAGTATTGGTTGATTTAACATCTTATTTTTAACCTTTACCAAAAAACCTGCGTGTTCCATTTTCCATGTGAGAAAATCAGGTCAAATAGCTAATAAATGGTGTCTAAGCATTTTTCTCTAGCCTGAACTGCCCCTCACCAGGCGAAAGAAATCTGATGATTCTGCATTGAATATACAAAAAAACTGACTTTGTTTTTTGCAATTTAAATGTTCTTAAACTGGGCATTTGAAAGACTCTTCTAAATTGCAAGCATACAGAAAATACAAATGCATCATTCTACGTGCATAACTCAGTGGTTAAAAATGCAATTACTTGACCTTCCGTTGTTGTGGATTTGCACACACACAATTTTGAGGTCCTCTGAAGGAGACAGAGTAAGACATCAAAAATAATACTTAACTTGATAATTATTATCATAGCAAACACAACTGTAAATAATGTATAATTGTATTTCCAATTGAATTAATTTGTAATTATGGAAGATTATATAGAGATTATACATGTATATATATGAAGAGAGGTTATATATGTATATGTATATTTATATATACATGAAGAGAGAGAGATGGAACACTTGACATTTGGCCTCTATAGCCTTTTCTACCTCTAACATTTTAGAATATAAATTGCCAATAATGTACAATTGTACCCACTTTTCTTTATTTTTTTTCATTGGAAACAAATTTGACATACCTTCTTCCTTCTTTTTATTTCTATTGCTATACCTATATAGTATACTATCCTCCATCAAAATCATATCATCATCAACTTAAAAATCAGTTTCATTGGTAGCAAATCACTATGGATATTTTCATATTGGAGATGGAGAAATTACAATAGGGAAAATTTGTGATTAACCAAGATCTTGAATCCAATGAGGAAAACATAAACATAAGAAAACAGCCAACAAGTTACTTCAACACCATGATGTATATCCTAAAAATTAAAGATGTTATTGATTACTCTTGTTTTTAATGCACCGTCACAACTGTGAACTGACAATTACATATTATGATACATAAGAATAGACATTTCTAATATAAAACAAATCATATGTGCCTTTTATTTCTACAGAATTTTGATTTTTAAAGTATTTATATTAAATCTAAGCAGAGATAAATCAATATTAAGCATAATATAGTATTAGATTATCTGTATTTGAATTTTATTTACCAGTAATTGAGGTAGAAAGAATATGCATCGATAAAATCTATTTATATTCCCTCTACATTATTTGTGAGGTTTGGACTGACCTTAATAAATTAAATATTATGAATACATTAGCCCTCAGAAACAAGAATAAAGAGGATGTAGACATTCTCTTGAAAATCTATGACCTTGCTTGCTTGAAAGATTCAGTAACTGTCGTGGCCGTGCCAGTCTGAATGATGGATATTTAAAAATGTTCCAGGGAACACACGGCAGAATCCTTCATAGAAAGCAACAATGGCTTCACATAAAATCTGCCCAATGCAGACGGAATTCCTGAGATTTAGTAGACAGCCAGGAGGATGGGAAGAAAGACAGGACACTCAGGGCAGTCATGGGTTTGAAGTTCTCTCCCCAACTTAGTGAACATAGGACCTTGGGCAAGTTATTTCCTTGTTCAAAGCCTCAATCTCCTCATTTTCAAAATAAAGCTAATAACACCAAACCTGAAGAGTTATGACAGGAAAAAAAGGCACCTTGACAGACATGCTGATTTCATTAATTGCATAACTAAGCCTTCATGATGGGAATCTAAACTGCAGCTTAATTTTCCACAGGACACAGGCTTCACATGTGTGCTTTGTCAAGTGGTAGCTCAGTCTCTCCATCTGACACACGACCCGTCCCTCGTAAGTATAAGGTGAGAACTTCTTGGAATAATAAACTTGTAGAAGATTTATACTGCATATTATTCACTTTCATTTTTATTTATAATTTTGAAGGAAAATTACAGTTTTTCCCTATAGGAGTTCAGTTAGGTGAAATAGAGTTCCATAGGATTTGCAGTTTGGAAGTGGAATTGGGGGAATGGGAAGAAGGAAATAGTCAAAAACATTCCAAGTGACCTCTAGTAAGTACCCAGAGTTATTGAATTACATGATTTCAGTAGGTCGTGGGAACCTCTGCTGATACACCCAACGCCTTTAGACAGTCGCTTGAAAGGTTTAATTCCCTGTGATAAATAAAACAACTTTTATCTCAAAATCTGAGAAATGTAATGCACATCTAATTCTGATCCACAAACACACTGATCAACTAGCATCTCTAATCTACATGTTGAGCATTTTACCTTTTCACCTGCATTTATTTATTTATCTCTTTGTTTACATAGTTAACAGTATTGTTTCCTTCCTACCTAAGAATGAAAACTGGCAGCTCATTAAAGCTGGAAAATCAGAGGCATTAAATGCAGCAACAGCAAGAAAGGAACAAACAAAAAAAAAGTTTTCTCTGAGAGCTACACTAAGCAGCATGTTTTTGACAGCTTTTATGCTCTGTCAACTTCCAGGCAGGCCATTAGAGGAAGAGGGAGGAGAAAGAAGGCAAAAAGACCTCAAAGCCCTTGGCCAGTTTTCCATAATGAGCTTCCTGTCTAACTCTGCAACGAACAATAAAGACCAGCTCCAGTAACGGGTCCCTGGTGAATTTGAGGTTCCTAATCCACACGTGTTGCTCCACACAGCTGCATGAGGAATTGAGGGACCAAAAAATATCCCCGCCTTTTATACAGCTCCTTAAAGGCAAGGTCCAAGCCATGATTCATCTGTATCCCCAGCTCCCGCCAGGATTAGGTGTTTGTAGGATCAATTTGAATATGATTATGTGTTTTTGAGCATGTTAGATTAAAAGATCCTTTAAATGACTTATGTATGAAGCATATTTTTCCTCTGACCAAACTATGTCAATTCCAATGACTGTGTTAATCCATGTTGATCCGTGAACCTCCTCCGCCAGATACACACACATTTGCTATAATCTAGTCCTGTTTCTCACCTGCTTATCCTCATATTTAACTAATCAACCATTGACTTTCAGACTTCCTTGCCAGTCCAGGTGCTTTGACTAGTTTCAACCTTACCTAGGACATTCCAGTAGCCAGTCTCTAAGGTTATCCTTGATCCCCTCTTCCTACATGGTACAGGAAAATGAACCTAAGAACATCCTCCCAAAAAGCTGGAGGCTGGGCCTACTCCCTCTAGCCCCCTCCTGCTACACCTAGCAGACTTTTGAAATGACCACACCATCAGCACGAATTCTAACATCCTCACTAGCAGCCTTCTTTCCAGACCCACCTGTCCCACTTCCACCCATCTACCACGGAAGCTCCAGGAGAACTCTATGTCCTCCACAGTCGGAATCCACTTGGGGTTGAGTTTCTTTATTTGCAGCAGTTTGGCTTTTGAGCAGTGACTGCAGTCAGTAATACAGGCAACAATGTCCCCACAGGACAAGGTCCAAGCAGCAGCACTGCAAGCGCAGGCATTGAAGACTTAGTGACATGTTCTGTGTTCAAGGTGCTGAAGGTGGTCTCAAGCAGTGCCTGTGAGCTCCCCATCATTCTGCCATGAGGCAGGTGGTGCTTCAGAAGGTTAAGGTCTCATATTATGCTAAAAGGACCTGAGTCATCAACTACTGACTGCAATATGTGCCTCAACAAGCAGAGGAAAACCTGCTACATCACAAATGCCACTGTAATGAAGCAATTCTGCTCAACAATGCCATGGCCAAGACCCAGGTAAAGCTCCCCTGAAAAAGCGACATTCTTAAGAATTATTTTTTAGAACAGATTTAGGTTCACAGCGAAATTAAGACGAAGGTACAGAGATTTCCCACATAACCCCGGCCCCCCCACATGCATAATCTTCCCCATTATCAACATCCCCACCAGAGTGGTACATCTGTTGTAACTGATGAACTTACATTGACACCATAATCACCCAAAGTTCACAGTTCACCTTAGGGTTCACTCTTGGTGTTGCACATTCTTATGGGTCTGAACAAATGTATAACACCATATATCCAGTGTTACAGTATTATACAGATTAGTTTCACTGCTTAAAAAAATCCTATATTCTCCGTCTATTCATACCTCTTCCCTACACACTAACTCGTGGCAACCACTAATCTTTTCACTGTCTCCATAGCTTTTGCCTTTTCCAGAATGCACAGATGCCTAGTTGGTATCATAGAGTGCGCAGCCTTTTCAGATTGGCTTCTTATACTAGTAATGTGCCTTTAAGGTTTTCCATGTCTTATTTTTTTTTAATTAACATCTTTATTGGAGTATAATTGCTTTGCAATGGTGTGTTAGTTTCTGCTGTATAACAAAGGGAATCAGCTATACCTATATAAATATCCCCATATCCCCTCCCTCTTGCATCTCCCTACCACCCTCCTTATCCCACCCATCTAGGTGGTCACAAAGCACCAAGCTGATCTCCCTGTGCTATATGGCTGCTTCCCATTAGCTATCTATTTTACACTTGGTAGTGTATATATGTCCATACCACTCTCTCACTTCGTCCCAGCTTACCCTTCCACCTCCCAGTGTCCTCAATTTCATTCTCTACCTCTGCATCTTTATTCCTCTCCTGCCACTATGTGTTAGCATATGGTATTTGTTTTCCTCTTTCTGACTTACCTCACTCTGTATAACAGTCTCTAGGTCCATCCACCTTGCTACAAATAACTCAATTTCATTTCTTTTTATAGCTGAGTAATATTCCATTGTATATATGTGCCACATCTTCTTTATCCATTCATCTGTCGATGGACATTTAGGTTGCTTCCATGTCCTGACTATTGTAAATAGAGCTGCAATGAACCTTGTGGTACATGACTCTTTTTGAATTATGGTTTTCTCAGGGTATATGCCCAGTAGTGGGATTGCTTCCTTGTATGGTAGTTCTATTTTTAGATTTTTAAGGAACTTCCATAAAGTTCTGCGGAGTGATTGTATCAATTTACATTCCTAGCAACACTGCAAGAGGGTTCCCTTTTCTCCACACCCTCTCCAGCATTTATTGTTTGTAGATTTTTTGATGATAGCCATTCTGACTGGTGTGAGGCGATACATCATTGTGGTTCTGATTTGCATTTCTCTAATGATTAGTGATGTTGAGCATCCTTTCATGTTTGTTGGCAATCTGCATATCTCCTTTGGAGAAATGTCTATTTAGGTCTTCTGCCCATTTTTGGATTGGGTTGTTTATTTTTTTGATATTGAGCTGCATAAGCTGCGTGTATATTTTGGAGATTAATCCTTTGAAAGTTCTTTCAATTGCAAATATTTTCTCCCATTCTGAGGGTTGTCTTTTCATCTTGTTTATGGTTTCCTTTGCTGTGCAAAAGCTTTGAAGTTTCATTAGGTCCCATTTGTTTATTTTTGTTTTTATTTCCCTTTCTCTAGGAGGTGGGTCAAAATGGATCTTGCTGTGATTTATGTCATAGAGCCTTCTGCCTATGTTTTCCTCTAAGAGTTTGGTAGTGTCTGGCCTTACATTTAGGTCTTTAATCCACTTTGAGTTTATTTTTGTGTATGGTGTTAGGGAGTGTTCTAACTTCATTCTCTTACATGTAGCTGTCCAGTTTTCCCAGAACCACTTATTGAAGAGGCTGTCTATTCTCCACCGTATATCCTTGCCTCCTTTATCAAACATAAGGTGACCATATGTGCGTGGGTTATCTCTGGGCTTTCTATCCTGTCCCATTGATCTGTATTTCTGTTTTTGGGACAGTACCATACTGTCTGGATTACTGTAGCTTGTAGTATAATCTGAAGTAAGGGAGACTGATTCCTTCAGCTCTGTTTTTTCTTTCTCAAGATTGCTTTGTCTATTCAGGGTCTTTTG
The DNA here is from genome assembly GCF_951394435.1 of Stenella coeruleoalba. Classification (NCBI taxonomy): domain Eukaryota; kingdom Metazoa; phylum Chordata; class Mammalia; order Artiodactyla; family Delphinidae; genus Stenella; species Stenella coeruleoalba. Next base: position 88,469,584 of record NC_137150.1, read on the forward strand.
TGTTTCCATACAAATTGTGAAATTTTTTGTTCTCGTTCTGTGAAAAATGTCATTGGTAGTTTGATAGGGATTGCATTGAATCTGTAGATTGCTTTGGGTAGTATAGACATTACACAATGTTGATTCTTCCAATCCAAGAACATGGTGTATCTCTCCGCCTGTTGGTATCGTCTTTAATTTCTTTCATCAGTGTCTTATCGTTTTCTGCATATAGGACTTTTGTCTCCTTAGGTAGGTTTATTCCTAGGTATTTTATTCTTTTTGTTGCAACGGTAAGTGGGAGTGTTTCCTTAATTTCTCTTTCAGATTTTTCATCATTAGTGTATAGGAATGCCAGATATTTCTGTGCATTAATTTTGTATCCTGCTACTTTACCAAATTCATTGATTAGCTCTATTAGTTTTCTGGTAGCATCTTTAGAACTCTATGTATAGCATCATGTTATCTGAAAACGGTGACAGTTTTATTTCTTTTCTGATTTGGATTCCTTTTATTTCTTTTTCCTCTCTGATTACTGTGGCTAAAACTTCCAAAACTATGTTGAATAATAGTGGTGAGAGTGGGCAACCTTGTCTTGTTTCAGATCTTAGTGGAAATGGTTTCACTTTTTCACCATTGAGAATGATGTAGGCTGTGCATTTTTCATATATGGTCGTTATTTTGTTGAGGTAAGTTCCCTCTACACCTACTTTCTGGAGGGTTTTTATCATAAATCAGTGTTGAATTTTGTCGAAAGCTTTTTCTGCATCTATTGAGATGATCACATGGTATTTCTCCTTCAATTTGTTAAAATGAATTATCACATTAATTGATTTCTGTATATTGAAGAATCCTTGCATACCTGGGATGAACCTCACTTGATCATAGTCTATGATCCTTTTAATGTGCTGCTGGATTCTGTTTGCTAGTATTTGGTTGAGGATTTTTGCATCTATGTTCATCAGTGATATTGGCATGTAGTTTTCTTTCTTTGTGACATCTTTGTCTGGTTTTGGTATCGGGGTAATGGTGGCCCCATAGAATGAGTTTGGGAGTGTTCCTCCCTCTGCTATATTTTGGAAGATTTTGAGAAGGATAGGTGTTAGCTCTTCTCTAAATGTTTAATAGAATTTACCTGTGAAGCCATCTGGTCCTGGGGTTTTGCTTGTTGGAAGACTTTTAATCACAGGTTCAATTTCAGTGCTTGTGATTGGTCTATTTATAATCTGTATTTCTTCCTAGTTCAGTCTCGGAAGGTTGTGCTTTTCTAAGAATTTGTCCTTTTCTTCCAGGTTGTCCATTTTATTGGCATAGAGTTGTTTGTAGTAATCACTCATGATCCTTTGTATTTCTGCAGTGTCAGTCATTACTTCTCCTTTTTCATTTCTAATTCTATTGATATGAGTCTTCTCCCATTTTTTCTTGATGAGTCTGGCTAATGGTTTATCAATTTTATTTATCTTCTCCAAGAACCAGCATTTAGTTTTAGTGATCTTTGCTTTCATTTCTGTTTCGTTTATTTCTGATCTGATCTTTATGATTTCTTTTCTAAGTTTCTGCTAAGTTTGCTAAGTTTGGGGTTTTTTTGTTCTTCTTTCTCTAATTGCTTTAGGTGTAAGGTTAGGTTGTTTATTTGAGACGTTTCTTCTTTCTTGAGGTAGGATTGTATTGCTATAAACTTCCCTCTTAGAGCTGCTTTTGCTGCATCCCATAGGTTTGGGGCCATCTTGTTTTCATTGTCATTTGTTTCTAAGTATTTTTTGATTGCCTCTTTGATTTCTTCAGTGATCACTTCGTTATTAAGTAGTGTATTGTTTAGTCTCCATGTGTTTGTATTTTTTACAGATCTTTTCCTGTAATTGATATCTAGTCTCATAGCATTGTGGTCAGAAAAGATACTTGATACGATTTCAATTTTCTTAAATTTACCAAGGCTTGATTTCTGACCCAAGGTATGATCTCTCCTGGAGAGTATTCCATGAGCTCTTGAGAAGAATGTGTATTCTGTTGTTTTTGGATGGAATGTCCTATAAATATCAATTAAGTCCATCTTGTTTAATGTATCATTTAAAGCTTGTGTTTCCTTATTTATTTTCATTTTAGATGATCTGGCCATTGGTGAAAGTGGGGTATTAAGTTCCCTACTATGATTGTGGTACTGTTGATTTCCCCTTTTATTGTTATTAGCATTTGCCTTATGTATTGAGGTGCTCCTATCTTGGGTCCATAAATGTGTACAATTGTTATATCTTCTTCTTGGATTGACCCCTTGATCATTATGTCATATCCTTCTTGTCTGTTGTAATAGATTTTATTTTAAAGTCTACTTTGTCTGTTATGAGAATTGCTACTCCAGCTTTCTTTAGATTTCCATTTTCATGTAATATCTTTTTCCATCCCCTTCTTTCAGTCTGTACATGTCCCTAGGTCTGAAGTAGATTTCTTGTAGACAGCATATATATGGGTCTTGTTTTTGCATCCATTCAGCCAGTCTATGTCTTTTGGTTGGAGCATTTAATTCATTTGCAATAAAGGTAGTTATCGATACATATGTTCCTATTACCATTTCCTTAATTGTTTGGGGTTTGTTATTGTAGGTGTTTTCCCTCTCTTGTGTTTCCTCCCTAGAGAGCTTGCTTTAGCATTTGTGTTAAAGCTGGTTTGGTGGTGCTGATTTTTCTTAGCTTTTGCTTCTTTGTAAAGGTTTTAATTTCTCCGTCAAATCTGAATGAGATCCTTGCTGGGTAGAGTAATCTTGGTTGTAGGTCTTTTCCTTTCATCACTTTAAATATGTCCTGACACTCCCTTCTGGCTTGCAGAGTTTCTGCTGAAAGATCAGCTGTTAACCTTATAGGGATTCCCTAGTATGTTATTTGTTGTTTTTCCCTTGCTGCTTTTAATATTTTTTCTTTGTATTTAATTTTTGATAGTTTGATTAATATGTGTCTTGGCATGTTTCTCCTTGGGTTTATCCTGTATGGGACTCTCTGTGCTTCCTGGACTTGATTTACTCTTTCCTTTCCCATATTAGGGAAGTTTTCAACTATAAACTCTTCAAATATTTTCTCAGTCCCTTTCTTTTTCTCTTCTTCTTCTGGGACCCCTGTAATTCGAATGTTGGTGCATTTAATGTTGTCCCAGAGGTCTGTGAGATTGTCCTCAATTCTTATCATTCTTTTTTCTTTATTCTGCTCTGTGGTAGTTATTTCCAATATTTTATCTTCCAGGTCACTTACCTCTTCTTCTGCCTCAGTTATTCTGCTATTAATTCAGTCTAGAGAATTTTTAATTTCATTTATTGTGTTGTTCCTCATTGTTTGTTCACTTTTTAGTTCTTCTAGGTCCTTGTTAAACGTCTCTTGTATATTCTCTATTCTATTTCCAACATTTTGGATCATCTTTACTATCATTATTCTGAATTCTTTTTCAGGTAGACTGCCTATTTCCTCTTCATTTGTTTGGTCTGGTAGGTTTTTATCTTGCTCCTTCATCTGCTGTTTATTTCTCCATCTTCTCATTTTGCTTAACTTACTGTATTTGGGGTCTTCTTTTTGCACGCTGCAGGTTTGTATTTCCCATTGTTTTTGGTGTCTGCTCCCAGTGAGTAAAATTGTTTTAGTGGGTTGTGTAGGCTTCCTGGTGGAGGGGACTGGTGCCTGTGTTCTGGTGGATGAGGCTGGATCTTGTCTTTCTGGTGGGCAGTACTGCGTCCGGTGGTGTGTTTTGGGGTGTCTGTGACCTTATTATGATTTTCAGCAGCCTTTCTGCTAATGGGTGGGGTTGTGTTCTTGTTTTTCTACTTGTTTGTCATAGGGCGTCCAGCACTGTAGCTTGTTGGTTGAGTGGAGCTAGGTCTTAGTGTGAGTTGGAGATCTCTGCGAGATGTTTCCCCTTTTGATATTACATGGGGCCAGGAGGTCTCTGATGGACCTATGTTCTGAACTCAGCTTCCCTACCTCAGAAGCTCAGGTGTGACACCTGGCCAGAGCACCAAGACCCTGTCAGCCACATGGCTCAGAATACAAGGGAGAAGGAAGGAAGGAAGGAAGGAAAGAAGGAAGGAAGGAAGGAAATATAAAATAAAGTTATTAAAATAATTTTTTAATATTATTAAAAATAAAAATGTAATTAAAAAAATGAAAGAAACAAAGATGAGAGAAACCAAACTAGAAAACAAATCCACCTATGAAAACAAGTGATAAAAACTATACTAAGAAAATTTTAAAAATGGACTGACAAAACCCTATGACAAATGGTAAAAGCAAAGCTATGCAGACAAAAATCACATAAAGAAGCATACACAAACACACTCACAACAAGAGAAAGAGGAAAAAATATATATATATTGAAAAAAAGAAGAAAGCAACTAAATCAATAAACAAATCTACCAATGATAATAAGCTCTAAATACTAAACTAAGATACACATAAAACCAGAAACAAATTAGATGCAGAAAGCAAACCCCAAGTCTACAGTTGCTCTCAAAGTCCACTGCCTCAATTATGGGAAAATTTGTTGTCTAATCAGGTATTCCACAGATGCAGGGTACTTCAAGTTGATTGTGGAGATTTAATCTGCTGCTCCTGAGGCTGCTGGAAGAGATTTCCCTTTCTCTTCTTTGTTCGCACAGCTCCTGGGGTTCAGCTTTGGATTTGGCCCTGCCTCTGCGTGTAGGTCACCTGAGGGCATCTGTTTCCCACCCAGACAGGACAGGGTTAAATTAGCAGATGATTAGGGGGCTCTGGCTCACTCAGGCCGGGGCGAGGGAGGGGTACAGAATGCAGGGTGAGCCTGCAGCAGCAGAGGCCAGCATGACGTTGCAATAGCCTGAGGCATGCCGTGTGTTCTCCCGAGGAAGTTGTCCCTGGATCACAGGACCCTGGCAGTGGTGGGCGGCACAGGCTGCCGGGAGGGGGGCACTTGCACAAAAGCTTCTTGGTGGCTGCAGCAGCAGCCTCAGCGTTTCATGTCTGTCTCTGGTGTCCACACTGATATGTGCAGCTTGAGCCCGTCTCTGGAGCTCGTTGAGGTGGTGCTCTGAATCCCTTCTCCTCACGCACCCCAAAACAATGGTCTCTTGCCTTTGAGGCAGGTCCTGACTTTTTCACAGACTCCCTCCCGGCTAGCTGTGGCACACTAGCCCCCTTCAGGCTGTGTTCACACAGCCAACCCCAGTCCTCTCCCTGGGGTCTGACCTCCAAAGCTCTGAGCCTCAGCTCCGAGCCCCCACCTGCCCCTGCAGGTGAGCAGACAAGTTTCTCAGCCTGGTGAGTGTTGGTCGGCACCGATCCTCTGTGCGGGAATCTCTCTGCTTTGCCCTCTGCACCCCTGCTGCTGCGCTCTCCTCCATGGCTCTGAAGCTTCCTCCCCAACCACCACCATCCATCTCTGCCAGTGAAGGGACTGCATAGTGTGTGGAAACTTTTCCTCCTTCACAGCTCCCTCTCAGAAGTGCAGGTCCCTTCCCTATTCTTTGTCTCTGTTTTTTCTTTTTTCTTTTGCCCTACCCAGGTACATGGGGAGTTTCTTTCCTTTCAGGAAGTCTGAGGTCTTCTGCCAGCATTTAGTAGGTGTTCTGTAGGAGTTTTTCCACATCTAGAAGTGCTTCTGATACATTTGTGTGGAGAAAGGTGATCTCCACTTCTTACTCCACCGCCATCTTAAACCACATTCTCCATGTCTTTTTTTTTTATACTTTTATTTATTTTCTTTCTTTCTTTTGGCTGCGTCACATCTTAGTTGTGGCACGTAGGGTCTTCGTTGAGGCCTGCAGGATCTTTCATTGTGGTGTGGGCTCTTCACTGTGGTGGGCGGGCTGCTCTCTAGTTGTGGCATGTGGGTTTTCTCTCTCTAGTTGTGGCACATGGGGTCCAGAGCATGTGGACTCTGTAGTTTGCAGCATGCGGGCTCTCTCATTGAGGCACATGAGCTCAGTAGTTCTGGCATGTGGGCTTGGTTGCCCCGTGGCACGTGGGATCTTAGTCCCCTGACCAGGGATCAAACCCGCTTCCCCTGCATTGGAAGGCAGATTCTTTACCACTAGACCACCATGGCTGTCCCCTCATGTCTTTTTATAGCTTGATAGCTCTTTTCTTTTCAGCACTGAGTAATATTCTACTTTCTGGACGTACATAGTTTATTTATCCATTCACCTACTGACGGACATGTTGGTTTTTTCCCAAGTTTCAGCAATGATGACTAAAGCTGCTGTTAACATCCTCTGAAGGTTTTTGTGTAGACATAAAATTTTAACTCCTTTGTGTAAAAACCAAGAAGCACGATTGCTCGATCGTATAGAAGGCAGATGTTTAGTTTTGTAGGAAACCACCAAACTGTGCCCCAAAGAGGAGGTACCATTTTGCATTCCCACCAATAATACGTGAGAGTAGCTGTGCTCCACATCCTCGCCAGCATTTGGGGTTGCCAGTGATCTGCATTTTGGCCATTCTGATTGCTGTGTAGTAGTATCTCATTGTTGTTTTAATGGCATTTCCTTGATGACATATGATGTACAGCATCTTTTAATATGCTTATTTGTGCACTGTATATCTTCTTTGGTTAGGTGTCTGTCATTAATTCATTTTAATTAAACTTAAAATAATTAATGCAATATTAAATAAGCAATGCAATAAGCAAAATCCATCCCTTGCCATCTATCCATAAAGTCATGTCTCTAAGCCAAAACAACTCTGGAAATGGAGAACGAAGTTAGAGAGTGAACACATACTGTTTTCAAGACTTATTATAAAGGTACAATAGTCAAGACAATGCAGTATTGCATAAAAGTAGATACAGGGAGAAAGAGAGTCTGTTCAACAAGAAATTAAGGTAACACTCCCATTTACCATTGCAACAAAAAGAATAAAATACCTAGGAATAAACCTACCTAAAGAGACAAAAGACGTGTATTCAGAAAACTATAAGACACTGATGAAAGAAATTAAAGCTGATACCAACAGGCGGAGAGATATACCATGTTCTTGGATTGGAAGAATCAATATTGTGAAAATGACTATACTACCCAAAGCAATCTACAGATTCAAGGCAATCCCTATCAAATCACCAATGGCATTTTTTATGGAACTAGAACAAATCATCTTAAAATTTTTATGGAGACACAAAAGATCTCGAATAGCCAAAGCAGTCTTGAGGGAAAACAATGGAGCTGGAGGAATCAGACTCCCTGACTTCAGACTATATTACAAAGCTACAGTAATCAAGATAATATGGTACTGGCACAAAAACAGAAATATAGATCAATGGAACAGGATAGAAAGCCCAGATATAAACTCACACACCTATGGTCAATTAATCTATGACAAAGGGAGTAAGGGTATACAATGGAGAAAAGACAGTCTCTTCAATAAGTGGGGCTGGGAAAACTGGACAGCTAGATGTTAAAGAATGAATTTAGAACACTCCCTAACACCAAGTACAAAAATAAACTCAAAATGGATTAAAGACCTAAATGTAAGACTGGACACTATAAAACTCTTAGAGGAAAACATAGGAAGAACACTCTTTGACATAAATCACAGCAAGATATTTTTTGACCCACCTCCTAGAGTAATGGAAATAAAAACAAAAATAAACAAATGGGACCTAATGAAACTTCAAAGCGTTTGCACAGCAAAGGAAACCATAAACAAGACGAAAAGACAACCCTCAGAATGGGAGAAAATATTTGCAAATGAATCAACAAAGGATTAATCTCCAAAATATATAAACAGCTCATGCAGCTCAATATTAAAGGAACAAACAACCCAATCCAAAAATGGGCAGAAGACCTAAATAGACATTTCTCCAAAGAAGACATACAGATGGCCAAGAAGCACATGAAAAGCTGCTCAACATCACTAATTATTAGAGAAATGCAAATCAAAACTACAATGAGGTATCATCTCACACCAGTTAGAATGGGCATCACCTGAAAATCTACAAACAACAAATGCTGGAGAGGGTGTGGAGAAAAGGGAACCCTCTTCCACTGTTGATGGGAATGTAAATTGATACAGCCACTATGGAGAACAGTACAGAGGTTCCTTCAAAAACTAAAAATAGAATTACCATATGATCCAGCAATCCCACTACTGGGCATATACCCAGAGAAAACCATAATTCAAAAAGACACATGCACCCCAATGTTCATTCCAGCACTATTTACAACAGCCAGGTCATGGAAGCAACCTAAATGCCCATCGACAGACGACTGGATAAAGAAGGTGTGGTACATATATACAATGGAATATTACTCAGCCATAAAAAGGAATGAAATTGAGTCATTTGTTGACACGTGGACGGATCTAGAGACTGTCATACAGAGTGAAGTAAGTCAGAAAGAGAAAAAAAAATATCGTATATTAATGCGTGTATGTGGAACCTAGAAAAATGGTACAGATGAGCCAGTTTGCAGGACAGAAGTTGAGACACAGATGTAGAGAAAAGATGTATGGACACCAAGGGGGGAAAACCGCGGTGGGGTGGGGATGGTGGTGTGCTGAATTGGGCAATTGGGATTGACATGTATACCCTGATGTGCATAAAATTGATGACTAATAAGACCCTGCAGTATAAACAAACAAACAAACAAAACAACTAATACTAAACTTTCTTTGGGTTATTTGTATGGAAATATGTTAATATAAATGTTTCAGACATTACATGAAATTTCTAAAAATCTTAAAAAAAAAAGTAGTGGTAGAATAATTGATATTCAGAGGCAAAGAATAATCCCACTTTGGTGTATATATTGTATAATAAATAGGCAAAATATAGTATATACTATGTGATCCCATTTATATAAATCTAGGAAATGAAACTAAACTATAATGACCAAAAGCAGAGCAGCCATTTCCTGGGGAGTGGATAATGAGGAACAGTAGAAACAAAGGATTACCAAGGGGTATGAGGAAACTTTGGGGTGAAGTTTCACTGTCTTGAGTGTGGTGATGATTTCACAAGTGTATGCATATATCAAAACTTGTCAAATTGTATACTTTAAATGCAGTTTTTTATATGACAATTATACTTCAATAAATCTGTTTTTTTATAAAGCAAACAAAACCTAAAATTATCATATTAAGTGAAGTAAGTCAGACAGAGAAAGACAAATATCATATGATGTCACTTATATGTGTAATCTAAGAAATGATACAAATGAGATGGCCAAAAAGCACATGAAAATATGCCCAACATCACTAATTATTAGAGAAATGCAAATCAAAACTACAATGAGGTATCACCTCACACCAGCCAGAATGACCATTATCAAAAAATCTACAAACAATAAATGCTGGAGAGGGTATGGAGAAAAGGAAACCCTCCTACATTGTTGGTGGGAATATAAATTGGTACAGCCACTATGAAGAACAGTATGGAGGTTCTTTAAAAAACTAAAAAAAGAACTACCATATGACCCAGCAATGCCACTCTTGGGTATATAACTGGAGAAAATCATAATTCAAAAAGATACATGCACCCCAATGTTCATTGCAGAACTATTTACAATAGCCAGGACATGGAAGCAACGTAAATGTCCATCAACAGAGGAATGGATAAAGAAGGTGTGGTACATATATATAATGGAATGTTACACAGATGTAAAAAAGAATGAAATAATGCCATTTGTAACAACATGGATGGACCCAGAGATTATCATACTAAGTGAAGTAAGTCAGGAAGAGAAAGACAAATATCATATGAAACGGCTTGTATGTGGAATCTAAAAAAAGGGTACAAATGAACTTATTTACAAAACAGAAGTAGAGTCACAGATATACAAAACAAACATATGGTTACCAGGGGATGGGGGGGAGGGATAAACTGGGAAATTGGGGATGACATATACACAGTACTATATATAAAATTGATAACTAATAAGAACCTGCTGTATAGCACAGTGAACTCTACTCAATACTGTTTAATGGCCTATATGGGAAAAGAATCTAAAAAAGAGTGGATATATGTATCTGTATAACATTCACTTCACTGTACACCTGAAACTAACACAACATTGTAAATCAACTATACTCCAATAAAAATTTTTTTAAAAATTATAACCACTGTATAGCACAGGGAACTATATTCAATATCCTGAGATAAACCATAATGGAAAAGAATATAAAATAATGTATATATATATATGTATAGTTGAATCACCTTGCCATAGAGCAGAAATTAACACAACATTGTAAATCCACTATACTTCAATAAAAATTATAACCAAAAAAAGATACAAATGATACAGTTATATACGTATATATATATATAACTGAATCAGTTTGCTGTACATCTGAAACTAATACAACATTGCGAATGTTGTTGTATACAATGTATCGTATACAACACAACTATACTTCAATTAAAAAATGGTTTAGAAATCATTACTCTATTTAAGAAAAGTACCTGTTTCCTTACCTAAAAAAAAAAGTAGATAAGGAAGATGGGAAGATGTCCACAGTATATTGCTAAGTGTGAAAGCAAGGTTCAGAGCCATGCTACTGCTAGTAATAGCAAACTCATAAAGCATTTATTTGTGGTGGAGATTCTTCTAAATGCTTTATGTGTAATAATCCATTTATTCTTGCTAATATTCATGTGAGGTGGCATTATTACTTTACACTTTTGCAGATGAAGGAACTGAAGCCTGTCTCAATCATACAGCTAACAACTTGTGAATGAGGGTTGCTTCATCCAGCAGTCAGGTCCTAGTCTATGCTCTAAACCGCTAACTTGACTGCAAGATCCTACTTGTGTAAAATAACTGTGCCTGTAAGGGCAGATGTATGTAGATTAGGGAAGGAGAGTGAAATATGGAAAAGGCACTGTTGAAAGGGAATTTTATTCTTTAATGTAAATACTATGATCTTGTTTTTTTTTTTTTTTTTTGCGGTATGCAGGCCTCTCACTTTTGTGGCCTCTCCCGTTGCGGAGCACAGGCTCCGGACGCACAGGCCTAGCGGCCATGGCTCACGGGCCCAGCTGCTCCGCGGCATGTGGGATCTTCCTGGACCGGGGCACGAACCCGTGTCCCCTGCATCGGCAGGGGGACTCTCAACCACTGCGCTACCAGGGAAGCCCCTCTTGTTTGAATTTTTACAGCAATCAGTCCTGTGTCAGTTAGGAAGCAGATGCTGAGAAGTCAGAAATGCAAGTGGTTTATTGGGAGGTAACACTTGTGAACGATAAAGCGGAAGCAAGACTGGGCAGGGAGAGCCTCAGACTATCAAACAGATGGGCCTAAATCTAAGCCAACAGTGGCGAGCTCTGAAGCGAAGACTGCCTACTCAATCTCACGTTGAGTCGAAATGGCCAGGCCCTGGTAGTCCCATCATGTTCGGTCATGGGCTATGGACCACTTAGAAAAGTGAGCCCTCAGCTTGAAAAAAAGCCCAAGAGGATCCTGAAGGCACTGCAGAGAAAGGCTGTCAACTACCGGCACTGTGTAGCAGAACAAGCGCTCTCTTTAAAGAGATCTGAACAGCTCTCCTCCTTGGCTGCCACACCACCAAATGGGAAGAATATATTTTCTTACAAAGTTCTTAACTGTACCGTGTTTCCCAGAACTGCTTGGGAGACAAGTGGAAGATCTGCAATGATGATAAAGCATTGCAGATCTCAGTGAAATAGAAATGAGCAAAGATACCCCTTAGACAAACGACTCCAACTATTGATAAGAAGGTTTGGAGAAATATCCATTTCTTTAGTATGTTTTTTTCCACCCTGTGGAGAAGAACAAAAGCAAATGCCCAAGTATACTGAACCTTCTCCAAAAGAAACTGCTTCTTTATACCTGCCCAGTGTGGAAGACAATTCAACCACTCCCTCTAAACAAATCCTCCTCAAGAAGGTCTTACACTCTGTTTGATAATACTATGTGAGATAGAACTCCTATACTAGTATTCATTTATTATTATACTTATTGTTGTTGTTGTTGTTACAGCATTAAGCAGGTTCCATGCAAGGCAGAACAAGTCAAGGTGGAATCTAAAGTCATCAATGCAAAAGATTCTATTTTTATTTTCAAATTCAATTGAGTGAGATATGCAAGTAAACATGCTCAAAAAGGGAAATACATTTGTTATCCCTAATACTTTCCCAATCAAGGAAAAGGAAATAAATCTCCAGAATATTGAGTGAAAAGGACATGGTGAAATATCTTGGACTGTCTCTGCTGCCAAGTAAAGCGGTCTCCAAGTATAGAGGTTGCATTACTGAGCCATATGAATAATTAAGCAAGTACTTGCCACCTGCAGGAAACAGAAAATGAAGGATAATATCAAGTACCTCTCAACTCTAACTGCAAAAAAAAATCATTTTCCCTGGGAATCAGTGGTTCCAACCTGATAAAACTGGCACAAAATTATTAATTCCCTATATTTTACAAATTGAGACACAGCGCTTTTCAAAAGTTTATCTCCTCATCTTTGATGGTTATACATTCTTCCCTATGTTCTCTCTTTTCTTTTTCAATCAACTTCCATCCCCTCAACACACACACACACAACAATATTTTAAGCTTGTAGTATGATTATGGAAATAGATTGTGAATCAGAAGAACAAGGTTTGATACTCATATCTGCTACTGAGTATTCTGTCTTAAGTTAATTTTTCATTTAAACTAATTTTGACACAATTTTCTCAAATGCCCAAGTAATGACTAAAATATAAATATTCAAACAAAGATACACTTTCTGTATTCTGCCTCCAAAGTACCAGCCACAGTCTCTGTGTTCAAGTAGTGTTTCATCTATGAAAAAGCAAGAACAAACATAAAATCTATGGAAAAATGCTAAGGAAAAGGAAAACATCCAGTTAGGAATTATAAAAGCCCCTTGCCTGTATATATGCGATGGCTATAGCCAGACAGCACTTTGAAATACCGGCTTAAGATGAATCTGATTGTGCATATATCAAAAGACAAAACAAAAATTCAAGACTGTGACTCAGATAACATTTAAAACTAAGTACCCGTCATTGAGCTTTTTGCTGTGTCTCAGATTCTGTGCTAAGACTTTACTGACATTACTCCATTTAAATAACAACGTTAAGAAGTAGATATTAAAATCCCCATTCTAAAAAAAAAAAAATCCCCATTCTAGAGATGAGAATAATCAAAACTTAAAGGAGTAAATACCTTACACAGTAGAAGTTCCAGAATTCAAAGCAGCTTTGTTTTATTCCTAAACCTGTACTACAGTGACTCCATATAAAACAAAGGAACACTGTCATTGGCCCGCAAACATTCATGCGCATCAAAATCACCTGAAAGACCTGTTAAAACAGACTGCCTAGCCCACCCTCAAAGTTTCTGATTCAGTAGGTGCTGCAGCTGGAGAATTTGCATTTCTATCCAATTCCTAGGAGATGCTGATGCTGCTAGTCTAGACACTACATTTTGAGATGCACTGTTCTAAACCAATGGTTTCCAGACCTCTAGATTTCAGATAGTAAAAAAAAAAAATTTAATAAAGTTTGAAAGATCACCAAACTTTATTATACTAAGTTGCTACATAAATACACACACCAAAACAAAACAAAAACCTACATTCTAGTATCTCTATTTTTTTTTAATTAAGGCATAATTTACATATTGGAAAACTGATACTGCAAGTTTTGACAAACATATAGTCATGTAACGGCACTACAATCAAGATATAGAATAGTTTGTTCATCCCAAAGAATACCCCTGTGCTTCATTGTAATAAACCCCTCTCCCACCCCCAGCCCCTGTCAACGACAGATATGTTTTCTGTTTCTATAGTTTTACCTTTTCCAGAATGTCATACAAGTGGAATCATACAGTATGGAACCATTTAAGTTTGGCTTCTCTTCCTTAGTATAATGAATTTGAGATTCATCTAGTTTATTTTGTGTAATTTGTATACTGGTATACAGTCTAGAAATACAGGTATTCCCCGCATTTTGAAAGTTCGCTTTACACCTCTTCCCTATTACAAAAAAAGCTACATTAGTATCTGTTTCCGTTAACCAAAAGAAATTCAAAAAAGAATTCTGCTTTTACAAAAGAAGGTGGAAACCATATATAGTGTTCAGCGTTTGTTTTGCAGCAAGGCATTATAGAGGCAGCGTGTGCCCCGAGCAGGGAGTGGCCCCGCCAGGCTCCTTCCCCAGAACTACACACAGCATCTCTGCATCAAGCCACTGTAGCTTTGAACTGTGTCTGTGAGCCTCTAAGCTTTATCTCAATTTATTTTGTGTATCCGTTAGTAAGATGTACCCTAAGGTAATTGCTTCTTTTCTTTATACTATTTTGACTGTCTTACAGAAGCTTCCATAGGAACTCTCTAGTTTCGAATAGCAGGAAAAGCTGTATTCCATTGTATGGATATGTCACAGTTTGTTTAGTCCCCAGTTGAAGAGTATTTGGGTTGTTTCTAGGTTAGAGCAATTATGATAAAAGCTGTTATAAACATTCACATACATGTTTTTATGTATGGATTAGGAATGGGATAGCTGAATGATATGGTAAGGGTAATCTGAGCTATACAAGAAACTCCCGAACCGTTATCCAAGATGGTTGCATCATTTTACATTCCCACCAGCAATAGAGTTGTTCCACATACTCACCAAGACTTAAGATTGTCAGTTGTTTTGTTTGTTTTTAACTTTAGCCATTCTAATAAGTGCAGAATGAGATCTGACTGTAGTTATAATCTGTACTTCCCTAATGAATAATGATGTTGAGCATCTTTTTGTGTCTTCAAAACTTGTTCTTCTTTTTTGAAGTTGTTTGTCTATCTAGTTCCTTTGTTTTTCTAGAATCAGCTTGTTAATTTCTATTAAAAGTCCTGAAGGGATTCTGAATGTCATTAAACTGGCTCTAAAGATCAATTAAGGTATGAACAAAATTGGTTCTCCCAGTCCACAAATATGGCATAGCTCTCCTTGATTTCTTTCATCAGTATTTTTTTGTTCTCAGCATACAGATCTTGAACATATTTTGTAAAATCTATATCTAAATGTTTCATTTTTTTGGTGCTACTGTAATGATACTTCTAAAATTTCAATTTCTAATTTTTCATTGCTAGTATATCAATAATCTAATTTTCAAAGATGTTTTAGTGCTGAAAGTGAGAAAGGTGTACAGTAGTGTCAAAAACTATTTTTGGTATAGTGAATAAATTAATAAGAAAGTAAAATGAGGGAAAAACACAATAAGGAGCTTCAGGTTCTAGACAATGGGGTAAACCTAAGGACCAAGAGGTCTAAATTCCATCCTGATGTCATTCAGCTATCCTCTGGAACTTCTCTCATGTTTCCTAGACCTTCAGATATGTGCCTCCTTCTTGACAGTCAGGTCTCAAATTACATGCAACACAGACAACCCAATCTCAGCCCTACCCCTTATAATTTTCTGTCAATCCATCCTGTTTAGGTTTTTTCCTAACCTTTTTTATTTCTTGACCTTTGCTTTTTATTGACTTATTTGATTATTTTTGGTCTTCCCTCACTAGTTTTGTTTACTGCTATATCAAAGTACTAAGAACGATGTCTGACACATAGAAGGCATCAGGATGTGTTTATTGAATGAAAGAAGGAACGAAGGCTTAGATACAAGAATGAGCTGCAAAAATAACCATTTTTAAACATAACAAAAAAATAAAATGCACTTAAAAGAGCAAAAAAAATCAAGTACTAGAAATAATTTTTCAAGTGTGCAAGACCTTCATAGAAGAAATAGAAAATATTTATTGCAGAACATAAAAGAAGTCCTGAATAAACACCATATTTATGATTGAGAAACTCAAAGTCACAAACTATATTAATTTTCCCTAAATAAAATTATAAATGCATGTGCTTCCCAAGTCACCAGAGTGAGGGGAGTGAGGGAAGTGAGGGCCTTCACAAGAGTGCAAAATTTAAAAGGACACCAAAAAACTCAGTAGTCAAGATCAATAATATTTTAATGCAATGCTTCTTAAAAATCAAAATTAATCAAAAAATTAGTAATTAACAAAGTGTACAAATTTTCAAGAAAGGATGAAAGACAGGATCAGCCTTGACTTTCCATTTTGCCTCTGCCTCCAATACGGCTTGACATTGGAACTATTACTGATACGATCTTTATTAAAAAAATGTAATATCTTGTTATCAGGTACTTTTAGCATTAATTTTTATTTCTAAAATATTATTTATCTTGATTATTGGGCTTTTTGGGAACCCCCTTATATTTTGCTCTTTAGATAAATACATCACTTGATTCACCCTAGTTTTGGCTAAAAAGAATTCTATGAAAATTACATGGGATTTTTATTTATCAAACTGATTCTGAAGTTTATATATAAGAATACAGATCTGAGAATAGTCAAAAGGCACCGATATCTAACTAGGCAATCCTAGGAAAACCTACTAATTTGTTATCATCACAGGTCAGGGCATAACCCTCATTCACCTCAGGAAGGACAGAGATGAGGCAGAGTAGCTGCAGAGTGTTGCCAAGAGCACCGGACAGGAGCAGCAGGGGCGAGAGAATGAATCTGAAGCAGCTTTTGCTAAAAGATGCCTCCAAGTGTCCATACAGAGCACACCTATGACCCAGAAAAGCACCAGGAAACAGAGTACCAGAGTGGATGGAGGACTTGGAGGGAGGGCCTGGAGTCCCCGCTCACTAGGTGGTGTCAAGAAGACATGGGATATCTTTAAAACAATCCAGGTACAAAAATGTATGTTCAGGGAGCAGTTGAGAAGAATCACCAACCAGATTCACAGTACGTGTCCCTCACCAATCTCCATGTACACACCCTTGCTGTGTGGTGGCTTTGGATGGCCCCTTGGATTTGACTCACTTTGATTTCTTGACTCCTACCCTGGATTCACCCCTGTTGCCATGATAGCTTGGGTCATGGGTTCATCCCTTTTGACTTTCAGACTTCCCCCGTCCCCCTGGCACCTTACCTGGCAATTATTACTCTGACCTCATCCTTAATCCCACCCCACCCCACCATCTCCCAAATAGCTTCCCAGTTATAATCTTCACCCACTCCTACTTCTAGTTCCTCATGAATAGTCACATGCAGGGCTGTGTGGCCCATGGAGGAAGAACCAAATGTATTTTCCTATCCACAAAATGAAGTATAAAAATCAATTAAGAGAAAAAGAGGGGCTTCCCTGGTGGCACAGTTGTTGAGAGTCCGCCTGCTAATGCAGGTTCGTGCCCCGGTCCGGGAAGATCCCACATGCCGCAGAGCGGCTGGGCCCGTGAGCCATGGCCACTGAGCCTGCGCGTCCGGAGCCTGTGCTCCGCAGTGGGAGAGGCCACAGCAGTTGGAGGCCTGCGTACAGCAAAAAAAAAAAAAGAGAGAGAGAGAGAGAAAAAAAGAGACTCTTTTTGTATTATGGAAATTAAGCTACTACTAAAAAAACTGATTAAAGCTGAACTAAAATTTTGGGGGAAAAAAGAGCAATTTTATCTGCTGTTAAATTGAATACAAATTTTAAAAGGGATGCTGGGATACAGAATTTCTACTGATTACTTTATCAGCACCTAATGCTAATACATTTCTGAGAGGCAACCATGTGCAGCAAGTATACAATTCATCACAAAACGGAACAAAGAAAAGTGTCTACAGTCAAAGAAGGATTTTTTTCCCTCTCATTTGGCCCTCTACTGTAAACGTGAGAAAGACAAGCTGACTATGCCTTTTCTACCATCAGACGAAACCCCTGGTTTTCTGAAGTGTAGCAGCATCTCTGTCTTAACAAAACAAAGCTCTTACGGTGTGAAATTTAAGCCAGGTCACTGAAAACTGACATGGTTAGCACACTCATTACTGCCCATATCTGGAAACAACACAGTAAAAAAGAACATTCGCTGAGGCCAACTAAACCTCTCAGCAGTACACATTTCCTATCTTCCCCAAAGCATTAATAATCTCATTTATAAGTTATTAGACATTTATTTCTGGTAGATTCCTTTCTAATTAAATTCACCTTACCAAACCAGTAGTAGTTTAAGAAATGCAAGTTATATAATGAGTGCAGTTACAAAGATAGTGTCCAGAGAAATTTATTTTTCCAGTGTTAATTTTTGGCTTGACATAAATTGCTAGCACAAGCCCTATAACAGTGCCACAGCTAAGCATGCTGGATGCTTTATGATGCCTTATTTGTGATGTCCTGAATACATTCTAGAGCTTATTATATTTTTCCCTATTTTTGACTCCCAAAAGATGGATTTTTATATATTTTCCTCTTTGTACTGTTTCATTTGCTTGATATTATCAACAGGAAAATGAGACTGCATTCTATAGGTCATTTTTCCTTTATTTCTTATAATCCATTCAAGGCAGATTACCAATATATTTTCAATTAGTAATACCAGAATCACAGGGCAAGAGGTAACATTGTTTATGTAGCAACTGGGCTGGGAATACTAATAAGCTTGGCACATCAATCATGGCAACATCCTATAATTCCAAAGTTCACCTTGAAATTTGCATTGCGTTTTGTCATTCCTTTTAAATGTGTGTCTTTGTCAAAGCAAGGGATGCAACTTTTTATTTCATTCTATTAGTAATCCTTAAAAACCAAAAATTAAAGTCAACGCCAAACCATAGCTTTATCAATATGCTAAATTTCCCAGTGGCATAATATATTTTTGGCTCAAAACATTTTTCTTTCTTAATTTCTTTGTTTTTGCTAATGCATCCTAAAATTGCATGCAGATACACTTTCTTAAAAGAGGTGCAAAAACTAGTCTCCCAGAAAGCATAGAATAATATTTTTACTCTTTTATTGGATTCGCATTGACTAAATAACCATGGTAGCTCCAAACTGTGACGGGTGGTGGATAAAGCAATCTTCCATAGGAGTTTTAAATATTATTCAAATTTGGCAATATGACACAGATT
The DNA here is from genome assembly GCF_951394435.1 of Stenella coeruleoalba. Lineage (NCBI taxonomy): Eukaryota > Metazoa > Chordata > Mammalia > Artiodactyla > Delphinidae > Stenella > Stenella coeruleoalba. The sequence goes on from NC_137150.1 coordinate 88,488,435, forward strand.
TACTATCACAAATATGTAATTTTCAAATCAATTTAACTTCTGTCTTATAAATTCCATGCCTTACCGGATTAAATTGCAACTTGGTACAGATTCTCATTCTTTTTTAGAACTTAAAGTTACAAATTCTTTTTTGTTTATAGTAAGGCAGATCAAATTTTCACAGATTATGGAGATAGTAATATGAGATTACTACATCCTATAGTGAAATATTCAAATATTATGAATACCTACTATGTGTTATGCTCAGTCCTAGGTATTGGAGCACACCACTTATAAACTAGACAAAAATCCTTCTTTTAAGACATTATAGTTTAGTTGAATGGGGGCAGAAAACAAATAAATAACATTTAACATACAGTGTGTTGTGTGCTATGAAAAAATAAATCAGGAAAAAGGAATAGGGTCTACAGGAAGCAGGACTTGTTGCATTTTTAAATAGGCCAGAGTAAGAATTACTGAGACAATCCTTTTATGTTAAAACCTGTAGAATGCACGGAAGAAGCCATGGATATCTCTGACGGGAAAGCATAGAGAACAGCAGGGCAATGGCTGTGAAGAGTATTTGGCAAGTTTGAGTACTAGCAAGTATGTCGAGGGGACTGAAACAGAACAAATAAAAAGAGAAGTAGTAGAAAGGAAAGTCAGAGAGATAAAAGGAGGAACTGGTGGGCTTCTGTTATGACTCATCCTATTCTATATGGTGACACCCTCTGTAGTTGTACACTTGTTCATGGCAACTAACTCCAGGTGAGCTGGATTACATAGGGCATGGTGGGTCCCCAAATGACTTTGGCTTTTACTCTGAGTAAAACGAAAAAACACTGGAAGATTTTGAGCCACATAGCAAAATGTTCAGACTTAAAATTTAGTAGGATTACACTGGCTGCCTAATTTCTTTTCCTAAATATAAACAAAAAAGGGACTACAGAGGAAACTGGGAATCTTAATAGGAAGCTGTTGAAATAATCCAGGCAAGAGATGGTGATGGCTTAGATGAGAGGAATGGAAATGGAGACTGTGAGAAGATATCGGAACCTGATTATACTTTTCAAGTTTTGCTGGTAGATTGACTAGAAGACAAGAGATAAACAGAAGAGGGAGGGACGGCTCCAAGATCTTTGGCCTGAGAACTAGAAGAGCAAGACTGTCATTGACTGAAGTGGGAAAGACTGCCAGAAGAATGAGTTTCAAGGTGGAACGCTCTGAGCTCTTTTTCAGACGTATCAAGACGAGATGCCTATTAGACATCCAAGTGAAGATGTAAAATAGACATCTGGACAATGATCTGGAATTAAGAAGTCTGGAGTGAAAATATACATTTTAGAGAACACATTAATAAGAGAGAAGTTATTTAAGCCATAAGACTAGATAAAATTACCAAACGCATACTGAATGCACTGGTACAGGATCCAGAGGACCTGAGCTTTGGTTTCAGCTATGTGGTTTTGGACATCACTGAATTTCACTGTGGCTCTAGTTTCACATAGTTAAAATAAGAAGATTATTACCACTTCTACATCATAAATGTATTGTGAAGAACAAATAAGATAGTATCTTCAAGTAAAATTAGAAAACAGAAGTAATTATCTGAATAATTCAGGAATGCAAATATTTTAAGATAAAAATAAAGATAATTAGGGCTTCCCTGGTGGCGCAGTGGTTGAGAGTCTGCCTGCCGATGCAGGGGACACGGGTTCGTGCCCTGGTCCGGGAGGATCCCACATGCCGCTGAGCGGCTGAGCCCGTGAGCCATGGCCGCTGAGCCTGCGCGTCCGGAGCCTGTGCTCCGCAACGGGAGAGGCCACAGCAGTGGGAGGCCCGCGTACCGCAAAAAATAATAATAATAATTATATTAGTTTTTAAGTTATTGTCTGTTAGGTTCAAATCCAACTTCTATATTCTGAAAATCACACTTCTGCAAATGGGAGGTATTAGAGGAAGGCCTCAAAAAAGGAGGATAAACAAGGGGTCTACCTTTTCCCATTTGCTCATTTTTGGCTTCTCGTGCACATCTTGTTTCTCTTAGCATCACCCTAGGCTTGCTTCTTGAGACAAGCAACAGTGATTTGTTTCCGTAGCCTCAGTTGAATCTATTTTGCAGTGTTACTAACACTTGCAGAATCTGCCTTATTATGTGCCCTCAGAGACCCTGGAAGAGCCAGCCACCATTCCCCTCCTCGGTGGGCTGAGTCCCAGCCTCACAGACCCCTCCTCTGAGCTTAGAGACATCAGCACCATCTGACAAGCCCCTCCAACTGTGAGGCCAGGATTTCAATTTGATGGAGTCCCTTCTAAAATCATCCAAGTTTTAATCATTCTATCTTCTTTCCTTTATTCTTCCAAAACTAGGAATGGTAGCTACTTCTTGCAATTGCTATTTCCATGATACCATCATGTTCTTTTTTTGTCTTTTCTCAGTTATAAATATCTAGTCAACAATTCTTTATGTTGAATTTCCTCCATTAAAGTAACTTGTACGGTTTCTATCTCCTAATGAACCTTGACGGACACAATGCTATGGAGCCATTGGCATGAAGAGTGGATCTAAAATATTTTCAATAAAAACGTCACAAAAAGGAAACAGTTTTGAAGAATTGCAACTTATAATAGATCCTTAAAAATAAAATGCATATCCTTCATTAAAACCTAATAAAATAAAATAATTTTTAGAAATAAATCCACAAGGACATAGTAACCAGGAGAAGAGACACTAGACAGAAAATTTTAAAAAACTGGAAGCAGATGGAAAAATGACAACTGACCTAGAAAACCTGAGAATACTAAAACCTAAGCCCCAAGGGAAGAAGAAGCACAAAAGCAAGCCAATTTGCACATTAGAACCAAAGAAATATTTCAGCAACTAGAGGCATGGGTACTTCTGAGCAATGAGTTCCCTGTGTTTTTTTTTTTCCTCTCCTTATATATCCCAGACTGGGTGCTGAAGCAGCAGGCAACCTAGAAATAACAACAGGCACAGAGAAATAATTCCCTCAAGGAAAGCCTTCCCAATCCAGCCAAAGATTCAGAAAAGGGGTAAACTATCAAGATTTTTTAAAATTACATAATAACCACTCTACTCCAGGCAGAAATATAGAAAAATGGTGACTCCCATTCACAGCTCTGCCATCAAAAGCCAAGTGAGGAAACTAGAATTCTAGCCTCACCAGGCTGTAATAAGTCACCCCAATTCTTCTTCCAGGGAGGTTCCAATGAAGGCTAGGAAAGGATACGGGACTTTTATCCCTAATGAATGGTAATAAGGTGTCCCTCCCTGTGGGATCCATGGAGACCATGTGGGAAACCTGGTCTTCCACCCCCACCCATAGGTATGGTCCCTCTCATTTCCTGCTGAGTTGGTATCAGATAAGGCCTAGTAGAGAGTCAGGTCTTTTGCCAAAATCCAGTAGTAACAAGGCACCACCCCCCAACAGTGTCAGGGATGCCATGTGGGAAGTAATGAGGCAACCCTCCACTCCCAGCCAGACTGCTATTAGTGGATGCACAATAGAGAGCCTTGACCCCCACCCTTACCCAGCAGCAACAAAGCAACTCTCTACCACCAGTGTCAATGGAAGTCAAGTGAGGAACCTGGACTTTTAACACTATGTGACACTATGAGGTGATATCCCTCTTTCCTCATGGGAATGGTGTCACAGGATGCCTGCTATACTAAAAATTTAAGTAAGATCCAAAATTTCACAACGTAATAACCAAAATGTCCAGGATTCAATAAAAAAAAATCACTCATCATACAAAAACTAGGAAATTCTCAACTAGGATGAGAAAAAACAATCAACAGATGCCAACATTCAGACACAGGTGTTAGAACTACCTGACAAGAATTTTAAAGTGTCCTTAATAAAAATGCCTCAATAACTGTGAACAGACGTGGAAAATATAAAGAAGGTCTGAATGAATTTTTAGAACTAAAAAATAAAATAAAAATTTTAAAATTCAATGAAGTGGCTCAAAAGCAGAATGGAGAGAACAGAGGAAAGAATTAGTGAACTGGCAGTTAGAACAACAGAAATTAACCAATCTGAACAACAGAGAGAAAATAAACTAAAAAAAAATAACAAAGACTTATGGGACTTTAACAAAAGTTCTAACATTCTTGTCATAGGAATCCTGGAAAGAGAGAAGAAAAATGGTACGGCTGAAAAGTATTCAAAGAAATAATTGCTGAAAATTTCTCAAATTGGTGAACAACAAGAACATAAGCTTACAAATTCAAGAAGTTAAGCAGACACGAAACAAAATAAGCCCAAAGAAATCTACACCTAAGCACATCACAGTCAAACTCTGAAAGCTAAAAACAATAAATCTTGGAAGCAAGAGGAGAGAAATGACACCTTACCCATAGGGGAAAAAATTCACATAAGATCAGATTTCTCATCAGAAACCAGGAGGCCAGAAGGAAGTGGTACACTATTTTTCAAGTGCTGAAATAAAAGGACTTCAAACCCAGAGTTCTTTATCTAGAAAAAATACCCTTCAGGAATGATTGGGAGAAATATTCTCAGATGAAGAAAAACTAAGAGAATTTTTCATCAGCTGAACTACCCTAAAATACTGGCTAAATGAATTTCTCTGAACAGAAAGGGATTGATAAAACAAGAAGTCTTGGAACATCAGAAAGAAAGAAAGAACAACAGAAAAAGAAAAATTATGAATATGATAGATTTTTCTCATCCTCTTGAATCTTCAATGTTTGATAGTTGAAACAAAAATTTTAATACTGTCTGATGTATTATAAGCCAGTCTAAATGTATTAGAAAATATGTAAGGCAATTATATATACATGGATGAGGGTAACAGGACATAAAGAGAGGTAAGATTTCTATAGTTCAATTGAACACCAGTAGACTGTGATCAATTATGTATATGTAATGTAATATCTTGAGAAACCACTAAAAAGCTATGCAAAGAGATACTCTAAGAATAAAATACATGGATAAATCAAAACAGATTTCTAAAATATGTCCAAGTAACCTATGTAAAGCAAGGAAAAAGAAAATGGAGAAGTGAGAAACAGAAAGAACAAAGAGAAACAAAAACAGAACAGCAGACATAAGCTTTAACTTATTACTAATTATATTAAATGTAAATGATCTAAATATACAAATCAAAAGACAGAGTTTGGCATACCCAACTATATGCTGTCTACAAGAAACTTCAAACGTAACAATATAAGTAGATGAATAGAAAGAAAGAAAGATATGCCATGCAAACATGAATCAAAAGAAAGCAGGAATAGTTCTATAAACATCATATAAACTTGACTTCACAGCAAAGAAAATTACCAAGGATAGAGAAAGACATTACATCATAATAAAAGGGTAAATCCACAAAGAAGACATAGAAATCCTAATTGTGTATGCATCAGACAACAGAGTCTCAAAATACATGCATGAAGTAAAAACTGATAGAACTGAAAGGAGAAATAGACAAATCCACAATTATACTTGGGGATGTCAACACTCCCCTCTCAGCAAATGACAGTATTAATAGACAGAAAATTGGCAAGGGTAAAAAAGAACTTAACAATATCATCAACCAACAGGTTCTAATCAACATGCAGAGAGCAGTCCACCCAACAATAGAAGAATATGCATTCTTTTCAAGCTTGCACAGAATGAATACCAAGATAAACCATATGCTGGGCCATAAAACATTAAAATCATACAGAATGTGTTCACTGGCAATAGTGGAATCTAACTAAAAGTCAATAACTAAAAGATAACAGGAAAATCACCAAATGCTTGAAATCTAAGTAACATGCTTCTAAGTAGCCCAAGGATCAAAGAGGAAATCTCAAAGGAAATTTAAAAATACATTGAATTGAATGAAAATAAAAATACAACATACTAAAATTTGTGTGACACAACTAAAGCAATGCTGCTAGAGAAATATATAGCATTAAGTAATTACATTAGAAAAGAGGAAAGTTCTCAAATCAATAATACAGTTTCCTACTTCAAGAACCTAAAAAAAGAAGAGCAAAATAAATGCAAAGCAAACGGAAGGAAATAATAAATATAAGAGCAGAAATAAATGTAATTGAAAACAGAACAATAACTGAGGAAATCAGTGGAACTGAAAACTGGTTCTTTGAAATGACCTTCAAAAATTATAACCTCTAGCAAGAGTGTCAAAGAAAAAAAGAGAGAGAGAAGACACAAATTAATAATATCAGGAAGGAAACAGACCCTGCAGACATCAAAAGGATAATAAGGGACTACTATGAACAACTATCCATGCATAAATTGGACAATTTAGATGAAATGGACCAATTCCTTGAAAAACATAATCTACCACAATTCATGCAAATTGAAGTTAATAATTTGAATATCCCCATAACTGTCAAAGAAATTGAAATTAATAATTTAAAAACTCCCCAAAAGGACACATCCGGGTCCAGATGGTTTCACTGGAGAATTCTACCAAATGTTAAAAGAAAAGTTAACACTAATTCTACACATTTTCTTCTAGAAAATAAATGAGAAGGCAACATGTCCCCATCATTCTGTGGAGGCAGTATTATCCTGATTCCAAAGACAATATAGAAAATGAAAACTGCAGACCAATATTCCTCATTAAATAGCCACAAACAAAACTTTAACGAAATATTAGCAAATACGTTTTCAGCAATAAATTTTAGAAATTATGTACCATGGCCATATGATATGATTACTCTAAGGAGGCAAGACTGGTTCAATATTAGAAAATGAATCCATGTAATCCACTGTATTAACAACCTAGAAAGAAAAACTGCATGATCACATTAATTGATGAAGAAAAGGCAGTTGGCAACACTCACTACTCATTTAAACTAAAAAGTCTCAGAAAACTAGACATAGAGAGAACTTTCTCTACTTGATGAAAATCATCTACAAAAAGCCTCCAGCTAACATCATATTTAATGGTAAAAGACTGAAAGTTTTCCCCTAAGATCACAACAAGGCAAGGATGTCTGCTCTCATCACTCTATTGAGCATAGTTCTGAAAGTTTTACCTAGCACATTAAAGCAAGTAAAGGGAAGAAAAAGCATACAGATCAGAAAGAAAGAAGTAAAATTTTCCCTGTTTGCAGATGACATGATCATCTATATAGGAAACTCAAAGAAATTTATTAAACTGCTTAGTGAGTTCAGCAAGGTCACAGGATATAAGATCAACATACAAAAGTCAGTTGTATTTGTATATACTAGCAATGAACACAAGACACCAAAATCTAAAATGGAATACGACTATAATGACTAGAAAAAAGAAAAGAAATGCTTTGATGTACATTTAACGAAACACATACAGAGTCTGTATGCTGATAATCACAAAATGCTGATGAAAGAAGACCTAAGTAGGTGGGGAGACATACTGTGTCATGGATTGGAAGACAACATATAGAGATGTCCAGATTGATTAAAGTTTATCATAATCACTATCAAAGTCCCAGAAAGATTTTTTGAATATATAGACAAGACTATTCTAAAATATGTGGAACGGCAAAGGAACTTGGATATCTAAAATGATTTTTAAAAATAATAGAATGGGAAGAATTATTCTATCTCACTTCAAAGTTTATTCTATAGCCAAAGTAATCAAGACTATGTGGTATTGACAGATTAGACACGTAGATCAATGGAATGTAATAGGGAACAGAGAAATAGACCCACACAAGTCAGCCAATTAATTTTCTACAAAGTGCAAAAGAAATTCAATGGAAGATGTATAATATTATGGTACTGAAGTAAATGGACAACCATAGGTAAAAGAATGAACCTTAATCTAGACCTCACACCTTATATAAAAATCTGAAAGATCATAGCTTTAAATGCAAAACATAAAATACAAAGATAACATAGGAGAAGATCTTTAGGATCTAAGCTTGGTAAAGAGTCCTCAGACATGACACCAAAAGTATGATCCACAAAGAAAAAACCTGATAAACTGGACTTCATCAAAGTTAAAACAGAGGGACTTCCCTGGTGGCACAGTGGTTAAGAATCCGCCTGCCAATGCAGGGGACACAGGTTCAATCCCTGGTCTGGGAAGATCCCACATACCGTGGAGCAACTAAGCCTGTGCGCCACAACTACTGATCCCGCTTGCCACAACTACCAAAGCCCACCCGCCCTAGAGCCCGTGCACCACAACTACTGAGCCTGCACTCTCTAAGGCCCACGTGCCACAACTACTGAGCCTGCATGCTGCAACTACTGAAGCCCACACACCTAGAGCCCATGCTCCGCAACAAGAGAAGCCACCGCAATGAGGAACCTGTGCACCGCAAGGAAGAGTAGCCCCCGCTTGCCACAACTAGAGAAAGCCCACGCGCGCAACAAAGACCCAACGCAGCCCCCCAAAATTTTTTTTTTAAAGTTAAAAAAGAAAGTTTGCTCTGTGAGAGACTTTGATAAGAGGATGAAAAAACAAGCTACAGAATAGCAGAAAATATTTGCAAACCATATATCTGACAAAGGACTTAAATCTAGAATGTATAAAGAACTCTCAAAAGTCACCAGTTAGGGCTTCCCTGACAGTCCAGTGGTTAAGACTCCATGCTTCCACTGCAGGGCGGGGGTTCAATCCCTGATGGGGGAACTAAGATCCTACATGCTGCGTGGCCAAACAAAGATTAAAAAAAAAAACCCAGAACTCACCAGTTAAAAAATCCAATTAAAAATTGGGCAAAAGACATAAAGAGACATTCAACCAAAGAGAATCTATAATGGCAAATGCAATACTACTTTAATTAAACTCCTTTTCATGGGATATAGGGAGAAAAGAGAAATACAGGGTGTTTCCCACCACTATCCAACTTCAAAACATGGGCAGTACAATTAAAAGAGCAACAATATAATTTATGTGTAATTATATCCCTCAGCATCCTTCCAACCCCAGAACATAGTCTAAAAAATTGCAATCCAGTTTTAGCTAATCAACACATCAAACTTGGGAAAGTCAATTAAGTATCTTTATGCCTACTACAAGTAAGACATGTATATGCTAGGTGCTTTCTCATTTACTATTCATTTAAACTTCCCAACAACCTTGTGAGACAGATATTATCCTCCTCATACAAATGAAAAAATGAAAATTCTGGAAGTCTATGATAACTTGTAAGTCCATAAAGTTAGTTAAATAATGAATTCTGAACTTGTTAGATTCTGTACAGATAATTTATTTCATTTCTATTTATAATAGGAGATGACAGTACAATGTAATTTTAAAACACAATACTAGAGATTTCCACTTTGGGCCAAGATGAAGTAATAAGGATTGCATTTATCCTCTCACCTGAAATAACTTTAAAAACTATACACAAAATGTGAAACGACACACACTAAGATATTGGATGTCACTCAATGGAGAGGCCATGACACAAGGAGAAGAAACTTAGAGCCAAGTGGTCTCCCTGACTTGGAGTGATGAGGCTGGGAGAAAAGGAGGCCAAGGAAACAAGAGTTTGCAAGGGAAAGTGTTAGAAAAAAGAGAGTTGAGCAAAGAAACACTCTGAAAATCTGCACAGTCTCTCTCAGTTAATCAGTTAAGTACTAATTAGCACATGCATGTGAAGAAACTAATCAAGGCTGGGGAAAGAGCACCCAAGGGATTAGAGAAGGAATGAGCAAACTGCAGCCAGTAAGCCAACCATCTGTTTTTGTAAATAAAGTTTTATTGAAACAAAGTCACACCTATCATTCACAGGTTGTGTATGACTACTTCGTGCTAAACTACCAGAGTTGAATAGGTGCAGTTGAACCTGTATGTCTCACAAGCCTAAAATATTTACTATCTAGTCCTTAAAGAAAAAGTTTGCCGATCCCTGCATTAAAATGACCAATCCTACAAACCAGAACTGGGACTATTGTAAGGCAAGCATGGTGTCCAGGACACAAAATTTTAGGAGGCACTCAGTCTCAGGTGCAGACTCTGCACTTGGATGAGCCTCAGAGAGACTACCACCTTAAATCTTTTACCCTTGATAACTTCCTCACTTCACCCTAGTTCCAGCTTTCTTCCATACAGGGCTAGGAAGATAGCAGTTCACACCAGCTACAGAGCAAAAGTTCATAATTCACAGGGCACTGGGTAGAGTAGTCAGAGCAATTTGGCCTTAGTACTGGAAAAAAATTAGCCATAGACTAGAAGTCTCTCTGGTTCCACCTAAGAAAACTTAAAGGCAAGACTAAAATGGATCGAACTGCTTTCAAGTAACTTAACCAAGTCCCAGAACAAAGCTCAAGAATATTTAAAAGAATATAAATATATCAAGCACCCAACAAGGTAAAATTTTAAATGTCTGGCATCCTATAAAAAATTACCAGGCATGCAAGAAACAGAAAAACAGGCCCATGGTGAGGAGAGGAATCAATCAAGAAACTGCCCCAACCCTTGTACACTGTTGGTAGGAATGTAAATAGGTACAGCCACTGTGGAAAACAGTATGGGGGCTTCTCAAAAAACTAAAAATAGAACTACCATATGACCCAGCAATTCCACTCCTGGGTGTATATCTGAAAAAAACAAAAGCACTAATTTGAAAAGATACATGCACCCCAATGTTCATAGCAGCATTATTTACAATAGCCAGATACAGAAGCAACATGAGTGCCCAGAGTGTCCATCAACAGATGAATGTATGAAGAAGACGTGGCATGTATGAAGAAGATACACATATACACAAGGAATACTACTCAGCCATAAAAAAGAACAAAATTTTGCCATTTACAGCAACATAGATCGACTTGGAGCGCAATATGCTAAGTGAAACAACTCAGAGAAAGACAAATACTGTATGATATCACTTATATACGGAATCTAAGAAATACCACAAACTAGTAAATATAACAAAAAAGAAGCAGACTCACAGATATAGAGAATAAGCTAGTGGTTTCCAGTGGGGAGAGGGAAGGGAGGAGGGGAGAAATAGGGAGTAGGGGATTAAGAGTTACAAATTATTAGGTATAAAATAAGCTACAAGGATGTATTGTACAACACAGGGAGTATAGCCAATATATTATAACAACTATAAATGGAGTATAACCTTTAAAAATTGTGAATCACTATATTGTACACCTGTAACATACAATATTGTACAGCAACTATACTTCAATAAAAAAGAGAAACTGTCCCAGAAATGACACAGAGGAGAGAATTAGTAGAAAAAGAATAACAGCTATTTTAGTTGTATTTTGTACATTTAAGAATCTAGAGGAAAGACTGACTATATGAAGTGGAGGCACAGAAACCCCCCCAATGAGGCAAAATCCGACTTCTAGAGATGAAAAGACAATGTCTGAGAGGAAAACTGCATTGGATGTGGTTATGGGAAATGAAACATTGCAGAAGAAAATGATTACTGAACTCAAATACATGGCAATTAAAATTATCCATTATAAAACTCTGAGAAAATGTACTAAAAAAGTAAACAGAGAATTGATAAGCTGTGGTGCGATTTCAAGCAATGTGAAATATATGTAATTAGAGTCCCAAGAGAAGGAAAGAGAAAAGAGAAAGGAGGAACTATAAACCCACAGATCCAAAAAAACTCAAACTCAAGCACAGAAAAAAAAAGAAACTACATGAAAATACATCAAAATCAAATTCTTCTAAACTATTGAAAAAGAAAAAATATTTAAAACAGCCAGAGAAAAAATACATGTTATGTATAGAGGCACACAACCTCTGTTGACATCATATTCAATAGTTGGATGACAGCACATTTCACATTAGAAACAATACAAAAATGACAGGGAAGCATTGAAAGAAAAAATGAAAAATGTCAACCTATAATTCTTTACCCGAGGAAACTATTTTTTCAAAAGCAAAAGCAAAATAAAGATCATTTCAGACACACAAAACGAAAAAGAATTCAGACGTGCATCACAAGAAATTAAAGCAGAAGGAACAAGATACCGGATAGAAATATGGATCTTTACAAAAGCATGAAGCACACAGGAAATGATAACTACATGGGTAAATATAAAGACTCATTTATTTATTTACTTATTTTAAACAGCCTTGCTCCACCATGAGCCATGCACTCCGACTGACCTAAGGACTCTTTTACTATTAAAATCTCTTTAAAAGATAATTAAAGCTGAAGTGGCTATATATTTTCAGACAAAGTTGATTTCAGAATAAAGAATATTAAGAGAGACAAAAAGGGATTTCATACTGATATATAGGGGTCAATTCGTCAAGCAGATACATGATACCGAACCTTTATACAGCTAATAGAGAGCTTCAAAATATATGAAATAAACACTGACAGATCTTCAAAGTAAAATAGACAAATCCATATAGTTAAGTAATTAAAAAAAACCCTCACTCCATAGAGAAAGAAAAACATTAAGAATACAGGCCTACTTCAGAGATACTGTGGGTTTGGTTCCAGAGCACCACAATAAAGCTAGTAACATGAATTTCTTGGTTTCCTAGTGCATATAAATGTTATGTTCATACTATTCAGTAGTATATCAAATATGAAATAGCATTATGTATTAACAAATGCACATATCTTAATTAAAGCACTTTATTGCTAAAAAAGGCTAACCACCATTGGACAAAGCAGTTTGCCACAAACTTTCAATTTGTAAAAACAACAATATCTGTGAAGCGCAATAAAACAAGATGTGCTTGTATGTGAGACTTGCACGTTACCAATCTACTCGACTGAATTGACACTTATAGAACATTCCACTCAACAACTGCAGAATACACATTTTTTTCAAGTTCACTCAGAACACTTAACAACACAGACCATATTCTGGGCCATGAAACAAGTCTCAATACGTTTAAAAGCAATCAAATTACCAACACAGAATTATATTTGAAACCAGCCACATTAAGATACCTAAAAAAAAAATCCCCAAATATGTAAAAGCTAAATAGTACACATAAATAATTCATAAATCAAATAAGAAATCAAACGGGGGGCTTCCCTGGTGGCACAGTGGTTGAGAGTCCGCCTGCCGATGCAGGGGACACGGCTTCGTGCCCCGGTCTGGGAAGATCCCATATGCCGCGGAGCGGCTAGGCCCGTGAGCCATGGCCGCTGGGCCTGCGCGTCCGGAGCCTGTGCTCCACAACAGGAGAGGCCACAACAGTGAGAGGCCCACATACCGCAAAAAAAAAAAAAAAAAAGAAAGAAATTAAAAGGGAAAATGGAAAGTATTTTGAACTGAATTAAAATAAAAATACAACATATCAAAGTTTGGGGGATGCAGCTAAAGTTGTAATTACAAGAAAGCTTAGAGCGCTATTTACTTTAACAGGAAAAAATGTCCTAAATCAACAACCACAACTTTCACCTTAGAAAACTAGAAAAAGAAGCACAAATGAAGTCCAAATAAGCAGAAGGAAGAACAGAATGGATATCAGTAAAATATAAATCAAAAAACTATGTAGTAAATCAATGGAAACAAAGGCAATCAAAAACATGTAAATACAACCTACAGCATGGGAGAAAATATTTTCAGACCATATATCTGATAAGGGATTAATATCCAAAATATATAAGGAACTCAAAACAACTTAATAGACAAAAACCAAATAAACCAATTAAAAATTGGGCCAAGTACCTGAACAGATATTTTTCCAAAAAATACAATTTCTAACAGGTGTATGAAAATATGCTCAACATCACTAATTATCAGGGAAATGCAAATCAAAACCACCATGAGAAATCACCTCACACCTGTTAGGATGGCTATTATCAAAAAAACCGAAGATAACAAGTACTGATGAGGATGTGGAGAAAAGGGAACCCTTGGATACTATTGGAGGGAATGTAAACTGGTACAACCACTATGGCAAACAATATGGAGGTTCCTCAAAAAATTAAAAATAGAGCTACCACATGATCCACAATCCCATTTCTGGGCATGTATCCAAAGGGATAGAAATCTGGATCTCAAAGAGATAGTTCATTCCCATGTTCACTGTAGCATTATTTACATAATCAAGATATGAAAACAACTAAATGTTCATCAATGGATGAATAGATAAATAAAGTACAATGGAATATTATTCAGCCTTAAAAAAAGAAGGCAATCCTGCCATTTGCAACAACAAGGATGAACCCAGAGGACATTATGTTAAGTGAAATAAGCCAGACACAGAAAGACAGATACTACATTATCTCACTTTATACATCGAAGCAGAGAGTAGATTGGTGGTTGCCAGGAGCTGGAAGGTGGGGGAAATGGGGAGGTGTTAGTCAAGGGGCATAAAGTTTTAGTTGTGCAAAATAAATGTTTTAGAGTAGAACTGTACAATATAGGTCCTATAATTAACAACACTGATTGTATACTTTAAAATGTGCTAAGGTAGAAGATATTATGTTAAGTGCTCTTATCACAAAAGGTAAAAAACAACAACAGGGCTAAGGAGAAACTTGGAGGCGATGGATAAGTTTATGGCATTGATAGTTATGATGGATATATACTAATCTCCAAACACTTCAAGTTGTAAATGTAAAGTCTAGAATTATAAACATTCTATTGGGAAAAAAAGGAGAAAATCTTTGTAACCTTGGATTAGGCAAACATTTTTTAGGTACAACACCAAAAGAATAATCCATGAAAGAAAACATTGATAAAGTGGACTTCAAAAAAATTAAGAACTCTGCTTCTTGAAAGACACTGTTAAGAAAATGAAAAGACAAGTCATGGACTATGAAAAATATTTGCAAGTCATATATCTACTAAAGAACTTATACCCAAGAATATGTAAAGAACTCTCAAAACTCAATAAAATAATCTAATGTTTAAAATGGACAAAAGGTTTGAACATAATAAAGAAATGTATATGTGGATGTCATATAAGCATATGAAAAGATGCTCAAAATCATTAGTCATCAGGGAAATGTACTTTAGATTACAATGAAATTCTATTATCTCCCTATTAGAATGTCTAAAATTAGAAAGACGCTACCAAGGATTTGTGAGCATGTGGAAGTAACTAGAAGTCTCATACACTGCTGGTGGAAATGTAAATGGTACAGCCATTATGAAAAATAGTATGGTAGTTTCCTTTTATTTATTTATTTTTTGGTTTTTTGTTTATTGAAGTACAGTTGTTGTAAAATGCTGTATTAGTTTCAGATGTACAGCAAAGTGATTCAGTTATATATGTGAATATATATGTATACCTATATATTCTTTTTCAGTTTCTTTTCCATCATAAGTTATATTGAATATAGTTCCCTATGCTATACAATAGGTCCTTGTTGTTTACCTATTTTATTTTAGTTGTTTAAAAACATTTTTTTAATTAAGTAGAGTTGAATTACAATATTTCAGGTGTATAGCAAAGTGATTCAGTTATACATATATATGTGTATATATATGTTTTTTGTTTTTGTTTTTGTTTTTTGCGATACGTGGGCCTCTCACTGTTGTGGCCTCTCCTGTTGCGGAGCGCAGGCTCCGGATGCACAGGCTCAATGGCCATGGCTCACGGGCCCAGCCGCTCCGCGACATGTGGGATCTTCCCAGATCGGGGCACAAACCCGTGTCCCCTGCATCGGCAGGCGAACTCTCAACCACTGCACCACCAGGGAAGCCCCTGTTTTATATATTCTTTTACACATTCTTTTCCATTATACTGTAGGTTATTACAAAATATTGACTACAGCTCCCTGTGCTATACTGTAGGTACTTATTGTTTATTTATTTTATATATAGTAGTGTGTATCTGTTAATCTCAAACTCTTAATTTATCCCTCCCACTCCTTTCCCCTTCGGTAACCATAAGTTTTTTTTTTTTCTATGCCTGTGAGTCTATTTCTGTTTTGAAAATAATTTCATTTGTATCAGTCTTTTTAGATTCCACATATAAGTGGTATCATATGATATTTATCTTTCTCTGACTTACTTCATTTAGTATGATAATCTCTAGGTCCATCTATGTTGCTACAAATGGCAGTATTTTATTCTATTTTATGGCTGAGTAATATTCCATTGTGTGTATATGTGTGTGTGTGTGTGTGTGTGTGTGTGTGTGTGTGTGTATACACACCACATCTTATTTATCCATTCATCTGTTGATGGACAGTTAGGCTGCTTCTGCATCTTGGCTATTGTAAATAGTGCTGCTATGAACATGGAGGTGCATGTATCTTTTCGAATTAGAGTTTTTGTCCTTCCTAGACATATACCCAGGAATGGGAGTGCTGGATTACAGGGTAACTCTATTTTTAGTTTTTTAAGGAACCTCCATACTGTTTTCCATAGTGGCTATATGCCAGTTTACATTCCCATCAACAATGTAGGAGGATTCCCTTTCTCCACACCCTCTCCAGCATTTATTATTTGTAGACTTTGATGATGGCCATTCTGACCAGTGTGAGGTGGTACCTCATTGTAGTTTTTGATGTGCGTTTCTCTAACAACTAGTAATGTGAGCATCTTTTCATGTACCTGTTGTCCATCTGTATGTCTTTTCTGGAGAAATGTCTATTTAAGTCTTCTGCCCATTTTGGTTTGTTTTTTTTTTTTTTGGCAGTACACGGGCCTCTCACTGTTGTGGCCTCTCCCGTTGCGGAGCACAGGCTCCGGACGCGCAGGCTCAGCGGCCATGGCTCATGGGCCTAGCCGCTCTGCGGCATGTGGGATCTTCCCAGACCGGGGCACGAAGCCATGTCCCCTGCATCGGCAGGCGGACTCTCAACCACTGTGCCACCAGGGAAGCCTCTTCTGCCCATTTTTTGATGGTTGTTTGTTTTTTTTGATATTGAGCTGTTTGTATACTTTGAAGAGTAATGCCTTGTCGGATGCATCATTTTCAAATATTTTCTCCTATTCCATAGGTTGTCTTTTTGTTTTGTTTATGGTTTCCTTTGCTGTGCAAAAACTTTTCAGTTTAATTAGGTCCAATTTGTTTATTTTTGCTTTTGTTTCCATTACTTTAGAGGACACATCCAAAAAAAATATTGCTGTGATTTATGTCAAGAGTGTTTTGCCTATATTTTCCTCTAGGAGTTTTATAGCATCCAGTCTTACATTTAGGTCTTTAATCCATTTCGAGGGGTTTTTTTATATGGTGTTAGAGAATGTTTTAATTTCATTCTTTTACATGTATCTGTCCATTTTCCCCAGCACCACTTATTGAAGAGACTGTCTTTTCTCTATTGTGTATTCTTGTCTCCTTTGTTGTAGATTAATTGACCATAAGTGCGTGGGTTTATTTCTAGGCTTTGTATCCTGTTCCATTGATCTACATGTCTATTTTGTGCCAGTGAAAAACAATATGGTAGATTCCTCCCATGTGAGTCAGCCATTCCACTCTTATGTATTTATCCAAGAGAAATGGAAGCATATTTTCATAAAAGATTTGTACACAAATGTTCCTGTTAGCTTTATTTATAATAACCCAAACTGGAAATGACCCAAATACCTATTAACAGGTGAATGGATAAACCAATTTTTGTACACCAATATGATGGAATACTACTCAGTAATGGAGAAAAATGAACTATCAGTACATGTTATAACATGGATGAATTTCAAAACAATTATTCTGAATGAAGAAAGTCAGACTACCTTATCAAAATAAAAGTATATATATATATATATATATATATATATATATATGTTTCTGTCTATATAAAATTCTAGAAAATGTGATCTAATCTGTAGTGACAGAAAGCAGATCAGTGGTTGCCTGAGGATGTGGGGGGCACAGAGGAGCAGAAGAGAGAGATTAAAAGGGGGAGAAGTAAACTTTGGGGTGATGACGTGTTCACTATCTTTATTGCGGCTGTGGTTTTTACCAGATGTAGGCATATGTTATACCTATCAAAATGCTAAATGTGTGCAGTTTACTATATGTCAACTATAACTAAATAAAGCTATTTAAAAGTACATAGTTTTAGTATAAAATATACATGACATGTAAGCTGTGAAGTATAATAATAAAACAAACATCTCTGAACTGTGTCCATGTTCCCCTCTCAAACCCACAACCTCTCCTTACCTCCCCTAAGAAAGTAACCACTATTACACTTTTGATAAAAGTAAACAAATAACGTTTTCTTTATATTTCTAAAAAATAATATGGATATGGGGGTATATGCATATGTATAACTGATTCACTTTGTTATGAAGCAGAAACACCATTGTAAAGCAGTTATACTCCAATAAAGATGCTAAATAAATAAATAAATAAAATAAAATGCATGATAAAAAATAATATGGGAGAGCTTCAAGATGGTGGAAGAGTAAGACATGGACATCACCTTCCACTCCACAGATACATCAGAAACACATCTGTATGTGGAACAGCTCCTACAGAACACCTACTGAACGCTTGCAGAAGGCCTCAGACCTCCCAAAAGGCAAGAAACTCCCCACGTACCTCGGTAGGGCAAAAAAAAAAGAAAAAACAGACACAAAAGAATAGGGACGGGACCTGCACCAGTGGGAGGGAGCTGTGAAGGAGGAAAGGTTTCCACACACCAGGAAGCCCCTTCGCGGGCAGGGGGGAGATTCAGAGCCACAGAGGAGAGCGCAGCCACAGCGGTGTGGAGGGCAAAGCGGAGAGATTCCCGCATGTAGGATCGGTGCCGACCGGCACTCAACAGCCTGAGAGGATCGTCTGCTCACACGCCAGGGTGGGCGGGGTCAGGGAGCTGAGGCTCCGGCTTCGGTCGGATCCCAGGGAGAGGCCTGGAGTTTGCTGCGTGAACACTGCCTGAAGGGGGCTAGTGCACCACAGGTAGCCAGGAGGGAGTCCGGGAAAAGGTCTGGAGCTGCCAAAGAGGCAAGAGACTTTTTCTTGCAGCTTTGTTTCCTGGTGCACGAGGAGAGGGGATTAAGAGTGCTGCTTAAAGGAGCTGCAGAGATGCGCGCAAGCCAAGGCTATCAGCGCGGACCCCAGAGACGAGCAGGAGACGCTAAGGCTGCTGCTGCAGCCACCAAGGAGCCTGTGTGCGAGCACAGGTCACTATCCACACCTCCCCTCCCGGGATCCTGTGCAGCCCACCACTGCCAGGGTCCCATGATCCAGGGACAACTTCCCCAGGAGAACGCACAGCATGCCTCAGGCTGGTGCAATGTCAAGCTGGCCTCTGCCGCCGCAGGCTCGCCACGCGTCCACGCAGGCTCGCCGCGTGTCCATACAACTCCCTCCCCCTGGCCTGAGTGAGCCAGAGCGCCCTAATCAGCTGCTCCTTTAACCCCGTCCTGTCTGAGCAAAGAACAGAGGCCCTCAGGCGATCTAAACACAGAGGTGGGTCCAAATCCAAAGCTGAACCCCGGGAGCTGTGCGGACAAAGAAGAGTAAAGGAAATTTCTCCCAGGAGCCTCAGGAGCAGCGGATTAAATCTCCACAGTCAACTTGAAGTACCCTGCCTCTGTGGAGTACCTGAATAGACGATGAATCATCACAAATTACGGAAGTGGACTATGGGAACAAAGATATATATATATTTTTCCCTTTTTTTACTTTTTGTGACTGTGTATGTGTATGTTTCTCTGTGTGATTTTGTCTGTATACCTCTGCTTTTACCATTTGGCCTAGGGTTCTCTCCATCCTTATTTTATTTTAGCTTAAAAATTTTTTTTTCTTACTAATTATTTTTTATTTTAATAACTTTTATTTTATTTTACTTTATTTTATTTTATCTAATTATTTTTTATTTTAATAACTTTTATTTTATTTTACTTTATTTTATTTTATCTTCTTTCTTTCTATTTTTTCTCTTTTTATTTTTACTAATTATTTTTTATTTTAATAACTTTTATTTTATTTTACTTTATTTTATTTTATCTTCTTTCTTTCTATTTTTTCTCTTTTTATTTTTACTAATTATTTTTTATTTTAATAACTTTTATTTTATTTTACTTTATTTTATTTTATCTTCTTTCTTTCTATTTTTTCTCCCTTTTACTCTGAGCTGTGTGGATGAAAGGCTCTTGGTGCTCCAGGCAAGCGTCAGGGCAGTGCCTCTGAAGTGGCAGAGCCAACTTAAGGACACTGGTCCACAAGAGACCTCCCAGCTCCACGTAATATCAAACGGTGAAAATCTCCCAGAGATCTCCATCTCAACACCAAGACCCAGCTTCACTCAATGACCAGCAAGATACAGTGCTGGACACTCTATGCCAAACAACTAGCAAGACAGGAACACAACCCCATCCATTAGCAGAGAGGCTGCCTAAAATCATA
This sequence comes from Stenella coeruleoalba, assembly GCF_951394435.1. NCBI lineage: Eukaryota > Metazoa > Chordata > Mammalia > Artiodactyla > Delphinidae > Stenella > Stenella coeruleoalba. The sequence continues at coordinate 88,508,610 of NC_137150.1, forward strand.
ATAAGGCCACAGACACCCCAAAACACACCACCAGACGTGGACCTGCCCACCAGAAAGACAAGATCCAGCCTTACCCACCAGAACACAGGCACTAGGCCCCTCCACCAGGAAGCCTACACAACCTACTGAACCAACCTTAGCCACTGGGGACAGACACCAAAAACAACGGAAACTACGAACCTGCAGCTTGCAAAAAGCAGACCCCAAACACAGTAAGATAAGCAAAATGAGAAGACAGAAAACACACAGCAGATGAAGGAGGAAAGTAAAAACCCACCAGACCTAACAAATGAAGAGGAAGTAGGCAGTCTACATGAAAAAGAATTCAGAATAATGATAGGAAAGATGATCCAAAATCTTGGAAATAGAATAGAGAAAATACAAGAGACGTTTAACAAGGACCTAGAACTAAAGAGCAAACAAACAATGATGAAAAACACAATAAACGAAATTAAAAATTCTCTAGAAGGGACCAATAGCAGAATAACTGAGGCAGAAGAACGGATAAGTGACATGGAAGATAAAATAGTGGAAATAACTACTGCAGAGCAGAAAAAAGAAAAAAGAATGAAAAGAACTGAGAATAGTCACACAGACTTCAGGGACAACATTAAACGCACCAACATTCAAATTATTGGGGCCCCAGAAAAGAAGAGAAAAAGAAAATGACTGAGAAAATGCTTGAAGATTTTATAGTTGAAAACATCCCTAATATGGAAAAGGAAAGAGCTAATCAAGTCCAGGAAGCACAGAGAGTCCCATACAGGAAAAATCCAAGGAGAAACACACCAAGACACATATTAATCAAACTATCAAAAATTAAATACAAAGAAAACATAATAAAAGCAGCAAGGGAAAAGCAATAAATAACACACAAGAGAATCCCCATAAGATTAACAGCTGACCTTACAGCAGAAACTCTGCAAGACAGAAGGGAGTGGCAGGACATATTTAAAGTGATGAAGGAGAAGAACCTACAACCAAGATTGCTCTACCAAGCAAGGATCTCATTCAGATTTGATGGAGAAATTAAAAGCTTTACAGAGAGGCAAAAGCTAACAGAAATCAACACCACCAAACGAGCTTTACAACAAATGCTAAAGGAACTTCGGTAGGCAGGAAACACAAGAGAAGATAAGACCTACAATAACAAACCCAAAACAATTAAGAAAATGATAATAGGAACATACATATCAATAATTACCTTAAATGTAAATGGATTAAATGCTCCAACCAAAAGATAGACTGGCTGAATGGACACAAAAACAAGACCCGTATATTTTCTCTACCAGAGACCCACTTCAGACATAGGGACACATACAGACTGAAAGTGAAGGGATGGAAAAAGATATTCCATGCAAATGGAAATCAAAAGAAAGCTGGAGTAGCAATTCTCATATCAGAAAAAACAGACTTTAAAATAAAGACTATTAGAAGAGACAAAGAAGGACACTACAAAATGATCAAATGATCAATCCAAGAAGAAGACATAACAATTGTAAATATTAATGCAATCAACATAGGAGCACCTCAATACATAAGGCAAATACTAACAGCCATAAAAGGGGAAATCGACAGTAACAAAATCAGAGTAGGGGACTTTAACACCGCACTTTCACCAATGGACAGATCATCCAAAATGAAAATAAATAAGGAAACACAAGCTTTAAATAATACATTAAACAGGGCTTCCCTGGTGGTGCAGTGGTTGAGAGTCCGCCTGCCGATGCAGGGGACACGGGTTTGTTCCCCGGTCTGGGAAGATCCCACAGGCCGCAGAGCGGCTGGGCCCTTGAGCCATGGCCACTGAGCCTGCACGTCTGCAGCCTGTGTCCACAACGGGAGAGGCCACATCAGTGAGAGGCCCACGTACCACACACACACAAAAAAAATGATACATTAAACAAGATGCACTTTATTGATATTTATAGGACATTCCATCCAAAAACAACAGAATACACATTCTTCTTAAGTGCTTAAGTGCATTCTTAAGTTCTTAAGAATGTCCCATATTCTCCAGGATAGGTCATATCTTGGGTCACAAATCAAGCCTTGGTAAATTTAAGAAAACTGAAATCATATCAAGTTTCTTTGCTGACCACAAGGCTATGAGACTAGATATCAATTACAGGAAAAAATCTGTATAAAATAAAAACACATGGAGGCTAAACAATACACTACTTAGTAACCAAGAGATCATTGAAGAAATCAAAGAGGAAATTAAAAAGTACGTAGAAACAAATGACAATGAAAACATGACGACCCAAAACCTCTGGGATGCAACAAAAGCAGTTCTAAGAGGGAAGTTTATAGCAATACAATCCCACCTTAAGAAACAAGAAACATCTCAAATAAACAACCTAACCTTACACCTAAAGCAATTAGAGAAAGAAGAACAAAAAAAACCCAAAGTTAGCAGACGAAAGAAATCATAAAGATCAGAACAGAAATAAATCAAAAAGAAATGAAGGAAACAATAGCAAAGATCAATAAAACTAAAACCTGGTTCTTTGAGAAGATAAACAAAATTGATAAACCATTAGCCAGACTCATCAAGAAAAAAAGGGAGAAGACTCAAATTAGTAGAATTAGAAATGAAAAAGGAGAAGTAACAACTGACTCTGCAGAAATACAAAGGATCATGAGAGATTACGACAAGCAACTCTATGCCAATAAAATGGACAACCTGGAAGAAATGGACAAATTCTTAGAAATGCACAACCTTCTGCCACTGAAACAGGAAGAAATAGAAAATATGAACAGACCAATCACAAGCACTGAAATTGAACCTGTGATTAAAAATCTTCCAACAAACAAAAGCCCAGGACCACATGGCTTCACAGGTGAATTCTACCAAACATTTAGAGAAGTGCTAATACCTATCCTTCTCAAACTCTTCCAAAATATAACAGAGGGAGGAACACTCCCAAACTCATTCTACGAGGCCACCATTACCCTGATACCAAAACCAGACAAAGATGTCACAAAAATGAAAGCTACAGGCCAAAATCACTGAAGAAAACAGATACAAGAATCCTCAACAAAATATTAGCAAACAGAATCCAACAGCACATTAAAAGGATCAGACACCATGATCAAGTGAGGTTTATCCCAGGAATGCAAGGATTCTTCAATATATGCAAATCAATCAATGTGATACACCATATTAACAAACTGAAGGAGAAAAACCATATGATCATCTCAATCGATGCAGAGAAAGCTTTGAACAAAATTCAACACCCATTTATGATAAAAACCCTGCAGAAAGTAGGCATAGAGAGAACTTTCTTCAACATAATAAAGGCTATATAAATCAAACCCACAGCCAACATCATCCTCAATGGTGAAAAATTGAAACCATTTCCACTAATATCAGGAACAAGACATGGTTGCCCCCTCTCACCGTTATTAATCAACATAGTTTTGGAAGTTTTAGCCATAGCAATCAGAAAAGAAAAAGAAATAAAAGGAATCCAAATCAGAAAAGAAGTAAAACTCTGAGTGTTTTCAGGTGACATGATACTATACATAGAGAAACCTAAAGCTGTTACCAGAAAACTACTAGAGCTAATCAATGAATTTGGTAAAGTAGCAGGATACAAAATTAATGCACAGAAATCTCTGGCATTTCTATACACTAATGATGAAAAATCTGAAAGTGAAATAAGAAAACACTCCAATTTACCATTGCAACAAAAAGAATAAAATATCTAGGAATAAACCTACCTAAGGAGACAAAAGTCCTATATGCAGAAAATTATAAGACACTGATGAAAGAAATTAAAGATGATACAAATAGATAGAGAGATATACCATGTTCTTGGATTGGAAGAATCAACATTGTGAAAATGACTCTACTACCCAAACCAATCCACAGATTCAATGCAATCCCTATCAAACTACCAATGGCATTTTTCACAGAACTAGAACAAAAAATTTCACAATTTGTATGGAAACACAAAAGACCCCAAATAGTCAAAGCAATCTTGAGAAAGAAAAACGGAGCTGGAGGAATCAGGCTCCCAGACTTCAGACTATACTACAAAGTTACAGTAATCAAGACAGTATGGTACTGGCACAAAAACAGAAAGATAGATCAATGGAACAGGATAGAAAACCCAGAGATAAACCCACGCATATATGGTCACCTTACCTTTGATAAAGGAGGCAAGAATATACAAAGGAGAAAAGACAGCCTCTTCAATAAGTGGTGCTGGGAAAACTGGATAGGTACATGTAAAAGTATGAAATTAGAACACTCCCTAACACCATACACAAAAGTAAACTCAAAATGGATTAAAGACCTAAATGTAGAGCCAGACACTATCAAACTCCTAGAGGAAACATAGGCAGAACACTGTAGGACATAAATCACAGCAAGATCCTTTTTGACCCACCTCGTAGAGAAATGGAAATCAAAACAAAAATAAACAAATGGGACGTAATGAAACTAAAAGCTTTTGCACAGCAAAGGAAACCATAAACAAGACGAAAAGACAACCCACAGAATGGAAGAAAATATTTGCAAATGAAGCAACTGACAAAGGGTGAATCTCCAAAATTTACAAGCAGCTCATGCAGCTCAATATGAAACAAACAAACAACCCAATCCAAAAATGGGCAAAAGACCTAAATACACATTTCTCTAAAGAAGATATACAGATTGCCAACAAACACATGAAAGGATGTTCAACATTACTAATCATTAGAGAAATGCAAATCAAAACTACAATGAGGTATCACCTCACACCAATCAGAATGGCCATCATCAAAAAACCTACAAACAATAAATGCTGGAGAGGGTGTGCACAAAGGGGAACACTCTTGCACTGTTGGTGGGAATGTAAATTGATACAGCCACTATGGAGAACAGTATGGATGTTCCTTGAAAAACTAAAAATAGAACTATTATACGACCAAACAATCTCACTACTGGGCATATACCCTGAGAAAACCATAATTCAAAAAGAATCATGTACCCAAATGTTCAGTGCAGCTCTATTTACAATAGCCAGGACATGGAAGCAACCTAAGTGTCCATCAACAGATGAATAGGTCTAGAAGATGTGGCACATATATACAATGGAATATTAGCCATAAAAAGAAATGAAATTGAGTTATTTGTAGTGAGTTGGATGGACCTAGAGTTTGTCATACAGAGTGTAGTAAGTCAGAAAGAGAGAGACAAATACCGTATGCTAACACATATATATGGAATCTAAGAAAAAAAAAAAAAAAGGTCATGAAGAACCTAGGGGAAAGACAGGAATAAAGACACAGACCTACTAGAGAATGGACTTGAGCAATGGGGAGGGGGAAGAGTAAGCTGTGACAAAGTGAGAGAGTGGCATGGACATATATACACTACCAAACGTAAAATAAATAGCTAGTGGGAAGCAGCCGCATAGCACAGGGAGATCAGCTTGGTGCTTTGTGACTACCTAGAGGGGTGGGATAGGGAGGGTGGGAGGGAGGGAGACACAAGAGGGAAGAGATATGGGAACATATGTATATGTATAACTGATTCACTTTGTTATAAAGTAGATTTTAACATACCATTGTAAAGCAATTATACTCCAATAAAGATGTTAAAAATAATAATAATAATATGGGAATGTTTCAAGTCCAAATTAATAAAAAACAGTTACATCTTTAAAAACATTTTTCAGTGTAACACAGAAATCGTATTAAAAAAAAAAACAGACCTTAAGTTTTAACATCAGTATTAAGTCACCTAGCATTTTTATGAGATTTTAACCATATTGTTTCACATTTACCAATAGTTTCATTTGCAGCCATCTTGTCTACTAACTGGATTTGAAGTTCTTCAGTAGATCTGCCCCTCCGCCTACCTCCCCCAGCACTTATCATCTCATTTAGCACAAACTAAGTGTGGTTTTTACCATGAGGATTTCTGAAATCTTGGAAATAAGTAAATGCATTCTATGAATTAAATATTAGAAACTCCAGAGAGCCACATATGGAACCAAGGGCTCACTTGTAAAATTTTTATTAAAGAGCAGACAGATTCAAAATTTCAAACAAGTTGCCTTGTTTACAATCTTAGAAAGAGAGATGTTGGAAATCATTATCACCTAGTAAGTGGAAACCTGCTCGGCTTTATTGTGTCTATGCAGAAAAGAGAAATGGTTAGCCTGACGGTTAATTTTACGCGTCAACTTGACTGAGTTATGAGATGCCCAGACATTTGGTCAAACATGATTCTTGGTGTTTCTCTGAGGATATTTTTGATGAGATTAATACTTAAATTGGTAGACTGAGGAAAGCAGATTGCCCTCCCTAATATGAGCGGACTTCATCCAATCAGTTAAAAGTTTGAATAGAACAGAAAGGCTGACCCTCTCCAAAGTAAGGGAAAATTCTCCTACCTGACTGCTTTCAAACTGGGACATTGGTTTTTTTCCTGCCTTTGGATTTGAACTGAAACATTGGCTCATCCTGGGTCATGAGCCTGCCAGCCTTTGGAATGGAACCACACCATAGGTTCTCCCAGTTTTCAGGCATTCTGACTCGTATTGGAACAAAATCATTGGCTTTCCTGGGTCCCTAGCTTGCCAGCTCACCCTTCAAATCTTGGGACTTTTCAGCTTCCATAATTGCATGAGCCAATTCTTTGTAATAATTCTCTTTATATATACGAATATAAATATATACCTTCTACTGGTTCTGTTTCTCTGGAGAACCCTGACTAACACAGTTAACATGGAGAATAGAAATTTGTAGAACAAAGAGGCAAAAGGTGGCTAGTAGTCCCACAACTAATGAAAGTAAAGGGGGAGTTCTTCTCTGGTCCACAGACTCCACCTTCCTGAAATCTATTCCAAGCATGACCTTATTATGGCAATTTTTCAGCTATCACAGCTCAGCACAACTTAACTTCAAACCAACTATGGATCTGTGTTCCCATTCCATACTCACCAAACAACCTCTGGTTTCAATTTAGCTTTCCATAAACAGCTTCTCACCTGGGAAAATCCCCTCCTCATGTTAAGTATTTCAGACTGTGTGACACACTGTATGGGCACCTGTTCTTTTTGCCTAGTTGGTGTTCATTCAGACTTCTTTTGGTGAAAGCATTTTTATTTCCCTCAATCCATGTTTGTGGAAGGTTGATTCAGTCTTCCAGACATAGAACTAGGAACATGACTTAGGTCTAGATAAATCCAAGTTTCTGTGATTGGTTGAGTGATGGTAAGAGACCTAATCTAGACCAATGAGAATCAGCCCCCCCAAGACTTTTGCTAGAACCATTTGCAAATATGTGGAATGAGATGTGCTCATTCTGCTGGAGTTGCTAAACTGCTAGAACATAAGCCTGGAATTCCATAGCCAACTTAGCCATATTTACTTGCCTGAGAACAAAGCCAATGCAGAGGAAAACAATGCCAAGAGATAGGTTAGTATCTATGCTACTTAATCTAAATATCTGAATCCAGCCATCTCTGAAGAAAGCACTGTTCTTTTCAATTATGGAAGCCAGCAATTTTTATATTGTTTTATTGTTTTGCATAAGCCAGCTTGTGTCGTGTTTGGGCTTTTGTAGCTGACTCACACACGTCAAATTAAAAAATAAATTCTCTGCCTTATGCATTGGTCTCTGTGAAACCGGTTAGTAAGCCACTCTTGGTGTGCTGACAGATCAGATTTTTGAGTGTACAGAACTGAGGACCAGCCCCTGGACTAGGACAAATTCACCAATTCAGTTGCTGGTCTGAGAGGGTGTATAGTGTAGGAGGTAAGAGCATGCCATAATAAAGACTTGCATTGCACTACATCTTCCCCATTTACTCAGTGAGAGTTCTTGGGCAGGCAAGTTATTTAACCTCTCTCAGTCTCAGTGCTCACATTTGTTAAGTGGAGCTAATAAAATTCCATTTAATTGATACACATAATACATACCGAGAGGACTCAGTAAGAATATAGGTAAGAACAAGAACTAACAGTTACTGATCACCCAGTATGTGCAGCTCCTTGCTGTAAGTCATATATATGTATGTAAAACAAGCAAGAACTGCTTTTTAATCTTAGAGAGTCGTAATTCAGTAAATACTTTTGTTTATTGGTTATTTGAGGTTTAGGATTTTTTTGACTTCTTGATCAGAATCAACAAGATACAAGAGAGTATTATTGCTTATCGTTTTTGGTTTTGGACCCTTCTATTTTCCTTGTATAAAAAAATAAAAAGAAAAATTCAAGTCCTTCCATATGATTAAAGGAGTTCATCTAGAAATAGAAAAACTGAAAGCAAAAATAAAATATCAAAAAAGAAAATATTTCATCCCATCATCTTCCTAATTTAAAGTTATAATTCGTCCAATTTTAGCCAGTCTGAGAAACCATATAATATCCTAAGCCTCCAAAACTCAGCAGCTAGTCATGAACAATAAAGAAAGCTCAGTCAAAATCCTTTTGTGGCGTCCCTGAACTCATGAACTCTAATCACTTTTCTTGCTCTTTTTTGTGCAGTTCAACTTGTAACAAAGGTGACAGCTTTCAGAAAGAATGGTTCAATCAGTAACCAGAATGTGGAGCTTATGAGAACAGAGCTCTAGGTTCAATCAATTGGTTTCATGGACAAACTGGCTTCATGAAATGAAAAGTCCAATTCCATAACTACTATCAACACTGCTATCTCAAACCAGCATTCTTCCAAATACTTGTCCTTAACTGCAGCAGCAACCTGGTAAGAGAATATGAGTGTCTCAAAATCACCCATCAGAACTATGAGACGAAACAACTGCACCACAGGATCTACAATTTACTTCCTACCTGCTTGGTATCAACTGTCCCATTTAGGGACATAGACCATATTGAACATCTACTTGAAGCTATAGGGATTTACATTCTAGTGTGGAACTTAAAACACTTGTGAAACAACTGTAGAACAGTTTTGCAGGTGAAAATGAAAAATTAGTCTTAATAGTCGGGACATATAAGAGTTTACTGTGTAGCCATCTGTTTCTAAGAGCTGGTCATTTAACTTGTAAGATGACACTGAGTTAAGGACCGAATAGATGAGGAAGTTGAAGCTCAAAGCACTTAAGAGATTTGACTGATATCACCCAGTTTAAAGAGAGAAGGCAGGATTTGACCGAGTTTTATGTAAGGTCAAAATCACTGCTCTTAACCACAGTGCTGTGGTGCTTTCCTAATAGAGCAGTACGAACAGTACAGAGAAAGCCAAGCAGCTAAGTCTTTTGGTGCAAATGGGATCTACTGAATGCAGCAGCGTAGTTAGGAGGCAGCCTTTCATGCCTGAGGGATGATCTGTGTCTTCTGCAAGCAATTGCTTCTGACCAGAGAATTAAACAGTAGATTCCATAAGATTGATTGGAACAGAGTGATCATTACTTTTCCAAAACTGCCCATGGAACCTTGGCAGGTTTTTATGTTTTTCTCAAACAGGAGAATGCCCAGAAGCACTGCCATGAATCTAAATGAACAGACCTTTTAGCAGGATTCTTAGGGGGCAACTTTACAAGTGCCTGAAATAATGGCTAAAGCAATTTTTTTTAATGTATTCAAATAACAGTTGTGAGCACAGTCAGACTGTTCCACCTAAGAAGCAAAAGAAAGGTAATTACCTGTAAAATGCATAAAATGTATATTGCTTACTTATCATTAACTCTGAACACCTTTATGCTAATGGATAGACTAAGATGAGCTTCTAGCTATAAGGTGACAGAAACAGCCAGAGTAAGTCAAAGGAACACAAAGACCTTCCCAGATGAGTGAATGACATCCCAGTAACCCTGAAGAATCCCTGTGACCCGCCACAACCTTCAATCACCTGTGGAAACAGTAAATAATGAGAGAAAATCCAGCAGGCACTAGAGACCACTTTACAGACATGAGCTTGTCCTTACACAGTCTCTAAGGCGAAAACAAACCACATATTAGGCAAAATCTAGAGAAGCAAGAAAGGATATAAATGACAAGCTCCAACAGAAAAGTCAAAGTCTTAATTCTCTGAATCCCAAGAATCTTTTTTCTTCTTTTTAACTTTTTTTTAATTGAAGTATAGTTGATTTACAATATTGTGTTAGTTTCTGGTGTACAGCATACTGGGAAGCACATTTTAAGGGAATGCACAGAAGTTACTTAATGTTTACTGTGTTCCTGCATTGTGCTCGGCAACTTATATACAATACATGCAGAAACACGAGTTCTCAGTAAACCTTTTAGTGCTTTTCTTCTTTCATAATTTATCCTTCCCTACTGGAAGCAGAAATTATCCAAGGAGCCATGGCAAAAATGTAAGCAGAATAATAGGACAGTACAAGTCACTCCTGATTTTGACATTTTTCTTTTGTATGTGGTAGCTTTGGTCAATTTTGAAAAGAATTTTGAGAACAAGAGTCTGATTTTTTATCAAGCACTTTTACTTAGCTTATGGTGACTTCAGTAATAGAGAAAGAACTAGGTTGCCAATAACTAAAATAATTTCATTGAAGTAATTTATAATGACAGATGGACAGATATGGATATATTGATAGATATAGATATATAATCTCTACTTTAGTCCCTTTTCTTTCTCTGTAAACCTCATAGCAAACACTATAGTGAGGCAAAGATTTCATCTTACAGAGGTACCAGTGGAAGGTTAAAACATAAAACTGAAACATGTTTCTCCAGCAGAGTGATACAATTAGAACACTTCTAAGTGTCCAGTGCAAACTCAAGTGAGAAAGGACTTAATTCTCAATTTTTGAGCCACATCTAAAATGCTTCATATCTATACTCAAAAAAACTTCTTAATAACAAGGTCCTGGGACATCCCTGGTGGTCCAGTGGTTAAGAATCCGCCTCCCAATGCAGGGGATGCAGGTTCGATCCCTGGTCGGGGAACTAAGATTCCACATGCTGTGGGGCAACTAAGCCCACGTGCTGCAACTACTGAGCCCACACACCACAAATACAGAGCCCATGCGCTCTGGAGCCCGCACACCACAAGTAGAGAGAAGCCCGAGAAGCCCATGTGCCACAGTGAAGAGCCCGCGTGCTGCAACGAAAGACGTGCCACAACTAAGACCCAATGCAGCCAAAAATAAATAAATAATTTTTTTTTTAAAAAAAAAACGTCCTACTGTATAGCACAGGGAACTATAGCCAATATCTTGTAATAACCTAAAATGGAAAAGAATCTGAAAAGGAATATATAAAACTGAATCACTTTGCTGTACACCAGAAACTAACACAACATTGTAAATCAACTATACTTCAATTTAAAAAAACAAACAAGCTTCTTGCCAAGTCAGCAAACTATCTTTGATTCTTGTAGCTATGTTTTGGGCTAATATGAGAGGCAATATATCATAATGTTTATGAACAGAAATGCTTGAATCAGTTGCCTGGGGTTTAACTCTTGGGTCTACCATTCAGTAGCTCAGTGATTTAGCACAAGTTACCTAACCTTTCAAACCTCAGCATCCTCATCTATAAAATGGGTGTAATAGAAGTATATACTTCATGTGTTGTTGTAAGAATAAAATGAAGTAAGAAAATAAAGAACTTTAGAACAGTGCCTGGTATATTCTATGCACTCAACAGATGTCAGCTAATATGATTACCAAATTTCAAGGTATTACAATTGTGGCAGGATAATTTGAGATATTAATCTGTTTTATATTGTTCTGTTCTCATTGATGCAGAAGATTCAAAAGGCTGGGAGTGATTTTGTATATTTTTATCTTTCCTCCTTCAAGAAAAGTATCAAGATTTTCAGTCCTAGCATGTAAGAATTTCTCTTGCCCCAGGACAGAATTAGCAACTTCTGTTTTCTAAAACCTTTAATGAAGCAATAGGGCTGAATTTCATTTGGGAAGGAATAGGAGAGATGAAGGAGAAGAATGTGGCCTGGAAGAAATGAGAGGGTGAGCATCTCTCAGACCTAGAGCTAGATGGGGTTGGATTTGTGGCAAATGGATGAGATCCGTGCCCCTGCTGCACACAGGGCCCCAGATGGAAGACAGAGAGGGATACCTGAGGTCAGCCTCTAGGGTCTAGGCCTGGAGAGAAGCATCAGGTCTCGTGTGGGCCAGAAGGAGGACCACTCCAACAGAGATCTCTGAGCAGACCCAGAACAGTCCTGCCAGAAAAATGACAGAAGACCAATCTGTGTAAAAGCATCATGTAACAGAACAAACAATGGTAGTGACAAAGATAATATGGGCTATTGACCAGGTCACTTGCTCATCTCCACTTGCCCCAATTCAAGTCTTACAGAACCATAAGAAAGAGAAGCCCCCAAATCAAGACTTATATTGTGTTTCTTACTGCCCTGGAAATTTGAACCAGGCCTATAATTAATTTGTTTTAAAAAGATGACATTCGGAAATTCCCCGTGGTTAGGATTGGCACTTTTGCTGCCAAGGGCCCGGGTTTGATCTCTGGTTGGGAAATAATATCCCACAAGCTACAGGGCATGGCCAAAAAAAAAAAAAAAAAAAAAGATGAAGCTCTTCAACTTCAGCAATACAGAGCCGAGAAGTACGAGTTTTGGAGTTATTTTGCCCTCAGTTTAAATACTAGCTATGTGTGTAACCATGAGTAAAGGACTTAAAGTCACTAAAACTTAGTTACCATATTGATAAAATAATAACATATCAAAGCATATGTTTAAAAATTAATAATTCATAAGTTGATGGGTACATCATATGGCACATTGTGGGTGCTCAATAAATGGTAGCTATTATTATATAAATGTGCTCCATTAGGCAGAAAAATAATGGTCAATGAAAGATGACCCTGCCATAAAAGGGTGCCTGTCAAAGGTGCAGTGGTACACAACTCAGATCCCCTTCAGGACCAAGGCATTCTTGAACTAGGCTACCTGAAATGTGGATCACATGCCGCATGCGTTAGCAGGATCTGGGAAAGCACGTTTAGACCTGTATCTTCAGGTGCTGGAAAGGGGGAATGGAACAGAAAGTTGGATAAGGGAGAATTTATCAGTATGGGAGCACTATCCTACAACACAGGATTTAACACTCTGCAAGGACCTAAGGAGATGGTGCTAGCGTGCTGCTCAGATAACCTTGGAAGCGCAAATAAAGTGATCATCTACATTAGTTGAATTAGAAATACCAGAAATTCCTCATTCATGTATAGATTGGCTCAGTATGCGTGGGCAAGCTGAAAATTGCCAACTCCTGCATCTCACTCAGAGATTGACAGGGGCAGAGTAGAGAGACAAAGTAGGTAATTAAATAGTTAATTCCGCTAGGGGATTGTAAGTAAAGAAAAAAGTACAGTGCATGCTGCAACTAAAGGAGCCCTCATGCTGCAACGAAGATCTCACACATGGCAACAAAGATCCCACGTGCCACAACTAAGGCCCGGCGCAGCCAAATAAATAAATATTTTAAAAAAAGAAAGAAAAAAGTATGGGAAACCCCTGGAAGTTAATGACCACTCGAGAGAGCAGGTTTGCTGAACCACAAAACCAAGCAGGCTTGCCTAGGAACAAAACCGTGAAACAGAAGCATGAGACATCCCCCAAAACAATAAAACAATGGGGTCATGAGACCCACATCCTGCCCAGTGAGCTCAGTAAGTTAACTGTTATTGGCTTAAGAGTTATTGGTGTAATTAAGGTTATTTGTATAAGAATAAATCTTAGTACAGGGGGATATCTTTTTCTTTTCCTTTCTTTTTATATTTTAACTTCCTTTGACCAGAGCTTAACAGAAATCTGAAATCATGTATATCCCAACAGATAGGGGGCTGGTGAGTTTGAGAGGACTTCAGGCAACGTGGTGATTCAAACTTCTCAATGCTCTTTGAATATGAAAATGTAATGAGAAGATTGCTCCATCTTCTGGGTAATATTCCTGAGGATGAATTATTACTATCTTTGTATTCCTCTAGAAAGTCTTTTTGTAGCATTTATTTAAAATGACTCTGTATCCCATCACACACAATATTTTGTTACTCAGAGAAAGGAAGGACATTTCTCTATAAGTATATCTTAGAGACTTCAGGGGTACCTCTGGAAATTGCACTGTGTTACCTCTTCATGCTGCAGTTCAGAACTCCAGAAAGATTTCCCCAGACTCTTCTTGGATTCTACTTTTGTTTTCTCATTGTTCTGGATGAAAGTCATTCCTCCACTACCAGGGACTCCACCTAGCCTATGATAGTTGTGAGTCCCTCCTCAGCAGTTTTTTCAATGATACAAAATTCTCTATTTCCCAAGAGACTACTACTTAAGGCAGAAAGAAAATTTTTACTGCCACATCTGGCTTGCTCTATTTTTAATAAGAATCCACAAAACTAGAAAATCCTTTAAACTAGAACTATTTGACTAGATTAGAACAACTCAGCTTCTAGCTCACCAAACATAGATACTAAAGTAAGAAGTAAATCCAGCCAGTACTGCCTTTTCCCACAAAACAGACTTGGGAGCGAGAGTAAAACATGTAACAAAGAGCTGTAAACTTCTAGAATTATGTAGGTTTAATCCATTGAGTCCCTGTATTTTTTAAAGTCCTGGTGATGCCAGATGGCTGTCTTGATTAATAAGATGATGCAGAAATCCAGTGTGTCAAATTCACGGCTACTTAACACTATTCAAATTAGCTATGTAAAGCATGCTGCACCTTTCCAAGTGGGGTTTGCATTGGGGAAACTGTGAGGGTCAGGATTTGAAGACTGATCTGAATTTCATTAAAACTGAGTTACTGGTTCATTTGTGTATCCTTGGGCAAATCATTTCAGCAGTTAAAAAAAATAATGCTCAAGGCTAAAAGATTAAATCCCCTAATAAAAAACGAGCAAGGTAAATGATAATACTATTATGATAAACTTTGTCATTTATTGTTATTGCTTTTGGGTCTAGCTTTCTCTAAGCTCTTATTACTATTATTATTCATCATTTTTAATTGTGTGCAAGGACCACATACCTCGTGCTATGTATCACTCAGAGATGGTCCCTTACTATCCTAGCTCATTAAAGATACTCTCTTGAGTCTGGGGCAGGAAGACCCAGTGGAATAATGTTTTAAAAACTAAAGCAGGAACTCAGAAACCAGCTTTAATAGCACTCCTTCCAGGAACTCTGATAAAGCTAAGAGAGGACCCATCACTGTAGGTGCCACGTGCTGGTACAATAATGGTATGAGTTAATGCATCAGGCAAGGCCACAGCCTAATGAGATCCTTCACTCACCCATTGACAGATTGAGGCAGAGATCTGCTAGTTTATTCGTTCATTCATTTACCTGCTATATGTAACACACCCTAATAAGTGCTAAGAAAGATGCAACAGAAATTAACCCATATTCAGTATACAGATGGTGCCTAATAAACATTCTTTCACTTCCAGAAGCTTAAAATATTTTACAGCGATAAGATACTGGAAAGAGCTAAGTAAATGTAAAAAGTAGGATATCAAGGCAGTGTTGCACGATAGAAAGAACATAGGTTTCTGCCAATACCAAAATGTGTTATTTAAAGTTATTTCTTTATTATTTAAAGCTATAGGAAATAAAATAGTGTGTTATCCATGTAAGACTAGACAGATCAACGGTATAGAACAGAGAACAGTCCTATAAATAACCATGTAAATGTAGATGAAAACAACAAAAAGATACCACTTTCAGCAACCAGATTAAATGTTTGACAATACCACCTGCTGGTAAGAGTGGTGGGAAGAGGGAAATCTTATATAGAATGTAGGACAAATTAGAATAGCTACTCTAGCAAAGCAATTTGGCAATATTTAGATAAACCCCAAAATACTCAAACCCTCTAAACCAACAGTTCAACTTCTAAGTATTTTTTCTACATCAACTTTCACACAGTTTCTTACACAGAAACTCCATCCAAAGAGACACATAAAAATATGCACAATGCATCACTGGGGAGAATGTAATGTCAATTAATCAAAGAACAGTGCTATGAAAAGAGAACCATAGATGTAGAATTTTAAACAAAACTTGGTCATTTACTATGAATGGCATTGCAGGAAGGAAGGAGGGAAATGCTTAATATCCAGAGGCTAGGCGAACACCATACCTCAGTTCCTTAACACGTCAAAAATCGCAAACTTTCTTTAGTATATGGCACTTCCTAAAAAAGCCCCTCAAGAATTTTTTTGGGTTTTCAGAAGCCTTCTGACATACAGGTAGATCTCATGACACTCAGCAGGGAGGGAAGAGCAGACCAAATTATCACATGTCAGCAATCTTCAAAAGGTTATTAAAAAGATATGCTTCTAATACATGTTTGAAAGAGGATTAGAGTGTCTTTCCAATAAAACACAAGTACTTATCATTCTGTTAACGGGTAAGATTTATTTAATGAAGAAGATTTTTTTTCATCAGTGGACGAATAAAATATGGTATATTTATTCAATGTATTTATGTAAATGAAACTGATCTATATGTACCAGCATGGGGACAGATCTAAGTAAAATAAATGGCTTCAAAAAGATGTGTGTAGCATGATATTTACATGCATTAAAAAACAAGGAGTCTAAGGTTTTAGGCCACATACACATGTAGGAAAACAATGAACTAAAATGATATAAACTAAATTCTTCATAGAGGAGAGAAAGAAGAGGATAGGATTGAAGAGGGCAAATTTAAATTTATTTATAATAGTTTAATTCTTTTATATTTTAAAAATCTGAACAAAATAAGAAAAGATTTTACATTTCATAATTATAGTGACAGATGTACATACGATTGCTGAATTGTTTATTTCTTCTTTCAACTCTGTCTTTGGCTTCATGTACTGGAAGCTCTATTGTCAGATACATATTAATTTATAATTGCTATATCTTCCTGATGTAGTGATTTTTTAGCATTATGAAATGTCCCTCTTTGTCTCTCTGTCCCTCTTTGTCTCTAGTAATATTCCTTAAATTTTATTTTATGAATACAACCATTCTAGTTCTATTATGCTTAATGTTTATAATTATATATATATATTTTTTTCATCTTGCTATTTTCAATCTTTGTATATCTTTTAATCTAAAATATATCTCTTGGGACTTCCCTGGTGGCTCAGTGGTTAAGAATCCTCCTGCCGATACAGGCGACACGGGTTCAATCCCTGGTCCGGGAAGATCCCACATGCCGCGGAGCAACTAAGCCTGCGCTCTAGAGCCCGCAAGCCACAACTACTGAAGCCTGCGTGCCTAGTGCCTGTGCTCCGCAACAAGAGAAGCCACCACAATGAGTCTCCTGTGCACCGCAATGAATAGTCCCTGCTTGCCGCAACCAGAGAAAGCCCGTGTGCAGCAATGAAGACCCAACGCAGCCAAAAATAAATAAATAAATAAGTTTATTTTTTTAAATAAATTAAATAAAATATACCTCTTACAGAAAGCATATAAATTTTTCTTTGTCATCATGTTTGATAATCTTTGCTTTTCTTGATAATCTTTGCTTTCTGATGAACAGTTTAGTCTACTTACTTTGAGTTTAATTATTGATATGGTTATGTCTATCATTCTGCATTTGTTTTCTATATGACTCATGTCTAGTTTTTTTCGTCAGCTTCTCCTTAATTGACTTTGTTGTTAACCCCACAAATTAGAAAATTTTGTTGTGTTAGTTCAGGTCTTCAAGAAGCAGGATTAAATGAGTGAGGATTTTAATAGGGGAAACCTCTGTTAGAAAAAGTGGAGAGAGGCTGGGAAAGTCAGGCCATGAAGCAAGTTTTATCCTAAATGAAGGAAAAAGGGGAAGTTGTTTGGGCTGTGGCATTCTAAATGCTATAGGAGTCTTCAAGGCAAAGATCATCTTGAAATGAATCCTGTATTTCATAGGAACAGGCCTGCCTTAGTAACTCTGTGCACTCAGTCATTGGTTGGGAACAGCACAGGGAAAAAGTGAGCTTGGAGCAACTAAGTGATGGATTTCAGAGTGTAGAGAATAGAGCTCTCAATCACTTATGCTCCCTTTTATTGGAGATCTGCAGGATGTACTTTTATTACATACTAGGGACAATTTTTACTTTACATTCATCTACTGGGTTGGCCAAAGAGTTTGTTTGGGTTATTCTGTAAGATGTTATGCAAAACCCGAATGACCTTTTTGGCCAACCCAATACATGGTTGCCAGTGTCTTTGCCCATCATTTCTTCTTGCATACAGGACGTTTTTAAGGGTTCACTTTTCTTCTTGAAGTTCATTTTTTTAAAGTCTCTTTTATGAATCTCTATGCTAATAAATTCTCTTAGTTTTTGTTTGTTTAAAAAATTGTCTTGACCCTCATTCTTGAAAGTTAAACTTAATAAGGATGAAAAAGCAAGTTGAGAATTATTTTCCCTCAGGATTTTTAAAGTTATTCTTTTGTATATTATCATCCATTGTTTTTAAAATGATCCGGTGTTAGTTTAATTATCATTCCTCAGTAGGTAATCTGTCTTTTTCCTCCACTGTGTTTGAGATACTCTCTTTGTCTGTGGTGTACTGAAAAATCACCACAATATCGCAGGTGTGGATTTATTTTTATTTACCTTCATTGGTATACTTCGAGCTTTCTGTATTAGTGAATTAATTTACTTGATTATTTTTAGAAAACTGCCTGCTATTATTTCTTTGATATTGTCTTTTACATTCTCTCTTCTCTCTTTTCTCAATTATGACAGACCTATTTATTCTATCTTTGATATCTTTTAGTCTCTCTTTTATAAATATTTTCTATCTTGTATTTTATATTTTCTATCCTTGTCTCTCACTGCTTTACTGTGTAATTTCTTCAGGTCTATCTTCAATTCACTAATTTTTAAATATTTATTTATTTATTTATTTTGGCTGCATTGGGTCTTTGTTGCCGTGCACAGGCTTTCTCTAGTTGCGGTGAGTGGGGACTACTCTTTGTTGCAGTGTGCCGGCTTCTCACTGTGTGGCTTCTCATGTGGCGGAGCACAGGCTCTAGGTGCGCGGGCTTCAGTAGTTGTGGCACGCAGGCTCAGTAGTTGTGGTGTTCGGGCTTAGCTGCTCCACGGCATGTGGGATCTTCCCGGACCAGGACTCGAACCCATGTCCCCTGCATTGGCAGGCGGATTGTTAACCGCTGAGTCACCAGGGAAGTCCCCATTCACTAATTTTAAATTCATGTATGTGTCAGTTGCTATTTAATTCATCCTAGATGATAAGACCACTAGAAATGGTCATTTCTAAAACCATTTGGTCTATTTTTGTATTATTTAAACTTTTTTTGCTTATTTAACAAATAGTTTTATTGTAATGTGGAAACCATTCAGATTATTTAAACCTCCATACAAACAAAGGAAAAATACCAGATTTCAAAAGGCTAAATACGCTTAAATAATATTGAATTTAATTATACTTACTGGTACGTTTTGGGAATACTCATTAGCATTTATTACCTTTATTCAAATCACTGAATAAATAATTATTTTTACAATTTACATTTTATTTATTTATTTTTTGCGGTATGTGGGCTTCTCACTGTTGTGGCCTCTCCCATTGCGGAGCACAGGCTCCGGACTCGCGGGCTCAGCAGCCATGGCTCACGGGCCCAGCCGCTCCACAGCACGTGGAATCTTCCCAGACCAGGGCATGAACCCATGTCCCCTGCATCGGCAGGTGGACTCTCAACCACTGCACCACCAGGGAAGCCCTACAATTTACATTTTAGATTTTTATTATCCTCATCATTTAATTGTCCCTTAATTCTTTATTTCTTGATTTTATTTGCAAAAAATGTCAATGTTTTGACATAGATTCATAATAAAACACTGCCTATATTTTCCAAGTGTTGTGTAGTTTAAAAATGTCTTATCTAAAATATTCAGTTGGAATTAAATCAAGTATATATCCGAGAAAGGCAAGTATTTTCAACATAGTTTTGAGGTAGTATCCTAAGAAATATGTTAAATTTGTGATTCAAAATAACATCTATTCAACATAGGAAAAAAAGACACTATTTTTCCTTTCAAGTACAATATTTATAAATGTTTTAAAATTACTGATTAAATGTTCAAATTGCAGCCTTAGAGTTGTGATGTATGTATCCAAACCCATCATAAAAACTGCTTTTTAAAATTAAGTTATACATTCAAATATATCAAATTTCAATGGCTATAACTTCAACCTATAAATATTAAGCTACATGTCAATACATGTTTAAAGGATGTGGAGAAATAAATTTATCTAGGACTTTGAAATAATCATGCAATATATATACTATATTTGTGAAGTCTGGATTATAGGATTATAGTGTTATGTACAGCTTTATACAAATTTTTATATTTTAAATGAGTGATTTAAGGATATACATAGATTATCTAAAAGTGTTAAAAATGTAATTGGGTTTTATTGTATATAAACCTAATCTTCAAAAATATGGACATTTTAGGGTTTCCCTGGTGGCGCAGTGGTTGAGAGTCCGCCTGCCGATGCAGGGGACACGGGTTTGTGCCCAGGTCCGGGAGGATCCCACATGCCGCGGAGCGGCTAGGCCCGTGAGCCATGGCCACTGAGCCTGCGCGTCCGGAGCCTGTGCTCCGCAACAGGAGAGGCCACAACAGTGAGGGGCCTGCATACCAAAAAAAAAAAAAAAAATGGACATTTTAGCACACGACCAGCAACCTTTAGATTGATATCTTGATGTTTGAGATGTACATGTTTTTCTATGCTATTTAATCAATATATTGGCATGTAGATTAATTTTATGTACTGAAGTGAA
The DNA here is from genome assembly GCF_951394435.1 of Stenella coeruleoalba. NCBI lineage: Eukaryota > Metazoa > Chordata > Mammalia > Artiodactyla > Delphinidae > Stenella > Stenella coeruleoalba. The sequence goes on from NC_137150.1 coordinate 88,529,296, forward strand.
ACAAATTTCAAGTTTGATGTTTTTTAATATATACTTGCATCTAAAGGTTGTATACATAATGGCTTTGGCTTCTGTATGAGAATATGGTGCTAAAAGTTGCTAGAGTCATGTAAAGATCATGAGAGGAAGGCCATGAGAATCTCAGAGACTTGTGTCTGAGTCCTAACACTGTTGAGCCTGAACCATTTTGGAAAAACTTAACTCCAGACTTCTTGTATTATGAGGTAATGTCTGTCTTTGTTAGTTAGTTCACTTTTAGTTGGCTATTCTGTTATTTGCAGTCAAAGCCTTCCTAAGTGGTATATAACCATATAATTTTTTCTTGGAATGTAAGAATTTTTCTACTCCATCATCAATAGGTTAAAAGAGAAAATAGTGAAAAGAAGTGACTGACAAAATACATATTCTTAAAGAAAATTCTTAGCCAACTGTAAATAGAAAGAAATTTCTTTAAAGTTAGCTTCTAGAAAACCATTCTTAAAGAAAGATCAGAACTATACTTGTTTTAGTCAAAACCAAAGAGGTACATCCACTCTCACTAGTACTTGCAACATTGCACTGGAGATCCTAGCCTCTGCAGTTACATATACACACATACACACACACAGAGACACACCAAAGAAATGACGTATAAATAGAAATAAATAGACCAAACTCTCATTATTTGCAGGTGATTTTACAAAATCAAATACTTAGAAAATTCTAGAATACCTGCCAAGACACTGCATGACCACAGGCCTTGCTAATTTAAATACTACATGCCTGACACATACTTTTTTTTCACTCCACAAATATTTATTGACTCTCTACCATGTGTCAGTTACTGTGCTAGATCATGGAGATTCAAGTCAAGCAATACGGCACATTCCCTGACAATTATAAAACTGTATCTACTATGAGAGATAAACAAACATTAATCAAATATTTACACTAACATAAATCACAGAGTGTGTTAAGTCCCCTTAATAAAATGTACAGTGATCTATAGGGAAACCTAACAATCTGGGGAACTGAAGAAAAATCATCAATATAAGAGATTCAAAGAATGATGAAAAGTTAATTAGATGAGGCAGAGGAAGGAGAAGAAAATATTTCCAAAAGAAACACAGCACAAGCCGTGGCACCTGGAGGGAGCATAGCCCATTAGAGAGACTGAAAGATGGGCAGCATTGTTTAGGGAAAATTCTCCATGGCGTTTATGGACATCTTGCATCAGCGTATCAGCTCTTATGCTGGACCATATTCCCAAGGATGTTTGTTTAGCAACCATCTTGGAATACAGAGATAATATTTCTCTGTCTCTGGGGCAAAAGAGCATATTTTTTTCCTGACCAGAAAAATAAATATAATATCTTCCTCCAGGTCAAAGCTTGGACAAGTTTGCTAACAACGTACTTATAAGATAGAGGGTTTCCTAAGCTCAGGGAAACCCTGTGACACAGACCCACTGCGTGCATGGCATTCAGCTGAGCCTATATCCACATCACCCTCACAGAACTTGGGAGGCAAGAAGAACCAACATGAAACTGAGCTATGCACAGTGATATCCTTTGTCTCTGACCGAGGAATCTTGCGTCTTCTGCTAGCATCTATGAAACTGCTACATTGTTACTTTGTTAGCAGGCTACATTGTTAGCTTTCAAGTACTGTAGCATAAAACCTAAGCCCCTTCACATTTCATGACAAGGGTGAGTGAAACAACTTGGAATGGCAAAGTATGAATCTATAAAGAAAAGCAGCATCTTATGAGACATGGTCAGGAGAAATATTGCAATATATTTAACACCATCTGGTATACGCACTAGCCAGTCTGAATAAACTCAAGAGAATCAGAAGAGCCATTAATAAACCAATATAGATTTAGTGCTGCATACTAGCTAAATATCAGGTTTAGCTATGGATATTTTATTTTTATCAATGAGATATCACCTCACACTTGTTAGAATGGTGACTATCAACAAAACAAGAGATAACAAGTATTGTCAAGGATGTGGAGAAACAGGAACCCTCGTGCACTGTTGGTGGGAATGTAAATTGGTGCAGCCACTACGGAAAACTGTATGGAGGTTCCTGAAAAAATTAAAAATAGAACTACCATACAATCCAGCAATTCCACTCCTGGGTATTTATCTGAAGAAAACAAAAACGCTAATTCAGAAAGATCTAAGATCCCCCATGTTCATTGTAACACAGTTCACAATAGCCAAGATATGGAAGCAACCTAAGTACCCATCAATAGATGAATGGATAAAAGAAAATTTAGTATATATATACAATGGAATATCACTCAGCCATAAAAATAATGAAATCTTGCCATTTGGGACAACCTGGATGGACCTAGAGGGTATCATGCTAAGTGAAATAAGTCAGACCAAAAAGAAAAAAAACAAAAAACTTAATGATTTCACTTATATGTGAAATATTAAAAAACAAAACAAATGAAGAAACATAACAAAACATATACAGAGTTATAGATACAGAGAAAAATAACAGGTGTTTGCCAGAGAGGATGGGGTTAAGGAGAAGAAATAGGTGAAGGAGATTAAGAAGTACAAACTTCCAGTTGCAAAATAAATGAGACATGGATATGAAATGTACAGTGTGGGGAATACAGTCAATAACTATGTAATATCTTTGTATGGTGACATATTGTAACTAGACTTATGATGATCAGTTTGAAATGTACAGAAATATTGAATCACTATGTTGTGTAACAGGAACTAACATGATGTTGTAGGTCGATTATACATCAACAAACAAACAAACAAACAAACTCATAGAAAAAGAGATCAGATTTGTAGTTACCAGAGGTAGGTGTGGAGTAGAGGGGGAATTGGACAAATGTAGTCAAAAGAGACAAACTTCTGGGGCTTCCTTGGTGGCGCAGTGGTTGAGAGTCCGTCTGCCGATGCAGGGGACTCGGGTTCGTGCCCCGGTCCGGGAGGATCCCACATGCCGCGGAGCGGCTGGGCCCGTGAGCCATGGCCACTGATCCTGCGTGTCCGGAGCCTGTGCTCTGCAGCAGGAGAGGCCACAGCAGTGAGAGGCCTGCGTACCGCAAAAAAAAAAAAAAAAAAAGATACAAACTTCTAGTTATAGGATAAATAAGTATTAGCAGTGTAATGTACAGCATGATAAATATGATTAACACTGCTTATATTATATATGAAGTTAAGAGAGTAAATCCTGAGCTCTCATCACAAAGGAAAAAATTTTTTCTATTGCTTTAATTTTTTTTTTTTTTTTTTTTTACGGTACACGGGCCTCTCACTGTTGTGACCTCTCCCGTTGCGGAGCACAGGCTCCGGACGTGCAGGCCCAGCGGCCATGGCTCACGGGCCTAGCCGCTCCGTGGCATGCAGGATCTTCCCAGACCGGGGCACGAACCCGCGTCCCCTCCATGACAGGCAGACTCTCAACCACTGCGCCACCAGGAAAGACCCTATTGCTTTAATTTTTATCTGTATGAAATGATGGGTGTTCAACTAAACTTACTGTGGCAATGATTTCATGATGTAAGTCAAATCTTTATGCTGTACACCTTAAGGTGCTGTATGTCAATTATATTTTAATAAAACTAGAAGAAAAGGCTTCCCTGGTGGCGCAGTGGTTGGGAGTCCGCCTGCCGATGCAGGGCACACGGGTTCACGCCCCGGTCCGGGAGGATCCCACATGCCGCGGAGCGGCTGGGCCCGTGAGCCATGGCCACTGAACCTGCGCGTCCGGAGCCTCTGCTCCACAACGGGAGAGGCCACAACAGTGAGAGGCCCGCGTACCACAAAAAAAAAAAAAAAAAAAAAAACTAGAAGAAAACACCAATATGCTTATCTTATTTTCAATAATAAAAACAAACTCCTAATCTGAAAAAAAAAAGACAATATTAAGTGCTTGCAAGGATGCAGAGTAACTGGAATTCTCATTCATTGCTGGTGGTAATGCAAATGGTACAAACACTTTGGGAAAAAAATTGGCAATTTTTTTAAAGTTAAACATATACTTAACACATAGTCCAGTAATTCCACTGCTAGTTATTTACACAAGGGAACTGGAAACTTTTGTTCACATAAAAACTTGTACACAAATGTCAATAACTGGAAGCAACTGAAACGTTCTTTGGCTGGTGAATATATAAGCAAACCGTAGTACATCCAAATACTGGAATATTATTCAGAATGGAATAAAAGGGAACAAATTACTGGTTCATGTGACATGGATGAAGCTCAAATGCCTTGTGCTAAGTGAAAGAAGGCAGACTTAAAAGACTATGTTTTGTATGATTATATGACACTGTGGAAAATGCTAAATTATAGGAACATATCAGCGGTTGCCAGGGGGTGAATGTGGCTTGAGAGGCCAACTAGAAAAGGGCAGCTCAAGGAAATCTTTGGGGGTGAGGGAACTGTTCTGTATGTTGATAATGGTGGTCTGACTGAATGCATTTGTCCTACCCATAGAAGTGGACACCAAAAACAGTGAATTTGACTGTAAGTAAATTTAAAAAGGCGAATTAAAAGAAAAATTCAAAATCATCATAGGATGTTTAACCAGGTAGTGATACTAAAAGATTTGGTCTTTTAAAAGATTACTCTGATGACAACTAAACACAATTTAGTGAACATGGATTGGATTCTGAACCAGAGGAAAAAATTATTGCACCAAAGATATTAGTGGGAAAAATGGAAAATTTGATCAAAGTCTGTAGACCAGATGATAGTATTATGTTATTATTAATCTCTGATTTTGATCATTGTACTGTGGTTATTTAAAATCATTTCTCATTTTTAAGAAATATACACTGAGGTGTTTAGAGGTAAAGAGGTATCGTGAGTGCAGTTTACTTTCAAACCGTTCCCCTCAAAAGGTATAAATATAAAAAGAGATAAAGAGAAAAGGGAGGGAAGGAAGGAAGGAAGGAAGGTGGGAGGTAGGAAGGACAAGAGAGAGAATGATAAATAAATGTGGTAAAATGTTAAGATTTGGGAAATCTCGATGAACATTACATGAGATGTCTTTATTTTTGAAACTTTTTGTAAGTCTAAAATTATTTCAAAATCAAAACCTTAAAAAGAGATTACCTTGTTTACAATATGAGAAATGTGTTAGAGGGAGTTATATAGTAGGCAAGCAAAGTATATGTCTAAATAATAAATTAACATAATCTGACATGGAAATCAAGCACAGTGTTGCCTGATTTAGTTGACTTTTACCTTCCCAACACAAGATGTGCTATAGTCATCTGCTTTTAGTTGATGTTTTATTATTCAAACATTCTAAATCATTTTTAGTCCAGCCTTATATCTAAATCCAGCCTTATATCTAAAAGGGATAAAGATTTTCCTTGCTCTTTTCTCAATTGTCACTGGAGAATTTTCCTAAAATCTCCATTTCTAAAAATTTATTCCACTTTGTCATTTAAATTTCCTAGCCTTCTCCCTACATGTTCTTTTATTTCACATTCATGATCTAGCCTGGTTTCCACACTCAGTGACAGTCTCATCTGCTTCTCCATTGCTTTGTGCAGTTCTGAAATTAACTAATGTTATGTCTTGTTAGCTTGCCCAGCATAGTCCCATCTGCAGACTTAATGAGCAATCCCTCCATTCCATCACTGGGGAAGATGCTAATTATTAAATTATATGGTAGAGTATGAAGAATCAATCTCTCTCTCTCTCTTTCTCTCTCTCTCACACACACACAAATACAGCTACATACAGGCTAATTCTAAACTCTGGAAAGAATAAATGAGAAGAGAATCTCAATAACAGCATGTCTGCTTTCTGAATGCCTTTGTGTTATGCTATTTGTGGTTAGTCCACAGAACAAATGATAACAACAATTTTATAGATATACATATTTATGAGAATATATATGTGTGGACTCAGGACCTCCTGGAGCTATGGGAGAGTCTCACTCACACTTGATCAACAAAGATATTGCCATGTGCAGTCTATTTGCAGCTAGGTTGTATCATGCTGAAAACCAGGCCAGCTGTCTAAGTGTCGGAGGCAAAGGGAGCTAAGCTGGCCGTTTTGGATCTCGTGCAGGTTGCAGAGATGCTGGAGGGGCCTGGGTCTTCAGCTCGCTTTCAGTATCACCCAGGAAACTTAAGTCTGGGTGATGTTTTTCTCAGAAAGAAAAAATGAAGTTGACTCCTAGCTCCCCCTTTGCTTTTCTGCAACTTAAAAAGTATTATCAAGAGCACATTTTTACTGAAAGGAACCAAAAAGAAGGCTGTGAGGTCCAGAAGTCCAGGGTTCCAATTTCCTCCCCAGTCCCTGAGAATCGTTTGTATATTGACAGGATACACTCGGCCTTAGGATGTTAGGAAAATCGAAGCAGAGAGGATTAGACAAAGGCCAAATGGATCTTTAGAAAGAAATCAGATAATTGTAGCATCTGACATTTCGATCACAATACCAGGTCATGGTTGTTTTTTTGTTTGTTTGTTTGTTTTTTGCGGTACGCGGGCCTCTCACTGCTGTGGCCTCTCCCGTTGCGGAGCACAGGCTCCGGACGCGCAGGCTCAGCGGCCATGGCTCACGGGCCCAGCCGCTCCGCGGCATGTGGGACCTTCCTGGACCGGGGCACGAACACGCGTCCCCTGCATCAGCAGGCGGACTCTCAACCACCGCGCCACCAGGGAAGCCCAGGTCCTGTTTTATTAGATGCCATTTCACCAGCAGTTATCAGTACTATCAGTGAAACAAATGTCCTGCTATAGAATTTGCAGCTGAGGGACAGAGGCAGGAAATGGCATACAACCAAGCTCAGCAGAATAAGTATAATTAACACGAGTATTACATTTGGGTCACTCACGAACTGCACAGAGGTAGAGGGATAAAGTAGGTGACCTTTCACTCTGCCCTTCAGCCCTATCATTTTCTGATTCTGCAGAATGAGTGACTTCTCAGAAATAAATCTGACTTGAGCCATTAAAATTTGACCTCCAGCTACCATCCCTCTCGTGTCAAGTCCACGTCTAAAGGTAATACTCAAGAAAAGTTAATATGAGAGGCCATGTGTCCACTGACATGTAAGTAACTACAGCCGTACTTCATTTTATTGTGCTTCACTTTATTTCACTTCGCAGATATTGTTTTTTATAAATTAAGTTTGTGGCAACCCTATGTTCAGCAAGTATATAGACAACATTTTTCCTACAGCATTTGCTCACTTTGTGTTCCTGTGTCATATTTTGGTAATTCTCACAATATTTCAAACTTTTTCATTATTATTATATTTGTTATGGTGATCTATGATCAGTGATCTTTGATATTACCATTGGAATTGTTTTGGGGCACCACAAACTGTGCCCATATAAGATGGCAAACTTAATCGATAAATGTTATGTGTGTTCTGACTGCTCCACTGACCAACTGTTCCTCCAGCTCTCTCTCTCTCCTTCGGCCTCCCTATTTCCTGACACACAACAATATTGAGATTAGGCCAAATAATAATTAGGCCTACAATGGCCTCTAAATATTCAACGGAAAGGAAGAGTTGCACATCTCTCACTTTAAATCAAAAGCTAGAAATGATTAATCTCAGTGAGGAAGGCAAGTCAAAAGCTGAGAGAGGACAAAAGCTAGGCCTCTTGTGCTAAACAGCCAAGTGGTGATTGCAAAGGAAAAGTTCTTGAAGGAAATTAAAAGTGCTACTCCGGGGACTTCCCTGGTGGCGCAGTGGTTAAGAGTCCGCCCACCAATGCAGGGAACACGGGTTCAAGCACTGGTCTGGGAAGATCCCACATGCTGCAGAGCAGCTAAGCCCATGCGCCACAACTACTGAGCCTGTGTGCTGCAAATACTGAAACCCACGTGCCTAGAGCCCATGCTCTGCAACAAGAGAAGCCACTGCAATGAGAAGCCTGCACACCGCAATGAAGAGTAGCCCCCACTCGCCGCAACTAGAGAAAGCCCCCGCACAGCAACAAAGACCCAACAGATCCAAAAGTAAATAAATAAAATAAATTTTAAAAAATTTTTCTTAAAGTGCTACTCCAGTGAACACACAAATGATAAAAAAGAGAAGCAGCCTTATTGCTGATATGGAGAAAGTTTTAGTGATCTGGATAGAAGATCAAACCAGTCAAAACATTCTCTTAGTCCAACCCCTAATTAGAGCAAGGCCTTAATTCTCTTCAAGTCTATGAAGGCTGAGAAAAGTGAGGAAGCTTCAGAAGAAAAGTTTGAAGCTATCAGAGTTTGGTTCATGAGGTTTAACGAAAGAAGCTATCTTCATAACATTGAAGTGTAAGGCAAAGCAGCAAGTGCTGATGTAGAAGCTGCAGCAAGTTATCCAGAAGATCTACTTAAGATAATTAATGAAGGTGGCTACACCAAACAACAGATGTTCTAAGCAGACAAAACAGTCTTATATTGGAAGACGATACCATCTAGGACTTTTATAGCTATAGAGGAGAAGTCAATGTCAGGCTTCAAAGCTTCAAAGGACAGGCCGACTCTCTTGTTAGGATATAACTGATGACTTTAAGTTGAAGCCAATGCTCATTCACCATTCTGGAATTGCTAGGTCTCTTAAGAATTATGCTGAGACTTCCCTGGTGGCACAGTGGTTAAGAATTCGCCTGCCAATGCAGGGGACACAGGTTCGATCCCTGGTCCGGGAAGATCCCACATGCCACAGAGTAACTAAGCCCATGCACTGAACTACTGAGCCTGCACTCTAGAGCCCGTGAGCCACAACTACTGAAGCCTGTGAGTCACAGCTACTGAAGCCCACACACCTAGAGCCCGTGCTCCACAATAACAGAAGCCACCGCAGTGAGATGCCTGTGCACCACAATGAAGAGTAGCCCCCGCTCGCCACAACTAGAGAAAGCCCATGTGCAGCAACGAAGACCCAACGCAGCCAATAAATAAATAAGCAAATAAATTTATTTAAAAAAAAGAATTATGCTAACTCTACTCTGCTTCTGCTCTATAACAGGCCAACAAAACCTAGATGACAGCATATCAGTTTACAATATGGTTTAATGAATCTTTTAGCTGAATGTTGAGACTTACTGCTCAGAAAAAAATTCCTTTCAAAATATTACTTCTCATAGACAATGAATCTCATGAGCCAAGAGCGCTGATGGAGATGTACAATGAGATTAGTGTGTTTTTCATGTCTGCTAACACAGTATCCATTCTGAAGCCCATGGATCAAGGAGTCATTTCAACTTTAAAGTCTTAGTATTTAAGAAATATATTTTGTAAGGCTGTAACTGCCATAGATAGTCATTCCTCTGCTGGGTCTGGGAAAAGTAAATTGAAAACCTTCTGGGAAGGAGTCACCATTTTAGATGCCATTAAGAACACTTATGCTTCACTGGAAAAGGTCAAAATATCAGCATTAACAGGAGTTTGGAAGAAGTTGATTCCAAACCTCATGGGTGCTTTTGAGGGGTTCAAGACTGCTGTGGAGGAAGTACCTGCAGATGTGGTGAAAACAGCAAAAGAACTAGACTTAGAAGTGGAGCCTGAAGATGTGACTGAATTTCTTCAATCTCATGATAAAACTTGAATAGATGAGGAGTCACTTCCTACAGAGCAAAGAAAGTGGTTTCTTGAGATGGAATCTACTCCCAGTGAAGACGTTGTGAAGATTACTGAAATGACAACAAAGGATTTATAATATGACATAAACTTAGTTGATAAAGGAGAAGCAGGGTTTGAGAGGATCGACTCCAATTCTGAAAGAAGATCAACTGTAGGTAAAACACTATCAAACAGCATTACAAACTACAAAGAAATCATTCATGAAAGGAAGAGTCAATCAATGTGGCAAACTTCATTGCTGCTTTAAGAAATGGCCATGGCCACCCCAACCTTCAGCAACTACCACCCTGATCAGTCAGCAACCATCAACACTGAAGCAAAACCCTCCACCAGCAAAAGGATTATGACTAGCTAAAGCTCAGATGATGGTTAGCATTTTTTAGCAATAAAATATTTTTAGTCAAGGTGTGTACATTGTTTGTTAGAAATAATGCTATTGCCCACTTAATAGACTACAGCGTAGCATAACTTTAATATGCACTAGGAAACCAAAGAATTTGTGTGACTTGCTTTATTGCCATACTTGCTCTATTGTGGTGGTCTGGAACTGAACCTGCAATCTCTCTGAGATATGCCTATACTTCTAATAGATTATTACTATTTGCGGGTAAAAACCTGTCCGTACCTGACAGCTGTTGGGCACTTAGTTAATTAATTAATTAATTAATTAAATAGAAGAGCGCTTCTGAGTATCTCAGATCTACCTTTGTTAGTTGGATATTTTAGCCAAGGGCCTAACCAGTCAGCAGGGAGAACTTATGAAGCAGGAAAACTGATAAAATCTTGGGTTTTTGTTAGAATCCCAGAAATGTAAAAATTATTCCATAAATTATCTTACTTTTGGGCTTCCCTGGTGGCGCAGTGGTTGAGAGTTCGCCTGCCGATGCAGGGGACACGGGTTCGTGCCCCGGTCTGGGAGGATCCCACATGCCGCGGAGCGGCTGGGCCCGTGAGCCATGGCCGCTGAGCCTGTGCGTCCGGAGCCTGTGCTCCGCAACGGGAGAGGCCACAGCAGTGAGAGGCCTGCGTACCACAAAAAAAAAAAAAAAAAAAAAAATTATCTTACTTTTGGACCTTCGTGTTACCAGTGATGAGGAGGGGGTATTTTCTCCAAGCTGCCAAGTCGTCCCACCCCCATTTATCCCAAAGACTCCTTCTAGCCATAGGTAGCAGAATCATGTTCTAGGATTGTTTCCCTTCTAACATTGCAATTAACTACCGACCTCTGGTTTTCTAATCCTCTTTAACTAGATCAAGGGAAAACTGGAGTTCCAGGTACTGGACAACCTGGATTTCAAAAAGGCCATCATCTCTTCTTTTTTTTTTAATTTACTTATTTTATTTATTTTATTTTTGGCTGTGTTGGGTCTTCGTTGCTGCGCACAGGCTTTTCTCCGGTTGCAGTGAGCAGGGGCTACTCTTCGTTGCGGTGCGTGGGGGTCTCACTGCAGTCGCTTCTTTTGTTGCAAAGCACGGGCTGTAGGCACACAGGCTTCAGTAGTTGTAGCGCACGTGCTTAGCTGCTCGGCGGCATGTGGGGTCTTACTGGACCAGGGCTCGAACCTGTGTCCCCTGCATTGGCAGGCGGATCCTTAACTACTGCACCACCAGGGAAGCCCCATCATCTTTTCTTTAAATTCAGGGCAGGCACTGATAAGCACAGTGGACATGGGAAATTCACACGCAATCCCTGTTCCTAACTCATCTTGCCAGTGGTCAGTGTCTGGACACATCTGTGCAGAAAACCCATGGCTGGTACACAAGAAACAGGGATTTCCCACTTATACCTTCACTTAAATAATTACAAACCAATTTTATTTATTTATTCATTCATTCATTCATTCATTTATTTATTTCTTTAGGCTGCACCCCATGATTTGCGGGATCTTAGTTCCCCTACCAGGCATTGAACCTGGGCCCTCGGCAGTGAGAGCACAGGGTCCAACCATTGGACCACTAGGGAATTCCTCAAACCAATTTTAAATTGCAGAACACTGATCTCTGTTTGCAAGAAAATTACCATTCATCAAAGGAGTTCTCTGTCTCTCTGTTTAGATCCTTTTTCATTTTAACCTTTGTTTTCAATTTTTTTCCCTTCTACCTGTTGCTGAAGTTTTTTCACATTTCCAGTCCTGATTTAGCCACATTTAGTGCCTCTAACCTGAGCAGCCCCAACCCACAGGCTGCTCTTCATTAGCATCAATCATGTTCTCCAAGGCTTTCCTCCCAGCCTCCCCAATCTCACCTTTCTATTTCTGGCTGATTTTCCACTAACCTGGACCAGATGCTCCAACTCAGGGGTAGGTGTAGATTTAGGAGGCTTGATACCTTTTATATGTGAAGACTGAGAATACCGCCAAATTCTCAAAGTCAGGGAAATTGCACTGAGGACTGTGCTAAGCTCTTTCCAGCTATATCTTATTTGGCTCTCCAACAGTGCTATGAAGTAGATGAAGATTATTAGTCTTGTTTCAAGATGAGAAAAAGTGCAGCTCGGAGAAGTTAAGTGTCTTCCTCTAAAGCACATGGCTAGTTAAGAGACAAATCTAGTTCCCAGATGCCAAAGTGCATGCTCGCCTTATCTTACTAAGTTGTCAGTTTGTTCTGTAGGATTGGAGATATCTCCCTTCAACAGTTAGGCCACAAATCAAAAGCTGTTTTCTAGAAGATTTTTGTGATTAACCAAGATCGCTAACTATACTACCGAATCTCATTTCCAAAGCAGTTCACTCTCCACTATGTCAGCATTCATGGATTTGATCCTTCTCACTACGCTATAAATCCTTTGAGAACAAAAGTCTTATTTAAATGATAACAACTTCTGTGTCCTTCAAACAGGGCCCAGCTCAGGATAGCCAGTGACTAAATGGATAACAAGAATGTCACGTTCTCAAGCAGACTTTTCTGTCATTAGGTGTGTCAAGCACGTTTTCATGTTTATTTCCACTATAACATCAAATAAAAGGGTTCTCATTTTTTAATTGCTCTATAATTGGCAGTGGATTTCTAATTCTTTAATCTTCTCTGCCCTGTTTTCTCTGACAAATAGTTAATGATGCGTAAAATAAGCAGATGTACTTTTAGAGCTGGCTTTTGGAAGCAATTCCTCGGCAAATCCATTCAGTAAACTAAAAATCACTTATGAAAAAAAATCCTTCAATTTCTTTTTTGCATGTAGATTTTCTTATACCGGTTTTCATAAACCAGGGAACTCCCATGGTCTAGATAAACTTTGGTGCCCAGAAAGGATCACTTATCTTGTCATCACAGAACTCAGTAGAAAATGAAAGAAAATGGAAATCTGAATTTCCACAAAGTCTAACAAAAACACTTCAGAAAATTAAATTCTGTTTACCTGGTGTTTTCCACTCCCATGGCAGATTATGGTGCTAGAAAAGTATCATCGTGAAATTACATTTACTTCATACAGTTGGTTTAGAGCAAAGCAAGGTAAATAAGGAAATGCTATGACACACTGACAACAGCAAAGGACATATCATATGTGCCAGAGAAGTACGAGAGAAACATTATCAAGATGGAACATAATAGTCAAAAAACTACTTTGGGAGGGACCTTAAAGATGGCAGAGGAGTAAGACTTGGAGATCACCTTCCTTCCCACAAATACATCAAAAATATATTTACACGTGGAACAACCCCTGCAGAACACCTACAGAACACTGGCAGAAGACCTCAGACCTCCCAAACGGCAAGAAACTCCCCCACGTACCTACGTAGGGCAAGAGAAAAGAGGAAAAACAGAGACAAAAGAATAGGGACAGGATCTGCCCCTCTGGTAGGGAACTGTGAGGGAGGAAAAGTTTCCACACACTAGGAAGCCCCTTCGCAGGCGGAGGCTGCGGGTGGCGGAAGGGGGAAGCTTCGGAGCCACAGAGGAGAGCACAGCAACAGGGGTGCAGAGGGCAAAGTGGAGAGATTCCCGCACAGAGGATCGGTGCCGACCAGCACTCACCAGCCCGAGAGGCTTGTCTGCTCACCCGCCGGGGCGGGCGGGGGCTGGGAGCTGAGGCTCTGGCTTCGGAGGTCAGAACCCAGGGAGAGGACTGGGGTTGGCTGCATGAACACAGCCTGAAGCGGGCTAGTGCACCACAGCTAGCCGGGAGAGAGTCCAGGAAAAAGTCTGGACCTGCAGAAGAGGCAAGAGACCATTGTTTCAGGGTGCGCAAGGAGAGGGGATTAAGAGCACTACCTAAACGAGCTCCAGAGACGGGCGCGAGCCGTGGCTATCAGCGCAGACACCAGACACGGGCATGAGAGGCCAAGGCTGCTCATGCAGCCATCAGGAAGCCTGTGTGCGAGCACAGGTCACTATCCACACCACCCCTCCCAGGAGCCTGTGCAGCCTGCCACTGCCAGGGTCCCGTGATCCAGGGACAACTTCTCCAGGAGAACGCACGGCGCGCCTCAGGCTGGTGCAACGTCACTCCGGCCTCTGCCGCCACAGGCTCACCCCGCATACCGCACCCCTCCCTCCCCCCAGCCTGAGTGAGCCAGAGCCCCCAAATCAGCTGCTTCCTTAACCCCGTCCTGTCTGAGCAAAGAACAGATGCCCTCAGGCGACCTACACACAGAGGCGGGGCCAAGTCCAAAGCTGAACCCCAGGAGCTGTGCGAACAAAGAAGAGAAAGAGAAATTGCTCGCAGTAGCCTCATGAGCAGCGGATTAAATCTCCACAATCACCTTGATGCACCCTGCATCTGTGGAATACCTGAACAGACAAGGAATCATCCCAAAATTGAGGCAGTAGACTTTGGGAGCAACTGTAGACTTGGGGTTTGCTTTCTGGATCTAATTTGTTTCTGGTTTTATGTTTATTTTAGTTTAATATTTAGAGCTTATTATCATTGGTAGATTTGTCTATTGATTTGGTTGCTTGCTTCCTATTTTTCTTAATATATATATTTTTTTCCCTTTTTCTCTTTTTGTGAGTGTGTATGTATAGGCTTGTGTGATTTGTCTATATAGCCCTGCTTTTACCATTTGTCCGAGTGTTCTGTCTGTCCTTATTTATGTTCGTTTTGTATACCTTTTAGCACTTGTTATCATTGGTGGATTTGTTTTTTAGTTTGGTTGTTCTTACTTTCTCTTTTTTTATTACATTTTTATTTTTAGTAACATTTTTTAAATTTTAATTATTTTATTTATTTCCTTCATTCTTTCTCTTTTTTTCTCCATTTTATTCTGAGCTGAGTGCCTGACAGGGTATTGGTGCTCTGGCCGGCTGTCTGGCATGGGCCTCTGAGGTGGGAGACCCGAGTTCAGGACATTAGTCCACCAGAGACCTCCCAGCCCCACGTAATGCCAAATGGCAAAAGCTCTCACAGAGATCTCTATCTCAATGCTAAGACTCAGCTTCACTCAACAACCAACAAACTACAGTATTGGACACCCCATGCCAAACAACAAGCAAGACAGGAACACAACCCCACCAATTAGCAGAGAGGCTGCTTAAAATCATAATAAGGTCACAGACACTGCAAAACACACCACTGGACACAGTGCTGCCCACCAGAAAGACAAGATCCAGTCTCAACCACCAGAACACAGGCACCAGTCCCCTCCACCAGGAAGCCTACACAACACACTGAACCAACCTTACCCACTGGGGGCAGACACCAAAAACAATGGGAACTACAAACCTGCAGCCGGTGTACAGGAAACACTAAACACAATAAGTTAAGCAAAATGAGAAGACAGAGAAACACACAGCAGATGAAGGAGCAAGGTAAAAACCCACCACAATAAACAAATGAAGAGGGAATAGGCAGTCTACCTGAAAAAGAATTCAGAGTAATGACAGTAAAGATGATCCAAAATCTTAGAAATAGAATGGAAAAACTAGAAGAAATGTTTAACAAGGACCTAGAAGAACTAAAGAGCAAACAGACAATGATGAACAACACAATAAAAGAAATTAAAAATTCTTTACAAGAAATCAAAGCAAAATAACTGAGGCAGAAAAATGGATAGGTGACCTGGAATATAAAATAGTGGAATGACTACCACAGAGCTGATTAAAGAAAAAAGAATGAAAAGATTTAAGAACAGTCTCAGATACCTCTGGGACAACACTGAATGCACCAGCATTCAAATTATAGGGGTCCCAGAGGAAGAAGAGAAAAAAGAAAAGTTCTGAGAAAATATTTGAAGAGATTGTACTTGAAAACTTCCCTCACATGGGAAAGGAAATAGTCAATCAAGTCCAGGAAGCACAGAGATTCCCATACAGGATACACCCAAGGAGAAACACACCAAGACACATATTAATCAAACTATCAAAAATTAAATACAAAGAAAAAATATTAAAGCAGCAAGGGAAAAACAACAAATAACATAGAAGGGAATCCCCATAAGGTAAACAGCTGATCTTTCAGCAGAAGCTCTGCAAGCCAGAACGCAGTGTCAGGACATAATTAAAGTGATGAAAGGGAAAATTCTACAACCAAGATTACTCAACCCAGCAAGGATCTCATTCAGATTCGACAGAGCAATTAAAACCCTTACAGACAGGCAAAAGCTAAGAGAATTCAGCATCACCAAAGCAGCTTTACAACAAATGCTAAAGGAACTACTCTAGGCAGGAAACACAAAAGAAGGAAAAGACCTACAATAACAAACCCAAAACACTTAAGAAAACGGTAATAGGAACAAACATATTGATAAATATATTATATTTTATATTTTGGATACAAAATATATATTATATTTTGGATACAAAAACAAGACCCATATATATGCTGTCTACAAGAGACCCCCTTCAGACCTAGGGATACATACAGACTGAAAGTGAGGGGATGGAAAAAGATACTCCATGCAAATGGAAACCAAAAGAAAGCTGGAGTAGCAATTCTCATATCAGACAAAATAGACTGTAAAATAAGGACTATTACAAGAGACAAAGAAGGACTCTTAAGGCAAATGCTAGCAAACATAAAAGGGGAAATCGACAGTAACAAAATCATAGTAGGGGACTTTAACACCCCACTTTCACCAATGGACAGATCATCCAAAATGAAAATAAATAAGGAAATACAAGCTTTAAATGATACATTAAACAAGATGGGCTTAATTGATATTTATAGGACATTCCTTCCAATAACAACAGAATACACTTTCTTCTCAAGTGCTCATGGAACATTCTCCAGCATAGGTCATACCTTGGGTCACAAATCAAGCCTGGGTAAATTTAAGAAAATTGAGATCGTATCAAGTATCTTGTCTGACCACAATGCTATGAGACTAGATATCAATTACAGAAAAAGAATCTGTAAAAAATACAAACACATGGAGGAAACAATACACTACTAAATAAGCAAGATATCATGGAAGAAATAAAAGAGGAAATCAAAAAATACCTAAAAACTAATGGCAATGAAAACACGACGACCCAAAACCTATGGGATGCAGCAAAAGCAGTTCTAAGAGGGAATTTTATAGCAATATACTCCTACCTCAAGAAAGAAGAAATATCTCAAGTAAACAACCTAAACTTACACCTAAAGCAATTAGAGAAAGAAGAACAAAACAACCCCAAAGTTAGCAGAAGGAAAGAAATCATAAAGATCAGATCAGAAATAAATGCAAAAGAAATGAAGGAAAAAAGAGCAAAGGTCAAAAAAACTAAAACCTGCTCCTTTGACAAAATAAAATTGATAAACCATTAGCCAGATTCATCATAAAAAAAAAAGGGAGAAGACTCAAATAAATAGAATTAGTAAGGAAAAAAGTAGAAGTAACAACTGACAATTCAGAAATACATGAGAGATTACTACAAGCAACTATATGCCAATAAAATGGACAACCTGGAAGAAATGGACAAATTCTTAAAAAAGCACAATCTTCCAAGATGAACCAGGAAAAAATAGAAAATATAAACAGGCCAATCACAAGCACTGAAATTGAGACTGTGATTAAAAATCTTAAAACAAACAATAGCCCAGGACCAGATGGTTTCACAGGCGAATTCTATCAAATACTTAGAGAAGACCTAACACCTATCCTTCTCAAACTCTTCCAAAATATAACAGAGGGAGGAATACTCCCAAACTCATTTTGCAAGGGCACCATCACCCTGACACCAAAACCAGACAAAGATATCACAAAAATGAAAACTACAGGCCAATATCACTGATGAACATAGATGCAAGAATCCTCAACAAAATCCTAGCAAACAGAATCCAACAGCACATTAAAAGGATCATACACCATGATCAAGTGGGGTTTATTCAAGGAATGCAAGGATTCTTCAATATACGCAAATCAATCAACGTGATACACCATTTTAACAAATTAAAGGATAAAAACCATATGATCATCTCAACAGATTCAGAAAAAGCTTTCGAGAAAATTCAACACCAATTTATGATAAAAACCCTCCAGAAAGTAGGCATAGAGGGAACTTACCTCAATACAATAAAGGTCATAGATGACAAACTCACAGCCAGCATTGTTCTCAATGGCGAAAAACTGAAACCATTTCCTCCAAGGTCAGGATCAAGACAAGGTTGTCCACTCTCACCACTATCACTGAACATAGTTTTGGAAGTTTTAGCCACAGCAATCAGAGAAGAAAAAGAAATAAAAGGAATCCAAATCGGAAAAGAATTAAAGCTGTCACTGTTTGCAGATGACATGATACCATACAAAGAGAATCCTAAGATGCCACCAGAAACCCAGAGCTAATCAATGAATTTGGTAAAATAGCAGGATACAAAATTAATGCACAGAAATCTCTGGCATTCCTATACACTAATGATGAAAAATCTGAAAGAGAAATTAAGGAAACACTCCCATTTACCATTGCAACAAAAAGAATAAAATACTTAGGAATAAACCTATCTAAGGAGACAAAAAACCTGTATGCAGAAAATTATAAGACACTGATGAAAGAAATTAAAGAGGATACAAAAAGATGGAGAGATATATCATGTTCTTGGGTTGGAAAAATCAACATTGTTAAAATGACTATACTCCCCAAAGGAACCTACAGATTCAGTGCAATCCCTGTCAAACTACCAATGGCATTTTTCACAGAACTAGAACAAAACATTTCACAATTTGAATGGAAACACAAAAGACCCCAAATAACCAATGCAACCTTGAGAAAGAAAAGTGGAGCTGGAGCAATCAGGCTCCCGGACTTCAGACTATTCTACAAAGCTACAGTAATCAAGACAGTATGGTACTGGCACAAAAACAGAAAGATAGATCAATGGAACAGGATAGAAAGCCCAGAGATAAACCCACGCACATATGGTCACCTTATCTTTGATAAAGGAGGCGGGAATGTACAGTGGAGAAAGAACAGCCTCTTCAATAAGTGATGCTGGGAAAACTGGACAGGTACATAAAAAAGTATGTGATTAGGTCACTCCCTAACACCATACACAAAAATAAGCTCAAAATGGATTAAAGACCTAAATGTAAAGCCAGAAACTATCAAACTCTTAGAGGAAAACATAGGCAGAACACTCTATGACATAAATCACAGCAAGATTCTTTTTGACCCATCTCCTAGAGACATTGAAATAAAAACAAAAATAAACAAATGGGAACTAATGAAACTTAAAAGCTTTTGAACAGCAAAGGAAAATAAACAAGATGAAAAGACAACCCTCAGAATGGGAGAACATATTTGCAAACAAAGCAACTGACAAAGGATTAGTCTCCAAAATATATAAGCATCCCATGCAGCTTAATATTAAAAAAACAAACAACCCAACCCAAAAATGGGCAGAAGACCTAAATAGACATTTCTCCAAAGAAGATATACAGATTGCCAACAAACACATTAATGGATGCTCAACATCACTTATCATTAGAGAATGCAAATCAAAACTACAGTGAGGTATCACCTCACATGGGTCAGAATGGCCATCATCAAAAAATCTACAAACAACAAATGCGGGAGAGGGTGTGGAGAAAAAGGAACCCTCTTGCACTGTTGGTGGGAGTGTAAATTGTTACAGCCACTATGGAGAACAGTATAGAGGTTCCTTCAAAAACTAAAAATAGTTTTACCATATGACACAGCAATCCCACTACTGGGCATATACCCAAAAAAAAAACATAATTCAAAAAGACACATGCACCCCAATGTTCATTGCAGCACTATTTACAATAGCCATGTCAGGGAAGCAATCTAAATGCCCATCAACAGACGAATGGATAAAGAAGACGTGGTACATATATACAATGGAATATTACTCAGCCATAAAAAGGAATGAAATTGGGTCATTTGTAGATATGTGGATGAATCTAGAGACAATCATACAGAGTGAAGTAAATCAGAAAGAGAAAAACATATATTGTACATTAATGCATATATGTGGAACCCAGAAAAATGGTACAGATGAACCAGTCTGCAGGACAGAAATTGAGACACAGATGTAGAGAACAAACATATGGACACCAAGCGTGGAAAGTGGCAGGATGGTGGGGTGGTGGGGTGATGAACTGGGAGATTGAGATTGACATATATACACTAATATGTATAAAATGGATAACTAATAAGAACCTGCTGTCTAAAAAAATAAATAAAATAAAATAAAAAACCCAGGTGGACTCCAAGTATAATATTCATAATCTCATTATATTCACTATAAAGATAAAGATTAACAGATCATTAAGAAACTATTTCTTCCTTGAGGGATTCTGGTGGGAGGCGGGGAGGTAAGGGAGACAGACAGAAATGCAAATAATTGCAGCAGCCTTGCAAATGGTAGAATAGAGATGGTTTAAAACTCTAGGGGAGACAAGAAAACCAACTGGTGCCTGGGAAGGCACATTGAATAAAGTCAGATGGATTGGAGTTTACCAAGTCAGCATGATTTGGAGGGGAGAGAAGGGAGAGAAGTTCAATCTAGGAAGAGCTAAAAGCATTGCGGAAAAAAAAAAAAAATCTACAAACAATAAATGTTGGAGAGGGTGTGGAGAAAAGGGAACCCTCTCACACTGTTGGTGGGAATGTAAATTGATACAGCCACTATGGAGAACAGTATAGAGGTTCCTTAAAAAACTAAAAATAGTTTTACCATATGACCCAGCAATCCTACTACTGGGCATATACCCAGAGAAAACCATAATTCAAAAAGAGTCATGTGGGCTTCCCTGGTGGTACAGTGGTCGAGAGTCCATCTGCCGATGCAGGGGATGCAGGTTCGTGCCCTGGTCCGGGAAGATCCCACATGCCGCGGAGCAGTTGGTCCCGTGGGCCACGGCCGCTGATCCTGCGCATCCAGAGCCTGTGGTCCGCGGCGGGAGAGGCCACAACAGTGAGAGGCCCGTGTACCGCAAAAAAATAAAAATAAAAAGTCGTGTGCCACAATGTTCATTGCAGCACTATTTACAATAGCCAGGACATTGAAGCAACCTAAGTGTCCATCGACAGATGAATGTATAAAGAAGATGTGGCACATATATACAATGGAATATTACTCATCCATAAAAAGAAATGAAATTGAGTTATTTGCAGTGAGGTGGATGGACCTAGAGACTGTCATACAGAGTGAAGTAAGTCAGAAAGAAAAAAACAAATACCGTATGCTAACACATATATATGGAATAAAAAAAAAATAGTTCTTAAGAACCTAGAGGCAGGACTGGAATAAAGACACAGATGTAGAGAATGGACTTGAGGATACAACAAGGGGGAAGGGTAAACTGGGATGAAGTGAGAGTAGCATTGACATATATACACTACCAAATATAAAATAGATAGCTAGTGGGAAGCAGCCGCATGGCACAGGGGGATCAGCTCGGTGCTTTGTGTCCACCTAGAGGGATGGGATAGGGAGGGTAGGAGGGAGACGCAAGAGGGAGGAGAAATGGGGATAAATGTATATGTATAGCTGATTCACTTTGTTATACAGCAGAAACTAACACACCATTGTAAAGCAATTATACTCCAATAAAGATGTTAAAAAAAAAAGAAAAGCAAGGGAATGGTATCACAAAAGTTAGATAGTGTTTGCCTGTGGAAAGACAGGGGCTGTGATGAGAGGGGATTCAGGAGGCTTTCAATCACAGGCTCTGATCTGTTTCTTAACTTGGGTGGAGGTCTTCAGGGGTCAATTTTCTTCTTCTTTAAATTGTGTGTGTGTGTGTGTGTGTGTGTGTGTGTGTGTGTGTGTGTGTGTGTAGCCTCCATACTCTTTGACATATTTTACAATATAACATATATAGCAATACACAGTGATGTACAGTATGTAATAAAATGTTTCCATACAAACTACAAAAAAAAAAGAACTACTTTGCTACATTTAAAGTTTTCACAGTGGGTGAAATGGGAAGATATTTGACGTTTGATCTTCTTTTTCCCTTCCTAAATGAAAAACCAAACCTGTAATAGTAAACACCTAATTTATTGGATTATGTTTTACTCTTACACAACTTCCAGAAAATTGAAAAGGCATTTATCACCCCAGTTTCCTGCAGTGTACATTATTGAACTGTTTCTCTTTTGCAGTGTTGTAGCAAAAAGTATTTAAATATTGACATTTGCATTTTGATTATGTCTGACAGGCAGCTTTATACTGATAGTTCAACTGGTTGCATTTTTTTTTCTGCAACTTCCGACATTATTAAACTTTGTGGCTGTCGGCCTGCTTCGAAAGAGAGCATCTTGTCAGTAAACCTTCTGGATTTGCTCTATGTGAAATTAGGAGGACAAGGGAAGGGCTGAAGGAGAGATAATACATGAAAATACTTAGTATAAGTTTCCTGCACTAATAACCACTCAATAAATGGTAGCTACTAATACTATCAATTTCATTACTTTAGGGAAATAAACATCTTATTCCAGGAGACCAGCAATGGGCCTGATTAAGTCTGCAGTGTTAGGGCTGGAGAGAAAGGGACAATTTTGCCAGCAGTAGTCTCTTCAAGTCCTTTAGAAAGGATAATCTGATTCAGTCTTTGAATTTAACCTCTAATTCTCAATGAATAGCAAAAATTGAGAGTAACGTTTCCTGGGTAATAAAAAGGAGCTGCTTTTTAAGTACAAATGACAAGAGTGGTGACTGAAATCTAAAAAATATCTATATATTATACTAACTATGTATTTGCTATGTACCATAACCTTGGGAGGCACTTAGAGTTATTGAAGCACTAAGTAATTGTCTTTAAAGGGAAACATAAAAGCTATTCAACCTCATGCACTACATGATTGATTTTTTACCAATACCCAGAAAAAACAGTTTCTACTTTGAAGCTATTGGGTAATTCTACTTAAATGTTAAAATAGTGGGCTTGCTTGCTGTTCCATTCTTGACAAAAGCTAATTGTTATTAACAAATAGCATTACCTAAAATTTTAGAGGTGGATTTGTTATAATTTTAAAATGTTTTTAAATCAGGGAAAATCTAAAGTCTTCAAGTGAGAAAATTAGGGAATATGTTGAAAATTGATCATAAATTCATTTATGTTTTACTTATATATGTTTTAATCTGAGAAAAATTAGTATCAAAAGTTATTCCTTTCCCTTAAAAAATTTGCTAAGTGCATGCTATGTGGTAGGCTTGAAAAAAAAAAAAAGTGAAAAAGACAGTCCCAACTCCTAAAATGTTTATAATCTGATAGCATATTTAGCAGTAAATTTACATTTTCACATAGTTATGTGATGTTTTACAAATTTTTTTTGAAAATTCAGGTAGTCAGTTTGGAAATATCTCTGTTTTCCCTGAATAATAAAGTGCTGAATTATAAAATGTAGGTCCATCTTATTGTGTGACACTTACCTACAATGTTCAGTGTGTAACTCTTGATTTTAACTTGACACTGTACTCTCATTCCTAAAGCCTATTCAAGTGATCAGAATGTTTTTTGTAAAAGAACAAATAGAATAAGAAATTTCATTGGTAACAGCAAAGGTGGAAACACATAATACAGCCTAGAAACATGGTCATGGAAACATGAGTTTTAAATAATTCTTCCTCAGCATTAAAAATGGAGTCAACTCATAGAAATCACATAAGTAAGTAATTATTTGTACCAAAGGCCATAGAAGGTATTGATTTTATTGAGCTTTATATGAAATGTGGGCACTAGTTTCTTTAGAACTCAATTGTCATAACCTGACTCTCCAGAGTTCTGTCTTAGACCATATGTTAAATTTCAAATTGAAGAAACGCCAAACACTGAGTTTCAAACGTGCAAGAGGAGCAAGAGGTGGGGGACAGGAGAGGGAAGATGGGCTTAGGAAGGAGCAGAGAGTCCAGGTAACAATGACCAAGAGAATTTGTGTTCATTTCAGTTATCATCTCACCACTAACAGAAGTCTAGCTCAACCTATAACACTTCCAGTCTACAAAGTATAACATAGAAATATAGTTTATAAGGAAACCTGGTTGCTGGGTAGTTTGTTCTTATATATGGCTTCATAGAAGGATGCATTAAATACCAACATAAATACTGACCAATTTACAAACTGCTGCTAATTTAGTATAGATTCCAATGTCACTCTGTATATCCTAAAGTATATTAACTAGTAAATTGCAGTGGGATTCATGTGAAAATATTCATTTTCTCTCAGTAAATACATTAGAATTAGCCCACCATACCAGAAAATTCCTCCCAATTCTAATTCAGGCATATTAGATATGCATGAATTAACATGGGCATGATAAATGCCAAATAAATTAATAACTATCAAACACTAATATATGAAGAGACAGCAGAAAAATTGAAAAAGATTAAAATACGCTTTGGGAAGAGGCAGTTCCCACCTTGTTTATTCAACCATGGAGAGCTGAGTTGTTTTTCCTCATATTTTTGAGATTCACATAAATTTGTATCATCCATATGTTCAACAGCTCACCATCAGCTTTAAGTACAAATGACAAGAGTGGTGACTGAAATCTAAAATCAGTTTCTTCTCTACTTGATTCTCCTTTATTCTTTTCGAAACTGAAGCTTGAGACATACCAAAGTATGGATGTAAACCCTTCAAAAATATTTTTTTAATTATTATATCTCTAGGAGCATAAATAACTCTCCCATGATGATTATTTGCCAGTGTTAAAGTGTATTTGCCAATAGTGGTATTAAAAACAAAACCAGAAAACACATAAAAAGGCTGTGTTGATATTAGAAACAGTCCTGGGGGTGAGTGGAAGATATAAAGTGAACATTTGAATACCAAATAAGGTTTCATGACAGTATATCTACATATAAATTTTAGGCCTTAGAAAGCAATAAAAAGTGCACTTAAGATTCCCAACAGGGCTTCCCTGGTGGCGCAGTGGTTGAGAGTCCGCCTGCTGATGCAGGGGACACGGGTTCGTGCCTGGGTCCGGGAGGATCCCACATGCCGCGGAGCGGCTGGGCCCGTGAGCCATGGCCGCTGAGCCTGCGCGTCCGGAGCCTGTGCTCCGCAATGGGAGAGGCTGCAACAGAGAGGCCCACGTACCGCAAAAAAAATAAAAAAAGATTCCCAACATGAGCTTCAAAGACAATTTTGCTTTTGGCTGGATGCTGTCTCCACACATACAAAGTCCCAGTGAACTTCCTGAAAAAGGCGGATCCAAGGAACGACCTATATTTGTTTTTGCACACTGAAGTAAAAACTCACACGTTTTTTAAATATACCATTTTATTGGTAATTTTTTACCAACCGCAAGAATATGAATGTGTTTAAGCACCCACACACTGAGTATAATTCATACTAAGAATTAGCTTAAATCTCAAGATCCATGAAAGAGATGTTTGTAAGCTCCAATCTCCTCAATTCTCTAATTGCATTTGTAATAAAGCTGTTACCATGCTTTTAAGTTGCAATTATAGCTATAAGATATATACTTATTGATTGATCTTGATAATTAAGGGGCACTAAACCATGAGACACTCATAGAGTTGACCTGGTTCAGAGTTTTTTAAATTATTTATACTATAGGCTGCACAAAAGAAGACACAAGGTTTACAAATATGTGCACCAAAACTAGGGCCACTGACTGGGACTTATAAAAAGTAATTATCCCTACGCAGACTATTATGCACAAATCTAGTATCTCTTAGTGCTGTTAATAAAATACTAGTTCATTTTAAACTCTTACTTAGATATTTCATTGTAAATACAAATGCTCAAATTTTTTTCTTCTCTGATGTAATGTTTATGAGTCTAGTGATAGAACTTTGAAAGAGCCATGTGCCCATGGCTAACTACAAATTTTGGAATATAAAAGCAGATTCTATCAAAAGTTTGTCCTTCGGACAGACTCAGTAAAATGTTCAATTTGTAAACTTCTGCTCATCGTATAAATTACTGAAAAGGTGACACATAGTTAACGTTACATGGTGGCAGAAATTCTAAAAATTGTTTTCAAAATATAAGAACGTAACTGGGCAGAATTGCCTATAATTCTTATAAAAAGTCATTAGCTTCCTGCCACTTTCAGTGTCACCTTAATAAACTAACAGTTTCCATGTGATCACAGATGCTTACATGTTTATGTGCTGGAGCAAACTCACACCAACCACAGAGAAGCTTGAAATGTACCTTCCCTTTTTTTAAAATTAATTAATTTACTTATTTATTTTTGGCTGCACTGGGTCTTCATTGCTACGCATGGGCTTTCTCTAGTTGCGGTGAGCAGGGACTACTCTTCGTTGCGGTGCACGGGCTTCTCATTGCGGTGGCTTCTCTTGTTGCGGAGCACAGGCCCTAGGCATGTGGGCTTCAGTAGTTGTAGCACACAGGGCTCAGTAGTTGTGGCTTGTGGGCTCCAGAGCGCGGGCTCAGCAGCTGTGGTGCATGGGCCCAGCTGCTTCGCGGCATGTGGGATCTTCCCGGACCAGGGTTTGAACCGGTGTCTCCTGCTTTGGCAGGCAGACTCTCAACCACTGTGCCACCAGGGAAGCCCTACCTTCCTTTTAAAGCAAACAAAAGGTGACTTTCCAGGAGTTCTGAGTGATCACAGCACACTCCCCAGAACACACACACACACCTTTCTGAATGACTTGGACAGCAAAACACCCCTTCCTCCACCGTAAGTCATACTTGTGGCTAAGAAGCTTTAAATCCCATGGCCCCCTTTCCACATGCGACTTCATGCAGTAAGGGCCTGTATGAAGCTGCACCATCATTTGGTCTAAGCAAGCTGGATCTTTAGGTCACACTGCATGAGTTTAAGTCACCACTCTGCTATTTACTGGCTGCATAATCTTCGATACGTCACTTCATCTCCCTGAACCTCA
This sequence comes from Stenella coeruleoalba, assembly GCF_951394435.1. Taxonomy (NCBI): domain Eukaryota; kingdom Metazoa; phylum Chordata; class Mammalia; order Artiodactyla; family Delphinidae; genus Stenella; species Stenella coeruleoalba. The sequence continues at coordinate 88,556,069 of NC_137150.1, forward strand.
GTTTCCTCTCTCTACAAAAATATATAATTTTAACTATCTCATAAATATGTTATGAGAATTACATAACCTTAAACATGAAAAATTCTTGGCACTAGGTAAATGATAAATAAATGCTAATTATTGCCTTTTCTACCTCTCTGTATGTATGTGCATATAAATACTGTTGTTAAAATATGTATGTTTATTTAAATATGAATCTATATATTTATATATCTTTATACATGTATAGATATGATACACAGACATATATGCATACATGTATATATACATATAGTATATCAGTGATCAGCAAACTTTTCTGTAAAGAGCCAGATTGTAACTAGTTTAGGATTTGAGGGCTACGCATTCTTCATGGCACCTACTCAACTCGGCCACTGTTGTGCAAAGGCAACCATAGATAAAATATAAGCAAAGGAGCTTGGTTGTGTTGCAATAAAACTTTATTTACAAAAATAGGTGGAGACTAGATTTGGCTGATAGATTGCAAACCCCAATAGAGACAATATGTGTAGTGCGGATGCTGTATATATTGTGCATGTAGTTATGGGTATACAGATAGATAGATACAGATTAAATATGCTTTTTCTAAAATTTGATTTAGTATATTTTTATGGGCTTGTTGGATATCTGTATGTTTGTGTGAGAGGGTCTTGTGAATATTTCCCCAAATGAACCTTGGAGAAATGTGTCTGAGTATTTTATTTATAATGGAAATTTCTTTCACAAAGCACAAGTTCTCTGCTACATAATTTGCCAAGTACAAATATTTTTTATAGTCCTCTGAAGATGCAAAATTTCCCCACATTGGTAATGATAATAAAATGTGAGTAGTAATCATAACCATAATTTTTTTGCATGTACTATATGCTAGATGCTGTATTAAGACTGACATACATTACATAGATGCTAACACCTACAGTGCAACTAGACACTGTCCCAATTTTCCAACAGGAAATAACAGCTACTCCAACTAAGAATTGATGCAAGGAGCAGTTCTGTTTTCTGTTTACACAGTCAGAGGGTTTTAGAGCTCTAAAATACTTAGCTTATTCTCTAGATCAAAATTTGCTTTCTTCTCCCCTACTCCATTACTCCATTTTGCATATGAGGAAACTGCAGCCAAGAGAGGTAAAGTGATTAGTCCAAGATTCCTAGGCTAGTGAAAGGAAGACCTGGGACTTAAGCTCATTGCAAGTTTTACATGTAATTGCAATGGACTGAGCTCTTAGTCAAATGTAATGAATGAGAATTCTTCATTTCATATCAAAACTACAAGGTCTGCTGCCTAGCTTGATTTCACTTACCCAAAGTTATAGAAAGTTTAAAGCCATACAAACATGCAAGGAAAAAAAAAAATCAGTCTTCATCAGATTTTAAGATTTCTTTGGAAGTCACAGCACCTATTTGAAAGAATATTCCCTTAGGCCCTCTTTTAAATTCTCACTGTATTTATTTCTTCTTCATTCAATAACTGATCTTGTATAGGACCTTGTATAGAATTAATGCAGCCTCTTGGCCTGACTGTAGACCCAGGTCCCACTACTCTGATAAGAGCATCTCCTTGAAGGCATTAGTGTCCTCTCTCAGAACCTGCCACTGCCCCCCAGCAGCATAATGAACCCAGGCCTATTTACACTCGGGTCTCTGATCTTTGCAGCTACGCAACAAGAGTATTTCCCAAATATTAGCCTGCAGCCCATTAATACTCTGTCTTTAGAAAATCCCCGCAGAGAAAGAAAAAAATCACTCTGTTGAAGAAACCGGAATATTGAACTTGTTGCCTCTTTCTTTACCTACTGATTCAGAGTTATTCATTTCTTTGATGTTCATTGTACTACTGTTAATTCAGATATATCAAAAATAGTTTAATTAAAAGTGTGAGAACTGGCAGACCTTCAAGATGGCAGAGGAGTAAGATGTGGAGACCACCTTCCTCCCCACAAATACAGCAGAAATACATCTACATGTGGAACAACTACTACAGAACACCTACTGAACGCTGGCAGAAGAAATCAAACAGCCCAAAAGGCAAGAAAACACCACGTATCTGGGTAGGGCAAAAGAAGAAAGAAAAAACAGAGACAAAAGAACAGGGACAGGATCTGCCCCTCTGGGAGGGAGCTGTGAAGGAGGAAAAGTTCCCACACACTAGGAAGCCCCTTCACTGGCAGACATGGTGTGTGGCAGGGGAGAAGCTTCGGAGCCACGGAAGAGAGCACGGCAACAGGGGTGCAGAGGGCAAAGCTGAGAGATTCCCGCACAGAGGATCAGTGACGACCAGCACTCACCAGCCCGAGAGGCTTATCTACTCACCCACCGGGACGGACGGGGTCTGAGAGCTGAGGCTCTGGCTTCGGAGGTCAGATCCCAGGGAGAAGACTGGGGTTGGCTGTGTGAACACAGCCTGAAGGGGGCTAGTGCACCACAGCTAGCCGGGACGGAGTCCGGGAGAAGGTCTGGACCTGCAGAAGAGGCAAGAGACCATTGTTTCAGGGTGCGCAAGAACAGGGGATTAATAGCAACGCTTAAAGGAGATCCAGGGATAGGCGTGAGCCACGGCTATCAGTGCGGACACCAGAGACAGGCATGAGACATTAAGGCTGCTGCTGCAGCCACCAAGAAACCTGTGTGCGAGCAAGGTCCCTATCCACACCTCCCCTCCTGGGAGCCTGTGCAGCCCGCCACTGCCAGGGTCCCGTGATCCAGTGACAACTTCCCCAGGAGAACACACGGTGCTCCTCAGGCTGGTGCAACGTCATGCCGGCCTCTACAGCAGCTGGCTTGCCCCGCATTCCAAACCCCTCCCTCCCCCGGCCTGAGTGAGCCAGAGCCCCCTAATCAGCTGCTACTTTCTCCCGTTGTGGAGCACAGGCTCCGGATGCGCAGGGTCAGCGGCCATGGCTCACGGGCCTAGCCGCTCCGCAGCATGTGGGATCTTCCCAGACCCGGGGCACAAACCCACGTCCCCTGCATCGGCAGGCGGACTCTCAACCACTGCGCAACCAGGGAAGCCCAGCTGCTACTTTAAGCCCGTCCTGTCTGAGTGAAGAACAGATACCCTCAGGCGACCTACATGCAGACGCAGGGCCAAATCCAAAGCTGAACCCCAGGAGCTGTGCTAACAAAGAAGAGAAAGGGAAATCTCTCCCAGCAGCCTCAGGAGCAGCAGATTAAATCTCCACAATCAACTTGACACTTGACGTACCCTGCATCTCTGGAATACCTGAAAAGACAATGAATCATCCCAAAACTGAGGCAGTGGACTTTGGAGGAACTGTAGACTTGGGGTTTGCTTTCTGCATCTAATTTGTTTCTGGTTTCTGGTTATCTTAGTTTAGTGTTTAGAGTTTATTATCATTGGTAGATTTGTTTATTGATTTGGTTACTCTCTTCCTTTTTTTAATATATAGATATATTTTTTTTCATTTTTCTCTTTTTGTGAGTGTGTGATTTTGTCTGTATAGCTTTGCTTTTACCATTTGTCCTAGAGTTCTGTCTGTTTTTTTGGTTTTTTATTTTAGCATAGTTTTTAGCACTTGTTATCATTGGTGGATTTGTTTATTGGTTTGGTTGCTCTCTTCTTTCTTTCTTTCTCTTTTTTATGACTTTTAAATTTTTTTAATAATATACATATTTATTATTTTAATAACTTTATTTTATTATTTTTTTCGGTCTTTTTTTTTTTCCTCCCTTTTCTTCTGAGCCATGTGGCTGGCAGGGTCTTGGTGCTCCAGTTGGGTGTCACACATGTGCCTCTGAGGTGGGAGAGCTGAGTTCAGGACACTGGTCCACCAGAGACCTCCTGGTTCCACATAATATCAAACGGCAAAAGTTCTCCCAGAGATCTCCATTGCAACGCAAAGACCCGGCTCCACTCAACAACCAGCAAGATACAGTGCTCGACACCCTATGCCAAACAACTAGCAAGACAGGAACACAACGCCACCCATTAGCAGAGAGGCTGCCTAAAATCATATTAAGTCCACAAACACCCCAAAACACACCACCAGACATGGACCTGCCAACCAGAAAGACAAGATCCAGCCTCATCCACCAGAACACAGGCACCAGTCCCCTCCACCAGGAAGCCTACACATCACACTGAACCAACCTTACCCAGTGGGGGCAGACACCAAAAAGAACGGGAACTATGAACCTGCAGCCTGCGAAAAGGAAACCCCAAACACGGTAAGTTAAGCAAAATGAGAAGGCAGAGTAACACACTACAGATGAAGGATCAAGGTAAAAACCCACCAGACCAAACAAATGAAGAAGAAATAGGCAGCCTACCTGAGAAAGAATTCAGAATAATGGTAGTACAGTTGATCCAAAATCTTGGAAATAGAATGGACAAAATAGAAGAAACATTTAACAAGGACCTAGAAGACCTAAAGAGCAAACAGACAATGATGAACAACACAATAAAAGAAATTAAAAATTCTCTAGAAGAAATCAATAGCAGAATAACTGAGGCAGAAGAACGGATAAGTGACCTGTAAGATAAAATAGTGGAAATAACTACCACAGAGCAGAATAAAGAAAATAGAATGAAAAGAATTGAGGACAGTCTCAGAGACTTCTGGACAACAATAAACGTACCAACATTCGAATTATAGGGGTCCCAGAAGAAGAAGAGAAAAAGAAAGGGACTGAGAAAATATTTGAAGAGATTATAGTTGAAAACTTCCCTAATGTGGGAAAGGAAATAGACAATCAAGTCCAGGAAGCGCACAGAGTCCCATACAGGATAAATCCAAGGAGAGACACACAAAGACCCATATTATTCAATCTATCAAAAATTAAATACAAAGAAAATATATTAAAAGCAGCCAAGGAAAACAACAAATAACATACAAGGGAATCCCCATAAGGTAAACAGCTGATCTTTCAACAGAAGCTCTGCAAGCCAGAAGGCAGTGGCAGGACATATTTAAAGTGATAAAAGGGGAAAACCTACAACCAAGATTACTCTACCCAGCAAGGATCTCATTCAGATTCGAAGGAGAAATTAAAACCTTTACAGACAAGTGAAAGCTAAGAGAATTAAACATCACCAAACCAGCTTTACAACAAAGGCTAAAGGAACTTCTCTAGGCCTATAAGACTTACAATAACAAACCCAAAGACCTACAATAACAAGAGAAGTAAAACACCTACAATAAATAAAACCCAAAACAATTAAGAAAATGGTAAAAGGAACATACATATTGATAACTACCTTAAATGTAAATGGATTAAATGCTTCAACCAAAAGACACAGACTGGCTGAATGGATACAAAAACAAGACCCATATATATGCTGTCTACAAGAGGCCCACTTCAGACCTAGGGACACATACAAACTGAAAGTGAGGTGATGGGAAAAGATATTCCATGCAAATGGAAATCAAAACACAGCTAGAGTAGCAATTCTCATCTAAGACAAAATAGACTTTAAAATAAAGACTATTAGAAGAGACAAAGAAGGACACTACATAATGATCAAGGGATCGATCCAAGAAGAAGATATAACAATTGTAAATATTTATGCACCCAACATAGGAGCACCTCAATAACATAAGGCAAATGCTAACAACCATACAAGGGGAAATCGACAGTAACACAATCTTAATAGGGGACTTTAACACTCCAGTTTCACCAATGGACAGATCATCCAAAATGAAAATAAATAAGGAAACACAAGCTTTAAATGACACATTAAACAAGATGGACTTAATCGATATTTATAGGATATTCCTACCAAAAACAGTAGAATACACATTCTTCTCAGGTGCTCATGGAACATTCTCCAGGATAGATCATATCTTGGGTCACAAATCAAGCCTTGGTAAAATTAAGAAAATTGAAATTGTATCAAGTATATATATATATTTTTTAATAAATTTATTTATTTATTTTTGCCTACGTTGGTTCTTCACTGATGTGCGCGGGTTTTCGCTGGTTGTGGATAGCAGGGGCTACTCTTCGTTGTGGTGCACAGGCTACTCACTGAAGTGGCTTCTCTTGGTGTGGAGCATGGGCTCTAGGCTCATGGGCTTCAGTAGTTGCATCACGCAGGCTCAGTAGTTGTGGTGCAAGGGCTTAGTTTCTCTGTGGCATGTGGGATCTTCCCAGACCAGGGATTGAAACCATGCCCCCTGCATTGGCAGGCAGATTCTTAACCACTGGGTCAACAGGGATGTCCCAATCAAGTATCTTTTCCAACCACAATGCTTAAAGACAAGATAACACTTACAGGAAAAAATCTGTAAAAAATACAAACACATGGAGGCTAAACAATACACTACTAAATAACCAAGAGATCACTGAAGAAATCAAAGAGGAAATCAAAAAATACCTAGAAACAAAAGAAAACGAAAACATGATGACCCAAAACATATGAGATGCAACAAAAGCAGTTCTAAGATGGAAGATTATAGCAATACAATCCTACCTCAAGGAACAAGAAATATCTCAAATAAACAACCTAACTACACATCTAAAGCAATTAGAGAAACAAGAAAAAAAAAAAACCCAAAGTTAGCAGAAGGAAAGAAATCATAAAGATCAGAACAGAAATAAATGAAAAAGAAATGAAGGAAACGATAGCAAAGGTCAATAAAACTGAAACCTGGATCTTAGAGAAGATAAGCAAAATTGATAAACCATTAGCCAGACTCATCAAGAAAAAAAGGAAGAAAAATCAAATCAATAGCATTAGAAATGCTGACACTGCAGAAATACAAAGGATCATGAGAGATTACTACAAGCAACTATATGCCAATAAAATGGACAACCTGGAAGAAATGGACAAATTCTTAGAAAAGCACAACCTTCCAAGACTGAACCAGGAAGAAATAGAAAATATAAACAGACCAATCACAAGCACTGAAATTGAAACTGTGATTAAAAATCTTCCAACAAACAAAAGTCCAGGACCAGATGGCTTTACAGATGAATTCTATCAAACATTTAGAGAAGAGCTAACACCTATCCTTCTAAAACTCATCCAAAATATAACAGAGGGAGGAACACTCCCAAACTCATTCTACGAGGCCACCATCACCCAGATCCCAAAACCAGACAAAGGTGTCACAAAGAAAGAAAACTACAGGCGAATATCACTGATGAACATAGATGTAAAAATCCTCAACAAAATACTAGCAAACAGAATCCAACAGCACATTAAAAGGATCATACACCATAATCAAGTGGGGTTTATCCCAGGAGGCAAGGATTCCTCAATATACCCAAAACAATCAATATGATAAACCATATTAACAAGTTGAAGGAGAAAAACCATATGATCATCTCAACAGATGCAGAAAAAACTTTCAACAAAATTCAACACCTAATTATTGTAAAAACCCTCTGGAAAGTAGTCATAGAGGGAATTTACCTCAACATAATAAAGGCCATATATGACAAACCCACAGCCAGAATCATTCTCAATGGTGAAAAACTGAAATCATTTCCTCTAGGATCAGGAAAAAGACAAGGTTGTCCTCTCTCACCATTATTATTCAACATTGCTTTGGAAGTTTTAGCCACAGCAATCAGAGAAGAAAAAGAAATAAAAGGAATCCAAATCGGGAAAGAAGAAGTAAAGCTGTCACTGTTTGCAGATGACATTACACAATACATAGAGAAACCTAAAACTGCTACCAGAAAACTACTAGAGCTAATCAATGAATTTGGTAAAGTTGCAGGATAGAAAAGTAATGCACAGAAATCTCTTGCATTCCTATACTAATGATGAAAACTCTGAAAGAGAAATTAAGGAAACACTCCCTTTTTCCATTGCATCAAAAAGAATAAAATACCTAGGAATAAACCTACCTAAGGAGACAAAAGACTTGTATGCAGAAAATTATAAGACACTGATGAAAGAAATTGAAGACGATACAAACAGATGGAGAGAAATACCATGTTCTTGGATTGGAAAAATCAACATTGTGAAAATGACTATACTACCCACAGCAATCTACAGAGTCAATGCAATACCTATCAAACTACCCATGGCATTTTTCACAGAACTAGAACAAAAAATTTCACAATTTGGGTGGAAACATAAAAGACCCCGAATAGCCAAAGCAATCTTGAGAAAGAAAAACAGAGCTGGAGGAATCAAGCTCCCTGACTTCAGACTACAAAGCAAAGCTACAGTAATCAAGACAGTATGGTACTGGCACAAAAAGAGAAATATAGATCAATGGAACAGGATAGAAAGCCCAGAGATAAACCCACGCACATATGGTCACTTTATCTTTGATACAGGAGGCAAGAATATACAATGGAGAAAAGACAGCCTATTCAATAAGTGGTCCTGGGGAAACTGGACAGCTACATGTAAAAGAAGGAAATTAGAACACTCCCTAACAGCATACACAAAAATAAACTCAAAATGGATTAAAGACCTAAATGTAAGGCCAGACACTAACAAACTCTTAGAGGAAAACATAGGCAGAACACTCTATGACATAAATCACAGTAAGATCCTTTTTGACCCACCTCCTAGAAAAATGGATATAAAAATATATATATAAGCAAATGGGAACTAATGAAACTTAAAAGCTTTTGCACAGCAAAGGAAACCATAAACAAGATGAAAAGACAACCCTCAGAATGGCAGAAAGTATTTGCAAATGAAGCAACTGACAAAGGATTAATCTCCAAAATTTACAAGCAGCTCATGCAGCTCAATATCAAAAAAAACAAACAATCCAATCCTAAAATGGGTAGGATATCTAAACAGACATTTCTCCAAAGAAGATATACAGATTGCCAACAAACACATGAAAGGATGCTCAACATCACTAATCATTAGAGAAATGCAAATGAAAACTACAATGAGGTATCACCTCACACCAGTCAGAATGGCCACCATCAAAAAATCTACAAACAATAAATGCTGGAGAGGGTGTGGAGAAAAGGGTACCCTCTTGTACCATTGGTGGGAATGTAAATTGATATAGTCACTATGGAGAACAGTATGGATGTTCCTTGGAAAACTAAAAATAGAACTACCATACAACCCAGCAATCCCACTACTGGGCATATACCCTGAGAATTCCATATTTCAAAAATAGTCATGTACCACAATGTTCATTGCAGCTCTATTTACAACAGCCAGGACATGGAAGCAACCTAAATGTCCACCGACAGATGAATGGATATAGAAGATGTGGCACATAATACAATGGAATATTACCCAGACATAAAAGGGAATGAAACTGGGGCATTTGTAGAGATGTGGATGGGCCTAGAGACTGTCATACAGAGTGAAGTAAGTCAGAAAGAGAAAAGCAAATATCGTATATTAACACATGTATGTGGAACCTAGAAAAATGGTACAGATGAACGGGTTTGCAGGGCAAAAATAGAGACACAGATGTAGAGAACAAACGTATTGACACCAAGGGGGGAAAGTGGCGGGGGGTGGTGGTGTGATGAATTGGGAGATTGGGATTGACATGTATACACTGATGTGTGTAAAATGTATAACTAATAAGAACCTGCTGTATAAAAAAGTAAATTAAATTCTAAAATTTAAAAAAAAATCATTCTGAAGAACCTAAGGGCAGGACAGTAATAAAGATGCAGACATAGAGAATGGACTTAAGGACACAGGGAGTAGAAGGGTAATCTGGGACGAAGTGAGAGAGTGGCATGGACATATATACACTGCCAAATGTAAAACAGATAGCTAGTGGGAAGCAGCTGCATAGCACAGGGATATCAGCTCAGTGCTTTGTGACCACCTAGAGTGGTCAGATAGGGAAGGTGGGAGGGAGACACAAGAGGGAGGAGATATGGGGATATATGTATATGTATAGCTGATTCACTTTGATATAATGCAGAAACTAACACACCACTGTAAAGCAATTATACTGCAATAAAGATGTTAAAAAACAAAAAAAAATGAGCCACCAAGATAGTTCATGCCATAAAAAAAAAAGTAAGAACCCATAGGATAAAACCAATGGACCAATGCATTTTTTAATTAGTAAGAAATAAATATTTCCATAAGAATTTCAGTATGTTTAGCTATTAAATGTACACTCCATGAAGAAACACACAAACATATTATATAGTCTTTGAACATTAAAATGATACTTAGAATTTACGTTTTTATATGCTTTATGTTTCACATTTATTAAAGAATAAAGTCAACTTTCTCTATATTTCTCTCCTGAAGTAACTTTCATTTTGTCAGAAGTTCAATCATTATGGCACACAGTCCCTACTTTTGGTGTTATAAACTGGGCTTTTCAATCTATATTCCAGTTCTAGTTTGACCTTAAGCTATAGTAAAGTTTTTCCCTCCGTACACAAGGATTTGTTTCTATTATATACCAGTAGCACCCAGGCCTCTAACTGCCTCCCTGAAGACAACTTATAATACCCTAAAAATCACCCCTACTAAAATAATCAGGAGACCAAAGCAAAGTAAGCACATTTGCCATTGTTTTTCAATATTATTGAATCCTTAACATAGCCCTGAAAAAGTTTTAGTAAACATGCTTTTTTGCAGTAGTTGACAATTTTAGAGAAAAAGAAATGCTCCCCACCCCACTACCATCCTCCTTTGTTAATAGAGAGCTTTTGGTTTTGCTTTTGTTTCTTTTACTTGCTTATGTTATTTATTTGCTTTGTTTTTATTTTCTTATAAGAATTTTGAATATCTTTCATTTTGGTTATACATTAGATCTTAACTTTCTCAAATTTTAATCAAAATGCTATTTTTGGTGTTATTTTAATTATAAACAAACTCTTACTCCTTGGCCTGTTTTCTACCAAAGTGAAACAAGTTGTGGCATTTAATATTTAATTTAAAAGTACCTTGGGGCTTCCCTGGTGGCACAGTGGTTGAGAGTCTGCCTGCCGATTCAGGGGACACGGGTTCGTGCCCCGGTCTGGGAAGATCCCACATGCCGCGGAGCGGCTGGGCCCATGAGCCATGGCCGCTGAGCCTGCGCGTCCGGAGCCTGTGCTCTGCAACGGGAGAGGCCACAACAGTGAGAGGCCCGCGTACCGCAAAAAAAAGTACCTTGAACTACATTGTATACCTTTAAACTGGTTTCTCACTCTCCCAGTTAGCAACACATCTTGCTTGAACATTGTGATTCTCAAGTCACAAAAATGAAGTCCTAAAAAGATATTTTACCAGTTACCCAAATATTTATTCTATATTTAATTCATTTTTTCAACAAATATTTCTTGCATAATTATCATATGCAAGGCACCATGCTAAGCACTGGTCATTCTGGGAATAAAATAAACGTGGTGCCCTCCTCTCAGAGTTTACAAGCCAATGAGAAAGAGAAAGAATAGTCAAGATAACTAATAAATAAATATAAATTTTCAAACTGTAAAAATTTCTGTGGGGGCAATTTCAGTGACAGAAAAGTGGGGACTTAACACAAATGAAAGTATTAGAAAGTGGTGCTGATCAGGTATCACTTGAACTGAAACTGAAGGGATGGAAAGGAGTTAGTCATTGAAAACAGGAAGTAAAAGAGCTTCAGGAAAAGAGAGTCATCTGTACAAATAGATGTCCCCAGTGTGGATTACAGCTGGGCATCTCTGAAACATTAAAGATGTCCAGGTTGATAGGGACATGGTAGTCAAGGAACGAGGAGATAAGGTTGAAGAGGTAAGCAGGGAGTCTGTAGTTTATTATAAAGGATTCAGATTTTTTTTTTCCGCTAAGTACAAAGTAAACCTTTGGAAAATGTTTTAAGTTGGGAAGTGACATAACCAGATTCACACATCCAGATATAAAGATGTAGATATGTACACATACATACATATATTAAATTTTTAATCACTATACTTGTTCTTTGGAAATGGATTGGAGATAGACAACTATGGAAGCAGAGAGGCCTTTTGGGAGACTATTCTAGAAGTTCTGCTGAGAGATCATGGGCACTTGGACAAGGATGGTGGCAGCAGGGATGGGAGGAATAGACCAAATTCAATACATATTTTGGAGGCAAAAATTAAAGAAATTTCTGAGAGATTGGATGTGGAAGATGAGGGAGAGAAAGGAAACAAGGGACACTGTATCTTTCATCCACTTGGATCGGAAGAGAGTGAGTGACTATGAGGCTGAGACTTAAAAATTTAAAAAGAAGTATGTAGAGTTTGGAGTTGTAGAAGGAAAAGCAGCTGTCCTTTAGCAAATGTTCTCCTAATGTCTGCATTAAATACAAGGTGAAAATCAGTAACAAGAGCCTTCTTAGTTTGAATTTGCACCTTAGCACCCAAGTTTACAGTTCCTTCAGCCACTCTTAATGATTTAAAGAACCTTGGGAATTCCCTGGTGGTCCAGTAGTTAGGACTCAGCACTTTCACTGCCAGGCCCAGGTTCAATCTCTGGTTGGGGAACTAACATCTCACAAGCCACGGGGTGCAGCCAAAAAACAAAAAAAAAAAATAAAGAACGTTTCCACAACTCTGATATCAAGAGTCATGGCTACCTAAAAGGTAAGGAAGTGCTTAAAAAAGGTTGGGGACAAAAAAAAAAAAAAAAAAAAGGATGGGGACATGTCAAAAGAACAAATGAGGCTCTGCAGCAAATGTGCCCTTTCTTTTTTTAAGTTAGAGTTGATATGGTTAACATAATATGAGTTCCCAAGGATGCCCACATCCTAATCCCTGTGAATATGTTGCTTTACACGATAAAAGTGATTTTTCAGATGTGATTAAGTTAAGCATCTTGACAGTGGGAGAGTATCCTGGATTATGCATGTGGGCCCAACATAAGCACAAAGGCTTATGGAAGGCAGGAGGGTCAGGATCAGAGAGGAGGTATGACAACAGAGGCAGAGGTAGTATTGATGCAGGGCTACAAGCCAAGGAATGTGGTCAGCCTTTAGAAGCTAGAAAAGACAATAAAACCAATTCTCCCCAAGAGCATCCAGAAGGAACGAAAGCCTCCTGATGCCTTGATTTTAGCCCAAGATTAATTTTTGGACATCTGACCTCCTGAACAGAGAATAAATGTGTGTTGCTTTAAGCCACTGAGTTTGGGATACTTTGTTACAGAAGCAATAGGAAAGAAAGCAGTTAGCTTTCTGGCACATGACTGAAAGCCTCCTAATCCTACGAACAATTCAAAACCAGGTATGCAGTAAGGAGATCGACCTCCTGGATAGATCCCCACGCTCACGAAAAAATACAGAGCCTCTGGAGTGAAGTTATTAAAAATGTGATTGCAGTTTCAAATTTGATTTTTAAATGGAATCGAGATTGACTTTTTTTTTGGGGGGGGGGGTTTGTGGGCCCCACACTGTTGTGGCCTCTCCCGTTGTGGGGCACAGGCTCCGGACGCGCAGGCTCAGCGGCCATGGCTCACGGGCCCAGCCGCTCCGCGGCATGTGGGACCTTCCCAGACCGGGGCACGAACCCGTATCCCCTGCATCGGCAGGCGGACTCTCAACCACTGTGCCACCAGGGAAGCCCGAGATTGACTTTTGATGGTATAGTTATTTTGAGTATATTTGGCCACCACAGAACAATTGTTCATCCAAACAAAATAAAGGTGCTCCTATTGGAACAAATATAGATTTTCTGCAGATCTTGTTAAATATCTACATTGATAATCACCACAAAGTCAAAAAAGTACAGAAGAAAACTCCTATAGGGCATTTACTAAAAATGTTAAGTTGATTAGAGGAATGTTTTAAGAGTATGAGGTCAATCAAGAATGTAAATTTTTCGGCTTCCCTGGTGGCGCAGTGGTTGAGAGTCTGCCTGCCGATGCAGGGGACACAGGTTCATGCCCCGGAGCGGCTGGGCCCGGTGAGCCATGGCCGCTGAGCCTGCGCGTCCGGAGCCTGTGCTCCGCAACAGGAGAGGCCACAGCAGTGAGAGGCCCGCATAACGCAAAAAAAAAAAAAAAAGAATGTAAACTTTATAATGAATGACCTCAAGGTTGACTTTTAGTTTTCTTTTATGTTGACCTGTCCTTCAAAGTAAAGTGAGACAATTTTTTAGAGTAGAAAGAGGCAAGTGTTGGGAATATTGGGAAACAGTATTCTAATAGAAGGAACATGAAGGGAAAAGTCAGTCATGTATCCATGGCTTGAAGGGAAAAGAGAGTAAATTAGAGAGAGAAGGACTGGAGTTGTACACCTCACAACCCTGCCCATGAGTCCTCTGCTTGGCCATCTGTCCCCTTCCTCAACTCTTATCTCAAATTTAATGTGGAAAATAAGAAAAAAAGACCAAGAGGTAAAGAAGAAAAAAATAGCATGATGGAAGGATAATTCTATTTATTTTCAGCCACTTCAATTTGGACAAGGCTGCCCTACCAAAGCACTCAATTGGTTGAAGGGGAAAAGTGAACAAAGGAAGAATCAGAAGGACAGTAGAAGCATAAAAGATCAATTAGCTTCCTCTTACAGTCTAGAAACAATGAATCTCAAAGGAATAATCCAGAAATATTCTTTTATTTGTTCATTTAGCAGTATGTCCAGTTGTTACTATCCCAGATGCTGGGGACATGGGGAGGGGGAAGGTTGAGATTAGGGAGTAGACAAGCTAACCCTTCCCTGTGGGAACAGGGACCTGATCATTCTTATTCACCGTTACATACCCAGCACCAAGACATAACAGGTGCTCAATAAACATGTGCTAAATGAAGAAGAAATACAGTGAAGTCAAGGCTAGCCATTCTTACGGAGAAAAGACAGAAAATGAAAGAGTTGATACAACACATGATACTAATCAAATCAATGATACAGGTAATATTTATCTTGGGGTAAGAGAGCAGAGAATTTTGCTGTTTCACATCTGAAATAGCAGTGTTTAGTAGCCATTCCCCTACAATACATGTTAACCTAGCAGTTCTCACTGTATTGGGAGCATTGCTGGTATGTCAGTGCCTAAAACGGCACTGTCCAATACAGTAGCCATTAGTCACAGATGGCTATTCAGATTTAAACTAATTAATATTTAATTTAATTTAAAATTCTGTTACTCATTTGCATTAGGCACAGTTCAATAGCCACAGGAGCCTAGTGGCTACTATCATCATAGAAAATTCGATTGTACAGCCCTCTTCCACACCATGCTACATTAAAACATAAAAGTAGCCAGAATTTTATAAATGAGAGAAATAAGACATGGTGCATACATACATATACACACATACATACACACACACACACACACACACACACACACACACACAGAGCTAAATCGTTCCATATCAACTCAGCATCTAGAGGAGGCAAATCAACTTTGTTTCTGATAAATCTCACTTCCTCACAAATACAGCTGAACCTTGAACAACCCAGGTTTGAACTGCATGGGTCTACTTATATACAGATTTTTTTCAATAAATATATTGGAAAATTTCTTGGAGATTTGAGACAATTTGAAAAAAATTCATAGACAAACTATATAGCCTAAAATATCAAAAAATTAAGAAAAAATTAAGTATGTCACAAATGCATAAAATATAGGTAGGAACTAGCCAATTTTATCATTTACTGCCATAAAATATACACATATCCATTATTAAAAAGTTAAAATTTATCAAAACTTATGCACATAAACACTTACAGATTATTAATTCATTAGTGTATGTGCTAGGCTACCATGAAGCAACTGTGTAAATTACTAGGCTACCATAAAGCAATCATATAGCTGCTTCTTCGTTATCAATGCAAGAATCATTATACCTGCAAATAAATATGAATTTCTTTTTCACATTATTTTTTTTTCATTGTTTTTTTTTGGTCGTGCCACACGGCATGCCTAATCTTAGTTCCCCGACCAGGGATCAAAAAAGTGCCCCTTGCAGTGGAAGCTCGGAGTCCTGACCACTCGACCACCAGGGAATACCAATTTATTTCATTTCTGATGTCTAGCATTAGTAGTACATATAACATCTACAGTTTTTTGTATCATTTAAGACAATAATGGGGGCTAAAGTCGACAAGATGCTAGCAGGGGGCATGAGGGTGGTTCAGTCCTGACATGGCACGGGGCTCAGAGGCTCTGCTCCTCTCCCCACCGGCTGTGATGCTCCCCCGGGCATGGCAGGCCCTTCCCTTTTCAGGGACCCCTCCTCACCCGTTACATTCACTTTCCTCTCTTCACAGAGATTTACTGATTCTCTGAGGATTCACAGCTGATGAGGTGGACCTGATTTCAGCCCTGACTTGGAAGATCATGCTGAAGACGCCACTCATCTCCTCCCCCATGGACACTGTGACAGAGGCTGACGTGGCCATCGCAATGGCTCTGATGGGCGGTATCGGTTTCATTCACCAAAACTGCACTCCAGAGTTCCAGGCCAACAAGGTCGGAAGGTCAAGGAGTTTGAACAGGGCTTCATCACGGACCCTGTGGTGCTGAGACCCTCACACACCATAGGCAAGGCACTGGAGGCCAAGATCCAGCATGGCTTCTCCGGCATCCCCATCACTGAGACGGGCACCAGCAAGCTGGTGGGTGTCGTCACCTCCCAAGACATCGACTCCCTCACCGAGAAGGACCACACACCCTCCTCAGTGAGGTGATGACACCGTGGAATGAGCTGGTGGTGGCTCTAGTGGGTATGACACTGAAAGAGGCAAATGAGATCCTGCAGCACAGCAAGAAAAGGAAGCTGCCCATTGTTAATGATCAAGACGAGCTAGTGGCCATCATTGCCCGCACTGACCTGAAGAAGAACCAGGATTACCCTCTGGCCTCCAAGGATTCCCACAAACAGCTGCTGTGTGGGGCGGCCATGGGTACCCATGAGGATGACAAATACCACCTGGACCTGCTCACCCAGGCGAGTGCCGACGTCATAGTGCTGAACTCATCCCAAGGGGACGCTGTGTATCAGATCACCATGGTGCACCACATCAAGCAGAAGTACCCCCACCTCCAGGTGACTGGGGGAAATGTGACAGCAGCTCAGGCCAAGAACCTGATTGACGCTGGTGTGGACGGGCTGCGTGTGGGCATGGGCTGTGGCTCCATCTGCATCACCCAAGAAGAAGGGATGGCCTGTCGTCATCCCCAGGGCACTGCCACGTACAAGGCGGCTGAGTACACCCGGCGCTTCGGGGTGCCAGTCATAGCCGATGGTGGCATCCAGACCGTGGAGCATGTGGTCAAGGCCCTGGCCCCTGGAGCTTCCACAGTGATGATGGGCTCCCTGCTCGCCACCACCATGGAGGCCCCTGGAGAGTACTTCTTCCCGGATGGCGTGAGGCTCAAGAAGTCCCGGGGCGTGAGCTCACTGGACGCCATGGAGAAGAGCAGCAGCAGCTAGAAGCGCTACTTCAGCGAGGGAGATAAGGTGAAGGTCATGCAGGGCGTCGCGCGCTCCAGGACAAAGGCTCCATTCAGAAGTTCGTGCCCTACCTCACAGTGGGATCCAGCACGGCTGCCACGATTTTGGTGCCCGTAGCCTGTCTGTCCTGAGGTCCATGTACTCAGGAGAGCTCAAGTTTGAGAAGCAGACCATGTCAGCTCAGATGAAGGGTGGTGTCCACGGCCTGCACTCTTACGAGAAGCGGCTGTACTGAGGACGGTGGTGGAGGCCAAGGCGGCAGAGGGTTTGTGTCCCAGGGTCCCTCTTTGGGCACAGCCTCCCTCCATAACTGAGTCGTCCACAGATTTGTACTACTGGTTCCCCAGCTCCTTTCCAGGGAGAGAGGAGGGGAGGCCCTGAGGCTCTGTGGCCCCTCTCTGGGCTTCCGCCACAGGTTCAGGACTGCTCCCAGGCCGGGCTGCCCTGGGACCCCCCCCAGGTTCCTCCTTCTTCAGTTCCCCTGAGCCCAGCCAGCCTGGGCTCTCAAGCCCTGCGCCTGCCTCAGGTCTTTCTCATTGCAGCCTGCTCCAGCCCGGCTCCCACCCCTGGGACAGGTGCCCCCCCCCCCCCGGCTTCTCCTATAGGGCACCTCCCTCCCTAGCCCCACCCCAGAAATGGTGCTCTCCTGGCCCTGCCTCTGGCCCCTTCCTGGGCTGCTGCCACCTTAGCCATGTGGCACTTCTGGGCTCCTGACCTAGGCCAGAGGAAGGTCTCTGCCCCCTTCCCTTGGCCCTGGACTATCCAGGCCCTGCTCCTCAGGCCGCCCCATCCCTGGCCCTGATTCACCCCCGTGCCCAGGTGCACCGTTCCTGTCCTCTCCTCTCAGCTGCAGTTGAAGGCTTTAACTTGCACACTTTGGGGTCACAGTTGCATCATTGTATGTTAAATAATCTGAATAAATCAAGAGGTTTCAATGCCTCCACAAAAAAAAAATAATAATAATGAGGTAGGTACTAACAGGTGATTCATCTTGTAAACAGATGACATAAACCTATGGTATCACTAAATACAGTACAATACAGTAAGGGTATTTTCTATTCCTTATAATTGTCTTAATAACATTTCCTTCTCTCTAGCTTACTTTATTGTAAGAATACTGTATATAATACATGTAACATACAAAACATGTGTCCACAGAGTGTTTATCAGTAAGGCTTCCAGTCAACAGTTGGCTATTAGTAGTCAAGTTTTGGGGGAGTCAAGTTATATATGGATTTTCGACTGCACAAGGGGTCGGTCCCTCTCACACCCACATTGTTCAAGGGTCAAATGTATTTTTATTTATAAAGTTAGTAAAGATAATTTTGCACACATAGGTCTAGCAACCACTGGGAAACACCAGAACTATATATTATCACGTATTTTTACCCAGTCTTTCAAAACCCAATACAATCTTGTTTTTAAACATCATCTGTCATTCTTTTTTTTTTTAATTTTATTTATTTATTTGGCTGCATCAGGTCTTAGCTGCAGCACGTGGGATCTTCATTGCGGTATGTGGGATCTTTCGTTGCAGTGCACAGGCTTCTCTCTAGTTGTGGCACGCAGGCTCAGTAGCTGTGTTGCATGGGCTTAGTTGCCCTGCAGCATGTTGGATCTTAGTTCCCCGACCAGGGATCAAACCCACGTCCCCTGCATTGGAAGGTGGATTCTTAACCACTGCACCACCAGGGAAGTCTCCCAATACAATCTTATCAAGCAATATCTGCCAAATCCTGACATTTGTGGACTTGCATACACCTGTTATGGACCCTGGTTGAAAACCTTGTAGCAAGTTGACAATTCACCTTTAGAATTCCCTGTGTGCTGGAATTTAATAACAGATCTGTCAAGCTACAATTACCAAGCCAAAGTTGCATTTTATTTCCAAATGCCCATAGAAGCATTTTTATTCAAACTGGCAAGTCTCTGGTTAAAAAAGTTATTCCTTAGATTCTGCACTTCATGAGGTTATCTAATAAACAGACATTGGTTCACCAATTAGATGAAATCTGCATTTTCCTAAATCATAAAATGAGCTGACTGAGGTTTAGTTAGCTGGAAATCCCTTGGTGAATTATAAAAAGTGAGACATAAACAGGACAAGCACCACTGCATAATGAGTGATTACAAAAGTGAATGACTTTATGACAAAATGAGAGGTTAATTTGAAAACGCACCTGGAAATGAAAAAACAAAGCTTAAAATAAAAAGAAATATAATACACTAACTTGGATATATGTGTGTGTATATATATATATGATTTAATAGCTGTATTTGTTAAATACAAAAGGAAAAGAGGGTCAGACTATGAGTAAATCTGGAAATACTTGCATATCCTCTTTGCCTTAATTAACTCATCCCTACAATGGATATCAGTGAGTTCTCTCTTCTTAATAAGGATTAAATAAGACCACCATGGAAATAAACTTAGGAAAGGATATAACCTTTGGAGAAAGTAGCACTAAATTATTTACAAACTGTCCAAGTTAAAAACAGTAGAAGATAAAGAACTCTAATTATGCAAGAGGTCAGTAGCTCTTTTGCAAACATGAACATAAAAGGACTTCCACAGGGACTGGCAAATCCTGGACCATTAAACATTCTCCTAAAAACCTAAAACCCTCACTTTGCAGAGGGAACACCAAGTGACCATTCTTTTTTTTTTTTTTTAAATAGATCTTTATTGGAGTATAATTGCTTCACAGTAACATGTTAGTTTCTGTTGCACAGCAAAGCAAATCAGCCATATGCATAAGAAAGCACAAGAGATCATATTTTCAAATGGGCAATGTAATGAATGATATGATAAAGGTTTTTCATGCCTTACTAATTTTGATGATAGACGTCACATTTGATTAGCCTGGTTAAGTGTCCATTGTCAAGAGCAGCTTAGGTAGAGAGAAATGTCCTCTCTTACTGTCAAATTGTCACTTAGATTTATTTAGAATTTCATCCCTATTTAAAGTTCTCAGATCAGGGTACAAATTAAAGGCCTTCCCGGGCTTCCCTGGTGGCGCAGTGGTTGGGAGTCCGCCTGCCGATTGAGGGGACACGGGTTCGTGCCCCGGTCCGGGAGGATCCCACATGCCGCGGAGCGGCTGGGCCCATGAGCCATGGCCGCGGAGCCTGTGCGTCCGGAGCCTGTGCTCCATCCGCAACGGGAGAGGCCACAACAGTGAGAGTCCCGTGTACTGCAAAAATATAAATAAATAAAATTAAAAAAAATAAAGGCCTTCCCCCAAATGCTTTAAATACTGGAAGGAAACTCCAATATATAGTTATTGAAGGCAAAAAGGAATTTTAGTAACTTATTTTATAAAAATTTGACTTTGCATTTCTATCAAGAGGCAGAAGCAAGAACCTTGCCCCAAAGATTTGTTGTTAAAATACAACATGATACTTTCCTGCCAACAGACCTGCCTAGATGGCAGGGGGAAAAGAAACAACTAGAGTTCCTGCTATCCAATATTTGAGGCTAACTTAAATCTCACTGGCATATAAGACAGTTTGTTTTATGCTCAACAACTATAACTCAAAAATAATAATAACTATCATTCATCGAGCAGTTAGTTTATGCCAGGCACAAGATTGAGTGCATTGCAAATATAATTAATGGCTGTATCAGATGGTTATTATTATCCCAATATTCAGATAAAAATATTGAGACTCAGAGTTTAAAACATACAGCATGGTCAAATCACTGGAAACCAGCAGAGATGGGATTTATATAACACAGTCAAATCCTGACTCTGAAGTTTGGTTGTTCCTATATTGTTTCTTAAATTGTCCACAAAACACATTTACGCATTTTTTTTTTAATTTAGGAGGAAAACAGATTTTTATTCCCCAGTTTCCTTACTGTAAAAATGATATTGGGGGAATTCCCTGGCGGTCCAGTGGTTAGGACTCCACAATTCCACTGCAGGGGGCCCGGGTTTGATCCCTGGCCAGGGAACTAAGACCCCATAGGCCACCTGGGGTGCAGCCAAAAAAAAAAAAAAAGAAAAGAAAAGAAAAAAATAACTTCAAAAATAAAATGGTATTGGTACTGTCTTCTTCAATTGATTCTCATGTAGGTTAAAATTGAAGGAGATATGTAAACCTGCTTTAAAAATTAACTTTTTGGGCTTCCTTGGTGGCACAATGGTTGAGAATCTGCCTGCCAATGCAGGGGACACGGGTTCGAGCCCTGGTCCAGGAAGATCCCACATGCCCCTGAGCAGCTAAGCCCGTGCGCCACAACTGCCGAGCCTGCGCTCTAGATCCCACAAGCCACAACTACTGAAGCCCGCGCACCTAGAGCCTGTGCTCTGCAACAAGAGAAGCCACTGCAATGAGAAGCCCGCTCACCCCAAGGAACAGTGGCCCCCCGCTCGCCACAACTAGAGAAAGCCTGCACGCAGCAACGCAGCCAAAGATAAATAAGTAAAATAAATTAATTTAGTTAAAAAAAATTAACTTTTTCACAGGTCCTGCGAAGGTCTTCTGCCCATCTCAATTCCCCTACAGAAAATGGTAAGGTCTGTTACCTCCAAGACGGAAAACAGCTGGATGTTAAGAAAGGGTAGAAAGGAAGATTTTCATTACATGCCCTTTTACTCTTCTGAACTACTTCAATCAAAAAAATAAATAAAATTTAATTAAAAATAATTTCTTCAAATGATCCATGTAGTAATAGATTATAGCTTGAGACATCAGTATGAATTCATGCCTGGCTTAATATAGGTACAGATGGTTACGTATAGAAATATTCACAGATATGTGTATATACACAGCTTAGTATGCACGCATATATTTTTTGCTCTGTCAACTTAGAGGACCTAAAAAAAGTAAAGATACCCCTGTAGCAACAAGCATACCTAGTGACCAGATCTTGGTTACTAATATGATTTTCCAATAAAAAGAAAGGGCTCCTTCGAGAAATGGCTGATTCTAAGACTGGGGCAAGAATTACAGAAGATGAGCCTAGAGCATTTTGTACTGTCAGAAGGTGGGGAAGTACTCAAAAAACCCAAAAAGCCACATAGATGGGTGTATGTCAAATTAGTACAGAAACGAGTTCCCAGTGGCCAAAGCTGAAACAATTGGTAAAGAAAATAAAGTAGTACTGGATTATAAAGCAAAGTATAAAATAAATATCCATGAGTCTACACTAACATAAATAAATGACAGAAAAAAGTTACAAATGAGGGCGAAGAGACAAGTCTTTTGTGCAGAAGAATTCCAAATAATTTATGTAGATATTCTGCCCTGAAGGAGGGGGAATATACCTCCCCATTCCTTAGGTGAGGACTGCAAATAGTGGCTTCCTTCCAAAGAGTACAGCATGGAAAGTGGGGAAAAGAATAACTTTACAGCAGAAAAACCTGAGAAACAAACACTACTTCAGCCAGGTGATCAAGCTCAACATCAACAGTCACAAATCATGTCGATAGTACGTAGCCTTGCTATGGTGAGATGACCATTTTACCTCTGTGGTCTTTCTCCCAGTAACCCACAATCCCAGTCTTATCATGAAAAAAATATCAAAGTCCAATAGTAGAACATCCTACAAAACATCTAACCAGTACTTCTCAAAAGTGTCAAGGTAATCGAAAACAAGGAAAATCTGAAAAGCTGCCATAAACAAGAGGAGTCTAAAGAGATATTACAACTAAATGTATGTAGAATCCTGAATGGGGTCCTAGAAAAGGGACATCAGGTTAAAAACTAAAGCAGTATAAACGAACTATGAACAATAGTTAGTAGTCATGTGTTGATACTGGTTCATTAATTATGACAAGTGTATTGTACTAATGAACAATAGTAATAACAGGGGAAACAAGGTGTGGGGTGTTGGACTATCTACAATATCTACTATCATCTCAATTCTTTCTGTAAATCGAAAACTATTCTAAAAAATAAAATCTGTATTAAAAAATGAGAAAACATAAAACAATGGTTTTCAGACATTGGAAAACAGGCGTCACAGGGCAGTGACACTTGAGAGAAGGTAGACAAACAATGTAAACCCTAAGATTTCCCAACGCTCTTCCTATAGAGTATGTGCGAGCTGCAGCTCAGGAAGGGAGACCCTAACAAAAGCCACAGGTCCCTTGAGTCAAAGAGACCAAGTTCAGAGACTGGGGACTCCAAGATAGCTAGAATGTACAGAGCAGATCAGAGGGAGCTTCAGAGATCTGTAGAAAATTGCCCTTGATTTATCAGTTGTGCACTGATTAGAACATGTGTGGAAGAAGACTATCCAGAGCAAGGGAAAGAATACCAGAAGAATCAGGTAAAACAATACTACTCAAAACCATCTAAAGATTCAATGCAATCACTATCAAAATTCCTATAGCATTTTTTACAGAAATAGAAAAAACAATCTAAAAACATCTAAAATTCATATGAAACCAAAACACCCTGAATAGCCAAAGCATCCTGAGAAAGAAGAACAAAGCTGAAGGCATCAGATTTCTTGATTTCAAACTATATTACAAAACTATAGTAACACTATGATATAGGAGTAAAACACTATGATAATGGAGTAAAAAGGGACACAAAGACCAATGGAACACAATTAAGAACCTCAAAATAAACCATGTATTTACCGTCAACTAATATTTGACAAGGAAGCCAGGAATACTCAATGGAGAAATAATGGTCTCTTCAATAAATGGTGTTGGAAAAAATGGATAATCACATGCACAAAATAAAATTGGATCCCTGTCTTATACCAGTCATAAAAAAATTAACTCAAAATATATTAAACACTTTTTTATAAGAAAAATGGTTTATTTTAATTTTTACTTAATTTTTGAATTTTATTTTTTATACAGCAGGTTCTTACTAGTTATCCATTTCATACATATTAGTGTATATATGTCAATCCGAATCTCCCAATTCGTCACAACACCACCACCACCCCCACCACTTTCCCCCCTGGGTGTCCATACGTTTGTTCTCTACATCTGTGTCTCACTTTCGGCCCTGCAAACCGGTTCATTTGTACCATTTTTCTAGGTTCCACATACATGCATTAATATATGATATTTGTTTTTCTCTTTCGGACTTACTTCACTCTGTATGACAGTCTCTAGATTCATCCACGTCTCTACAAATGACTCAATTTCGTTCCTTTTTATGGCTGAGTAATATTCCATTGTATATATGTACCACATCTTCTTTATCCATTCGTCTGTCAATGGGCATTTAGGTTACTTCCACATCCTGGCTACTGTAAATAGTGCTGCAATGAACATTGGGGTGCATGTGTCTTTTTGAATTATGGTTTTCTCTGGGTATATGCCCAGTAGTGGGGTGGCTGGGTCATATCGTAATTCTATTTTTAGTTTTTAAGAAATCTCCATACTGTTCTCCATAGTGGCTGTATCAATTGACATTCCCACCAACAGTGCAAGAGGGTTCCCTTTTCTCCACACCCTCTCCAGCATTTGTTGTTTGTAGATTTTCTGATGATGCCCATGCTAACTGGTGTGAGGTGATACCTCATTGTACTTTTGATTTGCATTTCTCTAATAATTAGTGATGTTGAGCAGCTTTTCATGTGCTTCTTGGCCATCTGTATCTCTTCCTTGGAGAAATGTCTATTTAGGTCTTCTGCCCATTTTTGGATTGGGTTGTTTATCTTTAATATTGAGCTACATGAGCTGTTTATATATTTTGGAGATTAATCCTTTGTTGATTCGTTATGCAAAAGCTTTTAAGTTTAATTAGGTCCTTTTTTTTTTTTTTTTTGTAGTACGCGGGCCTCTCACTGTTGTGGCCTTTCCCATTGCGGAGCACAGGCTCCGGATGCGCAGGCTCAGCGGCCATGGCTCACGGGCCTAGCCACTCCGCAGCATGCAGGATGTTCCCGGACCGGGGCAGGAACCCGTGTCCCCTGCATCAGCAGGCGGACTCTCAACAACTGCACCACCAGGGAAGCCCAAGGTCCTATTTTTTTATTTTTGTTTTTATTTCCATTACTCTAGGAGGTGGATCAAAAAAGATCTTGCTGTGATTTATGTCAAAGAGTGTTCTTCCTATGTTTTCCTCTAAGAGTTGTCCGGTCTTATATCTAGGTTTCTAATCAATTTTATTTTTGTGTATGGTGTTAGGGAGTGTTCGAATTACATTCTTTTACATGTAGCTGTCCAGTTTACACAGCACACTTAGTGAAGAAACTGACCTCCATTGTATATCCTTGCCTCCTTTGTCATAGATTAGTTGACCATAGGTGCGTGGGTTTATCTCTGGGCTTTCTATCCTACTCCATTGATCAAAATTTCTGTTTTTCTGCCAGTATCATACTGTTTGATTACTTTACATTTGCAGGATACTCTGAAGTCATGGAGTCTGATTCCTCCAGCTCCGTTTTTTCCCCTCAAGACCGTTTTGGCTATTCAGTCTCTGGTGTCTCTACACAAATTTTAAGACTTTTTGTTTTGGTTCTATAAAAATGCCATTGGTAATTTGATAGGGATTGCATTGAATCTGTAGATGGCTTTGGGTAGTATAGTCATTTCCACAATGTTGATTCTTCCAATCCAAGAACATGGTATATCTCTCCATCTATTTGTATCATCTTTTATTTCTTTCATCAGTGTCTTATAGTTTTCTGCATACAGGTCTTTTACCTCTTTAGGTAGGTTTATTCCTAGGTATTTTGTTGTTGTTGTTGCAATGGCAAATGGGAGTATCTCCTGATTTTCTTTTTCAGATTTTTCATCATTAGTGTATAGGAATGCAAGAGATTTCTGTGCATTACTTTTGTATCCTGCAACTTTACCAAATTCATTGATTAGCTCTAGTAGTTTTCTGGTGGCATCTTTAGGATTCTCTCTGTATAGTACCATGTCATCTGCAAACAGTGACAGTTTTACTTCTCCTTTTCCAATTTGTATTCCTTTTACTTCTTTACCTTTGATTGCCGTGAATAGGACTTTGAAAACTATGTTGAATAATAGAGGTGAGAGTGGACATCCTTGTCTTGGTCCTGATCTTGGAAGAAATGCTTTCAGATTTTCACCATTGAGAATGATGTTTGCTGAGGGTTTGTCATTTATGGCTTTTAATATGTTGAGGTAGGTTCCCTCCATGCCCACTTTCTGGAGAGCTTTTATCATAAATGGGTGTTGAATTTTGTCAAAAGCTTTCTCTGCATCTATTGAGATGATCATATGGTTTTTATTCTTCAATTTGTTAATATGGTGTATCACACTGATTGATTTACGTACATTGAAGAATCCTTGCATCCCTGGGATAAATCCCACTTGATCATGGTGTATGATCCTTTTAATGTGTTGTTGGATTCTGTTTGCTAGTATTTTGTTGAGGATTTTCGCATCTATATTCATCAGTGATATTGGTCTGTAGTTTTCTTTTTTTGTTCTATCTTTGTCTGGTTTTGGTATCAGGGTGATGGTGGCCTCATAGAATGAGTTTGGGAGTGTCCCTTCCTCTGCAATTTTTTGGAAGAGTTTGAGAAGAATGGGTGTTAGCTCTTCTCTAATTGTTTGATAGAATTCATCTGTGAAGCCATCTGTTCCTGGACTTTTGTTTGTTGGAAGACTGTTAATCACAGTTGCAATTTCATTACTTGTGATTGGTCTGTTCATATTTTCTAATTCTTCCTGGTTCAGTCTTGGAAGGTTATACCTTTGTGAGAATTTGTCCATTTCTTCCATGTTCTCCATTTTATTGGCATAGAGTTGTTTCTAGTAATCTCTTAGGATGCTTTGTATTTCTGCGATGTCTGTTGTAACTTTTCTTTTTCATTTCTAATTTTATTGACTTGAATCCTCTCCCTCTTTTTTTGATGAGTCTGGCTAATGGATTATCACTTTTGTTTATCTTCTCAAAGAAACAGCTTTCAGTTTTATTGATCTTTGCTATAGTTTTCTTTGCTTCTATTTGATTTATATCTGCTCTGATATTTATGACTTCTTTCTACTAACTTTGGGTTTTGTTTGTTCTTATTTCTCTAGTTCCTTTAGGTGAAAGGTAAGATTATTTATTCGAGATGTTTGTTGTTTCTTGAGGTAGGATTGTATTGCTATAAACTTCCGTCACAGAACTGCTTTTGCTGCATCCCATAGGTTTTGGATCATCGTGTTTTCATTGTCATTTGTCTCTAGGTATGTTTTAATTTCCTCTTTGATTTCTTCAGTGATCTCCTGTCTAATTAGTAACGTATTATTTAGCCTCCATGTGTTTGTGTTTTTTATGTTTTTTTCCCTGTCATTGATTTCAAATCTAATAGTGTTGTGGTCAGAAAAGATGTTGCTACGATTTCAATTTTCTTAATTTAATGAGGCCTGATTTGTGACCCAAGATGTGATCTATCCTGGAGAATGTTCCGTGCACACTTTAGAAGACAGTGTAATCTGTTTTTGGATGGAATGTTCTATAAATGTCAATTAAATCTAACTGGTCTATTGTGTCATTTAAAGCTTCTGTTTCCTTATTAATGTTCTGCTTGGATGATCTGTCAATTGGTGTAAGTGAAGTGTTAAAGTCCCCCACTATTATTGTGTTACTGTCAACTTCCTCTTTTATAGCTGTTAGCAGTTGCCTTGAGTATTGAGGTGATCCTATGTTGGGTGCATATATATTTATAATTGTTATATCTTCTTCTTGGATTGATCCCTTGATCATTATGTAGTGTCCTTCCTTGTCTCTTGCAACTTTCTTTACTTTAAAGTCTATTTTATCTGATATGAGTATTGGTACTCCAACTTTCATTTGATTACCATTTGCATGGAATATCTTTTTCCATCCCCTCACTTTCAGTCTGTATGTGTCCCTAGGTCTGAAGTGGGTCTTTTGTAGACAGCATATATATGGGTCTTGTTTTTGTATCCATTCAGCCACCCTGTGTATTTTGGTTGGAGCATTTAATCTATTCATATTTAAGGTAATTATCAATATGTATGTTCCTATGACCATTTTTTAACTGTTTTGGGTTTATTTTTGTAGGTCCTTTACATCCTTTGTGTTTCCCACTTAGAGACGTTCCTTTAGCATTTGTTGTAGAGCTGGTTTGGTGGTGCTCAATTCTCTTAGCTGTTGCTTGTCTGTAAAGCTTTTGATTTCTCCATTGAATCTGAATGAGATCCTTGCTGGGTAGAGTAATCTTGTTTGTAGGTTCTTCCCTTTCATCACCTTAAATATGTCATGCCACTCCCTTCTGGCTTGTAGGGTTTCTGCTGAGAAATCAGCTGTTAAACTTATGGGATTTCCTTTGTATGTTATTTGTTGTTTTTCCCTTGCTGCTGTGAATAATTTTCCTTTGTCTTTAATTTTTGCCACGTTGAGTACTATGTGTCTCGGCGTGCTTCTCCTTGGGTTTATCCTGTATGGGACTGTCTGCACTTCCTGAACTTGGGTGGCTATTTCCTTTCCCATGTTAGGGAACTTTTCGACTATAATCTCTTCAAATATTTTCTCGGGTCCTTTCTCTCTTCTCCTTCTGGGACTCTTATAATGTGAATGTTGTTGCGTTTAATGTTGCCTCAGATGTCTCTTAGGCTGTCTTCATTTCTTTTCATTCTTTTTTCTTTATTCTGTTCCACAGCTGTGAATTCCACCATTCTGTCTTCCAGGTCACTTACCCGTTCTTCTGCCTCTGTTATTCTGCTATTGATTCCTTCTAGTATAGTTTTCATTTCAATTATTGTATTGTTCATCTCTGTTTGTGCTTTAATTCTTCTAGGTCTTTGTTAAACATTTCTTGCATCTTCTAGATCTTTGCCTCCATTCTTTTCCCGAGGTCCTGGATCATCTTCACTATCATCATTCTGAATTCTTTATCTGGAAGGTTGCCAATCTCCACTTCATTTACTTGTTATTCTAGGGTTTTATCTTGTTCCTTCATCTGGTACATGGCCCTCTGTCTTTTCATCTTGTCTGTCTTTCTGTGAATGTGGTTTTTGTTCCACAGGCTGCAGGATTGTAGTTTTTCTTGCTTCTGCTCTCTGCCCTCTGGTGGATGAGGCTATGTAAGAGGCTTGTGCAAGTTCCCTGATGGGAGGGACTGGTGGTGTGTAGAGCAGGCTGTTGCTCTGGTGGGCAGAGCTCTGTAAAACTTTAATCTGCTTGTCTGCTGATGGGGGGTGGGGGGCTGTGTTCCCTCCCTGTTTGTTGTTTAGTCTGAGGCAAGCCAACACTGCAACCTACCTGGGCTCTTTGGTGGGGCTAATGGCGGATTCTGGGAGGGCGCACACCAAGGAATACTTCCCAGAACTTCTGCTGACGGTGTTCTTGTCTTAACGGTGAGACACAGCCACCCCACACTTCTGCAGCAGACCCTCCAACACAAGCAGGTAGGTCTGCTTCAGTCTCCTATGGGGTCACTGCTCCTTCCCCTGGGTCCCGATGCCCGCACTGCTTTGTGTGTGCCCTCCAAGAGTGGAGTGTCTGTTTCCCCCAGTCCTGTGGATGATTGTTCAGAAGTTAGCTGTGATTCCAGTGTTCTCACAAGAGGGAGTGAGAGCATGTCCTTCTACTCTGCCATCAAATCAGAATTTGCATTTTAACAAGATCCCCTGGTGACTGGGGTTATTCACATAATCATGAAAGTTTGAGAAGTCCTGCTTACAACTGCCATCCATAAACCAAGCAGCTCTTTGTTGGTCAGTTGAGGACTGATTATAAGGCACTGTCCAAATGATGAAAGAATGTGGCGGCTCCTCATAAAGATTCAAAGTCAGTCCAGACACCAAATCTGCTGACACCTTGATCTTGCACTTCCCAGGCTTCTGAAATTCGCTTATTGTTTCTGTTATCTCTCGTCTGGTTGGTGATGGCCATTCTAATAGATGTGAGTTGATATCTCATTATGGTTTTCCTTTGCATTTCCCTGATGATTAGTGATGTTAATCACCTTTTCATTATACCTGTGGATATCTGCATGTCTTCTTTGGCAATATGTATCTTCAGTTCCCTTGCCCATTTTTCAATCAGATTGTTTGGATTTTGCTATTGAGTTGTATGAATTACTTATATATTTTGGATATTGATCTCTTATTGGATAGGTAGCTTGCAAATATTTTCTCTCATTCCATTGGTTGTCTTTTCATTTTTCTGATTGTTTCTTTTGCTGTGCAGATACATTTTACGTTGATGTAGTCCAACTTGCTGATTTTTGCTTTTGTTACTTTTGCTTTTTATGTCATACCCAAAAAATCTTTGCCAAGACCAATGTCAAGGAAATTTTTCCTTATGTGTTCTTCCAGGAGTTTTATTGTTTCAGGTCTTACGTATAAGTTTCTTATTTGATTGGTTCAAGATGGCGGAGTAGAAGGATATGCTCTCATTCCCTCTTGCGAGAGCACCGGAATCACAACTGACTGCTGAACAATCATCGACAGGAAGACACTGGAAGTCACCAAAAAATATACCCCACATCCAAAGACAAAGGAGAAGCCACAATGAGATGGTAGGAGGGGTTCAATCACAATAAAATCAAATCCCATAACTGCTGGGTGGGTGACTCACAGACTGGAGAACACATACCACAGAAGTCCACCCACTGGAATGAAGGTTCTGAGCCCCACGTCAGGCTTCCCACCCTGGGGGTCCATTAATGGGAGGAGGAATTCCTAGAGAATCAGACTTTGAAGGCTAGTGGGATTTGATTGCAGGACTTCAACAGGACTGGGGGAAACAGAAACTCCACTCTTGGAGGGCACACACAAAGTAGTGTGTACATCGGGACCCAGGGGAAGGAGCAGTGACCACAGGGGAGTCTGAACCAGAGCTACCTGCTAATGTTGGACAGTCACCTGCAGAGGTGGGGGGTGCCTGTGGCTCACCGTGGGGACAAGGACACTGGCAGCAGAAGTTCTGAGAAGTACTCCTTGGCGTGAGCCCTCCCAGAATCCGCCATTAGCTCCACCAAAGAGCCCGGGTTGGCTCCAGTGTTGGGTCACCTCAGGCCAAACAAACAACAGGGAGAGAACCCAGCCCCACCCATCAGCAGTCAAGCATTAAAGTTTTACTGAGCTCTGCCCACCAGAGCAACAATCAGCTCTACCCACCATTAGTCCCTCCCATCAGGAAACTTGCACAAGCCTCTTAGATAGCCTCATCCACCACAGGACAGACAGCAGAAGCAAGAAGAACTACAATCCTACAGCCTGTGGAACAAAAACCACATTCACAGAAAGACAGACAAGATGAAAAGACAGAGGGCTATGTACCAGATGAAGGACCAAGATAAAACCCCAGAAAAACAACTAAATGAAGTGGAGATAGGCAACCTTCCACAAAAATAATTCAGAATAATGATAGTGAAGATGATCCAGGACCTCGGAAAAAGAACGGAAGCAAAGATAGAGAGGATGCAAGAAATGTTTAACAAAGACCTACAAGGATTAAAGAACAAAGAAACAGAGAGGAACAATACAATAACTGAAATGAAAACTACACTAGGAAGAATCAATAGCAGAATAACAGAGGCAGAAGAACAGATAAGTGACCTGGAAGACAGAATGGTGGAATTCACTGCCGTGGAACAGAATAAAGAAAAAAGAATGAAAAGAAATGAAGGCAGCCTAAGAGACCTCTGGACAACATTAAATGCAACAACATTCGCATTATAGGGATCCTAGAAAGAAATGAGAGAGAGAAAGGACCCGAGAAGATATTTGAAGAGATTAGAGTCAAAAACTTCCCTAACATGGGAAAGGAAATAGCCACCCAAGTTCAGGAAGTGCAGAGAGTCCCATACAAGATAAACCAAGGAGAAACATGCTGAGACACATAGGAATCAAACTGACAAAAATTAAAGACGAAGAAAAACTATTGAAAGCAACAAGGGAAAAAGGACTAAAAGACACAAGGGAATTCCCATAAAGTTAACAGCTGATTTCTCAGCAGAAACTCTACAAGCCAGAAGGGAGTGGCATGACATATTTAAAGTGATGAAAGGGAAGAACCTACAAACAAGATTACTCTACCCAGCAAGGATCTCATTCAGATTCAATGGAGAAATCAAAAGCTTTACAGACAAGCAAAAACTAAGAGAATTGAGCACCACCAAACCAGCTCTAAAACAAATGCTAAAGGAACTTCTCTAAGTGGGAAACACAAGAGAAGAAAATGACCTACAAAAATAAACTCAAAACAATTTAAAAATGGTAATAAGAACATACATATCAATAATTACCTTAAAAGTCAATGGATTAAATGCTCCAACCAAAAGACACAGGCTCACTGAACAGATACAAAAACAAGATCCATATATATGCTGTCTACAAGAGACCCACTTCAGACCTAGGGACACATACAGACTGAAAGTAGCTGATGGAAAAAGATATTCCATGTAAATGGAAATCAAAAGAAAGGTGGAGTAGCAATACTCATATGAGATAAAACAGACATTAAAATGAAGAATGTTACAAGAGACAAGGAAGGACACTACATAATAATAAAGGGATCAATCCAAGAAGAAGATATAACAATTATAAATATATATGCACCCAACATAGGAGCACCACAATACATAAGGCAGCTGCTAACAGCTATAAAAGAGGAAATCGACAATAACACAATAAGAGTGGGGGACTTTAAGACCTCATTTACACCAATGGACCAATCATCCAAACAGAAAATTAATAAGGAAAGTCAAGCTTTAAATGACACAATAGACCAGATAGATTTAATTGATGTTTATAGGACATTCCATCCTAACACAGCAGATTACACTTTCTTCTCAAGTGTGCACGGAACATTCTCCAGGATATATCACATCTTGGGTCACAAATCAAGCCTCAGTAAATTTAAGAAAATTGAGATGATATCAAGCATCTTTTCTGACCACAACACTATTAGATTAGAAATCAATTATAGGGAGAAAAATGTAAAAAATACAAACACATGGAGGTTAACAATACGTTACTAAATAACCAAGAGATCACTGAAGAAATCAAAGAAGAAATTTAAAAAAACCTAGAGACAAATGACAATGAAAACATGATGATACAAAACCTATGGCATTCAGCAAAAGCAGTTCTAAGAGGTAAGTTTGTACCTATACAAGCCTACCTCAAGAAACAAGAAAAATCTGAAATAAACAATCTAACCTTATACCTAATGGTACTAGAGAAAGAAGAACAAACAAAACCCAAAGTTAGCAGAAGGAAAGAAATCATAAACATCAGAGCAGAAATAAATGAAATAGAAACAAAGAAAACAATAGCAAAGATCAATAAAACTAAAAGCTGTTTCTTCGAGAAGATAAACAAAATTGATAAACCATTAGCCAGTCTCATCAAAAAAAGAGGGAGAGGGCTCAAATCAATAAAATTAGAAATGAAAAAGAAGTTACAACAGACACCGCAGAAATACAAAGAATCCTAACAGACTACTACGAGCAACTCTATGCCAATAAAATGGACAACGTGGAAGAAATGGACAAATTCTTACAAAGGAATAACCTTCCAAGACTGAACTAGGAAGGAGTAGAAAATATGAACAGACGAATCACAAGGAATGAAATTGAAACTGTGATTAAAAATCTTCCAACAAACAAAAACCCAGGACCAGATGGCTTCACAGGTGAATTCTATCAAACATTTAGAGAAGAGCTAACACCCATTCTTCTCGAACTCTTCCAAAAAACTGCAGAGAAAGGAACACTCCCAAACTCATTCTATGAGGCCACCATCACGCTGATACCAAAACCAGACAAAGATATGACAAAAAAAGAAAATTACAGACCAATATCGCTGACGAATATAGATACGAAAATCCTCAACAAAATACTAGCAAACAGAATCCAACAACACATTAAAAGGATCATACACCATGATCAAGTGGGATTTATCTCAGGGATGCAAGGATTCTTCAATATATGCAAATCAATCAATATGATAAACCATATTAACAAATTGAAGAATAAAAACCATATGATCATCTCAATAGATGCAGAAAAAGCTTTTCACAAAATTCAACACCCATTTATGATGAAAACTCTCCAGAAAGAGGGCATTGAGGGAACCTACCTCAACATAATAAAGGCCATATGCGACAAACCAACAGCAAACATCATTCTCAATGGTGAAAAACTGAAAGCATTTCCTCTAAGATCAGGAACAAGACAAGGATGTCCACTCTCAACACGGTTATTTAACAGTTTTGAAAGTCCTAACCACAGCAATCAGAGAAGAAAAAGAAATAAAAGGAATACAGATTGGAAACTAAGAAGTAAAACTGTCACTGTTTGCAGATGACATGGTACTATACATAGAGAATCCTAAAGATGCCACCAGAAAACTACTAGAACTAATCAATGAATTTGGTAAAGTTGCAGGATACAAAAGTAATGCACAGAAATCTCTTGCATTCCTATACACTAATGATGAAAAATCTGAAAAAGAAAATCAGGAGATACTCCCATTTGCCATTGCAACAAAAAGAACAAAATACCTAGGAATAAACCTACCTAGGGAGACAAAAGACCTGTATGCAGAAAACTATAAGACACTGATGAAAGAAATTAAATATGATACTAACAGATGGAGAGATATACCATGTTCTTGGATTGGAAGAATCAATATTGTGAAAATGACTATACTACCCAAAGCAATCTACAGATTCGATGCAATCCCTATCAAATTACCAATGGCATTGTTTACAGAACTAGAACAAAAAATCTTAAAATTTCTATGGTGACACAAAGACCCCGAATAGCCAGTGCAGTCTTGATGGAAAAAAACGGAGTTGGAGGAATCAGACTCCCTGAATTCAAACTATACTAGAAAGCTACAATAATTTAGACAGTATGGTACTGGCACAAAAATAGAAATATAGATCAATGGGACAAGATAGAAAGCCCAGAGATAAACCCTCGCACCTATGGTCAACTAATCTGTGACAAAGGAGGCAAGGATATACAATGGAGAAAAGACAGTCTCTTCAATAAGTGGTGCTGGGAAAACTGGACAGCTACATGGAAAAGAATGAAATTAGAACACTAACACCATACACAAAAATAAACTCAAAATGGATTAGAGACCTAAATGTGAGACTGGACACTAAAACTCTTAGAGGAAAACATAGGAAGCACATTCTTTGACATAAATCACAGCAAGATCTTTTTTGATCCACCTCCTAGAGTAATGGAAATAAAAACAAAACTAAACAAATGGGACCTAATTAAACTTAAAACCTTTTGCACAGCAAAGGAAACCATAAAAAAAATGAAAAGACAACCCTCAGAATGGGAGAAAATATTTGCAAATGGATCAATGGACAAAGGATTAATTTCCAAAATATATAAACAGCTCATGCAGCTCAATATTAAAAAAACAACCCAATCCAAAAATGGGCAGAAGACCTAAACAGACATTTCTCTAAAGAAGACATACAGTTGGCCAAGAAGCACATGAAACGCTGCTCAGCATCCCTAATTATTAGATAAATGCAAGTCAAAACTACAATGAGGTATCACCTCACACCTGTTAGAATAGGCATCATCAGAATATCTACAAACAGCTAATGCTGGAGAGGGTGTGGAGAAAAGGGAACCCTCTTGCACTGTTGGTGGGAATGTCAATTGATACAGCCACTATGGAGAACAGTATGGATCTTCCTTAAAAAAACAAAACCAGAATTACCCTATGATCCAGCAATCCCACTACTGGGCACATACCCAGAGAAAACCATAATTCAAAAATACACATGCACCCCAATGTTCATTGCAGCACTACTTACAGTAGCCAGGTCATGGAAGCAACCTAAATGCCCATCGACAGGTGAATGCATAAAGAAGAAGTGGTACATATATACAATGGAATACAACTTAGCCATAAAAAGAACGAAACTGGGTCATTTGTAGAGACATGGATGGATCTAGAGACTCTCATACAGAGTGAAGTAAGTCAGAAAGAGAAAAACAAGTATCGTTCTGCATATATGTGGAATGTAGAAAAATGGTACATATGAACCAGTTTTCAGGGCAGAAATTGAGACACAGATGTAGAGAACAAATGTATGGACACCAACTGGGGAAAGGGGGTGGTTGCGTGGTTGCGTGATGAATTGGGAGATTGGGATTGACATGTATACACTGATGTGTATAAAATGGATGACTAATACGAACCTGCTGTATAAAAAAATTAAAATAAAATTCAAAAATTAAAAAAGCAAACAAAAAAAAAACCCACAAGAGATAACTAGTGTAGGTGAAGTTGTGGAGAAAAGGAAACACTGGTGCACTCTTGGTGGGCATGTCAATTGGTACAGCCACTATGGAAAACATTATGGACATTTCTCAAAGAATTAAAACTAGAACTACCATATGATCCAGCAATTCCACTTCTGGATATATATCCAAAGGAAATTAAATCACTCTCTCAAAGAGATATCTGCATTCCCATGTTCATTTCAGCATTATTCACAACAGCCAGGATATGGAAACTATCTAAATATCCATCAATGGATGAATAGATATAAGAAGATGTGATAACTATCTATCTATCTATAAACAGACACACACACACACACACACACACACACACACACACACACGGAATATTATTCAGCCATGAGAAAGAAGGAAATCCTCCTACCATTTTCAAGAACATGGATGGAACTTGAGGGTGTTACACAAAGTGAATTAAGTCAGACAAAGAGAAATATTGTATGATATAACTTAGATGTAGATTCTTAAAAAGCTGAACTCATAGAAATAGAATGGTAGTTGCCATGGCTCGGGGATGAGGGAAATGGAGAGATACTGGTCAAAGGATACAGACTTCTAGTTATGAGATGAGTAAGTTCTGGGGCTCTAATGTACAGCATGGTGACTACTGTTAACAAAATCCATCATATACCTGAAAGTTGCTAATTGAGTAAATCTTAAATGTTCTCACCACACACAAAAAAAAGAATTATATGACGTGATGGAAGTGTTAACTAACCCAACTGTAGTAATTATTTCACAATATATACATGTACTAATTTATCATGTTATATACCTTAAACTTACAAAATTTTATGTTATATATCAATTATATCCCAATAAAACTCTGGGGGTAAAAAAGAATCAGGTGGAACAATCTCCAGAGCTTACATAAGGTCAGGAAGTGCCCATATTCCCATCAGTCAGCGTGGAAAGACATCTTAATACATGATGCATGGAGTAGAGTTCCTCAGGAGGGTGTTGCCTCAGCGCTAGGACCAAATGTTCTGAAACCACCTAACAAACTTAAAAGCAAGCCTCAAAAAGATAAAATTGTTTCCAGATAACTTAACTGCTTCCCAGAGAAAAAAAGAACAAAAATATTTAAAGGAATACAAACAACTCCAGCACCAACAACATAAAATTCAAAATATATACCTGGCATCTGATCAAAACTTACAAAGTGTGCAAAGAAGCAAGAAAAAAATATATATATATATGACCCATAATAAAGAGGAAGGTTAATTATTGGAAATAGACACAGAAATGACAGAAATAAAAGAATTAATAGAGGGGTATCCCTGGCAGTCCAGTGGTTAGGACTTGATGCTTTCACTGCCATGGGCCTGGGTTCAATCCCTGGTCAAGTAACTAATAAGATCCTGCAAGCCACGTAGCTCAGCCAAAAATAAATAAATAAATAATAGACAAGTTATTAACACAGCTATTAAAAATATAC
Source organism: Stenella coeruleoalba (assembly GCF_951394435.1). NCBI lineage: Eukaryota > Metazoa > Chordata > Mammalia > Artiodactyla > Delphinidae > Stenella > Stenella coeruleoalba. Next base: position 88,593,983 of record NC_137150.1, read on the forward strand.
CCCACATATTAAAGAAGGTAAAGGCTAAGCGTGGTAAAGAGAGACAGAAAATATTTTAAAAGGCAGGAGTTGACTTCAAGAGATGATAAACTCAATACCTGAAAAGATAAAAAAGCGTTAGATGAAATTAACAGTAGACACTGCAGAAGAAAAGGTTAGTGAACTTGAAAAGACAGCAATAGAAAATAGATAGCTAGGTAGATAGATAAATAGATACAATAGATAAACAGAGCACAGAACATCAATGAGCAGTGGGACAACATCAAGAAGCCTAATAGGGCTTCCCTGGTGCCTCAGTGGTTAAGAATCTGCCTGCCAATGCAGGAGGCATGGGTTTGAGCCCTGGTCCAGGAAGATCCCACATGCTGCAGAGCAACTAAGCCCATAAGCCACAACTACTGAGCCCATGAGCCACAACTAGTGAAGCCCATGTGCCTAGAGCCTGTGCTCTGCAACAAGAGAAGCCACTGCAATGAAAAGCCCACGCAGTGCAACAAAGAGTATCCCCTGCTCACTGTAACTAGAGAAAAGCCTGCACACAGCAAAGAAGACCCAATGCAGCCAAAAATAAATAAATAAATTTATTAAAATAAAAAAAAAGACGTCTAATATACATGTAACTAGAGTACCAGAAGGAAAGGAGAGAAAAGAACTTTTGAAAAAATAACAGCAAAATTTTTTCTAGATTTGATGAAACCTCTTAACCCCCATATCCAAGAAGCTCAGTGAACACCACACAAAAAATATATATGAAGAAAATTACACCAAGGCACATCATAATCAATTTGATTTAAATCAGTTATATTAGTTATCTATTGCATCATATCATTTTATACCAAAACTTAATAGCTGGAAATTTTAAAAAACATTTGTTATTTCACAGTTTCTGAAGGTCAGGAGTCCAAGACTAGATTGACTGGTTTTGGGGATTTTTTGGCCACACAGCATGTGGGATCTTTCCCGACCCCACACCCTCTGCAGTAGAATCATGGAGTCTTAACCACTGGACTGCCAGGCAAGTCCAACGACTGGTTGGTTTTGATTCAGGGTTTCTCACAAGGTTGGAGTTAAGTTGTTGGCTAGGGTTGGGGGTCATCTGGGATTGGAGGATCTACTTCCAAGCTAAATCACATAGTTGTTGGCAGGCCTCTGTTTCTTGCTGAGTTGGCCAGATACCTCAGTTCCTCATGACTTGGGCCCCTCCATAGACTGACTGAGTCATCTTCATGACATGGCAGCTTCCTCTGAACTTCTCAGCAAGTGATGAGAGACAGAGGTAGAGACAGAGATGTGAGAGAGACACAGAGAGACAGAGGGAGAGACAGAGAGAGAGAGAGACAGAGAGAGAGAAAAACTACTTACGGTACAAGATGGAAACCAGTCTTTCTATATTCTAGTTTTGAAAGCGACAGACCATCACTTCTGCCATATTCTATTTGTTAAAAATAAGTCACTAAATTTTGTCTACACTCAAGGGGAGGTGAACTAATCTTCACCTCTTGAAGAGAAGTAACAAAAAAATTGTGGAATTTGTTAAAACCATGACAGAGTGATAAAGAGAAGATTTCCTAAAAGCAGCCAGAGGAAAGACACACAATGTAGCAAGGATGATAAGAATGACAGCAGGCTTCTCATTAGAAACACTGCAAACCAGAAGGCAGTAGAGCAACATTCTTAAAATACTGAAAAATAATCTTAACCTCAAATATTTTAATCTGTGAAAATATATTTCAAAATAATTGTGAAATAACTTGTTTTTCAAACATATGACAGCTGAGAAAATTCATCACCAGACCACCCTCACAATGACAATTAATAAAACCCTTCAAAAAGGAAAATAATATCAGATGAAAACTTAGATCTATGTAAAAGAATAGTGAGGGAAAGAAATGGTAAATATAAAAAAAATTTTATTTTTTAAATCTTGTAAAAAATGATTGACAATTTAAATAAAAAATAAAACATATTGAAGGATTTATGTCATATTTAAAAGTAAAATATATAAAAACAATAGCAAAAGGCCAAGAAATATACTGTTTTGGTATATATGCTAAGAGAAAGTATGTAGTTTAGGTGAAGTGGTATAACACTTGAAGTTCAGAGGATGGTAATTTAAGATATAAACTGCAAACCATAGGGGAAGGGGTGGATTGGGAGTTTGGGACTAGCAATGCAAACTATTACATACAGAATGGACAAATAACAAGGTCCTACTGTATAGCACAGGGAACTATATTCAAAATCCTGTGATAAACCGTAATGGAAAAGAATATGAAAAAGAATATATATAGGTATAACTGAATCACTTTCCTGTATAGCAGAAATTAACACAACATTGTAAGTCAACTATACTTCAATAAAATAAATTTAAAATAAAAATAATAAAACTAAACTATAAACCATAAGGAAATCACTTTAAAAAACTCTATAGAGTCAATATAATGTCAATCAAAATACAAGCAGGATTTTTGTGGAAACTGACAAACTGATTTTTATATAGAAATGCAAAGGAGTTAGAATATACAAGACAATTTTATAAAAAGAATAGCAAAGTTGCAGAATTTATCTAATTTTAAGATTTATTATAAAGCTATAGCAATCAAGACAGCATGATATTGACATTGAGACATATAGATCAATAGAATAGAATACAAAGCTATAAAGAGACACACATATCTAAGACAGTTGATTTTCTACGAGGATGCCAAAGCAATTCAATGAGAAAAGTATAATCTTTTCAACTAATGGAGCTGGAACAATTAGAAAGTCATATGGAAAGAAAGGGGGCAAGGGGAGGGAGGGAGGGAGGGAGAGAAGGAACAAAGGAAGGAAGGAAGGAAGGGAAATCCAATCAGTTCCTTATCAGTTCCTCAAACCATATACAAAAATTCCCATTTTCTCAAACAATATACATGTGGTTTCCTCAAAACCATATATAAAGCTATTAAACTTATACAAGAAAACATAGGGACTTCCCTGGTGGCCCAGTGGTTAAGCATCTGTCTTCCAACACAGGGGATGCAGGTTGGAACCCTGGTTGGGGAACTAAGATCCCACATGCCAAGGGGCAAATAAGCCCACATGCTGCAACTACTGAGCCTATGTGCCACAACTACCAAGCCCGCAGTGCTCTGGAGCCTGCGCACCACAACTAGAGTGCCCACAAGCCACAACTAGATAGAAGCCCGCGCGCCACAACGAAAGCTCCTGTGAGCCACAACTAAGACCCGATGCAGCCAAAAATAAATAAATATACATTTAAATTAAAAAAATAAAACATAGAAGGGTGTCTCAATGATCTTAGATTATGCAACGATCTCTCAAATAGAACACAAAAAGCAAACTACAAAAGAAAAAAAATGGTACTTCAGACTTCGTCAAAATTTAAAACCTTTAGGGCTTCCCTGGTGGCGCAGTGGTTAAGAATCCGCCTACCAATGCAGGTGACACTGGTTCGAGCCCTGGTCCAGGAAGATTCCACATACCACAGAGCAGCTAAGCGTGTGCGCCACAACTACTGAGCCTGTGCTCTAGAGCCCGTAAGCCACAGCTACTGAAGCCCGGACGCCTAGAGCTAGGGCTCCACAACAAGAGAAGCCACCGCAATGAGAAGCGCGCACACCTCAATGAAGAGCAGCCCCTGCTCGCCGCAACTAGAGAAAGCCCGTGCACAGCAATGAAGACACAACACAGACAAATAATAATAATAATAAAAAGAAATTCATGAATCTTGATTGGTTCATAGATTTAAAAAAAATTAAAACCTTTGTACTCTCAGTAACATAGAAAATGAAAAGGCAAGCTGAATACTGGACAAAATATTTGCAAAGTATACAATCTGACAAATGCTTTGTTTCTAGAATATATAAAGAATTCTTACAACTCAACAATAAGAAGACAAATGACCCAATAAAAACGGGCAGAATATTTGAATGAACACTTCACCAAAAAGACACAGGAATGGTAAATAAGGCACAAAAAATGTTTAACATCATTTGTTCTTAGGAAAATGCAAATTAAATCATAAATGGTACTATTATGCACACTGTAAAATGGCTACAGCTAAAAAAGACTAACCATGCCAAATGTTGGTCAGGACATCAAACAACGTAAGTATTTTTATGTTGCTGGGTGAATCTAAACACTACAAACAATTTGATAATTTAGCAGTTGCTTAAAGCTCAATATATATCAACTGTGTGATCCAGCCATTTCAAGATAATTAAGAATATGTCCATACAAGGACGTGTACATAGACTTGTGCAAAGACTTGTACCTGTTCTTGGAAACTTTGTAATAGTCCCAAACTAGGAAAAAACAAATGTCCATCAATAGGTGAATGGGTAAACAAACTGTGGCAAATCAGTAAAATAGAACACTATTCAGCAGTAAAAATAATGAACTATTAATATACTCAACATCATGGATGAATCTCAAAATAATTACAGAGTAAAAGAAGCCAGGGCTTCTCTGGTGGCGCAGTGGTTGAGAGTCCGCCTGCCAATGCAGGGGACACGGGTTCGTGCCCTGGTCTGGAAGATCCCACATGCCGCAGAGCGGCTGGGCCCATGAGCCATGGCCGCTGAGCCTGCGCATCCGGAGCCTGTGCTCTGCAACGGGAGAGGCCACAACAGTGAGAGGCCCGCGTACCGCAAAAAAAAAAAAAAAAAAAAAAAAAAAAAGAAGCCAGACCCCACCAAAAAATATACATCTGTACAATTCCATTTATATAAAATTCAAGAATAAAATGAAAACTAATCTATAATGTCAGAAGTCAAATTAGTGGCTTCCTGAGGATGGGGGGAGAGGAAGTGAGAGAGACTGGATTTTTAAGAACTACAAGGAAAGTTGGGGTTTCATTTTATTGATTGCAGTGGTGGGTTTTTTCACTGTATATACACACCAGAACTCCTCAAACTGTATGCTTTAAATATATGCAATTTATTATTTGTCGAGTACACCTCAATAAAGCTGTAATAAAATAATAATTAATGATAATAATATATTACAAGTAGTTCAATAAAATAAGAATTTATGAGTCCATACTGATATAAGTAAATAAATACAAAGAGAAAGCTTTATCTTAAGTCAAATTCCAACTAAAAAATGTAGAAGGAATAATAGATTTAGAAAATTAATTCAGCAACCACCATTGTAATAAGTGATTCAGGCAAAAGATATCAATGGATGTTAAAATCACGGGGTAAAATTCTGATGAGAAAAGAAAATCCAAAATCTATTCATTCCTTATTAACGCACTTTAAAGTGGAGAAATATCATGGATACCATTTTGACCAAGTGACAAAAGTTAATATCCTTGGTAATGAGAAAAATTGATGTTGTGTGCCTCCTGATATGAGGCATTGAAAAGAAAACAGCATCACTGCTGTGGTATTCACTTCAAAAAGTATATCCTGAATCTAGCCATGAAGAAACATCAGAGAGATCCAAACTGAAGGAAATTCTATAAAATAACTGACCTATACACTTCAAAAAATGCCAAAATCATGAAACACAAAGAAAAACTAAGAACAGATTGAAAGAAACTAAACAGACATGACAACTAAATACAGTGCATGATTCTGGATTGGATTTTGAACCAGAAAGGAAAGGAGGGAAAGGCAGTAAGTTTGTTATTACTGTTCCTTTCTATATGTAACATTATTAGACAGTTGGAGGAATTTGCGTGGACTTTGTGGATTAGATAAAAGTACTGTTGCCATGTTAATGTCCTAAATTCAATGAGGGTACTGAAGTTACATGTGAGAGTGTCGTTGTTTTTAGTCAATATACCCTGAAGTATTTAGGGGTAATTTGGCAACATGTCTGCAATTTAATCTCAAATGTTTCAGAAAGAAAATAATGATATATGGGAGAAAATGAAAAGAAAAATGTAGACTGTTGATACTTAGGAAACCTGGGTGAAGGGTGTAGTTCTTTGTATCATTATTAATTTGTATTTGTCTTGCAAATCTTCCTTAAGTATGAAATTATTTTAAAATAAAATGTTAAAAACTGACAAACGTCAGGGGATTTGGGCAAAGGGTATATGAGAGTTCTTTTTATTATTCTCGCATTCTTTTCTGTAGGTTTGAAATTAGTTTCCCCCCAGAAAAACACAGGTAATGGAAACATCGGGAGGATGAAGGAGAGATGCTTCTTTGGGTCTGGCCTAACCCAGTTGTTCATACTCAACACAGATGCACGGGATGCCTATCCTGTGCCAGGCACTGTAGTAGTGTCTGAGGACGTAGACTTGAATAGAACAGGCATGGTCTGGAGCTTGTTAGCATTAGGGAGTCCAAGGTGGCCAGCCACCTCCGTACTAAAGTCCTTGATGATACCGAACAAAAGGAAAGGAGAATCTGCAGTAGTAGGCATCCCACTTAAATCTCTGGATAACAGCACTGTTGTTGTGTAAAGCCCTTAAGTACATCCAGTTATTTTCTGAAAATTACTTGTGCAGCATTTCATCTAGAAAAGATTCATCATCTAATTCCACATCACAAAATCTCATGTCCAATAGTGTCACTTGTAGAAAGAAACAGCAACAACTTTATAAACAAACCTTACCCCCTGTATGGATTAAATGTTTGTGTCCCCTAAAATTCACATGTTGAAACTCTAAACCCCAATGTGATGGTTTTGGAAGTAGGGCCTTTGAGAAGTGATAAAGGTTAGATTACATCATGAGGGCCCTCATGATGAGATTAGTGACCCTATAAAATGAGGAAGAGGGACAGAGGGGAAAGGCCATATTTGTCCACAGTGAGATGGCAGCCATCTGCAAGCCCTGAAAACAGCTCTCACCAGAACCCAGCAGGCTGGCACCTTAATCTCTGACTTCCAGCATCCAGAACTAGGAGAAAATAAATTTCTGTTGTTTAGGTCACCTAGATGGTATTTTATTATGGCATCTGGAGTTGATTTAAGACATTGATTTTTCCTCTTCCCTTTCCAATTCAGGATCCAATCCAGGATTGAACATTGTACTTAATTGTCATGTCTCTTTGAATAATACCTGTCAGCATTATGAACAAATAAGTGAATTAGAAGGGAAGTGGCTACAAGGGAAGCTTTACAAAAAAGATTTTTCTTTCAACTAAAATAATAACAATTATGGCTAACTGTTTTTTAGATTTTTTTGTTTCTCATTGCAACTTTCTTAGAAAGTAAAACTCTACAGTCATTTCGTGGGCAAAAAGAAAACAAATGTAAGTCTGAATGTCATGAATGTGAAAGAAGGGAAGTTATTTTTCCCTGACACAATGACATACTCTAAGTTAGCAAACTTCAGTGCAGCACAGCTGGGGACAAGGCTATGGTAGAAGGGAGTGATGAAGCCAATATGAATAAAAGAAAGGCAGGAAAATGGTTGCTTCTGCCAGAAACTCAAAGAAGGCCAGGTCCTGGGTCTACTGACTGTCTTCGGCTTTGCAATACCACGACTAACTCTTTTTTAAAAACACTTACTAGACACTAGCCAGTGTGTTAAGTGCTTTAGGAAGCTTATCTAATTATATCCTCCCAGTAATAACATGAAGTGGTTTCTGCTTTTACTTCCATCCTCTCATTTGTTAATAGCTTACAGAAGTGAAGTCACTTTCTCAAAGTCATAGCAGTATTTAAGTGGTAGAGTTAAGGAGAATTCTCTAGAACAGTGTCTTTTAAATATACACACAAGTCACTGAGGGATCTTGTTAAAATGCAGATACTGATTCTGTATGTCTGGAGGAGGACTATGGTTCTGCATTTCTAATAAGCTCCCAGGTGATGCTGATGCTGTGTTCTACTAAACACACTTTGAATAACAACGTTCTGGAAGTATATAACAGCTAAGTGTGCCTGGCATATAAGTGCCCACTAGATATTTCTTGAATTATTTAACAAATTAGGAGAGAAAAAGAGATTCTAAAAATCTGTTGTTGACTTCATTCTTAATCAGCAAGTCTTGATTGTTACAGCTTTTCTTCACAAGGATGTTATAAAATTAAATATTTCATGGGAGATCTGGAAGATTTTCAGGTACCAGATTCTACACAGTTACAAAGGATACAATGCTGGAAAGCTGAAAGCAGACCATCACCATATAGAGAACACTTTACCTGTAGGTGTGTCTACTTAGTTGTAGTGTAATGTCAGCAGACTCTATTCTCTTCTCCTCCTTTTTCCATTGACCTGGCTGGTGAGAATGTTAGGAATTAATAAAATGTCTCACCCTCTAACTATCATATGAGGCTACAAGGGCTGCAAAAATCCTGTCAGGAAGAGAAGATTCACTGGGGACAAAGTTGAAGATCAATGATAGCCAGCATTCCTACTTAGGGTATGTGGATAGAAAAACTTCACATCAAAGCAAGTCACTGATATGGCAACTGCACATTATTGTTTTAGAGTATAAACTAAGTATAAGTACGGGTTAGTGTGTAACAACTTCCAGAAAGAGATCAGTTTTGAAACTCTTAAATACTCCTATTAACAGTCTAGCCTTTTTTAAAAAATCGCTCGAGGTATAAATGGCATGCCATAAACCGTACATCATATATTGAAAGTCCAATTTTATAAGTTTTGACAAATGTATACACCCATGCAACCATCATCAAAATCAAAATGATGAACAAATCTTTCACTCACCTACCAAAAATTTCCCCATGACCCTTGGCTATCCCAGCCTATCCCCATGACCCTTGGCTATCCCAGCCTACTCCCATTCCTAGGCAACTGTTAATCTGCTTTATATCACTGTAGATGAATTTGGGTTTTATATGTACTTTTTTTTATCTGTATCCCTTCACTTAGCATAATTATTTTCACATTCGTTCATTTTGTTGCATGACTCTGTAGTTCACTGCTTTTATTGCTGAGTAGTTTTTCCTGTATGGCTATTCCAAGGTTTGTTGATGGGCATGTGTATTGTTTCCATTTTTTTGATATTACAAGTAAAGCTGTTATGATGACATTGTCATTTTCATCTTAAAAGTTAACTTTGGGGCTTCCCTGGTGGTGCAGTAGCTGAGAGTCTGCCTGCCGATGCAGAGGACATGGGTTCGTGCCCCAGTCCAGGAAGATCCCACATGCTGCGGAGCGGCTGGGCCCAGGAGCCATGGCCACTGGGCCTGCGCGTCCAGAGCCTGTGCTCCGCAACGGGAGAGGCCACAACAGTGAGAGGCCCGCGTACTGGGGGGAAAAAAAAAAAGTTAACTTTGGGTCTTTAAAAACTCTTCCATGTCTCTATTTTACTGTTTTTTTAAATGTGAGATGGCAGTATATTTTATTTATTTATTTATTAACATCTTTATTGGAGTATAATTGCTTTACACCGTTGTGTTAGTTTCTGCTATATAACAAAGTGAATCAGCTATATATATATATATACATATATCCCCATAACCCCTCCCTCTTGTGTCTCCCTCGCACCCTCCCTATCCCACCCCTCTAGGTGGTCACAAAGCACCGAGCTGATCTCCCTGTGCTATGCGGCTGCTTCCCACTAGCTATCTACCTTACGTTTGGTAGTGTATATATGTCCATGCCACTCTCTCACTTTCTCCCAGCTTACCCTTCCCCCTCCCCATGTCCTCAAGTTTATTCTCTACATCTGTGTCTTTATTCCTGTCCTGACCCTAAGTTCATCAGAACCATTTTTTTTTCAGATTCCATATACATTTGTTAGCATATGGTATTTGTTTTTCTCTTTCTGACTTACTTCACTCTGTATGACAGACTCTAGGTCCATCCACCTCACTACAAATAACTCAATTTCATTTCTTTTTATGGCTGAGTAATATTCCATTGTATATATGTGCCACAACTTCTTTATCCATTCAACTGTCGACGGACACTTAAGTTGCTTCCGTGTCCTGGCCATTGTAAATAGTGCTGCAATGAACACTGTGGTACATGACTCTTTTTAATTATGGTTTTCTCAGGGTATACGCCCAGTAGTGGGATTGCGGGTCATATGGTAGTTCTTTTTTAGCTTTTTAAGGAACTTCCATACTGTTCTCCACAGTGGCTGTATCAATTTCATTCCCACCAACAGTGCAAGAGGGTTCCCTTTTCTCCACACCCTTTCCAGCATTCATTGTTTGTAGATTTTTTGATGATGGCCATTCTGATCGTTGTGACGTGACACCTCATTGTAGTTTTGATTTGCATTTCTCTAATGATTAGTGATGTTGAGCATTCTTTCATGTGTTTGTTGGCAATATGTATAAGTTCTTTGGAGAAATGTCTGTGTAGGTCTTCTGCCCATTTTTGGATTGGGTGGGTTGTTTGTTTCATATTGAGCTGCATGAGCTGCTTATATATTTTAGAGATTAATCCTTTGTCAGTGGCTTCGTTTGCAAATATTTTCTCCCATTCTGAGGGTAGTCCTTTCATCTCATTTATGGTTTCCTTTGCTATGCAAAAGCTTTTAAGTTTCATTAGGTCCCATTGTTTATTTTTGTTTTTATTTCCATTTCTCTAGGAGGTGGGTCAAAAAGGATCTTGCTGTGATTTATGTCATAGAGTGTTCTGCCTATGTTGTCCTCTAAGAGTTTTATAGTGTCTGGCTCTACATATAGGTCTTTAATCCATTTTATTTTTGTGTATGGTGTTAGGGAGTGTTGTAAGTTCATTCTTTTCCATGTAGCTGTCCAGTTTTCCCAGAACCACTTATTGAAGAGGCTGTCTTTTCTCCATTCTATATCCTTGCCTCCTTAGTCATAGATAAGTTGTTGACCCATTAATTTGAAGTTTATGGCTCTGCTATTCTCAGAGAGCATAATTTTAGAAATATAATTTTCAAAAGAAATGATAGCAGTAAATTCCTCCAAATGGGGATTACAAACACAACCATCCTGCTATGTTCACTAATGTGATGTCCAGTTGAGTCCTAACTCTATGAGGAAGATCCAGAAATAGTATCTTAATGTGAATATGGTCTTTGGGGCTTTCAAAAACCTAGCAGCTAAGGACAAGTTCAAGAACTAGGAGCGGGCTGTGCCCCCAATGCAGGAACATTTGTTACTGTCTTCTGTTTAGATGATCACCCCTCAACTTGGGCAAACACTATCCTTCAGACACTCCAGTTACTTTTCCATTACTTCCCTTCTCCTCAGATTTGCTCTTTACAATCATTTCCTAAGGCACAACAACCGTTTACTTTTACTACCTCTGGGTTCTCAATGCCCAGCCTAGTTTTTTTATGTTAAAGGCAGGCCCTAACGTACAACATTTTATCCCTCGCCTAGGTCTCGCCTGCCACCACAGTAGACGGACCATGCAGTTAAGATGAACCCCAGTTGTCCACTAGCTGGTTAGCTGTGGAAAAGCTATTTAACCTCTCTAAGGCTCGGTTAACTCATCTAAAAAGATGAGGATAAGATTAAGATTTAGAATTACTATAAGATTTTATATTAATTCATTTAGTCCTCCCCAGAGCCATATAAAGTAGGTATTACCACTCCCATTTTACAGATGAGGAGATAGGTGCTGAAAGGATGAATAACCTGCCCAAAGTCACACAGCTACAAAATGGCAGCCTGAGACTGTAGGCATATGGCTGAGGTACATGGCTCCTGGGTATACACTTTATATCTCTCTGCTCTACTGCCTCATATACTGTTTAGTTAATATTATTTTTACTGCTTGGGAATTTAGGGTAGTGGTCAGATTGTAACTGAAATGTTTAGCTAAAGATGGGCCTGACGTTTACAAAGAAAGAAAAGTAATAGAAGCCTCTAACCATCATGGGAGTAATTCATTCACTGCTACATTCATTTAGTAAATGAGGGCTAGGCACTGTTCTAGAGGATGAATATGTAGCTATGGATGAGACAAAATTTTATGGGTTTACCTCTGTACCTTTTCACATGCTACTTCTTTTGTTGAGAATGTACCTATACACACACACACACTGTAGTCTGGTCAATCCTCACTTTCTCTGCTCAGTATAGTAAAACACAACTATTGCTCGAACTATTCTGAATTGCTACCTTCTGCACACATCTCAGATTCCCTAATTAAACTCAAAGAGGAACAAAAGAAGAACATTTTTAAAAAATGATAAAGAAAAAGGATGCATTTGTGGAGGTGCCAAAGGAAAGAAACCAGAAACAAAATTTGAGATGAAAAGACAGTATTAAAGAAAAGAGTGAAAACGATGAGACCACGAAGCAGTTTAGTAATATTTTTAGTACCTGAAGGACTTTTACATGGAGAATAAAAATAGACTCTTCTCCTTAGGGAGTTATAAGGGAGGAAATTGTTTTCAGTGAAAGTGGTAGAGAGAGAGTCAGCTAGCTTTTATTGGGCGCTTCCCATAGGCAGGGCATAATCACTACTATCAAGGGGCTTACAATTTAACAGGAAAAACAGCTTGCACATAAAAAGATGACTAGTAATCAACTTAATGGAACAGACTACAAGAGCTATGAATGCAGAGAAGGGAGAGATTTCAATGAATTCATTGGCTGAGATAGAAAGGAAACACTTCACTAAAGAGATAAAATGGTAGAGTCTTAATGAAAACCAAGGACTCAGGCAAAGGGAAGAGCAGTAGAAAATGGCATAAAACATGATTGGAATGTCTGAAAAATGCATTTTTAGAGGCTCCTCCCTAAAGCCAACTTCACTTCTCCACCAGAACCTGTGCCAGCAGCAAATCTCTTCTCTCCATTTTTTCTCTCCTCTTTTCACTGGATAATTTCATCAACATTGTTTTCTATAGTCTAAAACACAAAACCAGAACTATTTCTGCTCTAGTTTTTGTTCCATCTCTCCTTTTTTCTCTTCCAGTTTTATTGAGATGTAATTGACATACAGCACTGTATAAGTTTAAGGTGCACAGCGTACGGATTTGACTTAAATACATCATGAAATGATTGCCACAAGTTCAGTGACTTTCCATCATATATATATATATATACATATATATATATAAATTAAAGAAATAGAAAAAAAATTTTCCTTCTCATGAGAACACTTAGGATTTACTCTGTTAACAACTTTCATATATAACATTCAGCAGTCTTCATTATATTTATCATGTTGGACATTATAGCCTTAGTATTTATTTATCTTATAAGCAGAAGTTTGTGTGGTAACTTTTGACCACCTTCATCCAAGTCCCCCTCCCCCCACCTCCCGCTTCTGGTAACCACAAATCTGATTTCTTTTTCTATGAGTTTATTTGTTTTTGAAGTATAACTGACCTACAACACTACGATAATTCCTAGTATACAACATAGTGAGTCGATACTCGTATATGTTTCAAAATGATCACCACGGTAAGTCTAGTTAACCTCTGTCACCATATAAAGATATTACATAGTTATTTACTATATTCCCCACACTGTACATTTCATACCCGTGACTCATTTATTTTATAATTGAAAGTTTGTACCTTTTAATTGCCCTCACCTATTTGTGTCCTCCCTTTCTCCTTTTTCTTACAGGAACATTTTTTGAAATCATTGTCTATACGCTCTGTCTCCTATTCCTCTCCTTGCATTCTCTCTAGATCCCACTACAATAAGGCCGACCTCACACCAAACTGCTCCAATCAGGCCTCCAGGGACATTTGCATGGCTAAATTCAGTGGTCAGTTCTTGGGCCTCATCTCACTTATCTGACTCAGTTGATGCCTCTTTCCATGAAATGCTTTCTGACCTGGCTCTCAGGACACCAAGCTCCACTCCCTTGGTCATCTCATTCAGTCTCATGGTTTTAAATATCATCTATATGCTAATGACTCTGACACTAATACCTCCTCCTTAATTCCTCACTTGTGTATCCAACTACCTGATACCTCTCTGTAAATGTTCAAAGGCATCTCAAATTTAACAAATCCAGGATTACATTTCTAACATTCCTCACCCTCTTCCCGTAATTCTACTCATTTTACAATGTTCCTATTGCTATCCTTGATAAATGGCAGCTCTTCTTCAGTTGCTCAGGCCAAAAATCTTAAGAGTCATCATTGAACTCATCTTCTTCTCACCCTGCATCCAGTTCAGTAAATCATGATAGCGCATCTTTCAAATATATCCATAATTTGGAGTTCCTTTCAATACCTCCTACTGCTATCTAAGTCACTACCATCTCTCACCTGAATTATGACAAAGCTACTAATTGGTTTCTCTGTTTACACTCCTCCAGGCTACTCTCAACACAGTAGCCAAAACATCCACATAAAATGCCAGTCAGACCAGGGCGAACTTTCACAAATGCCTCCAGTGCCTTTCCAGCTCACTCACAGGGAAGAGGCAACGTCCTTTCTCTGACCTACCACACTCACAGGGTCTGCTCTGCCGATTTTACTTCTCTGACCTTGTCTAATGCATTCAGATTTGTTCACCCCGTGCCAACCCCTCTGGCCTCTTCTCCTTCCTAGGACACACCAGGCACGTTTCTGCTTATGGGCCTTTGGGCTTGCTGTTTGTTCCCTCTGCTTAGAAGGTGCTTCTTGGGAATTCCCTGGCAGTCCAGTGGTTAGGACACCGAGCTTTCACTGACGGGACCTGTGTTCGATCCCTAGTCGGGGAACTAAGATCCTGCAGGCTGCAAAGTGGCCAAAAAAAAAAAGAATGTGCTTCTCTCTTTCAGGTATCCACATGGGTAGACTCCTCAGTTTCTTCAGAACTCTGTTCTTATGCCGCTTTCTTAGAAAGGGCTTTCTTGACCACCGATCTAAAATTTTGAACTCTTCCCCAAATTTCCTAACTTCCTTCCCTATTTTTCCCCTTAGCACTTATTAGTTTATCATACAATAAAATTTACTTATTTAGTTTATTTATTAACTACCCCAGCTACCTACCTAAGCTAGCGGGACTTCCCTGGTGGCACAGTGGTTAAGAATCCACCTGCCAATGCAGGGGACACAGGTTCGATCCCTGGTCCGGGAAAATCCCACATGCCGCGGAGCAACTAAGCCCCATGCACCACAACTACTGAGCCTGCGTTCTAGAGCCCGCAAGCCACAACTACTGAAGCCTACGCACCTAGAGCCCGTGCTCCGCAACAACAGAAGCCACCACAATGAGAAGCCCGCGCACCGCAACGAAGAGTAGCTGCCACTTGCCGCAACAAGAGAAAGTTCGCGCACAGCAACCAAGACCCAATGCAGCCAAAAGTAAATAAACAAAAAATAAAATAAATTTATAAAAAAATATTTCTGGGGGGCTTCCCTGGTGGCACAGTTGTTGAGAGTCCGCCTGCCAATGCAGGGGACACGGGTTCGTGCCCGGTCCAGGAAAATCCCACATGCCGTGGAGCGGCTGGGCCCGTGAGCCATGGCTGCTGAGCCTGCGCGTCCAGAGCCTGTGCTCCGCAACGGGAGAGGCCACAACAGTGAGAGGCCTGCGTACCGCAAAAAAAAAAAAAAAAAAAATATATATATATATATATATATATATATATATATATATATTTTTTTTTTTTTTTGGAAAAAGAATCTAAGCTAGCTCCTTGATGGCAGGGCTTTACTGCTGTGTCCCCAAGTACTTTGACAGTAACAATAAATATTTTCTCAATGAATGAATGTTGGCAAACATTCACTGTAGTATTCACATATTAAATAGAATTTCTATTCAGGAATGAATTGTTTCATATAGCCTATAAGCCAAACTTAAAACTGAAGAGTTTCTTTTTTCCATGTCACATCTTCAACTTATGCATTTGGCAGGCTATAAAAGGAATAACCTAGAGATAACTTTTTATTAATACCTTCTCATTATTGCCTATCGAAAGTGATATTTTGTCATGCATTTAAGAAAACAATGATAATGTTATCATATTTATACTTCAATGGCTTTTGGTGATGTAGAACATATGCATATTAAACTAACTGGGTGTGAAATTTGGAGGATTGTTTAAATCTCTTCAAGAAAATAATCCATAAAATAATCTGCATACTCTCCAAAATAACAATACTGTATTACATTAAATCTAAGGTGCCATTGATAGTATAGATCACCATTATATTATCCATCACTAAGAAAAAGAAAAATTACCACTCATTTAATTATGAAAAAATGTTTTTCTATCACTTAGAATTTTTATTTTATGCCTATTTAAAACGTTTTTCGGATTTACTTGGACATAAATTTCTATCATATAGCATTTTTGCACTTATATAAAAAGCATGACGTAAGTGAAATAAATCTGTCAAGGTACTTCTAGTATTTCGCATTCAAAGCCTAACTCGTTTGAATCACTTCTCAACTTGGTCTCATTGATGCCCATGTTTTTCCACCAATTTCGTCCATTTTGCCAGCAGAGCAATAAAATACTCAACTGTGACCTCTGGGCACTTTCCTGATCTTACTATAAAGTGTCAGTATATGGTTTCCAAACTACGAGCAGGAGTTATACAGTCTTTTTCAAATATTCCTGAAATGGCCTGTTGATTGAAACTTTGAGTTGCAGTTTTGCAGTCATGCCACGAGGAATAATCTGAGACTCCCATGTCCCAGCCATGGTAACAAGGTCATGTCTGCCCCTCTCGTTGACAGTTATTATAAGATACCCTAGATTGTGAAGCACACCTCAATTTTAAAATGTTAAAATGTGCAAAAATGTGATACATAACATATGGTAACAAACTTCACTTTGCTTTTGTTAGGTACCAGTAGGAAAATCACCCTGTTTGGTTTTGGTATGAGTGCACTGCTACTCTCCTTACTAAGTGCTGTGACACACAGACTCTATCCTTTATTCCTCAATGGCATGGAAAGATTTTAGTTTAGGCAATAGACCTTTAGACTCATGTGGATGTTGCTAACAGAGGTTAATATAAGAGAGCTAAGGTCAACAGAAACAGAAGCCCCATTCAGGCTGAACCACATGCAGAGAAAATATCATAACTTTAGTTAAGACGGATGTCATGGGTCAATTTGGTTTTGCGTGACCACTTGTAAATATAAGATTCTGTGAATCTTCCAGATTTTTTTTCTACTGAACTAAGTTATAAGAGCAAATGGCTTAAATAGAGAAATTTAGGAATTCACAGTTTAATATGCTTATGTTAAAAAAAGAAAAAAATTCATATTAGATATTATTTAGCATTTATTGAGTTCCTTAGGTCTTACAACAGGTTATGAAATACAGTATTAAAGGTAATCCTATAATCCTCGGGAAAAAATGTTGACCTTTTCAACTCTAGCATGAAAAGATGGGGCTGTCTGTATTATAAGTCAATTCACACTCTTAGAAAATCCATTAAAATAGCTGGATATAACGTTCAAATCTCTTAGACTCCTTTGGTACAAAACAGGGATTAGAAACCTGACTATAGAGAATGTTTTAGACCTGTGCATGCTTACTCTTAAATTCGAGGTTGCAAGAGTGTTCCCTGATGAAGAGAGCACTGTAATATTTTTCCTTCTAGCATAATAGCGCAATAATAATAAATATATTTATACTTATTTAAATATCTAAATATATTTTAAAATATAAACATATTTATTTAATAAATATTGTGTATATTTATATTAATATTTATATATTGTATGTTATAAATATTTATATAAAATATTGATATTTAAATAAATATATTTATTATTAGATAAAATAAGAAATATTTAAATAAATTTATCTGATACATAAGTGTCTCTTTGTATTCCAGGGGAAGGGAAGAAACTAAAGATAATTGTCAGTATTCTACTAGGCTCTTGACAGGGATCATCTCATTTCATTCTCGCAGTATATTTATGAGATGGGAGATTTTGGAAACGAAGGCTTGAGAAACCTAGGTCTCATGTCTGAGACCATGAGGCTAGTGGAAGCAGGGCTGAGACTGGAACCCAGTCTGCTTAGCCTTCTCAGTTTATGCTCTTTACTACCTCACACCTGCTAACAGATTATTAGGCTACCAAAAGTGATGCTTTCTGCCCCCATATAATCCTAGAGCTCTCAAAGAGAAATAGCTTTTTAAAAAGTCAATCCATATTGAGACACAGGCAGAGGTTCTATTTCTATCTACCTTGCTGATAAGTTGAACAGTCTAGTTACTGGTTTCTAGAATGCTCTCTGGCCGTAGGTTGCTTTGCTGACACTACTAATTAGACCCTTTCCCAGGACCGAATCCAGACCATCCGGGAACCTTCAACCTCCCCTCTTCACTCTACCACTCCCCTCTTTGCCTGCCCCTCTGCCTTCTCCAATACTGGATAGCTGGGGATGAAAAAACCTAATAGAAGAGACAGTGTTCCTGACCCTTAGTTTCAGAGCCTAGAGTCCTGGGGATTTACAATTGGGTTTATACCTGGAAAGATTAAGCAGCTTCCTGTAGCTTCACCCATAATTATGAGGAGTCTTGCAAATCCAACTAAAATTCAGGGTGTTTTAACTACAGTACCCTGCAGCAGCCATGCTTCTATAGAACGGACCCCTAATTCTTTTCCAGATGCGATTTTTTCCCCTTGTTTCTTCTCATTCTATGTATTAAGACAGGAACAGGAAATCTCTTAGGCTTTCCTTCTCCCTCCCAGCTACTCTCTTTATAGCTCCCAATGTTGCCAGGTGTTAGCAACAAAATTGAAGAGGGACAATTAGAGTCTCTCGGAGCTGTTGTTACTTAGGGTGCATCTAATATTTTACATTAGCAAGTTGCAGTACAGTTGCCTTTATTCAACTATTCCAGACATTTTAAAGATGCTGAATGATTTACTCTTTTCCAAGCCCCAAACAAAGCCTCTCTCTGTGCTGTGCACATTTAAGCTGCTAATACCAAAAGAATTGAGCCTGGGGGAGTCATGATTCAAACTGAAACCCTCCATTGAAAGTGCCTGTGCTAGCTGGAGTGTACTCAACTTCATGTTGTGATAAAGCAGATAAGTAGCTCTGCTTTAACAGCAACTGGAGCAAGTGCTTTAGACGGTAATTCCCACACCTTTAAAAGCAGGTGCACACGTTCATCAACAGGTTCAACTCATTTACCTAGAAAATGGGAATGGTTTTAATTAACAGATAACTTCTGAAAAAAATAAATAAATACAGACTGCTTTGGGGCTTCCTGGTGGCACAGTGGTTAAGAATCCGCCTGCCAACGCAGGGGACATGGGTTCAAGCCCTGGTCTGAGAAGATCCCACATGACGAGGAGCAACTAAGCCCATGCGCCACAACTACTGAGCCTGCACTCTAGAGCCCACGAGCCACAACTACTGAAGCCCGCGTACCTAGAGCCCATACTCTGCAACAAGAGAAGCCACTGCAGTGAGAAGCCCGCGCACTGCAATGAAGAGTAGCCCCCACTTGCCGCAACTAGAGAAAGCCTGCACACAGCGCAGCAACGAAGACCCAAAACAGCCAAAAAATTTAAAAAGACTGCTTTCTCTACTGTTGTTGCTTAATTAGCTTTATCACAGAAGAAAGCTAGAAACTCATAGCTACTAAGTTTCATAACCGTGACAGGAAGTGTGTCCTGGAGGGACAGGGGTCTCAGAATAACTCATGAACAAGCTTATATTTTGGCCAACGGGTTAGTTAGGGATATGAGTCATACAACCAAGTGCCGCCATCTCCTTTCAATCCTGCCGGTCAGTGGAAAAAAAAAAAAAGAACCAAACCACAAAAGGTAACTGAGTTTCCCAAAGTATAAATGGTCGTGAGGGCCTAATTACAACCCTGGGAGACATCTCATATTTGGAACTCAACAGACCTAGTTTGAAAGTTAGCCTGGAATTTGTAGACCAAACAATGGGTGGAGAAAGAGAGGAAGAAATTAGATTTCTCTGCTACTGTTTGCTTTGAGCTATTCTATGTGCTTTACAGTTAACTCTCACCAAACCCTTTGGGAGATACATATTTTTACACCAATTTAAAAGATGTTGCAAACAGGGTGTACAGAGCCTTTGACTTTGGTCACACACAGACACAAGGTGAACCAACCCCAGAACGATATACTAATCATCATGTGCAGGTGGAATGCACAGTCTGGCTTCTTTCCACTCTGCATGTTGAGTTTTGCTTTTTTTACAAGCACTATTCTGGGAAGGAAAAGAATTTAGCCTGTATTAATAATGTCTTTGAATACACATGTAGTTATGCTTAAATGTGTTTCAATTCTAAAAATTATAGAAGCACTAGTAGCAAAGAAGATGTGACTGGAAATCCAGAAATGAGAGCAAATCAGAATACCTCAGGATTGGAATTAGAAGAGACAAAAGATCATTTTGTGGCCTTCTACAAAAATTATCAGTTTATCAAATTATCAATTTCCTTTACAGCATTCCCAGAGAGAAATGTCACCACTTACTCCTAAATTGTGCCTCAGGTTCCCACCACTGAACTAGGAACTTAATTATTAACAGAAAATCAAATATGATATCTCCACATATTCCAGCCCCTACCCCCAATTCCCACTCCATGGTCCAAGTCCATTTGCACCAGCCCATTTTTGAGCAGTTGAGGGCAAGGCTCAGTTCCCAAATCTCACTGTGTAAAGTATTAATGTAAACATTAATCTATGTAGAATATAATTATATTTTAATTGCTCCAGGTTTAGCTAACCTGGGGCATTTACTCTCTATTCCATTTTGGTGGTGGTGGTAATGGTGGTATATGTGTGTGTTTGTGTGTGTGGAGGGCTATTGACAAAGGATGCTGCAAATTTAAAACTTTATGAAATTTCTGAAGATCTTTCTTAAACTAAAAAAGGTCTTTTAGACAAAACACTTCATTTTCATACTCCCAGGCTTTTAATACTTGAATTTCCTCATTTTCTTTACAATTAAAACCAGTGTGTAAATACTTTCATTTAAAATGCAGAAGGTTTGTGCTATTTCAGGCTTTTCAAGAGCTTAGAGAATGGTCGGTTTATTTACAGCTACCTCACATTGATTTTTCTGTCATCTTTAGGATTAACCGATTTGCGTCAAATACGATTTTTGTACTACCTGCATCAGAGAGAATTTCAAAACCTCAATAGAGAACTTAAAGAAATAAAAAATACATAGAGGCTTCCGTGAAGATGGCGGAAGAGTAAGACGCGGAGATCACCTTCCTCTCCACAGATACACCAGAAATACATCTACAGGCGGAACAACTCCTGGAGAACACCTACTGAACGCTGGCAGAAGACCTCAGACCTCCCAAAATGCAAGAAACCCCCCCACGTACCTGGGCAGGGCAAAGGAAAAAACAAACAACAGAGACAAAAGAATAGGGATGGGACCTGCACCAGTGGGAGGGAGCTGTGAAGGAGAAAAGTTTCCACACACTAGGAAGCCCCTTCGCGAGCGGAGACTGCGGGTGGCGGAGGGGGAGAGCTTCAGAGCAGCGGAGGAGAGCACAGCAACAGGGGTGCGGAGGACAAAGCGGGGAGATTCCCACCCAGAGGACCAGGGCCGACCAGCACTCAACAGCCCGAGAGGCTTGTCTGCTCACCCGCCGGGGCGGGTGGGGCCTGGAGTTGAGGCTCGGGCTTCGGTCAGAGCGCAGGGAGACGACTGGGGTTGGCGGCGTGAACACAGCCTGCAGGGGGTTAGTGCGCCACGGCTAGCCGGGAGGGAGTCCGGGGAAAAGTCTACACCTGTCGAAGAGGCGAGAGGCTTTTTCTTACCTCTTTGTTTCCTGGTGCGCGAGGAGAGGGGATTAAGAGCCCTGCTTAAAGGAGCTCCAGAGATGGGCGCGAGCCTTGGCTAACAACGCGGACCCCAGAGATGGGCATGAGACGCTAAGGCTGCTGCTGCCGCCCCCAAGAAGCCTGTGTGCGAGCACAGGTCACTATCCACACCCGCCTTCCGGGAAGCCTGTGCAGCCCGCCACTGCCAGGGTCCCAGGACCCAGGGACAACTTCCCCGGGAGAACGCACGGCGCGCCTCAGGCTGGAGCAACGTCACGCTGGCCTCTGCCGCCGCAGGCCCGCCCCGCACTCCGTGCCCCTCCCTCCCCCCAGCCTGAGTGCGCCAGAGCTCCCGAATCAGCGGCTCCTTTAACCCCGTCCTGTCTGAGCGAAGAACAGACGCCCTCCACCGACCTACACGCAGAGGCGGGGCCAAATCCAAAGCTGAGCCCCTGGGAGCTGTGAGAACACAGAAGAGAAAGGGAAATCTCTCCCAGCAGCCTCAGAAGCAGCAGATTAAAGCTCCACAATCAACCTGATGTACCCTGCAACTGTGGAATACATGAATAGACAATGAATCATCCCAAATTAAGGAGGTGGACTTTGGGAGCAAGATTTATGATTTTTTCCCCTTTTCCTCTTTTTGTGAGTGTGTATGTGTATGCTTCTGTGTGAGATTTTGTCTGTATAGCTTTGCTTCCACCATTTGTCCTAGAGTTCTAGCCGTCCGTTTGTTTTGTTGGTTTTTTGCTTTTTTTAATATTTTTTCTTTTTTCCCTCTTAATAATTATTTTAATAACTTTATTATATTTTATCTTACTTTATTTTATTTTACTTTATCTTCTTTCTTACTTTTTTCCTTTCTTCCATCCTCCCTTCCTTCCTCCCTCCCTCCCTCCTTTCTTTCTTTCTTTCTTTCTACTTGTACTAATTCCTCTTTCTACTTTTTCTCCCTTTTATTCTGAGCCGTGTGGATGAAAGGCTCTTGGTGCTGCAGCCAGGAGTCAGTGCTGTGCCTCTGAGGTGGGAGAGCCAACTTCAGGACACTGGGCCACAAGAGACCTCCTAGAGCCACATAATATCAAATTGCAAAAATCTCCCAGAGATCTCCATCTCAACACCAGCATCCAGCTTCACTCAACGACCAGCAAGCTACAGTGCTGGACACCCTATGCCAAACAACTAGAAAGACAGGAACACAACCCCACACATTAGCAGAGAGGCTGCCTAAAATCATAACAAGTCCACAGACACCCCAAAACACACCACCAGACATGGATCTGCCCACCAGAAAGACAAGATCCAGCCTCATCCACCGGAACACAGGCACTAGTCCCCTCCACCAGGAAGCCTACACAACCCACTGAACCAACTTTAGCCACTGGGGACAGACACCAAAAACAATGGGAACTATGAACCTGCAGCCTGCAAAAACGAGACCCCAAACACAGTAAGATAAGCAAAATGAGAAGACAGAAAAACACACAGCAGATGAAGGAGCAAGATAAAAACCCACCAGACCTAACAAATGAAGAGGAAATAGGCAGTCTACCTGAAAAAGAATTCAGAATAATGATAGTAAAGATGATTCAAAATCTTGGAAATAGAATAGAGAAAATGCAAGAAACAGTTAACAAGGACCTAGAAGAACTAAAGATGAAACAAGCAATGATGAACAACACAATAAATGAAATATAAAATACTCTAGATGGGATCAATAGCAGAATAACTGAGGCAGAAGAAAGGATAAGTGACCTGGAAGATAAAATAGTGGAAATAACTGCTGCAGAGCAGAATAAAGAAAAAAGAATGAAAAGAACTGAGGACAGTCTCAGAGACCTCTGGGGCAACATTAAACGCACCAACATTCGAATTATAGGGATTCCAGAAGAAGAAGAGAAAAAGAAAGGGACTGAGAAAATATTTGAAGAGATTATAGTTGAAAACTTCCCTAATATGGGAAAGGAAATAGTTAATCAAATCCAGGAAGCACAGAGAGTCCCATACAGGATAAATCCAAGGAGAAATATACCAAGACACATATTAATCAAACTGTCAAAAATTAAATACAAAGAAAACATATTAAAAGCAGCAAGGGAAAAACAAGAAATAACACACAAGGGAATCCCCATAAGGTTAACAGCTCATCTTTCAGCAGAAACTCTGCAAGCCAGAAGGGACTGGCAGGACATATTTAAAGTGATGAAAGAGAAAAACCTGCAACCAAGATTACTCTACCCAGCAAGGATCTCATTCAGATTTGATGGAGAAATTAAAACCTTTACAGACAAGCAAAAGCTGAGAGAGTTCAGCACCACCAAACCAGCTTTACAACAACTGCTAAAGGAACTTCTCTAGGCAAGAAACACAAGAGAAGGAAAAGACCTACAATAACGAACCCAAAACAATTAAGAAAATGGGAATAGGAACATACATATCGATAATTACCTTAAATGTAAATGGACTAAATGCTCCCACCAAAAGACACAGATTGGCTGAATGGATACAAAAACAAGACCCCTATATTTGCTGTCTACAAGAGACCCACTTCAGCCCTAGAGACACATACAGACTAAAAGTAAGGGGATGGAAAAAGTTAATTCATGCAAATGGAAAGCTGGAGTAGCAATTCTCATATCATATCTCAGACAAAATAGACTTTAAAATAAAGATTATTAGAAGAGACAAAGAAGGACACTACATAATGATCAAGGGATCAATCCAAGAAGATATAACAATTGTAAATATTTATACACCCAACATAGGAGCACCTCAATACATAAGGAAAATACTAACAGCCATAAAAGGGGAAATCGACAGTAACACAAACATAGTAGGGGGCTTTAACACCCCACTTTCACCAATGGACAGATCATCCAAAATGAAAATAAATAAGGAAACACAAGCTTTAAATGATACATTAAACAAGATGGACTTAGTTGATATTTATAGGACATTCCATCCAAAAACAACAGAATACACATTTTTCTCAAGTGCTCATGGAACATTCTCCAGCAAAGATCATATCTTGGGTCACAAATCAAGCCTTGGTAAATTTAAGAAAATTGAAATTGTATCAAGTATCTTTTCTGACCACAATGCTATGAGACTAGATATCAATTACAGGAGAAGATCTGTAAAAAATACAAACACATGGAGGCTAAACAATACACTACTTAATAACGAAGTGATCACTGAAGAAATCAAAGAGGAAATCAAAAAATACCTAGAAACAAATGACAATGGAGACACGATGACCCAAAATCTATGGGATGCAGCAAAAGCAGTTCTAAGAGGGAAATTTATAGCAATACAATCCTACCTTAAGAAACAGGAAACATCTCGAATAAACAACCTAACCTTGCACCTAAAGCAGTCAGAGAAAGAAGAACAAACAAACCCTAAAGTTAGCAGAAGGAAAGACATCCTAGAAATCAGATCTGAAATAAATGAAAAAGAAATGAAGGAAACGATAGCAAAGATCAATAAAACTAAAATCTGGTTCTTTGAGAAGATAAACAAAATTGATGAACCATTAGCCAGACTCGTCCAGAAAAAAAGGGAGAAGACTCAAATTAGTAGAGTTAGAAATGAAAAAGGAGAAGTAACAACTGACACTGCAGAAATACAAAAGATCATGAGAGATTACTACAGGCAACTCTATGCCAATTAAATGTACAACCTGGAAGAAATGGACAAATTCTTAGAAATGCACAACCTACCAAGACTGAATCAGGAAGAAATAGAAAATATGAACAGACCAATCACAAGCACTGAAATTGAACCTGTGATTAAAAATCTTCCAACAAACAAAAGCCCAGGACCAGATGGCTTCACAGGCGAATTCTATTAGACATTTAGAGAAGAGCTAACACCTATCCTTCTCAAACTCTTCCAAAATATAGCAGAGGGAGGAACACTCCCAAACTCATTCTACGAGGCCACCATCACCCTGATACCAAAACCAGACAAGGATGTCAAAAAGAAAGAAAACTACAGGCCAATATCACTGATGAACATAGATGCAAAAATCCTCCACAAAATACTAGCAAAGAGAATCCAACAGCACATTAAACGGATCATACTCCATGATCACGTGGGGTTTAGCCCAGGAATGCAAGGATTCTTCAATACACGCAAATCAATGTGATACACCATATTAACAAATTGAAGGAGAAAAACCATATGATCATCTCAATAGATGCAGAGAAAGCTTTCAACAAAATTCAACACCCATTTCTGATAAAAACCCTCCAGAAAGTAGGCATAGAGGGAACTTTCCTCAACATAATAAAGGCCATATATGACAAACCCACAGCCAACATCGTCCTCAATGGTGAAAAACTGAAAGCATTTCCACTAAGATCAGGAACAAGACAAGGTTGCCCACTCTCACCACTCTTATTCAACATAGTTTTGGAAGTTTTAGCCACAGCAATCAGAGAAGAAAAGGAAATAAAAGGAATCCAAATCAGAAAAGAAGTAAAGCTGTCACTGTGTGCAGATGACATGATACTCTACATAGAGAATCCTAAAGATGTTACCAGAAAAACTACTAAAGCTAATCAATGAATTTGGTAAAGTAGCAGGATACAAAATTAATGCACAGAAATCTCTGGCATTCCTATACACTAATGATGAAAAATCTGAAAGTGAAATCAAGAAAACACTCGCATTTACCACTGCAACAAAAAGAATAAAATATCTAGGTATAAACCTACCTAAGGAGACAAAAGACCTAAATGCAGAAAATTATAAGACACTGATGAAAGAAATTAAAGATGATGCAAATAGATGGAGAGATATACCATGTTCTTGGATTGGAAGACTCAACATTGTGAAAATTATTCTACTACCTAAAGCAATCTACAGATTCAATGCAATCCCTATCAAACTACCACTGGTATTTTTCACAGAACTAGAACAAAAAATTTCACAATTTGTATGGAAACACAAAAGACCCCGAATAGGCAACGCAATCTTGAGAACGAAAAACGGAGCTGGAGGAATCAGGCTCCCTGACTATAGACTATACTACAAACTACAGTAATCAAGACAGTATGGTACTGGCACAAAAACAGAAAGATAGATCAATGGAACAGGATAGAAAGCCCAGAGATAAACCCACGCACATATGGTCACCTTATCTTTGATAAAGGAGGCGGGAATGTACAATGGAGAAAGAACAGCCTCTTCAATAAGTGGTTCTGGGAAAACTGGACAGCTACATGGAAAAGAATGAAATTAGAACACTCCCTAACACCATACACAAAAATAAAATGGATTAAAGACCTATATGTAGAGCCAGACACTGTAAAACTCTTAGAGGAAAACATAGGCAGAACACTCTATGACATAAATCACAGCAAGATCCTTTTTGACCCACCTCCTAGAGAAATTGAAATAAAAACAAAAATAAATTAATGGGACCTAATGAAACTTAAAAGCTTTTGCACAGCAAAGGAAACCATAACAAGACCAAAAGACAGCCCTCACAATGGGAGAAAATATTTGCAAATGAAGCAACTGACAAAGGATTAATCTCCAAAATTTATAAGCAGCTCATGCAGCTTAATAACAAAAAAACAAACAACCCAATCTAAAACTGGGCAGAAGACCTAAATAGACATTTCTCCAAAGAAGATATACAGACTGCCAACAAACACATGAAAGAATGCTCAACATCATTAATCATTAGAGAAATGCAAATCAAAACTACAATGAGATATCATCTCACACCAGTCAGAATGGCCATCATCAAAAAATCTAGAAACAATGAATGCTGGAGAGGGTGTGGGGAAAAGGGAGCCCTCTTGCACTGTTGGTGGGAATGTAAATTGATACAGCCACTGTGGAGAACAGTATGGAGGTTCCTTAAAAAGCTACAGATAGAACTACCATATGACCCAGCAATCCCACTACTGGGCATATACCCTGAGAAAACCATAATTCAAAAAGAGTCATGTACCAAAATGTTCATTGCAGCTCTATTTACAATAGCCCAGAGATGGAAACAACCTAAGTGTCCATCATCGGATGAATGGATAAAGAAGATGTGGCACATATATACAATGGAATATTACTCAGCCATAAAAAGAGACGAAATTGAGCTATTTGTAATGAGGTGGATAGACCTAGAGTCTGTCATACAGAGTGAAGTAAGTCAGAAAGAGAGAGACAAATACTGTGTGCTAACACATATATATGGAATTAAAAAAAAAATGTCATGAAAAACCTAGGGGTGAAACAGGAATAAAGACACAGACGTACTAGAGAATGGACTTGAGGCTATGGGGAGGGGGAAGGGTAAACGGTGACAAAGCGATAAAGAGGCATGGACATATATACACTACCAAAAGTAAGGTAGTTAGCTAGTGGGAAGCAGCTGCATAGCACAGGGAGATCAGCTCGGTGCTTTGTGACCGCCTGGAGGGGTGGGATAGGGAGGGTGGGAGGGAGGGAGATGCAAGCGGGAAGAGATATGGGAATATATGTATATATATAACTGAATCATTTTGTTGTGAAGCTGAAACTAACATACCATTGTAAAGCAATTATACTCCAATAAAGATGTTAAAAAAAAAATGAGGCAAATAAGGCAGAATGTTGACATTCATGGTAAATACACGAATTTTTATCATATTATACCTAAATTTTAAATTACTCATTTTTTAACTTTTAATTTTTGAAACAGTTTTAGACACACAAGAATTTTTTTGAATAGCACAAAGAATTTCTATATACTCTTCACCCATATTCCGTAAATGTTAGCAATCTTGCATAACCACAGTACAAGGGTTAAAATCAGGAAATTATTATTGATACACCACTATTGTCTACTGACCTTCAAATATAAATATTTTTTAATTTAAAAAATCTTGCCATCCTACAATTCATGTCATTTAAAACTGAACGCTGGGAGTTAACTTACAGAGTGGCTCAGCCCAGTTGCTATCAGTGAGGAGAAAATGTATTATTCCTGGGCATGAACGCTACCTATTTAGATATTCTGTACAAGTGATGGAAAAAATGTCTCCTTTTCCTGAAGATATGCAGGAGAGATGAGGGTCATATAATTGATACAGCTCAAGAGAATGTTTAAAAAAAAAACAAAACTACAAATAGAACTACCATATGACCCAGCAATCCCACTACTGGGCATATACCCTGAGAAAAACCACAATTCAAAAAGAGTCATGTACCAAAATGTTCATTGCAGCTCTATTTACAATAGCCCAGAGATGGAAACAACCTAAGTGTCCATCATCGGATGAATGGATAAAGAAGATGTGGCACATATATACAATGGAATATTACTCAGCCATAAAAAGAAACGAAATTGAGCTATTTGTAATGAGGTGGATAGACCTAGAGTCTGTCATACATAGTGAAGTAAGTGAGAAAGAGAAAGACAAATACCGTATGCTAACACAAATATATGGAATTTGAGAAAAAAAATGTCATGAAGAACCTAGGAGTAAGACAGGAATAAAGACACAGACCTACTAGAGAATGGACTTGAGGATATGGGGAGGAGGAAGTGTAAGCTGTGACAAAGCGAGAGAGAGGCATGGACATATATACACTACCAAACGTAAGGTAGATAGCTAGTGGGAAGCAGCCACATAGCACACGGAGATCAGCTCGGTGCTTTGTGACCGCCTGGAGGGTTGGGATAAGGAGGGTGGGAGGGAGGGAGACGCAAGAGGGAAGAGATATGGGAACATATGTATACGTATAACTGGTTCACTTTGTTATAAAGCAGAAACTAACACACCATTGTAAAGCAGTTATACTCCAATAAAGATGTAAAATAATATGTATTATATAGAAAGTATCATAGCTAATAAGTATTTATTTTGCTTTGCAACTTATTCCAAAGAGATTTCTAAAAAGTATGAATGAAACGCATGGTTGAGGAAATTAACCAAGACCAACCAAAGGAGAAATGTAAAAGCTATTCATCCAAAGCTTGCTAGAGCAATGGTGCATTGGTTCAAATACCTGGGAGCTTCGCCGGTGAAATCTGAAACTGACCCTCAAACAGGGAGGTCAGGGAGAGGACAAAGAAAGAGCTAGGCCACTCCAGATTGGTAGGTGGTAGGTTTAATAAGCAATGGCGTTGGGGGGGGGGGGGGCCGGGAAGCAAAGGAATTTACGAGGCTTGTCGTGGGCCTCTGCAAAAGTAGATCTCCTCACCCGCCATCAGAGTCTTAAAAGTTTATACTAAAGCCTTACCTGGGTTCAGTCATGTACATGGTCGAAACTGTCTCAACAACACCTTGCTCTCTCAAGGCTGCATCCTTGAACACGGCTCTGGCTGTAGGAAGGGTAGGTAGAAGGTACATTCCAAGGCGGGCTGGGAGCGCGGGGGTGAGCAGCCTCTGATTCCCCGGATCCAGCTCCCAGGTCAGCCAGCGGTCTTGTCCTCTGCATGACCTCCTGAAACACTCCAGCCCTCGTGACCGGCTCTTCCCATCTCACAGCCCCCCTCTTCGGCAGTGTGCCCTGAGCAGTCAGCCAGGGGTTCCACTAGCTTGGAGGTGGGTCATTAGGTGGTTATCGGGCGGTCCTGGAGGCAGAGACCATACCAGCAACAGAGGCACATGCAAGAGAAAACACAGATCAAAATAATGATTCCCAAAATAAGTAACGATTTTTTTCCACCAAGAGCTTCCTGGTCTAAACCACTGATTTATTAAATCCCCTGGGCTGAGGGTCAGATCACTCAAGACGTTCACTTCTGTCTTCATGTGATTTAATAAAGATGATACCTTAGCAGACTCATCAGGTATCAACACACAACACTGTGGATAACGGTACAGGTGCCTCTTTGCAAGGCCGTAATAATGTCCAAGGCCATTGTACTCTTGGCATCATGTCCAAATGCCAAGAGAATTTCCGTGTTCAGTAAAGATAGGCTTTGCCAGCTGCCATTAAGTTTTGCTGGGTGAATTTAGTAAGGGCATCGGTGCGTGGTATAATGTCCTCCAGGCCAGTGGAGGACAAGAACCAGCGGCCAAATGACTGTACCAGTGGAAAACAGAATGTGATCATCTGGCCTTGCGGAGAAGGAGATTGGCAATTTTTGTTACCGTGGGCAGATTCTCCCCTATTCTAGGGAAAACCCAGGGTGCAACGCCACAACCTCCCAGGTGAAAACCATGGCTACCTATTTGGGGATACCCCATAAACACCTGGGAGGTGCGGCCAATCAGTGCCAAACCCATCACCATCCTTTAATATGACAGAATGACTACACAGTTCCGGTGATATCCATCCCATATCTCTGGTGTCATTGGGTTGGTTCTGTTTAGAGGGATTTTTCTCTTCCCAGCATAGAGGTACCTGGGTTCAAATGTTCATAACCCCAGGTGAACGACATGAACCCATCCCAAATCTGAGTGTAGCCACCCGTGGCTCTGATGGTGGTGTTACAGGGACCTTTCCAGTCAGCAGTTTGATGGGTTCCTTGTGTAATTTGACAGAAAAAGAATACCCATGCCCAGTGTTATTGGTAGCGTATGCCACAGGTAAGCCTTCAGGATCAGTATTGGTAATATCAGGTGAATTAAGACCACTAGTCCTGAGAATTCCCTGTTGGTCCAGTGGTTAGGACTCTGCACTTTCACTGACGGGTTCAATCCCTGGCCAGAGAACTAAGATCCCGCAAGTTGCATGGTGCAGCCAAAAGAAAAAAAAAAAAAAGACCACTAGTCCTAGTTTGTTCTCTTTCAATATACTGCTATAGGGCCTTCCAATCCCCTCCCTGGAGTGATGATGCCAGTCATGGCAATCCTGATGAGCTAGAGAGGAGCAGCTGCCCGCATACCCATCAGCTGGATCGATTGCGTTACCAGGCACACATGTGGGCCCACTGTAGAAAGGTATTTCCATCATGTGCCCATCCCTTGACCAGACACCACAGAGCAGCAGAAGTCTAAGGTGGAAAATACAGATATTTAGTAGGAACTTACATGGAAGGTCTTCCCCTTGTATAAAAATTACATGTGTGGCCTGACCCTTAGAGGTTAATATGGCAGCAGCTTTAGGAATCTGACCTGGTTGTGTATACCACACACACTGGCCGGGGGGTGGGGGGGGGGGGCAGCACTGAGAGGCATGAGGAGATAGACTGGGGTGGGATATGCCAGATCAGGACCCCCACCTTCTCCCTCTTTCCGTGCTGTGTGTTCCATGCAGGTACAGTGCATTTCAACGGGTCCAGGTTGCAGTAAAACAACGGGTCCTAGTGGAGACAGTAGTTCTCCCTCACCCGGAGGGAGCAAGTAACTCACCCATCCCGATGAGATGTCCTATTGCAAATTCCCGTAGGTAATGCCTTTCCCAGGTGTGCTGGGGCTTGGTGTTCTGCGCAGCATAGCACATGGGTTCACACTGAGAGTCAGGGCAATGGCTGTCTCCCATGACTTCCATACCTTTACGGTGCTGGGTGTCTCAGCAAGGGTACCCAGTCCAGCATATGGTGCAACAGGCCCTACTTGTTAATCATTCAAATGTATTAAAGCCTGGGACAGTACTTTAGTCCTCCCAGCCAAAGTGGTTTTACCTGTTAGTAATTTAATCTGCTGCTTTAATATCCTATTTTTCCTTTCTACCAATTCTGCTGCTTACAGGTTCTAGGGGAGATGGAACCTCCATCCAATGTCATGGTTTTTTGCCCAGTCTTACATATCATGACCTTTGAAATGGTACCCCGCCCATAACTGTCTATTCAGCAAGGGTAAGGGTATCTGTACATGGTACTCAGCTTCTCTAATCCCCTAACAGTAGCAGCCTGGTTTGCATGGTGACAGGGGAAAGCCTGGGTAAGGCCAGATGCAGTGCCCAAACAAAACAAGGCATATTTGGAACCCTCACTCAGAGGGAAGAGGCCAATATAAACAATTGTCCAATCCCTCACCAGATGGGAACTCCAAGTGGATGGCCCTTGGCATCCTTTAGCAACAATGCCTTGGGCATTACTTAGAACACATAGGACATGCTGTTACTACAATAATGAAGTCACTGTATTTCGAGGGCAATCCAGCATCCTTGGCAATATTCCATCCCACCCAGGCACTATGGTGGCCACTCTCTATACACGCAATCTGCTGTACCTACTGAAGGGTCAGTTGCTAGAGCTTGTAGGGAGCTAGGTCATGTCAGTGCCTTATCAGCTGGGACACAGAAGGCAGTGAGACTACCTCAGGCTCTGGCAGGCAAACCTAAATGTCTTTCCCCATATCCTGACCCCATAATGGCTTATTCATGATCAGTCACCTCTTGGCTTTCCGTTGCCCAAGTCATTTAGTGAATCCCTTTAGAACAGTCCAACTGTCAATGCAAAGAATTAACGGCCAGGGCTCAAGAGTGAGCTTCAGCCAAACCACTGAGTTGAGCCCACTGGCTGCTGTGGTTTGTTCCTGTTTCCATCCAGATGGTGTCAGTGTTGGGCTGAATAGCAACTGCAGTCCCTGTGGATGGGTTGCCCCCAATAGACCATCTGTATAGCGGGTGTCAGCGGGAATTCCCCCACTCCCTCTCTACAGGCTGCACGGGCCTCCGCAAGAACAGGCGGATCTATGTTTGGAGGATCAACATACTCCACAGGGCCTAGTAGCACCCACGTTTCTAGAGACAGTGGCTGGTGGACACGGTGCTCCTCTGCTGCAAGTAGGCCACTCAGTTAACCTGGGAGTATAAGCCATGGCAGAGGTGGGTGGATGGAATGTATTCTCAACCCACCACCCCTTCATAGGAAAGGAAGTTCTTACCATGATAAGAACTTACCATGATATGAACTTCTTCAGGAAGGAAATTCCTTCATGAGAGGCTCTACCTGGAGGAATGCTGTGTACACTGCTAGGAGCTGTTGCTCTATGGGGTATTTGGGGTATCTGCCCCTTCCAGAGCTGGGAACAAAACCCTAGGGGTGGGCTTCCCTGGTGGCGCAGTGGTTGAGAGTCCGCCTGCCGATGCAGGGGACACGGGTTCGTGCCCCGGTCTGGGAAGATCCCACATGCCCTGGAGCGGCTGGGCCTGTGAGCCATGGCCGCTGAGCCTGAGCGTCCAGAGCCTGTGCTCCGCAATGGGAGAGGCCACACAGTGAGAGGCCCGCGTACTGCAAAAAAAAAAAAAAAAAAAAAAAAAACACCCTAGGGGTGCTCTCTCCTTCTGTTGTCTCTGCCACAATGCCCAGCCCAGCCCTTCCAGAGTCACAGACACATCTACCCAGATGGTGCCCTGCTTGGGAGATGCCCAGAGCTTTAGTCTGCTTCACTGGTATTTTTGGCTTCTCAAAGGTGACTTGATGCTCTGATCCCCAGTCCTACATGTGCTCTTTCCTTACCAGGTGGTATAAGGGACGGAGGCATTGTGCTGGGTGAGGAATAAAAGTGCTCCAAAGCCCCCCAAATCCCTACATAGGCTTGTACCTCTTTCATGTTTTGGGGGGTTGGATAGGCTAGTACTTTATCAATCACAGTTTCTAGGACAACTCAGATCTTACTCAACCAAATGACTCCCAAAAACTTTACAGCAGTGCCTGGGCCTTGAATTTTCTGTGGGTTCACTGTCCATCCCCTCACTCATAGATGTTCCAACAAAGTCTGCAGAGTGTCCTGCAGCAGAGGCAAGCCTTCACATGCTAACAGTTTATCATTAACACAATGAGCCCATTTTACTAATGTGGGGAAGGAGAACAGAGATACATCTCAGGCTGCCATCCCATGACATATGGTGGGGCTGGGCAGATAGCCTTGGGGAAGCACTTGAAAAGTCCATTGTTCCTCCCCTGTGAAGGAAAATTGATCTTGTGACTCAGTGACAAGGGGTATACTAAAAAGAACATTTGCTAAGTCCAGTACAGTAGGATACACTCCTAGGACCAGGGCCAAGGCATCTAAGATGGTGGCAATGTTGAGCATAGCCACGTGGATGGGGCCACTACCTTGTTCAGTTCTCTGTAGTTCATGGTCATCTGCCATGAGCCATCTGGCTTTTTTCCAGCAACTCTGAGCTGTTGAAAGCACTGTGGGCAGGATGTACAATGCCCACTCAGTGCAGTTCTTCCATAGTTTCTCCTATTTCCTTATGGCCCCCAGGCAGTTTATATTGTTTGACAGTTACCACTCTTCACAGGGGGTGGTACCTTACTGGTTCTCAGTTGGTGTTTCCTCTCAGTGCTGGTTTGATTACTCACTGAAAGCAGAATTCACTGACAGAGGTTTGCAGAGTTTGACATTGTTAGGATATCAATGCCCAGTATATTCTCTGGTATTGAAGAGATAAAAACCTAGTGTTCTCATAGGGGAGAACGCCCAATTTTCAGGGTCAAAGGGACCTTTCTGACCATAACAGTTGATCCTCCATAACCATTCAATGGCACTGAGGGGTCCAGAAAACTTCTGGGAGTGACCATGTATTGGAATACATTTGGTTCCAACATCAACAGAGCCATCCCCTTTTGCTTGTTTCCGGGGATCAGTGAATAGTGAGTTCAACATGAAGCCTCCAGTCACCTCCAACAGCCCTCCCTGGAGGCTGTCTTGGCCTGCATCCTATGCCTGGGCTGTGCAAGCACCCACTCCGAGTAGGACTGTATCCCTGAGGCCTCTGCTGGAGCAGGTGGGGCATCAGGAATGGTAGGGGCAGGTGGAGCAGCTCTGAACTGCTCTTCAGGTTTTAAGGCTTTCCACGGGCCAACTAATGCATCATTGGGTTGCTGGTCTATTTTTTTCAGGTGGGGTCCTGGTAGCAATGAGGTCAAACTACATTTGTTCCCAGGTTACTTTTACCAGACTCTGTATAGAGGATTGGGATAGCATTTTGGCTTTTCAAGTTCCCTCTCTCTTGGGCCTTCCCCGTAGCTCATACTTGTTCCCAGGGGTTGTCAGTTTCCCCCAGGTGAGCAACTGATTTTCTGGCTTTCACTCCTGCAGTGAATGTGACTGGATCAGAGCCTTCAAAGACAGGGTGTAGGAGGCCTGTCTCATTCCCAACTCCCTAAGAATTTGTTGCACCTCCTCTATGGATTTCCAGGGCCTCACATGCCCAGGGAGATCCTCTTCGTGGGGCCAAGGCTCCCTGCAGCTAGAATAGTCCAATCTACAAGGGAGTGAGTTCCTCGAAATCCCCCCACACCCTAGAACCATGCAGGAACTGCCAGAGGGGCTCATTTTCTCTCCCTCCCGCCCAGTCAGAGAAATGCTATCACACCCCATAACCCACTGCTGCACTAACCAGCCTGGATACCTTCCCTGGCCTTTCCCTGGAACTTGGTGGCTATGTCAGTAAGCTCAGCAGGAGTATATTCTCTCATCATGAACATTACATGAATTGGGGGTTGCCCTGCTGGCTGGGGTTATGGTTTCTGTGCATTGCCTTTCCTTTGTATTAGGGGTCAGACTGTGCTGGGCATTTTGTCCATTTCATCGTCAGTCACCACAATATCTTCCTCTTCACTCTCCTCACTTTCCCAGGGATTTCACTTCTTAGTGTCCCAAACAGGTAGCCTCATTTCCTAGAAGTTGCTGCTTTTTGTCAGATAAAGGAAGCTCCAAGAAGGCTTCTCTCTGAATCTGTTGAATCTCATATGTCTTCAGCTTAAAATAATCTTCATATCAACTCTGGAATTCCAAATGGGTCCCCACCATTTATAGCAGGCTGGCTTCCTGGGCTGTTTATCATAGATAAGGGGGTTGCTTTCCTGCACAGGTTGCTGCAGGTTGTGAGTCAGAGTTCTATTTGTATACATGGTCCAGCCGTTGTCCGTCGTATATTCAGTTTCTCATGGTCATGTGTGATGCCATTTTTCAGGAAAGAAAGGATAGAACTTTTTCTCCTCCTTTTCTGATATATCCACATTGTCATAAATGTAGGCATATGTGCCTGAGGTTTAAAGGAATTCAGAATGAATATAGAATACTTTCAGCATAGTCAGCTTCTCCTTTTTGTTTCCAATTTAATTGTGCTGCAGTTAGACTATATTTGAGGAAGAACTGCATTCCTTCGCCAATAGACACAAAGAGAATGTAATGAAGATGAATAAAGGGGAGAAAAATCTAAAGGTAAATGAAGATAGACTCAAGACAACAGGTTGGTGCTTTCACTGGGAAGGAGTCTTGCAGTAACTGGTCGACTGGCTTTAGCCCAAGAAAAGGGTCATGGGGGATGCTTGGCAAGGTGCTGGAGAGGGACAGAGATGGAAAGAAACAGGACAAACAGGAAAGGACAACGAGCCTCGATAATTCTAATTAGCATTTAACTTTCTTTCTATCCAAAGGGGTCAGAATGATCTTCATCCACACAGGCCAGTGTCCCTCTCTGTCTTTTCCTCTACCAACTCTCAGTTGGATTTTTCTACCATTCTGAGACTAACCACAAGGTCTCACTCTCATTAAGAGAGAGTACAAAGACTTACACATACAGAGTGAAGTAAGTCAGAAAGAGAAAAACAAATATCATATAATGCATCTATGTGGAACCTAGAAAAATGGTACAGATGAACCGGTTTGCAGGGCAGAAATTGAGACACAGATGTAGAGAACAAACGTATGGACACCAAGGGGGGAAAGTGGCGGGGGGTGGAGGTGGTGGTGTGATGAATTGGGAGATTGGGATTGACATGTATACACTGATGTGTATAAAATGGATGACTAAGAAGAACCTGCTGTATAAAAAAAAAGAGAGAGTACAAAGACTTATAGGGCAAAATCAGTCGACCCAAGCAAAATAACAAATTGCAAGGAAAATAAAAAGCAGAAAGAGGGGCTTCCCTGGTGGCACAGTGGTTAAGAATCTGCCTGCCAATGCAGGGGACACGGGCTCAAGCCCTGGTCCGGAAAGATCCCACATGCTGCAGAGCAACTAACCCCGTGCACCACAACTACTGAGCCTGCACTCTAGAGCCCACGAGCCACAACTACTGAAGCCTGTGCGCCTAGAGCAACAAGAGAAGCCACTGCAATGAGAAGGCCGCGCACCACAACCAAGAGTAGCCCCTCTCGCCACAGCTAGAGAAAGCCCGTGTGCAGCAACAAAGACCCAATGCAGCCCAAAATAAATAAATAAATTTTTAAAAATTTAAAAAAATAAGTAGAAAGAAAACGTTATTAATGATACCAGGGAAAAGAAGTGCAGTGAAAATGCTGCCCTCTTTTTACATGGCATACTCCATAACTGATACCTCTAAGTAGGCTAGAAGTTCTCAAACCTTAATCTTAACTTTTTAAAAAAGTAACTGCAATTTAATACACCTAATATGTGCCAGCTGTACCAAGAGAGTGGCAGACAAATCAAGACTGACTTGTCTTGGGAAAAAAATGTTGAAATGTTTTTTAGATAGGGAGGGCTAATTGGCATCCAACTTAAAATACTTAAGAAATTAGCCTACACCGCCAAGACATCAGCTTACTAAGCAACACTGGAAGATAGGACATATATGCTATGCTTGAAAAGGGCAAAAGTTATGTTTATTTTTAATGAAAAATTATGATAGCCCTGTAAATGATAGACTATTCAGCTTCACTTGGAGTCCCCAAAAGATACTGGATTTAATCTTCGTATAATCAGTGCAAAAATATCAACAGTGCCAGGTATAGAAGAACGCTCAGCCTGACTCTATGAAGAAGAAATGCCATCAAAGCCACTTCCTATTCTATGACAGCATGCCAGGCTATGTAGATAAGGTGACTACAACTGATGGAATGTTGTGGACTTGAGTAAGATTTTAATTCTGTAATACCAGATTTCTTTTTCATCAACAAAAAAGGCTTAGAGTTATAGTATAGGATTTGTAAAACTTAGGTGAAGGGTTCAAAAGTTCAGGAATTCAATATTGCCAAAAGGACATTGCAAGGAGTGCCCCATTTAAAGACAGATATTTTGGTAACCCCCTGCAGCCTCCTGAAGCGCCACCATGATTAGTCAGGAAAAGGCCCCCTTCTCCCCAGCAGATTGGCTGCATTTCAGCCCCTACTTATGCCTCTCAAGCATCCTTATGTAGGACAAACTGTATTGCAACTCCCTCTACCCTCTCTCTGATCCTTTTTCCCTGCTTTATTTTTCTCCACAGCATATAACAGCCTGTAATATACTATATAAATTAACTTATTTTGTTTCCTCTTGGTCCCCTCATACTAGAATATATGCTCCATGATGGCAAAGACTTTTGTCTGTTTTGTTCACTGTTGTGTCACCAGCATCTGGTATGCCTGAGCAATCATGATAGTGCTCAATAAACACTTGTTGAAGAAACTACAGGGGAAATGGATCAGACCAAATGAAAACAATGAAGGCAAATAAAATAATTTTTGAAGGCAAAAAGGAAGAGGGTATCCTTATTATCCCCTGGCTTGTCAATAATGTCCTACTGTGATAGCCAAAACCAAGAGGTGATTCATGGGGACTCATTGGCCTTGATCTAGACCGAAACACCTAGGCATAGCATTAAAATCTTCCCTCCTAACTCCTTTCAGCCCTCCTGTTGGCTCTGCCTGAATTCACCAATATCAATCCCATTTCCAAGGGAGTGTGACAAGTCCGCCCTCTAGTGATTTGCTGCTCTGCAAAAGTCTGAAACCGGGATGTACTGGGGAGACTGGGTTCATCATTTCCAGGGTTTAAAAGCCCCATTCATTTCAAGGATTTTCAGGAAATTTTCACTTTGCAAAAGCTACAATTAAATACAACCACTTTAAAGGGGGTATGGGGAAGAGAGGTGAAGGCTTGATTCAAAGACTAACAGATGAGCTACCACTTAATTTTATGCCACTCATTCTAGAATCTAAGCATGCCTCTTCCAAGAAAGATGTGCAAATTAAAATTCTTTTCTTTAGCAAAGTAAATATTCTCTATTGTTTTCCATCTTAAAAAAATGTTTTTTAAATCTTTTCCTTGAGCTTGTACCTCTACCAACTGCCCCAATCTCTTGCCTTCCTTACATAAACCACATTTCAGGATGAAATGGCCTGAATCACTGGTCTCCCCTTTCTTACCTCCAAATACCACACATGTCAACTCACTTCCATCAGGCTTCCATCCACACACATGCTCTCCTGGTTCTCCTTTCTCCCAGGTTGTTCTTTCTCCTCCCTTTTGCTGGATCTTTTTGCTCACCTCTTACATAGTGGCTGTCTCCTCTTATCCTTCTCCCTATATACTATTCTTGGACAATGACATTCACTCCTTGAAATATCAGCCCATGACCCCAACCGTAACCTCTGTGCAGAGCTCCAGATTAATATCTCACAGTTGGTCATCTCCTCCTGGATAGACTTCAGTCACATCAAAATTAAAAGTACAAAACTGAAATCTTAAACTCTAATACGACAACCTCTCATTATACGTTTCCTCTTCAAACTGCCCCTCCTCTTTTGGGCGCCCTTCTCTCACCCTTTTGGGCACCCTTAAAGTAATGGCATCATCGTCCACTAGGACAAGCAAACCAGCTCAGAGTTGTCCTTCACTCCTCTCTCTCCCATGTTCAAAAGGTCATGGGTGCAGGTTGAGTTCTCCAGATAGCAGGCTCTGAGGTGGAGGTTAGTGGGTCAGAAGCTTATGACGGAATACCCTTGGCACTTGTAGACGAAAGGGGAATCAAGCAGGATTAAGCTAGAGGAGACATAAAGTCAAGTTTTTTTGTTTTTGTTTTTGTTTTTTTGCGGTACGTGGACCTCTCACTGTTGTGGCCTCTCCCGTTGCGGAGCACAGGCTCCAGACGCGCAGGCTCGGCGGCCATGGTTCACGGGCCCAGCCGCTCCGCAGCATGTGGGATCTTCCCGGACCAGGGCACGAACCCGTGTCCCCTGCATCAGCAGGCGGACTCTCAACCACTGCGCCACCAGGTAAGCCCAAAGTCCAGTTTTAATGCAGTCCCAACAACTGCCTGAGCTGACTCCATTGGGAGCTCTGAAGCTTAGAAGCGACTTTTCAGAGTTACCTGAGATGGGGTTAGGTGGCAAGGCCTTTATGCTCCATCATCAATACCAACTACATGATTTGCAGAGTCCAGTGCAAGACAAAAATACAAGACTCTATTTGAAAATTAAGATTTCCAAGAGGGTGATGGCAGAACAGCAGAACATTAAACCAAGCGGTAGGCCCCTTCTGTGCACGGGGCACTGTGTGACTGCATAGGTGGTATGTACATGAAGCTGGGGCTGTTCCTCATCAGTCACTGCATGTGGTCAAGGTCTCTCTGTAGTTGAGATCATCCCTGAAGGGGCTGGCAGCTGAAGGTTGTTTGCCAATGGCACCCCCAGCAACTGGAGCAACTGAACATCACTCATGAGGCATCTGGGCCTGGATCACAGTATCCACCACAGCCACCAAGCCTGTCCTCTTTACCACCTTGAAATTTCTTGCATCAATTCTCTCTTCTCAATTGACCCTGCTAATCAATAGAATTAAGGTTCTCATCATCTCTTGCCTTAACTGCTGAAACAGTCCCATGCCTGTTATTTCTCTACTTCTAGTCTAGCCTTCTCATCCTCCATTAGTGGAAGTGAGGCTGTCATTCCCATTCTTAAAATATGAAATAGCTTCCCATTGCCCATAAAATTAAAATCTAAGCCAACATTTCCCAAATTGTGTTTCACAAAACACTAGTCTTCAGAGTAGAAAAAATACAATGCTTGCAAACTTTCTTCTGAGTTATTTTAAAAATACTTATGTAATAAAAATACTAAGCCATTTACACTGTTCTGTCTATTATTTTATGATATTCACTCTGAAGGATTGGTGAGTTACACCTCAGAACTTCAGAGGTAGCAGGAAAAATCTCCTAATCAAAGGGTTTTATTCTGTCTGCAAATTGACCCCTAAACAGCATTTACTAAGTACTACCTAGTTGTGTATCATCTTGTTGATAATCACTAAATTTTTTGTATTTTCTATCTAATTTTAATAATAGCTGTGATATTATTCAATGTTTTTGATTTTATGCATGGATTTTATAAAATATTTTCCCCATTGGATTTGTGGATTATAGAAGTTAGTCTGTCACTACTTTTGAGAATCCACTTTTTTTTTTTTACTAACAAACATTAAATATATTTACAGAAGTAGTACATGCGGAAAGATGTAGGCATCATAATTGTACAGCCTGATGAATTATCACAAAATGAACATACTCATGTAACAACCACCAAAATCAAGAAATAAAATATCGGGAATTCCCTGGCAGTCCGGTGGTGAGGACTCGGCACTTTCACTGTGGTGGCCTGGGTCTGGGTTCAATCCCCAGTCGGGGAATTAAGATCCCACAAGCCATGCGGTGTGGCGAAAAATAAATAAATAAAATATTAGCATCTAACAGCCTCCCTTTGCCCTTACAGTCACTACTTCTTTCCTTCTCCCCAAAGTTAACCACTAACCAACCTCCAACAATTTGTGATCTACATGAATCCAAGTTTGACTTACATGAGCTCCTGTTGGTATTTCATTATTGTGCCAACTAATGGTGGAGCTGAGGTTCAAATTTGACTCTATATACAAAGCCTATGCTTTTGGAATGTTCCTAATGGTTGTTTCCATTCCCTACTGACATAGTAAAATTGCCAAGAAAAAGAAAACATAATTATTTCTTCAAATTACAGAGGTTCCCACACTGCACCTTGACAGGGAAAAAAGAATGCCCTTCACACAGCCAAGCAAAGTATATGAATGAAGATGGAGTTAAATACAATTGTTTATTAAATAATGAAGCTACTAAATCTAACATTCTTGGATTGATATAAGAACTGCATATAGGTGTGTGTGTATGTGTGTGTGTATGTATGTATGCAAACACATATATGTATATATATTATGGTCATATAATCCCATATCCGCAATGCAATAAAATATATTTCCTAGGTTTGGCACAAATTCATTTGGCAGTAAGACCTGCCCAGAACCTATATGAAACTAAATATAGTCTTTATTTATTATGTAAATATTATAAATAACTATATTTTGCTGGTGAAACATTAATGTGTTTGGAAAAGTTGTATGATCCCTGACCTCCTGGGTGTGTCATGTACTGTGGCATATATATTTAATCTGTAGTATAGTGAACATACATAGGTTTTTATGTTTTTATTTTATGTTATTTATTTTTTTTAATATTTATTTATTCTATTTAGTTTTTTGGCTGCGTCGGGTCTTAGTTGCAGCATTCAGGATCTTTCGCTGCAGGATGGTCTTCTCTCTAATTGTGGTATGTGGGTTTTCTCTCTCTAGCTGTGGCGCAAGGGCTCTGTAGTTGTGGCACACAGGCTTAGTTGCCCCGTACCATGTGGGATCTTAGTTCCCCGACCAGGGATCGTACCCACGTCCCCTGCACTGGAAGGCGGATTCTTTACCACTGGACCACCAGGGATGTCCCAGGTTTTTATGTTTTTAAAAAGAAAAATCCTGAAGGAAAACTGTAGCCTCTTGACCTGTTAAAGGCAAAAGAAAAATAATGCAAACAACGCCCTCACCCACTAAAAAGTAACTAAAAAATAAAACTATGGCATTGGGAAACAATAACCATAGTAAATGGAAAAATCTATGAGATGCCATAGTATAACAAGCTACCCTCTTTCATCATTTCTCCCTATCAAAGTAAACAGAAATGTCTTTTAAATATCATAGATACTTGATTTTAAGACTTTTTTCACATCTGATCATTTCTGAAATCCAAATGTATCTTACAATTAATATGTACATTTAGTGTATAAGAAATATAGCTATGTATAAATCAGGGATGAACATTACAGTCACGATATCTAAGGAAGTAAGTTATGTCTCATCATACCTAAAGCATTCACCTGTTTCTACTAGTGAAGCGTAATTCAATAAAATTACAGAGTAATTATGACATAGCCACTATGTCAAAGACAGTTACAGAATTCCAAATGATGTGTGT
Organism: Stenella coeruleoalba; assembly: GCF_951394435.1. Lineage (NCBI taxonomy): Eukaryota > Metazoa > Chordata > Mammalia > Artiodactyla > Delphinidae > Stenella > Stenella coeruleoalba. The sequence goes on from NC_137150.1 coordinate 88,637,429, forward strand.
GTCTAAGGTTATGAGAATTGACTTACACAGACCTAGTCAGCAATCCTTTCACAGTGTGTACATTACTTTTCGGAGCAACCCCTCAAGTTAGCAGACAAAATACATTTGTTCATTAAACACACTGTTATATCATTGAGCTATAAATATTTAAAAGGTTAAGTTAGATTGTGGAAATACCACAATAAAGAGCACCTAATTCTTAATCATTATTTATTGATTGTAAACATGAAATTATACTTATGTTTATTTATTTATTTGTATATATATTTCTATGTAACATTATTATGTGTGTTTAAAAGGAAGATATCACAATGAACACATCATTCTGCAATTTACTTTTTTAATTGCTACATGGTACCCAAAGGGTACCTATTCCACAGACATTTCCCATACTGATGAATATTTTGATTTCTTATATTTTGCTGTTTCAAATGTGTTTCAGAATATCTCTAAAGGACACATTAAAAATTGGTATATCCTGGTTGCCTCTAAGAAGAACAAATCATAGAATAGAAATCTGGGTTTGAGAAGGAAACTTACTTTTCCCTGAACATCCTTTTATACTATTTGAATTTTTTGTATGTGAAAAAAACAACAATTACAATATTTATTATTATTTTTTAAATTTATTTTATTTATTTATGTTTGGCTGTATTGGGTCTTCATTGCTGCGCGCAGGCTTTCCCTAGTTGCAGCGTGCAGGGCTACTCTTCCTTGTGGTGTGCAGGCTTCTCATTGCGGTGGCTTCTCTTGTTGCGGAGCACGGGCTCTAGGCGTGCGGGCTTCAGTAGTTGTGGCATGCAGGCTCAGTAGTTGCTCATGGACTCTAGAGCGTGGGCTCAGTAGTTGTGGCACATGGGCTTAGTTGCTCCGTGGCATGTGGGATCTGCCTGGACCAGGGATCGAACCCATGTGCCCTGCTTTGGCAGGCGGATTCTTAACCACTGCACAACCAGGGAAGTCCCACAATATTTATTTTTAAAAAGCTTTAAATACAATTCAGTACTGTGTAGTCATTAAAATTGAAAAAGCAAAAGGCAAAGCTGCAATGAACTTCCCCTCTTTGGCATATTTTTTGGTTACAATCTACCAGGCACCGTGTTAAGAGGTGTACACATATTGCCTCATTTAACCTTCATAGTAATCTTACTAGACAGGTATTATTGTCCTCACTTTACAGATAAGGAAAATGAGTGTGAACAATTTAATTTTCCTGAGTCACAGAGAGAGAAAAAAGGTGACAAAACCAAGATTTAAACCAAATTTTTATGATTCAAAAACTCTTGTTCTGGGACTTCCCTGGTGGCACAGTGTTTAAGAATCTGCCTGCCAATGCAGGGGACATGGGTTCGAGCCCTGGTCCTGGAAAATCCTACATGCCACAGGGCAACAAAACCCCTGCGCCACAACTACCGAGTCTGCACTCTAGAGCCCACAAGCCACAACTACTGAGCCCACGTGCCACAACTACTGAAGCTCACAAGCCTAGAAACCGTGCTCTGCAACAAGAGGAGCCACCACAATGAGAAGCCCGCGCACCACAACAAAGAGTAGCCCCTACTTGCTGCAACTAGAGAAAGCCCGCGTGCAGCAACGAAGACCCAACACAGCCATAAATAAATAAATAAATATTACATTAAAAAAAAAACTCTTGCTCTCAGCCACTGAGGCAGAACAATAGCTTCTTCTCCAGAGACTTCTCCTAAACTCTACCAACTCTGGCTGTGCTACAACTTTGGGAATCATTTATAGGAGTCTAGTGAACTAGATTTTCTCATGTTCCTGGACTTTTGCACATTCTGTCCTTTCTGTTTATGTACCTTTCCCTCTTGGTTAATTCTTACCCAACCTTCAATGACCAACTCAAGTTTCATCTCCTCTTGCAATCTCTCTCTAAACCTCAGATTGAGGAGAATGCTTTTTGTCTGCCTTTTTCCCATCCTGTGCTACCAACATGTTCAAAATGCTGTTAAATCACCTTAGTATCTCTCAGCCAACAAGTCCTCAATGTCAGGAAATCGAAATATTCCTAACGTACTAGTCCCAGTGCTAGAAATATTTAGCATATATTAGGTCCTCAATCACAATATGCTGAATTCAAGCCAAGGACTAATATATACAAAGAACTATAGGGTATTAGAACTAATTCAGGATTTCCAACCCTGGCTGCGCACTGTAACCTCCAGAGCTTTTAAAATAGGTTATCTAGCCTTGCCCAAGAGCTAATAAATCAGAGTGGCTATAGGTGGAACTACACATTCTGTATTATTTAAAAGTCTTTCCAGGCGATGCCAAGTTTGAGAATTCTACTTGTCTCACTTCATGAAATATGGAGATTGAGACCTAAGGACATTAAATTACTGGTCAAATTTACACAGACAGAGGTAAAGATAGGACTTGAACCCTGGTCTCTTGACTTATACCTGCTTTACTTAATCACTCAAAACTATTTGTTAAATGCCTTTTATATGAAAAACATTGTGGTAGGCACTGGAGACACAGTGGTGGATAAACTAGAGCTTGCAATGTAATGGGAAAGACAGTATTAAACACATGCCCATATAATTAATAACTCTGATTGTATTAAAGAAGAACCTCTCTGTACATATACAAGTAAATGGGGGACCTGGCTTAGTCTGGGGGCAGTTGAGGGTTGTCACATAAATCTCACTCCAGCTGAAGAGTATATATACAGAACTAATAAGGTTTGTGTTTCTCAACCTAAGATATTCTTGGGCCCATAGGTCCTCTATAATACTTTTTAAAAATTTCCTATTTTCATTTTGATGACAACCTTAAAGATTGACAGAAACATTTTCTGGAAGTTCCCTGGTGGTCTAGTGGTTAGGATATGATGCTTTCACTGCCATGGCCCAGGTTCATTCCCTGGTCAGGGAACTGAGATCCCACAAGCCAAGCAGTGTGGCCAAAAAAAAAAGAAAAAAGAAACATTTTCTGGATTTTTTTTTTTTTTTTTAATGACTGAGTTCTGCCCAAAGCTTCAAAAGCCTACATGAACATGTGTGTTTTTGATTGAGTTGGCCACAAGTAGTACTACTCTGTCTCGGGCTAATATGAAAAGAACAGAGACTGACAGTGTGTCTATATTGCATTCCTGCTGAGTGAAGATCAAATGCCCACCATAAACGCTGCAAGAATGAAAGTTTCATGGTAGTTCGAATAGGGGGCAGCAGTGGGTGAAGTGTGTCATTGCACGTCACCATGGCACTGGCCATGCTGAACTCAAAAGAACCTGGCCCTGGGCCATGGGAGTCAGGTGCAGGCACTGCGCAAATGGGACTTCAACAAAACATCATCTACTCTACTAAGTTAGTAATGCGAATTCTTATTTGAAAAAGAATGCAGCAAATCTGAGTAAAAATAAACTAAGACTAAAAAACCTATATATCTCTGGAGATATATATATATATATATATATATATATATATATATATTTCCCCTTTAGGAAGGGGAACTGCAAGGCTGAGACAAAGTGTAAGAGGGAGAATTGCTTTTTATTACATACCCCTTTGTACATTTTTAGTAATTACATAATTTCTTTCTTTTTAGTTATTGTTTTTATTTTGTATGTGATGTTGTATATGAACTGCCAACATAAGGAGTTAACAATTTTATGTCTGTACTATTTTACATTGTAATAAAGTAATTTAAATCAATAGCTGAACACCAGAAGGTATACATTTTTTACTCGAAAGTGATTGTTGCATTACTCACTAAGCAAGGAGGGAGTGTGTGTGTGTGTTGGAAGTCAGCAGGAGGAAGCAGCTTCCACGGAGTTGAGAAGGCTCACGGGAGACAAGGTTCCCTCAGGAGGAACTAGGCAGCCCTGAGCACGGCTGGTGCAGAACCAGCAGGGGGCAGGCCAGGCAGACCAGTCCCTGCAGCAGATCTGCAGCGAGCAATCTACTCTTCTCTGTAAGAGTAATGGGGGTTTCCCTGGTGGTGCAGTGGTTAAGAATCCGCCGGCCAATGCAGGGGACACAAGTTCGAGTCCTTGTTCGGGAAGATCCCACATGCCGTGGAGCAACTAAGCCCGTGCACCACAACTACTGAGCCTGCGCTCTTGAGCTGCGAGCCACAACTACTGAAGCCTGCGCGCCTAGAGCTCGTGCTCCCGACAAAAGAAGCCACCGCAATGAAGAGTAACCCCACGCGCTGCGACTAGAGAAAGCCCATGCGCAGCCACGAAGACCCAACGCAGCCATAAATAAATACATAAATTTTAAAAATAAATAAATAAATAATAATGAGAAGCCCTTGTGGTTTCAGTCACGTTAAGCGTTTTAGAAATCAATGTTTGTTGTAGGCATTTGAAATTCTAAAACCACGTTAGTTTAAATACTATTTACTTCTCTCCAAATTCATCCAAAATATTAATATTTTACAATATCCAAGTGAAAAAGAAATGCTATTATTTGAATAGAGTAAAAAAGTTAAGTTTATAGATTAATATGTACAGACCTGCTCTGTCCAATATAGTAGCTGCCGGCCACGTGCAGCTTGTGGGCACTTGAATTGGGGTTCGTGCCAGGTGAGGTATTCTTTAAGCATGAAATGCACATGAAATTTCAAATAATTAATACCAAAAAAGATTATAGATTATCACATTAAAATATGTTCACATTATTCCATGTTGAAATATTACTTGGGATATATTCAGGCAAATAATATATATTACTAAAACCTTTCCATTTGTTTCTTTTTATTTTTCCAATGTTGCTACTAGAAAATTAAAATTACATATGTGGATCACTTTATATTTCTATTTGGACAGCACTGCTATACTTCATACTAGTATACACATAACAATTTTAAAAACTCATAAAATTCATGGTATATACCCTTGTAAGTGCTTTTACATGCGTTAATGCATTTAATTCTCGTATGAACCTGATAAGATAGGCACTATTATTACCCCATTTTGCAGATTAATAAACTGAAGCACGGATGCTGCATAGAACATTTTTGTAAGGGTACACAAGAAACTGACAACAGTGATGGTCTCCTGAGGAAGAATTGGGGGTTAAGGTGTGGAAATAAATTTCTAGGCCCAAGATAGCACCACTCCTGCCCAGGGTACCATGTTAGCAAACCAACACTTAGGTGATATGTGTGTCCCTGTAAATGCTCTGCTTGACCAGAAACGTGGTATATCCAATCAGCCAATCCCCAAACACCAAACCAACTCTGACTTACTTCCTTGCTCCTTATTCTTTTCCTATAAATCTTCCTACCTTCTACCCCAGCTTGCAATTCTCTTAGGAACAGAGACTGCCTGCTTCGTGAAGTGTTAAAGTGTTTGTTATCAGCTAAATTGTCTTCTTTAACCATTTTTAACAAAGGTCAGGGATGAAAGGGAGGTTGATTTTCATTGTTTATCTTTTTATACAGATTGAATTTTGTTACAATGTGAATATGTCATCTGTTAACCACTTCAAACTAACTATAAAAATACATAGGGGCTATCTGCAAAACCACAGCGTTAAGAGCACAAACTCAAGTACATTAAGTACAAATGAGCACTTAATTAAGAGTAATTGAGAGAAGATCAACTAGAAATCAAAGCATAAAAACCACTGAATAATTTGTACCTTCTAATCTAATCACAGACATGTCTTCCTAGCTTATTACCTGTAATCTGCCAAAGTGACTGTTTCCTGAGTATTCAATTGGTCTAAGTGTCAAAGCTTTCACACCAAGAAACCAGGCTCAGCAATCACTTCCCAGGACTATGGTTTTCACCAAGACAAAAGGCCTAAAAAAAGCAAAAGCCTATTGCTTTAGTTTATGCCTGCAGACTTTTATTTTTTATAAATTTATTTATGTATGTATTTATTTATTTTTGGCTGCGTTGGGTCTTCGTTGCTGCACATGGGCTTTCTTTAGTTGCGTCAAGTGGAGGCTGCTCTTCGTTCTGGTGTGCAGCCTTCTCATGGTGGTGGCTTCTCTTGCTGCGGAGCACAGGCTCTAGGTGCACGGGCTTCAGTAGTTGTGGCACGCAGGCTCAGTGGTTGTGGCTCATGGGCTCTAGAGCACAGGATCAGTAGTTGTGGCGAACGGGCTTAGTTGCTCCGTGGCATGTGGGATCTTCCCGGACCAGGGCTCAAACATATGTGCCCTGCATTGGCAGGCAGCTTCTTAACCACTGTGCCACCAGGGAAGTCCCCTATGCCTGCAGTCTTTTTTTTAATAAACTGGGTAATGTTCTTCCTTAATGCAAATGTGAATTCACCTTCTTTTTCCTAAAAACATGGATTAAAAATCCCATGTGAACGAAGGTCAGGCTCACTATGGAGTTGTTTCAATCATACTTCTACTGTATTAATCACCACTATCAAAGAAACCCAGATTAAGATCTCTTAATTAACAGCTTGTATTCACTGAAAATTCTGTCTCTCTCTCTCTCTCTCTCTCTCTCTATATATATATATATATACACACACACACACACACCTGATATTCCTACCATTCATTTTCATTTTGCATGTGTATATTCCTCTATGTGGCAGGCTGTTCTCTAGGGTCTGGGATCATAGCACTGGTGGCCCAGACAGACAGCAGCTTTTCTCTCATGGCTAATATTCTTGCGGAGGTGCAGAGAAAAGCAATAAGCAAACAAATAGGCAGACCAATTTCAAACAGTGATCAGCACTATGTGGGGAGAGAGTCAGGAGACTGAGTGGTGGAGGGGAGGTGGCTTCTTTAGAATGGGTGATCAAGGGAGGGCTAAGGTGGTGACATCTGAGCCGAATGAAGAGGGAAGGAGCCATGAGGCTATGTAGGGGGAAAGTATTCCAAGCAGAAGGCACCGCAGGAATGAAGACCTTGAAAGGAGAGGTCAGGTGTGGGAGGAACAGCAACAGTACCTGCTCCCTGGAGCAGCTGAGCCAGAGGAGAGTTGGGGAGAGTTCAGAGAGGTGGGCTGAATCCCCACCACCACATTAAAATATTTGTAAGCCACAGTCACACGTTTAGATTTTACTCTAAGTTTAATGGGATTTTCAAGATTTCTATTTTAAAAGGTCTGGCACTCAAATGTTGATCACTGGTTTAATGATAGACAGCCAAGTCACTGCACAGAATCAGCCGGTATCTGGAGCTTATATCCAAGGGCTTGCGCTGCTCAGCTCCCCTCCCCCTCCCAGCATGGGTGATTCCTGGGAGCTGGACTGGAAATGCCCTGCTCCAGTCAGGCCCTGCCCCAGACTGGATCACAACCTGCATTTTTATTTATTTATATTTATTTATTTTATTTTTGGCTGCAATGGGTCGTCGTTTTGCATGCGGCCTTCAGTAGTTGTGGCACGCAGGCTTCATAATTGTGGCATGTGGACTCTAGAGTGCAGGCTCAGTAGTTGTGGCACATGGGCTTAGTTGCATGTGGCATGTGGGATCTTCCCGGACCAGAGCTCGAACCCGTGTCCCCTGCATTGGCAGGCAGATTCTTAACAACTGCACCACCAGGAAAGTCCCAGAACCTGCATTTTAATAAGCTCCCCAGGTGATTCATGAGCACTTTAAAGTTTGAGGAATGCTTCCTAAGCCAGGAGTCTCAACCTTGACTGGAATCACCTGGGGGAGATATAAAAAATACTGATGCCAGCATCTTTCCAGAGAGGATGGTGTTATTGGTCCGGGGTGCAACCAGGACATTGGGAAATTTGGAAGCCATTCATCTTCCAAAGGCTAAAAACCACTGCCCAAAAGGCACAGTGGGTGACCAGCAGCTGTTTTTCCTGCTCAGCTGATTTCCTCTACTCCTTTTTTCCTTATTGTCCCTCCTAGCAGTCCCCAGGGGTTCACCTTGTTTTCCTTTCTCTGGTCACTAGCAAAAGTACTTTTCTCCCTGGGGATTTTCAACTGCCCACGCTGAAGGAGAGCAGTCCTGCTGTCCCTGAAGACAGACACACTGGCTTTTAATGGTAAGGATTAACTGCTTTCTCTACTAGGCCACAGGCTGTCAAATAGAACAACCCTGAACAAGTTACAAAACTAACAATGTTCTTACAAAAGTGATCCTGAGCCTAAAGTGCCTAATTCCCTTCAAACAGAAGGCCTAGAATGAAGAAGTCCACTCTCCATCAGTCCTCAGCTTTTCAAAAGTCCAAGGTGTCCTGCATTCAGGAAAGGCTTTTTCTTCAAACTGAATACAGTCAGCAGTCCCAATCCCCGGGTTTCGCATCCGCAGATTCTACCAAGACACTGGCGGATACGACCAATGGATGTGCGGCTGGTTGAATCCGCAAATGCGAAACCTGGGGATAAGTATGGCAGACTGTATTCATTGTACTTCGCCCTCTTATATAAGGGACTTGAGCAGCCAAGGATTTTGATATCCGCCGGGGCTCCTGGAACCAGTTCCCCCCCACCCCCCACCCCTGCAGATTCCAAGGGAGACTGTAATTGTGCGTCTCTGAGGAGTTGGTTCCTCCCAAATCCCACCCAGCACAGGAATGAGCCCCCTGGGCATTTTTTGTCAGCCCTCTTAGTCACGTCTGTGGCTGACTTTTGGAGGCAACAAGTAGGGTTCCATGATCCCTAAATTACAGCAAAGGGTCTACAACATCTCTCCCTTCTTTAATAAAGTGATTTCTTTTCACATTAAACTTCTCATATTGGGGCAATTTGAGTGTAAGGGAAAAGGGAAAGGGACACTCCAAATTTTCACACAATGATTTAGCCTCAGGGCTTCAATGTAGTACTGCAAAAGGTTTAGCTTAAATCACCTTTCTAAAAGATCATTACTCATTTAAGAGGAAAACTGCCAAGAGAGCCTCTCATTGTCTTTAGGTTTTCTAAACTTTCAGCCTCAACAAGTAGTTATCATTTAAATCTACCGCTTGACAACTTATAGCAAAAGCATTGAAACTACCAATGACGAATCAGACTAGGCTGACAAATAACCTCATGAGAATGCAAACTTCGCTCAAAACTAATCTAAAATAATTAGATTAGGAGGGGAATGGAAATGTAAGACACCTTTCCCTTACTAATGATGAATATGAATATTTACTGACCAACACTGTTACCTGAAAAAGTTGGTTCACCTTTTGGTAGGTGTCAAAAGACACAACCAAAGACACAGCCAAGTCAAAGGTCAGGAGAAGGAGGTTTTATTACTTGCAGCAAGTAAGGAGACTACCGGGGAATCTTTCCTAAAGCAGTGTCTCCCCAACAGCAAAATTGGGGAAGTTTTAAGCTAAGGGTACATGAATATTCATGAAGGGGCTTCAGCAGAAGAGAATTCAGCATGGAATTGGGACAAAGGTTGCCAGAGTCAAAGTTTTAGTTGATTGAAGTCATGAGGGTCAGAAAAGGTCAACATCATCATCCCTTAGGTTCCAACCAGTCTAGGGTCTCAGCTTGTAGTTACCATCCTCCACCAGAAGGGAGGCCTTAGGTCCTGCAGAACTTAAAGGTATGTATCAGATTGTCATGTATATGCCTTAGAGAGGAAATAGGACTCTGTTTTATCACTGAACCACTGTTTCTTGATTGCTTTTCCTTTGTGCCTTCATTAATTATGAAAACTGTTCCAGGGAAAGCATTGTGGCCAGGCCTAGATCACAAAATTGCTTAGGCCAAAAATGGTTTCTCTTATGTCAAGAAAGCCATTCCTGGTTCTCTTTTTCTGGGGACCCCCCTACTCTATCTGCTTACAATACTGCAAGGGAACTGAAAGATATTTTATGAAATATCTTTGCAGTGCTTTTTCAGGACAGGTTTAAAATGAGATGGGAGTTATTACAAGCCGTTGCCTTTTGCAATAGTGATGTTATAGTCTGCCTTCTTCCTAATGTTCAGTCAGTGAAAACATATTCTACTCTTTGAGTCCATTTGGATGGTGTTCTTATGTTGATTTTGAGTCTAGGCCAAGAATAATTGGAATTAATTCAGGAGTTAAGTTCATTCATCCTGTAATATCTGGGCCTTTGTCAACCGGCCTTGCTTGTTCTTGCAGCACATTGCAATCATCAGCACCACTCTTGGATACTTTGCATTTAATTGCTCTCAGAACTAGTTTTTCCGCTGTCATCTTAAGCATATGTAACACAATCGGTGACTTCATTAACATGTGCATTATATTTTCCATGCTTTGTCCCTTATCAAGTTTATTTGATAAACTTGACAACAAGAAAGTATGTTCTGCCCTAGGGCCTTAGCACTAGCTCTGTCCTCTGTCTAGAATGTTCTTGCCTCAGCTTTCAATATAACTGGCTGCTTGTTTTTTAATTCTCAGTTATATGTTCCCTCCTCAGAGAGCATTTGCCTGACTGCTCAATCTAAAGGAGTCCCCCAGACACTCTCTTATCATACCACCCTATGCTATTTTCCCCCAGCACTGGGCACTGTCTGAAATGGTTTGGCTTATTTTTTGGTCTCTCTTTTCCCTAAAATGAAGCTTCCTATGCTTGAGGCCCTTGTTTGCTTCTTACAGCTGTATCCCTAGCACCTAGAATTCTATCTGAGACATACCGGGTGCTCAGTAAATACTGACTATCTTTCAGAAACATGGTGTGGATTAGCTGTCACCATCTCATCCAGTTGTGGTAACTGTGGTAATAAAACATTATGAATCTTTACCTTTAAGGCATCAGAAAGAAAACAGAAACTTTTCAATATATTATTGTTTTTTAAAAGACTTGAAAATTACAATTCTTCAATAATGAAACATCAAATCATGGACGTAGAATTGCAAACCTGAGGAATTTTTTTTCCCTCAAAGTCAGAGGATAACAAAAAAGAGATTGGATCTTTGATGCTATTTTAATTTCTGTCACTGTGACTAAAACTCAAATTGGATTCACTGTCTCAGAAAGATATCCCAAGCCATGGTGATATAAAATATAGAGAGGATCAAGAAGAGAAATCTTGGCAAGAAACGCATCTTAATAATATTGATAACTCACAGAGCATTTTACAAGTAAATTTATATCAAAGAAAAGTTTTATTGCAGTCATGGGTCCATGGGTCTGTAACTGGTTACCAATGTTTTGTTTCCGAAAAAAATATTTATATAAGCTTTGCCTTGTAAGCACTGCTGATATTCTGATAAACCATAGCAACTTTAGGAGGAAGACAAATTTGCTGTATTTATACTGTAACTCACTACCAGAGTTAATACACCATTTAAGTTTTCTATAAACTGCCTTCTTCTCATATACCATACTGTCTTAATTCCAGCTGTGTATTCCACATATGTTTAAAGGAGAATTTTTTCTTTAAGTGTATCTTTGGTTTTCACATATAACATGACTTACTTTGGGCTGTTATATTCCTGAGAAAGATAAAGAAATCATCTACTACTTGGACTTTTGTTTAGCTTGTTAGGTATTTAACTTAACTCTAATGTACCAGATGTTATGCAGTTGGCAAAACAGTGCTTTCTTACCCATCTGTGTGCTCATCTCTCCACTTAATTCTCCAGCTGTATTGCTCTCTGCTTCCTTGTATAAATAACAATATTGAAATGTTTCCCAAGAAACATGCCACTTTTTCTTAGCTTTTACTTCCTTGTCCACACAGAACTTGGGAGTCATCTGCATTCCCCTCCCGGGACCCTCTGGATCTCCTCCCATTGTACTAAAAGCATCACAGTTGCAATACTGTCATCCCATCTGTAAGGGTAAGACAGTTCTGAAGCTGACTAAATCAACTGGGATTATAGCTTACTTCTAAATTCAGCTAGGCTTCATAAAGAGCTTTAGCAAAGATGTTTACCTTTCCTGAAGAATGCACATAGATTATTTGTGCAAACTAAGAGCAAGGCATGCTGTACTAGCATCAATGAATCATGAAAGTATGTTTAAAATCATTTTCCCAAGCCCCAAAACCCACTGAAATATTTTAATATCATTAACAAATGTTATATATTTAAATAATCTTCTAAGCTTATAAATCAACTATGCCAGTAGAGCTCATCACATTAAAATTCATTATTTAGACAACATTCTTACTATTAGTTAATCTCCTCTACAAATGCTCAGAATGAGAAGAAAGTAACTCCCGATTCACTAGAAGAAAAGGAAAGAAAAATATTTATATAATAATAACTAATGTTAATTGAATGGTATGATACTATGTATCAAACCCTGTGTAAAGAGATATTACATCCATCATCTTTTTTGGGGGGGGGAGCCACCCCTCGCAGCTTGTGGGATTTTAGTTCCCCAACCAGGGATTGAACCTGGAAGTGAGAGTTCACAGTCCTAACCACTGGACAGGACTGCCAGGGAATTCCCTACATCCATTATCTTTTTAATCCTCGTAAGGACCCTGAAGTTGATAGTATTATTACTGCCATTTGACCAAAAAGTAACCAGATAATTACTTTGCTCAAGGTCACATGGTAGATTCGTAATGCAGGTAAGATTCTAAATAGAATATCAGGACAATAGAAATTTACCTTGAAGGGCTTCCCTGGTGGCGCAGTGGTTGAGAGTCCGCCTGCCGATGCAGGGGACACGGGTTCGTGCCGCGGTCTGGGAGCATCCCACATGCCGCGGAGCGGCTGGGCCCGTGAGCCATGACCGCTGAGCCTGCGCATCAGGAGCCATAACCGCTGAGCCTGCGCGTCCGGAGCCTGCGCGTCTGGAGCCTGTGCTCCGCAACGGCAGAAGCCACAACACTGAGAGGCCCAAGTACCACAAAAAAAAAAAAAAAAAAAAAAAAAGAAATTTACCTCGAATTTTTAAATTTTCATAAATCAGGATTAAGAGAGGAAAAACTATGGAGGTTGGGTTTCTCTTTCCATTTTTATTATGATAACTTTTAAACACATGCAAAGTAGAGAGAATACTAAAATGCATTCGTAAACCAATTATCCACATATATCTCACCAAACTTGTCACTTTCCTTCACCTATTCCTTTTTTCCCTTTGCAACCCTATTTTAAAACAGATCCTAGATATCATATTATTTCGTATCTACATATTTTAGCATGCGTCTCTTTAAAATGTGGCCATTTTCCTACTGACTGGAATGTCAAAATCAACCAAAATTAAGAATAATATGTGATGTTGGCTAATACCCAAGCCATGCATTTCCGTGTCTTAAAATGTCTAAAGTAGACTACTCAAGGGACTTCCCCGGCGGTCCAGTGGTTAAGACTCCATGCTTCCACTGCAGGGGACACAGGTTCAATCGCTAGTCCGGGAACTAAGATCCCCCGCATCCCGCGTGCGGTGTGGCGTGGCCAAAAATAAATAAATAAATAAAATTAAAGTAGACTGTTCAAACTTTTCCCCCTGTGTCATTGATTTGTCCTGTAGAACAGTGGTCCCCAACGTTTTTAATACCAGGGACCGGTTTCGTGGAAGACAATTTTTCTATGGGGGCGGGGGGCGTTGGAGGGGGAGAAGAGACGGTTCAGATGGTAATGCAAGCGATGGGGAGTGATGGTGAGGGGTTTGGCAGACCATTTTAGTTCTTTTATTTTTCTTGTACAGTTTTAAAGTAGAAACAATAAAATATTCATACGAGTCATAAAAACAAGTGTCCAATTTTCATGTAAGAAAATGTGATATATTTATTTCTCAAACAAACAGACAATGATAAGGGACAAGGACGATAGAGTTCATTTGTAACTGCTGCTTTGTTTACAGTGGGCGAAAAAAAAATTGCTTTCCAAAGCAAGGTCAGTGCTTTTAAAAAAACATACATTTAAATCTGTTTTTTAACCAATATATTACTTGAGAGCATCATAAATCCAAAGCAGATATTGGACCTATATGAGAATCACTGAGAAAGAGGCTTGCTTTAAAATATTAAATATTACTATTGGAACTTTGCTGAATCTCATGGACAATTATAAAGATGCCACTAAATTGAAAAGGAAAGTAAACGCATATCTTACAACAGTAACATATACAGTAAAACCCCAATGTTAGTTTTTATTAAGGTTAAAATATTCTTCCCATGAAATAGAAGATCGTTGAGAAGATTTTTAAGTAAGATGGATTTTATTATGCATTTCTTTGAGTAAGAGAAAATCTTTCAAAAAGAAATGATGCAATATAAGATGAACATGGGCTATATTGCACTGTAAAGCAAGAAGGCTAATAAAGAGTAACTGGGCTTGGACTTCCCTGGAGGTCCAGTGGTTAAGACTCCGTGCTCCCAATGTAGGGGGGCATGGATTCGATCCCTGGTTGGGGAACTAAGATCCCGCATGCCGCATGGCACGGCCAAAAAGAAAAAAAGGTTAATAAGATTAACTGGGCATGCCAACATGAGCCGCAAAAGAACAGTGCAGGCCCCATGGGTGGAATACCTTGCACCCCAGGACTTGCTCTTTGTATTTCGTATCCCAGTGCTTAACACAGTTCCTGGTACCTATTACCTCTTAGGTACAGGGATATAAGAATTAGGAAAAGGAAAATCAAAATTTGATCAGATTAGTAGAAAGGGAAGTAGAGGGCACTAGAAATAAATGTACCTACTTAGATGTCTTCTATTCTGTTTTCTTTACACCCATCACCACAACACCCTCCCCTGAGCTCATACCACAAACCACCACCACCACCATCTCCACCACGGCTTGTTAACCAAAGCCCTGACTAGTCACACATACCCAACATCAATATACACCAACTAGAGGAGCAATCTGAGCCAATGTCAGGATTCCTGTGACCACACACCCAAACTTAGTCTCAGCAACAATGAGAAGAACTAAACCAAGCACTGGAAAATTTGTCTGCTCATCCATTCAGTCATTTACTCGTTACTTAGCCAATATTTATTTGTGTGCTAGGCTCTCAGACAAGGGCTGGCAATACAAAGTTAAATAAGACAGAGTCCTTTTAATCCAGGAAATCCTAATCTAGGAAATCATTATACTATAGGATAAAAGTCGTGCAAGATCTGCAAAAGTCAAGAAGGGAAGAATTAAATGGGGTGAAGCAATTTGTCAGATAACTAACTAGGATATTTTATCAAGCTGGCTATACTTTGGACCACTAAATGGACACCAGAATTTGCAATTCCAGGTTCTTTAACAAAGAAAGATATATTATAGTTCTATCCTCTACGCTGTCTTCAGAATCTTAGCTAAAGCCTGGTAGATATTTGATTACACAACTTTGGATTTATTTTATGCCAGGTGGGTCATGGCAGGAAATAACACCTATCAACAGTTACTAAGGGCTGCGATCCCTTAAGTCCATGACACATCTCCCTTCCACATTCTCTTTGGTTCAAATGTGGTGTTAATAATACCACCGTTTTCCTGGTACCCATATTTAAACCTCACTTTCATAACAAATTTCAATCCCTCGATACCTAATAAGTTCCCATGGAATTCTACCTCATCGTGCTTCACATAATCTTCCTTGCCTTTCCAGTTCCACCGAAAACCACTTCATGCTGGTCTTCATGGTCCCTTGAGGGGAATCCCACAATCACTCCTTACCAGGGTAATTTTCCTAAAGCCCAATTCCCATGATGCTTCTCTAAGAAACACAGCTGTGCTCATCATTAAATTCTCATCAGTGCTGACCCATAAGCAGTCAACAAATGTTTGTTGGAATTCACCCCTGGCTCCTGCTAACAAACTTCCCAAGGTAAGCAGAGGGGATTTAATATTCACAGGATCGGCTTCTCTGTAGTATCAAGAATGTTTATGTCCAGTAGCTGGAGTTTCTCTCTCCTTTGGACAATTGTAAATAAATTCAAGCACTGACACGTTCTTTTTTTCTACCCTACTCTTTGGTTTATAACAGGGCATGATCACACTGCCTCTCTGCATTGCCACCACTTTCAAACTGGGTTACTATTTTGAAGTTTACAGACTTTTTAACATTTATGGTATTTCAGGTTGACTACTTCCTAGTGGTATAAAGGGCCTTCTTGTCAGAAAATTGCCTTTGAATCACATCAGATGAGTTATCATACCTGTATATACTTGCATGCGTTATTTTATTTTTTGGGTATCATGGTTGTGACTTTTATTTATTTATTTATATACATTTATTTATTTATTTTTGGCTACATTGGGTCTTCCTTGCTGTGCATGGGCTTTCTCTAGTTGTGGCGAGCAGGAGCAATGCTTCATTGAGGTGCACGGGCTTCTCATTGTGGTGGCTTCTCTAGTTGCAGAGCACGGGATCTAGGTGCTCAGGCTTCAGCAGTTGCAAAACATGGGCCCTAGAGTGCATGGGCTTCAGTAGTTGTGGCTCGTGTGCTCAGTTTAGTTGTGGCTCGTGGGCTCTAGAGCTTAGGCTCAGTAGTTGTGGTGCACAGGCTTAGTTGCTCCAGGGCATGTGGGATCTTCCCGGACCAGGGATCGAACCCATGTCCCCTGCATTGGCAGGCGGATTCGTAACCACTGCACCACCAGGGAAGACCCTTGCATGCTTTTTAAAAAAAAAAAAAAAAAAAAAAAGGATATATTCCGTAAGGATTTTTATGACCCTTTACCAAAGTCATATCTAGGTCAATATTTATGGGATTCATCTTACTCATGCATCAGAACTGTTATTCACTGTCTGTACAGGATCATCAATCTGTGTAAACAAGCTAATCACCACATTTGGTACCGTGTGGACTAATATAAGGGTCGTGTGGTTTGAATGCTCTCACCTGTTCTTTTTAAAACTAATTCTACACATAGGCAATATGGGAAACTTCGTGGATAATGTATCCCACACAAGGCTGCACTTATCCCAATGTACTCCTATCGCCATTCTGCTATGCTTGTTGCTGATTGACTGCATTAGTAGTGCTCCTTAGAGCTGAGGGATGATCTACAAAAGAACCGTAGGCCAGAATGTAAGGAGGCAATAGCTGTGCCATCCAACCTAGCAGCCACTACCATATGTGGCTATTTAAATTTCAATTAAAATTAAATAAAATTTAAAATGTGGTTTCTCAGGAGTTCCCTGGTGGTCTAGTGGTTTGGCGCTTCCACTGCCGTGGCCTGGGTTCAATCCCTGGTCGGAGAACTGAGATCCCCCAAGCCACACAGCAGAGCCAAAAAAAAGGGGGGGTTTTTCAGTTACACTAGCTGCATGTCAAATGCTCAATAGCCACATGTGGCTAGTAGCTACCTTATTGGACAGCATATTGTATAAAACATTTCCATCATCACGAAAAGTTCAATTGGACGACTCTGCTCTATAATTTAGGACATTGATGTGCTTTAAAATCACCTGCAGCACATTAAAAAAAAAAAGCTTGAAAAATAGATGGGTCCCAAAGTTTTTTATCCATTAGATCTGAGGTAGAGACAGAGAATTTGCATTTCTAGTAAGTTCCCAGGTGATACTGATGCTTCTGGTCAGGGTCTACATTTTGATAAGCACTGGTTTAGGAGTTAACGTCTCAGGTTACTGAGACAGAAACATCTGAGTTTGAATCTTAACTCCACTTCTCATTAAGTGTATGACACTGAGTAAACTTCTGGGCACTAGTTTTCTTATCTGTAAAATAGGAACAATAATGCAATAATGTAAATATAATACTTATCACATATACGCTCAATAAATGTTCATTGTTATAATTATCTATGTCTACCTAGTTTTCCGAATACCTAACTGATTCCTAGACAAAACTGAATCCTATTGCCTAACTGACTCACAACTAGAGGAAATCAGTCAAAAACCAGGTAGCTTTTGATGGATGAGTAGGAAATGAGCACTAGGGATCACGATTAGGGTGCTCAGAGTGGTCCCTAAGAAGAATGCCCTAGTGCTTAAGATTCTGGGCTCTTGGGGTGCTACCTGTATCTCTGGGTAAGGAACATCAGAGGATTTTTAAGGATGGCGACACTAAACACAGTCTTTACCAGTTTCACCACTTTCTAAGGATGTCCTAACCCTCTCACCTTTAGTAAAATTCAGAATATCTCTGTTCCATTCAGACATCTTGTCTGATGAATTGGAAAGTTATACTTTCCTTTCTTCTAGTTGGCCTGAATCCATGCTCCATCTTTCACTCTAATACACAATGATTAATGTTGTACATAACAAATTAAATATCTTTTTAGTGTGGTTTGAATGTCATGCGCTTAAAATACTTTTAGGTAAAGAAATAGTGTATTTTAAAATACAATTTTCTAACATAGGAAACAGTGCTTAAATCATTTTAATGCTTTTTGGGTTTTGTTTTTACTAATTATAAAAATATTGCAGGCTAATTGCAAGAATTTCAAATATTGGGACTTCCCTCGTGGTGCAGTGGTTAAGAATCCGCCTGCCAATGCAGGGGACGGGGTTTGATCCCTGGTTCAGGAAGATCCCACATGCCTCGGAGCAACTAAGCCTGTGCGCCACAACTACTGAGCCCGTGCTCCTAGAGCCTGTGCTCTGCAGCAAAAGAAGCCGCTGCAATGAGAAGCCCGAGCATGAAGAGTTGCACCCGCTCGCCACTAGAGAAAGCCCACGTGCAGCAACAAAGACCCAATGCAGCCAAAAATAGAATTAAAAAAAAAAAAAGAATTTCAAATACTACAGAAATGTCAGAAACTGACAATGAGCAATAATCTCTTCCCTCATTCTCCACATTATTACTGTACAAAAATGGTGTCAGCATACACATTGCTCTGAAATTTGCTTTTTTACTTAAAAGCATACCTAAGATTTCTTTACTATGTGAGAGTACATTTCTCTACTTCATTATTTTCAGTGGCAGGAAAGCATCGTGTTGTATGAATGCATCACAAATTTACCTCTCCAGTTACCTATGGCTGGATATTTGGGCTACTTTAAGTTTTTCACTATTTCAGACAGCGAGTATCTCATATTTTCTAAAGAACTTTCATATTGTGGAACACTTTTATGTGTTGTAACATACTTTCTTCCAATGAAACTTTGTTTCACTGTTCAAATGTACTATATTTTGTCTTTGTGATGTATTAGACTGAAAAATACACTAATTTTCTTTGACATATTCTGTACTTTAGACCCTTCATTCAATAGAACAGATCGTATCCAGTAATTCTGAATGAATGCATGTGAAGCATAAAGGACACAGATAAGAGAGAGGCTGGAGGACTTTGGGCCACCCCCACGAGCGGACCTCTCCTGGCCCAGAATTCCAGGACCTTACACTCCAGTTTATAAGCCTGGAAATCTAAGTCCTTCAGCACTAAGCAAATTACTAAGCAACCTCACGGGAGACAGAGGCATAAACCAGAATGATGCCAATTTACAAGGACAAATGTAACTCTCAAGAGAATCAGATAGCCTCCTTGGGGTGGTCATTTCCTCTTTCTAGCCAGTTGTTCATAAGAAGCCAAGTTAAACATGGAATGTAGTTCGGTGAGTAAGAAAACATGGCCTGAAGAATTGGAGGTTCTCCAAGGCTCCTGTCATCAGGCCCTAACAGTAGATAGCACCTATCTTTCCCTGGCTGGACAGTTGGACAACAAAACACTCTGGAAGCAGGACACTGCACAGTTATAATATTTGACTGTAATTTCCAATGTGTTCACTATAAGGCAAACAATACAGAAATATATAAAGTTAATATTAAACATATAGCCCCTACCTTTCTCTTTATCCCGTTGCTCTTCTTTGCTTCTGTGTTTATATCCCTCCCTGAAACTTCTACTTTGTGCTCTTTTTTTTTTTTTTTTTTTTTTTTTGCAGTACGCGGGCCTCTCACTGTTGTGGCTTCTCCCGTTTGCAGAACACAGGCTCCGGACGCGCAGGCTCAGCGGCCATGGCTCACGGGCCCAGCCGCTCTGCGGCATGTGGGATCTTCCCAGACCGGGGCACGCACCCGTGTCTCCTGCATCAGCAGGCGGACTCTCAACCACTGCGCCACCAGGGAAGCCTCCACTCTGTGCTCTTTTTACCCCCGTTTTGTGTCTTTGTGTTTCTCCCTTTCCTCTTTTCCTTCCTATCCTCTTCCTTTCGCTGATAACAATGTATGAATGAAGCATATTTTCTAATAATGAGTAAGGGTTCTGCCCCCATTTCCCCCTTGGGGCCGTGGGGTTGTTCCCGACAACAAGCTATTCCCTGACACCGGCTGGGTGTCCTACAATTTAACTCAATTCTGACACTATGTTCACAGAGATCGCTTCAGATCCCACAGTCCCACAGACTGCCCCTAGCCCCACTTCAGACACCAGTCGCAAGTCCAGGCAATCACCTGTACTTCTGAACAACCAGCTAGGGATTGGAGGTTCCAACAATCCCCCCCTTGGGTTCTATTAATGTACTAGAGCAGCTCACAGGACTCAGAGAAACATTGTACTTACTAGATCACTGGCTTATTATAAAAGGATATAGCTCCGCAACAGCCAGATGGAAGAGATGCATAGAGCAACGCGTGGGGAAGAGGCACAAGTGTCACTCTCCCAGCACTTCCCAAGTTCACCAATCCCCACCCTTTTGGGGGTTTTATGGATGCTTCATTAGGTACACTGGATTAAATCATTGGCCACTGGTGAATGATTCAATCTCCATTCCCTTTCCCCTTCCCAAAAGTCAGGTGGGGGTGAGGGAGGGACTGGAAGTTCCAATCCTCTAATCCTGTACTTGGTTCTCCTGGCAACCAGCCCCCAACCTTGAGAGCTTTCCAAAGGTCACCTCATTAACAAAACAAAAGATGCCTTTACTGCTCTGTCAATTAGGAAATTCCAAGGGTTTTAGAAGCTCTGCCCCAAAAAAGGGGAAGGAAGACAAAATTCGTATTTCTTATTATAAATCACAATGAGCAAGGTCCAAGACAATACCATTTTTTGAAATTCCACGTATATAGCAAAATGAAGAAATGACAATGTAAATTTACCAAAAATGTACAATTGTAGAAAGTGTTTACTTCTAACAGTTAAATTGAACAATTGATATATATTTTCTTTTAATCCTGATGGTACATCTCTGGCTATAGGGATAATCTCCTTTGGAGATCTTTGAACTGTCTAAAAGTGAGGCCCTTTGAAAATGCGAAGCTTGGATCTCTTGGTTTCCTTTATGGCATTGACAAAACAATCAGTCAATCTAAGAAAGAGGTGGAAACTTTTATGGGAGCCAAACTGAGGATTATAACCCAGGAACAGCTTCTCAGAAATCTCCAGGAACTGTTCCACTCTAGA
This sequence comes from Stenella coeruleoalba, assembly GCF_951394435.1. Lineage (NCBI taxonomy): Eukaryota > Metazoa > Chordata > Mammalia > Artiodactyla > Delphinidae > Stenella > Stenella coeruleoalba. The sequence goes on from NC_137150.1 coordinate 88,658,490, forward strand.
GGTCAAAGCACAGTTATATAAGTTGTTGAGACAGACAGCTATACATTAAATGATGTATTATTGACAGTTCGCACAGTCCATATCTACACATACAAAGCGAGTAGTAGGTCAGGAAGGTGATCTCCTAAGGATTTGTGACCCTTGGTGAGATTAGAAGGAATGTTATCTCCTAAGGAGGTTTGGTGAATGTGGATTCGCAATATACACTAAAGGGGAGGGAGGAGGCCCGAAGGGACAGAGAAAAATTTTACGTTTAAATTTTTTTTTTGTCTTGCCACAAAATATGAATTTTATTTCATCAATGGTAACACCTGTTCTTATTTATCGTGAAAATTTTAATTACCTTGGGAAAAATATATTGTCTACTCTTTTCTTATCTTAATTTTTCTGTGAGTGATTAACCGTCAAAAAAGTTTTTTTTTTTCTCCAATTTATTTAGAGATTTATGGTCTCACTGTTTAACTTCTCTTACGTCAGTAATCAAAAATGCATGCACCGGGCTTCCCTGGTGGCACAGTGGTTAAGAATCTGCCTGCCAATGAAGGGGACACGGGTTCGAGCACTGGTCTTGGAAGATCCCACCTGCCGCAGAACAATTAAACCCGTGAGCCACAACTACTGAGCCTGCGCTCTAGAACCTGCAAGTCATAACTACTGAGCCCGTGAGCCAAGAGCCCGTTCTCTGCCACAAGAGAAGCACTGCAATGAGAAGCCCGCACACCGCAACAAAGAGTAGTCCCCACTCACTGCAACTAGAGAAAGCCCGTTCGCAGCAACGAAGACCCAACTCAGCCAAAAATAAATTAAATAAATACATTTTTTTAAAAAATGCATGTACCTATAGACAGGTACAATATGAATATTTTAAAGTCACCAAAAAAATACAAGGTGACAACCTCACAAGAGAAAGTGTGAAGAGGATCAGTCGCAATGTATTTCTGAAAATTTCTAGACCTACTATCAATATGCAGCACACTTACAGTAGTGCAATTCAGGGCTCTAATAGGAAAAATTTCCATTTATACCACTGAGCACATCCTGTAACTCTTTTGCTTCAGCAGAGTGAAGAGGCCAGTTCTCCGACACATTCTTGACGTGTTTGTTAGCACCATGATTGAATTGATTCTGGGGAGTAAAAGATGTTTTATCTCCTTCTTCATCTCTGTATTTTTCCAGCGCAACTTCAGAACAGCTCAGAAAAATGCCCATTCATCACTTATCATTATGTTTTTCTCCCATGATAGCAAATGCCTCAATGCCACAAAGGCAGGTGGTCCGTCGATGCCTTTGCACCTTGAGGTTGAAGTTAGAGGGGAGGAAAAAAGAGAGAGAAACCTGTGTTCAAAATCAATATACACTGAATTCTAGAGATGCTTTGACTCATTATCATATTTGAGAAGGGAAACACTCAGGAATAAGGAAATTGCACAGTTGTAATTTTCAACTATAACACAGAATCAGCTACATTTTGCCTTCCTTTGAGATACTCAGATGAAAGGCAGGCTTGTCTGAATGCAAAATATTACCTGTCTTCTCTTTGAGGTTGCAGTTATTTAGTGATCATTCTCATTTAAGTTACTCTTACTGTTCTCTGCATGGTTATGCTTTTAGCTCAGGAGGAAAGCAATTCTTATAAAAGACACCCTATTTCAGAGCTGGGTAACATTTAAAGTCAAAGAAAGAGAATTATATTTAACAGCAGTTAAGGCTTTTGAGCAAAAATGCATACATGCCGCAGAATTAAATTAAGCCTGCTTTTATACAAAATCTCAGTACTAAATTCCTTGAGATGGTCGTCTAGGTAAAAAAACCTCATGTACGCCTGTTTTCTATTCCCTGCATCACTGGGACACTAGAGCTGAAAGGACTCTAGGGGACACCACTTGTGTCGTACTCGTGTCCCCTGGAGGTGGAGAGCACAGCCTTCTATAGTAAGCCTCGCGTGGAGGATGGTTTGGAAGGGGAAGGCTGAATGAAGATAAGAACAGCATAAGGAGGCTATTACAGTGGTGCAGGTGAGAAGAAATGAAATCCTGAGTACAACGGTAGCTGCGGGGATGAAGATGAAGAATGACAGTATTGTGAAACATAGAGGAAGTGGACCCAGTAGGACTTGGTGGGGAATGAGGATGAGGAAGGAGGGATTCATCCCTCACACTGGGAAATGGAGGAATGGTCTTGTTACTGAGTCCAAGCTAATACTGCTCACTGCACAATATGCCAATGAATTGAGAGACGAGTTGTTGGGGGCAAGGAATAGCAACTTTATTTAAAAAGCCAGCAGACTGAGAAGATGGTGGACTCCTGCCCCAAAGAACCATCTTGTCTGCGTTAGAATTCAGGCTTCTGGGACTTCTCTGGCGATCCAGTGGTTAAGACTCCGTGCTTCCACTGTTACAAGCACGAGTTCGATCCCTGGGGGGAGCTAATACCCTGCGTGCCGCATGACGTGGCCAAAAAAAAAAAAAAAAAAAGAATTTGGGCTTCTTTTATGCTAAAGGGGGAGGGAGTAAACATTTCCTTGTCAGCCTCCAGAGATGTGTTAATTTCTTCCTCCCTGTAGTCATTCACAGGTGGACCTGTTCAGGATGTTTCCTGTGAACTAAACAAAGGTATTTTAGCTTAATGGTCATTACCTGGGAGACAGGGTTCCCAGAGATGGGCCATTATGTATAGTCTAAGCTTACAGGCAACATCCCTTTACTGATTGACTTGTACTAGAATACAAAATGTTCTTTCCTATTGTATTCTCTTTCCTTTACTTTGAAGTAGGTGACTGTATCCAGGAGAGTTTATATGATCACAAAGACTAGTACAGAGCCAGGTATTTCTCTGTTTTCAGTTCAAATAGGTTCATTAAGGCCTACAGGCTCACAGTTGCCTCTCTTCCCCAGTAAAATACAAACAAAGACTTGGGAAATCAACACTGACCTATCTACAGACACTAACAGTTGGCTTGGTGAAGAACAACCTTTGGGAAACATCAATATCCTCCACGGCAGTGATGAATCTCCTGGAGTGTTGATAGATATAATTTATTTTGGCTTCAAAAGCTTTTGAATTGGGCTTCCCTGCTGGCGCAGTGGTTGAGAGTCCGCCTGCCGATGCAGGGGACGCGGGTTCGTGCCCCGGTCTGGGAAGATCCCACATGCCGCGGAGTGGCTGGGCCCATGAGCCATGGCCGCTGAGCCTGCACGTCCGGAGCCTGTGCTCCACAACGGGAGAGGCCACAGCAGTGAGAGGCCCGCGTACCGCAAAAAAAAAAAAAAGTTTTTGAAGATGTCCTCAATAACATATTTGAAATAAACCAGGCACACAGAACTGCTGTGGTAATAGTACAAGTAGTGGTCTCCACACGGAAGCTCCAGAGAAAGGATGTGAATTGAAGCTGGAATAAAGCTCAGGAGCCTCTTGTCAATCCTTGTGGCCTCACTCAGAGCTGCATCAGCCTGGAGAAAGTGGCAACTTTTTTCTAACTGGTCCACTTGAGTGGATACTTTTTTGCAACTTGTCAGCTCCAAAGTGTTATCGGTTTCAGATGTATACTAAATTTCATAAGGGCTGATAATGGCCCTAGGACACAAAATTACTTTGGCACTTAGCACATACAGGAAGATCAGAAGCTATAAACCTAATAATTGAGTAATGGTTCTCCTGGAGCAGTTAATTGGGAGGAGAGAGGGGAAGAAAAAGGAGAACATATTAGGTGAGATTGTCAAGGAATGTTATTGTTTTATGCAAACATTTCAGTATTTATGTATAATCACTGGGACAGATCTATAAGGTCTGAAGCTTATACAACTTTGGAGTTCCCTTTTTAAGAAAAAGAATATAAAATTATGAATGCACAATTGCTAGAGCCCTCACAGGAACTTGGGAAGGGCCAGTGAAAGTCAAGTACTCAAAGCTTAAACTTTAGTAGTTTCATGGTAAATCTGCCCTGATTAGCACAATGCGTCCTGTTCTTTAAAGTAGATGCCAAAGAAAACTAGGTATGTAATTCACACCATTAGGTTTGTTCACATTTTGGGAACTTCTTCTACTGTGAACAAATTAAGGACCCAAACCACCTTTTTGTTACTAGTGCCTAAGACACAAAGAAAGGAAGGCAGAAAAGAAGGAGGGAAGTTGGGAGAGAGATAGTTTATAAAGAGACAGGTTTTTTTTTTTTTTAATTTCATTATCAGCTCTATCAGCTCCCTCCAACTTTTCCCTTTTTAAACCAAAGTTATTAACAAAGCTGATGGCCTACTTCACTGTTTAGATTTACTTCTAAATGACTGACCTGTTTCTTAAAATAAAATAACCTAATAAAGAGCAATAATTTCCCACTATAAGAGATACTATTTGAAAGGTACATTGTCATAAATTAGGTGTGTCAAGTTCCAGTGTACTTGTAAAAGTACCAGTCTCTTGGATATGGAGAAAGAGGGGTTCTCATACACTTTTAAATTGGTAAAATCTCTCTGCATATGAATTGAGTTATGCATACATTTTAAATAAGCCTAACTTTGGACACAGCACTTCTAGGAATACACAGTGCAGAAAGATTCAGGCAAATTCTCCAACCAGCCTCCACAGTCACACCTCCCACAAAATCTCTTTATCCCATCAAATATGAAATGGTGGTCATGTATGATATAATCCTGTTTCATCTAGTGTCAATGCAGATTAATGGCTTTTTAAGCATCATTGCCTCCAGGTAAACAACTATAGGCCTCATTGACTCAGCTCATTTTATTCAATCAAAATTTGGGGGGAAGAGAAAATACACATAAAAACAAAGACAAAAGAAAACCTGGCAGAAATACCCCCATATCTCTCAAATCTGTCTTCCTTTCCAACATGCTAATAATAGAAACATTTAACACTGATCCAACATGTGCTGTGCCAGACACCATATATTGGGACATGTGAGAGCCCGCTCCACTCTCCCACAACCCTTTGAGCAAGGGGTATCATTTTCATCACCCCCATTTTACAAGTGAAGAAAGGGAAAGACCTAGAGGTGTTAAATAACTTGGCCAAGATCACACAGCTAGAAGAGGAGAGGTTGAGGTTCAAATGCAGTCTGGCTTTGGAGTCTGCTTTTCTTAGTTCCCCGACCAGGAATCGAACCCGTGCCCCCTGCACTGGGAGCAGAGAGTCTTAACCACTGGACCGCCAGGGAAGTCCCTGGAGTCTGTTTTCTTAACCACAACTCTACATCACCACCCACTCACAAGTTTTCACAGGCCTAAAAATGCCTCAGTGGCCTCCTAACTCATCTTCCAGTGTCTGTGCTGATTCATCTCCACTTTTCTCCTCACTGCGGTTGAGAGACCTCTAAAGTACTCTCATCAGAGTTCACTCACCCCCATCCCATCCCCACTGCCACCTTGAACTTTTCAATAGCTTTCCATTGCTCTTAGCCTACAGATCAAAAGGCCAAACTATCCAGACTCAATTTACACTGTCCTCCTCCCCCTCAGAACAGAGCAGGGCTGATCCCTCCCCACCTTCCTCTATTCAGTTAGGTAGCTCACCTGGTCCTTCAGATCTGCTACTTTCTTGACTTCCTCCATGAAGTCTAAACCCCTGTTGCAGGCTGCCAAATGTAGGAAATTTCCTCCTTTTCAAGGGTCATAATTGAATAGTTTACATTTGTTTGGATAATACATATGTATATATAAGATAAAAAGATATTTGGATTTTTACTTCATTCCATAATTCAGTAGTACTAATTATGCTCAAATATTTTAAATTGTACTAATCCTCTTTATACTGAATATATAGGACATTATTTAACCCATTTTTTTTTTTTGAATGGTTGGTGCAATTCTTTTTTTTTGTCTTTGTTTTTATTTTTTGGCCATGCCGTGCAGCTTGTGGGATCATTATTTCCCTGACCGGGTATCGAACCAGGGAACACGGCAGTGAAAGCCTGCGTCTTAATCACTGGACCACTGGGGAATTCCAGGTGCAATTCTTTTAGAATTGTGTTTCTCCAAATAGCGGTTGGCCTAAGAATTTCTAAATTATAATCTCAACACACACTCCCATCTATTAACGTACAAATCACGGATTATATCTTGCCCAGGATTAGGTGTCTCTTAATTTAGAACTCTGTAATGTTACCTTCAATTACACTGCGAAAAGGAAGATGATTCAATGAAATACCTGAATCAACCAAACCTAAACTTGATTTCTGGTTCTTTCACTTACTGTGCCAAGCAAGTTACCAACACAATCTTATACACACTTTTGTCATCTATGAAATGGAGAACAATAAAATAATGGCTGTGTGGGACTTCCCTGGTGGTCCAGTGGTTAAGACTCCATGCTGCCACTGCAGGGGGCATGGGTTTGATCCCTGGTCGGGGAACTAAGATCTCGCAAGCCGTGTGGCATGGCCAAGAAAAAAATTTAATAATGATAATAATAATAATAATAGCTGTGAACCTTTAAAACCAGAATTAGTACAAAACAAATACTCAATGGACTTTAAAAAAAATTTTTATTTTAATTTTGGCTGCGTTGGGTCTTCATTGCTGTGCACGGGCTTTCTCTAGTTGCAGTGAGAAGGAGCTAGGCTTCGTTGCGGTGCGCAGGCTTCTCATTGTGGTGGCTTCGCTTGTGGAGCTAGGGCTCTAGGCACGCAGGCTTCAGTAGTTGTGGTGCACGGTCTCAGTAGTTGTGGTGCACAGACTTAGTTGTTCCACAGCATGTGGCGTCTTCCCAAACTAGGGCTCAAACCCGTGTCCGCTACATTGGCAGGTAGATTCTCAACCACTGAGCCACCAGGGAAGTCCCTCAATGGACATTTTTTTTTTTAAGATATTGGGGGTAGGAGTTTATTAATTAATTAATTAATTAATTTTGGCTGTGTTGGGTTTTCATTTCTGTGCGAGGGCTTTCTCTAGTTGTGGCAAGTGGGGGCCACTCTTCATCACGGTGCGTGGGCCTCTCACTATCGCGGCCTCTCTTGTTGTTGAGCACAGGCTCCAGACACACAGGCTCAGTAGTTGTAGCTCATGGGCCTAGTTGCTCCGTGGCATGTGGGATCCTCACCAGGGCTCGAACCCATGTCCCCTGCATTAGCAGGCAGGTACTCAACCACTGTGCCGCCAGGGAAGCCCCCTCAATGGACTTTTAAAACTATTATTGTTAGTTGTTGGCAGATGGGAAGGTTCTAGTTATTATTAGTACTGATGGAAAACTGAAGTTTTAATAAGTTGAGTAACTTGCTTAAGAAATGAAACGTATATGGTACAAGAAAACAGTTTTGCTTTCTTCAAGCCACTGGTTTGGCCCAGAATTCTGTTGTTTCCACAAGTTTCATCATTAAATCCTGTCACACATCCCCTTCAGAAGTCTCTAGCAACTTTTCTTTTTCCCTTGGAATTTTTCTGAAGGAATTTTCAACTTCCCAATGTCTCCGGAACCACACCCTGCGTAATAACGTTAAAAAAAACTCACAGGAAAGGGCCCGGAATGTTATTATGTATTCATTCATACAATAGTCACTCATGAATAAGAAAGTGTGCAAGCTTAGCTTTCACGGGTTGTGGGGGAAGGAACAGAGGGGAGGAGAAAAGGAAAAGTGCTTACCGGCGCCGGAAGAAGGAGGAGCCTTTAAAAGAGCAACCTTGGGCCAGGGGCCATTTCAGAAGTAAGGAGAGTATCATCAAGCTTGAGATTTCTGATCATGGAGAGTGCAAAGAACAAGGAGGTAAGTACAATCTGCACGGGTTTGCTTTTGTCTGTCTTTGTCAATCTTCGTGTTTCTCTTTCTCTTGGGCACACTTACTCCCTCTTTTGAGGAGAAAAGAAGGTCCCTTAGAATTTCCTTCCCTTCACTTGTTGAAAAAAAAAATCAAGTTCCTGGATATAATTGCTCCCCGGTATACTGAACCAGATCCTTTAATTTTGCTTCTACAGACACAGCTTCGAGACCAAAATTGCTGCGTCTGGATTCATCTTTTCTTAGGGTTGTTAGGGCCAAGGAACAATGGGAAACCAGACGTATTGAGGAACACTGAGGACAGCAACTAAAGTCAGACAGGCTGTGGGGTTTTGTTGAGAAAAATTGAATCCCTCTGCCGGTGCAGCCTGACCGCTCTCCGGGTCTCTTTCCTAGAGCTAGGTCATTTTTTGCCCTCCCAATTTTAACTAAGACTTTTGGGAGGCCCCAAAGTGAGTGAGGTACAAAGTGCACTTTGTGTAAGTGTTATGCCAATGTGAGATTTGAATATGAATGTAAACCTGCTATAGAGATGTAAAAATGTAATTCGTACTCCCTTCTTGGAGGTGATAGGAATTAGATTTGGAAGCAAATCTGGGATTTAGTATTGACTTGGGGTTTAATTTCTATCGCAAGTGTCTACCTGTGTGCCCTTAGTTATGTAAACTCTGAGCCTCAGCTTCTGCATCTGAAAAACAAAATAATAGATTGTTGCTGGATTGATGTGGGGATTAAAAGAAGGAAAATAAGGAGTCTGTGGTGCGGAACAATGCCTGATGGAAACTATAGCCTCAAAAAATGTTGTTTCTTTGTATCAAACAGCTTTATTCTCACTGTTCTCTTGTTTCTTTTGAATTAACCAATATTTATTGAGTGCCTACAACCAGAGGGAAAGGAATTCTACCCTTGGGGAGTTTATAATCAAATGGAGTAACAGTCATGGATCAAATCACACAAGCAAATGTAAAACTGCAACTGACAAGTGGTAGGAATGTGGCAATGGTGCAGTAGATTTGTACTGGTCTATAAAGTGGAGAAAAGGTTACCAGCTGAACTAACACTTGAAGTGAGATTCTGAAAGCGGATTAAGGGTTTAAGAACATGAATATAAGGGAAGGTTGTGTGTGTGGAGCTGAGTGATATCCTTTCAGGCAAAGTAACTAGGTTGGAAAGGAAAGTAGTTTTGTGGCAGTACCTTGGGGCAATAGTATGGGAAAGGTTTATCTGGAAGAGGTAAATGGGAGGGAGGGGGGGATGGGGAAAGAGGGGGAAAAAAACCTTCCAGGTGAGGGATAATGGATATTGTGGGTGATGTAAGGGCTTTCTCCAAAGCAGAGGCTAGTTTCTTCTATGAATTTTGTTTATATATATATATATATATTTTTTTTTTTTTTTTGTCTTTTCTCGTACATTTTTGGACCTTGCCGCCGAGGCTTGTGGGATCTTAATTCCCCAACCAGGGACTGAACCCTGGCCCTTGCAGTGAAAGTGCTGAGTCCTAACCACTGGACAACCAGGGAATTCCCCTTTTCTCATACTTTCAGATTGGCCTTCCACTTCTCTATCACTGCTTCCCTTTCTTATAAGTAAACCTGAGTATTAAGATGATACCCAGAAGAGAACCCATGTTGCCAGTGGAGTTCAATGATTATCTTGGTACCTTGGATGTGAGGTGTCATAAGTCAGGTAGTGTATATGGTGGGTTGGACGCCCAGAGGAGTGACTTTCTGGTTCCTCTATCCCCAGTGCAACTCCACAAAGAAGACAGAGGAAGAATATATGAGCTGCAAATTCAAACGTACATCAGTAGATGCCGAAGAGGGACAGGGGGCTTCTGGTAAACCAGATATACTAGAAAACTCGGCAAAGAGGACCAAAAGTAAAAGATCTATAAAAAATAACAGAGGTAAGAGATCTATAGTTCCTCAAATCCTATTTCCCTGGGTCCGAGAAGACAGGGATTTTTCTGAAAAAGTAGGGAAGAAATTTCAGTCCTGTATTCTACAAATCCTACACTTCCTTCGAAGCCTAGTTTAAATCTCACCTCCTGGTCGTGATCATTATTTTGCCTACTCTAGATTCTGGGAGTTAAGGATCTTCATGTGCAATGATCTGGGGACAGAGACCTATAAATTCAAAATCCCATCCTTGAAACTCTACTTCCTGTCTTAAAAATATGAGGAAAGTAGCTACCCTGCTGAGTTGGATTGAGGTCAGGGTGGAGGGTCAGTTGTAATTTACACAGAATAATTAGGTAAACAGCCTACACTTCATCTGACTGAATGCGCGCTCAGTCAAACCTAGTGACTATTAACGTCAGTCTTTCCTGAATGGTGAGAGCGTGTGAGGTGCAGCAGGAGACCAGAGTGCTGCCCTAGTGGGGTGGGCTGCCAGAATTATGGGTATTAGTCATTGTGTAGCATTTCTGGGTGGCTTATTTTGTTTTTTGCGGTGAGAGGGCAAGGCATGGCCTAGTAGTTATGACCTCAGGTCTAAAACTTCTATCATTCCCTGCATCGGAAGTGCAATCTCTAGGTCAACCTCCTCAGGGTCTGTGGTTTAGAGCCCTCACAAAAGAGCAAGTGTGCATGAGTAGTGGGGAGTTTTAGGAAGTAAAAATACTGAGGGATTCAGAAATATTGTCAGTTTTAGTTTTGAGGTTCTATCCCTTGAAGGTTACGTGGTCTTTGGCAAGTCATTTAATTTTACAGTGGGGATTAGACTATAAGGACTAAAAGTGATTGTACTTTTGACATTTTAAAAGGCTACACAAAAGTTAATTATTGCTAATTTTATCTCATTCTCCTTCAGCTTGTTGTCCACGAAAAATGCCACAATGTTGTGACAGTGTGAAACCTCAGAAGAAGATGATGCCAATTCCTCCTTTACCTTCTATACTGCCGCCTGTCAATCTGATTCATAGGGATGTTGTGCGCGCTTGGTGCCAGCAGTTAAAACTAAGCACCAAAGGCCCGGTGAGTGTCCAGGGTAGGAGTTGATGCTCTTGGGAGGAAGACTACGAGCCTCAGTTTGATTATTAACTCATTTTTCTCTTGTCTTAGAAACTAGACGGATATAAACGACTCTGTGAACATGCCTACCCTCATCAAAAAGTGAGTAATTTGTAGGGAATTTGGCCAAGTCGAAGGTTTAGTTATTCTCATCCTAATCACCTATTTTAGCGTTAAAAGGTGAGTAGAGGGCTTCCCTGGTGGCGCAGTGGTTGAGAGTCCGCCTGCCGATGCAGGGGACACGGGTTTGTGCCCCGGTCCGGGAAGATCCCACATGCCGCGGAGAAGCTGGGCCCGTGAGCCATAGCCGCTGAGCCTCGCATCCGGAGCCTGTGTTCCGCAATGGGAGAGGCCACAACGGTGAGAGGCCCGCGTACCGCAAAAAAAAAAAAAAAAAAGGTGAGTAGAAGAATTGTCTTTAATCTTTTAAACCCTCTATGTAGAACATTCCTGCCACAGCCGAGGAGGCCAGGATCCTATCACTAGCGAGAAGAAAATCAAAGATGGACGGGGGGGAACTACCTCTGGAATGTTCTGATGAAAAGATGTCTTCTGAAGTGGCTGCTCCTCCTGAGGAGGGAGCTCCTGTCCTTGAAGAAGTTCCTGCCCTTGAAGGAGATCCTACTCTTCAGGAAGTTGTATCGACTTCTGCCTCTGACCCAGGAACTGTGTTTGCCTCTTGGAGCAGAATGACGGCCAGGGCCATGAAGATGGAGTCGGTGCAATCACAGGAGACCTGTGGTAAGCTCACTAGTAAGAACTGCTTCTGGTTCAGGTGGGAAAATAAGTTTAATTGATATTAACCGATGATTAACTTCAGGGTGTTATCAAAATCATCTGAAGACCTGGTGATTCCTGGGCCCCACCCACACATTTTCCTGGTTCAGGTCTGGGTAGGCCCTAGGAATTTACATTTCTAACAATCTCCCAGGCACGGCTAATCTGGGGACCACATTTTGAGAACCAGTGATCTAAATTAATGAGGTCATCAGAAGGGGATAGAAATCTGGCTTCATTTCTTTTCGCCTCCTTTAAAGAACTAAAAGTAAAAGCAGTCTCTAAAATCAACTGCCTGAGCTAAAGCCTTGGATCTTCTAGCATCTGTCAAGTAAGTGGCATTAACTGTTATTTAATCTAGTTCTCAGTTTATTCGTGGTGATGTAGGTTAATAATAATACCTACCTCATGATGTTATCGTGAGAGTTACAGGAGATAAAATTAAGGCCATGAACTGGTTAGCACATTACAATGCCTGTTGAGACCCCTGTCCCCCTATAACTGGTAACCTCCCCCTCCCCTTGGGAGCAAAGCCTGGGGCCAGGCCCTGTCCACTGTCTGTTGCACATAGTGGGGTGTTGCTCCAGGATCTTTCTTCAGACATGTAAGATCCCCCATCCATTAAGCCATTGATATTGCTAAAAAAAAAAAAAGAGTTGAGACCTCTGAACTTGTTTTATGAGGGCCTTCCCAGACCACTCTGGTTTAGCCTTTCTATTGAAGGAAACCAGAACGTCACCCCAAAATATGCCTCTTTGCCATAAATATCTTGAGCTGAAGGCAATCAAAAAGCAGCAACCCCAAAAAAGCTCTCCTTTTTTGCCCTAAGGCAGGATTATCTATTCTCCTTTTGCTGGAGACAGACTTATCCACTGAGAGTGGGCACCAGAGCAACCAGCAAAGAAACCTCATCCATTAGTTTCCTCCCATATATTTACCTTCCCACCGTTTGCCACCCTTGGGAGCCTGCTTCCCTTTGTCCTGTCATTTCTTTGCAAATGTATTGTTCTTTGTCAAAGATGTTACATAAGATGGAATTCTAAGCTGCCATTTTGAGCTAGTGTTTGCATTTTTCCTGCACTATGTGCACTGCATGAATTCATCAACTGTTTTTCCCTTGTTAGTCTTTTTGTTAGAGTCCCAGGTGAAAACCTAAGATGGGCAGAGGAAAAGCTTTGCCACCCTCCCAGCCACACTGTCATCTACCCACTTGCCTCTACACATCCAGATGTATTTTTTGTTTCTTTTAAAATATTTAACAGGAACTGTTTTTGCATTATTTTCTAAAGGGGAACAGGGTAGAGGAAGTTAGGTTTCAGGGTTCATATCTGGGAGCTGGCACTTGAGGAAGACAGTAGCATCAAAGGCCATGATGCAAACTCGAAGTTTAGACTTTGGTCTTGCTATGCTCGTACTGAACCTCTCTTTCCTTCCCCAGGGGTCTGGTGGTGTGTGGTTCACGGGAGAGGTCTCCCTGCTAACACAGAGGGCTGGGTTCATTTACAATTTCATGCCGGACAGGCTTGGGTGCCTGAAAAACGAAGGAGGGTGTCTGCGCTCTTCTTGCCTCCTGCGGGCAATCATCCTCCCCCACACCTGGAGGACAACATGCTGTGCCCTGAGTGTGTGCACAGGTAAACACATGGTACCCTTCTACACACTAAAAGTGGGCATCTGGGTTTTAGTTGGGGGAAAAAGGAGATACATATTCATCTTAATTAGCCCTGTATTTCAAGCACAAGTTGTCAATAAAGATTTTCACAAAACGTTTTACTTGAGTAAGTGTCTTCCTAGGAGAAAGGGCATTTTTATGTCAAGGCATAATGCTTCTACCTGGAGACCCATAATTTTGGAGCAGTAACCAATTGTATAATTACTATGTTCCCAGTATACGCACTACACAGAAATAATGACTAGCAAAAAAACCCTTCTTTTAGGTGGCCTACAGTCTAAGGGGGATGACTGGTACGTAAACGACTGTATCACCATGTGATGACTGGTATCAAAGAAGAGGTTTCTTAATTTAAGGGAAGAATTTTCTAGATGGAAAGGAGGAAGTAAGAAAAACCTGGCTTCTAGATAGTTTTTCGGTAATTACTTGAACATTGATAAGGAGAAGAGTTGCATTGGGTTGAGGACAGAGCTTCAAGGAACAGCAGTGTTTTAGGGGCATGTTAAAGGAGACAAAAGAAATAAGGAGAAAACCTGAAATATGAAGTCAGTGGGGAGAATTTGCATGGGGAAATTGTCTTATAAAGGAGGTAGAGATAACATACTTGCTTGGAAAAGATAAGGGATTCAAAGCAATAAAGAATATAGATAATTTGGGGGTGGTTGAATAAGGGGAGGAGAGAAATAGAGGCTACAACTGGAGGTATTTTCTGAAAGATACGAATGGAGAAGGGGAGCAGTAGGATGCTTGGAGGGGATTGCCATGTGTTTTCTGTTAAATTGGGCCACGTGTGTTCCCGGGCTTAGCTTGGAAGAGGGGCCTGCAGAGGAGGAGGATGGAGAGAAGCCCATCCCTCTGAATAGAGGGGCTTGGAGCAGCCCAGACTTGGCTCCCAGGGATCCATTTCCTCACCCTGTAATTGTCCAGGAATCATCCTGGGCTTCGTCCCGTGCTCTCTGTTGGCCTGTTGGGGACCCACTTTTGGCATCATGATGACTGAACACCAGGGATCTAGGGCAGCTGGCAGAGGATAGAAGCCTCAAGTGGGGCGGGGTGGGGGGAGCTCAAGCTGCGGGATCTTAGTTCCCTGACCAGGGATTGAACCTGGGGCTATGGTAGTGAAAGAACTGAGTCCTAACCACTGGACCACCAGGGAAGTCCCAAGGGCAATTTTGTTGGCATTCCAGGAGTGGGTTTCTTGGTTATTTTCAAGAATGCAATTTGATATTTCGTCTTGATTCTAAAACATTTCATTTGCTTTTTAGGAATAAAGTATTAATGAAAAGCCTGCAGTGAGATCACAATACCAGTAAAAAGGGTACAGCTATGATTATAATTAATGATAGAGAAGTGACTACAAATCAACTCCATGGCTATGATTATAATTAATGATAGAGAAGTGACTACAAATCAACTCCACGGTGCTATTTGACAGCTGAACTCTGGGCCACTCTGCACTCTCCATGCTTCCTGCTTACAGGGTTGCATGAAGAAAAGCCTGTGAACTGCCAAAAGTGGAAGTGGCTATCTCTCCAAAGACTCCCAGCCCTAAGGGAGCAGACGAGAAAGGAGATGGGGACATTTTAAAAATGCTAACTCGATGAATGGAATTAATTTACTTGAAAGTGCCTCAAGTGAATTTCTACATTGGGAAAAATGGGGCTTATAGGCAAAAGTTCAAATTTGGTTATGTACACCTTAACCAAGTATTCAAACTTATCATCACCAGGAATGGTAAGAGTAGCAATGTGTTTCCTGATGTGATACAATATATCACTGATAATATTCTTGCCCCAAAGAATCTATTCACAAGGAAGCAGTCAGCCCTGATTATGCCTCTTGTCTCCGCATAATTAAGTGAGCTTACCTTGTTTTGGGTGGCAGTTACTTAGATGCACCCATATGTAAATATTCACAGAGCTATGCACTTAAGATGTCTGTATTTTACTTATATGTAAACTATATATAATTTTTTAAGTGTCCCACATTGAATGATAAGTTATAGTGCCTCTAGGAAAAAGGCAACTAGAAAATTTTGAAATTAAAGCTTTTACTTTAAAACAAAATTCTCAATTGTGTATGTGAAATGATTCTTTTGAAATATGTCAGATCATGACACTGCTCAAAACCCTCCCATGGATCCCATTCAGAGGGAAAACCAAAGTCATTGTAATGACCTCCAAGACCTTAACTAAAGTGCATTCTACCCCGTGCCCCTTCATCTCCTGCCTCATCTCCAACACCCTGCCTTTGCTGTTCTTTGACCATGCCTCACACGCTCTTACCTCAGGGCCTCGTCACTGGCTGGAATGCTCTTTTCCCCATATGTCAATATGGTAAACTTTCTTTTAATTCTTTCTTCGAATGCCACTTTGTCAAAAAGGCATACTGTGACCCCCTATTTAAAATCACAAGCTGTTTCTCCAGCCCTATAAGCACCCTGGGTCCCAATTTCTATTTTTCCATAACACTTGTCTCCTCTAACATGTTAATTTGTAATTTATTGTTTGTCTTCCCCTAACAATACAAAAGGATTTCTGGGGTACTTCCCTGGTGGTGCAGTGGATAAGAATCTGCCTGCCAGTGCTGGGGACACAGGTTCAAGCCCTGTTCCGGGAAGATCCCACATGCCTCGGAGCAACTAAGCCCGTGAGCCACAACTACTGAGCCCACGTGCCACAACTACTGAGGCTCACGTGCCTAGAGCCCGTGCTCCGCAGCAAGAGAAGCCACCACAATGAGAAGTCCATGCACTGCAACGAAGAGTAGCCCCCGCTCGCCACAACTAGAAAAAGCCTGTGTGCAGCAACAAAGACCCAACACAGCCAAAAATAAAAATAAATTTTTTTAAAAAATGGATTTCTGTCGGTTTTGTGCACTTAGGTATCACAGTCTCCCAGAACAGCCTGACACGTAGTTGGTACTCAATAAGTGTTTATTCAATGGATGATGAATGAGAAGGTATGAAGTGAATTATAAAAGGAGATGGATTACAAGTTTCTTGGAAACCAATATTAAAAAATAGATCTCTGTCCTGTCTATCTATATTCTCTGGGAAAATAAATTGCTTTGAGTTACCTTTTGGAAAAAAAAAAACTTCTCTGTTGTAACACGCAGTATTCTGTTTTCTACTTCCGCCATAAAACTCATAGTTTAATTTCCTCCAAAATACAATTTTGGAAGGTCTCTAGTAAATTCTTTTAAAACTGTTTAGCAGGATTTGTGTTTCCCCCATGAGCCACCCTCCTGTTTTAGAATATGAAGGGCCGAAGTGTTAAGAATGCCAGTAATCACCCAATATTTCAATCAGCCTTACCTGAAGGATATAGCTGAAATTGTATTTTTTGAAAGATAAGGAGAGGAAAAAGAACTTCCATTACTAAGGGGTAGACATCAGATGACAAAAGATGAAGTAAATGGGTCCACAAGACATTTCTCTTTAGAAGAATTAACTTGAGTCATCTTTTGTTCCTGGCCAGGAAAACCTAGATTGGAATGGCCTGCAGGAGGTAAATTGCTCCAAAAGATGTTACTTTTCATTTCTGAGTCCACTACTTAAAGGGACAGATTTCTCTGAGAAAGAGTTTTGAGCTGACATCAGATTGAATGGCAAATAAGAATTAAAAAAAGGAGAAGAAAGGACATTCCAGCCAGTAGAACGGGTTGTGAGGCTCCTGAGGTGGGAAACAAGAAAACTGAAAGGCCAGTGCGTTGGGAGTTCAGAACCAGGGAACACAGATATTGGATGAGGCTGGAAAGGAATGGAAGCCCAGACAAGAGAAATCCTTTGTTTTGCCTTTATCTTAAAAAATAGAGGGGGTCTTCCCGGTGGCCCAGTGGTTGAGAGTCCGCCTGCCGATGCAGGGGACACAGGTTCGTGCCCCGGTCTGTGAAGATCCCACATGCCGCGGAGTGGCTAAGCCCGTGAGCCATGGCCCCTGAGCCTGCGCGTCTGTAATGGGATGGGATATTGGAGGGAGGATAATAGAAAGTAAGGAAAAAGTGATTCTAAAACTGATGTCTATCAACAAATTACCACTTCCATTGTTCAATTTTTTAGTCTCTTCATCATTTTTTTAAAAATTTTATTTTTTATTGGAGTATAGTTGATTAACAACGTTGTGTTCTCTTCATCATCTTTTATATTAAAAACCATTTGGTAATCAAGATGAGTAAGAAGAGGGACAGTCCACCTACCCAAAGTAAATAGGATGCCACTTCTTTATCCAACTAACCCATGGGGTGGGAGTGGCCAGAATCTCCTGGAAGGGGCAAAGAGAAAATTCTGTGGTGATGGAAATATTTTCTGTCTCGACTAGGGAGTTGCCTACCATTTTTCAAAACTTATCAAACTGTACACTTAAGATCTGTGTATTTTAGGACTTCCCTGGCAGATCCAGTGGTTAAGACTTTGCCTTCCAATGCAGGGTGTGTGGGTTTGATCCCTGGTCAGGGAGCTAAGATCCCACATGACTCATGGCCAAAAATCAAAACATAAAACAGAAGCAGTATTGTAACAAATTCAATAAAGACTTTAAAAAATGGTCCACATCAAAAAAAAAAATCTGTATATTTTACTGTAAATTTTACCTCAAAGGAAAAAAAAAAGGTTTAGTTTGGAGATCAAAGAGAAAATTGCATCAGTCACATGACTCCTAGGATTTGTATACAGAGGCCTCAGAGTAGAGTTTGAGGAGGCCGTTTATTCTCATGATGGATGACGAAGAGGAGTGGCCCAATACATTAGGGAGATTTATAACACTGAGAAGGGTTATAGAAGAAGTTCACAGAGACTGGACAAGATTTCCTCAGTAACTCAGAACTCCTGTAGCTCTAACACTGGAAAACGAAGGTCAGAACTTGATTCCTTCTGCTCTTCCTCAAAAGCCCTGATTAAATCTTCTCTGATAACTTTATTTGATATATTCCTTTTTTTTTTTTTTGGCCGCGCAGTGCAGCATGGGGGATCTTAGTTCCCAAACCAGCACTTAAACCCATGCCCCCTGCAGTGGAAGCGCAGAGTCTTAACCACTGGGCCACCAGGGAAGTCTCTATATTTCAATTCTTAAAACTACTACCTCTTTTATCCATACTGGATTGGAAGTCACCACTTATTTCTTACTATTAAGAAACACAAGAGCCCAAGCTTTGGGGGCAGCTAGATATGTTTACACGTTTCTATCCTGAAAGCTCAGTTCACTTGATTTTTAAAATGAAGGTATCAACTCACACTTGCGAGGTTGCTAGGTTGAAAAAAATAATGTATGTAAACCAGTTATGTTAGGAAAGTGATAGGCACTCAGCTAAGAGTAACTGCTGTAATTTCTACTATGTTTTGTCTCTATCTTTCTTTTCTGCACTGAACTGATATGTAATTACCAAGCACTTATTAGCCACTTCAAAGCTGTGTGGCTTTGGGAATTTAATTAATCTCTCTAGGCTTAGTCAGGTTTATTGAACATATAGGTTTATTTACATACGGTGAAATTCACCCATTTTAATGTATAATCCTTTGAGTTTTGATTAACGCATGCATCCATGTAACTACCATCACAAGAGCTAGAACTTCCATCGCTCCAGAAAATTCCTTCTTGCCTCTTTGTAGTTAACTCCTTTCCCCTCCTCAACTCCTGAAAACCAAAGATCTATTTTCTGTTCCTATAGTTTCGTCTTTTCCAGGATGTCTTATGAATGGAATGAGACTGGGTTCTTTAATTTAGTATAAGGCATTTGAGGTTGACTCATATTTTTGAATGTATCACCAGTTTGTTCCTTTTTATTGATGAACAGTAGTATTCCATTGTGTGGATATGCCATGTTTGTTTATCCATTGAAGGGGAGCAGAATATGCCACCCCAGAATGTGGCTTTGGCATATGGATTATTTTGAGCTGAAGACAAGCAGGGACCAGCAGATTCAGAAAGAGCTTTTTACCTTCCCCTTAACTGCCTCAAAGAATTTAGATAGAGGACCTATACTAGGAAGAAAGCTATTACTAGAGATAATATTTTATATAAGAAAGACTTATTAATAGGACTTCCCCAGCAGTCCAGTGGTTAAAACTCCACGCTCTCAAGACAGGGGGCACAGGTTTGATCCCTGGTCAGGGAACTAAGATCCCGCATGACGCATGACATGGTCAAAAAATAAAAGACTCATCTACATGGCAGAGCAAACATTTGTTTACCAAACATTTGCTCTTCTCATCTTCCTGAGAACTGTCTTCCTCCGCCTTGAAGCCCCAGACCCCTACCCCTTCTCTTTAGCTTGGGAGGTTATATACGCCTCAGTTACCTGACTGCCAGGGAGTCCACATATTTTTATGGGGCTCCCACACATACAAAATTTGATTTTCTCCTGTTAATTTGTCTCATGTCAATTTAATTATTAGACCAGTCAAACTACCTAGAAGAGTTTTCTGCTCCTACACCATTCACCAGTTGAAAGATATTTGGTTATTTCTAGGTTTTGGTGATCATAAATAAGCCCTCTATAAACCATCATATACAGTTTTTTGAGTGAACACTCAAGTTTCACTCATTTGGGGGTAAATATCTAAGGAGGAAGATTGCTGAGTCATATATTAAGTATGTTTAGCTTTACAAGAAACTCTCACACAGTTTTCCAAAATGGTGGTGACATATTGCATTCTCACCAGAAA
The DNA here is from genome assembly GCF_951394435.1 of Stenella coeruleoalba. NCBI lineage: Eukaryota > Metazoa > Chordata > Mammalia > Artiodactyla > Delphinidae > Stenella > Stenella coeruleoalba. Next base: position 88,678,334 of record NC_137150.1, read on the forward strand.
CGTATGATATCCTCATCAACACTTGATATGATCAGACTTTAATTTTAGCTATTCTAATAGGTGTATAGTGGTATCTTAATTGTGATATTAATTTGCCCTCCATATAGCTTCTTGATGGAATGGCTGTTAAAGTATTTTGCTCTTTTTTTGGCAGCGGGGTTGAGGGGGATTGTTTTCTTATTATTGCGCTTGAGGAGTTCTTTATATATAAATTTAGAATCAGCATGTCACCTTCTGCAGCAAAAATCCTTTAGGGATTTTGATGAGTTTTCCGGGTCAGTGAGCAATGGGAAAAGCAGCTTGTTGCAGGTCCAACAGGAGAGACTAACTCTAGAAAAATGATATTTGGTATTGTGTTGTAATGTGTTAGGGATAGTTATGTTTCTTACAAGAAGAATACATTTAAGTACGTTCCTCTGTAAGAAAATATCTAGCCTTAAGTAGAATGCAGTGTGTAAGGAGTTCTGCAAAGTAGCAGAAGGCAATAATGGAATGCAGGTGGGTTGTATGTAGTGTGGAAGGTATTCGGAAATGAAGATGACAGTCAACTGTGTTAAATTCTAAGACTTCATTGCCCTAGATGGTTAATATAACTCAACTACAATCTAATGCAAAGATATGACCTGTGAGTGGGGACTACAGAAACAAAAAAGATGACACACATGTATGTTGCGCAAAGTATTAATGACCTGCCAAGATTAAGGAAGTAAGAAGTCTAAGACCTAGGTTTGAGACCAGATGTGCTATTTTAGTAGATGGTTGATATTGAGTATCTGTTACCTGAATAGCAGTGATCATAATATTTATCTCACAGGATTATAAGAATTAATGAGATAATATATATAATATACTTCATAAATTGACAGTCTATGCAAATGCTCTTTATGACTATTTTATTAAACTCTTTCTTAGCTTCTGTTCTTCAATGTTAAGTTGCCCCGTATAGAATACTTCCCTAGCCGAGCAGTCTGCCTCCTATGGATGGGCTGTCTTGAACACTTTGGGTAGTTGGTGCCAACAACATAATTTGAGTAGTGACAGCAAGGTTAGCAAACTGGGAATTTGTGCTGCTCAGAACAAAGACGGGAATGTGAATCCTTTTATTAACTTTTATTTCCCTCTCATTCTCTCCAGAAAAAATAAACAATTTATGAGAGATTGTGTAAACATGCATTTTTTTTTAAAAGTCACTTGTTGGGAAGACATTAATGCTACAAAATCATAATTCTTACGTTGAATCATTTTGCCTAATTTGGGTATAAAGCAAGGCCAGAGAAAGCAGACAGATAGAGAAGGGGAGGATATTATTCTTAGTGTCTACTACCATACATTACTCTCTCCATACTCTATTTTGAAGTATTGAGATAAATAATGTTCATCTTTTTTTGTTTGTTTGTTTGTTTTGTTTTGTTTTGTTTTTTGAGGTAAGTGGGCCTCTAACTGTTGTGGCCTCTCCCATTGCGGAGCACAGGCTCCGGACGCGCAGGCTCAGCGGCCATGGCTCACGGGCCCAGCCGCTCCGCGGCATGTGGGATCTTCCCAGACCGGGGCACGAACTCGTGTCCCCTGCATTGGCAGGCGGACTCTCAACCACTGCGACACCAGGGAGGCCCCGATAACAAGTATTTCTTATAATTATTCCCCCGTCTTTCTCCAAAGGGATGTATAGGCATTTAACGATGTGACTGTACACTGGAAAAGAGAAATGAGACATTTTAAAGACTATTGGACACAGGATCTGAATTGACTTTGATACCCAAGTTATCATCATGACCCCCTTTTTGTTAGGTTGGGGGCTTAAAGCAGCCCCATAATAGCTGAGTCCTGGCTAAAGTCTAGCTCCAGTAGGCCCACTGTTTTTATGAAGACACCCAGGGATCATTTTCTCAGTCTCTGAATGTATAATTGGAATTGATATACTTGACAGATGAAGTAACCACCTCATTGGATCCTTGGCCTGTGGGATAAGAGCTATCACAGTGGGGACGCCAATTCTAAACCTCTAAAACTACTTTCTGTGACTTCTCTGGTGGTCCAGTGGTTAAGACTCTGCACTTCCCCTGCAAGGGGAGCAGGTTCGATCCCTGGTCGGAGAAATAAGACCCTGCATGCTACGCAGTGCGGCCAATAAATAAATAAATAGAGTAATTTCATTAAAAATAAATAAATAAAACTGCTTCCTATCTCACCCTGGTGCGCACAGCACAGACACTAAATTCCCTAGTTATGAAACTCAACTTGAGGTAACATACATCAAGCGTCATCGAGAATGGGTTGGGAGACTTCCTTCGTGGCGCAGTGGTTAAGAATCCACCTGCCAATGCAGGGGACACGGGTTCAATCCCTGGTCCAAGAACATCCCGCATGCTGTAAAGCAACTAAGCCCGTGTGCCACAACTACTGAAGCCCCCTCGCCTAGAGCCCGTGCTCCACAACAAGAAAAGCCACTGCAATGAGAAGCTCGTGCACTGCAACGAAGAGTAGCCCCCACTCTCTGCAATTAGAGAAAGCCCACGTGCAGCAACAAAGACCCAATACAACCAAAAAAAATAACTAAATAAAATTAAAAATAAATAAATTAAGAAAAAAGAATGGGTTAAGGATTTCCCTGATCTGCCCTCCAATGCAGGGGACACGGGTTAGATGCTCAGTCGCGAAACTAAAATCCCACATGTCACGGGGCAACTAAGCCTACGCACTCTGGAGCCCTCATGCCGCTGCAAGGAAGAGCCCACGGGCTGCGACTAAGACCTGATGGAGACAAAAAAAAAAAAAACAAACAAAAAAAACCACACAGAATGGGTTGAATCTGAAAAAGAATGTGTGTGTGTGTGTGTGTGTGTGTGTGTGTGTGTATAAAACTGAATCATTTTGATGTACACCTGAAACTAACACAACATTGTAAATCAACTATACTTCAATTAAAAAAAGACAGGATAGGTTGGCTGGGAGGTAATCTGATCAGTGAGAGATTTCAATAACGGGTTAGAGATGCTTTAGACAAGAAATAAGGCAATGGCAGTAGAATTATAGGAGAGGCAAAATCAAGCAAGATGTGTACATGTTTGACTCCACAGGACTTTGACCTATTGGAGTTTAAGGAGAAGGGGTGTTTTAAGTAGTTGTTACGTTTCTGCCTTTAGATGACTGGGTGGATGATAACACATCTCAAGAAGAAATACCAAAGGAGGTGAACGTTGGTAAGGATGTCACTGAGTTTACTTCTTACTAAGTTTGAAGTGCATAGCCTGATATGCCAAAACTTGGGTCAGTAAGGCAGGCAAAAAGATTGGGCTAGAAATACATATATGGGAGTCGTCAGCATGTAGGTGGAAGTTGAAATTGGAAAAATGGATGAAGCTGCTCTAGAAAAGCATGAAACATGATCAAGAATAGAGAAATGCAACCTCATGGGACATCAGTGTTTTAGGAGTTAGGTGGGGAAAAGGAGACAGAAAAACTATTCAACCAGAAAGGAAAGGAACTAGACAGAATAAAAAGTTGTGTTCAAAAAGTTGAACTGGGCTTCCCTGGTGGCGCAGTGGTTGAGAGTCCGCCTGCCGATGCAGGGGACATGGGTTCGTGCCCCGGTCCGGGAAGATCCCACATGCCGCGGAGCGTATGGGCCCGTGAGCCATGGCCGCTGAGCTTGCGCGTCCGGAGCCTGTGCTCTCACAGCAGTGAGAGGCCCGTGTACCGCAAAACAACAGCAACAAAATTGTCCTTCCCACCTCATCTCCCCTGACTGCCATGCTCTGTCCTAACCACATCTTCTGAGTCATACAGAACAGAGGATAGACCTTACTTGTCTGGATTCTGAATTTAAGATTCTCCTAATTGTGACTGTTGCTTCATGATAGAGAAGAGATATTTTTTTCAGAAAAAAAAAAAAAAAGCAAAAATGCTCATTTATTCTTGATCAGAAGACAAAGATCTGTAACTACCGTTCTAAAGTAGAATTGAATTTTCAGTAGTGCTTGGAAGTGGGAATTTCTTGAAATGAAGGATGTGGCAAAGTTGGGAACATCTTTCAGAGTGCATCTTTTATCTTCCTCCTCAGAAAACTGAAGAACTCAGTAGCTGTCCCTTCCACATGAGAGTGATACCGAACCATAGTTTCCAAACTGTTTCTCAGCACCTGAGGGTTCTGTGGGGATGTCTTATGGTTTTTTATTTTTCAACCAGAGTTGCTCCACTTTTATCTGTTACATGTTGGTGCTCCATGAACATTTACTATTACAGAGCATGTTCCTTTGATTTAAAAAAAAAAAAAAGAAAAATTTTGAAAAACATTTATCTAAACAAAAAAATACAATGTATTTAAATATTTAACTTACAATATGGTAAATAAAATATATTTGAAATAGGTAATGCATTTTTATTTCAGAACTATTCTCTATTATTGGAATAATATTAGAATCAAAGTATACATAAACAATTTTTTTTCTTTTTAAAATCTCTACCCTACAGTCTAGGTTATTTTTAATAGCTTAACATCCATTTAGTGGCTGCTTTTCAGCTCTTAGGTATATACTGAGCCCTAAACTGAAATTGGTGTAATATGATTTGAGTCCTTTGTTGTACCTTATTAAGAGCCTTCTCTAAACCAGGCACTGAGCTGAGCATGGGGAGAATAAAGGTGAGTCTGAGAACTTCACAATGTCACAGTCTGACAGGAGAGAGCCAGGTCAGTCCGTTATCAGCATTTATAACATATCCATTAGAGCAGCAGCACAGAGAGGACCATCTACTCAAAAGGGAGTTGGTGGCATGGTGTGGGGGGCAGGGAATAGAGGCTGATGCAGGATGAATAACCAGCATTGATTGAGCCTCTGTTCTGAGCCAGATACAGTGCAATGCTCTAGGTTATACCATTGCTCTCTGGAGCCTGCTGTCTAACTGGGGAGATGAAGTTAAACAATCAAAATTTCAAATATATACAGATTTAAAGAAATTCTATGAAGAAAAGGAATAAGAGAATAACAGGAGTAAACTCTTTTAGGGTCACTACAGGAAACTGGCATTTACACTTAAAGAACAGGATAGAATGCTAATTATAGCTACAATGGCAACAGTATTACAATATACAGATGTATCAAATTAACACGTACACCTTAAATTTACACAATGTTATATGTCAGATATACTTGAATTAAAAATAAGTTAAAAAAATAAGTTTAAAGAATGCGGAGTCAAATGAGTGAAGAGAAAGGGAAAGAGTGTTTTTGTTTTTTTTGCGGTACGCGGGCCTCTCACTGTTGTGGCCTCTCCCACTGCGGAGCACAGGCTCCGGAAGCGCAGGCTCAGCGGGCCATGGCTCACAGGCCCAGCCGCTCTGCGGCATGTGGGATCTTCCCGGGCCGGGGCACGAACCCGTGTCCCCTGTATTGACAGGCGGAGTCTCAACCACTGCGCCACCAGGGAAGCCTGATCAAGCTCATTTACAATAAATGCAGAGGATAGAAGACTAGCTTAAAGTGGAAGTACAAATGAAATTAGCAAAACCTAGGTATAAAACTACAGGAAATTCACACAATTCTTTAAGCAATAATAAGAACAAAAACAAAATTTGTGAGGAAAATAAAAGATGGAGGGAGAATTTACAGATTGAAGAAAATTTAAGGTGGGAATTCCCAGGCGGTCCAGTGATTAGGACTCCGTGCTCTCCCTGACTAGGGCCTGGGGTTGGATCCCTGGTCTGCTCAGGGAACTAATATCCCACGTGCAGCGTGGCCAAAAAAAAAAGAAGAAGAAAAACGAAAAGAAAATTTAAGGCACATATCCTTTTTTAAAAAAATTTTTTATTGGAGTATAGTTGATTTAAAATGTTGTGTTAGTTTCTGTTCTACAGCAAAGTGAATCAGTTATACATATATATATCCACTCTTTTTTGTTTTGTTTTTTTGGCCACGCTGCGCAGCTTTCGGGATCTTAGTTCCACTACCAGGAATTGAACTCGTGTCCCCTGCAGTGGAAGTGCAGAGTCCTAACCACGGGACTGCCAGGGAATTCCCATATCCACTGTTTTTTAGATTCTTTTCCCATATAGGTCATTACAGAGTTTTGAGAAACATGCCCTGTGCTATACGGTAGGTCCTTATCTATTTTATATTAAGGCACATATCTAATCACGGTGTGTAGCCCTTATGTGATTCCAACAGATTGTTAAAACAAGAAAATGAGAGTATGAGATAATTGCATATTTAAATACTGCTGGATGTTTAAAGAGACTGAATAGTGCAATAATATTAAAAAATTATTTTAAATTATTTTTAGATATGAAAAAGATATTGTAACTATAGTTGGAAAAAGTCTTTTTCCCCCCCCGAATTTATGAATGAAAACTATGAAGTCTGGTATTTCTTTTAAAATAACCCAAGAGAGGGGGAATAGGTGGTGGTTTAGATGAAAACAGATTGGCTGAGAGTCGATAGTTGTTCAAAGCTGGATGATGGATCCATGAGGGCTGGTGATATTACTGTCTTCTTTTATTCTTTTTTTTCAGCTTTATTGAGATATAATTGACAAATAAAATTCTAAGATGTTTAAAGTGTACATTGTGATGATTTGATATAGGTATACACTGTGAACTGTCTGCTTTTATATGTTTGAACTTTCCCATAATATAATATTTTAAAAAAACAGAGGGGAAAACCCAAGAAAATAAATAAGATAATTATATTGTAATAAATGCTAAGAAAAGAAATATGGTAATGAATGGTCTTCCCACTTGAAGTCCCATCCTAACCTAAGGCACTGGAATCAAACTGTTCAGGTTACCAGGTCAACTCCCTTCTAAATCATCCAGAAAAAGCCTGTAAGTAGGGGCCACACCCAAGTGGGGAGATGGAGTGTTTTCTTGGCTGAATCTCTATGGGCCAATTCAGTTTCCATCTTGGAAGGGAGGAGCCAGGATTCCAAGCATTATCTGCCTAATCCAAAACCATTTGGTCACACCCTGATCTAGCCAATGTTTACAGACTTTTAGGTGCATAAGAACAACCCTGAGGGCTGGTTGAAGCACAGATTTCTGGGTCCTGCCCTTAAGGATCTGATTCTGAAGGTCTGGGGTAGAGTCTCATAGTTTAATTTTCCAACCAGTTCTTCAGCAAACTGAGGCAGAGCCCTTGCACTTTGAATAAAATATAATATTTAAGTTAAACTGATCTCGGCTCCCTGGGTCCTGAGACTGATGGACCAGACCATTTACCTAGGGGAAGAGAAAGCCCATCGTGAGACCAACGAATGTCAGAGTTGCCATACTGTTTGTGAATATATTTTCCTTTAGAAACTCTGGCTCCTTTAGAGTGACCTATAAAAACATCTGTGACTTTTCCTACCTCCTGTCTCATCACATCCTGCCCCCAACATTATCCTCCAGCAATTCCCAAGTTTTTGCAGTTCCTTCTCCTGCATTCATTAGTACATCACTTGCCTTAGCATTATGGCTTCTGCTGTTCTTATTCTGAATAGCCAAACCTTTCCCTTCGACTCAGCTCGCCATTATTGCAGGCTTAAAACCTGTGTTTAGATCTAGATCCAGAAGAGATCATGTTATCCAGTCCCTACAATCTAAATCTAATCTCCCAGTGAGTGAAACACCCATGGGCATAAATCAGTTATAAAATACCTTTGAACTTCTATTCCCTCCACAAAGCATCATTCAATCCATCACCAATATTGTTTACAAAGATTGTTTATTTGTTTGTAACTTGTCAACAAGTGTTTGTCATTTTCAAGTTTCACCTAACTCTCACCTTAAAGGAATAAAACCCAAAAATTTTTTTAAAAATCAGGAGTGATATTAATTACCCAATAACTTAACTCTTGCCTAATAGACAAGCCTGGGTATAAAACTGATGAAATTATCACACTGTCAGATAACAAGGGAGGGGGAAAAAGAGGAGGAAGGAAGACAGCTCTTCTGGAAAACAGGAAGTAGGAGACATTTGCTTATAAAAGGAGAAATTGGACTAGAAACCTCAGGTTAAGAGGATTAAATTACAGATATCCTTAACATTGCTGGCTCTGCCTTTCTCTGAGAGTTCCTTGGAATGGCACACCCAAATTGTGAGAAGGTAAGTTTGGTTTGAATTTCATTTATTTTCCCACAGATTCACTTTTTAAAGCCTTTCTAGAGCTCACTTATATTTCCGTCTTTCTGGATGTAAGACATCTCTATCTGAGAATCCTCCCTTTGCAAGCGAATTATTACTTTTCTTTCATGTGATTGCGGTATACAACTTGGGTGAAAGTAAAAAAGGAGAAACTAAATATTTCTGTTCCTAGTTCAAAGTAAGATATTTATTTTGTAGAAAGACATGTTGTAGCTGGGCAAGATAAAACGGTAAAGAAATGGAGAGCTGCCGTAAAAAGAAAGTGAAAAGGGTAACGTGGATAAGGTCAGAAAGTGACGTGACTAGTAGGTTTCTTTCCCCCAGGAGTAAGAAGCAAACCTACTCCCAATGTCCTTGGTACCAAAGGGTTTCCTGACTAGGTTTGGGTAGTCCTGGACTAGAGGAAAATATAAATTGAGTAGGTTTCATAGGTATTTGCAGGGGCCACTATACCGGGCTAGAGAACTGAATTGGCCAATATGAAGTATATGATTATGGGCAAGTCATATAGCTGCTTACCTCTTGAGTGGAGTGATACTCTCCCAATATAATGTCCTTTTTTTTTTTAAGCTGACCAGTGAAATGTTTCCTGGAGTGCTTTGAAAAAGTGGTGTACAAAGGCAAAATCCTTTTTGCTAGCTAAAGTGCAGAGCAAGGGGAAGTCTTTGAAGAGATTTAAACCGGCTGCGGAGGGACGGGCGGGCGGGGAGTGGGGGGACGGGGACTGGCCTGGCCGCATCGGATACACTTAGCTGTTCAGAGAAAAGAATATTGCAATTGAGCTGGAATGGAGTTTATTCACCCTTGGATTGGAGAGGAAAAGCTAGAAACTTAAGCATATGTGACTCTATGTTATTGGTCATTTAATTTCTGAGCCTCAGTTGCCTAATTTCTAAAATATGAAAACTAATAAATTACTACAAGTATGTTATAGGATTAAATGAGAAATACAAAAAGCTCCTGGCACAGTGCATGAGGACTGTACAAAATCAGTAAATATCAGTTCCTTCCTACCTATCCATTTTATCTTTCATTCATGAAATTGTTAAAAGAACACTGAGCGTCCACTCTGTGCTGGGCACTGTGTAAGCCCTGCGATAGCAATGGAGGGTAAGACAGATACCTTTGCTCCCCTCCGGTCGTGGGGCTGAAACAAGGTTGGTATGGCTGAAGCTCAGAAAGCTCAGGGCTCTTAAGCTGGAAAGGCAGGCAGGGGGCCCGGCTGTTCAAGAACTTACAGGCTACACCAGGGAGTTTTGTCTTTTAACTGAAGTATTTTGAACAAGCAGGAGAGCAGTCTGCAGAAAGGAGCCAGAATGGATTGGAATCACAGGAGATTACTGATCCTGCCAGTGATGATAACGTGAATCATGCAACAGAAGATGAAAAGGCAGAAACACCTTCTACACAGATTTAGGAGATAAAATGAAAGTATTTGGTGTTTTAACTGATGGAGAGGAAGGCCATGAAGGAAATGGTTTCCCCAAACCCAAGATCTATGCTTTAATTTCCTCTTATCATCCACATGTAAATCTGCTTTTGCCCATTTCCTCATTGTTTTTCCCATCTAATAAAGGACCTATGAATCAATACCAAATTCAGGGAATCTCAGTCTCTCCATCCAGCTATTGGCTTCTCTTATTCATTAGTTGTGCCATGAAAGTAAATATGTTAGTTGTACAGCATTAAATGAGAATCAATGATTGAGCCTTGCTTTTCCAGAATTTCTTTGAAGAGGTCTTAGGTGAAGAAAATATGGTTCTTACATTGATTCCAGTTAATGAGGAAATTGTTGAAGACCATCTAACGGAACCAAGTGTTTCTTCAACTTCAGAAGTCAAAGTGGAGTCACTGAGTCCAGATAACCAAGGTATGAGAACAACAGGGTGAGCTCAGTTTGCTGCTCCTCCAGCTCTGGAAGATTCTTCTTCCCCTGTCCTTTAACTATGCAACACCCAGCTTAAATCTCACCTTGATTATCTGTGGTAGGAGATTTCTCAAACTCTCATACTGCTCATTTGCTAAGCACCATTACTGTCTTGCTTTTAAAAAGACACAAAAACTAGGCATGTGGGCTTCCCTGGTGGCGCAGTGGTTGAGAGTCCGCCTGCCGATGCAGGGGACACAGATTCGTGCCCCGGTCCGGAAAGATCCCACATGCCGCAGAGCGGCTGGGCCCGTGAGCCATGGCCACTGAGCCTGCGCGTTCGGGGCCTGTGCTCTGCAACGGGAGAGGCCACAACAGTGAGAGGCCCGCGTACCGCAAAAACAAAAACAAAAACAAAAGCAAAACAAAAACCCAAAAAACTAGGCATGTGGAGTGCTTTGGACAGAGCATGACCTCATGCGGCAGCTAGATGTGAGCTCAAATTCCCAACCCATGAAGCTCAATCTTCTTTCCATTTTTACATACTTCTTATGAAAACCAAATCATTCCGAGCTTTTTTCATTTTCTTTTATTTCGAGCTTTTTTGAGATACAACTGACACATAAAACATGGTGTAATTTTAAGGTGTACAGGGTGATGATTGACGTACATATATATTGCAAAACGATTACCAAAATAAGGCTAATTAACACATCCATCACCTCACTTAGTTAACTTTTCCCCCACTGTGGTGAGAACATTTTAAGATTTACTGTCTTCTCAATTTTTAAGCATACATTATACGATTAACTGTAGTCACCATGCTATACATTAGATCCCTAGAACTTACTCATAACTGAAAATTTGTACCCTTTGATCAATATCTTCCCATTTCCCCTACTCCCAATTCCTGGCAACCACCAATCTACTCTCCGTTCCTGAGTTCAGCCTTTTTAGATTCCACATATAAGATCAGATGGTATTTGGGAGACTAAATCATTTTGAAAAGCATCTAGTCTTTTGCTTGGTGAGCAATTGTTGATCAAATATCTAGCAGCTCTTAATATGATCCTTTGTATCAGGGCTTCATATGAAGGCATTGAATAAGTATTTTCAGAATGATTTTATTTTGGGGGCAAATAACGAGGGCTTCCAGATAAAGTAGACAGTGATAAGTTAAGCAAAGTGATGTGAGACAAGGTACATTTTCTCTGTAGAGAAAAATGAGGCAGGTTGACAGAATGGAGGACCATTGTTGGATGGGGTGGTTTTAATTATTTCTGTAGGGACAGATATTTTGTGGTCCAACATCTACACATTTTGGAGGAGCAATCCAATGTAATGTTCTATCCAGGTGGTTGTTTATGGCTGCAAAAAGCAGGTTGCTATAGGTAGTGTAAAAAAAGTGGAATTTAGAATTTCAAAATGTGTATTTGAGTCCCAGTTCTGCCATTTTAATGGTGGTGTGATCTTGGGCAAGTCCTTTAACTCCTGAATCTATTACCTTATTTGTAAGATGAAGAAAAATAGTTGATATGTATATGTACAAATTGGGTTATGAGAGATAAGTGAGAACTTCGTAAAATTTTAAAGAATTTACAAATATTACATTATTACTACTTTGGTTCTCTTCTTTTCTCAGTTCATCCTCCTCAAACAGATGAACAGTTCAAAGCTTGCCCAACATCTAGTTGTAGTAAACCAATTTATCCCTTGCCAACCATATTGCCTCCAATTAACAACGTGAGTCGGGACACTTTGCGGAAATGGTGCCAACAACTTAATTTGAGTACCGATGGTCAGGTGAGTGCACTCGTAGGAATCTCTGGTGCTTGTAACAAGTATGGGAGCTCTGCCAGCTTTTAATTTTTGAAATTAATTTTTAATTAATTAATTTTAAATTTATTTATTTATTTTTGGGTCTTCATTGTGGTGCATGGACTTCTCATTACGGTGGCTTCTCTTGTTGTGGAGCATGGGCTCTAGGTGTGCAGGCTTAGTAGTTGTGGCATGTGGGCTTCAGTAGTTGTGGGCCTGGGGCTCTAGAGCATAGGCTCAGTAGTTGTGGTGCAGGGAATTAGTTGCTCCACGGCATGTGGGACCTTCCTGGACCAGGGATTGAACCCATGTCCCCTGTATTGGCAGGCAGATTCTTAACCACTGTGCCACCACGGAAGTTTGCAGGTTTTAATTTTTATTTCCCTTCTTAATTTCCTTAGAAAATAGAGGTTTATCTGAGACTCCAGAAACATGCTTATCCTGAAAAAGATCAGGTGAGTGAGGAGTGTCGTGATGTAAGTTCTGATTGTGAATTTTTCCTCCTCTTCACCATCTCTATATGGTGGCAAGGTTTCTCAACCAAGACAATTGACATTTCCAGCCAATTAATTTCTTTTTGTCCTGGGGCTTGTCCTGTGCATTTTAGGATGTTTAGTAGCCTAAATATCTATGGATTCTACCCACAGTCTGTCAGTGATCTCCCTCCCCCTACACACAGTTTTGACAATCAAAGTTTCTCTCAGTTAAGAACCACTGCTCTGAGGGAACTAATATTCCTAAACCCTTCCCACACTGACATACACAGGTCAATGTACGAAGAATGATAAAATCAACCCAAATGTCCTTGGGGCAGTGACGCTTCCCTGCATACTCATCGTGAATTCCATTTGCAGTATATTCCTGAATCATCACGGGAGGCCAGATTGCAGTCATGTCCAGGGAAACACAAGACGGTGACCAAGACAGCAAGTGTTCAGAAAAGGAAGATGAGTGAGAATGAGGAAAGGACTAACATGGTTGAAGTGATAACTTCAGCTCAGGCAGCCATGTTGGCAGCATGGTCAAGAATTGCTGCAAGAGCTGTTCAACCTAAGGCTGTAAATTCACGTCCCCTGCCTACCTCTGTTGAGTGCTTTCTGCCGCAAGCTTCCGGTAAGATCAACATTAAAAAATGGTTACCATGCCAGAGAAAAAAGGCACACTTTTATTAGTCCAATACTGATGGTAGTTAAAGGGAAAGCGTTATTAAAATATCTGCAGATGGGACGTTAGGTTCATAGAGGGCTTATCTTGTGATTGATACAAAGCCAAGTTTTGCCTGAATGGCTCTCTGAGCCAGGTGGCTGAGTGGGGACACTTTCTCATCGCTAAGCACAGATCCAAGGTGGGAAGAAAGCATAATCTGGTAATGTGGTCAGCCACCGCCTGAGGTCTTCCCCTTTCTATTGGATCGGAAGAATTAATTAAAATGACCATGGTTCAAACCCTCGTCTTACCACTTCCTAGGTATGTGACATTGGCCAGTTACTCAGCATAAACCCTGGTATCCTGATTTATAAAATGAAGATTTCAGCTATTATACTTGATAGAATGATTGTGAGGCTTATGAAATACAACTTGGTATCCTAAAAGTAGGCAATGATAATTAAAATATTTGGGGCCCCTGTCCTCTTGAGAAATCTCGAGAATAACTTAGCCCCATCTTTCTCCAATTCCTGCTCCACTCTTTGATATTTCTGTTTTCATTTCCATCAGACCCTACCTCAGGCCAGCACAAAGTCATTCTCTTTTTTGGCTTGAATTCTTTTCCTCTCTCCATCCCATTTCCAGAGGTGTTCTGGATCCTCTTTTTCTATTATTAATTAACTTATTTATTTTTGGCTGCATTAGGTCTTCGTTGCTGCGGGCAGGCGATCTCTAGTTGCTGCGATCCAGGGCTACTCTTTGTGGCAGTGCTCAGGCTTCTCCTTGTGGTGGTGGCTTCTCCTGCTGCAGAGCACGGGCTCTAGGTGTGCGGGCTTCAGTAGTTGTGGCACGCAGGCTCAGAAGTTGTGGCTCGTGGGCTCTAGAGCACAGGCTCAGCAGTTGTGGTGCATGAGCTTAGTTGCTCCGTGGCATGTGGGATCTTCCTGGGCCAGGGCTTGAACCTGTGTCCCCTGCATTGGCAGGTAGATTCTTAACCACTGCACCACCAGGGAAGCCCTATTCATCCTTTTAGTTCCTCTTCATTCAGCAGTTATCAAGCACCTACTGGGATCCAGGAGTGTGCCTAGCCACATTCTTTAAATTACTCTTTTAAAATTTATTTTTTTAAATTTATTTTATTGAAGTATAGTTGATTTACAATGTTGTGTTAATTCCTACTGTACAGCAAAGTGACTCAGTTATACATATACGTATATATTCTTTTTCATATTCTATTCCATATGGTTTATCACAGGATATTGAATATAGTTCCATGTGCTATACAGTAAGGCCTTGTTTTTCATCCATTCTGTGTATAATAGTTTGCATCTGCTAATCCCAAACTCCCAATCCATCCCTCTCACACCTCCTCACCCTTGGCAACCACAAGTCTGTGTTCTCTATGTCTGTGTGTCTGTTTCTGTTTTGTAGATAAGTTCATTTGTGTCATATTTTAGATTCCACATGTAAGTGATATCATATGGTATTTATCTTTCTATTTATGACTTACTTAGTATGATAATCTCTAGGTACATCCATGTTGCTGCAAATGGCATTGTTTCATTCTTTGTTATGGCTAATACTCCATTGTGTATATATGCCACATCTTTTTTGTCTGTCAGTGGACATTTAGGTTGCTTCCATGTCTTGACTATTGTAAACAGCTCTGCAATGAACACTGGGGTGCATGTATTCTTTCGAACCATGTTTTTCTCCAGATATATGCCCAGGAGTGGGACTGCTGGATCACATGGTAGCTCTGTTTTTAGTTTTTTAAGGAACTCTGTACTGTTCTCCATAGTGGCTATACCAATTTACATTCCCACCAACAGTGTAGGAGGGTTCCCCCTTTTCTCCACATCCTCTCCAGCATTTGTTATTTGTAGACTTTTTAATGATGGCCGTTCTGTATGGTGTGAGGTGGTACCTCAGTGTAGTTTTGATTTGCATTTCTCTAATAATTAGTGGTATTGAGCATCTTTTCATGTGCCCGTTGGTCACCTGTACGTCTTCTTTGGAGAAATGTCTATTTAGGTATTCTGCCCATTATTTGACTGGGTTGTTTGTCTTTTTGTTATGAACTGTTTGTATATTTCAGAAATTAAGCCTTTGGCGGTCTTGTCATTTGCAGATATTTTCTCCCAGTTCATAAGTTTTTTTGTTTGTTTGTTTATGGTTTTCTTTGCTGCACAAAAGCTTGTAAGTTTGATTACGCCCCATTTATTTATTTTTGCTTTTATTCCTTTTGCCTTGGGAAACTGACCTAAGAAAACACTGCTACAATTTATGTCAGAGAATGTTTTGCCTATGTTCTCTTATAGTATCATGTCTTATATTTAAGTCTTTAAGCCATTTTGAGTTTATTTTTGTATATGGTGTGAGTATGTGTTCTAACGTCATTGATTTACATGCAGCTGTCCAACTTTTCCAACACCATTTGCTGAAGAGGATGTCTTTTCTCTATTGTATGTTGTATATTCTATTATATATGTCTTTTCTCTATTGTATATTGTATATTCTTGCCTTCTTTGTCAAAGATTAATTGAGCATAGTGTGTGTGTTTATTTCCGGGCTCTCTATTCTGTTCCATTGATCCATATGTCTGTTTTTGTGCCAATACCATGCTGTTTTGTCTTTTTTTTTTCATGCTGTTTTGATTACTGCAGATTTGTAGTGTTATCTGAAGTCTGGGAGGGTTATGCCTCCTACTTTGTTCTTTTTCCTCAGGATTGCTTTGGCAATTCTGGGTCTTTTATGGTTCAGTATAAACTGTAGGATTATTTTTTTAGTTCTGTGAAAAATCATGGGTTATTTGATAGGGATCACGTTAAATCTGTAGATTGCTTTGTGTAGTATGGCCATTTAAATAATATTAATTCTTCCAATCCAAGAGCGTGGTCATCTCTACTCTTATTTTATAGTCTGACTGGGGAGATTTTATAGATATTTAAGCCTACAGTGATTGCTCCTTTCTCTCAATTTCAGACACTTGATATCTATAGGACTTACTACTCTGTTGTCTCTCAAATATCCCATCTCTCCAATTAGATTGTTCCTTAGACTTTTAAAAAAGATCCTTTTGCCTGTTTTCTATAGTTGAGGCAGTACAATGTAATGGTTAGGCAAATTGGCTGTGAATCAGAATACCTAGATCCTTGTTTTGGTTCTGGGAAAATTATGATATTTTAACACTGTAAGCTTCACTTACTTCACCTGTAAATAAGAAAAGTAAATAGAAGGTAAATATTAATGATGTTCTTAAGAATAAATGTATTAATACATGTAAGTCACTTAGCAAAATCCTGGACACAAAGCAAGTTTTCCAAAAGTTAATTGTTATTGTCCTCTGTGCTATGTAGTTTGTGAAGTTAGATTACACTGTCTTTTGGTCTACATTTTCCATGCTTCTCATTCAGTTGATTCAAGAGTGACTCACTGAGGGGTTGGATTGGGGTACGGTTACCTGATTGTAGCAGTTTATGTTTGCTTCTTTTTCCTTGCCTAGGTGTCCGGTGGTGTGTGGTCCATGGCAGACCACTCTTGGCAGACACAGAAGGTTGGGTTCGCCTGCAGTTCCATGCAGGTCAGACCTGGGTGCCTAACACTCCCAGGAGGATGATCTCTCTCTTCATGTTACCTGCCTGCACTTTCCCATCCCCAGACCTAGAAGATAATATGTTATGTCCTGAATGTGCTAAGAGGTAATCCTTAAGTATCTTTCTAAATATGACACACAGAACAATAGATGTCTAGATGGGTTTCTGAAAAATTTAGTAGGAGAAGGCAGAGGGCAAACATGCTGTTTTCTTAATTTGCCATATAGATCAGGCAAAAATAGGAAGCAAAAATAATTTAGCAGGGGCTTCCCTGGTGGCGCAGTGGTTAGGAATCCACCTGCCAATGCAGGGGACACGGGTTCGAGCCCTGGTCCGGGAAGATCCCACATGCCGCGGAGCAACTAAGCCCGTGCGCCACAACTACTGAGCCTGTGCTCTGGAGCCCGTGAGCCACAACTACTGAAGCCTGTGAGCCTATAGCCCGTGCTCCGCAACAAGAGAAGCCACTGCAATGAGAAGCCATGCACGGTGAGCCCCTGCTCGTCACAACTAGAGAAAAGCCCACACGCGGCAACGGAAACCCAATGCAGCCAAAAATAAAAATAAATAAAATAAATTAAAAAAAAATTTAGCCGTGGATTAGAACTCAGATAAATGTGGCTTCTTCTTAGCAACCTTAACAAGGTAGTTGACAAGTTAAGACCTTAACTGCCTCAATTTTAGAGAGATCTGTTTTAAGAAAGAAAAAATTAGGTTCTCACCGTATGTCAGATACTTAGCTGGGGATACAAAAATTAGTAAGACAAAACCCATGTAGCATGCTGAGATGAAAATGAGTAAGAGATGCTATGAAACTATCTGGAAAGGACCTATATTGCAGTGACTTAGGGAAACTTCAGAAGGGATTACATGTACTGAGGAAGAGTTTACCAGTTAGAAAGTAAAAACTTGGGCATTTTGGTAGTCAAAACAGCCCCTACCAATACATGGAAGAATATGACCTACTTACATTGCAAATAGGCCAATATGATTGAAGCTTATATTGACAAATAAGTCTGAGAAGGGAAGGAGCAGACTATTGAAGGTTTTATATCTATATTAAAGGTCTCATATTATCCTGTGGGTCATAGTTTCTCAGTCACTTTTGGGACATAGATTTCTTTGAGAAAATAATGATAACAACATCTTCTCCACTCAAGAAAATACACATTGTGCATACACATAAGCTATGCTTTAGGTTCTATATAGACGTGGAACTCATGAGCACAAAATTCAGCTTTTGGTGATAGAATTGGATGGAGGTGATGCAAGATGGGTGTGAAGGGAAATTAGATTTTTATTTTTTTATAGTTATATATTTTTAAAATATTTACTTATTTGGCTGCATCAAGTCTTAGCTGCAGCACACAGGCTCTTCACTGTGGCATGCAGGATCTTTCATTGCGGTGTGCGGGCTCTTTGTTGAGGCTCGTGGGCTTCTTTCTAGCTGTGGAGTGTGGGCTTAGTAGTTGTAGCACATGCGGACTCAGTAGTTGTGGCATGCGGGCTCTAGAGCATGTGGGCTTTGTTGCCCCATGGCATGTGGGATCTTAGTTCCCAGACCAGGGATCGATCCTGCATCCCCTACATTGGAAGGCAGATTCTTAACCACTGGACCACCAGGGAAGTCCTGAGGTTTTTTCTTTTTTAAGAAAGTAGATTGAAATCTTGTGACAGAGACTAGATTGGAGCGTCAGAGATTACTATAATAATTTTGGAAAGATGTAATTTATGACCTTGGTAAAGAATTTGAAGCGGAATGGGACAAATGTAAGAGTTGCAGGAGTATAGAGAACAGAATGCCATCTTATTAGAGGAAAGGCAGAAGTTCAGTTCAAGGGCAAAGAATGATACATGGGACATGCTTCACATGGGTCTAGTGTTCAGAGAAGTATGGGTTAGAGAGAAACATCTTTGGGAGTCATTAACATGCAAACTGAACATAAGAATATGTAAGAATTAGAAGGGACTGCAGAAGAACCTTAAAAGAGAATCAGCTTATCGATGGCAGGTGAGCAATGAAGACTGAAAAAGTGCAGTTAGAGGTTGGGAGATAAATGAGAAAAAAAGCAACGGGTCGAGAGTTTCAGAAGGAAATAGTTGGTAGTGAGATGGCCATGTAAGATTATGGTTAATGCAGTGTTGCTGGGAGTGTGAATTTGGTACACCATTGGCGGTCTTTTTGAGAGTATGTTGAGAGGGTCAGGTGATAGTTGGAGCAGAGCATGTGAAAAACTAGGAACAGGTCATATTGATGATCTCTACTACCTGAGCTAGAGGAGATAGCAGTTAGTTGAGGCAGTAATATCAAAGGAGCTTGTTTCTGTCTTCCCTTCCTTCCTTCCTTCCTTCCCTCCTCTGTTTCTTTTTAATTTTTAATGGGAATACCAAGAGTAGTGTGAACAGAGAGAGGATGTGGGGAGAAGCTGTGAGGAGGAAAGGGAGAGTATGAAGATAAAGGAAGTAGAACCAATTGTAGTTTAGAGAATAGGAGCCCTGATATTAAGTGGACAATGTTGTTCCTTTGCTTATTACATAAAATCTTTTTACCCACCATCCTAGGGTTGTGGGGCAAACTACTCACAAACTCCAGAAGGGTATTCCTCATTTTACTGGTCATTTTCAAGGGGCTGGTATGTAATGGTCTATCTTATTCTAACCATTTTCCAAAATTTTTTTCTGACTTGCTTTATAGGAATAAGAAAATTATGAAAAGATTAATTGCAATGGGGAAGAAGAAGAAACCTGGTTTGGACATACGAACATCATTGCTTTTAGATGGGCCATGTCTTAATACAAAATAAATGGTTAGCGGAGGGGAAGGGGTGGGGTGTGGATGAAATGTGTGAAGGGGGGTAATTGTATGGTAATGATGGTAACTAGACTTATATCAGTTTTGTAGTGTACACAAATATCGAATTACTATGTTGTACACCTGTAACATAATGTTATATACCAATTTTACCTCAATATAAAAAAATGTTTGTTAGAATACACCAGTGAAGCCATCTAGTCCTAGACTTTTGTTGTTGGGAAGTCTTTGATTATGATTCAAACTCCTTACTAGTAATCATGAAAAAAAAAAGAGATAAATGATGGAGAGCCCACAGTTAAAGTGACTTGCATCCCAATGATTGCTATGCTCTGTCCTCGCCATCCTCAATGTTGCCTGATGCTTTAAGTACAGATGAGAATGTCTGGATTCTGTACTGAGGTTTACCAATAAATGACTGTTACTGCTGCTTCAAGTACTAGCTATATAGAATGTAATTTGGTTTTATTTTAGTTAATAGATTTTTGTTTTTTTTTAGCAGTCTTAAGCTTTCAGAAAAATTGAGCAGAAAGTACAGAATTCTCAAATACCACCCCTCCTCCCTACCCCATTTCCTCTACTATCAACATCCTGCCCCCGAGAGGCACAGTTGTTGAACCTACATTGACCCGTCATTGTCACCCAAAGCCCATAGTTTATATTAAGGTTCATTCTTTGTGTTGTACACTCTATGGGTTTTGACCAATGTATAATGACATACTCATCATTTTAGTGTCATACAAAATAGTTTCACTGTGCTATAAAAATGTTCTGTGCTCCACCTATTGAATACTTTCTCCCCCCAGCTCCAGACCACTGATCTTCCTGTCGGCATAGCTCTGCCTCTTTACAGAATGTCATACATTTGGAATCATACAGTAGCCTTTTCAGATTGACTTCTTTCGCAACAGGAAATGTATTTAAAATTCTTTCATGTTTTTTCATGGCTGGATTGCCCACTTTTTAATGCTGAATACTCCATTGCTTGGGTGTACCATAATTTATCCATTCACATATTGAAGGCCACCTTGGTTGCCTCCAAGTTTTGGCAATTATGAATAAAGCTTCTATAAACATTTGTGTGCAGGTTTTTGTGTGAACATACATTTTCAACTCATTTGGATAAATATCAAGGAACAGGATTTTTGAATCATAAGAGTATGTTTAGTTTTGTAATAAATTGCCAAACTATCTTCCAAAATGGCCGTACCCTTTTACATTCCCACCAGCAATGAATGAGAGTTCCTTCTGCTCCACATCCTCCCTAGCATTTGGGGTTGTCAGGGCTTTGGATTTTGGCCATTCTATCTTATTTTTTTAATAAATTTATTTATTTTATTTATTTATTTTTGGCTGCGTTGGGTCTTCGTTGCTGCACGCAGGCTTTCTTTAGTTGCAGCAAGCAGGGGCTACTCTTTGTTGCAGTGTGCGGGCTTCTTATTGCGGTGGCTTCTTTTTGTTAATTTTTCTGGATTAATTAGTATATTTAGAAAATCGATGTTCAACATGATTGATATAGATGGATTAAGATCGGTATTTGTTTTCATCACCCTCTTTTTGAATTTTTTTGTCTTCCCCTCTTTTCCTTCTCATTTTAGTTGAACGTTTTATATGACTCCATTTTTTTCCCCTCTCCTGTATATCAATTACACTTTCACTACTGTTTTTTCTTTGTGTGTGCTTGCCCTTGAGTTTGCTATGGTTACTAGCAATCAAGTTCTTTTTCTTTTCTTTTTTAAATATAAGTCTTTTTTTAAAAATGAATTTATTTATTATTTATTTTTGGCTACGTAGGGTCTTTGTTGCTGTGTGTGGGCTTTCTCTAGTTGCGGTGAGCAGGGGCTACTCTTTGTTGCAGTGCGCGGGCTTCTCATTGCGGTAGCTTCTCTTGCTGCAGAGTATAGGCTCTAGGCGCGTGGGCTTCAGTAGTTGTGGCACACAGGCTCAGTAGTTGTAGCTTGCGGGCTCTAGAGTGCAGGCTCAGTAGTTGTGGCACAGGGGCTTAGTTGATCCGTGGCATGTGGGATCTTCCTGGACCAGGGCTCAAACCCGTGTCCCCTGCATTGGCAGGCAGATTCTTAACCACTGTGCCACCAGGGAAGTCCCTAGACTCTTTTTCAAATAACAATATAGCAATTCATGAGTATTGCAAGTGCCTTGTAATATAGTATTTCCAACTCCTACTTCTCCCTTATAACATTGCTGTCATTCATTTTATTTATCCATCTATTTATTTTGAACAAACATATGTTAGATCAACTAGGAATAAGAAAAATAAAAGATTTTATCTCCTTTTACTTCTTTTCTAGAACTCTTCTTTAGAGCTGAGTTTCTGACCTATATCATATTCTTTCTAAAGATTTTTTTTTAAAGAATCCAGGTTTATGAAGCCAGACATTAATTTGCAAGAGATTTGTAAAACAATGTTACTCTTCTGACTAAATTTCTTTATGAAAATATATTATTTTTCATAAAGATATTTATGTTAACATGTAATGGGTTTATTATTTTTAGTGAAAAAATATTTTTAAAAGTTACTCAGTTTTAATGTCTAATCTGGCAAATATTGATAGACAAACAAAATCTCAATAATTCTCAATAATTTTTAAGAGTGTGAAGGAGTTCCAAGACCAAAACAGTTGAGAATAGTTGATCTAGTCCAACCCTCTCTCTCTTGCTCCCCCAATTTTTACAGGCTTGGAGTGGGAAGGGGCTCTTCCCAGGAAGATTGTGGCTCTGGTCCTGACACTCCATATTTGGTGAAAGCCTTTGAAAAAGATAACTCCTCTCCGGTGTATTCACTCTCTCTTCATTGGGTCCTTATCTGGATTTAAATGTCTTTGAACTTTTTTAAAAAAGCCCTTTCTCTATACATATACCTCCTTCCACCTAACAATTGCTAGGTCGTTGTAACAAACTTCTTGAAGAAATTGTTTACACTCATATCCCTACTTTCTCATCTTTCACTCACTCATTCAATATATATTTATTGAGAGCTATGTACCATATAGAGTTTTAAGTGCTCATAACTCAACAATGAATTAAACAAAATCCTTGTTCTTTTAAATCTTACATTCTAGTGAGGGTAGACATGTCCAGAAAAATTGTCCAGAACTTGTAAATGGGCAGAAGAGGATTACTGGGTCATCTTTCATTGTAGTGCTGGGGTATACCTTTGATTGCCTTTATATTGACTAAGCTATCATACAACTTTGTAGGTAGAGGCTAACTTGTAGAAAACTGATAGCAATGCAAATAATTCTTGTCTGAGAACAATGCAAATACTTCCTATTCCTAGTAATGCAAATGGATTTTGTCTAGTAGAGATGGAATCCATTTCCATCTGGTTGAAGAAATAACTCCCAGAATTACAGTTTTTTGCTTCATAGAATATTAGTATTTTTGCAACTATTAGCAAATTCATTTCAGTATTCCTTTGGCTGATAATCTAAATCTCTGAAACTCAAATTCTCATTTGAACAAGTCTTACCTACCATCTTACTGGTTCCTTCATTAATTAAGATAATAATGGATGAGTAGTTTATTATGATGAATAAAATCTTTGTCATGTGTTCATTTTATATTTTTATAAGAGATACGTTTTCAACCTTTTGAAAATTATTTAGCAGACTAAAAGAAAATAAAATACATATCAGGTGGTAATAAGTCAAAAGTATAAAACAGGGCAAAAGGACAGCTATTAACTGGTGGTGTAGTATGGTACTGTTTATTTATTTATTTATTTATTTTGTGGCACGCGGGCCTCTCACTGTTGGGGCCTCTCCCGTTGCGGAGCACAGGCTCCGGACGCGCAAGCTCAGCGGCCATGGCTTACGGGCCCAGCCGCTCCGCGGCATGTGGGATCTTCCCGGATTGGGGCACGAACCCATGTCCCCTGCATCGTCAGCTGGACTCTCAACCACTGCGCCACCAGGGAAGCCTATGGTACTGTTTTAGATAGGGCCAATCAGTCAAAGTCCTGCACTACTCTCTCTTAACTGTAAGTGGAATCCATTCTCTCCTCTCCATCTTCACTGCCACCACACTAATCCAGACCATTACCTTCTCTCATCTGATCTCCTCGCCTTACTCCTACCTACTCCGATCATAGGCTATCAGATGATCATTTTTATAAACAATTATCTGATCATGTCCCTCTTTTCCACTGGCTCCCTATGTGGAGTCAAGTTTTGTGGGGTCTAAACCTTACACAATTCGGGAGGCCCTCGAGAAAAATAATGCAAAAATTAGGTACCGAGCCTTGAAAGGGGTAGTGCAAATGACAGGTTCTGAAACTTAAGCTTCATTAGCTTCACTATAAATCTGCCTCTGCCTACAAGTCTAGCCTCCTTTTTCTCTACCTCAAGACCTTTCTCCGTACAATTTCTGCCCAGACTCTCCCAAGTCCAAGCATCCCAGCAGAGCCAGCTTTCTGTGCAAATGATCCTTCAAAAGATCCCTGGCTGGGCGGGGTTTGCACCTGAGATGTGTCTGTGGGCGGAGCCCCAGGCGAGAATGAGCCGTAGTCCTCCCCGCTTTACGTCCGGAGTGGGGCGCATCACCTCTCCGGAACCTGCACGGCTCCCGTTGCGGTTCCGGTCGGAATTACTGGGCGGCGCACGCCGACTTGGCTGCGCAGGTAGTGAGAGTGCTCGGGTCTTGCGGAAGCGTATGGACTTCGCGACGGTCCCGCGGTGACAAAAGAAGTGGGTAAGATCCGGTGACAGCAGCCTTTTGCCGCCGCCCCTCGGGAAACTTCTCCAGCCCTTCCAATCACTTTCCTCACCCTCCTCTGAAAATTTTCTAACATTTCTTGCGAGACACATCTACTGGTGACCAATGCCCTCAGTTTTTGTCTGAGAAATTATTTCTTCACTTTTGAAGGAAAATTTTGCCAAACATAAAATTCTAAGTTTTTTTTTTCCTTTAGGTACTTTAAATATCGCTTCACTCTTTTCTTGCTTGCATGTTTCCCGACGAGAAGCCATAAATTTCCCCTTTCTCCTTCAGACCTTCATTAGAAAAACATTAAAGCACACTGAAGGGACTTTCCTGGTGGTGCGGTGGTTAAGAATCTGCCTGCCAAAGCAGGGGACACGGGTTTGAGCCCTGGTCCGGGAAGATCCCACGTGCTGTGGAGCAACTAAGCCTGTGCACCACAACTACTGAGCCTTCGCTCTAGAGCCCATTCTCTGAAACAAAGAGAAGCTACCACAATGAGAATCCCGCGCACCACAACGAAGGGTAGCCCCTCCGCAACTAGAGAAAGCCCGCGCAGCAACAAAGGCCCAACACAGCCAAAAATAAATAAATAAATTTATAAAAAACAAAACAGGGCTTCCCTGGTGGCGCAGTGGTTGAGAGTCCGCCTGCCGATGCAGGGGACACGGGTTCGTGACCCGGTCTAGTAAGATCCCACATGCCGCGGAGCGGCTGGGCCCGTGAGCCATGGCCGCTGAGCCTGCGCGTCCGGAGCCTGTGCTCCGCAACAGGAGAGGCCACAACAGTGAGAGGCCCGCGTACCGCAAAACAAACAAACAAACAAAAAACAAAACACACTGAAGAACTGAAAAAAGCAATACAATGAATACTTATATTCCCTCTACCTAAATTTAGTGTGTTATATTTTTCTAAAGTTGATATATATTACAGTATATATAATATTTTTACTAAATTATTTAAAAGTTGTAGAGATCAAAACCAGAGTTTTTCAAAATTTCACATTTGTTCAAAATGTTTCTAAACAAAATCCAGTCAATGTTTACACATTATATTTGGTTATTAAAACTTTTTCAGGATCAATTCCCCCATTACTTTCTTCATTACTTTTTTTTTTGGCCCTGCCTTGTGGCTTGTGGGATCTTAGTTCCCCTATCAGGGATTGAAACTGTGCCCTGGGCAGTGAAAGAAGGGAAACCTAACCACTGGACCACCAGGGAATTCCCAGTTACAATTTTTTTTTGAAGAGTCTAAACCAGTTGTTTTGCAGAAGGTCCTACTTTTTTTAAAAAAAATTATTTATTTTTGGCTGTGTTCGGTCTTCGTTGCTGCACACAGGCTTTCTCTAGTTGTGGGGAGCAGGGACTACTCTTCGTTGTAGTGCGAGGGCTTCTCATTGTGGTGGCTTCTCGTTGCAGAGCATGGGCTCTAGGGTGCTTGGGCTTCAGTAGTTGTGGTGCACGGGCTCAGTAGTTGTGGCTCACGGGCTCTAGAGCACAGGCTCAGTAGTTGTGGTGCATGGGCTTAGTTGCTCCATGGCATGTGGGATCTTCCCGGACCAGGGCTTGAACCCATGTCCCCTGCACTGGCAGGTGGATTCTTAACCACTGTGCCACCAGGGAAGCCCCCTCCTTTTTTTTTTTAAAGTATAGTTGATTTATAGTATTTCAGGTATACAGCAAAGTGATTCAGTTATAGGTATACATATACATACATATACTTTTTCAGATTCTTTTCCCCTGTACATTTTTACAAGATATTAAATATAGTTCCCTGTGCTATACAGTAGGTCCTTGTTGTTTATGTATTTTATATATAGTAGTGTGTAATTGTTAATCCCAAATTCCCAATTTATCCCTCCCCCCCTTCCCCTTTGGCAACGATAAGTTTGTTTTCTTTTTTTTTGTTTGTTTGTTTTTGACTATTACAAAAGTTTATTTAGCAAAAGAGTTCAGTAAGAAAATGTACATGACTCAGAATTTATCATAATAAAATGTGGAGAGGGGACACATAGAAGCAGTTGATTTCTCTGGTGAACACAGCCATTGTTTATACTTGTTCCAAGGCTTCTAACATGATGATACTATTTCCTCGTATTACCACCATTCCAGTATTGTTCTGTTGCTCACTAGTTGCCATCTCCACACATTCATCTATCACAAGATTCATAAAGGGATTGAATCCCTACAGTATTCCTTGGACATGTCTGCCACCATTTAATTTTTATGATAACTTCTTGTCCATAAATTTCTTCAACTCGGGAGGGTGAGCTTTGCTTATGATGTCTACTCAGCAAGCTCAAATATGCCTCCAAACAGAATTTGAGTCATCCCTCATGCTCCAGCAGTAGCCATGTTTGTTTTCTATGTCTGTGAGTCTATTTCTGTTTCGTAAATAAGTTCATTTGTGTCATTTTTTTAGATGCCACATATAAGTGATATGATATTTGTCTTTGTCTAATATACTTCATTTAGTATGATAATCTCTAGGTCCATCCATGTTCCTGCAAATAGCATTATTTCTTTCTTTTTTATGGTTGAGTAGTATTCCAGTGTGTGTGTGTGTGTGTGTATGTGTGTGTGTGTGTGTGTGTGTGTGTGTATTATATATATATAATATATATGCCACATTTTCTTTATCTGTTACTCTGTCGGTGGACATTTAGGTTGCTTCCACATCTTGGCTATTGTAAATAGTGCTGCTATGAACACTGGGGTGTGTGTATCTTTTCCAACTAGAGTTTTTGTCTTTTCTGGATATATGCCCAGGAGTAGGTTTGTTGGATCACATGGCAACTCTATTTTTAGTTTTGTAAGGAACCTCCATACTGTTCTCCATAGTGGTTGTAGCCATTTACATTCCCAGCAACAGTGTAGGAGGGTTCCCTTTTCTCCATACCCTCTGCAGCATTTATTATTTGTAAACTTTTTTTTTTCCATGCCATGCAGCTTGTGGGATCTTAGTTCCCTGAGTAGGGATTGAACCCTCGCCCCGGTAATGAAATCGCTGAGTCCTAACCACTGGATCACCAGGGAATTCCATATTTGTATACTTTTTGCTGATGGTCATTCTGACCAGTGTAAGTTGGTACCTCATTGTAGTTTTAATTTGTATCTCTCTAATAATTAGTGATGTTGAGCATCTTTTCATGTGCCTTTTGGCCATCTGTGTGTCTTCTTTGGAGAAGTGTCTGCTTAGGTCTTCTGCTCATTTTTTTGATTGGGTTGTTTGTTTTTCTGATATTGAGGTGTATGAACTGTTTGTATATTTTGGAAATTAATCTCTTGCCAGTCCTATCATTTGCAAATATTTTCTCCCATCCTGTAGCTTGTCCTTTAGTTTTGTTTATGGTTTCCTTTGTTGTGCAAAAGCTTTTAAGTTTAATTAGGTTCCCCCCCTCTTTTTTTTGCTTTTGTTTCCATTACTCTAAGAGATGGATCCAATGAAATGTTGCTGTGATTTATGTCAAAGAGTGTTCTACCTATGTTTTCTTCTAAGAGTTTTATAGTATCTGTTCTTACATTTAGGTCTTTAATCCATTTTGAGTTTATTTTTCTATATGGTGTTAGAAGATGTTTTAATTTTATTTGTTTACATGTAGCTGTCCAGCTTTTCCAGCACCACTTGTTCAGGAGGCTGTCTTTTCTCCATTGTATATTTTTGCCTCATTTGTCATAGATTAATTGACCATAAGTGTGTGGGTTTATTTCTGGGCTTCCTATCCTGTTCCATTGATCTATGTGTCTGCTTTTGTGCCAGTACCATACTGTTTTGATTACTATAGCATTGTAGTGTAGTCTGAAGTCAGGGATTCCTCCAGCTATGTTCTTCTTTCTCAGGTTGTTTTGTCTGTTCAGGGCCTTTTGTGTTTCCATACAAATTTCAAAATTTTTTGTTCTAGTTCTATGAAAAATGCCATTGGTAATTTGATAGGGAATGCATTGAATCTGTAGATTGCTTTGGGTAGTATGGTCATTTTAATGATATTGATTCTTTCAATACAAGAACATGGTATATCTTTCCATCTGTTTGTGTTGTCTTCAATTTCTTTCATCAGTGTCTTATAGTTTTTGGGGTACAGGTCTTTTACCTCCTTAGGTATGTTTATTCCTAGGTATTTTTATTCTTTTTGATGTGATGGTAAGTGGGATTGTTTCCTTAATTTCTCTTTCTGATAGTTCATTGTTAGTGTATAGAAATGCAATAGATTTCTGTATATTAATTTTGTATCCTGCAACTTTACCGAATTCATTGCTGAGCTCTAGTAGTTTTCTGGTAGTGTCTTTAGGATTTTCTATGTATAGCATCATGTCATCTGTAAAGAGTGACAGTTTTACTTCTTCTTTTCCAGTTCGAATTTCTTTTATTTCTTTTTCTTCTCTGATTGCCATGGTGAGGACTTCCAAAACTATGTTGAATAAAAGTGGTGAGAGGGCTTCCCTGGTGGCACAATGGTTGAGAGTCCGCCTGCCAATGCAGGGGACATGGGTTCGTGCCCCGGTCTGGGAGGATCCCACATGCCGCGGAGCGGCTGGGCCCGTGTCCGGAGCCTGTGCTCTGCAACGGGAGAGGCCACAACTGTGAGAGGCCTGCGTACAGCAAAAAAAAAAAAAAAAAAAAAGTGGTGAGAGTGGACATTCTTGTCTTGTTCCTCATCTTAGAGGAAATGCTTTCAGGTTTTCACTGCTGAGTATGATGTTAGCTGTGGGTTTGTCATATTTGGCCTTTATTATATTGAGGTATTTTCCTACTATGGGTCCTACATTCTGAGTGAGAAGATATTACTCCCTTTACCTTACTCTTTTTTTTTCTATTATAAAATGATTACATGCTCATTATATTCAAAAAAGAAATGTAGAAAGTAAAAACTGTATATCTGAACTTCCAAGAGACAATAAGTAATCATATATTAATGGAAGGGTCAGTTCATCAAGAAGATATAACAATTATATCTGTACCAAACACGAGCCCAGGAACGTATGACTCAAACAGAATTGAAAGAGTAAATAGACAGCTCCACAATATTTGGAAATTTCAATACCCCACTTTCCATAATATATAGATAACAGAAGTTCAGTAAGGAAATAGGAAACTTAAATAATACTATAAACCAGTTAGACCTAACAGATATCTGTAGAATACCCCAAAACAACAGAATACACATTCTTCTCTAGTATACCTGAAACATTTTCCAGGATAGACAATATATTAGGCCACAAAACAAGTCTCAGTAAGTTTTAAAAAATTGAAATCATGCAGCGTATTTTTTCTGACCAAAATGGAATGAAGAAATCAATAGAATCAATAATAGAAGGAAATGGAGCAGATACAAATGAAATCAATAATATAAGAAGAAATAACAGAAGGAAAGCTAGAAAACTCACATCTATGTGGAAATTAAACAATACAATTTAAAATAACCAATGGAGGGACTTCCCTGGTGGTCCAGTGGTAAAGCGTCTGCCTTACAATGCAGGGGACGCAGGTTCGATCCCTGGTCAGGGAACTAAGATCCCACAAGCCACAGGGAAACTAAGCCCACGTGCCACAACTACTGAGCTCATGTGCCTCAACTAGAGAGCCTGCATGGCACAAACTACAGAGCCCACACGCTCTGGAACCCATGTACCACAGCTACAGAGCCCACATGCCCTGGAGCCTCCACTCCACAGCTAGAGAGAGAAAACCCGCACACCACAGCTAGAGAGACACCCGCGCACCGCAATGAGAGAGAAGCCTGTGTGCCTCAATTAAAGATCCCGCAAGCCTCAACAAAGATCCTGCGTGCCACAACTAAGACCCGATGCAGCCAATAAATAAATAAATAATAAATAAATCTTAAAAAAAAAAAAATAACCAGTGGATCAAAGAATAAATCACAAGGGAAATTAGAAAATACTTAGAGATTAATGAGAATGAAAATGCAACATACGAAAACTCATGGATGTAGTGAAAGCAGTGCTCATGGGTAAATTTTTACAGTAAGTGTCTACATTTAAAAAGAAGAAAGATCTCAAATCAATAACCTAGCTGTATACCTTAACAAACCAGAAAAAGAACTAAACCTAAAGTTAGGAGATGGAGGAAATAATAAGGATTAGAACAGATATAAATGAAGTCAATAATAGAAAAACAATGGAATTAATGAAACCAGAAGTTCTTTGAAAATATCAAGAAAATTGAGAAACCTTTAGCTAGATTAAAAAACAAAACAAAACAAACTCAAATACTAAAATTGGAAATGAAAGGTAGGCATTGTCAATTTTACATAAATAAAAAGGATAATTAAGAAAATATTGTGAATAACTGTATACCAAGAAATCGTATAAGTTGGATGAAATGGAAAAATTCATAGAAACCCATAAACTACCAAAACCGACTCAAGAAAAACAGAATAAATCAATAACAAGGAGACTGAATCAGTAATCAAAACCTCCCAACAAAGAAAAGCTCAGGACCAGATGGCTTCACTGCTGAATTCTATCCAACATTTAAAGAAGAATTAATACCAGTCTTTCTCAAACTCTTTCTAACTTGTTCTAGGAGGCAAGCATTACCCTCATACCAGAACCAAAGACACTATAAGAAAATGATAGACCAATGTACCTTGTGAATATAGATACAAAATTCTGAACAAAAATACTAAAAAGAAGCTGAATTCAATGACATATTAAAAGAATTATACACTATTACCAAGTGGGATTTATCCCTGTGACACAAGGGTGGTTCAACATGAAAATCAGTGTAATATACCCATTAATAGAAAGAAGGAAGAAACCACATAATTGTTTCAGAAGAAACATTTAAGAAAATCTAGCACCATTTCATGATGAAAACATTGAATAATCGAGGAGTAGAAGGGAACTTCCTCAACATGATAAAGGTCATATATGTAAAGCCCACAACTAACATCGTTCTCAGTGGTGAAAAGCTGAAAGTTTTTCCCCTAAAGTCAGGAACAAGAATACACATTTTTACCACTTCTTTTCAACATGGTACTAGAGGTTCTAGCCGGAGAGGTTAGGCAAGAAAAAAAGAAAAACATAATCTTACTTCAAAAGGCAGAAATAAAGTTATGTCTATACACACATGACATGATGTTACATATAGAAAACTCTAAATCATCCATCAAAAAACTATTAGAGCTAATTATAGGATTTCCCTGGTGGTCCAGTGGTTAAGACTCCACACTTCCACGGTAGGGGCACGGGTTCGATCCCTGGTTGGGGAACTAAGATCCCACAGGCTGTGTGGTGCGGCCAAAAAAACCGAAACCAAACCCCCCCCACAAAACTATTAGAGCTAATTATATTTGCAGAATATAAAAATCAACACAAAAATCAGTTGTATTTCTTTATACTAGCAGTGATGATCTGAAAAGGAAATTAAGAAAATGATTCCATTTACAATAGCATCAAAAATAGCATAAAATACTAAAGAATAACCTTAACTAAGAAGGTACAAGACTTGTACACAGAAAACTATAAAACATTGCTGAAAGAAATTACTTTTCCCCCTTAGTTAATTAGTGTGGTAAAAATAAAACTGATCAGTTTCAAATGTAGAAACACACTTGTGTTTTTTATACTGCTAACTTATCGTGATTCATTTTATGATTATATTTTATATGTTTTATTTGAAAAATTTTGCACCGAAGAAAAGTTGAAAGAATAGAAATAATTTGCTATTTGTTAACATTTTGGCCATATTTGATAAACCTCTTTTTCTATTTGTTGTTGATTGGTTACCCTGCTAGATAAGCAGACACAAGAGTAAGCAGACACATTCTTGGTCCCTAAATACCTCAGCATGCATCTTCTAAGAATAAGGACATTCTTCTATGTAATCACAATATCATTATAAAACCTAAGAAATATACAGCCATTCCATAATAGCATTTAATGTCTAGTTCATATTCAAATATGCTTAATTGTCCCCAAAATATGTTTTGTAGTTTTCTTTGAAAAATCCAGGATTCAATAAAGTCTTAGGCATTCTATTTGACTGTAATATCTTTTTAGTTCCTTTTAACGAAAAAAGATTTTTTTTTAATATTGACCTTTTGAAGAGAAAAGGTCAGTTTTCTTGTACAATATACCACATTCTAGTTGTTTGTCTCCTTATAGTGTTCTTTGATTAATTTTCTATATTTCCTGTAAATTAGAAATTAAGACTGGAAGCTTGATTAGATTGAGATAAAATGTTTTTGGCAAGAATACTTCATGCATGAGATTGAGGATTTTATATTCCATTGTGTGAGAAGATACACAATTCAGGTTGTCTCATCATTACATTAAAAATGTTATCACTTTATTAAAGTGATGACCACCAGATTTCTCCAAGGTCTAGATGCAGATTTCACTTTGGAATTTGTAACTACTCTTTAAGGTGATACTTTGACATTGTGTGACTATCTCGTGTCTTCCCAACAAATCTTCACCTAATGAATTTTAGCAACCAGTGGTCATCCATGTCTGAATCAATTATTACACTGAAGGTTGCAAAATCTTATCAGTCTTTATTCAATTTTTAGCTGACATTCTACTGTAAAGAAGAACTTTCCTTTTCCTCTTTCCTTTTTGAGTACCATTATGGCCTCATGGATTAAAAATGTTTAAAAAATTTATTTATTTTTTAATTAAAAAGTGTTTTCATATTTAACTTTTGATTATGTGCTGTAACCAATTAATATTATCATAATGTGTTAAAAAACACTTGGATTCGATTAGCTCATATTTTATTTAAACTTGTTGCATTACATGAGTGATTAGCTTGATCATATTTTTTACATACCAACCTACCTGGCTTTATAATATAGATTATACTGGTTTCATTAACAGAGTTTGGAAATGTTATCTCCTTTCTGTTTTTTGGAAGAAGTTGTATAATCGCGGAATTATTTAGTACTTGAAAGGTTGTGGTATTCACATGTAAAAACATCTAGGCAGAATTTGTATTGAGGGAAGTAGGTGATCATTTCAATTTCTTACATCATTATTGGTTTATTCAAGTTTTCTATTTATTTATTTGTTTGTTTGTTCGTTTGCAATATGCGAGCCTTTCACTGCTGTGGCCTCTCCCATTTCAGAGCACAGGTTCCGGACGCTCAGGCTCAGCGGCCATGGCTCACGGGCCCAGCTGCTCCGTGGCATGTGGGATCTTCCCAGACCGGGGCACGAACTCGTGTCCCCTGCATTGGTAGGTGGACTCTCAACCACTGCGCAACCAGGGAAGCCCCCTATTTATTTTTATGCTAGTTATTTCATCTTATGTTTTTGCAGAACTTTGTTTCTTGCAGGTTTTCAAAGTTATCACCATATTTTTTTGTCTGCTCTGTCAGTAGTTAATGTCTCTTTTAGATTGTATATTTTGTTTATTTGATTTTTCTCTTGTTTTCTTTTTCAGTCTTGGTAGAGATTTATTCATGTTATTAATCTTTCCAAAGACCAGTGCCCTGGTAGGGTTCTTCGGGAAGCAGACTCTGAGACAGAGGTTAGGGTACAGGATATTGGGGAGCACCTTAGGACCAACACCAATAGAAGGAAAGGGAAGAAAGTGGAATTGGGGAGAGGGAGAAATCAGAAAGTGATGCAAGCAGGAATCAAAGGCTTGACTAACCTCTAGGGGAAGTTCTGGAGCTAAAATGTCAGGGTTGGCCCACCTTAAATTAAATGTTTCTGCCTTATACCCTAGCCAAATCAGTCACTGGTTATGGGCTGCACAAGGAAGGTATGACCTTGGGAAAGGGCATTTGTCTACAGCTAAGGTGCTCTTCCAGGGGCTGACAGCTGGAGACTGTCTCCTGACAACACTCTCTTTCACCGAAGGGGAATCTGGGCAACTCACACCCAAGTCCACTATAGCTGATTTCTGGTTTTGATCACTCTCTGACTTGCTGTTTTATTTTCTATTTCCTTAATTTCTGTTATTATCTTTATTTTTTTCCTTCCTGTATGGTTCTTTGAATCTATTCAATGGTTCTTTTTGTAGCTTGAGTTGTAATTTTCCTTGAGTTAAATTATTCGCTCATTTATATTCAGTCCTTCTGTTTTCTGATCAATATTATTATTATTATATTTTTATAACCTGGGCATGCACAAACTCCATTCCTTTGTCTGCTGGGCCAACATCATCTCTTTTACCAGGAATTGAACCTGGCCATGGTAGTGAAAGTGCCAAGTCCTAACCATTGGACTGCCAGGGAATTCCCTGATCAATATTTTTAAAGCTAGAATTTTCCTCATAACAATTGCTTTCTCTATTTCTTTTTTTTTTAAATTAATTAATTAATTATTTTTTACTTATGGCTGCGTTGGGTCTTCGTTTCTGTGCGAGGGCTTTCTCTAGTTGCGGCAAGCGGGGGCCACTCTTCATCGCGGTGCGCGGGCCTCTCACTATCGCGGCCTCTCTTGTTGTGGAGCAAGGCTCCAGATGCGCAGGCTCAGTAACTGTGGCTCACAGGCCTAGTTGGTCCGTGGCATGTGGGATCTTCCCAGACCAGGGCTCGAACCCGTGTTCCCTGCACTGGCAGGCAGATTCTCAACCACTGTGCCACCAGGGAAGCCCCCGCTTTCTCTATTTCTGAGGAGTTCTCAGTCATTATTTCTTTTTTTTCAGTCATTATTTCTTCAAAACATTTTCTGCTCTGTATTTTTTCCCTCTTCCAGGTCTCTTATTAAATATTGTTAAATTTCTTCCTTAATAGCTCTTTCTTTCTTTCTTTCATAATTTTATCTTGGGTTTGTGTCTGGAAGATCAGGGTTGGTATGGCATCTGCCAGATGGAAGGACTCTAGAACAAGGAGTTCCTAGATTCTTCCTTCTCTTCTGTCTGCGCAGAGTAAATTTATGCTACCATGAAAGGCAGTAGCTCTGCTCCTCAGCAAGCTAGCAGGATTCCCACCACCTCTAGGATCACCTCAGGATCAAAGTGGGAGAAAAGCCGGCCCAAGTCATTGTTACTTTTGTCCCAGCCACAGTCTCTAAACTACTTTGCTCTTCTTTTCCATTAATATTTATATCTAATCCTCCAACGAAACAAATGGCTTCTAGTTATTGCACTCTCTCCAAATGCTTCTATTTCATACCTATGTTTTTAACCTAGCTATCTATAATTTGTCCTCTGCTCTGAGGGGATGAAAGAAGGGTAGAGAAGGGACAGTCTATGGTCCCAAGTAAGCACTTATTTTCATCTTTTACACATTTATTGCTTACAGTTAGAACTCTACAGGTATGAGTGTAATCTGCAATATATTTTGTAGGGCTAAGGTGAGCCTAACTTGAACTCAGGCTATTGATGGGTAATGACACAGTTTCCAATCATCAGTCTATTTTAGAGGGAACCCAAACCAGCAGGGAGACTAGACCAGAAAGATCAAATGTCACTTGGAAGCCTTCCCAGTAGGGTGCTTTGTTGTGCTCTCAGGGCAAAGTAGACTTGGGGCAAAGTGATACGAGGTCTGTCTTCTAAAAGCATCATGAATGAATTGTCTGCTAGTGTAAAAACTTCTTGCCTGGAAACTAGCACAGGATTAAAAAACATATAATCAGTCTTTGTGAAATAACTAAGAAGGAGTCTAATTCAGTAACCCAAAGAAAACCAACTCTGGCTGTATGTTATTTATTTTCTACTATTTCAGTCTGTCATTCTTTCTTTTTCTTTTTTTTTTTTTTTTCGGTACGTGGGCCTCTCACTGTTGTGGCTTCTCCCGTTGCAGAGCAAGGCTCCGGACGCACAGGCTCGGCGGCCATGGCTCACGGGCCTAGCCGCTCTGCGGCATGTGGGATCTTCCCAGACCTGGGCAAGAACCCGTGTCCCCTGCATCGGCAGGCGGACTCTCAACCACTGCGCCACCAGGGAAGCCCTGTCATTCTTTCTTCATTAAAAGTTCTATTAGGACTTCCCTGGTGGCGCAGTGGTTAAGAATCCGCCTACCAATGCAGGGGACACGGGTTCGATCCCTGGTCCGGGAAGATCCCACATGCCACGGAGCAACTAAGCCCGTGTGCCACAACTACTGAGCCTGCGCTTTACAGCCCGTGAGCCACACTACTGAGCCCTCGTGCCACAACTACTGAAGCCCGCGTGCCTAGAGTCCATGCTCTGCAACAAGACAAGCCACAGCAATGAGAAGCCCGTGCACCACAACAGAGTAGCCCCCGCTCGCCGCAACTAGAGAACACCTGTGCACAGCGATGAAGACCAAACGCAGCCAAAAATAAACAAATAAATTTATTAAAAAAAAAAGTTCTATTCATTCTATTTTTTCTTATTTTACTGCACAAAGACCCTATCTTTCTTGACCTCAAAATCAGTGTATATAGCTAGAAACTTCTCTTGATTTGTATTTACAATTTCAGGTTTGCCTCTAGGTACTAGAGAAAGAGGGGTGTACTTTCAGACCATGTAATCTAATATGAAGCAATAGAAGAGATCATTTGAATTAATCTTTGTGACCTAAAAAACAGTATAATAGTGATTAGGACTCCATAGTGAAGGTGGTTGCCTGAGTGACACAACTCCATCCGAAAAGAACCTTTTTAAGGGCCTGAAAAGCCACTAAAATAAAGTAATTGCAATTAGTCTTATATTTGTTCATTCAGTGTGTGTTAATGATCCTTCAAGGAACCAGATCCTTTTCGTCTCTGATGGGTTAAACTGATTTGAAACACTGCCCATGCTGACATTGTGGTTGGGGATATGACAAATGAAAGACAACATTACAGATGGGACACATGAGGGAGAGTACCTGACTCAAGTAGGAAGGGACAGAGTAAATGGGTCTGTTCAAACTTAATCCTGGAAACCAGGGTAAAAAGAATAAGAATGGCTTATATCTATTAGTGGACTCTATGTGCCGCTGCTGTTAGGAGCTAACTGAACCCTGGTGAAAAAAAATAGTTGTGGTCCCTGCCCTTATATAGCTCAGAGTATGGTAGGGAAGATGGGTATTATACGATGTATGAATGGGACCTCCCTGGTGGCGCAGTGGTTAAGAATCTGCCTGCCAATGCAGGGGACACAGGTTCGAGCCCTGGTCTGGGAAGATCCCACATGCCACAGAGCAACTAAGCCCGTGTGCCACAATTACTGAGCCTGTGCTCTAGAGCCCACGAGCTACAACTAAAGAAAGCCCGTTCGCAGCAACAAAGATCCAACGCAACCAATAAATAAATAAATAAACCTACAAAGTATGAATGGAAATCCAACTTTTATAGAAAGAGAGAAGGGCCAAAAAGAGTCAGTACTAGAAGGGACCTTCTATCATTATGTGGTTTTAAATAAATCACATCTAGTCCCAAAGAAGGAAAAGGAGTCATTCAGAAAACTGAGACTCAAGGAGGCCAATAATTTGCCTACAGAAATAGAACTAATACTTTTAGAATCCAGAATTCGAATCAAGTTGACCTGACTCCAAAATCATAACTGCTATTTAACGACTCAGTAGTTCCCCAGAGTAAACTTCTCAAGGGCAGGGGCTGTATTTATATCACCCTATCTTAAATCTAACACATAGTTGGCACTTAACGAATTATTATTAAATAAATGCATTTGAAATATTGAGCTTTTATAGGAAAAAGAGTAGAATGTTAAAGGCATTATAACAGTCGTGTTTCAGAAGGAGGGAGAGACTTGCTTTCAAATCTTTGACAAACATACTAGACAATTTGGGTTAGAAAGGAAATAAATAAATGAGAGTATTGGTGAAAGAGGATTAGAAATAAATATTAGCATCATTAGGGTTATGTTTGGAGAGAAAGTATTATATAAAATAACAGAAAACAGAGAAGATCAAAATAAAATTAAAGATGAGAAATTTTTGTAATGAACTGCTTTTTTTGAATATTGATCTCTTATTGAAATATAGTTGATGTACAATATTATATAAATTACAGGTGTACAATATAGTGATTCACAATTATTAAGGGTTATACTACATTTATAGTTATTATAAATATTTGCTATATTACTTGTGTTGTACAATATATCCTTGTAGCTTATTTATACATAATAGTTTGTACCTCTTACTCCCCTGTCCCTATATTGCCCCTCCCCCCTTTCTTCTCCTCACCGATTACTACTAACTTATTCTCTATATTTGTGAGTCTGCTTCTTTTTTGTTATATTCACTAGTTTGTGGTATTTTTTAGGTTCCACATGTAAGTGATATCGTACAGTATTTGTCTTTCTCTGTCTGATGTATTTCACTTAGCATAATACCCTCCAAATCCATCCGTGTTGCTTCAAATGGCAAAATCCCATGAGTCTTTTTTAATGATAAATTCCTAGAAATGGAATTGCTAAGGAAAAGTAGAGATATTAATAATTGAAAATGTATTGCCAAATTGCCCTCCATAGAGTAGAAATGTATACTTCTACTCATCTCACAATGTATAAAAATGCCTGTTTCTTTACACTCTCACCAACTGAGTGTAAAATCAAATTTTAAACATTGCCAATCTAATAACTGAAAATGGCATATCTGTATAGAATTTTTTCCTTTAAAATAAACTTTATTTTTTATTACAATTTTAGATCTATAGAAAAAAATTGTGAAGATAGAGTTTCCATATATCCCATGCCCAATTTCCCTTATTATTAATTAATATCTTACATTAATATGGTATATTTATTACAATTAATGAAGCAGTGTTGGTACCTTATTATTAACTAAATTCCATACTTTATTCAGATATCCTTAGTTTTTGCTAAAGTCCTTTTTCTGTTCCTGGATTCCATCTAGGATACCACTTCACATTTAATTGTCATATCTCAGACTTCTCTTGGCTCTGACAGTTTTTCAGACTTTCCTTATTTTTGATGATCTTGACAGTTTTGAGGAATACTGGTCAGGTGTTTTGTTTAAAATGTCCCTCTATTTGAATTTGTCTGATTTTTTTTCTCATGACTAGACTGGGGTTGAAGACCCTTTGGGGAGGAAAAGCACAGAGGTAAATTGCTATTCTCATCATATCATATCAAGAGTACATACTATCAACACCATATTACTATTGAGGTTGACCTTGGTCACCTGATTGAACTAATGTTTGTAAGATCTCTCCACCGTAAGTTTAGGTTTCCCCTCACCCCTTTCTAAACTGTACTCTTTGAGAGAAGTCACTATGTATAGCCCATCCTTAAGGAATGGGGAATTGTGCTCCACCTCCTTGAGGAAGGAGTATGAAAATACATTATTTGGAATTTTCTGCATGGGAGATTATCTGTATAGTTTTAATTTGTTGATTAATATTGAGATTGAGCATTTTTTCATAAATTAAAGAGTCATTTTTATTTCAACTTAAACTATTTGTTCAAATTTGTTGTCCATTTTTTCCAACGGGTTATTTGGGCTTTTTGTTTTGTTTGCCTTTTTGTTTTTTATGTAGTTCAGTTTATCAATTTTTTTTTCTGAATGATTTCTGGATTTTGTGTCATACTTAGAAAAATTTTCCTCATTCCTAGATTTTTTATATATGCACACACAAGTAGACAATTTTTTTTGATTTATTCTGGTTACTTTTAGAGTTTCATTTTAAATATTTAAGTCTTTTATCCACTTGGAATTATATATGGTATAAGGTGTGAGCTATGGACTCACCTTTTCCACTAGGAATTGAAATGCTACCTTTATTGTATCCTAAATACATCTGTGTATTTGAGTCTATATTTGGGCTTTCTATTTTGTTCTATTGATTTGTATGAATATTCTTAGGTTAGCATTTTTAAATGTAGATTCATAATTAATTTTAATATTGTAGGGGAGGAAAAAATTTTCCCTCTACCTTTCTGAGTTCTTGGCTGAGACTCCAATAATAAAAGATAGATTAAAAAGATAAAAACAAACAAATTTATTAACTTATATACCTCATGTATACATAGGAGCTATCCACAAACAGATGAGTAACTCAAATAAGTGGCTTAGAATTTAGGCTTAAATATCATCTTAATAGGGAAGAGGGAGGGGAGATGTAGGCCTCTGAGGGGAGAGTAAGTGATTTTTAGGAAAGGTGAATGGGCCCTTGGAAGAATAGATGGGAGGTATGATAGTTTATGACAGAGTTAGGTGTCGGCTTCTAGTCTCCTCTCCTGTGATGAGTCAGTCTTCCCTGATTGATGAAATTCCTGGGGAGGGCATTTATGACAATTGAGCTCCTTTCGTCTTTAGGCAGATATTAGGAGTTCAGAGAAAGCCGCTGCCTGCATTTATTGTTTTTCAACAACAATGAAAAAGCTCAAAATAATCAGTATACCAAAGCAGTGTATTTTGGGGTGGCATATTCTGCTACCCTTATTTATTTACTTATTTTAATTAATTTTTAAAAAACATTTATTTTTGGCTGCATTGGGTCTTCGTTGTTGCGCGCGGGCTTTCTCTAGTTGCAAAGAGCAGGGGCTACTCTTTGTTGAGGTGCGCAGGCTTCTCATTGCAGTGGCTTCTCTTGTTGTGGAGCACGGGATCTAGGCACGTGGGCTCAGTAGTTGTGGCTCACGGGCTCTAGAGCACAGGCTCGGTAGTTGTGACGCACGGGCTTTGTTGCTCCACAGCACGTGGGATCTTCCCAGACCAGGGCTCGAACCCGTGTCTCTTGCATTGGCAGGCGGATTCTTAACCACTGCGCCACCACGGAAGCCCTGCTACCTTTATTTTTTAAATATTTTTCTGAGCTATCATTTAGTTTATTTTTATATATAAACTTTAAAATTGTTTAACTCCCAGAAGAAAAAAGTTTCTTAGAGTTTTATTGGAACAACATCAAATTTATAAATTGAAAGAGATTTGACTTTTTAAAATAATTTATTTTATTGAAGTATAGTTGATTTACAATGTGTTAATTTCTGCTGTACAGCAGAGTGATTCAGTTATACATATATATATATATATATACACACACGTATTCTTTTTCATATTCTTTTCTATTATGATTTATCACAGGATATTGAATATAGTTCCCTGTGCTATACAGTAGGACCTTGTTGTTTATCCATTCTATATATAATAGTTTGCATCTGTTAATCCCAAACTCTCAATCCATCCCTCCCTATCCCCCGACACCTCCTTGGCAACCACAAGTTTGTTCAAAAGAGATTTGACATTTTTAGGTCTTAGAGTTATACCTTTCCATTTTTTCAAATCTTCATTTATGACTTTCGGTAGTATTCTATTAATTTATTCATATACATTGTTCCCATTTTCAGTGGAGTTTATTTTTCTGTGTTTTATAGGTATGTACGTCAATAAATATGCACACATATACATAATTATTGTTTTTTCTTTCATTATATCTTATAACTATTTATATTTTGAATAAAATCTATTTGAAAATAAATAGTGGTTGGGGCTTCCCTGGTGGCGCAGTGGTTGAGAGTCCACCTGCCAATGCAGGGGATACGGGTTCGTGCCCCGGTGCGGGAGGATCCCACATGCCGCGGAGCAGCTGGGCCCGTGAGCCATGGCTGCTGAGCCTGCGCGTCCGGAGCCTGTGCTCCGCAACGGGAGAGGCCACAGCGGTGAGAGGCCCGTGTACCGCAAAAAAAAAAAAAAAATAGTGGTTAATAGATTTGTAATAAAAATTATTTTTTTCATGGAAAATTTGTAGCAACTAAAATTATAAAAATTATAAACATAATTATAAACATAATATATCAACATAATATATCAACATAATATATCAAAATTATAATTATAAAAATTATAAACAATATATCGATTGATAAATATATTGATTAGGATACATGGAGTAAGATAATAAAATAAGTCAGAAAATAAATGATATGAATTTTAAAAAATGGTGATGCAGGTAAACATGAAGTATACTGTAACATGTAGTGATTTGTTTTCCTTTTCCAACATTCATTTTGTCACTTCTCAGGCACACTATTATAGCCACCATTTCCACTTGCCCTTAGAATTGAGTGGATGTAGTCTTTGATGTAAATATAGTTTCTCTTCAGGGAATGCTAATAAAATGGCTTTGGATATTCATTGATAGGAATTCATGGGTGTGGCAAGGGAGAATAATAATAATAATTATTATTAATAAAAATAGCATTAATAAAATAATTTTTATTAGCAGAGCTCATCTTTTTCAATTAAAAAAATTTGGCTGGAAAACAAAGAAGAAAATCCTCAGATCTGCTCCCTTTAATGCACATCCGCCCTAATCCAATATCCAGATTCCTAAAGTTTTGTCATTCCTTATCCCCACCATACCCCCTTGCTGTCACCACCAGATCCCCCTTCGATGCTTTTCCATTGTTTTTAGCCAATGGGAACTCCCTTACAAGGTGCTTTTGGGTCTTCCTCTTCCTATATCTTCTGTATCTCACATCCTCTCTAGCCTTCAGCTAATCTGACTTTCTTTTCATTCCTTTATACTTACCAACCTTCTCACCTCCAGTGGCTGAATACTCTTCCTGAA
Organism: Stenella coeruleoalba; assembly: GCF_951394435.1. Classification (NCBI taxonomy): domain Eukaryota; kingdom Metazoa; phylum Chordata; class Mammalia; order Artiodactyla; family Delphinidae; genus Stenella; species Stenella coeruleoalba. The sequence continues at coordinate 88,720,828 of NC_137150.1, forward strand.
CTGAACTTCTGCCTAGTGTTTTTTAACAATGGCTACTATTTATTTCTAATCATATCTTTCTAGTAATCTGCCAGACATGTTCCACAATTGTAGCCTTTTAAAAATTATTATTATTTTTTTATTTACTTATTTTTTATTAAGTAGTTTTTTTTTTTCTTTTTCTGGCTGCGTTGGATCTTTGCTGCTACGCGCGGGCTTCCTCTAGTTGTGGCGAGCAGGGGCTACTCTTGGTTGCTGTGTACGGGCTTCTCATTGCTGTGGCTTCTCTTTGTTGCACAGCACGGGCTCTAGGTGCATGGGCTTCAGTAGTTGTGGCTCCTGGGCTCTAGAGCTCAGGCTCAGTAGTTGTGGCGCACAGGCTTAGTTGCTCCACGGCATGTGGGATCTTCCTGGACCAGGGCTTGAACCCATGTACCCTGAATTGGCAGGCAGATTCTTAACCACTGCACCACCAGGGAAGACCCTGAATTTCTGCCTAGTTAAAAGCTGCTTCTAGTTCAAATCTTAAATCAGTCATTACTTTCTCAGAGATAGGGCCACAGTCTACCGCTTTTCTTAATTAATTCATTCTTCATATCCTCCTACCTCCTCCAAGAGGGTCAAGAGGGCTGAGATAGATTGTTCTTAATTAGCCATAAGTAGTCAAGAAAGAGTATTTGATTAAATTATTAATCAGTTTAGTGGCTACATAGTTTAGGCATAAAGTAAGTAACCAACATGGTCAGGACTTTAGCAACATTCAGCTTTAGAGAGAAATTCTTCCAGGAAGAGTTTGTTTAGTTATTCTAAACTCGGTACTCTACTAGGATCTAGAATGCACAGATTACAAATTAATTTACAATATTATGTTAATTTCATGTGTACAGCATAGTGATTTTGATATTTTTATACATTACAAAATGACCACAGTCTAGTTACCATTTGTCACCATACAAGGTTATTGCAATATTATTGACTGTATTCCCTATGCTGTACATTATCAAGTGTACTAGTTTTTATGTGCTACTGTAATTAATTACTGCAAATTTAGCAGCTTAGAACAAATTATCTTATAGTTCTAGAGTTCAAGAGTCTTAAAAATCAAGGTGTCAGCAGGGCTGCATTCCTTCTTGAGGCTCTCAGGGAGTTATCTGTTTCCTAGCCTTTTTAAGCTTTTAGACACTGTCTGCATTTCTCAGCTTATGGCCCCTTTCTCTCATTACTCCAGCCTCTGCTTCCATTGTCATGTCTCCGTTTTTGACTCTGACCCACCTCTTTTTCTCATATAAGGACCATGTGATTACATTGGGCCCACTAGGATAATCCAGGATAACTTCCCTATCTTAGAATCCTCAACTTAATCACTTTTGCTAAATCCCTTTTGCCATGTAAGGTAACATATTCACTGGTTCCAGGGAATAGGGTATCTTTGGGAGTGCATTATTTGATTTTTCACAGCAAGATAAAATCCTTGTCTTCAAACAGCTCACACGAGAGCCACAGGTGCTATGAGAATTCACAGAAGGTACCTAACTGTACATTTCCTTTCAGGGTAAGAAAGGATATATCCCAGAGGGGAGGTCCAAACCAAGTAGTATTTTGGATGGAAAGAGAAATGGAAGATATTTTGATACAGGGAAATGTGCACACAAAGCATAAAAAAGTGAGAGAAATGTGATTCATTTTAGTAACTCTAATAAGACTAAAACCTGGTGTATAGTTGTAGTGGAAGAGCCAAGAATATCATAAGTTTTGTTCAGTGGGCCAATTTTTAAATTATCTCTGGGACCTCAGCTTCTGATAATCTCATGAAGTGTATAAAACCCTCTTGTCAGAAAAATGCAAATACACACTGTTGTATAAAATTTCAGCTCCTAAATAACTTATATGCATTCCTGGTTATGACACTAAGCTACTGGTCCTGAAGGTTAGGTGATTACAGGGAAGTGAACTGATTTGACTTGCATCACTGGGAAAGACTAGAAGAGGATAAAAGAAAATCAATTAGGAGGAATCAATTATTGGGTCAGGAATGTAAGAGAGAAATAATTTAGGACTGAAACTAAAGAAATGGTAGAGGGGATAAAAATGTGACAAACTCAGGAGAACTTTGGAAGGTAGAAAGAATCACTGGACTTTTTTTTTTTTACACCTTTATTGGGGTATAATTGCTTTACAATGGTGTGTTAGTTTCTGCTTTATAACAAAGTGAATCAGTTATACATATACATATGTTCCCATATCTCTTCCCTCTTGCATCTCCCTCCCTCCCACGCTCCCTATCCCACCCCAGTAGGTGGTCACAAAGCACCAAGTTGATCTCCCTGTGCTATGCGGCTGCTTCCCACTAGCTAGCTATTTTACATTTGGTAGTGTATATGTCCATGCCACTCTCTCACCTTGTCACAGCTTACCCTTCCCCCTCCCCATATCCTCAAGTCCATTCTCTAGTAGGTCTGTGTCTTTATTCCTGTCTTACCCCTAGGTTCTTCATGACATTTTTTTTTTCTTAGATTCCATATATATGTGTTAGCATACGGTATTTGTCTTTCTCTTTCTGACTTATTTCACTCTGTATGACAGACTCTAGGTCCATCCACCTCACTACAAATAACTCAATTTCGTTTCTTTTTATGGCTGAGTAATATTCCATTGTATGTGCCACATCTTCTTTATGCATTCATCCGATGATGGACACTTAGGTTGTTTCCATCTCCGGGCTATTGTAAATAGAGCTGCAATGAACATTTTGGTACATGACTCTTTTTGAATTATGGTTTTCTCAGGGTATATGCCCAGTAGTGGGATTGCTGGGTCATATGGTAGTTCTATTTGTAGTTTTTTAAGGAAACTCCATACTGTTTTCCACAGTGGCTGTATCAATTTATATTCTCACCAGCAGTGCAAGAGTGTTCCCTTTTCTCCACACCCTCTCCAGCATTTATTGTTTCTAGATTTTTTGATGATGGCCATTCTGACCAGTGTGAGATGATATCTCATTGTAGTTTTGATTTGCATTTCTCTAATGATTAATGATGTTGAGCATTCTTTCATGTGTTTGTTGGCAATCTGTATATCTTCTTTGGAGAAATGTCTATTTAGGTCTTCTGCCCATTTTTGGATTGTGTTGTTTGTTTTTTTGTTATTGAGCTGCATGAGCTGCTTGTAAATTTTGGAGATTAATCCTTTGTCAGTTGCTTCATTTGCAAATATTTTCTCCCATTCTGAGGGTTGTCTTTTGGTCTTGTTTATGGTTTCTTTTGCTGTGCAAAAGCTTTGAAGTTTCATTAGTTCCCATTTGCTTATATATATATTTTTATATCCATTTCTCTAGGAGGTGGGTCAAAAAGGATCTTGATGTGATTTATGTCATAGAGTGTTCTGCCTGTGTTTTCCTCTAAGAGTTTGATAGTTTCTGGCCTTACATTTAGGTCTTTAATCCATTTTGAGCTTATTTTTGTGTATGGTGTTAGGGAGTGTTCTAATCTCATACTTTTACATGTACCTGTCCAGTTTTCCCAGCACCACTTATTGAAGAGGCTGTCCTTTCTCCACTGTACATTCCTGCCTCCTTTATCAAAGATAAAGTGACCATATGTGTGTGGGTTTATCTTTGGGCTTTCTATCCTGTTCCATTGATCTATATTTCTGTTTTTGAGAATCACTGGACTTTTGAAGTATTGAGTGTGTAGTTGAGAGCTGAGATGCCTCATTCTAGGCTTCCTGGCTTAAGTGATGTGAGTCATTGGTGTTACAACCTAAGAGACAGGAAATAGAGGCAGGCAATTAGATTTGGTGATAAAGGCACTGAATTCAAATTCAGATCTATTTTAGGTAATTTGGAACTCAGGAGAAAAGTTTTTGTTGGAGACACAAGCAGGTACTGGTAGTTGGCACCTGTGGAATGAAGGAGGTTGCTTAAAATGCATAGAGAGAAGATTTTGTCTTGAGAAAATAGTCCTAAAGATCCCTGTATTTTTATAAACAGGTGAGCGAAGGAGACTGAAAATGGGTGGGTCAGAGATAAGATGAGAACTTGGCATTATGATCAATTGGGAATAGGATTGTCTTAATCAGTTTGGGCTGCTATAACAAAGTATCAGAGACTGGGTAGCTTAGGAACAAACAGAAATTTATTTCTCACAGTTCTGGATGCTGGAAGTCTGAGATCAGGGTGCCAGCATGGTCAGATTCTGGTGAGGACCCTCTTCCAAGTTGCAGACAACTGACTTCTTCTTGTATTCTCACATGGTGGAAAGAAAACTAGCAAGCTCTCTGGCCTCTTCTTAGGAAAGCACTAGTCATTCATGAGGCCTCCACCCTCATAACCTAATTACTTCCAAAGGCCCCACCTCCAAATACCATTACAGTGGGGATTAGATTTCAACATATAAATGTGAGGGGGGGACACAAATAATCAGTCCATAATAGTTGATGAAGATGTAGGGAAGGGCATCATCACTAGCATGGTATGATATGAGAGGCCCAGTGAAGAATAAGAGAAAAATTCTTTCCTTTATTACATTTACCTCCTTCCCCACCCACCACTCTCAGGTGTTGCTGCAACTGTTTTCTTTATTTTCCTGACCACCTTCAAGAAAGAGGCCTATGTAAAATGGTCTCTCTGACTACCCTTCTTTGGCAAACTCACGTTTTATTTGCCCCATAAGCCTCTAAGGTTAGTGAAAAGCCCCCAGTCAATACAGATGAGCAAGAGAAGGAATTGTTACGAGCAGCTAAGAGCATCCCCTGGTTTAGAAACTTTGACTAAATAAACTCCAGGTATGTTGACCATAATCTGGTTCCTACAAAGGCTGCATCTTTGTCCTCACAATGCTCCTCTCCATCATGTCTCCATTGTGAAGAGACCAGAGGATAAAAGGAGTGATCTGTTTAAGATCTACTGGACTTCAGGATCCACCCAAAGTGATTGCTACTTTGAGAGCTGGTATATAGAAGAGTTTTTTTCAAAGAAAATGATGCAGAGTGCTTGCTTCCTTCCCATGCCAGTTAAAGTAGATGTAACTCTTGGGTTTATATGCTCTGAAGTAAAAATAAGCCAGCAGTGCTTCAAAATGGAATTTTCTTGCACTAAGGGTCAAGAGAGGGTCACAAGGGAGCAAATAGAAGCTTCCTTCTGTGTTGCTTCATTTCTTTTTCCCCTAGAAGATAGATGCTAACTTAGAAGCTGTCCCTTTCAAAGTGACACATACCCTCATGATTATGAAGCTGAATTTCCAGAAGTAGAGAAATTTGTTAAAAGAGAAAAAAATCTAAAAATCCATATTTACACATTCTTTGGCATCATCTGAGCCAGCAATGTTTAAGCTATTTCTCACTGGTCAAGAAATGGATCTTTCTATTATTTTTTATTTATTTGCTTTTTTCTTGTGGTACAGTTGATTTATAATATTTTATTAGTTTCAAGTGTACAATATAGTAATTCAATATTTTTATAGATTATACTCCAATTAAAGTTATTATAAAATAATGGCTATATTTCCCTGTACTATGCAATATATCCTTGTTGCATATTTATTTATTTATTTATTTATTTTTTGCGGTACGCGGGCCTCTCACCTCTGTGGCCTCTCCCGTTGCGGAGCACAGGCTCCGGACGCGCAGGCTCAGCGGCCATGGCACACGGGCCCAGCCGCTCCGCGGCACGTGGGATCCTCCAGGACCGGGGCACGAACCCGCTTCCCCTGCATCGGCAGGCGGACTCTCAACCACTGTGACACCAGGAAAGCCCCATATTTATTTTATACATAACAGTTTGTGTCTCTAAATCCCATACCCCTACCTTGCCCCTCCCCATTTCCCTCTCCCAACTGGTAACCACTGTTTTATTCTCTATGTCTATGAGTCTGTTTCTGTTTTGTTATGTACATTTGTTTGTTTTATTTTTTAGATTCCACATATAAGTGATAACAGAGTATTCTCTGACTTATTTCACTAAGCATAATACTCTCTCAGTCCATCTACATTGTTGCAAATGGCAGAACTTCATTCTTTTTTATGGCTGAATAGTATTCTTGTGTGTATGTATATGTAAATATACAACATATAGATATAACATCTTCTTTATTTATTTATTTGTCGATGGACACTTAGATTTCTTCCATAGCTTGGCAGTTGTAAATGAACATTGGGGTACGCGTATCTCTTCAAAATAGTGTTTTCGTTTTCTTCAGATATATACCCAATTGTGGAATTGCTAGATCATATGGTAGTTCTATTTTTAGTTTTTTGAGGAGCCCCTGTACTGCACCAACTTACATTCCCACCACAGTGTATAAAAGATCTCTTTTCTCCACATCCTCGCCAACATTTGTTATCTGTAGACTTTTTGATGATAGCCATTTTGACAGGTGTGAGGTGATATGTCATTGTGTCTTTTTTAATAAATTAAAAAAAATTATTTATTTATGTATTTATCTTTGGGTGCATTGGGTCTTCGTTGCTGCATGCAGGCTTTCTCTAGTTGCAGCGAGTAGTTGCAACTAGTTGGGGCTACTCTTCGTTGTGGTGTGCGGGCTTCTCATTGCGGTGGCTTCTCTTGTTGCAGAGTGTGGGCTCTAGGTGCATGGGCTTCAGTAGTTGTGACACATGGGCTCAGTAGTTGTGGCTTGCAGGCTCTAGAGTGCAGCCTCAGTAGTTGTGGCACACAGGCTTTGTTGCTCTGCAGCATGTGGGATCTTCCTGGACCAGGGCTCGAACCCGTGTTCTCTGCATTGGCAGGCAGATTCTTAACCGCTGCATCACCAGGGAAGCCCCTGTCATTGTGGTTTTGATTTGCATTTCTCTGATGATTAGTAATGTTGAGCATTTTTTCATGTGTCTGTTGGCCATCTGTATACCTTCTTGGAAGAATGTCTATTCAGGTCTGCTGCCTGAAATGGGCCTTTTAAAATCAGGCAGCTATACTTTATTTAGATGGATTTCATGTATGACTCTGAAGAGAATCTCTGCTACTTACCAGTTTGAAAAAATCTAACCTAAATAAAATAAAATAAAATAAAATGCATTTACAAATATTTGGCTTTATTTTATTTATTTTTAAAATTTTTGGCTGCACCCCACAGCATGCAGGACCTTAGTTCCCTGACCAGGGATCAAACCTGCATTGGAAGGTGGCGTCTTAACCACTGGACCACTGGGGAAGTCCCTGGCTTTATTTTAATTAAATGTAAAGTGTAGAAGTGAAACACCTAATTTTGTTCAAGGCATGAAATTTCAATTTCATACAAATAAATATAATATATATCTTTTTAATCTAAAGCAAGAATGGGATTAAAAAAATAAAATTTCTGTTCAACACAGGTGATCACAACTAATAAACTGCACATCCTTAGCTGAAGAAATAGTGACATGTAGATGAACCATCAGATCTTCTCTTTCTTGCTTAACAAACAGAGAAACAAATTGATAACATTGGTGTGGGTGAATTTCTCATGGGAAAATACCTGTTTTAAGTACTATAGCTATTATAAGGCACATTGGCTAGAACTTGGCTATTTGATGGAATTCTGAGCTTTCAAGTTGAATTTCAATCTTGAATGTATGTCTGTTTCAGGAAAGATGGAGAGAAACTTTGGGGTGAAATGTATAATGAAAAGTATAATGTAGAGATCTAAGAGGAAACAAATCTTAATAAACTTAAGAGAAAGAGGCATTGCTGAGAGATGTAGGGAATATGTTGCTTGTGAATGTGATCCAAAAATTTAGACATACTTGATGCTACTGGAGACTTGGCAGTGAGCTAATGATTGTTAGTGCCCCATTATTATCCTGGAAAGAATTTAATTTGGATTGTTGTCAGTTAAGGTGAATTTTATACAATATATACCAAGTAGTGAATGTTAAATCATGTTACCATGGAATATAATGGGGCTATGAAAGAGAATGAGATAGCTTTACTGTTATGAAAGCTATCTGACACATATTAAGTGAAAGAGAAACTTCTAAAATAGTTTCAAGATTTACTTAACTATATTTTCTAATTGAATCTTAATGCATCAGTATGTTGTAAACTTTATCAGTTAGTTTTTGCTGCTTAATGAACCGTCCCCCAAAACATAGACACTGAAAACAATCCCTGGGCAGTTCTTTTGGGGGGGTGTTTAGGTTCAGGACACCTCACTTACACTCTGGAGAGTACACACTACTTGGTCTAGGGGGACTCCCACTCATAAATGTGGAAGTCGGCTCCATGTCAGCTGGGCAATGACCACATAAGTTTCACCATCTCGCAGACTGGCCCAAGCTCCTTCCTATAATGGCCAGAGGGTTCCCTGTAGCAAGAGGAGGCAAGTCTTAATGCACAGCTCTTTTTAACCCTTTGCCTAAGTCACATTTTCCATTTTCCAGCTGGCCAAAGCTAGTCACACAGCCAAGCACAACATCAGAGAGGAAGGGGACTTCCCAAGGGAGGGGTGTAGAGAGATGTGAACTAATTAGGGCCATTATCACTATAATCCTACCACAAAGAACTCATGTGCATTAATACAAATTTGAAAATACCCCATTTTTTGTTTTCATTGATTAAAGTTTGAGAAAAAAATTTCTTTCGAGAAACTGTGTTTTTTTGTGAACTACAGTTCTTCTTTTGTGTAATTAAAATGAGACTCTTTGAATCTAGGCCAAGAGGCTCTCTAAACTTAGAGCCACTGTGGTCCAAAGTCAAAGTCTATTTTAGCAGAAGTCCAATCTGGAAGTGAGACTACGTACAACAAATGTGGTTGGTTAACCTTCATTTTAATTTTTTGAATAGAGAGTTCATTCACACAGTTCAAAATTCAAGATACCAGAGTGAAAATCCTCAGTCCTCTATCCACTTGGTTCTCTCCCCAGAGAGAATCAATGTTGGAGGTACTTAAATGGTCTTCTAGAGATGCTTGTGCATATGCATAGGAACATTTATATGCATTCCCTTTCAAATATGATTTAGAACCCTTAGTCTAGTTCCCAGTCAGGCTCTCAGGAAGCCAGGGGAAAGAAGGCAAAACACCATGTGGTCGGTCTTTTGAAAAAATGTTACAAGTGAATTAACAAGTAATTGAAAATGAGTGTGGCATCAGAGTTGCCATGTTATTAATCTATAATACTAAGCGTTCACTAGCCAGGGAAGGAGATGAACAACTCAGTGCAAACACAGCTGACCTTCTGCTATTTATCATCTACTGCATGAAGGTAAATTAGTGGATATATGATCAAAATTATAAGTTACCTAACATTAAAGTGACCTTAGATTTTAAAAAAAAGAGAAGGAGGCTTTCTAAAAAGACCACACTTTCCTGTTAGCAAAATATACTTTCTGAAACTCTAAATATAAGCAGTAAATGTTCCATAAAGTTTATTCCTATTTTAGAAATTGAACTTGCCCTTCAAGTTAGACAGTGGTATATGAGGTAATGAAATGAACAGTTGCCTATTTGTTGCATGTAAATGTGTGTTATTGAGACGGCTCAAGAATATTTTCCACCTTCGCTATTGGATTATGATCCCCCCATGCCTAGTAGATAGTAGGTATTAAATAACTATGTCTTTAACATGTGAAGGAATAGCTTATACATAAAAAATCAAGTGATACTTAAGGGGGCTAGATTTCTCAGTCTTCACTTTTTTCCCACTAGATACGACTAACAGCAAAAGAAGGAGTATCATGAAGATGTTTAACCATGAAATGTAGTCATTAATAAAATTCCCACAGGTAGCGAAATTTCAGAAAGACAGAGCACTTATCTGTAGTCTTCTTCAGCTTCCCTGAATTTTAAAGGCATAGTAAAAAGAATATTGATGTTGAAGTTAAACAGAGAAGTGGTCAAATTCTGGTTTCACCACTTAACAGCTGTGAGAAGGTAGAGTGCTTACCCTTCCTCATCAGCAAAAGGACAGTGATGTTTCTTACCAGGCTGGGTTTTGCTTTGTGAGAGAATGTCTGTAAAACTCCTTGCAGAAAACAGATCCGTAACAGTAAATGGTAGCTATTATTGTTATTCTTAGCAGACAGGAGAGAAAGTGTGGAAAATGAAGGAGAGCCTACACCAATATTAGGCAGGAACCTTGGAAAATTATGAAGAGTTTATAGCAGGAACTGAGATAGCACTTTGTTACCTCCGGTAGCAGTTTTCTCCAAAATATCCTGACCGTTAAATAAATAATCTTAAGCTTTTTCTCTCATTTAACTCTCCTGCTTGATATCTCTTTATCTCCCTCTGCCAGTGTCTTAATAGGAAGTTCATGTCTGTTCATAATCTGTTATTTTATTTTTTTCAAATTTCCCAGGGCAAAACCTCTACTCCTGCTGCCTGGCACTGGAGATGCTCTTCTCCTTGTCCACTTCTAGGCTTCAGTGCCAACTGTCTTCCCACCTTGCCCTGTCATCTGCACTCACCTTTGCCAGTCCCCATCCCCAGTAAAAAGACGGAACAGCAATGCCCTCCCACATAAGAGTTGAGAGCTGATTTTCATGTTTTCTGAATTCTTTTTTTGTAATTTAACTTTGCATTAGGAGTATCACTTGTCTTTTCAATAAGAGTGTTTCCTCAAGGTGGTGACTGTTCTGTTATATTTCTTGGTGTCCAACCAGGATGCTAATATCTGTAATTTATGTTTCTTAGAGAATTCTACAAAGAAGTCTGCAGGTCCAGTTACCCCTTTTATGATAATTTTGATAATGCATCTAAGGAATTAGGACTTTTAAAATCCAAAAACCACATGGGTCTGAGGTTCCCTCAGCTATTTCTGCCTAAAGGACTATTTTCTCTATGTATTCCACTGTAAATCAGTCTATTTCAGGAGCGCCCCCTATTGGGCAAGTGGCTGTTAGAGCACATCTGTTAATTTAAGGATAGCCTCATTTCTCTGTACCAAAGTTTCAGTCTACAAGCAAAAACAGGATGCTTAAAGCAATGATGCAACCCCAGTGTAAATTAGTAGTGTTTTTTTTCCTCCTAATCCCACTATGCCCCGAAGGCTCTTGATGACTTTTTTCTTTCTTTTTTTATCCTGCAACCTTACCAAATTAATTGATTAGCTTTCGTAGTTTTCTGGTGGCATCTTTAGGATTCTCTATGTATAGTATCATGTCATCTGCAAACAGTGACAGTTTTACTTCTTCTTTTCCAGTTTTTATTCCTTTTATTTCTTTTCCTTCTCTGATTGCCATGGCTAGCACTTCCAAAACTATGTTGAATAATAGTGGCAAGAGTGGACATCCTTGTCTTGTTCCTGATCTTAGAGGAAATGGTTTCAGTTTTTCACCATTGAGAATGATGTTTGCTGTGGGTTTGTCATATATGGCTTTATTATGTTGACATAAGTTCCCTCTATGCCTACTTTCTGGAAGATTTTTAAAATTTATTTACTTATTTATTTATTTAATTTTTGGCTGCATTGGGTCCTCGCTGCGTGCGGGCTTTCTTTTATTTGTGGTGAGCGGGGGCTACTCTTCGTGGCGGTGCACAGGCTTCTTATTGCAGTGCCTTCTCTTGTTGTGGAGCATGGGCTATAGGTGCGTGGGCTTCGGTACTTGTGGCACGCAGGCTCAGTAGTTGTAGCATGCATCTCTAGAGCACAGGCTGAATAGTTGTGGTGCACAGGCTTAGTTGCTCCGCTGCATGTGGGATCTTCCCAGACCAGGGCTCGAACCCATGTCCCCTTCATAGGCAGGCGGATTCTTAACCACTGTGCCACCAGGGAAGCCCCTCTGGAGGGTTTTTATCATAAATGGGTGTTGAATTTTGTCAAAAGCTTTTTCTGCATCTATTGAGATGATCATATGGTTTTTCTCCTTCAATTGGTTAGTATGGTGTATCACATTGATTTGCGTGTATTGAAGAATCCTTGCATTCCTGGGATAAACCCCACGTGATCATGGTGTTTGATCCTTTTAATGTTTTGTTGGATTCTGTTTGCTAGTATTTTGTTGAGGATTTTTGCATCTATATTCATCAGTGATATTGATCTGTAATTTTCTTTTTTTGTAGTATCTTTGTCTGGTTTTGGTATCAAGGTGATGGTGGCCTCATAGAAAGAGTTTGGGAGTGTTCCTTCCTCTGCAATTTTTTGGAAGAGTTTGAGAAGGATGGGTGTTAGCTCTTCTCTAAATGTTTGGTAGAATTCACGTGTGAAGCCATCTTGTCCTGGACTTTTGTTTGTTGGAAGACTTTTTTTTTTTTTTTCTCTTTTTTTTTTTTTGCGGTACGCGGGCCTCTCACTGGCGGAGCACAGGCTCCGGATGCGCAGGCTCAGCGGCCATGGCTCACGGGCCTAGCCGCTCTGCGGCATGTGGGATCTTCCTGGACCGGGGCACGAACTCGTGTCCCCTGCATCGGCAGGCGGACTCTCAACCACTGCGCCACCAGGGAAGCCCCAATGGTTCTCTTTTAAATGAAATTATTTTAATCCTAACTGAGCATATAAATATTCAGTGACTATAATTGGATTAAATTGGAAAATTGGATTAAATTTTACACCATTGCTAATAGCCGCAAATACTGATATGGTCCTTCATATCACCCCCACTCCCCATTTTACTGATAAAAAAACTGAAGCTCAGAAAAATTGAGTAATTGGGACTTCCCTGGTGGTCCAGTGGTTAAGACTTCGCCTTCCACTGCAGGGGGTGCGGGTTCGATGCCTGGTCAGGGAGCTAAGATCCCACATGCCTTGCGGCTGAAAAACCAAAACATAAAATAGAAGCAATATTTTAACAAATTCAATAAAGACTTTGAAAACTGTCCACATCAAAAAAACCCAAAATCTTGAAAAGAAAAGTTAAGTAATTTACCCTAAGTCATCCAACTATAAATGGTAGAGCCACAATTCAAACCCCAAGACACTGTGAACCCAGTTATTTATCTTAAAAACTATTCTGGAAGAGAGCATATCTGTTTGTGAGATAAGTTACTGAAATTAAGATACCCCTGCAGTTTAGAGTGTATTATGCAAAGGTAACATGGAGGCTGCTGGTGTCACCTTATCTTTTGAGCAGAGACCTTAAGTAGTTATCCCTGTAATGGAATTGATTTAATTAAAAATCTCTTTTGTTCATGGCCCTGCTTATAAAATCTCTGTAAATAAGCACTTTTGCTAGGTGTTAAGTTTCTAGTACATACACTTAACTAGAGGTGAGGTTGAACAATTATATGACTCCCGTTTCTCTTCCACACTCAGCATCACATTAGCACAGGTCTTCCCAGTTCCCACTCTAATGCTCTAATTCAGATCTTAGGGCATGCAGAGTTTTATATGGATAATTTGTTTTTTGACACATCTAATTTCTGTATTTGTTTATTACATTATTTTAGCAGATTATGGTAACTATAGTAACATTTTGTCATTCAGTGTCCCTTGTGTAAAGAAAATGTTTAAAAAATTGTATTACCCTGTTATCTTTTTTTTTTTAAAGGCTTTTTAAAAATTTATTTATTTTTGGCTGCAGTGGGTCTTTGTTGCTGTGCATGGGCTTTCTCTAGTTGTGGTGGCTTCTCTTGTTGCGGGCATGGGCTCTAGACGCGCAGGCTTCAGTAGTTGTGGCGCGCAGGCTTCAGTAGTTGTGGCACACAGGCTCAGTAGTGGTGGCTCACGGGCTCTAGAGCATGGGCTCAGTAGTTGTGGCACGTGGGCTTAGTTGCTCCACAGCATGTGGGGTCTTCCTGGACCAGTGCTAGAACCCGTGTCCCCTGCATTGGCAGGCGGATTTTTAACCACTGCACCACCAGGGAAGCCCTACCTTATTATCTTATAATACCATGCAGCCACTAAAAAAGATTGAGGTAGATAGATATTCACCCTACCTACCACCACCACTACCACCAGTACTACCACCTCCACCTCCACTATTACTGTTACTAGTAGCAAAATTTGCATGGCAGTTGGTTTGAGTTAGGTAATGTTCTAAACTGTTCATGTGTATTAAGTCATTTAATCTACAGGCTATCTCTGAAAGGATATGCAAGAAACTGGTCATCGTGGTTCCTCTGGAAAGGGTGTCTGGAGCAACTAGAGTCTGACCTAGAGATTTAGTTTTCACTGAATCCCTTTTTATTGGTTTGAAATTAACATACACATTGCATTGTATTTAATTTTAATGTAATGAAAACTTCATTAATATTAAAAGAATATGAAAATAGAAATAGAACATAGGTATGTAGCAAAACAGTAAGCAGCACATGTTCACTATGGCTGCAAATTGTTGCTTTTTAAGAAATATATTATGGCCGACACTAAAAGGCACAGCTCAAATATTCCTTCAAGAAAAATCTCACTGCCCATCTATAAGTAGAGAAGTTAGCTGACAGCCTCCAAGTATTCAAGCTGAGCTCATTCTCTTTTTCACGCGCCCTGTTAATGACTGAGTGAGGTGGTGGAACAAGGGCCAGGCCACTTCCTCCCAATGTCAGTCTCCTCTAATCTTTGCTCCAGAATTCCTACCGGGCTATTCTGCATGGCATTGTCAGGTCTGCGTGACAGTCTCCCAGCTCCCTCTGACTAATCCTGTGTCCTGCATTCTTCTTTCACAGGTTTTCCTTCCCAATAACCATTTGCATTCCTAATTCATTCTCAGTTCCTGCTTCCCAAAAAACTGAACCAGCACATACATTCAAAAGGATGTAGAGGAGGAAAAATTCTCTTCTACCCTTTTAGGATCTCTGGCTGCACCTAAGATTTAAACTGACATAAGAGGAAAGATTAATGGGAGAAAAGCATACAAGTTTTATTGTTTTTACATGTACATGGAGACCTTTATTAGAGAATGAAGACCTGAGGAAGTGGCCAGAGCAGAAAGGTTTTATAACTTTTAAACAAAGAAATGATAAATGTGTGAGGAAATGGCAAGACAAAGGAGTTTGGAGCAGGGCCAGTTAATTGTGGGAAGTGACTAGGAGACATATTGGGGTGCAAAACTAGGGTTTGTACATTTTGCAAGTTTGTACAGATGCATTTCAGCGTCGATTCCCAGTCTCTGGGGATAAGGATGTTCTTCTCTTCCTGGTGCTGGGAGGGCACTTGTACCCTCATGGGAAATTTTATGGCCTGTTTTTAGGTAGAAAAGGGTAGGTCAGAGAGCCCTTCCTGCATCTACTGTTTCTCAAATGCTTTGAACTCAGAATAATTAATATGTCAAAGTGACATATTTTGGGGTGCATGTCCTGAACTCCTTCAGGGACAAGGACAGGACTGGAAGAAAATGTAGACGATTCCTCCCTTCTCTTAAAATTTGTTACTTCATCTTTTTCTCTTCTATACTGTTTACTTAATCATGCATCTGTGTAGTTTAAATGCACACACATAGTTTAAACATATGTACATTAAGAATCAACCAGTTCCAAAAGACTTGCTAAGATCAACAGAAGTCTCTAGTTCTTCTACTCCATTTTTCTTTCTCCAGAAGAAAATACTTTTAATACTTTAAGTTGATTTTGTTTGATTTTAGCCTCTATATTGCTAATTAACAGGCTTGTATTGCTGCTTGTTGACTTTTTATTTTAGACTTTATTGGCTCTCTACTATGAAAAGATAAGGATTTTGCTCTCCTCTTCCTTCCTATGTCCACTGTGCATAAGCACCTTCCAAATGCCTCAGTGCTTTAAATAACACTGTATCATAATATCAGTATTTAATATTCACATTATTATGACTGTGAAAATGCCATTCACATCACAACCATATAGAAAACTATCATTGCTTTTCCTTATGCCATTTTCTGTTTTTCCTGAAGTTGATTCTTCTTGTTTTTTCTTAACTGGTGGCATTTCTGTACCCTTGGAAAACTAGGGTGGAATAAGGTTTACAAGAAAGTCTCTGGAGTCAGGTTGCCTGTGTTTCAGTCCCAGTGCTCCTCCTTACTAGCTGTGTGACCTTGAGCTAGCTAGTTAATTGGCTTTGCCTTCTTTTTCTTATCTGTAAAATAGGGGCAATCAGTACATCCATTGCATAAGGTTTAGATGCAGTGTGCTTAGAAGAGTGTCTGCCCACATAGGAAGCATTCCATAAATGTTACCTATATTACTAGTCACTAATTCAACCCCAACACTCTGTCAGTTTGTCTGAGTCTCTTAATATGTTCACTCACCACAGTAAGTCTGTCAATTTCATCTTAGGGGAAGTGTCTCCCAGATTCTTCCAACCTGCCCCCACGCAGTAGTGTTCACCCAACCTAGGATGGACAGTGCAAACTCTTATTCAGGATTTCCATTGGTGAAATAAAATTCACATTTTATTGCAAGACAAGAAAAATTTAACATAAAATTTCTTTGCTCATTTGGGCCTCCTCCCTCCCATTGTGCATCCACATTAACCAGACCTCCTCAGGAAATAACTTTCCTAACCTTTTTTCTTAATGTCATCAAGGGTCACAACTCCTCAAGAGATAAACCTTTCTTCTTAATCTTGTACGGGGCCACGAATGACCCACGACCCACTACTCACTTTATACCTGTAGATCTGGATGGTGTAAACCGTGTTTAATGTACAGCCCTCTGTCTCAGAAACTTATGTAACTGTGCTTTGACCTCTAATGGGCAGAGCAGTTCTCAGAGCTTTCTGAGAGACTGTTCCCAGGTTAAAATCCTCAGTTTGGATAGAATAAAAATTTCCATTTCTTTCTTAAATTGGCTGATTAATTTTTTGTCAACATCTTTTACCTTCATCTTCCCTTGTTTTTGATTTTGATCCTTTCTCTTCTGGACTCCATATTTTCCTCTTTGTTGGCCTATGACTATTTTAATGAAGAATATCTTATAGCTTCCTGAGAAAGAGTTTTCTGGGAAGTAATTTTTTTTTAAGGAAATTGCATGTCAGAAAATGTCTATATTCTATCCTTACACTAATTAATAGTTTCATTGGATATATAATTCTAAAAGAAAAGTAATTTGTCTTCAGAATTATGAAGGCATTTTTTTCATTGTCTTCTCGCTTCCAGTATTGCCATTTAGAAGTCTAAAGCTATGCTAATTCCTATTTTTAAATATGACTTTCCCCCCCTTTTCTAGAATACTGTAGGTCCTTCTCTTTGACTTCAGTTTTCTACAATTTCACAGTGATGTGTAATTAAATTTTAAAAGAGATTTGTCACTTTCTGCACCATTTTGCTCCTTGCTTTTTTTCACTAAGTATATCCTCAGATCTCATATATCAGCTGTCCTTACTGGAAAGCCTGTCTCACAAAGCATAGTAAACAGAGATGGCAATGTACTTTTAGGGCAAGCTCCATCATGAGTGATAGTGGGGTTATATGGTACTTTTAAATAATTTTTCAAAATGTTTACTATATTTAGTAAAAGAAAAGGATAAACCTTTCAAACAAATTGTTTGAAACAAACCTTACAAACAAACAAAACTTACAAACAAATTGTACACACTAAATATGTGCAGTTATTTGTCTATCAATAATACCTCAATAAAGCTTTAAAAAAATGTAGGAATTTTGGGCTGACTTCAGGTCACACTTGTTTTTATTGCCACTGCTTTTGTCTTGAATGTGACTGACAAAGAGCCTGCATAAGGATATAAATGCCTATTCTGCTTTTATTTTTGTTTGTTTTTGGCCATTGCTTTCCTTGTGTATTATCTTCAATCTACATAACCCTTGAAGGAACATTTTCAAGTCATTTGTTCATTTAGTTACAGTCACTTAACAAGGCACACAGAAAGGGCAGAAAATTTCAATAAACTGAGAGCGCTGCTACTAATCTCATGAACTGTCTGGCGTACTGAGCGTAGGTAACAATGTCAACCTGAATATTAAATATTAGTATAGCTCCTTTTAAAAATAAAAATTCTAATATTTTATGCCTATACTCCATTGGATTGTTTTGTACACATCCAGGGGCAAACACCTCACTCTGAAGACAGGTGCTCCAGAATATCCTATTCTTTTGGCATATAATTATGGCAGGTTCCCCAAAAAGTATAATGTTCCTGGTATATGCATGCTAATATAGTGCCTGCTTTTTATATTTCTCTCTTAAACTGTTATCACGTTTTGTCTCTCAGACCTTCACACCTGGTATTTTTACAAGCTATGAAACCTTTGTGTTTTGAAGGTAATTGACACGTGTTCAATCTTTTTTTTTTTTAGAAGATGTTTTGTATTTATTTATTACACGGATAAAAAGATTTTCATTTTTTTTTTTTAAAAAGATGTTTTCACGTGTTCAATCTTAAGGTGTATAAGACACTATGCTAGTACCGTAGTGTTTCTTTTTTTAAAAATTAATTAATCAGTGCAGATTCTGATTCATTATGTCTGGGATTAGGCCTGTGGTTCTGTATTTCTAATAAGCTCCCAGGTGATGGCAATGATGTTGGTCTATGAAGCACACTGAGTTCTACTGTTGGAATGCAAAGATGTGCATAATCAGGCCTCCACCTTTAAAGGATTTATAATGTCATCAGGGATGAGCAAGGGCATGAATAGAATACCCCAGATTTATGTAATTGTGATATAGCTCTCCTTTTTTAGTGTCTTTATAGTCCTGTTCTCCTCAAGGTCACCAAATTTTACCTACCCTCTTGGACAGTTAGCAGCATGTTCCATGTGTTTCAAAACTCACCTGCATTCCCTCCATATACCCTCCCTGAGATTTTTGCTCTTTGAGAATTAACATATTGATCATTATTTTAAAATATGTTAATGTATATTAATGTTTAATCCCTTTCAGATATTATATTGAAATTTGTACCAGGTTGTCTGACGACATAAGCCCAAAATTTCGATGGTAGGAGAAATTATAAGGACTGTGCACATGCTGGAAAGTAGATTGTGAGAGAGTCCTAGAAGCTGGGAGAAATCTGCCATGTAGTTCTATGATTAAATACTCAGGAGCTATATACATAGCATAGTCCCAGAAATTAAACATTTCCTGAATGAGCGGGACCATGGGACTGATATACAAGGAACAAAAATGCAAGAAAAGAGTGCTGTTAAACCTCTAAATGGACTCATGAAAGGATTAATCATCAGTGATAAATGTTCATTGTCTCCAAAGAGCTGAATGTGTTGTGCTATTCTGAGCAAATTCCATCTATCACTGTTGACCCATAATAGCTATCCATCTATAACACTGACTGGTGAGGCTCTGCACCCGCCGAGGTCAACTTTATGACTTGCTTAGCTCCAAGTTACCACAGTGGCTGTTGCACCGTCACTATCACCAAACATCCTTCTCTTCATCATAATTGCCAACACACAAACACACACACTCACTGCTTCTTCATCCTAAAGCAAAAAAGAGAAATATGGTGCCATGGTTCGTTCTCTCTAGGTATGCCTGCTAAATTTAACTGAGCAATTAAAATATAGGCTTTCAAGTCTAATCAATTATTGAACACTGATTGAGTACCAACTCTATAAAAGCACTTTGTTAGGCCCCTGGGGGACATGAAGATTTGTAAGACCTGGTTCCCACCTTCACATAGCTTACATTCTAGTTGTTTGGATAATACATAACCTTTTGAAAAATCCACTATGAGCAACTGACCAAGTTTTTTTCACCTTTGTGTTTCCCTACCTAGGAAAAGTGAATGGTAGATAGTAGGTGACAAAAATGTTACTGAAGAATGGTAATTAAATGATGAAATTAAGCAACAGTTTTAGGCAACAATGAAGTACTCTCACAGGACATGAAACAACTAATTTTAAAATGAACTTTGTGTATAATGATATAGGAACAATATTTCTCAAACTGGGCCCACAGGTTTCTTCAAGAATATTTTTTATTTTGTAGATATATGAGAGACATACACATGAGGAATTTATATCCAGTTTCATGTTTGTATGTATCTAACTGACAATATAATTAAAATGATTTAAAGTAATGTTAGGGGTCCTCAGAAATAGTATTATTTATTATTTATCTATCTATTTATTTTTTTATTTATTGGCTGCGCTGTGCAGCATGCAGGATCTTACTTCCCCAACCAGGGATCGAACCTAGGCCCCCTGCAGTGGAAGCACAGAAGCACTGGCCCACCAGGGAAGTCCCAATATTATTCTTTTAATATTATTAAAAGAATAATTCATATTATTCAATGCTATTGAATATTATTCAATGCCATGTATAGATCTTATTTGAATTCTCTTTCAAACAAACTGTAAAGTATCTTAAAAATCATAAGGGACTATACCCCAATTAAAAAAAAAATAAGGGAAAATTATTTATTTATTTATTTATTTTGGCTGCACCTGGTCTTAGTTGCGGCATGCGGGATCTTCGTTGCGGCATGCAAACTCTTAGTTGCGGCATACGTACGGGATCTAGTTCCCGGACCAGGGATCAAACTCAGGCCCCCTCTATTGGGAGTGTGGAGTCTTACCCACTGGACCACCAGGGAAGTCCCGGGAAATTTAAATAATTACTGGATAGTTGATGATCCTAAGAAATTATTGTTATTATTTTTAGGTGTGATTGTTTTCTTTTCAAAAGAATTTTTATCTTTTAAAAATCCATACTGAAGTAGTTATGAATGAGATGATGTGACGTCTGGGATTTTCTCTGAAATAATCCAGAGGGTGAGTGGATATTATGTGGAGGTATAGATTGTGGTAGGCAGAATAGTGGCTTCTCCAAAATGTCTGTGTCCTAATCCCCAGGAATTAAGGTAGCAGTTGGAATTAAGATTGCTAATCAGTTGACTTTAAAATAAGATTATTCTGGATTAACCATTTGGGATCAATGTAATAACAAGGGTCCTTGTATATGGAAGAGAGAGGCAGAGTCAGAGTCAGAGTGATGCACTGTGAGAAAGACTTACTTGACTGGTCATTGCTTACTTGAAGATGGAAGAGAGCCATAAGCCAAGGAAGGTGGGCAGCCTCTAGAATCTGGAAAAGGCGAGTAAACGGATTCTCCTATAGCGCCTTGAGGAAGGAACTCATTCTGGTCAACACCATGATTTTAGCCCAGTGAGACCCATTTTGGACTTCTGACTTTCAGAACTGTAAGATAATAAATTTGTCTGGTTTTAAGGCTGACATAACCCTGATACCAAATTTAGAGTGTTTCCTTCTATCACCACTTTGCTTGAAGTTTTTTTTTTTGCTTTTTAGTCATAATTTGTTGAATTTTGTCAACTGTTTTTTCTATATCTATTGAGATGATTTTTTTTTTTTTTTGATTTTCAAGTGTTAAACCTTCCTTGCATTCTTAGGATAACTCCAATTAGGTCATGATATATAATAATCCTTTTTATATATTGCTAATTTTAATTTACCTTTCTTTTATTAAGGATGTTTGTGTATGTTTGTAAGAGCATTATAGTGGCCTTATAAAATGAGTTGGGACACATTCCATCTTCCTTTATTTTTCAGGAACAGTGTATAAGATTAGTATATATCTTACCATATAGTTGTTCAATATAGTTTCTGGGAGGGTACAAGTGCTAGAAATTCCTGTACTGCTGTCTTGCTAACATCATCCTGTTTTCACTATTGGTTTTTAAATACTTATTTATATTTTAGTGGTTGTTTAGGGTTTACATTATGCATCTATAACTTGTCCCAGTCTACCTTGAATTAATACATAACTTACACTAAGTTAAGTGTAGTCAGAATCATGTAACCCTATATTTCTACTTACCCCACTCATTCTTTTTAGTGTTATTGTCACATATTTTAAACCTACATATGTTATAATCCTTAAAATACAGTATTATAATATTTGTATTAAACAATCTATTGTCTTTTTAAAATTAACATTTCCAGTGCTCTTCATTTTTCCTCCTACTGAGCTAAGTTTCTATCTGGTGTCATTGCCCTTTAGTCTGAAAACTTTTCTTCATTATTTATTGTAGGACAGTTCTGCTTGTAACGAACTCTCCTAGGGTTTTGTTTGTTTGTTTTGCTATTGTTAATTCTCCAAAAATATACTGACCACAAAATATGAGCAAGACACTAATGGTCTAATGTATTCTTCATAAGGAAAGTCATTTGTTTTGATACTGTTTTCAATTTCCATGTTGAAATACTTTGCTTTTATTATAGACTGAAAAATAGATAGCAACAGCAAGTCAGGATCAACTAAAACTAAAAGCCACGAAGAAACTGAAATTCAAGTAATTTCATAGAAAAGAATGGTGATTCATTCAAAGAAATGTAAGTAACAAAAAAATCCTATTTAAGTTATTGACATTATCACTTTCTTTACACTTTATGATTTAGAATTATAACAGTTTTTTGGGGGGGCGAGGGGGCGTGGCACACAGCTTGTGGGATCTTAGTTCCCTGACCAGGGATTGAACCCTTGTCCTTGGCAGTAAATGCGTGGGGTCCTAACCACTGGACCACCAGGGAATTCCCAGATAACAGTTGTTTTAACAAAGCTATTTACAGAAGGAAGCAGTAAATAGCTACTGGTTTAAGGCCAGAGTGGCAGGTGATTGGTTCAGTGTTTTCACAATTTTAAAATTTCTCAAACAGGTTTATGTAAATAAGAGATAGGCAGAAATTTCAAATTATGTGTGTGTGTGTTTGTGTGTGTGTGTGTGTATGTGTGTGAGAGAGAGAGAGAAGAGAGAGAGACTTCTCCTCAAATATAAGTGGGTCAAAAAATGTCCCTATGGCACCTTATTTCTAGGTTAAGAAAGTTGTATTGTTGTTTTTAATAAATGGTGTTTTCAAATGTATGGCTTTTGTCCCTTCCTAGTCACTGTAGAAAATGAACAAGCGTATAAGAATCATAGCAATTACTATCAATCTTTTTGGCCTAATTAGTTCTTTCTTAGGCATAAAGCTAAACCTGGCACTATTTGTTATTTTGTCTTGTCAGATATATTACAGTTTAAGGTGAAATGCAAAGATTTATGATGCAAAAGTATTATAATACATCATCCCAAGAATGCTGGCTGCTTGCCATTATAGAAAGTATTAGGGATGAGAAGTAACTGGCCAATGAAGTTATAACCTAGATTTATCAGCATCCAATAATCATAGGCACATGTTCATTTATTTACAGCAGAGTCTGTATTTTTAGAAGTATCTTTGAAATTTCTTTCCTCCTCACTTTTATGATTTATCCAATTGTCCATTCCATTATTATTATTTTAAAATATTTATTTATTTATTTGTGGCTGCACCGGGTCTTAGTTGCAGCAAGCAAGATCTTCGTTGTGGCATGTGAGATCTTTTAGTTGTGGCATGCGGACACTCAATTGAAGCATACATGCAGGATCTGGTTCCCCGACCAGGGATTGGACCCGGGCCCCCTGCATTGGGAGCGCAGAATCTTACCCACTGGACCACCAGAGAAGTCCCCACCATTCCATTATTATTTTTAGAGTAAATATGTTGAAATTCTAATTTAATTCATGTATAAAGACTGATCCTGAGTAATCAGATGGATATGTCCTCTGACGTGGGGATAAATTATGCCACATAGTGACTGAAAATAGAATTAACCCAGAAAGTGATTTTGACATAAGACCTCATTTTTTTACAGAGGTTATTTCAGTCCCAGACTTTGGGGATGAGTCAAAACAACTCACAATGGGAGGAGTGAGGGAGCAATTTCATACTGAGTAGATTCTGCAGTATCCAGGCAGATTGATTGTTAGCAGGAACTTTTGAAAAATCAGGTCATGTTTATCAATCAACAGAATTTAATGAGCATTTCCTTTTTTGCCTGACACTGTTGCAAATACTGTGGGAAATATAAAAATATCTGTAAGACAAATAGAGGATCTACAATCATGCTGGAGAAATAATACAATTGTTAAGAACAATTAAATGCTAAATTTTGTAGTAATATACAAATGTAGGTTCCATAAAGAGAGGCCTTTTGTGGATTGGAATAATTAATAAGGTTTTACCAAAGGAAATGGGGAATTAGCTGTATGCTTATTAATCTTGGTTCTGTTCTGGGTGGGATGACTGTAAAGCAAAATAAATAAACAACCAAACAACCAGATTTGTTGGTAGAAATGACTTATAATGATCTAAGTAGGGTCAGTTTAAGCCTTCCAGGCGTGGACAAATAAAGATACAAGATAAATTTCAAGAAGATCTGATTTTTATCTCATTGAGATAAAAGAGAAGAGGTGTTCAACAGATTAAATTCTGGGCTGTGCTAAGCTATTGTATTAGTTTTCTATTACTGCATAACAAATCACCAAAAATGTAGCAGCTTAAAACAGCACATATTTATTAACTTATAGTTTCTCTGGGTCAAGAGAAACTATGGGCATAGCTCAACTTGGTTCTTTACTTAGGGTTCAAAAGGCCGCAATCAGGATGTTGACCAGGCTGCATCTGGAGGCCCGAGTGGAGGAAAATCTGCTTCCAAACTCATTTAGGTTATTGGCAGATTTCTGATCCTTTGACTATAGGACTGAGGACCGCAGCTTTTTATTGGATGTTGCCTGGAGGCTGCCTTTTGGTCCTAAAGGACACTCATAATTTCCTACTACATGAACCTTTCCACAAGTAGTTACACTGTGGCAGTTTGCTTTTTCTGGACCAGCAGGCCTTGGACATGGTCTGCTACGAGTCATATGTTTAATGATCTTAAGTGATATATTCATCTATTTGTCTATCTAATCTATATATATGCCATGAGTCTCCTAAGATATAGATGGATAGATAGATAGATAGATGGATAGATAGACAGATAGATAGGGTAACCTAATCATGGCCGTGACATCCTGTGACCTTTGGCATATTCTTTTGGTTAAAAGCAAGTCACAGGTTCTTCCTGCATTTAAGGAAGGGAGATTAACTCATTAGGTCTCACCTTAGGGTGTGTCCACCTAACTAATAATATATTTCTACCATATTTTATTGCACTAATTAACAACTCAGCACTTTAGTTGGTGACCTTAAATAATCTCTTTTCACTAAATCTCAGTGTTAGGACACAGTTTTCTATATGTCTCTCACATTTCTGCACATCTTCTGAGCAAGAGGCATTAACTTCCTTGTTCTGTTTGCTCAGATGTTTGTATAGCTATTGTCTCCCTCCAGGGCAGATGACAGATTTGTTTCCTGACCCGGGTGATAAAGATAGTTTTTCCTTCTTGTAAAACATTAGGCAGGTTTGCTAGCATCCTTCTTATAAAACTGAGGGTTTTCTAAACTCAAAATTCCTCAGCTGTGACACAAATCCTCTGCATGTCCAGCATCCACCTGAGTTCACATCCTCATACCCCCATGGGACTTGGGGAGTAAATGGTATCGACTTGAACATGAAGCTCATGTTGCCTGCTGTGCCCTGGGCACTAAAGTCCTTTGTCTCTGACCCGGATGTCTCCTGTCTTCTACTAGCATCTATGAAACTGCGATCAGGCTAAGCAGGGCAATATCTCAATCCCTTCACAATTTTTGACACTCAATTTTCCTCTATGTAATTTAAGAGATTAGAGTGAGATTATTTCTAACATTCCTTTCATGTTTCATCGTTGATATTCTAATACTCTAACTGGCTTTGTCATTTTCATCATTGGCATAGAAGAACTCAACCATTTTTGTACTTGACTTCTTTAAAGGGTGTTTAAACACTCCGCAATAGTATGGAAATAGTAAACATTATTTAAAACTACCGTTTGCAAATAAGGAAACTAAACTTTAATTTGCTGGTACTGCTAATGTGAGGCATTTACTGTTTGGCAAACAAATCTATTAGGATACTGGTTTTACTGAGGTTCTGGTGCTCATCCCTTAGCTCATGTTTTTGTTGTAGTTTTTTGGCTTATGGAAACATTGTAAAATTTCATTCTTTGAATTTCTTTAAGTTGTGTATCAGTCTGAAATATTCCACATCCTGTGTTTTGTTTCAAACTTTTCCTTTCTCACATTTGCAAACATTAACTTGTCTGTGACTGTTAATTAGCATTTCTTGATTGATATTTTTTGTTTATTGTGAAAAAATGAAGTGCTTTGGCAGGGGATAGAATTGTAGTGAACCATCGAAGAGGGTTGGAGCCTGAGAGGGCATCCTGAAACAAACTCGTACAGGCAAAGTGCACAGATATAATAAGTAGGTTTTCCACAAAGTCAGCAAAGGACCCACAACTGCAGGTGAGACTAGCCTGGTTTTGCTATTTTCTTCAGCTATAATTGAACGTAATAAACTCAAAATTTAATTTTTTACTGCATATGAAAAATTTATAGACTTCAGAAATAGCTAATACATATTTTTCATAGAAGATTATATTTGGCTTAATATTTTAAAACAAAAACCCCAACATAAATAAAAAATATCTAACATTCTGACATCACAGTTTGTGCCACACGTGAGCATCCTATAAGTGTGAGTGTGAGCATGTATGTGCATGTGTGTATCGGCTTGTGTTTGCATGGAGGTCAAAGTGACAGTGTACCCTTACCTCCACCTAAGGGTCCAGGTTTTAAGCAAAATGACATTTCACTGGAACCATCCTTTCTCCTCCCCTCTCAGCGTCAAATGATGATGATGGTGATGACAACCATGATGAAAATAAAATGATGGTGACAGCAGTAGTTACAACAACAGCTAACGTTTATCGAAGTCTCTAATGTGTATCAGGCATTATTCTATATGCTTTACTAGTGTTTCATTTAATCCTTAAAACAGTTTGTGGATTGGATATTACTATTAAACAGATTTTCATGAAACTGTAGCAAAAACAACTTGTGTAATTTTTCCAAATTAAAATAATTTTCAAGTAGTGTCAGAACTTTATCCTAAGGATAACTTCTCAGCAGCCTGGGAATTTTTTTTTTTTTCAGTTATGAGCCATGACAGAGACAAGAAAAATAAAACAAAACAAAACTGAAGGTTGAATTAGTAAAAATGAACCTAATTTAGATACCTAGAAATCTATTGTTGTTGGTGGTGGTTTTTGGCCGCACGGTGAGGCTTGTGGGATCTTAGTTTCCTGACCAGGGATTGAACCTGGGTCCTCCGTAGTGAGAGCGCAGAGTCCCAACCACTGCACCACCAGGGAATTCCCAGATACTGAGAAATCTATTAAAAGTTCCTCTTATCATTAATTTGGAACAATGAACAAAATAAGAAAAAATTACCAAAGGAAGTTGGATAAGGTTAAACAGAGAGTGCCAGAGACCAAGAGCTACATCTTGGTCTTCCTACGTGTTAGCCTCTCTGGCTGTGTCAGTTCAGAAACTGTCAGATCAGTTTCAGGAGCATTCAGCATGCCACAGTTCCTCTCATGATTTAAAGCCCTCTCTAAACTGCACATTCCTCTCCTAATTTCCACTCCATTTTTCTGCTCCACTTGCCAGAAAAAAAAAAAAAAAAAATCCCCCAAAGAGCTGCCTATGCTTACTATCTCTACCTCCTTGATTTCTCCTCTCATCTCACTCCAGTATTCCCACAGAAACTGCCTTTGCCAAAGCCATCAGTGATGTCTTTGTTGTCATCTCCAATAGATATTTCTGCTTCTTATCTTACTATACCTCTCAACATAATCTAGTGAAGTTGATTATTATTTTCTTCACGAAACACTCCTTCCTTTCTTTGTAACATCATCCTTGCCTGATTGGCCTCCTTTCTCACTGGTCACTCTTTCTCAGTCTTTTTTCCTGCCCTCTCCTGCATGAACAAACTCACATCAAGTTTGTTCTCTTCATCTTTGTGCCTATCCCAGTGCTTAGCTCATAAGAGCACTCAATCAGTATTTGCTGGATGTGTGAGTGAAGAAGTGAATGGATAGATAAATGAATAAATTAATAAATGAAGTGTTATGGATGTGCATAGGTAAAAGAGCTTAATTTTGCCTGAGACAGAAAAAATTTTCTGAAGAAGGTGAAAATTGACCTGTCTTGAGACATAAGTCAAGACTTGTCTAGTGAACAAATAAAGTGTTCATTTCCAGAAATGAGTGTTCCTACAAAATTAACCTATAGTGTACCATTTCTTAGGAAGCTATGGGAGAATGTTCTATTCCAAAAGGAGAAAATAGACTAAGAAGGAGAAAAACATGAGATCCAGTAGGTCCGACACAAGTGAGAGGAAAAGGAAGTCTCCTGGAAGATGGATAAGGGAGACGCTATGATGATGGCTGGGCAACAGGCCCAGGGATGAGCAGTCCAGAGTGGACCAGGAGGGCAGAGCGCTGCAAGAAGATGAATCTGGTGGAATGTACTTCTACCAAGGAAAATGAGTCTGAGAGGTACACAGAAATCCAGGTTAATTAAGAAGGGGTAGTTATTAAATAGAGGTAAAATTAAAAGATGTAAAAAAAGAGCATCATGGTGCAGGTGTAGATGGTGTTCACACAGTCATAATAATGCAAATACTGTTTTATTTAATTAAAATTATGGTTAACTCTCCTGGAAGGATTAAAGAAAGGGAAAAGTCTGTGCTTTGGGAAGGGATAAGCATGAAAGGGAACTAAATTCTCATGTTCTGTTATACATAGGAAATTCATTAAAAATGACTGAAATTGAAAAAATTAAGTAGCATTATAAATATATTATTTAGAGATAAGGAGTTAAATGCTAAAAGAAAAAGCCAAAATAGTTGGAAATGGTTGCCTCTGTGGAAGATAATGGCGGGGTCAAGTGATTACTTATTTTCGTAATAAACCATATAGAAGTATTTGGCATTAAAAGGTACGTTAAAAAGAATAAAATTAGGCAGAAGAGAGGTTAAACAACGACATTAACATAAACAATTCAGTCCTCAACACTGGGTTCTCAGTGTTGATGCCAAAACCCTTGCTTCGATGTGGAAAAGTTTTAAAAAGAATTGGTGGAAAGTTTGAGAGTTTTGTATTTAATCTTTATAAAAATAAGTGTCTGTCAATTGATGTAATCTCAGAGGGTGATGATGTGACCATAGCCAGACCTAACTGGAAAAAAAGTTTACCTGCCCTTAAGAAAATTCAGCTGGTAAATATCATCATATAGCTTTCAGGGCTATTTGCAGTTGTGTCTTGGTGGTAAAGTCAGAGACCGCTCGGAGACCACATTCTTTATTTATGTATTTATTTTTTGACTGCCCTGCCCGGTTTGTGGGATCTTAGTTCCCTGACCAGGGACTGAACCCGGCCCCAGCAGGGAAAGTGCCCAGTCCTAACCACTGGACCACCAGGGAATTCCCCAGAGACTGAATTCTTAATATAATCTTCTTCATAGTAAACATATATTGTGGGTTATAGTCAAGCTTGTTGTAGGAAAATGTGTTCTCTTTTACTAAAAGCGCTTTGAGGAGAATCATTCTTTCTCTGAAGAGCTCTGTAATTTCATAGCTTTTATGTTACAGAATTTATTTTTAATAAGGAAAAGTCATACAGCAGAGGTGACCTATTAAATAAAGTTATAACATATCTAGAAAACTGTGTCTGGTGCTATTATAGAAGTGTTGTCACAGGATGGTAGCAACACAGATCCAAGACTATAAGCCCACAGACTTAGATTTAAGCAACTGCCCCCAGATTCAGGTCTGAGAACTTTATATTTTTTAATTAGTTAATTAATTTTTAAATTTTTGGCTGCGTTGGGTCTTTGTTGCTGTGAGCAGGCTTTCTCTAGTTGCAGCGAGCGGGGGCTACTCTTCGTTGCGGTGTGCGGGCTTCTCATTGCAGTGGCTTCTCTTGTTGCAGAGCACGGGCTCTAAGCACGGGGGCTTCAGTAGTTGCGGTGCACAGGCTTAGTTGCTCCACGACGTGTGGGATCTTCCCCGACCAGGGCTCAAACCCGTGTCCCCTGCATTGGCAGGAGGATTCTTAACCACTGCGCCACCAGGGAAGTCCCAGGTCTGAGAACTTTAGTGTGAAAAGTTCCTTCTGTTAAAAAATGAAAGGGTGACATCAGACAGTTTGTACTTGGGCAGGAGGTAATTTTCCCACAGCCTATTTATGTCTGTGGGGCTTAGTTGTGGAGGTGAAATAAATTTGGATAGAGGAAATTATTCTCTGGAATAAAGAATCTTGCCTGGTTGAGTTTCTACAGAAATGATACAGACTAGGCATCCATTTCCAAAATGGTTCCATTTCTTTGTTACATCCTAGGAGCCTTCTAGTTTTTCCCTTAAGAGCCTTGAAACGTGATTTTTGAAGAAAAAACCTTGCTTCCCAGCCAGTCTTGTTAATCCTTTCTTGTGGGGAGGGAAGGCAGCAACAGAAGTTGTAGTGGGTTGAATCGTGTCCCCCTGAAAGATATTTCCACTTGGGGCCTGTAAATGTGATCTTATTTGTAAAAAAGGTCTTTGGAGTTGTAACTAAGTGAAGGATCTCGAGATGAGATCATCCTGGATTCTAGGGGGCCTTAACTTCAATGACAAGTGTCGTTAGAAGAGAATAGAAGAGAAAGAGGAGACCCACAGGGGAGAAGGTCATGTGACGATAGAGGCAGAGGTTGGAGCAATGCACATACAAGCCAAAAAATACCAAGGATTGCCAGCAGCCACCAGAAACTAGAAGAGAGTCATAGGACAGTTTCTCCCAAGTGCCTCCAGAAGGAACAAACCCTGTGAGGCATTGATTTCAGACTTCGCCCTACAGAACTGTAAAAAAAAAGTTCCTATTGTTTTAAGACACCCAGTCTGTGGGAATTTCTTATTACCATGAGAAAAGGAAAAGGATTACAGGAAAAGGATACACAGCCATTCCAGTCTGACTGTTTTCATCAGAGCCCTCACCCAGCTGGGTCTACTGTCTCCCTGCCTCCTGTCCAATTCTCTTCAGGAGAGAGTATATATAGTCAGCCAACAGATAACACTTTTCTAAATATTTATATGCTACAAAAATGCTTTGTATTTTCTTAAACTTTTCTCCTAGTTTGACAAATTTTATTAACGTAACCAATGTCTGTTAGATGGCTTCATCTGAGGAAAAAGCCTGATCTCAGGGAAGCTGCAGCTAAGGCACTGGGTGTCTAACGTCATGGGAAGATCAGTGATGCCATTCAACTAATATTTACCGTGGATCTAAGATGAACCAGGCACCATGGGAGACTAAGAGGTAGAGTCAGATGTAGTCCCTGCCTTCTTCCCTCCTGTAAAGGAGGGAAGACACAATCTTAAACAACCTTCAGGGAAGAAAGGAATTGATGTTATCAAAGACAAATAAGGTTCCGTAGGAAATATCTTTTCTGATGGAGGCCATTGCAGGGCTGCTTTGTGAAAGATTTTTTTTTTGAATTTCAGCTGATTCTTTAAGAGCCAGGTCCATCACCATTTCCACCGGGAAGCCGTCTCTGACCCCCTGTTCCTAGCTGCCCAGTCTTCTGTGACCTGAGACTTTGAGATTTCTCTATTTCAGCAATTAGCACCGTTAATCTTGAGGATTTATTTGCACATCTTACTTCCCTCATTAGACTTTGTCCAACCTTTGAGTGTATGTATGTGATTTTTAATAGCACATATCCTGGCACACATTTGCTACACTAATAAATAAATGAATGCATGCTAGCAGAGATGGCCAGAGGACAGAGGTACCCAGATGGAAGAAGTGGCATGAACAGAGGCACAGAGGGTGACAAGGGAAATAATTGTCGATATTGAAAACTGTCTTCTTTACAATTTCCCTGGAGGCTGTTCCCACTTAAGGATATATCATTAAGGATGCCCTTCAGCTGCAGGTAACAGAAGCCCGACCACAGTGGTTTGTAAAACAGGAATATTTTTCCCTCTTAAATGAGAATCTAGATATAGGCAGCTGAGGGCTGAGTCCTCCACATCCGAGTCTGCCTTCCTCTTTTTATTCCAGCATCCTTAGTAAGCAGCATTACCCCAGTATTACTTCATAGTCACAGTCCAACTTCATACCTGCATTCTAGGTGGGACAAAGAAACAAAAGGTGCAACAGCAAGGAAGACTCATGTCTATGCCAGGAAAATAAAACTTTACCAGAAAGACCCAACAGATTTCTACCTATGTATCGTTGATCAAAACTGTACATGTGGCCACTTATAGCTGCACGGGAGGCTAGGAATATCCATTTTGAGGGGGACCCTCTTTTCAAAATTATTATTGGAATATTTTATGTGGAAAACGAACATTTGATATGAACAGAGTCAGCTACGATGTGCATGGAAGGCAGTGAAGGGATTTTATTATTTCCTAGGGTCCAGAATCAGGGGCAGCATTTATTTTCCTGCCTCATCCTAGTTCAGAAGGCCATTTACCAATGACTCTTGAACCCACTGGCCTCACTTCCACATAACCAAAGCTCTTTGGCTTATTGGAACTTATTTTTTCTCAATATCATACATAGTGGAATAGAGTCTTTGTGTTCCTTTTAAGGAGGTTTCTTTAAAACTCCCACACTCCTGAACAGGAAAACAGCATACAGACCAAAGCTGGAGGAAAGGACATAATTCTATGCACACTAAGTTTCTCCCGTCTATCATATGTAACCACTGACATTTCCTGACAGCCACTAGGCTTCTGGTATTTTTCAAGAAGCTGAGTCATTATCCTAACTTTACAGATTGAATCAGAAAACAACTGATTTTCCAAATGTGATATTGTTAGTTTAGGGTAAAGCTGGTTTCTCTGGCTTCTTGGTGTATGTTTAGTACTCTTTCTAAATTCAGAAAATTTGAGACTCTCAGTGTAAAGATTTTGTTTGTGACATTGAACAATTTTTTTTTAACATCTTTATTGGGGTATAATTGCTTTACAATGGTGTGTTAGTTTCTGCTTTATAACAAAGTGAATCAGTTATACATATACATATGTCCCCATATCTCTTCCCTCTTGCATCTCCCTCCCTCCCACCCTCCCTATCCCACCCCTCCAGGCGGTCACAAAGCACCGAGCTGATCTCCCTGTGCTCTGCGGCTGCTTCCCACTAGCTATCTACCTTACGTTTGGTAGTGTATATACGTCCATGCCTCTCTCTCGCTTTGTCACAGCTCACCCTTCCCCCTCCCTATATCCTCAAGTCCATTCTCTAGTAGGTCTGTGTCTTTATTCCTGTCTTACCCCTAGGTTCTTCATGACATTTTTTTTTCTTAAATTCCATATATATGTGTTAGCATATGGTATTTGTCTTTCTCTTTCTGACTTACTTCACTCTGTATGACAGACTCTAGGTCTATCCACCTCATTAAAAATAGCTCAATTTCGTTTCTTTTTATGGCTGAGTAATATTCCATTGTATATATGTGCCACATCTTCTTTATCCATTCATCCGATGATGGGCACTTAGGTTGTTTCCATTTCCGGGCTATTGTAAATAGAGCTGCAATGAACATTTCGGTACATGACTCTTTTTGAATTATGGTTTTCTCAGGGTATATGCCCAGTAGTGGGATTGCTGGGTCATATGGTAGTTCTATTTGTAGTTTTTTAAGGAACCTCCGTACTGTTCTCCATGGTGGCTGTACCAATTCACATTCCCACCAGCAGTGCAAGAGTGTTCCCTTTTCTCCACACCCTCTCCAGCATTTATTGTTTCTAGATTTTTTGATGATGGCCATTCTAACTGGTGTGAGATGATATCTCATTGTAGTTTTGATTTGCATTTCTCTAATGATTAATGATGTTAAGCATTCTTTGATGTGTTTGTTGGCACATTGAACAATTTTTAATAGACTAGGGAAAAAATGCTAAAATAATGATAGAACCCTGAAAAATGTCACAGATAGTTAGTATTGCCCTTCACATATGTGGATACTTGCTCTTAGATTCCATTATTCATTAATAATTGTATTTTCTGTGTTTCTAGACTATATTTATGACCCTTTGAATTATCCTAAGGCAAAAATTTAGTTATAGGCAGATTAAAGATAAAACAGGTTTTATTATATTTCTCTCACAAGTGATGTACTTCTTAAGATGATGCTATAACATCATGAAAGCTCATCAAAATAATTGTAAAATATAATGTCAAATTATGTTTTGAACAACACTGATCACAATATTTAGCAAATATATCATGTACAAATGCTCCCTAATTCTTTTTTTTTTGAATGTGTGCTGTACATTTTCTTTTTTCTTTTTTAAAATTTTTGGCTGCATTGGGTCTTTGTTGCTGCGCATGGGCTTTCTTTAGTGGTGGCGAGTGGGGGCTACTCTTTATTGCGGTGCACGGGCTTCTCATTGCGATGGCTTCTCTTGTTGTGGAGCACGGGCTCTAGGCTCACGGGGTTCCGTAGCTGTGGCACGCGGGCTCAGTAGTTGCGACGTATGGACTGAGTAGTTGTGGTGTGCGGGCTCTAGAGCACAGGCTCAGTAGTTGTGGAGCCTGGGCTTAGTTGCTCCGCAGCATGTGGGATCTTCCTGGACCAGGGATCGAACCTGTGTCCCCTGCATTGGCAGGCAGATTCTTAACCACTGCGCCAACAGGGAAGTCCCTGTAGATTGTCTTAATAAAATACTGTTCAATATGTATTTTGGGGTGAAAGGAAATATTGGTTAAACTAGTTACCCAAATCTGGAGCCTGCAAATGAGAAGTGTTTCTGTAACTGTCCGAACTTAGCATCCAGTTTCAAAGTGCCTAGATTCGAATGTCGTTGCTAATACTTATCGACTGTGTGACCTCAGGCAAGTTTCTTAACCCCTCTGTGCCTCAGTTTTATCATTGTAAAGTGGAGGAATTAAAAGTATTGATGTCATTACGTTGTTATAACAATTAAACTTGGAACAAATAGCACACTGTAAGTGTCATATAGCCTTATAAATTTGGTCATTATTGTCGGAAAGTAGAGAAATGGATATGGTCATTTTATAGATGTCCTTGACTCCTCTAAGTCTCAGCCATTGTGGGGAAGCAAAAACTATCTCCCATACTCCCTCTAGTAAGGTGCCAATTTCTGCCTCAAGGTATGCTGAGGGCTCACTAGAATGGAGTTTTCCATGCAGTTCTCTAAAGGTAAATTTAGGGAAATGTACATGGAAAATGGGAAATAGGAGTCATGGCAATGACTTAGTCGAAGTCCAACACTGAATGAGTCCAAGCACATGATTCTTGCCTTCAAAGCTGGAGACATAAGATTTAGACACCTATATAATTTAGGAGTGTTTTCAGTTGTAAATATCAAAACACACAGTGGCTGGCCTGTTCCACAAGTGTTTTTGTTATCTCATGTCTCTTGTCTTAAAGTCTCAGCAGAAATTTTTATCTTAACATCCCCTTAAATACTCAGCCACCCAAATGGGCAATTCAAAGCCTGAGTTGAATAAAATTGTATATTCACTTTTCACTTCTATACACTGAAGTAGCTAAATCTGAAGACTGATAAATTTTACATTCCTTAAAATTTACCTTCTTCAATTTATGGTATGAATTCTATGAATTTGCAGAGAGAACATTCAGCATATATTAAAGTCCCTGTTAGATGGTTTTACACTTGATTTTGCTATTCAAGCAAACTTTTCTTCTTTAAGTGAGCTCAGAACCTGGCTGCAGTTTGTCCAGAAGCATGGGAACTTCAATTGTTCAGTCATTCCTCTCATTCTTACACATAGAGTTTCTGATCTCAGTTTGATAGTTTTCTGTTTGGGCAAGAGGGGACCCTCATGTTACATCTTCTTCCAGCCGAATATAAAGATTTTATTTGTATAAGATTATGATTACTTTGTACAAAAATAGCTGACAAATGCTATGGTAGCTATGTGTTCTAGACAACTGTGAGGCCTTTGTGTTGACAGGCTAAGTCACTGGTTGTTTCAGCTTTACTTTCTTGTGTTATAAAGTTTACAGTTTCCACAGTGTATCATCAAAAGTGCTTATTAGCAATAACAGCAGCTTTCTTTTCCATTCTTAGAAACACTCCAGTATTTGCATTTTCTGTAATGAGAATTAGTGTTGCTTAGAAGAGTTTTTGCCTTTGAGCAAGAGTTTTAAGAGATTACCCATAGGCAAGAGATAACTGCATAGAAACAGAACTAGACCAGGACTCCAGGGACCTGTAGTTCAGGAATTCTTGAAAGAAACTAGGAAACTATATCATTATCCTAATTCTTAATGTTATTTTTAATGGTTTTAAAATCTTTTTTCTGTATAAGTATATTCTGTTTCAGAGTACCTCAAAATAATGTCTAATATTATTTAGCATTAATATGAATAGATAATCCCATAATTTATTTAAGCCTTTACAGTTTTTAAATAACTTTCATAAATGTAAAAACCTAGAAATGTCAAATTTTTTGAAAGATACAGCATTTATAAATCACATCAGCTTAGTCAAACACACTTTTTATTTAGAAAAAAAATCCAGCATTACAAAATATTAACGTAAAAGATAGAAGGTACCGGAAACCATTGTATTAACCACTGTTTATAGTTGAGTATACATTTCTCTGCTGTTTATTTTTCTAAACATTTACTTGTGATTTTTTCCTTTTTAAACAAAGATAGAACTATACCATCCGTGTGTTTTTTCACATACCAATAGATCTTGAATAACCTCTTGTGTTTACATTATGTTGAATCTATTTAATCTTTTAAATTGCTACGCAGTATTCTATAGTTCATTCAGTCAATCAATTGATAGACATTTAGATTGTTCTCAGTGTTTCTCTAATACAATCAAAACTGCATTAATATTCTCAAACACTTATTTTTGGAATTTCTGCAAGTACATCTGAAGGATAAATTTCTGTTTAGGATGTCTATGTTAAAGAATAATAACATTTGCAAATTTAAAAGGCATTTCCAAATTGTCTTCCAAAAAAGGTTATATCAGCTTCCACTCCCACCAACAATGCATAATCAGAGTTTGATAAACTACTTATTTTCTTATCCTCTTTTCCACATGTGTTAAATAAGCGGGCTGGAGCACATGCACTTATATTCTTGCCTGATTGTCTCCCACCATGGATGGCAAAACCCTAATGTCAGGCACTATGGCTTGCTCAACTTTAATTACTTAGTGGATAGCATGTTGCCTTGCACATAGTACATCATCAATAAATATCTGTTAAATGAACACATCTGTGGATCCCTCCAGATCTCCTATTTTATGGCTCAGTGATGATGATGATGTTGATGATGTATCTTAGTGTGCTTCCATAGATAGCTAAATATAAAGTCTCATGAACTGTTGGCAATAGGTGATTAGGATGTGTGAGATAGCAGGAAAATATATATATATATTGGTCTCTGCCTTCTGTTCTAATTAGGTAACTCTTGGTGGGCTCCTGGATGGAGGCTGGTCACCACAAAGATCAAGCCATGATTAGA
Source organism: Stenella coeruleoalba (assembly GCF_951394435.1). Lineage (NCBI taxonomy): Eukaryota > Metazoa > Chordata > Mammalia > Artiodactyla > Delphinidae > Stenella > Stenella coeruleoalba. The sequence continues at coordinate 88,757,885 of NC_137150.1, forward strand.
AACTTGGAATTTTCAGCCCTCCTCCAGAGAAAGGAGAGGGGCTAGAAATGAAGTTAATGATCCATGATGCCTAGGTGATAATGCCTCTATAAAAATCCCTAAAGTATGGGTTTGAAGAGCTTCTGGGTTGGTGACTGCTTGGAAGTGCTAGGAGAGCAGTGCTCTGGGAGAGAGCATGGAATCTCTGTGCCCCTTCTCACATAGCTTGCTCTGCACATCTCTTTCATCTGGATGTTCATCTGTATCTTTTAGCATATCATTTTATAGTAAACCAGTAAACAGCAAGTATACTGTTTTCCTTAATTCTGTGAGCCACCCTAGCAAATTAATTGAACCCAAGGTGAGGGTTTTGGGGATTTATAGCTGATAGGTCAGAAACACAGGTGACAACCTGGACTTGCTATTTGAAATTGGGGTGGGGAGCAGTCTTGTGGGACTGAGCCCGTAAACTATGGTTCTGGCTCTATCTCCAGGTTGATAGTGTCAGGGTTGAGTTAAATTGTGGGATGCCCAGCTTGTGTCACAGAATTGCTTGGTGTGGGAAAAATTCCCACACATTTGGTGACCAGAAGTGTCAGTAGTGAAGTGTTCCGTGTGAGTAGTAAAGGGGAGATACACAAGAAAGTGAGTTTTTCCTACTCAGGATGGCTCTTAAATTCCTACAGCTCTTACATAGTCTCTTGCAATTGGAGACTATAGTAGGTTGAGGTAGGCAAAAGATCAAGAAAATCTTACTGTATCCCATCGTGAGGAGAAATAAATAAACTCTTTTTCTAGATGATCTTTAGACTACTGCCTCTCCCTCTGATTAAATCTGAGACTATTTGATCAATTAAAGGAAATGCTTCCAGACATTTATTATAAAAGTCTTAATAGGGCTTCCATTCTTCTCAGTGACAGTTTTAGATTTTCATATCTATTCTTCTCTGTGACAACTGTAATATCTTGTGTTTTCATGAGAATTTCTAAGAGTATATGGGAGAAATACAAGCCAGCAATTACTATATATTCTTTTAGCTGAGTATGGTGAGAATTGCAAGAAGGGAACAGTGTGCTGGAATTGCTAAATGAAATAAGTAATGGTGAAAAAATTCTGTGACTTGGAGAGACATACAGAGAATTTTTCTCGATCTTCAGAGACAATAGAAAAGGTATGGTATTGGGATCAGGTAGACTTGGTCCTACCAGTTATTATCTCTAAGTCAGAGTACATCTGTTTCCTCATCTATAAAATGGGAATAATTATGTTACCTACTTATGGGGATTGTTAGAGATTATGATGGAAATCAACTGTTATTCATTTTTGCGGTCCCAGTGTGATCATCTCTTCTGAGAAGCTATTCTTGACTCTCTTCTCCCACAAAATTAGGTAAAATACCCTGTCTCTGGGCATTCCTCCCACCCCTACACTTATTCCCACTCTACACCAGGACTTTCTGCTATCACTGCATTTCTTATCATATTGAAATTGCATCTATATATGCTTGTCACTGCCACTAGATTGTGATATCCTTATAACCTTTATGTCTTCAACACTTAAATAGAGTACCTGCTCATCAAAGAGTATGAACTCAGTAAATGTTTGTTGAGTGAATTAATGACATATTTCAAGTGCTTGCCCGGTAGTTAAAACATTAAAAACATTCAATAATTTGTTCTTGACTTCTTTTGTAAATTTTTATCTCCAAAGTTTTATCAAGGAAAAGATTTATCTTTTGTTTATGCTGCTTTAACTACTAAAATGCAGAGTTAGGACTGTTTTTGGATCCATTCTAGGTAATTAGATACACTGTGAGAGACATGGTTCATGGAAGGTTAAGATCTATCAAACTACATGAATAACAGGATGAAAATTGCTTCAGACCTTTAGTCATAGCCTATGCACATACATCTAGAAAAAAATTATTTATTTGACCCTTTGTCCATATTTTTTGTAAATACATAACTTGGCAGTGTCAATTTAGATCAATGTGTTGGAGACCTTTTTTTTGCGTTTGTCTCAGCTGCCTTATTGCACTGCATTACAAATGATGTTAATTCTTGCTTAATTATGCTTAGCATAATATATTTGCAGCCCAGTGTTTATCAGTTGGACATAACAAAAATGCTGTTGTTTCTTCCCATCTTCCTTCTGCTTATCACTTGTTGATTTTTGAAAGCAGCTGGAGTTGTTCCATGTGAATGGAAACAATTACAAGGCTGTACAATAAATGCTTTCTCTCTAGAAACCATCTTATATCAACTGTGATCTTTGCTTTTTAAAGATTTGGTGTACGTTTTCATGCAAACTTTTAACCTGATTTTTGCTACCCTTTCAGATCAGAAGAAATCTCTTAGATAAAAAAAAAGCTCACATTTGAATTTTTCAAAAGCATGTATATTTCATCCATTGAAACAAGAACTTCCATGTCTCCAAATTGACTATTATAATCTGTCAGGCATGTGTTGATTCATGTTTACATAGAAGACCATCTTAATATAATGACGGTATTTGTGCCTTAGGTTCTCATATTTTTAACTATTGCACATGACTTCGGAGTTGGAAAATGAGTAGCTTTTGGATAGTATTTATTTTAAAATGATCGCTTCAGCTAGTTTGTCCATTAGAGACGAATTTATTAAAAAAATGTTCTTTAAAATTTTTTTTGAGTGTAAGGTCAAAACTGCAATTAGAGCATAAGTGTAATTATTGAAAAACATTGTAGATTATGTGAGTTTTCCCGAAAGTTCTAAGGTTAAACTTCATGAAAAATATTTTTGGTGGCTATCAATACTTATTAAAAATTAACATCATCTTTTTTTGGTCCCACCATGTGGCATGCGGGATCCTAGTTCCCTGACCAAGGATCTAATCCGTACTCCCTGCAGTGGAAGAGCAGAGTCCTAACTGCTAGACTGCCAGGGAATTCCCAAATTAACATCATTTCTGAGAGTAGTTTTTTTTTTTTTAATAGATCTTTATTGGAATATAATTGCTTCACAATACTGTGTTAGTTTCTGTTGCACAACAAAGCGAATCAGCCATATGCATACACATGTCCCCATACAGAGAGTAGTTTTACAAGTAAAGCTTAGGTCATTATAAAACATATGAGTTATGCTTTAATAATAATAGCCATGCTTATTAAGCAGCTATTCTATGTCAAATGCTTTACATAAATTATACATAATTATCTCATTTATTCCTCAGAACAGTCCCTTTAAAGGAGAGGACAAGAAAGTTAAGGATTTTGTTCAGATTTGGTAAGTGGAAGATGCAGGATCAGAGGTCATGTTGGCCTGTGCTAAATCCTTGCTCTATATCTGTTGATATTGCTCATCTTCCTTCACCCATCCTGCCACCAGGGGGACCCAGGGGATATAGCCAAATGAAAGCTCCAGCCAAGGGCCTTCTCTATTCTGAACTTTGCTGACACCCTAAATCCTTGCTGCCTTTCCATTTCAGTAAACTTAACACATCCAGGAAGGAATTTTTTGGCTTACTTTATTCCATGTAAGTTTCTCTTTTGTTCTAGCAAATTCTAAATGCAGGAGAGCCTCTTCCTTTAGTGTAAGTTGCTCAAGGTGGTAACAGCAATTAAATGCCACATTTCCTTCCTTTCTCTTTCTCTCTTCCCTTCTGATCCTTTCTTTGCCACCACTGACTGCCTGGCATGTATGTAATAAGTGCTCAAGAAATGGCAGCTGCTGTTGTGTTCCAGGCTCTGGGGCTCCTCTCTGAAGGGATTTTTGGTAATAATAATAATAATCATAGCTAATATTTATAGCGCAGTATGTACCAGAATCCCTTTCAAGCACTTTAAATGCATGTGCTCTGTTATTATGTCTGTCTTTATCAAGCAAGGAAAAGGTGAGGCTCAGAAAGCACATCACCTGTCTAAGATAACAGTGATAACTGGTTGGTGTCATAGTTCTGGAGCTCGAGTTTTCTGACTTCTAGTCCTTTACTGACTGATGTGGTGGCGTAAAAATGTGCTGCTCAAATCTCCTTCAAGAGAATCTGCTGTGAGGAGCGTAGCTGATGACAGACTCCAGCTGGAAACCCCTTTAAAACCACCGTGGTGTTCATACCCAAACCATACTTCCTTCCCCTGGGCTGCCTCTGGACAATGACTGAGCATGGTGGGGATAATAGTACTAGCTCATTCCAGAAATGGAAAAATAATTCAACATTAGTAACTCTGTTAATATAATTCACCTAGAGGAGAACAAATAAGAGAAATCATGTAATCCTACCAATCAAGTATTGGAAAAAAACTCAATAAACTAGGGACTGTATGGCCACATTTTAAATTAATAGTTACCACCTAAAAGCCAGTATTATGTCAGTGAAAACACAATGAGAAAATCCCCATAATGTCAAGAATAAAGCCAGAGTGTCCACTGTCACTACATTTTTTCCTTTTTTTAATTGAAATGTAGTTGATGTAGAATAATATGTTAATTTCAGCTGTACTACATAGTGATTTGACATTTACATACATTATGAAATGATCATCATGACAAATCTAGTAACCTTCTGTCCCCATACAAAGTTATTAAGATATTATTGATCATATTCTTTATGTTGTATGTTGCATCCTTGTGGCTTATTTATAACTGAAGATTTGTGCCTATTAATCCCCTTTACTTATTTTATCTCCCACCTCCCAGCAACCATCAGTTTGTTCTCTGTTTTCATTTGTTTTGTTTGTGCTTTAGCTTCCACATATAAGTGAAATCATCTGGTATTTGTCTTTTTCTGTCTGATTTATTTTACTTAACATAATAACATTTAGATCCATTCATGTTGCCACAAATGGCAAATTGTATTCTTTTTTATGACTAATATTCCATTGTATATATGTACCACATCTTCTTTATCCATTCATTTATTGATGGACATTTAGATTGTTTCCATATCTTGGCTATTTAATGCTGCAGTGAAACAATAGCATGCATAAATCTTTTCAAATTAGTGTTTTTGTTTTCTTTGGGTAAATACCCAGAAGTGAAATTGCTGGATCATATGGCAGTTCTATTTTTAATTTTTTGAGGAAACTCCATACTGTTTTCCATAGTGACTCCACCAATTTATAATCCCACAAACAAGGGTTCCCTTTTCTCCACATCCTTGCCAATACTTGTTTCTTGTCTTTTTGATAATTGCCATTCTGACAGGTATGATGTGGTAGCTCACCATGGTTTTGATTTGCATTTCCCTGATGATTAGTGATGTTGAGCATCTTTTCAGGTGTCTGTTGGCTATCTGTAGAAAAATTTCTATTCGGGACCTCTGCCCATTTTTTAATTGGGTTGTTTTTTTATATTGAGTTGTATGAGTTCTTTATGTATTTTAAATATCAACCCCTTATTGGATATATGTGATATTGCAAATACCCTCTCTCATTCTGTAGGCTGCCTTTTTGTTTTGTTGATAGTTTCCTTTGCTGTGCAAAGCTATTTATTTTGATGTAGTCCCATTTGTTTATTTTTGCTTTTGTGTCCCATGCCTGAGAAGAAAATATATGGAACGTATCACAAATTTCTGTGTCATCCTTGCTCAGAAGCCATGCTAATCTTCTCTGTATTGCTCCAATGTTAGCATATGTGTTGCCCAAGTGAGCACTCACTACTACTTTTTTAATATGGTTCTGAAGGTACTTGCCAGTACAATTAGAGAGGAGAGAATGAGGCATAGATATTTGAAAAAGGATGTAATATTATCATTATTTGCAAATGTTATACTTGCTTACATGAATGTACAAAAGAATCAACTGAACAATTGTAACAAACAATAGAAGAATTTATAAATGGCTGAGTATAATAATAAACAGCAAGCAACTTTCATAAGTACAGACAATAACCAACTGGAAGTTATAATGGAAGAAAATATCACATTTACAATAGAAAAAAATTTATAGAAATTAATTTAACAAGAAATATACAAAATCTGTACAAATAAGGAAAGCATACATTTTCTTAAATAGGAAGATTCAATGTTATAAAGATATCAGCGCTTCCTAATGTAAGTAATAAATTCTATATCAGTAAATACAATAAGAGTGTTATTTATTTGTTCATTTGTTTTTTGAACTGGAAGGGTTGAGTCACATGGAAAATAGGGAAAAATATTCAAGAAAAGTCTGGGCAAAGAAGAGTAACAAGTTACAGTCTCTCCCATATTTTAAAATATAGAGTTATAGTAATTGCATTAATGTAATAATAATGCATGGATAAACATGCAGATAAATGGAATAGAAAAGAAAGTCCGTAAGTAGACACAAATATGTGTTGGATATTAGTGTATGGCAAGAATGGCATAGCAAATCAGTAGGTAAGTGATGAATTATTTAATAAATGGTATTGGGACAACTGGATAGTAATCTGGAAAATAAAATTATTTTTGGACTCTTACCTCATTTTTTATCCCTAAATTCCAAATGTTTCAAAGATTTAAATTTAAAAATAAAAACTATACTATAGAAATATTATGTATGTATACACACAGGTGTGTGTGTGTGTGTGTGTGTGTGTGTGTGTGTGTGTGTATGTAAAACATTTCAAGGTTAAGAAGACATTTCTAGGGTTAATCCAAAACTAAGAAATCTTAAATTAAAAGATTAATTTGATCATATAAAATTAAAATAAAATTATCTTGTCATTAAAATCCATAAGCAAAGGAAAAAACACAAATGACAAGCCAGGGGAAAATATTTTGTCTGCAACTCATGACATAGACCAAAGGATATGTTTCTCAGCATATATAAATAAATATGTGAGAAGAAGACCAATAATCCTACAAGAAATGGACAAAGGATCAAAACAGTTGGTATCAAAGGAAATATAAATGGGTCTTAACATATGAAAAGGTATTCACTTAATATATAATAGGAAAAAAATTAATTTAATTTAAAACTACAAGGAAGTGCCATTTTCCCTTGTTAGTTTGGCAGAGATAAAAGAATTCTGATAGCATGCTATATTGAAAGGGGTGTGAGACAATAGGTATTCAATACACTGCTATTAGTTATATAATTTGGTATAAACTCTATACAAGGCTATTTAACAATATCTTATCAAAATTACAAATGCATATATTCTTTGATCCTGCAACACTACTCTGGGAATTTATCCACAGCTATGCCTGTCACGTCTTAAGTGACAAATATACAAGGATATTCCTTATAGGGCTGTTTGAAATAAAAAGATTGGAAGCAGCATAAATACCTATATTAGGACACTGGTTAAGTAAATTATGTACCTGTATGGCATGGGATTCTATGCAACCTTTTAAAGAATGAAGCTGTTCTATATGTACTGATTTTGGACAGTTTCCAATATATAATGTTAAAAGAGTAAAGGGAAGAATATGGTGTATAGTACAAGTTTTTGTTGTTTCTGTTGTTGTTGTTTGTTTTACACTTGTATGCTTTTATATGCATTGAACATCTGTAAAATGATCAAGGTACCTCCAGGGAATGAAAGTAGGAAACTAGGGGACAGGAGAAGTGAAATAGACTAAATTTTTAATCTACAAATTTTCATTTGAATTTTTTACTGCGTGAGGTATTACATACATGTAATACTCAGTGACAGCACTAAGCACACTACTCAATTCACTTGATCTTTTCTTGGTACCAAGACTTTCTAGATGGAGAATGAAATGGTCATTTACATATGGAACAAGCTTCTTATCTTGTCGAAGACTGGTAAGTTTGCTGACTGGCTGCTGCTTTAGGCTGCTTTTGAAACAGGGAGTGCATGCCTGTACTTAACAGGGACTCTGGTGACGTGCCCTGTGATTTTGATGCCAGAGATGAAAACCTAGAGAGACAGTAATAGGAGGATGAGACTAGGAATTACAGTGGGTGGGGTGAACAGACTTTGGGATAAGGAGGTGAAACTTGCCAGCAATTTTCACCCCTTTTATTAAGGTATTTATCTTGGATGGATATCTGCTTTGTACTCTGTGAAAGTCGAAAATCAGGCCATGGAGTTAACCAGAGCCTGGAGTTCTTTCTAAGGAAGCAAAGTGGCTAAGAAAACACAGCAGTAATTTAATGTTTATAAAGAATGGGCTGAAATAACTATAGTATATCAAAAGCAAATAACTGCTGAGGAAATTGGCATATTTTAATTTGGTTCAGACTATATTTTACATGTTCTGGCTGTACTGTAATGTACGAGTTTGTATGTAGAGCTTAAATGTATTATTAATACAGCTTTGAGGCTAGTTCTATCCACATGATTAAAATTTGTCATGGAATTAACTTTCACATAGAGACTTTTTAACATGTTATAGTCAATGCTATAAATTAGATCTTCTCTGATGAGCTCTGAATAAAGGATTCTAATTTATCTCAGTAGTATTTTATTAGAGACATTTTAATTGCTATGGCAGGTATAAAGCACCATCAGTATCTTGGCTAAACATTTCAGTTACTGAAATCATGCTCCCTCCTAGTAAAAATAATTGGTTTAAAGAATATTCTGTTTTATTGAAGATGAACTAAAAGTCTTTTATTTTATACTCCTCACATTGATATGATTCAGCCTCACATTGAAACTTTGTGGGAAGTTTGCTCCGTAAAGGAAAAAAGGAATGTTTTTACATCAGTGAAGGAAATTATATACTATCCCAAGGAAGAAATCCCAAATTTCCCTTCCAGAGATCTAAAAGTAAAGATCTGGGAATTGATTGCTGGTGAATAGGTTATGGGTGTGGCATTTTTAAATTGCTTTCCAATTATTTGTATTTTTTCCTTATATCTATTTTTTAAAAAAATCAAAATAATAGAAATATATACTTGAAAAATTTCCAACAATCCTTTCTCGATAACTACTCTTAACAGTTTGGCATACATTCTTCCAGAAATTTTCCACACAAAGTATTTTTTTCCTCCTTAAAATTCTGGATCTGTTGCCAACAAATGTCTGAATTCTTCCTGCTCTGCCTGCTGCATTTTATCAAATTTGCCCACCCCATGCAGTTTCAATCACTTTGTTGGAATGACGCATTGTCTAACTATAGCCAAAATTCCCAGTTTCTGGGCCTAAGGACAGATTTTATGCCAATGCATCTGTGCCGAAGAGCAGGTTTTAGATTGTGTGCCCGTGCCGAAGTAGGGATTGGGTGCCAGCTTGTTCAAAGCTCAGCCGACTGCAGATACCCACATGGAGTGAGGCTGCTTCTGGTGGCTCCGCTTCTTCAACCCCAGACACGAGTGTCTGGTGGAGCACAGCGATGAAGGGCAGTGTCTTTATCGCACTTCCTCACACTTTGCTCTGTGGATGAAGTAAGGTCTCTCACTTCAGTTTCGCTCTTGTCAAAATGATTACCAAGTTTATTCCATCTTGGATTGTATGTTTCCTAGCTACTAATGGATGATTTTTATGGTTTAATATTTGACCACTAATTCACTAGACGCTAGTGAGAAGCTTTAAAAAATGTCTTAGAAGACAATTTTTGTTCAGTATGATAGGTCATTTGGAATAATATCCACCATTTAAAGAGGGGCTGAAATTAACAGTCTAAATGCCATGCTGCATTTAGTGTTGATTGAATTCTAACAAATCAAATAGATCTACTAAAGCCTAATACAAAATTCCATGGACGCTAGAATATTAATGCTGAGAAACGTTGGGTCAGAATGCATCAGAAGCTGTTAAATGTCTTACTGAATTTTGTCAACTTGCCTACCCTCCTTGATATGCCATCTTCAAGTTTTATTTTGGTATATTGAGATGCATGTAAAATTACTGAGAGGCGTCAAGTAGGTAGTTGGATATACAACCGTGGGGGCTCAGAGTGTGAAACAGATACATAAATTTGGGAGTTGTCAGCATAGATGGTTTTAAAAGCTACATAATTAGATGAGATCACCTGAAGAAAATGTGGGGAGAAAACTGATCCAGGTGAATTTCTAACATTTAGATGAGGAGCAGGCAAAAGAGACTGAAATAGAGTGGCCACACTGGAAGATGATGTCAGGGAAACTAAGAGGAGAGCAATTCAAGAATGAGACAGTAGGACTTCCCTGGTGGCACAGTGGTTAAGAATCCGCCTGCCAATGCAGGGCACACGGGTTCGAGCCCTGGTCCAGGAAGATCCCACATGCCACGGAGCAACTAAGCCTGTGCACCACAGCTACTGAGCCTGCGCTCTAGAGCCCGCGAGCCACAACTGTTGAGCCCATGTGACACAACTACTGAAGCCCACACGCCTAGAGCCCATGCTCCACAACAAGGGAAGACACTGCAGTGAGAAGCCCGCGCACTGCAGCGAAGAGTAGCCCCCGCTCGCTGCGACTAGAGAAAGCCCATGCACAGCAACGAAGACCCAACACAACCAAAAAATAAAATAAAATAAATTTATTTTAAAAAAAAGAATGAGACAGTATACAGTGAGGTCAGTGCTTCTACGTGGTCAAGTAAGATGATGTCAGAGGAGTGGATGTTTTTGGTAATCTTAGCGTGAAGAACTTTCAAGTTACTGTTGAGACTGAAGTAGATTGAGAAGGTAATGGAAGGTGAAGAAGTGGAAATGACGTGTGTAGAGAGTTTTTGTAATATTTTACTGTAAGGGAGAAAAGAGAATTGGTACAGTAACTGGAGGGAATTGTAAGGTCGGGAGATGTTTTATTTCATTTTGCTTTGGTTACCAACCTTCCCGAGTCGGTCCCCAACAAGGGTCCTTCTGTGCAGTGTCGTTTGAGTCAATAGAACGAGACCAAGTTTGGTTCAGAAGCAAAGGAAAGCTTTATTCTTGGATCAGAGAATGGAGGGGTGCAAACTAGTGCTTTTCCCGACAGGCTGTGGGCGGGGCTGCTTTATAGGGATCTCATCAGGGAGGGAAAGGGCGGAGTTCTCCCGGGGCTGGCACAGCTGTGCTGCTCATGCTCCAGGTAGCAGTGCCAGGCACAGCATCTCCACACGCAACCCGCTGCTGAGGAACTGTGGTCCAAAGTGCTGGGTGCAAGGTCTCTGCAAGCGGCCCCCTATGAGCAAGAGAAACTAGACGAAGCGCAAAGGAAAAAACAAAACTTAGACTCATTTTACTACCCAGATTCTATTTTTATTTCCCGGGAGTTGTTAATGAGCATTGCCAGTTAAAGATCCCTCCTCTGTCTTTTGACCTCCTCCTCACTCTTGAGGGGCGCTGAGGGGCGAAGGTCCATGTTCTGTAACTTCTTCCTGCTGATTTTGGGTGTCAGCCACCATAACCCTGTTTAGAGGAGCAGAACTTCTCCTCAGCTGCCTGTAGATACGTTTGATTGTCACCAGGCCTTAACACTAACTGTTCAGACCCCTGAGCACCCACCATTTGTCTAACCTTTTGGAGACAAAGGACACCAGACAATTTAAGATACATGGCTCAAATATTAAGAAGAGAATAATGGTCACATGACAAATGTTTTCCTAAAAATGCAGGTATCTAGGTCTTTTGCTTGTAGGCAAAAGTGTGCGCTGATGTTGAGGCTCACTGCCTTGGCCTGAATATCCCTGGTCACACTTTTGTTGTTTTTCAGAAGAGAAGCTTCAGGGCAGAGAGTGGTTCACACGAGTAGTCAAGGGGTTCCATCGCCCCAGGTTGTCTCTCAGAGGTTGGGGCTCAGGAGCCCTCTTCACTTGAGTGTGAAATACCCACAGAATGATCCCTGCAACTTCAGGGCAGAATGGGTGGTTAGGATCACCATGTGAGGTCATTCCACTTAGGAGTGAGTTGGTTTTGTTGGCTGCCAGTTTTCCAGGTTTTTAGGTTCACCCAGTCTCCTGGCTGGAAGGGGTGCAGGGCCAGGTCAGTGGGTGAAGGCAGCACCTGGTTACCATATTCCTTAGGGGCTATCACGGTTTCTCCTACCTGGAGGGCATACTTGAGTTGTTCCATTTCAAGGGGGCTAAAGTGTTCCTTCTCTTGGGTTTGGGAATGGGTCTACCATATATGAGTTCAAATGCACTTAACTTTAACTTACTCCTTGGAGCTAACTGCATGTGGAGCAGGGCAATCAGAAGCAACTTAATCTGATTTTCTTGAGTTTCCTGACATAGTTTGGCTAAGACCCTTTTCAAGGTCTGATTGGACCTCTCTACTTGCCCCAGTGAATAGGGTCTCTGGGCTGAGTGCAAGGTCCATTTTATGCCCAGGGCACTTGTTATCCCCTTCGTCACTTAAGACACAAATGCTGGACCATTATCACTTTGTAGGGATCCTGGGAGCCCAAACCTGAGGATTATTTCTTTTAGTAATGCCCTAGTCACTTCAGCTGAATGAGGAATGAGAAAAGGGGACTCACCTTTGGGGTGTTAGCTCAAAAACTGGGACTAGTGGGGAACGCTTCTATTTGACCAGAAAATGTGTCTACTTGTACCAAGAGATATACCTGAAATTGCCTGGTACTCCGGGTATGACAGTGAAATCAACCTGCCAATCTTCTCCAGGATATGTCCTTCTGGTCTGAATGGGCCTTATCTGGGGGCCTCTGGGAGATCTGGTATTGGGGTTGTTCATTGTGTAGATGGGACATATCTCAAGAATTCAACTGATTATACTTTTCATGTTAGGAGTTACCATGGCCTTAACTAACCAATTATATAGGGCTTCCCTCCCACAGTGAGTTCCTTGGTGAGCCTTTCTGATGGCTTGACAAGCTGCGGTTGGGGAAAAGAAGTATTGCCCGTGTTCATCAACTAGCCACTCATGGCCTCCTCGTTCTCTACTGAAGCCCTGTTTTGAGGCTTTGTCTAACTCTTCCTTACTGTAGATTGGGTAATAATTGGATGGATCTGGCCTTCAAGGTATGAGGGGTAATTGCCAAGTTACTGGTTCTAGGGCCGCCCTTTTGGTAGTTGCATCTGCCTTGTTGTTTTCCTTTATTACCTCTGCATTCCCATTTTGATGACACCTACAATGAATCAATGACACCTTTTTTGCAAGCTGTGCTGCTTCTAAGAGCTTCAGTATGCTTAAGCCATATTTCAACTGTTTATTCTCTGCAGTAGGCATACCTGTTTCCTTCCAAATAGCCCATGTGCATGTAGGATGGCATACGCATACTGGGAATCTGTATAAACATTGAAGATCCTCCCAGTCCTGAGCTCTTAGGCTCAGGTGAGGACAATCAGTTCCACCTTTGGGGCAGAAGTCCCTGGGGATAGGTTTTGTGCTTCTTTGACTTGGGTCTGGGAGGTCACTGCATATACTGCCAGCCTTTTCCCCTCTTTCATAAAACTGCTCCTGTCTGTAAACCATTCCTCATCGGCATTTGGGAGAGGTTCACTTCCTAGGTTGGGATGACTGGAATAGATCACATCTATGGTTTCTATACAGTCATGCTCTGGGGCCCTGTTTCTGTGGGTAGCAGGGTGGCAGGATCTAGCGTGTGACAGGTTTTTATGGTAGCCACTGGGTTGTCTAAAAGCATAGGGTGAATTTGAATCGACTTTCCAGGGGATAGCCATTCTGTTCCCTTAGAACTTAACTAAAGTCTGAACCTGGTGTGGCATTCATATAGTGACTGGTGACCAAACACTAACTTTCACCCTCCTTTAGCAGGGTTGTGGTAGCTCCTACTGCCCGTAGGCAAGGAGGCCATGCCTCAGCAGTTTGATCTAATTGTTTAAAGAAATAAGCAACCACTGGAGTAAGGGGTCCTAGTTTTTGAGCTGATGTGCCAAAGGTAGTTCCCCTTCTCTCATGAATGTAAAGGTCGAAGGGTTTGGCTAAATCTGAGAGGGCTAGGGCGGGGGCCTGAAGTAATTGCTTTTTCAACTCTTGAAAGGCCTCTTCATATTCTGAATTCCATTCAAAAGGATCATTATCCTTTCCTTTCAAATTTATGTATAGAAGTCTAGTTATTAGGCCGTAGTTAGGGATCCAGATGGACAAAACCTGGCCACCCCCGAATGCTGTTTTCTACTTTTAGGAGGGGTGAGGCAGCAAATGGCTTCTTCTCCCTTCTGGGGTAGGCTTCTCTGGCCTTCTATAAAAATGAAGACTATGGACTTCCCTGGTGGTCCAGTGGGTAAGACTCCATGCTCCCAATGCAGGGGGTCCAGGTTCGATCCCTGGTTGGGGAACTAGATCGCACATGCATGCTGCAACTGAGTCCACATGCTGCAACTAAGAAGTCTGCATGCCGCAACAAAGATTCTGCGTGCTGCAACTAAGACCTGGCACAGCCAAAATAAATTAATTAATTTAAAAAAATGAAGCCTAGGTAAGTCACCTGAGTTTATAATATTTGAGCCTTTTTTTTTTGGACACCTTGTATCCTTTATGGGCTAGGTGGTTCAGAGTGATTACAGTATTTTTGTCAGAAACCTCCTTAGTAGGGCTGGCAATCAGAATGTTGTCTACATACTGGAGGATTGTTCCCTCCAGATGTAGATCTTTCAGGTCTTTAGCTAAAGTTTCCCCAAAGATGGTGGGGGAATTTTTGAATCCTTGGGGCAGGACTGTCTAGCAGTGTTGTTTTTCTGTTGCGTGTTTGGGTCCTGCCATTCAAAAGCAAAATATTTCTTATGACTGTGGAGCTAATGGAATACAGAAGAAGGCATCTTTAAAATCTAATACAGAATACCAGGTCCTGGTGGATGGTAGAGTGGCCAGCATGGTGTAAGGTTAGGGTCTACTGGATGTATATCCCAGGTGGCTTCACTGACTGCCCTGAGGTCCTGTACAATCCGGCATTCGCCATTGGGTTTCTTTACAGGGAGAAAAGGGTATTACAGACTGATTAGCATGGTCTCATAAAGCCCTGGTCAATTAGGCTCTGTATAATGGGGGCAATGCCCAAGAAGGCCTCTCCAGGATACTGTTTTCTATGGGCCATGTATGTCCAGGTTTTAGATGGACTGTCACAGGACTGGCTCCTACAGCTCGTTCCACCTGTCCCTGATTTATTAGAGATTTACTCCAGGGAGATCAACTTGCTCTGTCTGGGGAAGTTTTTTCCTCAGCCATTAACATTACCATCTTGTGCCATTTGTCTAAGGGAATGCCAATCTCCAGTTTGTTTCCCATTAGGTGGATAGTAGCGCCCAATTTATGTAAGATATTTCTTCCTAGCAGGGATATAGACTATTCAGAAACATACAGGAAGGAATGGGTGAGCATGTGTTCATCCAATTTATATTCTAATGGCTCTATGAATGTCTGTTGTTGGGCCTGCCCTGATACCCCTGTAATTTTACACCTCTTATGACTGAGTTTACCTGATCTGGTGTTCAGAACTGAGTAAGGGGCTCTGGTGTCAGCTAAGAATTTGACAGTTTTCCCCGCTACATCCAATGCCAACCAGGGCTCCTTGGGGATCAGTTGGAGTCCTGGCTTAGGAGCCCTCTGGCCCCATCATTCTCCATCTATTTGGACCATCTGCCTTTGAGGGTAATGGCCAGGATCTGACATTTCCCTTTGGGGTCAGTGAGGGCATTCTCCTTTTCAGTGTCCCTCTGGTTTACGTATGGTGCAATGATTGGGTCCTAGTTTCCTTGGCTTGCTATCCCTCAGTGGGAGCTGGGCGCCACTCACCAGAGTTGAGTGTCTCCGTGGGCAGTTAGTTCAGATTCCCATGCCAACCAATTGACATTGGAGGGCAGCAGCTTGCCTCTGGGCCTTTTTCTTCTCTGACTTTTCTTCCTCTGTATCTGGGTTATTAAACACCCTCAACCCTCAGTAGGCAACCTTGACCAGGCGATAGGTAGGGGCATCTGGTGTGTTTCCATTTTCTGAAGTTTATGCCTAATGTTGGGGGCGTTTGGGGAAATAAAATATGACCTCAGGATTGCATTCCCTTCCAATGACTCAGGGCCAGTGGTAGTAGATTTAGAGGCATTCCCTGAGGTGCTCTAGGAATCCTGGAGGGTCTTCCGCTGGCTCCTGATTGATTTCCTTTATCTTATTCCAACTGACAGGTTTCTGTCCTCCTCCTTGGATTCCCTTTAGGATCATATTTTTATAATGAGTCAGTCTCTGTCTTCCACCCCCTTCTCCATTGTCTTGATGGTCCCACTTGGGTTTGGTATCTGGGATCACTTGATTCCATGGTCTGAAAACGGCATGACCTGCATTGTTTCTGTTCTCTTTGGTTTTTCTTGCCTCATTAGGAGTACTTTGAGGAGGTTCTGGGTGTCAACCCAGGTGGGGTCATGGGTCTGAAAGATTCCCCTACTCAGATACAGGACCCCTCTGGATTTTCCCACAACCCCTTACTATGACTTTTACAGCTATACAGGTCAGAAGTGGTAAATGGGATGTGTACCTAGATGAGCCCTTCTTCTCCATTGGGACCTGCTTGAAAGGAAGTACTTTTCCTGGTGGGTTGTTAGACCCTGGATGATAATTAGTCATGTAAATACCCCAAGATTTGACCCAAATAAGATTTCTGGTTCAGGATATTTGGCACAAAACTAATAATGGATTCCTCAAAAGACCAAAATAGAAGGCATCCAAATGGTGTGGACTCTGATGTAACTGGAGGTCCCCCTTGAATTTTTTGTTTTTTTGCGGTACGCGGGCCTCTCACTGTTGTGGCCTCTCCCGTTGCGGAGCACAGGCTCCGGACGCGCAGGCCCAGCGGCCATGGCTCATGGACCCAGCCACTCCGCAGCATGTGGGATCTTCCCAGACCGGGGCACAAACCCATGTCCCCTGCATTGGCAGGCGGACTCTCAACCACTGCGCCACCAGGGAAGCCCTGAATTTTATTTTTTTATACAACAGGTTCCTATTAGTTATCTCTGTTATACATATTAGTGTATATATGTCAATCTCAGTCTCCCAATTTATCCCACCACCACCACCACCCACGCCCCCTTTCCACCCTTGGTGTACATACGTTTGTTCTTTATATCTGTGTCTCTATTTCTGCCTTGCAAACTGGTTAGTCTGCACCATTTGTCTAGATCCCACGTATATGCTTTAATATACAATATTTGTTTTACTCTTTCTGACTTACTTCACTCTGACAGTCTCTAGGTCCATCCACATCTCTACAAATGACCCAATGCCATTCCTTTTTATGGCTGAGTAATATTCCATTGTATATATGTACCACATCTTCTTTATCCATTCGTCTGTTGATGGGCATTTAGGTTGCTTCCATGACCTGGCTATTGTAAATAGTGCTACAATGAACATTAGGGTGCATGTGTCTTTTTGAATTATGGTTTTCTCTGGGCATATGCCCAGTAGTGGGATGGCCGGGTCACATGGTAATTCTAATTTTAGTTTTTTAAGGAACCTCCATACTGTTCTCCATTTTTTGACTGGGTTGTTTGTTTTTCTAATATTGAGCTTCATGAGCTGTTTATGTATTTTGGAGATTAATCCTTTGTCCATTGATTCATTTGCAAATATTTTCTCCCATTCTGAGGGTTGTTTTTTCATCTTATTTATAGTTTCCTTTGCAGTGCAAAAGCCTTTAAGTTTCATTAGGTCCCATTTGTTTATTTTTGTTTTTATTTCCACTACTTTAGGAGGTGGATCAGAAAAGATCTTGCTGTGATTTGTGTCAAAGAGTGTTCTGCCTATGTTTTCCTTTAAGAGTTTTATTGCGTCTGGTCTTATATTTAGGTCTTTAATCGATTTTGAGTTTATTTTCGTGTACGGTGTTAGGGAATGTTCTATTTTCATTCTTTTACATGTGGCTGTCCAGTTTTCCCAGCACCACTTACTGAAGAGACTGTCTTTTCTGCATTGCATATCCTTGCCTCCTTTGTCATAGATTAGTTGACCACAGGTGTGTGGGTTTCTCTCTGGGTTTTCTATCCTGTTCCATTGATCTATGTTTCTGTTTTTGTGCCAGTACCATATTGTCTTGATTACTGTAGCTTTGTTGTATAGTCTGAAGTCAGGGAGTCTGATTCCTCCAGCTCCTTTTTTTCCCTCAAGATTGCTTTGGCTATTCAGGGTCTTTTGTGTCGCCATAGAAATTTTAAAATTTTTTGTTCTAGTTCTGTGAAAAATGCCGTTGGTGGTTTGATAGGGATTGCATTGAATCTGTAGATTGCTTTGGGTAGTATAGTCACTTTCACAATGTTTATTCTTCCAATCTAAGAACATGGTATATCCATCTGTTTGTGTCATCTTTGATTTCTTTCATCAGTGTCTTATAGTTTTCTGAGTACAGGTCTTTTACCTCCTTAGGTAGGTTTATTCCTAGGTATTTCATGTTTTCAGTTGCAGTGGTGAATGGGATTGTTTCCTTAATTTCTCTTTCTGATCTTTCATTTTAGTGTATAGGAATGCAAGAGATTTCTGTGCATTAATTTTGTATCCTGCAACTTCATTCCAAATTCATTGATTAGCTCTAGTAGTTTTCTGGTGGCATCTTTAGGATTCTCTATGTATAGTATCATGTCATCTACAAACAGTGACAGTTTTACTTCTTCTTTTCCAATTTGTATTCCTTTTGTTTCTTTTTCTTCTCTGATTTCCATGGCTAGGACTTCCAAAACTATGTTGAATAATAGTGGTAAGAGTGGACATCCTTGTCTTGTTCCTGATCTTAGAGGAAATGCTTTCAGTTTTTCACCATTGAGAATGATGTTTGCTGTGGGTTTGTCATGTATGGCCTTTATTATGTTGAACTAGGTTCCCTCTATGCCCACTTTTGGAGAGTTTTTATCATAAATGGGTGTTGAATTTTGTCAAAAGCTTTTTCTGCATCTACTGAGATGATCCTATGGTGTTTATTCTTCAATTTGTTAATATGGTGTATCACATTGATTGATTTGTGTATATTGAAGAATCCTTGCATCCCTGGGATAAATCCCACTTGATCGTGGTGTATGCTCCTTTTAATGTGTTGTTGGATTCTCTTTGCTAGGATTTTGTTGAGGATATTTGCATCTGTATTCACAGTGATATTGGTCTGTAGTTTTCTTTTTTTGTGGTGTCTTTGTTGGGTTTTGGTATCAGGGTGATGGTGGCTTCATAGAATGAGTTTGTGAGTGTTCCTCTGCAATTTTTTGGAAGAGTTTGAGAAGGATGGGTGTTAGCTCTTCTCTAAATGTTTGATAGAATTCACCTGTGAAGCCATCTGGTCCTGGACTTTTGTTTGTTGGAAGATTTTTAATCATAGTTTCAATTTCAGTGCTTGTGATTGGTCTGTTCATATTTTCTGTTTTTTCCTGATTCAGTCTGGAAGGCTATACCTTTCTAAGAATTGGTCCATTTCTTTGTGGTTGTCCGTTTTATTGGCATAGAGTTGCTTCTAGTAGTCTCTTGTGATGCCTTGTATTTCTGCGGTGTCCATTGTAACTTCTCCTTTTTCAATTCTAATTTTATTGATTTGAGTCCTCTCCCTCTTCTTCTTGATGAGCCTGGCTAAAGGTTTATCAATTTTGTTTATCTTCTCAAAGGACCAGCTTTTAGTTTTATTGATGTCTGCTTTTGTTTTCTTTGTTTCTATTTCATTTATTTCTGCTCTGATCTTTATGATTTCTTTCCTTGTATGAACTTCGGGTTTTGTTTGTTCTTTCTCTAGTTACTTTAGGTGTAAGGTTAGATTGTTTATTTGAAATGTTTCTTGTTTCTTGAGGTAGGAGTGTATTGCTATAAACTTACCTCTTAGAACTGCTTGTGCTTCATCCCATAGGTTTTGGATCATTGTGTTTTCATTGTCATTTGTCTCTAGGTATTTTTTGATTTCCTCTTTGATGTCTTCAGAGATCTCTTGGTTATTTAATACTATATTGGTTAGCCTCCATGTGTTTGTGTTTTTTACATTTTTTTCCCCTATAATTGATTTCTAATCTCATAGCAGTGTGGTCAGAATAGATGCTTGATACGATTTCAGTTTTCTTAAATTTACCGAGACTTGATTTGTGACCCAAGATGTGATCTATCCTGGAGAATGTTCCTTATGCACTTGAGTAGAAAGTGTAATCTGCTGTTTTTGGATGGAATTTACTATAAATATCAATTATATCTGTCTGGTCTATTGTGTCATTTAAAGCTTGTGTTTCCTCATTTATTTTCTGTTAGGTTGATCTGTCCATTGATGTAAGTGAGGTGTTAAAGTCCCCCACTATTGTTGTGTTACTGTTGATTTCCTCTTTTATAGCTGTTAGCATTTGCCTCATATATGAGGTGCTCTTATGTTGGGTGCATATGTATTTATTATTGTTATATCTTCTTCTTAGATTGATCCCTTGATCATTATGTAGTGTCCTTCCTTGTCTCTTATAACATTCTTTATTTTAAAGTCTATTTTATCTGATATGAGTATTGCTACTCCAGCTTTCTTTGGATTTCCATTTGCATAGAATATCTTTTTCCATCCCCTTACCTTGAGTCTGTATGTGTCCCTAGGTCTGAAGTGGGTCTCTTGTAGACAATGTATATATGGGTCTTGTTTCTGTATACATTCAGCAAGCCTGTGTCGTTTACTTGGAGCATTAATCCATTCACATTTAAAGTAATTATTGATATGTATGTTCCTATGACCATTTTCTTAATTGTTTTGGATTTGTTTTTGTAGGTCCTTTTCTTCTCTTGTGTTTCCCACTTAGAGAAGTTCCTTTATCATTTGTTGTAGAGCTGGTTTGGTGGTGATGAATTCTCTTAGCTTTTACTTGTCTGTAAAGCTTTTGATTTCTCCATCAAATCTGAATGAGATCCTTGCTGGGTAGAGTAATCTTGTTTGTAGTTGCTTCCCTTTCATCACTTTAAATATATTGTGCCACTCCTTTCTGGCTTGTAGAATTCCTTCTGAGAAATCAGCTGTTAACCTTATAGGGGTTCCCTTGTATGTTATTTGTTGTTTTCCCATGTTGCTTTTAATAATTTTTCTTTGTCTTTAATTTTTTTCAGTTTGAGTACTCTGTGTCTTGGTGTGTTTCTCCTTGGGTTTATCCTGCCTGGGACTCTCTGCACTTCCTGGACTTGGGTGGCTATTACCTTTCCCACGTTAGGGAAGTTTTTGACTATAAACTCTTCAAATATTTCTCGGTTTCTTTCTCTCTCTCTTCTCCTTCTGGGACCCCTAGAATGAAAATGTTGTTGCGTTTAATGTTGTCCCAGTGGTCTCTTAGGCTGTCTTCATTTCTTTTCATTCTTTTTTCTTTATTGTGTTCTGCAGCAGTGAATTCCACCATTCTGTCTTCCAGGCCCCTTATCTGTTCTTCTGCCTCAGTTATTCTGCTATTTATTCCTTCTAGTGTATTTTTCACTTCAGTTATTCTATTGTTCATCTCTGTTTATTTGTTCTTTAATTCTTCTAGGTGTTTGTTCTTTAATTCTTCTAGGTCTTTATTAAGCATTTCTTGCATCTTCTTGATCTTTGCCTCCATTGTTTTTCCAAGGTCCTGGATCATCTTCACTATAATTATCCTGAATTCTTTTTCTGGAAGATTGCCTATCTCCACTTCATTTAGTTGTTTTTCTGGGGTTTTATCTTGTTTCTTCATCTGGTACATAGTCCTCTGCCTGTTCATTTTGTCCACCTTTCTGTGAATATGGTTTTCATTCCACAGGCTGTAGAATTGTAGTTCTTCTTGCTTCTGCTGTCTTCTCTCTGGTGGATGAGGCTATCTAAGAGTCTGTGCAAGCTTCCTGATGGGAGGGGCTGGTGGTGGGTAGAGCTTGGTGTTGCTCTGGTGGGCATAGCTCAGTCAAACTTTAATTTCCTTCTCTGCTGATGGTTGGGAGTGAGTTCCCTCCCTGTTGCTTGTCTGGCCTGAGGTAACCCAGCACCGGAGCCTACAGGCTCTTTGGTGGACTCTGGGAGGGCTCATGCCAAGGAGTACTTCCCAGAACTTCTGCTGCCTGTGTCCTTGTCCCCGTGGTGAGCCATAGCCACCCCCCGCCTCTGCAGGAAACCCTCCAACACTAGCATTTAGGTCTGGCTCAGTCTCCTGTGGGGTCACTGCTCCTTCCCCCTAAGTCCTCATGTGCACATTACTTTGTGTGTGCCCTCCAAGAGTGGTGTCTCTTTTTTCCCCAGTCCTGTCAAAGTCCTGCAATCAAATCCCACTAGCCTTCAAAGACTGAATCTCTGTGAATTTCTCCTCTTGTTGCCAGACCCCCAGGTTCGGAAGCCTGAAGTGGGGCTCAGAACCTTCACTCCAGTGGGGGGACCTCTGTGGTATAATTGTTCTCCAGTTTGTGAGTCACCCACCCATCATTTATGGGATTTGATTTCATTGTGATTGTGCCTCTCCTGCCATCTCATTGTGGCTTCTCCTTTGTCTTTGGATGTGGAGTATCTTTTTTGGTGAGTTCCAGTGTCTTCTTGTCTTGATTGTTCAGCAGTTAGTTGTGATTCTGGTGCTCTCACAAGAGGGAGTGAGTGCACATCCTTCTACTCTGCAACCTTGAACCAATCTGAGTGTGTCCAGGAGGATGCCTGCCTCTCCACAATTGTATCCAGATTGTCTTTCCTCCATGGAAGGTGGATTATAAACCATTTCTTAATCGTCTTCATTCTCCTTACAGATCTTGGGATTTGTTAGCCTCTGTAGTTGCATGAGCCAGTCAGCCGATTCCTTATAATGAATCAATCTCACATAAGTCCTGTTAGCCCTTTTCCTTCACTTTTGGTCAGTAATCCTTTTCTTGGCTAGTTTGCTGACTTTTTCCATCTAAGATATGCCACAAGACTGATGGCCTGAGACCTTCAATTTCAGCTTTCCTTCTTTTGCAAGTTAGGATTGGGTTTGGGTCAACTCCTCACAAAGCTTTTTTTCTTGCTACCATTTAAAGGTTAGCTCTGATCCAGGAACTATCAATTTGAACATCAATTAGATCATGTTCGAGGGGGGCAGTTCGGTACTGCTGGGTCACGGAGCTCCCTGCAATCGGCTATGTCAGACCCCTCCCCCTTGAATTTGTATTTAGTCTTTCCTCAGTCAGAATATCCCACGGGAGTTTAGATGGGACTGCCTCTGGGCCAGAACAGGTTAGCCACATTAGTTCCTGACCAGCTTGGTGCATTAGGGAGTGGCACAGCTGTCTGAGATGGTGGCCTTATCTTTTGTCCTTTCTGCAGAAAAGGAGGAGTTTGCAGACTTCCTGCTTTGTGAGAGCTAAAAGCACGTGGGATTCCCAGTAGGATACTCACCATATTGCTGGGCAGCTGGAATCCTGTGCTGGTACTGGGAGGAGAGCCCTTGGAACTTCAGTTGATAAAGAATCACCCAAGATTCACCTCACAAGCAGAAAGGGGAGGAGAGGTTGCACAGTGGGTATTTCCTGTTCTTGCCAGCAGCTCACAGTTTCTTAATAATGGGGTTCCTGGTCTTGTGAGTGGCTCACAGAGCTCCCCACCCCACTTCAGAGATACCAGCACTGACTGAAAGAGTCAAGCCACTGTCACATACCTACCTTGGGACCCTTTTACACTCAGGCATCTTCAGTGCCTTTCCTTGAACTCAGATTGTGCATCCTTATTCCATTTTGCTTAGCCTTTTCCTGGTCTTGCCTCTTGGCTCACAGGTCTGGCCACTTCCCTTTACCAAACCAAAAGTGACTATGGAGAATGTGACTGTTGAACCCTGGAGGTTGGTGAGCCCAGTGAATAGATGTAGGCAAAAAGGCCATGATCTATCCCTTTGTGGTTCCCAAAATTTTGTTACCAACCCTCCTACAGGTGCCCAACAAGGTTACTTCTGCCTGGTGTCATATGAGCCAATAAAACAAGACCAAAGTTCAGAAGCAAAGGAAGCCTTCATTCTTTGATCAAAGAATCGAGTGGTGTGAGCTTGCACCCTAGAGTACATGCTCTCCCTGAAAGGGCATGAGGAGCATGGCTGCTTTATAGAGTTCTTGTCTGCAGGGAGGGGAGGGAGGGAGACAGAGTTCTTACAGATGGGGTGCAGTTTTGTTGCTCACAGTGCTCCAGATTGAGGTGCCAGATGTAGCATCTCTGCAAATGGCCTGATGAGCTGAAGCGTCAGTTGCAGGCATTTCGCACCAGGAACTCTGGTCTGAAGTGCCGGGTGCAGGACGTCTGCATGTGGTACCCTATGAACAAGTGAAACTAGACTAAGACAAAGAAAAAGGTTAGACTTCATTTTATTACCCAGATTCTATTTTTATTTCCTGAGAATTGTTAATAGGCTCTTATGGTGACACTTTTAAGGATGAATGATAATAGCACATCTTTGCATAAGAGGAATGATTCAGCAGGGAGGAAAGGTTGGTTGATTGTAGAAGAGAGAAGGGATAACTAAGGAGCAAAATTCTTGAGAGAAGATGAGGGACTTGTTGTTTGATGCTTAAG
Organism: Stenella coeruleoalba; assembly: GCF_951394435.1. Classification (NCBI taxonomy): domain Eukaryota; kingdom Metazoa; phylum Chordata; class Mammalia; order Artiodactyla; family Delphinidae; genus Stenella; species Stenella coeruleoalba. Next base: position 88,782,091 of record NC_137150.1, read on the forward strand.
AGTAGGGAGAAAATATCTTAAAATATTAATCTTTGTTCTCCCCGGCCAACATCCTTGTATGAAATCTTGCATATGTAATTTTGTATTTTTTCTCTTAAAGAGAGATCCTAAACTGCATAAGTTTGAAGCCACTAAAAACCTGAATCCAGCTGTAAGGGGGAATATTGATGCCATTCCACAATGCAGAGGTAGTTGGTTTTGAGCCTGCCTGTCTTAAGTTCGGAGAATTATTCTTAGCTTTTGTTTGTTTATTTTTAATTTTAGACTAGAATTTCTCTCAGTGGCTATGGGATCATTTAGCAGGTAGATAATCTAGCATTATATGCACTAATCTGGGAGGCCTGTGGAGTGTGTCATTACTTATGAGAACAATTTCCAATTTTCTATAAGGGCAAGTCCAGCAGTGTCAGCACAGGCTGACCTTCATATTTAGATGTACTTTTCTCCTCATATTTATTTGCTGCTGCCTCAAAAAAGAGAGAATGGGCATATTGGCCAAACAGAGATATACACCAAAAAACCGTTGCTTTTCTAACTAGAGTTGCATCCATAGTGTTTCCCAAATTAAAGTTAAAATGTTTGGATTTTTAAGACATCTCAGTACCTGATGAAGGGAACAAGAGACCAGGAAGAAAAAATTTTAAGACACCAGCAGTTGTTCTTCTAAGAATGAGAAATATGTTATGTTCAGAGAGACAACAAATAATAGGATAAAAATGATCCACTCACTTTCCAGAAGCATTCTAGATAGACTGCAAGTTCTGAAGTTGAACACATATGTGAGCATACTAAAGAGTTATTCATCAACAGCATTATATCCAAATCCCAGAGCTTTAGGTATGGTCTAGCATGGTGGTATGAAAGGAACCTGACCAAGTATAATTCCATGGACTATGGCATTCTAAGTAATCGTGCACTAAAATAAACTAGTATTCTGTCCCTGGAGTTTGAGCCACCTTATACTGTCTGCCAGGGAGACATTGGAGGTCATACCTGGACTTGAAGAGTAAGAATGGTCAAAAACGCAGGACTAAGGAGGATCAAGAGAAAAATCTACTTCATCTGCCCTGTGTATGAAATGGGGTGGGGTATCAATTTGAAAGGGTGCCCAAAAGTGTTTCCAGGGCCTCTGCCAGTTTTCAAAGTTTAATGGAGAAGGTAATTGGGGGGGGGGGTAAACTACCTAGAGGCATTTATCTATTTAGATGACAGAATCATTTTTGGCAGGATTCTGGAAAAACTAGAGCAAAAACTTCTTAAAGTTAGGAAGGGCAAGGCTTTAGATGTGCCCTGGTAAGTATTAATGCTGACAAACCTTTATTAATTCTGATAGGCAAGTAAAGACACAGCATAAAGTTCACAATTCCTGAAAAAAAAATCTGATAGCCCCAATAACATCAAATTAAAAACTTTCTTTGAGGTTAGTGATGACCAGAGGACACTGAAGAGTATTTCCTAATTGCTAAACCATTAACAATTTGACAGATTACCCCCTCAAGGAAGGCCACAGAGCACACAGCAAGTGGCCATATGGCCATGTTTCTTCTCCAACTTTTCAGGGATTACTGGTTGAAAGCCTGTGACCAGGCAATCATGGAAACACATTCTGTCTACTTACCTGGAGACTATTCAAAGCAGGAAGCCTCTGAAATCAGTGTGCATGGATTTTTCTGACCCTGGACTTGGTGCTTGTAATCTGATCCAGTTTGTTTTACAGGCTATCTTACTTGGCAACACGTATTATAAACATGAGTTTTTAAAGTACAGGAGGTTTCAACTTCCGTTCTTAAAAACTAACTCGTTTATTTTACAGCCTCTAGACAAGGTGAGATCTAGAATGCTTGTTTGGAAAGAAAGAGGAAGGACAAATTTACTTCAGGTAGGGAAGGTAGGAAGGAAGGAAGGAAGGAAGGAAGGAAGGAAGGAAGGAAGGAAGGAAGGAGAGGAGGGAGGGAGGGAGGAAGATGAGATACAAAAGATATATATATAGATAGATAGATATATAGAGATATATCTATATCTCTCTCTATATATATATATTCCAATTTTTCCTAAATCGGTTTTTACAGTGTGCCTTTATTTTCTGATTTCAAGAAGTGTGACTTCCCCAAAAGTCAGTTTCACAAACATAAATTAATAATTCTTAAGCCAAATGAAAATGACTTTTTAAAAAATAAATTTATTTATTATTTATTTTTGGCTGTATTGGGTCTTTGTTGCTGTGCGCGGGCTTTCTCTAGTTGGGGTGAGTGGGGCCTACTCTTCGTTGTGGTGCAGGGGCTTCTCATTGCGGTGGCTTCTCTTGTTGTGGAGCACAGGCTCTAGGCACGTGGGCTTCAGCAGTTGTGGCACGCAGGCTCGGTAGTTGTGGCACATGGGCTTAGTTGCCCCGGGCATGTGGGATCTTCCCGGGCGAGGGCTCGAACCTGTGTCCTCTGCATTGGCAGGTGGATTCTTAACCACTGTGCCACCAGGGAAGTCCCGAAAATGACTTCTGATTATCTATACTCCCATTCATCTCTGATAGTGCCAATAATCAGAAGGTACAGAGTGAAAGTAGGCTCAGATTCTCCAGGTACAGAAAATAAGGCCGAGGAAAATGCAGCATGTCAATCAAAGTCTCGTGGTAAATCAGTAATAAAGATAAGAATAAAACGTTCATGTTCTAACTTCCAGTGATAGGGTCACTAATTTACACTATTCTGCTTCTAATGAGCCCTGATTATTTTAAATATAAAAGTTCAGTTCTTTCACAATGCTAAGCATGCTGCAGGCTGCGTTGTATTCATGGCATCCCTGGAAATAGAGATGAAAAAGTCCGATTAGGTCATCTTGTACACTTCCTGGAGACACAACTACCTCCATTCAACTGCAATGGTTCAGCTGATGAAAATTTCATTGTGAGTTGAGAACTGATTGCAGAACACAGTCAGCAATAGGAATTAGGCTGAATGGGATGATGGAATGGGCTTATTAAAAAAAAAAAAAAAGGCAGAAACCAATTGGGGAAACACTAGAGGGGTATTTTTCTCTTGCAGCACCACACTCTAAGTGACTGTTAGAGGTCATAATTCATCTGTGGACAAGGGTATTGGGTTTATTCTAAATAAAAGTGAAAAATAGTACATCTTTCTTAGGAAGACCATTCAACAGAACTGAATTCCTAGCAGTCCCTGAAGTCAGTTCTCTTTTGTTCTGTTCTCATAAGCTGAATTTCAAATCAGGGTAGAAACAAAAAGATCTGGTAGAAAGTGGATGTTTCTTTAACACATACGAAAATTTAGCTCCCTGATGTTTGTGCAGCTTTCCATGATACCTCATCCTCTGCTTTTGTAACCTAGCAAGTCATCAGAAAAGACACTTTACTAGTCACCTTAACAAGCCCAGGGAAACCCCTTAGGCTCACTTCCCGTCTTTACCTCATCACAGTGCCCATTTTGTTACTTCTTTGACTTTAACTCTTGGAGGTACGGTAGTTAAGTGACTTGCCTAACATCATAAGACAAATAGTTAATAGGGGAGCTTGACTAGAACCTGCCTCCTGATCTATTTCTCCTACTGCATCCCTGTTCTAGCTAATGCTATGACCATCCACCAAGATGGAATCATGAACTCCATCCTCCTTATCCGTTGGGAGGGCAAGTCTTTTAATTCTACCTCAGAACTATCTTCTGAACTGGTCACATCCTTTCCATCCTTATTGCTTCTACCTTCCTCTACCCTTTTTTATCTGTCACCTGAACCCTAGCAACAGTTTTCTAAATGATTTCCTTGCCACAGATTTCTCCCCTCTCTAATCCACCTTCATTTTATACAGTTTCCAAAGAAACAATTATGCTTATGTCCCTTTTGTATGCAAAGACATCCAAATTCCTTCAAGTGACATCCCAAATCTAATCAAACTACTTCCAGAATACCTATCTATATTTTTTTTACTATACTCCTTATCCACTCTTGCTAACCATTATGAATATTATGTCATTTTAAAAAACACAACATGCCCTTTTAAGTCTCTATGTCGTTAGAATTAAATTTGGACTTATGGGACAGAAAAAAAATGTTATAAGTGGCTCACACAAGAAATAAATTTGAATTCCTTTCACATAAAAGAAGTTGAGAGATAGGCAGTCTGAGGATGGTGTGGCAGCCCCACAATTATCTCAGCCCCAGACTCCTCTCTTTCTGTCTTACCATTGTCAGCACTTGCTTCCATACTTCTTAAATATGCTCAGAACCCAAGGTGGCTTCCAGAGCTCTAATGATCACATTTGAGTTCCAAACTGACATCAAGAAGAAATATTCCTTCCTTTCCCTTTAAGGAAACTTCTTGGAAGTCTCACATCATATTCTTACATCTCATTGTATAGAACTTTGTCACATGGCCATGCAGAGTTACTTGAGAAGCTGCAAAATGTAGATTTTGAGCTGTGTTTGTTTCCAACCCCCCATAAATGTAAGATTTCTGATAGAAAGGCAAAGTCTAACCCACAGCTTTAAAAATCAACTAAAATGCCTTTACTTTTCCCCTAACTTGCAGAAGTTTTTCCTCCCATGCTTATCAAACACTTGTTATGTATCTCAAATATGTGAGATACACATATGTATGATATATACATATATGTGTGTATTTTAATTTTTTTTTTTTTTTACTTCTATTTCCCTTACCATATGGAAGACTTTATAGGTAGAGATCATGGCTCACTCAACATTTTATCTTGACATCTAGCACAGAGTAAGTCCTTGATAATTGTTTTTTGAATAAGTGAATGCATGCATGCATGCATTATTAAACCATGGTTTTTGAGGTCCTTGAGTGAATAGCAGTTTATGCCAATGATAAAATTTGGGCCCTATTTTTGTGTTGGTGATGAAGACAGTCTGGCTAAACCTTACAGGCAGGGTCTCTGCATATGGTTGTGCTGGTTGGTCACTGCGTTAACACAACCAGAGGGATGACTGAGGTCTGAAATTCAGGCCTTGTTCCCTCCCCCCATATCACGTGCCCTGGAGAGGGGCTGCATCAGCCTGGAGGGGGTATTTTTTCTGTTTGCCCAGAGTTACTATATGGGCTTACACTGGGCTGCGCATGGTGGTGGCTAAGAGGCTTGGGAGGCCCTTAACCAGGGAGCGGTGTCTACCTGGCCATCTGTGGGCTACAGAGTTGCAGGAAAGCACAAGGAAGGAACATCACGTTGACCCTCAGAATCAGGAGACTGAGTATCTCATTTCATCTCTTTCTCTCTGTTCCTCTGGCCGTCACTTGAGCACCCCTTTATTTACATTTCAACTTCCAGAACACAGGTACTCCCACCACTAAAGAACTGGGGATTATAGCCTCCATGTGGAGAGCCAGAAATTTAAATCAAAGGGAAAGCATCTGAAACCACTTCGAGTGACTGTTCTGAGGCTGCAAATGGTTCCTTGCTGAACCTACTTTAAGTCAGCAGCATGGAGGGCAACTTGGAGACTGAAAGGCAAATGCAGGGGGATGGAAAATCCCACATAGCGTGGTCATGGTCCAGCCTGTGGTCCTGGGAGAAGAAAGAACTTTCTGCATTCTCTGTGTCTGCTTCACTGGCATTCACGATGCCACTTTGAGTCCCTGATTGTTTTAGTGAGGTTGTGGAGGCCTGTGGGCTCCTGGCCCACAGAAAGCTGCTCCCTCCAGTAAGGTTGCCATATATATCTTATGAGTTGTGATGCTTGGGATTGTTTTCCCATCAGCTCCTGAAGCAGGTATTCCTGAGTTCCTCCCTAGACACTGTACATTGTAAAATGTGAGGATCAGTTATTTATTACTGGCACCTTCCTCTCCAGGGGGTGGATCAATTTCCTTTCCTCCAGATGGTTCTCACAGGCCAGCAAAAGAAGGGACTGCTGGCCATCTGCTTCCTGTTGCCTTTTCAAGCTGGCTAGCCACTCAGCAAGGTTGGTAAAGCCCAACGCACCAGCTGTCAGTCTAGGCTGCCCCCCCTGACCTTGCACCTTGCAACACTAGGTGTGATAGCACAGGGACCATGCTGAAATCAGTTTGACACTCATGAGGCGGGAAAGCTTCCTCCCAAACCCAGGCCAGCCAGCTTCCCTGAGGACAAACATAAAAAGATTGCCTGCCCTGGGACTTCCTCTGACAGTGGTATTCCACTGACTTGATATAGGACGAAAGGGGATGACTTTGCATAGAAGAAAGGCAGTGTTTGTGGTCAACAGACAGGACAAATTGTAGCATCATTCTGAATCCCATATAAGTAAAATAATTCAATCATAATTTACCCTCCCATTTTTGTTTTCTGCTTTTTCTAATTAGGTGTTTATTTATTTACAATGACAAAATAAACGTCTGCTCATTGCAGAAAATCTGTAAAGTCCTGCTGGAGATTTAAAAAGTCACTTGTAATTCCATGAACCACAGGGATAACTTACTATTTATTTTGTTGTTTAACCATTGTCTTTTTTTCTTCTTAGCATATTTAAACTCACATTCTATATACAGTTTTTCTGTTTTGGTTTTGTGCCTTAATACTAAATATAAACATTTTTAACAAATAAAAAATCTTTATGAAAATATTTTTGGTGACTAGTATTATAATGCATGGTAATGTCTTAATTCACTTAACCACTCCCTAATTGCTGAACACCTAAGTGTCCATCATCAGATGAATGGATAAAGAAGATGTGGCACATATATACAATGGAATATTACTCAGCCATAAAAAGAAACGAAATTGAGCTATATGTAATGAGGTGGATGGACCTAGAGTCTGTCATACAGAGTGAAGTAAGTCAGAAAGAGAAAGACAAATACCATATGCTAACACATATATATGGAATCTAAGGGAAAAAAATGTCATGAAGAACCTAGGGGTAAGACAGGAATAAAGACACAGACCTACTAGAGAATGGACTTGAGGATATGGGGAGGGGGAAGGGTAAGCTGTGACAAAGCGAGAGAGTGGCATGGACATATATACACTACCAAACGTAAAATAGGTAGCTAGTGGGAAGCAGCCGCATAGCACAGGGAGATCAGCTCCGTGCTTTGTGACCATGTAGAGGGGTGGGATAGGGAGGGTGGGAGGGAGGGAGACACAAGAGGGAAGAGATATAGGAACATATGTATATGTATAACTGATTCACTTTGTTATAAAGCAGAAACTAACACACAACTGTAAAGCAATTATACTCCAATAAAGATGTAAAAAAAAAAGATTTTCCCAACTTTTTACTATTTTAAATAATTCTATAATGAACATCTTTGTGCATAAAACTTATTTTTGTGTTTTAGATTATTTCTTAAGGATCATTTCCTTGAGATAGAATGACTGTGCCAATTTTAAGGAAAATTTACTATACTGCCAAATTGCTTAAAAAAAAAAAAAATATATATATATATATATATATGGTGCTGGTTTCACAGTTTCTTCAACAATAGATATTTTCTTCCTTTTTGAAATTTCATCTGATTCAGTGCATTTTACCATCTCAAAACCATAAGTCTTAACAGGTAGGTATGGATAGAGGCACTAAGCCTGTTACACTGCATCAGACCTTCATTATGCCAAGTTCCATGCAGTGGATCTAGGATTATAACCTGCACACTGATTCAGAAGTAGGGATGTATTATGAATCACTGTGCTTGAAAGGGATCCGCTGTGCTCAGAGCCCCAGAGTGATGCTCCTCTTTGCACATTGCTTTCTCATTGGCTCACCTCCATTAGCTGACTCTATGGCAGTCATTGATAGCCCTGGGTCTTTAATGGCTCTTTCCCAAGGCCAGGTGGCCTCACCTACAGGGAACAGCAAGAGTGCTCTGCAGAGTGGTGAGGCTCTTAGCGCCAAGTTGGGCGTGATGGTTGGCTCTCAGAACAGAGGTTCAGCAGGAGAGCTGGAGTCCTGCTAGGAAGCCAGGCTGCTTCAGAGGCACTGGGGTGAGAGGCCAGCACACCTGGCCTTCCCTGGACTTAAGTCCATGGTCTGAGGTGCCCAATGGGTGGTGATGTATAACTGTGTTATACCATCTATCATAGCCCCAGTTCTTTCTTTAGTTCTATATTTGCTGAGCCTTTTAAGTCTCTCACTAATTAGTACAGCTTTTCCACCACTGGCCCTGTTGAAATTTGTGCCTTCTCTCAGATAAACCAAATCTTGCCTATCTTCCCAGGGACCACTAATTCCATCCCTCTAGTAATATATTCTACTAATTCTGGACTACATTTGTCTTTCGCTTTTCTATATTTCCATAGTTTTAAAAAATTATTATTGGATACCAAACATTTTGGTATTTAATCAACTATAATTTTGTATTTTTTCCTAACTTGTCCATATTGTCGCATCTTGTGGTCTCAACAATATCACAGTTTTTAGAAGAGAGATTCAAGTCTTTGTTTTATATCTCTAGTCTATACATTTCCATTGGGCTCCAGACTCATATGACAAACTCTCTACTTGATATCACTCCACGGACATCACACAATGCATCATACTCACAGTTGGACTTATTCCAACATTGCCTAGACTGACATCTTTATTACCTCCCTACCTCTCACCCAATCACCAAGCCAAACTTTATATAAATAAAAAATAAAAGTTGTACATCTCAAATCTGTCCACTTCTGTCCACCCCCACTGCAAATCTAACTGGTCTCCTCACATATATCCTGGAACTCATTCAATCCTTCTTCTATACTAAAACCCTAAAACCAAAGTGATCTTTGCAAAACCTAAATTTGATCATGTCATGCCCCACACTCCTACACAGCCTATTGTAAGCTTGTTAATGGATTTCCTTTTTTTTTTTTTTCCGGCGGCACCACGTGCCACTTGGGATCTTAGTTCCCTGACCAGGGATTGAACCCGTGCCCCCTGCATTGGAAGCACAGGGTCTTAACCACTGGACAACGAGGGAAGTCCAATAGCTTCCCTTTTTTTCTTTTTTTAATGTGTTATTATGGTAAAAATAGATATAACATAAAATTTGCCATTTTAACCATTTTAAGTGTACAATTCTGTGAAATTAAGTACATTCATACTGTGCAGCCATCACCACTATCTGCTTCTAAAACTTTTTCATCTTCACAAACAGAAACTCTATAACCATTAAGCAATAACTTCTCACTTCCCCTCATCACAGTGTCTACTAACATATAATCTACCTTCTTTCTCTATAAATTTATCTATTCTAGATGTTTCATACAAATGGAATCATACAATTTTTGTCCTTTTGTATCTGGCTTTTTTCATAGTATTTCCAAGATTTATCCATGTTGTATATATCAGAATTTCATGACTGAATAATATTCCATTTTAAGAATATACCACAAATTATTGATTCATTCATCTCTTGAAGGATGCTTTGTTTGTTTCCACATTTTGACTTGTGAATAATGCTGCAGTGAACATTCACATATAACTGAGTCCCTGTTTTCAATTCTTTTGCCTCCTCTTTTATTTAATATTAAAAAAATAAATATCTTAACTTGGCCTATAAGGCTCTATGTGATCTGGTCCCTCTGTTCTCATCTCCAGCACCTTCTGCTCTCCTAGCTCTAACTTTTCTTTGGAGTCCTCACACCTGTGTGGCTCCTTATTGTATCAGTTGAAGAACAATTGAATTACTTGTACTTTTCGGCTATTGTAACACTGTTGTGAACGTTTAGGCACAAGTTTTTGTGAGGACATGTATTTTCATTTTGTGGGGGTTTATGCCTAGAAATGGAATGTCTGGGTCATAGGGTAACTCAACGTTTAACTTCTTTAGGAATCCATGTTCTTTTTTTTTTAATTGAACTATACTTGATGTACAATTATTATATAAATTGCAGGTGTACAATATAGTGAGTCACAATTTTTAAAAGTTATACTCCATTTACAGTTATTATAAAATACTGTCTATATTCCCCATGTCATATAATATATTCTTATAGCCTGTTTTATACATAATAGCTTGTACCTCTTAATTCCTTATCCCTATATTACCCCTCCCCTCTTCCCTCTCCCCACTGGTAACCACTAGTTTGTTCTCTATATCTGTGAGTTTGCTTCTTTTTTGTTGCATTTGCTAGTTTGTTTTATTTTTTTAGATTCCACATGTAAGTGATATCATACAGTATTTGTCTTTCTCTGTCTGACTTATTTCACTTAGCATAATGCCCTCCAAGTCCATCCAAGTTGCTGCAAATGGCAAAATTTCGTTCTTTTTTTATGGCTGAGTAGTATTCCATTGTATGTATATGTGTGTGTGATATATATCACATCTTCTTTATCCACTCATCTGTTGATGGACACTTAGGTTGCTTCCATGTCTTGGCAATTGTAAATAAAGCTGCTATGGGGGCTTCCCTGGTGGCGCAGTGGTTGAGAGTCTGCCTGCCGATGCAGGGGACACGGGTTCGTGCCCCGGTCTGGGAAGATCCCACATGCTGCGGAGCGGCTGGGCCCGTGAGCCATGGCCACTGAGTCTGCACGTCTGGAGCCTGTGCTCTGCAATGGGAGAGGCCACAACAGTGAGAGGCACGCGTACCACAAAAAAAAAAAAAAAAAAAAAAAAGCTGCTATTAACATTGAAGTTCATGTACCTTTTTTTTTTGAGGTGAAGAGGGTTACATCCCTCCCCCTTTTTTTTTTTTTTTTCTTGTCTGCGGTACGCGGGCCTCTCACTGTTGTGGCCTCTCCCGCTGCGGAGCACGGGCTCCGGACGCGCAGGCTCAGCGGCCATGGCTCACGGGCCCAGCCGCTCCGCGGCATGTGGGATCCTCCCGGACCGGGGCACGAACCTGTGTCACCTGCATTGGCAGTTGGATTCTTAACCACTGTGCCACCAGGGAAGCCCTATTCAGTTCTTTTGCCAATTTTGTAATCAGGTTGTTTTTTTTTTGTTTTGTTTTGTTTTGTTTTGCGGTACGCGGGCCTCTCACTGTTGTGGCCTCTCCCGTTGCGGAGCACAGGCTCCGGACGCGCAGGCTCAGCGGCCGTGGCTCACGGGCCTACCCGCTCCGCAGCATGTGGCATCTTCCCGGACCGGGGCACGAACCTGTGTCCCCTGCATTGGCAGGTGGACTCTCAACCACTGCGCCACCAGGGAAGCCCAGGTTGTTTGTTTTTTGATGTTGAGTTGTATGAGCTGTTTATATATGTTGGATATTAACCCCTTATTGGTCCTATCATTTGCAAATATTTTCTCCCATTTAGTAGGTTGTCTTTTCATTTTGTTGATGGTTTCCTTTGCTGTGCAAATGCTTTTAAGTTTAATTAGGTCCTATTCATGTATTTTTTGCTTTAATTTCCTTTGCTTTAGGAGACAGATCCAAAAAAATATTGCTTCAATTTATGCCAAAGAGTATCCTGCCTATGTTTTCCTCTAGGAGTCTTATAGTTTCTGGTCTTATATTTAGATCTTTAATCCATTTTGAGTTTATTTTTGTGAATGTTAGATATTAAAGAATGTTGTAATTTCATTCTTTTACATGTAGCTGTCTAGTTTCCCCAGCACTATTTATTGAGGAAACTGTCTTTTCTCCATTGTATATTCCTGCCTCCTTTGTTGTAGATTAATTTACCATAAGTCTGTGGGTTTATTTCTGGGATCTCTATTCTGTTCCATTGATGTATATGTCAGTATTCATTCTTCCAATCCAAGAGCATGGGATATCTTTCCATTTCTTTGAATCATCTTTAATTTCCTAATTCTCAGCATATAGGTCTGTCACCTCTCTGGTCAGGTTTATTTGTAAGTAGTTTGTTTTTTTTTTTTTTTGATGTGATTTTTAAAAGGGATTACTTTTTTTTTTTTTACTTTCCATCTCTAATATTTCATTGTTAGTGTAAAGAAATGCAACAAATTTCTGTTTGTTAATCTTGTATCCTGCTACCTTGCTGAATTTGTTTATCAGTTCTAGTAGTTTTTATGTGGAGTCTTGTTAGGGTTTTCTATATATAGTATCATGTCCTTGGCGTATAATGACAATTTTACTTATTCCCTTCCAATTTGGATACCTTTTATTTCTTTTTCTTGTCTGATGCTGTACCTAGGACTTTCAATACTATGTTGAATAGAAGTGGTGAGAATGAACATCTTTGTCTTGTTTCAGATTTTAGTGGGAAGGCTTTCAGCTTTTTTACCATTGAGTATTTTGTTGGCTGTGGGTTTGTCATAAATAGCTTTCATTATGCTGAGATATGTTCCCTCTATACCTCCTTGGTGAGAGTTTTTATCATGAATGGTTGTTGAATTTTATCAAAAACTTTTTCTGTACTTATTGAGATGATCATGTGGTTTTTGTCTTTTCTTTTGTTGATGTGGTGTATCATATTGATTGATTTGTGTATGTTGAACCATCCTTGTGACCCATGGATGAATCCAACCTGATCATGGTGTATGATCCTTTTTATGTGTTGTTGGATTCAGTTTGCTAATATTTAGTTGAGAATGTTGAGGATTTATGTTCATCAGTGTTATTGGCCCGTAATTTTCTTTTTTTGTGTGAGATCTTTGTCTGGTTTTGGTATCAGGGTGATGCTGGTCTCATAGAATGAGTTTGGAAGTTTTCCTTCCTCTGTAATTTTTTGGAATAGTTTCAGAAGGATAGGTGTTAACTCTTCTCTAAATGTTTGGTAGAAATCATCTGTGAAGGCTTCTGGTTCTGGACTTTTGTTTGTTGGGAGTTTTAGAATTACTGATTCAATTTCATTACTAGTAATTGGTCTGTTCATATTTTCTATTTCTTCCTGGTTCCTTGGGAGATTGTACCTTTCTATGAATTTTTCCATTTCTTCTAGGTTGTCCATTTTATTGGTATATAGTTGTTCATAGTAGTCTCTTATGATCCTCTGTATTTCTGTGGTGTTGGTTGTAACTTCTTTTTCATTTCTGATTTTAATGACTTGGGCCCTGTTCCTTTTGTTCTTGATCAGTCTGGCTAAAGGTTTATCAATTTTGTTTCTTTTCAAATAACCAGCTCTTAGTTTCACTGATTGTTTCTTTTTGTCTTTATTTCAATTATTTCTGCTCTGATCTTTATGATTTCTTTCCTTCTAAACTTTGGGGCTTGTTTGTTCTTTTATCTTTAGTTCCTTTAGGTGTAAGGTAGGTTGCTTATTTGAGATTTTTCTTGTTTCCTGAGGTAAGCTTATATTGCTATAAACTTCCGTCTTAGAACTGCTTTCGCTGCATCCCATAGGTTTTGTATCATTGTATTTTCGTTTTCATTTGTCTCTAGCTATTTTTTATGTCCTCTGATTTCTTCAGTGATCCACTGGTTGTTTAGGAGCATATTGTTTAGCCTCCATGTGTTTATGGGGTTTTTTTGTTTTATTTTTATTTTTTGTAGTTGATTTCTAGTCTCATAGAATTGTGGTAGGAAAAGATGCTTGATATTTCAATTTTCTTAAATTTACTGAGGGTTGTTTTGTGACCCAGTATGTGATTTATCCTGGAGAATATTTCCTGTACACTTGAAAAGAATGTGTATTCTGCTGCTTTTGGATGGAATACTCAAGTAAGTTCATCTGGCCTAATGTCATCGAGTAATTAAGGCCAGTGTTTCCTTATTGATTTTCTGTCTAGATGATCTGTCCATTGATGTAAGAGGGGTGCAAAATCCCCTATTATTATGTTATTGTCGATTTCTCCTTTTATGCTCATTAATATTTGCCTTATGTATTGAGGTGCTCCTATGGTGGGTACATAAATATTTACAATTGTTATATCTTCTTCTTGGATGGATCCCTTGATCATTATGTAGTATCTTTCTTTGTCTCTTGTAACAGTCTTTATTTTAAAGTCTATTTTGTTTGATATGAATATTGCTACTCTGGTGGCTTTCTTTTGAGTTCCATTTGCATGGAATACCTTTTTTCATCCCCTCACTTTTAATCTATATGTGTCTCTAGATCTGAAGTGAGTCTCTGGTAGGCAGCATATATATGGGTCTTGTTTTGGTATCCATTCAACCACTCTATGTCTTTTGGTTGGACCATTTAGTCCAATTACATGTAAGGTAATTATCAATGTGTATATTCTTATTGACATTTTCTTAATTGTTTTGAATTTGTTTTTATAGATTTTTTTCCCCTTTCTTCTTTTTTTATTCTCTTGTGATTTGATGACTATCTTTAGTGTTATGTTTGGATTCCTTTTTCTTTTTTGTGTGTATATCTATTAATAGATTTTTGGTTTGCAGTTTGCAGGTGTTTTAATTTCAAATGCATTTTAGATACCCTGCATTTGTACTCTCCTTCCCTCAAGAGTGCTGTTTTTGATACCATATTTTACATCTAATTGTTCTGTGTATCCCTTAGCTGCTTATCGTGACTATAGATGATTTTACTACTTTTGTCTTTTAACCTCCATACTAGCTTTGTGTGGGGATGATTTCCTGCCTTTACTGTACGTTTGCCTTTATTGGTGAGCTTTTTCATTTTGTAATTTTCTTGTTTCTAGTTGTGGCCTTTTCTTTTTTGCCTATAGAAGCTCCTGTAACATTTGTTGTAAAGCTGGTTTGGTGGTGCTAAACTCTTTCAGCTTTTGCTTGTCTGAAAAGTGTTTGATCTCTCCATGTAATCTGAACAAGAGCTTTGCTGGGTAGAGTATTCTTGGTTGTTGGTTTTTCCTTTTCATATTTTTAAACATATTGTGCTACTCCCATCTGGCCTGTGGAGTTTCTGCTGAAAAATCAGCTGATAGCCTTATGGGAATTCCCTTGTATGTTATTTGTTGCTTTTCGCTTGCTGCTTTTAATATTCTCTCTTTATCTTTAATTTTTGTCATTTTAATTACTATGTGTCTTGGTGTGTTCTTCTTTGGGTTAGTCCTGTATGGAACTCTCTGTGCTTTCTGAACTTGGGTGACTGTTTCCTTTCCCAGATAAGTGAAATTTTCGGCTATTATGTTTCCAAATATATTCTCAGCCCCTTTCTCTCTCTCTTTTCCTTCTGGAACCTCTATAATGAGACTATTAGTGTGCTTGTTGTTGTCCCAGAGCTCTCTTAAACTGTCCTCATTTCTCTTCATTCTTTTTTCTTTTTCTGTTCAGCAGCAGTGATTTCCACTACTCTGTCTTCCAGCTCACTGATCCATTCCTCTGTAACATTTAGTCTACTATTGATTCCTTTTAGTGTATTTTTCACTTCAGTTATTGTATCTTCATCTCTGTTTGGTTGTTCTTTATATTTTCTAACTCTTTGTTAAAAACTTTCTAACTTCTCACTCTGTATATCCATTCTTCTCCCAAGTTCTTTGATCATCTTCATGATCATTACTCTGAACTCTTTCTTGGATAGATTGCCTCTCTCTACTTCACTTAGCTTTTTTGGTGTTTTATCTTGTTCCTTCATCTGGAATATGTTCCTCTGCTGTCTCATTTGCTATTTGTATTTTTATGTGTGTTGTAGGTTAGTTACATTTCTTGACCTTTGAGAAATGACTTTCTGTAGATGTCCCTTGCATCCCAGCATCGCACTCCCCTCTCATCACCCAAGCTATATGCTCTGCGAGTTCCTCATAAGAGGGCTGTGTGGGTCCTTCTGTTGAGGCGAGTTGTCTGTGTGGGTGGTCTGTAGGCTTTGTTGTCCTCTAGCCCTTTTAGTTGCCAGGCCCTGCCTTGTGCACATGCTGTTGGTTGCTGGTTGGTGGGGCCAGGTCACAAGGTGGCTGACTGCAGACTCCCAGGCAGCTCCAGAGCTAGTGCTGGCTCACTGGTGGGTGGAATCAGGGTCCAGATGACTCCAGGGCTCTTTTCCACCCACCAGTGGTTGAAACCAGGTTCTGGAGTTAGTGCTGGATGACTTGCAGGCAGAGCCAGGTCCTGGAACATGGCTGCAGGGCCCATGGATCCCAGGACTGGTGTCAGATCACTGGTAGGGTGGGAGGCTTGTTCCTGACACAGTTGGGTATGGGATCTGGGGTTTCCAGAAACTTGTGTTGGCTTCCTAGTAGGCAAACTAGGAACCCAGCTGGTCCCAGTGTAGGGTCTGGCCTGCTGGGGCAGGCTGGGTCTGCAGGTGGTGGGATTGTGGTTTTCTTGCATCTGATGTCTGCCCCCTGGTGGTGAGGCTGGTCTGGAGGCTAGTGCAGGCTTCCTGGAGAGCAGTGCTGGTGCCTGTCCCCTGGTGGGTGGAGCTGGGTGTTGGTCCTCTGGTGGGCAGGGCCAAGTCTAGAGGCATGTCTAGAGGTGGCTGTGGGCCCAGGAAGTCTTAGGTGGCCTGTCTGATTATGGGTAGGGCTGTGTCCCTGCCCAGTTAGTTGTTTGGCTTGAGGCATCCCAGCACTGGCACCTACAGGCTATTGGGTGGGGCCAGGTCTTATCACTAATGAGCTAGAGGGAGGATACCCTGATGGCACCCACCCAAATCAGTATTCCCATGGTATAACGTTCCTAAATATGGCTGCCGCCCATGTCTGTGTCCCCAAGATGACCCACAGCCACACTTGCCTCTCCAGGAAACTTTCCAAGACCAGCATGGAGATCTGTCCCAGGCTCCTATCAAATTACTGCTTTTGCCCTGGGTCCCAGTGTGCATGAGATTTTATGTGCATCTTTTAAGAGTAAAGTTTGTATTTACCCCAGTCCTTTGGGACTTCCAAATTTAAGGCTTGCTGTCCTTCAAAGCCAAATGCTCCAGTGGCTTGTCTTCCCAGTGCATGACCCCTGGGCTGGGAAGCCTGATGTGGGCTCAGAACTCTCCCTCCTGTGGGAGAACCTTTACAATACAGTTTTTCTCCAGTTTGTGGGTTGCCCCCCTGGGGATGTGGGACTTGATTATATCGAGGGTTTGCCCCTCCTACCCATCTTGTTGTGGTTCCTTCTTTATGTCTTTAGTTTGGGAAGATCTTTTCTGGTAGATTCTGGTCATGTTCATTAATAGTTATTCTGCAGATAGTTGTGATTTTGGTGTGCTCACGAGAGGAAATGACCTAGGGCTCTTCCTACTCTGGCATCTTGGCCAGTCTCCTGCATATTCTTTCTTAATCATTGCCCCTCTGGCACCATTTCATGCAGCAGGTCTGATGCCACAACTGTATCTAAAGAAATATTTTTGGGTTATTATTGCCTCTTACAATTCAGAAACTGTGTTTTTCTTCTTTTGATGTTCTATTTCGTAATTATGTAACCTTGGACAGGTTACTTAATCTCTCTGTCTCTCAGATAATGATATTTACTTGATAAGGCTATGGTAAAAATTAAATGAATTAACATGGATAAAAGGTTTATGGAGGGACCTGGCACATAGCAAATGTTCAATAAATATAAACTTTTATTAATATTGTTTTTTCCTTGCTCTAGAAGGATTCCTCTGCAGGTGCCTAGCTCTTCAGACATGCACATCACTTTTGACTCACATGCTTCTGGAAATGATTCACACAATTGTGATTGTTTTTCTATAGTTTTATCTTGTTGGTGGCCAGTCTCCCTTCTGACTCCCCTCCTTTTTAGCATAAAATTCTTCTTTCTTCTGATTTTAATTTTTGAAATAGATTTTTCCTGGTGTTATAGCCCTCGTTTATTAAGACATGACCTTCTAGAGGAAATTTCTCCTTTCTTAATGCTAGTTTATCTTTTTTACACTTGAATACCCAACAACTCAGGAGATGGTTTCCAGAGACAACCCTGAGTGCTGAATTGTATATTTGGAGGCAGGATAGATAGCACAATCAAAAAACTGCTGTCTCACAATTAAATAAGTATCCAAAAGTCAGAGTATGTTCCTCCTTCATCCAGCCTCTGTTACCTTTCTCTTGGCCATCTAGGACATGTGGGATAAAGACTGAATAGGCTTGGATGAAAAGCCATTATTATGCCAATTATGGTATTCGCTAAACATTTTCAGATATGAGTTCTCTCTCTCTCTTTGTCATTTATTTACCACAGTATGCAATCATTTATATTCATTTCCTTATACTACTTAAACTTTCTTTTTTCTTCCATCAGTCCCATCACAGTTCCTCACAAACATCCCCATATTCAGTTCTCCTGGTATAGAGGTAGTGTCTGTGTATTTGCTTAGTCTATCTCCCCCCCATGCCCCCACGCTGGTTCACATTTCTCTTTGTTTTTTCTTTTATTCAACAAATAAATATTGTGTGCTTATTATGTGCCATGCACTATTTTAGGACAAAGTCCCTACCATCATGGAGTTTACTTACTAGGTGTGAAGAGTTAGACAATAAGTACATAAATAAAAGTATAGGTGTTATGCCAAATGGAAAGAAGTACTATGGAAAAAAAATAAAGCAGGCTAGGAGTATTGGGAGTTCTGGTAAATGTTGTTTAACGTAAAGTGTCTGTGAAGGACTCATGCATAAGGTGACATTTGAGCAGAGTTCTGGAGGAAGTGAGGGAGGCAGCCATATGGCTACCTGATGGAATTGAGATTCAGGCAGGCTGAATTAGGAGGATAGCTAGCATGTTTGAAGAATAGCAAGGAGATTAATGTGGCTGGGACATATTAGCAGCAGGAGGGTGATGAGAGAGGAGGTCAGAGAACCGGAGGAGCAGCACACAGGATCTGGAAGAAACTGTAAAGTTTAGATTTTACTCTGAGGGGAAGGAAAGCCAAAGGCAGATTTTGAAGAGTATTGAGATAATCGGACTTAATTTTTTCGCCAAGATTCTTTGCTTCATTGCCTAAAGAGCATCTACAAATATGTAAGAAAACAGTGACCAACAAACTAGCAGAAAAATGGGTAAAGGATGAAGACAGGTACATGACAAAAGAGTAAACACAAATGACTTTAAAAAATAATATTTTTACTTCACCTATTATATCCAAAATATTATTATTTCAACAGGTAATCAATATAAAAATTTAATGAGATATTTAACTTTTTTTGGTATTAAGTGCTTGAAATTCAGAATGCATTTTACACTTATAGCATTTCTTTTTGTTTCTTTGTTTTGTTTTTATTTTTATTGGGCTATAGGGGATGGGTTGGGAAATATCTCTGCAAGTTATGCCTCACTAAGGAAATGTCCATTCTAATTTTCCTGGGATAGCTTTCAGAGCTTTTTCTTTTTCTTAGAGCCACTGCTCTTGCTGGCAACAACCTCTTCAGGTTCACTGCTGAGTGGCTCCTCCTTGAAAGAGAATTTCCTCTTTTTCTTAGAGACACGCTTGTTTCCTGACTCTTCAGGGTCACTAACTGGTCCTTCTTTGGGGAAAGATTTCTTCCTCTTGGGAAGAGTTCCACTGCCAGCTGTCTCTTCAAGATCACTAGTAACCAGCTCCTCCTTGGAAAGAGATTTCTTTTTCTTGGATTTGGAGAAGGAGAGAGATGGGTCTTCCATTCCAGTCTCCTGAGGAGCCTCCTGGGTACATCATGTTTCAGTTTGTATTAGCCACATTGTAGGTGCTCAGTAGTCACATGTGTGTAGTAGCTACCATATTTATTAATCCACACCAGTCTAGACTCTAAGTCTCATGAAGGCAGGAACCTTGTCTATTTTGTTCACTTCTTTGCACAGAGCCTGGCACATATTATGTATCCAAGATATATTTGTTGAGCAGACTAATAAAGTGCCAATACGAAATTAAAGGTAATTTATAAAATGTATATTCTTTTCATATATAGTGTATTTCTAAAAGATTCCTATGACTTTTTAGATTTTTCTAAAAAAGATCATGCTATACTAAAACTCTTCAAAAGAAAAATTTGGGGGGCTTTGGTACTTATTGGTCTGCTTTCAATCTGAAGAAATTGCAATCACTTTATGCTCTGTGTGTGAGATCTCACTTCTACAAGCCTACGTTCACTTTTTTAAAAAAAATGTGGTAAGAGCACCTGACATGAGATCTACTCTCTTAAGTTTTTAAATGCACAATACAATAGAGTTACTATAGGGACAATGTCATACAGCATATCTCTAGAACGTATTCATCTTGCATAACTGAGATTTTATGCCCACTGATCAGCAACTCTCCATTTCCTCCTTCTTCCCAGCCCCTGGTGAACACCATTCTACCTTCTGATTCTATGAGTTTCACTATTTTAGATACCTCATATAAGTAGAATCATGCAGTATTAGTCCTTCTGTGACTACTTAATTTATTTAGCATAATATCCTGCAATTTGTCCATGTTGTCACATATTGCCCAATTTCCTTATTTTTTTAAGTATGAATTATATGCTGTTGAATGTATATACCACATTTTCTTATCCATTCATCCATCGATGGGCATTTAGGTTGTTACCACATCTTGGCTTTGATGAGTAGTGCTGCAGTGAACATTGGAATGCTAATGTGTGTTCGAGATCCTGATTTCAATTCTCTTGGATAAATACCCAGAGAGGGATTGCTGAATCATACAGTAGTTCTATTTTTACTTTCTTGAGGAATCTCCATACTGTTTTCTATAGTGACTGCACTATTTTACATCCCCACCAACAGTGTATGAGGGTACAAATTTCTCCACATTCTCACCAACACTTGTTGTCTTTTGGTTTTTTTGATAATAGCCATCCTAACAGGTATGAGGTGATATCTCATTCCAGTTCTGATTTGCATTTCCCTGATGACTAGTGATGTTGAGTGTCTTTTCATATATCTATAAATTATTTGTATGTTTTCTTCAGATAAATGTCTCTTGAAGTCTTTAGTCCATTTAAAAATTCTGTTATTAATTTTTTGCTATTGTTTTAGAAATTCCTTATATATTTTGGAAACTAACCCCATATCTCATATATGGTTTGCAAATATTTTCTCCCATTCTGTAGGTTGCTTTTCACTTTGTTGATTTTTCCCTATACTTTTCAAAGCTTTGTAGTTTGATGTATCCATTTTTGTTTTCATTATCCGTGTGTTTGGTGTCATGAAATCATTGCCAAGACCAATGTCATGAAGATTTGTCCCTATATTTTATTCTTGAATTTTACAACTTCAGGTACTACATTTAAGTCTTTAATCTATTTTGTGTTGATTTTTTTGTATGGTGTAAGATAAAGGTCCAATTTCATTTTTTTGCATGTGGATATCCAATTTTCCCACACAAATTTTTTTTTTTTGCAGTTTCTTTTATTTATTTATTTTAAAAATAAATTTATTTATTTATTTATTTATTGTTGGCTGGGTTGGGTCTTCGTTTCTGTGCGAGGGCTTTTTCTACTTGCAGGGAGTGGGGGCCACTCTTCATTGCGGTGCATGGGCCTCTCACTGTCGCGGCCTCTCTTGTTGCGGAGCACAGGCTCCAGACGCGCAGGCTCAGTAGTTGTGGCTCATGAGCCTAGTTGCTCCACGGCATGTGGGATCTTCCCAGACGAGGGCTCGAACCCGTGTCCCCTGCATTGGCAGGCAGATTCTCAACAACTGCGCCACCAGGGAAGCCCGCCTTTTATTTTTATTTATTTATTTACATCTTTATTGGAGTATAATTGCTTTACAATAGTGTGTTAGTTTCTGCTTTATAGCAAAGTGAATCATTATACATATACATATGTTCCCATATCTCTTCCCTCTTGCATCTCCCTCCCTCCCACCCTCCCTATCCCACTCCTCTAGGTGGTCACAAAGCACTGAGCTGATCTCCCTGTGCTATGCGGCTGCTTCCCACTAGCTATCTATTTTACGTTTGGTAGGGTATATATGTCCATGCCACTCTCTCGCTTTGTCACAGCTCACCCTTCCCCCTCCCCATATCCTCAAGTCCATTTTCTAGTAGGTCTGTGTCTTTATTTCTGTCTTACCCCTAGGTTCTTCATGACATTTTTTTTTCTTAGATTCCATATATATGTGTTAGCATACGGTATTTGTCTTTCTCTTTCTGACTTACTTCACTCTGTATGACACACGCTGGGTCCATCCACCTCATTACAAATAGCTCAATTTCGTTTCTTTTTATGGCTGAGTAGTATTCCATTGTATATATGTGCCAAATCTTCTTTATGCATTCATCCGATGATGGACACTTAGGTTGTTTCCATCTCCGGGCTATTGTAAATAGAGCTGCAATGAACATTTTGGTACATGATTCTTTTTGAATTATGGTTTTCTCAGGGTATACGCCCAGTAGTGGGATTGCTGGGTCATATGGTAGTTCTTTTTTTTTTACATCTTTGTTGGAGTATAATTGCTTTACAATGGTGTGTTAGTTTCTGCTTTATAACAAAGTGAATCAGTTACACATATACATATGTTCCCATATGTCGTTTTCTTGTGTCTCCCTCCCTTCTACCCTCCCTATTCCACCCCTCCAGGTGGTCACAAAGCACCGAGCTGATCTCCCTGTGCTATGCGGCTGCTTCCCACTAGCTATCTACCTTACATTTGGTAGTGTATATATGTCCATGCCACTCTCTTGCTTTGTCACAGCTTACCCTTCCCCCTCCCGATATCCTCAAGTCCATTCTCTAGTAGACCTGTGTCTTTATTCCTGTCTTACCCCTAGGTTCTTAATGACATTTTTTTTTCTTAGATTCCATATATATGTGTTAGCATACGGTATTTGTCTTTCTCTTTCAGACTTACTTCACTCTGTATGACAGACTCTAGGTCTATCCACCTCATTAAAAATAGCTCAATTTCGTTTCTTTTTATGGCTGAGTAATATTCCATTGTATATATGTGCCACATCTTCTATATCCATTCATCCGATTATGGACACTTAGGTTGTTTCCATCTCTGGGCTATTGTAAATAGAGCTTCAATGAACATTTTGGTACATGACTCTTTTTGAATTATGATTTTCTCAGGGTATATGCCCAGTAGTGGGATTGCTGGGTCATATGGTAGTTCTATTTGTAGTTTTTTAAGGAACCTCCATACTGTTCTCCATAGTGGCTGTACCAATTCACATTCCCACCAGCAGTGCAAGAGTGTTCCCTTTTCTCCACATCCTCTCCAGCATTTATTGTTTCTAGATTTTTTGATGATGGCCATTCTGTGTGGTGTGAGATGATATCTCATTGTAGTTTTAATTTGCATTTCTCTAATGATTAATGATGTTAAGCATTCTTCCATGTGTTTGTTGGCGGTCTGTATATCTTCTTTGGAGAAATGTCTATTTAGGTCTTCTGCCCATTTTTGGATTGGGTTGTTTGTTTTTTTGTTATTGAGCTGCATGAGCTGCTTATAAATTTTGCAGATTAATCCTTTGTCAGTTGCTTCATTTGCAAATATTTTCTCCCATTCTGAGCGTTGTCTTTTGGTCTTGTTTATGGTTTCCTTTGCTGTGCAAAAGCTTTGAAGTTTCATTAGGTCCCATTTGTTTATTTTTGTTTGTATTTCCATTTCTCTAGCACGTGGGTCAAAAGGATCTTGCTGTGATTTATGTCATAGAGTGTTCTGCCTATGTTTTCCTCTAAGAGTTTGATAGTTTCTGGCCTTATATTTAGGTCTTTAATCCATTTTGAGCTTATGTTTGTGTATGGTGTTAGGGAGTGATCTAATCTCATGCTTTTACATGTACCTGTCCAGTTTTCCCAGCACCACTTATTGAAGAGGCTGTCCTTTCTCCACTGTACATTCCTGCCTCCTTTATCAAAGATAACATGACCATATGTGTGTGGGTGTATCTCTGGGCTTTCTATCCTGTTCCATTGATCTATCTTTCTGTTTTTGTGCCAATACCATACTGTCTTGATTACTGTAGCTTTGTAGTATCATCTGAATTCAGGGAGCCTGATTCCTCCAGCTCCGTTTTTCATTCTCAAGATTGCTTTGGCTATTCGGGGTCTTTTGTGTTTCCATACAAATTGTGAAATTTTTTGTTCTAGTTCTGTGAAAAACGACAGTGGTAGTTTGATAGGGATTGCATTGAATCTGTAGATTGCTTTGGGTAGTAGAACCATTTTCACAATGTTGATTCTTCCAATCCAAGAACATGGTATATCTCTCCATCTATTTGCATCATCTTTAATTTCTTTCATCATCAGTGTCTTCTAATTTTCTGCATACAGGTCTTTTGTCTCCTTAGGTAGCTTTATTCCTAGATATTTTATTCTTTTTGTTGCAATGGTAAATGGCAGTGTTTTCTTGATTTCACTTTCAGATTTTTCATCATTAGTGTATAGGAATGCCAGAGATTTCTGTGCATTAATTTTGTATCCTGAAACTTTACCAAATTCATTGATTAGCTCTAGTAGTTTTCTGGTAGCATCTTTAGGAATCTCTATGTATAGTATCATGTCATCTGCAAACAGTGACAGCTTTACTTCTAGTTTTCCAAATTGGATTCCTTTTATTTCCTTTTCTTCTCTGATTGCTGTGGGTAAAACTTCCAAAACTATGTTGAATAAGAGTGGTGAGAGTGGGCAACCTTGTCTTGTTCCTGATCTTAGTGGAAATGCTTTCAGTTTTTCACCATTGAGGACGATGTTGGCTGTGGGTTTGTCATATATGGCCTTTATTATGTTGAGGAAAGTTCCCTCTATGCCCACTTTCTGCAGGGTTTTTATCATAAATATGTGTTGAATTTTGTAGAAAGCTTTCTTTGTATCTATTCAGATGATCATATGGTTTTTCTCCTTTAATTTGTTAATATAGTGTATCACGTTGATTGATTTGTGTATATTGAAGGATCCTTGCATTCCTGGAATAAACCCCACTTTATCATGGTGTATGATCCTTTTAATGTGCTGTTGGATTCTGTTTGCTAGTATTTTGTGGAGGATTTTTGCATCTATGTTCATCAGTGATATTGGCCTGTAGTTTTCTTTCTTTGAGACATCCTTGTCTGGTTTTGGCATCAAGGTGATGGTGGCCTTGTAGAATGAGTTTGGGAGTGTTCCTCCCTCTGCTATATTTTGGAAGATTTTGAGAAGGATAGGTGTTAGCTCTTCTCTAAATGTTTGATAGAATTCACCTGTGAAGCCATCTGGTCCTGGGCTTTTGTTTGTTGGAAGATTTTTAATCACAGTTTCAATTTCAGTGCTTGTGATTGGTCTGTTTATATTTTCTATTTCTTCCTGGTTTAGTCTCAGCAGGTTAGCATTTCTAAGAATTTGTCCATGTCTTCCAGGTTGTCCATTTTATTGGCATAGAGTTGCTTGTAGTAATCGCTCATGATCTTTTGTATTTCTGCAGTGTCAGTTGTTACTTCTCCTTTTTCATTTCTAATTCTATTGATTTGAGTCTTCTCCCTTTTTTTCCTTGATGAGTCTGGCTAATGGTTTATCAATTTTGTTTATCTTCTCAAAGAACCAGCTTTTAGTTTTATTGATCTTTGCTATTGTTTCCTTCATTTCTTTTTCATTTATTTCTGATGTGATTTTTATGATTTCTTTCCTTCTGCTAACTTTGGGGTTTTTTTGTTCTTCTTTCTCTAACTGCTTTAGGTGCAAGGTTAGGTTGTTTATTCAAGATGTTTCCTGTTTCTTAAGGTAGGATTGTATTGCTATAAACTTCCGTCTTAGAACTGCTTCTGCTGTATCCCATAGGTTTTGTGTCATCGTGTCTCCATTGTCATTTGTTTCTAGGTATGTTTTTATTTCCTCTTTATTTTCTTCAGTGATCCCTTCACTATTAAGTAGTGTATTGTTTAACCTCCATGTGTTTGTATTTTTTACGGATCTTTTCCTGTAATTGTTATGTAGTCTCAGAGTGCTGTGGTCAGAAAAGAAACTTGATACAATTTCAATTTTCTTTAAATTTACCAAGGTTAGATTTGTGACCCAAGATATGATCTATGGTGCAGAATGTTCCATGAGCACTTTAGAAAAATGTGTATTCTGTTGTTTTTGGATGGAATGTTCTATAAATATCAATTAAGTCCATCTTGTTCAATGTATCATTTAAAGCTTGTGTTTCGTTATTTATTTTCATTTTCGATGATCTGTCCATTGGTGAAAGTGGGGTGTTAAAGTCCCCTACTATGAATGTGTTACTGTCGATTTCCCCTTTTATGGCTGTTAGTATTTGCCTTATGTATTGAGGTGTTCCTATGTTGGGTGCATAAATATTTACAATTGTTATATCTTCTTCTTGGATCGATCCCTTGATCATTATGTAGTGTCCTTCTTTTTCTCTTGTAATAATCTTTATTTTAAAGTCTGTTTTGCCTGATATGAGAATTGCTACTCCAGGTTTCTTTTGATTTCCATTTGCATGGAATATCTTTTTCCATCCCCTCACTTTCAGTCTGTATGTGTCTCTAGGGCTGAAGTGGGTCTCTTGTAGACAGCAAATATATGGGTCTTGTTTTTGTATCCATTGAGCCAATCTGTGTCTTTTGGTGGGAGCATTTAGTCCATTTACATTTAAGGTGATTATCCATATGTATGTTCCTATTCCCATTTTCTTAATTGTTTTGGGTTCGTTATTGTAGGTCTTTTCCTTCTCTTGTGTTTCTTGCCTAGAGAAGTTCCTGTAGCATTTGTTGTAAAGCTGGTTTGGTGGTGCTGAACTCTCTCAGCTTTTGCTTGTCTGTAAAAGTTTTAATTTCTCCATCAAATCTGAATGAGATCCTTGCTGGGTAGAGTAATCTTGGTTGCAGGTTTTTCTCTTTCATCACTTTAAATATGTCCTGCCATTCCCTTCTGGCTTGCAGAGTTTCTGCTGAAAGATCAGCTGTTAACCTTATGGGGATTCCCTTGTGTGTTATTTTTTGTTTTTCCCTTGCTGCTTTTAATATGTTTTCTTTGTATTTAATTTTTGACAGTTTGATTAATATGTGTCTTGGCATATTTCTCCTTGGATTTATCCTGTATGGGACTCTCTGTGCTTCCTGGGCTTGATTAACTATTTCCTTTCCCATATTAGGGAAGTTTTCAACTATAATCTCTTCAAATATTTTCTCAGTCCCTTTCTTTTTCTATTCTTGTTCTGGGACCCCTATAATTTGAATGTTGGCGCGTTTATTGTTTTCCCAGAGGTCTCTGAGACTATCCTCAGTTCTTATCATTCTTTTTTCTTTATTCTGCTCTGCAGTAGTTATTTCCACTATTTTATCTTCCAGGTCACTTATCCGTTCTTCTGCCTCAGTTATTCTGCTATTGATCCCATCTAGAGTATTTTTAATTTCATTTATTGTGTTGTTCATCATTGCTTGTTTCGTCTTTAGTTCTTCTAGGTCCTTGTTAAATGTTTCTTGCATTTTGTTTATTCTATTTCCAAGATTTTGAATCATCTTTACTATCATTATTCTGAATTCTTTTTCAGGTAGACTGCCTATTTCCTATTCATTTGTTAGGTCTGGTGCATTTTTATCTTGCTCCTTCATCTGCTATGTGTTTTTCTGTCTTCTCATTTTGCTTATCTTACTGTGTTTGGGGTCTCCTTTTAGCAGGCTGCAGGTTCGTAGTTCCCGTTGCTTTTGATGTCTGTCTCCAGTGGCTAAGTTTTGTTCAGTGGGTTGTGTAGGCTTCCCGGTGGAGGGGAGTAGTGCCTGTGTTTGGTGGATTAGGCTGGATCTTGTCTTTCTGGTGGGCACGTCCACATCTGGTGGTGTGTTTTGGGGTGTCTGTGGACGTATTATGATTTTAGGCAGCCTCTCTGCTAATGCATGTGGTTGTGTTCCTGTCTTGCTAGTTGTTTGGCATAGGGTGTCTAGCACTGTAGCTTGCTGTTCATTGAGTGAAGCTGGGTGCTGGTGTTGAGATGCAGATCTCTGGGAGATTTTCGCTGTTTGATGTTATGTGGAGCTGGGAGGTCTCTTGTGGACCACTGAAGTTGGCTCTTCCACCTCAGAGGCAGAGGACTGACTCCTTGCTGCAGCACCAAGAGCCTTTCATCCACACGGCTGAGAATAAAAGGGAAAAATAGTAGAAAGAAAGAAAGAAAGAAAGGAAGGAAGGAAGGAAGGAAGGAAGGAAGGAAGGAAGGAAGGAAGGAAGGAAGGAAGGGAGGAAGGAAGGAAGGGAGGAAGGAAGAAGGGAGGGAGGGAGGCGGGAGGGAAGGAAGGAAAGAAAGAAAGAAGATAAAATAAAATAATGTTAGAAAATAATAGAGTTATTAAAATAAAAAATATTTTTTAAGAAAAAATTTTAAAAAAACGGACAGATAGAACTCTAGGACAAATGATGGAAGCAAAGCTATACAGACAAGATCTCACACAGAAGCATACACATACACACTCACAAAAAGAAGAAAAGGGGGAAAAATCATAAATCTTGCTCTCAAAGTCCACCTCCACAATTTGGGATGATTCGTTGTCTATTCATGGATTCCACAGATGCAGGGTACATCAAGTTGATTGTGAAGCTTTAATCTGCTGCTTCTGAGGCTGCTGGGAGGGACTCCCTTTTCTCTTTGTTCTCACAGCTCCCGGGGCTCAGCTTTGGATTTGACCCCGCCTCTGTGTGTAGGTCGCCGGAGGGCGTCTCTTCTTCCCTCAGACAGGATGGGGTTAAAGGAGCAGCTGCTTCGGGGACTCTGGGTCACTCAGGCCGGGGAGAGGGAGGGGCACGTAGTGCGGGACGAGCCTGCAGCGGCAGAGGCCGGTGTGACATTACACCAGCCTGAGGCACGCTGTGCCTTCTTCCGGGGAAGTTGTCCTTGGGTCCCGGGACCCTGGCAGTGGCGGGCTGCACAGGCTCCCCGGAAGGAGGGTGTGGAGAGTGACCTGTGCTCGCACACAGGCTTCTTGGTGGCAGCAGCAGCAGCCTTAGCGTCTCATGCCCGTCTCTGGTGTTCGCGCTGTTAGCCACAAAGAGGGAAGAAAAAGTCTCTTGCCTTTTTGGCAGGTCCAGACTTTTTCCCGGACTCCCTCCTGGCTAGCTGTGGTGCACTAACCCCTTCAGGCTGTGTTCACGCTGCCAACCCCAGTCCTGTCCCTGGGATCCGACCTCCGAAGCGGGAGCCTCAACTCCCAGCCCCTCCCACCCTGGCCGGTGAGCAGACAAGCCTCTCGGGCTGGTGAGTGCCGGTCAGCACTGATCCTCTGTGCGGGAATCTCTCCGCTTTTCCCCCCGCACCCCTGTTGTTGTGCTCTTCTCTGTGGCTCCGAAGCTTCCCGCCTCCACCACCCACAGTCTCCGCCTGCGAAGGGGCTTCCTAGTGTGTGGAAACCTTTCCTCCTTCACAGCTCCCTCCCACTGGTGCAGGTCCAGTCCCTATTCTTTTGTCTCTGTTTATTCTTTTTTCTTTTTCCCTACCCAGGTACGTGGGGAGTTTCTTGCCTTTTAGGAGGTCTGAGGTCTTCTGCCAGTGTTCAGTAGGTATTCTGTAGGAGTTGTTCCACGTGTAGATGTATTTATGTTTTAATTTTTATTAACTTTTTTTGGCCATACCGCACGGCTTGCAGGATCTTAGTTCCCCAACCAGGGATTGAACCTGGGCCCTGAGCAATGAACGTATGGAGTCCTAACCACTTGACTGCCAGGGAATTTCCCTCCACACCAGTTGTTGAAGAGACTATCCTTTCTCCATTGTGTATTATTGGAAACCTTGTTGAAGATAAATTGACCATATATGCATGGGTTGATTTTGGGCTCTCTAGTCAATATGTCTTTCTTTACACCAGTACCATACTGTTTTAATTAGTGCAACTTTGTAATATTTTTTTAAATTGGGAAGTATGATGTCTTTAGCTTTGTTCTTTCTCAAGATTGATTTCAGAAAGATAAGTTCCTAGAAACATACAACTTACTAAGACTGAATTATGGTGTAATAGCAAATCTGAACTGATCAATAATGAGTAAGGAGATTAAGTCAGTAATTGGAAATATCACAACAAAGAAAGCCCAGGACCAGGTGGCTTTACTGGTGAATTCTGCCCAATATTTAAATAACAATTGGTGCCAAGCCTTCTCAAATTCTTCCAAAAAATTGAAGAAGAGAGAACAGTGAAACTCATTTTAGGAAGTCAGCATTACCTTGATACCAAAACCAGACAAATATACATGAGAAAAGAAAACTACAGGCCAATATACCTGATTAATATATAGATGAAAAAATCCTCAAAAAATACTATCAAAACCATCCAATACAACATCACACTGAAAAATTCCAGATCACATTAAAAGGATCATGCACCATGACCAACTGGGATTTACCCCTGGGATGCAAGGATGATTCAACATATGCAAATCAATTAATGTAATACACCACATTAACAGAATAAAGAATGAAAATCACAAAATTGTTTCAACAGATGAAGAAAAAGCATTTGACAAAATTCAACACCTTTTCATGATTAAAAAAATTGTCTATTTTTTTCTAAAATTTTAATTCAGAAAGATAGATGCACCCTAATGTACATAACAGCACTATTTACAATAGCAAAGACATGAAAGCAACCTAAGTGTCCATTGACAGAGGAATGGATAAAGAAGATGTGATATATGTATACGATGGAATATTACTCAGCCATAAAAAGAATGAAGTAATGTCATTTGCAGCAACATGGATGGACCTAGAGATTCTCATACTAAGCGAAGTAAGGCAAACAAAGAAACATAAATATCATATGATATAACTTATATGTGGAATCTAAAAAATGATACAAATGAACTTATTTACAAGAAGACATAGACTCACAGACATAGAAAACAAACTTATGGTTGCCAAAGGGGAAAGTGGGGGGAGAGGGATAAATTAGGAGTTTGGGATTAACAGATATACAGTACTACATATAAAATAGATAAACAACAAGGACCTACTGTATAGCACAGGGAACTATATTCAATATCTTGCAATAACCTAAAATGGAAAAGAATCTGAAAAGGAATATATATATATCTGAATCACTTTGCTGTCCACCTGAAACTAACACAGCATTACAACATTGTAAATCAAGTATACGTCAATTAAAAAATAATTCTCAACAAACTAGGAACAGAAGGAAAGTATAATAAAGGCCATTATGAACAGCCCAAAGCTAACATTGTATTCAACAGTGAAAAACTGAAAGCTTTTTCACTAAGATCTGGAATAAGGTAAGCATGCTCACTCTCACAACTTCTATTCAGCACAGTACTTGAATTCCTAGCCAGAAATTAGGCAAGACAAAGAAATAAAGGCATCTAAATCAGAAAGAAATAAGTAAAATTATCCCCGTTTACAGAATCATGATCTTATATATAGAAAATTCTAAATACTCCACAAAAAACTGTTAGAAGTAATAAACAGATTCAGTAAAGTTACAGTATACAAAATCAACATACAAAAATCAGCTGTTTCTATACACCAATAACAAACTATCTGAAAGAAAATTCAGAAAATAATCCCATTTATAATAGCACCAAATAGGATAAAATAGTTCTTAAGAATATAGTAAGAGGTAAAAGAGATATACACTGAAAACTACAAAAGATTGATGAAAGAAATTTAAAAAGATACCAAAACCAGAAAGCTATCCTATATTCATGGTTAGGAAGATTTAATATGTTAAAATGACTTAGATTTTTAATAGGCTCCCTGTGGCTGCTTTGTTGAGAGGAGAACAAGGGTGAGAAGCAAGGAGCCCAGTAGGACACTATTTCTATAATATTCATGACATATCACAATTTTATAACAGTGTAAATGATGAGAAATGTTTAGATTCTGGATATATTTTGAGTGTAAAGTTAACCGAAATTGCTGATGATTGAATGTAGAGTGTGTAAAAAATTGGAGTCAAGAATGACTGAAACAGCAAACAAACAAACAAACAAAAAACTACTGAACTGTTTTCCAAAGTGACTATATAATTTTGCATGTGTGTCAGCAACGTATGAGTGATTCAGTTTCTCTGCATCCTTGCCAATATTGGGTGTTGTCACTATTTTTTATATTAGCCATTCTGATAAGTGGGTAGTGGTATATCACTGTGATTTTAATTTGCATTTCTCTAAAAATACCCTTACAACAACAAAAACAAAACAAAAAAAGAGTGATCGAAATGGAATTAGATAGTGATGATGGTTGCACAGCCTTGTGAATATACTAACAACCTTTGAATTGTATACTTTAAAAGAGTGAATTTTATGGTGGTGAATTATA
The DNA here is from genome assembly GCF_951394435.1 of Stenella coeruleoalba. Taxonomy (NCBI): domain Eukaryota; kingdom Metazoa; phylum Chordata; class Mammalia; order Artiodactyla; family Delphinidae; genus Stenella; species Stenella coeruleoalba. The sequence goes on from NC_137150.1 coordinate 88,813,935, forward strand.
TCTCAATTAAAAACTAATGATTACTGAACTGTCTTTGTCTTGAGCAACAGGAAGAATGCATTGGCAATTACCAACATAGGAAGGATGGGGTCAAGGGAGTCAAGGGAGTCGTGGAGTGGAGGAAGAGAACAGAAGTTGTAGATATATTAAGTTTGAGATGCCCTTTAGACAACAACATATAAATGTTTAGTATGTGGTTGGATATGTGAACCTGAAATTACAGGGAAAGTTTCAGTTTGGAGGTAGAAATTGGACATTGTCAGAATGTAGAAGGTATTTAAAGCCACAAGACAGGATGAAGTCCCCTAGAAAGAGAATGTAAATAGAAAAGAGAAAGACTTACGCAGGAGCACTCCAACATTTAGAGATCAAAGAGGTGTGAAAAATCAGCCAAAGAGGCTGAAAAAGAGGAGTCGGTGAGGTAGTAGGGAGAGAATTAGATGTCCGAAAAAGCGAGTAAAGAACATGCCTCCATGTGTTTTTTACAGATCTTGTAATTGATATCTAGTCTCACATGAAAGAATGCTCAACATCATTAATCATTAGAGAAATGCAAATCAAAACTACAATGAGATATCATCTCACACCAGTCAGAATGGCCATCATCAAAAAATCTAGAAACAATAAATGCTGGAGAGGGTGTGGAGAAAAGGGAACACTCTTGCACTGCTGGTGGGAATGTGAATTGGTTCAGCCACTATGGAGAACAGTATGGAGGTTCCTTAAAAAGCTACAAATAGAACTACCATATGACCCAGCAATCCCACTACTGGGCATATACCCTGAGAAAACTGAAATTCAAAAAGAGTCATGTACCAAAATGTTCATTGCAGCTCTATTTACAATAGCCCGGAGATGGAAACAACCTAAGTGCCCATCATCGGATGAATGGATAAAGAAGATGTGTCACATATATACAATGGAATATTACTCAGCCATAAAAAGAAACGAAATTGAGCTATTTTTAATGAGGTGGATAGACCTAGAGTCTGTCATACAGAGTGAAGTAAGTCTGAAAGAGAAAGACAAATACCGTATGCTAACACATATATATGGAATTTAAGAAAAAAAAAATGTCATGAAGAACCTAGGGGTAAGGCAGGAATAAAGACGCAGACCTCCTAGAGAACGGACTTGAGGTTATGGGGAGGGGGAAGGGTGAGCTGTGACAGGGCGAGAGAGAGTCATGGACATATACACACTAACAAACGTAGTAAGGTAGATAGCTAGTTGGAAGCAGCCGCATGGCACAGGGAGATTGGCTTGGTGCTTTGTGACAGCCTGGAGGGGTGGGATAGGGAGGGTGGGAGGGAGGGAGATGCAAGAGGGAAGAGATATGGGAACATATGTATATGTATAACTGATTCACTTTGTTATAAAGCAGAAACTAACACACCATTGTAAAGCAATTATACCCCAATAAAGATGTTAAAAAAAAAAAAAAGAACATGCCTTATGAAGCAGAAGTGATCAATTCAGTTAAATCCTGCTGATGGGTTCAGTAAAATAAGAATTGAGAATTGGCCATCAGACTTACAAATTGGTGATCATGACAAGAATTATTTTGACTGTCTTGGGGAGCAAAAACCCACATGGGGTTTTATGGGTGAGTGGGAGGAGAGGAATGGGGTTAATGGGAACAGAAATGTGAGAGGGAGAGGAAGGAGAATATGGTCAAGAGAGGTTTTATCTTTTCTTTTAAAGTGGGAGAAATAACGCAGATATATAGGTTGATGGGAAGGAACTATGGAGAGAGTGAAAATTGATAATGCAGGGGAGAGGAAAGAGAATGGTTGTAATGATATCCTTGAATGCAGATGAAGAGAATGGGGTTCAGTGACAAGCAGAGGATTGTCCTTATATAGGAGTCCAGACAATTTATACCTTGTTTAACAGGAGGAGTGTGAATGTATAGGAGCACAGGTGCAAGTAGGCTGGTAGATGTGGTTGGGAGTGTGTAGTTTCCTTCTTACTGATTCTACTGTCTTAGAGAAATAGAAACCAAAGCCATCGACCTAGAGTTAGGATGAAGGAGGAGATACTTGAGCTTTGTAAAGGGGAGAGTATTAAATACCTGTCTAGAAGATTGAGAGAAGGAAAGGATAAGGGAAGTATAGTTGACCTTCTAGGCAGTGCCAAAGGCCCACGTGAGAGATTACTGGTCATGAAATTTAAAGTGAGATATGTCAGCACAGTTGTGTGTGTTTTTTTTCCCACCAACAGCACAAGTATAGGTGTGGAGTAAGCAAAGTTGGATTAATCAGAATTGGAGATGTTTTTCAGAAGAATAGACTGGGAAAACATGTAAGGAGTTGTGGGTGTATACAAAAAAGTGTTGCAATAATGAGCCATGACCTTTAAGCCCAGTAAAGAAGGAAGGACCTGAGCAGAGGAAGGACAGTGAGTCATGGTGGGCATACCAACTCTGCTGCATCCCTAGACATCTAAATCCAACAGCACAAATGGCCTAGTAAAAACTCAAGGCTCGGGCTTCCCTGGTGGCGCAGTGGTTAAGAATCTGCCTGCTAGTGCAGGGGAAACTGTTTCCAGCCCTGGTCCGGGAAGATCCCACATGTCACGAAGCAGCTAAGCCTGCAAGCCACAACTACTGAGCCCTCATGCCTCAACTGCTGAAGTTCATGAGCCTAGAGACCGTGCTCTGCAACAAGAGAAGCCACTGCAATGAGAAGCCTGTACACTGCAACAAAGAGTAGCCCCCACTCGCTGCAACTAGAGAAAGCCTGTGCACAGCAACGAAGACCCAACACAGCCAAAAAAAAACCAACCACAAAACCTCAAGGCTCACTGAAATATTCTTCATGTGAATCCAAATGATGATATTCGAAGTTGTGAATAAAAATCCCTTTACACATTTTCTTCAAGGGAACAACAATTGACTGTGTGTTATCATTGCTCAGAGGCAAGAAAAGAGCAGTAGTCTGTTCATGACTGAATGTGTCAGTGTTTAAAAACACTCCAAGAGTCAGTATTTAATTAACAAATCGCCATTCTCATTTCACAGATGGCACGATATGAGAGTGTTATCTATAGAATAAAGAATTAATGAATCCCTGTCAGGAAAACGTGGGAATTAAATCTATATGTATCTCACTGATCATTAAAACCGTGGACAGGGGAAATTAAAAAGATTGAAGAGCAGTCACTGGAAATGTCCTTGGGTCAGATTATCTAAAGAAAGCAGCTTATGTAGAATGCAGACTTTCCTTCTGTGGTCTAAATCTTGAGTACGATAAAATGGTTTATACACAGTAGGCATAAAACAAATATTTGTTCAATGAATTGTTTGAATAAATAAATGATGACAAGGAGTCATTTCTCCAACATGACATTTGTATGTAATAAAATCTGTCCCATTTTGCCCGCCCCATGTAGGTTCAGTTTCTGGTTGGTAATTGGTGATGGTAGAATGGCTGTTCAGAATGAAGAGGCTTCTGGTTGTTCATGCACCACCATTCCCACCCAGGTGATGCTTGCAGCTCATTAGACTGTTGATACCCTTTTACACCCCATGCCTTTGCAAATACGATTCTCTCACTGTGAAAACTGCTTGTTACCAATCCCCTTGACCCCCATGACCTCTCACTCGCCTCTAGCTTGTCTACCAGGAAATTCCTTATTTCTTTCCAGGAGCAATTCAAGCATCGCCTACCTCCTTTGGGCAGCCTTTTCAACTCTGCCTTAGTCTGTTTTGGCCCCAAGTTTTGCACCTCTCCAGATTCACTGGGACTCACCTACTTTGCAGGCCTCGGTCACTCGCTTAGAGGAGAACCCTCCTCTACCATCACCACAACTCCTAACGTGCCATCTTTCTCAGCCTTTCCCAGGTGAGGACTGGCTCTGGCATGGCTCCATCACACCCACTGTGATGGCACTGCAAAGACCCTGGTTCCAGAGCCTGACCCACTGTGCCCCCTGAGTTTCAGCTACCCCAACCACTTCAGAGTCAAATGAAGCACCTTGCAGTGGGGCCTGAGTACTGACGCTCCGGCCCTGGGGTGAGGTCATATAATCCAGAAATGCAAGGCAGGGGATTCCTTTTATAGTATGAACTTCAACCAGTGAGAGACAGGCTTATTCCTATCTCTTCCTCCCTGTGCCCTAAACCCATTCAGACTATTCTAAAGCATAGAGGTGTCCATACACCTTTCTGGAGAAGTCTAGTGTGACCAAAATGTTAGCTGTGTTTCTTAAAACCTTTGTTTCCCCTTCTTCTCTCCTTCTTGCTCCTCAATAAAATGCTAACACAGGAGCTCTGGCCTAGGTTCTGATTTCTACGGAAGGTTCTGTCCTCTAACAACCAGGGTGGCAACGAGGGTGTACCTCTATCCTAACTTTTAATAACCTGTGTTGTAATTATTAGTTTACTTTTAGAGAGATTCTTAAGGGAAAAGACTCTCTCTCAGTAGCCTCATTACTTAGCACCATGTTTGGAACATGATGGGTGATTTAATAAACAACTGTTAATTAATTAATGGCTTAATATTAAGCTATTACATAACACATTTAAAATGAGAAGATTCCTTAGACATTTTTGTCTTAGCCCCTTACTATATGGAGGAACAAGCCCAAGGCCAAGAGAAATCAAGGGACTTTTCCAAGGTTATGCAGCTATTGAGTAGCATGAGTAGACCAGCACATTGGTTTCCTGATCTCACAACACTAGTCTCTTATTTGAAAAAGATTGCTTCCATTTCTGTGAGAGGAAACTACACCAGAACCAATCTGACAAACTTGTGTTTCTCAGGCAATTAAAATATAAGATTGGCTAACACTAACAATAGGAAAGAGTGTTTCTTTTGCTCTGACCCCACCCTCCTGTAAAAGTTCCTGCTGCCTTTTTTTCTAGATGTCGCCAGGTGGGGTCTTACATGTGATTGCAAACAGAGTTCTGCTAGCTCCCACGTGACACCTGTCATTTCATTCCCTTTCTATTTTAATTTCTAGCATGAGATCCATAGCCAGGGCTTGCCAGGTGGATATCTGTATGCTTGGCACACCTGCAGAGCCTCAGGTGTCTCCTCCTTTCTTCTGCAGGATTCTTGTATGCCGGTCAGCTCATTGTTAAGAGCCGCTGTGTGGTGTCCATATTTTCATATTTACCTGAAATGGGAGAATCCCCTGCACCTCGTCACCGTGTTCTGGACCTCGGAGGACAGGCATTTCTTCCTAAGTCTCCAGTAAAGCAGAATTCTCTCTTTATTTAGTCTCAGTCACAACTCAATGTCTCAGATATGATTCTCCAAGATTGGGGAAAGGCACCTGGACGACTTGACCAAGCAAGAGTCATAATTGTGGAAGAGGGAGGAGGTAAGGTAGAAAGGAGGCTCACCAAGCCCCAGACTATCACGATATGCTCCACAAGTGCCCAGTGTCCTAGTTCAAGGGTCAGCCCATGGCCTGATTTTGTTTGATCAGTAAGCTAAGAATGATTTTAATACTTTTAAAAGGTTTTAAGCTCAAAACACAAAGGAGAATCTGCTACACAGACCCATGTGACACAGAAAGCCTAAAATATTTGCTGCCTATCCCTTTATACAGTTTGTGTACTCTTGTCCTAGAAGGAAAACAAAATGCAACAATTAGAAATGGGAAATATAGCAATGCACAATATGAACTATGTAACTGTAAACTATAAATCAGTTCCATTTGTTCTGCAACCTTATTAAAATCTTGCATTTTTCATCATGATGGCAATCAAAAGCATAGAGAAATGAGTCTCATCTGGCGATGATTTGTCACTGCCACAGCAGACAATGGCTCTGCTTCCAGCCATCATGACCTTGGGCTGCCTCTGGTCTTAGTGCCTGACTTGCCATTGGAGGGAGACGCCATCCTCTCACACCCTGTCCCATTATTCTTCAACCTAAAGGGAGCACTTTACATGGGTCTTCCCTTAGGACGAGGAACCCCTTCCTCCCAGAGTAGAGGTCTTCAGGCTTGTCTGGATAGACTCTTGGGATTCTTGAACCACAGTCTTCAGTTCTGCCAAGAGGAATGAATCTGAAGAAAAACATAGTTTAGATTCAAACTGAGGCTCCTAATACACATGAAAATAGGTTTGATTTCTATTTAATTTTATTTCAATTTGGTTTTGAATAGACCACAAGTATAAATATTTGCTTCCTCTTTGCTGCAAATTTCCTTTAAGACCTGACCTAAGTGTAAAATTTAATAAAAATTTCTTGGAAATGGTAGGATGATTATTTTTCATTTATATTTTCTTTGCCTTTGAAATTTAAATTCGTGTGCCCTTTCTGGGTGGTTGTTTGCTAGCTCATCATTGGTAGATGAAAGTTCCATATGACAAGAAATATCCTAGGGTGCTAAAACACAAGAAAACTTAAAACCTTGCCATGTGCCGTGTGCTACTGCTTTATTTATTAATTTGTGCTTTATCACTCCATTTCTTTTTTTTTAACATCTTTATTGGAGTGTAGTTGCTTTACAATATTGTGTTAGTTACTGCTGTATAACAAAGTGAATCAGCTATATGTATTTCTGTTTTACAAGTGTTAATTAAAAACAGGAACAAAGTAATGCCTTCTTTAGGCTTAGGAGAAAAAGAGCCTTCAACATTAATTCAATAAACACTTCTTAGACTAGTCATGTTAGATTAAAACAATAAGGATTGTGACACCAGTGTCACACATGTGGTTAACTTTATCCATGTGTCTCTTTTCCCTTTGCTTTTTTATTAGTGGAATGAGAAGAGGAGTTTCCATAAAAAGTGGCACCAGACTGTTGTCAGTCAACTCCTGTCACCTTTGTGGTGTGGTCTCTGAATAACCAATTTCTGTTCTGAGCCTCTGTTTCCTTTCTTGTAAAACAGAGCATCAATTTGTCATTGATCTATCCCTTGTGGAAGACATTTGAAGAGAGAATGAGATAATGTCCATAGAATGTTTTATGTTTCTTGGAAGAGAGGTCCTTTGTAACATTTTAAGGACAATTTTTCTAGAAGAACATGAGGATTCACCTGAGATGGTACTGGAACTGCCACTGAGAACACAGACTGGGAAAATGAATCTGTCTGGGTGGATGATGGTCAGAAACAACCCAAAGCCTTGTATTATTTGTTTTTCGGTTCAAACATCTCTTTAGTTGTTCTTCAACCATGATCCTATTTTACTTTATTTATTTATTTGTTTGTTTGTTATTTGTTTTTTTGGGCTGCATGTGTGGCATGCAGGATCTTAGTTCCCCAACCAGGGATTGAACCTGTGCCCCCTGCAGTGGAAGTGCGCAGAATCTTAATCACTGGACCACCAGGGAAGTCCCCCATTATTCCATTTTAAATCCTATGTGAAAGAGGAGATTTGATTTGATAGAACTTTGATACCACATATTTGGAATAAATAATCTCACAACAGTACCTGTATCTTCCTTTCAGCTTTTAAGACATCTACCTTTAAGTTTTTTCCCTTTTGTCCTGTTATGGAGCTACTCTTATTTAAGCACAATAGAACCCAAGTAAATTAGACAAAAAGGAATTAAATTGGGTGTTTTCAAAGACAAGCAAGCAAACAAAAACTATAGTAGACATTTTTTTAGAGGACTCTCTGTAAACTAATGCTTGTGTTCATAATTCATAGTCACTGTTCTCTACTATGCTGACATACATCTCCCTTGAGTTGAGTTGTACATTTATCAAGATCCTGTTGTGTTTACACTCAAACTGGATTAGGCTAGTTGTGTTTGTTGTTGCAATGATCTAATTTGATCACATTTTGCCAATGCTTATTAAAATATGAATTTGAAAGAAAATTATTTTCTCAATAAGAACTAAGAATAGTCAGGAAAGGAATTTTAAAAAGAACCTCAAAAATAATTACCCTTGGATTAGATCTGAGCAGTTAGGAAAATCTGGGATAATTTTGCACTCGAATTGTTTGAAAAACATCTTCAGGTTCTTGCTCCATTAAGAAAACCCCTAAAACTGGAGACTGTAGAGTGAAATATAGGTATCTTTTAAGAAATAAAACTAATATGGAACTCTAATTGATAGAACCATGATTAAAGGAATTACCAAAAAAAGAAATAAGAAAAGATACAAATCACTACATATAAACATGGTAATGTGGTTGGATCTTAAAAACATTATGCTGGAAAAAAGGCAAGAAATTGAATAAGAACTATAACACAATACCATATGTATAAGTTTAAATTCATATACATGAAACAAAAATACACATTTCTAAGAAGTCAAATAAAAACATATGCATTAAACCTACAGGGTATCACTGCCTTTGAAGAAAAAGATGGGAAAGAGATGGGAGTGGGAGAAGGATAGAAGAGAATAAATATACATATAAAAAATATACAAGAGAAGACCCTTGTCTTGGAAAACAATGTTGATGTGTCATGAACCGAGGAGTATGATTAACTCATCCCTCTTTAACAGATGGTCCTACCCCTCACTCTCTCAAATATCATGAACCTAGAAAAGAAGAGAGGTGATGACAGCATTCAAGAGAAGACAAGAGAATTTTACAACTGGGACAGTAATGGATCAGTGTAGTAGTTGTCTTAGCAGACGTCGGTGTTTGCAGTGGGAGAAACTAAGAAGAAGCAAGCTGATTCTTGCTATAGAAGTTCAACAGACTCAGCAGGTATGTCTGGAGGCAAGAGCGCAAATACAGTTGGAAATGGGATTGACTGAAATTCTGCTCAAGGAACAGCTAATACCTTGGGTTCCTTCCTCCAGCCCAAGCAGTCAGGCAGCTTCCCCTCCCTCACTGTCAAGGAAGCTGAGAAGTTTACTTTCTAGAGTAGAGAATGATCACAGTTGGTTGCAGTAGGAGGAATCCCATCTGAAAACTGGTGAATAAAGAAAACTAGTCTATAATGAATGGTGCATCTCTTCAGCTCCTCTTTCCCTCTTGCATCCCAGAACCCCAGCAACTAAGTTTATACCTACACCTACCTCCCCAGTTAGGACATTGGGAAATCTGACACACCAAGAGAAAAGACCTCTGTATAGTGACAGCTGGGGATCTGTAAATGAAATGGCTCAAGATCCTTCCCTTCCACCTACAGTGAGCAAGCCAGCTTGATTCAGCAACACAGAGCTTTCAATCAACTTCTTGGCAACTCATTCTTTTGAGTGCATTGGCAGTCAAGGATAATCAGAAGCCAGAAATCAGTTTTGAATAGTAATTTTGCATTATAAAAATGGATTCTGGATTATTTGCTGTTTTAAATTATCCATGCCTTTGTCCTCTTTTCCTTGTTTAAGATTTTGCCTATGATCCTTAAATAAACAAACACCTATGTAAATCCTCACCACATTCCCTAACTTCCTATAACGATGTGAGGCTTCCAGTCACACTGAAAGGGGAGAAAATTGCTTGTGGTTCAGACATGTATCGACTGGGATCTAGGTCGAAGTATTCTGTCATCTGCTGTTTTGAGCGTGCATGCATGTGTGCATGTGTATGCACGTGTGTGCCTATGTACTTATGCATGCACTCATACTCACGCTCCACTGCAAACCAGTGAGTGCTTGTCAAGCTTTTTGAGAGGAAATGGGCCAGACTGCTGCTGCACTTTGACTTTTCTTCCTGAGAAATCAGGAATTTGGCAAAGCAGTCAAAACCCTAGAAGAGATGCCCTATCTGCTAAACTCAGAGCCATCTATGTGACAGTCCAGCAGAAGTCTACCAGTTTTGTCATCAGTGAACATCTTGGTTGATGAATTAAAGCCTATATACAATCTCTAGAGAGCATCTCTAGCTTTACTATAGGAAGAGAGAGAGAAATGCATGGGGAAGGACTTTCTTATCAGTAGCTTGGGATTTCCCATTAATCTTCCTTTGTGCCCGTGATGCCCTTATGCACTGTTATCTTTAAGAGTGTAAGCTGGAGGTACTATTGCAGGATGATCAGATTGTTCAAATTTCCCTCCCTTAGCCTCCTATGGAAAGTACAAAGACAAATGTTCCTGTTGCAGACTAAGACAAAAACACTTCTGAGTTTCTTAGGAAATGTGTTAACCATGTGTTTTATTTTCTGTATTCTGATGCTTTGACATTTGGGGTCTTGCTGACCCTGGAGGGACCGTTCCTTTCAGGGCTAGCCAATTCCAAGACATAGTAAACAACTCGTCCATTAGGATACCTTTCAAATGTAAACCAATCAATCCAGAGCTCATATGCCTGAGCTCCTCCTTTAAAGTCACCTCCTTTATCAGGTCCTCACACCCTGGGCTACTATCCACCAGCCTAATCAGCCCAGGGACAGGTTTCCAGACAACTAGGGACAGCCCCTATGCCCCAGAACCCACTGAAATTATTTAACCTAGCCAGTCCTAAGCCTGCTTACTCTGTCTCTCTCATTTCTTCCCATGGAAACCTAATAAAGACTCTGGTCCATGTTTTCCCCTACTCCCTCTGTTTCCTAACTGACTCTGGTGCTTCTCCCTGTGGCCCTCCATGACGTGGTATGCCCCATCTTCATGGAACTATGAGTAACAAACTATCATTTTGGTGGCAATCATCTCCTGATTTGTTGGCCTTACCATACTTAACAATGATAAAAACAATTAAAACAGGGAGAGCATGCTATACTGAGTAGCAAATCATAAGAGGCCATCCCTTGAGGTGTAATTCTTCCATGAGACTTTCCCTGACCTCATCAACTTACAATGAACTTATCCTCCTATGAACATCCAGCATTATTGCCTACAACTCTCATTTGACATTTAAATGTGTTCCTTCCTGATACCTTATGTCTGTTGTTTAAATTTCTTGTGTATATCTTGTTCTTCCAACTGAAATATAAATTTCCTCAGGGTATAATTCTCAGCATCTTCAACAATAACTGATGAGTTAATGAATGAATGAACAGATGTAACCTATTAAATTTGATCCAAAACTCACAAAGATCTTACTTTTTCTTCCTTTCTGAACTTTTCTTTGCAGATAACTTTGTATGACTGTGATGAGCCCCAAATTGCAAAACTGCTAAGCATTTTCTTCAGACAAGTAAATTTCTAAGCCTAATAAATACCTAATTATTTCCCTGAATTTATAATCAGATATAATTGTCTGGAGCATCCATAACTTGTTTGCTATCTGTAGGAAGAGGAAAGTGATATTGGGTGCTAGTTAAGAGCACTGTTTTGGATTCACGCAGACCTAGTTTAAATACTAGCTATACTACTTATTAGTTGTGTCTTTGGGCAAGTTAACTGACCTTTTCAGTCCTCAGTTTCTTCACCTGTAAAATGGGGATAACAATACATACCTTAGAGGGATTTTATAAGGATTGCATGCGTAAAGTTGTTAGCATAGTACTGGCATATGGTAGAGGCCAAATAAATGGTGTGACTGTACATGTTACTTTGCCTGGGATACTCTGTTTACTCCTATTGCTCTAGCACAATTATGAACAGCACCCCCATTTTACCCAGAGTTTCAAGTTTGGACAATAAATTGGTCTATCAATGAATGTATTTTTAAACTTTTAATGCTGATTACTACTTAAATATATATGAGATGAATGTATATGTATGATTGAATATACATTTACGTTGGGGCTATGCAATAATCCTTTCCAATAAAGTCCACCCCATCCCTTTGTCTCCATTGCTGAGTAGCAGATTATGGTTTAGTGGCCAAGAGCACAGACCTAGGAGCCAAACAGTCTGGCCTTGAATCCCAGCCATGCATGTTCTAATGTGTAACTTTAGACAATCCATTTACTTAGCATGTATCAGTTTTCTCATCAGTAATACGGAAACAATATAAGCAGTACTTTTATCATACGATGTCATGAAGCCAAAAGTCTATAACTGTATATATGTAAAAATGCTTACAGCAGTGTCTAGCACACAGCAAACCCTCTGTGAGCAGGCATTATTGTTGCTGTCTCTATGTCAGTGTCAACTAAGCTGAAACCAGCTTGTTTCTGTTTCCTGTGAATTGCTATTGGTGTAGAAAACAGCCCTGATACTGCCCTCAGTTCAGATAGCAAGTCTGCATGAATGTTTTACATGATAAACTCCTTAGATGATAAAGATAGAGGAACTTTGTACAATATCATGTGTGATTCTTTAGGATACAAATGTGTTTTGATAATATTGTGGACTGAGTTATGCCCCCCACCCCCCGGCAAATTCATATGTTGAAGCTCTAACCCCTGTGACTATAGTAGGAGATAGCGCCCTTAAGGAGGTAACTAAAGTGAATGAGGTCATAAAGGTGGGACCTAATTTGATAGAACTGGTGTCCTTTATAAGAAGAGGAAGAGACACCAGAGATCTCTCTCTCTCTCTGTGCATGCACAGAGAAGAGACCTGTGAGGACAAAATGAGAAGGTGACTGCCTATAAGCCAAGAAGAGAGGTCTCACCAGATACCAACCCTGACAGCACCTCAGTCTTGGACTTCTAGCTTCCAGAAATTTGAGAAAATAAATTTATGTTATTTAAGCCACCCAATCTGTGGTATTTTGTTATTGCAGCCTATGCAGAGTAATACAGGTGAAAGAGTGTGGTCAAAGATTAAATGTGGAAAGAAAAATTGTGTATAATTTGGGAATTGGGCTAAGAGCATTGGAGGAGCCCTCTATTTAGGTGAGAATTACTAAGTCAAAGGATGCTAAATGAAAAGCTGGTATTGTAAATGTATGAATCTGTTCAAGGATGATACAAAAAGTGAGGACTGTGGTCAAAGTAGACGGTGCATGTCCTGTTTAAAGGCACTGAAATTCTCATTTTCTAAAGCCCCCATACAGGTTAAATGGAACACATCAATAAGGCACTGGTCCTTTGGCCCTGCTCCAGTGAATGTCTTTGGAAGTACAGGTGAGTAGGATTTTCCTCTGGAGAGCACTGAGGTGGGGTTTCATGGGTGAGTAGAATCTACACAAGCAGAGCAATAGGGAAAGAGGGTTCCAGAGAGGAAGAATGGTACAGAACAGGATACCTACAGAACTGACTGCTAGGGTTGTTATGTGACACAGGTACATCAGTTTTTTTAGGGTCCTTTTAAGGTAGTCAATTTTGTTAGAGTAGTGGCACCATATAAAGAAGACTGGAAAATAAGAATGGAAAAATTCATATTGTGTTTGGCTACAAATCCTGGAGTAATACATGTGGAATCAAGTGATTCATTTGAGCAACAGAAAGCTACCATTAAAATAATATTTCCAAATGAATCTCAAGTACTGGTTAGAATGCTTTGGAGGAAGAAGGAATTGGAATGAGTTCCTGTGACTGCACACACTCAAGTAGAGGCTGGTTTGCCACTTAATCAGAGGTGGTACATTGCAAGTAAGCAAATCACCTGGGGACCTTGTTAAGACAGAGTGATTCAGCAGGTCTGAGATGAGGTCTGAGGTTCTACATTTTGAACAAACTGATGCTGCTGATGCTGCTGGTTCCTAACTACACTGTAAGTTGCAAGGAAATAGATGACCTGTAAATTCACTTACAACCTGTAGATCCTTGATTTTACTACCTAGCATGCTGAGAAACAAGCTAAAAATTTGCATTCAATATTAGCTTGAGTCATTTTGCTTGTCTCTATGCATGAAATTATGCATTTCATAATGCCAGGTCAAACCATGCAAAAAAAGGATTAAACACAGCTCCTTGCCTTGCAATTACCTCACCACACACTGTGAGTTAACAGGAGCAAGGAGAAAATAAGCACAAGATTCCAAAATGATTGGAACTAGACTTGAGTTTAGTGATGATGAAAGAAAGATATAAAAGAAAGAACTATGGGACTTAATCATAGATTAGTTTTGTTTTATTTCAGAATATGGTTTGGCTATGTGGAATCTAAAACAAAAGTCAAACATAAAAACAGAGTAGAAAAGTGGTTGCCAGGGGTGGAGGGTGGGGGAAATAGGGAGAGGTTGGTAAACAGGTACAAACTTTTAGCTATAAGATGAATAAGTTCTGAGGATCTGATGTATAACATGATGACTATAGTTGATGATACTATGTTGCACAACTGAAATTTGCTAAGAGAGTAGAACTTAAAAGTTCACACCAAAAAAAAAAAAAGATGAATATGTGAGGTGATGGATGTGTTTATTAACTAGATGGGGAGAATTTTTTCACAATGTATACCTATATCAAATCACCACATGGTACAATTTAATCTTACAATTTTGTATGTCAATTATACCTTAATAAAGTTGAAATGAAAAAAACATATCATTTGGTCTTACCAATCAATATTATACTTAATCCTACCACATCATCATATAATTCCCATGAAACTGCATGTGAACAAAATACTTTCTCAAATCATTTTTTCCTAGTGGCTCCTTTTAGACCTTGAGGTCATATAGAAAATACTTCATCAGCAGCATGTTAAAAATATTTAAGAATCACAGATTTTCATTTTAAGGAGTTTCCTGCATGGGCACCTTTTTAGTTTTAGTTCCTTGACAAAATCATTTTTATAAAGTTAGTTAAACATTATTATTTTTTAAGATTCATTTTAATCACTCATCAAAAGCACTTACAGATTGTTTTATCTATTGGAAAGGGGTGAGGATGACCTTACAGAGGAACTGAGATGAAAGCTTATGGTGAACACAATTATTCTTAGCATGAAATATTAGGAATGGGTAATTATAAAATAGAACATGGTGTGTTCTTGGATTGGAAGAATCAATATTGTGAAAATGACTCTACTACCCAAAGCAATCTACAGATTCAATGCAATCCCTATCAAATTACCAATGGCATTTTTTACGGAACTAGAACAAAAAATCTTAAAATTTGTATGGAGACACAAAAGACCCCGAATAGCCAAAGCAGTCTTAAGGGAAAAAAACGGAGCCAGAGGAATCAGACTCCCTGACTTCTGACTATACTACAAAGCTACAGTAATCAAGACAATATGGTACTGGCACAAAAACAGAAACATAGATCAATGGAACAGGATAGAAAGCCCAGAGGTAAACCCATGCACCTATGGTCAACTAATCTATGACAAAGGAGGCAAGGATATACAATGGAGAAAAGACAGTCTCTTCAATAAGTGGTGCTGGGAAAACTGGACAGCTACATGTAAAAGAATGAAATGAGAACATTCCCTAACACCATACAACAAATAAACTCAAAATGGATTAGAGACCTCAATGTAAGACTGGACACTATAAAACTCTTAGAGGAAAACATAGGAAGAACACTCTTTGGCATAAATCACAGCAAGATCTTTTTTGATCCACCTCCTAGAGTAATGGAAATAAAAACAAAACTAAACAAATGGGACCTAATGAAACTTCAAAGCTTTTGCACAGCAAAGGAAACCATAAACAAGACAAAAAGACAACCCTCAGAATGGGAGAAAATATTTGCAAACGAATCAATGGACAAAGGATTAATCTCCAAGATATATAAACAGCTCATGCAGCTCAATATTAAGAAAAGAAACAACCCAATCCAAAAATGGGCAGAAGACCTAAATAGACATTTCTCCAAAGAAGACACACAGATGGCCAAGAAGCACCTGAAAAGCTGCTCAACATCACTAATTATTAGAGAAATGAAAATCAAAACTACAGTGAGATATCACCTCACACCAGTTAGAATGGGATCATCAGAAAATATACAAACAACGAATGCTGGAGAGGGTGTGGAGAAAAGGGAACCCTCTTGCACTGTTGGTGGGAATGTAAATTGATACAGCCACTATGGAGAACAGTATAGATGTTCCTTACAAAACTAAAAATAGAATTACCATATGGTCCAGCAATCCCACTACTGGGCATATACCCAGAGAAAACCATAATTCAAAAAGACACATGCACCCCACTGTTCACTGCAGCACTGTTTACAATAGCCGGGTCATGGAAGCAACCTAAATGCCCATCGACAGATGAATGGATAAAGAAGGTGTGGTACATATATACAATGGAATATTACTCAGCCATAGAAAAGAATGAAATTGAGTCATTTGTAGACCTGGATGGATCTAGAGACTGTCATACAGAGTGAAGTAAGTCAGAAAGAGAAAAACAAATATTGTGTATTAACGCATATATGTGGAACCTAGAAAAATGGTACAGATGAACCGGTTTATAGGGCAGAAATTGAGACACAGATGTAGAGAGCCAACATATGGACACCAAGGGGGGAAAGCGGTGGGGGGTGGGGATGTTGATGTGATGAACTGGGTGATTGGGATTGACATGTATACACTGATGTGGATAAAACTGATGACTAATAAGAACCTGCTGTATAAAAAAAAATTAAATAAATTTTAAAAATTAAAAAAAATAGAACATGGTGAATTTACTTGTTTTAAAATCAAAAGGAGATTGAACTTTAATGGGAGTAGGTCATAGGATTTTTGTTTATATAAAGTATGCTGACTATAGAATAGTGGAATTTAAGGAAAGAAAAGTGTTCTCTCTTTGAAAGAAATAAAGAATGGCTGATGTTCTTTCTTTGATTTCTTTGAAATCATGTATTCCATTGCCTTCATTTTACAAATGAGAAAATCAAGGCTCAGAGCATCTGAGTGATTTACCAATGACCACTCAGTATATTAGCAGCGAGGGAGGAATGCAGTTCTCTCTAAGCAGTGCTGAGCTGTTTCCACAACACCATATAGATATATTTTGGATAACCAATAATCTCACCATTATTCAGATTAGATATTATCCTTTCATATGTCCCATCATTTCAGAGGAAAGATGTTAGTGATACTTTTATGTGATCAGAGAAGATTTTACTGAAGAAGTAGGCCTTTAGTTTGTCAATAAAAAATTGCATAGCAAGTGAATAAGCAGAAGGATGAAGAAGGGATTTTAGAACCCAGAGGTGATAGTTTAGCAAAGTGCAAAAGCAGAAGTAGCAGGAGATAGTCCTGCGACCTGAGGATACTGACTAGTTGGAGGTATTGGGGCAGCAAAATTGGGTGAGAGGGTGGGACCAATGATCAAAGATCTAGGAAAGCCAGGCAAGTAGTTGAACTTAGTGCCAGAACTTAATTGAACTTAATGTCAGAGTGCAGGGCCAGCACCAGCGATATGCTGGGGACCAGCTCAAACCAACTATGAGCTGATTATATGTTTCTCCTCCCAATTTGGAGGTTAGTAACATCATAGAAGCAGCTTGAAACCGGTCATGGTGGGAGTATTTACACCGTGGAAATCAGCAAACACTACCCAGAAATGTTTTTCTTCCTGGAGAGCCAGTGTAGTGGCATATCTAGACAAAATGTAAGTCTGTGTTCTGGTAGCTGGACTAGACAATGCAGAAGGAAGGAGAATTGAGAGGAGGATTGCGGGCATGGAAACCTCCATCACCCTGTCTGTTGAGAAGCTTTAGAGGCATGTTCTCCCTCTAGTTTTCACAGTAAATATTAAGTACATGTCCATGACTCCTTAATTTGTGGAACACAGAGATCCTGATTCGTATCATTCAATCTGGTGCCATACCTAGCATTCTGAATTTGGCTCAATTCCAAAGTGCTTCTGGTAGGATGAGAATGAGCAACCCCATTAGGAAAAGAATAAGCTAAGAAAAAGAGAGTCTAAACACTGAAAATAATTCTGTGTTACATTAAACTCTAACATCTGCCATGCCTAAGGCAAGATAAGATTTCTATTAAAAATTACTGTTATATTTACTCCAGTCATATAGAAGGCTCCCAGCAAACTTCTCATCATGATTTTCATCACCACCATCAGCACATCAGCAGCAGCAGCAGCAGCAGCAGCGGAACGCTCATTTATTGAGCACTTACCCTAAGCCAAGCCCTATTCTAGCAATCCAATCATTATTTTGTTAAGTGGTTACCATGTGCCAGGCTTGTGCTAAATTAGTGGTTCTTGGTTTTCTTGGTCTCAGGACCCCTTTACACTCCTAGAAATTGTTTAAGGCCTCAAAGAAACTTTGATTATGTGAGCTATAGCCATTGATATTTACTGTATTAAAAAGTACATTAAAATGTGTATTTATTAATTCTCTTAACAGTAATAATATAAATCCATTACACGTTAACATAAAACATTTTAATGTGAAAAACTATTTTTTCCAAAGCAAAATGAAGTTAGTGAGAAGAGAGTCGTTGTTTTATAATCTTGCAAATCTCTTTAATAGAAGGCAGCTGGATTTTCTCATGTCTGCTTCCTCGTTCTATCTACTGCAATATCTCTCACCATCTAGTTTCTGGAGAATTCCATTCTGCACTCATGTGAGAATGAGATAAAAAAGGCAAATAGTGTCCTAGTATTTTTACTAAAATAGTTTTGACCTCATGACCCCACCCTGCCAGAGTCTTGGGGATCCCTTAGGAGTCCCCAGACCATGCTTTAAAAACTTCTGTACTGAACTGGATATGTAAGAGTGGAATCAAATTTCTCTCACCCTCACAGAACTTACATTGCAAGTCTCATTCTCTTATATGCCTTATTTAAGCTCACAATAACCCTATGAAATGGTTGCTTTATTGCTTCCATGTCCCACATGAGGAAACTGAGGACCAGAGAAAATATAATATTGAGGTACTATTGGCAGAATTCAAAATGGCAGAGCTGGTACTCGATCCAGAGATGATGCTCGTATCTACTACATATCCTGCTTCCTAAAGCATGACACAAAGAATGAATTTCTTACCCACTTTTCAAAGGTTCCACCTAGTAAGAAAGTGTAATCATCTTTTGAAGAGATCCTTTACAAGACAACTCCCAATCCAGGTATTCTGTCACAACTGAAAGTATTATCCCAAGGCAGGCCTTTCTTTTTTGGAATGATAGCAAGCGATTGGGATGGCTGATGTACTCTCAGAATTTGGAAGTGGAGGATAAGGATGTGTATGGGAGACCTGGCCGGGAAACTGCAGTCTTCGAACCGAGCCCTGCTGTAGTGAGAGTTAAAAAATGAAAAGGTTGTTTCTTGTTTCCAGTCAGCCAGAACAGTGAGCTGCCATGGCCCACAGGACTCTCTACTTCCCCAAAGATTCATTCCTGGCTGCAGAGACATGGTGACACAGGTTAATAGCTTTTCTCTGCTGAGATCAGGCAATAGATCTGAGTGCTACCTATCACCGTACTTACAGGGAGTAATGAATTATAGACATCATTATTGTCAGATGACCCAGTGATGAAACAGAAAATAACTGTGACATCATCGTAATTTATTGAAAAATTCTCAGGAGTTTTATAAATAAAACTCTCTTTACATATAATTTCTACTACCTCAGTACCATGCAATGAGCTTCTTAGGTATAACTACCATAGAATTCTTTCAAGAATTACAAGGTCTGTGAGACTTCCTTGCTGGTGCAGTGATCCTGCCAATGCAGGGGACTCTTGTTCAATCCCTGGTCTGGGAAGATCCCACATGCCGCAGAGCAACTAAGCCCATGTGCCACAACTACTGAGCCTGCATGCCACAACTACTGAAGCCCGCGCACCTAGAGCCCATGCTCTGCAACAGGAGAAGCCACCGCAATGAGAAGCCTGTGCGCTGCAATGAAGAGTAGCCCCGCTCACTGCAATCAGAGAAAGCCCACACGCAGCAACAAAGACCCAATGCAGCCAAAATAAAGAAAATTAATTAATTCAAAAAAACCTAAACCTTCAATGGCTCTCATTACATGCAACATGAAGTCTGAAAAGTCTTTGGTGATTTGCCTCTGACTCATTTTTTCCAGCCTCTCTCATCCTTGGCCACTCCTCCAAGAGCACTGTTGTCATTCTACAGTGATGTTGCTTTTTCTTGCACAGGCTGGAAGGCCCAATCCCTAATTTTCACCCCATAATCTCCTTACCTATCTTCAAGACTTAATTTAGGGAGCACCTTTTCTCTAAAGCTTACATCAGTTACCAAAGCTGAGTTTATTTATTCATTTAACAGGGAATTCATTGAGTGCCTATGTTATGCCAGAAACTGCTCTAGGGGTTGGGGGTGCTGCTGTCATCAAGGTAGAGACCAAATTCTTATTCTCAATATTACAGAATAGTGTCGGGGAAATGGGTAGATGAAGGGACTTTCATATAATAAAAGAATGTGTACTAATAAGTAAATTATAAGTAAATAAATAAACAAGAGCAAAATAAATAAGGATTTCATATGATGCTACAAAAAATAATAAGAAATAAAAAGGTAATATAACAGAGACTAGGGGAGAGTTAAGTGTGGCAGTGTGTTAGACAGAACTATGAGACCCCAAAGATGTCCACACTGTAACCCTGGGAATCTGTGATCATGTTATTTTACATGGCAAAAGGGATGTTACAGGTGTGATTAAGATTAAGAACGTTGATATGGGGAGATTATGCTGGATTATTCAGGTGCATCCAGTCTAATCACAAGTCCTTAAAAAAGGAAAACATTTCCCAGCTCTGGTCAAAGTGTGAGGGGAGAAGAGAAAGAGAGAAAGAGAGAGAGAATGATGATTAATAAAGGCGGAAAGGATGCAACATTGTTGGCTTTTGGGGTTTTTTTAAAAATAATTTATTTATTTATTTTTGGCTGTTGGGTCTTCGTTTCTGTGCGAGGGCTTTCTCCAGTTGCAGCGAGCGGGGGCCACTCTTCATCACGGTGCGCGGGCCTCTCACTGTCGTGGCCTCTCCCATTGCGGATCACAGGCTCCGGACGCGCAGGCTCAGTGGCCATGGCTCATGGGCCCAGCCACTCCGCGGCATGTGGGATCTTCCCGGACCGGGGCACGAACCCATGTCCCCTGCATTGGCAGGCGGATTCTTAACCACTGTGCCACCAGGGAAGACCCAACACTGCTGGTTTTGAGCATGGAAGAAAGGGACCATGAGCCAAGGATTTCCTAGAATCTGGGAAAGACAAGGAAACAGATTCTCACCAAGGTTGTTCCGAAAGAAACACAGCCCTGCTGATATTTGACACCTGTGAGATGGGTGTTGGACTTCTGACCTACTGAACTGTAAGATTATAAATTCATATTGTTGGAATATTACCCAGCCATAAAAAGAAAGAAATTGAGTTATCACTTTATTATTTGTAGTGAGGTGGATGGACCTAGAGTCTGTCATACAGAGTGCAGTCAGTCAGAAAGAGAAAACAATACCGTATGCTCACACATATATATGGAGTCTAAAAAAAAAAATGGTTCTGAAGAACCTAAGGGCAGGACAGGAATAAAGACGCAGATGTAGAGAATGGACTTGAGGACATGGGGAGGGGGGAGCGTAAGCTGAGATGAAGTGAGAGAGTAGCATGGACATATATGCACTACCAAATGTAAAATAGATAGCCAGTGGGAAGCAGCTGCATAGCACAGGGAGATCAGCTCGGTGCTTTGTGACCACCTAGAGGGGTGGGATAGGTAGGGTGGGAGGGAGACGCAAGAGGGAGGGGATATGGGAATATATGTATATGTATAGCTGATTCACTTTGTTACACAGCAGAAACTAACACACCATTGTAAAGCAATTATACTGCAATAAAGATGTTAAAAAATAAATTCATATTGCTGAAGCCACTACGTCTGTAAACTGATGCAGTTAGCTACTTAAGACCAGTTGGTCAGGGCTGCTTTCACTGAGGAGGAACACTTGACCTGAGATCTAAATGATAAGAAGAAGCCAACGTTGTGAACCTCATGGGAAAAAGAATCCAGGCAGAGGGAAGTGTAAGTCTCTGAGGTTGGAGCAGACTTGGCATGATTTACAATAATGGTGAAGGCCAGTGTGACTGGAACATGTCATGAGTGGGAGCCCAGGATGAGATCAGAGGTACAGGCAGACACCAGGCCATTGAGAGCCTTTTGCTGCTATAACTACCACTGTGGCACTTTCATCACCCCAGCTTACACATAAGGAGACCCCTCATTACACTTGAGTCCCTTGAGATTCTTAACAGCAGAGGCTGCTCCCATTCATCTTTGACACTCAACACAAAGTAGTTATAGTGGTTCAAACATAGCAAGTCACACATGTATAGCTGTGGGGTCACTGTTTGAGATTCTTTAGAAAAACAGAACAATAGTAAGATTAATCTCTGTTGTTTTGGAAATACCCACACTTGGGAGCTCCCTGAGTTTTAATTTCTTCCTGCTTGTCATCATTTGGGTAACCATTTTATGGTACATTAAGGGAAAATGATCTATGTTGGTCTGTGAACTAAAAAGCAGAAATTCAGGTGATAAAATTGTTGACTGGGGTCCTTAGCGGAAATGTTTTCAACACTGTTATCATAATCAGGTATATTTATAGCTTAAAAAAGAAAGTATCCCTTGTGTGTTTATGAGATGCAGAATTTTCCTAATAGTTAAATCTATTTTGGAAAACAAAGTGGAGATAACGTGCATTCCATTACTGCAAGCATGAATTTGTAGAAAGCCTGTTTTGTGCCAGAAACACATCTCGTGCAAGCCCTGCTCCACCCCACTGAGGTGGTGCACTTATTATTCCTGTTTCACAGATGGCAAACTCAGCCACAGCAGGGATAAGTGACATGACCAAGGAGACAATGCTAGCCAAGGAACCATGACCCCAGGCCTCTGGCTCCAGAGATTACATTCTTAAATACCAGACTACATCCTTCCCATTCCTCAAGGAAGAGGCAGAATTAGGAGTTAAACTTTAAGCCTCTCAGGAAAAATGTCAGAGAGCTGTGTATGGTAAATTTAAAGGTTTCTAAAATTTCAACTATACTACAAGTCATTGTTTTCCTCTCTGTAGTTACTGCCTGGATTAAAGATCATCAAAGAACCCCTTTTAAAATATACTTTTGATGGAGCAAAAGAGGGTAGGCCTAAGAAGGCATACCTTTCCTGAAACTGTCTGCTAAAAAATAATTAGCTTGTTTTCTAACATTATGATCATAAGGAGAAAATGCAGCTGCTTTTGTCACTGTGATGGATGACATAAAGTATTTTGAATTTAGATAATTTATTTTATTTTTACATTTGAACTGCCATCCAAGACAGTTCCAATTTGTGATGTAATCTCCAAAGATTTGTTTTTTGTCTCTAATTTGAAGGAGTCTGGCAATATCTCTGCTTCAGATGGGTAGTTTATATAGTTAACCAGTCAATGCTAAATTACTTTCAATAAAATTAATTCAGGCTGCCACTATCATTGAAGATTATATATATATATATATATATATATATTCTCTGCTGGTTCAGTTGCCTAAGATGTCCTAGATCAGTTTGAAGAAAATAAATAGAATAAGTAAAATCAACACATGAAAATAAATAACTTCATTTTTAATTTGTTCTATATGTACAGTACTCCCATTCATTAGTTATTCTATTTAAATTATAATGAATTGCCACAGGAGGATGGATGTCTTTTGAGATTGGGTCTGCTCTGTGGATGAAACTAAAGGCTAGAAATGAAAAAAAAAATGTTATTGAGTTCTCTTATTGATTCACTGGATAAATTATATTGCATCTTATTTGTTTGTCCGGCCACTGATACAAGAAGGTGTCTTAGTTCGTTTGTGCTGCTATAACAGAACACCATAAACAACGGAAATTTATTTCCCATAGTTCTGGAGCCTGGGAAGTTTAAAATCAAGGTGCCAGTAGATTTGGTGTCTGGTGAGAGCCTGCTTCTTGGATCCTAAATGGCCATCTTGCTGTGTCCTCACATAGCAGAAAGGGAAAGGGAGATCTCTGGGGTCTTTTTCATAAGGGCACTAATCCCATTCATGAAAGTTCCACTCTCTGACCTAATCACCTCAAAGTTCCCACCTCCAAACCCATTACATTGGGGATTAGAATACAACATATGAATTTGGGGGGAGTCACAAACGTTCAGTCTATAGCAAAAGGTAACAGGAAACTCTTGTGAATACTACATACCTCCCTGATAGTCATCCTTCTTAACAGTACCAATTGATTCATCAAATTCTCACTGCATACCCGGCACTGTCCTGGATATTGGTGGAGTTGCAAATACAAATCTCATGTAAATCTTGATCTTAAAACACTTATACTACAATAGTGTAATAGTATAAATTTATACTATAATAATATTAGTTTAAATATATACTATAAGTATTAAATATAGTATCATAGAAAAGCTGTCATTATAGTGATGGCATATACATGTTATTCTTTTTTTCAGTACGTGGGCCTCTCACTGTTGTGGCCTCTCCCATTGCGGAGCACAGGCTCCGGACGCGCAGGCTCAGTGGCCATGGCTCACGGGCCCAGCCGCTCCGCGGCATGTGGGATCTTCCTGGACCGGGGCACGAACCCATGTCCTCTGCATCAGCAGGTGGACTCTCAACGACTGCGCCACCAGGGAAGCCCTACATGTTATTCTTACGTGTCCTTTGAAACTAAATCTAGAGCTATCTCCTCAGTGAAGCTTTCCCTGATGCCCCCAGGCTGAGTAAGCTCTCTATCCTCTGTGCACACATGATTTGTAAATTGAGTTTCTGTAATTCATCTGTATTAATACAGTGGATACTTATATCTCTTCCTGAATTTAAAGCTCTGTGGAGAAGGGAGTGTGTCTCAGTCCTCTTTGTACCTCTACCTTGACTAGGCCAAAGAAAGGTGGCCATGGTGTTTGTTAAATAAGTAAATAAATGAATCAATAAAGGATGCAACGTAGCAAGAGTATTTGAGGAGAGTAGAGGAAATAATAGGAGAGGGGCGAGATCATGGGGTGCTTTGAGTTCTGGGCAACAGAATTCAGGAGCAAAATTGTGATACAGTGAAAAGGGCATGAACTGTCATGAAACATTCGGCAAGGTAAGAATAATAGCTAACTTTTTTTTTTTTAGAATAGCTGACTTTTATTGAGTGTTTATTTACATGCCAGGCAGTGTTCTATGTGCTTTATGTATATCATTTTAAGTATTCCTCACATTAAGTAAGTCCAATTATTCCCATATTACAGAGGAGGAAACTGAGGCCCAGAGGGGTAATTAACTCCACAAGATGGCATAGCTAGCAATGGTGAAGCCAGTATTTAAATGTAGACATTCTAATTACTATTTTAGAGCTACCTCTAGTTAGCTCTATCTGGGGAATATATCTAAGTATATAAACTGTCTAGTATAGTACACAGCAAAGTCTATGTCAATAAAAAACATGTTATTTCCTCCCCTCTTCATCAGTCAAAAGTTTTAAAACAACAGGTTTTTGAGCAGGATATATAACAATATTAGAACCATGCTTCTCATGAATTGCATTGAGGAAGGCTTGGAATTATTTCCTTGGACCAGTTTAGCATTGGAACATCCACTGGGAAACTATGAAACAGAATTACAGGAATACTAGAGGGTAGAGTGTCCAAGAGACCATTAAAAGGGTCAGTCTGATCTTTGGCATATTTGTTGACTGGTTCTATAAAAATACAGGAAAACTTAACAGATACTGTTTATGCAATAAGAGTGAAGTTGGTGAGCCTCAAATTTGCACTGAAGTCTCAGGGGAGTCTGAATTTAGTGGGAATATCATTATCAGTCACTTCCACTTAAATACTGTGCCTATTTAATCAATCAGACAAAGAGGGCAAATCAACATGGTTCCCTTTAGACCTTAAAATGAAAACCTTCTACTTAGAAGAATTCAGAGTCACCACAGCAGTTATGTTCTTAATGCTGCAGTAGAACATGTAAACACCCAACCATGGAGATCATGTAGAGGCTCAGGAAGTAAGTGAGGAAAAGTGTCATCTCTGATCCTCTCTATTTTTCCTAATATTGTCCAGATTGCTTTAGTTTGTTCTGGTCTCTTAAAAATGTTGAAAGAGGGCTTCCCTGGTGGCGCAGTGGTTGAGAGTCCGCCTGCCGATGCAGGGGACACGGGTTCGTGCCCCGGTCTGGGAAGATCCCACATGCCGCGGAGCGGCTTGGGCCCATGAGCCATGGCCGCTGAGCCTGCGCGTCCGGAACCTGCGCTCCGCAACGGGAGAGGCCACGACAGTGAGCGGCCCGCGTATCGAAAAAAAAAAAAATTGAATGAATCTTCAGTCTTTAAAAAGGCAGATTTTACATACAATTTGTAAATTAGATACAGACATAAAGGAGTCCCCCACCCCTACCAAAAAAAAATCACTATGTCAATTCACATACCACTGGGAAAATAATCAGTTAGAGTGAGTCAGCCAGATAATTGGTACCTCAATATGATCAATATCTTTAAGCCCTGAATTCAGAGTTCTTGTAGTCTAAGGCAATTTTGTATGCAGATGCTAAATATGTATTACCTGGGTTTTCTTGAATCCTATCTGTACAACTGAGTAGTCACCTCTTCCTGCTCAGCTATGTGGAAGTTAACTACTAGATTTCTACATAAATTATTTTAGGTGGACCTAGGTTGTCTCTGTTTTGTTTGTTCATTTTCTGACATCCTGTTAATTTCTAATAATTTCTTAAAATTGTTTAGACAAGAAACCGCCTTTCCATGCTTGTTTGATCAGATAACAACCTAATTGCAGAATCGCTTCTTAGTGTTATCTAAATCAAAATCAACTTGGCAGCTAACTTATAATTTCCCATTATTAGTGCCCCACAAGCCACCAAGCTTCTTTCTTGTGGTATACTGAATAAAATGAATGGATGAAAGTCTTTTTCTTTTTTTTTCCACCATATGTTGCTCCAATCACAGCTTGGTGAGTGTGTGTGTGTGAATGTGTGTCGACAATCTAAATAACTTAAACTATGTTGTAGTAGTTAACTTTATGTGTCAACTCAGCTGGGCCACTCTGCCCAGATATGTGGTTAAACATAATTCTGGGTGTTTCAGCAAGGGTGTTTTTGGATGAGATTAACCCTTAAATTGGTGGACTTTGAGTAAAGCAGATTGCCCTCCATAATGTGGGTAGGCCTCATCCAATCAGTTGAAGGCCTGAATAGAACAACAGGCCGACCTCTTCTGAGCAAGAGGGAATTCTACCAGCACATGGCCTGAGGACTTAGACTGCAAGATTGGCTCTTCCGTGATTTTCTAGCCCAATGGCCTTTAGAGCTGAATTGCAACGTTGGTGCTTCTCTGGTCTCCAGTCTGCTAACCTACCCTGTAGTTTTGGACTTGCCAGCATCTGTAAACATGAGTCAATTCTTTAAAATAATTCTCTTTTTATTTATATACATATTCTATTGATTCCACCTCTCTGGGAAACCCTGACCAGTACATAGGCATTCTCTAATTTTTTATTAAATAATCAAAGAGTAGAACTTTGTGGTAGCAAAATGTATATCACTGTTGTCAAGTTTGTTTCTTAGTGCAAAACCAAATGATTCGTTTTCTTTCTCTTGTCTATTCAGTTGTGTTTTGATTTAAAAATCTACGTTTATATGTATTAGAGATGAATAACAGTTAACACAATAAATTATGTATTAGCCTCAAATTTCTCACTGAGAATACCTCTAAGGGATGGGTTAAGAAATGCGGAATATTGAGCAGCTGCTGGTGCCCTTTTGGAGAAGAAAGTGCTGGGCCAGAGTCTTTACAGTGCAGCTTCTTGGCATCTGATTTTTGTTGCTGAAAAAGTGCTTAAGACTGTTTTAAGACCACATAAGACCAGCTATGGTCTTGTGGGGGATGTTTCTATTTACCAAAAGAAATCCCTGAAGAGACCAATTGACCTAGGTATACAGAGAAATAGACTTCTGAAGGCAAAAAGTCCACTTATCTGTGATTATGGGGGGCAGTCTTGGTGATTGGGTAGATCATCTCTCAGTACTTCTCAAGCTAGAGTACTGAAGTATTCCATGGATATATGGGAAACTCTAGGATAAATGTAGTCCAGTTTTCCATAGAGTCAATTTTTCAGCTTTATTGGAAAGATTAATAAAAGCACATGGCCAGTAAGTTTAAAATGTTATTTCTATCAGTTTTTTATAACTACAGAAAGTTTATTAGTGGTTACTAGGCCTGGGGCATGGGGGGGTTGGGGAGTGACTGATAACGGGTGTGAGATTTCTTTAAAATTATTTCATAGTGAAGCAAACATAAATATATTACAGACCAGAATGCAAAACTTGCACAAATTTTACAAAATTGCTAAGGAAGACTTTACAGATATGTGGCTTCCAGTGGATTCCTAATCATCATGTTTCCCAGTATGAGTTAAGATTTGATTCTCTATTGCCCACAGCAATACAGCTTTTTTTTTTTTTTTTTTTTGCTTATTTACTTTTGGCTGCATTGGGTCTTCATTGCTGCATGTGGGCTTTCTGTAGTTGTGGCGAGAGGGGGCTACTCTTTGTTGTGGTGTACGGGCTTCTCGTTGCAGTGGCTTCTTTTGTTGTGGAGCACGGGATCTAGGTGCGCGGGTTTCAGTAGTTGTGGCGCACCGGCTTAGTTGCTCTGCAGCACGTGGGATCTTCCTGGACCAGGGCTCGAACCCGTGTCTCCTGCATTGGCAGGCGGATTCTTAACAACTGTGCCACCAGGGAAGTCCAGCAGTACAGCGTTGATTAAAAACAGTTTCAAAAATATGGTCTTGGAATAGACTGGCTTTAGGAAATGACAAGTATTGAAGAAAAGAGGAGAGGATGAGCTCCATTTGAAAGATCCCATTTCCTTCCTTGGATTAAAAGTGAATTAACTCTCCTAAAGAAGAGTCAATAGAAAGCCGGAGCTACGAACAGAGAGGTTTTTTTTCTTTTTGGACAGACAATTTTAATGACACAACTGTTTTGTTTTATAGTTCCTTTTCCCATGAAAGCCCCTTTTTGGTAAATGTTATTACTACAGTCTCTATTTTAGTTCTTATTTTAAGAGCTACCATTTATTGAGAACTTCTAATTCTAGGTCTATATGTGGGTTTTCGTATTTACTCCTTTCAACAGCTCCATGAGGCAGACATAATAAATAACCTAGTAGACGGTATGGATTTGCCCTCAGGTCTCCAAAGCTGGTTGTTTGGGTACATCGCCACTTTTTGTCTCCCTCTATTCTTGCTATCCTGATTTAACCAGCAAAGCACATTTACTGGGCAGTAGACATGTCAAGGGTGAAAGTATTCACATTCAGATAATACTGTGCTGTTGTTTTCAAAGCAGTCCATGTTTCATGAGCCTGCAACAAAAGGAAACTCAAGTCACGATCTCTGAGTATTTAGAACACATGTTGCATCAAGTATTCTGATTATCATGCAGGTATTCTCAAAAGACTGACAGAAATACAGTGGAAGAATAATACTGAGTAAGGTTTGGTTTTCACACTTTTAGTGACCTGTTTACTTCGGTGCTCAAATGTTTTGCAGTATGTGAGGGGCCACAGTATGAACAAATGTAGTAGGGTCTTGTTACATTATGGTATTTGTCAGTTGATTACAGCAATGGTCTACAATTATAGGCAGGAGTGTGCTTGAAAATTTCAATATTCCATAAAGAAGACACAGTCTACCAGCTTATGTAATTATTTAATTTGCTGAATAAACAAATGTCTTGTTTTAATACTTCTACATGATGCCTGTTGGAGAAAAACAGGTATAAAATGCATTATTCAAGCTGGTGGTTTTCATCAACAAATGCTAAGCAGAAACTGATCCTAGTGGATGAGTTAAAACCCAGCCAAGCAGAATAAGGATAGGACCCAGGCCCCAGAAGAACAAGGACTTCAGTTTCTTTATGACATGATACAACCCTCATGCCTGGTGATAGTGAGAGCCTGATACATGTGAAAAGAAAGAAAAATAAGTGAAGGAATTAATTAAATTATTAATTGTACATTTTTGTTTTCTAAGTTGCTAAATTGTAGAGGGAAATCATGAATAATTGAAATTCTCAGATAATTCAGCAGCTTCATTTGACCCGGAGTTTCAATGTCATCTTCCATCAAAAAGGTAAGCATGAAATAAAACTGGCTAATGAAAGTTTCTTCTTTGTTTCTCTTGGGGTGAGAATATAAGTAAGTAGGAAAATGTACAAGAAGCAAGCAAATGAAGGAATGACATTAAAGGCTTAGATAATTATCATGGAGGAAAATTAGTTACTGAACAGCTAAGGGGGAACTGAAATGTGATAATGGTCCATCCATCTACCTACCCAAACATGTAATAATTAGTTCACTGAAACTTGAGAATAATGACCTTGATGGATAAGACAAGCACCTTACTTTGTAGTCTAGCTAGGGAGATTGGGTACATACGACAAATAATTCCAGGGTGACATTTGAGAGCTATTCACATGTGAACAGCCTGCAAAGGGGAGAGAAAAAGGAAGGACAAATGCTTTCCTGGGAAGAAGGAAAAAGCTTCAGAAAGGAGGGACATTTGATCTTAATCTTGAAAGAGGAGGTGGAATTTACCAGATGAAAGCCACTCCATGGGGAGGGAAAAGCAGGTATAGCTCAGGGCAGCTAGAGAGAAAAACTAGGAATTGGGCTGGTGGTATGTTAATGCCAGCTGAAACCATGCCTATTTAAAAAGAGAGATGGTGTGTATGTATAACTGAATCACTCTGTTGTACACCTGAAACTAACACAACATTGTTAATCAACTGTACTCCAATATAAAATAAAAAGTTTAAAAAATAAAAAAATTAAATTAAAAAAATAAAATAAAAAGAGAGATGGTGAAAGGCCATTTGTTTCTAATGCAAATACCTGATCAGTCAGTGTGTTTCCCCATGTATTCGGACTGTGATCTGGGTTCCAGTAATCCTGAAAATATATGTGTCTTTTCAGATGTAGGAACTGGTTTGATGGGTCCTCCAATAAAAATGGTGCTCCCAACGCTCCTGTAATTGAGTCCAAAAGCACAGCATCTCTTAAGGCAATGTTTTACATTTCAGTGTTTCCTCTTAAAGAAACTGTGTCCTTTTAAAGCAGCTGTGGTCTTTGGGAGGATGGACAACTGAGAAGGAAACTCTGGAAAAGCTATGCCCTGGGGGAGAAGGCTGCTTCTCACTCCTGTGGCATCATTGTACTGTCACAACCCTGTGTGACCTGCATATCATACAGCATGAAAACCAGTGCTGTGTGGTGGTGGAGAAGATTTTCAGAGTTTCTGTTCACGCATGGGAGCCTGCAGACTTAAATTAAAATTTCAGCTCTGTCACTTTTTCAGGCAAGTTGCTTAGTTTCTCTGAGCTCTAGATTTCTTGTCTGTAAAGGGTACAATAATAACACAGTAAGACAATAACAGCCTTACTATAAGGATTGGATACATTAATACATATAAACAACTTGGTTCAAACCTGGAAGTCTACAATCTTATTCTTGCTTTCCTAGCCTTCCAAAATAGAACATATCTTTCATTTTGAAGTAGACTGACCCAAATCTGACACTGTAGTTAAAATTGTTAACATTGATAGAGCCTTCTTTAAATCAAACAGGCTTGCATTTTCTATCTTCTTCCCACTCTAGAATTAAGAAAAAAAAATTTTTTTAAACCCATACTTCTTTAGGATCTTGAAATTTTAACAGTCTATATTGTGCTTTCATTCTTTAAAAAACTGCAATCATGTTCAGAGTTGTAACTTGAATCAATATAAAGCAAGAACATATTCTTGACTTATTCATGATAACAATAAAATCTGTTCATTGCTTGTGATAAAGAAGCATTTATTAAGAATCTAATTGTAAGTAATGTTACATTAGACAGTCTACATCTTCATCATTAACAAGCCTTCATTGACCAATAATCTATAGATCAGGGTTACAGTGAGTTTTCTATAAGATATGAAACCTCTCTTCTATAGGAGAGGGGATGAAGAGTCTAAGACACAAAATAAAACAAGGCAACACAGGATTTGATTGTGCTAAGGGAGCTTAGGAGAAGGTGTTGATATGAAGCATTGGAGCACTGGAGCACAAGCAGACATTTTCATGGTCAGGGAAATTGCTTAGACTATTCCTTGAAGAAAAGAATATATTTAGCATAATGGGAGAAGGGGCAAGTCTTTTAATTTGAAGCTGAAAGAATGATGTGAACAAAGGTATGACATTAGGAATCTAAAGACCAATGTCTGACAATAATGGTTAGAGGTGGCTGGATTAGAGTTTTAAATAAATAAATAAATAAGTTAACACTAATTGAGCATTATGCTGAATGTTCTACCTGAATTACCTTATTTAATACTCACAACAAACCTAAGAAGTGATACTGTCTACTTTATTATGTAGACAAGGAAACTAAGGCACAGAAAAGTTACATAATATGTTCAAGGCTACAGAGCTAGTGGGAAAGGGAGATGGAATTCTCTCTTCAGAGCCACTGCACTATATTATTACTAAGAGAGAGGAATGCTTGGGGCCAGATAACAGTAACAATAATTATAAAAATATTTTGTATTTACAGAAAAAAGGAAATAATCATTCTTTACACATTCCTTATGATCTCATGCTTTTCCAAGCTTGGCCTTGAGCTCTAAGCAGCTCAAGTTATCAGCTCTATTATTCTAGTTATCAGCTCTAGTTATCAGCTCTGTTATTTCTACTTTAATTTGTCAATTTAGTCAGCTCTAGTTCTAAACAGATACTGAAAATGACAGCCTCTCTGGATATTATACATCAATCAAGCTGCTTCTGAGTGCAAAACACTGTACTACTAATGGAGGATTGAAAAATGAGTCAGGGGACTTCCCTGGTGGTGCAGTGGTTAAGAATCCGCCTGCCAATGCAGGAGACACGGGTTCAAGCCGTGGTTCGGGAAATCCCACATGCTGCGGAGCAGCTAAGCCTGTGCACCACAACTACTGGGCCTGCGTGCCACAACTACTGAAGCCCGCGGACCTAGAGTCCATGCTCCGCAACAAGAGAAGCCACTGTAATGAGAAGCCCGTGCACCACAATGAAGAGTAGCCCCCATTCGCCGCAACTAGAGAAAGCCTAAATGCAGCAACAAAGACCCAATGCAGCCAAAAATAAATAAGGAAATAAATAAATTTTTTTTAAAAAGAACAAAGGAGAATGACTCAGATGTATTGTCCATTTATAAAATGTTAACAATTTTATTTATTCAATGATTTAAAAATAAAAAGCAAATGTCAACTTCAGAAGATAATAGTAACAGATGCCAGAAGTAATACTGACCCGCTGCTAGGTAATCTAATCAATATAATCAAACTAGCATGTCTGTGGAAGCTATCCTCTAAGATGACCCCCAAAGATCACCGCCTCCTAGTATTCCTATCCTGGGTTGTCCCCTCTTTCACTTAGTAGGGTTGACATGTATAACCACAGGATAGTGAGGCAATGACAGTGTGTGATTTCTGTGGCTAAGACATAAAAGACATTACAGCTCCTGCCGTGCCCCGCTCTTGGATCACTTGCTCTAAAGGCAGTCAGCTGCCATGTGTGAGGGCACTCAAGCAGCCCTGAGGGAGAGACCTCCATGTCAAAGAACTGAAGTGTCCCACCAACAGTCATGTAAGTGAACCACCTGGGAATCTGATGCTTTTGCTCCAGTCAAACCTAAAGAAGACTACAGCCCCCATTAATATCTTTACTGCAACCTCATGAGAGATCCTAAGTCAGAACCTAGGACACTTCCAAATTGCTGACCCTTAGAGACTGTGAAATAGTAAGTGTTTATTGTTTTAAGCTGCTAAGGTATGGGGAAATTAGTTATGCTGTAGTAGATAACTAATACAATGCATTATAAACATTAACAAATGTCAAGGTAAATTGTTAATCACCAGAGTTGAGACTAGGATGAAGTGAGGTCAGTACGGCATAAAATATAAGAAGGAATTAACTCACATAGAAAATGAACTTATGGTTACCAAAGGGGATAGCACGGGAGATGGAGGGGCAGAGAGATAAAACAACAAGGACCTACTGTTTAGCACAGGAAACTCTACTCAGTAGCTTGTAATAACCTATAATGGAAAAGAATCTGAAAAAGAACATATATATGTATAACTGAATCACTTTGCTGTACACTTGAAACTAATGCAACATGGTAAATGAATCATACCTCAATTAAAAAAATACAAAAAAAGAAGGAATTAACTCTTAAGGTTATACAAATTTTGTGCCATAAGACCTCCACTTGCCTCACCCTAGTTCCTACTCTGAAAATCATCATTGCATGGAAAGACAAACAATAAATAATCCTTGCCACTAAGGAACTCACATTATATTCAGAGTTTTAAAATAATTATAAAAAGATATATTGTGACTAGGTATCTGAAGGGGGAGTGATTAATTCCAATATTGGCAGGAAGACCTCACAGAGAAGTTGGTTCTGAGTTAACCTTCAAAGGCTGTAAAGTTTCCACAGCCAGGAGGAAGGGAGTGGAAGCAAAAAGCATACATGTCAGGCTGAAGAAGCTTGGAGAGCCGAGGAACAGAGGATCAGAGTAAGGCACATGTTCAATGACCCTCGCTTTGCCAATGTGATTGAAAGGTAGGGTTGTTTGTGGTGTAGATGTGTCAGAGATAATGTTGGAAAGATAAGCTGGAGCTCCATTCGGAAGGATTATTGCCATCATACCAAGGAGTTTGGACTTTATAAATAATTATCATTTCTGAACAAGAAAAATGATAGGATAGATATACTTTTAAAATTGTTTTATTGTGATAAAATATACGTAACATAAAACCATTTGAGCCATTTTTCTGGGGTTTTATCTTGTTCCTTCATCTGGTACATAGCCCTCTGCCTTTTCATCTTGTCTATCTTTCTATGAATGTGGTTTTTGTTCCACAGGCTGCAGGACTGTAGTTCTTCTTGCTTCTCTGAACCATTTTTTTTTTTTTTTTTTTTTTTTTTGTGGTACGCGGGCCTCTCACTGTTGTGGCCTCTCCCGTTGCGGAGCACAGGCTCCGGACGCGCAGGCTCAGCGACCGTGGCTCACGGGCCCAGCCGCTCTGCGGCATGTGGGATCTTCCCAGACCGGGGCACAAACCTGTGTCCCCTGCATCGGCAGGCGGACCCTCAACCACTGCGCCACCAGGAAAGCCCTGAACCATTTTTTATTGTACAATTCAATGGCATCAAATGTATTCACAGTGCTATGCAACCATCACCACTATCTCCAGACTTCATCATCCCCAGTAGAAACTCTGTACCCTTTAAACAATAACTCCCATTACCCTCTCCCCCAGGCCCTTGTAACCACCATTTACTTTCTGTCTCTATGAATTTGCTTATTCTAGGTACCACAAGTAAGAGGAGCCATGCAACCTTTATCCTTTTGTGTCTGACTTACTTCACTTAGCATAACATCTTCAAGGTTTACCCATGTTGTAGCATAGGCCAGCGTTTCATTCCTTTCTAAGGCTGAATAATATTGTGTATGTATATGCCAACATTTTGTTTATCTATTCACAGATTAACCTTTGCAAAGTCCTTTGTCAGTGTTGTGGAGGACATGTGGTAAAAGGAAGAGAGCAGAGTGAGAGATGCAAAGTCGGATGCTCTTCGAATAGTCCAGATGAGAGATTAGTAGGACCAGAATCAGGTAAGTGACAGCAGGAATGGGAAGACAGGATTGATTTGGAGAGAACAGGAAACTCTCATTCATTTGGGCTGATTTCTGTGGATGAACCAGCATCAAAACTTTGGTTTTACCTGGGATGTGTTAATAGGCGACTTTTCAAATTTCTCTTCATTCTTTTTGAAGAAAATGTGTCAGTTACAGTGTTACATGTTTAATGTAGATTTGTTCTGTTAAAAAAAGGGAAACAAAGGTAGTGGCTAGGCAAGTAGACCCAATACCATCAATATCTAATAAATATTTCTAAAAAAACTATGTTTAGAATATAATTTACAGCCACATAAGAAATTACAGTAATTGCTTAAAATAGTGTTACTTGGAGTCATCCAAAAGTAAAACCAATATTCTGTACCATAATTATCCTGGTGCATTGTACAATAACTAAGAAAAAATGCTATTCATAAGTCTTAGAGGAGGCATGCTTTAAAATATAAGCCATAGGGGCTTCCCTGGTGGCGCAGTGGTTGGGAGTCTGCCTGCCGATGCAGGGGACACGGGTTCGTGCCCCGGTCCGGGAGGATCCCACATGCCGCGAAGCGGCTGGGCCCGTGAGCCATGGCTGCTGAGCCTGCGCGTCCGGAGCCTGTGCTCCGGAACAGGAGAGGCCACAGCAGTGAGAGGCCCGCGTATGGCAAAAAAAAAAAAAAAAAAGCTATAGCTATTTTAAGCTCTAATAATTCTGTCTTTTGTAAACCTTCCATCTCTTTGCTCATGGAAAATGTTCCATCTCTTCTTCCCCCCACCTCCCAGAACAAATTTTCTACCTCAGCATTATGCACCCAACAGGCACCCAATAAATATTAATTGGTGGTGATAACATCACCCATGAGAGAGACAGAAAGCAGTATTTATTATCTTACTTCACAAATGAGAAAATTGATACACGGAGATGAAATGACTCACTCGAGGTCACATAGTAAGTCAGTGGCAGGGCTGGAAATAAAATGGAAGTAATATAGAAGGGCATGCTATTATCCTCTCTGCTTGAGAAATTTCCCCTCCCTTTTTCATTCTGCCTGATCAACCTTGAAAGTTAGTGAGAGCAAGATGAGAGTTTTGTGTTTGTAAGCCTAGATAATACTGCTGGGGATTGAAACTGAACCCTGAGTTTTATTATTCTTTCGGTTTTTAAATATGTGTGTGTGTGTGTGTGTGTGTTTTAATGTAGGCAGTATCAGCCAGGTTAGTTTTAAACTTTATAATCATAAGCTGTAAAAAAAATCTTCCTCTCTTCCTTTCCAACTCCCTATATACCCTCCTTGCTTTCATGCTGTATCACAGTCAGTTGTAATAGGACCTGTCAAGCTTCATACTATTATCTAAACATTTCTGGAATATCCTCTGCAGAAAAGTCTGTATGGCAGAAATAAGGCAGACGCTTAAGAGTGTGGAGAGATTTGAGATCACAGCTCTCCCCGTGCAAGCCCAGAAGGATCAGAGATCCAGAGTCACTTCTTACTCCTGCATCTTCATTTTATGCTCTGCAAAACAAGGCTGGATCATATGATCTCTTTCAGCTCTAATATTTTGAACTGGAATATATTCATAACAAATAGGTCCTTAACTGAAAATTTCTTTCTCTGTATGGTATTATATCATTGGAAGCATACAGAATATGCTAAGTGGGCACAGCCCCTACTACTGTCAAGGAATTTACATGCTGAGACTTATTTCTGTCCGAACTGAGACAGAAATAAGTGAAAGGGAAGTCAAAATAGACCTGGCCAATAATTAAAGCAAAACAAATAAAAATGTATTCTCATTAGGCACAAAGAGATGAGTGCCCATCATGGGCTGATAGGCAGTGTGGAAGTAAGGGAAGCTATATAATTAGAAGTGGAAAGACTTCCTATGTTGCTATTGCCCAGGGGAGGTTGAAAAAGAGTCTTTAAATTTGATAATGGGGAAATGACTGAATAGTCTATATACTATGCTCATGACCATGAAATGGCCTATATATTATACTCATAACTGTTCCTACCTATGGTAAGAACCTACACACTGAAAACATCAGAAAGCCTGATGTGCAACTTAAGACGCAGAATGAAAGGGCAGAGTCTGACGGCAGATTCCTTTTTCTCCCATGCAGAGGGGTCTCATTTAGAGCTCCCTCTTGGTAAATCCAAGAGACATAACTTGGCATGTCCAGCTCATTCTTCCTTTTTCTTCTTGAGAGTGAGCTGCCCTTTCTCAGAACTTGCTGTACTGGTTCTGCAACCTGAAATCGTATATGAAATTCGCCCAATTCTGGGGTCCCGTCACCTGGCCCTGTACGTACTTGTACTATGCTACATTTTCCTAGTTAGCCTCTCAGTGATAAAGGAAATGGGTTGCTTTACATAATCAACTCTGGTTTATTTCTCAAGTTGATCAAAACCAGGACTCAGAAGGGGAGTGTTGTGTGTCAGAAGGTGTCAGAGAATCCAACAGGTGTGTTGTCACAGAGCCTCACTAAGAAACAGGGAAAAAAAAAAATTAAAAAAAGAGCATAGACCAGGGCACTCAACTAGCAGGAGCTTGTCATCCCTGGATCGCTGCAACTGTAAACTCCTTCCCTCATGTAACCTTCAATGTCTATGAAGGATTCGATGGGGACAAAAGACACTAGAAGTCTGGTAGATTCACAGGATAGGCTCTCATCTAGCTATTTCCCTTAGGTGCTGGGTGATATTGAAGTTTGTACTGGAGCAGGAGACTAGCAGTACAGTCCTGCCACAAGCTCAAAAATACTTATGAATGGGATTCTGCAAGTAAAGCACTTAGCACTCAGTATAAGCAAGTAAAGAATAATATTTTTTTATTTACTATTTTGTTGGACTGAGTCTCCGTACCTGTCCTTAACATGTTTATGTCTTTAAAAAAAGATGAAATAAGTGCCCAGGCAATTATGTGTGCTTATAAATTAAGTACTAAAATAAAGTATAAATGGTCACTAGTAATTAAGTACAAAAAAGGATGGGGAGTAAAGGATATACAGATGTCTTGGAAATAAGATAAAATTTTCGAAGATCTGTCTAATTGTAGGAGAAATTTTATAATTTTGTGAGAGATTAAAATACGCATGTTTAGGTTCATATTTTTTGGACTTGAATATTCTCTGTGTTGTAAAGAATTTTCTTTACAAATAACGAAATTGTTATTTTTTTCCTTCCCACTCTAAACTTTAGTCACTGACACAAAACTTTGTGGCAGAAGATTGAAGAGCTGTATTTTAGTATAATAGATTCTCTCACTTGGCTGAAATTCACATAAAGTTGAGAGAGAGAGAGGAGAAATTTGGATTGTGAGAGAAAAACTGTGAAGAAGAAAAGAAAGGATGAAGGAGAATAGAGAAATCAAGAAAAGAAATCAAAGGAAGGAGAGACGGAAGAAGGGAGGTTACAAAGGTTACAAACGGTGAAAAGCCATGGGGAAAGGGGCAGGGCAAATAGGGGAAGTACAGGCAGAAAACAATGAGGGTTGATGGAAGCAAACTGGAAAAAAGGAGGTGCTGAACTACAAGACCAGCTTACAAATCCCCATGATTTTATTAAACTGTCTGTTAAAACACTTCGAAACTGAACTTTTAACTCAGGAACTTTGGCTTTATTGACGTTACCATTGGCTTTGGCTTTATTGACGTTACCATTGCCACTGTGTCGAGTACTTTGAAAAGCAAACAGAAACTGGTATTACCTGAGTTTAACTTCAATCTGTTTTAACCCACTCTCAGTGCACTAACATACACCCACATACGTGCTCACACACATGGCACTGGCACGTCTTTTATTTGTTCTGAATATTATTTGACACTGGCACGTCTTTTATTAGTTCTGAATTTTGTGGACAGAGACATCTGTGACTCACAAAAGGCAGCATTTTATATGATTCAATCAGTGGTGACCCCTTCTGTGTCACTGCCTATGTGTGTGTGGATGGGATTCCAAACTCTAGAGCCATGACCAATGGTGGCACGTGGGTAGGAAAACAGTTTTTCTACAACATCAAGAGTGCTCAGTGAACCTAGTCACGGGCAGTGGCATTTTTTCTCCCACCAGGTTATTTTCCAGTTTACTCTCACTACCCACCTCTTTGACAGCATCAATCAATCTTAAGCCAAAGTAAGTAGGTAAAATTAAGAACAAAATCTTTTTTTTATATATAGTTCCCATCTGGCTAGGTAATACCTTTCAAATTTGAGTTCTTTTTTTTTTTTATTTGGTTGCGTCAGGTCTTAGTTGTGGTGGGCGGGCTCCTTAGCTGTGGCATGCAAACTCTTAGTCGCGGCATGCATGTGGCATCTAGTTTCCCAATCAGGGATCGAACCTGTCTCCCCTGCCTTGGGAGCACGGAGTCCTATCCACTGCTCCACCAGGGAAGTCCCAAGAACAAAATCTTATATAATAAACTAAAACTATATCAGGGACTACAGGCTCTCCGAGGAAGTGGAGGGCTGCAGTGATGACCGAGAAGGTCCATTCCTTCTATGCAGAGAGGAAGGCAAAGGGAAGGATCAGAGGTGCTGACAGTGTTGTGGGGAAGAAAATGTGAGCTTAAAAGCTCTTGTCAAAAACAAACAAACAAACAAAAACAAACAAAATAACCTTTCAAGACAAAGAGGACTTGGTTACTAACTCTGGTTTGAAAAACAGGAGCTGGAACTATGCTAGAGAAACAGGCCAAAGGCAGTTTATTTCTTTCCCTGTCTAAAACCAGAAGGCATACTTGTACTTTATGGACAGATCTGACCATAAGCCAACAATATGGGCGTGAACCCTCAAATTGTTTCATGGATGGGTCAACCCCAAGGACTGCTTTACTTACTCAGTGAAGCACTTTCCAAATATGTGCATTGTCCATATTTCCTCTTTATGAGAAATAAGGCTGTTTCATTTTTAAAAGTGCCCTGTTACAATACTACAAAACTATGGTAATCAAAACAGTATGGTATTGGCATAAAAACAGACATATGAGAATAGAGAGCCCAGAAATAAACCCACACACCTTCAATCAATTAATCTTTGACAAAGGAGGCAGGAATATACAGCAGAAAAAAGACAGTTTCTTCAGCAACGGGTGTTGGGAAAGCTGGATAGCCACATGTAAATCAACGAAGTTAGTACATTCCCTCATACCATATACAAAAAATAATCTCAAAATGGTTTAAATACTTAAATATAAGACATGACACCATAAAACTCCTAGAAGAGAACATAGGCAAGACATTCTCTGACATAAATTGTAACAGTGTTTTCTTGGTCAGTCTCCCAAGGCAAAAGAAATAAAAGCAAAAATAAACAAATGAGGCCTAATTAAACTTAAAAGCTTTTGCATAGCAAAGGAAACCATAAACAAAATGAAAAGTCAACCTACAGATTGGGAGAAAATATTTGCAAACAATGCAACCAACAAGGGCTTAATTTCCAAAATATACAAACAACTCATACAACTCAATATCAACCAAACAAACAACCACATCAAAAAATGGACAGAAGACCTAAATAGATATTTCTCCAAAGAAGACATAGAGATGGCTGACAGGCACGTGAAAAGATGCTCAACATTGCTAATTATTACAGAAATGCACATCAAAGCTACAATGAGGTATCACCTCACACCAAGTTAGAATAGCCATCATCAAAATGTCTACAAATAACAAATGCTGCAGAGAGTGTGGAGAAAAGGGAACCCTCCTACACTGTTGGTGGGAATGTAAATTGGTGCAGCTACTATGGAGAACAGTATGGAGGTTCCTTAAAAAACTAAAAATAGAATTACTATATGATCCAGCAATCCCACTCCTGGGCATATATCCAGAAAAGATGAAAACTGTAATTTGAAATGATACATGCACCCCAATGTTCATACAATAGCCAAGACATGGAAGAAACCTAAGTTTCCATCAATGAATGGATAAAGAAGATGTGGTACATACATACAATGGAATATTACTTAGCCATAAAAAAGAATGAAATGTCATCTGCAGCAGCATGGATGGACCTAGAGATTATCATACGAAGTGAAGTAAGTCAGACAATGACAAATATCATATGATATCATTTATTTGTGGAATCTAAAAAATGATACATGTGAACTTATTTACAAAACAGAAATAGATTCACAGACATATAAAACAATCTTATGGTTACCAAAGGGGGAAAGGGAGAGAGAGAAATTAAGAGTTTTGGAGTAACAGATACACAGTATTGCATATAATGTAGATAACCAACAAGGACTTACTATATAACACAGGGAACTATATTCAATATCTTGTAATAAACTATAATGGAAAAAAATCTGAATTTGAATCACTTTACTATACACCTGAAACTAACACAACATTATAAATCAACTATACTTCAAAAAAATTAAAAATTAAAATAAAAGTGCCCTGTTGAGGTGGAACAAGTTGAGTTTGGGGCTTTTCTTTAAATCAGTACAACTAGGAACTGTTCTTGATTATGTCCTGGTTTGGCTCTATTTTCTCAGATAAAATCACCCAGCTCCCTAACTTCTGACCTTTTCTTGTGGAACCAATGGCTACCATATTGGCTATATTACGTTTTTGGGAGGAGATCTTGTGTGCTCTGCTGCCTATCTGATGCCTGCATATCCCATATCTGGTACTGCAGTGACAGAGGGGACAGTTTGTGTGGCAGAAAGAAGAGTTTTGTTCACAGAAGACCTGGATGTAGAATTTAGATGTAAATCTGGCATTGATCATTTTTGTAAAAAAATTTTATTTATTTATTTATTTATTTTTGGCTGCATTGGGTCTTCATTGCTGCACGCAGGCTTTCTCTAGTTGCAGCGAGCCAGGATGCTCTTCATTGTGGTGCACAGGCTTCTCGTTGTGTTGGCTTCTCTTGTTGTGGAGCACAGGCTCTAGGCTCAGGAGCTTCAGTAGTTGTGGCATGCGGGCTCAGTCGTTGTGGCTCCCGGGCTCTAGAGCACAGGCTCAGTAGTTGTGGCGCTCAGGCTTAGTTGCTCTGTGGCATGTGGGATCTTCCTGGACCAGGGCTCGAACCTGTGTCCCCTGCATTGGCAGGCGGATTCTTAACCACTGCACCACCAGGGAAGTCCCTGGCATCGACCATTGACCGACTGTGTAGCTTGGTCATTTAACTTCTCTAAGCCTCAGTTTCCTCTTTGTATGAGACTCATAACACCTATTTTCAGAGTGATTATGAGAGTTTAAGTAACATATGGAAAGGCCCTGACACATAATAAAGATTTAAAATAGTAATATTACTATTTGATGTCTTATTATAGGAGAAGGCAATTCTGGACCTAAATACTAAAGAGAGGATTTTTGTTTTGTTTTGTTTTTTAATCAAATCATGACACTTAGACTTCTAATTGTCTGACCAGGGAATCAGCCCCAATGTGTATAAGTTACTATTTTGAGAAAATCAGTAAAATAATATGGGGACTCTGCTCATAAATTTAATTAGTTGAGTAGGCTCTTCATCATTTTGGGCTTCAGCATTACCACTAGGGAAATGGATAATGAGATCTTTTCCCTACTTACTTCGAATTAAGTTCTAGACAAAAGTAATTTATTAGACAACTAATCTTTAACAGAGAAAATTTTTTTAAATAATAAAAATGAACTTTTAAAAATTGTTGTTTTGTTATGACAAGCAGAAGGGCTCCAGGGAAGTGCAGATGAATAGGCTACATTCTTAAATGAAAAAGGAGGGGGGGAGTGGGTGGGGAAAGAAAAAAGTTGGTTCAAGCTATTATTTCCTACTTTAGAGCTATGTGATTTAGAAAATGTCAGTTAAACTAGTTTTTAGTGTAACAAATGAATCTGGTTCTAAAGACTGCAGTCCCCTCCTCTTGTAAGCAGTAAAGGATTCTTTCCTGAGATCTGAAGGGTTAATCCAGCAGTGTAAACATCCCTCTATCCTTGGATTCTGATCCTCAACTTGTTCTTTCGTGAACTTCAACTACCTAATTTTACTTATTTATTTATCAATCAAGTAAAGTTAGTCAAACCAGTCGTCTTTATAGGTAGACATATTTTCATCTCATCTGGAGTTAAAATTAATTCCAACTTGTTTTTAAAGAAAGTCAATGAAAGTCTGTTTACAGAACCATTTTCCTTTTGGCCGGTATTTTTTTTTTTTTTGCGGTACGTGGGCCTCTCACTGTTGTGGCCTCTCCCGTTGCGGAGCACAGGCTCCGGACGCACAGGCTCAGCGACCATGGCTCACGGGCTTAGCCGCTCCGCAGCATGTGGGATCTTCCCGGACCGGGACACGAACCCGTGTCCCCTGCATCGGCAGGCGGACTCTCAACCACTGCGCCACCAGGGAAGCCCCAGGCCGGTATTTTTGACTCTGCAGTGTTCACAGGTGAATGTGGACCAACTATAGTGCTTTTACCCTTGCGATCATCCACTATCACCCACTCTAAAGTCAGCTGCATGGACAAGTAGTTAAGGCAAAGCATTGTACTGATGGATTATAACCAGCCCCTGACTTCAGTTTACAGTTGCCCCTGAGACACGCTCTTAAACTGAGCCAGACTCACTTACCTCAGCTGGATGTGTGGGCTGTAACTGGGTGTGACTGTATTTGCCTTGATGATAACTGCTTAATAATAACTTGGCTAAAATTTGCTAAATCATTTGTTTAAACATGTCCTAAATGCAAAGTGCAATACAGATGATTAAAGCTCTTTGTTAAAATTATTCATATGCTTAGGAATACAGGGCTAATCATATACACACATATAGATGTGTACACACATTTCTAGATTCATACTCTAAATATATATCTATATCTATCTGTGTGTGTATCTCAAGCGAAATACATATTTCTTTTGCTTGGGTCTCAAGCTTATCATAAAATTAGAAATTTATTATGATTTAAGCACCTTCATCAGAAGTATTTATAAATTATAAAGATTTAAGCATGAAAATAATTTACATCTTTATAAGTATTTGCCGTTTTGGATACAAAGTGACCTCTCAGTTCAATTCAGATATAAGCCACTGAGTTACTGGGTCACTTTGGCAGCAAATCATCTGGCCTTTGGTGCCTTCAGCACTTCTCTGAGCTACAGCTTGCCTAAAAGGTTAATGAATTCACACTCTCAAAGTCCCTTGAGGTTTCCACATAATTGTATCATGT
Source organism: Stenella coeruleoalba (assembly GCF_951394435.1). Taxonomy (NCBI): domain Eukaryota; kingdom Metazoa; phylum Chordata; class Mammalia; order Artiodactyla; family Delphinidae; genus Stenella; species Stenella coeruleoalba. The sequence goes on from NC_137150.1 coordinate 88,858,391, forward strand.
AAGTATTACAGTTTATAAAAGACATTGAAAATTTTTCTTTGTTCAAAGAGCACTTCTTTGGAGGTAGCAGTTAAATAGACTTCTTAGCAACAACAGCGTGTTAATACATAATTAGGAATAGAATGATTGCGCATACAATTAACACTAACATGTCCAAATCCACAGCATGACATAGTAGTTTGGTTTCCCCAATGCTTTAGAATTGGTCTATGAACAAAACATGTTTGTTCATTTCTTTAAAAAGTCAAAAGGGGTTATCAATCAACCTAACAGTTGTAAAAGATATGGTAAAAAAGAAAAAGAAATAGGCTCTTACCTATAAGCAGTGTTGAACACAGGGCCACTTGAAACATTTTATAGGCCATGATCCTGTTTTGGAGAGAAAAGATTTATTTATTTTAATTTAGACTGAGCAAAGCTTTAGGGCATATGGGGTACTTTCCAGGAATATGAAGCATTTGCTGCATACCTGGAGGCCCTATGAGCTGAGACAATTCAGAGAGGCTGCTGCATGCATGAGATGGCCTTTTTATATAACTCCTACCTTTTTACCCTTTGGACTTTTTGAACTGACTTTTTACAGGCTGTTCTTATATGGGCTGTGTGTTTATTCACTAATTTTACCAGACTAATGTAATGTTAAAAAACATACCACAACAAAACAAAAAAGGTGAAAAAACTGGATCACTTACACATCGCTGTGGGGATAGAAAATGGTACAGTCACTTTGGAAAACAGTTTGGCAGTTTCTTACAAATCTGAGCATACAACTAACCATACAACCCAGCAACTGCACCACTAGGGATTGATCTCAGTGAAATAAAAACTTGTGGGGCTTCCCTGGTGGCGCAGTGGTTGGGAGCCCGCCTGCCGTTGCAGGGGACACGGGTTCGTGCCCCGGTCTGGGAAGATCCCACATGCCGCGGAGCGGCTAGGCCCGTGAGCCATGGCCGCTGAGCCCGTGCTTCCGGAGCCTGTGCTCTGCAACGGGAGAGGCCACAACAGTGAGAGGCCTGCGTACCGCAAAAAAAAAAAAAAAAAAAAAATTGTGTTCTTACGGAAACCTGTATAAGAACGTTCACAGCAGCTTTATTAGTAATAGGCAAAAACTGGAAACAACCCAGATGTCCTTAACAGATCTACACCATGGATTACTACTCAGCAATAATAATATAATAAAAACTAACGATAGACACAAGAACTTGGATAAATCTCTAGGGAATTATGATGAGTAAAAATAGCCAATCTCAACTGGTTACTTCCTGTATGATTCCATTTATATAACCTTCTTGACATGACAAAATTATAGATGAAGAACGTTTTAGTATTTATTAGGGATTAGGATGGAGGCAGTTGGGTGTGGTTATAAAAGGGCAATACAAGGGACTCTTGTGGTGGTGGAACTATTCTGTATCTTGACTGGTGGTGGATTTGTGAACATAAACATGATGCAGTTGTATCATCTTCTTAGATTCCACATGTAAGTGATACAAATTAACTGATTTACAAAACAGAAACAGACTCACAGACTTCGAAAACAAATTTTTTTAAAGATTTTTTTTTTTGATGTGGACCATTTTTAAAGTCTGTATTGAATTTGTTACAATATTGCTTCTGTTTTATGTTTTGGCATGTGGGATCTTAGCTCCCTGACCAGGGATCAAACCTGTACCCCCTGCATTGGAAGGTGAAGTCTTAACCACTGGACCGCCAGGGAAGTCCCCCAGAACAAATTTATGGTTACCAAAGGGAAAGGTGGGGAGGAGGGATAAATTAGGAGTTTGGGATTAACATATACCCACCACTATATATAAAATAGATAATCAACAAGGACCTACTGTATAGCACAGGGAACTATACTCAATATTCTGTAATAACCTATATGGGAAAAGAATTTGAAAAAGAATGGATATATGTATATGTATAACTGAATCACTTTGCCCTACACTTGAAACTAACACACACACACACAAAACATGATAAAATTGCATAGAACTAAATACACCTCTCTCCATCTCTCTTACATACACACACACACGCACACACACACACACACACAAATGACTACATATAAGACTGAGGAAATCTGAATAGGATTAGTAGATATATCAATGTCAACATCCTGGTTGTGATACTGCACTGCATTATCGTTTTGCAAAACATTACCACTGGGGGAAGCTCAGTGAAGGTCACATGGGATTTCTCTGTATTATTTCTTACAAGTGCAAATGCTTCTATAGATCTAAAAATAAAAAGTTTAATTAAAAACAAAGGAATGTTTAACTGAGTGGTAAAATTTGCTTGTTTCCAACAAAAGTGTATAATGAATACAATCAGAACACTTTTTTTATTTTGATTTTTCAAAGAATTCCCTTTTTCAGTGGCATGATTAACAGTTAAATGAATAATTTCATCATCATACAGTTTATTTGTAACAGAAACTATGCATCTTTTAGCCAGTCTCATCAAGTTTATGCAATATGTAACAAGTAAGGTGTAGGGATAGAAAAGTGGTAGGAGATGACTTTCTGGATGTTTATCTTTGAATCATAGAGTGTTTGGAAACCTGGATCTACCTAGCTGGGAGCTGTGCTTCCAATTACTGATGGAAGACAGGTATCTGGAAATAAGCACAGCAGAGTCTTGGCAGCCTATCCCATGTGTCCATCTAGAAAAGATTTTGTTGGTGCAACAGCTACTGCCACATTTCTGTAAGCCTCCTTGTTTATCACTTGATGGAGTGGTATAAATAGGCACCTGTGTGATAGACTAGAAGAACCTCAAGAAAACCAAAGGGAAAGTACTTTCTTGTTATTTAAAGTTTATAGAACCAAAGGAGAAATTCATCTTTCCCTCTTCTTCTCTTCTTTCCATCATTCTTCAACTTTTGACACCTAAAATGAGCCTTGTCTGGAGGAGGGATGGGAGCAGGGCTGCATCCTATCTCTTTTACTTCTTTCACAAAATGGGTCATTAGTTATTTTGGCTGAAGTGTATAATGCAAGTGTAAAGTAATAATAATTCTTCCATAAATTATATATACAGTCTCATTGAATCCTAGTGACAATTTTATGGTGAAGGTATCATCATTTTACAGATGGGTAAACTGAGGCTCAGAGAGATTTAATAACTTGTTGAAGGAGTGTCCAGAAATTACAGGGTGAAACTTTGAAGCAGAAGTAGAGCGCTGCTTGTGCTTAGAGGCAAAAGCCAGTGAAAGGAAACAAATTAAGGTGAATGTGACCCCAATTTGGCCCACAGGTGAAGGTGGCCTCAGCAACTCAGGTTCGCAAGGGAAGTAAAGGTATTTGATCCTTCATGGGCCAGAAAATCTTGTCCTTCCTGGTGAATGAAGCCATCTCTGATCCCCCCAAATCAGATTTGGCTGCTCTTTCTTACATTTGCGTATCCTTAGTACATAGGCCATCACTCCCTGTATTATGGTTATGTATGTACATTTCAATGTTCCTGAGTAGATTACACGCTTCTTGAAGGCTGGTGCTGCATCTTACTCCTATTTGTATGCCTTCAGCACCTAGCACAGGACCTTTCATACAATAGCTTCATATAATAGACCTCAATAAACATGATTGAACTTTGAACTTAATGAATCAACTGATTCAAATTAAATTGAACTGCGTTAAACTGAGTCAGCATTTTCCTGCACTAGTCTGTCAATATACAGCCTTATCCTACTGGCAGCAAAACAAAACAAAACAAAAAACAGAACTAAAATGTAGCTGTTTTGTTTTTATGTTAAGCTTTGGTTTTTGAAGTGTTCCCTATAACTTGTCTCTTCTTATGATCTATGAAAGAAAAAAGCTAGATCCATAAAAATTGGTAATCTTAATTATAAAGACATAGAAATGCTCTTGGAAATGAAACTGGAATATCTATATTTGAAAAACAGAAATATCAAGTGGCATGAATTAATGAAACTCACCAATGGAGTCTGTTTACAACTTTGATGCTTTATATTTAGAAATTATTACTTTAATATGGTCTGATAGACCTTGGTAATATCTCATGGCCTCTTCCATATAAGTGAAATATAAATGTTAGAAGAAAAATGTGTGAAATCAGATCTAATACTATAAAAAAAAATTTTTTAACAAGAAAATAAAGAAAATTTTATTCTACCAAGGAGCAAACTCAATTTAGTTTCTGCTCTGAGTCATGCTACAAATGCAATCAGACCCAACAAATTGCAAAGCTTTGTAGAATGCAATGCTCATGTATAAAATTCTGATAAGAAGTGATGGGGAGCATGGTACAGCCTAGCATGATTCAATGACATCATCAGCATCATGAAAAGGTGGAAGGTTAGTCAACGTGTTGAAGGAGAGGGTACTATCCCTTATAAACATTGTACTGAGCTTTCAGCAGCATTCAACCTATTGAAAATAAGCTGGTGATAGCACTTAGTTTTGTGAAGTTATTTGAGATTCTCAAAGAGTTACTACCTGAGAACAAAATTTTACCATAGCACCTGGTAAAGGGGTCAGTTTTAAACTGATTTGACTGCAAATGGGTTTGATATAGTTTGTATTCTAAGATAGAGTATTAACATGTCATTATTATCATGTCATGTCATTATTATCAGGTCAAACCTCTTAGAGGTACCATTTCCCTCCTAGGACTGAGGGAATAGCCCATTACACTCATGGTTTTGTTTTACATTTAGGCAGAGAATGACACAGCAACTATATCCCAAGATTGAATGAGAGTTTCTGTAGTCTGTCCTACGGGCAGAAAGTAGCTGTTGAGTGAGGCACAAGAAGTCAGATTCCGGTTCAGTTGGTAGAACGCAGAAACTATTTTTGAATTACTATGTAGAATATTGTTTTGCCTTGGAAGCTGGAGCTTTTGTTTTTGTTTTTTTTCTCCATTTGTGAGGAAAACAAAGCCCTGTTGTAGGCAAATAGAAGGTATAGTCTTTCTTTAACCTTTTCCCTCCACTTAAGTATACTATATTCCCTCTTGCCATCATAACTATTGACTTTTCAATGCTGTTGTCAGCACATGGGGGCATGTACCCCCTCCCTTCATATATTAATAGCAGGAGCTGGATTCATTTGGTGATATTAGCTAAAATGTTGGAGAAAAGTATTCTGCTTTTGTATTCATTTTCAGTGTGACTTCTACAGATTTTAAAACTTGCTACAGCTTAAGATGCGTTCGGCTTAATGTGGTTTGGTGAAGTTTAAGGACTTGCCTAATAGACTTCTCTTTTACTAGATGTAGGTGGTTCAGGGTCTTTGAAAGATTGGGCTGATCCTTCCTGGTTTGGGGAGGAGGGGAGAGCTCCCCACTGTCCAGGCTCATTGTCATCTTGAGATCTAGGCTACCCCTATTGTGCGGGGTTCCTCCGCCTCCCTCTTTCCCATTTATTTGTTAATCTGGACACCCACTATAGAGCAGTATGAAGACAGACAATGGGAAATTTACAGATTTATCCTTCAGGTGTTCCTTCACTCACCTATTTACTGGGCACTTCCTATGATCTAGGCACTTTTCAGAATCCATCTATTTTGAACACATTCCATATACATTGTTCCAAGTACTAGAGTTATAAAGATATGTCAAACATTGTTTCTTGTGTGGGAGAAGATCATTTCAGGGAAAGTCTCCCAGTGAGGGCAACTGGATTTTTTCGTGAGGACAAATACAGTTGAGGGAGGAAGAAAATTCCAGGAAAGGAAAGAGGATGGGTATAGATCAAGGTGCTCAAATGGACACAATACATTAGTCAGCTGTCATTTGAGGCTATCACAATAACATCTGGGAATATTGTACCTAAGCAATCCTCTATGTTATTGATGTTCAATAATTTCAGTGATTTCTACTGGTTGTCACCATAAACAAATTGGAGTAATTTAAAGATGTGTCATCAATACAAATGTATACAGTCTAGCAGTTTAAGTAAAAATACCAATCTGTTTTATGATATGGTGTCAGAATCACACAACTTCTTGATTAAGCTTTGAGATAATGCATGCCAAGGCATTTTCCTCATTATACACTGAATAATTGATAGTTGATGATATGTGACATTTATTGAGCGTCAGCAATGTGCTAGCTAGTTTACGGAGCACAGAACTATCAAGGGACCTTGCCCAATTGGCTCACTATCAAAACACAGTCTGTCATTTGCTATGTCTTCCATGCTCCACTAAACTAAAAGCAAAGAAAGCATTTCTTGAGAATCACTGTAGTAGTGAATGGGGCTAGGTTTTTTTCTGCAGGTGGCTCTGTGAGCATTAGTATTAGTTTCATAGGGAAGCAATCTGTTCCCATGGTTCTGGTAATCTCAGAAGATAAACTTGATAATCTAGTGTAGATCTGAAGTAAAGGCTGTTCTATCATTTTATGATGCTTTTTTTTCTCTGCTGCAACCTGTAATTGAGCCCTTACCAGTGTGACTTACTCAGGATCAAAATGTAAGGGCATGTGTTTCAGTCTAGTGTATTGAAACAACAGCTGGATTTTCCAGGGAAAGGAATAGCTTTAAAGGATTTAAAGTATTGCTTGAAATGCCTTGTTCCTTGAGGAAAAGATGGGGGAGTTAAGATATAGGAGGTTATGGATGAGGGCATTTGAAAATGAAATGCCATGGGTGGGGAGGCAGATTGGGGAGCATAAACAGAAAATCTTGAGTCCTGGGTTGGAAGGGGCAAGAGGTTAAAAGGAGAACATTTGTTGGCACAGTGGCTGCGTAAGAATGGTAGAAATTGCTTCCCATTAATTGTTGTTGGGTGGCGGGTATTAGTTTGTAATATGCTAGAGCATATTACAGCTAGGGCATGTAATATGGCAGCTAGAGCTGCCATAGCAAATACCACAGAATGGGTGGCATAAGCAAAGGAAATTTATTTCTCACTGTTCTGGAGGCTGTAAATCCAAGATCAAGGTGTCGACAGACTTGCTTTCCTCTGAGACCCTTCGTTTCAGCTTTTCTTTAGCCTCCCTCTTGCTGCCTCTTCACATGGCTTTCCCTCTGTGCACGCACACATCCCTGGTGTCCTTGTCCTAGTCTCCTCTTCTTACAAGGACAGCAATCAGACTGAATTAGAGCACACCCTAACATTCTCACTTTAACTTAATTACCTCTTCAAAGGCCCTATCTCCAAATACAGTCACATTCTTAGATACTGGGGGCTAGGTATTCAACATATGAATACATAAAGTTTGGGGGGGATATAGTTCACTCCATAACAAGTTGGCAAAGAGAAAAACCTTCAAACTTGGGTAGTTTTGCTTTTCCCAACTCTTGTTTGTCCATAAGGAATAGGAGTATTTGGAAAGTTAACCAAAAATAGTGGATGGAGGAAGAGTCCCCCTGAGACTCTGTCAGCTGATGATGTTTTCCATGGTGAAATTGTTTTTCTCTCTTCAGTAAAAGAGAGGTTTGAGAAAGAGAAGAAATCTCTCTCACAAGCCTCTCTTTCTGTCTTTGCTGATTCAGATTCCATCCTAGGAATTTAAAAATTGTTGAATTATTTATATCTCTGGGTCAACATGTTGAGGCTAATGTAAAATTTTAGTTCCTGTTCCCATGGAGGTTGACCACCAGGTTGATGGATACATTTCTTTTCCATGGAAGCAAACTGTATTGGGACAGGTATAAATGGGCAAGAGTGAATTAGGGAGCTTGGAAAGAGGCCTTTGTACCATGGCAGCACTGGTTTCATTTTTAACAGGCTATTCAGATAGAATTCATAAATTTCTCATGAGCCCTAAAACCAGATTATATGGTTTATTCCTGGTCATATAATAGGCATTAAATGCATTATTATAGTCATTTTTTGTTATCCACTGTAATATAGTTCTCAAGCAATCCTGAGAATATTATCCTTTGGAACTAGAAAATCAAATTTAGTGCAGGTTCCAAGGCTCCTGGAATTGTGATTATCCCCATACAGAGGGTTACTATAAGGAATAGAGATTTAACTTTTAATAGAGGTATAATGGCTTTCAATGTCCCAGTCCCCTTTAGGTCAGAGAGATGTCATATTCTCTACTGTCACCATCAGACTTTCTGCTCAGGATTAATCCTTTAGTTCCTCTAGATGAGAATTATGATGCCACAAAGAAGAGAACTTTAGGTGGGGATAAGAATGGAGGGGTAATCCTGAAAAGGAGGATGAGAAAAAGGAAGAGACTACAAACACAGAAAGAATAAGCATTAGGACTCAGTCTAAGATAATTAAACAAAGGTATTTTATGGTCTGATTGAGATACGGTTATAAAGACAAGACCATGACAGAGTTTGGGGTATGTTTGTGCTCTAGGGGAAAGTGAAAGACAGAAGAGGGGGTGGGTAAATGATCAACTATATACTATTTTATCATGCACATAGCTGCCTTGAAGAAACTTTTGAATACCTAAGTTATAAAATAATGTGAGGCAATATTTAATAAATCCAGCCAAGTCTAATGAGCCCAGTCCCTCAAACTCCTCAGCCTATGATGGCAAGCTTCTTTGTGGGGGAAGATCCTGCCAGTGGAAAGTTGATAATAATAATTACTTATCACCTCAGGTATTATGGGGATTTTTATCTATAAGAGTTAGGTACAAGAAAAAAGGAAATACCACTTTTGGAGTGGTGATATCCACTGCAAATATGACTTTTCAGTGGTGAGAGACTACCTAGGGATGGGGGCCCCTTAAATGATAGGGTGATTAGCTTTGGCAGGAAGTGATGTTCTGAATAGAGACAACAACCCAATTGACCAATTCGGTGGTTAGTGATCAGAGGGTAGAGAGTGCTTTTCCTAGGAATGGGGAGGAACAAGTGAGAAAGTTAAAGAGAAAGAAATAGCGCCCCCAAAGAAAGAGTGGTGGAGAGAAGCATGTTACAGAAACTGATACAAAGTCAGGAAGCCACTGTGAAAAGGATTCAGGCTCTAAACCAATGACTCACTTCCCACCCCCAACCTCCCTGTGCCACACTCAAACTGAATGATTTGGGGTGAAAAGGTGTGGAATTTGGAAACTCGAGAGATGTTATGAACTCTCAATCCCCACGTGCATACTTCATATCAAAGTCTGTTGGCATTTTTTGTTGATTAGATGTTTTCCAATAGCATTATGTGTTATCAGTCACCACACCCAGGAAGACGCTCCATCATTAACCATATCACTGGGATAAGGTGTAAGAGCAAGTTGCCTCTTCCGGACGGCGCTCCAGTCCCCATCCAAGGTAGGGATATCGAGAAAATACCTCTGAGCCAGAAGAGCAGGATGGCATCAGTGTTTGAACTGGGAACCTTGAAACTAGTTACTTCCACATTCAGCCCACATTCAGTAATTCCTCTCTGCCACACCATATGATTTCCCCCAGCAGTATCTGTGAAATGAAAGACTTCATACCTTGTTGAGGAAATATCAGGCTACAAATAACAAGATGGTAGAGTGTTAGGCTGATGATAGATGAGCCCTTATATCACATCACAGGCTCATTTCTTCATTTACATGTTGGATTTTTTGCATTACTTTTTTGTTCTATTTATGGTAGAACAAAGATAATTGAAGTTCAACAGTAAAATAAAACCAAAAACTATTCTAAAACGGCTGTGCAGTTTTGATTGTAGACAAAATTTGCCCCTGCTCTAAAAACTTGTTTTTCATTACAACATTCTTTGAGCATACCTCAAATAACAGAAGTTTGGTGATTTGATATGGGAGGGATATGATAATAGTAAAAATAGTCAGCAAATTTTATATTAAAAACAAAAGTTTATTTAAGTTTCTGAAATATACCGGGCATTTCCTGGATGTTATTGTGGTATGTTCTTGGGTGGGGGGGGGGGAGACAATACAATTATGGGTAAGAAAGGTCCCCAGACTGAAAATTGTCCATTGGAGAACATACAGGACAATTTGTTTCATTTCAAAGGTCTGCAATTTGAGTTAGATAAGAAATTTTAAGAGGTGGTTCTTTTTGCCACAGCAGGAAAAATGTGCTTACCTCTCCCTTTGAATTGTCAGTGATTCATTACACGTCTGTAACTGCTGTTCTCAAAGGTCAGGGTACGAGTCTTACTTACATGTGTGAGGTTTTTTCCACCTTTGAACTTTAAAAAAGACTCATTACAGAGTGCCCCAAAGATGAATGTGTGTTGTTTTATCACTTTGCATTCTAATAATGCACTAAGTTTGGCTATTTGCAATGATTTTTTTCTTTCTTTTTAATTTTTATTGGTGCATAGTTGGTTTACAATGTTGTGTTTCAGGTGTACAGCAAAGTGAATCAGTTATACATATACATATATCCACTCTTTTTTAGATTCTTTTTCCATATAGGCCATTACAGAGTATTGAGTAGAGTTCCCTGTGCTATACAGTAGGTCCTTATTAGTTATCTATTTCATATACAGTAGTGTGCATATATTAATCTCAATCTCTCATTTATCCCTCCCCTCTCCCTTACCCCCTGGTAACCATAAGTTTTTTTTCTATATCTGTAACTCTATTTCTGTTTTATAGATAAAAGGGTTTTGTTGAAAGAAGATGGAACAAGTTTGAGAGGGATCTGGACACATTATTTCCCCTTCATTTTTAAATGGACAAATCCCAGGAAATACAATTATAAAAAACACTGTCTTGACTTCTCAGGGTGAGGCTATTGTATAATTCTAGGCAGCCTATTGAGTTGATATACAGCCTCAATTCACAAATTAGACATCCGTATGTAAACGGGGGTTCAGGAGGGAAAATTTATTTGCAGATTTTTTTTGATCAGTCTTGACAAATATTAACTCATAGCCACAAAATTCGCATTTCCCCATACATTCACCTGAGTGTGTCTCTTTTCTTCCTGGTATCTTTAACCAGCTTCTCCCATTCCCACGAACTTCTCAGCCTCTGACTTCAGAGGCACACAAGGCTCAATAACTTCACTAATATTTTCCATAACACAAAATTACATTTTGTTGAAAAATGACAACCTGTTGTTAGCTAACTCCATTGAAGACAGGAAAACCGCATATTTATTTAAAGTGTAAGACAATACTCTACTTGGATGTGCTGTTTGTTTCATGCGAAATTCTAACGTGACAAAAATGAACTCATTCTCTTCTACCTTTCAAACTGGTAATTTGGGGTGCCTTACCCAATACTGTCAACGGCAAGACCATCTCCCCAGGACTTCAAGCTTAAAACCATGGAGTAACTTTTGCCCTTTCTTTCTTTCCTGCTTCCCTCAGACCCCTGAAGGACTAAGTTAAGCCAACCAAACTTGCATTTTCTCCTTGCGTTTACTAGTATCTTGTGGTCCCATTGAGGAATGCCCACTCCCAGGTTTTCCTAATATCGACCTTTCTTATTCATCTCTTTCTCTCCATGGGCACCGCTCCAGTCCTCATTTCCGTGGTTTCTTCTCCACTTTATTGCAAGTCTTCCAGAGATGCCCTTTATGGCTACCTAAACTATCAGGGCATCCAGTTCATCTCTTCCCCACATAGTATCAAATTCTCCCCAGCTCAGGAGGCTATTTCTTACTTTCTACTACAACACTCTGCTAACTAGCCTTCCTGCTTCCGGGCTTGAACTCCTCCAACCTAGTACTCACATGCAGCCAGAGCAATCCTTACAAAGCCCAAATTCATTCATAGCCCTCCATTGCTGGAGGCCTGACTCTGGTTTCCAGCCCCCGCAAGATCCACTCCAAATTCCTCAGTACAGCATTCAGGGTCCACCATGACCTGACTCCCACTTCCTTCCCAGTCCTCTTGAAGCTTGCACCCCCTCCTCTCCTACCCCACTTTGTGCCCCTCACTCCAGACACAGTGAGCTGCCCATGGAATGTCTGTGTAGCTTCACATTTTTCCTTTTTTCAACTGAGCACGCTACTGAAAATGCCAATCCTGATTCTGTTCACCCAACAAGTATAAGATCATCTTTCAAGGCACTGGTCAAGTGCCATGGCTTCTTTGAAATCTCTCCTAACCCACCTCCCTCCTTGCAACCCAAACTTCTCTCACAGGACCTGTAACACATTCATGCACGAATGGAGGCTTTAAAAGTCCATCAGTGTGGTGGAAACTGTGCATCATTTCCCTTAGTCTCCAAGCACCTTCTCTCTAATCCCTCCAGTTAGAGAGACTGAAAAACTAGAAACTATACTTAGATTTTGTCTTGTTTTGCTGCTACTAGGCAGGACGTGGGATGTGATTGCGCAGAGGCGATGGCCAGCCTCAGCATTCCTGTACATGGAAACCGCCCTCACGTGTAGCTGGAGGCAGTTGCGACAGTGGCATCAGGAGACTGCTGCCCTCTGTTCTGAAACTTCATGGTGTGAGGCTGAATTCAGCTGTCCTGTGGTGGGCCCCTGACTCGAGCCCTACCATCTCTTCCATGGATTTTGTCAATATCCATTTCCCTGCATCATATTACTTGGTGTCTGACGTATGCAGAATGGTTTCTGTTTCCTACATTGAAACCTGATACACTCTGCCTCTATTAAACTGTAACCAGAAACGTGATATTTGTATTTTTATATTCTTGGAACCTACCATGGAGCTGGCTCTCACCAAATGAATGACTGATTCACTGCATGAGCCAATAATGGCTCAAAATTATACATCACTCTAAACATAAATTTCACCCCGACACTCCAACTTCTCTTTAATGCTCTCCTCCCTTATCTGGCCAACACTGTCTCTTCCTGTGCTTTAGTCTAACAACTCTAGTTATGATATTCTGTATACACACACATGTCTTCCCTCTTCCTCTCTCTCTTTGTTCTAATGGCTCCTGCAAGTGTCTTCCTCTCTACTGACATTTACCACTTCTGTCAAGAAAAGACTTATAAATCACAGTTCATAACAAATAATCTTCTGCTGATGCCCAGTGATGGAAAGAAAGTATGCTTCTGGTGCTTTCTGGCATTATGCTTTGTCTTTATTTCTATTGGTTAAGAACAGTTTTGGCTACAACTAAAAGAAAATCCAATTATAATTACTTAAACCAATAAAGTTTTGTTTCATAATGAAAACTCTGGAGGTGAGTGACTTCTGGCTTTGGTTTAGTAATTCAAGAATGTTTGGGACTGCTTCATGCAATTCTCTTGACTTTCCCTCATGGATGCAAATGACACCTCAATATCCTGTAATTGCACCTGTATTTAAAGCAGAAACAAGAAAGAAGGGAGGTAGAACCAGCCGCGACTGTGCCTTTTATCTAGTGGTTTTCTAGAAACCACTCAACACATTTCTGCTTTTATCTTATTCAAGAGTAGTAAGTCAGATAGCCACCTTTGCTGCAGGGGAGTCTAGAAAAGTAAGTCTTCAGCTTTGATAGTAGAAAGAGGAAAGTTGGGAAAATGGCTAGTGGGTTAGCCAACCCAGAGTGAATACCATATTTTCTAACTCATTTAATACCATCACTATTCTTTGAGCAAGTTTTGGGCCTCATATTTTACACCGTCTCCAGGGATGCTTATCACAGTGCTGAATATTTGGGAATATAAAGATGGTCAATTATATGGGTAACAGAATTTCTATAATGAAAACCCCACCATTGTCTAACCTGGAGTAGATTGGAAGAGATGAGAACACACTGACTAGGTTCACACAAAAGCAAGAAAATGAGCCATAATGGTGTGAGGTGCTTTCAGAGACATTTCATTATTATCGATTGAGGGTTATTGGCCTCTTTCAACATTATCACCTTAATAGCATTTGTTTTCTGTGTTTATTATCTTAGGACGATGTCACTTCTTATAGTTCCTAGGAGATGGCACACCATTGTGCATGGTTGGAAGGTACAAGTGTCCGTTTTTTATGTTTATAAACTTTGTTTTGTGTTTAAACATGTTTGTGTAGAGTAATGAAATGTTGGTTCATACAAAGTTAAGCGAAAGGGGGAAAGTGGAGTTTGAAAAATTTGAGCCGCCATTTGTGACTAGTACATGAATGTTGCAAAGCTGAAATGTTTGGTTAGGAAGAGCTGAAGAGTCTCATATCCCAAATTGACTGTTCTCAACATCAGGATCAACCATAAGATAAGCAGATGATGTTCTCATTTTAAATTTCTCCTCCCTGTTATTCCCCTAGTATTTTTATCATGAAGTAATGTTAAAATGAATACTGAGGCAGGGCTGAGGGGGGTGGCTGAGACAGGCAATCCCAAAAGTATACGTTAAAGAGGAAACAAATTGCCTTTATGACAGCAGAGTGGCAAAGCAGAGTTGAAATGGGGAAAAAGGCTTTTGGTGGGTTGTGCACAATGACCTCAGGGCTCTTTTTCAGCACGATCTAATAGATCCCTCCCGCGTGTCTGTCATCCAGGCCAGCTGGAAATGTCTAGTGCTTTGGGACTGCCCACTTACTGTAGGAGGGCTCTGCTCAGATTATTAGACGGAGTGCTTCTGTGATAATCACACCCTTCCCTCTGGTAGAAATTAGGTATTACAGCCCATTACTAATTATAGGCTAGTGGCTCTGGTGCCCTCCCAAAAGTAAATTTCTTTGAGGTAGCGGCTGGAAATTGGGGGTAATAAAATAAATCCAGGAGAGGCTTGTCAAGCTTTTCTTACCCATAAAATGAAAATAAAATATCATACTTTCATTGAAGTTCTATGAAAGGAAAGATGGGAAAGATAGCTCACGTTCCTTAGTAAAGAGAATTTTGCTATCAAAACACCGTCATAGCCACTGTTAAAACAAAAATGCAATCAGGAAAATTATTTGAAATGTTTGTGCTTACTACCGGTTTTCAAATTAGAGCACCATGTGCGCTTGGGTTGCCATTCAGATTCTCTCTTCCTCTACTGAGTCTTACAAATGTAGTAACAGATAAACTTCTTTCTTTGGAAGTAGAATGAGTACCCCAAAACTGACATTGTTTTTCTTTTTTTTTGTGAGCCTCATTGCTTGTGTAATGCCTGGAAATCACAAACACATCTAGTCCAACTTCTTTATTCCATAGATGCTTGTTTCTGATTTTAAAACTCTCATATAAAACATCTGCTGAGTACTATCGAACTACCTTATTTGCAAGTCATAGTGCCTTAGAATGAATGAGTTTGAACACTTAGAAGTCAACTAGGCCTACTAATTTGTCATCCCAGCCAGCACCTTTCCCTAACACATCCTTGACAAATCTTGTTTCAGCTCAGGGTTTGGTGACTCAGTGCTTTGTATCCCCTTTTGGACAGCTGGCATACACAGCCCTTCCTTATATTTATCCCCAATCCCCCTCTTTCCACCTTCCACTTGCCCAATTCTGTCTTTTGGAACAATACAGAATGTCTATTCTTTGAATCGCGCCAGCACATCAAACAATTGAATGGCAGCTGACAGGTGAAAAAGGTTCTCACGGAACACAAGCCTTCACATTCTGTTCTGATTGCCTTTAGTTCTTCCTTCCTTTCTCTCTCTGGCTGACCGCTTTTCTTCTTTCTTTCCTTCAACTGGAGAAAACACAACCCAAGGGACACGGGTAAGTGCTGGGGTGAGAACACAAAGGGCCTTGACCTCTGCTGTGTAACAACCGCAAAAGGGAAACTATCCATTTTCCTTCCCTACCGTCCCCAGCTCCCTTACCGACCTCGCCTCCCAGATTCTTCCCATTCTGTGTGTTTATGTGTGTATGTGTGTGTGCGATCATTTCTGATCGAATTCTAGCCCCAGCCCTGGGCTCCATTTTCCAGTTGGGGAATGATAGAAAAGAGTGTTTAGTAAGGTTACGTAAACCTCAATTCGGGAAGAGGAGCCTAGCCCAGACGCCTTATCACCAGGTGGATCCAAGATCAGGACCAGACTTAGCTTGCCAGACACTCGGGCCCACAGCGCAGGGTGAGCTTCGCGCTCCGGACACCAGGGGGAGCGCGTGCTCGCCGAGCCATGTGTCTGCGCAAGGGCGTGGGCGTGGGCGTGGACGTGGACGTGGGCGTGGAGATGGGCGAAAGGCTGCTGGGTCTGTCGCCTGGGTGCCCGAGGGCCGCGCGGGTCGCGTTCCAGGCCATGGACGACAAGTATACCGCTCTGCGGCGGGCCCAGCTGAATCTGGACTTCATCCACGCCAACTCGTGAGTACCCTGGCGTAGCCGGAACGGGGGAGCCTGTCCACACAATGGAGACGTTTGTCCATCTCCTCATTCTACCATCCTGGCCTATCTCTAATGATTTCTCTCCCTAACACACTGACATTTTAAAGATTAAATTTGCCCACCAAAGAGTAATTTGTATTTATCGATTCCAGCCGCTGTTGCATCCTGAGTCTTTCTGAAAATGTAACCTCTATGAGGATAGGAATCTCACATTTTAATTATTACCAGGGCACTGTTTCTTCTGTCAGGCCAGTAGCCCCTTTGGCTACTCTTTAGGTGTTATATTGAATATTCAGATTGCAGAGGCAGGTGATAGAGGTTTTCTTGTCCATCTGTTATTTCCAACAGAGCAAAGCATAGCAGTGAGTGCTGTGTAATTCACAGTGGTATGTTGAGTTTTTGGAACCTTTTAGTAATTTGTATTTACTGAAAGTACCGATTGATAGAAAGGATGCAGCAGATTTGAAACCACAGAAATGGAAATGTAAAGAAGCCTGGCCTTGCTGCTTGGGAAAAACAGTGTAATTTTTACAGACAACAGAATAAAACAAACAGGCAATATTCAGCAGATATTTAGTTTTATCTTGTTATCATGGAGAATGATTTCAAGCTGGAAAGGATGGTACAAGTAGTTAAAAGTTAACAGGTAGAAGACAAATGAAGAAATAGCAATTTTGAGCAAGTTGAAAAATTATAAGCTGAGTGCTGGAAAGACTGTGAATTTTATCTTAGAAAAGTTCCTCAGCCTCAGTTTTGCATAGTTTCTATAGCTATTGCTCCCCAACCTCCCCCCTGCCACCATACTACCCCATTATCAGTTGGTGGTCTGGTAACTTAACAACAAAAGTGACAGCAGTGTGAAGCCACAGCAACAAAATCAGATACAAATTGGCATAGTCTCAGCTCCCAGAGATAAAATTCTTATCTGAGACTGGCCTCAGTAAAAACAGGAGTGATTTTTTATTCCTCCTTTGCTTCACCCCCACATCCAATCCATCAATCATCAAGTCCTCTTCATGCCACCTCTGTGTCTCAAATTCATCCATTTCTCCCCATCTCTACTGCCATCTCCCCTCTGGATTTCTCATAGCCTCTAAACTAGGTTCTCTGCTTCCCCTTCTTGCTTCCCTATGATCCGTTTTCCTAAAAGCTGCCAGAGTGAGCTTTTAAAAACTTAAACCAGATGTGTCACTCTTCTTTTTTTTTTCTTTTTAATATTTATTTATTTATTTTTATTTTTGACTGCGTTGGGTCTTCGTTGCTGTGCGCGGGCTTTCTCTAGTTGCGGTGAGCTGGGGCTACTCTTCGTTGTGGTGTGCAGGCTTCTCATTGCGGTGGCTTCTCTTGTTGCGGAGCACGGGCTCTAGGCGCGCGGGCTTCAGTAGTTGTGGCATGTGGGCTCAGTAGTTGTGGCTCACGGACCTAGTTGCTCCACGGCATGTGGGATCTTCCCGGACCAGGGCTCGAACCCGTGTCCCCTGCGTTGGCAGGGGGATTCTTAACCACTGAGTCACCAGGGAAGCCCCAAGGTGTGTCATTTTTCTTAAGACATGACAGTGGTTTCCAGTTGCATGGGGACCAAGTATGAGCTCCTAACCAGGGAGTAGGAAGCACTGCATGACCTGGCCATCCCATGTCTTGCTGTGATCTCCCCGTTTTACCATAGCCAGAGCAGACTGGCC
Source organism: Stenella coeruleoalba (assembly GCF_951394435.1). Classification (NCBI taxonomy): domain Eukaryota; kingdom Metazoa; phylum Chordata; class Mammalia; order Artiodactyla; family Delphinidae; genus Stenella; species Stenella coeruleoalba. The sequence goes on from NC_137150.1 coordinate 88,876,127, forward strand.
TGCTTGGCTCTTTTCTGCTTCAAGGTCTTTGCACCTCCTGCTCTTGCTGGAGCATTTTCACTCCAGTTCTGCAAGGGACTGAGCTCTCATCTTTCAGGGTTCAGCTTATGTCTTCTGTGAAGAAAGGCTTTCCCTTCCTCACCAGTTACTCTTCCCCATACCTCTTTCTTAGTAGCATTGAATCATAATCTGTGTTTTCATCTTTATATGTTTGTTTACTTGTGTATTTTTCATATCCCCCACTAACTTGAGCCCGCAGAGTGTAAAGAACATGTCTGCCCACATTGGCACATAGCAGGCAGTCAGTAAAAATCTCAAGTGAAACGGTACAGAAGCTTATATGGCATTTTTGGTGGGGGGATCAGAATGATTGCAGTTACTTTCCTGAAGGATTGTTTAGAAAGGCTTGTGGTTTGAAGTGCTGCTTTTGTAAAGCATGTCACCGACACTTTTCTTTTGCTCCGTTCTAGATTTTTAAGTACTAACTTTCTTTTGAGTGAAGGACACCTTTTTGCAATAATTGCATTTAGTAGGTTTATGCTTTTTTTCACGAACAGTGAATATTTATTAAAAGGCAACTATTTTATAAGAGCAGCTAAGCTCAGAAATCAGAGACATCTGATGTCTGCCATTAAAGGAGTTAGTTCTACTGTAGGGTATAATTAAGAGTCAAATGAATGGTGTACTAAGCAATTAGGATAGTGGTTCACAAACTTGTCTCTTCATTAGAAGCATAGTAGGTTTATTCTGATGACGAATTTGAAAGCTGACTGGAGTCAAGAGACCCCCTCATCAGCATGTGTTTATAGTTTAAAATTCCAAAAATAGATATATGTATATATTTTTTTAAAATAAATTTTTAGCTAACATATCATCCTGTGGCCTGAGGTATTTGGAGTCCCTGAGACATTGCAGATTATCCTTCCTCCTGTACAAATGAGCAGATGTTTTCTGATAAATGGGTCTCTCTTGCTTCTGCTACCTGTTTACTAAATATAAAAAGAAAATTGCCTACTGAATCTTACTTTAATGCTGCGATAAGGTTGCTGATTGAAATAGCCACAACAACAAATGAAAAGCAAGTGTGGGACCCTGAAGGTGGCTTGATATCACCCCAGAGGAACATTCAGCCTTCAAAGTATAAATAAGGATGGCTATCTAGTGTGTTCTATTGCCCAGGACTTGGCAAGAGGGATACAGGGGAGAGTGACCACTGGTAATCTGTGAGATTATTTAAGGATCAGGGTTGTCCAAGGTGAAAAGATTGCACAGAAAAGTGTAGATTAGTGGTGCAAACAGGGTCCCCTGCCAGTGCCTGTGTCTGCAGATGGAGTCTTAAGGTCTTTCAGTGAGCCTGGATTTTGATCAAGGTTTTTCAGAAGTAATTTGGCCTTAAATAATACAGCTTTAATGAAACATTCTCTAAAAAAACTTGAGTAAATGCTTATCAAGCAATTTTAAAATGTCAAAATTTGCTTTAAGTACAGTCAGGTCCTTGAAGTCTTTGTTTCATTAGGAGTAGACAGGATATTTTGGCAATAGTGTTCTTAGCCCTGGCTTTGTCATGTACTTCAGAATCTTGACCATGCTGAGAAAGTAGTTTCTAGAATAACTCCGTAATTGATTATCTGCCTAGAACTGGAGAATCTTGTCTGAACGTGTCTTGAACCTTTTACATTGATTACAGAGTTGGTTTAACTTTGGTTTTTCCTCTATTTCTTCATCAGCACCACTCACAGTTTCCTTTTTGGAGCACTGGCTGAATTGCTGGACAATGCAAGGTAAGGATTATGTGTAAACAAAGGTTATTCAAAGGGACAAAGGCATTTCATAACATTAATAAAGTCTAGTCATATTAAGAGATGAAAATACGTTGTCATTTCCCCACTTGGAATGCTTTGTGACTTGATTTCCTATAAAATCAAGGTATTATAGGAAAAAGAACAGATGAAAGGAGGAATTATTCATCTTTATTCAGTTTGTATTTATGATCATACTTGAAGTGCAGGTAAATTGGGCATCTGTTTTTTTTTTTTTACATCTTTATTGGAGTATAATTGCTTTACAGTGGTGTGTTACTTTCTGCTTTATAACAAAGTGAATCAGTTATACATATACATATGTTCCCATATCTCTTCCCTCTTGTGTCTCCCTCTCTCCCACCCTCTCTATCACACTCCTCCAGGTGGTCACAAAGCACCGAGCTGATCTCCCTGTGCTATGCGGCTGCTTCCCACTAGCTATCTACCTTACGTTTGGTAGTGTATATATGTCCATGCCACTCTCTCACTTTGTCCCAGCTTACCCTTCCCCCTCCCCATATCCTCAAGTCCATTCTCTGGTAGGTCTGTGTCTTTATTCCCGTCTTGCCCCTAGGTTCTTCATGACCTTTTTTTTTTTTCTTAGATTCCATATATATGTGTTAGCATACGGTATTTGTTTTTCTCTTTCTGACTTACTTCACTCTGTATGACAGACTCTAGGTCCATCCACCTCACTACAAATAACTCAGTTTCGTTTCTTTTTATGGCTGAGTAATAGTCCATTGTATATATGTGCCACGTCTTCTTTATCCATTCATCTGGACATCTGTTTTTGTGTTTATAACCATGTAATAGCAGATATTCATTTGGATTTTATTTGAATTATGTACCAATGTATACTATGTATTGAGAATTTAGGTTTGGGTTTGGGCATTTACTGAAGTCTGCATCAAAGTGAATTGCATAGTTAAGGAGAAAAGAGCTAAGTGTTGTTGATACCCTGCTGTGTATCAGATCCTGTTCTAAGCTCTTCATGTAGAGGTATTAACTCATTATTCTTGACAACAACACTTTGACCTGGGAATCATTATTTGAATTCCCCAGATGTAGAAATTGATGCACAGAGAGGTTAGATGACCTATTCAAGGAGATACAGTTAATATTTGGTAGAGCTAGAATTCAAATTCAGGCTGTCTGGCTACAGAACTCCCTTGCCCCATTTTACTGTCTCTGACAAAGGTATTGATGTTTAAGGAAATCTCTTTAACAATTTAAGACCTGCTCAATAGTGTGTTTGTGAAGGAGTCAGTTTTTCAGCTCACTGAATGTGGCATTTGATTTTTTTATATTTGTATTTGCCTGTAACAGAAGATTTTGTCACCTTTTCTGCAGAAAGCAAAGTCCACCCAGGGAGTAGTATGCGGTTGTTAGATAAGGGATCTCAGTGGGGAGATCTAAATTCCCTGCCACTGATTGATGACTGTATTACAGCATTTTGCATTTTCCTCTCGTTTCTGGCCTTTGAAGGGAGGTGACTGAGTGTGACCACAGGGTGTAGTCATTTAACCAGCCATCTAGAACTTCCTGCACAGCCATGCTCAATGCTAAGTAAAAAGTCCCTAGCTCCTCTTTATATGAAACTCTGCAGGACTAATGGAATCACCGTCATCACAAAAAGGGAGGGGAGAGGAGAAAAAGAAATTTGCTTGGTCAGAAGAGCTGTGAATGCAACTTAGGTGGAGCTAACAGAGATGGGGCTACTACACATGAATGTTCATGGTTAGTGTCTGCAGGAATTCAGGGTTTCTACTGTTTGCTTCTGCCCAAAGCTTTGAAGCAAGGCTCCTCCTGTATCCATTAGTCCTCTGTCCTACTCAGTGTCCATTTCCAGCAACTTGACATCTGTAACTGTGAAAGAACACATCTGTCTCTTTTGCCTACTGTCTTTTCTCCTATAAAGTTGTTTCACTCATTTCAACAAAGGAGGGCAAGTAAAATCATAATGTAGAAGAAATAGAACAGTGGGAACGGTTTATGGAGTAGAGAGGGTGATTAGCAAAGAAAGATTGACTGCAGACTCAGGGGAGTGAGGGAAATGTGATCAATCAAGCAATTCTTCAAGCAGCATTTGTAAACAGGCAGCCCCTGAACAAGTCCAGCCTGTCTCATGTTTCTTTGACTCATACTGAAAGTTTGCACAATATTTATAAAAAAGAAAAGAAGGAATTGTTTGTAAAGTTTGAGAAACATGAGGTGCCACATAAAAGAATCTGGATCCCATGCTTTTTTAATGTTTTTTTAAAGATTAGACGTACCAACCTTGAGGCTGCCTTCCTCAACGGGATCAGGTGTGTAGCAGGTGCACTCTTGGGACCAGCCTGTGTTTTCAGCTTTGCCATTCCCAGTGTTCCCCACGGCCAGCCTGAACTCTTCAGCTCCTCTGTCTTCAGGGCACACTGAAGTTTGTCACCGCTGCTTAGATGCTAGTAATTGACAGCAAATGAAGCTATTTAACAGACTTACGTGAGATGCTTGCTTGGTCTTACAGAGGTCTTCATAAAGTCCCTGTGTTACTCTAAGACGTTATTTTATATCATTGTATTCAAGATTTTGATGATTTCCTGGAGTTGTCAAAATTAGAACTGGAAGGTATTAAAAGAATGTTGTGGAAAGAGGAGGAAAAAATGTGACAGGATAGGAAGGAATTGTTAGGGGACTCTTCCTGATACAACACATTTCAGAGAGAAAGTACCTGGGCTCAAGTACAAAGCTTATTATGAAATGTCTTAATATGCCATAAAGGTAAATGACTGTTCTTTGTCTCATCCCATGGAATTTTTCTATGAAGAAACTGTTTCTATGAAAAAAACGGTTCAGTACAGTGGCGTTTATTGAGCAATTATTGTATACGTGGTACTTTGTATAACATGTAATTATACAATGGAGATAATGATACCTATGTGTCACGGGTCTGTGGTAAGGATTAGAAGGGAAGGTTTAATATTTATTTGTCACATGGATAATGACCAAGAAATGACAGTGGTAACCCCAGAATTTCTTTAGAGGAGGCACTTAGAAGCAGCAGTTGGCTAGAGGAAGGAGCTAAGGGGCCAACTTTGTAGAACAGGTACATTGTACCTACTCCAATTTATCTGGGGTAGTTTTGGGTCAGGACTGATGGAAATTTTGGGAGACACTCAGATTTTCCCACCAGAGTCCCGCTGGTTGTTATTATTCTGAGCTTCCTTCTAGACTCTTCCTTCCCTCAACATACCCACTTCCTCATCAGCTAAGCCCTCATTGCCCTTCTCCTTTCTCTCACAGCCTTCATGTGGAAACCAGGATCTTCTGGCTCTTTCTCCTTTCCTTTTAAAGTTTCTACTTTAAAAAGTAATTTAAGAAAATACATAAATAATATCTGTGAATTGTAGAGAACTAAGAATAAGAAAAAAAGAAAAGGCACCAGTAACCTCATCATTTGTGTGTGTGGGTGTCCAGCATACTTCTCTGTGCAAGACCAAATATTAAATATTTTCACCTTTGTAGGCCATGTGTTCTCTGTTGAAACTACCCAACTCTACTATTGTAGTGTGAAGGCAGACAGACTATAAGCAATAGGTATATGACAATATGTAAATAAACGGTCATGGTTGTGTTCCCGTAACTTTATTCACAAAAACAGTTGGTGGGCCCATAGATCATAGATTGTCAACCTCTGACCTAGAGAAAATCACTGTTAACATTTGATTTCTTTCCTTACAGATATGCACATGAATATCATATATGTTCTTTAAAAATGTGATTATATGGTACACAGTACTTAGTAATTTTCTTTTTCTTTTTGTACTAAAATATATCATGAAAGTCTTCATATGACTTCTGGATTATTCTCCAACCATTTTTTTTAATGTTCATATCCATTTTCTTGAGCTTCTTGTGTAACTACCACTAAATTCCATCTCTTCTTTTAAATTTCTGACTTTTAGGCTTTGTAATATTCTCAAATTACGAGTGATCATAGGTCTTAGTCTACAAATGCAGGGTGAAACATTTTAGTGTTTTTAAAGCAATTTAAGCAGATTTCTCCATTGTTTGCTATCTGACAGTAGATCATATGTCACATGAGCAATTCAGATTAATGTAATTTTTAAAAATACAATTTCATACTGAAGCAGTATTTTTATATTGTTTTCAGAGATGCAGGGGCTGCAAGACTTGATGTGTTTTCAGGTGAGCAGATTTTCTTTCTCCTTTTTTCTTCTAATGGAAAAGCCTGTAGTTATTTTGATTTTCTTTAATTTCATGAAAATCAAACCACATTCTATAGATTTTTAATGTAATCTAAGTGCTTTGTGAGTTCAGTGACCCCGTGGGGAGCCAGGTTGAGAACAATATACTCTTTGGGTGAAATTGTTCACTTGTTAGAGGACTCATTTACAAAATTAGATCTTCCAGGGTTTTGTGAAAGCATCAGTGATTTGGAGCAGTCAGTTTGTCTGCCACGAGAAAACAGTTTTATTTTAAAATGCATATTAACTTAATGGTTATTCATAATTAAGTATACATCATTCCCAACATATCACAGTTTTAAAGTGTGTAAGTGAATGTGTAGTATGAATGTTTGAAGGCTATGAAGTTCAAACCAAGCATGTTTTCTTTACTGACTTCATTTCCAGTCACCAAGTATTTTTTGCACTTATTAGTTCATTTCACTGAATATGATGCAGAGGAAGTTAGGTTTTGTGATCCAGTCCTGTAGTTAACACTACCTGGAGAAACGCCTATTGTGTTAAAACTGATCCCCAACCCAGATTCTATCAGCTTTCCTGTGAATATTGGCTGTTGGTCACAGGCCAGAGAATGTGGTCCATGATATAAAGTTTTATCATTATTTAAAAAGCAACTCAGTTCAGTTCAGTTTTCTAAATGTTTTAAGATTTTGTGCTAGGTGGGTGCTTCTGGTTCACGAGGAAGAGAGACATGGACATCTTGAGAGATTTGAAGAAACATAATAAATGACACTCTTCTTCCCTTTCTACTCCCAGGTTCTGAGAAGTTTGAGAAATCAAATAAGAGAGTCAGTCTTCATTGCTGATAAATGCTAGGTTGGAGTGTGGAGCTTAGTGTGGGAGAGCATCAGGCACTCGCCCACCTAGTGGAGTCATGCTCTCTGCAGGCAGCTTGCTCTCAGAGGGAACAGGAGAGACCTGAGCAGAACCTTCTTAAGTTACTTTTCCCCAACTTACTAGTCAGATGAGTGAGCTCACTGCTTCAGGGAAAAAATGGTCAAGGTACAGAGAAGGGCCCCATTTACTACTACTGATTGAACTCCATTCTGCATAGAAGGAAATGCCAGTAGTGGAGAAAGGGTGGTCTTTCCATATATATATCCAATTATATAAGAGTGAAAGAGAATAAGCATCTCTTGCCTAGGAGAGACTCAAAGCATGGTGGGAACACAGAGAAAGAACACCCCATATTAAAGAGCCAGGGCTTGAAATATGGATGTGATTTTTGTCAGGTAGTGTAGGAAGAAAAGAATAGTCCTGTCTGAGGAATTATTGTGAAAAAAAGAATGGAGGTAGACTAGTTCAGAGACTCATTCATTTATTCAATAACAATTTACTGGGTATCTATTATGAATGAGACAAGCAGTTTTTCTAGGTGCTGGGGATAGAGCAATGAGTAAAGTGTTTGATTAAGCCTGTGCTCTCATGGAACATGCATTCTAATGAGGAAAGACAGACAATAAAGAAATGAACAAATAAATAATATACCAGGTCACGATAAGTGCTAAAAAGAAACAAAACAAAACGAAACATAGTGGGTTAAGAGAACAGAGAGGAATGGGAAAGATGTACTATTTTTCACGTGGTGCTCATGGAAAGTTGCTCTAAATAGGTGATATACCAGCAAAGACCTAAATGGCATGAGGCAGTGAGCCATGTATATATTTGGAGAAAAAGCATCCAGGAGACAATGATGGGGCTTGGTTGACTAGAGCTAAGGGTTAGAGCCAAATGTATGAGCACCTTGAATACCATACTAAGATTTTTTGTTTGTTTCTTTTTCTGTAGCCAGTGAACCATTAAAGAGTTTTGAGCAATGTCAGTTGCAAATTATTCAATAGAAATGTGCTCTTTTCTTTTTAAAGAAAGATACTCTAGCAAGAGCATACAGGATGGTTTGTAGATGGTCTGTAGAAGTGTGAAAGAACGATAGCAGGGAAGTGGGGCTATGGCTGATCTACACAAGATTTTATGAGGATTTGAACAAAGGCAGTGGTCCTAGCAGTGGAGGAAGGAGAAAAGATTCGAGCTGAATTTCATTCAGAGCACACGTATTATTGAAGGGTCGAAGGGTTGAGAAGAATTATCTGGAATCACAGAAAGTACAACAACTGTGATCAGAATTCACACATTATGTTCTTTTGGGTTTGTGCAAGACATCAGGGCATGGCAGTATTCACTTCACCCCACTTTCTTTAGCACTTGGCATTGTCACAAAAAAGAAAAAAGAATCTTTGCAATTTGATTTGAAAGGGGCACGTCTTTCTTTATTTAGGTAATATGTGTTATTGCAGCAAACCACAATATGGCTATCAACTTTTTATTGCAGCAAACCACAATATGGCTATCAACCTAGCAAACTGATTTTTCTTCAAAAAATAAAAAAAATAAATAAACTAGGGCCAGGGCTTATGCACCGATAGAATTGGTATGGGGGTACATAATTAATCTAAGCATTGGACTAGTTTTTAAATTATTTACTGAGGCATGTGAATTACTTTCTTAAGTTTTCTTCAAGTAACTTGAGGGCTATAAAATTCAAACTGAATATGTTTAGCCATGGATGTTTTATCTTTCTGTGTGTATTATTCTAGTAAACATGGGTATGCATTCAGTACATTTTTTTAGTGCTTACCAAGTGGCAGGCACTGGGCCAAGTGCTGAGTACACACAGTGCCTGCTTTTAAGGAATTGGCATCCTAGTAAAGGGATCTGTGGAAAATATTGTGTGCAACTTCACTTTTATGGGTAGAAGGCCGTTGAGCTTTCATCATATCTCTGAGGCAACTGAGTCCCCAAACGTGGAAGAACCACTAGTCTGAAAGAGAAATAGATGCATGAACATACTTTGAAAAGTGGGAAACACAGATTAGAAAGAAAACATTCATTATGGGCACCTGATGATGTGGAAGGATTAGGAAGGCTTGCTAGAAGAAATCATGTATGAACTAGAGACCTAAAGGGAAAATAGGCCTTAACCTGGAGAATCAAGGATGGAAAGGACGAAGGAGAAGAATGTATAGTCGCTTGAATCTGGAGAGAACATAGGACACCCTGATGGTGTTGAAGAAATGTTTGAGATGTTCAGGATTAGTCGCAGGTGATTATTTGTGTAGAAGTGGAAGAGTGCAGTATGGGCAGGGGAGGGGATGACAAGAGATGAGCTTGGAGGGGTTCTTCAGAGAAACAGAACCAATAGTAGATAAATAGATATCTCTCCCTGCCCCTTCCTCTCTCTCTCTCTCTCTCTCTCTGTCTCTCTGTCAGTCTCTCTCATTCTATCTATGGATATACATATAGTAGAGAGAGGGAGGAAGAGAAAGAAGGGGATTATTTTAAGAAGCTGGCTCCCATGATTGTGCGGGCTGGCAGGTGTGGAATCTGTAGGGCAGCTGGCAGGTTGGAAATCCAGGTCAGAGTTGACGTTGCAGTCTTGAGTTCTAAATCTTCAGGCAGGCCAGCAGCCTGGAAACTCAAGCAGGGTTTCTGTGTTGCAGTCTTGAGGCAGAAAATTGCTGTTTCTTTGGGAAACCTCAGTCTTTGCCTTTACGGCCTGCAACTGATTGGATGAGGCTGACCCACATTATAGAGGGTATCTGCTTTACTTACAGTTAGCTGATTATAAATGTTAATTGTATCTACAAGTACTTTCATAACAACATCGAGTTGACCAAACAATTGGACACCACAGCTTAGCCAAGTTGACACATAAAATTCACCACCACAGAGAGGTTGGAGGGTCAGGTGATGAAAGGCAAGCTAGATTTGCTAACTGGTTGGGTTGCACCCTGTGGGCAGTGGGAAGGCATGCAAGGGTTATAAGCAGGAGAGGAGTGAACTGCATGACTGGCTACAGACTCTCGGCGTGCTCTGATTTGTGGGAGCAAGAAGTGGGGGAGCTGCTACTGGAATCCAGAAGAGAGGGGTGGTTTCCTGAACTAAGGCAGTGTCATGGGGATGGAAAAAGTGGTCAGATTTGAGAGATGTGAGGAGGTGGAATGGAGAAGACATGTCTACATGGGTGGAAGAGGTGGAGAACTTGATCTTGAGGCTTTGACGTGGGCAGCTGAAGCCTAATGGCAGAGAGATGCCATTTATTGAGCAGGACACACCGGAAGGAGGAGGCAGTCTGCTTGGGGAGAAGGTGCTGTGGTTTGTTTCGGACATGCATGCTTAATGGTTAGTAGAAATCGATCTGAAATACATAGTTTTAAGGAATTGAAACAAACAAGTTGGCGCCAAGCCTCTGAGTGGGTACTTGGGGAACGTTAAATTTTGAGGCTGTGATTGTCTGCAGGCCTTCATGGGAAGTTATAGAAAAATTAAGCACTCTATTAAGACTCTTGGGAATTTTGAGCCTTTCCCACCTATTCACCAAAGAAATGCCCTGCTTTCTTACGTGAGAACTATATACCAAGAGCTGCAAAATCAACTGTTGCAACTTCACAGGCTGAGGCTTGTGTTAGGTGGTTCCCAGTTCTGATAAACCTTAGGATAATAGGGAGGAGTTTTTATTGCTGAACTGCATCCAAGACCAATTAATTTAGAATATATCCCGGTGATTCAAATGTGCAGCCAAGGTTGAGAACTATCGCATTGTGCAAAGAACTCAACAAGAGCTGAACAGTGGAGAAGTGTCAGCCTTAGTCAGGGGATGGCTGAACAGAGCAAATACCTAAAGCGGGGAGGAATATTCTGACACAGAAGTTGAGGTAAGCAGACCAGAGGACCAGGTAGGGAGAAGAACTGGGGAAATGAGATGGTAGGGAAGATTCAAAGGGTTTGTAAACAGGAGGTGAATTAGAGAGAGGAGGGGGGATTACAAGTGGACATGTGAGCATAAAATTATGAACCCAGAAAACTTGGGTATGATTTTTAGATATGTATTTATAGATTATTTTGAACATTTAAAAAATGTAGATTAGAGGTGACCATTGAACCCAGAGTTGACTTAACTGATGTGCTAGAAATGAATCTGTGAGGATGGAGTTAGTAAATCCATGGCTGCCTGGGGATGGGGTCGGGGGTGACAGGGCATGGGAGGGGCAGAAGGCAGAGACTACAAGGGGCACCAGGAAACACCTGGGGTGATGGTCATGTTCACTATCCTGATTGTGGTGATGGTTCCACAGGTATTTACATATGTCAAAATGTGTCACATTGTACACTTTAAACGTGTAGCTCTCTTGTGTGTAAGCTATTTCTCAATAAAGTTGTTATGTTAACAAAAAAAAGAGAGAGGTGTGCTGGAATTCACGTATCCACATGTTGAAATTACTTCAAGAGCCAGATTACACACTGTGCATTAACATTACTCTCATTACTTTTAGTTACACCTTCAAAATTTTTTAAACAAGAGATTATATTATGTAATTTAATATCTCTTAATCATCAAAATTGACTCCAAATAACTTAGCTATTTTCAAAAATCAAATACATTTTTCAAGAGGCAAATATTTGCTGCCACTGAGAAGCATGCACGAATGGCTCTTATGGGAATTAGCTACTTGGAAGAGAGCCTGATGAATTTAATAAGAATGACCTGGACTGACTTTAGAATTAGTGCTTTGGTGGAAGGGCATCAGGACTGATCAATTTGATAGAGGGATCCTGGGGCCACATCACTGGCTACCTTTATTCCCTCCCCCAGGGAGAAAATACCTGAAGTTTAAAGGACCAGTCAGATTCCAGAACAAGGCATGTCATGCTGTATACATAATTTATTAATATGTACATGTTTTATGTTAATTTAAAGCCTTTTTGTTGCATGATTGTTTTCCCCCTGTAGTTTCTCATGAAACTGTAGCCAAGATGCCTTTCTGAGCTTTATCCTTGTGCCATAACTCTGTCACTCAGTGGCTGCATTTGAGGAGGACAAATAATTATGTGAGCAGCATGACTGTCTGATGAACAAATTAAGCCCACTATTTATTAGTAATAACTGCTTTCTCTTACAGTGGATAATGAAGAACTGCAGGGTGGATTCATGTTGTGCTTCCTGGATGATGGATGTGGTATGAGCCCTGGTAAGTGAATTATCTAGATTCCTACCTGGCTGTTAGAACAAACAGCCTGAAAACCTATAAAATAAATAAAAATAAATTGATATATATATATATATATATATATATATATATATATATATAAACAAGTATGGAGCTATTAGGGAAAATAAACCCCAGACTTAACATCTTGTTGAGCTTTTTAGGTTTAAATATTCCAGCTGACAGAGTAAATTCACTGTAACCATCTAAAGCAAGACCAAAAGTGAACGTAAATCAATATTATCAGAAAAATGACAGGCACAGGGCACAGATTTCTTGTAAGGAACAGCATCTGGGAATGAATGGAAAACAAACACAGACTGTGAGGTTGTGTTTAGCACACCTTTCAGGTACTGCTTGCAAGAGATTTTAAATTTTTTGTTTAACCTTGAGGTAGAGGTCACCTCTCCTTGTTTTTAGCAGTCTGTGTTTTTTCCCTGCACATTCAAAGGTTTAGTTGCTTCTTGAATGTTCTCATCGTAGTGAAAACATCTACAATGCATTGCATGATTATCTTCGTATCTTCAAGGCTAGCAAAAGGCAGCACAGAGTAGGTACATAATATTGTTTGCTGTGGAATTGAGATGTTATTCCTTCACATAAAAGATTTGCATGAATTGGGATACCTTATCCCTGAATTCTTATAACACTTGTGTATGTCCCTCAAGCTAGGCTTTTTGACCACCAGATTTAACAAACAGTGAGGGAGTTCAAATAATATGGTAGTGTTCTGGTCAGTTCCACACCAGAGGAAAGAATGATCACCGGTGCTGATAGAAGCTAAGAATAAAAAATAAAGCAATTATCTTCTTTTGAGTCTCCAAAGACCCCCTTGGTCTGAATGGTAAAAGACTATGTGTGACATATTCTAAAGCAATTCCTTAAAAAAAGAAGCAACTCCTTTATATGGGTCCACAAACAAAATAATCAAAACACAGGTAAGACAAATATTCAGCTCTTCAGAAGAAACTCACTTCAGTTGACATATACAGTTGTATTTTAAAAAGGCCCAGTAGTGTTGAGAGCAATTCTTTATTGATGTTGGAACTCAGGTGATAAGTTGGAAGAGTTTTTCTGATGATTGAAAATAGAATCCGTCTGTTGTCCAAGCTGAGCTCAATCAATTTTGACCCTTAGAAGATGACTGCGGTGATTTCCAAACTCTTTTCACTTGCAGTCTTGCCCCATCACAGTGCATTCCCCACACAGCAATCCTGAGTGCATTTTTTTCTTTTAATAGATCATATTGATGCCCCTGCTTAAAACCCTTAGTGGTTTTCCATTACTTTAGAATAAAATTCATATTCCTCAGCAACACTTTCAATTTCTTGCATTATTTGGCCTCTGTCCACCTCTTTGACCTTTTCTCGTACCTCGCACTCCCTTGCTCATAGCACTCCAGCCACACCTGGCTGGCCCTTCATCATTTAAATCTCATCTCAGATGACACCTTATGAAGGAGGCCTTCCCTGAGCATTCTATCTGCAGGCTACATTCTTGTTAATTCCCTGTAACATTACCCTGGTTTTATTTCCCTTACTTAGTACTCTCCGAAAGGATCTTGTTGGTCTACTTCTTTCTCCTACCATGACATAAAGTTATTGAGGACAGGGGTCATGCCTGTCCTATTCAGTGTTCTGTCCCTGTGCTCAGAACTCTGGCCACCATACATGGGAGTCTATATGGTGTGTGATAAAAACCATGGGATTTGGTCTTCTGCAACTCTGGGTGATATTTCTGTGGGTACCATTTATCAGTGTGACCTTGGGAAAGTTACATAAACTCCTAAAACTTAAATTTCCTCATGCGTAATGTGTAGATAATAATAATAATAGTATCTTCCTTGTAGGCTTGTTATAAATATTAAGTAGTTGGTGCAAATAAAGTATATGATATAGTACCTGGCACATACTAAATAATAAGCAGTAGCTAATATTATCATTATGGATACCCTCGTCTAATAGCCAACCCTTAATAAGAACATGTGATAAAATGTCCAGTTAGCTTCAGACAAGCAGAGTGTCTTTACACACCTCATGCCACGTGCCACTGAACTATAGCATGTCTGCCCCCAGACTGACACAGGGTCCTCAGGGCAATTCTGGAGCATGTATTCAGGTAGCCCAATTGGGAGACCCATTTCTATCTCTTCCTATTTCCCTGGGAACATTCCTGTGCTTGGAGGTATGTATATTCTGAAGTTCAGGGGATTCTTCTCTAGAATTCCAGAATGCCCTGGAGAGATCAGGAGAATAACTCTCAAAGTCTGAAATAAGTAGCCCTTCCCAGTTAGTAGCAGACCAAAAGCTATTCTGCCCTTCTCAGTCTCACATGGGACTGGATAAGTGCCAGAAGCATAGAAAATTACTAGTGGTACAAATAATTATAGCACCTTTATTAGCATTTATTAAATGGCATGTATTGTCTTTAAGGTTAACACATCATCTCATTTAATTCATTTCATTTATCTTCATCAACAAATCTGTGATATAAGTGTTAGTAGTTCCCTTTTAGGGACAAGAAAATATTTTTAAAATTAATTAATTAATTTTTGGCTGTGTTGGGTCTTCGTTGCTGAGCGTGGGCTTTCTCTAGTTGCAGCAAGTGGGGGCTACTCTTCCTTGTGGTGCGCGGGCTTCTCATTACGCTGGCTTCTCTTGTTGCAGAGCATGGGCTCTAGGCGCATGGGCTTCAGTAGTTGTGGCACGTGGGCTCAGTGGTCGTGGCTCACGGGCTCTAGGGCACATGCTCAGTAGTTGTGGCACACGGGCTTAGCTGCTCCGTGGCATGTGGGATCTTTCCAGACCAGGGCTCGAACCCGTGTCCCTTGCATTGGCAGGAAGATTCTTAACCACTGCACTACCAGGGAGGCCCAGGGAAAAGGAAATTAAGGCTCTACTTCCCCAGGGTCACGTGGCTAGGTCTGTCTGACCTCCTTCAATATATTGCTGTTATGATCCTGGTCAGAGATTATGGGGCCTGACAAGGATCCTTGTCTTTGGACTGACCCAAGAAGTATGGATTTGTCCTAATATATGTGTGACATCCTGACAACTGGACCTCTGGCCGGTGTGAATGACTCATAAGTCCTAACCACTTACATGTCTTTGTCAATTATAGAGGAAGCTTCAGATATCATTTACTTTGGAACATCCAAGAAACGGTTATCAAGTTTGAAGTTTATTGGGCAATATGGCAATGGTCTTAAAAGGTGAGAATTGTTTTCCTTAATGCATATATTATTGATTTTGATTATTGGGACTAATATTTGGTTAAAGGAAATTTTAGAAGCAAATATAAACTTGAGAGTCCTATCTTGTTTTAGAATTTCCACTACCCATAACTGACTTGAACCTTTACAATGTTTTAAAATTTAATTAAAATTAAAATTTAAAATTTAATTCTTAAATAGATGATGAATCTTTTTTTCAGAGATGGCTGAAGTAGCACCCCTGTAGCTTAAAGCTTCATCACATCTCTAGGTCCTATTGTTTCTCAAAGTGTATCTTAGTGTAGGTGTTATATGTGTCCACAGCTTATGTTACTGGTCTGCCTCAAAGAAAAGTGAGGACATGAGGCTACGATCACCTGTGTAGCACCTGCCAGGGACAGATGATTGTTCTTTGCTGGAGCCATGGACAGCACCTTATCTCAAGCCAGAATGTGGGCCTGGATTAGTTCAAATTCTGCTCTGCTTTGAGAAAAAAAAAAAAATCATACTTATACACTCTTGGTGATGAGTCAGCAAAACAGGGGAGTTATTTCTGTGAAAAGAACAACCTGGTACAGTACACGATATCATGCTCGCCTGTTCCTTCTTTCTAGTGTTTGAGATGTAAACCGTTATGTTCTTGATTTTTAATATAGTGGATCCATGAGGATTGGAAAAGACTTTATTCTTTTCACAAAGAAGGAAGAAACGATGACCTGTGTGTTTTTTTCTCAGACATTTTGTGAAAGAGAAGGTCTAAGTGAGGTAAGGGTTGAGAATTTTCCTTCGGTTCCCATGGTAATGGAATTGTTTTCATTTACCGTTTCAGGAGGTAAAGTCTACCGTGGGTTCTTTCTGATTATGCTTTAGAAATTTAAGAGTATATTTGGGAAATGGAGAGAGGGTAGCTGGCCATTCTGGGGTCATTGGAGGCCTGTCCTATTGATCCTTCCTTGAGTAGGTTTGTAACTCCTAGACAGTTTTCAGAACTTTATTTTTATTATCCATGTACACAAATTTTCCAGAATAAGAGGCTCCCTTTGGCACAATGAGCTTTTTGGAAGAAGCTTGCAAAACATTTCCACCACTTATCTGTAAATTAGAGTATCTTTTTTTTTTTTTTTCGTGGTACGTGGGCCTCTCATCGCCGTGGCCTCTCCCGCCACAGAGCACAGGCTCCGGACGCGCAGGCTCTGGATGCGGCTCACGGGCCCAGCTGCTCATGGGCCCAGCTGCTCCGCGGCACACGGGATCCTCCCGGACCGGGGAACAAACCCCCGTCCCCTGCATCGGCCACTGCGCCACCAGGGAAGCCCTAGAGTATCATTTTTAAAATAGAATATTGGATTCAAAAGACTTGGAAAACAACATCTAAAGAAATTGAATGCAAAACAGACTTAAAACTGTAACTCTGTTGACCATAATTTCAATTCCATTTGCTAACCCAGAGACATTTTATTAATTTGCAGTGTCTGAGTTTAGTATTATGAACATCAGTTATAATTCAATATAGCAAATACATGTTGAGGAACTGCTGTCTGCCTAGCACTGGGTAGACCCTGTGGAAGGTAGAAAACAAGCGGGACCACCCGACCGTCAGTATTTTCAGTCTTATCACCAAATAAGGCAGACACGTATGAACTGGATAAATAAAAAAACAGGGGTGTTTAAAAAGCATGCTGTTCAATGAGTATGTGTTCCTGCTGTTACTCAATTGTCAAAAGCAGTGATATGGATGGAAAGATGAGAGAGCCTTGAGTGGCCAATGAGGGTTTTATGGGGAGAGGACAACGTGTAACTGGAAAGGTTGGTATATGGTGAGAAATAGCATGTGGCAAGTCTCAGACCTGAGATGACTGTGGGGTTTGGAGGGACAGTGTGGAGATGGGGGACTGTCCAGCAGGAGCCCAGCATGCCCGCTGGCAGCAGTGGAGTGGGGCTGGTTAACAGGAATAGTCTGGAAACAATAGGGAGTAGCTGAGTGGGATTCTGACATGAGGAAACGCAATACTTTAAGCATTTATATTGTACTTTTTGTATGTAAAGGATGTGGGAAATTGGGCCAAAGCTGAGGTTATAGTTTTCCTAAAATGGGTCATTTCCTTTTTTTTTTTTAAACTAAAGCCTGCAGCCCCTTTCCATTTCCACTTCTACAGAGGCAATCTCTTTCAACAGTATTAGCTGATTCTTTTGCTATTTTCCTGTAAATCTCTATATAACATGCTTGTATTGCTACTTCTTGATTTGATTTAGGCATTATCTATTCTGTTAACCTCCCACTGTAAAAGGGGAGGATTTATCTGTTTCTTTTTCTTTGCTCCCATCACACATACATACCCTTCCAATTCTCCACCCTCAATATGGCTCAGTTGTAATTTTGGTTGTGCCAATATTCACTATTTACATTAGAGACTATACAGGCACTACATACAATTATACCGTGTCACAAACTATGGTTTTTCTCTCTCCTGCAAAACTTTTAATTAATAATTACTAATTGCCTGCTTAGTGTTCTGTATGCTTATCGCTATCACTGAATATTTGCTTGGTCTTATATGTCTTTTATCACTGTGTTAACCCCAGTCTCAGCCTGTTATTTTGATGGTTCCACCGTCTTGAAGAACTCTACTCTGGAATCTTCTTATGTGCTGCACCTCACATTCCTGCTTTCCATGGCTGGTATTCAGCTGCCATCCTGGGATATGCCCCTGCCATCATTCTGGCAATTCTCTTTATTTCTCTTCTGTGTCAGGTCTTTCCTAGTGTGCTCCCTCTTCTTGGTGTAACATATCCTCCATTAGTTTTCTCAGCAAGAGGGCATGAGGGGTAAAATATTTTGAGACTTCACATGCATGAAAATGTTTTTATCCCACCCAAACACTTAATGATAGTTTGGCTTGATGTTTTTTCTTGGAATTAGTTTTCTTTCAGAATTTTGAAGGCATTGCTCCATGATCTTATAATTTCTAGTGTTGAGAAGTTGAAGCCATTTAAATTCCTGAGTTTTCTAGGTGACCCATTCTTCTCCCCCCTCCTTCTATTTTTGGGAGGGCTTTTCCCCCTCTGTTCTGATTTCAGTGTTTTGCCTCTGGGTGGGTCTGTTTGTACCCATCGTGCTGGGTGCTTGTTGAACATTTTCAGTCTGGAAACTCATGTCCTTTAATTCTGGGATATTTTCCTGTAATATTGCATGATTTTCTTCCATCCATATTATCTTTTCTCTCCTTTTACAACACCTGTTCTTAGCTCTTGGATGTCTAGAGACAGTTCTTTAGTTTTCTTACCCTTTCTCTCCTGTTTTCTGTTCTTTATATTTTTGTTTTGTTTTCTGGGAGATTTTCTTACATTTATCTTCCAACCTTTAAAAAGAAAATTTTTTCTGTAATCATATTCTTTACTTCTAAGGAGTCTTTTTAGTCTCTCAATATTCCTTTTTAAAGATATGTAGTTCTTGTTTCATGGATACAATATTTCTTCTTAGAGCACTGAAGATATTAACTACGATTGAATTTTTTCCCCCTGAAATTTTCATCTTCCTCTTATGGTTTTTGTTACCACTGAGTTGCTTTGTTTGTGCTTGTTTATTTGGTCTCTGTCTGTCACATTAGAGGCTTTTCTTAGATGACTGTTAATCCTGAATACTTTAAAGATTAGTTCAATAAAGTGCCAATTGAAAGCTCTGAGAGTGTGGGTGGGGCTTGACAGCTATGCAGGTCACAATAATGGGATCTAACTGGGGTGTTTTATTGGAAAATCCTCAATATAATTTGCCTCATGTCTTTGCTTCTGGGCTGGTCAGATATCTCAAAGAAGACTCTTACAGGCTTCTGCCTGAAGGTCTAGCTGACAGCTTCCTGGGAGTCAAATGAGAGAAGGGATCTGGGGTTCTCAGCATCCAATATGTATACTTTTATTTAATCCCTCTAATCTAAGTAAGGTCCCCTGCCAACTGTGCCTGATATATCCGCTAATCCAGACGTGCTTTGTTCCACTCTTTCCAGTTAATAAACATCAGTCCCTGTGGAGGTGGGGGAGGAGCTATTGCCAGGTGAGGACCTGGATGCTACTTCTAGCTCTCTTCTCCTTTTACCCTACCTCCAGAGTTAATTCATGCCATCAATCTCTGAGCCTTTTAGCAGATTCTGAATTGTAAATCAGGCTAGTGCTTCTCCTGCCTGGCACGGGCTTTAGATTGGTTACTTGGATATGCTGTCATACTTCTTGGATATGCTGTCATACTTGGATATGCTTTTCAACTTCTAAAATGCTGATACTGTTGTCCCCTCTGCCATTCTACCCATAATTCCATAGGGGGCTGAGGTAGATTCCATCTGTTCCCACATTCTACAGTGGAACATTTTAGAATAAAACTCCAAGTATACATATTTGTCATGTGTCTCTTCCTTATAAAACTAGCATACCTGGGAAAAATAAACATTTAACCTAGTGTTTTATAATTTGGCTGCATGGTAAATGAACTGAATTAGGATCAGACAAAAGAATGATGGTTTTTCTTTGTGTATTTCATAGTAAATTGATGTGTGTTTTTTTAATAGGTTGTGGTTCCAATACCTTCATGGTTAACAAGAACCAGAGAATCTGTCACAGATGATCCTCAGAAATTCTCAACGGAATTGTCTATAATTTTTAAGTATTCTCCGTTTAAAACTGAAGCTGAATTGATGCAGCAGTTTGATGTGATCTATGGGAAATGTGGTAAGATCATCACAGCCCTGAAATTTTGATGTGAAAGTATTTGTTTTCAGTGTCTTATGAAAGACTATAAATATGATTTCGTATTTTCTTCTATTTACAATATCACATGGAGTCTCATATGGGGCAGTTATTCATTTTATTTATATAAGTTTTGTCTCAGGAGAGTCCAAACAGGAATAATTCTTAAGTCCCTGACATTGGGAGAAAAGTTTGTACTTGTGTGAGCTTGGTGAAACTGGATAAGAAGAGGATGATACAGGCTATTACCGCAGGGAATCACAGTCTCTGCACCAGATGCTATACTGAAGCATCAATGATTAGATGATGCCAGGGTTTATAAGAGAGTTAGCAATTTATAAAATAACGAATCCAGGTTTCTGTGCCAGTCTTTCTCCAGACTTCTAGCACTTTTCATATCTGGAAGCAAAAAGATTCCTACTCTAGAGAAAACTATTTGCATTCTACTTTTTGTAATGTTTATATGCAAAATTCTGTTGTGTTTATATTAAAATTCTGTTTTATGTTATGCTTATAGCAAATTCTGAGATTTTTTTTTTGTGACTTGGCCTGTGGTTACCTTCAAAATTTCTTCTCTAAACCTGTGTCATTTTGTTTAAAAGTGATGTTTTATGTCATCCTTTTCCCTTTCTCACAGCAGAAAAATAGTGGCAATTAAATAAATATTCATTTCATTAACATATGTGGCATACTTTATGGACAGTTAATGTAATCTCTTAGTTGCCTTCTAATTGTGAAATACTCATATAAATGAAAGATGTATTGTTTCCTGAATACTTTTCTAAATGCTTTATAAAAATTAACTCATTTAATCCTCTAAACAACTCAGTGGTTTAGGTACCTCATGAGCTCCGTCATATAGATTAGAAAACTTAGGTTCAGAGAGGTTAGGAAACTTACCTGAGGTCATTGTGCTAGTAAATGGTTGATCCAGGATGTAACCCAAGTATTTAGGCTCCCAAGTCCAAGTCCAAATTCTTAGTCACTCTGCTGTTCTCCTTTCTGTTTTAGTATTACCAAAAAAAGTGTAATTGGTTGTTCTTAAAATTTCTCTGACAGTGGTGTTTGTCTTGATATTATAATCAATTTCATAAAGAATTTGGATTTTTTTGTTTACTGTGCTTTAGAGCAGGGGTCAGCAAACTCTAGCGCCTGCAGGTCCTATCAGCCCCATAGCTGTTTTTGTTAATAAATTTTTATTGGAAATAGCCTCATCATTCATTTGTGTATTCCCTACGGCAGCTTTCATGCTACAGCTGTGGAGTTGAGTTGTGAGTAGATGTGAGAGGCCTGCAAAGCCTGAAGTAGTTATTATCTGGCCCTTTACAGAAAAAGTTTACCAACACCTGTTTCAGGGTCTAAAAGCAGTACTTCATATTTATACAAATGTTGAAAATTCATCTTTGTTCTTATGTGCATTGACTTCAGTTCTGCCAGTGAGAGCTTTGCCTATAATACAAATTTGGTTCAGGCTTCTAACAGTTTTTGTAATGCAAATTATGAACAGAGTTCCAAAGTTTAAGAATCCACATTGAAAGACATAATGAATAGTAAAAAGAAGCGCTATACTGTAGAAACTCAACACTGTTTGGCAGAGAGTGGAATTTGCTATAAGACGTATATCTTGGAACTTATCCAAGCGTATTATTTACTGAAGTACAAAAAGAAATTTGGTCTATAGCAGGCTTAATTCCATAGGTGAGATAATAGCACCATGACTAACACATAGTATAGTTAAATATTGATGAGTCAAATATCTATTTTTCCACTAGGTACTTTGCTGGTTATTTATAACTTGAAGCTTCTGCTTAGTGGAGAACCTGAGTTGGATGTTAAAACTGACAAGGAAGATATACTGATGGCTGGAGCTCTTGAGGAGTGAGTAATATGAGTGTTTGTCAGAACAGGTGTCAACAATGGCAGTGAGCTG
This sequence comes from Stenella coeruleoalba, assembly GCF_951394435.1. Taxonomy (NCBI): domain Eukaryota; kingdom Metazoa; phylum Chordata; class Mammalia; order Artiodactyla; family Delphinidae; genus Stenella; species Stenella coeruleoalba. The sequence goes on from NC_137150.1 coordinate 88,898,098, forward strand.
GAGTTAGGAGCTCTACATCCTTGCTCCAGGTTGGGGGCCACCAGGCCTTGTCTCTAGAACAATTAATTTTACCCCAGCTACAGATGAAGTAAGTTAGGCTAGACAACTGATTCCCAAACCTGGCTGAGCCTCTGAGTGATGTAGGTAGCTTCTTGAGAAGTATAGGATCCTATCTCATACCAAAGGTACTGAGTCAGAATCTCCAGATATCAAGCCTAGGAATCAATATTTTTTATATGTTCCACAGGTGATTCAGAGGAATATGACTGAATGACAATTCAGAATGGCCCTATGAACTGTATACTTCCAGTTTATAAATAAATAAATGGACATTCATTTTTCTTGGCTACTGGGGATCCGTAGGAAACAGAATTGAGAAAACAGTAGTGGGCATGGGTGAAAAAGTGTGGAGAAATATGAAATAGTAATTAACCCTGGATTTCTCTAAAGTAACTTTGAAATTAAAACTTATTAGCTTGAACCTATAGTCTCTTAGTGTCAGCATGCTAGAGCTAGACGGGATTTATTTTTTTAACATCTTTATTGGAGTATAATTGCTTTACAATGTTGTGTTAGTTTCTGCTGTGTAACAAAGTGAATCAGCTCTATGTATACATACATCCCCATATCCCCTCCCTCTTGCGTCTTCCTCCCACCCTCCCTATCCCACCCCTCTAGGTGGTCACAAAGCACCAAGCTGGTCACCCTGTGCTATGAAGCTGCTTCCCACTAGCTATGTATTTTACATTTGTTAGTGTATATATGTCAATGCTACTCTCTCACTTTGTCCCAGCTTACCCTCCCCCCTCCCCATGTCCTCAAGTCCATCCTCTACATCTGTGTCTTTATTCCTGTCCTGGCCCTAGGTACATCAGAATCATTTTTGTTTGTTTGTTTTAGATTCCATATATATGTGTTAGCATATGGTATTTGTTTTTCTCTTTCTGAGTTACTTCACTCTGTATGACAGACTCTAGGTCCATCCACCTCACTACAAATAACTCCATTTCTTTTTATGTCTGAGTAATATTCCATTGTATATAGGTGCCACATCTTTATCCATTCATCTGTCAATGGACATGTAGGTTGCTTCCATATCCTGGCTACTGTAAATAGTGCTGCAGTGAACATTGTGGTACATGTCTCTTTTTGAATTATGGTTTTCTCAGGGTATATGCCCAATAGTGGGATTGCTGGGGCATATGGTAGTTCTATTTTTAGATTTTTAAGGAACCTCCATACTGTTCTCCATAGTGGCTCTATCAATTTACATTCCCAGCAACAGTGCAAGAGGGTTCCCTTTAGAGCTAGAAGGGATTTTAAAGGAATTTAATCTAGTCAGATTCATTTCATGAACCATTGTGGTGCAGTAGAAATATAGTGAGAGCCGGATAGCCTCATACACTAGAGTGCAGACAGCAGAAGCAAGAACTACAGTCCTGCAGCCTGTGGAACAAAAACCACATTCACAGAAGATAAGACAAGATGAAAAGGCAGAGGACTATGTACCAGATGAATGAACAAGATAAAACCCCAGAAAAACAACTAAATGAAACAGAGATAGGCAATCTTCCAGAAAGAGAATTCAGAATAATGATAGTGAAGATGATCCAGGACCTCGGAAAAAGAATGGAGACAAAGATCGAGAAGATGCAAGAAATGTTTAACAAAGATCTAGAAGAATTAAAAAACAAACAAACAGAGGTGAACAACACAATAACTGAAATGAAAAATACACTAGAAGGAATCAATAGCAGAGTAACTGAGGCAGAAGAACGGATAAGTGACCTGGAAGACAGAATGGGGGAATTCACTGCTGCAGAACACAATAAAGAAAAAAGAAAGAAAAGAAATGAAGAAAGCATAAGATACCTCATAGAAGAGAGAGAAAAGGACCTGAGAAAATATTTGAAGAGATTATAGTCAAAAACTTCGCTAACATGGGAAAGGAAATAGCCACCCAAGTCCAGGAAGCACAGAGATTTCCATACAGGATAAGCCCAAGGAGAAATATGCTGAGACACACAGTAATCAAATTGGCAAAAATTAAAGACAAAGAAAAATTATTGAAAGCAGCAAGGGAAAAACAACAAATAACATACCAGGGAACTCCCATAAGGTTAACAGAGGATTTCTCAGCAGAAACTCTACAAGCCAGAAGGAAGTGGAATGATATACTTAAAGTGATGAAAGGGAAGAACCTACAACCAAGATTACTCTACCCAGCAAGGATCTCATTCAGATTTGATGGAGAAATCAAAAGCTTTACAGACAAGCAAAAGCTAAGAGAATTCAGCACCACCAAACCAGCTCTACAACAAATGCTAAAAGAATTTCTCTAAGTGGGAAACACAAGAGAAGAAACGGACCTACAAAAACAAACCCAAAACAGTTAAGAAAACGGTAATAGGAACATACATATTGATAATTACCTTAAACGTGAATGGATTAAATGCTCCAACCAAAAGACACAGGCTCACTGAATGGATACAAAAACAAGACCCATATATATGCTGTCTACAAGAGACCCACTTCAGACCTAGGGACACATACAGATTGAAAGTGAGGGGATGGAAAAAATATTCCATGCAAATGGAAATCAAAAGAAAGCTGGAGTAGCAATACTCATATCAGATAAAATAGACTTTAAAATAAAGAATGTTACAAGAGACAAGGAAGGGCACTACATAATGATCAAGGGATCAATCCAAGAAGAAGATATAACAATTATAAATATGTATGCACCCAACATAGGAGCACCTCAATACATAAGGCAACTGCTAACAGCTCTAAAACAGGAAATCGCCAGTAACACAAAAATAGAGGGGGACTTTAACACCTCACTTACACCAATGGACAGATCATCCATACAGAAAATTAATAAGGAAACACAAGCTTTAAATGACACAATAGACCAGATAGATTTAATTGATATTTATAGGACATTACATCCAAGAACAGCAGATTATACTTTCTATTCAGGGCGCATGGAACATTCTCCAGGATAGATCATATCTTGGGTCACTAATCAAGCCTCAGTAAGCTTAAGAAAATTGAAATCATATCAAGCATCTTTTCTTACCACAAGGCTATGAGATTAGAAATCAGTTGCAGGGAAAAAAATGTAAAAAACACAAACACATGAAGGCTAAACAATATGTTACTAAATAAGCAAGAGATCACTGAAGAAATCAAAGAGGAAATAAAAAAATACCTAGAGACAAATGACAATGAACACACAACGAACCAAAACCTATGGGATGCAGCAAAAGCAATTCTAAGAGGGAAGTTTATAGCTATACAAGCCTACCTCAAGAAACAAGAAGAATCTCAAATAAACAATCTAATGTTACACCTAAAGGAATTAGAGAAAGAAGAACAAACAAAACCCAAGTTAGCAGAAGGAAAGAAGTCATAAAGATCAGAGCAGAAATAAATGAAATAGAAACACAGAAAATAGTAGCAAAGATCAATAAAACTAAAAGGGCGTTCTTTGAGAAAATAAAAAAAATAGAGAAACCATTAGCCAGACCCATCAAGAAAAAGAGGGAGAGGACTCAAATCAATAAAATTAGAAACGAAAAAGGAGAAGTTACAAAAGACACCACAGAAATACAAAGTTTCCGAAGAGACTACTACAGGCAACTCTATGCCAATGAAATGGACAACCTGGAAGAAATGGACAAATTCTTAGAAAGGTATAACCTTATAAGACTGAACCAGGAAGAAATAGAAAACATGAACAGACCAATCACAAGGAAATTGAAACTGTGATTAAAAATCTTCCAACAAACAAAAGTCCAGGACAAGATGGCTTCACAGCTGAATTCTATCAAACACTTAGAGAAGAGTTAACACCCATCCTTCTCAGTCTCTTTCAAAAAATTGCAGAGGAAGGAAAACTTCTAAACTCATTCTATGAGGCCACCATCACCCTGATACCAAAACCAGACAAAGGTACTACAAAAAAAGAAAATTACAGACCAATATCACTGATGAATATAGTTGCAAAAATCCTCAACAAAATACTAGCAAACAGAATCCAACAGCACATTAAAAGGATCATACACCATGATAAAGTGGGATTTATCCCAGGGAAGCAAGGATTCTTCAATATATGCAAATCAATCAATGCGATACACCATATTAACAAATTGAAGAATAAAGACCATATGATCATCTTAATAGATGCAGAAAAAGCTTTTGACAAAATTCAACACCCATTTATGATAAAAACTCTCCAGAAAGTGGGCATAGAGGGAACCTACCTCAACATAATAAAGGCCATATGTGACAAACCCACGGCAAACACTCTCAATGGTGAAAAACTGAAGGCATTTCCTCTAAGATCAGGAACAAGACAAGGACGTCCACCCTCACCACTATTATTCAGCATAGTTTTGGAAGTCCTAGCCACTACAATCAGAGAAGAAAAAGAAATAAAGAGAATACAAATTGGAAAAGAAGAAGTAGAACTCACTGTTTGCAGATGACATGATACTATACATAAAGAATCTTAAAGATGCCACCCAGAAACTGCTAGAGCTAATCATTGAATTTGGTAAAGTTTCAGGATACAAAATTAATGCACAGAAATCTCTTGCACTCCTATACACTAACGATGAAAAATCTGAAAGAGAAATTAAGGAAACAACCCCATTTACCATTGGAACAAAAAAAATAAAATACCTAGGAATAAACCTACCTAGGAAGACAAAAGACCTGTATGCAGAAAACTATAAGACACTGATGAAAGAAATTAAAGATGATACCAACAGATGGAGAGATATACCATGTTCTTTGATTGGAAGAATCAATATTGTGAAAATGACTATACTACCCAAAGCAATCTACAGATTCAGTGCAATCCCTATCAACATACCAATGGCATTTTTTACAGAACTACAACAGAAAATCTGAAAATTTGTATGGAGACACAGAGGACCCTGTGTTGCCAAAGCTGTCCTGAGGGAAAAAAATGGCATTGGAGGAATCACACTCACTGACTTCAGACTATACTACAAAGCTACAGTAATCAAGACAATATGGTACTGTCACAAAACCATAAATATAGGTCAATGGAATGGGATAGAAAGCCCAGAGATAAACCCATGCACCTATGGTCAACTAATCTATGATAAAGGAGGCAAGGATATACAATGGAGAAAAGACAGTCTCTTCAATAAGTGGTACTGGGAAAAATGGACAGCTACATGTAAAAGAATGAAATGAGAACATTCCCTAACACCATACACAAAAATAAACTCAAAATGGGTTAGAGACCTAAATGTAAGACCGGACACTATAAAACTCTTAGAAGAAAACATAGGAAGAACACTCTTTGATATAAATCACAGCAAGATATTTTTTAATCCATCTCCTAGAGTAATGGAAATAAAAACAAAACTAAACAAATGGGACTTAATGAAACTTCAAAGCTTTTGCACAGCAAAGGAAACAATAAACAAGACGAAAAGACAACCCTCAGAATGGGAGAAAACATTTGAAAATGAATCAACGGACAAAGGATTAATCTGCAAAATATATAAACAGCTCATGCACCTCAATATTAAAAAAACAAACAACTCAATTCAAAAATGAACAGAAGACCTGAATAGACATTTCTCCAAAGAAGACATACAGATGGCCAAGAGGCACATGAAAAGCTGCTCAACATCACTGTTAGAGAAATGCAAATCAAAACTACACTGAGGTATCACCTCACACCAGTCAGAATGGGTATCATTAGAAAATCTACAAACAACGAATGCTGGAGAGGGTGTGGAGAGAAGGGAACCCTCTTGCTCTGTTGTTGGGAATGTAATTTGATACAGCAACTATGGAGAACAGTATGGACGTTCCTTAAAAATCTAAAAATAGAATTACGATATGACCCAGCAATTCCACTACTGGGCATATACCCAGAGAAAACCGTAATTCAAAAAGACACATGCACCCCAATGTTCATTGCAGCACTATTTACAAAGCCAGGTCATGGAAGCAACCTAAATGCCCATTGACAGACGAATGAATAAAGAAGGTGTGGTACATATTTACAATGGAATATTCCTCAGCCATAAAAAGGAATGAAATTGGTTTATTTGTAGAGATGTGGATGGGTCTGGAGACTGTCCTATCGAGTGAAGTAACTCAGAAAGGGAAAAACAAATGTTGTATATTAACGCATATATGTGGAACCTAGAAAATGGTACAGATGAACCGGTTTGCAGAGCGGAAATTGAGACACAGAAGTAGAGAAAAGACGGATGGACACCAAGGTGGGAAAGTGGTGGGGGTGGGGGGGGGTGGTATGAATTGGGAGATTGGGATTGACATGTATACACTGATGTGTGTAAAATGGATGACTAATAAGAACCTGCTGTATAAAAATATATATAAAATAAAAATTTTTTAAAAAAGGAAATATAGTGAGAGCCAAAATATGAACCATGTATGTCATTATAAATTTATTAGGAGGTACATTAAGAAAAGTAGAAAGAAACAGATGAAATTAATTTAATAATTTTTTAATAGATCTTCATTGGAGAATAATTGCTTCACAATACCCGGTTAGTTTCTGTTGCACAGCAAAGCGAGTCAGCCATATGCATACACATGTCCGCATATCCCCTCCCACCTTATCCTCCCTCCCATCCTCCCTATCCCATCCCTGTAGGTCCTCACAAAGCACCGAGCCGTTCTCTCTGTGCTATGCTGCTGCTTCCCACCAGCCAGCTGTTTTACATTGGTAGTGTATATATGTCGATGCTACTCTTACTTTGCCCCAGGTTCGCCCTCCCACCCCATGTCATCAAGTCCATTCTCTATGTCTACCTCTAGGTTCATCAGTACCATTTTTTTTTTTTAAGATTCCATATATATGCGTTAGCATATGGTATTCGTTTTTCTCTTTCTGACTTACTTCGCTCTGTGTGGCAGTCTCTAGGTCCATCCACCTCACTATAAATAACTCAATTTCATTTCTTTTTATGGCTGAGTAATATTCCATTGTATATATGTGCCACGTCTTCTTTATCAATTCATCTGTTGATGGACATTTCAGTTGGTTCCATGTCCTGGCTATTGTATATAGTGCTGCAGTGAACATTGTGGTGCATGCCTTCTTTTGAATTACGGTTTTCTCAGGGTATATGCTCAGTAGTGATATTGCTGGGTCATATGGTAGTTCCATTTTTAGTTTTTTTTTTTTTAGTTTTTTAAGGAACCTCCATACTGTTTTCCATAGTGATTGTATCAAATTTACATTCCCACCAACAGTGTAGGAGGGTTCCCTTTTCACCACACCCTTTCCAGCATTTATTGTTTCTAGTATTTTTGATAATGGCCATTTTGACCTGTGTGAGGTGATACCTCATTGTAGGTTTGATTTGCATTTCTCTGATAATTAGTGATGCTGAGCATCTTTTTATGTGGCTCTTGGCCGTCTGTATGTCTTCCTTGGTGAAATGTCTATTTAGGTCTTCCACCCATTTTTTAACTGGATTCTTTGTTTTTTTGATATTGATCTCCATGAGCTCTTTGTATATTTTGGAGATTAACCCTTTGTCTGTTGTTTCATTTGCAAATATTTTCTCCCATTCTGAGGGTTGTCTTTTTGTCTTGTTTATGGTTTCCTTTGCTGTGCAAAAGCTTTTAAGTTTCATTAAGTCCTATTTGTTTATTTTTTAAATTTCTGTTAATCTAGGAGATGGGTCAAAAAAGATGTTGTTGTGGTTTATGTCAAAGAGTGTTTTTTCTATGTTTTTCCTCTAAAAGTTTTATTGTGTCTGGTCTCACATTTAAGTCTTTAATCGATTTTGAGTTTATTTTTCTGTATGGTGTTAGGTAGCGTTCTAATTTCATTCTTTTACATGTAGCTGTCCAGTTTTCCCAACACCACTTATTGAAGAGGCTGTCTTTTCTCCATTGTATGTTCTTGCCTTCTTTGTCGTAAATTAGGTGCCCATATGTGCGTGGGTTTATCTCTGGGCATCCAATCCTGTACCATTGATCTATATTTCTCTTTTTGTGCTGGTACCATAATGTCTTGATTACTGTAGCTTTGTGGTACAGTTTGAAGTCGGGGAGCCTGCTTCCTCCAACTCCGTTTTTCTTTCCCAAGATTGCTTTGGCTATTCGGGGTCTTTTGTGTTTCCATATGAATTGTAATATTTTTGTTCTATTTCTGTAAAAAATGCCATTGGTAATTTGACAGGGATTGCACTGAATCTGTAGGTTGCTTTGGGTAGTATAGTCATTTTCACAATATTGATTCTTCCAATCCAAGAACATGGTATATTTCTCCATCTGTTTATGTCATCTTTGATTTCTTTCATCAGTGTCTTATAGTTTTCTGAGTACAAGTCTTCACCTCCTTAGGCAGGTTTATTCATTGGTATTTTATTCTTTTTGTTGCAGTGGTAAATGGGGTTGTTTCCTTAATTTCCTTTTCTGATTTTTCATTGTTGGTGTACAAGAATGCCAGATATTTCTGTGCATTAATTTTGTATCCTGCAACCTTATGAAATTCATTGATTAGTTCAAGTAGCTCTCTGGTGGCATCTTTAGAATATTCTATGTATAGTGTCATGTCATCAGCAAATAGTGACAATTTTACTTCTTTTCCAATTTGTATTCCTTTTATTTCTTTTTCTTCCCTGATATCTGTGGCTAGGACTTCCAAAACTGTGTTGAATAAGAGTGGTGAGAGTGGACATTCTTGTCTTTTTCCTGATTCTAGTGGAAATGCTTTCCATTTTTCACCATTGAGTATGATGCTAGCTGTGGGTTTGTCATATATGGCCTTTATTATGTTGAGGTAGTTTCCCTCTATGCCTATTTTCTGGAGAGTTTTTATCATAAATGGGTGTTGAATTTGGCAAAGTTTTTTCTGCATCTATTGAGACGATCCTATGGTTTTTATTCTTCAGTTTGTTAATATGGTGCATCACATTGATTGATTTGTATATATTGAAGAATCCTTGCATCCCTGGGATAAATCACACTTGATCATGGTGTATGATCCTTTTAGTGTGCTGTTGGATTCTGTTCACTAGTATTTTGTTCAGGATTTTTGCATCTATGTTCATCAGTGATATTGATGTATAATTTTCTTTTTTTGTGATATCTTTTTCTGGTTTTGGTATCAGGGTGATGGGGGCTTTGTAGAATGAATTTGGGAGTGCTTCCTCCTCTGCAATTTTTTGGAAGAGTTTGAGAAGTATCGGTGTTAGCTCTTCTCTAAATGTTTGATAGAATTTGCCTGTGAATCCATCTTGTCCTGGACTTTTGTTTGTTGGAAGATTTTTAATTACAGTTTCATTTCGTTACTTGTGATAGGTCTGTTTATATTTTCTAATTCTTCCTGGTTCAGTCTTGGAAAATTGTACCTTTCCAAGAATTTGTCCATTTCTTTGTGGTTGTCCATTTTATTGGAATATAGTTGTTTGTAGTAGTCTTTTATAATCCTTTGTATTTCTCCAGTGTCAGTTGTGATTTCTCCTTTTTTATTTCTAATTTTATTGATTTGCATCCTCTCCCTTTTTTTCTTGATGAGTCGGGCTAAGGGTTTATCAAGTTTGTTTATCTTCTCAAAGAACCAGCTTTTAGTTTTATTGATCTTTGGTATTGTTTTCTTCATTTCTGTTTCATTTATTTCTGCTTTGATCTTTATGATTCCTTTCTTTGTACTGACTTTTGGTTTTCTTTGTTCTTCTTTCTGTAGTTGTTTTAAGTGCAGTTTAGATTGTGTATTTGAGATTTTTGTTGTTTCTTGAGGTGAGATTGAATTGCTATAAACTTCCCTCTTAGAACTGCTTTTGCTGCGTCCCATAGGTTTTGGGTTGTCGTGTTTTCGTTGTCATTTTTTTCTATGTTTTTTAAAATTTCTTCTTTGATTTCTTCAGTGATATCCTGGTAATTTAGTAGCACACTGTTTAACCTCCATGTATTTGTGTTTTTTATAGTTTTTTTCCTGTAATTGATTTCCAGTCTCATAGCACTGTGGTCTGAAAAGATGCTTGATATGATTTCAATTTTCTTAAATATTCCAAGGCTTCATTTGTGACCCAAGACATGATCTATCCTGGAGAATGTTCCATGTGTACTTGAGAAGAAAGTGTATTCTGCCACTTTGGGGTGGAATGTTATATAAATATCAATTAGATGTATGTGGTCTATTGTATCATTTAAAACTTTTGTTTCCGTATTTATTTTCTGTTTGGATGATCTGTCCATTGGTATAAGTGGGGTGTTAAAGTCCCCTACTATTTTTGTGTTACTGTTAATTTCTTCTTTCATGGTTGTCAGCATTTGCCTTATGTATTGAGGTACTCCTCTGTTGGGTGCATAAACATTTATAATTGTTATATCTTCTTCTTTCATTGACCCTTTGATCAATATGTGGTGTCCCTCTGTATCTCTTGTAGCAGTCTTTATTTTAAAGTCTGTTTATCTGATACAAGTATTGCTACTCCAGCTTTCTTTTGATTTGCGTTTGCACGGAGTATCTTTTTCCATCCCTTCACTTTCAGTCTGTATGTGTCTCTAGGTGTGAAGTGGGTCTTTTATAGAGAGCATATATATATGGGTCTTGTTGTTGTATCTATTGAGCAGTCTGTGTCTTTCCCTTGGGGCATTTAACCATTTATATTCAAGGTTATTATCAATATGTATGTCCCTGTTACCATTTTCTTAATTGTTTTGAGTTTGTTTTTGTGGGTCTTTTTCTTCTCTTGTGTTTTCCACTTAGAGAAGGTTCTTTAGCATTTGTTGTAAAGCTGGTTTGGTGGTGCTGAATTCTCTTAGCTTTTGCTTGTCTGAAAAGCTTTTGACTTCTCCATTGAATCTGAATGAGACTCTTGCTAGGTAGTGTAATCTTGGCTGTAGGTTTTTCTCTTTCATCATTTTAAGAATATCCTGCCACTCCCCTCTGGCCTGCAGAATTTCCACTGAAAAATCAGCTGATAACCTTATGGGGATTCCTTTGTATGTTATTTTTTGTTTTTCCCTTGCTGCTTTTAATACTTTTTCTTTGAATTTAACTTTTGTTAGTTTGATTAATATGTGCCTTGGTGTGTTTTTCCCAGGGTTTATCCTGTATGGGACTTTCTGTGCTTCCCAGACTTGGGTGACTATTTCTTTTCCCATGTTAGGGAAGTTTTCCACTATAATCTCTTTAAGTATTTTCTCAGACCCTTTCTTTTTCTCTTTTCTACTGGGACCCCTATAATTCTAATGTTGGTGTGTTTAGTGTTGTCCCTGAGGTCTCTGAGTTGTCTGCAATTCATTTCATTCTTTTTACTTTATTCTGCTCCTTGGCAGTTATTTCCACCATTTTGTCTTCCAGCTCACTTATTCATTCTGCCTCAGTTATTCTGTTATTGATTCCTTCTAGTGTATTTTTCATTTCAGTTCACTGTGTTATTCATCTCTCTTTTTTGTTCTTTAGTTCTTCTAGATCTTTGTTAAACATTTCTTGTATTTTTCTCAATCTATGCTTCCATTCTATTTACGAGATTCTGGATCACCTTTACTGTCATTACTCTGAATTCTTTTTCAGGTAGATTGCCTATTTCCTCTTCATTTATTTGGTCTTATAGGTTTTCACCTTACTCCTTGCTTTGCTGTCTCATTTCTTTTTTTTTTTTTTATGAGTGGGATTGTTTTCCTGTTTTATTGGTTGTTTGGCCTGAGGCTTCCAGCACTGGAGTTTGTAGGCTATTTTGTAGAGCTGGATCTTGGTGCTGAGATGAAGAACTCTGTGAGACCTCACTCCAATGAATATTCCCTGAGTCTGAGGTTCTCTGTTAGTCCAGTGGTTTGGACTCAGAGCTCCCACCACAGGAGCCATGTGGGTTGACCAAAAAAAAAAAGAGAGCAATAACAAAGTAAAAAATAAAACTAGACTAGGAAGCTAAGAGATATAGAAAGAGAATGTAAAAATAAAAATATAGATGAGTCAGCAACTGGAAGGTACATCAGTACCACAGTAATAAAAAAGAGGAGGAGGGAAAAGAAGAAAAAAAAACGGGGGGGAGGGGAAGGCCTTGGCTGTGGAGAGCGGGTCCTAAGCAAGGGCAAGGTTTGGGTGTTGGGTGGAGCCAATGCTCAGGACCCACAGGGATGAAAAAGGCCCTGGGGACTGTGGGGGGTGGGGCTTAGGCCAAGGAACAGAAGGGGCCCAGGCGTGCCTCCCACCCCTGGTCTCAGAGGGCAGGGGACCTCACCTGGGAGCTTAGTAGGCTTCCTGGGCTCGAGTGGGCAGAGTAAATGCCCTCCTCTCCTCTCCTGCTTCTCTGGTCTGGGAAGGCCCCTCCCACCTGCCTCTCCTGATCTCCCCAGCCTCCCTCCTATGCCCTCAGGACCCACGCGGCCTGGATGGGGCCTTGCGGGGGGATACCAGCTTGGGACTTCAGCAGGCTCCCTGGCCCAAGTGGGTCAGGCGATCGCCCTCTGCTCCTCTCCTGCTCTTCATAGAGAGTCCCTCCCACCTGCCTCTCCTTATCTCCCTGGCCTCAGGGGTGCCGATCTTGTCTGGCCTCTACTTCTCCTCCCCTGCCAGTCCCCCTGTGTCCTACCAGTTCACTCTGGGGTTCCTTCTGTCTCCTTGGGCATCAGGGTCTCCTACCAGTGGCTAGCAGGTGCCCTTGTTGTGGGGAGATGCTAACTCCGTGTCTTCCCACACCTCTGTCTTGACTCCTCCCCCAATAATGTTTTTATTTAATCTGGTAAATATAAAATATTATAATTTCAATTTCTGTATGCAAAATATTGAGACATTTTACATTGTTTTTTTTCCATTCTAAATCTTTGAAATCCAGTGTGTGTTCTACACATATACCACATATCAATTTGTACTAGTGCCCAATAGCCACACATGGCCAGTAGCTACCGTATTGGACAGTGCAGCTTTAGACTAAGATATTGAGACCCAAGTAAACACATCAGCTTAGACAACTTCTTTTTCTTTTTCCTTGGAGGTGAAATTTTGAAAGTTCTTTTACCAGTTAGAGAATTTAACATTTGATAACCTCTTTAGATTAGCTTTTCTATATTTTTCTAATTTATATTTTTTCTCATTTTATTCTAACATGTGGAATTCTTAATTTACACAGAAATGGAGGTTTTTTTCCTTTTGGAAAAAAATATCCTGCCTAATTACTGTTCTGCAATTGCTGGGAACCCTTTTGCCAACATTAATGTGCCAGTGTCAGAAAGGAGGCCTAGAGTTGTTACTGGCAACTCCATTACTGTGTCCTCCTTTTCTTGCTGGCCTTGTCCTCTGCTTAACAGCTGGTTCAAAAAACAATATCTTATACTATTTAAAAGCTTTGAGCTCAAATTTTCCAAAAGTTCTCTCTCAGAGTGCCTTGGCATTTCAACACTAGCATCAAGAAACAATACATTATTAGAGGAATAATTTGACAGCTAATTCTTTGCAAAAAATTCTTACTGTTTCCAGATTGTTTAATGAAGCCAGAAGCTTCTTAAAGCATTTAGACAGTTAATTACAAAATAAAGAAAATGGATCAGACCCAGGACATGTACAATTGACATGGAACATTGTTCACATTGGAATTTTTTGTTTGTTTGACTTTTCAACAAAAATTTTCACACTTTAATCACAAGAGAAGTTTTTTTAAAGACAAGGATGGGGTTTTATGAGGAAGGATTATTGTAAAGAGGAGCCATACTTTCTATACCAAAGATGCTATACATTTCATGGCTTCTGATGTGAGCACCTTGATGGTGTCAAGAAGGGACAGCAGTACCTCCTCCTGGGGATGGGGTAATAATGCCACTGTAGTTTTCTCCTCTAAAAAGTCAGTGGATTCTGACAATAACACCTAATTCCTCTTCACTAAGGGACTAGAAAAACATTAACTCTTAAGGCTGAAAGAATACATCTGGTCCCAAGGTGGCTCTTTTTCTGATTCCTTTTCCATTTATGACTTCTGATCTTTGAACTTCTAATCAGGTACAGTTTACATAATCTTGGTTTCGAGAACAAGTGGTTTGTAATATAACAACGTTTTTACTGTTTCTTTTTCTTCTGGCTATTGTATCCCCTCAAAGCCATTGTGCATGATTTGATATCTGTCCAAAGCAAGTTTCAAACCTTCCAATTGTGTAATTTTCACCTTTAGTCTTCGATGGTGTGGTTCTGCTGATTCTGAAAATAATTTAATTTTCTACATAAGAATAGGAAAATCCAGGCTTTCAGACTTTTGTTTGGCCTCAGAGAAGAGGTTTCCTGGTATTATTTACTTTCTTCCAATTTTGTTTATTGTAAAATCAAAAGTAAAACAATATTTTTTAACTTTTTAAGGAAAAGAATTTCTATATCGTAATTGATTATTTTAAAAATTTATTTATTCATTTATTTAATTTTTGGCTGCATTGGGTCTTTGCTGCTGCACGTGGGCTTTCTCTAGTTGCTAAGAGTGGGGGCTACTCTTTGTTTGCGGTGCACAGGCTTCTCATTGTGGTGGCTTCTCTTGTTGCGGAGCGTGGGCTCTAGGCGTGCAGGCCTCAGTAGTTGTGGCACATGGGCTCAGTAGTTGTGGCTCGCAGGCTTTAGAGAACAGGCTCAGTAGTTGTGGTGCACGGACTTAGTTGCTCCGCGGCATGTGGGATCCTCCCGGACCAGGGCTCGAACCCGTGTCCCCTGCACTGGCAGGCAGATTCTTAACCACTGCGCCATCAGGAAAGCCCCTCATAATTATTAATTTATTATTCCATTCTAGTGTTTTTTAAGTGCAGTTTCTCTTTTTTCATTTATGATTTGCTTCTAAACTTTATTCTAAGTTATACAGTCTTAATAAGCCTCATTTCATAATGATTTCTTGATAAGTGACCACTGAACTGATTCGTCAAAATTTACATAACAATTCCTGTATTTTTGGACAGTGATATTGGTCTCAGTGTTTCACATTATTTGTGGATGATGTTGGAATAAACATATTCATACAGATAGATTTTTTAATTTTTTGAATTATTTTCTTAAGACAGATTCCCAGGATGGGAACCAGTGAGTCAAAGGGTCTGAACTTTGATACAGTTCTTGTGAGTATTTGGTATCAGTTTTAAACTTAAGAATCAAACCCTTTATCGTCCTGCTTTGGGCTGAGGCTCTAAGAGCAGTAATCTGACCATTGGCAGGACCTTGTTTCAAGATGACAGTAACCTCATGAAAATTTCATTAGGAGTGATGTTTAAGCACAGGGCAGTGGCATGTGCTTTGGCAATGTCAGTCTAAAGACAACCTGTTTTCCCTTAAATTAAAAAAATTGTATGTAGATAGATAACAGTCATCTCAGAATTTCAGAATGCAGATGAGGCAGAAGTTCGCATTTAATGTGTGATATATCACACTGCAGTTTGAATCTGTGACTGTGGTATGTGGAGAGTGCTAGGGAAGCGTACAGAGGTTCCAGGGTGACATGCAGAAAGTCAGTTGTATCTGTAGGGAAAGAATCACGTTGAATTATATCATGTTAAACTTAGTTCCCAGAAAGGGAAGAAGATGATATGAAAAATAGCTTTGTAAGAAATCAGAAGAAAATCAAGTGTTTGGAATAAAACGGAGGTGCAGGGGAGGGCTGAGAATACTGAATATTAAAGGAATAAAAGTGGACTAATAACAGAAAACAAGATGCTTCTTTAGAGCTGCTTAGACAATTTTTGTTTATTAGTTTATGTTGTGGTAATTTTTGGAACTCTGAACCAAGTCCCACACCTCAAACCTTTGTAACTTTTCCCCCCACTGAGTTGTATTTTTTTCTTTGAAGTAGTCCATTTGTGCAAAAGAGAATCAGATTAATCCATTTTCTCCTCACTGGTGCCTGTTAGTAACCTTCAGTCACAGTCATACAAATTATTGAAATTTAGAGTCATTTTCAAAGGTCCTGTATTGCTAGAGTGCAGTAGGACTAAGCAAATGGAAGATGACAGGCTGGTGGAGGGTTTTAAAATGAGTCAGTGCCCATCACTACCTCATATGTGGTTAGTATAAATTGGCATCTGCAAAATCTGCAGGGTTGTAATTCTACTTCGGCATTCCTTACTCAGAGAGTTTATGTAGATGCCAGGTGTGGAATTATAATTCTGTAATTTGGATATCTTAAATTTCATTCATAAGACATACAGCTTTTTTATGTGGCTACTGGTATGGAATTATAATTTCATAACTGAGATTTTGAAATTTCATGTAAGATATGCCAGTGAATCCTGGATCCATGTATTAGTTTTCTTTATTCTCTCCTATATCTCACTCTTCCTTGTTTACCTGGTGGTCTATCACCTGTTCCAGGGGCATTAATCTTTGGGGCAGAGGGTGGAGTGTGGATGAAGGGAGGGGCTTCAAGTAGTACACAAATATCAATTTATTGAAAATTATTCAAACCTGCATAAACACACAGATTAGAGTAATAGTGCTTCCTCATTCTCCACACCAGTTCCCTTAGTCTCTCTTCTTCTATAGAAATAATTCTGCAAGTTGAGTTTTTAAATATATCATCTAATTTTTTTCTAGTAATTGTCAGTTTATATTAGATTTAACTCAGACATTTTTCTTCTTAACCTTTTATTTTGAAATAATTTAGACTTTTCAGAAGGGTTGCAAAGATAATACAAAGAATTCCAGTATACTTTGCACTCTGATTCCACAAATGTTATTTTACTGCACTTGCTTTATCTTTCAACCTCTCGCTCTTCCTCTCTTTATATGTACTATGGATCCATGGATTCTCTCTTATTCTCTTTATTCTAAGGGTTATAATCCATCACTATCAATATGAATTTTGTGTCTAAAGTTGTCCTAGATTTGGCTCTGGCTAGTAGGAGACTGTTTAAGCTGAATCTTGTGTTCTTTTCACGTCACCATCATTTTTGAATGTTTCTGTACTTGCTGGAACCACAAGATGTTCCAGGCTCATATTATACTCCTGTTTCCCCTGTCTGCAATAAGCCATTTCTCCAAGGAACCCTGGTTCCCTTTAGTAGATAATGCTATATTTCATTTTAAAAGATAACGCTTTTAAAGATGGTATACTTAATCTTTGAAATAGCTGTATACTGATCAATTATTCTATGTTGGTATATAACAATTTTGCATAATATTCAGTTACTATACACTATAATGTAATGTATAACATGATATTATACATCAACACTCTCCTATTGATGGGACTTCAGTTTTTTCACTCTTTTAACAATGCTGATCTTTATACTTATATTTTGGGGCACATGCACAAGTATTGATATTTCTTTAGTATTCTCAGAAAAAATATTGCCAGATTAAGTGGTGGTAATTTTAAATTTAAATAGTGCTAAAGTATTGTGTGAAATGCTTAAATTTTCTGTGCACCCAACCAATGGTCTGAGTTTTCTTAATGCCCTGATTCTTACCAAGAATTTATATAATCAATCTTTAAAATTTTGCCAGGTAGCAAACGATCAGAACCCAGGCAAAAGTCAGGGAACAGATTTTTCTTCACAGCCCTCAGAAAAACCAACTATGGTGGCATCTTCATCTCACACTTCTAGCCTCTAGAACTGTGAGACAATGAATTTTTGTTGTTTTAAAAAAATTTAGCGGGTAGATTAAATATTTCTCTGCACTCTAGTTTTCTCCTAATTATTGACAAAATTGAGTATATTTTCATGTTTTTTGAACACTTACTTTGCTTCCATAATTTGCTTGTGTGTTTTGCTTATATTTCTATTATGTAGTTTTTCTTGTTGATTTATAGGAATATTTAATTTAGTCTAGCTATTACTACTTTGGGTGTTAAATATGCGGAAAGTATTTTCCTCCAGTCTGACACTTGCCCTTTTTTTAATTGAAATGTTCATTGAGATAATTGTAGACTTACATGCAGTTATAAGAAATAATACAGAGAGAGACCATGTACCCTTTACGCAGCTTGCCCAGTGTTGGCATTTTGCAAAACTATAGTGCAATATTCCAACCAGGATATTGACATTGATACAGTCCGCCAACTTTGATGAAAATCCATCAATCCATCAGCACAAGGATCCTTCCTTTTGCTTTTTATAAATACACATACCTCCTTTTCTCTCTCCCCATTTGACTTTTAACATTGTTAATATTGTCCTTTGTGTTATAGATATTTTTGATTTTTTGAGGTCAATTCTGTCAGTGTTTTCCTTTCTGTGCTTCTTACTTTTGCATTCTAAACTCAGAAAGTCCTTCCTCAGCCAAATGTGTTTTTTCTTATAATCTCTTAACATTTGTAGTTTATTTCTGTATAGCCTTTTAATCCATCTGGAATTTGTTTTTGAAGTGTGTGCACATGGGGAAGGATAGATTAATTTCATGTTTTCCTCATGGATATAGCATTTTTAAAATAGTCCAGCCTTTCTTACTTATTTGAAATGCATTGTCAATATAAACTAGATTTCCACCATACATGGATGTGATTCTAGATAATCTGTTCCTTTTCAATGATGTAATTTTTATTCCTCCCCCATTAGAATTTCTAAATTGCCATAGCCCTTATGATCTGTTTTGTTATTTGGTAAGGGAAGTACCCCTAAGCTCTTTTATAAATTGTCTATGCTTGTAGATGTTCTTTTCTATATGAATTTTTAAAATAAGCTTTTTAAGTTTTATTATAAAAAATTCTTGACATTTTGATTTGTAGTCCATTGAATTTATAGATTAATTGGGGGAGAACTAGCATATTTATGTTTTGGTTCTTATTCCTGTCTTCTATTATATAGCTGAGTGGAGTTTTATAACAGCATAATATATCAAACTAATTAAGAACAGAGCTTTGGTAGTGAGACTGTCTTCAATTTATACTTCTACCTCCTGTGTTATTATGGGGAAGGTAGTTAACCTCACAGAGCCTCAATTTACTCATTTGAGAATGGTAATAATAATAATAGTGTTATATCACAGGTCATTGTGAAGATTAAGCAATGTATGATGTAAAAAGTGCTTAAAACACTTCTTGGCACATAGTTCATACCCAGTAATTGTTAGCTATTATTATTACTTCATATAGCTCTAGTATATTTCTTTTTTTTTGAGATTTTGAATTTTATCTTATTTATTTTTTTATACAGCAGGTTCTTATTAGTTATCCATTTTATACATATTAGTGTATATATGTCAATCCCAGTCTCCCAATTCATCACACCACCACCCGTCCTCCCAGCTTTCCCCCTTGCTGTCCCTATGTTTGTCCTCTACATTTGTGTCTCAATTTCTGCCCTGCAAACCAGTTCATCTGTACCATTTTTCTAGGCTCCACATATATGCGTTAATATACGATATTTGTTTTTCTCTTTCTGACTTACTTCACTCTGAATGACAGTCTCTAGATCCATCCACGTCTCTACAAATGACCCAATTTCTTTCCTTTTTATGGCTGAGTAATACTTCATTGTATATATGTACCACACCTTCTTTATCCATTCCTCTGTCAATGGGCATTTAGGTTGCTTCCATGACCTGGCTATTGTAAATAGTGCTGCAGTGAACAGTGGGGTGCATGTGTCTTTTTGAATTATGGTTTTCTCTGGGTATATGCCCAGTAGTGGAATTGCTGGGTCACATGGTAATTCTACTTTTAGTTTTTTAAGGAACCACTGTACTGTTCTCCATAGTGACTGTATCAATTTACATTCCCACCAACAGTGCAAGAGGGTTCCCTTTTCTCCACACCCTCTCCAGCATTTGTTGTTTGTAGATTTTCTGATGATGCCCATTCTAGCTGGTGTGAGGTGATACCTCATTGTAGTTTTGATTTGCATTTCTTTAATAATTAGTGATGCTAAGCAGCTTTTCATGTGCTTCTTGGCCGTCTTTATGTCTTCTTTGGAGAAATGTCTATTTAGGTCTTCTACCCATTTTTGGATTGTGTTGTTTTTTTTTTTAATATTGAGCTACATGAGCTGTTTATATATTTTGCAGATTAATCCTTTCTCCATTGATTCATATGCAAATATTTTCTCCCATTCTGAGGGTTGTCTTTTTGTCTTGTTTATGGTTTCCTTTGCTGTGCAAAAGCTTTGAAGTTTCATTAAGTCCCATTTGTTTAGTTTTGGTTTTATTTCCATTACTCTGGGAGGGGGATCAAAAAAGATCTTGCTGTGATTTATATCAAAGAGTGTTCTTCCTATGTTTTTCTCTAAGAGTTTTATAGTGTCCGGTCTTACATTTAGGTCTCTAATCCATTTTGAGTTTATTTTTGTGTATGGTGTTAGGTAGTGTTCTCATTTCATTCTTTTACATGTAGCTGTCCAATTTTCCCAGCACCACTTATTGAAGAGACTGTCTTTTCTCCATTGTATATCCTTGCCTCCTTTATCATAGATCAGTTGATCATAGGTGCGTGGGTTTATCTCTGGGCTTTCTATCCTGTTCCATTGATCTATATTTCTGTTTCTGTGCCAGTACCATATTGTCTTGATTACTGTAGCTTTGTAGTATAGTCTGAAGTCAGGGAGTCTGATTCCTCTGGCTCCGTTTTTTTCCCTCAAGATTGCTTTGGCTATTCGGGGCCTTTTGTGTCTCCATACAAATTTTAAGATTATTTGTTCTAGTTCTGTAAAACATGCCATTGGTAATTTGATAGAGATTGCATTGAATCTTTAGATTGCCCTGGGTAGTACAGTTATTTTCACAATATTGATTCTTCCAATCCAAGAACATGGTATATCTCTCCATCTGTTTGTGTCGTCTTTGATTTCTTTCATCAGTGTCTTTTAGTTTTCTGAGTACAGGTCTTTTACCTCCTTAGGTAGGTTTATTCCTAGGTATTTTATTCTTTTTTTGCAGTGGTAAATGGGAGTGTTTCCATAAGTTCTTTTTCAGATATTTCATCATTAGTGTATAGGAATGCAAGAGACTTCTGTGCATTAATTTTGCATCCTGCAACTACCAAATGCATTGGTTAGCTCTAGTATTTTTCTGGTGGCATCTTTAGGATTCTCTATGTATAGTATCATGTCATCTGCAAACAGTGACAGTTTTAGTTCTTCTTTTCCAGTTTGTATTCCTTTTATTTCTTTTTCTTCTCTGATTGCTGTGGCTTGGACTCCAAAACTATGTGGAATAATAGTGGTGAGAGTGGGCATCCTTGTGTTGTTCCTGATCTTAAAGGAAATGCTTCCAGTTTTTCACCTTTGAGAATGATGTTTGCTGGGGGTTTGTCGTATATGGCCTTTATTATGTTGAGGTAGGTTTCTTGTTTGTTGTTTCTTGAGGTAGGATTGTATTGCTATAAACTTCCCTCTTAGAACTGCTTTGCTGCATCCCATAGGTTTTGGATCATCATGTTTTTGTTGTAATTTGTCTCTAGGTACTTTTTGATTTCCTCAGTGATCTCTTGGTTATTTAATAACATATTGTTTGGCCTCCATGTGTTTGTGTTTTTTATGTTCTTTACCCTGTAATGGATTTCTAATCTCATAACGTTGTGGTCAGAAAAGATGCTTCATATGATTTCAGTTTCTTAAATTTACTGAGGCTTGGATTGTGACCAAAGATGTGATCTATCCTGGAGAATGTTCCATGCACACTTGAGAAGAAAGTGTAATCTGCTGTTTTTGGATGGAATGTCCTATAAATATCAATTAAATGTATCCGGTCTATTGTGTCATTTAAAGCTTGTGTTTCCTTATTTATTTTCTGCCTGGATGATCTGTCCATTGTTGTAAATGAGGTGTTAAAGTCCTCCACTATTATTGTGTTACTGTTGATTTCCTCTTTTATAGCTGTTAGCAGTTGCCTTATGTATTGAGGTGCTCCTGTGTTGGGTGCATATATATTTATAATTGTTGTATCTTCTTCTTGGATTGATCCGTTGATCATTGTGTAGTGTCCTTCCTTGTCTCTTGTAACATTGTTTATTTTAATGTCTGTTTTGTCTGATATGAGTATTGCTACTCCAGCTTTCTTTTGATTTCCATGGAATCATGGAATATCTTTTTCCATCACCTTCTTGCAGTCTGTATGTGTCCCTAGGTCTGAAGTGGGTCTCTTGTAGACAGCATATATATGGATCTTGTTTTTGTATCCATTCAGCGAGCCTGTGTCTTTTGGTTGGAGCATTTAATCCATTCACATTTAAGGTAATTATTGATATGTATGTTCTTATTACCATATTTTAACTGTTTGGGGTTTATTTTTGTAGGTCGTTTTCTTTTGTGTTTTCCACTTAGAGAAGTTCCTTTACCATTTGTTGTAGAGCTGGTTTGGTGGTGCTGAATTCTCTCAGCTTTTGCTTGTCTGTAAAGCTTTTTATTTCTCCACTGAGTATGAATGAGATCCTTGCTGGGTATGGTAGTCTTGGTTGTAGGTTCTTCCCTTTCATCACTTTAAATATGTCATGCCATTCCCTTCTGGCTTGTAGAGTTTCTGCTGAGAAATCAGCTGTTAACCTTATGGGAGTTCCCTTGTGTCTTATTTGTCATTTTTCCCTTGTTGCTTTCTATAATTTTTCTTTGTCTTTAATTTTTGTCAGTTTGATTACTGTGTGTCTCAGCGTGTTTCTCCTTGGTTTATCTTGTGTGGGATTCTCTGCACTTCTTGGACTTGGGTGGCTATTTCCTTTCCCATGTTAGGGAAGTTTTCAACTATAATCTCTTCAAATATTTTCTCTAGTCCTTTCTCTCTCTCTTCTCCTTCTAGGACCCCTGTATGCAAATGTTGTGTTTAATGTTGTCCCAGATGTCTCTTAGGCTGTCTTCATTTCTTTTCATTCTTTTTTCTTTATTCAGTTATGCAGTGGTAAATTCCACCATTCTGTCTTCCAGGTCACTTATCCGTTCTTCTGCCTTAGTTATTCTGCTATCGATTCCTTCTAGTGTATTTTTCATTTCAGTTATTGCATTGTTCATCTCTGTTTGTTTGCTTTTTAATTCTTCTAGCTCTTTGTTAAACATTTCTTGCATCTTCTCGATCTTTGCCTCCATTCTTTTTCCGATGTCCTGGATCATCTTCACTATCATTATTCTGAATTCTTTTTCTGGAAGGTTGCCTGTCTCCACTTCATTTAGTTGTTTTTCTGGGGTTTTATCTTGTTCCTTCATCTGGTACATAGTCCTCTCCCTTTTCATCTTGTCTATCTCTCTGTGAATGTGGTTTTTGTTCCACTGGCTGCAGGATTGTAGTTCTTCTTGCTTCTGTGTCTGCCCTCTGGTGAATGAGGCTATCTATGAGGATAGTGAAAGTTTCTTGATAGGAGGGACTGGTGGTGGGTAGAGCTGGGTGTTGCTCTGGTGGGCAGAGCTCAGTAAAACCTTAATCTGCTTGTCTGCTGATGGATGGGGCTGGGTTCCCTCCCTTTTGGTTGTTTGGCCTGAGGCGACTCAACACTGGAGCATACCCAGGCTCTTTAGTGGGGCTTATGGCAGACTCTCGGGGAGCTCACGCTAAGGAATACTTCCCAGAATTTCTGCTGCCAGTGTCCTTATCCCTGCAGTGACTCACAGCCACCCCTGGCCTCTGCAGGAGACCCTCCAACACTAGCAGGTAGGTCTGGTTCAGTCTCCTATGGGGTCACTGCTCCTTTCTCTGGGTCCTGATGTGCCCACTACTTTGTGTGTGCACTCCAAGAGTGGAGTCTTGTTTCCCCCAGTCCTGTTGAAATCTTGCAATCAAATCCCGCTAGCCTTCAAAATCTCATTCTCTTGGAATTCCTTCTCCCATTGCCGGACCCCCAGGTTGGGAAGCCTGACGTGGGGCTCAGAACCTTCACTCCAGTGGTGGACTTCTGTGGTATAAGTGTTCTCCAGTTTGTGAGTCACCCACCCAGAAGTTATGGGATTTGCTTTTATTGTGATTGTGTCCCTCCTACTGTCTCATTGTGGCTTCTCCTTTGTCTTTGGATGTGGGGTATCTTTTTTGGTGACTTCCAGTGTCTTCCTGTGGATAATTGTTCAGCAGTTAGTTGTAATTCCGGTGCTCTCGCAAGAGGGATTGAGAGCACGTCTTTCTACTCTGCCATCTTAAACCAGTCTTCTTTTGTATATTTCTTTTTTTTTTTTGTGGTACGCGGGCCCCTCACTGTTGTGGCCTCTCCCATTGCGGAGCACAGGCTCCAGATGCACAGGCTCAGCAGCCATGGCTCATGGGCCTAGCCGCTCTGCGGCATGTGGTATCTTGCTGGACTGGGGCACGAACCCGTGTCCCCTGCATCGGCAGGCGGACTCTCAACCACTACACCACCAGGGAAGCCCTGTATATTTCTTGTTATGTTTATGCATAGGTATTTTGTGACTCTTCTTGGCATGCAAATAAGACTTTTTTTTTCTCCATTTCTTTTTTGGATTTTTTATTTATTAGTGTACAGTTGGGAATGCCATTGACTTTTTGCCTGTTGATTTTATTTTTTTTTAATTTTTAAAATATTTTATTTATATACTTATTTATTTGGTTTTGCCAGGTCATAGTTGCGGTAGGCGGGCTCCTAGTTATGGCTCGTTGGCTCCTTAGTTGTAGCTCGCTGGCTCCTTAGTTATGGCATGTAAACTCTTAGTTGTGGCATGCCTGTGGGTTCTAGTTCCCTGACCAGTGATCGAATCTGGGCCCCCTGCATTGGGAGCTCGGAGTCTTAACTACCGCGCCACCAGGGAAGTCCCTGCCCAGTTTTTTTTTTTTGCGGTACGTGGGCCTCTCACTGTTGCGGCCTCTCCAGTTGCAGAGCACAGGCTCTGGACATGCAGGCTCAGCGGCCATGGCTCACGGGCCTAGCCGCTCCGCGGCATGTGGGATCTTCCCAGACCAGGGCACAAACCCATGTGCCCTGCATTGGCAGGTGGACTCTCAACCACTGTGCCACCAGGGAAGCCCTGCCCATTGATTTTATATCTCAACATTTACTGAACCATTTTATTCTAATAGTTTTCAGTTAAATTTTCTATATCGTTTGTATTTTCAAATAGTGCTGGTTTGTCTTCATTTCTGTTACTTATACTTATTTCTGTTTTTCCTGTTTTAACTAATTAGCTAGTTAAATAGAAGTGGTAATAGAAGACATGCTTTTTTGTCTTGTTTTTGTCTCAGTGGGGTTCTTTTACGTTTGACCATTAGGTGTGATACTTGTTCTAGTTATTCTTCCTTCAAATCAATGTCTTTTGTCAAACTGAGGAAGTCAGTTATTCCTAGTATACTGAGTACCTTTTATTTATTTTTCACATCAGGAAATGGGTATTAAATTTTTGTCTAATGCTTTCTGATATCTATTGAGGTGATTTAGTTTTGTTTTTCTCCTTTAATCTGTTAGAGCAGTGTATTATTATATTAGAGTTTATGATGTGGAACCATCTTTGCATTGCCCAAATAAACCCAACTAGTTTATGATGTATTATTCACTGTGTTGATTTTGCTAGTATTTTATTTAATATTTTTTGCTTTTATGTTTACACATGAGACTGGCGATAATTATGCTTTTATTATCCTTGTCTTATTTAGTATTGGTGTATATAGACTATAGTAGAATAAGTTGTGAAGTATTTTACCTCTTTTATTGATTTGGAAGTGTTTATGTAAAATGAATCATTAGTTTACCTATAGGTTTTGTAGAAGTTCCCTGAAAAATCTGTGGTCCTGTTACTTCCTTTTTACATTCAATACTTTTCAATTGTGTTATAACTGTTAATCTATTCAAATTTTAAAATTCTTGGGCCAAATTTATCACTTATAACTTCTTATAAAAATATTCATTTTATTTAGATTTTCAAATTTGTTGATATGGTGTTTTACAGAAAATATTCTTATAAAATTTCTATTTTCCTCAAATCTTATAGTTGTGTCCACTTTTACTTCTTTTTTTAAATTTTATTTTTTTTATTTATTTTTTGGCTGTGTTGGGTCTTCATTGCTGTGCGTGGGCTTTCTCTAGTTGTGACGAGCTGTGGCTACTCTTCGTTGCTGTGCAAGGGCTTCTCACTGTGATGGCTTCTCTTGTTGCAGAGCACAGGCTCTAGGTGCACATGCTTCAGTAGTTGTGGCTCGTGGGCTCTAGAGCGCAGGCTCAGTAGTTGTGGTGCGTGGGCTTAGTTGTTCCGTGGCATGTGGGATCTTCCTGGACCAGGGCTTGAACCCATGTCCCCTACGTTGGCAGGCAGAGTCTTAACCACTGTGCCACCAGGGAAGCCCACTTTTACTTCTTTTATCATGTAGTTATGCCATTTCTTTTTCTTGCTAGAGATATTTAATTGTTTCAACTGTCTTTAAAAATAAAACAATTTTGGATTCTCCTTATTAAGTCCATTAGGTTTATGTTAATTTTAAATTAAAAATTTTTTTTACATATTTTTTGGATTTATTTCCCTTCTTTCTATTTCCTTGAGGTGTGTATTTTATCTGTTCACTTTCAATCTCATTTTCTTTTTTTCATATATATTTTTACTTTTTTTTAAATAGATCTTTATTGGAGTATAATTGCTTCATTTTCTAATCTAAACAATTAAGGCTCTTATTTACCCCCTGCATATGGCTATATTATACAGATTTCAAAATGTAGAACTATCATTGTTGCTTATTTTTAAATAATTTATAAATTCCATTGTATTTTCTCTTTAGCTCAAAAATTATTTTTAAAAATATTTAAAATATCTACAAGAGTTATATTGGGACATATCAAATATCCTTTTTCTTATTGTCCTAATTTTATTATATGGTGATCAGAGAATGTAGCCTGTATTATATCTGGTCTTTGAAATCTGCTGAGATTTTCTTGTGACCTAATGTTTTAAACATTGGAAAAAATGTGACACTCTGATAAGGTGAGATTCTGATACATCAAGCTTTCAAATTAAGTTATTCAAACCTTCCATATCTTTTTTCCCCCTTAATCCCTCGATTTCTGAGAGAAGTGTGTTAGAATCTCTGAAGTGCCTATAAATATGTCCATGTTTCTTGTACTTCTATTAGTATTTGCTGTATATTTTTCTGAGTCATTAGATTTGTGGCACATATCTCATTTTGCTTAAGTGAACCTTTTATTAATTTAAAATATCCCTTTATGTTCCAGCTAATGCTTTCCAATAACTTTGATTCTACTTTTGTCTAGGATTAACCTATGCTCTCTTTCTTTTAGTTAACTTCTTCTTACTATATGTTTTACCACTGCTTTACTAACAACAGTGTTACTTTGTTTTTGGTCTGCCTCATATAAGTGTTATAAAACTAGATTTCCTACTCAGTCTAAATGCATCTATCTTTTAATAGGAAATTTGTCTAATTCACATTTATAATGACATCTGATATGGTTGGAATTACACTGCCTTCTTATTTTATGTTTCATTTTTCTTTGCTTCCTTGGTTGTTATTTGTTTACACTTGTTTTTTATTTGTTTTATTTTGTTCTGCTTTATTTTTCCTTTCTCCCCTTTTGTCAGATTGGTTGAGATGTGATTTTTTTTCTCAAGGAGGAATATTCATTTATTTTCTATTCCATGTTTGAAAAATTATACATTCCATTCTGTTCTTTCAGTGGATTATCTTTACATCTTAAATAAACATATATAAACTTATATATAGTTTTCTTATTAAAGTTTACAGTTAATCAGTATCTATATCATCTCACAAAGAGGCCTTAGTATGCTCTTTTATTTCTCTTCCTTACCAGTTCCTTCTTTTAAAATTATTTTATATTAAATTTATTTACAAATTTTTACAATATTTTTATCACACCCTGCATAAGTAATTATTTAGACTAAATTATAAGATTAAGAAATTTTTTTTTTGCTTACCACAAAATCTTCCACACCGTATCTTCTTTATTGGTTAATTTACTGGATTATGTTCTCAAATAATTACAACAGAGTCTATTGGAGGTAAATTTATGGAAGCTTTATATCCATAAAAGTGCCTTTATTGAGGGGGATTGGTTCAAGATGGCAGAGTAGAAGGACGTGGGCTCAATCCCTCTTGTGAGAGCACCAGAATCACAACTAACTGTTGAACAGTCATTGACAGGAAGACACTGGAACTCACCAAAAAAGATACCCCACATCCAAAGACAAAGGAGAAGCCACAATGAGATGGTAGAAGGGGAACAATCACAATAAAATCAAATCCCATAACTGCTAGGTGGGGGACTCACAAACTGGAGAACAGTTATACCACACCAAGTCCACACAGTGGAGTGAAGGTTCTGAGCCCTACGTCAGGCTTCCCAACCTGGGGGTCCGGCAATGGGAGGAAGAATTCCCAGAGAATTAGACTTTGAAGGCTAGCGGGATTTGATTGCAAGACTTTGACAGGACTAGGGGAAACAGAGACTCCACCCTTGGAGGGCACACACAAAGTAGTGTGCCCACCAGGACCCAGGGGGAAGGAGCAGTGACCCTTAGGAGACTGAACCAGACCTACCTGCTAGTAGTGTAGGAGGGTCTCCTACCCGCTAGAGGCAGGGGGTGTCTGTGGCCCATGGCAGGGAGCAGGACACTGGCAGCAGAAGTTCTGGGAAGTGCTCCTTGGCGTGAGCCCTTCTGGAGTCCGCCAATAGCCCCACAAAAGAGCCCGTAGGCTCCAGTGCTGGGTTGCCTCAGGCCAAACAACCAACAGGGAGGGGACTCAGCCCCATCCATCAGCAGACAAGTGGATTAAAGTTTTACTGAGCTCTTCCCACCAGAGAAACACCCAGCTCTACTCACCACCAGTCCCTCCCATCAGGAAGCTTGCACAAGCCTCTTAGGTAGCCTCATTGACCAGAGGGCAGACAGCAGAAGCAAGAACTACAATCCTGCAGCCTGTGGAACGAAAACCACATTCACAAAAACATAGACAAAATGAAAAGGCAGAGGACTATGTACCAGATGAAGGAACAAGGTAAAACCCCAGAAAAACAGCTAAATAAAGGGAGATAGGCAACCTTCCAGAAAAAGAATTCAGAATAATGATAGTGGAGATGATCCAGGACCTCAGAAAAAGAATGGAGGCAAAGACTGAGAATATGCAAGAAATGTTTAGCAAACACCTAGAAGAATTAAAGAACAAATAAACAGAAATGAACAATTTAATAAGTGAAATGAAAAATACACTAGAAGGAATCAATAGGAGAATAACTGAGGCAGAAGAACGGACAAGTGACCTGGAAGACAGAATGGTGGAATTCACTGCCGCAGAACAGAATATAGAAAAAAGAATGAAAAGAAATGAAGACAGCCTAAGAGACCTCTGGGACAACATTAAGTGCACTAACATTCCCATTACAGGGGTCCCAGGAGGAGAAGAGAGAGAGAAAGGACCCAAGAAAATATTTGAAGAGATTATAGTTGAAAACTTCCCTAACATGGGAAAGGAAATAGCCATCCAAGTCCAGGAAGCGCAGAGAGTCTCAGGCAGGATAAACCCAAGGAGAAACACGCTGAGACACATAGTAATCAAATTGACAAAAATTAAAGACAAAATTTATTAAAAGCAACAAGGGAAAAATGACAAATAACATAGAAGGGAATTCCCATAAGGTTAACAGCTGATTTCTCAGCAGAAACTCTACATGCCAGAAGGGAGTAGCATGATATATTTAAAGTGATGAAGGGGAAGATCCTACAACCAAGGTTAATCTACCTGACAAGGATCTCATTCAGATTCGATGGAGAAATCAAAAGCTTTACAGACAAGCAAACGCTAAGAGGATTCAGCACCACCACCTCTACAACAAATGCTAACGGATCTTTTCTGAGTGGGAAACACAAGAGAAGAAGAGGACCTACAAAAACAAATGCAAAACAATTAAGAAAATGGTAATAGGTATATACAGATTGATAATTACCTTAAATGTTAATGGATTAAATGCTCCAACCAAAAGACACAGGCTCGCTAAATGGATACAAAAGCAAGACCCATATATATGCTGTCTACAAGAGACCCACTTCACACCTAGGGACACTTACAGACTGAAATTTAGTGGATGGAAAAAGATACTCGATGCAAATGGAAATCCAAAGAAAGCTGGAGTAGCAATACTCATATCAGACAAAATAGAACTTAAAAAAAAGAATGTTACAAGAGACAAGGAAGGGATGCATACGTAATAATGTATGATGTATGTTGTATTACATACATCATTATGATTATATTATATGATCAATATATTATATGATCATATCATATGATCAATCTTATTATTGATCCCTACATAATGATCAAGGAATCAATCCAAGAAGAAGATACAACAATTATAAATATATATGCACCCAACATAGGAGCACTTCAATACATAAGGCAACTGCTAACAGCTATAAAAGAGGAAATTGACAGTAACACAGTAATAGTGGGGGACTTTTAACAACTCATTTACAACAATGGACAGATCATCCGGGCAGAAACTAAATAAGGAAACACAAGCTCTAAATGACACAATAGACCAGATAGATTTAATTGATATTTATAGGACATTCCATCTGAAAACAGCAGATTACATTTTCTTCTCAAGTGCACATGGAACAGTCTCCAGGAGAGACCACATCTTGGGTCACAAATCAAGCCTCCATAAATTTAAGAAAATTGAAATCATATCAAGCATCTTTTCCAACGACCATGCTATGAGATTAGATATCAATTACAGGGAAAAAACTGTAAAAACCACAAACACATGGAGGCTAAACAATATGGTACTAAATAACCAAGAGATAACTGAAGACATCAAAGAGGAAATTAAAAAATACCTAGAGACAAATGACAATGAAAACATGATGATCCAATACCTAGGGAATGCAGCAAAAGCAGTTCTAAGAGGATAGTATATAGCAATACCATCCTACCTCAAGAAACAAGAGAAATCTCAAATAAACAATCTAACCTTACATCTAAAGTAACCAGAGAAAGAAGAAGAAACAAGACCCAAAGTTAGTAGAACAGAAGAAATCATAAAGATCAGAGCAGAAATAAATGAAATAGAAACAAAACAATACCAAAGATCAGTAAAAATAAAACTGGTTCTTTGAAATGATAAACAAAATTTATAAACCTTTACCCAGACTCATCAAGAAGAAGAGGGAGAGGACTTAAATCAATAAAATTAGAAATGAAAAAGCAGAAGTTACAACAGACACTGCAAAATACAAAGCATCCTAAGAGACTACTACAAGCAACTTTATGCCAATAAAATGGACAATCTGGAAGAAATGGACCAAATTTTAGAAAGGTATAGCCTTCCAAGACTGTACCAGGAAGAAATAGAAAATATGAACAGACCAGTCACAAGTAGTGAAGTTGAAACTGTGATTAAAAATCTGCCAACAAACAGAAGTCCAGGACCAGATTGCTTCACAGGTGAATTCTATCAAACATTTAGAGAAGTGCTAACACCCATCTTTCTCAAACTCTTCCAGAAAATCACAGAGGAAGGAATACTCTCAAACTCATTCTACGAGGTGACCATCACCCTGATACCAAAACCAGACAAGGATACTACAAAAAAATAAATGTACAGACCAATATCACTGATGGATATAGATGCAAAAATCCTCAACAAAATACTAGCAAACAGAATCCAACAACACATTAAAAGGATCATACACCATGATCAATTGGGATTTATTACAGAGATGCAAGGATTCTTCAATATATGCAAATCAATCAATGTGATACACCATATTAACAAATTGAAGGAGAAGAACCATATGATCATCTCAATAGATGCAGAAATAGCTTTTGACAAAATTCAACACCGATTTACGATAAGAACTCTCCAGAACATGGGCACAGAGGGTACCTACCTCAACATAATAAAGGCCATATACGACAAATCCACAGCAAACATCATTCACAGTGGTGAAAAACGGAAAGCATTTCCTCTAAGATCAGGAACAAGACAAGGTTGCCCACTCTCACCACTATTATTCAGCAGAGACTAGGACTTTTGGAAGTCCTAGCCATGGCAGTCTGAGAAGAAAAAGAAATAAAAGGAACAGAAATTGGAAAAGAAGAAGTAAAGCTGTCACTGTTTGCAGATGACATGATACTATACATAGAGAATCCTAAAGATGCCACCAGAAAACTACTAGAGCTAATTAATGAATTTGGTAAAGTTGCAGGATACAAAATTAATGCACAGAAATCTCTTGCATTCCTTTACACTAATAATGAAAAATCTGAAAGAGAAATTAAGGAAACACTCCTGTTTACCACTGCAACAGTAAGAATAAAATACCTAGGAATAAACATACCTAGGGAGACATAAGACCTGTATAAAGAAAATTATAAGACACTGATAAAAGAAATCAAAGGTGACACAAACAGATGGAGAGATATACCATGTTCTTGAATTGGAAGAATCAGTATTGTGAAAATGACTGTACTACCCAAGGCAATCTACAGATTCAATGCAATCTCTATCAAATTACCAATGGCATTTTTTATAGAACTAGAACAAATAATCTTAAAATTTGTATAGGGACACAAAAGACCCTGAATAGCCAAAGCAATCTTGAGGGAAAGAAACGGAACTGGAGGAATCAGACTCTCTGACTTCAGAGTATACTACAAAGCTACAGTAATCAAGACAATATGGTACTGGCACAAAAACAGAAATATAGATCAATGGAACAGGATAGAAAGCCCAGAGATAAACCCACACACCTATGCTCAATTAATCTATGACAAAGGGAGTAAGGATATACAATGGAGAAAAGACAGTCTCTTCAATAAGTGGGGCTGGGAAAACTGGACAGCTAGATGTTAAAGAATGAATTTAGAACACTCTCTAACACCATGTACAAAAATAAACTCAAAATGGATTAAAGACCTAAATGTAAGAGTGGGCACTATAAAACTCTTAGAGGAAAACATACAAAGAACACTCTTTGACATAAGTCACAGCAAGATCTTTTTTGACCCACCTCCTAGAGTAATGGAAATAAAAAAAAAATGCAACCTAATGAAACTTAAAAGCTTTTGCACAGCAAAGAAAGTATAAACAAAATGAAAAGACAGCCCTTAGAATGGGAGAAAATATTTGCTAACAAATCAATGGGGAAAGAATTAATCTCCTCAATATATAAACAGCTCATGCAGCTCAATATTAAAAAAACAAACAACCCAATCAAAAAATGGCTGGAAGACCTAAATAGACATTTCTCCAAAGAAGACATACACATGGCCAAGAGGCACATGACAAGCTGCTCAACGTCACTAATCATTAGAGAAATGCAAATCAAAACTACAGTGAGGTATCACCTCACACCGGTTAGAATGGGCATCATCAGAAAATCTACAAACAACAAATGCTGGAGAGGGTGTGGAGAAAAGGGAACCCTCTTGTACAGTTAATGGGAATGTAAATTGATACAGTCACTATGGAGAACAGTATGGAGGTTCCTTAAAAAACTAAAAATAGAATTACCATATGATCCAGCAATCCCACTACTGGGCATATATCCAGAGAAAACCATAATTCAAAAAGACACATGCACCCCAATATTTATTGCAGTAGTCTTTACAATAGGCAGGACATGGAAGCAACCTAAATGCCCATCAACAGATGAATGGATAAGGAAGATGTGGTACATATATACAATGGAATATTACTCAGCCATAAAAAGGAACGAGATTGGGTCATCTGTAGAGATGTGGATGGACCTAGTGACTGTCATACAGAGTGAAGTAAGTCAGAAAGAAAAACAAATTTCGTATATTAACGCATATATGTGGAATCCAGAAAAATGGTAGTGATGAACTGTTTTGCAAGGCAGGAATAGAGACACAGATGTAGAGAAGAAACCAAGGGGGGAAAGTGGGGGCTGGTTGTGGGATGAATTGGGAGATTGGGATTGACATATATACACTAATATGTATAAAATAGGTAACTAATAAGAACCTGCTGTATAAAAAAAATAAAATAAAATTCAAAAAAACGTACCTTTATTTCCCCTTTGTACCTCAGTATTTAAATGGATAAAGGAATATTGGTTTAAAAATTGTTTTTCTCAGTACTTACTACTTGTTTGACTTCTTGAATCCATGTTGTTAGTGAGAAGTCTGATGAAGATGTAATTATTAAAATTTTGTAATGCTCATTTTTCCTGTGCATAGCTTTTAGGATTTTCTCTTACCTTTAATAATTCCTTAATGTGGGTCTTGGCTTTCTCTAATTCTTCATACTCAGCAGTTGGAGGACTCTTGTAACTTATTACTTTCATATGGGCTCTGCCTTCAAATAGATCCAGATCCAACCACTTATCATCTCCTCTGCTGCTATGTTCCTGGTCCAGGCTACCCTCATATCTCACCTGGATTATTGCAGAAGTCCTCCCACTGGTCGACTGGTCTTCCTGCGTCCACCCTTGGCCCTGTAAAAACTATTCTACCCTTGCTCCTCTGTAGCAGCCAGAGTAGTCTTTTAAACAGTCTCTGTATAGAATTCTCCAGTGACTTCCCATTTCACGCAGAGAAAAAAGTCAATGTCTGTACAGTGTTCTGCAGCATCCTGCATATTAGTCACCTATATTTCTCTGATCTTCTTTCCCCTTTTTCTCATTCCTCTCTACGCACCCAAGCATCCTTACTATTCTTCCTTGGATTTCAGCAGGACACTAGTATGTGTTCTAAGTCTACCAACTTGATTCTAGCTATGTCTTTGATTTTTAAAAAAAGATTCCTTTATATGATGTCATGGTCTGTCAGCAGAGACATTAGGGTTAATTGAATGAATGGGCAGCATTTGCAGTCTAATGCCATATCATATATTCTTTGTAAAGTCCATACAGAATTAGAAAATATGGGCACCATATCCTTGAATCCTGTTCTGTGGATGGAGTTGAAGGAGCCAGAACCTCAGGCTTACAGGCTGTGGATGGAGGCTGCCTGAGCCCGTCCACTAATTCCCACCACTCTGCAGCAGTGCTGTGCATCCAGCCACTCAGCCTTGGAGGCAGTAGGTACATTATAAAAAGCATGAACTTTGTAGTCACTTAGAACTGGTCTCAAATTCTGGTTCTTCCACTGAGAAACGGACTATAGATAGATTCATTTTACATTCACTCATTCAGTGGATATTTATTGAGTGTAAGTATCAGGCCTTGCTTTAGGATCTGGGGATATATCAGGGAAGAAAACAAATATCTCTGCCCCCAAGTGGCTTGAATTCTGTTGAGAGAGCTTTCATTCTAATGATAAGTTATTTGTGGTCTCTGAACTTCAGTGTTCTCATCTACAGGATGAGGCTATTGCATCATCTACTTAATACGAATACTGTAGAAATAGAAGAGGCACAGTACTGGGCATGTGGAAGTTCTCAGTGCATTTTAATTCTGTCCATTCTTCTTCTCCCATAGCACTTCTTTCTAGCACTTACTATAATGCTCTGTAAACTAACTCAGTGCCTGGTACATAGCAAGTAACAGATGAATTAAGGTAAACCGAATTGAATGTCAATGTCTAGGTAATTTTCTAAGGATATTGCAGATACTTTCATTGGAAGGTGCTGGCACTTTCCGTAGTGGGTTCTACTGTCCTCCATCCCTGAAGATCACTGGGGACCTTTATTAGGATGAGAGGGGGAGTTTTAGGAAATTTTGTAAAGTGCTTCTGTTACCTTTGAAATCTTTTTTGACTTCCAAACTGTGAAGGCTTGATCACTCCTATAACATTTTTCCTGATTCCCTTTTGGGGGGCCAGGATCATATGACCATTTCACTTGGTCTGTTATGTATGCAATTTCCTTTTGCCCATGTTGTTTTCAATTACTTAATATCTTCTTAACATATTCAACTTTATGAAAAAATGGAAGAAACCACGGACTCTAGTAAAAAAAAAAAAAGGCATGTCATGGAATTGGCTGTTATCAAAAGGGCCTTTCTTGCCCCTGGAATCCATCATGGCTCAGGATCTCAGGCAACTAGAGGAATCCATCCAAAAGTAATGATATAATACGGAGTAATGGAGTTGAAATTTTGTGCTAAGTAATGTTTTGAAATTAGGTGTCATGTTGCCAGTGTGTTTCTAAATTGACAGTCATTGGGCAGCATTCCATAATGTCTCTAGTTTATGTCTTAACTGAGCTGGCTAGGAACACATCAAAAGTCACAGCTTCAGCTTGTTATAATGTAGTGCTTGCCATACTATGGTTATGGCAGAAACACTTTCATTACTTTGCGCAGCTTATAACTTTTCTTTTAAATTGCCTCTTCGAGTTGACATTTCTCTTAGGTATAATCTACCCTGAGATTAAATTTGGTTAGGCCCTTTATAGTTCAGAACTTAAACTAGTTAAAAATCTTTACGCACTTCTTTATATTCAAGATAATATAGGCCTTGTTAATTTCAACTTCAAGACCTCTTCAGAGATTTTATAGGGATTTTAGCAATAAATTTAGAAAATTATAAACCAGTTTTGGTTATAGTATACAGTATTTTCATGAATAGAAATATGACACTTCAGAGATACTCCAAAAGGGATCTAATTTAGTCTGGTGCCCAGATTTTAGAGTTGTTTTCTCAACTATGGAAGGTAGCTCAGTGGTTGGACTGGATGGGAGTCTGTTGTCTGTGTACCCAGTGTAGATAAATATGGAGGGTGTCCTAGGTCCAAACACCTTCAAGCGATTGTTCTGCTCCCTTCTTTCAGGAAAACTGCTTTACATACTACCCTGTCCAGTAGGTCTACTAGGCAATGGTTCTTAAAACTGGTAGAGTTAAAGAAACACCTGGATAGTTTAAAAAAAATTCACATTCTCAGACTCCAGCCACAGAGAATCTGAATTGGTAGGTAAAGGAGATTTGACCTTGGTCATGAGACCCCTCTTTCTGGACCCTCTCCTACCCTTAACATAGTTTGGTGGTCCCAACACACCAATCCACCCATGATATGCCACATATGGAGCAACAGCAGGAGGACAGGGTGATTAGTCTGGGAGAAGAGAGAGGCCACACAGAGGCCACAGCCACAGCTGGAGGCTAAATTTGAGACTTTTTGAGAATACCCATCGCTGAGTAGGGGACAAGCACATAGATTACCCCAGCTCCTCTATCATATTCCACAGACTATAAAGCCAGTTTCTGCCTGAAAATTTTCCCTTCTCAAGTCTGTCACATGACGGTGTGTGTGTGTGTGTGTGTGTGTGTGTGTGTGTGTGTGTGTGTGTGTGTGTGTGTTAGGGAGCTTGCTCTCTTCTTTTCTCAGTTTATTATAGACAGTTAAATAGAAAGTAAGAGAGAAAGATGATACAGACAAAGAGAGAGAAATATGGATACTTCTGGAAAACTTTAGGTTGGAAAAGACATTTAGGAGGAAACAAGAGACGAACACCTCTTGGAGAAGATCTATGAAGCAGCTCCTGCATGATGGAGAGTAACACTATATTTTTTCTTAGATCTTCTGAAGATACCATGATGACAGAGTACATTTGTATCTCAGTTTCCCCAGTGGGTGGCTTTATTTGTAAACACTGGTAACATCATCACTGAAGATGATCAGTCATTAAAAAGTCTTGTATAGGGAACCCTCTGTTGTTTGTTTTAAATTAAGCCAAGGAAGTCCTGAATAATTATCATTTATTCAACAAATGTTTATTGGTGAGGATGCTAGCCTCATGGAGGGTACAGCCTGATGGAGATACAAGTAAGTAAACAGTCAACGACACCACAAAGCGGCAAGTGCTGTGGAGGGGGCCACAGAAAAAGGAGGGGAGCACCGGAGAGTGACTCACCCAATCTTGGGGAGTGAGGGAAGGCTTTGAGAGGAAGTGCGATCTGAAGCGTGAAGAGCAGCTCACTGAAAATGGCCACAGAATTGAATGTGTCAAGGCTTGGGGGTAAGAAAGCATGACCCCATATCTGGAGAACTGAAGTGGTCCTAAATGGCTAGACTGAAACTGGCAGGAGACGAGGCTGGAGAGTTAAGTGGGGTCCAGATCATGAAGGACCTTATGTATCACATAAAGACGTTTGAAAGTGACATTGGGAAGCCTGTTTCATATACAGATGTCATATTTAGCCTTCTTTGTCTTTCTATCACTGACATGATAATAGCATAAGAAGTATTGCTGTTCTCTTTGTCACAAGTAAATAGGAACTTTCAAAAGTAGGTGTGTGGGGGCTTCCCTGGTGGCGCAGTGGTTGAGAGTCCACCTGCCGATGCAGGGGACACGGGTTCGTGCCCCGGTCCAGGAGGATCCCACATGCCGTGGAGCAGCTGCGCCATGAGCCGTGGCCGCTGAGCCTGTGTGTCCGGTGCCTGTGCTCCGCAACGGGAGAGGCCACAGCAGTGAGAGCCCCGCGTATCGCAAAAAAAAAAAAAAAAAAAAAAGTAGGTGTGTGTGTAGAAAAGGGTTAATGCTAGAAGTCTTGCTTGCAAGATTGGCCCTTGGCTGGTAAACAGTTCCCCTCACTGATATAAAACTTTCTGTAACAGGTGAAGGTGGCTCACTGTGTCCAGACTGTGCAAATAACATGATATATGCTGAAAATCTACTTTTTTTTCTGGGACTCTGGAATTTTTATACATGCTAGGCAGAGGGTGTTTATATGACCAGCCCCAGTAAAAAGACAAAAACAAAAACAGAAGCAAAGAACAAACAATGATGAAAAAGCCTTGAGGGCCCAGAGTCGCTAATGGGCTTCCTGAGGCAGAAGCATCACACATACGTTGCTACGTTTTCATAGCTGGGGAAAGAGTATTCTCTCTGTGACCCTTCATGAGGGGGAGAACACAGGAAAGCCACACGAGGATTCCTCCAGACATCACCTCTCTTTTCCATAGGAGCCATTGTATATCCTTACTTCGTCACCGTGATAAAGCTTAGCCATGAATACAATTACATGCTAAGTCCCGTGAGACCTTCTAGCGCATCTTCCTCACGTAGGGGAGGTCTTGAGGATCCCCAGCAAACATGCTATGAATATTTACCTATAAATATTAATGGAATGAGTAAAGAAGTGACCTGTTAAGAAGTAGACATATTAGTGTCCTTATTTTATATTTGTATAATATTTTTTTAACCAAAACTTGTCTAACCCAGTTGGATCTCTCACCAGATTTCTCAAATTCTCCAACTTGTCTCTGAATTACTTTTGACTTTTACCTTCAAATGACAAAGAAGTGTTAGCTTTGAGGAGAGTCAAAAGAAGGAGCTTCTAGCTGTAAGGGCAATTTCAAATCAGGAGATCCAGAAAGGATTTGAATAATGGCAGAAGTCCTCAGAATTTTTATAGTGTCCCAAGGTGACTTTTTTTTCTCTCTTAACAGGGGAGGACTTACTTGACTGTGCAGCTTCTGGTATACTAATAATTGACTACATTACTGTAGTCACGCAGATAGCCTTTCGTGTCACATTAAAGCTGCACTTGTATTTATGGAGTAATAGCCATGGACTAGATACCTTTACGTAATTTATATTGGGAAATTCTACTGAAGGCTTTCTTTTTAAACAACTAATAGAAATTCCTGACTTCATAATGAGCTTCAGATCCTGCTTGGAGGAACTTATAACCAACCAGGAAATCCTTGGACTGCCTATGGATTTCGTCTTCATTTTTGTAAATTCCTTGGAGCTCGGTTCTTTCTTACTGAGTAATTGCCAATAATGTGACCCCATTGAGCAGCCACCTCTCAACAGGCTTTATATTTCCTTTCCACCAACTTGTCTCCCTCTGGACTGAGGTAGGATTATAAAAATGATAGGTTTACTGCTCCCTGCTTTCTATTTGTGCCTTGTAGCCCTTCCCTTGTAGACTTTTCTAGCACCCAGGAGATGAAGAGCACTACTTCTTAAGCATGGCTGGGCCTGTTTTTGATCTTTATTTCTTGTCTAATTGGAGAGGATTTACAGTTCACAAGTAGACTTTAATATAGAAGGTCCCTGGAGTTGTTGTTATACAGCAACTCAGCGACTTCTCAACAATGTGCTGTTTTACAAGGGTAGTTTTCTTCATAGGCTATTTATGTTGTTTCTGCTCCCATTTTATTGCCTTTCCACCCTTTATTTTTCTCTTTTCTTTTTCACTTATCATGTTATCAGACTTCTCCCCTCAGCTGGCCATTAATACTTATTTTAACACTTAATTGCACTTACAGAGTGAAGTTTTATGTTTCTTGTTCATAATTTTTAAAGCAAATGAAACATTTTATTGTATTTCTCTGTTTGCAGTAACTTCATGGAAATGTATTTCATTCATGTGGGCCTAGATTCATTTTGTTATATTTGAGCAGGGGGATTGTTTTGTATATTTGAGGCGGTTTTGTCCTTCTGGGCTGATAGCTTTAATGAAAAGTATCTTTTCTATTGCTGATGTAAGTCTACTTTGAATTGGCTAGTTGCCAACCAGAGTTCAGTTCTAATCAATGTGTAGGTTATTCACGGAAGCCCTTGTGTTTAGGGGTGTGTGAGTGTTGCAGGATTTGCTGGTATTTGTTGTGTCATTAGGTTTAGAAAAAAGTTCCTGAAGCTGCTAGTAGTAACCATTATGACTTGGTAGTCTTATTTTTTCTTCTCAAATAATGTCATTATTACATTGTCTACAGTATGGCCTTTGATATTTTCTTTTCTAGTTTTCCAGAGAGACGGTCATTCAGAGCCTATACATCTGTTCTGTATTTTGACCCTTGGATGAGAATATTCATTCAGGCCAAAAGAGTTAAAACAAAATACCTATGTTATTGCCTCTACAGACCCAGGTAACTCACCTTTGTTCAATTATCTTCATAGAGTTTTCATTTGTAAAATACCTCCCACCCCAATTGTTAAAGTGATTTGATAGTAAGATTTTTATAATTTGATAGTAAGATTTTTACAATTGCAAATAAAATTCAAACTGCATTCTGGAAGGTTTGCTGAAGAGTAATTATATGAAACAAATATTTGGCCATAATAGTAACATACTGGAGTGAACACTGCAGTTAGATGGTCCCCCCAAGTAGGAATATGTTATTTACTTCAGTGACTCCTAGGTGCTTTGATTGTAATGGGTTCTATTAAAAAAATCTGTTCACTTATATTTTCTTTTTACTCAAATATATTTGAACTATTAACATATATGTGTATGTATATTTTATATAGAGAATGCACATATGTACATCTGGTTCACTTATATTTTAATTACCATTTATATTTTAGCATAAGCTTTTTTTAAGCTTACATTTGCCTATGATATAACTTATCTTGCACAACTATGCATGCTATGAGAACAGTTTTTTTTTTCTTGGTGTGTGGTGTGTGGGTGGTCATTTATTTTCTAAACATTTATCAAAACCTGTTAGTCTGAGATTGTGCTAGAAAGATAAGATTAGTTCTAGTTTTCAGGAGTTTACTATCTACTGGGAGGAATATTTAATGCTTGTACATTGTCTATATGTACGCCTTTTGATATACATTGTTATTTAATTTTGGAGTGACCCTGTGGGTTATGTTTTATCATCATTTAGAAATAAATAAATGTCAGAACTAGATAAGAACTCAAATCTTCTGGCTCCGAATTCTGTACCAATTCAAATTCCATGCTCTTTCCCCTATACCACACTAATTCTTTATAACAGACCCACATTTGTTATATTGTCTTATTTCCATGAATAAGTAGTTGCTGTTCTGGGGCCTTGCAATCACTCATATTGATATTAACATGAAAAATTGTGGATCTCTGAATTGAATGCCCTGACCACACACGAATGGATTCCTCAAAAGCTTTACTTTTGATTTCTGATTCTACTGCAGGTCATATTTTGAAAAATGAAGTACACCAAGCCTGAGACTTACTGTATAAATCTGTTTGTTCCTTAATTCATATCAAAGTGATACTTCCTTTTCATCAGTCTCATTCTTCTGGGAAGCACCAAGGGTCTCCTGGATCAATCAATATAGCTCATCTTTTCAAATTAAATTATTCCTCTCTTAGTGAGTTTGGATAAAAAATGGTTTAAGCCAGTGGAAAATGTGGATTTATCCGTATATTCTGAGGGAATTTTATTAAATTGAATTTCGTCTACCTAAATTACTTATATCAAGTGATGGCTGTTTCCTACCCTAGTATATTTTTTAATGCACCTTTCAGTGTAATATTCTTAGATATATCTTACCAGGAAGTAGATATAATATAAATATTTATTCCTTCAAAGATACTTAAGGAGGCTCTGGTACTTACACGGGGCTCTGATAAACTGTTAAGTCTGATATGTTTTGGGATCTACAGTATAGCCAGGTTTAATTTTTCATGGCTTTATCCCTTAGGCTTAACTTTCTCTCCATTTGACTTATTTACTTGCATATTGTTTTCCTCACAGCTTCTCTGGTGGCAAAAGTTTTGTGTAAGAAGTACGTGGCGTTCTCTGCATGTTATTTCACCCCTAGTGGGGTGACCCTTACTTTATTTCTTCCTTAAAAGGCACTCTAGCTCTAATGGCTGTATGGAAACAAATTAAAAGCTGGGAATGACCCTATAGGACCAGAGTAGAAGCATGTAAAATGTATTAAAAATGATTAAATACTCTGTCCACTTGACCATCCAGCCTCCAATAAACTTCTAGACATGAACCCTGAAGTATTATTCATAAGAATACATACCTATACTTTATGGTCAGTCATTTCTCTATATTTTCGTAGCAAACAGAAAGAAGAAGATTGCATTTTAATTGTGTGGATGGACTTACAGTTGCTGTAGTTCCTTTACCCCAATGTCTCTAACAAGTTCAGAAGGTGCTGGGGGGAATTTTTGGTGTCATGTCATTGGTTTCCTCCCTTAATCATATTCTCTTCAGTGTTTTTATCAATAGCTTGGGTAAAAAACAGGCATGTTTGAATTCATAATAGAACTAGAAGGAGTATCTTATATCAGGCATAATGCGAACAAGATGTGAGAGAGTTGAAATACGAAAGATAAATGTAGTATAAATAACCTACAGTCCCGAATTTAGATTTAAAAAATCTATTGTGTTAATATCCTAGACTTGGACAGTGATTTACATGAAAAAAAATAGATGTTTTCATTGACCACAAGCTTAATCTAAGCTGATAGTGTGACAGGGTTGCTGAAAATATTTATGGAACTTAGCTAGCAGCACAAGATGGTAGCCATCCG
Source organism: Stenella coeruleoalba (assembly GCF_951394435.1). Taxonomy (NCBI): domain Eukaryota; kingdom Metazoa; phylum Chordata; class Mammalia; order Artiodactyla; family Delphinidae; genus Stenella; species Stenella coeruleoalba. The sequence goes on from NC_137150.1 coordinate 88,941,095, forward strand.
TTCTCCCCCCGCCCCGCCGCGGGTGCCAGCGGCTCGGGCGGCGGGAGCAGCGGCAGCGGCCAGGCAGCCCAGCTTCGCGAAGGCTCTGCGCCCGCAGGCACCCGGTCCGCGCCCGCCCCGCCGCCACGATGCCCACGAGGAAGAAACCGGCTCCTGCAAAAGTAGAAACGAAGCCAAAAAAGGCGGCAGGAAAGGATAAATCTTCAGACAAAAAAGTGCAAACAGAAGGGAAAAGGGGAGCAAAGGGAAAACAGGCTGAAGTGGCTAACCAAGACACTAAGACAGACTCACCTGCAGAAAATGGAGAAGCTAAAAACGAGGAGAGCCCAGCTTCCGATGAAGCAGGAGGGAAAGAAGCCAAGTCTGATTAATATCACCCACCTGGTCCTATCAGGGGTCCCTGTCTCCCTCCTTGTACGATCCAGAGGAATATTTTTATCAACTATTTTGTAAATGCAGGTTTTTTAGTAACTAGAAACATTTTTAAAAAGGAGGGAGTCCCACCTCATCCCATTTTTTAAGTGTAAACGCTCTTTTTTAAGAGCAGCGTTTGCTGGTTGTTTATTTTTTGGTAGAGTCAGAAAATAGTGGGATATTGAATATGGGAGGCTTTGATTGTCTTGGGTGTCAGCTTAACATTCCACAGATGGGGGGTAGCTTTTCTATCCTATAATACAAAGCACACTAAATGGCAGTTTGGAGACAGTTGTGCATTTAATGTCTTAAACGCTTTACATTACTTGTTTCCCATGTTGTTTTTGGTAGAATTGTTTCCTAAAGGAAACCACTCACCCCTTGATCTTGGCTCTCCTGGGCAGAATTTTGTGCACTTTGTAACATCTTTGGTAATGGTAGTCCAGTTCTTCTAGTAACTGTTAATGTGCTGTGGACGACTGACAATTTGAGTGTGTAGTGTAAATGATATTAAATTGTGAATTAGTTGGACTTACGATATAATAGCATATTAGTATTTGAAGGTATTGGTACTTGATATCCTGTGAAGGGAAATTTGCCTCCAAATTTTAAGCTGGAAAGTCACTGGAATAACTGTTCAGAAAAGAATCACAACTACATGATTTTTTAGATTTTTGGTACGTATATTGAGAATTGTGTACAAATTGAAATGTCTGTATACTGATCCTCAAAACAACCAATAAAATCTCAATTATAAAAGAAAAGAAAAGAAAAGAGCAAGATGGTAACACTACCAATAAACCATGTCCTGCTTATACCATGTCTGGAGGGTGATGTTCAGATGAGGATGCTTTAGGAGGGAAGGGACTTCCTAGCTCACAGTATAAATTAACTATCTGGTTATCTGGTAGGGGGTCATTGGTGGAATTGAGCATCATGCCGTGGCTGAGGGAATACACAGGGCCTGAGTGAAAACGTGAAAAGCTGCCATATGATGGTTGGAATTCTAGAGGGCAGAACTTGGATGGCTGGATAGAAGTGGAAGACAGAGCTAGCTCAGCATGAGAGTGTTAGGCTGTTTTTGCAAGGCAGAGACACACAGATTACCTTTTTCTATCAGTGTTTATTTATTTATTTAAATTTATTTATTTATTTATTGGCCGAGTGAGTTGGGTCTTCGTTGCTGCGCGAGGGCTTTCTCTAGTTGCAGCGAATGGGGGCTACTCTTCGTTGCGGTGCGTGGGCTTCTCATTGCGGTGGCTTCTCTTGTTGCAGAGCACGAGGTCTTAGGTCTTAGACTGTAACAGAAACAAGCTGCTGGCCTAATTAGGCCCACGAGCAGTATTTTGCCTATGCCTGGCATAGGCTCATTGGGCATATAGAGGTAGACTCTCTCCTCTGCCTGAACAGATGCCGCTTTTTATATGTCTTTAAATGTTTTGGCTTCAAGAGATGTTCTAGAATTCTCCATCTAACTCTCACTGCCTTTCTAAACATTGAAGTTATCAGAGAATGTTAAGCTCCTGAGTCTACATGGGTATCAGACAAAATTAGGGACTGAGAGAAGCAGTTTATCCAGTATCAGTGATGATCTGGGTAAGAGGGCTAGGTATATTAACCAGAAACTTTGATAATGGAGCAGTTACATAGAAAATTTTCTTTTTAAGAAAATTGTCCTATTTTACATGTATAAGTGAACATTTGTGTGGCCAGAGATTTTCTTATATCTCTCCTGAAGTTCCCTTACTAAAGCAAAATTGCCAAGTATTAAAAGGCAAGAAATTTTTCTCAGGCCTAAACTTTGCTGACTTACCAGCTGAATACAACTTACTTGATGACTTTTTCTTAATAATAACATATCTCTGGAGTATATAGTCTTCCTAAAGAACATTTTTGTATTATGAACTTTAAAATGATAATCTGACTTACGTCCTTTCTTGTTTCATTTCAGAAAGTATCTGTATGTCACATCTTCTTTTAAAGGAGCATTTAAAAATGAAGTTAAAAAGGCAGAAGAAGCAGTAAAGATAGGTATGTAATTACCTATGGCCTACATCGTTATTGTTAATTTATCCAGCAGACGTTAATTGAGCAGTTATTCTGAGACATACCCTGCTTTGGGCATTATAGGAATAAACACAAGTAATCAAATGTAATTCCTACCTCTAAGGAACTTCATAACACGTTTTCCAGCTTTGATTTTGTCTAAATATGATGTTATTATTATAAAAGTAATTCAAGTTCTGCATACACACTTGGAACTAGATTGATGTATATTAGCGTTGTCCTGATGCAGAGTTAGATCATTTTAGAGACTGGTGTTGCATCCACTTTAAGAAGGCATGCTCTACACATTCACTCCTCCCACAAAAGGACAAAGCCATCCTTCCCCAATGATCCAGGAGGGAAGAGTAGCTCTGTATCCATATTTCATGGATTTTAGAGAGTTTCCAGTCAGCCAAACATTCAGTCATGACTTTTGAATTTGTATGTGTGTATATATATATATATGCCCTATAAGTTGTCATGACTTAGAGGACCCTGTATGGCTACCTAGTCTTGGAATGTGTGAAAGCTATAGAAGGAATACAGGATTTTCTGAGATTATCATCTGTAAGCCATTCTTACTGGTCATGGATATATTATATATATGTAATATTCATTTAAAGATGCTTGAAAGGGTTTCATTTTATTGAATCATCTTGCTTCTGTTTCTAGCTGAACTCATATTGAAAGAAGCACAAATCAAAGGAAACCACTCTGACAGAGCTTCTTTGTCTTCTCCTGCCAAGGTATGACATATAGAGTAGTCTTCTTAAATGGTGAACAGGGTCATTTGCTTTTCCCTGTACACAGATGACTCTTATTTATCACTTACTTCTTAAACCTTTAAACAAGCTCAGAAGATTGTTAATTTTAACACAGGTAAACAGATGGGTGCAGAGAAAGGGGAGGAAACTCAGCAAGTGGGGGTAGGCTGAAATTGAGAGCAAAGGTGAACAAAATGTGGGGTGAATTGAGAAGGAAGGAAGATCATCACAACTCATTTCTTTAAAAGGAAGGGAGGGCTTCCCTGGTGGCGCAGTGGTTGAGAGTCCGCCTGCCGATGCAGGGGACATGGGTTCGTGCCCTGGTCCGGGAAGATCCCACGTGCCGCGGAGCGGCTGGGCCCGTGAGCCATGGCCGCTGAGCCTGCGCGTCCGGAGCCTGTGCTCCGCAACGGGAGAGGCCACAACAGTGAGAGGCCCGCATACCAAAAAAAAAAAAAAAAAAGAAGGGAAAAGTGATAGAGAAAAGGAGAAAATAATGAAAAGCTAGCAGAAAAAACTAGCCTATCAAGTCTCCCTGAAAATATCTCTTCAAATTATAGCTCCCTATGGACCTAAATAAATAGGAAGAACAAGGAGAAGACTAATAAGCAATCCTTCTTTCTAGTGCTAAGAATTATTTACTGTAATTATGAATATTAATAACAATGCTTCCAGCTTACAAAGCTCTTTTCTTATGAGTTGCTCCACACAGTTCATAAACATTCTATGTAATCCTTGCAATATGCCCATGAGTAAGATAGGTTATAAAGAACTATTATTATTAATTATAATGCATAGAAACTAAGAGAAAAAGAATATTGCGGCCGGACATGTATTTTAAGTTTGCTAACTTTTACCAAAAATATGGTACCAAGCTTGCTACCACAGTAAGTCATTGCACGACATATTTACGTGCTTGCATGGGATAAGGAGGTATAGGGAGAAAAAAATGCTTCACTTCACCCTTCCTTCATCCTCTTCTGCGCACTCAGTATATGAATTCTTTCTGTAATTTGCCCTCAAACTTTCAAGAGCGTGTCTGATAAAGAGCTCTCATATCTAATGGTCATGAATATGGGATGAAATCAAAGAGTAGCACATGTTAATTCCCCAAATCTATCCATGACTTTCCCCAAATTCTTTTACCTTTTTCTTTTCACTTATTTTTTTTAAGGTAAACATAGACCTATCTTGTTGACTTTTAAGGAAGAGTTTAAGCTTTCTTTATTTTGTCTCTAAAAAAATCAATCCTTGGCTGTATGTATTTGGGAGACAAGAGAAACAGACTCTTTCTAACGGGTCAGGACCTTGCTTTCTTCTTGCCTTAGCCAGTTACCTCTCGCTGCCCCTTTGCTCTGTGCTCTAAGTTCATTGACAGGAAGGGCAGGGATGTCTTTGAGCAGCTTGCTTTGTTGCTCTGATGCACACTGGTTTCTTTAACTCAGAGAAGAGAGCTAAGCAGAATGACCTCGGCTTTTGACCTCTTAAATTCCTCTAGGCGGTTGGGTGGTTGAATTTGAAGTGAAGTACTTACCAAGCATTTACCATTTTCTTTTACTTTAAAGGCCGCGAAAATAAGGTTCAGTCAGAGGTATAGCCATCAAATGAGATGCCCATCTTTCACATCAAGTGGATGGATCACATTAAAAGTCTATTCTTATTTGTGAAATAATAACAATGCATTTTTTTTTTCTGCCTGGTTATAGAGAGCATACCAGAGATAGGGTAGTGAATGAGCCAGTATATCAAATTAAAAGAGAAGAAAAGAAGGACAGGTGGGTACCAGTATTGAGGCACTCTGAAAGGGAGAAAGCCCAGGATAGGATACCCTATAAAGGGAAAGTTTGCGGAGGATTAGTTAGGGGTATATATGGAATTTGATATAGAGGAGACATTTTCTTTTGGCCTCTGATAAAATTTTTTAATTACAATTTTTTTTTTCCCGAAGGAAGCCTTAGTGATGGATCACGTGATTCAGCATTTTCTGTTCTCACAGACAAAAGCCAGAGTCTAGGTGCATTGAATGACTTTCCCAAGCTTTCACATAGTTTGTGTGAAAGCCACTGTGACATTACAGGAAGCAGTGACTCTTTCTGTAACAGCCAGAGAGGACATTGGCATATGTGCAAAGGGAGAACTGTGGGCTTGGATTTGGTTTGTCTTCTTAGCTATTGGAACTTAATCATTTATCAAGTATTTATTGAGTATCTGCTATTGTAGAATTGCATTAGGCAATGTGACCTATCACTATTACCCTTGTGAAACCTTTAGATAATAGGATAATAAATATCAACTCAGCTCTCATTTATTTAATGGCATTATGTGCTCTCCTAACCAAATGTACTTCTCCAGGATGTATTATGGAAAGCTTTGGAAGATGTAAAAGCAAAGCAGAAGATTCTTCAAGAGAAACGGAGGTAAGACATAAGATTTTCTGTTTGCTAGAATCCTCTGTACTATGTTAAAACAAATTCTGATTTCTGAGTAGGCAGATTTGGTGATCATTATGACACTTTCTCTTCCTTAGCTTGTGACATCTTATGATATTAAGCATAATATGGTCAAAATCCCCCAACCAGCGTAATCAATGGAAAGTATTTATAAAGTATATATTTTCATGTACACATATGTTAAAACTTCTCAATACAGAGTGAAAACTTAGTTCAGTGTTTGATTAGATGAAGAAGAGAACTGCCCAGGGGTCCAGCTGACAACTTCTCTTTCCCTGTGTCCTTTGCCATTTAAACTCTGGAGGGTTGGTCCCAGTTCCTTCCCTCTTCTCGTCCTGCTTAACAATTTAAGATAGAGTATGCTTCAAGTAAAAGTATCACTTATATACGGTTAAAATAAAAATAGCAAGCCTATATTACAAAACCATTGTTTACATTGGTAGGGTTGACTTGATGTCCAGTTCAGGTGTTAAGCAAGTTAAATTGAAAATAATCACTGTTGTCCAAGTAAAGTCAGACTTTGGAAGCTGTGATAACTTTGAGAAACAAATTTTTAGGGAAGTGTTATTAGTTTTCAGCATTTTTTGGTGTGTGTGAACCATGATGTGCTATATAACCATAACTTTCTTCAAAACTTAAATTTGAAATGTTAATTATGCATTTATCAAAATAAATATAAAATAAATGTCATAGAAATCTTCAATGAAAAGCAAAGGCCTCTTTAAAGACTTCAGAAAGAAAAAGCTGGTTGATGACTTTTTTTGTCATCACAGTGATAGGCATGAAAGGTGACCATCCTATTACAATAATGCCAGTTGGTGTGAACTTATTTTTATAGCAAAATGCTTTTTTTAAATTTGAAGACAATCAGTATGCCATTTACTGTCGCAGAGTGATTATGTCATACCCTCCAATACTCTGTTTTGGGGTCCCTTACAAAGTCAGTATTCTATTTAGTTAAACAACGGGAACATAATTATAGAGTAGACATTTTTGAGAAAAACTTTGATTCATATATATTTAACCCGACATGTATATGCATTTAAAAAATACATAATATATTAATTCATGTCAGTAACTCCCTCAGAAAGTCTGATGTACTCTATATATCATATCCATATAGAAGGACTGATACAACTTTGTCATTGTCCTTTAATGATAGATATATTTAATCAGTCCAGTAAGTATGTCAGTTGTAATAGCCCATGATCATGAATTTGAAAAGAAAAGCTGTTTTTGTGGAATGAGAGGAGCTACAGGATGGGTGGAGGGAAAGAATTATATTTGGTACCATTCTTGGTTGGGAAAGGAGAATAACATTTGCCAGGCACCTAATGTCTTCCAAGTTTGTACTGAACATTATCTGTTTTACTCCTCACGGAATCCCAAGTGGCTAGGCAGGTATTATTCCCATTTTTCACACGAGACAGAAAGTTGAAGCGACTCATCCATAGTCACATGGTTGTTGCAAAGACAAGCTTGTATTTGAAGTCACATCCATCTTTCTGGTTCTTACATCCAGGTGTTTTTCATAGCTCCAAGCAGCCTCCTGTTATTAGGACTGTTTCTGTCATGTCTGCTATGTCTCATTTTCTATTTTTACACTTTTAATACAAAAGTCACATAAAACATAGTATAGCAGACAGAGTCAGAAAAAACAGGAGCTAATGTCTGTCGCCCTTGTAAACTTGCTTAATTAACTTTGATTTACCTTTGAATTTGGAAAAAGAGAGAAAACTAAAGAATATCTTTTGGCACATTCCAATCTGTGTAGAATATTTGGAAGTTTGAGAACATGCTGAAAGTTAGAAATACCTAAATTTTAAAATGGTCAAATCATCATTTTTCAAAAAATGCTGTGATGTACATATTAGACCAGTTAACATTTTACAACTTGCACGTTCTAGTTCTTGTAAACTGTAAACTTTCTAGTTCTTGTAAATTTAAATTGGCAAACTCATTTCTGAATCAGAGTGCTTGTGTTTGACTGGTATTGTTATTGCCTATTATGTTTATGCAGAATACTTGGCCATACAGAGATACCGAGTCTGCTTACTAAGTTTTGCAAAATATCTCTATATTTTATGTATATAGTTCCTTTGATATTTATCTTCTGAGTTTGTTTATTAACAGTTTGTAAACTGTATATTTTTATTAATATATTTTTTTCACTTTCTAAATGTAATGCTAGAGAATTAAAAAAGGCAAGGACACTCACCCTGTTCTTTGGTGTGAACATAGAAAACCGAAGCCAAGCCGGGATGTTCATTTACAGTAATAACCGCTTGATCAAAATGCATGAGAAAGTGGGCCCACAGTTGAAACTGAAGTCCTCGTAAGTATGTTTTTGTTTTCAGAGGCGCAGGCAGGATGAGGGAAGTTGCAGTAATCTTTTGTCTGTGGAGTTAAGGGATTAATCATAATGGGAGCAGGTGTCATATCCCCCATCCACCCTTCCCATCAGTGTGCAGGCATTCATCTGCCTAATTTATAATGTCAGTGGAGCTGTGTGCCTGCTCTAAGGAAAAAGCACGCTTTTGGAAACTTTACCATTTCTTGTGCCATCTACTAGGGTTAAGTTTCTGATATTTCACCAATTAAAAAATAATATAAGCAGAGTAAAGAAATTTTAGGAAAGAAAAATCCATAGTCTTATACCACAGCCCTGTTAACATTTTGTGCAGCCCCTGCATGTATGAGTTCCTGCCAGTTACCTGCATGAGCGTATATTCTTAACACTCTTCAGCCTGCTTCGATCCCAGAGTAATACATTCTGGTGCTTTCCCAGTGGTGGGTCTGAAACTCCACAAGCTGCTCTCATGAATTATGTAGAGTCCCGAAGAGAGACCATAGAAAAGCACAGAATCAGACAGGATAACTGCGAGCAGTAGGATGGCTCAGTGGGGGGCTTCCCTGGTGGCGCAGTGGTTGAGAGTCCGCCTGCCGATGCAGGGGACACGGGTTTGTGCCCCGGTCCAGGAAGATCCCACATGCCGCAGAGCGGCTGGGCCCGTGAGCCATGGCCACTGAGCCTGCGCGTCCGGAGCCTGTGCTCCGCAACGGGAGAGGCCACAATGGTGAGAGGCCCGCATACAGCAAAAAAAAAAAAAAAGAAAAAAAAAAGGATGGCTCAGGGGGACAGTTTTTCATCTTGTTCCCTCATTCTCAAGGAATTAGTGATTCACTCATTTGTTCATTCAACAAGCACTTGTATTGCAGTATCTTGTGCCAGGCACTGTACTGAGCTCTGCAGACAAAATGTTGAAAACCTACTACCTTTTGCTAAGGAACTTATAGTCCAGTGAGATGGACAAATGTATAAATACGTATTTATTATTGTATGGGAACAGCAAGAATGATATTTTAAAACATAAATTAGTTTATTCTCTTGCTTAAAATCCCAGTGCATGTAGAATAGAACTGGTTTTCATAGTCTGCCAGTGATCTGGCTGCTGCCTGGCTCTGGGACACACCCCACCCATCCCCAGACTCTGCCTGCATTCCCCTCACACCAGCAGGCTCCCTGTTCCTTTGACATCCTAAGCTTGTTCCTGCCTTAGGGCCTTGACATTTGCTATTCCCTCTGCCTTGAACCTTCTGTCCTCAGATCTTCTTACTGCTGGTCCTAGCGTGTCACTCAGGCACCAGCTCTGAAGTCTGCTCCACAGGAAGGTCTTCTTAGACTGTCTAATTAAAATCAGCCCCTGCCATCACCCCTCTCTACCTTTTCTCTCTTCGCAGATTACAGCACCTGCTGTATTTTCCTTATACAAACTTATTGCCATTTGAAATGCCCTTATCACCCTTAATGGTCGTCATCCCTTAATAGAAGAGAAACTTCATAAACAGGGACCTTGTCTTTCTTATTCATAACGGATTCCTAGTTCCTTGAATAGGGCCAGGTGCTGAGCGTGAATGAATTGATGAATGAACAAATATATGTTAGAGGCAAGTATCAGGTGCAAAAAGCCTCTTAGGAGGGGCAGTAAATGAAACTGGGGGAATTTAAGTTAGGTTTCCTGGAAGAAATGATGCCCAAATTCAGACTTACAGAATGACTGGCTGAAGGGAGGGCAGGGTGGAAGGGGAAAGTAATGAAAAACATGATGGGCAGCGGCCCCAGATTGGGAAGGTGTGACTTGTGTGCCAGGCTGCGGGCACTGGGGAGCCCCTGAAGAGCTAGACTTCTGGATGCCCTTTCCCTCAACAGGTTATAGCACTAAGCAGAATATCCCAGCTACATACATCATGAGCTGCTAAAAATGTGAAAAAAAAATTGCGTTTATCCATCAGGCTGTTACTTCTCAGATACTACAGCCCATATATTCCCACTGAGCACCTGTGTACCTCTGCAATGATGAGGAGAAATCCAACCCGACAGGTGAAATGAGGATGAAAAAAGTGACTGGCTCATATTGCTAAGAGGACCATGTCAGTTTATTGCTGTAAGGGATTGTTAGGGATGTTTATTGCTAAATGGCCTCCTCTTCCCACCCACCTTAACTCCCCATGTCAGGTTATAGGTTTGAAAAGGAGTCATATTAATTCAATAATGATGTATTAAGAGATTTTGTATTATGGGACCGAGCACAACTAGGATAACCGTAGACTTACATTAAAAAGTACAATTGTAAGATAACTTGTTAACTTTGACATGGTTTGGACCAAATGACTGAATTTGTTTTTTAAAAAATTGATTTTGAAAGATGAGGGTATATTAGCTTTTTCTGTTTCCTTAGCTCAATTTCGTATAATTTCTATATGTATTTATTCTTCCAGACTTGATGCAGGTGTGGTTGGAATTGTTGATATACCCTTGGAGTTCATGGAACCATCCCATAATAAGCAGGGATTTCTCAATGTCCAAGAGTATAATCATCTTCTAAAAGTTATGGGACGATACTTGGTCCAGTACTGTAAGGACACTGGAATCAGTGAGTATTCAGTAGTCATAGTAAGAGATACTTAATGGGAGATTAACTTGGTGATGTCTTTAAGCTGGAATGATTGTACTGATTCGGGTAACCAGTAACCCCAAACCCTGAAAGAGAGTGCCTGCGTTAAAAAAACAAACATAAGGGAAATTAGTCTTAAAATCTTCCCCAGAATATTACATGAAAAATAAAGCAGCAGATTAAAAATTCTAAGAGGAGGGCAATCAGAGAGCACTATGAAGTGGCAGCTGATCGTGTAGAGAGGGGGCAGAAGTTTGCTGGAAATAGGCTGAGAAACCCCCAAAGGACACTCTAGGACTCTACTGTGTAGGAATTGCACAGAGTCCCACATGGACGTGAGTAGCACCTGCAGTATTGTTATATCATGCTGTAGAATAATCATTGTTGACCCTGGATAATTGTAGATACATTAAACCATGTTTTGTATATCTAATAAATCTTCAATATGTTAACTCCAGAAAGATTTAGATGAAAAAAATCACTAAAGTACATATGCTTGGAAACGTAAAAAGACAAACTTTAGTTATCTGGAAAATTTGACTTTTTCAGATCACCTCACTCTCCAGAGATACCTGAACAGTGGTGTGCTGTGCATTAATTAAATAAACTTCCTTTAAATTATGCAGACATAGGGCTTCATTTATGGAAAGAAATAGGCTACTGTGTATTTGTTCAGTGAATTCCGTGAAGTATGTATAATTCATGCATATCAAAAATTATGTCTCTAACCTTGAGACAACTTAAAATCTTATTATTGTCCCATTTGAAGTTGTAATCTTAGAATATTTTCTTTTCTTTTGTACCCACTCTGCTTGGTTCTGAAATTTTCTCATACCAGTGAAACAGGAAAGAGTGCAGGAACTCAGGGGAAAAAATGTAAAGGGGGAATGACGTTGAGGGCACAGATTTCCTGCCCAGACTGGATTTTCCTGTCACAGTCTAAAGCCTCCTCAGAGTGTGGTCTGTGGACCGGCAGCATCAGCATTACCTGAGAACTTGTTATAAATGCAGAATCTCAGGTCCCACCCCAGAACTACTGGACTAAAATCTGCATGTTAGCAAAATCTCCAGGGGATGTGTATGCGCACTGAAGTTTAAGAAGCACTTCTCTGAAGAGTACATCTTTTGCTTATCATAGGCATACTTTTTCACGTGTTTTTTTTTTTTCTCAGAGACATGTTTGAAGTTATACTAAATGTAGGAATGACTACATTATTTGGCTGGCTGTGCTTAAAGCTGTAGAACACATAGGAATATACAGGGTGAGGTGGTATAAATCAATGATCTACTTGCTGGTCTTTAAATGCTAGCATGACATGGTTCAAAAAGAAAACGCTGAGCATTTGAAAATTATGTCACTTCCCCCATCCTCATATTTTCTCTGGAAGCTCCTTTGTGTGGAGTGTGGGTAGCCTCCCAACTTTGTACTCTCAACTCCAGGGTGTGACGTGCCAGCCTTCCCCCCTGTATGTAACTTCCTATTTCTATCTTATCTACCTAACTTTTTCAAAACATTCTCAGTAGATGTAATAAGATTCAAGATTAGTAAGTTATATTTGTATTGTAATTATTGGTGGTTAATAACATGTTGATTTCCTAATTCCGTAATTGTCTATGAATTGATTTAGGGCTAGAGGATACTCTCACAAAAGATGTTCCTCTAGAAGGAAAGCAGAGAGTGGAGAAAGGACAGTGAGCATGTGCATTTGCTCACGTATCTCACAATTTCATCCCCAGACATCATTATCAAACTGAATCAAGTGATCAAGGTCAGGACTGGTAGACTCAGAAACTGTGCTGAGGAGATTGACCTTCAAGGTCTTTGCTTATTAATTCCCACAGGAGTAAGCAAAGTTATGTAATGCTTGACTAATACTCTGAAAGCTAGTATTCCAGGACACGCATTTTAATGAAAAGTATTTGGGTAGATTTTTTGCCTTATAAATAAAAGATGCAGTCTTTGTATTTGCTGCAAGTCTGATCAGTTTCTGTGGAAAATTGGGCCCTTGTAAAAATCGAATCAGCAGAAAGGGGAATGGAGAGGTAATGACTTTTGTGTCATTTGTCAAATCTGCATTTACTTTTGGCACAGTTCATGCTAAGAGTCTCAGAAGTGTTTTTCTTGTCTCTGAGTCTGTCCTCACGTCACTGTCTGCTACTATGTTTTCTGAAACTTTATGCATCCTTACAGTAAAATGGAAATATTAATCAGCAGCTTTTTGGAATAGGGAGAGAAGGAGAAGAAGAAGATAGAGGGAAATATCAAATGAAATTTGAGTTTGAGCAGCAGCGATTACGTAGAAGTGTATTGCTAAAATTTTCCGAAACGGATCAGAATATAGCTGACGTGCTAAAATGAAATCTATGATGTAATAAGCACAGTCTTGCCTAGCAACACTCAAATCATAGGGCTTCAGGTTGGTAAGAAGGTTAAAAATCATTTAATTGAGTCACTACCTCCCACCCCATGCTTTAATTCCCCTCTACCTCACGCACCTCTGCCCTAGGCAAGTGGAAGCCACTTTAAGCCTGAACAAGGGTTTTCCATGAAAGAAAAATCGCTACTTCTTGAGGCAGCCCATGAATCTTTGCACAATTGTGTTAGAAAATACATTTTCATGTTAATGTCAAATCTGTTTCTCATATGTTCTTTTACTCATTCGTCTGTGCCAGGCATGGAGTGTTATAGGACCAACACATCAGATGTGGTCCACCCTTTCTGGGAATTTACAGTCTAGCAGGGCTAACGCAATTTCACAATTAGAAATGGGATTGGTGCCCAACAGAGAAGAAGTGGGAGCCAGTGATCAGGAGCTCACAGTTTAGAGGCCAGAGAAGGCCTCAAGGAGGAGTTAGCAAGGGTAACTTCGTTCTCCCCCTTGGGGCCAGGAAGGATAGGTCTAAAGCCTTTTCAAATGACAGCCCTCTATTTGAAGTTTTCTGTCTCTCTTCAGTCTTATATTATCCTAACATTTCCAAGTTCTGTTGTTATTCTTTATTTGACAAGGCATTAAATATATTCACCATTTTCACATTATTTTTGGTGAAGTCTATTACCTGGAAACAAAAGGTTCAGATGAAAACTTGAATAAAATGGGATCATCATCTCTTTAAGTTGTAATTCTGTTGCTATAGTCTAATATATTCTGAGTAAGCACATTATTGACCCTCAGTATCTTTATTACCAATTAAAGTTCTTAATAAAATGTTTAATGTGTGTTCTTGTTAAGCCATACTTCTTTTATATTTTTCCAGTAAGTGTTTTTGGACCCTAGTGTAGAATCCTACATTTATTCCTATTAAATGTTATCACCTTATTAGGCTCAATTTTTTCATGTTGTCAGGACCATTTTTGGAATCTAATGGTGACTTTTACCTAATGTGCTATTCTTCCTGATATGTTAGGTTTGGCCAGTATTTTCTCTCTGATTTTATTTAAATCCTGTTGCACTGGATACAGAAATCAAGCACTTGGCCCTCCACCGATGACCTCCAATGAGGTAGAATTGGGACACTGGGTGAGGACAATTAACCATATTAATTTTTCAGTTTGTGTAATTTTGAAAGTAAGGGATAATATTTGTTAGATGAAAAATTCTTTTAAAAATAGATAACTCTCTATGCCTTAGCTTGGGCTGCTATAGCAAGATACCATAGACTGACCAGTTTATGAGCAACGTAAATTTATTTCTCATAGCTTTGGAGGCTGGAAGTCCAAGATCAGGGTGCCAGCACAGTTGGGTTCTGGTGAGAGCCCTTCTTCCAGTTTGCAGGCTGCTGACATCTTGTTATATCCTCCCATGGTGGAAAAAGAGTGAGTGAGCTCTCTGCCCTATTCTTATAAGGGCACCAATCCCATTCATGATGTCTCCCCCTAGTGACCTTGTTACTTCCCAAAGGCCCCACCTCCAAATACCATCACCTTGGGAGTTAGGCATCAACATAGGAATTTAGGAGGGACACAGATGTTCAGCCCGTAACAGTCCGGTAGCTAGATATAGCTAACTGCTCACAACAAAATTTTGTTTCTCTTATTATATTCTTAAGTCTCTGAGATCTCAGGAAGGCACTTCAAGAAAAGTGAAACACAACATTCTGCTAAGGATACACACGTTGAGTGAGGAGGCCTGTGTAAGTATTGAAAGATGAGGCTTGAGACAAGTTTATTTGAAGGTGTAGGTTGAGAAGCAAGTCATTTTTTTAAATTCAGTTTTTGAAGTTACGGATTTTATGTATTTATTCTATTGTATTTTTAAAATATTGTATTTTATCTTTTATTTAAAAACATTTTTATTATGGTGGTATGGGCTGAATTGTGCCTCACCTGAATTCATATGTTTTAGTCCTAACTCCCAGAAACCCCCAGAATGTGATTGTGTTTGGAGATAGGACCTTTAAAGGGGTGATTAATTTTAAATGAGGCAGTTAGGCTGGGCCCTATCCAATGTCACTGGTGTCCTTATACGAAGAGGAAATGTGGACACATGAAGAGACACCAGGGATGGGTGTGCACAGAGAAAAGAATATGTGAGGACACAGTGAGAAGGTGGAGAGAGGCCTCACAGGAAACCAACCTGCCAACACGTTGATCTTGGGCTTTCAGCCTCTAGAGCTGTGAGGAAATAAATCTCTGTTGTTTAAGCCACCCAGTCTGTGGTGTTTTGTTATGGCAGCCTTAGTAAACTAATATATATGGGAAATTGCAAAATTAGACAGATTTAAGGAAAATGAAATCCGTAAACCCTTCATCCAACCTCAAAAATTATCAACTTCTGGGCAAACTGGTTTTATCCATGCTCCCACCTACTCCCCCACAACTGGGTTATGAAGGACATTCCAGACACTTTATAATTATATCCGTGTGTGTGTGTGTGTGTGTGTGTGTCTGTGTGTGTGTGTGTGTGTGTGTGTGTGTGTATATTTTTTTTAACATGGAAGAACTTTTTAAATAAATTTATTTATTTTTGGCTGCGTTGGGTCTTTGTTGCTGTGCACGGGCGTTCTCTACTTGCAGCGAGCGGGGGCTACTCTTTGTGGCAGTGTGTGGGCTTCTCATTGCAGTGGCTTTTCTTGTTGCGGAGTACAGGCTCTAGGTATGTGACACCACAAGCTCTACTTGTGGTGCATGGGCTCAGTAGTTGTGGCTCACGGGCTCAGTAGTTGTGGCTTGCGGGCTCTAGAGTGCAGGCTCAGTAGTTGTGGTGCATGGGCTTAGTTGCTCCGCGGCATGCAGGATCTTCCCGGACCAGGGCTTGAACCCTTGTCCCCTGCATTGGAAGGCGGATTCTTAACCACTGTACCACCAGAGAAGCCCAATACTTAATATCATAAAAATATCCTGCCTATCTTCTATATTTCGAATTATTTTCTATTATAATTCATAGCCCCTCTACCCCATCCTCATATTTCTCTTTACTGCTCACTCTCTCTTTTTTTTTTTTTTTTTTTGGCAGGGGGAATTTATTTGTAGGAAAAACTGAGTTGGTTGTCTTATAGTTTTCATGGTTTAAATTTTGCTGACTGAATTACTGGGTGTAGTTTAACAGATTCTTCCATTCTGTTTATTTCTCTGTAAATTGGTAGAATCTAGCAGCTTGACCAAATTCAGATGTGTTTTTTTGTTGCTGTTTCATCAAGATGCTTCAGAGGTGGTAGTGTGTTCTATCAGGAGCCATAAGTCATTCGATTGTCTCTCTTTTAATGATATTAACAGTTAATGATCAAAGCTCAGATCCCTTAAGACTTCCAAAATCTTATATTCTAATTCTTTCGTATTTTCTTTGATTATTAACTCTAATACTTCTGTAAAGAAAAACTTTTTTCATCTACTATTTGGTTACCCATGTTAGTTGGTAATTTACTATTTGAGAGCAGAAACAATAGAACTCTATATGACTAAACAAATTACGTTGGCTGAAAGCTTGATTTGAGAGGAATTAGAGATACAATTAAAATATTTAAAAAATTATAGACATTTGCCTAACTGATTTATATGGCATAAATATGTATTCTGTTTAAAATTGTTACTTTGTGCCAGCTCCCAGCAAACAGCAGGATGGTTCAGGAGTTCAGTGGATAGATTTCTGTTTTTTAAAAATGATCACATTCTTAGATTTTATCCATTTACACTGCTTTCACCTGGTAATTGAAATTATCACCATTGACAGCACTTACGCTTCCTTTTCTTTCTGACTGCACTTGTATTGTTATCATGATAATGACATTTTTTACATCTACAATGAAGTTTCTTGCTAAAATATCTCAGAGGATCTCACCTATATTGCAAATAAAATATGAAAAAGCCAGCCCTTCTTCTTTTGTCTGGAATTAAATACACTTGGATTCTTACACTTTGATTTTTCTCTGCCATACCAGAAGCAAGACCTCAAAACTCTCTTCATTAGTCTGTATATGTGTACCTTAGAAGAAAGAGTAAGTTGTATCTAATGACTCTGATATTAAGACAGTGCAATCAGAATTAAACACAAGTTGTATTAACAACAGCAAAAAGAGTCTTTACACTTTTGAGACCATTAAGTCAGTTAGGGGGCTTTGTGTATGTCTGAGTAAGGTAAAGAGAGTCCTGGTAGAAAGAAAAATTATGCTAATCCAGGTATTGAGGAGACTTAGGTAACTAACTAGGCTATTGCCCATGATAACACAATGTTTTATGAATATATTTCTGTTATTATGTCTAATTTTGATTTCCACATTTTAGAAAGAATAAGAAAAAATGAGTATATCTAAAGAAAGCTATGAACATGACGAAATAAAAGTATAACCTAAAAAGGGAAAGTAAAATTGTTCCTTTATAAGGAAAGAACCAGTAGAAACCTAAGTCTCCTGAGGTTTGTTTTTGAAAGTTTGTACCCTGAGACCTCCATCCATCTTCCTTCTAGTCTCCAGTGTGCAGAATGATGTGGTTCTGAACTGGTAGGCAGGAAGCCCTAGGGGACCTTAGAGGGTGGCTTGGAGTCCTTGAATCCCTGGCTACCAGTGATTGCCTAAGATGGCATTATGTCTTGTACATGTACGTGCTACAGTTTTTCAAATACGTATAGATGTAGTTGTGAGTAGTAAGATGTAAAATCACACAAAAGTATGATTAAATTCATGATTTATTTATTTATTTTTGTCATCATGTATTTTCTCAAGTCGGGAGCAGGGGGTGGTTCTGAAATCATTTTTGCAGCTTAAGGAGATCCTAGTGGGAAGCAGCTGATATGGAACAAGCGAAAATGATGCGGCATTGTCAGGTGAAGTAATGACCTTACTATGAAGTTGGACCAACTCCGCAGATTCCTGGAGTCTGTGGAGTCTGCTGTGTTCACGGTAGAGTGGAGAAGGTAAGGTATTCTGACTGCAGCTGCCACCTACTTCTGCCATTGACTGTACTGTACCATGAGACTGACCCAACCCCACTCCGCCACATCCACGAGCCAAGAGAAAGAATGGCGCTGGAAGCACCTTCAGCACCACTGAAGACATCTTGCCTTGTTTCATCTCGGCTCAATTTTTTTGGTTTTTTATTTTTTTTGCGGTACGCGGGCCTCTCACTGTTGTGGCCTCTCCCGTTGCGGAGCACAGGCTCCGGACGCGCAGGCTCAGTGGCCATGGCTCACGGGCCCAGCTGCTCTGCAGCATGTGGGATCCTCCTGGACTGGGGCACGAACCCGTGTCCCCTGCATCGGCAGGCGGACTCTCAGCCACTGCGCCACCAGGGAAGCCCCCATCTCGCATCAATTTAAATAGAGTTCCTTGGGAAGTGATCATATAGGCCTTCTCTCATCTCAAATGCACCACACATTCTCTAGCCATCATGGCAGTTCTTCCTGATAATTGGCCGCTGGCCTCAAGAGTGTACAGGCTTCACTACCAGCTGATGGGAGTTGGCGTATCAGTTGAAACCAGTTTGCTGTCCCTAACCCAGAGATGCCATAAATGATCACACCATGAATCAGCTTAGCAAGAGTCTCATGTCTAGCTTAGCTAAGGTAATGACAAATAGGACAATATTCAACAGAGGAAGAGGTATGATCAACAGTCCTCTGAGAATGGATGTGTAATTTCTATTTGAGATCTTTGAAAATCGAATATAATCATCTATTTAGACGCAGAGCTACCTGAAGGCAGGGACCTCATTTAAATACCTTCTCCATCTTAAGATTTTCCTGGTGCTTTGATTTCATAAACTGTTTTAGGTTTCCTTATTTTGATTGAAAACATCAAAGCTTTGCTTTGGTAGTTTATTACTGAATTTTATTACTTCTCCACTTGGCTAACTGATTCCCTGAATGTCATTATACATTCTATGAATAGATACGAAACTGACATCTAGGAGGCTGTTACATTTCTCCTCTTTTTAAGAGGCAAAATCTATGTGAACTGCTCTTTTAGTTACTGGTTTTTGACAATTTTTTTAGTAAGTTATTGCACTAGTTCCCACTATTTTTCCCTGGTTTTAAGAGGCTTCTGAAAAATTAATCAAATTAATTTAAATGTTAGGAATCTTCTGAATACAGTACTCCATACATAGCAATAAATTAAATTTTCACAGCTTTTCTCAGATACTTATTCTAGAAATCAGGACTTTAATTGTGTGCATTGATCCCTGATTATTCCATTAATTTAACAAGCTTGTTGATTATTCAAACAAAAGTCTCAAGGTATGTATTCTATAATTTTGAATATTATAAATATTTCCTGTTTATAAATGTAAACTAAATTTTAAAATCAGAATACCTTGAGGTTGTTAAAATAATATAATTATGAAATTAATAAATTTTGTGTTACATAACATTCTCCATTGGGTGGAAATATTTAAGATGTATTTTTAAAAGTCAAGTACTTTTTCATATTTTGAAATTTCACTTTTTTGCTCTTAATTTTCTTCTTGATGAAAGGGCAATTTAAAAACCTTCATTAATACACATTAACAAAAAATAGTTTATTAAAACCATATATTAAAAATATCCATAATTGTATACCACTTCATATGTTAAGGCCAACCTAGTTTAATAAATTTTATTATTAATTTTACTATTTCTTGCTAGACTAGGATAGACAAGAATTTTTTTCCAGGTTTATTGGGCTATAATTGACAAAAAAAAATCATGTATGTTTATAAAGTGAACAACATGACAATTCATGAAATATTTGTGAAATATTTACCACAGTCAAGTTAATTAAAACATCTGTCACGTCACACAGTTACCTTGTTGCATGTGTGGGGGGTAAGAATGCTTAAGATCTACCCTCTTAGCAAATTTCAGGTAATGCAATATGGTATTATTAACTATAGTCACCATGCTGTACATTAGATCCTCAGAACTTACTGAGTTTATAACTGAAAGCTTGTACCCTTTGACCAACCTCTCCCCATTACCTCTGGCCCACAGTTGCCAGCAACCACCATTCTACTTTTTGTTTTTATGAGTTCAACTTTATTATTATTATTTTTAGATTCCACATATAAGTCATATCATATATTGTTGTCTGGCTTATTTCATTTAGTAGTAATGACCTCCACATTCATTCTTATAGCAAATGGCAGGATCTTCAACATTTTTGGCTAAATAATATTTTATTCTCTCTCTCTAGCGCACATGTGCACAGACACACACACCATTTTCTTCAACCATTCAACTGTCGTTGGACACTTAGGTGGTTTCCATATTTCCATATCTTGCCTGTAGTGACTAATGTTGCAATGAACATGGGAGTGCAAATATCTTCTCAAGATACCGATTCCATTTGCTTCAGATGTATACCCAGAAGTGGGTTTCTGGATCATATAATAGTTATATTTTTAATTTTTGAGGAAACTCCATACTGTTTTCCATAATGCTCATACCAATTTACATTCCCACCAACAGTGCACAAGGCTTCCCTTTTCTCCACATCCCCAACATTTGTTTTATCTTCTCTTTTTGATAATAGCCATCCTAACAGGTATGAAGTGATATCTTATTGTGGTTTTGATTTGCACTTCCCTGATTATTCGTGATGTTGAGTACCTTTTCATGTACCTGTTGGCCATTTGTATGTCTTTTTTGGAAAACTGTCTATTCAGGTCTTTTGCCCATTTTTCAGTAAGAGTTTTTTTGTTGTTATTCAGTTGTGTGAGTTCTTTGTACATTTTAGGTATTAACCCCTTATCATATAAATTACTTGCAGATATTTTCTCCCCTTCTGTATGTTACCTTTTCATTTTTTTGATTGTTTCATTTGCTATATAGAGACTGCAGTTTGATATAGTCCCACTTTTTTTTTTTTTTTTGCTTGTGCTTTTAGTATCATATCAAAAAAAAATCATCACCCAGACCAATGTTAAGGAGAGCTTTTTGTATGTTTTCTTCTAGGAACTTTATGGTTTCAGGTCTTACAATTAAGTCTTTAATTCATTTTGGGTTAATATTTATGAGTGGTATAAAATAGTTTCATTCTTTTGTGAGTATATCCAGTTTTCCCACCATTTATTGAAAAGAATGTTCTTTATGTATGTTCTTGGCACCCTTGTCAGAGATTAGTTGGCTATATATGTGTAGGTTTATTTCTAGGCTTTCTATTCTATTCCACTGGTCAATCAAATATTCTCTCAATCAAAGAACACAGGATATCTTTCCATTTATTTATGTCTTCAGTGTTTTTCGTCAGTCAATACATTTCAGTGTATAAGTCTTTCATCTCCGTGGTTAAATTTAATCCTAAGTATTTTATTGTTTTTGATACTATTGTAAATGAAATTGCTTTCTTAATTTCTCTGTCAGATAGTTCATTGTTAGTGACAGAGATGCAACTGATTTTTGTATGTTGATTTTGAATCTTGCAACTTTACTGAATTCCTTGTTTAGTTTTTTGGTGGAGTCTTTAGGTTTTGCATATATACTATTATGTCATCTGCAAACAGAGAAAATTTTAACTTCTTCCTTTCTGATTTGGTTGCCTTTTATTTCTTTTTCCATGACTAATTGCTCTGGTTAGGACTTCCAGTACTATGTTGAATAGAAGTGGCAAAATTGGATATCCTTGTCTTATTCCTGATCTTGAAGAAAAACTTTAACTTTTCACTGTTGAGTATGATGTTGGCTGTGGGCTTGTTGTCTATGGCCTTCATTATGTTGAGGTACATAGTTTCTATAATTCATTTGTTGAGAGTTTTTATCATAAAGTGGTGTTGAATTTTGTCAAATGCTCTTTCTGTACCTATTGAGATGATCATATGATTTTTAGTCTTCATTCCATTAATGTAGTGTGTCATATTTATTGATTTATGTATGTTGAACTGTTTTTGCATCCAGGGATAAATACCGCATGATCCTTTTATTGTTCTGTTGAATTTGGTTTGCTTTGTTTCATTGAGGATTTTTGCATCTATGTTCACCAGTGATATTAGCCTATACTTTTCTTTCCTTATAATGTCCTTACCAGGTTTTGGAATCAGGGTGATACAGACCTCATAAAATGAGTTTGGAAGGGTGTCCTCCTCTTCAGTTTTTCAGAAGAGATAGAGAAGGATACGTATTCATTTCTTTAATGTTTGATAAAATTCACCACTGAAGCCATCTGGTCCTGGGCTTCTTATTTGTTGGGAGATTTTTAAAAAAATGTTTTATTGACATATAGTTGATTTACAATGTTGTGTTAGTTTCAGGTGTACAGCAAAGTGAATCAGTTATACATATACATATATCCACTTTTTTTTTTTGATTCTTTTCCCATATAGGCCATTACAGAGTATCGAGTAGAGTTCCCTGTGCTATACAGCAGGTTCTTATTAGTTACCTATTTTATATATGGTAGTGTGTATATGTCAATCCCAGTCTCCCAATTTATCCCTCCTGCCCCTTATCCCCTGGTAACTATAAGTTGGTTTTCTACATCTGTGATTCTACTTCTGTTTTATAAATAAGTTCTTTTGTACCCTTTTTATTAGATTCCACATATAAGTGATATCATATGATGTTTGTCTTTCTGTGTCTGACTTACTTCACTCAGTATGACAGTCTCTAGGTCCATCCATGTTACTGTAAATGGCATTATTTCATTCTTTTTTATGGCAAGTAATATTCCGTTGTATGTATGTACCACATCTTCTTTATCCATTCCTCTGTTGGTGGACATTTAGGTTGCTTAGATGTCCTGGCTACTGTAAATAGTGCTGCAATGAACATTGGGGTGCATGTATCTTTTCAAATTATGGGTTTCTCTGGGTATATGCCCAGGAGTAGAATTGCTAGGTCATATGGTGGTTCTATTTTTAGTTTTTTAAGGAACCTCCATACTGTTCTCCATAGTGGCTACACCAATTTACATTCCCATCAACAGTGTAGGAGGGGATTTACGACAGTGTAGGAGGGGATTTACATTCCCATCAACAGTGTTCCCTTTTCTCCACACCCTCTCCAGCGTTTACTGTTGGTAGATTTTTTGGTGATGGCCATTCTGACTGGTGTGAGGTAATACCTCATTGTAGTTTTGGTTTGCATTTCTCTAATAATTAGTGATGTTGAGCATCTTTTCATGTGCTATTTGGCCATCTGTATGTCTTCTTTGGAGAAATGTCTATTTAGATCTTATGCCCATTTTTTGTACGGAAACACAAAAGACCCCAAATAACCAAAGCAATCTTGAGAAAGAAAAATGGAGCTGAGGAATCAGACTTCCTGACTTCAGACTGTACTACAAAGCTACAGTCATCAAAACAGTATGGTACTGGCACAGAAACAGAAATATAGATCAATGGAACAGGATAGAAAGCCCAGAGATAAACCCATGCCCCTATGGTCACCTAATCTATGACAAAGGTGGCAAGAATATATAATGGAGAAAAAGACAGTCTCTTCAATAAGTGATGCTGGGAAAACTGGACAGCTACATGTAAAAGAATGAAATTAGAACACTCCTTAACACCATACACAAAAATAAACTCAAAATGGATTAAAGACCTAAATGTAAGGCCAGGCCCTATAAAACTCTTAGAGGAAAACTTTGGCATAACACTCTTTGAAATAGCAGCAAGATCTTTTTTCATTCACCAACTAGAGTAATGGAAATAAAAACAAAAATAAACAAATGAGATCTAATTAAACTTAAAAGCTTTTGCACAGAAAAGGAAACCATAAAGAAAACAAAAAGACAACCCTCAGAATGGGAGAAAATATTTGCAAATGAAGCAACCAACAAGGGATTAATCTCCAAAATATACAAACAGCTCATCCAGTTCAATATCAAAAAAAAAAAAAACCCAATCAAAAAATGCTGGGAGATTTTTGATTACTGATTCAATCTTTTTACTCACTCTTGGTCTGTTCATATTTTCTATTTCTTCATGATTCAGTCTTGGTAGTTTGTATGTTTCTAGGAATTTACCCATTTCTTCTTGGTTATATAATTTGTTGGCATATAATTGTTCATAGCAGTCTCTTAAGATCCTTTGTATTGATAGTTCTGTTGTATCAGCTGTAATGTCCCCTCTTTCATTTCTGACTTTATTTGAGTCTTCACTGTTTTTCTTAGCTAGTCTTATTAACAGTTTAACATTTTTGTTTATCTTTTCAAAAAGCAGCTCTTAGTTTCATTGATCTTTTCTATTGTTTTCTGTTCTCTATTTCATTTATTTCTGTTCTGATCTTTGCTCTTTTTTTCCTTCTGCTAACTTGGGCTTAGTTCTTTTTCTACCTCCTTGAGGTATAAAATTAGGCTATTTGAGATCTTTCTTGTTTCTTAATGTAGGTGTTTATCGCTATGCATGGGTTTATTTATGGGCTTTCCGTTCTATTGCATTGATCTCTATTTCTGTTTTTGTTCCACTGCCATACTGTTTTGATGACTGTAGCTTTGTAGTATAGTCTGAAATCAGGCAACCTGATTCCTCCAGCTCTGTTCTTCTTTCTCAAGATTGCTTTGGCTCTTCAGGGTCTTTTGTATTTCTATACAAATTTTTAAATTATTTGTTTAGTTCTATGAAAAACCCCATTGGTAATTTGATAGGAACTGTATGGAATCTTTAGGTTGCCTTGGGTAGTATGGTCATTTTAACAATATTGATTTTTCCAATCCAAGAACATGGTATATCTTTCCATTTGTTTGTGTCATCTTCAGTTTCTTTCATCAGTGTCTTATAGTTTTCAGAGTATAAGTCTTTTGCCTCCTTAGGTAGATTTATTCCTAGATATTTTATTCTTTTTGATGTGATGGTAAATGGGTTGTTTCCTTTGCCCTTTTGATTTCCTCTTTGACTCCTTGGTTGTTCAGTTGTCCATTATTTAATTTCCACCTATTTGTGAATTTTCCAGCTTTCTTCCTCTTGTTGATTATTTTAGTTTCATTATGGTCAGAAAAGATACTTGATATGATTCAATCCTTGTAAATTTATTAAGATTTATTTTGTGACCTAACATATGATCTATCCTGGAGAATATTCCATATGCATTTGAGAAGAATGTTTATTTTGTTGCTATTGGATGAAATATTGTGTGTATGTCTGTTAGGTCCATTTTATCTAATGTATAGTTCAAGTCCATTTTTTCTTATAATTTTATCTCTGGATGACCTATCCATTGTTAAAAGAAGGGTAATGCAGACTCCTACTATTATTGCATTGTGGTCTATTTCTCCCTTTAGATCTGTTAATATTTGCTTAATGTATTTAGGTGCTCTGATGTTGGGTGTATGTATTTACAATTATTAATAGCCTCTTGATGAATCAGCTTCTTTATCGTTAAATAATAACCTTCGTTTTCTCTTCCTACAGTTTTTGACTTAAAGTATGTTTTGTCTGATATAAGTATAGCTACCCATGCTCTCTTTTGGTTTCCATTTGCATGGTATCTTTTTTCCATCACTTCAATTTGAGCCTATGTGTGGCCTTAAAACTGATGTGAGTCTTTTATAGACATCATGTAGTTGGGTCTTGGTTTTTATCTATTCAGTCACTTTACATCTTTTGATTGGAGAATTTAATCCACTTATATTTGAAGTAATTATTGATAGATAAGGATTTACTATTGCCATCTTATTAATTGTTTTCTGGCTATTCTGTAGTTCCTTTGTTTCTTTCTTCCTCTCTTGGTCTCTTCCTTTGTGATATGATAATTTTCTGTAGTATTATACTTTGAATCCTTTCTCTTTATGTTTTGTACATCTGCTATAGGTTTTTGCTTTGTGGTTATGAGGCATACATAAAACATGTTATAGTTATAACAGTCAATTTTAAGTTTACAACAACTTAACTTCTATCACATATAAAACTCAACTGTTTTACTCCCTCCCCCCACAAGCATTTTATGTTCTTTATTTCACAATTTACATATTTTAATATTGTGTATTCATTAATAAATATTGTAGCTATGGTTTTAATACTTTGTCTTTTAACCTTTATACTAGAGTTAAGTGATTTATATACCATCATTATAGAATTAGAGTATTCTGAATTTGACTATATACTTACCCTTACCAGTGAGTTTTATATTTTAACATTTTTAAGTTACTAATTAGTTTCCTTTCATTTCAGCTTGAAGAACTCCCTTTAGCATTTCTTGTAAGGCAGGTCTAGTAATGAACTCCCTCAGCTTTTGTTTGGGAAATTCTTTATTTCTCCCTCATTTCTGAAGGATAGCTTCAATACAGGTAATGTATTCATGGTTGGCAGGTTATTTTTTTCTTTCAGCACTTTGATTATATTATCCCACTCTTGCCTGATCTATAAGGTTTCTGCTGAAAAATCCACTGATAGACTTTTGGGGGTTCCCTTGTATGGGAGGAATTTTTTTCTCAGGTTAGTTGTATAAATCTCTAGAGACTGAGTAACACATGAAAGAAAACAGACACTGGTGTGATATGTTTCCTCCTACTGCCGTTTCTCTGGTCTGGCCAACTTACTTATCCACTTGCTGAAGCATCTACCTAGTCTTCAGGGTCCACTCCATGGAAATTTGTTTTAATAACATATTATAAATTATGCATATTGGAGTAGCTGCTATCTGAAGGAAAAAAAAAGTTCCATTGGCAGTTAGGAAAAGCAATTTCTGATTCCCAGATTGAATATCTCTGGTTATTTATTTCCTTTGTCCTGATATCTGCTTTGAATAGTATAATATCTTCTATCAGTCCTGGTCATTAGATGTTGGGCTACTGAGTGTTCTCATTTATATCTTTGATAGCCAGTAATTCTTTAGTATTATTTAGTCTTATAAGTAAACATTAAGCTCTGAGTGTCAGCTACTGAAAGCAAGATCCTAAATATAGCCATTGTCTTCAAGGATTTCACTTTCTAGAGGGAAAATAGACATAAAGTGAACTGAAATGTAACGTGTAAGCATTGTAAGAGTGGTGTGACCACAGAGCAGGTATCACCCCACCCTTGAGAGGCATGTGTCTGTGTTTCTAACATGCTAGTAGTTTTATCGCTCTTAAAATGTTTATTTTGGGATTCACAGTTGATGTTCGTTTTATAAGTTTGCTGGGTTGTGTTAACTGTGATTAGTCAATATTTTCAGGGAGAGATGCTATTTCGCTTCCATTTTATCCAAACAAAACATTAATGAGCTATTTTATCAAGAATGGCAGCAAGATTTTTTGAGGGCTTATTAGGTGCAGGTTGCTGAGCTCTGTGTTGAGGGCATGCATAGTGTTAAAGCACAGTTCCTTGTTTGCAAAGGTGAGGTCTTCTTGGGGAAGTAACATTTAGAGAGAGAACAAATACAGAACAGCAGTAACTTAAATTTCTGCACAGCACTACTGTTTTTAATGCACCTTCATATTTATTCTTAGTGATAACCATGTAAGGCAAGTTATTGTTAACACTCACTTTATGGATAAGAAAATTTACGGCTTTCCCGCAATTACACAATAAATCTGTGGTAGACAGCACTCAAAGTCACCTGACTTTAATCTACAGCACTTCCTGCCTTGACATAATAAGAACTGAGTAGTTCATGTGGAAATCAGAGAACAAGGTCTCATGAGCCCTCTCCAGACACTAAAGAGTGTTTCAGGATCTGGTGTGCAGCGAAAAAGTGGAGTCTGGGCTGGGCCAATACCAAATGCTGAGCCAAGAGCAGAAAACCAAAAGTCTGAGTTGAGAGAAGCCCAAGAAGCAGAATCCAAAGGGAAATCTGAGGCAAGAGCTGGTAGGGATTTTGTGAAGGAACAAGGTAAGAGACCCAGGAATTTGTGAGGGTAGCTGTCAGCCCAGCTCAATTGCAAAGCCCCTTTTGAACACTGAGTTCCTTCCCTGCTGGTCTTAAAGGCACATAGCATTCTGAACCTAAATTTTAAAAGGTATAGGAAGGTGTAAAGACGTTTATTGGTATTTTGCCTGGATTACACAGTCAATTGTTAAGGTTGATGTAAGGCTGGCCCTATTTCGTATATTTTATTTCCAAGGTATATATTTTAGAATATTACTCTTTGAACTTTGTACATTGATGAAATGTTCTGTATCTGCCACATTTCAATGCTCAGTAGCCACATGTGGCCAGTTGGTTACCATATTGGACAGAACGGTAAATGTGGGTGCTTTTTTCAAAAAAGTATTTTTAAAGTAATACATGCACATGTAAAAATACTCAAAGTGTTCAGAAAGTAAAAAAAGAAAAGTGAAAGTACCTTCCCCTGCCTTCCTCTCTACCTCTGTCCTTTCTCCAATGGTATCCACTATTAAAACTTTCTTTTGTGTCCTTTTAGGAAAAGAAAAGTGTGCCCTTCAAAATTTTATACGTATATGCTCTGTTTTTACATTACAAAAGCTGATTATACTAGGTTTGCTGTTTTACATCTTTTAAAAAAATTATTATTAAAACTCTGTCTTGGAGATCTTGATGCAATAATATATTTAGCTCTAACTCTGTGTTTTAAAGTTTATCTAATGTTCGCTTGTTTGAAAATGGGATTTATCAGTTCCCTATTCTGGACTTTTACCTTGTTTCCAGGGTTTTTTTTTTTGTTTTTTTGTTTTCTATTCAAACAGTGCTATGATATATATGGCCATTGTGTTATATGTTTGTAGGGAAGATTCCTAGCAGTGCAATTGCTGGATCAACAGATAAGAATACAGCCTCTTAAGGAGGACTCCTGAATGGGCCTCCATGACAAGTACTGTTCTAAGCAAGGAGGAAGTTTAGAATCTAGGGCAAGGGTAGGGCATAAACAATAGAGACTGGAAGAGAAGGGAACCAGAGATAAAATAAAACTCTGACTGTGAGACAAGATGATAAATATGTGTATCAATAGTCTTAAGGGTGGCTATTAAGTTTAATCAGTGCAGTCTCTCCTAGGAGTATTTAAGAAAAAAGTTTTAAGTGTCAATGTATTTTATTGCAACAATAAAAGTGCGTATTATTTTTATAACTGCAATTGTGTTCAGTTTTATTATAAAGATGTTGCATATTTATTACATATAGTTTGGAAAAATGTAAGAAAGTGTAAAGCAGAAGACAAATTTCACCCATACCCAGAGGAAACCAGTGTCAAATATTTTAATCACTTATTTTTGTATATGTATTAGTTTTTACATGTTCGAGATCGTATTGTATATACATTGTGTTTATATCCAAATTTCCCTTTGCTTATCATCTTTATCTTACTGATTTTATTTTCTTTCCTTATTCTTTGCCTGCTTTCTTCTTTCTTTTTTTTTAGGTAATAGAAATCTAACATTGTTTTGGAATGAACTTGGATACCTGAATAATAAGGACATGGAGAAATCTTCAGATTCTATTCAATATCAAAGAAGACAGGCCATGGCCATCCCATTCATTATTCAGTGCGGTGAGTGTTAAATTTCATTCCAATTAGCAAACTTTTAGTGAGAGCCTAATATGCAAGTTGTTCTGTTAAAAAATAGGGCATGAGGAAGACAAAGGTGGGTAAGACAGGGTTTTCGCTTCCAAGGAGATTAGGGTCTAGGAGAAAGGTTAAGATGAGTATGAAAATAATTGTAATAGAGGTGAAAATAGTGTAAATGATGTAAAAGAGGCCCAAAGTTGTTTGAGGGTTCAAAGAAAGGGGAGAGGAGGAGATTAAAGCAAGGCTTCATGACAGAGGTAGCTTTGCCATGGTGTTTAAAGTAGACTTTTGAAGGGCAGAGACGTAGCTGGAAATCTGTGTTAATATCAGGTGTATACTTCAGGTAATATTTTTGTGGTGGATAATAGAAACAGTCATTTTTCTATTTTTAATACTTAACACTATGTTAAATAAGAGTAGGTACTTAGTAATTGACTACTGACTGAATGAATGATGAATAAATAACAAAAGACAAAACTGTTAGGTTGAGTAAACATGTTAAATGGCCTTGAATGCCAGGATAAGGAGTTTTTACTTTAATAAGCAATGAGAGGCACCAGAAGTTTTTCAGAAGGAGAGTGATATCATTGAAGCATTGAACACTTATTATGTGTCTCTACTGTCTGCAGGGAATCGGCCATTCAGTGGGGAAGGTGGTCAAGCAAACAAAATATCACCCTGTAGCTATTTACACAGGGCCAAGGGAACACCTCCCCAGCCTTGAGCCTGGGGTGGTCCAAAGAGGACCTGACTGGTTAGATGTCACTTGTAGTAAGGTTGCTCTGGCAGCTTAGTGCAGGATGATTTGGAGGAGGGCTAGAGCAGAGGTTGGGTGAGACCTCTGATGAGACTACTGGCATAATCCAGGATCCAGGTGGGAAACTGTAAATGTCTGAATAAAGGCATGGCAGTGAGATTTAAGAGGAACACAAATGACAGACAGATGCTTAGAAGGTATAGCTGAGGAAATTGATGACTATATGCAACAGCCTATTGGATGATAATATTACTGGCTAAAAATGACAGTGTTTTTGATATGTGCAAGGTACTGTCAGAATCCAATCTCCAGTACCTGAGAGCTGTGTGAAACTGGGTAAATTCCTTAACTTCTCTAAGCCTCAGTTTTCTTATTTATAAAATGAGGTTAGTATTTGTAGTTACATCATGAAGTTTTGTGAAAATACAATTAATTCACACATGTAAAGTTTACTAAGTGCTTGGGATAGTGTATTAGGGTTCTCCAGAGAAAGAGAACCAATAGGATAGATAGATTTATGGACGGATGGATGGATACTTAGATAGATATTAATTATAGGAAATTGGCTCACATGATTAAGGAGGCTGACAACTCCCAAGATCTGTAGTCAGCAAGCTGAAGACCTAGAAGAGCCATTGGTTTAATTCCAGTTTGAGTCTTAAGGCCTGAGAACCAGAAGACCTGATGATGTAGTTCCAGTCTGAATGTTGACAGGCTCAATACCCAGGAAGAGCCGATGTTTTAGTTCTAGTCTGAAGGCAGGAAAAAACTGATGTCTCAGTTCAAGACAGTCAGAGGTTTCTTCTTACTTGCAAGAGTGTCAGCTTTTTTTTTTTTCCCTCTATTCAGGCCTTCAACTGATTTCTTGAGGCCCACCCATATTAGGGAAGACAGTGTGCTTTACTCATTCTACCAGCTCAAATGTTAATCTCATCCAAAACATCTTCACAGATACACTCACAATAATGTTTGACCAACTATCCAGACACCCCTTGGCCCCATCAAATTGACACATAAAAGTAACCATCACAGATAATACCTAGCAGTGTTGGCTTTTATCATTGTTTTTATATCATATAATCCTCAGGAACTCTTTTAGGTAAGTAGTAATATTAATCTCTTTTTACAGATGATGATGCTGAAACATAGCGCAGTAATTTTTCTGAGTTATAGAGGTAGTCATTGTGGAGCTATTCAGATTCTTTTTTTCTTTTTTGCAATCAAATTTTTCATAACAAAGATACTATATTTTAATATGGTCAGATACATTTGGCTAAGTACAGATTTTAAAAAACACAAGTGTCTAGCCCAACAGTACAACCATACAGCTTTGTACAGAACATTCCATAGATCAACAGAAAATACATTTGAGCACAAAAATAAAAAATATTTAAAGAGAATCTCTAAGCAGCATTTTATTTCTTCAAAACAGACATATAGTACTGATTAAATATCTACAAGTGCTTTTCCTTTACAAAAATACACATATTCGTAATAGACTAAGTCATTAACAATGACCTGGTAATCTTTCACTTCAATTTGAACGATTTATAAGCTAAATCTTACAACTACAAAAAGGTTTGTATTTGTATGTTAAGATGTTACCACTTTTGACCAAAAAAAAAAAAGCTTAAAATATTTTACATTTCAAAGGAAAATTAACAACATAACTGTACAATATAGTCTATGATGGTTTTATTTAATGTGAGGGCTACTCTATGAAAAACTGGTGCTTGCTGTTGTGTTGCCAGATGCAGTGAGATGTAGATATTGGTTGTGGGAATTACAAAAATGAGTGAGTTTGCCATAACTTTAATTTTCTGGGCTATTCAGATTCTTAACCACTGTGCAAACTGCCTCCATCTTATATGAGCAGAGGGAAGTATTTACCCAAGAGCCATTAACAGTGGGTCTGGAGGGAACTGAGGATTAAAGTGAGGAATAGCCTGGGGAGAGTAGAGTGCCTTAGTCCTAAAACCCAGGAGGGACTGAAAGGGAGAAAGAGATAAAGAAGTTAAGACTGTAGACTGGAGAGTAGGATAAGAGATGTAAAAAAAAAAAAAAAAAAATGCAGAGCAAGGAACTATGTGTAAATGGTAGAGAGAGCTTGATTTTCCTTGTTATGTTAGTCATGTGGTTGGAGATGAACAGTGGTATTGTTGGCAGATAGATAATAGGTCAGAAAAAATGGGAGAGTCAGGTCACTGGAAGTCTTCATATGGTTTGAGAAGAGGTGAAGAGGGACCTATTAAGATTCTTCTGGCTGAAACTAGTAGAAACCAACTGGAAAGAACTTAAGCAATAATGGCGATAATAATAATAACAGCCGCAACAATAATAATTTATTGATGGTGTCCTAGGGTAGCTCATAGAATCCCGAACTATTTGTGCCATCAAATATAATGGTATATGATCAAGGATTCACTTGTCTTTGGATTGAAATACCTCATACTTTCGGTATATGCAACCTGACATCTTACTATGTTAGATTCACTTCTGATTGTGGTCTTTCTTGTATGTACATGGTTTTGTTTTGATTATTTTAGATCTTTGCCTTAAATGGAGAGTCTTGCCTCCCTCTACTAATTATCAGGAAAAAGAAATTTATGACATCTGGATTTGTGCTAATAACGCTAACCTCTTGGAAAACAGGTAGTTTTTGATAGTTTTCTAAAATTCTTTATTCATTTTTAATTACTAAAATATATATGTGTGAAACTGGATACATAGATAATTTTTAGCTTAGTAGCTGTCATTTCTTCTAACTCTTTCTAGCTCCTTGCCACCTCTGGAAGGATATTTCGTTAGTATTCTTTTCCATCAAGTTAAGAGAGTCCTGGGTGTAACTTTTTGTCAGCATTTGGTGTGCAGCTCTGTGCTTCCACTGGCGGGAGACATACCCTGGTGTTTAAGAGTTCTGCCTTCCAGTTCATTTACACGCAATGTACAATCTTATCCTGCAGGAGTCTTATCTAGAGGGTGTCTCTAGAGGCGCTAAACTGTTAGACTATGTGCTTTTCCTGTTTAAGTCGTATATTGATTTCATTGCTTTGTGCTTTTGGAGGAAGAAGTTCAGACTAAAACAGGAAAAAAAACCCAATTAAATATTGATGAATATCAATGTTATTACAAGCCCTTTTTGACTTACTTCTTTTCCTTGTGGGCAAAAGAGTTAATACTCCCCTTTAACAAAGGCACCCTTAAGTGAGGCATCGGTTTTCCATGGAGTTTATTCTAAGTACTTTGACCTGGATAAGTGGATCAATATTGCTAATACAGACATTAGGGTAATAACTCTTGTTTATTTTTATCCAGCCCTGAATAAAAAATAAAGAGCAACTGAATAAAAATTAGAAAGAAGAAAACATTTAGAAACTGCTACTAAAACCCCTTCCACCTGGAGTCTCCAGGTTAATCATATTTAGAGATTAACAAAAAATGTCAGAGGTGACAGGGGCTCTTAGATTTCACATGGCCCGAGGGGTTTTTTAGTCTCCCTTTCTTGGTTTGCAGCAGAACCTTTTTTTTTTTTCTCCCCCAAATAAAATTTGTCTCTGACCTCAAGTATATAAAATAGATAAAAACAGAACTGTCCTGATTTAATTGGAGGTTGAGAATCTGGAGGCCAGAGGTATCCACTTCTCATTTCTGTCCCTACTCTCTCTAAAAAGCTTAGAGCTCCAGGGAGCATGATTATAAAAGAGTGATATAGTCTCACTTGTTCATTTTAGAGAAATGGAAATTGAAGCCCAAAATGTGGGGGTGAGAAGCCTGTTCATGAAGCCACTGGCCCAGGTCTTCTAACTCCCAACCTGATTCTAGTCCTAACTTGTAACTTAAATATCTCCCAGATAGGAACACAGTGGTGGCTCAGTTTCAATATTAAGAATAGGTAGTGTTTTCATTGTCATTGTCATGATTTTCACCCAAGTGTTGTTTCAGAGAAGTTTTTTTGTTGTTGTTTTGGTTTTGAGTTTTAAATTTCTGCGTGGAATGCCTTATGCTAGGAAATGTAAGTAAAATTGGTCCAAGCCCGCAACTGTCAAAAAAAAAAAAATTAATAATATTGATCACTTTCTGTGAGCTCAGAACTTTCATACAGTGTAGGATAGTGTTTAGAGTTTAGACTCTGGGTCCAGACTGCCTGGGTTTGACTCCTGGCTTCATTAGCCTCTGAAGCCTTGGACAAATGATATAACCTGTCTTTAAATCATCTTCCCATCACCTAGGATGGAGTGTAATAATAGGACCTTCTGCATGTTTTCTAGGTCCAACTGAGCCCCTTGTAAGGACAATCTAAGTCCCTGGTCACAGGGGGCCCCTTGGTAACAAGCCATGAGAATTTAGATTCCTCCCCACATTCTAACCATATACCCATTACTTCTCACCCCAGTCTTAGGCCTTCTCGGACCCACAGAACTGGGAATGTGTCCTCTGTAGCTTCCCTTTTCTCAAACTTACTATTGTCCTTGAATTGGCATGGTTGCCCCCTCGTCTCCTTGAAAAGTGATGGTGCCATCACTGAACGTTATAAAATTAGTTTCAGAACTGTATTAATTCTCTTTTACACATCAAAACACTGCCACTTGTGATGACAGGCAAGATAAATTTGCCATGTTGGCAGAAAACTGATGGACCTTAAAAGCCTGAAATGCAAAAAATCTTCTTATATTTAAAATTTCTTAAGTCCTTGATTCTTTAAATATACTGACATAATTTTGACCATCTGTATTTCATTTCCACTGAAAAGATTAGGACAAAAAATATGCTTAAAGTGATAGCAAGAGATTTAGAAATGGGAGCTGTAGAGAAAAACTCCTGATTATAAGGGCAGTTTCTTTTTTTTTTTACTATTTTTTTTTTTTTTGCGATATGCGGGCCTCTCACTGTTGTGGCCTCTCCCGTTGTGGAGCACAGGCTCCAGACGTGCAGGCTCAGCGGCCATGGCTCACGGGCCCAGCCGCTCCGCGGCATGTGGGATCTTCCCGGACCGGGGCACGAACCCGTGTCCCCTGCATCGGCAGGCGGACTCTCAACCATTGCGCCACCAGGGAAGCCTGGGCAGTTTCTTGAGAGCTGACACTTCTTTATGGGAGATCGTTAACAGCGATGCAGATGAAGATTCCCAAGGGAAGAGGAGTTGATCTGATGACCTCACTCAGTCCTCTGATTCAGTATGTTTGGATGGACCGTGCATAATTTGAGACTAAGCCATGAAATAGCAAAACCCTGATACATATGTGCTATTGGATTTGGATAGAATCACATAAAATAAGTGTGTTAAAGTGATGAGATGTGAAATATAGTTATTTATTAGGCAACATTTGATGAGCGGAAGGACAGAGTAATGGGGCGAAAAGTGGCATCGTCTGTATTTACAGAAAATACGGTTTATTGTCAGCAGTTAATTGCCAATTGTCCTCAGGGTTAATGCCACTGAATAGCATTTGAGTGAACAATGTCCGTGTAACCAGAACTGGGGCAGGAAACATAATAATAGCTCTCTCTTACATAGCAATTACACGTTATGTCATTTCCTCTTTACAATAATCACGTGAGCTTTCTCTATTTCTCAGAGGAGAAAACAGTGAGACTAAGGGAGGTCCAGTGACCTGTCCAGGATTCCTCCCTAAACCTGAAACTTGCAGCCAAGCAGTTTGATGCAAAACCTGTACTCCTTCTGCCTTACTATATCATGGACTCTCCGAAAGGATCCTTATCTCGGGAAGCCTAATTCCAGACAAATACTTTATGGTGACAAAACACACCATTTTACAAATGGTAGTATTTAGAGTTGGTGACCCAGGCAGGGTAAAAAGGAGCCATTCTTTTTCAGGCCACCGAAGCCCCTTTTTGTTTTCCACAGAGGAAGGCTACACATTTTTGCCACGGTACCCAAGAAGTAAACATCAGTGTGCTTCCATTACATTCATTCTATACGTTTCTCTGTATTGAAAATAGGGTTCACCAGCAGGGTAAAAATGATGCCTATCATTTGACTAAACCCAAAAGTCTGAATTTTGAAAAGGATGTTAAAAAGTATCTGTGGCTTGTATTCCATATTAAAATTTAATTTGTTTCTAAAAATCTTTGAGGACAATTGGATGGATTGCATTTTAATAAAATATCTGAGGTTTCTCTTTTCTAAATAAAAACTTAATGCTGCCACAAGGTTCTTTTCTCAAATGAAATAGAAACCTGTGTAGGCACCACCTCACAGATGTCTTCAAATGAACACTGCAGGTGGTTATATATATATAGGTAGGTGTCCCCTGGTTTGTTTACCTACCACCTTTCTTTGAAAATAACAGTAAAAACAAATACCATATGTGGGTGAAATTAAGTGTTTTTTCACAGTAGTATTTGAATTTGATTGTAGTCCTCACTCTTCTCTGCTGGTGGGAGCAAGAAAAGTGTATGCTGCAGCCTTGAAAAATAGAGAAATATAGTGGGTACGATATGCTTTGCTTTTCCTACACTGTTTCAGGTGGGAGAAGTCGTTTTCTCTATTTTCAACCACCTCCTCCCTTTCCTAGCTTAATACCCATTTAGTTTAGAACATGAACTTCCCCCTCTTTTGGGTACCTACCAATGATGAAAAATCGT
This sequence comes from Stenella coeruleoalba, assembly GCF_951394435.1. Classification (NCBI taxonomy): domain Eukaryota; kingdom Metazoa; phylum Chordata; class Mammalia; order Artiodactyla; family Delphinidae; genus Stenella; species Stenella coeruleoalba. The sequence continues at coordinate 88,977,876 of NC_137150.1, forward strand.
TCTTGTGTAAAGCAGGCTCTAAGAATAGACCTCAGCATTTTGTTCCCTCCTCCCACCCCCCCACCATGTCCCCAGCCATGCCCTGAACTGAGGCCATGTCCAGTGGGAATGGAACTTCTTGTCTCTGCCAAGCCTCCATACCAAAGTGAATAAGATGATATCTCAATTTTTCAACAGTTTGGCTAGCTCAGCTCCCCAAAACATAGCCATGAAACCAGAAGTAGGAAAAAAAAAAAAAGGCCTCAAACCTCTCCAACCATATGTCTCAAAAATCATTAGTACTTTTTGTAACTGTAAAGATGGACGCCCTCAGAGCAGGGCGCAGAGGGCCAAAAAAAAGAAAAAAAAAAAAAAGATGGGACGCCCTCACGCACAGCCTTTTTATCGCAATTTAAACACAATTCTACTTGACTATGTACAATAATACATGTATTAACCTACTAGTGGTTGGAGACAGCACATCAGTAAGGCTGGGAAGCAGAGTGCCCACCAGCATCAGGTGCACTGACAGCAGCAGGGAGAGGAGGGTGCTAGGGTGCTGCATCAGGTCACCGGGCAGCTTGATGAAGGGCTCCACTACGCGGCTCCGTAACCCCCAAGGTGGTCCCTGAGTACCGCCTCCCATCGCAGTAGTTGCTGGTCTTCACAGTGATTCTGAGTCATCAAACGAAGGATCTCTGTGTTTCAGAAGCAGAATTATTTGGTGTATTTTACAGAGACATATAGATTTCAATCCCAAATTTTTTTGGAAGAAAAAAAACGCTTGGTAGTAATAAGGTAAGCTTCAATTATCTAAAAAACATTTTTGCAAAAGGCCTCATTTCATGATAACGCAGGATAAGTGAAGCATTAGTGAATAATGAATATTCTCCCATTCTTATAGATATATACTACCCTCCACATTTTCCAGTAAGTTCTTTTTCAAGCAAATTGGAGATTTAAGGTCATGTATTACCTAAATTCTCAGTATAATGCTCTATTTGAGTAATGCTGCATTTGAGTTTTGGATATAAGCCAGAGAGTTACTCCTGGTAGAAGTAAATAATCTTTTACGGACAGTAAATAGTTTTATATTTCCTCCTGATGTTATCTCTTGTACTTGTTGATTGTGAAAAGTTGTCATCAGACACAACGACTACCTTCCATCCCCCTGGGCACTTCAAGCACAGTATCACCATCAAAAAATGAGAAAGACAAGCAACTTCAAGAGTCAGTCCAGAGGTATCAAAATCGACTGGAAGAACCTCATCGACAGGTGAGCCGTTAGTTATTCTTTCCAACATCTACCCAGAGTCTTGAGCTGTTGATTTTGTGTGTGCAAATTGACTGATGTGGTTTACCCGAGTAAAATATGTAGCCTCTTTTTTTCATCTTTTTTTGTCACCCCCTTTTAATTTTGGATCTAAGGACTGTTCTAGAGTTGATCACAAGTACTCCAAGGGTCCAGAAAGGAAGAGAACTTCTTCAAATAATACTACATTTTGTACGTGATATCCAAGTCCATCTCCACAACAGTGCATGTGAGGAACAGGGGAATATATTTCCACTCTAGGATGTAGAAGTCAACCAGCGTGTCAAAGGGCCCAGGGTCAAGTTTGGGACACTGGTCTGTATGACTCCAAAGATTAGGCTCTTTTTATTTCTTTGGGCTTCTTCCCTGGGTTTTTGAGATAAAGAGTTGTTCTTTTAAAATATTAGCCTATTAATACAGCAACTTAAAGTCGTATTTAATTATTAAGAAAATTCAATAAATAAAATATTACTATCAGTAAATGTAGGTAACCATGACAGTTGCAAGTGAAAGTGGCATGCAGAATTATTGTTTTAATCTCTTAATAAATTAATTACATCTCTGTTTATAAATTTAGCACCCAACTTCAGCATTTTTTAATTGTGTAGCCTGTCGAGCTCCTCAAATAGGAATTGAGGAGGTCCACAGCGTATGTCCAAATATGTTGACTCCTGTGTAGGTGTCAGGAAATAAGATGCTTATTTGAGTAGAAAACTGCCTTCCTGGGTGGGAGTTAAGACATCCAGGCTTACCACCTGATTATTACATGTATTCCTGGGTTCTTAGAAGATGAACTTTCTTTTCTACCCCAGCTTCATCTTCTTACCACTCCCACGTTGCTGGGGATCTGCCATGCAGGTCAGCCAGCACCTGTGATCACAGACAACAAAACCTGACCCTCCCTTTATAGTCTGGAGTCTCAGGGTTTCTTTTGGGAAGATAACTGAGAGTTATTTAGAAACATATTCTCCTAAGCATTCTTCAATCCCTAAAAGTGGCTCAACTTTTTACAATTCTTAGAGCATCTGGTTGTGGTTTTGAGAACAGGTCAGATGTAAAAATATCACCACCTGTGGTTATTTATTTTATTTTGTTTTTTTGCGGTACCCGGGCCTCTCGCTGTTGTGGCCTCTCCACACAGGCTCCGGACGCACAGGCTCAGTGGCCATGGGAGCACAGGCTCTGGGCGCGCAGGCTCAGTGGCCATGGCTCACGGGCCCAGCTGCCCCGCGGCATGTGGGATCTTCCCGGACCAGGGCACGAACCCGTGTCCCCTGCCTCGGCAGGTGGACTCTCAACCACTGCGCCACCAGGGAAGCCCTGTGGTTATTTTTATAAACAATTAGGTGAAGTCAAATCTTTTCAGTGTGAAATATCTTAATTTGTTTTGTTTCTTATTTTGCTTACCACTTCTTGTAGCTTTGTGAAGGCATTCGAAACATCCTGAATTGATTTTATCTTTATTGTAGTCTCTGGATATTTCTTTTCTTACAGAGGTCAGAGCTGACCCTTGGATAGTGATAGTGCCAATCACTAAGTCTTAACTACTTTTTCTTTGTTTGGGATTGGATGTTTGATTCATCATTGAGGTAGAGATTTTGATAGAGGCTGATGGAGTAACAGATTTGGGCCATCTGTTCTGCTTATTCTTTCTTTCTTGGTAGTTGATTTTTTCATAAAAAATTTGAGCCAGGTTTATAGATTCAGTCTGCTTTAGATATAAACAAAGAAGTTTTGGCAGAACTTAAATAGAAACATACTCCTACCAGTTGAAAGGACGTTAAGACTCTTCACCATCCTCCCCTACCCCGTTTTGTGAAAATAATCCTCACATCTTTTTTCTTCTTTTCTTTTTAATTTTTTTGGCCGCATCGTTCGGCATGTGGAATCTTAGTTTCCCGACCAGGGATCAAACTCATGCCACCTGCGGTGCAAGTGTGGGTTCTTAACCACTGGACTACCAGGGAAGTCCCAATCCTTGTATCTCTAACACACTTCCAGCATGCAGGGCCCTTCACTGACCCTGTTTTTGCGGTAGTCAAGGAAAAGTTTGGCTAGGGGTCACCTAACCACGGGCAACCAGTTGATTTTGATGTGGTCATTGAACACATACTTGCCCTTGGGTCTGTCCCATGCTAAGCATGGTGGGGAATAGAGTGACTCTAACACCAGAATGTAAGCCCTGTGACTGCAAGGCTGGTTTTGGTTTTGTTCATTGTCTGTATTACCAAAAACACTGCCTGGCATGTAGTACGTACTCAACAGATAGTTGTTGAATCACGAAATAAAATATGCCCTCAGATAATATACAGTCCCTTTGAGGACCAAGTCTGACAGCTATTTAAAAGATAGCCACTACTGTAAGACAGTACTAGTTTACTACTTGTCTGATCATAGTGGAAACTAAATTAGAAGTTTATTACAAGGAGATAGTGAGGGCAGCTTCATTCAAAAAAGCTTCATAGAGGAAGTGGCACTTAACTTGTATCTTGAAGTCTATTTAGGGTAAATAAAGGGAAAGTACAGGGCATTATACGTGAGAAGAACATTATAAATGTAGACTTGGAGATGAGCACGGGCTTGTTCCTTCATAGAACCAATCTTTTAAATTACATGCTAAACTTATGTATTTTTAAAAATAAAGTCAGCATTTGTGTGACATATTTGTCTTTTAAAAACTGTGTAACTCATTATAAAATATGAATAGAGGACCTCTGAAAGGTGACCTCAGTTCCCCTTTCACAAAAATAAATCATGAAAGTATTCAAAAACTAATTAGGTGATAGCTGCCTGATGCCAGAAAAAAGACTCAAAACCATCCAATGTTCAGTGAGAATTTACTTTCTTCCTGACTGCTTTTTAGAAGAAGTGCTGTTAGACTATGACATAGGAAGGGTGGGAAAGCTATACAAACAGGGCGTTGGTGCCATTCAGGTTCAGGGCAGATGTGATTCAGGTGTAGGGTAGGCACCACTGGAAAATCAAGTAATGGCTAGTATATTACCATGATTCCACTGTCTATTAATGGTGCCCAGTCTCTCAATATCAGGAAATAATGAGCTGCATGCCATGAAATTATGGTTTGCCCACCTCCTGTTCTCTCTTCCTGCCTCCCACTGCCAATGCTCACTTATCCATTGATTAAATCTGGGGAGCAAATATAAAAATGACCTATATCTGCCCACCCTGTTTCTTACTGTCTTGCATTTCAGCTTTAGTGGCAGAAGGCATCCTGATCTGGAAAATGAAATGTTGACTTAGTACATCAAAGACCTTTCTGGATCTTAGATTCTTTGGTTCTGGGTTTTGTGTCATTGACAACCGAAAGGGATAGAATAATGGTAGGAAGGGTAGTATTATGGTACTAGTATCAGAAATCAGCAGCTACAGCCTCTTTTCCACCCCTCATACACCCTACTGGTATGTAGAGTGACAAAAGTCTAAATTTTAGGTGTCCTACACACAGGGTGCCCTAGTTACAGAAAATTCACAGTGATTCAGAAAACTTTTCTGGTAGAAGAGGTACCTCAATGATTAGATCTTGTCCTCTAGGAGAAAATGAAATAGCTAGGCCCAAAGCTGTCATTTCCACAGATGGTATCATATTTAATCCCCACAACATTACAGCTAATTATATCAATTATAGCATCAGAAGGGGAGTGAATTTCAGAGAAGTTCAATAACTTGAATCAGCCAAACATCTTTAAATGGTGAAGTTGGACTTTGTTTCCTTTTTACCTAATTCCAGCACCGATCTGCTCACAGTATCATATGATAAATACAGACAAAAAGGATATGAGAACATTGACAAAGGTAACAAACTGATAAAATGCAAATCATATTTGTTAAGGGAAATGTGTAAGTTCAGTAAACCTAATAGGAGGGCTCAAATCCAAGATGTAATTGATAAGCTGTGTCAGCAAGCCAAGGGCTCTTTATAAATTGTGCTTCTGGAACAGCCCATTCTTTTTCTCCTTTCTGAATAGATGAATTCCTAACTCCACGTTTCCCCTCATCCTTCTATATCGAGTGACAAGTGCCACCTGCTGGCCAAGCAATGAAGCATTTTCATTTTCATCGTCTCTCGTGATTGTTTAGCTACTAATTGGCCTATCATCTAGATAATTGTTATTCTGTTTTTCAGTAAGCCTAGACAATAATTTTAAAACCATAAGGTAGAGTTACAGAGTCAAGTCCTCTGCATTTGAGGACTTTCCAGTCCTCAATTTTTCCCCTTTCTCAGTTTTAACTCACAATTTACAGTCTCTTCTACCTTCTATTGTACGACAGGACAACTATGTCATAATCAAACACACGGAATATAGTTTTAGGTCCATTTCATTCAGGGATTTTTGGTATCACTTCAAATCCACTTAATGTCTTCAAATCATTATAAGGCAGATGATAACTTGATTCCCCGAATGAAGCCTGCTCTATATTTACCCATTTGTACATAAGTATAGTTAATGGGTAGTATATTTATATAATCAATATGTTTGTGCAAATGTGCTGTATTGCTTATATATTCTCTAGGTCTTTCTGGGTTAATCTTTTCTGATTAATGTTTATTTCTCATCTGGAGCCATAGTTCAGGCTCTCTCTAATCTGACACTACTCCTTTTTTGGCCTGAGTTTCTTCCCTTCTGCAGCATTCTCCCACTGAGCTGCCCCATGTTCCTTATCTGCTTTCTCCACTTCCACGCTGCTGAGTGCCTTCGTTCCTGCCATTTTTTCTGAAATGACCTCTGCCCCTTCCCTAGTCCTTCAAGATCCCAAACTAATGTCATTGCTGTATGAAGTTTTCTCTCATTTCCCTACCTGTAAAAATATTTCCTTCCTTCCAGTCCCCTTTGCCCTTGATGTTTGTCTTTCTCAAGAGCATGTTTCACTTTCTACCTGGTATTATAGTTAGTGTGTACCCGATCGGTCTCCTATATTCGACTATAAGGTTTTTGAAAGAAGAGACCATTCTTATTCATTGCGTTTCCAACAACACCTAGGCCTGGCCATTTTACAGAGTAGGTGTTCACCAAACAACGAGTGAAGGATTGAAGGAACAATTTGATTTGTTCCTTCACAAATAGGTAAAAGGATTCTTCACAAATAGGTAGAAAGATAGTAAATATTTTTCATTGGATCGGTTAAAGTTATGTAGGTTAGACTTAAAATCTTCTGCATATATTCTTGGAGACCATAATGTTCTTACACTTGGTCAAAATAAAGTGTTGCATTTGAGTGGGAGTATAGAGACTGTATTTGGATTTCATTTGTCACATTCATAGTTTTGCGTCAAATGAATAGCCTTTGTAAAATTCCATGCCTGTTGGAAAGGAACTCCAGCAATAGCATTCTGTTCTTTTGCGGTGCTCGTGTGGACACACAAACTGTAACCGTATAGTCTGGCAATTCCCACATTGGCTGTTTTAGCGGTAAATGTGGAGCAAAGAAGCCTTGCTGAACTTGTAGCTGTGTTTTTCAAATTGAAATGGCGTATCTGAGCACAACTTTATAATGAATAATGTGGATGCATTTTCCCATTTAGAATTTAATCGTTTTAATGTGTCATTATTGTGTAGGATGCTGAGATTTCAAATGTGTATAACTATGGAGACAGATGCCTTAGAAAATATATTTATTCGTTGAGTAATTTTCAGCCTCCTTACGTAAACTGTCATGATCTAAAATTTATGACACCTAAAGACCCTTGTCTAACAAGAGGCTAATATACTCCCTGTAATTGAAATGTTTTACTTTATTACTCTTGCTGCAAAGATCCCATTTTTCTATGGTGATGCATTGCCTTTCCAAAAAGGATAATGCATGATATACTCACCCTGGTGGGCCCTGTGTTCACAGCATAGCAGACGAGATGTTATTGCTCATGAGGAACTAATGTAGAAGTTCCTTGAGAGCAGGTATCATGTGTTCATCTTCTCATGTACCTCTCACCATCACATCTGGCTCATTGTTGGGCACAGTAGACGTTGAACTGCAGCTGTTCAACTCCTTAGCTTGATTTACTTGTCCAAATTCTTTTCTTTTTTTTATTGAATTATAATTGACATACAGTGTTATAGTAGTTTCAGGTGTATAACATAGTGATTCAATATTTTTTATGTGACAAAATGATCACCACAATGTTTAGCTACCATCTGCTACCACAAAGGGTTATTACAATATTATTGACTGTATCCCTTATGCTGTACACTACATCCTCCTGACTTATTTATTTTATAACTGGAATTTTGTATCTCTTAATCAGTTTCACCTATTTTGCCCATTTCCTCATCCACTTCCCCTCTGGCAGCCACCAGTTTGTGTCTATGAATCTGTTTCTGTTTTGCTTTGTCCACTTTTTTTTTTTATGCTCTACATATAAGTGAGATCATGTGGTATTTGTCTTTCTCTGTCTGACTTATTTCACTTAGCATAATACCCTCTAGATATAGCCATGTTGTCACAGATGGCAAGAGTTCATTCTATTTTTATGGTGGACTAGTATTCCATTGTATATATATATATATGGGCTACATCTTCTTTATCCATTCATCTGTCCATGGGCATTTAAGTTGTTTCCATGTCTTGGCTATTGTAAATAGTGCTGCAGTGAACATAGGGATACATATACTTTTTGAATTAGTGTTCTTGTTTTCTTCGGATAAATATCCAGAAATGGAATTGCTGGATCGTATGATAGTTCTGTTTTTAGTTTTCTGGGGAACATCCATACTGTTTTTCATAGTGACTGCACCAAGACATTTCTGCCAGTGGTGCACAGGGGTTCCCTTTTCTCCACATCCTCACCAACACTTGTTATTTTTTGTCTTTTTGATGATAGCCATTCTGACAGGTGTGAGGTGTCATCTAATCTCATTGTGGTTTTGGTTTGCATTTCCCTGATGATTAGTGATGTTGAGCATCTTTTCATGTGTTGATCAGCCATCTCTATGTCTTCTTTGGGAAAATGTCTATTTAGGTTCCCTGCCCATTTTTAATTGGGTTGTTTGGGGTTTCTTTGATACTGAGGTTATGTAAGTTCTTTATATATTTTGGATATCAACCCCTTGTCAGATTTGCAAATATCTTCTCCCATTCAGTAGGTTGCCTTTCCTTTTGTTGATGGTTTCCTGTGCTGTGCAAAAGCTTTTTAGTTTGATGTAGTCCCAGTTGTTTATTTTTCCTTTTGTTGCCCTGTCTGAGGAGACAGATCCAAAAAAATATTGCTAAACCTGATGTCAAAAAGTTTACTGCATATGTTTTCTTCTAGGAGTTTTTTTTTTCGCGGTATGTGGGCCTCTCACTGTTGTGGCCTCTCCCGTTGCGGAGCACAGGCTCCGGATGCGCAGGCTCAGTGGCCATGGCTCATGGGTCTAGCCGCTCCACAGCATGTGGGATCTTCCCGGACCAGGGCACAAACCCGTGTCCCCTGCATCGGCAGGCGGACTCTCAACCACTGTGCCGCCAGGGAAGCCCCTTCTAGGAGTTTTATGGTTTCAGGTCTTACATTTGAGTCTTTAACCCATTTTGAGTTTATTTTTGTATATGGTATGAGAAAATGGTCCGTCAAATTATTTCCTTATTCATCATTTCTTGAGGAGCTGATGTCACGCTACCTGACAGAACAGCACTGTAGTTTACTAAACAGACCAGGACAGTACCTGTGATAGGAGCATCAGAACAGCCTGGCTTCAGGGAACAGTGTGGTGTGGGGAGTCTATGACAGCTCCTGGCTTCATAAGTCACCCTGTTTTGTCCTGGAGGTTGGGACCAAGGAATGCCATCCATTGTTGTCTGCTCCTGGGTTTCACATAAGTGACCAAACGTTGTTGCTGAGGGACAGTAGGAACTCCAGAGGGAGCTCATCCTTCCTCTGAGAAGGACAGAAGTAGCTTTGACAGTGGCTGGCAGTCTTGCCACACTCCGTCCCTCTCTGCATGTCAATCAGCCATTCTTAGTCACATCTGCAGAGACGCAGAGAGAAGGAGAGGTTTAGGTGTGTTGCCTGAATGATTTTCACTGCAGCGAATACTAATTTGGGTTTCACTGCAAATACACCTATTTGATCAGTGCCCATAAGCACCTGAACTCTATCCACAACCAGTTTTTGATGAGTGCACGTACTAATCAGGAACAGTCAGAGGCTGCCTCGTATCCCAGATGCACCTCAGGGCCTGTTTCCTGACTCTTCTCAGAGTGAGGTTCAGGTATTTGGCTTCCTTCCAGAGCAGGCTACTCTCTGGTTCCCTCTGAAGGAACCCTGTGTGTCTGAGCCTGTACCTCTGAGCTTGAATACTGTTTCTCATCTGTTAGACCTAATCTCACTTCTTACTCAGGACCCAACTTTACACTTTGAATTCAGTTTAAGGAAATGTACCTCATGATTTTTCTGATTTTGAACTCAAACCCCATAGCTTGTGCCCCTCAATTTAACCTTGTTAAGTCTTTGTCTCCTGATCATATTCTTTTTTTTTTTTTCCTGATCATATTCTTGATCTGAATCTGTATCCTTCTTCTGTCCTAACTCCTGTAGGCTTAAGCAGAATTTAAACTTAATCTCACTTGAGTTACATTTTCCACCTTGTCCTTTATCAGTCTATGCTTTAACCTCCCACTCCTCCAGTCAGTCTTGCTTGGCTGGGCCCAGCCTTCTAACAAAGGGCATGGAGTCTCTTGACACACTGGGGGGTTCTAATCCAATCCAAGAGAAATAACTGATGTTTGTCCATGACTTTTGCTTTGCAGTGGTCTAGAATCATCCTTCCTCTACTCTGAGAATCCTCAAGAAGGTCTTCTAGCCAAGACCACTAGTAGTAATACCTGGCATTTGAAAATAACTAAGTATTATTTAAAATACTTCTGAACAAGGGCAGATCTAGTTTTTTGGAGTCTGAGGTTTATACATTTTGGGGGATCCCCTTCAAAAAAGAAGGCACAAAATTATAAACACGAAGTGAGACACAGGGCCCTGTGTAAGGGAGGGGTCCTGAAGCTCACACTTCATTTGCTTCCTGATTTATCTGCCACGTGGTTCTGCATATACTATACCATTTGATCACCACAGGGTTTTTGTAGTAAAAGATAATTGCATAGGTTTCGTATGTCCAATTCCCTTCTCCTCTCCAGTTTCTTCCCTAAGATTTCCATAATTATGTATATTTTGGTGAATTCTAAAACTACCCTGAATGATTACTCTAACTGTACATATTACATACATGTGGAAACTTAAATGAGAAGGGTGAATGGAAGGATTAAATGATAAGAGCACTTACAATGTGCCACCCTTAGAGGTGCTTTATTTATTTGTTTAAAGTTATTTATTTATTTATTTATTTTTGGCTGTGTTGGGTCTTTGTTGCTGCACGCGGGCTTTCTCTGGTTGCAGCGAGCAGGGGCTACTCTTCGTTGCGGTGCGCAGGCTTCTCATTGCGGTGGCTTCTCTTATTGTGGAGCATGGGCTCTAGGTGTGCGGGCTTCAGTAGTTGTGGCACACGAGCTCAGTAGCTGTGGCTCACAGACCCTAGAGCACAGGCTCAGTAGTTGTGGTGCACGGGCTTAGTTGCTCCGCGGCATGTGGGATCTTCCTGGACCAGGACTCGAACCCGTGTTCCCTGCATTGGCAGGTGGATTCTTAACCACTGCGTCATCAGGGAAGTATGACGTGCTTTAAATATACTGACTCATTTAATCCTTATGACCATCCTGTGATTGTTATGAGTCCTGTTTTATCCACAAGGAAACCGAGGCACAGAGAAGTAACTTGCCAAGTGTGGGGTTAGGAATCTGCAGAACTGTGATTTCAACTGACACAGTCAAGCTCCAGACCCCTCATTCTATTACTGGACTATGTTGCCTCTCTGGCTGAGTCACAGAAACAAGGTAGGAACAGAGCTAGATCAAAAATATGAGATTAAAGGCCTTCCCTGGAGGTCCAGTGGTTGAGACTCCGTGCTTCCACGGCATGGGGCACAGGTTCGATTCCTGGTCGGAGAACTAAGATCCCACATGCCACACAGCATGGCCAAAAAAAAAATAAAAAATGAGATTAATTCTTAGTTCAAAGCTGTTTGAACTACTCTGCTCTCCTGCTTTCAGTTTGGATTGATAGCTCTTCAGTGTGGGAGAAATTGGGTAATTAATAACTAATGGTAATCAGATTTTTTTATTTTTTGAGGAGCTCTGACTATATTAGGCAGGGTTGGAGGGCAGTGATCATTTTGGAAAGCTGTGCAGAGGGAGGGATGCTTAGGGGCTCCTTGAAGAAGGAGCCCGTGGAAGCAGAATATGGCAGACAGTACACTGGCCTGCTGTCAGGATACCTAACTTCAGGTCCTGGCTCTGCTGTTTATAAGCTGAGTGACCTCAGGTCTGTCTGATGTCACTAGTCCTTGATCCTAGTATACCCCTCCCCCTCCAGCTCAGTAAAAGGGGATTAGACTAGATATTTATGAAGACACATCCAATTTTAGAGCCTATGCGTATTAGTTGCCCATCTTCATTTACAGGCTAAGTTTAAAATATCTATATATATTAATTTTATTCTGAATGCAAACATGAGGTTTCTGGAGCAGAGCAGATCATTATTTAATTATAGCCAATAATCGTACTGATTCCCTTTTGCCCTAATTTGTACCCCTGGGTCAACGGATGAGATGAGGCAGAGCGTATGTTATCCTACATATACTGGAGTTTGTACCACTAGCATGGAACTCTGAAAGAAATGAATCTGGATATTTATATAGGAGAGGGACAGCCATCTCCCTAATCCTACGCTACCCCCTGACAGACAAGCACACTTCTTTGCTCTTTGAGAAGGATTCTGGGTTCTTACTCTTACCCTTTGGAATATAAATAAATCTCTTGGGGGCAAGATAAGACTAGCTTCTTCGGCTATGTCTCCATGGCCCCAGGTCTCCTTAAATTCCTTCCTTAAAATGTAAACACATACCTCCAGGGAGGTAAATTTCTTCAGATGCTCTCTCACTAATAATTAGTCATAAATTAAATTCCAAGATTTGTTCTTCTAGGCTAGGTCTCAAGTTTTGGTAAACTTTGATCAGAAAGCCTTCACGGTGCAGAAACATAAAAATATTTTCTCTACAGTCCCACAAAGCATGGATATAAAATTAAAAGGGAGAATCTCCTGCCTTCCAGGGCTGTGAGTCTATGATGATTGGGCCATCTGTGTAAGTATGTCACATGTTTGTAAAAATACAGATTCCTGAGATCTGCAGCAGACTGACTGAACAAGAATCTGTGAGACAGAAGCCTTAGAATCTGCATTTCTGCACAGCTCCCCACACGATTCTTATGCACCGCAGACTTTCTCTTCTTTATTCCTGAGTTAAGGATCCTTCAGTTTTTCTGCTGCCAGAGATACTTCATATTATGCAGGTTTTGCTATTGAATCTGTGATTTTCAGGACTTTCCAAACATGTAAAGAAATGTAACAGTCTTGCCAGGAGAGTTTATGAGTGTCATATAAAAATAAATACTGATATTAGAAAGGTTTCTAGGGTGATGATGATTCTTTGAAATCTGAAAAGGTGGTGGTGATGATAAAGATGATACCACTAGTAAACAACTACTCATTAAGTAACTGAGACAGAATTTGAAATGGATTAGCTGTGTTACATGGATTTCTGTTTTGCAAAGAAATACAAAGCTGTGCCAACATTATTGATATTTTTCTATTCAAAATGTAGTTGAGACATTTTCTTTTTGAATATTGTATTTATTTATTTATTTGGCTACACCAGGTCTTAGTTGCGGCATGTGGGATCTAGTTCCCTGACCAGGGAATGAACCTGGGCCCCCTGCATTGGGAGTGTGGAGTCTTAGCCACTGGACCACCAGGGAAGTCCCTAGTTGAGACATTTTTGCTGTGTTTTTCTATGATGTCTGAAGTTCTTTTGTAGAAACACAACTCTGAAATGAATATAAAAAGAGGAAAACTAATGGAATTAAAAATTTTTTTTTATTACTCACAACTCTAGTGATGAGATTAGTAGTTCAGGTCAAAACTCATTACAGTAAAATTTTATAGCCAAAAGTAATTATCTTTAAGCTCGCACCAAAATTATACAAACCCAAATGATTTAAGTGTATCATACATTGTAACTAGGCTAGGCTCAATCCATTTTGCTATATTAGGAACACTGACATTTAATTAAGACACTGACATTTAATATAAAGCATCTCGGGCTTCCCTGGTGGCGCAGTGGTTGGGAGTCCGCCTGCCGATGCAGGGGATGTGGGTTCGTGCTCGAGTCCTGGAAGATCCCACATGCCGCAGAGCGGCTAGGCCCGTGAGCCATGGCCGCTGATCCTGCACGTCCGGAGCCTGTGCTCCGCAACGGGAGAGGCCACAGCAGTGAGAGGCCCGCGTACTGCAAAAAAAAAAAAAAAAAAAAAAAAAAAAAAAAAAATATATATATATATATATATAGCATCTCAAAGATGTGATAACATCTGACAGGTAGTGGAGAAGTTTAGTCACATTATGAGTGCAGAATAGACTTGTGGCAGTGTTTCAACAGTGGAAGAGATGAGCAGTAGGCCCTGGCAGCATCTGTTAATCACCAACATTTTATTGAGTACCTATAAAGTGCTAAACATTGTGATAGGTACTACAGATAAAAAATGACTTTGAGAGTTTACAGTCTGTTGAGAGAGATACCCATATTACCATAACTATAAGACAGTGTGATACATACCATGATAAATATAGGTAGAAAGAGATATAGGAGGCTTCTGCTATAAATATGGCTATATAGATGTAGCATCTTCCTGTTTTTTCCTGGGAGTCTTCTAAGAGCAACAGGAAAACAGAAAACAAAAATGCAACTCCAATTTCAGTCAAGCTAGGAAACATACACCAAAATACTGCAGTGCTGCCAAAAGCAGTCAAGATAATGCAGGAGCTCCACAGGAGGAAAGGAAGAGGAATGGAAAGACGAGCCCAGCAATAGCACCTCTAAAGAATTAACACAAATACACTTACTGAAGAAGGGTTCATCTGGAGATGGAACAGCTATAGCCTTTATCTACAATAGCTGGGAGGCAACAGGAACCTTACTGGACCTGCTTTGGTTCACAGAAGTAGAAGATGTGGAATGCACATGAAAGTACTCCAAAAAGCCATATTTGCAGAAGCAGTGTTTTTTGGATAAAGATTAGAAGAAAAGAGGTTTTGCTTGTGGAAAAAAAAAACTTGCCTAAACTCTTATCCTCTACCTACCCTTCCTATAGAAAATTCTGGGAAAGAGCTAGTCCTGGAAAACCTAACTCTTATAATGATGTATTTAAGAAACAAACTAGTAGCATAGCTAAATATCTACAAAAAAAAAAAAGAAAAAAATCCAGTAAAATATGAATATGGCACCATATAAATATATAACATATAAATATCATAAACAAAAAGGAAACAAAATCCAGTAAGATATAAATGGCAAAAAAGGAGCAACTACATCCGTTGCTGATAAAAAAAAAAAAACTCTTAGCAAATCAGGAACAGAAGAAAACTCCCTCAGTGTGATAAAGGACATCTGCAAAAACCCTACAGCAAAAATTGTACTTACTAGTGAAAGACTAAAATCTCTCCCCTAAGATCAGGAATTAGACAAGGAGGTTTGCTGTCATCACTCCAATTCAGCATTTACAGGAGGTTCTAGAAGTACAAGAAAGACAGAAAAGAAAAGGCATTCTGACTGCAAAGGAAGAGGTAAAACTGGTTCTTTTCAGATGTGATAGTCTATGTAGGAAATTGAATGGAATCTGTTAAAAAGTTACTGGAATTGGTAAAATGAGCTTAGCAAAGTTGCAGCGTTCAAAATCAGTATATAAAAATCAACTATTTTGATTTACTAGCATCAGACAATTGTAATTGAAATTTTAAAATATAATACCATTTCCAATAGCATTAAAATACATGAAATACTTCAGGAAAAATTTGACAAAAGATGAGTAAGACCTGCACTGAAAACTACAAAACACTGATGAAAAAATTAAATAAAGCAAATAAATAGAGAGGTAACCTACGTTCATGAGTTTGAAGACTCAATATTGTTAAGATGTCAATTCTCTCTAATAGGTCTATAGATTTAACCCAATGTTAATCAAAATCCAAGCTAGTTGTTTGTGGGGTTTTTTTTTGTAGAAATTGTAAAATGTATAAAATTCATATGGAGTACAGAGGATTTAAAATAACTTTGAAAAAGAACAAAGTTGGTGGGGTTGACACCATCTAATTTCAAGGCATTATAAACCTATGGTAATCAAGACAATTTGGTATTGGTGTTAAAAGAGACAAATAGAGCCATGGGACATAATAAAGAGTACAGAAATAGACTCATACATTTGTGGTCAATTGTTTTTCAACAACGGGACCAATACATTTCATTGGGAGAAAGAAATAATCTTTTCAACAAATGATACCAAAACACTTGGATAGTCATATATATCTTAAAATAATGAACCTTGACTCTTACCTCAAACCAAATAAAAATTATGGGAAATGCAGCATAGGCCAAATGTAAAACCTAAAACTATAAACCTTCTAGAAGAATGCGTGGGAAAAAATTTTAGTGGCCTAGGGTTTGGCAAAGATTTCTTAAATATGATACCAAAAGCATGAGCTATAAAAGAAAATTTAACAAATTTGACTCCATCAAAATTTAAAAACTTTGCTCTTCAAAGGACACAAGAAATCAAAAAATCAAGCCACAGACTGGGAGAAAATATTTACAAAACTCTATCTGATCTGGACTGATATCTAGAATGTATAAAGAACTTTAAAAACTCAATAATAAGACACACAACACATTTAAAAAATAGACAGTTTTGAGACTCTAAACAGGACTCAGCTGAGCCACACTGTACTTGGGCTTCTGCCCTATAGAACTGGTACTATCAGTTCTTACTATTGTCCCTCCAACCTGAGGGCTCTTAAGAGCTTCCTGCTTTTGCTAACATCTAGGGTACCTTCCATCTGCTGGTAGTCTTCTTAGCCTCTTCCATCTCTTCTGTTACCAATCACTGTAGTAAATTCCTTCTGTTCTAAAAGAGTGGGAAGAACATTTGAACAGACATTTCACTAAGGGAGATATACAGACAGCAAATAAACACATGAATGTAAGCATACATCTACACAAAAACTTATACTTGTATGCTCATAGTAGTTTTTTTAATTTTTAAAAAATTTTTTAACATCTTATTAGAGTATAATTGCTTTACAATGGTGTGTCAGTTTCTGCTTTATAACAAAGTGAATCAGTTATACATATACATATGTCCCCATATCCCCTCCATCTTGCGTCTCCCTCCCACCCTCCCTATCCCACCCCTCTAGGTGGTCACAAAGCACCGAGCTGATCATCCTATGCTATGTGGCTGCTTCCCACCAGCTATCTATTTGACATTTGGCAATGTATATATGTCAATGCTACTCTCTCACTTTGTTCCCAGCTTACACTTCCCCCTCCCTGTGTCCTCAAGTCCATTCTCTATGTCTGCACCTTTATTCCTGTCCTGCCCCTACGTTCATCAGAACCATTTTTAATTTTTTTAGATTCCATATATATATATGTGTTAGCATATGGTATTTGCTTCTCTCTTTCTGACTTACTTCACTCTGTATGACAGACTCTAGGTCCATCCACCTCACTACAAATAACTCAGTTTCATTTCTTTTTATGGCTGAGTAATATTCCACTGTATATATGTGCCACATCTACTTTATCCATTCATCTGTCGATGGACATTTAGGTTGCTTCCATGTCCTGACTATTGTAAATAGAGCTGCAATGAACATTTTGGTACATGACTCTTTTTGAATTATGGTTTTCTCAGGGTATATGCCCAGTAGTGGGATTGCTGCATCGTATGGTAGTTCTATTTGTAGTTTTTTTTTTTTTTTTTTTTTTTTTTTGTGGTACACGGGCCTCTCACTCTTGCGGCCTCTCCCGTTGCGGAGCACAGGCTCCGGACGCGCAGGCCCAGCGGCCATGGCCCACGGGCCCCGCCACTCCACGGCACATGGGATCCTCCCGGACCGGGGCACGAACCCGTGTCCCCTGCATTGGCAGGCGGACTCTCAACCACTGCGCCACCAGGGAAGCCCCTATTTGTAGTTTTTAAGGAACTTCCATACTGTTCTCTATAGTGGCTGTATCAATTTACATTCCCACCAACAGTGCAAGAGGGTTCCCTTTTCTCTACACCCTCTCCAGCATTTATTGTTTCTAGATTTTTTGATGATGGCCATTCTGACCGGTGTGAGGTGATACCTCATTGTAGTTTTGATTTGCATTTCTCTAATGATTAATGATGTTGAGCATTCTTTCATGCAATTGTTGGCAATCTGTGTATCTTCTTTGGAGAAATGTCTATTTACGTCTTCTGCCCAGTTTTGGATTGGGCTGTTTGTTTTTTTGATGTTGAGCTGCATGAGTTGCTTGTAAATTTTAGAGATTAATCCTTTGTCAGTTGCTTCATTTGCAAATATTTTCTCCCATTCTGAGGGTTGTCTTTTGGTCTTGTTTATGGTTTCCTTTGCTGTGCAAAAGCTTTGAAGTTTCATTAGGTCCCATTTGTTTATTTTGTTTTTATTTCCATTTCTCGAGGAGGTGGGTTAAAAAGGGTCTTGCTGTGATTTATGTCATAGAGTGTTCTGCCTATGTTTTCCTCTAAGAGTTTGATGGTGTCTGGCCTTACATTTAGGTTTTTAATCCATTTTGAGTTTATTTTTGTGTATGGTTTTAGGGAGTGTTCTAATTTCATTCTTTTACATGTAGCTGTCCAGTTTTCCCAGTGCCACTTATTGAAGAGGCTGTCTTTTCTCCACTGTATATTCTTGCCTTTACCAAAGATAAGGTGACCATATGTGTGTGGGTTTATCTCTGGGCTTTCTATCCTGTTCCATTGATCTATATTTCTGTTTTTGTGCCAGTACCATACTGTCTTGATTCATAGTAGTTTTGTTTGTAATAGCCAAACACTGGAAGTCACCCAAGTGACTATCAATAGGTGAAAGGACAAATTGTGGTATGTCCGTTCAGTGGAATACAACTCAGCAATAAAAAGGAATGAACTATTGATCCACAAAGCAATATGGATTAATTTCAAAATAATTCTTCCTAGTGAAAGAAACCAGACGAAAAAGATTTATGATTCCACTTAAGATAAAATTCTAGAAAATGCAGATGATCTATGCTGAGAGAAAGCAGATCAGTGGTTGCCCATGGATGGGATGGGGGTAGGAAGAGGTGTAGGGAGGGGTCAGAGGGAGGGAGCTCAAGGAAACCTTTGGGCATAGTTAACTATAGCAAACACTGTATGATATATATGAAAGTTATTAAGAGAGTAGATCCTAGGAGTTCTCATTACAAGGAAAAACTTTTTTTCTTTTTTTATTGTATCTATATGAGATGATGGATGATAACTAAACTTATTGTGGTAATCATTTCACAATATATGTAAGCCAAGCCATTACCTTAAACTTAATGATGTATGACAATTATATCTCAAAACTAACTGGAGGTGGGGAAGGAATACAATGCAGCTGTAAAAAGGGAATGAAGAAGCTTTTTAAGTACTAATAGAGAAAGATCTGTAGGATATATCCTTAAGTAAAAAAGAAAGATGCAGACTGTGTGTATAATATACTACCATTTTTCCCCACCTCAGAAAAGCAGGGAAACCTTATGTACATATGCTTGTATTATAGATGACGTATAAGCAAATCTCTGGAAAAATAAACAAGAAATAAGTAGTTACTTGTTAGTGGAATATAAGTGGTTACTTGTTAGTGGAATATGAACTGGACAAATAGAGAATGGAGTAATAAGGAGACTTAAAAATACACGTTTAAAAATATATGTTTTTCCATGTGAATCTTTATGTATAGTGAGAGATATCTATATAAACATCCAGAAAAATGTCAGGGGAGTATAGAAGTTAAAGCAATTAATTTTCCTTTGGGGAATAGGAGCAGGAATTCGGCGTGGGTAATACTTGAACTGAGACTTGAAGGATGAGTCAAATTTGACAACTGGAGGATATCAGAAAGGTCATTCCAGGCAAAGGAAATGGGTGATACAAGGGCACGGGGACATGAAAGTGAACCTGAGGAATAGTAAATGTGACTGAGCGTTTAGTGTATGAGGGCAACAAGGGGTGTCAGATGGAGGGAAAGAGGTTCAGAAGAAGAATTTAGAAAGTTAGTTGCAACCGTTTGAAAGCCGCTTGTATGTCATGCTAGGTGCTGTTTGGCTTTATTTAATAAACTTGAATTGAATGTGGTCTGTGTGCCACACCATGTGGCAGGTGCTACCGAAATGAGACTCTGTCTTCTAAGCTAGTGGTCTCAGTCCTGACTGCGTATGAGAATCACTCAGAGAGCTTTAATAACTACCGATGCCAGGCCCCATCCCCACATAATTGAATTAGAATGTCAGGGTGTAAGGACTTGGCATCAATAGTGTTTTTTTTAAGTCTTACCAGGTGATTCTAAGCAAATGCATCCAAGTTTGAGAATTCCACCTCCCCTTCTCTTTCCCCCTCTTCTTCTCTCTTGTCTTCCTTATTTTAATGAAGTGAATAATATTGTGTAGAAAGGGGTTGTGGCACAGGTCTAGAGAAGTCTCTGAACTGGAAGCAAGAAAATGAGGAGGTTATAGAAAATAGTTCAAGCAAAAGATGGTAAAGTCATTTAAACAGGGAGGTGACTTGAGGCTAGTGCAAACCTGTGGACTGAGAGTGATTATTAGCCCAGGACAGCCTAGCTTGAATGTCTGGGTGTTTGGTGATGTTACTAGTCAAAAGAGGGACTGCACGAGGAAGTACAGATTGGGGGGGGGGCGGTGGGTACAGGTACACAGGTGAAATAATTCAGGTTTGGAAGGGTTGCCTTAAAGGTACCTACAACTTATAAGATGCCACCAAGGGCCATTTGGATCTCAGGACAGAGGAAAAGGCCCTATTTCAACATCTATGCAGGCCATTCACACTGGAAAAATTTTCAGCAGCTCCAACCCTTAACATCCAACCCAAACTGGAGTCAGGACTCCAGTTTGGATGTTAGGGTATTAACAAGAGCAAGGTAAATTTTCTGTGCTAGAGAGCGTGGACACTGTGCTAGATACCACGATGGCATCTGTGGCACAGCGAAAGAAAGTGGGTGCACCAAAAAGGAGGTGCAAGCAGATCCCCTAACCGGGGTCTCATTCCAAGGGGAGTGACCCTGGGTCTGGGGTGCAGGCCCACATTACTCTTTATGTTCTCTTTGAATATTTCATTAACATCTCATCGTTTTAGTGTAACAATTATCACATCAAAATATTAGCTTAGAAGGTTCTTCTTTTTCAGGAAAAACAAATGCTTTCTCTCTCTACTTATGCCTCTGAGTACAAGGCAGGAGTTGGTTGCTGAGGGTAAGGCAGCATCTCAGTTATTAGGGACACAGTTAAGGCCAGTCTATCCTCAAAAGTCCCTTGAAGCTCAGGCCCAGAACTTTGAACTATACAGAGCTGTTGCTGAAGGTCAAGATTTATTCCAGATGCTGAGACCTACAAGTGGAGACAAAGGGTCTCCAGAGAGGGGAGATGAGGGCTGTGGAGACAGTGTTTAATACAGTGGCCCCTTGTATTGCTTTTAAGACATTTGATCTATAATACTTCATTGGATTGTCTTGTACTGTCCAGTCGCTACCAGTCAGACATCATTGCTCTGTGTCTAAACTGAAAGGGACTCCTTATTAATGATTGGTGAGAGTATGTGATCTTGGCGCTTCTTTAAGAAATGAAGAATATTGAATTATTTTAATATGTCAGTTGAAAGTTATTTTTACTTACATTTGTCTAATGATTTTTTTCCATAATAGCCTCAGTTTATACCAACAATTAGGATCCCTGAGTTCACTACCACCGGCCAAACTTCAGCACCTAAGGTGAGTAATTAAAGTGGGATTGAGCCGTTTGTAACATTTCCCATATGAAGGATAAGACTTATCAAGGGCTAAATGTCATCATGGTTTAATAGGTTCAGAAAGTGAAGCACTGTTACATATTTTTTCACTGTCATCATTTTTTTCTTATTAGAGTAATACATGTTTATTAGGAAAAACTCAGAAAATAAAATATAAATAAGAAATTTAAATCACCTATTGTTTTACTGCCTGGAGACATTGACCATTTTAAATATTTTAATGTATTTATAATTGTATCTTTTCAGTATATCCTTTCCAATATATTTCAAGATATATTTCATAGAAAAATATATATTTGTGTATTATATAAAATTATACATTTAAAATCAGAGAGAGTGTGTGTTTGTCCTTGGATATATATTTGCCTAGAAATATGTTGTGTATGTAATTTCTACATTGTTTCTTGTTTCTGCTAAATGTCATATATTCCTCAAATGTCTGTTATTATCTAAAATTAAAAATTTTTCAAACCTTTAGAGTTATACCAATCACACACAAAAAATTATGGAAAACTCTTTATAATTTTGTTTCTTCACATTTCTTAACAGGCAAATGGTGGGATTGATAAACCCCAACCAAACTTCAGATGAATAGATTACTGACCTATATGCACCAGGGATCCAAAAGCAAGAAAGTCTTTGTTGGGGAGGAAGTCAGGAAGCACAGTGTATTCTCAATTTGCATCCTCAAAATCAGAAAGTTTCTTTACTCAGCTGAGCTCTGCTAAATCAAATTCTGAATGAGCCATTACAGCTGTATACATTTGCCAATGTATTTGCAACATACATTTGCCAAAATTCTAAGCTTCTGATTTTTAAAATTTTTATTAGAAATAAATATCATCTAATGTCATAAGATTATAAGGGAAATGGTAATTAATTATAAATAAGCCAGCTGCCAAAAATTAAAAGCATGTTCTTTGTTATTTAAGGGAAATACGAAAATTCAGAGAATCAGGCCTTCCGGTGATGACTTGATGCATGAGTCTCTTTCATCCTTTGAGCTTTCGGTCAACCATAGAGACTGGAAAAGTAACACAGGAGAGGCGGATTCCGGTGTAGAGTATGTTTCAGAGACTAAAATTACGAAGAAGCCTATGCAGAAGAAAGTGAAACCTCAAAAGTGCAGACATCCAGCCACCCTGCTGGAAAATGTCAAACTAGCTGAGAGATCCCAGGTGTTTTTTTTTTTTCTTCTCTTATTCACAAAATGTATAGTAATTCACTTTTCCAGGAATAGCATTCTGTAAGGGTTTTGCTTCGTTTTCACATTTTTAAAGCACTCTAATTATAGCATACACATTGTAATCTGAGTTTCCTGGACAAGGTCCCAATTTCTTTTTTTTTTTCTATATTCTCTCTTTTGGAGCAAAAGTCAGGTTGCTAATATCAGCACCGAAGGGCTCCTAAAGAACACCTCTGTGGGATAAAGATTTTAATCTGTATTTAAGAGAGAAATATTTGTATAGGATAAACCTGTAATCTTGAGGATTTTGCATTCAATGCTTTATAGCAAAAATGCATAGCCAAATTTTACATAAGTAGTTATCCCTGTAGTCAAAGTTCTGGAAAAATGAGATGTGATGTTGATAATAGAACTAAGTGCTGAGCTTGATTTTAATGAATGTACCACCCTAGAGTTTCCATGTATCTAAGTGAGTTTGTTTCTTTTAAAAGGAATCATTACACTTTTATTCTTACAAGGTTACACTTATTTAATTCCTCTTTGAGAATCTGCCCTCAGATTCAGTATATAACAGTAACAACACTTACAACTGAGTGGGCATTTACCCTGTGCCAGATTCAGTGTTAAATGACTACAGATATTATCTCACTACCTTTTAAAAAATCTTTTATAAGCCAAAATTTATTGCCTAGTTTATCTGCCTTCTTAATCAAATTTGACTTCTAATGTCTTTTTACTGTTTCCAAAAATTAAATTCACCCTTAAAGGGTGAATATGGGGCACATGGAAAATATTCAAATGAGTTACCATAGGTTCTGAAAGCAAGAAACGAATTTGATTAGCAAATATCCACTGAGCCCTGTGTAAGATACTGTGTTAAGCATGGTGGGAGACAAGATTTCAGGCATGGTTCTTTCAGAAGGAATTATTCTGAATAATAGTTACATTACAGAAATATCTCACACATTTGTGAGATATCTTTGTAATATCTTTGGAAAATGGTATGGATTCTTGAAAATCTTTAGTGATGGAGACTCATTACCTCCTAAGGCAGCCTTTCTCATTTCATTTTTGGGTAGCTCATTCTCTTAAAATATTTGAAATCCAGTTCCCTATAATTTTGAAACTTTGGCCCTAAGTCTTTTCTTGAGACTATAGAAGAAGCTAAGCTGAATCTGTCTACAATCTTCAGAATTTTACTTCAAATTATGTATCATATTTGAATGTAAAAATTCATCTGTTCAGCAGATACTCAACTTCTGCTATGTCTAAAAAACTTCATGCTTATAGTGTAAAAAGTAGTTGCTATTACTTTATAGTTATATCTCCTTTAACCCCTGATTTCCATTCATTAGCTGTGGAATTTCAAGATTTGGGATTTGTAGGCCTATTTTGTGGGTGGATTGCATGCTCCAAAAACAACGTACAAGTGATCGCAAAGTTGAAGTGAGCCCAGGTGTTAGAATAACACATTTTAGACTTTAAATATGGAGATTCACGTAGGTATATGTGAATATATATATATATATGTGTATATATATATATATATAAAATCATCTATTATGTGCTATTCAGTATGCCAGCCAGCTACAGGGGATTCAACTATGAGCAAAATCACATATGGTCCCAAGCCCCCACTGAACTTATAGTCTAGTGATGGAGACAGACAATCCAATGATTATACAGACAAATGTGAACTGCTACTGTGGTAATTTTTATGAAATAGTAGCATGAGTCCTTGTAATAGGAGATTTGACTCTGGGAGGACAGAGAAGTCTTCCCTGAAAAAGCAATGACATATAACTTTTAGGATAGAATTCCAGCTAAGTGGGTAAGAGGGGAGGAAGAGCATTTCCAATCAATGCAAACATCATTTGCTAATGAGGGAACATGTAATACAAAGTAACTTAAGAAGACAACTAAGCTATGGTGGGGCAGAGAGGGAAAAGGGGGCTGTGGTGTGATCAGAACCATGCAGACCTATAGGCTTTGATAAGTGGTTTTGTATTTATCCTGAAAGCAATGGGAAACTACTGAAGGGTTTTAAGCAGGGAAGTGGTGTGATCTTATCTTCCTTTAGAAAAGATTGCTTTGGTTGAGTATGAAAGATGGATTAGTAGAGAGCAGAGTGAATGTGGGCAGAGCAGTTAAAAGGCTATTGCAATGGCCCTGTGGGGAAATAACGGTGTGGGTGAGGGTGATCCTGTGGAGTGAAGAGGAGTGGATACTTTGTTCCTTGTGTGTTTGCCTTGAGGAGGGAGCACTGACCTGTTTGTTGAGATATTGGGTGTAGATGGTCAGAGAAGCTGAATTCTGTTGAGAGGCTAACTCAACCAGGCAAAGGCCTAAAAAGTCCATTGACTTAATGACTTAGTGGTAATAGGGATGATCACAGGAAGAATTTTATTGTTGTTGGACTAGAGAGAATAGAAACCAGATTAGAATGGATTGATTAGCAAGTGGAAGGTAAAGAAATGAAGACATGTTGTACGTCAACTCTTGGGAAGATAAGTTTACCTCAGAAGATAGTCTATACTAAGAAAATCTGGAAGTGAAGTGGATAGATCAGAAGACTGTGAAATTTTTGATAAGAACTTGAAAAATGAATTTAGTCAGGTTTAAACTGCAATTCAAAAGGCTTTTGATTACTTGAGGATTATTTGCAGTACATTCTAATCTCCTATCCAGTTAACACAACAATAGGCATTACCACTTCCATACAGAGGAAGTACAGGAAATGTGATTAATTTTGATATTAGCCTAAGTAGATGGAATTAGGAAGACAGGCTAAACACTCCAACTAAATCTTATTATGTGTTCCAAAAGCTTGATAAAAATGGCTCTGGAATTAGCCAGTGTTTTACCTTATATATACCACAATTCAGCTCTCTGAATACGGGTAATTAATTAATTGTTCTTCCTAGAGAATTGTTTTATCACATACTTGAATTTCTCAGAAGATTCCACTTTTTTTATACTAATCCCCCCCCACCATTTCCTGAAGATGGGGCTCCCAATAAAAATAATGTATTTGTTTCCTACATCTGCAACTTTTAATTCCTTTGAATTTTCCCTTAGTTTCCTTGATTAATTCATTTCACTCAACAAACATTTATTAAGCATTTACTCTGGGCTGGGTGCTGTGGACTCAGAGATAAATAAGACAGGTTTTGCCCTCAAGAAGTTGAGTCTACCTCTAGCCATTCCAATCAAAGGAGACCTTTCCCTGTATCATAAGCTTTTCATTCCAGTGGTTTCTCACCTTTTCAAGTATGAAGAAACACTTTCCAACATCAAAAAGTGACTGCATTTAGGTCTTTAATCCATTTGAGTTTATCTTTGTATATGTTGTTAGAGAACGTGCTAATTTCATTCCTTTACGTGTAGCTGTCCAGTTTTTCCAGCACCACTCATTGAAGAGACTGTCTTTTCTCTATTGTATATTCTTGCCTCCTTTGTCGGTAATTGACCATAAATGCATGGGTTTATTTCTGGGCTTTCTATCCTGTTGCATTGATCTATGTGTCTGTTCTTATGCCAGTACCATACTGTTTTGATTACTGTAGCTTTGTAGTACAGTCTGGAGTCAGGGAGCATGATTCCTCTAGCCTCTTTGTTCTTTCTCAAGATTGTTTTGGCTATTTGGGGTCTTTTGTGTTTCCATACAAATTAAAACATTTTTTGTTCCAGTTCTGTGAAAATGCTATTGGTAATTTGATAGGGATTGAACTGAATCTGTAGATTGCCTTGGGTAGTATGGTCATTTTAACAGTATTGATTCTTCCAATCCAAGAACACGATATATCTTTCCATTTGTTTGTGTCATCTTCAGTTTCTTTCATCAGTGTCTAATAGTTTCCAGAGTACAGACCTTTTGCCTGCTTAGGTATGTTTATTCCTAGGTATTTTATTCTTTTTGATGTGATGGTAAGTTGGATTGTTTCCTTAATTTCTCTTTTTGATATTTCATTGTTAGTATATAGAACTGCAGCAGATTACTGTATATTAATTTTGTATCCTTCAACTTTACCAAATTCATTGATGAGCTCTAGTCATTTACTGGTGGTGTCTTTAGGATTTTCTCTATATAGTACCATGCCATCTGCAAACAGTGAGTTTTACTTCTTCCTTTCCAATTTGGATTCCTTTTATTTCTTTTTCTTCTCTGATTGCTGTGGCTAGGACTTCCAAAACTATGTTGAATAAAAATGGTGAGAGTGGGCACCCTTGTCTTGTTCCTGATCTAAGAGGAAATGCTTTCAGGTTTTCACCATTGAGTAGGATGTTACCTGTGGGTCTGTCATATTTGGCCTTTATTATGTTGACATATGTTCCCTCTGTGTCCACTTTCTGGAGAGTTTTTATCATAAATGGATGTTGAATTTTATCCAAAGCTTTTCCTGCATCTATTGAGATGATCATATGGTTTTTAGTTTTCAATTTGTTAATGTGGGATGTATCACGTTGATTGATTTGCAGATATTGAAAATTCTTGCATCTCTGGTATAAATCCCAGTTGATCATGGTGTATGATCCCTTTAATTTATTGTTGGATTCAGTTTGCTAGTATTTCGTTGAGGATTTTTGCATCTATGTTCATCAGCGATATGGAACTGTAATTTTGTTTTGTGAGAGCTTTGGTTTTGGTGTCAGAGTGATGCTGACCTCATAGAATGAGTTTGGAAGTGTTCCTTCCTCTGTAATTTTTTGTAATAGTTTCTAAAGATAGGTGTTAACTCTTCTTTAAATGTTCGATAGAATGCACCTGTGAAGCCATCTGTTCCTGGACTTTTGTTTGCTGGGAGTTTTTTAAATTACTGATTCAATTTCAGTACTGGTAATTGGTCTCTTCATATTTTCTATTTCTTCCTGGTTCAGTCTTGGGAGATTGTACCTTTCTAAGAATTTGTCCATTTTTTTCTAGGTTGTTCATTTTAATGGTATATAGTTGTTCATAGTACTCTCATAATCCTTTGTATTTCTGTGGTGTCCATTTAATTTCTCCTTTTTCATTTCAGATTTTTTTGATTTGGGCCCTCTCCCTTTTTTCCTTGATGAGTCTGGCTAAAGGTTTATCAATTTTGTTTATCTTTTCAAAGAACCAGCTTTTAGTTTCATTTATCTTTTCTATTTTTTTTTCTTTTAGTCTCTATTTCATTTATTTCTGCTCTGATCTTTATGATTTCTTTTCTTCTATTAAATTTGGGTTGGTTTGTTCTTCTTTCTCTAGTTCCCTTAGGTGGAAAGTCAGGTTATTTGAGATTTACCTTTCCTGAGGTAAGCTTGTATTGCTATAAACTTCCCTCCTAGAACTGCTTTTTCTGTGTCCCATAGGTTTTGGATCATTGTGTTTTTGTTTTCATTTATCTCTAGGTATTTTTTGATTTCCTCTTTGATTTCTCCAGTGACCCACTAGCCATTTAGTAGCATATTGTTTAGCCTCCACGTGTTTCTGTTTTTTGCAGTTTTTTCCTTGTAATTGATAATAAAATAAACTCAAAATGATTAAAGACCTAAATGTAAGACCGGATACTATAAAAATCCTAGAGGAAAACATAGGCAGAACACTCTTTGACATAAATCACAGCAATATTTTTTTTGCTCTGTCCCCTATAGTAATGGAAACAAAAGCAAAAATAAATAAATGGAACCTAATTAAACTTAAAAGCTTTTGCACAGCAAAGGAAACAGTAAACAAAATGAAGGGACAGCCTACAGAATGGGAGAAAATATTTGCAAATGATTCAACCAACAAGGGATTAATCTCCAAAATATAAAAGCAGCTTATACAGCTCAATATCAAAAAAAACAAACAACCCGGTCAAAAAATGGCAGAAGATCTAACTACTGTATACATTTCTCCACAGTAGACATACAGAAAGCCAACAGGTACGTGAAAAGATGCTCAATATCACTAAACATTAGGGAAATGCAAATCAAAACCATAATGAGATATCACCTTACACCTGTCAGAATGCCTGTCATCAAAAAACCCACAAATAACAAATATTGGTGAGAAAAGGGAATGCTGTACACTGTTGGTGGGAATGTAAATTGGTGCATTCACTGTGAAAGACAGTATGGAGGTTTCTCAAAAAACTAAAAGTAGAACTACCCCATGACCCAGCAGTTCCACTCCTGGATATATATTTGAAAAAACCAAAACACTACTTTGAAAAGATGCAAGCCACCCCAATGTTCATAGCAGCATTATTGACAATTGCCAAGATATGGAAGCAACCTAAGTGTCCATCAACAGATGAATGGCTAAAGAGGAGGTGGTTCTATATACAATGGAATACTACTCCACCATAAAAAAGAATGAAATGTTGCCATTTGCAGCAACATGAATGGACTTTGAGGGCATTATACTATGAGAAATAAGGCAGACAGAGAAAGACAAATACTGTATGATATCACTTATATGTGGAATCAAACAATACAACAAACTAGTGAGTATAACAAAAAAGAAGCAGACTCACAGATATAGAGAACAAGCTAGTGGTTATCAGTGGGGAAAGGGAAAGGGGGGCAATATAGGTGTAGGGAATTAAGAGGTACAAACCACTAATGTATAAAATAAGCTACAAGGATATATTGTACAATACTGGGAATATAGCCAATATTTTATAAAATGTATGTTGAAACTGTCAAAAAAATTTTTTTAAATGACTGCAGACATCTCACATGATACTAGGCATATTCAGTATCTACTGATTAAGAACAATATAATAGGGACTTCCCTGGTGGCACAGTGGTTAACAATCTGCCTGCCAATGCAGGGGACACGGGTTCAAGCCCTGGTCCAGGAAGATCCCACATGCTGTGGAGCAACTAAGCCCATGCACCACAACTACTGAGCCTGCGCTCTAGAGCCTGCGAGCCACAACTACTGAGCCTGTGTGCCACAACTACTGAAGCCCATGTGCCTAGAGCCTGTGCTCTGCAACAAGAGAAGCCACTGCAATGAGAAGCCTGCACACTGCAATGAAGAGTAGCCCCTGCTCACTGCAACTAGAGAAAGCCTGCTCACAGCAACGAAGACCCAACGCGGTCAAAAATAAATAAATAAAATAAATAAATGTATTTAAAAAATAATAAAAGAAAGCCATCATAGATATTTTGAAATGAATATATATCTTATTTCCCCCAGCGACATCGGCATAAATTTTAAGAACAACGTATATATCCATATGAGACATTATATATTCAGTATATAGACAGTAATTCATGCAGATTCTTTGCAAAATACTACAAGCCCTTTGATTCACCATTGAGCACTATAATCTACACCACACATTTCATACTTAACTTGCATTATAATATTATGTCGTTGTTGTTTTCTATTATTTAGCCTTCACATGTGAATATCTAAGTCATACTTCTTGAAGGCAAAGATCAAAAAGTGAGTTTCCTCTGTTTATCCTACAGAAGTCAGCAGTTACTAGAGGCTGAAGAAGGAAAGAGTGAAGGTGGTTTAATGTGTACCACTGATTGCTACTAATCCTTGTATATTTTTTGTTAATACCTTGCTATAGGCCTCTTCCTGGGAAATGAAGAGGAAGCAGAGACAAAACCCTGTGCAGGAATGTAAGGCTCTGATTGAAGTTGAAACCAGCAACAGCAATTTGGATATAATCCAGGTGAGATAAACTTTACTGACTAAATGATGCCTTGAAATTTATTCACATCCATAAAGATGAGAGGAATCCAAGAAGCATTTCACATTAGTGCCTCAAGTAACTGAAACGTTTAATTGAATAACCTAGCTTTTAGGTGAAGAAACAAGACTCAGAAAGTTTGTTGCTTGCCTAAAGCTACAGAAACTAGTAAAAATACAACTGGGACTTATACCTCCTGACCACTAGTTCATAATGCTTTTCATTTTAGTTATCAGGGTGAGAAAGCTTTAATATTATGTTAATGTGTATGCGTGTGTATATATAAAACTGAAAGTTCATCTCAAAACCTGCATGCCCAAATCCAAAGCCTCTGAACCTTTCTGTAATTCACAGTGTGGATTCTCACCAGAAAGTATAATTGTAATCTGACTTAAATTAGGCCACTGCCATAAGTCCTGGTAAGAGAAGTCTTTTCAAGAAATATGGACATACTTTCCATTTACTTCTGTAGATTGTGTATCCCTGATTCTAACTTGGTAGTCAATTTCAAAGACCTACATATCTGGACTGCTGTACCCTAGACCCCAGCAGAGTTGCCTTCCCTCACTGAACCAAGTGTAAAAGCCCTTAGCGTATAGGAAGAATCGACTCAAGGAATATGAGCAACACTTCATCTGTGAAGCCATGTTAAAGACACTGTCCATTATGTTATAGAGAGCCCTTTGTGTTATAATAAAAAGGTTCATTTGAATGTTTAAATTTAATATCAGGAAAAAATCAATTTCATATTTTCTTTTATCGGAATATGAATTTTATTACTCACTGTATTTCTCTTTATACCTCAGTTGCCAAGAAGCTTATAACTAAATTTCAATTGAAATAAGAATAACTATAGTTGCCATGATTGTTGTTATTTTCTGACATAATAATATAAGTGAGAGTATTCAGAAAAAGGCCTGTGTCATTATACATGTCTTAAGGTAAATTACCTCAAAATGCTATTTAGGATTGTGGATTAAATTTCAATTATAAATGAGCCAATGAGGAGGATAATGTCTTCTGACTTTAGCCTAATTTATGTGCTCTTCAGCAAAACAATATTGTCACAAGGCACATGATATAACAGTAATGGAGGTTTTATTTTTAAAAGTTTTCATTATGGAACATTTCAGACATAGCACAGTCAACCCGAATGTGCCCATTTCCCAGCTCCAACAGTTATCAACTCATGGCTGGTCTTGTTTCATCTGTATCCTCCCCCTCCCTTGCCACCCTCATTACTCCCAACCATCATATCATTTCATCCATCATTATAATTGGTTTAAGAAGGTATCTGAAGGGATGTTGAAAAGCTCTAGGAGTGATTTGTGAGTGAGAATTTATTGACAGTTAAATCCAGGATGTGAAGAAAGTGAGCACCAACATGTTTCCAAAAGGAAAAGGGTCAAACTTTAATCAGAGGCCAGAAGACTACAACTGGTGTTGTCAATAACTCAACCTCTTTACCTCTTTGAAGCCAAATGTGATATAACTGTACCTGTGAATATTACTAGTCACGACCTGCTTTGCAGAATCTTCAAAGTCTTTGTGTGTTTTTCATGTAGCCATTGCTTTGTCACCTCCCTAAGCTTTGCATGCAGCTTTTAGCAAGTGCTTTTTCACAAATTAGGTATGACATTTATACTAAATTTTTTGCTTATGTCATATTTCTCAGGTTCTTATGTTACTTGTGTGAATGTGTGTGGTGTGGTTTATTTGTGTCCTATGATCCTGACAGGAGGTCTGTTTTCAAATTCATCGTGTCTGATTAATTTGGATACATACTGTACATTATCCAGTAATGCCCATTAACTTTTCTGTTTGGCTGCGGTTGCAGCAGTTCAAGTGGGAAATAATTGCTTCTGAATGCTTGTCTGCCTGGACTTCTTAAACTCAGAAATTAAAAAAAGATTGTTCTTAACCCCTGGGCTCCTCCCCAGTTATCGTCTAACTGTGGTGCTTGTGTTGTGTATGTGTGTGTGCGTGTGCTTTAATTCTGACCCTGCACCTGTCAAATTTAAAGAAGGAGGGTATGCAGGGCTGCAAGAGGTTATCACTTAAGGAAGAGCAATTGGCTACCGACCACCTGCTGCAATTAGGTGCTTTTTATTATTTTGGTGAATCTACTGCAGCCCAGGATCTTATTTTCAGATGTAATAGGCTCCAAAATATATGTTCAGCTCCACAAAGTCCATCTCACAGGAATGACTTCACATTATCCAAACTCCCAAGACTGTCATATTATATCATAATGGCAGTTTAGTCATTTAAAATATAAATCCAGCCTCAGTCCACTTGGAAGTTACATTCTGAATTTCATCGTGTATTCTTTCCCTTTATACCAGTCTGCATGGGTTGGCCAGTTACAGTCTGATGGTGCTGGTGAGCTATGTGCCTGAATACTTAAAGGGCTTCCAGCTAAGACAGCCCACTGTGTCCATCTCCCTGCATGGGATGACAGGGTTGATGTTACCAATTGCAACTGTAACATTAAAAGGGCACTGGCCCAGCACCCTCATCCTGTGCCTCCCTGTGCTCTTCTGAGTGTGTTTTTTTCACATTATATGGAGAACATCTCTATTCTGGTCAGCACGTTCTTACTTTTGGGTATTGTTAATGTCTGTCAGTCTGCCTTTGGAAAGGATTTTTTTTCATATTAGGGCATTTCATTTCCCTCTCTTCCAAGTTTCAGGCACATGTCACTCTGGCTCTTGTACCAACAGTTGTGCAATTTCAAGTGAAATGATAAGAGTATTGATTACTTTTCAGATTTATATTGAATCTGACCACTGCTGATTATTTCAGCTATATTGTCGTATAATCTCCAAGATCACCTCATCTGCTGTGGCGCAGGGTTCTAACAGTTTGATCTGTTTTCCTAACTTCTTCCTCCTCCTACTCCCCTTAATCCTTTTTTATTGGGGGGGGTGTCAGATTTTATTACAGTAATAAAATTGAATTTTTATTCTAATTGAGCTTCTCTTCAAAAATCAGTTAGGGTTTTACTTTATTTTTATTTTTTAAACATCTTTATTGGAGTATAATTGCTTTACAGTAGTGTGTTAGATTCTACTGTATAACAAAGTGAATCAGATATACATATACATATATCCCCATGTCTCCTCCCTCTTGTGTCTCCCTCCCTCCCACCCTCCCTATCCCACCCCTCTGGGTGGTTACAAAGCACCGAGCTGATCTCCCTGTGCTATGTGGCTGCTCCCCACTAGCTATCTATTTTACATTTGAAAAATACTACAAATAACTCAATAACTACAAATAACTCAACTTCGTTTCTTTTGATGGCTGAGTAATATTCCATTGTGCCACATCTTCTTTATCCATTCATCTGCTGAGGGACAATTAGGTTGCTTCCATGTCCTGGCTATTGTAAATAGAGCTGCAATGAACATTTTGGTACATGATTCTTTTTGAATTATGCTTTTCTCAGGGTATATGCCCAGTAGTGGGATTGCTGGGTCATATGGTAATTCTATTTGTAGTTTTTTAAGGAACCTCCATACTGTTCTCCATAATGGCTGTATCAATTTACATTCCCACCAACAGTGCAAGAGTGTTCCCTTTTCTCCTCATCCTCTCCTGCATTTATTGTTTCTAGATTTTTTAATGATGGCCATTCAGACCAGAGTGAGGTGATACCTCATTGTGGTTTTGATTTGCATTCTCTAATGATTAATGATGTTGAGCATTCTTTCATGCAATTGTTGGCAGTCTGTATATCTTCTTTGCAGAAATGTCTATTTAGGTCTTCTGCCCATTTTTGGATTGTGTTGTTTGTTTTTTTGTTATTGAGCTTCATGAGCTGCTTGTAAATTTTGGAGATTAATCCTTTGTCAGTTGCTTCATTTGCAAATATTTTCTCCCATTCTGAGGGTTGTCTTTTGGTCTTGTTTATGGTTTCCTTTGCTGTGCAAAAGCTTTGAAGTTTCATTAGGTCCCATTTGTTTATTTTTGTTTTTATTTCCATTTCTCGAGGAGGTGGGTCAAAAAGGATGTTGCTGTGATTTATGTCATAGAGTGTTCTGCCTATGTTTTCCTCTAAGAGTTTCATAGTGTCTGGCCTTACATTTAGGTCTTTAATCCATTTTGAGTTTATTTTTGTGTATGGTGTTAGGGAGTGTTCTAATTTCATACTTTTACTTGTACCTGTCCAGTTTGTCCAGCACCACTTATTGAAGAGGCTGTCTTTTCTCCACTGTATATTCTTGCCTCCTTTATCAAAGATAAGGTAACCATATGTGTGTGGGTTTATCTCTGGGCTTTCTATCCTGTTCCATTGATCTATCTTTCTGATTTTGTGCCAGTACGATACTGTCAAGATTACTGTAGCTTTGTAGTATAGTCTGAAGTCAGGGAGCCTGATTCCTCCAACTCCATTTTTTGTTCTCAAGATTGCTTTGGCCATTTGGGGTCTTTTGTGTTTCCATACAAATTGTGAAGTTTTTTGTTCTAGTTCTGTGGAAAATGCCAGTGGTAGTTCGATAGGGATTGCATTGAATCTGTAGATTGCTCTGGGGAGTAGAGTCATTTTCATAATGTTGATTCTTCCAATCCAAGAACATGGTATATCTCTCCATCTGTTGGTATCATTTTTAATTTCTTTCATCAGTGTCTTATAATTTTCTGCATATAGGTCTTCTGTCTCCTTAGGTAGGTTTATTCCTAGATATTTTATTCTTTTTGTTGCAGTGGTAAATGGGAGTGTTTTCTTAATTTCACTTTCAGATTTTTCATCATTAGTGTATAAGAATGCCAGAGATTTCTGTGCATTAATTTTGTATCTTGCTACTTTACCAAATTCATTGATTAGCTCTAGTAGTTTTCTGGTAGCATCTTTAGGATTCTCTATGTAGAGTATCATGTCATCCGCAAACAGTGACAGCTTTACTTCTTCTTTTCCAATTTGGATTCCTTTTATTTCTTTTTTTTTCTCTGATTCCTGTGGCTAAAACTTCCAAAACTATGTTGAATAATAGTGGTGAGAGTGGGCAACCTTGTCTTGTTCCTGGTCTTAGTGGAAATGGTTTCAGTATTTCACCATTGAGGATGACGTTGGCTGTGGGTTTGTCATATATGGCCTTTATCATGTTGAGGAAAGTTCCCTGTATGCCTACTTTCTGCAGCTTTTTATCATAAATGGGTGTCGAATTTTGTCGAAAGCTTTCTCTGCATCTATTGAGATGATCATATGGTTTTTCTCCTTCAGTTTGTTAGTATGGTGTATCACGTTGATTGATTTGTGTATATTGAAGAATCCTTACGTTTCTGGGATAAACCCCACTTGATCATGGTGTATGATCCTTTTAATGTGTTGTTGGATTCTGTTTGCTAGTATTTTGTTGAGGATTTTTGCATCTATGTTCATCAGTGATATTGGCCTGTAGTTTTCCTTCTTTGTGGCATCTTTGTCTGGTTTTGGTATCAGGGTGATGATGGCCTCGTAGAATGAGTTTGGGAGTGTTCCTCCCTCTGCTATATTTTGGAAGAGTTTGAGAAGGATAGGTGTTAGCTCTTCTCTAAATGTTTGATAGAATTTGCCTGTGAAGCCTTCTGGTCCTGTGCTTTTGTTTGTTGGAAGATTTTTAATCACAGTTTCAATTTCAGTGCTTGTGATTGGTCTGTTCATATTTTCTATTTCTTCCTGGTTTAGTCTCGGCAGTTTGTGCATTTCTAAGAATTTGTCCATTTCTTCCAGGTTGTCCATTTTATTGGCATAGAGTTGCTTGTAGTAATCTCTCATGATCCTTTGTATTTCTGCAGTGTCAGTTGTTACTTCTCCATTTTTTTTTTTTTTTTTTTTTGCGGTATGCGGGCCTCTCACTGTTGTGGCCTCTCCCGTTGCGGAGCACAGGCTCCGGACGCGCAGGCTCAGCGGCCATGGCTCACGGGCCTAGCCGCTCTGCGGCATGTGGGATCCTCCCGGACCAGGACATGAACCCGTGTCACCTGCATCAGCAGGCGGACTCTCAACCACTGCGCCACCAGGGAAGCCCTACTTCTCCTTTTTCATTTCTAATTCTGTTGATTTGAATCTTCTCCCTTTTCTTCTTGATGAGTCTGGCTAATGGTTTATCAATTTTGTTTATCTTCTCAAAGAACCAGCTTTTTGTTTTATTGGTCTTTGCTATCGTTTTCTTCATTTCTTTTTCATTTATTTCTGATCTGATCTTTATGATTTCTTTCCTTCTACTACCTTTGGCATTTTTTTGTTCTTCTTTCTCTAATTGCTTTAGGTGCAAGGTTAGGTCGTTTATTCGAAATGTTTCCTGTTTCTTAAGGTAGGATTGTATTGCTATAAACTTCCCTCTTAGAACTGCTTTTGCTGCATCCCATAGGTTTTGGGTCGTCGTGTCTCCATTGTCATTTGCTTCTAGGTATTTTTTGATTTCCTCTTTGATTTCTTCAGTGATCACTTCATTATTAAGTAGTGTATTGTTTAGCCTCCATGTGTTTGTATTTTTTACAGATCTTTTCCTGTAATTGGTGTCTAGTCTCATAGCGTTGTGGTTGGAAAAGGTACTTGATGCGATTTCAATTTTCTTAAATTTACCAACGCTAGATTTGTGACCCAAGATATGATCTATCCTGGAGAATATTCCAGAGCGTTTGAGAAAAATGTGTATTCTGTTATTTTTGGATGGAATGTTCTATAAATATCAATTAAGTCCATCTTGTTCAATGTATCATTTAAAGCTTGTGTTTCGTTATTTATTTTCATTTTGGACGACCTGTCCATTGGTGAAAGTGGGGTGTTAAAGTCTCCTACAATGAATGTGTTACTGTCGATTTCCCCTTTTATGGCTGTTAGTATTTGCCTTATGTATTGAGGTGCTCCTGTGTTGGATGGGTGCATAAATATTTACAATTGTTATATCTTCTTCTTGGATTGATCCCTTGATCATTATGTAGTGTCCTTCTTTGTCTCTTGTAATAGTCTTTATTTTAAAGTCTATTTTGTCTGATATGAGAATTGCTACTCCAGCTTTCTTTTGATTTTCATTTGCATGGAATATCTTTTTCCATCCCCTCACTTTCAGTCTGTATGTGTCCCGAGGTCTGAAGTGGGTTTCTTGTAGACAGCCTATATACAGGTCTTCTTTTTGTATCCATTCAGCCAGTCTGTGTCTTTTGGTGGGAACATTTAATCCATTTACATTTAAGGTAATTATCGATATGTATGTTCCTATTCCCATTTTCTTAATTGTTTTGGATTTGTTATTGTAGGTCTTTTCCTTCTCTTGTATTTTTTGCCTAGAGAAGTTCCTTTACCATTTGTTGTAAAGCTGGTTTGGTGGTGCTGAACTCTCTCAGCTTTTGCTTGTCTGTAAAGGTTTTAATTTCTCCATCAAATCTGAATGAGATCCTTGCTGGGTAGAGTAATCTTGGTTGTAGGTTTTTCTCCTTCATCACTTTAAATATGTCATGCCACTCCCTTCTGGCTTGCAGAGTTTCTGCTGAAAGATTAGCCTTTAGCCTTATGGGGATTCCTTTGTGTGTTATTTGTTGTTTTTCCCTTGCTGCTTTTAATATGTTTTGTTTGTATTTAATTTTTGATAGTTTGATTAATATGTGTCTTTGCGTGTTTCTCCTCGGATTTATCCTGTATGGGACTCTCTGTGCTTCCTGGACTTGATTAACTATTTCCTTTCCCATATTAGGGAAGTTTTCAACTATAATCTCTTCAAATATTTTCTCAGTCTCTTTCTTTTTCTCTTCTTCTTCTGGGACCCCTGTAATTTGAATGTTGGTGCATTTACTGTTGTCCCAGAGGTCTCTGAGACTGTCCTCAGTTCTTTTCATTCTTTTTTCTGCTCTGCAGTAGTTATTTCCACTATATTATCTTCCAGGTCACTTATCCGTTCTTCTGGCTCAGTTATTCTGCTATTGATCCCATCTAGAGTATTTTTCATTGCATTTATTGTGTTGTTCCTCATTGCTTGTTTCCTCTTTAGTTCTTCTAGGTCCTTGTTAAATGTTTCTTGCATTTTGTTTATTCTATTTCCAAGATTTTGGATCATCTTTACTATCATTATTCTGAATTCTTTTTCAGGTAGACTGCCTATTTCCTATTCATTTGTTAGGTCTGGTGGGTTTTTACCTTGTTCCTTCATCTGCTGTGTGTTTTTCTGTCTTCTCATTTTGCTTCTCTTACTGTGTTTGGGGTCTCCTTTTAGCAGGCTGCAGGTTCGTAGTTCCCGTTGTTTTTGGTGTCTGCCCCCAGTGACTAAAGTTGTTTCAGTGGGTTGTGTAGGCTTCTTGGTGTAGGGGACTAGTGCCTGTGTTCTGGTGAATGAGGCTGGATCTCGTCTTTCTGGTGGGCAGGTCCACGTCTGGTGGTGTGTTTTGGGGTGTCTGTGGCCTTATTATGATTTTAGGCAGCCTCTCTGCTAATGTATGGGGCTGTGTTCCTGTCTTGCTAGTTGTTTGGCATAGGTTGTCCAGCACTGTAGCTTGCTGGTCATTGAGTGAAGCTGGGTCTTGGTGTTGAGATGGAGATCTCTGGGAGATTTCTCCGTTTCATATTACGTGGAGCTGGGAGGTATCTTGTGGACCAGTGTCCTGAACTTGGCTCTCTCACCTCAGTGGCACAGCCCTGACGCCTGGCTGGAGCACCAAGAGCCTGTACTGTTAGTGTTGGAGGGTCACCTGCCGAGGCGGGGTATGGCTGTGTGTCACCGTGAGGACACTGGCAGCAGAATTTCTGGGAAGTACTCCTTGGCGTGAGCCCTCCCAGGGTCTCTCCAGTTGCTTCTGATCACATAGTTTGTGGGTGTCACTTCTGTGGCATTTTTTCCTTTTCGATATTACTTTGTGCTTGGCCTTTCAGCCAGGGTGGGCCATTTGTTTTCAAAGTCCATGCAGTGAGAGTGCTCTTGGTAAGAGCTTGCTTGCATATGTCGTTTGTGGCTGTGGCAGTTTCCAGCTGGGATTCAGTTAAAACTCCAGACATTTTTTTAGAGATTAAAAAACTGTCATGAGAATAATGAGGAGTTTTTTTTTAAAGGACCTCTTAATCCTCTTCATAATGCCCTAGATAGCTGCTTGATTGGACCTTGGGGCCATTATGTGTGGAGCCATCAGTCTGCGCTGCAGCAAACTTCTTTCATTATTTTACACAATCTTGTTAGCACAGCTACCATTCCATCCCCCATTTCAGGACAACTAGTGTGATCCCGATTTATTATCTCAGCTCCTGCAAAATTGTATTTTACTGAAATTCTACTCTGTGTGTGCATGCATGTGTGTTTTAGTGGAGTTAGCCTTTCCTTTTTCACTGTGGCTGCGATGAAATTCAGCTGCTATTCTTCACATGTATCATCTCATCTAATCCTTTTAATAACCTGAGGGGTACATTCTCTTTTCATCCCCATTTTACAGAGGAAGAAAATAAACTCGCTCAGGATCACAGTCAGGAACTGGTCACCTTAAACCCTAGCTGTTCAACCTCAGCTCCCACTTTCTTAACCACTCCTCATTATGACTTCTCCCTTTATTGCCCATCTGCATGGGCTGACCCCCATATCAGTTCAGCCCATTGCATACAGGTGGGTTGGAGTGCACAAATACACTTTTCTTAGGGGTGAGGATTTGGATATTTTGGCTTAGACAGGTTTCCAAAGTTTCATAGATGGGCATTCTCCAGCCAAGAGTCTTGAATTCGTTTAAAAAAAAATCAAGCCGTCATCCAGTCCTTGCCCAGATCAAGCTAACTTCCCGTTAGCCCATTTCTGACCTTATTCACTCCAAATCTGACCTACACAGTAATGTTCTTTTGTGCTCAATATCTGACTCTTTTCTTTCCAGTCAACCTAGAATCACATAGGCACTATCAGGATCATCATCTCAGGGATGATTCCTGGGAAGGAGCGTCTTCTCCTTGCCCAAGATTATGAGTCTAATAATATGGCTGCGGTCATAACCATAGCACCAACCCCTCCCATGAGCTGGTGTCTCCTGACCCTTGGCATCCAGAAAATCCTATTATTTCCCATCTTCCAGCTCAAAACACATGCCCTGCCCTCTCTTTTAATGAATACTGGATGTTCTGAACTGTTTCTGTCTCAAGCATTTACAAACCCATGTGTAAAGTTCAAATATGTCCCAGTTAACCCCAGATGGGGAGGAAGTAGAAATTCTTTTCTGCACCCCTTACAGATGTCAGGGGAATCAACATCTAAGTGAAGCTTGCTACAGCTCTGTTTTACTGGAGCAATGCCCTGTGGTACTGTTGTAATTAAGGGTTTTTCTAAGTTCAATTAAAAACTCCTTGTGCACTGCTATGTGATAAATTGGCACTTCAACTTTACTCCAGGCAAAAATTTGACATATGAGCTCCGTAGGACCCCAGTGCCCCTCAGAGTAATGCAATCTGATCAGCTGTCACTGTACCATGCTTAATAGAAGCAATAAAAATAAAAATGAAGCAATGGGACTAGATTCCCAAGCATCTTGTCAAAGAGGTAAGCAGTCTCAAGTTATGTCACCAGTTGAGATGTAAGAAATGACTATACAGAATAGACATCCTAGAGGATCTATTCTGAAAGGTGACTGGGAAAATTAGGTTGCCAAACCACAGCAGATGGTCAGGCAAGCAGATGATCAATTGGGAGAATGCTTCAAAATGCAGGAACACCAGGGGAATAAAATTACCAATGCCAACAGTAAGTTAGAGAAATTGAGCAGGAAAAATATTCTGAGATGTTAAGTCAGACTGATGGAAGTACTAACTTTTTCTTACACATGGGCATGCTTTTGTTCATCTTGGTGGAGCATGTACTCCAAGTTGACATTATGCAGATGTTCTGACTCTCATATGAAGGAACATTTACCTTTTTCCTATGCTAGTATTTGTTGTTTTTCCATATTTTATAATAACCTTCTTTCAGTTTCTGCTCTGAATATCAGTTGCTAAGGCAGTGAAAGAACATCTATGGGTGTGGTTATTTTAAGTCAGGTTGGACCTGCCTGTTTAATAACTAGGAACCATACTACCTTTTTGGTTGGACTGGCTTTGCCCCTTTTGTCCTCTGTGGTCATTTAGGTCTTTTTGCCTCTCACCTGGCCTCAGGAGCAGACTGGCAGATGGATTCATTTCATTTTCCCAATCTGCAGACATTTAAAAAACTCAACGGCCAGATCACCACTGACAGATGTATTTTAAGAGTTTGGCAATGGAGTCTCTGGGGTTTACTCTGAAAGGTGTAACCTCCAGCATATAGTCCAGAGTGTGATACTTTCTGGGGCTGAAGAAAGATTGATGAATAAAGGAATGAATGGATGGAACCATCTTCCTGTTTGGGCATGAGCTAATAATCCTTTACCAACTACATCTGGTTAGCTCTTTAGGGCATCTTTCAAAAGAAGGTGATGCCAGCTCAGGAAAGGCATCAACCCACTCTGAATCCCTGGGGTCATTGATGGGGCCTCTGTGGTATGTTACAAAAGCTGAGGAATGTCTGGAAGAGTTGATGAGTTTCCAATGTCTAGGTTTATGTTCTATGATAGCAAAAAAAAAAAAAAAAAAAAAAAACCCAAACTCCCAAACAAACAGACAAACAAAAAACAACAGTAAGTACCCTGTTTTGGCATCACTACTATATAACAATGAAAGTGAAAAGGTGACTCAGTAATCCAAAAGAGGTGAAGAAAGAAGAAAAGCAAATAACCTGCATAGTCAGTACCTAAATCAGCTGCATCCACCCTAAATAGGCAAATTTTTCTGACTCCTCTAACAGAAATTTTTTTTTAAATGGGAAACTGCATTGATATTGCAATAACATGATTTCTGATGATTAAAGTTGCCTTAATTTCAAAAGCAAGACATTTATTAGTCAGTTTTCCTGGGTGATGATGTTACCATTGCCTCTATATGAACCTGTATAGTCCTGTGATTGTTGCTAACAGTATCAGAACTTTCACAGTCCCGTGATTGTTGCTAACAGTATCAGAACTTTCACAGACAGAGCCACCCCCTTATGAGCTATAAACCAGAGCTGCCCCAAGAGCTTTGGAGGAAGAATTGTCTATACTCACCCTCCATAGCATCATCCATCAACTCACCAACAGACTTACAGACACAAAGACAGTATGTGATACCTCCCCTGACTTATGAAAGGAAAATCTCCTGGGCAATTTATAATGAATCTAAATACTCAAGTGCTAGTGTGTGAACTACCAGGAACCATGCACCAATTCAAGACACATTTACTGAACAGGACTGTGTTAGAGATTTTGAAGGACACCAAAAAAAAAAAAAACAAAACACCATGATCTCTTCTCTAAAGGAGCAGAAAAATTGGAAGACAATTCTACAAAACCATGAGTTAGCATTATTTTATGGAAAGCAGACAGGCTCTGAACTCTGACAGATTGACCCAGGTTCACATTCAGACCTGCATGCCACATGTCAGTTGTATCAACTTATGGTCTTCTGTTTTCTTTTCTGTAGAAGGGGAATAATAATATTACTGACTCTCAAGGTTATTATGAGAATTAATGGGATGATTTGTGACAGAATGAAAATAATTCCTTGTGTTACAAGAAACAGTTTTTTAAAGATTTTTTTTGATGTGAATCATTTTTTAAAAGTCTTTATTGAATTTGTTACATTGCTTCTGTTTTATGTTTTGTTTTTTTGGCCACGAGGCATGTGGGATCTTAGCTCCCTGACCAGGGATCGAGCCCACACCCCCTGCATTGGAAGGTGAAGTCTTAACCACTGGACCCGCCAGGGAAGTCCCCAGAAAAAAAGTTTTTAAAACACACCTTTGTAATTCCAAAGAAGGAAAATTCAGCTTTGGGTAGGCCAGGAGATGGGAGTAAAGAATGAAAATTGGGAGAGTGACATTGCTTTGTGGAAGAAAAGGTAGAGCTAGAGAGTGACCCTGTGTTTGTGGGAAGGGGTGGGAGGAAGGAGAAAGGATGTAATCACACAAGCAGAAAAACACTGGTGCTGCAGAATCGGAGAGTCGGGAGGGGAAGGTTTGTAGAGAGAGATGAGTAGGCTAACAATTGACGAAGTAAAGTA
Organism: Stenella coeruleoalba; assembly: GCF_951394435.1. Classification (NCBI taxonomy): domain Eukaryota; kingdom Metazoa; phylum Chordata; class Mammalia; order Artiodactyla; family Delphinidae; genus Stenella; species Stenella coeruleoalba. The sequence continues at coordinate 89,021,039 of NC_137150.1, forward strand.
GACCTGCTTTATGGTAATTTTAAGCTGATTTTTGCCTTGTGTAACTATTTCCTCCATTTCTCAACACAATTTTCAGTAAAATCTGTATATTTATTAATGCTTTGTACAGTTGGATTTCTTTTTGGGAGGTGGACCCAAGTGTTGAATTCTGTTTTGAAGTGTCATGGCAAGAATCAAGGCTACTACAGGATCCCAGTCTTATCTGGATCCCGTAGATATGAGGGTTGGCTATTAAAAATAATTAAAACTCTTTGTAATTTACTGTTAATACTTTTTCAGAGAAAGGAAGAAATCAGCATGTGCTAGAGTAAATAAAATAGACATTTTGGAAAGAGTATGACTTATACTTGTCTTAAAAAGTGGGAAAGACATAAGAAAAGGAGGAAAGAATGTATTTCAGGTAGAGAGAACTATGTGGGCAAAGGTATGGAGGCAGAAGTCTACCTAGTGGTTACAGGGAATTCTGAATAGAACTTTTTGGTTATTATATAGAATGTTTATTAATATTTCCAGATATCTTAGAATCACATTGAGAAGAGTTTTGAATACCAGAAAAGGGTTTGTACTTGAGGGAGAAAGTAGTCAGGACCTGTAGGCAAGTTTTGAGAAGGAACGTTTAATCATGGAGATTTTGTCTAAAGAATTAATTCTTTGTGTTATGAAAATGTTGTGATAATGAAGCAGTACTGGAAAGAGGAGAAACTGAAGACCAAAAAACCAAGTAGGTTGCTGCTGCCTGGAGATTGTAGTACAAGAGGACAAGGAAAAGTGAAACATCTTGAAGGAAAATAGCACAACTTGGAAAGGCATATGGTAGACTAAACAGTGACAGCAGTTTTGAGATGGCACAGTCTGGAATGAAAATGTTATTATAAATAGAAAGAGGACTTGACCAGAGGAATCTAAGTGGGCAAAGGTGAGACTGAGGATTTGAAGTTCAGCAAGACATTCAAGGGTAAGTGTCCTGAAGTCAGTTGGAAATAACTGGGGCACAGATGAGAAGTTAGGGTTGATGATGCTGGGAAGCCATTGTTTGCATAAGGGTGATAATTTAACCCCCTGAAATTTTCTTTGAGGGAAAATTTTCTTTGAGGGAAAAATAATAATTACCCAGGAAGAGTTGGGACACAGAAGATTATCAAAATCAAGAGAGGAAAGAATTCCAAGGGACTTCTTCATGCTTCCCCATCTCAGTAAATAATACCATCACTCACAGTTGCTCAGGCCGACACCTGAATTTCTCTCCTTTCACACCCTGCACTAAAGCCATCAGCCAATCTTGCTGAATCAACCTTCAAACACATACTCTGTTCTACCCCCTCCACAGCTACCCACCTGGCCAATTCACTAACATTTCTTACCAGGATTATAGCAGTAGCCCTATAAATGATTCCACTGCTTTTGGCCTCCACAGTCTAAAAATCTGAGTATCCCATCCAAAATATAAGTCAGATTATGCTATTCTCCTACTTAGAACCCTCCACTGGCTTCTTTTTTTAAAATTTTATTGAAGTATAATTGAGTTACAATGTTGTATTAATTTCTTTGGTACAGCAAAGTGACTTAGTTATACATATATACGTATATTCTTCGTTTTTTAATTTATTTATTTAATTTATTTATTTTTAGATGTGTTGGGTCTTCGTTGCTGTGTGCAGGCTTTCTCTAGTTGTGGCAAGCGGGGGCTACTCCTTTATGTGGTGCACGGGCTCTAGGCACGTGGGCTTCAGTAGTTGTGGCTCGCGGACTCAGTAGTTGTGGCTCGCGGGCTCTAGAGTGCAGGTTCAGTAGTTGTGGCACACGGGCTTGGTTGCTCCGTGGCATGTGGGACCTTCCTGAACCACGGCTCAAAGCTGTGTCCCCTGCATTGGCAGGCAGATTCTTAACCACTGCACCACCAGGGAAGCCCCCCATGTATTCTTTTTCATATTCTTTTCCATTATGGTTTGTCACAGGGTGTTGAATATAGTCCCCTGTGCTATACAATAGGCTCTTGTTGTTTAAGGAACCTCCATACTGTTCTCCATAGTGGCTGTGACAATTTACATTCCCACCAACAGTGTAAGAGGTGAACCCTCCAATGGCTTCTGCTCACACTTAGAATGAAATATAGTGCCCTCCAAGGCCCTACATGACCTGGCCTGACCTCCTTGCTGTCCTCACTGCCTATAATTCATTCCTTCTCTCACTCCGCTGTAGTCGCCCTCACCTTCCTTGGCCTCCAGCACCCTAAGCTTATTTTTCCTTCACAGCCTCTTCCTTTGTTGTTCATAATGCCTGGACTCCACTACTTCCTACCCCCAGCAACATACGTGGATTTTCTTGACTTGCGTTTCAACTTTCTTTTATTCTGTGAGTGTATGGAGCATCAGTTACTGTCCTAGACATTGGGGATACAGCAGGAAAAAATTAGGCACTACTCCCTGTCTTCATGGTGCTTCCATTCTAGTGGGGAAATCAGACAATAGACAAGATAAATAAGGAAAACATGTTGCATGGTAGGCAATTGTAAGTGCTAAGGAGAGAAATAGAGCAGAGTTAAGGGGACAGGAAGTGTCAGTGTGGGTGTGGTGAGAGTGAGAGCAATTTTATATAGAGGGGACAAGCAAGGCCCAATTGAGGGGAGATGCTTGAGGAAAGACTAGAAAAAAGTTGAGGGGAATAAACAAATCAACAGCAACTCGAAGACCTGGAGAAAGGAGGGTGTAGATGATTACAGTGACCCCAGAGAGGCAGTTGGGTAACCCAGGTCATTCTCCTTCTCTTACCTGTGATATTTTTCTTCAGAGAACTTATATTATTACATATCCGTCTTTTTATTTAATATCTTTCTCCCTCACTAGAAAATAAGCTCCATAGTCTTCATCATAACAGTGTCTGACTCAAACTGGGAACTCAGTTTTACTGAATAAATTAATGAACAAAAGGGAGGCGCCTAGAACATAATGTTAACCATGGAAGAGTGAAAACAGGAAGGGCCTTTGAACTTGGCAGGAGGGCAAGAACTGGTAGCCTTTATGGGTCCTTGATAAAATGTTTGGGGTCGGTGTGGAGGGGCAAAGAAGCAGAAGGAAAGAAGCCAGACAAAGTGTTATCAACCAGTTCTTAAGCTTCCTTAATGCGGGTTGAATGAGAAAAGTGTTACACAGTTGACTATGCTATGCTCTTTTTCCTCTCTCTAACTTATTTATGATTTATTTATCCTCTTAAATAGATACTTCACAAAATTGAGCATGTGGTATTATGCTGATCCTTTGCATGCCTTGGAGAATTGACAAATCCCACTCTACTCATTGTTAACATAATTTTAATTAAGGTATCTAAAACCCCTTGTTAAGACTTAACTGTAATCTCATTTACTGTGTGGGAAGTATTATCTATTCCATGACGAAGTAAAATCTTAGGAAAGCGATATCCTCAAACTGCAGAGTATGAGACACAGTTAAGCCTAAGTGGCTGGAGAGCATTTCTATACTGAAATGAAGTAATATATGTGAAAGAGCTTCACAGGTATCAAAATACACAAATAGTGTCATTGAAAAGACAACTGCATGTTTTCTTGTCTCAGCTTGAAAAAATCCAGACCTTCAAAGCTGCAAGTACATTGTAAAAAAAAAGGCGGCATCCTATGAACTCAGATATTTACACAGTGTCATTTAAAAGGAAATACTGTAGGCTGTGAATTGTTTATCCAAAATATTTTAAACATTACTATGTCAAAGAATAAAGGAAATAAAAGAAAGGAAAGGAAAAGAAGGAAATCTCTCCTGCAATAGAGACGGTAAAGCCTCGTGTAAGTAACACTTTTGGGGTGAGGGGACCATATCTGACCTTCATGGAAACAGCCCTCACACGGCAGAGCTCAAAGCAGAGAACCAAACAATAAAATGTAAAAATAATTTCAAGAGGCTGTGTTAATAATACCGCCACCAGGAGTTCCCTGCTGGGAGTGCTGTCATTTTTGTTAAGCTTAGATACTTTTATCTTGTCTGATTTCCATCATAAGGAGAAGTTACCAAAGAAAATGAACACATCCTGAGTAGGATCATCATAGATTATTACAAAGTGGTTATTGCTAAAGGCGTTAAGTAGTTCTTCTCATGAGCTTATCTTGTGGTTGCTGTTAACTGTGGTAGGAAATAGTCTATGCTGCCTATAAACTGTTCAAAAAATATTCACTTCAAAGGGAAGACACAAAGTATGGAGCTCTTCCTTACATATCAACAAATCAGGAGAAAACTTTAGATTTTATGTTACATCAGAAATAAATAAGATACCATTTTAAAGTCATTTTGCAAAATGAACTTTAAAAATATATGCATTTCTGTCCTGCGACTTGAGGACACAGGGAGGGGGAGGTAAGCTGGGACAAAGTGAGAGAGTAGCATTAACATGTATACACTACCAAATGTAAGATGGATAGCTAGTGGGAAGTAGCTGCATCGCACAGGGAGATCAGCTCGGTGCCTTGTGACCACCTAGTGGGGTGGGATAGGAAGGGTGGGAGGGAAACACAAGAGGGAGGGGATATGGGGATATACGTATACATATAGCTGATTCACTTTGTTATACAGCAGAAACTAATACAACATTGTAAAGCAATTATACTCCAATAAAGATGTTAAAAAATATATATATGCATTTTATTTACTTCCTGGGGCATGAATTTATTTACAGTATAAGAATAAAAGGGCTTCCCTGGTGGCGCAGTGGTTGAGAGTCCACCTGCCGATGCAGGGGACACGGGTTCATGCCCCGGTCCGGGAGGATCCCACATGCCACAGAGTGGCTGGGCCCGTGAGCCATGGCCATTGAGCCTGTGCATCCGGAGCCTGTGCTCCGCAATGGGAGAGGCCACAACAGTGAGAGGCCCGCGTACCGCCAAAAAAAAAAGAATAAAAATATTTTGAAATGGACCAAAGTAACTTAGAATCATTTATTTCCCCCTACCTACAAGGCTTGCTTTCTCTTAATTTGGATAAAATAGAAAATGACAGTGATGGACGGCCTCTCAGTTCTTTCGTTGCTAGGTTACATGTGTGTCCATTTACCCTGCTTCCTGACAGAGCACAGTTTCCAGAATGCCGTGTAAAATATATGCCTTTGTTTCCTGGGAGGGGAGAAAAGGAAGGTTGATAGCCTCCCCATCCCACGTTTGTTTAGCAGTTTAGAGGGGGCATTGAAAGGCGAAGGATACACACAATGGGTAAGCTCCAGAAAACTGAGAGCTGTACACCTCACACCAGGTGACAGAGTCAGGAGCCCAGTGTGTCTCAGCACGTGTTCAGGGGTCTTCAGATCAAGGAGCAGACAGAGCTTTTGCTTTGCCCCTGTCTTCTTCAGATTCCTTTTTTTTTACTGCCTTTGCCCCACCTTCTCAGACACTTAAAAATACGTGAAAGGAGCTTCTGGATCTGTTTTCTTGGGTGGCATAAACAAACTCCATCTCTCTCTCTCTCTCTCTCTCTCTGTCTGTCTCTCTGATCTAAAGAAGCGCATTCCCAAAATGTAAGTTTTCTATGCAAATATTGGTAGAAATGTAAAAATCCCACTAAAGAAATGATAGACATAAACATGACAATTATAATGCAACCATCCTTGAGCTGCATTCCAGTATAATTTTTGACAACACGTATGATTGTCTCCCTTCAGAACATGTCCCTAAACTGTCCTGGCAACCTTATGGTCTCTCTCTGATATGGGCATTGATGTTCAAGGTCAGTTTTGCACCTTACTGTATGTCCTTTGTTTTTGTACAGCTTTAAATACGGAGCTTGTTTTTCAGGTTTTAGATAAAAGTGACCCTGATGTTTCACTGAGACAAGAAGAAAAGGAAGTTTCTCTTATGAATAAAGGTAAAAAAAGAATTCAGTTTACATATGTTAGCTGTAACGTCTTGAGTCTTTTTCAGTATGACTTATGCGACATATCTTATGTAGGATATAGATCAGAAGTTTGGTAGCAGTTCGGATTTTAAAAAATTAAATCTGTTTTTCCAATAGTGGGAGGAGAGGTGGGTAGAGAGTGAGCTGCCAACCTCACACATTTTGGAGGGGCAGGGGGACACTTCCTGCCTGAGCGCACTTCCCCCAGTACTACCTCACTGCCTGAAATTCCAACAGTGGACGTCTGTCACCCCCTCATTGAATTCTACTTAGAAATTTGCTGACGACTGATATCAGGCCTATAGTTTTCAGAAACTATTTTTGAATATTACGATGACATTCCTCTGTTTTCAGTCATTTTAGTTCTTTCCCTATTTTGCATGATTCCTCTGAGATCACTAAGAATAGTTCAACAAACGCATTTATTAGTTCCTTCATGTCCGTGGGATGTAATTTGTCTTAGGTGAGAGATTTGAGCTTCTTTTAAGCATAAAGTTGCCATCTGATAATATTCAATCTAAAGACAATTTCCCTGCATAGAGAAGCTGGAAACAAGCTAGACTCAGAAAATTTTATTTTCTTAGTGTCCATTCATTATTATTAGTAGAATTCTTTTATTATGTGTTATATTATTATTATACCATTGTCTCCTTTATTGTAAAATTATACCATTGGGCCTAAGCAGCAGGACCATTCTCTTCATTGTCATCTTCTTATTTTGAAATAAGTTTTAAAGCCTTTCTTAGTCTCCTAAACAGGTCTCAGTTCATTTTGACTCCATAATTTCCAGTTGTTTTTGTGTCGATCCATGCCATCATTTCGTGTTCACTCTTGGTTGTAAGCTCTCCCTTCTTTTATACTTCATTGCTTAGGTAACCTAATCAGTCATTCATTCACATCTTTATATTTGAACCCATTAGGGAGGTCCATAAGAAATCACACTTTTTCTCTTTCATCATAACTAGGATAGTTAGCTATTCCACAATCAAGATTTCTTTTGTAAGGGTCTCTTAATTTTAAAGCCAGTCTTTTATAGAAGTTTCAAACTATTAACATGCCTTCAAGTATGTGCCCGTTGGATTTCCAAATGGTAATGAAAAAATTGTTAATACAATTTTGATCCTAAAATTAATATTTAATTTCAAATACTCATCCTGGATTTGGAAGGAACGAATCGTGAAATATTTTCAAATGACTGTAGTTATGAATTAGTTGGCTAATGGGTTAAGAAATTTTACTTTGCATGCAGATCATGAGCAAAACCAACTGTGCCTGCAGTGCGCTTGGAAAACCTGTCTATTCTCTTTTATGTTTCCTTAGAGGAGTCAGGCAGGTCCTCAGCCATTTACTCACCATCCAAAACTTTCCTTGTCGCTGTCCTGTTCCCCTTGGCCTTCAGTGGCCCTAAACTTATTGGCAAGGGTTTACTTGGTGGGACAAGATCACAGTTATCAAAAAGAATTCTAGAGATATTAGCTGGAAGAAGAACACATTGACCTATTCCTTAACACGCTCCCCAAGACACTCTTGAAACCAGTCCGAGGAGATCAAAGCATTTCTGCTCTTCTATGGACTGTAAACAAAGCACTAACCTCCCTGAACCTCGGATTCTGAAGTTCCCTGAGTGAGATGAACTCGATGACTGTAGGTCGCTTTCTGCTTTAAAGTTCTGCTCTCTCCTAGAGGCACATTTCTGATTGGGATCTGTCAGGATGTCTTTGAACCTGAACTCAAAATGGAAGAGAGTCAGATACTGGGGGAAGACAAGTGGTTGTCTGGGTAGGGGCTGCTGAGAGAAGGGACACTGGACAGTTCCCATTAGTCATCCCGTGCACAGCAATAGCAAAAAATAAGCATCATTAAAAAGAAATTATAAAAAACAAGCTACAGAGGCTCTTGGATTCTTTATTAAGAGGTTATTATAAATCGCCTTAAGAACATATTGGTGCAGTTTTACAAAAGAGTGTTTGAATACAAAGCCAAATTATATACAAGTTGTTAATGAACTGCTAACACTTCTTTCAGTTCACTTCATTGTGTAATCACCAAAATGTGATTGACTTTCTTCATTTTGTCTATGTTCTTTTGAAGAAACACAGGAGTTGTGCAGTGATACTGCAGAAATAAAGAGAAACCCTTCATCACCTAACTGGGAAAGGTGAGTGTACTGCAATTATACAAATTCCAAGGGAGTACAATTATACTGTTGAAAAGTAATTATCAATGTTTAAATACAAGAAGAAAGAAAATAATAGCAACAAGCAAAGGCAATGAAGAGTGGAACCAGATTTTACAAAGGAGACAGGAAAGAATAGAATACACTAGATTTCTTACCCTTTTCCCAAACTTTTTCATTTTCTTTTGTGAGGATTTGGGAATTATGAAATGGAACAGGCTTAACTTCCCGCTCACAGAAAGCAACTAATTCAAATTATTGTAATATAGTCAAAGAACTAAAAATGTCACATATACGTATGACTGTGAAATCATGAGCTGATTTTTTGTGTGTGGCTCATTATCTTATTGCCATACATATGTGCAATAATCATTGTATGCTAGAATTTTCTTGACATAAGACTCTTGTCACTTTTAAATAGAAGCTGAATATTTTGGTTATCCAATAGAATGAAAAAAAAAATGTTTTCAAGGAAACAGATTCTTATCCTCACGCTGCTCCAAATTTGTCTAAGCTGCTTTCCAAGCATTCAGACCCAGTGTTGCTGGGAAGAATCCTGTGTTCTTTTTGCAGAGGGGCAGACTGAGTTAAGTACAAGAAAAACAAAACAAAACCAAACCTAGGAGGAGCTGTTATTGTCCTGTACTTGCTGACTGAGTAGTCACTCTAACCCTCAAATCCCATCCCTCCACTCTTCCACTCAGAAGGCTTTCATAGCCCCACCACTTTTAAGACAAGGCAGAAACTCCTGAGCATGGCACAAGCCCCCTGTGCTCATGACTCCCAGGTTAGCTCCCACTTTGCTTCCCAGACTTTCAAAATTGCTTCCCGTTCTGTTATATCACAAAATTCCACCTCTTTTTCCACACCACTTCCTGGGTTTGAATGCCCTCTTGTGTACTGGTCTGTTACCCTTTCATTCACGTCCCAGTTCAAGTGTTCTCTCCTTTGGGGGCCCGGATTCTCCTGGGCAGACTCAGGTGTTCACAGAGCCACAACTGCGGGGATCAGATTGCATCATAGTTCATTCAACTGCAGTAATTATTTGTTAAATACCAACCACGTTCTGACACACAGTGTGAACAACTCCTCACGTCAGGTGGAATTGTTGTCTGAGTATCTGTCTTCCCTCTGCATGTGAGCTTCATGAAGGACAGGGCTCATATCTTTTCTTCTTTGTAACTCTGGCCTCTGACAGATCTTCCCCGAACACTCCATCTAAAATAGCCCACCCCGCTTCTGATAACGCACACCATCAAATTGTATCATCCCACTGTATTTCTTTCAGAGCCTTTATTATTATTTTAAAGTATCTTATTCAATTATCTATTTCTTTTAACACTTTACATTCTAGCTTTCTTATTTTCTGTATTTTCACTTGAAACTAACTCACTCCACAAGAACAGGGGCTATCTTACTCACCGCTGTGTCCTTCGTGTCCAGAATAGCACCTGCCTCAGAGTTGGCACTCTATAATATTTGTTGATTGAATAAATGATGTAATTTCCCCCCCCAGTGCTGTTGTTAGGTCATTTTATGGACGATGCGTTAACCTAAAGTTATTTATTAAAATTTGAGTTGAAATTTAAAATCCATCCAAAAACTAAAACATGTTTTTTTGCCTGTGTGTGTATTATTTCATATATTACTTTTAGACTTTTATGACCTTGTGTTTTTTAAAAATAATCTTTGAGTCATAACCACAATATGAATGTTAGAACTATTATCCAATTAAAACAATCTTAATGGGAGAATCTTATCAAATTCATTAGTAGTGGTAGTAATAATGGAGATGATTATAATAACATTGATAACTAGGTACTGTCTGCTGAGCACTTACTGTTAGTAGGCATTGAGCTAAATTCTGTGTATGTATTATGTAATCCTCAGCACAGCTCTGTGAGGCAGGCACTATTATTATTTGGCAGAAGAAGAAACAAAGGTTCAGGGAGGGATCTCTGTGCTCCGGTGTAGTGCATTTTACCCTCCACCTCCCACCCCAGCACGAATTTCCAGCATCCCAAAAATGGTAAAAAAAAAAAAGAAAATTTAAATTTAAGGACTTCTTTAATAAAATTTCAGCATAAAAGAGGTTATAATTAATAGGCTTCAGACATTGTGTGAGTGTTCTTTAACAGACAATTAAGCATTAGTTATAACACAGTGTTCTTAATCTTATATAAAGTATCAGCTGAAGTTAGGCAGTATAATTACTGACAAAGAACTGTTGACAGTAGAAACATGTTCCATTTGATATAAGCTATTACCCAATTTTTTAAAAAAGGTCCATACATTGTAAACATAGGAAACTCTCTAGAGTTGCGGTCTTAATTCATGGACGTTAGCATGAAGGGATTACTAAAATCTCCTTTTCACTTGACAAATAAGACCCTACGTGATCTGGCCCCCACCTGCCTACCCAGCTTCGCCTCCCGTATCGCGTGTCCCCCAGCCCTCCTGAGCTTTTTTGTTCCCCCGGTACTGAAAGCCTTGGGGCTCATTAACACACTACACACTACTTTTTGCATCCTCATTGTGAGCTCTTCTCCACGCTGCAGCCAGTTATCTTTTTAAAACATGTATCAATCAGCTCACCTCACTCCCATGGAAGAAACCCTCCAATGGTAGCACCTGCTCTGCTTAAAATAAACTCCAGTCCCCACCCCATGGCCAGTGCCTCTCACCTCCTCTCTCTGCCTCTTCTTCCTGTGCACTCCCCCCCTGCAGCCCTGGCCTTCTCGTGTGTCTCTCAACAGCCCTACCTTGTTTCTCCCCCAGGATCATTACACTCCACCTGGAATGCTCTCCTTCCACCAGATCTTGACTACATATTTCTTTCAGCTGACTTTGCTTTATTTCTGGACCTACCTTCTGTACTTACCTTCCCCCAGGCTAAAGTAGAACTTGGGTTTAAAGCCTCTTTCAGCAAATAAGAGACAAATGGTATATGACTACTGTTATTAAGAATAAATTACTGCCAATTCTATTTAATTGGGGCTACCCAAAAACCTTGAAACAAGATTTGTCAGGAATAAATAGTAATTCTTATACCTGAGAATTGATTTTATATAACTACTTAAATGACAGTTTTCAGCATTACATCTATGTCCTAGCTTTCATTTTTTGCGTATTAACATCTCATTTGTTGTGTATTAATATTTCTGAATTTATTAGTATCTAATGTGATTTCTACTTAGAAACTATAAACCTTGGCTTGTTTTTGCCCAGTAGGCCAGTGGAAGATTTAAATTCAAGTTCTGGATATGAAGCCAGCGTGTCTGTGAGGGGTGGTTGTAAAGTTGCTTCTTCACTGACAACATCTTCTCAAAGCACATCTGTCAAGGAAACAGTAAGAAAACTGACATCTAATTTAAGGTAAAAATACTTACTAGCATATTTCTACATATGCTTTGTTGAATTTTCTAAGCAGTGACAATTCCTGATATTCTTTTCTCTGTTGGGTGGTGATATTATTGAGAAAATTCAATAAAATGACTTTATGACTTGTCTCCTAACTGCACTGATTTAGATATAACGTGGGTGACATGTCTTTTGAAAGAGAACTGTTGTCACTAACTGCCCTCTTGTTACATGGTCCAGCAATATGGTGGATGTTAATCCTCTCTCCAGTGTAATAAAGAACCAGGATTTGTAAGGATAGAAGACAGGACAGAAAGGGCTTTTAAAAACAGATGAATGGTAGTGTATATATGTCCATGCCACTATCTCACTTCGTCCTAGCTTACCCTTCCCCCTCCCCATGTCCTTAAGTCCATTCTCTATGTCTGCGTCTTTATTCCTGTCCTGTCCCTAGGTTCTTCAGAACCATTTTTTTTTTTAGAGTCCATATATATGTGTTAGCATATGGTATTTTTTTTTCCCTTTCTGACTTACTGCACTCTGTATGACAGTGGGAAGCAGCCGCATAGCACAGGGAGATCAGCTCAGTGCTTTGTGTCCACCTAGAGGGGTGGGATAGGGAGGGTGGGAGGGAGACGCAAGAGGGAGGAGACATGGGGATATATGTATATGTATAGCTGATTCACTTTGTTATAAAGCAGAAACTAACACACCATTGTAAAGCAATGATGCTCCAATAAAGATGTTAAAAAAAAACAAAAACAAAACCAAATAGGGGCCATTTATAATGAACGGGGCAAAAAAAAAAAAGAATTCTTACTGAATTTCTTCCTTCCTTCCTTCTTCCCTCCCTCCCTTTCTTTCCGTTCTTTCTCTTTTTTTTTTTTTTTACTGCCTCACGAAGAGCCTCATGACATTATGGCCTTCTAGAAAGTCTCTTTTTGTAGCTTTAGATACTGAACTTATTGAGAGAAACTGAGTTGTACTTTTTGGTTCAGTGTACAATCTTAACATTTGTGGGCATGGTTAATGAGGGGTTTAAATGTCTGGATCTCAGTTCTCAAAGGATGGAGACAGGGAGGGGGTAAAGTCCAAGGTTCAGAGTTTTTCCAGGTAGGGACCAATGATAGGAGAGGGCTTTACAGTCAAGCCAAAGAAGTTAGTGTACAGAAGAGTGCTCTCAAATAGGTGTCATATGAGCAGGTGGGGGACAGTAGCAGAAGCACCACTAAATTAGTATAGCCAATTGGTTTGGCTGGGCTTCACAAGCTTTGAGGGGCCTGGGTGAGGTAAGAGGCTTTCAGCAGAGGGAAATACAACATGCTCTAGCTGGCAGTATTTTCCCTTAGGATGTTACTTTGACTTTCTGATCAGTGACTGACAAAATCTTCCTGAAGAAAGGAGTTGGCAAAGGATAGAAACAGGAAGGAAGAGAAAGTTAGAGGTGGGGCATATATATAGGGAGCTATGGCCCCTACGCAGGTCCAGGATAGGGTCTAGGTTCCTGTGTGTGACAGTAGACTGCAAACCACTGGAAGCCATGAATTGCGTTCTGCAGTTGCCCTGGGCTTTATGGAAGTTTCTGTGTCTAGGGCTGCGGGGCTGTGCTTACATGGATGAGGGCCCCACCTACCATCCTTTAGGAACACACACCTAACATCCGTCCTGCCCTAGGAGAAAGGAGGACGCTCTTGTTATATTCAGGTGGATCCAACTTGGACTTTGCATCAGGACACATTTTCACTAATGACACTAGGGATCCAGAGACAAGTCACTGATCAAGGAGTGAAGCCAGAGTGCTGCATTCCTGAACAGTAAGTTCTGACTACCAGCTCTGCACAGTGTCTGGGTTGGCAAGCTTGCACGAGCCTGGGAACGGGACAGAAGCAAGCCAGACCTCAGGGTTGTACAAATATTATGAGGTTGAAAAGGCCGTTCGTCCAGTGATCTGGATGGATGTCAGTCTCATACTGCCATGGCCTACAGTATAGTCCCTAGAAAATGGGATTCTCCAACCATCTTCTTGCCTTCTATCAGTGTTCTTCTGGACGTAGTATGTAAGATCCTCATCCTTGATGTTGGGTAGGCTTAAATTTGAATCCTGGTTTCTTACTCACTAGTTCTGAGATTCAGGCATGTCAATTGGTCCCTAAGACATGGTAGTATGGAAAAAATTATATATCAGTATGCCTGTGTATATCTGAATAAATGTGTGCATATTATTAAAAAATGTATGGATATGACATGTCAATGACTGGGACATTGCTTCAAGTGAACCAGGCCTTCTTGATGATAATAATAGCCACTGTTTATGAGTCATTATTATATTTTACACAGTCACCTAAGTGCTTTGTATACATTAGCTCCTTAGACAAACTTACAAGGCTGGTATTATTTTTAATTTTTTTTTTTTAAAACGCTAAACTGAAAAAGAGAAACTAAGTAACACCCAAAATCACAAAGACAATTACACAGCTACTAAGGACAGGGCTCCCTGATTCGGAAGCTCTTGCTTTTAATCGCGGTGTAGATATATACTCACACATACATATGTACATACTTACGTATATACACACACACTTTTTGTAGTATTCACTACATATACCCACACACAGACACCCACACACGCTTTGCTACTCTCTGCACTATGAGCCTGGAGAGATTTGCCTGGTTGTGTTGCAGCAGAGTTTGGATGTACAACTGTGCATTATCATTTTCTTTATTTTTTCTTGGCTAATTTTTGTTCTGCCTCTAAGTGTATCATCATTATTCATTTTCATGAGTTACATGTGATCAAAAAGGAGATAATCTGATTGAGTGTACTAAGGCTTTAAGGTGCATCCACCTCTATAATTAGGCATCACTAGAAAATTTAAATTTCCCAGAAACCATCTCCCTAATGAACATGTAGAATCTTTAGTACTTGAAATCATCATACTGTTATCAACTGAACACTCTGAAAGCCAAATGAATTGATAAATAAGCTCCTTTCTGTACCAGCTTGAATTTTTTTGTGGTGATTGTTTTATAAAAATATTCAGTGGGAAAAGGATTGTACACAACACAAGGCTTTAACTGGAACAAAAGGAGCTCCTCATTTACCAATTTCTCTTTTGCCTTTGGCAGCATGTCATATGTTTTCTCACATTTCACCAGTGAAAACAGATTTCTTGTCTTCTTTATGTTTTCTTCCCTGTACTGCACTATTCTATTGTCTGGTCCACATATTAGTCCTTGTGTTTACTAGACTTTAAATTCCTCCAGGCATGAAGATTGTGGCTGGCCATGTACAGTGTGGAGGGGACCATGTTCTTTACACTCACGATTGTTCACCAGACTTGCCTTGCTTGTCACAGATAAGAGAGCAGTCAGGCCCTTTGACCTTTGAAGTGTGTGGAGTGTTCCCTCCACTTGGTTCACTTTGAACATGACATCATCCTTATCCCTTCCTACACTGCTAAATGGGCCTCTTCTATTAGTTTCATGTTATAAATTAATAAAAAATAGTCGTTCTTATTATCCTTTTTATCACCCGATTATGCTCAGTTTAACATTTTCCTATCTTGCATTATGTTTTGTTTTATGTGTATTAATTTATTTAATCCCCAAATGTAGTAACTCCTTTGAAAACAGATTGAATTTTCCACAGTGTCCAATGTGTATTAGTAGATTTTCAAAAATAATTTTAGTTAAATTGAAAGGGATTAATGTAAAAAGCAGTGAATAGTACTACTGGATATTAAAGTATTTTCAAATAATGGAGTGCA
This sequence comes from Stenella coeruleoalba, assembly GCF_951394435.1. Taxonomy (NCBI): domain Eukaryota; kingdom Metazoa; phylum Chordata; class Mammalia; order Artiodactyla; family Delphinidae; genus Stenella; species Stenella coeruleoalba. Next base: position 89,036,227 of record NC_137150.1, read on the forward strand.
ACTGAGTTGTGTGAACAAATCAGAGGTAAATAAGGTAAACTGAGATCCAGATTGTTAAATTTTACCAAATGGTCCTAAATATTGAAGCAGTATCAAATCTCAAATCACTTTCAACAACAACAACAACAATAATAATAACATTTTTTATGCACTTACTATGTGCCAGGCACTGTCCTAAGGGCTCTGCATATGTTAACTCACTTAAACCTTACAACAACCCTATAAATAGATACTTTTATTATCCCCATTTTACAGATGAGAAAATTGAGGTATGCAGAGGTTAAGTAATTTGCCCAGCATTACATAACTCTTAAGTGGTAGAGCTGGGATTTGAATATTGGCAGTGTGGTCTCATAGTCCTTACTCACAAATGCTAAACTATAATGCCTTGTTTTAGTTTATCGTTGTATATGTAAACTCGATATAAGTCAGGCTTCATTTATTTCACCTCTACAAAAGTGCAAACATGCTTCATGTTATCTTAACTTTTAAAAATACCAAAAATAAATTTTAAAAAGAAAGTCACTTTTTACAGGTTGCTGCCAGTTACTGAAGCAAAAGAAAAGACCACAAAAAAAAAAAAAAAAAATTAGCAATTGAGGTCTATCAAAAACCAGGACTGACTCCTGGTTTTAGAAAGTGGAGCCATGCCATTTCCATAGCCTTTCACTGGGTTGAAGGAGAGAGTTTCGCTCTACCTCAGGTAGGAGGCTTGCTCTTCTCCTTAGCCAAGACCAAGCTTATTATTAACTAGTTTACTCTTTAAAAAGAACAGCAGGGTAACCAGGAACCTCTGTGTATCTCTGCTCATGTCTAGAAAGAGCAGAGTTATATTAATGCAAGAAAGATTTTTCTTGAGGAAAAATTACCCTGTTGAGAAAGGATATGACCATGGAATGAAAAGGAAATGGCCCTTAGCTGGAGCTTTTCAAAGCTTGGTCGTCATATATGGAGACAGAGCTGATTTAGTGTTGTAGCTCAGCTAGTCGAACTCTATAAAAATTTCCAACTCAAACTTGTAGATACGGATATGGTTTCTGTAGGAATTCAACTGAAATGGGCATTATAGCCAAGAACCTATTACAGTCCTGGGTGCAAACAATAGCTCTGGAAGATCTTCAGGTTACTTATTTCTTGAATCCCCAAGAAGAGAGATAATGTTAATAAAGACAAATTCCTGATTTTATTAGCAAGTTTGGAGGTGGAACTATGAATAAAAGCTCCAAGGGAAGAAGGGGTATTCTTGGTAAGAAAAGACTCCCCTTGAATGGTAGCACTTGGTTCTTGAGTCCCTCCAAAATACACAGTATCCATTTCGATACTCCAGACACCAGGTTATTCCTATAGTTCTGTGCTGAGCACATCGTTGAAGGACCTTTTGTGAATTAGAGGATCACTGTTTCTGTCTTAAAGGAAACCTGAAGTTTGAGGGTGGAGAGAAGTTTGATTATATATACCCTCCTCAGGAACAAAAGAAGGTGTCATTGAAGAATTGCATCGAAGAAAGGGACTCAAGACAATAAATGAAGGAATTTTTAAAGAGTTAAGCATCTACATTCAGCCCCCACATTTATGATTTTTGGTAGCTTACAGTTTTTAAGAGGATCTAACAGTTTTCCTGGATTAATTTTTCAGGAAAAGGAAAATGCGGAGGTCTGTGCGTTTGTGCTTAGAGACTACAGGAGCAGGATAATTTGTCTTCCTCTCCAGTCAGTCTCGTGGGACAGAATCCCCAAGGGAAGAGCCTTTTAGCAGAAGGGAGATGGAGGAGAGAGTACAAAGGTGGATACTAAGGTCTTGGGGGGAGAGGGGCAAAGGAGAGTACAGGTGGGCGTGGAGATGAGGATCCTTAACAATTAGGGAACCAGAGAGGTTCAAAATAGGAATAAGTCCTTAATCAAAGAGCTTCCATAGGGCTTCCCTGGTGGCGCAGTGGTTGAGCGTCCGCCTGCCGATGCAGGGGACGTGGGTTCGTGCCCCGGTCCAGGAGGATCCCACATGCCGCAGAGCGGCTGGGCCTGTGAGCCATGGCCGCTGAGCCTGCATGTCCGGAGCCTGTGCTCCGCAACAGGAGAGGCCACAACAGTGAGAGGCCCGCGTACCGCCAAAAAAAAAAAAAAAAAAAGAGAGCTTCCATAAAGATGACATGAAGTTTTGTATATGAAGCCTATAGCAACACTTAGCACATTTCCAGCACTTTATAAAGAATGGATGAATCTGACCAGGGTGCTCAATACCGTCAGAAAATACTCAGTTCCCCAACATATAGTGCAGTTGGCCTGGCATTCTTCCTTCACAGGCTGTACCCCCCTGCCCCACACAGCTAGCTGACTCCTACTCTTCCTTTGGGGCTTCCCAAATACGAATTTGGGCCCCGCCTCTAGGTAGCCATGGTGCTGCATTCCCTTTCTAGCTTCTGTCACACTGTATTGGAATAGTTTTCTTCCTTGTCTGCGTTCCCTTCTAGGCTGAATTCAGTGTAATAAGAATGTATTGGGTTCCTAGCATGGGGCACGATGCCAGGCTCTGGAAGGTGCACTAGATAAAGGCTTTGTTTTAGTAGCATTCAGGGAATGTCTGTGGAATTAATGAGCTTGAGGATATTGAGAAAATACAACATGATGAGCTACTTGTGACAAGTGATTCCAATAAAACCTTTACATAAGATGTTTCACTTTAAAATAATCTCTCCTTCTCTCTGTGTGTCTTTGTCTCTTTACCTGTCTTTAGAAATAATAGTACACACGTGTGAGACATTATTCAGACTATAATGGTGTTTCATGTAAATTTTGATGTAGAGATTTCACAGACTGAGAATCATCCAGAACTGATTCAGAGCTTTGTCTCTCCCCAACCTGCCCCTTCACCCTTTCCCACTCCCCACCAAATGCCACCACCTCCGAATATTTGTTTTTCTAGAAATACTTCCTTGGAAGATTGCTGATTAGCTCTAAGTCTAAACCCCACAGAATTTATGCCCACCATGAAAAGGACCAATACTCAGGACCAGTACAGGGGTTTCAACCCTGTATTGGAGGAAGGGAGGCTGGATTTAGGGGAGGAAGGAGGTGGTTTGTATTTAAAAATACCTCTCACCACTTCTCCTCCACAAAACCTACCGTAAACTTGACCACAGGCCTCCTTTCCCTGGGACTCCACTTGAAGCTTTTCTTTCTATGCCATCTGATTTCTGCTCAGCTCAAATACCCAGAAGCCCTTTCTCATCCTGCCTCTTCCCTACTCATCTTCTTACCAGCCAGGCAAATAATTCTGAGGACTGTGTGTGTGTGTGTGTTACATTTGATGTTGTGAAATGCTGAGGATTTTTAACTTTTTGGATTGAATCTCCTTAAAATTACAAATGAATATTGCCACAAATAATATAATTAAAATACTAGGAATGTAAATTATATAAGAAATAGCTGTCTTATCCTTTGTGTGCCATGTTATTTTATAATTGAAAAATTTTGTAAGTCCCTTGGGTAATATACATGAAGTTCTTGGAACACTTCAACATAAAACACTCTATATACTTTTAAGATGTGGTAACTGTAAATTTCTAGATTTCATATTCTCCCAGGAGTGAAATGTATGTCATCTAGGGGATTAATCCTAGAAAAGCCATCACACTAGAAGGGTGGGGTGCTCCTGCCTTTTGACAAAAGGAAGCACCTGTCAGAACAATGCTGTCTGGAAAGAGCAGGGTCCATGTATGATTTCTAGGGGTAGTCCCGGAGGCCCCGATGAAAGAATTACTCCGAAGAGTTAAGTTCTTTGGTTTTCTTAGGGAAAAAGTCAGTAAGCCTGTAGTCAGCCTCTTTTCCTCCGGGAATTTTGCAACGCTGACTTAGCTCTCTGCCAAGGAGAAATTCAGGTAGGTGCAAGGCTTTCCTGGACTGCTTGGTTATGCATGGGCATTGTGAGCTCACGCTTGCTTGCTTTAATAAACATTTTAAGATAAATGTACAGAGATATCCCCTGTACCCTTTACCCAGTTTCTCCCAATGGTAATATTTTGCAAAACTATAGAACAATATGGAAATTAGGATATTGACGTTGACACAGTCAAGATACAGAAGACTTCCATCACCACAAGGATTCTTCCTGTTGCCCTTTTATAGCCATGGCCTCCTCCCTCTCCCCAGTCAATGCCTTTTGAAGAACACTTTGATGCCACTTATAAAAACAAACTACTTGGCAGGCACAAATGTTCGTCTTTGCCAAGATATTTAACAAAACCCAGGAGATAGAGCCAGTTCGGACACATGAGCACTGCATCTCTTTTCCTGGTGTATTCTCATCTCTGCTGTGCTTATATTCCTAGGGAGATTCTTCTGTATTTTTTCCCTGAGTATTGTCTACCATCAGAATTCGGCCACACGTCTCTGGAGGAACTTACAGCAAGTTTGGAGGCAAGCTGACTTTTTTTGAACTTTGAGGGAATGACAGAACACCCTGAATTGAATCTTCAGTGAAGAAAAATGTAAAGGGTTACCAATGAGAGGACCTAGAATAGCTTAAGTGAATGACGATGGGGATCTTTGTACTAAGTGGGTAACTCGGAATTAAAACTGCATGGGAAACCAGCATGGCCAAGGTTTAAATAAACTCTGGGAAGATTGTACAAACTGAGAGTAGTCAGTCTCTGAGATGAAAAGAGACAGGATATAGTCCTTAACTTCTCTCCCTGCACCAAAAATAGTTCCGATCCCTTAGATACACTTCCTCAGCTACCTTTTATGAGGAACTGAGGTGAAGATTGGGTTAGAATCACTAAGACGTCACAGGGAAAGATGAAGAAAATTGCATTTACCAAATCTCCTCTCAGAGGCAATACTATATATGATGGGAAGGAAAACTTTGATCAGCAGCTACCTGGGGTGCACAGGGTGAGCCTGGCACTGGCCCACAGTGGGCGGTCCCTGAGCTGCTGAGTCACAGCAGGCTGTGGTGAAGCTGAGTGAGGGGTGCAGGCCTCAGGCCGCCAGAGCTGCTCACGGGACTGGAAGAGCCCCGCCAGGTACAGGAGGGTGGGGGCCTTCTTCGCCACCCTCATGCTCGGTGTTGCTTGTGGAAGGGATGGATACACATGAAAAGCTATCAGTGAAAAGAGCACCACATGATTAATTTGCACGGGTGCCATGTGTCTTCATCTGATCCTGGATGAAGTCCTACATCATTGTTTCTGCTTCTTCACCGTCTACTCTCACCTCATTCTTTCCCGTGGGGCTTCTGACTCAACAGCGTCACTGGGACTGTCTTGTCAAACCACCAGTGACCACTGTGCTGACAAGTGCAGTAGTCACTTATCTTACCTGACCTCTTCAGCCCAGCTGACCACTCTTTCTTTCTTGAAGCACTTTCTTTATGTAGCTTCCTTGACAACACACTTCTCATTTTCCTGCTTCCCTCCCTCCCATCCTCTGCGCTGGCAGCTCCTTCTCTATTTGGTTTCTAAATGTCGGTGTGTCTGAGGGCTTGTTCCTGGACCACTTTCTTCTCTCTATTAAATGTTGTTTCTAGGTGACCTCAGCTAGTCTCTGACTTTAAATACTATCCCACATGCCAGTGACTCTCCCCGGTCTATTTCTGTGGCGTCCCCATCCAAGATATCTAGACTCCAACGGCTTTATTATTTATCATTTACTTTTCCTTCACCTTGATTTTCTTTTTCATCTGAAAAATTTTAAAACCATGTTGTATAATATAATTAGACCCTGGCTTAAAAGACCCACAGCACCAATGTTGGCAAGTTCTAGGCTTTGATGCTTTTTTATACTAGGTACTTGCATGTTATAACTCTACTGTAGACAGCTCATTCCCTAAAAGTTAATATCCTGTTCTGTTATGATTTATGAAAACAGCTGGAGCAATGCCCAGAACAGACAAACAAGAAGCTGAAAATGTGTTTCAACCAGGTAAGCTTCCTTTCAACGTAATCATTTATATTCTAAATGATCCTGTATTCCAAAGGAGAAATAATATATATTTCTAAATGTTAGGTTTGAAAGGAAATCAAATTTGCATTTACTTATCAAGACTTAGATTAATCTGTAGCATATCAGATGCCACAAAGCAACATCTTTTTGAATTTTAAAGATGCAAATGTTTCCAAACCATAAAGCTTATGAAACACTTGGAGTAGGACTATATTTTGAACAGGAAACATGACATTCTGAGTCTTTAAGCAATAGGTTCACTGGATCCTTGAGACACTGTGCTAAATCAGAAATCTTTTGTATAAAAGTCTTTAATTATTTTGGACAATTTGATATCTCTCTGGGTTTTTTAAATTCTATCAACAGTTTTTTTTAAGTTTATGATTTTTCTATTTTAAAAGCAGCTATAAAATAATGCTAATAAAAGAAAGTAAAAGGAATTTTAAGAAATTCATCCATAGTCCCAAACCATTCCAAGATCACTGGTATTTTTTGGTGTGTTTCACTACAACCTTTCTCTCTCTCTGGGTAGATGGTTTTTTGTTTTTGTTGTTTTGTTTTTTTTTTACAGTTTTCTTATAATACTGTGTATCTAGTTCTTAAAGGTTTCCTTGGTGGTGGCAGGGAAGAGTCCATAGAGTCCTTCAGTTCTACTAGAGAAATATCTCAAAAAATCATATGCCCTCAACTTCCTTAAATCACAATCAAGGGAACTGAGACTCCAAGATGTGAACCTGGCCCAACTAACACAGGGGATTAGCACTGGAGCCAGTACAGCCACTGAGGTTCCCAGATACTTCATGGAGGCCACAACAGTCTAGAACTTTTCATGGCACCAGGATCAATATTGAGATGCTTAGGTTTCTGCTGACACTTCACCTGTGTTTGCTCAAACAGGTGCACCAGCTCTATCACTAGCACATATACTAGCATCTTCTTCCAAGTGCTTATGCTTACAGCCATCTTCTGGAAAACTCTCATAATAATATGCAAGACTGGGAGGTGAATGATGCTTCCTGGAATTGTGCACAGCACAGCTGTAAGCACAGGCGCCGCCTCATCTCTTTTGTGGGGAATGGAATATGTTTGAATATTCATGTTTTATAAATGAAATAGAATTGGGAAGTAAGTTCCCCAAAGCATATAACTAGGCAAACTTGAAATGAAAATTAGAACCTAAACTAGATTTCTTCTTAGAAAGGCTGTGTCACAAAGTGTTTGGATTTTAGGGTGTGCCTAAATGTAATACCCCTGTTGATATATTTGCCTCTGATATTTCTGCCTGAGTGCCTACTGGCCTGTGATAAGCAACTGGAAATGAAGGAATATTGTGGTTCTTAATTTCTCATCACTGTTCAACTGAAAATTGAATTTATTTTCTGAGTAGCATTTTTGTTGAAAAAGCAGTAATTGAACATTTTCGGTGTGAAGACTTAGTTGTCATTTCCTAATTAGAGTAAAAGACAGCTTTTATCCAACATATTTTTGACCCTATTCTAGCACTATTATTATTATTATTTTACTAGTATTATTTTCATCAGCAAATCTAACACTGTGATTGATTAAGAGCCACTAGCTCCAGGCACTAAACTAGGCCTTTTATATATGTTACCTCATTTAATTCTCACAACTTTGGGATGTATAGCTGCCACTATCTCCATGTTAGTAATGAGGAAATGGAGAACCAGAAAGATAACATTCCAATGTCATGATGCAAGTAAGTAGTAGATTCAGGATTGGAACCCAGATTTGTGCCACTCCAGAGCTCTCTTCACTACCTCACTTTATTCCATCTCATTCTTATCCAGACTGTAATACTTGATCCTTATGATAAAGTTTGCAAGTATTACTTGCAGTAGGTATACTACAGCTTCTCAGCCTATTGGCATAAAAGAATTATTGTTTACTTACTAGAGACCTTGACATTACATGGTGAGATGTATATGGGGAGATGCTGACAGTAAAATATGGTGTGGGGAGGGCATGCGGTAGGCAGGTTGTTTACTGTCCCACCAGGAATTGTCCGAACTCTGTGGCAGCCAGCTTGACAAATCACCAGTAGGGTTCCTGGATCTCTTGACACATCCTTATCTACTGGTTAGGGAACTCTGATTTAACTATTTACACTAAAAAACTTAGAAATTTGCTAAGAATTAGTTTATCATACATCTCAGCGTATCCAAGCTTATACATGTCCTTCATGTCTGTTTCTAAATGATATTTTTTCAGTGTCTACACTTAGTAATGGAGCCAAGTTGTTGGGTCTTGGAGGCCAGACTGAATAAGTGTTTATTCAAGGTGTTAGCATAGATGATGAGTAGAATCCTCGTAATGTTCAGGGCAAATGGAATTCAAAGAATCAAAGCAAGATAAACAGTCAAGAGACCATGAGTTCCTGTTGAAATGGAGATGTTGCAAGCAAAATACAGAACAATTGGAATCATGATTTTCTTCACATGAAACTGGTTTTAAGGACTTTATTAATGATTAGTAGCTTTAAGTGGATGGTTATAAAAACTATTGAAATCATTTATTGAAATCCATGTAGGGTTAACTCTATGCCCCTTGCTTTAAGGTGTGTACGTTTAATAAAGGGAGGACCCTTTGTAAAGCACAAACTTTTTTGGTCACCCGCCCTGACCACATCAGCAGTGTCCATAACTATTAGAGTAGCAGATGATTCATGACAGCATTGGTGGTCCTTTGCAACCCAACCTGAACCACCATCTTTTATTCTTTCCTCTTGCAAGCCATCTGCTCCATCCAAAATGGAGTTGCTCCAACCTACTAGACTGGCCTGCCTCTGAGCGTTTCCCCGTGCTGTCCCCTCGAATACTCTTCTCCACTCTCCCAGTCCACGGTTGGCCTCTGGAAATCCTGCCCACCCTTTGTACAGCCTGATCAATGCTACCTTCTACATCAAGCCTACCTCAGTCTCTCCGTGTGAAATTAATCTTGACTTCTGTGTTCTGAGAGGACCTTAAAACTCTACTTTAGCATTAATTAAATTTTCTGCCTTGCATTACAGTAGTTTCCTGTATTTTATTTTCTCCTCAACTAGATTATTGAATCCTTGAAATTAGCAATCCTCTCATATCCTAGCAACATCAATAAGTAGCTTTGAATGCATCTGGACCTTACTATTGTGCATTGACTCAAAGTTGATTGTTTCTGCTGTAGTGTCTGCCCACACAAACACATGCATATTCTTGTAAATAGGGTGCAAAATCTATAGATTTTGTAGTCCTGCCTTACTTTGTGCAAACTTATTAGGATTCTGGAGCTCCAGAGCTGCCAGAGCTCTGACTTTTTAAATTCAAGGCAGAAAATTAAAATCTCAGTTGAATATTCTTTCTTTCAAATCCTAATTCCATTCTGAATTAATGGGGTTTGGAAGAATTCCATTTTTGATCTGCCGCAAATACCTCTACAAGAGTGAGTTTAACCAGCAGAACTAAGCCTCTCATCCTGTTACAATTCTATACTCACCTTAATTAAAATGTTAAAACAACCAGAAGTCCTTTTATATTGAGCTTTAAAAGTTGTCAAAAGTGTTACCTTTTTTAGAAACCTCATTGAGATGTTAGCCTGAGAAAGCAAGAAGCATAAGTCAGGAAACTGGCTAAACTGGCCGCTAGTGCTTGAAGGAAATACAGTTTGCTGGTTACAAAATAGTGAACGTTGAGAGACTGAATATGATTTTGAATGTAGCATGCTGTATAAACATTCTTTTTTTCATTTTTGAATTTTATTTTCTTATACAGCAGGTTCTTATTAGTTATCTATTTTATACATATAAGTGTATACATGTCAATCCCAGTCTCCCAGTTCATCCCACCAACACCACCACCACCCCCGCCGCTTTCCCCCCTTGGTGTCCATACGTTTGTTCTCTACATCTGTGTCTCAATTTCTGCCCTGCAAACTGGTGCATCTGTACTATTTTTCTAGGTTCCACAAATATGCGTTAATATACGATAATTGTTTTTCTCTTTCTGACTTACTTCACTCTGTATGACAGTCTCTGTATCCATCCACATCTCTACAAATGTCCCAGTTTCGTTCCTTTTTATGGCAGAGTAATATTCCATTGTATATATGTACCACATCTTCTTTATCCATTCGTCTGTCGATGGGCATTTAGGTTGCTTCCATGACCTGGCTATTGTAAATAGTACTGCAATGAACATTGGGGTGCATGTGTCTTTTTGGATTAGGGTTTTCTCTGGGTAGATGCCCAGTAGTGGGATTGATGGGTCATATGGTAGTTCTATTTTTAGTTTTTTAAGGAACGTCCATACCGTTCTCCATAATGGCTGCATCAATTTACATTCCCACCAACAGTGCAAGAGGGTTCCCTTTTCTCCACACTCTCTCCAGCATTTGTTGTTTGTAGATTTTCTGATGATGCCCATTCTAACTGGTGTGGGGTGATACCTTATTGTAGTTTTGATTTGCATTTCTCTAATAATTAGTGATGTTGAGCAGCTTTTCATATGCTTCTTGGCCATCTGTATGTCTCTGGAGAAATGTCTATTTAGGTCTTCTGCCCATTTTTGGATTGGGTTGTTTGTTTTTTTAATATTGAGCTGCATGAGCTGTTTATATATTTTGGAGATCAATCCTTTGTCCGTTGATTCGTTTGCAAATATTTTCTCCCATTCTAAGGGTTGTCTTTTCGTTTTGTTTATGGTTTCCTTTGCTGTGCAAAAGCTTTGAAGTTTCATTACGTCCCATTTGTTTATTTTTGTTTTTATTTCCATTACTCTAGGAGGTGGGTCAAAAAAGATCTTGCTGTGATTTACCTCAAAGAGTGTTCTTCCTATGTTTTCCTCTAAGAGTTTTATAATGTCCGGTCTTACATTGAGGTCTCTAATCCATTTTGAGTTTATTTTTGTGTATGGTGTTAGGGAGTGTTCTAATTTCATTCCTTTACATGTAGCTGTCCATTTTTCCCAGTACCACTTATTGAGGGATGTTATCAAAATGGTATCATATAGTAGGTGTCACTTTATGATTGGCTTTATTCACTCAACATAATGTCCTTCAGATCCATTAAGTATATCAATCGTGTGTTTCTTTTTATTGCTGATGAGCAATACTGTTATTTTTCTAGGTAATATTGTTTTTTATATTTTTAATTTTATTTGTTTTGGTTTGTTTTATTATTGTTGTTGCTTTTTACAAGAAAGTGTTTCCTGGCTGTTGTTTAGGATGGCAAAAGCTTATAAGATTCTGAAGTTCTGAAAACTAAGAACTATAATTGGCTGCTGACATCTGAACTGTCCATGACTCTGTCCTCATTATTCCAGCTGTGTTGAATTATTTACCCTACTCTACCTTCAGGCCGTGGGAGATCTCACTTCCTGCGTTTGACAGAAGCCTCCACGGGAAGCACCTGTGAAGCTTCTTGGAGGAGGTGGTTATCGCCTTAGTTTTAAGCCATCAACTTCTTGTAGGTTGAATTGAGCATGTTCAAAAAAGGATGCCCCTCCAAGATCTCAGAATGTAGCCTGCATTTCAAGGCAGGTTTGGCCCTCGTATTTGAAGTCCCTTTGCTGTTAATTCTGAACATCTGCTGTCCTAACTCTTCACTATTTAGTGCCCTGTGGCAGGTGTTGGAAATAGAGAGGTGTACAAAACCAATTTTTTTTTTTACATTGAGGTTACGTTCCCGAGGGAAAGATAGATAACAAACACTTAAATAAAACATAAATAAACATACAATGTGATGTGCCATAAAATGTGCAAGGCCAGGGGATAGACAGTGACGGTGTGTTGGGGAAGGGGAGGCTATTTCAGATACAGAGAGCAAGGAATATCTGAGCCATGTTTTCATACTGGTTGAGACCAAGAGTGAGCCTTGTGTATATCTGGAGCTGAATCTGCTGAACAAAGACAGCAGCAAGGGCAAAGGGTCTGTGGCAGGAGGGAGCTTGATGTATACCTGGAAGGGCGAGGCCTAGAACTCAGGAAATGAGGTAAGAAGAGGCAGAGCCAGGTCAAGGATTTCAGAGTCTAATTCCTTGTGCCCTCACACAAACATCCAGGCAGTGTAAGTCTCTAAAGAAATCTAAGATTTCTTTACGTGGCAATCTACAGATTTCACAATTAAGTCTCACCTTTAATACAACATATGAAATATATGTGTGAATGTATGTGTGTATATATATAAACGCACACATATATGGCCATTGTTTACTACTGTGGAGTGGTATTTGGGTCCTTGCTCCCAAATATTCCTCTCAGTTAGTAGCACATGAATAGTATACATAATTGGAGGTAAATTAGTGATGTCAATCCAACTCAAATACCTTAAGTCAGGACTTTAATGCTCTTCTATTTAATGGAGACTCCACACCCGCCTCTCAACTCTAATAATATCTGTGCCTTACTTGGGGCACAATACATTTTCTCCCATAAAGATACAATATTTGCATACTTGTATTATCTCATTTTGTAGACTAGAAGCTTCTTGAGAGCAAAAACTGAATCTTACGTATCTCTGCATCACCTATAATAAAATTCAGTGCCTTGAATTTAGGAAGTAGTTGGTGAACGTCTATTAAACAGAATTCAGTATACTTAGGGGGTTTTGTTTGTTTGTTTAAATTTTATAGAAAAAGGAGAAATGTGTGAGGTCAATGAGTGCTTAAAGGGGATGATGTGGCAGTGTTGGGGAAGGGCCTGCATGTATTAGTGAGTGTAATGGAGGAGGGTGAAGGGGGACAGGGTGGACCCAGAAGACAAACGAGGCTACCGTACAATTTTCCTGGCAACCCAGCATATTAGAATACAGAAATCTTCTTATTGCTGAAACATTCAAATGTTTATCAAAACAGGATTTGCCCTGTATCTCTTTTCTCAGAATATCCCCCGGCCCTCTCAAAATGTTGATACAGGCAATTAATGTCATTTTGAAATTGAAGCATTTGACCACTCCATTACTTCTTTCTATTCTGTGAGTGTCTCAGGTGCAACACGAGCTCTTGGAAAATAACCAAGACTCTTGAATTAGCAAAGGTCACATGCGTTAGTATATAACCGTACTCTTTATATCAGATTAGGGAACCCAAGGAGAGTGGCAGACTAGGAATTCCTCTTACTGTAGCTTCTGTGCTTTTCAGATGCTACAGACTTGAGTTATAAATCACACATTTAAAGCCCCAGGTGGCTGGACACTCTGTCGTTATCTGTGAGTTACTGTCGTCATCTGTGAGTTACTGGTGCTGTGGCGAGTAGTCACAGGCACCTATCCTCTTTGTGCCTTGAAGAATACGGTAGCCCTGGTAGGAGAACAAATTCAAGCATTACTAGGTTTCTTCTTTATTCCAAAGCAAGGGTTTCTGAGCTGACCTTGGCGTGCCTCTTTATATTATAGTTACTGGACTATTGTGCATTTTTCCTTCTTTCTCTTCCTCTTCCATCAGATTGTTAGTTCCTTAAGGGATCAACATATCTTAAATGTAGACCACCCATAGTACATATGTACAGAGTTGACACGTGGTATATATGTGTAGGATTGGAATATGATATTTTGCTATTAGGGAGGAAAGTAATATTTTAAAAATATACTAAAACTGTTTTTAAAACATTCCCAGGTCCGTAATGTTTACATGGTCCAATATGAAAAAAAACTAAAGGAAACCATGCAATCCATTATCTATGATGCAAACAGAAGAGGAGTGCTTAATGAAGTATCCCTGGGACAATGTGAAAAAAAAAGAAAAGTCACTGAAGACAAACTGAATAATCTTCGTGTGAAACTGACAGTATTATTGCAGAAACTTCAGCTGGTAAGAAATGAAATTTTATTTGAGTAATAGGAACACACATTGTGTAGAGAGCGCTGGGCTAGCTTCCTCTCCTAATGTCGTCATCCACTTATGACTTTGGACGAGTCACTTAACCGAGCCCTAACTCTCTCTTAATGGATATTGAAATCACAAATAAATGAACTTTGAAAGTATAAATTAGAACACTGTTTTAAAGGCCTATTATATTTTCCCTTTAAAAAATCAGAAGCTTTGCTTGTGCTGTTGGTATAGTTCGATCATGCTGTCTCCTCAGTAGCATATTTCCAGTAGGAAATTTTTTCCTAATTTTTTCAGACAACAAAATATTTTAATTTTTATCCTAATACAGAGGTTAAAAAAACAGACTCTTCTAATCTTAGAGGAAAATATCATGTAACTATGAATTACTGTTCTTCTTGTTTATTTATATATTTGAATGCATAAAGAATTGGGCTTCTATGATAGATTGAGCCAGTGAGGAAATACCCATCTTCTACTATAGCATATACAAATGCTGGGGAGAAAACATCAAAAATTAAAGTATATATATCCAATGTTGAAAAATCTTTCTGTAGATGCTAGAAATAAATTGAGAAATCAACAGTGAGCCCAGGAACTATGACTGTGTTTCTCAGCTTTCCTTGGGGTATAAACGAAGGTTGTTCAGTGGGACTCCTAGGAAAGCTCCCTGAGAGGGGGTCAGAGAGCTCTCTGGGGGCCCGCAAGGGCAGGTCTGTGTCTGGAGCAACTTGGCATCATACACTCAGCACCCAGCACTTTGTGTTGCTTCCCCAGCACTGGTGATGGAAACCTGGGCACTCTCTGGGCTGCCTCAAGACTAGCCTTTGGTTCAGTTTATTGTCATGGTAAACTGGAAGCTCCTTAGAGATCATCTAGCCTGCTTTAAAAAAGTATATGGAAATAGGGTCTGACGGGGAGAAAATTGTCTCAGGACCCAGACAAAACTCAGACATAGGCTCTGAGTCTGGAACAGGAGACAGGTCCTTCCTGGGCCATGCAGGGAGAGAGAGCAGGAGCTGTCTCCCAGAGAAACCTGCCTGGAGGCCTGGAGGACGGCTTTGCCCATGAAGGGGGTCGCGGAGAGACAGACGAGGAAACTTGCTGAGCATCAGTATTGAACATGATGAGCATGGACTTTGAAGCCGACTGTCTGGTTTTCAGTCAGTGTGAGAGTTCATTGCTCTTTCAAAAACTACACATCTTTGGATTTGCTGGGATTTCTCTTATGTAAAATACAAAATAAAAACACAGAAAGTATTTTTGATTAAGTATATAGCCAAAAGAGACGATCCCTCTCTTCTTGGGTGGTCTAGGCAACAGTTAAAATGTTTCATTATTAAAATAAAAAGGATGATTAAAGCTAACGATTTTCACATAATGGTAATTATATTTGTCCTTCTGTCAACAGTACTACCTAAGCCAATTTGTGAGAGTGGGATTTGAGTGGAGCTCCTTTGGGTTCTTGTGGCTACAGAGGGTGGTGAATGTTTTTGCATGTGAAAGGTCTGGTGGAGCCTCACACATGGTAGGGTTTCAGTGATGACTGTTGTTTCACTAACAAGAACAACTAGAGAGACCAAAGAAGTTCTTTATCATAGTAATGGAATACCACTGTCTATCAAGAAAGTTCATAAAAATTATTTGGTTCTCACAATAGCAAATCTGTTCAGCTAGGAAAAACAAAATGAAAGAATAGCAGTTTACTCTTCCTTCTGTGTCAAACCCCTGGGTTCCCTCACAGTAGCCAGAGTAATTATACTAACTTAATTTGTTTTATTCACAAACATTAGTAAAGAGGTGAAGGGCTTTAGCCCACAGAATGTGAAATGTTTTATCCAGTATCATTGTAGAGGTACTCAAAAGGCTCCTGCCCAGATATGTTTACTCTCATCCTCCACTTGAAATTTACATTCTCAGTGCCTTTAATTGCGCGAGCAGCTACCATGGAGTAGAGCAGACACATGAGATGCGGTGGACCTGGAACAGACGGTTGGGGCAGCACATGAAGAACCTGGGAACAGGATCAACCTGGAGTCCTAGCAGGAAGTCTAGTCTGCAGGGTAGAAAGCAGGAGCCAAAGGATTAGACCAGACTGAACAGGCTGAGAGCTGTCGGTGTCAGAAAGGATCACACAGGGCATTCCTCAGGGTCAGTGAATATTTGGAAATCCTAGTGAATATCAGTATCATGGAAACCCAAACAGCGTCCTAGTTACAAAGCTGGGACTCAGTACAATTCAGGCTTGTTAGAAGACTGAGCAAATCTAGGGCAAAGGGAGCAAAGCAAAAACACATTTAATGGAACCAGATGAGGGATGGAGAAACTATGATAGTGCCAGACACTTATTGGAAACAATAATAACATTGGGATTATTTCTGAAAGGTCCTTCCTAAAAATTCTCCTGTCCATCAGCGCAG
This sequence comes from Stenella coeruleoalba, assembly GCF_951394435.1. NCBI lineage: Eukaryota > Metazoa > Chordata > Mammalia > Artiodactyla > Delphinidae > Stenella > Stenella coeruleoalba. Next base: position 89,052,400 of record NC_137150.1, read on the forward strand.
TTGGAGAATGAGTTGATCCCATGGTTGGGCCTGAGGGAGTGAGACTTAGGTCAGTAAAGAGGGAGCATTTGTCCAGCTGTTCATGGATCAAGAAGCTCAAGGAAGGAGAGCTTGAGTTCTCCCAATAGAGAACTGAGGGAAAGAGAAAAGGGGACAGATCAGGGCAGCAAGCCAAAGGTTGTGGGAAAAGATGCTGCAGAGGAAAAAGGAGAAACAGAGAAGTCAGAATTTGCCTACCCGTCTGTTTTGCCTCTAAGGCTAAAAATTCATGAGAGCCTATAACAGAAAAATGAGATGAGGGCGGGGGCTTTAGGAATATGACAAGTAATTATATAGAAGGGGAAAAAAAAAACCCAAAAAGCACAGTTGAACTAATTTCCACTAAAGAAGAAGAAGAAGAAAAAAAAAAGATTCAAGTTCCTAACCACTTGTGAGCATAAAATGAGATTAAATGCAAAAACATTTCAAAAGGTTAAAAGCATTATTCGAATGCAAGCTGGGTTTTGTTGCTACATGAATCATAGGGAAGACTGGTCCAAGGCCACCCAGATTACAGGAATAAACCCTGTAGCTTCTTCCCCTCCTATGATTGTTGCTTCTCTTTTCCAGGGCGGTCCAGCAGGAGACCTGGAGCAAATTGACAGTTATTTAGAAGCTCTGCTTAAAGAAGATAATCTCCTTTTTCAGAAGACTTTTAAATAAAATGACTGCAGGTACAGGACATAGTCTCCTTTCAAAAAAAAGGAAAGTACTTCTCAAAATTAAAAGAAAAGACATTCCATTTTTTAAAATGCTAATAAGAAAAAAAGAAGATTCTGTAAAAATATCTCCTTTGCACTTGTTATTGTAAAGTTCATCTTGTTTAACAGTAAGAAAATTTTATGTTTTAGAAATGGAGACTGGTTTACAATTTGTATGTTTCCCAGTTCTATTCCCTAACTCTTCCTGTTCTCTCGGAAACCATTTCTAGAGTTCTCTAGTTCCCGTGAGCTGCTAAGAAAGATGGAAATGTCATTTAGGCTTAAATTTTGTTTTCACTAAAAAGATTGTAAAAACTGGAAAACAGTGGTTTTTAAGAGCCAAAGAACTACAGAATCACCTCCTTTTGAAACTTGAGTTGAAAAAGGAAGACATTATACCCCTTCTCCACTACAGCCAGTACTCAGTAAAGCAGATAATATACATCCCAAAAGAACTTTGAGGTATATTTTATATGTTAATTTTATTATTGAGTTATAGTAAAAGAGCCAATCTTCTAAGCATAATATGAATACATATTACATATATGTAAGAATTGTGTTTTACATTTTCCTTGACAACTGTTTGTTTTATTTGTTTAGAAATGTCTGCAACTTTGGACAAAAGCAATAAAACATTTAATAAATGTTTGTGTAATTGTATAATTTTAATTTTATGTACATGCACATAGTATAAAATTCAGAACATGTGAAATGGAATACAGTACAGTGAAAAGTCTTCATCCCGTTCTTGTCTTTAGTTACTTAATTACTCTTCTCAAGAGGCATGGTTTTACTAGTTACTTATGAATTCATCCAAAATCAGTCAATGTATATAAAACCATATAAATCATTATGTGGATATAAATATGGATGTAATAGCATCCAGAATATGCTTTTGTTTTTTTCCATTTACTATATCTTCAAGATCATTCCATATCAGGATCAGTATATGCAGCGCTGTCTCATTGTCTTTAAACTGCTCTTTATTATTCGACTCTGTAGGTATACCAAAATTTATTTTAGGTAAATATCCATCTTATGATGGACATTTACATTTTTCTTTTTTTTTTTCTCTTTTATAAGGCTTTTGCTTTTCTTTCTTTTTTAAAAAATTTATTTTATTAAGGTATAGTTGATTTACAGTGTTTTGTTAGTTTCTGGTGTACAGCAAAGTAATTCAGCTATACACATACATAATAGTTTGCATTTGCTAATCCCAAACTCCCGATTTATCCCTCCCTCTCCCCCCCTCCCTCTTGGCAACCATAAGTCTGTTGTCTATGTCTGTGAGTCTGTTTCTGTTTCATAGGTAAGTTCATTTGTGTCATATTTTAGATTCTACGTATAAGTGATATTATATGGTACTTCTTTTTCTCTTTCTCACTTACTTTGCTTAGTATGGTAATCTCTGAGTCCATCCATGTTGCTGCAAATGGCATTATTTCACTCCTTTTTATGGCTGAATAATATTCCCTTGTGTATATATGTACCACATCTTCTTTATCCATTCATCTGTTGATGGACACTTAGGTTGTTTCCACGTCTTGGCTATTGTAAATAATGCTGCTATGTACATTGGGATGCATGTATCTTTTTGAATTATAGTTTTGTCTGGGTATATGTCCAGGAGTGGGATAGTTGGATCATATGGCAATTCAATTTTTAGTTTTTTGAGGAATCTCCATTCTGTTTTCCATAGTGGCTGCACCAATTTACATTCCCACCAACAATAGGAGGGTTCCCTTTTCTCCACACCCTCTCTAGCATTTGCTATTTGTAGACTTTTTAATGACGGCTGTTCTGATTGGTGTGAGGTGGTACCTCAGTGTAGTTTTGATTTGCATTTCTCTAATGATTAGTGACGCTGAGCATCTTTTCATGTGCGTATTGGCCATATGTATTTCTTCTTTGGAGAAATGTCTATTTAGGTCTTCTGCCCATTTTTTGATTGGATTGTTTGATTTTTTGTTATTGAGTTGTATGGGCTGTTTATATATTTTGGAAATTAAGCCTTCATTGGTCACATCATTTGCAAATAATTTCTCCCAGTCCATAGGTTTTCTTTTCATTTTGTTTATGGTTTCCTTTGCTGTGCAAAAGCTTTTAAGTATGATTAGGTCCCATTTGTTTATTTTTGCTTTATTTCTGTTGCCTTGGGAGACTGACCTAAGAAAACATTGGTATGATTTATGTCAGAGAATGTTTTGCCTGTGTTCTCTTCTAGGAGTTTTGTTGTATCATGTCTTATATTTAAGTCTTTAAGCCATTTTGAATTTATTTTTCTGTATGATTTGAGGGTATGTTCTAACTTCATTGATTGACATGCAGCTGTCCAGCTTTTCCAACACCACTTGCTGAAGAGACTGTCTTTTCTCCATTGTATATTCTTGCCTCCTTTGTCAAAGATTAATTGACTGTAGGTGTTTGGGTTTATTTTTGGGCTCTCTATTCTGTTCTGTTGATCCATATGTCTGTTTTTGTGCCAATACCATGCTGTTGTGATTCCTGTAGCTTTGTAGTATCGTCTGAAGTCTGGGAGGGTTATGCCTCCTGCTTTGTTCTTTTTCCTCAGGATTTCTTGGCCAATTCTGGGACTTTTATGGTTCCACATAAATTGTAGGATTATTCTAGTTCTGTGAAAAATGTGATGGGTAATTTGATAGGGATCACATTAAGTCTGTAGATTGCTTTGGGTGGTGTGGCCATTTTAACAATGTTAATTCTTCCAATCCAAGTGCATGGAATATCTTTCCATTTCTTTGAATCATCTTCAGTTTCCTTTATTAATGTTTTAGAGTTCTCAGCATATAAGTCTTTCACCTCCTTGGTCAGGATTATTCCTAAATAATTGTTTTTTGATGCAATTTTAAAACGGATTGTTCTTTTACATTCCCTTTCTGATATTTCATTGTTAGTGCTCATTTTTTTTTTCATGTTTACATGTTCTCATCCTTTTGGATTTACATGCACACAACAGTGAACATTCTTGTAAATATGTTCATTTCACATATATGCAATTATACTTGTTAAATAAACTTCAGAAGATGCATTGCTGGGCCAAAGGGTACATACAGATATTATTAATAGATATTGCCTAATAACACTTCATAAAAATTGTATTAATAAATACCCTCCGGCAATATATTAATGTCTGTTTCTCACACCTTCACCTATCCCGTAAATTATCAAGCATTCTTATGTCATTGATCAAACAGGTGAAAAGTGGTATATACTTGTAGCTTTAATGTACATTTCTTATGAGTAAGACTGAGCACCTTTTCATGTTTAAAATTCATTTGAGGGCTTCCCTGGTAGCGCAGTGGTTGAGAGTCCACCTGCCAATGCAGGGGACACGGGTTTGTGCCCCAGTCCGGGAGTGTCCCACATGCCACGGAGCGGCTGGGGCCATGAGCCATGGCCGCTGAGCCTGCGCGTCCGGAGCCTGTACTCCACAACAGGAGAGGCCACAACAGTAAGTGGCCTGCGTACTGAAAAAAAAAAAAAAATTCATTTGAATTTTCAAATTTGGCCTTTGTTCATTTTTCAACTTGGTTATATTTTCCTACTAATTTATAGGAACTATTTTCATATTAGGGAAATTATCTTTTTTATATGATGTGTGTCACAAATGTTTTCTCATAATTTTTCATTTTTTAATGTTTTTATTATGTTTTGAGCCATGTGAGATTTTCAAAAATGTTTGCTTTAATTTCCTTTCATTTATGGCTTCTGAGATTTTTAGTCATATTTAGAGAGTACTTTCCAATGCTAAAATTCTAAAGAAATTTTACATTGTTTTCTCTAATGATTTTGATAATCATATTGCTAAATCTTTGATTCATCTAGAATTTATTTTGCTGTCAGGAGTAAGTTACAGATCTGATGTTGTTGTGTGTGTGTGTTTCCACAATAATGTCCCAGAATTATCAGTTGAATAAATCTTTTCCCCAATGATCTGCAATACCACCTTATTGCAGGTTAAATTCCTATTTGTATTTGCACTGAGTTCTAAAACACAAAAAGATCTCTATTATTTTCCATTGATTGTCTCATCTTTTCTCTTATTGAATCCATGTTGTTTTGGTAGGGCTAGCTAATAATTTTATTTTTCGAAAATTTCCTCTGTATCTTTGCATGTATAATTCTTTTTATTTATTTATATATATATATATATAAATAATTTTACATCTTTATTGGAGTATAATTGCTTTAAAATGGTGTGTTAGTCTCTGCTTTATAACAAAGTGAATCAGTTATACATATACATATGTTCCCATATCTCTTCCCTCGTGCGTCTCCCTCCCTCCCACCCTCCCTATCCCACCCCTCCAGGCGGTCACAAAGCACCCAGCTGATCTCCCTGTGCTATGCGGCTGCTTCCCACTAGCTATCTACCTTACGTTTGGTAGTGTATAAATGTCCATGCCTCTCTCTCGCTTTGTCACAGCTTACCCTTCCCCCTCCCCATATCCTCAAGTCCATTCTAGTAGGTCTCTGTCTTTATTCCTGTCTTACCCCTAGGTTCTTCATGACACTTTTTTTTCCTTAAATTCCATATATATATGTGTTAGCATACGGTATTTGTCTTTCTCTTTCTGACTTACTTCACTCTGTATGACAGACTCTAGGTCTATACACCTCATTACAAATAGCTCAATTTCATTTCTTTTTATGGCTGAGTAATATTCCATTGTATATATGTGCCACATCTTCTTTATCCATTCATCTGATGATGAACACTTAGGTTGTTTTCATCTCTGGGCTATTGTAAATAGAGCTGCAATGAACATTTTGGTACATGACTCTTTTTGAATTATGGTTTTCTCAGGGTATATGCCCAGTAGTGGGATTGCTGGGTCATATGGTAGTTCTATTTGTAGTTTTTTTAAGGAACCTCCATACTGTTCTCCATAGTGGCTGTATCAATTTACATTCTGACCAACAGTGCAAGAGAGTTCCCTTTTCTCCACACCATCTCCAGCAGTTATTGTTTCTAGATTTTTTGATGATGGCCATTCTGACTGGTGTGAGATGATATCTCATTGTAGTTTTGATTTGCATTACTCTAAAGATTAATGATATTGAGCATTCTTTCATGTGTTTGTTGGCAGTCTGTATATCTTCTTTGGAGAAATGTCTATTTAATTCTTCTGCCCATTTTTGGATTGGGTTGTTTGTTTTTTTGTTATTGAGCTGCATGAGCTGCTTGTAAATTTTGGAGATTAATCCTTTGTCAATCACTTCATTTGCAAATATTTTCTCCCACTCTGAGGGTTGTCTTTTGGTCTTGTTTATGGTTTCCTTTGCTGTGCAAAAGCTTTGAAGGTTCATTAGGTCCCATTTGTTTATTTTTGTTTTTATTTCCATTTCTCTAGGAGGTGGGTCAAAAAGGATCTTGCAGTGATTTATGGCATAGAGTGTTCTGCCTATGTTTTCCTCTAAGAGTTTCATAATGTCTGGCCTTCCATTTAGGTCTTTAATCCATTTTGAGCTTATTTTTGTGTATGGTGTTAGGGAGTGATCTAATCTCATACTTTTACATGTACCTGTCCTGTTTTCCCAGCACCACTTATTGTAGAGGCTGTCCTTTCTCCATTGTACATTCCTGCCTCCTTTATCGAAGATAAGGTGACCGTATGTGTGTGGGTTTATCTCTGGGCTTTCTATCCTGTTCCACTGATCTATCTTTCTGATTTTGTGCCAGTACAATGCTGTCAAGATTACTGTAGCTTTGTAGTATAGTCTGAAGTCAGGGAGCCTGATTCCTCCAGCTCCGTTTTTCGTTCTCAAGATTGCTTTGGCTATTTGGGGTCTTTTGTGTTTCCATACAAATTGTGAAATTTTTTGTTCTACTTCTGTGAAAAATGCCAGTGATAGTCTGATACAGATTGCATTGAATCTGTAGATTGCTTTGGGTAGTAGAGTCATTTTCACAGTGTTGATTCTTCCACTCCAAGAACATGGTATATCTCTCCATCTATTTGTATCATCTTTAATTTCTTTCATCAGTGTCTTATAATTTTCTGCATACAGGTCTTTTGTCTCCTTAGGTAGGTTTATTCCTAGATATTTTATTCTTTTTGTTGCAATGGTAAATGGGAGTGTTTTCTTAATTTCACTTTCAGATTTTTCATCATTAGTGTATAGGAATACCAGAGATGTCTGTGCATTAATTTTGTATCCTGCTACTTTACCAAATTCATGGATTAGCTCTAGTAGTTTTCTGGTAGCATCTTTAGGATTTTCTATGTATAGTATCATGTCATCTGCAAACAGTGACAGCTTTACTTCTTCTCCGATTTGGATTCCTTCTATTTCCTTTTCTTCTCTGATTCCTGTGGCTAAAACTTCGAAAACTATGTTGAATAAGAGTGGTGAGGGTGGGCAACCTTGTCTTGTTCCTGATCTTAATGGAAATGCTTTCAGTTTTTCACCATTGAGGACGATGTTGGCTGTGGGTTTGTCATATATGGCCTTTATTATGTTGAGGTAATTCCCGCTATGCCTACTTTATGCAGGGTTTTTATCATAAATGGGTGTCGAATTTTGTCGAAAGCTTCTCTGCATCTATTGAGATGATCATATGGTTTTTCTCCTTCAATTTGTTATATGGTGTATCACATTGACTGATTTGCGTATATTAAAGAATCCTTGCATTCCTGGAATAAACCCCACTTGATCATGGTGTATGATCCATTTAATGTGCTCTTGTATTCTGTTTGCTAGTACTTTGTTGAGGATTTTTGCATCTATGTTCATCAGTGATATTGGCCTGTAGTTTTCTTTCTTTGTGACATCCTTGTCTGGTTTTGGTATTAGGGTGATGGTGGCCTCGTAGAATGAGTTTGGGAGTGTTCCTCCCTCTGGTATATTTTGGAAGAGTTTGAGAAGGATAGGTGTTAGCTCTTCTCTAAATGTTTGATACAATTCGCCTGTGAAGCCATCTGGTCCTGGGCTTTTGTTTGTTGGAAGATTTTTAATCACAGTTTCAATTTCAGTGCTTGTGATTGGTCTGTTCATATTTTCTATTTCTTCCTGATTCAGTCTCGGCAGTTTGTGCATTTCTAAGAATTTGTCCATTTCTTCCAGGTTGTCCATTTTATTGGCATAGAGTTGCTTGTAGTAATCTCTCATGATCTTTTGTATTTCTGCAGTGTCAGTTGTTACTTCTCCTTTTTCATTTCTAATTCTATTGATTTGAGTTTTCTCCCTTTTTTTCTTGATGAGTCTAGCTAATGGTTTATCAATTTTGTTTATCTTTTCAAAGAACCAGCTTTTAGTTTTATTGATCTTTGCTATCATTTCTTCATTTCTTTTTCCTTTATTTCTGATCTGATTTTTATGATTTCTTTCCTTCTGCTAAGTTTGGGGTTTGTTTGTTCTTCTTTCTCTAATTGCTTTAGATGCAAGGTTAGGTTGTTTATTCGAGATGTTTCCTGTTTCTTAAGGTAGGATTGTACTGCTATAAACTTCCCTCTTAGAAGTGCTTTTGATGCATCCGATAGGTTTTGGGTCATCGTGTCTCCATTTTCATTTGTGTCTAGGGATTTTTTGATTTCCTCTTTGATTTCTTCAGTGATCACTTCGTTATTAAGTAGTGTATTGTTTAGCCTCCATGTGTTTGTATTTTTTACACATCTTTTCCTGTAATTGATATCTAGCCTCATAGCGTTGTAGTCAGAAAATATACTTGATGCAATTTCAATTTTCTTAAATTTACCAACGCTAGATTTGTGACCCAAGATATGATCTATCCTGGAGAATGTTCCATGAGCGCTTGAGAAAATGTGTATTCTGTTGTTTTTGGATGGAATGTTCTATAAATATCAATTAAGTCCATCCTGTTTAATGTATCATTTAAAGCTTGTGTTTCCTTATTTATTTTCATTTTGGATGATCTGTCCATTGCTGAAAGTGGGGTGTTAAAGTCCCCTACTATGAATATGTTACTGTAAATTTCCCCTTTTATGGCTGTTAGTATTTGCCTTATGTATTGAGGTACTCCTATGTTGGGTGCATAAATATTTACAATTGTTATATGTTCTTCTTGTATCAATCCCTTGATCATTATGTAGTGTCCTTCTTTGTCTCTTGTAAGTCTTTATTTTAAAGTCTATGTTGTCTGATATGAGAATTGCTACACCAGCTTTCTTTTGGTTTCCATTTGTATGAAATATCTTTTTCCATCCCCTTACTTTCAGTCTGTATGTGTCTCTAGGTCTGAAGTGGGTCTCTTGTAGACAGCATATATATGGGTCTTGTTTTTGTATCCATTCAGCCAATCTGTGTCTTTTGGTGAGAGCATTTAGTCCATTTACATTTAAGGTAATTATCCATATGTATGTTCCTTTTACCATTTTCTTAATTGTTTTGGGTTCGTTATTGGAGGTGTTTTCCTTCTCTTGTGTTTCTTGTCTAGAGAAGTTCCTTTACCATTTATTGTAAAGCTGGTTTGGTGGTGCTGAACTCTCTCAGCTTTTGCTTGCCTGTAACGATTTTAATTTCTCCATTAAATCTGAATGAGATCCTTGCTGGGTAGAGTAATCTTGGTTGCATATTTTTCTCCTTCATCACTTTAAATATGTCCTGCGAGTCCCTTCTGGCTTGCAGAGTTTCTGCTGAAAGATCAGCTGTTAACCTTATGGGGATTCCTTTGTGTGTTGTTGTTTTTCCCTTGCTGCTTTTAATATGTTTTGTTTGTATTTAATTTTTGATAGTTTGATTAATATGTGTCTTGGTGTATTTTTCCTTGTATTTATCCTGTATGGGACTCTCTGTGCTTCCTGGACTTGATTAACTATTTCCTTTCCCATATTAGGGAAGTTTTCAACTATAATCTCTTCAAATATTTTCTCAGTCCCTTTCTTTTTCTCTTCATCTTCTGGGACCCCTATAATTTGAATGTTGGTGTGTTTAATGTTGTCCCAGAGGTCTCTTAGACTGTCCTTAGTTCTTTTTTTTCTGTTTATTCTGCTCTGCAGTAGTTATTTCCACTATATTATCTTCCAGGTCACTTATCCGTTCTTCTGCCTCAGTTATTCTGCTATTGATCCCATCTAGGTAATTTTTCATTTCATTTATTGTGTTGTTCATCGTTATTTGTTTCATGTTTAGTTCTTCTAGGTCCTTGTTAAATGTTTCTTGCATTTTGTCTATTCTATTTCCAAGATTTTGGATCATCTTTACTGTCATTATTCTGAATTCTTTTTCAGGTAGACTGCCTATTTCCTATTCATTTGTTAGGTCTGGTGGGTTTTTTATCTTGCTCCTTTATCTGCTGTGTGTTTTTCTGTCTTCTCATTTTGCTTATCTTACTGTGTTTGGGGTCTCCTTTTAGCAGGCTCCAGGTTCATAGTTCCCGTTGTTTTTGGTGTCTGTCCCCAGTGGCTAAGGTTGGTTCAGTGGGTTGTGTAGGCTTCCTGGTGGAGGGGAGTAGTGCCTGTGTTCTGGTGGATAAGGCTGGATCTTGTTGTTCTGGTGGGCAGGTCCACGTCTGGTGGTGTGTTTTCGGGTGTCTGTGGACTTATTATGATTTTAGGCAGCCTGTCTGCTAATGGGTGGGTTTGTGTTCCTGTCTTGCTAGTTGTTTGGCATAGGATGTCCAGCACTGTAGCTTGCTGGTTGTTGAGTGAAGCTGGGTGCTGGTGTTGAGATGGAGATCTCTGGGAGATTTTTGCCATTTGATATTATGTGCGTCTGGGAGGTCTCTTGTGGACCAGTGTCCTGAATTTGGCTCTCCCACCTCAGAGGCACAGCATTGACTCCTGGCTGAAGCACCAAGATCCTTTCATCCACATGGCTCAGAATAAAAGGGACAAAAAGTAGAAAGAAAGAATTAGTAGAAGTACAAAGAAAGAAAGAAAGAAAGAAAGAAAGAAAGAAAAAGGAGGGAGGGAGGGAAGAAGGAACGAAGGAGGGAAGGAAGGAAAAAGGAAAGAAGATAAAGTAAAATAAAGTAAGATAAAATATAATATAGTTATTAAAATAAAAAATAATTAAGAGAAAAAAATTTTAAACAAAAAACGGATGGATAGAACCCTTGGACAAATGGTGGAAGCAAAGCTATACAGACAAAATCTCACACAGAAGCATACGCATACACCCTCGCAAAAAGAGGAAAAGGGGAAAAAATCATAAATCTTGCTCCCAAAGTCCACTTCCTTAATTTGGGATGATTCATTGTCTATTCATGTATTCCACAGGTGCAAGGTACATCAAGTTGATTGTGGAGCTTTAATTCGCTGCTTCTGAGGCTGCTGGGAGAGATTTCCCTTTCTCTTCTTTGTTCTCACAGCTCCCAGGGGCTCAGCTTTGGATTTGGCCCCGCCTCTACGTGTAGGTCGGTGGAGGGCGTCTGTCCTTCGCTCAGACAGGACAGGGTTAAAGGAGCCGCTGATTCGGGGGCTCTGGCTCAGGCCGGGGAGGGGGGGGCGGGGCTCAGAGGGCGGGGCGAGCCTGCGGCGGCAGACGCCGCCGGCGTGACGTTGCACCAGCCTGAGGCGTGCCGTGCGTTCTCCCGGGGGAGTTGTCCCTGGCTCCCGGGACCCTGGCAGTGGCGGGCTACACAGGTTCCCAGGAAGAGGGGTGTGGATAATGACCTGTGCTCGCACACAGGCTTCTTGGGGGCGGCAGCAGCAGCCTTAGCGTCTCATGCCTGTCTCTGGGGTCCGCGCTTTTAGCCGCGGCTCGCGCCCGTCTCTGGAGCTCCTTTAAGCAGGGCTCTTAATCCCCTCTCCTCGCGCACCAGGAAACAAAGAGGGAAGAAAAAGTCTCTTGCCTCTTCGGCAGGTCCAGACTTTCCTGGACTCCCTCCCGCCTAGTCGTGGCGCACTAACTCCCTGCAGGCTGTGTTCATGCCGCCAACCCCAGTCCTCACCCGGTGCTCGGACCGAAGCCAGAACCTGAACTCCAGGCCCCGCCCGCCCCGGTGGGTGAGCAGACAAGCCTCTCGGACTGGTGAGTGCCGGTCGGCCCTGAACCTCTGTGCGGGAATCTCTCTGCTTTGCCCTCCGCACCCCTGTTGCTGTGCTCTCCTTCGGTGCTCCGTAGCTTTCCACCTCCGCCACCCGCAGTCTCCGCCCGCGAAGGGGCTTCCTAGTGTTTGGAAACCTTTCCTCGTTCACAGCTCCCTCCCACTGGTGCAGGTCCCGTCCCTATCCTTTTGTCTCTGTTTATTCTTTTTTTCTTTTGCCCTACCCAGGTACGTGGGGACTTTCTTGCCTTTTGGGAGGTCTGAGGTCTTCTGCCAGCCTTCAGTAGGTGTTCTGTAGGAGTTGTTCCACGTGTAGATGTATTTCTGGTGTATCTGTGGGGAGGAAGGTGATCTCCGCGTCTTACTCTTCCGCCATCTTCCCGGAAGCCGCGTGTATAATTGTTATTCAAACTTAGAATTAGGTTTCAATTCAGTACTTACCCCTCAAGTTTTATTTGTACTTTGTTGGGTTTGTGGTTAGGGAGAATTGCATATATATGTATATATATATAAGTCTTTCTACCCAAGACCAAAATATGCCTTTCTATATGTTCAGGGCTTCATTAGTGACCTATATATTATTATTTAAAATTTTTCTTCAAATATATCTAGTATATTATAGTTATATTTTTTGTAATTAATTAGATGTATTCTATGGCCTATTAAAAATCAATCTTTTTTCCCATTATCTTATGACTAGTTAATATTTTATACAGCAAGATTTATGATTTTGAGATATAAATATTGTATCCAGTGTAAGAATTCTCTTTATTTCAAGTAATCATTATGCAGTTTTTTTTAAAGCATAATTTATATGATCAAACAGTTTCTGGATCTCAGGTCCTTGCATTGTTGATCTAAACGAAGTTTTCCTTCCACAAGGGATTTTCTTGGCCCCTTAAAAACTTTCATTATCTTCCTCTGCCAACATCAGTATCCATTCTTCCTTTAATCTAAAAATTGGTGATTAATGAATATTAATGGCGATAAGAAGTCAATGCCTCTGAGCATTCTTCTGGCAGACATTTAGAAAGAGTCTGAAGGGGGACTTCCTCAGAGAATGGTTTTTGAAGATTTTTACAGGATATTCCTCATATTTCCTAACTGAATATTCCCAAGGGCTGAGTCCTCATTATCTCATCTTCTCTCTTTTTACTCTGCATAAGAAAGCTCATCTAGTCTAATGGTTTCAAGTAATACTTCCAAATGAATAAGTTCTAAATTTCTATGACCTGATTGAACACTTCATTTAAATCTAGTTATGAAATAGAAATTTTCTATTGAAAGTCTATATTGGTATGTTTGACAGAAAATTAATCATAACCTCTCCGATTCCTGTCAAGGCAGTTCATTTAGGCCCCAGTGCCTCAAGTTCTTTGAGGATCTGGGGTTTTAAACAGGTAATCAGCTAGGACTAAGGAATGGGGACTAAAGTAGTAACTAGACTTATGAACTGAGTCAACATGGGAATCGAGGGGGGGAAATGGAGTAAGTTTAGGGGAGGAGAGCCATGTTGGGACCAGATGACTTCAGGAGGAAATAATATAATTCTGTTGCTCCTAAGTATGGTTGGTAGCAAGATGGCTTGGGGACCACACGGGGCAATTCATTTCCATTATTAGACCATGGATACAGTTCTTAGGCCCATTGGATCAGCTCTGAAGTCCATTGGCAATTTGGGCTTGGCTGGGACCAGATAAGCTCAGGAACTAGAGTGGGATAAAACCAGCAGGCAGAGGGTATGGCTAGATGCAGGTTTGAGAGACAAAAGACAAGAACAGAAAGTGGGGGTGGGGCGGGTGGGTGCGGGCAGTGGCAGGTACAATGCCGGAAGACACAGCCCCATATCTTCCTTTACCTGCAGTCCACACTTTACAGCCTACTACATCTACAACTCTTCTAACTACTTATTATCTGGTTATCTCTGCCTATTTCCCTCTCGTACATAGAATTCCTTTAACAATACTCAGAATGTTTAATTTTTCCATGGCTTGAAACAATGTTCTTCATCTAAATTTATCTTCACAATATTCAGATGTGAGAAGGCAGATACTCTTAATACTATTTTACAGATGGGAAACTGAGACTTAACTGAAGTAATCGTTCAATGTAGTTATTAATAAGTGGTAAACAAAGCCTAGAACCCAGACTTTCTGATTGCAACTCTAAGTTCCTTCCATTAAACCCCACTGTACCACTCAATAATGTAGGCGTAACTTATGGCTAACGATATGGCAAGGGTTACCCTCTAAAATACTGTCTCTGTCCTTTACAGAAAACTCTATCTCTGAATGGCAGTAAGCAACAATCCCATCAGCTAGTAAGTGACCTTGGTCTTAAAATTGTACAGGTAAATTAATCTCACTGGCTTTCTATTCTTATTTAGCCTATAGCCGTAAGAGGTTTAGCGTAGTTTCTAAGTGCATATGTTAACCTCAAGTTTTAGTGAAGAGTGAGGGACTAAATCCAGAAAGACCTTACATGAAAACAACGGGAGAAAACCTGTAGACTGTGAATCATGTTGGGGATAGCGAATCTATAGCTGGTGGTGAGACAGCACCTCCTGCTAGAGACCTGTGTGTGGTACAGAAAACTTAAAATGCAGTATCCATCCGGTCTGCAAACACTGTGTGAGTTTAAAACATGCTTGCGTCTGCAAGGTCTGAATCAAAAAGCCAGTCAACGTGTTGATCAAATCTGTAATACCGTTGACAAGAACAAAGTAAGAACTTTCACTTATCATTTGGCTATGATTCTCCATTTCCCTCTTTTTTCGGTAAAATAGCCTAAGGTAAAAACTGTGTGTTCCACTGAATGGGGAGGTCTTCAGAGAACTCACAGCTTGTAGGTGAGTCATTAAACACATTTAGCACTGCCGGCATGAAAATAATTGGGAACTAGCCTCTCTGCCCTTGGAAATGTTCTGCATGTAGGGAGTTATTTTATTTTATTTATTTGTTTATTTTTTGCGGTACGCGGGCCTCTCACTGTTGTGGCCCCTCCCGTTGCGGAGCACAGGCTCTGGACACGCAGGCTCAGCAGCCATGGCTCACGGGCCCAGCAGCTCCGGGGCATGTGGGATCTTCCCAGACCGGGGCACGAACCCGTGTCCCCTGAATCGGCAGGCGGACTCTCAACCACTGCGCCACCAGGGAAGCCCGGGAGTTATTTTAAAACCAAATTAAATCTTGGCATGGAATTCTAATGCTGTCCTTTAAACAAATCTAATAAGTGCAGATTGATTTACAAAGACTGTTTTCAAAGTATTTAATGCATTGGTGACATTTTATAGAAAAGCAAATTACAAGAAACTGCTTTTAAAAGTGTGATTGCATCTAGACTGGCAGATAAAAATACAAATTAGCCAACATGTTCATACTCAAATCAAAAGTTAGAATGCTTCATAATCCTTTTCTTTTTTTCATATCTGACCAATTTATTTTGGGGAAAAACAAACTAATTTACAGTTCTAAATTCAGATAAATATTAGTTTCTAAAGATTGTTACTCAACTGTTGTCTTGAATTTACTCATTCCTGAGCTGCAGCACGTTTTATTTCATGTCTTAAAAAAATATAAAAACGAGAAAATAAAATATGGAATAGAAAAAAAAATAAGACAAAAAAGTAACAATGTGAAATACTAGGCTACTGTCTGCTTTTCCTTGTACATTTCAGTTGTTTTACCTCTAGATCTGTATATTTCAAAATGTGCTGATGCCATCTAGAATAAAAGGGAACCGGAAATACTACTGGTAGAAAAATAGATGACTTTAGAAGGCTGTGCATGATAATAGAAGATAAAGAAGGGATAATTAATTCAGTACAGTTAAAACAACTGGCTGTCCATTAGTATGTATGGAATCTAATACAGCCTTTTGAGCCCTTAGGCCAAAAAAACCAGATGACTTAAAAGGAGGTAACATCCAGGAACTGGGGAAAATTAAACCGATGCAAAATTAACAGCTATTTTAATCCTTGTAGCAATGTCAGGAACATTTCTTTTAGGACATTACGGTCCTTTGTTCTTTGTTTTAAAATATGAATTAAGGACTGCCTGCTTATCATGACTGTTTCCCTCCTCATAAATTTTTGCTTAGTGTAGTTGCAAGCAAACCCGGCTCTGCCCCCGAGGAGCTTACAAATCAGTAGAAAAATGAGGCAGATTCTGCTTTTAACTCTGAAAAAGGTTTTGGATATGCTATAGACTGAGTATTTATGTTCCCCTCTCAAATCATATGTTGAAATCCAAACCCCAATATGATGGTATTTGGAGGTGGGGCGTCTTGGGGGGGTGATTAGGTCATGAGGGCAGAGCATTCATGAATGAGATCAGTGCTTTTATAAGGAGGCCCCAGAGAGCTCCCTTGCCCCTTCCTCCATGTGGGGACACAATGAGAAGACGGTTGTCTATGGGAAATGCGTTGTCTATGGGCCCAGGAAATGGGCCCTCACCAGACACTGAATCTGCCTATGCCTTTGATCTTGGACTTCCCAGACTAAGAAATGTGAGAAATAAATGTGTTTAAACCTTCCAGTCTATGGTATTTTTGTTGTAGCAGCCTGGACTAAACAGGACGACCCTGTGTGCACACTGGCATGTTGTCTCTCTTTGTCTCTGCCTGTATATGTATCTCTCTGCTCTCTCTCCCTCTCTGTCATTCTGTGTCTCACTCACGTGGCAGCTGCTGACCCACTGTGCCTGCTGTGAGCGTCCCAATTTCACAATGGAAGTCTGTTGCTCTAGACAGCAGCTTCTTAGGCTCTGATGGTGGCATTCCTGAGAGTTTAGAAGATGAACTATCAAGTTCTTTAGTTATTCTCCAAAGGTGTTGATGTCATGTCCCAGGCCAGTAATTTTGTTGTTAGCCCAATGTTTGTGGAAGCACTGTGAGTGTCAGTGGTTCACATGCAAGAACAGGAACATGCTGTCGAGGAAGCAGGCACAGACAGTGTCCAAAGTGTCTGGGGCTTGTGTGCCACTGGAGTGAGAATCCTCTTAGTGACAGTCATGGGATGGCCAAACCCATCTCAGGAGCTCAACTGAAATGACTTGGAAGTTCTTCTCTTTATGATTTATCATAGAGATTTCATGTTTGCTTAAGGAGCAAGTAAACCTAGGCAGGCAGTGATGACTAATGCCACGAAAGGTGTGGAGATCTCAACATAAAATCAGGTCGTAAAATGAGAATAGTATGGATTGCTCATTATCAGGTGATAGCGAGAAATGATATGCAATTATGCACAGGAAAACAAAAAAGCCACATGTTTAATTAGATCAATGAAACTATCAGCTGTCCAGAAACCTGGAGGATTTACTCTAAGAAGCTCCTCTGCAATTTTACTATTCTGGATGGACATCATTCTGAAGCACTTTCCTGCTTCCTCAAAGTGCTGGTAAAACATTTTCTTGATATTAGAGTCATTATTATGAACATTGGTTATTTCATTTATGAAATGCCAAGAAGCGCCTATGCCTATTGAAGTTGCTGGAGCTAAGTTCTCTGATGTCAAAAACCCTGAAAGTATGCACTTTTGTTGTGTTTGCTCTTACTGTTTTTCTGTCCCTTTCCCTGCTGTCAAACACACTTTACCCATCTTTCTGGTTGTTATAATACCAAAAAGCTTCCACTCTCTTTCTACTCTGCCATTTCTAAGTGGCTTCGGCTTGTACTCAAGTTAACCAAGACTATTAGAATAGGGCTTAAAGTAAATAGATTCCAAAATTTAGAGAATAAAGTTTATAACTATTCTTTGGCTAATCACACACATTTGCAGCCTGCTCTTTGGCACTCAGTAAAAACAGTTAAGGCGTTCTGAGCACTTGTGATGTGCCTACCGCTGTTCTAGGCACAGTACATAGACTAACACACTCAACATAATGATAATAAAACCTGCTTTATAATAGTGGCCATGATGTTAGCACCCCAGACCTCCAGGGAAGGTAATTGACCAGGGCCCCAGGTGCATCGCTTTGAAATCCATCACTGCACTTGAGCTGAGTCTGTGCCCAGGTTTAGAATATGACCAGTGATTGAGTGCAGCAGAAATAATACGGTCAGCCCATTCCTAAGGCAAGGGGACTCCTCTGTCAGCTGGCTATGGCTCAAGGATTCCCTGGCGGCTTTGTTGAACCGTAAGTTTCAGGAGTGTCAAGGACACTTCCACCCAACCTTCTCTTGCTCTCTTCACCTGGGTCAGATTAGCATCCTGGTCTGGCAGCTCGTTCAACCTTCCCTGACTTCCTTCTTGTTTCCTTCCACACAGCGTTTTTCCAAATAAAATCCTTAAATTGGGATCGATAGGTCTAATATCCTGTGAGTGAGAGTCATGGAAAAACAGCCCAGAGAAAATGTAAGACGACATAACAAACCAGAAAAATCAGACACATGTTTCATAAGGGCCTGGCACAATCAAAAATAGAGATCAACCTATAGCATATGCTGAGAAATTTTGTAATTTTCATAAAAGGGGGGAAAAGAAATCAAATTAGCATTGAGCTTCTTAACACCTACACCGGAGACTAGAAGTAAATGGAGAAAATCTTCCAAAATTTTGAGGGGGAAGGTATGAGGCCAAATCAAGTGTGGGGAAAAAAACAAAAACATTCAAGGACTGAAAAGTTTTACTTCACATTTATTTTTTCTTAGGAAGCTACTGGAGCAGGTGCTCCAGCAAAAGGAGGGACTAGATCAACAAAGAGGGAGAAAATGAATCCAACATAGGAAAACAGATGTGGGCAGTTGAGGGTCATGGGGGAGGGCAGTGCAGATCAACAGCTATGCAGAAAGCCCAATGTGCTGCTCCTCCGATTGAAAAGGAAGAAGGGGGACTCAGGGAGGAAAACCTGAAGAAATGACATTGATGGATTATCTACTATGTTTAAGGATTTCAAAAACAGTATTAATTCATTAACTGATATTTAACCAATCTGATGTGGTACATTGGAAAAAAGTTACAAGGCCAGTAAGCACAAAGAAAACTATTGAATAGATTTAGAATGAAGCAATTACATTCTTTTATTATGAAAATTTTACACCTAAGTAGAATAATCTAGTAATCTTGCATAGACCCATCATCCATCTTCAACAGTTACCAAATTTTATCACTTTGTTTCATGTCCCCCTATATTTTTCCCAGGGTTTTTTAAAAGAAAAAAATTACTCAGACTTTGCAGGATTTCACCTGCAAATACTTCATTATTCACCTATTACCAATAAGGACACTTTTTAGCCATAACTACTATGCCATTATCATACATGGCAAAGACAACAATAATTCCTAATGTCATCTAATACCTGGTCTATGGGCAGATTTTCCTGATTGTCTCAAGCATACTTTTTAATTTTTCCTTGATTTGAGTTTGGGTCCAAACAAGGTCCATACATGAAAACAGAGGATTATGACTTTTAAGTCTGATTTTTCTATAATAGTAGTTTCCTACCTCCCTGCTCCATTTATGCTATTGAGTTAGTAGGAAAAGTGAGTCGTTGGTCCCGTAGAATATCCTACATTCTAGATTTAGTTGGTTGCTTTCTTGTGTCATCTAATTTGCTTTCTATTCTTCGTATCACCCATAAACTGGTATTCAGCTGTTGAAGCTTAAATAGATTCAGATTCATTTGTTTGGCAAGAATACTTCATAAGCACATAATTACTGATTGCCTTACTTTTTGTGGATTGTCCGTTAACTTCAGGAGGTGTCAGCACGATGAGGCAATTATTAACTCCATGTAAAATAAGGAAGTCAATAATTTTGGTATACCAATGAGCTATGCAGAGAGCAAAATTTACCAGAGTTGTTAAAATCAAACTTCTGACTTTTAGATTAATCTACAATTGTGAGAGTATGCAGGAGGAACAGTGGTATGCTGGGAAATGTGTAACAACTAGTTTTCTGGGGGAAAATAGCCCTGATAACATTTGCTGGTTTCCATGGCATAAATACTTCCACCATGGCCAATTCCAAGCTACCAATCATTTAATAGTTGACTTGCAGATTTTCTGAAGATTTAACAGTCAGCTCCTATCAGCAGGTAGAATAAGCTCCAGCACACCACTGGGATATGTATAGGAGTCATAGAGTTAAATACTTGTCACTTGCTATAACAGGAAGTAAATAAAGTCTAAAATTGATCAATCAAGACATAAGCAGAATAAGCATCTCAATTGCAAACATGTAAATAAAAGAAAAAATAGCCCCAAATTTCAAAGTTTTAAATTATAAGACTTTTAGTTTAATTTTAGATATGTATGTGTATGATGTATATGATAAAAAATTAAAACTGATTTTTTAAAATTTTATAACAAAAAAGAAATGGAAAAAATTATGGTAACATGAAAGATATTAGCAAATCTTTGTAGGTGAGGTCAGTGATGGAAATGGCTCTCCTCAAAAAAAAAGGTCTGTCTCTGTGCAAGGAACAACATAGATTCCTTCATTTCTACAACTAGGAATCGTCCATTCCATTATGGAAATCCTATGGACTTGAAGCTGAGGGTCTAGCCTGGCCCAAACTTGGTAGTGAGTAACCTCGTCAAAACATGAAGTCTCCATTAAAAAGTACAACACGATGTTTTCTAGATTCCACATATATGCGTTAACATATGATATTTGTTTTTCTCTTTCTGACTTTCTTAGTATGGTTACCAAGAGGGGAAAGGGGGGGGTGGGATTGATTGGGAGATTCGGATTGACATATATACACTACTATGTATAAAATAGATAACTAATGAGAACCAACTGTACAGCACAGGGAACTCTACTCAGTGCTCTGAGGTGACCTAAATGGGAAGGAAATCCAAAAAAGAGGGGATATATGTATATGTATAGCTGATTCACTTTGCTGTACAGCAGAAACTAACACAACATGGTAAAGCAACTATACTCCAATTAAGAAAAAAAACTGGAAAAAAAAGTACAACATGATGAAAACGTGTGGCTCTCGTGGTCAGTATTAAACCCATACAGGGTGAGACTGTGGGACTTGAAGTTAAGTGGGCTCCAAGGACTGACCAGGGCCACCTCCTCCCCCCACATTTACACCATTGGTTTGCTAGGGAAAATGAGTCATTTCCTAATGACTCACTGCCAAAGGAGAAGCTGATGAAAGGCTGATGAGCATTCGAGCTGGGTCTGGGCCAGCACCAATATTCCAAAAACAAGAAACACTGTGAAATTGTAGATGTTGCTGGATACTGGTTCCTAAAAGGCAGTGAAAGTGGACATGGACTACACTGCTCTCACCTAAGTATCCACATGCTTCACCTAGAGATGGATGCAAAATGCCCAGTTCCCTGGAAACTACTTCCTGTACTAGACATGACCCTGCACCCTGGGCTGTATGCATCCAGAGTGCATGACACTGAACTTACTTCTGCTCTGCTGAAGTTCGGGCAGAGCCTGGCAATGAAGGAGCACCTAGCACTGCTCTTCATCCTGTACTCCTTGCATTCCAGCCACACTGCTTGCTTCACACTACACCTTCAGTTTGCCCTTCTTCGTGTCTCTTTTTTCTTTTTAAATGCAAGTGGTACATGAGTTCCTCCTCATGAAACAGCAGTGCAGAAACTGAATCATAAAAATGAAGAATTAATCATCCTCTGTAAACCCCACGGGCTTCCACAGACTACGCACCTAGCACAGTGGCATAAAGTGGATGTTGAACAAATATATACTGAGTCATTAAATAAAATAATAAGGGAAGTAACAACTCCAGTACCCTATCTTTTATACATGGATTTCTTTCCTTTCCGTTCCTCTCTCTCTCCTTCACTCCCCCTTTTCCCCATATTTATACCAAGGAAGGCTACTGTGTCTTCCAAATTTTAACCTAGTGCCCAACTGGAGTGATTATCTGAAGGGAAATTTTTAAATGTATTTTTTATTTGTGTAGTTGGTAAGAATTTCAGCTCACACACTCAGGCATTTTAAAAATGTAACTTTTGATTTTCATAATAAAATTAATTTATATTTTGAGTCCCCATCTTACCAAGGAGATTTCTCCCTCCACTTACCAGGGTTGCAAATACACCCCACGGGTGCATCTAAAACTCAAGGTATTAACACAGGTCAGAGGAGCACCCGTCCACACTGGTATTCCCTGAGACAGAATCTCTCATCTCCTGCTTCACTTAGAAGGCTGCTGTCTCCGCACGGCTAGGCCTCCTGAGTCAGATTCTCTCTCAGTTACTTTATACTCCTAGGCTTGGAAGCCTGTTAGGCTGGCTCAGGGTTGTCTGACTAGATACTCCTTACAGACTTTCCTCCCAAGCTATGTTAGGTTCAGGGAAACTTGGTGAGTTTCTACCCAGTAAATCACAAGTGCGTCTGCTCTTACATCTGCCAGCCACACCTGGTGTGTCTCTCTCCACCCCGCCCCCCCCCAACTAGTCTTGACCCTCACAGAGCAGTGCCCCTAACCCACTGTCTTGTAATTCTCTTTTCCTTCCCTGTTCCACACTTCCCCAGCCTATGGAATTTTTATCTAGCTTGAGAGTAGCCAGGAGAAACTGGCTCTAATTATGTGTTCTTCCAAATCTTTTGTTTGTGGCATAAACTTCATGCTGTGAATCCCAAATGGCTTAAACTATTGAAACTCAAGAGCTAAGAATGAACTCTCGATTTCTGCTTTTCTGTTACAATGACTTATCTCTCAGGCAATGAATGTCTTTACTGAATGTGGGAGGGCTGGATGATAGAAGGGATTACCAGGAACAAAGTCACATCCTTGATACACAATATTATTACCCCACTGCATTTGCAAAACTTTATTGAGCTCCTGGGAGGCATGGTGGAAGGAAGGAAGGCACAAAGATGATATAGGAATTGATCCCTGTACTCAAAGGAGTTTACAATCTAGTGAGATGACAAATGCATCCTCAAAAAATAAAAGTTAGTAAATGAAGAGTCAGATTGAAAGAGGGAAAAGCATTGTAATGACTCTCTAGCTTCAAGGTTCCAGATGAGTCTTGGATATTATAGGGCTGCTTTTAAAACCTGCCCAGTATTGTGAGTAATGGTCCAGCCTATGCCTAGACAGGCAAACTGGATGGAAGGGCCAGGGGAACTCTTCAATCCCATCCCAGCAGGGCAGGTAATAGAAAAATCACACTCAAATTTTGAAGGGGTGTGGGGATGGGGGTGAGCAGGCAGGTAGAAGATACGATTTTCTGTGCCCCCAAAGAGTTTACAGTCTACTGGATAAAAGTCATGTCGAGATTAAATGCCTTAAGAAGAAAATAAGGCAGTATAATATAACAAACTATAGCAGGGTTGTGCTATTCAAGGTACATCTACTGGGATCAGAAGATGCAATGAAAACTAAGTTGCCAAGTTAGGAAAGGCTTTTGGAGAAGCTGAGACATTTTGAGCTGTTGAAAGAAGTTAAGAGATTGAATTATTACTAAGAAAAGTAACAGTTGCTGAACATTTCTATACCAGTCACTGTCTTAAACACTTTACATTTATTATAGAATCCTCAACAATAATGTAAAAGTAGGTACTATTTTTATCATTCCCATTTTACAGATGAGGACACTGAGGCACAGAGAGGTTAAGTAAATTGCCTAAAACTACACAGCAGAATTGGAATGCTGGCAGTCTGACTCCAGGGGCTTCACTCTAAATTGCTATGGTATTCCACCTTTAACAAAATAGTTGAATATTTCAACAAAGAGAACAGCTCAAATTAAAGTACAAGGTAGGAGACAGAAGGGTCAGTGGGGACCTAACTAAGGCAGAGGGTTACCGCTAGAGCATAACTTGGAAGCACACACTCTAGGCGCCTCACCTATATCTTTTGCTCCATGCAGACAACCAGTGTGTTGCTGGGACTACATTTATTCTTACATTGTGGCTGAGAAATGAGGCACTCAAAGAACCAAGATGCTAGGAGGGACTTGCCTGGAGAATCTCAAAGCAGAAAACCAGCCCTCGGTCCCTCTGGCTCCTGATCCACATTCTTGCTGCTGTAATAGGTGTGAAGGTCAATGCACAACCCTCAGGGCCACACCTAGGCATCTGGGGATGAAACCGTGGGTTAAATCCATTTCACCTGCCTTCACTAATCAAGGTCATTTTAAGATTTGCATGTCCTCCAAGCTGCACGTAGCCTATATAATAAGATGTTTGCCCAAGTTGTTGTCCAGGAACTCAGAGTCAGCTGCGCCTAGTTCGAGCTGAGTCGATTAAGATGAGATAGGACCACCGACCATCCAACTGGGCATGCGCGAGTGTCGCTCAGTGACCTTTTGAACGTGGAGGCCCGTAGCCTAGTTACGCCTGCGCAGAATGTCGATTACCACACCTTTTTCCAATCACCTTTCCCCACCTCTCCATGCTCTCCACGCCTCAGACCACCCTGCTGCTTCATTCCTCATCCCATAAATACCCCCGCCCCTTGCCTTCTGCGGGGAAGGTTTGGGTTCTGTTTTTCTGTGTCTTCGTCGGACTGCCTTGCCGCAAATATATATAACTGCCTCAAATCTCGGTATCTCGGCATCTTGGCTTGCTGTGGTCAGGGCAAAACAAACCGCAACTGGTGCTCTCCAAGCAGTGCCATTGTCAGCTCTTAAACTGAGTCCAGGGTTCTCTAAGAATAATCTTTTGTTAGCTATGGACCTGCAGGAGGGCAGGGATGAGGCCATTTCCTCAGACAGAAGTGGGGTAACAGAAGTCTGATTACCGGTCTAGAAGAAATGGTGGGGGGAAAAGGGACCTAAAAGACTTGTCAGAAGCTTTGGCTCCTGTAAAACTCTGAGGGCTTACAAGGGAGGTAGAATAGTTTCTCTAAATTTGTGGGTTCGGAACTCAAACTCTTACCGAGTCCCAGCTCGTACAACTTGCTTTCTGCACGGCAGGCCAATAAGTCAGGGGATAGTGTTAGGGCCAGAATACAGACTTTTTGGAAAGCCAGCAGACCGAGAAGATGGCGGGCTAACGTCCTAAAGAGCTATCTTAATTCGGGGTACAGTTCAGGCCTCTCTTCTGCTAACGAAAAAGCGGGATTGCAGACTTCTTAGAGCCACTTGGCCTTGAAGGAAAGCATCACATTTCTTTCTCTGCTTGCTCAGGTGGGCTGGATCACAGAGCTCCAGCAAAAAATTCAAGTAGTTAAGTTACTTTTACTTTATCACTCTTATCTCTGCTTATTCGAAAGGTTTCTAGGCTAAAAGTGAATTTATCTACAAGTAATGTCTGTAACTAACCCAGGACTACGGGATGGGAACTTTCTTAAGGGGACTTAATGAGCTATTCGGTCACAAGAAACATTTCTTTAACGCTTAACTTTTGACCTGAAGGGCTAAAGTAGTAAAATACATAGGCTAAAGAATGAGGGAAACAGTTTCAATGTGGTGTTCTGTTCTTTGTTACAAAACCATAAATAGAGCAGTGGTTTGAGCCAGAAAACATTGTCAACAAGGATACATTGGAACACTAGGATAAAACAAAACCGCCAACACAAATTCTCAGATTATTTAAATTAGCGACCTCAGACAAATCCTGGGAATCAAGCATGAGGGAATGGTGAGGAATTTTTAGAAGCATGGGTGATTAACCTGTTTACAGAAAGAAGTGAGAAGGGCAAGCTGTGGGATTTAATGATGACTACAATGTAATAGTTTACTCATAATATGTACACAAATCAAATCTTTGCTTTAACATATCAGAAGTCCTTGCTCTTTTTAAGGAGCCCTTCTGTGAATCTCTTAAATCACCGGCCGGTCACCGAAGGGCCAGTGGGGGCAGTACCTTGGGAAGAGTGGGATTGCTGGGCTCCTGGCTCACCTCTGACCCTTACTGCTGTGGACAAGGCTCATGACCTCTTTGTGTCAAAGTCTTCAATCCCAAAACTGAGGCAAAACCTATACTGCCTACATTATCACTGAGCTCATGTGAAATAATGTTGGAGAAAACTTTGAAAATATGTGTAATAAACAGCCCACAAAGGGAGGGTATGTTTATCTGTAAAATGCAGGTAACACTGACCTCAGGCCCCAACAGAGATTAACTCTCCTTGTTATCAGCTCCAGTTATACTTCCAAACGACGAGACATGCCTACACGTGCAGGGGTTGCTTTCCTGCAATTTCTTGTCTTTTATTGACCTGAGTGCATCAGACATTCACCTTGCTGGTTGGGGCAACACTGGCCCTATGTAATGGTTGCCAGTCACAGAACAAAATTTATTACATGGGAATCATCTTAAGCGTTTTGACTGTCTTCTTAATCTAACCCAGGACACCTGAAAGGGAGCCCCAGCTCTACTTGACGTTCAGAAGTGACCTTTGGTTACCTGGTTTCTTAGCTTCTCTTTGTGTGAGAGCCCTTAAAAATTGCAGTAGGCCACCTGGCTTTTTAACTTGTGTCATAATTGTTGCTGGTCATTAACCCCCTGGCTGCCCTGCAGCCTGTGATACTGTATCTGGTTGTCTGGCCTACAAGGTGACTGCAATTACTGCTGCTATTCATAGGACACACTTACTGGAAACAAATGACCATCTATTCGATTGTAAACAACTAGGCCAAAATCTCTTAATAAGGGTGAAAACCAAGGCTACTAACTTCAGAACTCCCAGCACAGACATTCTTAGGAAACATTTGTTGGTGATTAATAAAAAGACCTCATTTGTTTAGCACTTTAGAATTTACAGAGCCTTTTCCCATATACCACCGATTATTAACATTTTGGCTGAGTCTCTCAGGCTTTTACCTGTTAAAGATACCAACCGTACTTGCTGATGTACAGTACATTTAAACTTAAGCTGTTGTAACTCATATGTTAACAAAAATCTGTTGGAATGGTTGTTCTCAATTCTGGTTGCATACTAGAGGTACAACTGAGTAGAACCCTATGGGACCTTCCTGGGAGAGACCACCCCATGTCCTCTGCCTGCCTCTTGCTTACAGAAAACTTGAGCCTCTAAGGCCTTCCCCAGATTCCAAAGAGCAAATTTAATCAGAAAAGTGAGAAAACGCAGAAACAAAGGAAAACAGTCAAGCAAGACAAAAATAATAGCTTAGCCATTCAAGTCAAGGACCTTTAGTTCCTCCTGAACCACACCCTTGAGCTCTTGGGCAGATACTGAAATGCCCACCAGGTGGAAGAAGTTAAACTGCCTGCTGACCACAAGCACATAGATCCCCAAACTGGTTGGAACTGGAAGGTTGATGTTGACTTCGGATTACCTCACCACCAGCTAACTAGAAGTATGTCCACAAGCTGATCAAGCACTCAGCAGCCTTCTCCCTCACCCTGTCTTTAAAAACCTTTTCCTAAAATCCACTGGGGAGTTCAGGTCTTTTGAGCATTAGCCGCTAATACGCCTTGCTTGGCCTTGCAATCAAACCCTGCACTTTCCTTCAGCACAACCCGGTATCGGTAAATTGGACTTACTGCACGCAGCTGAGCGGACCCAAGTTTGGTTCGGTAACAGAAGCACCTGGGGGTATTACAAATACCAGGGGCTGGGTCTCCACCTCAGTCCAACTGAATCAAAATGATGTTTTGTTTTACTCTGTCAGGGGGTTCAAATGTGCAGCCAGCGCTGCTGTTATACCAGAAAGACCGCAGAGTGGCAGAAAACTGGGTTCTAGGCCCATTGGTACAAAGAGCTGTGTACCATGGATACATATAAAAAGGGAATTCTGGGTCCCAAACTATTAATTCAGAAACAGTTCCTCTGACTGTTCTTTTAGATACAGCCATAGTAAGAAAAAAAAGTGCTGAAGCCAGGAATTATATAGGTACACACTTTCCACCTTCTAGCCTGCTGGCGTCCACATCCCCACTTCTCCTAGTTACTAAAGAACTAAGGTCCAGCCTTCTCCATGGGAAATAATACAGTCTTAGGAGGCAGGCTGACTGAGTTAGGGTGAGGCTGGATTTTATTTTATCTGTTGCAGTATCAGTTGAAGGAGACACGTGCTCGTGAGAAGAAACCCACATTGGCTAGTTGAAGAAGTTCCTTGCGGAAGGCTGCGGTTGCTATAGTCGGGGGCAGGTCTTCTGAAGTTAGCTTGTGCACAAGTGATCAAACTCGGACGATTATCTTGCCTTCTCCCAAACGTATGCGGGACTGGCTTCTAATTCACCGTGGGCCGGGTACGTTGCTGGCTGCATTCTGGGGTCAGATGGTCAAGGCTCCCTGATACCCAGGAGACCTATTAACAGTCAGGACCTTGTTTGACAAGGCTTTGTCCTAGAATCCTCAAATTTTGTACAGTCACGGCCAAGACAAGAACGACCATGTCTGATCTGCATAACAATCACATTATAGAACCAATTTACCAGGCCAGCATCATATTTCTCATATCACAGAGACAAGGTTCTCCTCAGGACATTCCAGCAATTCCATGGCTGAAAGAGACTATGTTTGCTGTTAGTAGAAGTGTCAGTAGGTGAAAATGAGCTAGGTCATAAATGCCAAACGTCATGTTTCCCTTAACAGGTGTTAAAAATTCACAAAAGTATTTAAAAAGTATTCACATGTATTTGATGTGACAGAGATGGCCCTTATTGCCTACTTTCTTTTCAGTTCCTAAAATGCAACATAAGTATCACTGACAATTGTTGATCAACAATATAATGTGCTTATACTCGCTCTCTGGGTTTCCTTCTGACCATCTGAGTAACCATTTTCAGGCAGAAATTTCAGTTCATATGTTGCCACTGACCTGCCACAACTGGCAAAATGTCACTGAAGTGTCACATGTAAAAGAATGAAAACATCAGAATGTCTCTAGGTTAGAGGCTGTGACAATTCATGAATTTTTCACAGATAGTGATTCTGTGAAAAGTAGCAGAAAGTTAATGCTGTTGAAGGGAATAGTTTTAATCTGGGCTAAAGTTTGGATTTTTGTTGGATTTGGATTATTTCCTGAGGGTGCACTAGAACAAATGGGGTTTTATGGCTAGTTGTTGTAATAACACTCATTTCTATTTCCACGATCTTAATTTTACTAGAACCCAGATGCTGCGCTTCATGGTTAATACTGTTAGGGCCTTGTTAGGGTTAAATGAGCTCCTATATGTAAAGCACAATGCCTGGCCCTATATGTATAGCAAAGATTACATCAACACCAACAGTTGTCACTGCCGTCATGATTATTATTATAATTGTTATTACTAGTCCAGTCCATTTTTCATCTGCAAAATGAAGGACTGTTTCCACTAAAATTCTATGATTTGAATCAATGAAATGAAGCCAAGTTTCCCTAATGATATTACCCAGTTCATAAATTCATGGTTCTATCATTGAGACAAAACCCTAAAGAGAATGTCTCAAATATACTGAGATAGCTTTCAACATACGTATCTCAAGGTCACTCAGGCAAACAATGGTGGCGGGACCATATTGAGCCTATCAGATGATATCTACAGTGAGATTTTACCCAAAGGTTTTATAGGGTGGGGAGAATGGAGGAGTGAGGGCTGTAATGCAGAATGTAATGCAGGTGTGAAGCCCTGAAGAGGGGGGAAATGCTGAACCAAAGCAAGGACCAGCTGCACAGTAAAGGAAGGCTCTAGATTCCCAGCCAAGAGCGTGGGTGAAGACTAAGAACAGGATCGGCTGAAACAGAACCAGTTTGTGTGCTGGTTCAGCCAATCAGCTATCCTGGAGGAGCAGCTGGGGATATTTCCTAGGGGAAACTGTAAGCAGAGAGAGGCTGTTCTCTATGGGGTGCTGGAGGCTAAACTATGGGCCAGGAGAGAGGGGCTAAGGATTCCAGAATGGACAGAAGGGTTCATCAAACATGGGAGCAGGAGAGGGCAAGAGGAAGGATGAACACCTTCTGTCCTGCTGAGCCAGATGCCTACGGTGGCAGGATGAGGGAAGGCCTGGCAGTGGAGGCTCACAAGTCTCCCCTAGGCTGAGTGGCTTAGAGCACGTGGCCAGCTTTACCTTGGGCAACACCAGGTATGAAGGAAACAGGCTCCAAGGTGCAGCATCTTCAGACGCTCTTGAGTTAGCTCACCTTATATGATTGCACTACCAAGTAGTTCACACGTAGGAATCCACAACAACGCACTGCACTGAACATGTCCCATCTATTCAAGTCTACAAACACCTCTTCCAGAAAGAGAATTCAATTGTTATGAATTTTGAGGGCAATATTGGATGATATGAAGAAAAGTCTTAGAGTAAGGCTGACTGGATCTTAAATCCTGGATCTACCCACACCCCAGTTTTGCTACTTTAACTAGTTTATTTAACGTCTCTGAAAATCAGTTTTCTCTTCTGTAAGATAAGAATGAGGCTACCTATAAGGCTGCTGTTAGAATGAGAGAGATGCATGGAGAGTGACCAGCACAGTCACTGGGACGTGGGCTACTCCCGACCTTTTCTTAAAATATATTAATTGTCATTCTTATACTTAGTAATAAATAATAAAACAGTTGTCTTCATATGCATATCAGCTTTATAATTTAACTTTCTACCTTCATTTCAAATTGATTATACTCTTAAAACAACTGTGATTTATGGCAGGGCATGAACATCACCTGGAGATCACACATTCACCTGTGGCTTTCCCGTTGGACAAAAACACATGACTGATTTCCTGATTTTTTATTAGACTTATAAAATTTCATCTCTTTATTGGTAGCAAAAACTTAGTTTTTAAATCTTTAACCTTTATAGATATAAAGTATACCTTATATTTTCTGTACATTTTAGAGACCATGAGAAAGCTTAAATTTGAAGTTTCCATGCATTTTTTTCTCTTTCTCTCATTTGAACCCCCCTCTACAAAATGATAACATATTAATGGAGCCAAACTCCTTCAGGAACCTGAGGAACTGTCACATTTCCATATTTTGACCCCTGTTTAACTCTTCCCTGTAATCTACTCCATCCTAAGAACAAGATATATAAATCTATAAACATGTTGGGAGTAAAATTATTTTTGTACATAGGCTCCCAAACTCTCCTTTCCTGAGGCTCACCAGAATGGCTTTGTCTGCACCCAATTTTCCCCTCTCCTTCAACCTCAAAGGAGGATCCTGCCCTTGCCAAACTCATTTTTTAGGATTTTGTGATGCAGAATTAGGAGAGAAGTTGGTGGAAGAAAAGAATGAAATGTTCTCATGGTAGGGCTGGCAGTGAAGGAATAGGGCCGTGGAGATCGCTGAAGACTGAGCAGCAGGGTGTACGTGGAGGAACAGATGGGAGAGGAAGGCGGTGTTGTGAAGAAACCCATAAATGTCTTGCAAGTTGTGTTCTTTCCAGAAATGAAAGACTTGCTGTTATTTTGAAATTAATTTTTGATGGCTGGACTGTATTCATGACTATGTCATTATTCTGGAATAATAATTAATTATTATTAATCAATAATAATAATAATTATTAATATATATTATTAATAATAATTATCAATATTATTATATATTATTATATATTATTTATATATTTATATTATATATTATTTATATTATTTATAAGTAATAAATTTATATATTATTTATATATTTATATTTATTATATATTATTTATATTTATTATATATTATTTATATATTTTTATTATTATTATATTATTAATATATTAATAATTATTATTAATATTAATTAATTATTATTAATCATTATTCTGGAACCATGTGGGTCATAATTTTTCTAATTAGTCTTAATAAGGTTAAATTCATGTGAGACTAAGCCACAATGATAAGAGCCACTTGGAGTGATGGTTAGATGTTAACATTGCCTACGAAGAGACACGGATAAGAAAAACAGCGTAGGTCCGTGGTTCGCAGATCTTAGGATACATAAGAGTCACCTGAGGATCATTTTACATCTTGGACCCCATCCCAAGTAGTTTTGATGCTTTGTTGGGGTCAGAGTCTAGGAATCTGCATATTTCATTGTCCCCACATGATTCTGACACAGAGTGTTTATGAACCCCATTCTGGCTCAAGGCCAGTGTCAGTCTTCTCCAGAGTTCTGTGTGCCATGGGGGCTCCTGTAGCTCAACCACAGAAATATAATCTTAGCAGTGTTCCTTTGGATTGGCCCAAAGGAAAGTCTCTAGACGTTTTCTATTGCGTGCTTCCTAGTCATTTTTGCAGAGACATCTCGGCTTCTCTGGGGCTCTTTATCTCCCCTCACCCTTCTTTGTAATCTATAGATCAACTGAAGACAAGAATTGTTTTTTTCTGTTTTACAGAACAAGCATTTATCTAAAACCCTCTCCAACACGAACACAAGCTATTAAATTACATTCACCGGGGTTGTCTCACCAATGCAAATTTCTACAAAATCTTAATAGGACGATAATTGGAAAAAAGAGTAGTAGGCTGCAGATTGTAAGGATTAATTTGCCTGACTACATAACAGAATGCTGCAATGAAAACACGAAATGTTTTGCTTACAGGGGCCTTTGAATGAGGCTGCATCTGTCTAAGTAGAAATGTTTCCTCACCCATAATCAACTTTGGCTGTAGATTACCCAGGTTGCCCATTTGTAAACCACACAATGAAAATATTTATGCTTGTCTCCTGGTAGGGTTTGCCTAGAGCTTTCAGAGCCTTGATTGGAAGGTGTTAGGACCACCCACCCATGGTGCCTCATCATAAAATACCAAAAGTTCTAAAGACAACATTGCTCAATCTAGCCTGTCGCCATTCATCATGCAGGTGACACAGAAAATTGTGATCCCTGAAGCGGGACTCAATGTGAAATGAATCATCATGAAATATATGATTTTGTGGAAACGCTGGAATATCAACTTGCCAGCTCAGTCCTCACAGGGAAGATGCTTCTGTGACCTTTTGATAAACATGCACAATAACTACCCAGGAAATGGCTGTATTGATTGGTCAGCCCTGGAGACACAGGAGTAAGAAGACCTAGGAGCAGATGTACCCATGATTAGATACTGTTCCACCTAGCTTATATCCTCCATACCTGTCCATCCTGTAATGATCATGTCCCACCAAATCTGGAGATGATAACTTGAAGATGATACTCATCTTAAATAAATTTCAACTTTATAATAATGTATTTCCCTTGTCTCAGCCATAGCTCTGCTAGGGATTAATAAGTGAAGCGGTAGCAAGCAATAAGAAAGGCAGATGGAGAAAAGGTAAAACCACTTAACGTTTTGGATACTTGAGCCAACTTCCTTTAGGAAACCATTCTACCGGACTCCTGTCTGTTAGCAGATGTCTTATCTCTTAAAAGACATATTAATTATTGATGGGCTAAAGATGCCTGTTGTAAAAATCTAATACCCAAAGGTAGTGAAATGATTTTTAAATATTTTCTTTTTTTTCTTTCTTTCCACAGTGTAGAAAATTTTAAAGTGTAATACATTTTGAAGACAATGCTATAGTGATTAACACACTGGCTTCCAATATCTGAGATGTTGTTGTTGTCTTAAAAAAAAAAAAAAAAAAAAAGCATTAACCAGCCAAACAGGCTTGCTTCACATCCAGAACTGCTGGTGGTTTCTCAGTTACTTTTCTTAGAGACTTGGGGGAACTAGACTTAAAAGCTTAAGACTCAAATCAAACACATACCACTTTACAGACCAATAAGCCTAAAGCCCTTTATCTCCAAGGGAAAGGGGTACGTTATATCACATTCTGTTTTGTAAATAGGACTTGATATCCCAAATATTCCAAAGAGAATGCAGCAGATAGCATGTTTTCCTGGGCTGAAGATGCTACCATCAGCAGCTGAAAGCACATGGAGAAACAGTGGAGAGTGAATCAGACACCTGCCTAGAGCTGGCCACCTTTCTCAAAACAGCTGAGCCTTTGGCTGAGCAAGGTTTGAAGTATATGATTCTTAAGAATGGCACGGGCTGTTTCTGTTTTCAACTGAGAATGTTTTACAGATTTAAAACAGAACGAGGGGAACTACCTGAGCTTGCACCCCTTAAACAATCTTTTCTAAGATTGAATATAACAAAAATCATTATTAAAAAAGAGGCTAGGGGACACACAGTTTTTGAAGCACAAGCCTACTGTGTCCCCCTCTGCCTGGCAAAGCAATAAAGTTATTCTTTTCCACTTCACCCAAAACTCTGCCTCTGAGATTTGATTTGGCACTGGTGCACAGACGCCAAGATTTTGGCTTCACTGGCATATGTCTGCATTATTTCCTTTCAGGTACTTTGATTGAATATGAAATGAGCTAACATGTAAAAGTGATTATCTGAGGGATACTGCTCCCTCCCCTCCCTCCCTCCCTCCTTTCCTCCCTCCCCCCCTTCTTCCTTCCTTTCTTTCTCTTTCTCTCTCTCTCTCTCTCTCTCTCTCTCTCTCTTTCTTTCTTCCTCTTTTTCTTCTTTCCACCAGGACCAGGGGAAATTTCTTCCTATACTACACATTAGGTCCAAGATTAAACCAAATCTGCCATGGCTTCAAGTTCAAGGCTCTTTCTGCTTCACAAACCTCTTGCTGTTACAATCTCTGAAAACCATGTCTAATACAAAAATGTTTCTGAATTTTGAATCTATTGGAGTCATGATGTCATGTTGATATGCTTTTGGAGAATTTGAGAGGTAAGGCTGAATTCAACTTCTTACTGAAACCGAGCAAGACCCTGTGGGGCCCTCCTGGGCACAAAAGCCTTTCCAGGTCCCCCATTTCTTATTTCCAGGGTAAAGGTTTCAGCCTCCTAGACCTGCCCTGAGTTCCAAAGGGCCGATTCAAACAGCTACTAATCAAGGAAAGAGGGAATACAGTAACAAAGGAGGAACAATCAAGAAACTATAGTGCAGCAATTAAAACAGGATCCTGGTCCCTCCTCAAGAAAAAAAGAAAAAAGAAAAAAACAGAAAAAAAGAGGCTAATAAGGGGACTTCCCCGGGGGTCCAGTGGTTAAGACTTCGCCTTCCAATGCAGGGGGCACAGTTTCGATCTCCCCTGTGAGGCCAAAAATTTTTTTAAAAAAAGGAGGCTAATAAATTTTGATTCACACTGAAAATGATGCAATTAAAAGGAATCCTGGAGATTAGCAGTCCAAAAACTTCCACCAGTTTCTCTAAAACAGTACAGAATTTAGCTATGTTTCCCTTCAATTAAAAATTCGTTCCTGGTCTTCTCGCTGAGTGGACGACAAAACCTGAAGATATTCAGAAGAAGACAACTGCTGTAGGGTGCTCAGTGGTGAGGACTCAGCCTTCCATCATGGCATTTCAGAACTTTTTTTTTTTTTTTGTCATAAGAAGTAGACATTTTCTCTAAAAATGTACTCACCTATTTAAAGTTACTTGTTTTTGTACACTTTATACCCATTTAAAAAAATTAAGTGCCAGGGAAAATTTTATGCCAAAATCTTGTGGGTTGTATTAAATTGTACTGATGGTCCTGCTCATGAATGATGACTTTGCAAATAAAAAATAATTGGTCTTAAATATTTATTTCCCTTTCCACCTTGCTTTCCATAGGATGGATGTATTGCTGCTGTAAATATAGTAGTACAAGGAAAAATGAAGCAAAACTTCTCCATGATGCAGATGGAAATGGTTCTATTGACAAAAGGGAACTACTGAACATCTTCGTGGTAAGTGAAGTAGTAAAGTATCCTTTTCAGGTCATTATACAGTTAATTCAATTTTCTTCCCTGTGGAGTCAGTGACAGTGCCCTATGTGGTCGGCTGTTCTCGGGATATACGTTTGGAATGGCTGAAGCAATGTCAGTTTCACCATCCTGTTGGTTACTGAATGTGCAATTGTGTATCAGCATTTTCTTCTGGGTGCAGTCCACTCTGAAGCTTACAAACTTAGCAAGGTATTGAGATGAAATATAAACATGATCATGGGTTTCCCTGGTGGCGCAGTGGTTGAGAGTTCGCCTGTGGCTGCAGGAGACGCGGGTTCGTGCCCCAGTCCGGGAGGATCCCACATGCCACAAAGCAGCTGGGCTCGTGAGCCATGGCCGCTGAGCCTGTGCGTCCGGAGCCCGCGTACCGCAAAAAAATAATAATAATAATAATAAAGTAAACATGATGTCCTAAAACAACTTATCATGTTTTCTCTGCCTCGGTGCAGAAAGTCTGTGGGAGCAGCTAAAATACAAGATGGTTTATATAGCAAAAAGACATGGACAAAGAATAAAGGTACCTGAGGAACTAATCTTTCTGGGAGCTTGACTAAAGTATTTTCTAATAGATAGCTCAGGGGTCTCAGAGGTCCTGTCCACCTCTGAAGTTCAAGGAGTCCCTTTATAAATCTTACCCCCCCACCCTCTGCCAGTGGAATGAGGATAGTGATTACCATGGTATGAGATAAAACGGATCCCAGAGTAAAAGAGTATTAAGTGGGACACTGTGCCTGAATAAAGATATGAAGTAAAATAAACATTATGAATGTAATACACTGAATTTGTAACACAGAATCAGAACAAGAATCAGATATCTTAGAAATGATCTGGTCCAAATGCTCTCATTTATAGATGGAGCTGAGTCCCAAACATGACACATCGTATAAATCTTAGCAAAAATGCGAGGAAACATCAATGGGTAGAGCTACAATTATGACTGAATATTTTAACAAATGGACAAAGCTGTTAAAAATTTAAAACTGTTTTAACAAATGTATAGTTAACCAATATATGAAAAGAATTCAAGAGTATGATAATACTAATATTGCTTCCACTTTAATCTCATCAGAAAGAGTACTAAGATATATTTTTGTAGTTGAACTTTGTAAGCATTAAAATTCAGAAATTCTGCATACATACTATATGTTGCAACACAAAATTGGGAATCTAAAATATTCTATAGAGAATTCCCAACCCCATGTAAATTTTCAAATATCCCCTTAAATATACTTATTTTAAAAACATTAAATAAGTAATACAGCATATAAGTATTAGGGGTGCCTCCAAAGCAGTACTCAGATCAGGGGTTCGTATTCTGGGATCTATGGATCTATGGCCTGTAGGAATCCTTGGCCACCCCCTTGGAATCAAGGGCAAAATTTTGCCTGCACGTGATCCAT
This sequence comes from Stenella coeruleoalba, assembly GCF_951394435.1. Taxonomy (NCBI): domain Eukaryota; kingdom Metazoa; phylum Chordata; class Mammalia; order Artiodactyla; family Delphinidae; genus Stenella; species Stenella coeruleoalba. The sequence goes on from NC_137150.1 coordinate 89,089,062, forward strand.
TTTCTTCAGGGGAGGGAGAGGGTCATCAGATTCTCAAAAGAACTAGGAAGAACAAAAGGATAAAAGTGATTATTTTCTAAATCTTATAGGAAAATTTACATAGGTTTTCATTAGTTAAAATGTGTAGCTTAGTGAGTCAAGGAAAGAGAAATATTAAGTAGCTAGTTGAGTAGCTAGTTGAGTAGCTAGTTGAGTAGCTAGTTGAGTTTTTCCTTAAAATGTTTAGAAAGAGAACAAAATAAAAGTAGGGAAACAATAAAAGCACAGAGCAGAAATTAATTTAATAATTGGATACTATATGTCTTTGATTAAATCAATAAAGATTAAAAACAATAAGATGTAATTCTGTCAAGGGCACTGTGAGAAGAGCGCCCTTACACACTGTGGAGGGAGCATAAATGGATATAACATTCCTGGAAACTGGGTGGTCTGCATTAACAGGCTAAAATTTATCTTCATTTTTAGGGTCAACGTTACTTACTTGTGGTCAGGAAAAACAATAATTAATGTTGCCAAAGATAAACGTTCTATGATTTTACATCACAAAATCATTTAAGATAGTAAAAATAAAAAACAACCTAAAGGAGGGTAATTTTAAAATTAATGCAATGGAATATGTACTTATAAAAAAAATCAGTGGTCTACAAACATACTCTCTATATAATGGCAAATGAAAGAAAAACAGGGTAAAGAATAATACATACTGTATAACATAAGTTCTCTCAACATATGATAACAGGATGTTAAAATGGAATTCAGCCCAGGTATCAAGAGATTCGAAGGAAGTACTAGATTATAGGCAGAATTTACAATGGAAGTAGTTACATCTTAATCTCACTTTAAGGGTATGAAACGGTCAAGATGAGGGTTTTGGAGAAGGACTACTGGAGAGGATTTCTTGTGTGAAAGCCCCCACGTCAGTAGCATGAGGGTTTAAGGAGACCAGTGAGGTGTGGCGTGCCCTGCAGTTTGGGGAACATGATGTTGCAGTGTTTGAGTCACACGTGAGAGATCTAAAGAGCAGACCGTGGCAGCAGAGTAGCAGGATGCATTCCTGGAATCTGCTGCTGGGACAAAGGATGCTTGGGTTTCTCCATGGATCAGCTATGGGCCACTGAGAGAAGAAGCTGGCAGAGAGCTGTCTTGGATCTTGTCCAGCTGAGCCACTTGGAGAAGTGAGGAATCCTCAGAAGAAGAAAGCTGGAGGTAGATCTGGAGAGTGGTTCTCAACCAGGAGCGATTTTCCACTCCTATTCCCCCAGGGGACACTTGGCAGAGTGTGGAGACATTTTGGTTGTCAACTGGAGAGATGGGGAGGGTGTGGTGCTACTACTGTCTATTGTTTAGGGACCAGGGATGCTGCTAAACATTCTGCCATGCACAGGACAATGCAGAGCGAGAAAGAATTGTCGAGTCCAAAATGTCAGTGGTGCAGATGTTGAGAAACCCAGACTTGGAGCCTGTAGAGGGAGCCTCAAGATATCAGCTGGAATAGGTAGAAATAGAAATACCATTCTTGCATATATGCTCAACAAAAATTTGTGTACATGATCATCAAAAGACCTGACCAGGAGTGTTCATAACAATTTTTGTAATAACCAAAAAGTGGAAATAGCTCATGTACATCAACAGTAGAATGGCTTTAAATTGTGGTATATTTTCCCAATGATATACTATAAAACAATGAGGATAAACAAACTATTGCTGTGTACAACAACATGCATGAATTCCACACACTTTAAAAAAAGTGCGTGATTCGTGTCTAGGGAGTTGCAGGAGAGTCTCAGTAGTGAAAAGGGGGTAGGAGGCCTCAGAGAAATAGTGGTCTTTAAACATCTGCTATCCGGAGAGCTCTGAAACTATATGATCATGACAGTACCTGCCAAGTCAGGGCTCTCCTGGTCCCCTTTTCTCTCCTCTCTCCTGCTGTTCACACTCAGAGGGGTCAGAGAAGGGCTTAGTAAGATGCAGGAGAAAGAGTAGATGTACTAAATGAGGAAGGAAAGAAGGAAACAAACCATGCCTCCTTGCCCCACCCCCATGCTTCTCCTAGAAGAAGAGGGAAAGTATGAGGCATCCTGACGTCTCCCTTCAAATTATTATCCTCTTAGGCCTCATCAATCTTCCAGTCAATCCTTCACTCTCACTTATATTGCCTGGAGTTGGGTGATGGACAAATTCTAGAAATTTCATAATCTTTTCTTATGACTTATGCATGCAGTCTAGTATCACTTAAGGAGGTGGGAATACTGGATGCCTAGCCTAATTTTCAAGGCTTTCGGAGCCTCTGCAAAGACACTGAGAAACCTTAAAAACTTTCATCTAATAGGCAACCTGTATCTAACCGTTACTCTTGTATTATTGGACTGTGAGATCTTAGCTTGCTAAGGCCAAGAGTGATGCTTTGCCACTGTTAATTATGATTGTTCCTTGGATTCAGGATTAGTCATGCTTGGGAAGCAGCAAGAGAGAGTTCTATTTAAGACCATGCCTCTAATTGAAATATGTTGCCAGCAGTTTTTCTAAAGATTCCTTCATGTTCAATCAGGATAGTTATGTTCAAATTCCCAGATGACTAATCCATTCTCTCTCTGTCTCTCTTTCATTTTATTAGGAATTTCTACATCAAATATGGGTCATTTAATTTAATCACCTGGGGCAAGGGTGGGGGTGGGGAGGGAAGGGTGGTTGAATCGTCTCTCTAGGAAAGCTGGAAATGTCATTTTCCCTGCGTCCCCTGAATAGCTTTTATGATGAAAAGTTGCTAGTGGAGTGTGAGAAATTCAGTGTCCTTCCAAGGCATGCGTATCTGTCTTCCCAGTTGATCACTCTGCAGAAGGGCACAAAAAAACCAAAGGTGCCAGTGGCAGAAGCCAGAGAGGAAGGATTAGATGCTTACAGAGCATCCTTTTATATTCATCTTAAGATCAAAGATAATTAGTCTAAAATGAGAACACTGTTTTCTGGGTCCAGAATTCTTATGACAGTTACCCCTTCGATGTTTTCTCCAATGGGCTCTTAGAAACTTTTGTTACTTAATATGTTGAATGGATCCCTTTGTTCTGTAGGAAAAACCTAGACTATACTCAGTTCATTTGATTTCCAAGCCTCATTACCCAGAACTGATATACAATCTTTTTATTTGTTTTTAACAACTGAAACAGGTTGGATAGCAAAACTGACATAAACAATTGCCCCAATTCTGTCACATTGGGGTAAGAAATGTCACAAAATGAGTTTGCTTCCAGAGGAGTTGAACTCTCTGATTTAGTTTCTTTGCAGTCACTACAAGCCCTCAATGGCCAGCAAACTCTGCATCTTGAAGAATTTACCAACTTGGTATTCCATAAGATCGATACAAACGATGACAGCAAAGTAGCTACTTACCTTGGTCTCACTTTTCTTACTGAGCAGGAGTTAGTGGCAGTGTGCGAGATGCCCCATTTAGACAAAAGCATGAACCTTTCAAGCAAACCCCACTTGTAATATCACTGGGGCTTCATAATTTGACCGGTACAGTGTTCTCCAGTTGATACAATTGAATTGAATAAATATTTATTGACCATATTTATACTTAATGCACAGGGATTGAGACTTTGGTATATATAAAGAAGAGTAAAGGGAGATAAAAGGAAAAAAAGTTAGAGAATAGGAGATGAAGGGCCCTCTGCTGTTTGCTCTGGGAATTTCTTTCTACTGGAGGCTTCTCATTAACTTACGAATAAACTTGTTTTCCCTCCTAACTTCAATTATGCCATCTTCTATCAGATTTTTCCTTCCATTTGACAGTACATTTCTGGAAAGAGTTGTCCACACTTGCCTCCACTTCTGCTCTATCTTTTCTACATTTCTACTCTTTCTGCTCATTTCTTCAGCTGCGTTTTTTACCTGAAAATCTGGTCTCCTCTTTATCTCAGAGAAGGTGCGCTTCTTCAGAGGTAGGAGTGAGAAGGGAGGGTGCTTACACCAAATGGCTTTAATCTGTAAACTGGGAGATGAGCATATTGATTTGAGATTGAGGCATCATATCTAGGGATGATCCTTGAGAAACAGAAAGCTTGGAATTGTGAAAATATGATGTTAGTAAGATTAAAAAGGGGTGGGGTTTCCCTGGTGGCGCATTGGTTGAGAGTCCGCCTGCCGTTGCAGGGGGCGCGGGTTCGTGCCCCGGTCCGGGAGGATCCCACATGCCGCGGAGCGGCTGGGCCCGTGAGCCATGGCCGCTGAGTCTGCGCGTCCGGAGCCTGTGCTCCACAACGGGAGAGGCCACAACAGTGAGAGGCCCGCGTACCGCAAAAAACAAACAAACAAAACAAACGAACAAGTCAGTTCATGTGAAAGCTTGCAAGGAACAGATTCAGACCACTCAGAGTTGATAAGGAGGCTAAGTAAAGCTAGAAAAGAACCAGAAAAATGGAGAGAGGAAGGCCCGGTGAGGCCAGTGAAAACTTTACTTGGAATATGCATCCGAAAATGGTAATCATCAAACAGGAGAAATGCCAGAGATTTTGTCGTGTTTTGTTTTCATTTTTAATCCCAGAGGTGCTGCAGGATGGCAGGGGTTGGAGTAGAGAGGATAAACCATTCAACCCAGGGTCAAAATCGTTGCTCAAAGGATGAGTATTCTGGAAGTAGACGGAACATCATGAACGTTTAAGACTTAGCATCGTAAGTGAATTTCAGAAGGACAGGTCAAGAATGTTTGAAAATATCCATGGATCCTGCTTCTAGTGCTGGCAACGGGCGGGGGAGGGGGGGGAATAGGAAAAGTGACTTCCCATAGAGAAGTATGAGGGTGGTTCAGTTCGAGGAGTCGGAAAACATGTTCCAGAAAACAGAAAATTGTGCAGGACTTTTTGTTTCCTATCTGTGCTGCTTCCTCAAGAACAAAGTATAAGGAACCAATAAAATGGGGACTGTAGTTGGAAGGGGCCTAGAAATAGAAAGAGCTGAGTTGAAAAAGGATGCGAATCTGAAAGAGAGAAGGAGTTGGGCTCAGGCAACTGAGGTTACCTGCAATTCGGGAACGAGGATCTTTGACCTGTAAGAGTATCTCAGAAGGAAGAGGATACATTATGATTTCTGGACAGTTTACAGATCTAATCACACAAATCATTTCCTCTGATATAAAAATTTATATTTGAAGAAAAAATATTGGCTTTTATAAAATGAAGATATCAAATAAACTAGTTGCACTCTGGAGTAACAATGAACCACTGTTTCTTGGCAAATGCATATACGGAATTAAAACTGATAGAACTTGCTTTTACATGGAAATCATTGGAGACTGTTGTATTGTCTCGTCAAGGGACAGTGAGGTCATTCCACGTATCAAGAAAAAAGATGCTAAGATTGTTCTGTTGAACACAGACAGCTCGGTGCACCAGAGGACAAGGAAGAGAGAGTAATGAAGACATAGAGGGCTGATATTTGCAGAAGTGTAAAAGGACTTTGCCAGTATTTGACAGAGGAGAATAAAGTGCTTCACTCACACGTAAAGGGAAAGTGAGCATCACAGAGAATATTTGCAGTTGTACAAGCCTAAGTATATATACCTCAAATAAGATTTCTGTTGTTATCATTGTTTTCGAAACATCAGTGTTGGGAGAAATGGAGATGTTTGATGAGGTGTGCCAGAATAGCGTTGCCTATGTGACAACATACATCTTTTTTGATTTCTCAAAATAAAAAGCAGCAAGCACACCGTTGGTATCTGGTGATCCAATGAGTATTGAAACCAAAGGTCCCCAGCACACCCAGATACAACCAAAACAACTTCAGGAACGTATATGAAAATCCCAATTTGAATGCCAATTGTCTGCAAAAGAATGACCAACATCAAATCCGTTGGAACAGAAAAATACACAATAGCTATAGAATTCTAGACATAATTATCATGGTCATTAGCAAATCAAAGTTAGAAGATTAATCAAAAGAGAGGTATAGGGTTAATGCTAAGATAATAAAACGCTGAAGAGCCGTAAGCTCCATGAGGGCAAGAGCTATTCTGTTTTACGTACTTTGGTATTTCCTGTGCTCTCACACTTTCTGGCACATAATAGGTGCTCCATAAATAGTTGTAAAGTGAATGAGTGTCTGATAAGATGTCATATGAAAAGCAAATGAAGAAATAAAGAAGAAACAAGAGCAATATGCAATGCTATCTGTAGGAAGAAAGGCCTCTAGGAGACAAGTTTGGAAATTAACATATATTTGAAAATGCATTGCAAATGTCAAAATATAAACACAGATAGATTAGCAGAAGTTAATTACCAGTGGAAAGTAGCACTGGGGGGGCCAGAGAGAGGTTAAAGGGAGATTCTTTCTTTTTATTACACTTTTCTGTAGGGTTAGTTGTTTTTTGTTTTTGTTTTTGTTACCATAAGCATGTATCATTGCTATAATTCAACAAGTTAGTTTTTATTTTTATTTTATGAACAAAAGCATCCAGGAAGGAGATCTTGAAGAGAATCACAAGGACAGAAAATTGAAGCTCAACATTCAATATTATTGAAGAATGAAAACAGAAGGGACCTCAAGACAAGTCAGGATACATGATCAAGCATGAAATTCTGCAGACTTTACTTGGAAGTATAGCAATTGGCATGCTACCATGCGCCGCTTAGGAGTCGTTCTTGACATGATTTAGGAAGATTTATAGATACTGTTCACAACCTCAAGAGCAGAAAGTGTCCAGACGACAAAGCGCCAAATAGCCCAGGGACAAAGGAGACTTAAGTGGCTCGTAATAATAAACCATGAAAGTGAAAAGAGAGGAAATGAAAGGTTATTGAGCAGATATTTGGAGTAAAAGAAAACAGGGACAGAACATAATGGAAGACCTTTTACTGAGCGACTAACCAGAAAGACCAGTGTTTTAGACTGGAACACCATGGAATCAAACTGGGAAACTGGGAACTACCAGGAGATAATAGGGAATCAAGTTTCCTTATAAAAGAGAAAAAACTGCAGCGTTTAACACTGCTATAAAATGCTGCTAAATGCCTCTAGTGCCACCTTGCTAATGAATACAGAACTTGTCATTTAAAATCCTGCATCCTCCCTTGAAAATCTGGTCATTCTCATCTCCTGAGACACTCCAGTCCCACCTTTGCTAATTTCCCAGCCCCAGCACAAATTTTCATGAAGTTCTTATTTGAAAGAATTGAAAAACAATTCCTTGACACAGGTTGGCTTCTTTTCTAGGTTGACTTCTTTAGAGCAAGAAATGCTAATGTGAGCATGTACAGTAAATTTTGACTTTTTGGAGGGAAGAGGCAATTTTTTGGTAGTGTTATAAAAACATTTAAGATATTAATGGGAAGAAATACATGATCCATAAATATCAACAAAATAACCAGATTGCAAAAACAAGACTAAAGACAATATTCGAGCAGCTGTCCTATCACCAATAAAACTGCTGAACTTGGTAGTGAGTAATGGAAAAGCGTCCATAACACTGAACTTCAGAGTCCCCAGGAGGAGCGAATGTGTTCACCAACACAACAAACAGCCCTGAATAACGTGGATATAAATTACGTGCATATGTATATTTCAACATATAAAAACGGTGCAATTCTGAATTATGCCTGACAAAGATGGATATGTGTTTTTAAATAGAAAAAAAAAATAATGAAAACTCAGACATGATTTTAGGTCCTTCTGAGTCCCATGATCTCCAGCTCAATCATCTCTCAGCAGCTTCAGCTCTTGGCTGGTCGATCTTTTGATGGGAAGCTTCTGGATCTGCACAGGCAATCCTTTCTAGGGAGACCCAGCAACCAACCTTCTAATTTGTCTGGGCATAAATCCACAGGCAAACTGAAGAGGATTAGGAAGCAATGTGTAAGAATATCAGAAGAAGGAAAGCAATGCATCAGCCTAGGATTTCTGGGCACCTTCCACATTCACAACCCTGGTTGGCTGTGCTGGTGGGGCCGTGTGGTGAAGGAAATGGCAGTTGTAGTCAGGGCTTGATAAATGTTCGGAGAATGAATGAACGAATGCTAAGACTTAGAAGGAAAGGAGCGAGGAAAACTTCAAAATAAGTATTTAGAAATAGTAAGCATCATAAGTTGCTATAGGTAGAGGTTGGCTTAATTTGGAAAAGAGAAATTCTTTTTTGGTAAGTGATAACGTGGAAAAAGCAAATATGCAGAGTTCATGGTATTTTGAAAAACGTGATGAAACATCAGCGAAAAATTCCATCTTTTAAGTTGTTAAAAGAGGAAATCTTAAAAGTTGTCATCACAAGAAAAATATTTGTAACTATGTGAGGTGATGGTTATTGACGAAACTTACTGTGGTAATCATTTTACAATATATACATATCAAATTATTATGTTGCACCCCTTAAACTAATATGTCAATTATATTGCAATAAAAAGAATCCCCAAAAAGCATTTTCTTTCTTCTCTTTTCCACATCAGTAACCTGCATTGCTTTTCAACACAGGCAACTATCTCCCAGCACCTTCCAATACAGCTTCTTTCCTTGCCAGCAGTGAGAATGGAGAAGTGTTATTATAACTAAGTGGTCAAAACAGATTTCAGCTCCCCTATCTCCACTCCCACTTCTCTGTGGGTCATGCTGAGTCCCTAGAAGTTTGAAAAATCTTTTGGGTTGTGAACTTAGCAGTGTGTTTTCCCTTTGCAAAGGATGGTTATTCTTCTGTTAGCTATGATCCCCCTGACTTTCCCTGGGATACATAGGGAATTCTAATCCTACCTGCTGTTACCGGGGTTTTGCACAAACTTCTTTGGCATAAGGAAAACATAAGGAACAAAGATTAGATTTCTCTGTAAAAAAAAAAAAAAATAGACAAAACATATATTAGTATTTTGCCATGGAAACCAAAAGGAAAGTATCTTATGAGAATGTGATGATTTATGCTTTATATTTGAGCCACTAATTGTGGCGTTTAGATATTTGTGTTTATCCATTAAAAAGTACAGGGACAGTATAACACTTGCTTTCACTTCCTGCTGACTTTCTGCCTCAGGGGCATGTTCCCTAGTTAGTGACTCAGTGTACTTCGCTTGTCCTTGGTTGACCTCCCACCAAGCCACAAACCCTATTAAGTACAATCTCCTTAAGATCAGAAAATTCATCTGTACCTTTCAACTTGAATATGCCCATAATTACAATCCAGATGATTTAAATTGAGAACCCCTCATGCCCAACCCCCAAATGTTGAAAAGTTGTCTTGTAGGATGAGGGTAGTGGGAAACAAGGCAGCAGGTGCCCATGGGTATAAGGCGATAGTTTTATAGCACTGAGCTGGTCAGCATAGACCTAAGGCTTAAGTCAAGGTGATACAATGAGAAATCAAAAAATCAGAAAAGGAACGGAGAACTAGGGAATGAATAAATGTTTAACCTTCTGCACAGCTTTGGATGGTCCTTGAAATTATTTCCTCAGGGAGAAGAATATTGAAAACAGCCTTGCAAACAGTCATTTCCTTCTGATCTTAGAAGTCTGCAATTTTCATGCTTCTATGACTTGGTCATAGCTTCAAGATTAAAGATCAAATAATCAATATCGTGTAGAGATGTAAATGTATATGTGAACACAGGTACATTACCTGATGTTCTCAACTCAAAATTAAAAGAGATTTTATTCGTCACCTGTATTTTCACCTAACAACCCTACCATTGAATGCTTTTCTATATAAGGATATTCAAGGAATTGAGAGTCTGGTTGAGATGAAAGGATATAAAAAGATGAATATCAATAAAAATGCCAGTGAATATATTGTATATGCTAGTGGGTGGTATTAGACAAAGGCTCTTGCTAATTGTTCTTTTACTATTTTCTGGGAGAATTGACTTTAGAAGAATTTATCAATGGCATGGAAAAAGAATAGCATCTTCTGGAGGTTGTTTCCAAGAGTTACGACCTTTCCAGTGTACTGAAAGTAATCTGTGTTGGGAAACAGCCAGACAGACATAGGAGAGAGGCTTCTTCCAAACCATCTGACAAGGCTTGTCTAGGGAAGGTGAAAATGAAGTGGCTATGGGAATGCCTTAGCCAGCCTTCAGTGGATACACATCTTTCAGTGGAGAAGAAATGTGATTTTCTGTACATACATGCTATTGATTTCAGGTTTTTATTATCATTGGTATCCGCTTATGAATGACCCACTTAAGTCCCACAGAGACTGTCATAAAGATCCTAGACAGAAGCAGTGTTGCTTCTGTTTATACATTAGTCCTCTCTCCGCAGATTAGAATGGGGTGATTAAACTGAAGGATTGCCTCCATAGCTATCAGTTCAAAGTAGAGCTCGCATGTATGCTTTCTTGCCCACCTAAGTTGGTCTGCATCTTGAAATAGAACTGGATTATCTGGGCAGTGTCTCCACAGTTTAGCATTCTTAGACTAAACGTGCATTTGGCACATGTGTTTGCTGCCTCATGGCTCTTGTCACATTTGTATAGTATAAGTGACTGAGTTCTGGTCTGTTGAGAAACTTTTTTTTTTTCTGCCCTTTTTCTCCTCCCTTACTCTGAACGCTGTCTTGAATCAGTAGTAATGTCCTGCTCCGAAGGAAAAGTCTTAAACTATGTAGTAAAAGGAGAAAATTTCCAGCCGGGCAATGAGAATGTTTCCATCTGATTTGTTAAAAATCTGGGTCCAATTGTGCATGAAAATGGGATGCATCATCTGTAATTATTATGCCAGTTGGAGGTTTGATCAGAACAGCAGACAGCCAGGCTGTGCAACAATAAGCACTTGACATTTCAAACAGTCCTGACATTATAGCTCTGACATTTCATTTTTTATATCCTTTCCCAAAAATGAAATGATGAATGGGATTTCTTGATGGGTTAGAACTTTTAAAGTTTTGGGTTCTATATCACAGGCCCATTAGTACCTCTGTCAATGCCATGCTTCTTACGGAAGCACAGTGGAGATTGAAGAGGAGATGTAAGCTGTCTTTATGTTAAAAGCTTCCTAATTACACTTTCAAATTTGAGTTAAAAACACACAACTTAAACTACAAAGACAGGAGTGGACTGTCCCTATCTCCTCCATAGTTACAGATGTGGATAAACTATAGATAGAGTTATAGATGAGACACACATGGCAGTAGAAATGAAGTGTAAATGGAGGTAGGAAAGTTATAGGCAAATATATTGATGAAGATACAGATGAAGGTCATATAGATGGAAGTAGAAATATTCTAGGATCTTCCAGTAGGCTTTGAGGAGATTTACAAAGTACATAATGTAATGTAAAATATGTTGAAATAAAATGATCACAGATAAAGTAAGGCGAGAAAAATCATTGCAGCCATAATGCCACAAAGTCCTGCTCATTTGGTGAAGGTGGGCTACCCACTGGACTCTGAGCTCCCTAGCAGTAGAGGTGAAAAGGAAAACATCATTACAGTCTTACCCCAGCATCAGCCCCATCCTGCAGTAGTGGTTGATTTCATTTTTTTTCTTCACCCACATTCCTCTGAGGCACCCAATATCCTTTCCACATAAAAATGGGTCCCAGTTCCCCCTTCCAGGCTTCTGTGTTCTAATAACCTCAACCCCTTCCCTTTGTTTTCCCAGTCTAGGATGGAAGCTGCTCCCTGCCATTTCTGTGTTACTTTAGTGTCTTCCCTGTGCTTTTCCAGTCCTCCAATGTCTTTTTAACCATTTTTTTGTATTAAATTCTCTCTGGTAAAATAACTGGTGTGTTTCCTGTTTCCCTGACCGGGATCCTGACTGATCCTGGGCCCTGACCGATTGAAGGGTCAGTTCTCTTTAGGGTGGGAAACTCACCCCTTCCTTTCCCTCTATGTACTGAGTCCTTACTCTGGAATTGTGCTGAGTGGGCTTGTTTAATACTAATAGCCCAGTGACGTGACTGTTATCCCCACTTTATGTCTGGTAGCTGAGACTCAAAGAAGTGATCATTTTCCCAGATTATTGCCCGATAGTATCACATGTTACAGGTTGAGCATAACAGGGAAACTGCTGGCAACAGAGCAATGTAGTCAGCAGGACCCCAGCCCAGCACCACAGAGAGGAATATGGAAGGATGGGTTTGGAGCTGAGGGTTTATAGCTTAATTACCAGCACAGATGGAATACGTGGGACAAGCCCAGTAGACAACTTAAGGACACCTCCCCACCCATAGGTACCATAGTAAGAGCATCCAAGCTCTGCTTTATCCCAGGTCCCATCTCCCACTTTATGCTTTGAACCCTGTAGTTCTCAGGTGGCCTCCCCAGGCTCCAGTCACCCTGTTGCCTCCTTGGATTCTCCTCCTCCATTCATCACCCGCTTCGGAATCATGACTGGTTTGTCTAATTTACCAGGTTCAGTTTCAGTTTTTTCTTGGATGCTGCCTGTTAGATTTCTAAGCTCTGTTCCATCACTGTACCCAGCTCTCACTCCAGATCTACCTCTTCTCAAGTTGACCCAAGGCTTATGGAGGAGAGGTGAGAGCAGTACTCCCTTCCCTTTCCAAAGAATAGCTTCGTTCATTTGTGAGAAGGGTAGGTAAGCCCACAGGGCATACACTTGTCAGCTTCTTAGGAAGATGGGTTTGTGGGTATAGTTGAAGGATGTGAAGATACTAGCTGTCTGTTATTAGAAAACAAATCATAAAATAATGTCTACTACATAGTTTTGCTGAGGATGGTCCTAAGAAGGAGATGAGCTGAAATTCAGGTACAAAAGAATTTAGATTAAATCATGGATAGGTGAGGTCAAAAAAAAAAGCTGGAAAAACAGAACCATATTCTTTCCTTCCAGTCTCCATCTCTTAAGACCATATCTCCCCAAAGTCATGTTCTTCTCTATGGTTTCTTCTGTAACTTAGCATTGTGACGCTGAGTCCCAGGAAATAGTCCTAATTGAAATATGAGGTCATGTTACTTTAATGAACTGAATATTTTAAAGTAAATTTAAATTCCTCCTTTAGATGATAAGCTTTAATCAGAGCCTCTGCCCAGTGATTTTTTTTTTGAATTTTGAATTTTTATTGTATTTATCAGAATTCCATGTGTTTCCCCACTAATGGTTTTACAGTAAAATTTCAGGCAAGGGATTCCATGACAAGTAGGGACTGGTGTGTGAAGAACCTCAACAACTTTAACTTCTGAGACTGTCACTCCCATTTATCAAAGGGCAGTAGAATTATAGCATCTAACGAGATCCTAGATCTTCCAATGTATTTTCCTCTTTTTAAAAAATAATTCCTTGATGTTTTGAAGGAAAGTGACTCTATTTTAAGAAGAGAAAAAGATAAAAGGGAAGGTATTAAAGGAGCTAATAATCTTTACCTTTATAAAAATACCCCCCCCCTTAAAAAAGAAGGCTGAAATCCTATCACTCACATCTCTCTACATAAAGATGCAGCAGAAGGAATATGGCCTGTTTCTTTGGCCCAAATATCCACAAAGAAAGGAAGTAAGAAGGGAAAAGAGATGAGTGGCAGCTGGCGCAGGATGAGAATGAGCTCTCTAATGCAATTTCTCTTCTTTCTCCTCAAGTCAGAGACTGGTGTGTAGTTGTTGCTTGCCTTGGTCCTTTCTGGCACAGAGAGAGGACACTCCCCCTAGAGAAGTCTACTGACATAGAACTGTGGTTTAAAGCAGAAGAGTATGCTTGTGGGGACAGCAGAATGGTTTAGGTGGGGCAAATATTTCCTTCATTTTTCTTTCCAAAATGTATTGGCATAAGTGTAATGGGAAAAGAAATGAGAAAATATGGTTTGTTTAAAATTAAGTATATGTCTGAGAGGCAAATGAAGAGGCCTAAAGGAAGGGTTACTGCATTAAAGATGAGTGCTGGAAAGAGCCTGCCTCCTCTGCTCCCTCCCTCACCCACCAAATTTATATTAGAGTAACCTTTAAAATGAAAATGAAATACAGAAAATTCCTGACATTTAAAACCAAGCTAGGGTCTTATGCTTGCTGAAGAAACCTAAATCGTTAAAACAGTGTGGACAGGGAGTAGCTTTTTCAATACTCAGAGTCTGTGGGGACAGCTGTAGTTAGGCAAAATTGGACATCCAGACTAAACCCAGGGAATACAAAGTTTTATCAGTAGGATGACTGACAAGATTGAGAAAAATACTTGGGGAGGCAGAATTGCTTGGTGGAAAGAGCAGTGGCCCGGATTCTTGTGACCTTTGACAAGCCATTTACCCCTCTGAGTCTCGGTCTGCTCAGCTCACAAAGCAGTGTGGGTGTGGGGAAAATCTCTGAGGTCCCTTCCACCTTTAGTTTTCTATGATTCCATGACACATTCATAATGCAGGGAATGACACCTCAGTACCTCAAGAAGATTAGTTGCTTAGAAACAAAATTTAAGAGAAAACTTGTTTGACACAATTTGCATGAAGCCCAGATTTCTTTAGACTCGTGGCCAGTGAGTTTCAGGTTGCTCCCTGTGGGCTCTATGTTTCCGTTTGTTACTTTGGGGCCTAACCCCTCAATCTGAGTTGCTCCCCATCCTGAATGGAAGGGAAGATAATTGACAGGCTGCCTACAGAGAAGTCACCTGAAAGTCTTTTTCAAAATAAATGTTTTGATATCCCCGATATCCCTGGTGATTCTAATGCATGACCAGGTGTTGAAACCACAACTGCCCACATCTCCTCTCTGAGATACCCACCTCCGTGGTCATCCATCCACACTGTCTCCCAGCATTGATCTTTTTAAGTTCTTTGGAGCCATGGAGTCCTGCATACTTCATTTATAACATACAACAAAAAGATCAGTCTTGCATGTAGGCCTGCAGACTAATTTAAATCCTACCTCCCTCACTCATGAACTGTATTACCCTTTAAGTCATTTTCCCTCAATGTGTCTGAGTTTCCACACTCATGAAATGAGATTAAAAATACTCCAATGAATTGTTATGAAGATGGCAGGAGAGAACATATATAAGCACCTACCACAGAGCTTGGCCTAGTATACGCTTAGTACATGCTGTTTCTCTAACTTTTAGAATATTTAAGGCCTTAGATACATGGAGCTAAGCCTACTTCTTAGGGAATAGATTCCATTCTGGCCTAGAGAGAGACTATATGCTTGTCCCAGACACTTTAATCCCTAGCTTCTCAAGCCATATTTAATTGGCTCTTCTAATGAAATCTGAGAAAAGAGTCATCGATAAACTATTATCTCTAGGTGGGCAAAACCTTTAACATGCCCACAGGGAATGGGTCATCTAACTGTCAGCTGCAGACTTTTACTATTTTGCCCATGTTCTTCAAATGACAATGAACCCTCATATGCATTTACAGACAAGAGTCTTACAATCAGACTGTACACTTGGTCCCTGCTCCAGTACATACGATCATTCCTTCTGATCACGCACTTTACATTTCTATAACATTTTATACTTTTATGAGCATCTTAAGAAACATAATATCAAAACTATTCACAATTTATTAAGATAATTTAGATATTACGATTATCATATTATGAGCAATCCATATGAATATTGAATAAAATTCAATAAAATTGAATAAAATAAAATTGAATAAAATAAAATTGAATTCAATAAAATTGAATAAAATAAAATTGAATAAAAAATATATCCAGAACTTGACCCCATTCTCTACCAAGCTACCACCTCCCACACAACCAGAAGCTCCAGGCTGCCATCGTCCCTCACCTGGATTATCATAGCAACCTCCTGACTAGACTCCCTGCTCCCACCCTCTTCCCTCCACAACCTGTTCTCAGCAGAGCGCCACAGTGCTCCAGCTAAAGCAAAAGGCAGATCACGTCAATCCAAACGTCGTGTGGCTCCTAGTTTCTCTTGAAATAAAAGCCAGAGTTCTTGGACTGATCTGCCCTCCCCATTCCCCATATCTTTCTCAGCTCCTCTGCTGCGACTCTTCCCCTCATTCATCTCACCTCAGCCATAGTAGCCGCTTTCTCTTCCTAAAATATCCCTGGCACCAGTCCTCCTCAGGGACTTTCTTCTTCTCTCTGCCTAGGATGCTTCTCCCCAGATAGCAACCAGGCTTTTTCTCTCACCTCCTTCAAGCTGTGTGCTTAACTTCTCACCTTCTCAATGAGGTCTTCCCTGACTACCTACTCAAAATTGCAAATGTCCCTTCTCTCCACCCTCATGCTCCCTATGGCCCTACTCTACTTAACTAGTGCTATGGAATAAATTTCGAATAGATTTATCTTCTAATCTACTATTTCACTGCTTGTTTTGTTTATTCTTTGCCACTTCCCATTGGAATACAAATTCTACAAAGCAAAGTTGTTGGCTGTTTGGTTTATTAACATATCTCCAGTGCTTAAGACAGAGCCCAGCATGCAGTAAGCACTCAACAAGTATTTGGTTTTTTTGTTTTGTTTATTTTTTTAATTGTTAATTAATTTATTTTGTTTATTTTTATTTATTTTTTCTTATTAGTCATCCATTTTATACACATCAGTGTATACATGTCAATCCCATTCTCTCAATTCATCCCACCACCACCCCACCCGCCGCCACTTTCTCCCCTTGGTGTCCAAACGTCTTTTCTCTACTTCAATATCTGCTCTGCAAACCAGTTCATCTGTACCATTTTCTAGGTTCCACATATATGTGTTAATAAACAATATTTGTTTTTCTCTTTCTGACTTACTTCACTCTGTATGACAGTCTCTGGATCCATCCACATCTCTACAAATAAACCAATTTCATTCCTTTTTATGGCTGAGTAATATTCCATTGTATATATGTACCACATCTGCTTTATCCAGTCATCTGTCGATGGACATTTAGGTTGCTTCCATGACCTGGCTATTGCAAATAGTACTGCAATGAACATTGGGGTGCATGTGTCTTCTTGAATTATGGTTTTCTCTGGGTATATGCCCAGTAGTGGGATTGCTGGATCATATGGTAATTCTATATTTAGTTCTTTAAGGAATCTCCATACTGTTCTCCATAGTGGCTGTATCAATTTACATTCCCACCAACAGTGCAAGAGGGTTCCCTTTTCTCTACACCCTCTCCAGCAATTGTTGTTTGTAGATTTTCTGATGATGCCCGTTCTAACTGGTGTGAGGTGATACCTCATTGTAGTTTTGATTTACATTTCTCTAATAATTAGTAATGTTGAGAGCATTTCATGTGCTTTGTGGCCATCTGTATGTCTTCTTTGGAGAAATGTCTGTTTAGGTTTTCTGCCCATTTTTGGATTGGGTTGTTTGTTTTATTAATATTGAGCTGCATGAGCTGTTTATATATTTTGGAGATTAATCCTTTGTCCAATGGTTCATTTGCAAATATTTTCTCCCATTCAGAGGGTTGTCTTTTTGTCTTGTTTATGGTTTCCTTTGCTGTGCAAAAGCTGTGAAGTTTCATTAGGTCCCATTTGTTTATTTTTTTTTTATTTCCATTACTCTAGGAGGTGGGTCAAAAAAGTTCTTGCTGTGATTTATGTCAAAGAGTGTTCTTCCTATGTTTTCCTCTAAGAGTTTTATAGTGTCCGGTCTTACGTTTAGGTCTCTACTCCATTTTGAATTTATTTTTGTGTATGGTGTTAGGGAGTGTTCTAATTTCATTCTTTTACATGTAGCTCTCCAGTTTTCCCAGCACCACTTATTGAAGACACTGTCTTTTCTCCATTGTATGTCCTTGCCTCCTTTCTCATAGATTAGTGGACCATAGGTGCATGGGTTTATCTCTGGGCTTTCTATCATGTTCCATTGATCTATATTTCTCTTTTTGTGCCAGTACCATATTGTCTTGATAACTGTAGCTTTGTAGTAAAGTCTGAAGTCAGGGAGTCAGATTCCTCTGCTCCATTTTTTTCCCTCAAGACTGCTTTGACTATTCACGGTCTTTTGTGTCTCCATACAAATTTGGATACAAATTTGTGTCTCCATACAAAGATTTTTTGTTCTAGTTCTGTAAAAAATGCCATTGGCAATTTGATAGGGATTACATTGAATCTGTAGATTGCTTAGGGTAATACAGTCATTTTCACATTATTGATTCTTCCCATCCTAGAACATGGTATATCTCTCCGTCTGTTGGTATCATCTTTAATTTCTTTCATCAGTGTCTTATAGTTTTCTGCATACAGGTCTTTTCTCTCCCTAAGTAGGTTTATTCCTAGGTATTTTATTCTTTTTGTTACAATGGTAAATGGGACTGATTCCTTAATTTCTCTTTCAGATTTTTCATCATTAGTGTATAGGAATGCAAGAGATTTCTGTGCATTAATTTTGTATCCTGCAACTTTACCAAATTCATTGATTAGTAGTTTTCTGGTGGTATCTTTAGGATTCTCTATGTATAGTATCATGTCATCTGCAAACAGTGACTGTTTTACTTCTTCTTTTCCAATTTGTATTCCTTTTATTTCTTTTTCTTCTCTGATTGCCATCGCTAGGACTTTCAAAAGTATGTTGAATAATAGTGGTGAGAGTGGACATCCTTGTCTTCTTCCTGATCTTAGAGGAAATGCTTTCAGTTTTTCGACATTGAGTATGATGTTAGCTGTGGGTGTGTCATATATGGCCTTTATTATGTTGAGGTAGGTTCCCTCTATGCCCACTTTCTGGAGAGTTTTTATCATAAATGGGTGTTGAATTTTGTCAAAAGCTTTTTCTGCATCTATTGAGATGATCCTATGGTTTTTATTTTTCAATTTGTTAATATGGTGTATCACATTGATTGATTTGCATATATTGAAGAATCCTTGCAACCCTGTGATAAATCCCACTTGATCATGGTGTATGATCCTTTTAATGTGTTGTTGGATTCTGTTTGCTAGTATTTTGTTGAGGATTTTTGCATCTATATTCATCAGTGATATCGGTCTGTGATTTTCTTTTTATGTAGTATCTTTGTCTGATTTTGGTATCAGGGTGATGGTGGACTCATAGAATGAGTTTGAGAGTATTCTTTCCTCTGCAATTTTTGGGAAGAGTTTGAGAAGGATGGGTGTTAGCTCTTCTCTAAATGTTTGATAGAATTCACCTGTGAAGCCATCTTGTCCTGGACTTCTGTTTGTTGGAAGATTTTTAATCACAGTTTCAATTTCATTACTTATGATTGGTCTGTTCATATTTTCTATTTCTTCCTGATTCAGTCTTGGAAGGTTATACCTTTCTAAGAATTTGTCCATTTCTTCCAGGTTGTCCATTTTATTGGCATAGAGTTGCTTGTAGTAGTCTCTTAGGATGCTTTGTATTTCTGTGGTGGCTGTTGTAACTTCTCCTTTTTCATTTCTACTTTTATTGATTTGAGTCCTCTCCCTCTTTTTCTTGATCAGTTTGGCTCATGGTTTATCAATTTTGTTTATCTTCTCATACAACCAGCTTTTAGTTTTATTAATCTTTGCTATTGTTTTCTTTGTTTCTATTTCATTTATTTCTGTTCTGATCTTTATGATTTCTTTCCTTCTGCTAACTTTGGAGTTTGTTTGCTCTTCTCTCTCTAGTTCCTTTAGGCGTAACGTTAGATTGTTTATTTGAGATCTTTCTTGTTTCTTGAGGTATGCTTGTATAGCTATAAATTTCCCTCTTAGGACTGCTTTTGCTACATCCCATAGGTTTTGGATTGTTGTGTTTTCTTTGTCATTTGTCTCTAGGTATTTTTTGATTTCCTCTTTGATTTCTTCAGTGATCTCTTGGTTATTTAGTAATGTATTGTTTAGCTGCCATGTGTTGTGTTTTTTACGTTTTTTTTCCCTGTAATTCATTTCTAATCTCATAACGTTGTGGTCAGAAAAGATGCTTGATATGATTTCAATTTTCTTAAATTTACTGAGGCTTGGTTTGGGACCCAAGATGTGATCTGTCCTGGAGAGTGTTCTGTGAGCACTTGAGAAGAAAGTGTGATCTGCAGTTTTGGGATTGAATGTCCTCTAAATATCAGTTATATCTATCTGGTCTATTGTGCCATTTAAAGCTTGTGTTTCCTTATTAATTTTCTGTTTGGATGATCTGTCCATTGGTGTAAGTGAGGTGTTAAAGGCCCCCACTATTATTGTGTTACTGTTGATTTCCTCTTTTATAGCTGTTAGCAGTTGCCTTAGGTATTGAGGTGTTCCTATGTTGGATGCATATATATTTATAAGTGTTATATCTTCTTCTTGGATTGATCCCTTGATTATTATGTAGTGTCCTTCCTTGTCTCTTGTAACATTCTTTATTTTAAATTCTATTTTATCTGATATGAGTATTGCTACTCCAGCTTTCTTCTGAATTCCATTTGCATGAATTATTCTTTTCCATCCCCTCACTTTCAGTCTGTATGTGTCCCTAGGTCTGAAGTGGGTCTCTTGTAGACAGCATATATATGGATCTTGTTTTTGTATCCATTCAGCAAGCCTGTGTCTTTTGGTTGGCACATTTGATCCATTCACGTTTAAGGTAATTATTGATATGTTTGTTCCTATTACCATTTTCTTAATTGATTTGGGTTTGTTTTTGTAGGTCCTTTTCTTCTCTTGTGTTTCCCACTTAGAGAATTTCCTTTAGCGTTTGTGTAGAGCTGGTTTGGTGGTGCTGAATTCTCTTAGCTTTTGCTTATCTGTAAAGCTTTTGATTTCTCCATCGAATCTGAATGAGATCCTTGCTGGGTAGAGTAATCTTTGTTGTAATTTCTTCCCTTTCATCACTTTAAGTATATCATGCCACTCCCTTCTAGCTTGTAGAGTTTCTGCTGAGAAATCAGCTGTTAACGTTATGGGAGTTCCCTTTTATGTTATTTTTCCCTTGCTGCTTTCAATAATTTTTCTTTGTGTTTAATTTTTGCCAGTTTGATTACTTTGTGTCTTGGTTTGTTTCTCCTTGGGTTTATCCTGTATGGGACTCTCTGTGCTTCCTGGACTTGGATGGGTATTTCCTTTCCCATGTTAGGGAAATTTTTGGCTATAATTTCTTCAAATATTTTCTCAGGTCCTTTCTGTCTCTTTTCTCCTTCCTGGCCCCATATAATGCGAATGTTTTTGCATTTAATGTTGTCCCAGAGGTCTCTTAAGCTGTCTTCGTTTCTTTTCATTCTCTTTTCT
This sequence comes from Stenella coeruleoalba, assembly GCF_951394435.1. NCBI lineage: Eukaryota > Metazoa > Chordata > Mammalia > Artiodactyla > Delphinidae > Stenella > Stenella coeruleoalba. The sequence goes on from NC_137150.1 coordinate 89,110,049, forward strand.
TTATTTTGTTCTGTGGCAGTGGATTCCACCATTCTGTCTTCCAGGTCACTTATCCGTTCTTCTGCTTCAGTTATTCTGCTATTGATTCCTTCTAGTGTATTTTTCATTTCAGTTATTGTATTGTTCATCTCTGTTTGTTTGTTCTTTAACTCTTCTAGATCTTTGTTAAACATTTCTTGCATCTTCTCGATCTTTGCCTCCATTCTTTTTCCGAGGTCCTGGATCATCTTCACTATCATTATTCTGAATTCTTTTTCTGGAAGGTTGCCTATCTCCATTTCATTTAGTTGTTTTTCTGGGGTTTTATGTTGTTCCTTCATCTGGTACATAGCCCTCTGCCTTTTCATCTTGTCTATTTTTCTGTGAATGTGGTTTTTGTTCCACAGGCGGCAGAACTGTAGTTCTCTTGCTTCTGCTCAATAAGTATTTGTTGAATGAATAGAGGAATTGTGAAACTTGCCAATGATTATACATCTTAATAGTGACTGGAGCTAACAGAGCTCCTCTGAGTCTCTCTGCAGAGCCTTTCTTCCACCCCATGTGTCCCTTCATTATGTCACAAAAGTCAGAATGGCGAAATAATTTTTTCCATTATCCTTCAAATTATCTTCCATAAGATCTCATATAATCCATCTGATGCTGCCATTTAAAAAATGCTTTTGAAATTTGCTTTCAAGCAGTTTCTTAATCACACAAGAAAATCATAATGTTATCATCATATTATCGTCACAGCTGGCTGATGGTTTTGTTTTCCAGTTTGTTCATTTTTTTACCAAAATGATATTTGTGTATCTGTACTCTGGTTACCAGAACCAGCTATGAATGGTTCCTGGCTCTTTTCAGAATTCAAAATATTTCTCAAAGAGTAAAATGATATGTCACCATTGAGAGCAATATAGCTCTCAAAATGTGAATAGATTTTTAAAAAGATGTTTAAGTATTAGATTTTTAACTAAACTATTGGATCAAAAAATTAAAAGATAAATAATATGTTGAATTTATTTGTACCAGTGTGACATCACATTTAAAATATAAAAGTTCAGACAAATTTACAGGAAAACCACTAAGACTCCAAAGATTGGGAAGTCATCAGGAAAGAAAATGTGCAAAGTAGAAAATACAACTGAAAACTTTTCTTTGTGTTTGTTAATCAGTATTCAAGGTCACAGATAATAGGAAAAAAAGCACCACAAATTTAAACAAAACAAACAGTTTCACGTTTCAAATATACACTACCATGTGTAAAATAAATAGCTAGTGGGAACCTGCTGTATAGCACAGGGAGCTCATCTTGATGACCTAGATGGGTGGAATGGCTGGGCAGGGGGGGAAAGGAAGGTCAAAGAGGGAGGGGATATATGTATACATATACCTGATTCACTTTGTTGTAGAGCAGAAACTAACACAACATTGTAAAGCAATTATACTCCAATAAAAAATAGCTTATTTTAAAAGTCAGTCATAAGATGGTAATATTAGGGGTTGTGGGGTACTGGATATAAGATAATTGTTTTGTACTATTCTTGCAACTTTTCTGTAAGTTTAAAATTTGTTCAAAAAGTTTAGAAAAATAATAGATGCTCTGTTCTATCTCTATCTCTGCAGTGATTTATACTCTTAATTACTACGATGTTATAAGTCTTGATATCTGATATCTGCTTTCTACTTTGCAATTGTCTCAGCTATTCTTGACCCTTGGCATTCTCATATAAAGTATAAAATCAGCTTGTCAACTTCCACAAAAATCACTAGAATTACTTTGAATTTATAAGTCAGTTTAGGGAGAATGAACTGAAAGATAGGGGATGTGTATGTCTTCCTCTGTTAATGCTCCCTGAGCTCCTCTCTCAGGTCCTGTATATGGAATAAAACTGGACCTGATCAGAGCTTAGGTCTCTGCAGATTTACTGGCTGGTGTAATGGGTATATTTTTCCGCTTGGATTATTCCCTTCTGATAAAATTTTAATCTGGTGTAGAAAAGAAAGCTCATTTTTCCTGTCTTCTGAACTAAGTCCCATTTTAGCGGGTGTGTGTATCATGGTTTAGAGTAAATTGATGACCCTACTCACACCAGTTTAGGAATTGAGGATGCAGATTAATTCCAATGCACTAGTCAACCGCAGAAAACTAGCTTAAAATAGCTTAGGTAGAAAAGGGAATCTACTCACATAACAAACATTCAGACAGCTGGATATGGGGCTCAAAGAATGTATCAGCTCTTGGATCTCTCATGTCTGATTGTCTCTGTACTTGGCCTCATTCTTTTCAATGTCCTCCCTGAGGCTGAGACAGATGGCTGCAAATGAACCTAACCTAAATTATTTTTACAATGCTCCATTCCAAAGAAAGAGAGCCTCCCCGCCCCCCCCATCTCTCTATCCCTCTCTATTTCTTTCTTTATCTCTATAGCTCCAACTCTATCAGTATCTGTCTTTTCCCCCCTTCCTCCCAAAAAGCACCCAGATATCAAATCTTAGGGAAGACTGACTCTCTCAGGTCATTGCCTGCATCAATCACTGGCCAGGAGGATGGGAGGCTTGGCTAACCTTGCTCACGTGCTCACCCTCTTTGAATTGGTGTATATTGAGGTGCTGGGAGTGGGAGCAAACATCACCCTCTCCTGAATCTTAAGAATGGTTTTCCACAACAGAGAAGAGCTCTGTTTCCAGAGGGGAGGGAAAGCTGGATAGACGAGAATAGCATATGTCACTGAAGTTCCAAAAGTACTCGACCTCATTTCACACCACCTGTGGCAGTGTTCAACTACCTCTCCTTTAGAGAACTAAGTGCATGACAAAGTAAGACAAAACATCCTTCATGAAATATTGTAGAAACACAAACTTTGCAGAGTCTATGCAAATTTTAATCGTGGTCTGAAACATTAAACATGGTCTAAAAATACTGTATAAATCCTTTCCTGTTTAGGATTTTAATGTCAGTGCTCAAAACTATTTCCTTTTCTGATGTGGATCCCCATAAGGCTTCAGCACTTTCCCACTTCTGTCTGAATGTACTAACAACCACTACTCTAGGTGTTGGGCAAACTCTCCACTTCCCTTTATCACTTTGGTGAAAACAACTGGGCTGCACATTAGAATCGCTTGGGAAATTTTACAAAATTCCCATGCTTGGGATGTAAACCAGGTCAGGTGAATTGGAATCTCTGGGATTGGGACCTAGGCATCAGCATTTTTGAAAGCTCTTCAGATGATCACAATGTGCAACCAAGGTTGCCACCACTGACCCGCTGATGTCAGTCTGCTTGCTCACTCCTCCCTAGACAGGTCTTGCTTCTAAAACACAAAGGACTGAGATGTAATCGGAACCTCAGAGGGAATAGACAAGGAAGTAGCTCTGCCTGTGTTGGTTGTAGGCCATGAATCCCAAGTAAGAAGTTCATGGGCCAGATGCAACCATTTTTTGCTGCCCACAGTATATTTTGAAAATTGGAAAACAAATTCCATAAAAATCTAGATTTTTATCTTCTCTTAAAGTTGGAAGATTGGGGAAATAGTGGGTAGCTGTTGAGTAGCAGCTGTGGCCTCTAGACAAAAAGTTCTTCCCAGTTTCCACCACCTTGTATTGATATGACCAGTCAGGGTCACTAATTAAAATAATTTGCTTTGGCTTTCTGGGCATTTCAGTTTACAGACACTTCTAGGTACTAAGCCTCCCTGTAACCTAGGCAAAAGGAATTCTTTATGTAATAGAATGTAACTCATTAGAATTGGGTTCCCCATTGTTATGGATAAAGGCCTCACAGTAGCAAGGTGTGTTTATTATCTTGAAGTTTTCCCCTGGACACAAATCTCTCTTGAGTGACTGTGTCAGAATAAGTCATAGAGATACTAGGTTCCATATGGATACAGAGATATATTGATGCATATGTCCTTGTAGATATAGATATATCACACCTTTAACAAGACTTCCCATGACTATCAACGGGCCGTAAAAGACGTGGAGACAGATCTCAATGCTGTTCTTCTCCACCAAGGCAAAATTAATACTATCTTCAAAGGGAATCAGCTGAATTCAATTTAATTCAGCAACAACAAATAATAGCATCTGTGCAGAACTTTCCAATTTACAAAGAACTTTCACACTCGTTCGTTATCTCTTTGATCCTCATAGAAGCTATTTGAGGGAGTCTTTATTAAGTTTCCTAATTTATAGATGAAGAAATTAAAGCTCAGATCATCTTAAGAGATCTTAGGTCATTAAGTCCCCAAATCAGGACTTAAATATATGCTTTTTATCCTAAATCTTATACTCTAAGTCGTAACACTGTACTCCCCCCGCAAATAATAACAGTTGGAGAGGAATGTTGAGAAGTTGTGATGGGCAATGGAGCTAGAAAATTTCATGGTCTTATGAATGCTAAGTCTGTTTCAAACCATTCCAGGCACTAGCTGAGATCAACTACAATTCCCTGGCCTCCACAGAGCAGAGGTTCAAAGTCAGGGTTTTAACTTGGTTAAGGACCAAATGAGTAGCCTAGGTACGGTTAATGTTAATTTGGACTCTACTTATCCAGAATTTATGAAATATTTAATCCTTGCTAAACTGCTGTTCACTTTCAAACTTATATGATCCAGGGAATTCCCTGGTACTCCAGTGATTAGGACTCCGTGCTCTCACTGCTGAGGGCCTGGGTTCAATCCCTGGTTGGGAAGCTAAGATCCCACAAACCGTGCAGTGCAAGTTTGTTATATGATCCCAAATTATTTACTAAGTGTATAGTAAAATGGAATTTGCTGGGGATTTAGAGAGGAAATTATCAAGATATTTTAATTATTTGACTCAAATTTCATATTGAGGATTTTGTGATCAACTACCTCAAGGATATGTACCTATCTTTATCGACAATTTCTGATTTACAACTACTTATTTCTTCTTACTGAAACTAACCTAGCATTGTATTTAGATGTATATTGTAAGTGCACAATAAAATTTAGGTCTTATAATTATTACAGCAATCCTTCCAATCGATTTGTTACTCACCTTTTATATTCTGTGCCCTTGCCATGGTCCCTTTTTCCCCAGGTTTACTGAGATATAATTGACATATAACATTGTGTTAAAGATGTACAATGTGATGATTTGATATACACGTATATTACAAAATGATTACCATAATAAGTTAATTAACGCCTCCATCACCTCATATAATTACCGTGTGTGTGTATGTGTATATGATGATCTACACTCTTAAAAACTTTCAAGTATATAATACAGTATTGTTAACTAAAGTCATCATTCTGTATATTATCCCCAGAACTTATTCATCTTATAATTGGACGTTTTTACCCTTTGACCAATATCTCCCTCTTACTTCCAACCCCCAGCTCCTGGCAACCACCATTCTACTCTCTGTTCCTCTGAATTAGGCTTTTTCAGATTCCACATATAAGTGAGATCATGTAGTATTTGTCTTCCTCTGTCTGATTTATTTCACTTACACGTAATGCCCTTGAGGTCCACCCATGTTACAAATCTTGCCATGGTCCCTTGCACTTAGTATATATTCAATAAATGTCTGTTACATTTAACTAAACTGAATAATTTTATAAATTTTCAGGTATAAATTTCCAAAAAATACCCCCTGATGGTGGTTTTGAAAAATTCTGCAACATATAAAATACAAAATATTTCCAAAATGATATAGCAATAGCTATTAGAAGTTAAACAATTTGCATGTTAATTTCAAATATTTTTTTGAATAGTGAAGGACTATACCAAACACTTCTTTGTTAATACAATTTAATAACCACTGGTTTGTATTCCTCTATAAATTGGGCTTTCCTTCCAATTCAATCTAGTTTGTCTTAATTGCTCCAAGGCAGTAAAGTTTTATGGAAAAATTACCTTTATAATTTTAATTATTATAGAAACCAAATTCTAAAGTATTATCAACTAACATTAAACTTAAATTGATAAAATTCCAGAATTTAATTTTTTATCATAGGTTTAAAATATCGTGATATAAAGAGAAAGTTAAATGTCAAGTGAAAAATTCCTAAAAATCAGTAAGAAAAAGATAAGCAACCAAATGGAAAAATGTACATAGTTTGGCAACACAGTTATTCACCAAACATATGAAAAGATGTTTACCACTAATAATCTAGAAAATGCAAAATAAAACAATGTTGTGGTCATCAATTGGGAAAAAGTAGAGGTAATAATATCAAGGTTGAAATTGATGGTGGATGAAAACAAAGAGTGGAGGAGATGTTGAAACTGTGGGTAATTATTAGTCAAATCCACTTCCCCTGCCTTCACTAATCAAGGTTGTTTTAAGACTTGTAAGTCCTCCAAGCTGCATGTAGCCTAAACAATAAGATGTCTGCCCAAGCTGTTTTCCAGGAACTTGGAGTCAGCTGCATCTATTTTGAGCTGCAGGTTAGGACTACCTGGGACTTCCAACCCCCCAAATAGGCATGCGAGAGTGTGACCTTTTAACATCAGAGGGCTGAAAACTCCACCCTCAGAATGTGCAGAGCCCAGAAGCCAAATTACACCTGCACAGAATGATTATCGCACCTTTTTCCAATCACCTTTCCCCTTGCTCCCCACAGCTCAGACTGCCCTGTATTTTTATTCTTTATTTCATAAATACCCTGAGTCCCTTGCCTTCGTGTAGGAGGACTTGAGATTTGTTCTTCCATCTTCTTGCTTAGCTGCTTGCAAAGAAGCTCTCTTTGCTGCTAACCTCGGGGTCTCAATGTTTTGGCTTGCTGTGCCTCGGGCCAAATGAACCTGGTTCCGTAAGGATATCATTGTCTTTAGAGTCACTCTGGTTAACATTGAACATGTTCTTGCCTTATCAGCCTGAAATTCATCTTTTCTGAACCTAGTCTAGAGAAACATTCATACACACACACAAGGAGACTTATACAAGGATGCTTACTGCGGCTTTGTAAAGTTGAAAACAAATTATCAACTTGGAATTGGTAAACTGTAGTATACTTGCATTAGTTAGGGACTGGTTCCTGGTGCACATAATAGAGTGCCTTGGCCAAATAGATGATTTCTTTCTCACACTGAAGAATTTGGAGATAGTTGGTCCAGGGCTGGTGAAACAGATCCACAATACCATCAACAGACCAGGTCCCTTCTACCTTTCCTCCCTGCTGTCCTTAAGCCTTGCTCCCATCCAGCTGGTCTCAGGGAGGTTCCTGACACTCTCCTCAGGCATCACAACTATGCTCTAAATAGAAGGCAGGAGGGAGAGTACATGACAGCTGAGTCAGCAGCATCTGAAGAGCTTTCCTAGAAGCCTCACATAGTGACCTCCACTTCTATATCTTGGCCAGAACTGCGTACAAAGGCACCTGGAAAATGTACTGCTTTATCTGGGCACATTGGCACCCTAAATAAAATCAGGAGAAAACAGGAAGGGTAGAATGGATACTGGATTGGCAAATATCAGTTCTTAACAATATTCATATAAGTGGTGTATTGTTAGGGCCATGCTAATCCAAAAGAATCAAGGTAGATCTCTAAGTCCTATTGGTGAATGAAAAAGTTATGGATCAAAACCTATGGTCTAATGCTACTTACACGCTCACATACACACACACAGACACAGAGGAAACAGTACAGTGATACATAGGAAAGGGTCTGTTGGGACACATCAAAAATCCCAAGAATGATTAATCGTGAGGGTAGTGGGTGAGAGTCTTTAATTTTATTTATAACTCAGGATGTGGTGGACATGGTGGTGTTGCCCAGATCCTGCTTCAAGGAAGGGCTTGTTGCCCCAGCTGCTGAATGTGTTATCAGCAGACAACCCCCAGATGCAGCTCCTTCTGGAATTGCTCCAACTGCAGAGAGCTGTCTCATTCAAGGTCACACCCTTGGTGCTAGAAGGGGGTGTCCCACACAGAATAACTGATCAAAGGGAGGGTAGAAAACCCCAGCTATTTCAGACCAATGATAAGCAGTCTAAGGACCACTCTAGCTCCACAGCTACCCAGTGGAGTCAGATGAGGCTGTTCAGCTTGCATCCCTGCTCACTTCCTTCCACAGGTGTTGTTCACGGATCGTCCGTAATAAACATTCTGCACAGTGAATACTCTGTCTTGGAGTCTGCTTTCCAGAGAACCCAACCTGCAACGGTGGTCTTTCTGTTATAAAGTGACATGTGTACTCTTGAAAAGCCACATGTTCTGCAAAATTGTACATGAAAAATAATTGGGCTTATGGAAAAAATAGAGGGAAACTATTCAAAAACAATGCAGTTGTGTAAGTAGAACACGCACTCAAAAACTAATAAAAATTGTATCAAAAATACTAAACAGTTAAATTTCCAACCATAGTCAGTAGATCCCCATGGCCTTAAACCCCAACTCAGGCCTTCTCCATCAGAAGGTGCACCCCTGACAGCATTTGCTTCTGGTAGAGGCCAAGCTCATCAGAATTAAAATGAAAGGGTAGCCTTCTCCATCAATCACCTTTTTTTAACCAAGGGGAAATTATATCCTTCATAGATTCTTTATCTGTACTTGCAGCCTCACCAGATAGCTTAAAGGTGTGGAAATTGAGGCAGTTCAGCCACTACTTGGGATGAAGGAAGATACTCTTGCAGGATTTTCATTTTTTCTCTAAGGTTTCATATGTTGTTAAAGTTTTCTCTTGAATTGTGAAAAAGCTTGTCCTGATCACATCAAAATACTAATAAGATGGAAAATTTCATGTAGGAACCAAAGCATCTTCTGTGTTATAGTGACATCAATCCCTGACTCTCATTTCCAATTCAGAAAGAGATAAGACTGTGTCAGATTTTGAAAAAGGAGACTCTATTTACATATTATCTCTATTAAAAATCTTTAAATGTATCTATATGAAAGAGGAATATTGGAGAAAGGGAAACTAAGTATAAGAATGATACTTTGGTACAAAATGAGAGTAATAGAGATACAACATGATTTTTTTCAAGTTCCCCGGCCTCTCTGGACATTAATCCCTGTAATCAGAATTGTTCTTCGTTGTCCATTTATTGTTATTTGTCTGCCATCAGCTGAGTTAGTCTTACCCACTGTTCTTTTATTTTCAGTTCATTTGGCAAAACACGGTACCAGGCAGAGTGAGGATTCCATACTATTGGGCTTCCCAAAATTGCTCCCGCATCCCACATTGCAGAATATGATTAAAAGCAGTTTGGTGCAACAGAAATAACCTTGATTTGAAGTTAAAAGGCTTGGATTCTATTCCTCTCTGCCCCAAACATTGTGGCTTCAAGGGTGAAATAAGTAATGAATTTAAAATTAGTAAGATTGATGAATGCAACTTTCTGTGCCCCCCTGACCACCGACCACCCTATACTCCTAAAATGCCAACCTCACCAAAGAGCTTCCTATTTTAACCTCTACAGCTTCTTCCAATACTTATTTCCCTAGCACTTAACTGAAAGACAGTAAATATTAAAAACAGTGGAAGTATGCATCAGGGACCAACCAGATGTGGACAGAAAGAGATGTGTGTACCTGCTTTGGTGATGTGTTTTAGTTGAAATGGTTCTGACAGCCAGGCTCAGAGGCAGGGAACAGCTTGCCAATGTTCCCTGACTAAAGCGACTACAGCCAATTTTAAAAAGGATCGTGTTTAGGCTGTTCTCCTCTAGTGAGCAGTTCATTAGGTTTGAGATGCCTGTGAGCATTGGGCTATTGGTGGAAAGTTTGTATAAAACAAACAACATCCTTGATGAGTCTTGACACCTAGATGATATTTACTGGGAGAATTCTTAAGTTGACTGGGTTCAGTGTTTTTGTTGTCACTTACTTTGATATGTTTATATTTCTATGTATTTATTTATTTTGTTCTCAGGGAAGTAAATTTTCCTCTCCTAAAGAGGAAGAGATTTTTGTTTTAGATGGTAAACAGAGTGCTGAATTAGCACTGCCTGTCTCATACTGATAGATGTCACAGAAAGTGAATCTACACAGAAAGCCACTAATGAAATAGCAACATGACATTGCTACACACTCTGGGGACTGTGTGTGTGTGTGTGTGTGTGTGTGTGTGTGTGTGTGTGTAAAATGTTCATGTATGTATGAACTCTTAGTCCACAGAGTCAGATGTGTGGGGAGTGTAGTGTATTTTCTATAATTGAACTTAAAAACTATTTAAAGATTACATTTCTATTACCAAGAAGAACGCTAATCTCAATTTAGAAACTCTGTTCCATTCTCTCTTTTGCCTGTAGTAAGGTGAACTTATTGAATACTAAACGTTACCAATCCTTTCAAGTCGTTCCCCAGTGAGGGTCCCTCTGCCCAATGTCGTTCAAACCAGTGGAACAAGGAGTTTGGTTCAGAAGCAAAGGAAAGTTTTATTCTCTGATCAAAGACTGGAGAGGCGCGAGCTCGAGCTCCAGAGTACACGCCCTCCCTGAGAAAGTCCCTTGGGGGCTGCTTTATAAAGCAGGGATCCCATCGGCTGGAAAGGAAAGAGTTCTCCTGAGGCTGGCACGGCTGTGCTGCTCTCGCTCCAGATCTCAGTGTGGGAGCTGCATCTCTGCGTGCAGCCTGCTGCCGCCATCTTGAATTCTGCCCTCGCCCGTGGAGCTGAGGTGTCAAGAGCAGCCCTTTTGCACAAGGAACTCTGGTCTGAAGGGCGAGGTGCAGGGCGTCTGCTCGTGGAACCCTATGTGCAAGCGAAACTAGACTAGGCACAAAGGAAAGAAAAAGGTTAGACTTCATTTTATCACCCAGATTCTATTTTTATTTCTTGGGAATTGTTAAGGGGCTTTGCTGGTGACACCGATGTATGAGAGGGTGGGATCTAGTGTGTGTTGCCATATATTCAGTTGACTTCCATAGTGATCAAGGGTAATCATCCACATATATTAGGAATATTCAAAAATAAAAATGGCACAGGCACAGACAATCAAAACGGATGCCTGTAGTAACTAATTAGTACAAATGAACAACACCTACTGATGACCTTGCCCTTCTGGTCTTCAACTATTGGTTCACCCAAGCCACAGCTACATTTTTGTCCCCATAGAAGTTTCTATGCCATATCCGAGTGCTTCACGGGAATATTAAATGCATTATACTACACCTATCCCACTTTGGGCCATAGGAACTGTGTCTTCTTTACTACTCCTTGGGACATGGGGGAAATTATGGGCCTCACATCTTCCTCTTCTACACAAGAATTGGAGGAAGGGGCTTGGTGTCAGAGGGCTACCCTGCTCTTGATTTCCCCTTCCTTAAGGTTTGAGTTGGGTTTGGGCCAGGTTAGAGGCAGGGATCAGGTACCTGAAATAAGGCACAGATAATTTTCAGAAATCTCAGCTTCTAACTCTATTATTTCGTATTAAACACTCTCCTTCTAAAGAATCTTTATTTAAGAGGGGACACTGTAGCCTGGCTTTTCATATATATTTCCAAATATTCCCAAAATTTTGTTTAGGACAAAAATTTTATTGTCTGAGTCCTTCAAGGCTCTTTGCCTTGGCTTTTGACAAACAAGGGTCATTTTTCTACTTTTTTGTTTCCCACCCACTGAAGCAACAAATTTTGCCCATTAAATACTATAATGTTCACAGCATAATAAGAAATATCAAGAATGGTAAACTGATCGGCTACTGCATATCAATCCACCATATCTGCTTCAGGCTCTGACCCATCTGTCATCTCTACATGAACATCTCAAACATGGCAGCAGTCTTCCTCCTTGAAAGCCTACCCAGTCTTTGGGTCACTCTATTAGGAAGTTATTTGTTGTCAGGGTCTGAAATCTGTCTCTGTGTAACTTTCCAAAAATTATTAAAATAAAGAGAAAACAAGGAGTCACTTTTGTATTATCAGTTCTCTCCTGGTCTCCCTTCAGATACCCCGTTCTGTTCACCACTTTAATGACCCAAGGGCAGACCCTCACACCAGCAGGCAGATGGAAAATTGACTTTCTGGAACCACAGTGTTCTGTGTGGCTCTTCTGCCATCCAACTTTCTGCTCCAGATCCCTGCTGCCTGATAAGCAGTGTGGGCAGCCAGCTCTTGATCAGTATGCCTATCTTCCAATGAAAGGATTTCAAGCCCAGGTGGCCTGTGTTTAAGGGAGTTAATTCATCGGTCATTGGAATTCAAACCCTCCACAGTCATTAATATGAGGCTCTATAAGGCTCTACCTTGTCTGGCTTTTTCTGTGAGCCTCAGCTCACACTGTGCTTCCTCTGTGCTTACTCCATACTGGGTGCTTCAGTCATCTTTCAATTTCTCTTCATCATGCTTCCTCTTGACATAGGGCCTTTGCTTTACTGTAACCACTCTCAGAAAAGATTTTTCTTTTCCATTTATCCAGTACTACCTTCCTTCAGAGTTTAGCTCAAATGATATGCCCTTGGGTAAATGATCCCAAATTCCCTAACAAGATCCTTTTTTTTTTTTTTCCTGGAGTCATTGATTTACACTTCTTTGTATAATTATTTATTTCCCCCATTCTATCCTTAGGGCTATCATCTAGCTGGCAAATGGCAGGGGCTGCGAAATAGTTTTTGAATGAATAAATGAAGCTAGACCTCAGCCTACTGACTCAGCATGGCTTCCTCCACTCTCTCCTACTTTTTATTTTTTATCTCTACATGTTTCCTTTCCCTCTAGTTTCAGTGCCTGTTTCCAGCAAGCAGTAGAATGAAATAGATGGGTAAATATCTGTAGTTTTTTTTTTTTTTTTTTTCCTTAAGGCGAATTACAGGCTGTGGTGATGATTATCCTACGGAGTCACCGAGATCTCATTTAATGAGCAACATGAATCTATAGGGAAATACGCTTTCCCAGGGCTGGAGTCAAAGTTTGCAGACAGAGATTGAAAAAAAAAATGGTGAAAAAAAATTTTCCAAGTGTCATTTACATTGCTTTGTATTATTTACAGTATATCTTAAGAATTCCACTAATTAAAGGGGGAAATGGCAGAATGCTCCCAAAAAGTTTATATAACAAACTCTGCTCTTGTTCATATTTTCTATCCAAAATATAACATATCTTTAAATTAGATGTCATTATAAATCCTTTGACATATAATTTCCCTTCAGATGTAGCCCACTAGGTTACATAAAATATTACTGAAATATATCTTTATTTTTCAGAAATCGGATATGTTCATTTGAACATTTGAAGCAGGCTTAAACAAGTTCTTGATTACATTTTTATAACTAGTGATGTTTTCTCAGTCTAATTTCTTTCCAACAACACTTTTAGAAACCTACCAGGCACTAATATTCAGCGAATATTTATTCTGACCATTTGCCTCTTTAGAAAGGTGGTATTAGACATTGTGTCGGCATAATTTTAAATGACAATCTTGTATATTGGTCACAAAAAAGAAATAAAACCAAACAAAAAGCTTTGAGGCTGAAAAATGATGGCAATTTGAATATGAACAGTGTACTATCAAGCCAATCCAAACTTCATTTTCCACAGCTATATTTAAAGCTGGTAAAGCTCAGGGATAAGATGTCCACTTATAGGAAAATGACTTCAAGTAAGTTTTTAAAAAATAGTTTATTTGAAACTGAATAATAACAAAAAACGAGGCAGATATTTTATGTATGATGCAGACATTTTGTTCATGATAACAGCTGCATTACCAAAAAGCCACATACAAGTTTAGATGTGGAAAACTGTTCTGCAGTAAAATCACCATCTGAAGCACTGGTCACTTTAATTTTTTTCCAATACTGTTCATTTGGCGGAGAGACTTTTTTGGTGGTTTACACTTACGCTTAGCAAAAAATATATGAAACATTTCATAAAGAAGATATGGCAATTTGTTCAGTGGTTTTGTTCAGTGATAATTTAAGAAGACACTGTTGAAAGCAAAACAGTTTGATTTCAAAATATTATTTGTTACTTGGATTTTTCCCAAAATAGTCTATAAAGGTAGTTTGTGATCCAACCATGAATTTTGAGGGCTTAAACTAAGCACAGCATCCTTTTAAAATCTATCCTCCAATTTAATATGAGGTTGGCTAGGACAGGTGAGCAAAGTTAAGACCAGCAGTAGGAAAGTGTGTTTTGGTAGTAGGGGAAAATGGGGAGTTGGAGGGGAGACTGATAATCAAGACAGTTGCATTAGAAACGTAATTCCTACACAAAAAACTCTAAATTGCTGTTCTCTCCAGGCAAGAGTCCCTCCAGAGTCCCTGTTGTGAAAAAATGTGAAATTTGTGCAGTAGCACTGAATACCCAACATAATTAACATATAACAGATAGTTCAGTGATCTCGCAGTGTAAAATAATTGGTGTCTATACAAAAGAGAATAAATAGCTTTCTGTGTTGCCCTCTGTTCTGATTAAAGTTAGGAAATGTATTATTTTTTTCTGTATAGGCTAAGATTGTCCATTAAAACACACACTCTCTGCTTGTTTTCAATTTTGAAAATTATTCAGTATTTTCAGCTACATTCTTTTAGGCAGAAATACATTGCAACAAAGCTAGTGTGGTCACAGCTAGTATACCTCATATACTGACTGAATAGCAATTTAAAACGCTAAGGTCGTATCAGGTGAGAAAAGTGCGACCTGTTTCGGATTATGAAACATTAAAATGCAGGTACTATAGTTATTATAGTAGAAGATCAATTATTTTTCTCTGAAAAAAGTTATGAGGAAAACCAGACTAATGGTCTTGTAGCTCAAAGAAAAGAAAGTCCCTAACCAAATCTACATTACATTAACTAGTACACAAAGTGATTTTGCACAATTGCATTATTCTCAACTGAGTGGATACCAAGTGTTTTTTTGTTTATATCGTTGATATACAATATTAAGTTAGTTTCAGATGTCAAATCACTAAGTTGTATATTTGCATACATTACAAAATGATCACCATGATAAGTCTAGTAACCATCTGCCCCATACAAAGCCATTACAATATTATTGACTATATTCCTTATGTTGCATATCACATCCCCATGGCTTATCTTTTTATAAATGGAGGTTTGTACCTCTTAATCCCCTTCACCTATTTCTCCCAAACCCCCAACCCCCACCAGAGGGCGGTTCCCTCTGGCAACCACCCTTTTGATCTCTGTATCTATGAGTCTGTTTCTGTTTCGTTTTGTTTTTTTAGATTCCACATGTAAGTGAGATCATACGGTATTTGTCTTTGACTTATTTCACTTAGAGTAAAACCCTCTTGATCTACCCATGTGGTCATAAATGGCAAGATTTCTTTTTTTTTTTTTTTGTAGTGGCTGGGTAGTACTCCATTGTACAATGGACCCTTGAACAACATGGGTTTGAACTGTGCGGATCCACTTACACATGGATTTTTTTTTTGCTAAATACAAACTCCTGTACTACATGATCCATGGTTGGTTGAATACATGGATATGGAACCAAGAATACTGAGGGCCAACTGTGAAGTTAGGGTCAGCACCCCTAACTCCCATGTTGTTCTAGGGTCAACTGTGTATATGTGTATATATACCACGTCTTTTTTATCTGTTTATCTGTCAATGGACACAGGTTGCTTCCATATCTTGGTTATTGTAAATAATGCAGCAATGAACATTAGGGTGTGTATATCTTTTCAAATTAATGTTTTTGTTTTCTTTAGGTAAATATGCAGAATTGAAATGCGGAATCACATAGTAGTTTTTTTTTTTGTTTTGTTTTGTTTTGTTTTTTTTTTTGCGGTACGCGGGCCTCTCACTGTTGTGGCCTCTCCCGTTGCGGAGCACAGGCTCCGGACGCGCAGGCTCAGCGGCCATGGCTCACGGGCCCAGCCGCTCCGCGGCATGTGGGATCTTCCCAGACCGGGGCACGAACCCGCGTCCCCCGCATCGGCAGGCAGACTCTCAACCACTGCGCCACCAGGGAATCCCAGTAGTTCTATTTTTAATTTTTTGAGGAACCTCCATTCTGTTTTTCACAGTGGCTGTACCAGTTTACAATCCCAGCAACAGTGCATGAAGGTTCCCTTTTCTTCACATCCTCTTTGTTTCATTTTTTCCAACCACTTCTAATAGGAATAAGAGGCAGGAGCAGCAGCCATCACCCCAGGTAGAGCTGGATATCCCTTAAACGTATGAACTGAAATGAAGTGAAGAAGGTGCATCCACATCTAGCTAGCCATAGCCCCCATTGAGCCTACTGCCCAGTGAATTCTTTAGACAGAAAGATAAGTCCGTGAGTCTCTGTGCTGCTAGGAGAGTGGGATTGATGAAGTGGGCAGAGACAGAAAGAGGCATTCATTAGTTTGTTCTTTAATTCATAAAATATCTATTGTAGACCTATTGTCTGCCAGACTCTGAGAGAGACACTACGGAGACAAGAGGCAATAAAACCAGACATGGACCATGCCCTCTTGGAGTTTAAATGCCAGTGGGAGTTATTAAACAAATAAATTACATTAGGAGTATAAAACTGCAAATCTTGAGAAGCACTATGAAAGAAAGCAAGGACAGTTCAGCTCAGAATTTTACAAACAATGGTAATTCAATTATTCAGTGGACATGAAGGACTTTCATGACACTTTCAGAATACCTTCTGAGATCTTGAAAGTGTTTATATCACTGCCTTTCCTTGTTTCTTTGAAGGATGTGTGATTGAATTGCTGTAAAAGCACAAGGAGGTGGAATTATGTAGATGTGCTACTACCTGGAAGAAAATAAAATTCTTTGGAAAGGAATATTTTAATTTTATTTTTAATTAATTACAGTTACTATAATTGTTGGCACAGCATGACTTCTCAAACTTTAGAATCAGATTGGATACCATATTTTCTGTTTCCATACTGATTTTCATGTAGTAACTTGCTTTTGGTTAATTAAACTTTTTTTATTTTTAGATAATTGTAGACTCACATGCAGTTGTAGGAAAAATACAGCGAGATTCTCTGTACCGTTTCCTCAGTTTGCATAGTGGTAACATCTTGCAAAACTATAGTGCAATATAGGGATTATATAGCTGTCCCATTTTACATTCCCACCAACAATGTGTGAATAATCCAGTTTTTCCACATTCTCACCAGCTTGTGGTTTGCCACTATTTTTTATTTAGCCATTCTGATAGATACGTAGTGATGTCTCATTATATTTTTGAGTTTCCCTAAGGGTTAATGGTTGAACATCTTTTCATGTGATTATTTGCCATCTGTATATCCTGTTCAGTGAAATGTCTTTAGCCTATTTTTCAACTGGATTTTGTTTTAAACAGTTGAATTTTGAGGGTTCTTTATATATTTTAGATACTCATCTTTTGTCACATGTGTGTTTTACAAATACTTTCTCTCTGTCTGTAGCCTAGCCATCATTTTAACAGGGTCTTTCAAAGTCCAAAGTTTTTAATTTGATAACACTAATTTATCAAATTTTTTTCCTTTTATGAATAGTGCTTTTGGTATCATTGAAGAACTCTTTGACTAACTCTGGATCCCACAGATTTTCTCCTGTGATTTTTCCTAATGTTTTAAGTTTTATATTTACCACTTAAGTCTGTGATCTATTTTGAATTAAATTTTGTATAAGATATGAGACTTCTGTCAAAGTCCATTTTTTTGCCTACAGATGTCTGTTTGCTCCAGCACCTTTAGTTGAAGTGGCTGTCTTTCCTGTATTGAACTGCTTTTGCAACTTTGTCAAAAATTGGTTGGACATATTTATGTGAGTCTATTTTGGGTTCCCTATTCTGTTCCATTGATATGTGTCCAAACTTCTGTCAATGACACACAATCTTGATTACATTAGCTATATAATATCTTGAAATTAAGTAGACTGATTATGTTCACTTTATCTTTTCCAAAATTGTTTTAGCTATATCAAGTTACTTTGCCTTTTCATATAAATTTTAGAATATACTACTCAGCCATAAAAAGAAATGAAATTGAGTTATTTGTAGTGAGGTGGATGGACCTAGAGTCTGTCATACAGAGTGAAGTAAGTCAGAAAGAGGAAAACAAATACAATATGCTAACACATATATATGGAATTTAAAAAACAAAAAAAGGTCATGAAGAACCTAGGGGCAAGACAGGAATAAAGACACAGACCTACTAGAGAATGGACTTGAGGACACGGGGAGGGGGAAGGGTAAGCTGGGACAAAATGAGAGAGTGGTAGTGTATAGATGGACATATATACACTACCAAATGTAAAATAGATAGCTAGTGGGAAGCAGTC
Organism: Stenella coeruleoalba; assembly: GCF_951394435.1. Taxonomy (NCBI): domain Eukaryota; kingdom Metazoa; phylum Chordata; class Mammalia; order Artiodactyla; family Delphinidae; genus Stenella; species Stenella coeruleoalba. Next base: position 89,128,180 of record NC_137150.1, read on the forward strand.
GCATAGCACAGGGAGATCAGCTCGGTGCTTCATGACCAGCTAGAGGGGTGGGATAGGGAGGGTGGGAGGGAGGAAGATGCAAGAGGGAAGAGATATGGGGATATATGTATATGTATAACTGATTCACTTTGTTATAAAGCAGAAACTAACACAACATTGTAAAGCAATTATACTCCAATAAAAACGTTAAAAAACATTTTAGGGGCTTCCCTGGTGGCGCAGTGGTTGAGAGTCCGCCTGCTGATGCAGGGGACACGGATTCGTGCCCCGGTCCGGGAAGATCCCACATGCCGCGGAGCGGCTGGGCCCGTGAGCCATGGCGGCTGAGTCTGCGCGTCCGGAGCCTGTGCTCTGCAACGGGAGAGGCCACAATAGTGAGAGGCCTGCGTACCGCAAAAAAACAAAACAAAACAACAACAGCAAAAAAAAAAAATTTTAGAATATACTAGTTTATATCTAAAAAAATATTGCAGGTGTTTTGATTTCCCTCATGAATATAGATGCAAAAGCCTCAGTAAAATATTAGCCAATAGAATTCGGCCATGTAGTAAAAGAATTATAAACCATGACCAAACATAGTTCCCTCCAGGGATGCAAGGTTAGTCCAGCATTCAAAAAAATCAATCAATGTAATTCACCATATTAAGGGACTAAAGAAGAAAAATCACATGATCATATCAATTGATTCAGAAAAGACATTTGACAAAATTCAACACCCATTAATGGCATGGATGTCTTTGGGTTTATCCTGTTTGGGGTTTGGTTAGCTTTTTGAACATGTAGGTTTCTGTTTCTTGCCAAATTTGGGAAATTTCTAGCCATTTTTTCTTCGAGTACTTTTTCAGCTCTGGCCTTTTCCTCCTCTCCTTTGGAAACACCATTGATACTAATGTTTGATTTTTTTTATAATCCTACAGATCCCTGATGCTCTATTTTTTTCAGTCTATTTTCTCTCTTTTGTTCAAAAAGTACTGGATAATTTCTACTGTTCAATCTTTAGTTCACTGATTCTTTCTCCTGTCCTCTCCATTCTGATGTTGAGCCCATCTACTGAGGTTTCATTCTGAGGTTTGTATTTTTCAGTTCTAAAATTTCTCTTTTGTTCTTCTTTATGTCTTCTACATCTTTGCTGAGGTTGTGTTTTCATTTGTTTCAAGCATGTTCATAATTTCTCATTGAAGCTTTTTATTTTATCATTCCTGTTTTAAAATCTTTTTCAGATCATTGTAACATCTCTGTCATCTCAGTGTTGGCACCTATTGAGTGTCTTAATCAGTCAGTTGAGAGTGGTCTCATTATTGCTGGGCAATGCTGAGTGTCCTGACTCTCCATGAAGCCTCCTCTGATGCCCCTACCCCTGCCAAGTGATGAGGAGAAGGGCTCTCTTAAAATGGTTGGGTGAAAGGGGGAAGTCTATGTTCTCTATATGAGCTCCACTGATCCTGCGGGATGGAGAGGAGGACCTTGTTACCATCTGAGGTGGGAGAGAGATGGAAATCCTGGCTCTCTACTGGCCTTCCTTGACACCACTCTGGTGGGGGTTTTGGGATGCCTCTTTCAGCGTCATGAGTGTGGAAGTCTAGGCCTCTCACTTAGCCTTTGCTTGCATGAATGGAGATGAGGCCACAGTTTTCTCTATGGTATTTGACTGGAGTTGACCAGTTATTGTCTAAAAGCTTTTTGTCTTGCTAGGCTGCCTCTTTCCTGATCCTTTAGCTAGAGAGACTAAGCTCTTTTGTCTGGGCTTGTTGGCATTTTCGGGTTGCTTGGCTTCTTTAGTTCCAAGTGTGGGACATATGAGGCAAAAAGAAAACCCAAGAAACTCACTTCTTTGTTGTTTCTTGGGACTCTAAGTCCCTAGCTGGTCTGCTGCTTCTCTCAACCTCTCAAGTCTTCTTATGTTTGTCACATATATAATGCTCAGGGGTTTTAGTTGTATTCAGTGGGAGAAACAGGAAAATTATGTATGTTCCTGGAAGCAGAAGTCAATTTTTTTCAATTAATGTATTTTCATCAAACAAATGCTCTCTTCTTGAGTTTGATAAATAAAAGAATCTAAAAAACTCAGAAAAGAACATGGACATTCTCAAAATACATACCCAGAATCCAAACACTCTTCATCACTGCTACCATTTTGGCTCAAACCATCATCATCTCCCATATGAATTATTGCAATTATCTCATGATTGCTCTCCCCTTGACTGCCTACTATCTAAATTTAATACAGCAGCCAGAGAGACTCTGTTAAAACATAGTCTAATCACTGTGCCCTAAATCTTTCAAGGGCTCCCTGTCACCAAAGCCAAAATCCATACAGTGGCCTATAAGGTCCCATACATTCTCCCCTCCCACCCCCATTTACCTCTGTTGACTCCTTTCCTCCTATTTTCCCCTCACTCACCCTGATGCTGCCACAGTGGCCTGCATGCTATTCTGCTCATATGTTGAATGTATTCCCACCTCAGAACCATTGCAGTTACTGTTTAGTTCATGTGGAAAATTCTTGCCCCAGCTATCCTCATGGGTAGCTCTTTCACCTCCTGCAGATCATTGCTCAAACCTTCTTACGTCTTTCTTGATTACCATATTTGAAACTGTAACTACCCATCACTCCCTCTACCCACCATGTCCCTCTTCTTGCTTTATTTTCCCCACAATAATTTTCCTTCTAATAGATCATACAATTTACTAATTTATTTTTTGTATTCTCTGCCTCTCCCCATTAAAATATACATCCCACGAGGGACATGCTGTCTCATCTGCTGTTTCACTGTGGTGTTGTCCACATCAAGAACCGTGCCTAGCATATACTAAGTGCTTGATAAATATCTGTTGAATTAATAAATGACCTATGCGTCCAAGTTTCAGTGAGACAGAAATATCTTCATGACACAGCAATAGCTCTAGTGGTCTGATGGATGGCAGCTCTGGTGATACAAACTGAATTCTAGTAAAGCTGCCTTTAGGAGCACTTAACACAGATCCTTGTTCTAGAGTTATGCCGCCATGTTTTCCAGATATTCTTTCTCCCTCTGCTTCTTACTGTCTTTCTCATTCTAGACCCACTACCAATTATGGGTTTTTTCAGTAATCTCCAGCCTAAAAAAATAACAATATTGAATCTGATTGGTCCAGTGAATTGTCGTCACTCCTTGGCTTGAAAAAGATCCATATAACAGATCATATTATAGTCCAGTGACCAGGGACCACCCTTGGGTCAGCCATGGGTTGAGTGGTATAGTATGTGACCATCTCAGCTGGACACATTGCTTTGGGTAGTTCTCTCAAAAGCAGCAAGTGGGCAAGGCAGAGGCCCAGAGAGGAGAAGATCCTTTTCTGATGTGCTAAGCCAATCTGTAGACTTGCAAACATTTGTACAGATTTAAAAATGAAATCCTTAGATTCTTTCCTTGACTGTTCCATCTGTATACAAGCTACTCAGCCCACACACACCTTAGAAAAATGGAAACAAGATCATGATTCAGCATTTATCAAAGGGATCCCTGACCTTTTCGACATTCTGCCCAGTAGAGAACTTCATTCCCTGAAGAACTTAAGAATCTATGCAACAAAGAGCAAATAGTTTGATTTGACTCGACTTTTATTTTTGAAATGAAATTGAATTTCAATACAAAACAAACAGAAAGGCTTTCCTCTTGGGTTTATGCATTGTCAGAAAAGTGACAAAACCCTTTGCTTTGCAGCATATCCTGGAGGGGCCCTGCAAAACCCTTGAGAGTTATTGGGGGTAGGGTGCTGTGTCTCAGATCATATGGCCCCGCTGCAGTGCTTTTCTGAGCCCTCTGAGCTCCCTTGGAAGCATACAAAAATAAAGTAGAAACATCAGAACCAAGTGCCGAGAGGCATGATAAGTAGCAGACAGCAGTTTGGAGTCAGTGTGGATTTTGGATTTTTGGGAGGAATCCTTTTCTGGCCCTACTCAGGCAAAAACTGTTGCCAACACACACAGCATGATTAGGCTCACTGTATACTCTCTCACTTTTTATGTAACATAATAAATACATTATATACAACCTGTTCTGTGATAAGCAGCTTTCAAAACACAGCAAAAAGATGAGAAAAATAATATGAAGCATATTTTCTTTCTCAGGAAATTTCTATCACATCCAACAGCTCTTTGTTATTATGCTATTCTGTGGGCTTCCCCCCCTGCCCCCCATATCTAGTGATGAAAAGAAAAAGCTATTATGACTAAATCGTGATAAAGTTACTAAAGCCCAAAGAACCACTGGAATGATTTAATATGAGTATAATTAGTCTTGGAAAAATGGGCCAGTTTCAAATTTAGCACAGGCTTTTGTTTTCACTTTTCTTCAGAATCATTTCGTTTTCCTTACTGAACACAAGATATTGAGTATTAAGGAAACATTTATTTACTTTTCACTCAATACCAATTGACTTTGAAAGTAGAGTCAAAGAGTTTGACTTTTGTTGGTGACACATAGGCAGGTGCTATTAAGCAAAATGCACATACAGATAGCTTAGCTTTTTCAGCCCTCCTACCTTATAGATCGTTCCTCTATAATTGAGTATGCTTTAATTTCCCTGATTAGAGTACAACACTACCCAAATTGAAAGGAGGTACATTAAATAGTAGCATGTCTGAGCTAGATGAATTATCTGCTGATGAGATTAGAATGACAAGTGATTACCATGCTTTTTTCATCTTCATTTGCCCAATTATCTTTACTTGTTTAATTATCCTGGATAGAAAGTGAGGCCAATAAAATGTTGAAGACAGAAATTTGTATCACTTTTGTACAGCTTTATACTGATAAACAGCCGCCAAATAAAATAATCAGGACACAACAACGTCAACATTTAAAAAGTCAATTTTATTATATTGCTTTGTTAATATTTAGTGCACTTACTGTCAGAGCCATCTGAGGCAAGGTGAATCTGAGCAATCATTAAACAAAAGCCTTGAAAGAAGTTGTGCTACATATTTTTGCTGTTCCCCCGTTTCTCTGGCTGTAGTGCTGTGATTTATTTCTGCAAGAGAAACCCTGTTCATTTGGGTTGGTGTTTGAGTAGATCAGTCTCTGGAACAGGAAAAGTTACATTGCTTTTATTGTGTAAATCAAATTAATTCTGCACTTGTTAAGATTGTATGAAATTCAATCCTGAGTGTGTTTTTGGAGGCGCCTCCACTTCCCTAGAGGGAATCTTTCATGTTGCCTGAACATAAGGTCCCTGTTACCATTTTTGCTCCTGCTGCATGTTGCTGTTGACCTGTTTCTCACAGGAGTCCTCCCCCTGTTTTGCCTCAGAAACCTTTAACACCGCTCCCAATATGTCTGTGATTCAAACCCTGCTTCCATGGACATTTCACAGCCAACACCAAATATGGGGTCCCAAGAGTAAGGCACATATATCTGCCCTTTGAAGATACCCCCTAAACAACCATCATCTCCCCCATGCTTGCAAAAGCCCTCCATCTTGTTCTCCTTCTCTCTCTCTCCTCCCCTCCTTACTTCCCTCCTTCCTCTCCCCCTCCCCTCTTTTTTGGTGTGCTCTCACGTCCCAGCACCAACTTCTCTCCCCAACTTTATTCTCCTTCAAAAGTATTTTGGCTATTCTTGGCCCTCTACATTTCTATATAAATTTTAGAATCAGCCTCTAACTTTCATGAAAAAGCCTATTGGAATTTGGATGGAAATGCATTGAATCTATACATATATTTAGGAAGAAATGATATCTTTACAACTTTGACTCTTGTGATCCACAAACATGGCATTTCTCTCCATTTATTTAAACAAACTTCAATGTCTTCCATTTAAATTTTCATATCTCTGCTATATTTACATAAAGGCACTGTTTAATTAATTAATTAATTTATAAGTGGTAACTATTTTAGGCTGTATTCTGTTACTGGTATGTAAAAATGCAATTGCTTTTGGTTCGATTTTTTTTTTATGCCTAGCATTCTTATAAACTCTCTAATTCTAATATTTCTGTAACTTAGGAATTTTTTAAAGTTTATAATATAATCTGTTATTATAGTTCTAGTTTTTTAATTTATTTTTTCTTATCATGCCAAAAAGAATCCCACAGAATCATGTTGAATAGGAGCAATAATAGTAGGCATCTTTATCCGACTCCTGATTTTCTAGACTAAATGTCCTGAGAGGTTTTTTTTTTGTTTTTTAATGAATAAATGTTGCATTTTCTTCATATATTGAGACCTTTAATGTGGTAAAGCGCTATCTTTTGTCAAGCTGTTTTTAATAAATTGCAGGGTTTGTTTTGCTAATTTTTTATTTAGAATTTTTTGTATCTATATTCTTAAGTGGGGTGGACGTATACCATTGTTATCTGTTTCTGCTATCAAGATTATCATAACCTCATAAAATAGATTAAGGACTCTTTTCTCTTTTTCTATTCTCTGGGTGAGAAGTCACACTCCCAACCTTTTCCATGTTCACCTCATTTCTTGATTTTTTTGTGTGTATATTGATTTTTCTTTATACAAATAAAAGTAAATGCAAATATATGTATATTCTTATTCCTCCACCCCTGACTTTCTTATGCAAAAGACAGCATACATTATACACTGTTACAGACTGTGCTTTTAAAAAAATTTTAATCCATATCCTGAGAGCTTTTCACATTAATGCACAGTATGTCTTCATTCTTCTTTATAGCTGCATAGTATTCCATTTAGTGACTTTACCAGAGTTCATTTAACAGGATTCCTATTGCTTTGCTGTTGCAAATAATGCTGCAGTAAATGCTGTGTAAAAATATCATTTCAAATATATCCTAATGTATCCATAGAATGAATTCTTTAAAATGGGAATGCTGTGTCAGAGAGCAAATGGATTTGTAATTTTTATAAGTATTGCCAAATTGCCCTCGATTGTGCACTGTATTGTATTCTTTACCAGCAGAGTAGGAGAGTACCTGTGTTCAGTAGGAAGACTGTAAACTATTGAGTCAACTTCTGTAACAGTTATAGAACGTTTTAGTTTTTCTGTCTTTTCTTTAGTGCTGGTAATTTGTATTTTCCTAGGAATTTATGCATTTTATCTAAATGTCTATCCATTTTTGCATATATACATTTGGTAACAATATAATTATCTTTCTTAATATTTTTCTGTATTTGTGGACATGAGCCCCTTTTCATTCCTAAGACTGTGTACTAATGGCTTCTCCCTGTTCTTAATCCATCTAACTAGGCAGGGTTTCTCAACTTTGACATTTGGGGTCAGATGATTCTGTTATTGGGGGCTGCCCTGTGCTTTGCAGGAGTTTTAGCATCTACCCACTACATGCCAGTAGCACTCCCCACCCCAGGTTGTATTTCCAATCACACTTTGTTGTCAGACACTGACAAGAGTGTCCTCTGGGAAAGGTTGTGAGAGGGGAGAGCAAAATTGCTCTCAGTCGCAGACCACTGATCTAGAAGTTTGAAAGTATTATGCCTTATCAAAGAATAAACTTTGGCTTTGTTAATTCTGTTTTTTTCCTTTTTCTAATTAATTGCTGCTCTTACCTTTGTTTATTTCTCTATTTAGACTTATTGATGTTTATTTTTATTTCCAGCTTTTTACAGTTGATATTTAATGCTTCAGTTTTCACCTTATTTTTTTTCTAACATGAGCATTTAAGACTATGCATTTTCTTCTAAGTATCACTTAAAAACAACCCACAAGTAGGTGGAATTAGAGTTTAGTTTTAACTTTCATTATTCTTTTATCTATGGTCTATTTAAAAATGTTTTTATAATTTCCAAATTTATGATTTTTTTACTTATTTTTTTAAAAATCAATTTCTATCTTAATTGTCAAAGAACGTGTCTGTGTAATTCTGCTTCTTTGATGTATATTGAGGCTTCGTTTATGGCTTAGAATGTGGTCAATAATTTTCATAAATGTTCCATGTGTTCCTGAAAAGAATGTCTAGTTACTGAATATAGTTTTCTATACAAGTCCATTGTCTCAGTTCTTCTCAAACATTTTCATATCATGTCTTACTAGGGTAAATGAATGAGGTTACTTGAGGTCAGATGAGACTGATCTGTGAGGCTCAAGACACCAACTGTCTGCACTCCCTAGGACAGAGGGAATCAAGTTCTGGGCCAACTTGTAACCCTTTCACAGTATAACAGTTTGCCAGAGCATAGCAGCTTATACGTTTTGCATTGGGTCAATATTAACTATATTTTCTGCATCTTCCAAATCCTTATTGATTTCTTTGTGTATTAATCCATAAATTACAGAGAAAGTTGTGTTTAAGTTGATGTGGCTCAGGGCAGGCCATGACAAAATACGCCAAAGTGGCATATGGATTATTTTAAAGTTATTGAAGAAACAGCCAGTGCCAGAAGGACCCTCTGACCCTCCTTTGTCCCCCTGAAAGCAGGAAATAAATCTCCCATATGAAAGGTAGCTTCCCTGTACCAGGAGGTAAAGAGACATCCTTATCACCAGAGATAGGGAATTAGGGCTGAGAAGGCTGTGTAAACAAATTCTGCTTAGATTCTTCACTAATTAGTACTCAGACCTAAGCTTCTTTGTCTTGTCAGTTCTTCACAAATTTATTGTCTCTTTGTCTAAAAGGTATAAAAGCTTCCTGCTTTGGTCCCTTCTCTGAGTTTCAGGTTTTTGGGGACCCCATACATACAAAACTAAATTGGTTTTTCTTCTGTTAATCTGTCTTATTTTAATTTAATTATTATACCAGCCAGAAGAACCAGTAAGGGTAGAGGAAAAATTCCCTCCTTAACAAAGTCTCTTATTTTTATACTTTCTCCTTTTAGTTCTGTAAATTTTGGCTTTAGATATGATATTAGGTACATACAAATTAGCATCACTATATATCCTTAGTAAATGTTAACTTTATGAATTGCAATGATCCTCTCTATTATTGCTTTCTGTTTTCATGTCTATTTTGCCTAACATCATTATAGCTATGTCAGCTTTCTTTTGTTACTTGCTTATTATATCTTTTTTCATCTTTTTAATTTTTTGTATCCTTATGTTTTAGATATATTACTTGTAGGCTGCCTATAGGTGGATTATTCCTCCATTTTCAAATATTTGTGACATGTTATTCCTGATAAGTTAGTAGACAATCTCCTTGTTAAAATAAGAAAAATTGCAGTTATTGGCTTTAAGTTGTTCAATCATGATTGTCAGAGAACTGGAAAATGCCAGTGATTATTTCCTGTTATGACTTACTAGTACAACAAGTATTTATATTGTTTAAAAACACTGAGATGACAGTTACAATAATACTACTGGTTCAGGTAAGATAACTAATCAGAACTGCAAGTTTCTTTTGGTTGTTATTACAGGGCATGGCAACAATCTCTAAAGTCTTCAAAGTCTTACAAGAATCTTTTCTTCAAATGCTGCTTCCAAGGACAAATTTATATTAATAGAACAGTACAATTTGGTAATGGTTATGAATATTCACAAAATCTCCTTTTTGCGCAAGAGACGAGATTGATGTGAATGTTCTCAATTTAATACCTTATCAAATCAGAACTTCTGAATTTGTTTTATGATGCAGAAAGCTCTCTATCTCTGTAGCTTAAGGAAAGAGGGGACATTTCTTTTAGACTCCTCTTGTTAATTGTGAAGACTGGTACTTTTTTTTAAGACGAGGCTTTGTAAACCTCATTACTTAGCATAAAAAATAAAAAGCAGGCTTGCGACCTCATTTTTATTTGCAGAAATGGACTAAGAGATGAATGGGATTTTACTTATTAACAGTGAAAGAAGGTGTATGTAGCATTAATCTTCCACATTCTGATACTGCAAATGAAGTATGTGTTATTCCTCATTGAATGCAAAGGATGCAAGAATGGCAAAATTGACAAAAAGATGTCAACAGACCCAGGCAAAGGTTTTCTTTTTTTTTTTTTTTTGCGGTACGTGGGCCTCTCACTGTTGTGGCCTCTCCCGTTGCAGAGCACAGGCTCCGGACGCGCAGGCTCAGCGGCCATGGCTCACGGGCCCAGCCGCTCTGCGGCATGTGGGATCTTCCCGGACCGGGGTACGAACCCGTGCCCCCTGCATCGGCAGGCGGACTCTCCACCACTGCGCCACCAGGGAAGCCCCAAAGGTATTCCATTTTTAAGGTAATCAAAGGTTTAAAAACTTACAGAGCAGGGGACACTGCGTCACTCCAGGTTAGAGGAAAAAGGAAACTTGCTTGCCTAAGTGCTCTACAACAAAAGGCTGCACACCTGCCTCCTGGTTAGAATCTGATCTCACTTCTCTATTGCTTTCCTCTGACCTATATCAGGGTTGAACTCTGCAGGCCACTTAATTTACATCTTTGCTGGAACCTTGTCTTCCAGGGCCAGATGGGCTGACTGAATTAGGTCAAACTGATAACAATTTTGTAATTAAAAGTACAGCAAGTGTTATTGTCCCTAACAATTTGATAGCAAGATTTAGAGTGACAAACTAGTTGTTTAATATTTATTTAAAATATCTTGCCAAATAGTTTCTTTTCAGTGATCTCTTAAGGCACAATTTTATTCTTTTGATTGTATTTCCTCTGAACTTGTAAATAATCAATAACGGTATGCAAATTTAGTTTTCAAAATCATATATAAAACAGTCTAAATTAAAAAGAAAAAGGTCTAAATTTTAATGTAGAGGAAACAAGTTTATGCATATGTGAGGAATTTCAATATGTATTTATCTTCCTGAAAACTGGCTTTTCTTTAATCTCTAAGATTATTCTGACTGGTATGGAACAGATACTGTGCATGGGTATTCACCAATGGATCTCATTCTGCCAACCCCCCGCACCCCAAACAACACTATTTTAGCACTCCTTATTACCTGCTGGAGAAAAGTTAGCTAAAGAATGAAACCAAGATATTTGTGGATGCATTACTTAGATGAGGCCCACCTGGAAGTAACAGAAACATCAAAATAGCAATGGCTTAAATAAAACAGAAATTTCTCTCTCACATTAAAGAAGCTGGATATAGTTGGTCCAAGATTGGAATGATGTTGCATGTGTTAGGGGCTTAGGCTCTTCCTGTTGTTTCTCTGCCATCTTTAGCCTGTGGCTTCCATCCTGTGATCTAACATGGCTGCTCAAATTCAGCCATCACATCTTGTTTTTTTTTTTAATTGAAGTATAGTTGATTTATAATATTGTGTTAGTTTCTGGTATACAGTAAAGTGATTCAGTTATATATATATATATATATATATATATATATATATATATATATATATATATACTTTTTATATTCTTTTCCATTATGGTTTATTACAGGGTGTTGAATATAGTTCACTGTACTATATGGTAGGACCTTGTTGTTTCTCTATTTTATATATAGTAGTTTGTATCTGCTAATCCCAAACGCCTAATTATCCCTCCCCCACTTCATTTCCCCTTTGGTAACCGTAAGTTTTTCTATGTCTGTAATTATGTTTCTGTTTTGTAAATAAGTTTATTTGTATCATATTATAGATTCCACATATAAATGATATCATGTGGTGTATGTCTTTCTCTTTCTGATTTACTTCACTTAGTATGATAATCTCTAGGTCCATCTATGTTGCTGCAAATGGCATTATTTCATTCCTTTTATGGCTGAGTAGTACTCCATTGTCTATGTATACCACATTTTCTTTATCCATTCATCTGTTGATGAACACTTAAGTTGCTTCCTTATCTTGGCAATTATAAATAATGCTGCTATGAACGTTGGGGTGCATGTACTTTTTCAAATTAGAGTTTTCTCCAGATATGTGCCCAAGAGTGGGATTGTTGAATCATATGTTAGCTGTCTCATCTTTATTCCAGCTAGAGAAAAAGACTACCTAAGTAGGCCACACCCAGCTTCAGGGGGGAAAGTTGTTCCAGCAGCTATGCACCCAGCATCAATTGCACAGGACAAAGTTAAACAGGCAAGGAAGACTGTATTCAAGACTGTTGCAAAAGAAGGGGGAGACTGAACTCAACTCCACTGAAACAAAGGACTGGAAAAATTTTAGGAGCTGGGGTGCGGGTACACTTAGGCCACCTGTTTGCTAATTGGCCTTACCCAAAGGAAATGTAAATTTTCTCCTATCTCCATGACAGAAGGTAGTTTTACAACTTGGAGCAAGGTACCCACTAGAGTTAGGCGTCTACCCTCCCAAGGAGACTGAGAAATAAGGGCACCATCATCCTTGATGTTTACATTTCAAAGAAGTGGTTCCCAGGACCCTGAGAAAGACATCCCCTGGGTCCTCAAACTGCCAAGAGGCTCCTAAGGAAATTTATATACATTTCAAAGGGGACAAAGAAGTAATTTGTAATTACAAGTATTTTAAATTGAATACTCCAGGAGAAGGGAGGTCGGGGACTTATAGTCAGGAAGAGATCTGTCTAAAATTTTTCAAGCTGGGGAAATATTAAGGCCTGCTTGGTCACCAGTTAAAAAATCAAGTTTCTATACTGAGAAAGAATAAATGGGAGAATAAAAATTGGAGAACTACTGACAGTTTGCTCCTGCTGGCTCAATAGTTTTCTCTCTCTGTTCTTTGAAGAAAGACTACAAAAACACAATAATGCTTAATTCAAAAATTAATCTTTCTATTGGTAGAATTTCAGCTACTACTATTGCTTGTGTGGTAAAGGCCAGTAGATAAGACTCTTATAGCCTGCTGAATTTCTTCCACCGCCAGGGTTGTATACTTCCCGAGAGTCAGCGGTGTTTATCTCTAAACTTGCTAGCTATACTTGTTATCGTAATTACATAAGATAATTATTATGTGTCCTAATGAAATGTGGGTGTGGATAGAACTTTCTGTACGATAATTAAGTTACTATTTTGCCAAGAAAAAAAATGTTACTTGCTTAAAAATTGCTGCCAAATTAGATGTGGGTAAAGTTCCCATAAAAGTCTTGGAAGAAAAGGTCTAGAGGGATTCTGCACTTACATTTCATCACAAATGTTTTTAAGTTCTAAGTTCACTTTAAAGAAACTAAAACTGGGACTATAGACAGTGTTTTATGGGCAGTGAGAATTATACAAGATGGCATGGAACTCCTATCATAGGCTTTCTTAAGAAATGGTCTTGCCCTACATCAAAAGTTTAATAGAAAGTATTTATACATTTTAAGTTAAAATGCTAATGGTACCTTTTTATTCCTCAACATTGGACCAGTTTTTAAAATTAATCTACAAACTACTGTCTCAATCAAGTTAGATGAAAATAAAACCAAACCAAATATCTACTAACTCTCAAGGTTGGTGACGGGTACTGATTTGTTAAGAGAGTTCTTTATTATATCAAAGGCAGCCGAAGACAGTACTCATTGAAACTCTTATTCTATTCTTTCCATTTTGATTAAAATAAAATTTTCTCTGATTCTAAATGAGATAACGTTCAACTCTGTGTTCAAAATTAGACAAAATTGAGCACAAAACAAGGTTTTAGCTTTAACATTGGGATTTTTTTTGCAAGTTTGTTTTGGATTTTGTCTTTTATGGGAGTGAACTTGACTTAGCATCCGAAGTCACTGAAGCAATGACATCTATTTCTTTCCCCTAAAATTGGGATACAAGACTGATAAAGAAGTGCCTAGGTATTTAAAGGCAAATGGCATTAATAAAATACTAGCTTGTAAAAAAACACTTTAATATGAACATTTTGTGGTAGAAGTCTTGGTGTTTATTGAAAGCTACAGACTGTCAGTTAAGTGGACTTATATTTAGATTCGTCCTAAACTAGAGAGGTTCTTAGTATTGTGAAAACTACCATAAATTTCATTATTTTTCAACATTTTTAAGAAATACTATTTTTTCAATTTGTTTTAGTTAGCTTCTTTTGATTTTAAATACTAGAAATAGAGAGAGATCATTATGATTAAATAGGTAGGGTGTAAGGACAATCCAGAACTAGGGCCCAAGGTGCTTTTAACCAACTGAAGGTATCAGCTTCTTAACAGATCCAGCTCTGGACTTGGACTGCTTGTTCAAATCCTGAATCTATAACTTATTTGTGCAGTATTGGGCAAGTTAATCTTTATCAGTCTTGGTTTTCTCATCTGTAAGATTATGATTATAATAGCATCCATCTTTTAGGGCGTTACATAATTAAATTATGTATGCAGGTAAGCACTTAGACCAGTGTCTTGCACTTAGTAAGTTCTTAATAAATAATAGTTGTTATACTGATTTTCTAATTAATCTGACCACTTATAGAGTCTTGAATTCCATTCTCCACCAACTATCTCCTTGTGTTTACTCTTAGTTTCTGTCCCCTTGCATTGTGCCTTGTTTCCCAAGGCCCCAGTTCTGTTTAATAGCATCCTTTTGGCTCAGCCCCCACTGATAACTGTCCAATCTATAGATTGGTTTAGAGGATGCACTGTGTTGCCATGATGTCTTAGGTGGTAGAAGCTATGAGTAGGTAAGGCAGCTTCTTCAGAAGAGGTTAAAGGAACAGCAAGCATCATTACTAGAGCATCTGTCAAATTTGTATTCTTTCTTGTTATCTTCTCTAAATTTTGTTTAGAGTCTTAATATAAATTATCAATTCTGTTTATCAAGTGAAGGCAAAACCTCAGAGAGATTTAAGCATATTTCAAAACTAATCATCCTGCCTTTACTCTTCTAGAAATAAGTCCTTTAATACCAAAGGAAAATGAGTTATTGTTCCTATTCTTGAGATTTAAGTTGAACTTTTTGGGACCTTAAGATATTTTCAGTGAATATCTTAAGACTTTGGAATTCATCTGTTTTTCTAGTCAAAAATGTTCTCTATATTTTCTTCTGTACATTTTCTTTTTCAGTTGAAATGTGAAAGTTTATAATGATACTCATCCTGGGACATAATCTCTGAGAGCTGTCATAGGTGAAGTATATATATTTTTTTAATGATTGCATGATGATCAGTAATTCATAGCTTATTAATTAACATTTCAAAGAGTCCTGATTAGGTTATAGAATTACACAAAATTACACTAAAAATATATTGTAAAATTACACTAAAGTGAAATGAGATGCTTGGGGTTCTGCTTCTCATCAAGATAGAATAACATCTTGGATTTATCCTCTCGCTTGAATATATTCCCTCCCACTTTAAACAACTAAAATCCAGACAACGTATATAAGACAGTGATACTCAAGACTTTGAACATCAGGCAATGAAGAAAAATGATCCCTGAAAGATGGGAAATAAATGAGGTGAACCCTACTATTGCCCTATCTTATTGCCTGGAGAAAGTTTTCAGGCCCTAGAGCAGGTAGAGGGAGTGTAAGTATTGACCACTGATCTGAACTGAGGAGATGAAGCTGCAGGTCAAGAGAAACCAAGAAGGCAGAGTACTGAATAGGAAAAAGCTGCATATAGAAAGAACTCTGGAGCTGTGTAAAGAGTCCGCACTGAGGATTCAGCTGAATACTGATCAGTGCATGCATGTAAGAAAACTAGCAAAGCTTGGGGAAAGACCTAGAAAAAAGAGTAGAGAAAACAGTGCCTATGGCTCACAAAAGGCTGGGAATAGTACTTGTTTTCAACAGCTGGGGTGAAAAACCTCATAATTCAGAGGGTCAGAATAGCTTTTTACCTAAGTTAAATTCAGCCTATTACTGAGGCAAGACCCTACTCTGGTCCTGCTTAACAAAGTTTAAAAAGCAAGACTCTAAAGGATCAATTTGTGTCCAAGTAACTTGACCATTCCCAGAACAAAACTCAAGAATATCATAGGATTACAAAAATATCTATCAGCAAACAAAGTAAAATTCACAGTATTTTCTGCCTAATGAAAAATTACCAAGAATTTTTGAAAGTAGGAAAATACAACCAAGAATGAGAAAAATCAATCAGTTGAAACTCTGAATGACAGATGATAGAATTAGATAAAAACATTAAAACAGTTGTTATAACTGTATTCAATATGTACAAGAAGTTAGAAAATTAAACATGTTTGATAGAGACATGAAAGATGCAAGAAGAAAATACCCAAACTGAATTTATAGAGATAAAAACTAAATTGTCTGAGATTAAAAATATCTCTCAGGGATTATTGACAGACATTTTAGAATTAGTGACCTTGAAGACACAGCAAGAGAAATTATCCAAAATAAAACACAGAAAAAAAAAAAGACTGAAATAAACATAAGTAAAATGTGGGATAATTTGCAAGTAGTTGAAGAACCTGGAAATGGGGAATGGGATAAAAAATATATTTAAAAAAATATTGCATATTGTTTAAAACCAGTGATAAAAAAAATCTTAAAACAATCAATCAGAGAAGAATAAGAACACAGAGGGACAAAGACAAGTATGACACCAGATTTTTCTTCAGAAACAATGCAACTAAGAAATCCATAGAACAGTATCTTTAAATCGCTGAAAGAAACATAGTCAACTCAACCTTGAAATTTTTTACCCAATGAAAATATCTTTCAAAAATGAAGGCAGATAAAGACTTTCTCAGATACATAAATGCTGAGGGAATTCATCACCAGCAGGCTTGAAAAATAAATGTTAAAGGAAGTCCTTTAAGCTGAAGAATACTGATACTAGATGGAAGTCTGGATCTATACAAAGCATTGAGGGGTTTTAGAAATGTTAACTACAGGGCTAAACATGAAGACTTTTTTTTTTTTATTATTTAAGTCTTTTAAAAAGATAATTGGGGCTTCCCTGGTGGCGCAGTGGTTGAGAGTCTGCCTGCCGATGCAGGGGACACGGGTTCGTGCCCGGGTCCGGGAAGATCCCACATGCCGCGGAGCGGCTGGGCCCGTGAGCCATGGCCGCTGAGCCTGCGCCTCCGGAGCCTGTGCTTCGCAACGGGAGAGGCCACAACAGTGAGAGGCCCGCGTACCGCGTAAAAAAAAAAAAAAAGATAATTGGCCTTTTAAAGTAAAAAGTAATAACAATGCATAAAATGTATAAAACCCGGAGCACAAAGGTCAGAGGAGGGAAGTAAAAGTTCACTGTTTTAAGATTTAAAGAGGTATTCTATCATTTGAATGTAGACTGTAATGAGTTAGAGATGTTTATTAATAACTCTAAGACATTACTAAAATAACACAACATAGATTTGTAACTAATTATCCAACAATGAAGATAAAATGGAATCATAAAAAAAATACTTATGTAATCTAGAAGTCATAAAAAGAGGAAAAAATAAAGAACAGATGGGACAAATAAAAAACAGATATCAAGAGTGTTGCTTTTAACCCAACCATATCAATAATTGCATTAAATGAAAATAGGTTAAACACCCCAATTAAATGAGAGATTTTCAGACTGGATTTTTTAAAAAAGTAAAACTATATGTTGCCTACAAAAAATGTATTTTAACTATAAAAATGTAACTAGGTTGAAAAAGGATATAAAAAGATATTTCATGCTAACATTAATCAAAAGCTAGAATAACAATATTAATATTAGACAAAGTAGATTTCAGAGAAAACAATACTACCAAGGATAAAGAGGGTCATTTCATAGTGTTAAAGATTAAATTCATCAAAAAAATAGTGCATTTGAACATGTGTGCCCCTAATAATAGAGCTTCAAAAAACATGAAGCAACAACTGACAGAATAGTATGGAGAAATAGGCAAATGTACAGTTATAGTCAGAGATTTCAACATTCCCCTCTCAATAATTGATAGAACAAGTAGGCAAAATCAGTGAGGATATAGAAGACTTGAAAAGCTCTATCAACCAAATTGGCCTAATTGACATTTATAGAACACTCTACCAACAACAATAGAATATACATCTTTTTTTTCAAGTGTACACCATCGTCCATCAAGATAGACTATATTCTGACAATAAAGAAAGGCTCAATAAATATAAAAAGATTCAAGTCATATGTTCTATGACCACAATAGAATTAAATTAGAAGTCAACAACAGAAAGAGATCTGGAAAATCCTCAAATATTTGGAAACTATACATTTATAAATAACCCATGGGTCAAAGAAGAAATCAAAAGGGAAATTGAAAGTGCTTGAAATGAATGAATATGAAAGCACATATCAAAATTTATGGGATGCAGCTAAAGCAAAACAATATTTTTAAAAAGGGAAATTTATGAGACTAAATCCCTATTTTAGACAAGAAAAGTTTTATATTAATGACCTCAGTTTCCACCTTAAAATGCTAAAAAAAGAACAAATGAAACACAAAATAGGCAGAAGAAAGGATATAATATAGATCAGAGGGTAAATCAATGAAACAGAAAATGTAAAAACAATAGAAAAATTATGTGAACAATAACTTGTTCTTCAGGAAATCAATAAAATTGATAAATCTCTAGATGGGGAAAAAAGAAGAAAATTATCAGTATCAGAGAGAAGTGAAATCACTACCAATTCTACAGATATTAAAAGAATAATATGAGAATATTTTGAACAACTTTATGCCAATAAATTTAACAACTTAGATGAGAGGGACAAATTCCTCAAAAGACACAAATTTACAAAGTTCACTCAACAAGAAATAGGTAACTTGAAATCCTTATATCTATTAAAGAATTTAAATTTGTAGCTAAAAACCTTCCTGACTAATGGGCATCAGATATATCTGGTACAAAAAACTTTAAAATATTTTGGAATTCAAATGATATAAACCAGAGGCAAAAAATTCAAATATTTCCAGGTGCCAGGTAAATAATGTAAGTGAATGATGTGGAATAATTACAGGAAAAAACAACTGCCAAAAATACAATCTAACTTTATTTTTACTGAACCATGGTATATATAGAAATGCAACAACATAAACATATATGATAGCAAAGATTTTATTTTAAATTAAACATAAAAACTTAAAGTCAGTATGTAATTATTAACTTTATTTGTTGTGGGTTTTTCTTGGCTCTTCTCTGGAATCAGAAACCTGATTCCTTCTGTGCTTAAATATTAGTATTTTTGTCTTTCCTATGGCATTGTGGACAACTTAAAATATTTTACTTGTCATCAGCATTTAATTTTCTACAGATTCATAATGGAAAATAATTATTGACAGAAGTAGGCACTTCCAAATATGGATAGAATTCTTCCACAAAATGTGCTCTTCCTTCCTCTCTTTACTTGGGTGGCTTCTTCTCATTGTTCAGTTCTCAGAATTAAAATTTCTTCTTCAGAGATGCCCTCTCTCCATTATCTCTTTCTTCTGTTTTCTTAATAGTATTTTTCTTACTAGTAGCTACACTTTTCTTTGTTAACTTGTTACTCATCTCTTCTCCTAGCCTGTAGTTCAACGGGGGCAGAGTCTCAGTTTCCCTCATCATTGTATAACTTAGTACATAAACTGCCTCAGGAGTTCCACAAACAATTGAAGAAAGTGTGACTAAGCTCTGGTCAGAGGGCAGGACTGATAGCCGTCATGTACAATTTTCTTGGTCAGTGATGATTTGAGACCGAATTAAACGCCTACTCCAAATGGAGAGAGATAGAAAGTTTTTTTTTTTAATTTTTTTTTGGAGGGCAATTTAAGAGCACTTACGAGTTTAAATAGGACACACACTTTGACCGAACTCTTGGTCTTTCAGAAACATATTCTGTAGAGACTTACAGAATGCACACCTTTTAAAGCAGCAGTTCTTTCCCTAGACATTTAGCCTCAAGGAGAAGTCAGACAAGTACCAACTATGCGCTGAGATGCATTCTCATTACAATGTTATTTGTAAAAGCAAAAAACCAGAGATTGGAAATGAGCTAAATGTACTTCAAAATTATTTAAATGAGTTTTGGTATAATCAATGAAATGCTATGCAGGCATTAAAATTATAACTGTAGTTAGTTACAGTTAAAAATGACAGTGGAAATAAATCTATAATATATTATTGTTAAGTGAAAAAAGTTTAAATAATATGTATAAAATAATCATTCCCCTTTTTTCTTTTTTGGTTAAAAAAACAACTAATGGTCATATATGTGGGTATATATATGGTCATGCCCAGAAAAACATCTAGAATATATAGAAAGTTGATCACAGTAATTATCTCTGGCTAGTAGAATATCTAAATTCTTTTTGATACTGTTTATTGTTACAAGGAATATGCATTAATTTTATAATAATTTTTAGAAGTAATAAAGATATTTCCATTTGTGAAAAGTATTTCTTAAGAAGATTATCCCTCTTCTCTTAGAAATAAGTTTTAATGTCTCCCATGCCTTTCAGTCAGAAATTTCTTCCAACTATGGGATGTTTCACGTTGATGAGAAACGAGAACTGTTTAAAAAAAAAACATTGACTTTTATTTCTCTTTCAACATGATCCAGAACATATTTATGCTTAAAACCTTTTTTTTTTGGTTTATTTTGCTGAGTATTAATAATTGTTTTGAAGTTATGATTTTGTTATCAGGATCAATTTGCAAACTTGATTTCGTTTACATTTGACTACATCAGTATTTTTTAAGTGAATTCAAATAACTAATTTAAATAACTAATTTGTATGGTATTCCATTTGCTGTGTATAACATAAGCTCTGTATAAAAGGTAAGCCACCATCGCACCAACAGACAATCAACTCATCACCCTGACAAATCATGTTGTGTCATATGGGGTCTTCATTTCTTTAACAACCACTTCCAGTAAGAGCTGGGTCACTGAGCTAGATCCATAGTCCAGCTAGTTTACAGTTTCTTTCTGTGCACGGATCAATCCAAACAGCCTGATGGGATCATCATGAATGTTTTCCTCTATTGCCTGGCTTTCTGGTGGGAAACTGTCCACCAAAGTGGCCTTAGAAAGGTTGATATCCATTGCATGTACCTGCCCATCTTCATCCTTGTCTGACAAATAAGTTTTCTGTTTCTTGTGCTTTCTGCGCTTCCCCTCACAGCTGTGATCTAGTGAGGCATAGAACATCTTTACTTCAGTTTCCTAGAAAGAAAGGTATATTAATTCTTCATTGTTAGCCATTCTTTAACTTTGATAACCTCTGGGTATTTCTAAGGCCTATAAAAAACACACAGCTTGTTTTCTGGGCTTCAGCTACCTTATTTGCCAAATTTGTCAATTAGGATGATAAGACTTTGGGGTGGAAAATGCTTAAGTGAACTTTTTGTGTGTATAGTTTTATTTCTTTTTATACTCAAAATATACATGAACCTTTTAGATGGATTTTTACCTGCCTCTCCCCCTGCCTTCACCTCAGGGAGTGCCTGCCCTATGTTTCGTCTATCAAGTAACAATACTGATTTGTTAAACTGGGAACAAAGCATGACAGGAAGGAATTTAACCAATCAAAAATCTGCTTTGCATATGTTTAATACTTGGTCATTTGATGGTACCCGCAAAACTCCCAAATTTTTCTACATTTTTGAGACTCAGACGTATAATGTTAGGGACTTCCCTGGTGACACAGTGGTTAAGAATCCTCCTGCCAATGCAGGGGACACGGGTTCGATCCCTGGTCCAGAAAGATCCCACATGCCGCAGAGTAACTAAGCCCGTGTGCCACAACTACTGAGCCTGTGCTCTAGAGTCCGCATGCCACAGCTACTGAGCCCATGTGCCACAACTACTGAAGCCCGCATGCCTAGAGCCTGTGCTCCGCAATAAGAGAAGCCACCGCGATGAGAAGCCCGTGCACTGCAACAAAGAGTAGCCCCCACTCGCCATAACTGGAGAAAGCCCACGTACAGCAACAAAGACCCAACACAGCAATAAATAAGTATGAAAATCGGGTAAAAAATAAAGAACTATATGTATTTGCTCATTATAAAAAAAAATATAAGGTTAACTGTCCATTTATATGACTGGCATTTGGCAAGATTTGCATTTCCCATTTTCCCA
This sequence comes from Stenella coeruleoalba, assembly GCF_951394435.1. Taxonomy (NCBI): domain Eukaryota; kingdom Metazoa; phylum Chordata; class Mammalia; order Artiodactyla; family Delphinidae; genus Stenella; species Stenella coeruleoalba. Next base: position 89,149,932 of record NC_137150.1, read on the forward strand.
TTTTTTCCTTTTTTTCCTTTTTTTTACTTCCTTCTTGCCTACCTGTCCCCAGATCCTGTTTGAGCTCCTTTAGGTTGGTCTTGGAGATACTCATTTGCATCCAGGAAAGCCTGGTAGTCCTCTCTGGCCTAGAGCTGCGTCAGTACTAGAATAAGAAGGGCAGGAGACTAGAGAAGCTTGGGGAAAGCAATAGGCCTGAAGACAAGACCTTGAATTTGGTGTTTGAAAGTTTAGGATTGAATTCCAGCTCTGTAATATACTGGTCATGGGACCTTGGGCAGTTTTTATTTGTTTGTTTGTTTGTTTTAACTATTTTGAGCCTCTTGCTATAAAATGAGAGTACCTGTCTTACAACATTATTAGCAAATAGAGATAATATACAGTTGACCCTTGAACAACATGGGGGTTAGGGATGCCAACCCCTTGAGCAGGTAAAAATTCACATATAGTTTTACAGTCAGCCCCTCCATTTCCGTAGTTCCGCATCCACAAATTCAACTAACCCCTCACCGTGTAGCACTGTAGTATGCATCTGGTGCAAACAATCAGCGTTTAAGCAGCCCTGCGCGATTCAAACCTGGTTTTTCAAGGTTATCAGAGCTGTAGGCTAAATTATCAGAGTTGTAGGCTAAAACTTTAGGACAGCTATTGAATAAACCAAAATATTCTGTATTAAGGATTTACCATTCAGAGTAAACCAAAGGTATATCAATTTGTGGAGTCTAGGGTAAAGAAGCAACATTTGGATTAACAAAACCCCTATGCATGGATAAGCTTCTCCCTGTAGGCGCTTGTTTTCATGCTAAAAGTTAAATGTCTTAAATCTTCTCTACCAGGCAGGGGGATGGCTCTATTTACAACCTCTCTTGTATGTTTGTCTGACTTTTTATTTGTAAAATAATCATTTCTGGAAAATTGTATAGAAGATAGGTAACTTGTATCTTTGCTTGAGTCTCTACACTCTGCCAGTTAGCCCATATACTGTCTTCAAGTTATCTTCCTAAGGCATAACTTCAATATTTTACCATTCTGTCTCAAAAATTTTAGCCTAGAATCTGAATTTTATAGCATGGCATTCAAGGTTTTCTATGCTTATACTTCCACACTTTCTATTTTGATTCCCAGTACTCGCCTACATATACTCTCTATTTCAAGCAAACTGGACATTTCACTGCTTCCTGAATACACCTCATGCTTTTCAGACCTGCTTTGCCTTTGACTAGATAGATAGAGAAGATGTCAGTGAAGTTAGAAAAATAACCAAAAGGCACTCGGTAATACAAAGGGGTGGATATCTTTTTTGACTGTCCAGCACTTTGTTCTATTCTCTTTCTTTGATAAGTTCTCCATTTTCCTTTAGGAAATTTCCCTCTTCTATCTGGTCCTGGAGAGCCTATCAATCACAATACTGTACTCCAAGCTTAGCACAGGATTAAGCATGCAACACAGGCTGGAACCAATTACACTACCCATCCTCCTGCCAACAGAAGTTGACCCAAGGGTGGACATGTGACTTCAGTAGAGCCAATTACATGGCATCTTTGGGATTGAGGTACAGATGTAGAAATAGAAAAGATATCTTTTTCTGGATTTGGGAGGAAGAAAATCTGAGTCTCCAGTGGCTTTCCCAGCCTCAATGGAAGAGTCTGTTCGTAATAGAAGAGAATGAAGTCAGTAACAGAGAAGCAGGGTGAAGAAATGGAGAGAGCTCTCATATTCAATCATTTCAAAAACAAAAGACACCCTTTCATCTCCCAGTTACATGAGCCAGTGATTTCCCTTTTATGCTAAAGTGGTTTGAATTGGGTTTTTGCACTTATAACTGAAAGCAAGTAATGTACGTCTGGTCAACAACTGGTCTGCTTTATCAAGTCCTGCAGAGTTCAAAGAACAAGAGTCCTGAGAAAGGACCACAATGTGTACGTGTAATAGTCATTTGTGACTTCCAGAGTGTTGTTTTACTTGAATAGATGCATGGAAAATATAGACAGGGAAAAAAGAATTTGTATCTATGAAGAGAAATGGAAACCATGGAAGAAAGTAAAAACCAGTTTAGGAATTAGAGAGAAAAACAGGTTGAAGTAGAGCTTTGTTGTTTTATTTGTTTTTAAATATTGCAGGGATTTGTGTATATTGGTAGGTCAATAGTAATTCATTTAAAGAAAGAAATGGAGACAAATTAAATAATTGAATGTGCAAGATCTTGAAGGAAATAGGAGAAATACTCAAGAGTACAAGTAGGAGTATTGGCTTTGGAAAGAGGAGAGGTTGCTTCTGACATAGGAGGGAAAGGAGGGATAGGTGAGAGGTTTTAACAGGAGGATAAGAGAAGAGAAACAAGTTTACACTTGCATCCTTCACATTTTTTTAAGACATGGGAACTCTCATGAACTCATTTTATCGTTAGGTTTCCTGATCATCTCTTCCTAGTTAATAGTAGACTTAGATACTGAAATTACAACTTCTGAACTGTACACGTCATTTTCAAAGGACAAGAAGCTTATTCCCTTTTCCAACAAACACTTTATCCATCAGGCTTTATTGCATTATATTATAGATTCGTTATGCTTTTGTAATTGACCAAAGTAACTATGTATCATAGTAGCTAACTGGGTAGTGTTTTTTTTGTTTGTTTTTGTTTTTTTTTTTTTTGCGGTATGCGGGCCTCTCACTGTTGTGGCCTCTCCCGTTGTGGAGCACAGGCTCTGGACGTGCAGGCTCAGTGGCCATGGCTCACGGGCCCAGCCACTCCGCGGCATGTGGGATCTTCCCGGACCGGGACACAAACCTGTGTCGCCTGCATCGGCAGGCGGACTCTCAACCACTGCGCCACCAGGGAAGCCCTGGGTAGTGTTTTTGATGATAATGGTCATTCTAATAAAATGGAATTGATCAAATATGAAGAGATGACTTCTGGGTGGGATAAACTGGGAGATTGGGATTGACATATACTCACTACTATATGTAAAATAGATAACTAATAAGAACCTACTGTATAGCACAGGGAACTCTACGCAATACTCTGTAATGACCTATCTGGGAATAGAATCTGAAAAAGAGTGGATATATGTATATGTATAACTGATTTACTTTGCTGAACACCTGAAACTAACACAACATTGTAAATCAACTATACTCCAATAAAAATTAATTTGAAAAACCAAAGAGATTACTTCTAATTTTTGAAATTGGGCTTCCCTGGTGGCGCAGTGGTTGGGAGTCTGCCTGCCGATGCAGGGGACAAAGGTTCGTGCCCCGGTGGGAAGATCCCACATGCCGCAGAGCGGCTGGACCCGTGAGCCATGGCCTCTGAGCCTGCGTGTCTGGAGCCTGTGCTCCACAACGGGAGAGGCCACAACAGTGAGAGGCCCGCATACCACAAAAAAAAAAAAAAGAAAGAAAAGAAATAATTTTTGAAATTAAATTTGTCAGAAGGATGAAATAGAATGAAGACTAATCTCCTTAGAAGTGTCTTTAAATATATAATTTATAAAGTAGCAGACTTTGAAAGATATTTTAAGGCTTTGCACAATTTCCAGTTGAGTAAAAACCAGACGCAGCGCAAATAAAGCTGGCCTGTTTAATTTACATGTTTTAAACCGCAACTTCTCCTCAGAATTCTCAGTTCTTTCATGACTAAGGTCCTGTGAATCTCTGCATTTCAGGTGGTGTAGTTACATTTTAACCTTCTTGACAGGTTTTCTCTTTATTATCATGAATATTACCATGAATTTTGCAGATCATATTATAACATGCAGTTTTTCATATATTTTATCTAAAAAATACATTTACAATTAATTGAACATCACATGACAGATTTGCCCATGAGAGGACGACCTTACATTTTGCTTAAACCTCACCGCATCTTGGTTTCTTAATAAAAATTTCAAGAATTTGATTTTTTAGGAGATTCATACAAAGAAAAAGAGAAATTCTATCTTAATGGGAGGTTTCCACGTTCTGACCCATCTTTGGGAGGAGAGTGTTTTCTATTAGGCAGGACTAAGTTTGGATTCCGTCTCCCCACTTAGTTTCTGAGTCTCTAGGTTAAGTTTTTCATCTTTTGCAAGCCTCTGTCAAATGGGAATACCCGTGCTGTCTCCCTACAGGAATCTAAAAAGATATGCCTGTAAAGCACATAATACAAGCCTGACATGTAAAAACTGCACAGGAAATGCTGGCCCTATGACTGTTTCTAGGGAATAGCACAAGAGCACATAATAAAAGGGACGAGATCGGGGAGAAGAAAGAACCATCAAAACTGACATTTATAACATTTCAGCCTCACGTATGCTAAGCATCGTGAATGGCAGTGCTATGTCTGAGGATGCTGAACTGATTGTGGTAGTAAAAAGATAAACTACCCATTTCTTCCTGGGTTTTTCTGTTTCTACTTAGGCTTTAGTCCTGCCTATCTCCACACAAGCCACGTGTAAATCTCCTGTCATAAGACCATAGCCATAGGACTTGTATTAAATTTACACTCATTTTTTTAAAAATAAAACAGAAGTATGGTCTTTTATAGTTGGTTAATTTATCTTTTCACTAAAGGTCTCTTTCTCCCCATCTGCCATAAATTCCCGACATCTAGGTCTTCTGAGAATTCTGCCTGTGTCACCTTTTATATTTATTTCTATGATACATGTAATTTTTTTTCGGTCTGAAAGGAAAAGCTTAACTAATACTTTAGGAAGAGAATCCACTTTTCCCTTGAAATCTACTGCCTTTGTAGTTGTACGTAATTTTGACTCTTTAAGTGTAGCTCTGAGTACTATTTATTTGCCTTTGAGCTTTTCATTAGAGCTCAGGCTCCAGATTTGACACCGATTCAGAATGCAAAATTTCTAACAGGCTGCTTCTGATGTTTATCAGAATGTGCTGCTTTTATGCTCTTGAAACGTGCAGCTGTGCTATGACCTAGGCTGAACTTGGCCCTTGATACGGAAAACAAGACTTACCTGTGAAGGTGGGGCGTCTTCTTGCAGTTTGTTCACAGATCTCTCTGGCTGGGCTTTCATTTGTTCATAGTAGTTTTCATCCACTGGTTCTTGGGAGTGGGAAAGAGATTTACAATGGAAAAATAAAAAATGCTGGCATGAATAAAAATACATGGCCCAAACAACATTTAGCTATAAATGTGAAACCTTCAGGGATCATTTGACTAGGCTTTTTTGTGAAGAAACCAAGAGGTAAGGAAGCACAAACTGCTCTGCAGATCAGACTGTGGAGAAGTCTGTTGCCCTGCAGCATTAACAGTTAGACAAAAGAAGGTCACTTGGGATAAGGACTAGATCATATTAATTTTTTTATACCATTGTAGGACATGACAATCTCAACTTAAACTGCCATTTAGATGTTATTGAGATCCCACAAGTTAAAGGATTGTCTGTGTTCTCTTTAAACGTGATTACAAATGGTGCAGACGGCATAAAGCACAGAGCACGTATATTGATGATTACGATTTGGTAATTTTTTCCGTAAGTAAAGACATTTTACTAAGAGGCCTTCTTAACCTTACATACCATTTTTGAAAAAGAGGGTTTAGATTATGTTTGTCGTCCCATAAATCAGTGACAGGACAGTTCAGCCAGGCTGTTTTGAGGGCCTGGGGTGTATAATGCTGGTACTAAGTACTTGGGGGGTTTTGTACCATGTCCACCAGCCAGCAGACCTGCACTTATTTCATCCTGTGGGGATGCTTACTGAATCATCCGTACCTTTCTTTCCCCAGATACTCCTATTTAAAAGGGAGAAGAAGGAGAGTTAATGACTTGTAGGATGGCAAGTAACCTGGCAGAGATGTGGATTGCACCAGTTTGACCCCATAGATAAAAATATATGTTTACTATAATACAAGGTACTTCAAAATCATTCAACCCTTTCTGAAAAGCAATGCAGAGAACTGGCCCATAGGGTGATGTTTCTCAAAGCATGGGTCGTGGAAATCATGCATTAGAATCACCTGGAAGGCTTGTTAAATAGCAGGTTCCTGAGCTTTATCATGGAACTACTAAATCAGAACCTGTAGGAGTGACACCTGTGCTCATTAGACATGGAGACTGCAGATATGGTGGGCTTTGAGCCACCAGAATACATAAGAAATTAAGTCCTCAGGTATTACAGGTGGGCACCAAAATTCTGCAAGGGGAAATGGGAAGGAAAATTATTTTTAATAGTCTATTGCTGCAAAATAGTTTCTGATTCCTCAGAGTGCAGAGCTTAGAGGACACTTTACAATGGGGGGAAAGACAAAAATTAAATAAATTCTTGACTCCTATAAAATTCTCATGTGTGTAACATTAGGAGATTCCTGTTTTGATATGTAGAGATTCAGATAAATTTAGCCCATTACTGGAAATCTCTGTGTTTGAGACTCAGAGATCAACAGGAATTAACCCCCAAGTCTCCTATCATGAATTAAGTGAACTTCTTACAGGGCAAGGATAGCGTTAAATGCTAGCGTTACTCTCAACAGCTTCTCTCATCAGAGCTCTGGAATTAGATCACAGCTGTTTGTTCTGAGGCATTTAGGGGCATTTTATTTTTGGGGTGGTTGGGATATTTCAAGTAATAAGGGATGCTGGGAACTGAAGAGTACTTGTTACAAAAGAACAAAAAAATGTATAACCCACTCAGTGATGGTTTGGCGCTTCTCTTTCCCTGCTTGTCATCAGTGTAAACCTAGGTTCTCTACTTTAAAAGAAGCAGTTAAAACAAGAGAAACCAGAGAATGTGTTCTTTGTTCCAAATTATTCACTGTAGATTTGCTTTTATACACAGAGCGTAAAGCACTGTTTTCCTGGGTCATTTACTGTTCTAGAAATAACTTTATTTCATAGAATTCTGTGTGTGTCAAAATTCATGGTAATAGAGTCTTCCGGTATTCTCATTACTACTAGAGTAAAATAAAGAGAATATAGAAAAACAGGATGTTGATTTACACTGAATGTTGCAATATGATTTATGAAATGCAGCTTTGGAAATATATGCTAAATGATATGCTAAAAATACTGAATTTATGGTTACCATTGGAACATTTAAACGTGACTGTGACAAAAAATAAGCTACCTCAAATTCTTTGTGGAATTAAGTGAGGTAATTGATTTATAAATAAATTTAATTTCTGGAAAAATAAAACTTACCTGGGACCGCATTATCTAAGTTACCATAAATTGGTGTGTCTTCAAGGTCATACTCATTTTCCCTATAATAAGGAAATAATTTGCCTTGTTAGAATCTACTTTACACATAGTTCAAAACTAATCTCTCAGCTAAATTCAATATTGGGTAAATTATTGCATGCTCTTATTCAGCCTTGACCAGCCAAGGTAGATAGGCAAGTAAGTCAGTAAATGCAAGTGTGTATGTGTATGTGTGTATGAATTTGAAAAGATGTGTTTTGGACCCTCTTTGGGGGAACAAAAATAGCAAATACTTATTTAGCACTTGTTGTGTGACAGATACTACTTGAAGTGCATTATATATATTCATTCATTTAATTCTCACAACAATTCGACCAGATAGGCACTACAGCGTTCCCACTTTAGGGATAAGGAATCTGAGGCACAGATTGGTTATATAATTTGCTGAAGGTCACAAGACTAGTAAATGACAGAGCTGGGATTAGAACCTAGATTATCTGTGCTCTAATCTATACATTGTACTTCCTGTTTATTTGCCAAGAATATCACTCTGAACATACCCCTAACACTGTTTACTAAATAAATATTAACTGACAGTGATGATTAAAAAATAAGAGGCCAGAGAAATATCGTAGACTCAGCTTGGCAGATGCAATAAAATGATTGATCACCTATTACATCCAAATACTGTGCTGTTTTACATGCATTATATCAAAAACCAAGGGAAATTCTGCAGAAATATTATTATTTTCCACTTTACAGGTAAGTCTGAGATTCAGATAGATTAAAGTATTTTCCCTAACCTTATGTGTAATATCAGCAATAAATAACAATTGTGAAAGCTTTTCTTTATGCCAATGCTCATTCAACCCTCAGGACAACCCTAGGAGATGCATTTTTTAAAAGCCCCATTGTGCACATAAGGAATTTGCAAGCTAGAGAGGTAAACTGTCAAAAGACACATAGTAACTGTCAGTGCTAGGATTGTAATGCAAGTCTGGTGCTAAAGCTCTGAATACTATTTGCTCTTGATGTTTGATTAACTTTCCTTATAGCCTCATCTGAACTAGGATTACAGTAGGCAACCTACCATTGTCACCAAACAGTGACAATGGCCCTGGTGACCAGCTTTCACAATAGCAGGTTGGGGACAGAAGAACATTTCAGGCAGTGAGAGTGGCATTTCATAAAACAGCAGCAAATGTTTTAACTTTGAGATTACATATCACTGAGAGCTGGAGGGAATAGCATCAAAGGAAAAAGAACTCTTATCTCAAGGCAGAACACCTATATTACTCCCATGCTTCTGAAAGAAGACAGTATATGTAAATAGTACGTAGGTATCGTTAAAAAAAGAACAGATCAAATGATACCTGTATGAAATGATTTGAAGATCCAGATCCTGACATGTATTTCGCTTATCTGATAACAAAGAAACTCATCCATAACCTTTCTTTCCATTGGTAATTCATTACAGCTTAATATTGGGATATGGAATAGTCCCTGCTCATGGTTTTTCTCTGGCTATACAGAGAATATAATAGCAAAAGGTGAAGAATTTTTAATAAGACAATCCATCCATTTTTCCTAGCCCACACAGATAGCAGATACAACCTGCAAATGATAAATCATGTCCAAAAACTGAACATCATTTCATTCTCTATGAATGAAAATAAGACGTGATTTATAATGCAGTGCCTTGTGTCTACAGGCAGGTCTCAAATGATTAATCATTGCAAATAAACTATTATAAAGAAGCAGTTGCCTAACCAACAAATTAAAATGTATGTCTTTACTTGGCAATGCCAAATAGCTCCAGCCTATTGCGAATATCTAATAAACTTCAAGCACAAATGTTTGGCAGTGTTTTATGTTGAAGATTGATTACTATTTAAAATATATTAATAAATATGCCCAGAGACTAGCGCACCTCTGAGTTTTGGTCCAGATCAGATTCTCCACTGTTCTCAACATGTCTGAAATGATCTTCTAACTAATCAGCACATTTACTGACATTCCAAGATTTAAAATAATATTAATTGCATCTTTTACTAGGGTTCAAATTTTCTACTTTCATATAAATTTTCTCTAGTCTCTATTTTTAAAGTTTGTATTTATATTTTATTATTATTTTATTGTGAAGTGCTTTAAAGAAAATGCCTCAAATACTTTATTATCTAAGTAGATTAAATAAGTAAATTCAATTTTTAAAAAATCATTACTTCTGCATGGGTGATTTTGGACATAAATTCTCTGAATTTCAGTTTCCTTATTTATGAACAAGGATATTAAATTATTTAATCCCTATTGTTCTTTTCAGCTCCCAAATTCTATGACATAAATGTAGGGTTCCAATATCCAAATAAAAATGAAAGATTTCTGTAAAACTAAATAAAACTATTTTAAGGGGCTGGGAATTTGTAAGATTGATAAAAAAGAGTAAGCTTAGGGTCTATCAGAAATTGTTTTTGCTAAGTGTTAACCTGATTTGCTTAGTAGACATTTCTTTGAATAGGCAGATACATGTTTCGGCTTCACCAGTGTTTAAATGTTACTGAAAGCCATGAGAGAGGATGAAATTACTAATGGAATGAGTGTAGATAGAGAAGAGGCTCACTAGACTGAGCCCTGGGCACTCTCTTGTCGAAGGTTCAGGAACCAGCAAAGGAGAAGAAGCTGCTACTAATTGAGGAGGAAAACCAAAAAGGGGGTGGCCCAGAGTCTGGAGAAGCAAGTGTCTCAAGAAGTAGAGTGTCAATGTGTCAAATGCTACAGATGGACCACGTATAATAAGACTAAGATTTGCTATGTAGATTTCATTGGTGATCTTGACAAAAGCTGAGTCAGTGGATTATTGAAGACAGAAGATTGAATAGAGTAGGTTCAAGAAAGAAGAGAAGAGGAAGAGAAGTCAGCAAATATGGACAGAATGTAGATGGCACTTCCAAGTTTTGTTATGAAGGGTGCAGAGCAATGGAGAGGTAACTATAGGCAATCTAATATCAAGGGAACTTTTCTTTTCTTTTTTTTCAAAAAGATGTCAGACAGTACTGTCTGTTTATATACTGCTGGGAATGAGACAAAAAGGAAAGAAAAGCAATAATGAAGGAGGAGAGAAAAGGCAAAGTTGTTGCAACAATGTGTTCCTGAGTATATGCTCATTAAATTTTTACTTTCTCTGGCAGGGACTGTGCCATGGGTGTAGGTTTCTTGAATTTGGGGTGAGTGGATATCAAAGATAGACCCTTGGTCCAGGAGAAAAGTGTAAACCCCAGCAATTTTTGTATAACTAGGGTTAGTATGGCTAGGATTAGCTAAGAACCAGTAGTATTTCCTATGAGGGGGGAAGTTAATGGACTCTCAGGCAATGATATCTAACATTAAATTTTTATTCTCTTGATCAGTGTTCATATGTCCTTCTAATGATGTCTACTTTTTTGTAAAGTCAGTCAAACACAGGAGCTTATATTGCCAGTGCTTTGGAGCCCTTGAAAAGAAGAGTCTTTGTCAAAGTTTTGGGGAAAGGAGACTGGAAAGATCTGCCAGCATGAAGAATTCTAAACAAGATGGGGAAAGAAAACTAGAGCAGTGGCACAGAGCTAGGGGTGCCCAAGAGGCAACCAAGAATAAGGTTTTTGGAACCTATAAGCACATTCTGGAGGATTCCCCAAAATACTTAGGTTAGGGACTGGACTTCTTGCATTCGCACAGGGTTGGAGCTTGGATTATGGTTACTTGTACATTAAAACAAATAAACAGAAGGCTTGAAAACATGGAGATACTTTGGTTCCAAGTGTGGCAGCGGTCACAGTGAGGGTCTCATCTGCATATCTACCTGGAAGTCTGAGGCACCAGGGAAGGCTACCCAGGAGTTCTACTGTCATCAGGATACTCAACCCTGGGAACAGGTGGGGATTTGTCCTAAGTCCTTGAGAGAGACTCTGAACACTGAGGAGCTATAATAAGCTTAGTGTAAATCTGAACTGCTTTCCTAAATTAAGGGGTAAATATAATTCAAACGGGTGGGAATTTTCTTAGACCTTAATTTTCACCTAATAAAGCATTCAGCCTTTTTTTTTTTTAAAATCAGTCAGCTACCCTTGTAAGTACAGTATTATATTATAATCCATACTTTTCAGATGATAAAATTCCACTTCAGCAATGCTCATTTTCCCAAGATTACAAACCTGGTAATTGCAAGAGTGATTAACATCCAGAACTGTTTGTACCTCAAACCGATGATATTCTCACTGCATTATCCTCTTAACACAGATCAAAGGACAAGAATTGTGTAGAATTACGTTTAAAGGACAAATAAAGTGGCCCAGGGGTAAATACCAGGAAGTGTATATTTAACTTTCTATTAGATATAGACGCTTTGCTGTCCTTAAAGTGATCATGTTCCTGACTTACTAATGTAGGAAGGCAGGGATTTGGGGAAGCAGGAAGATAAGACCAGAGAAGCAAATTTCTTTCCCCTCCTGCATAGCTTCCCACCTAAACCAATGCTGAGTAGGATCAGGGGGGCAGTGCAGCAGGGAACCCAGTGTGAGGGAAGCTTGCCTCCCTTCTACCCAGCTTTGAACCATCTAAGGACTGAGGCAGCATCCACAATTCTAGCCCTACCTAAGAAAGATAGCCCTTATTTCCACCTGCTGTTTTAATGTTTATTTCTTAATGGCTGGAGATAGTTCATTCGTTTTTTTCTGAAGCCTCCATGCTCTCCTATAAAGGTGACTTTGGCTCCCAAACTACATAATCAGAGAAATAGACAATCTGTGAAGTACATACATAAGCTTGTGAATTAATATGCCAGCCTCTTTTTAATAGATACAATCTGCATCGTATATTCAAATTTTGCCTAAATGGAGATTTATTACAGTAGATAACAGATTATTAAATCCTTGAGGGAAGGATCGCATCTTTTCATCTTTGTATCTCTGTTGTCTAAACAAATGCTTATTTGTTGAATGAATATTTATTGAAGGAACAAATGTTATAAAGGAACAAGCCTCCTTTCTGAATTTTCCCTGCAGCTAAGAGCCTGCTTGCTTTGAGATGAGTGTTTTACCAATTTTTCTTTCTGATTCTTCCCATCCTAATCCAAAAACCACCAACACAGTCTTTGGTAGAACGATAGTATCACAAGACTTTCTATCACACTGCATCTTAACTGCCTTTCAAATGACAAGAATCAAATCAATCGTCAGATTAACTTCTACATGGTTATGTAGGATTCTTTTTGTCATATTTTTTGTTGTAACCAAATCAGCAAACCACTCTTGAAATGAACTAATGACTTAAATTATCTCATGTTATAGAATCCAATGTTAAAAACAGTCATAAAATATAGATTGTCTTTTTTGTGTGGGTCTGCCTGTAGCCCAGATCTGAATCTTCCAGAGACATTTCCACACGGAGAAGAATTGTTTTTTAAAAAAGGACAGTTTAGAGGCCAATAGAAAGCTTGCAGTCTTACCCTGTACAGTGAGAAAGCTTTGTGTTTTTGAAAGACCTTTTCAGCCTTTCAGTTTACCATTTCAAAAAGATCTTGAAGAATCCTCTAGGAAATTTTCTATATTTAGATTTTTTTAATCCTAAAAGAGGAATTTCCAATCTAATGATACATTTGGGTCAGAATATATTGTCCAAGAAAATGAAACTTCTTTACTATGTTTTATATTATAAACCTTCTTTAAAAAAAGTTTTATACTACACAAATTTGTCTGCAACATTCTTAATAAGTGTAAGCAATTAAGTTATGTTATGTCTATAACTGCATATTATTTTAGAGTTATTTATTGGCAATACCCTTAAAATGGCACAGCACAAATCATCCTTGTTTATGTAGGTGTGCATACATATCTTAAATTGTAACAATATTGCCAGATTTCTTACTACCTTGAATTCTTAAGAGCCACACAATTCTATATTTAATTAGACTACATTTTTACAACCTGAACTGAATCCTAATCTAGGATATCTTCTTCCAAAATTAATGAGGATTCTGTAGATAACAGGTTAGAGTTTCATTTTGTCCTTCATCCAGCTCTCTCACTGACTCAGGATGAGTAAGTAACTAGGGCAGATAATAATATTATAACTATTATTCTTCAGGTGGAAATAAAAGTAATTAAAACTCACTTTTCATTTTATTTTAACCCAAGTGAAACATTCCTGAGCCAAACCTATAAGCAATATAACGTTAGTTACTTCTCCTTATTCCTTGGGAATCATAGTCTATGACTCATATTCTACATACCTGGGAAAGTAGTCATCGGAGTACGTGTATGTTTTATCTGAAAGATATTCAAAATAGACAAATTAAAAGAAATTTTGACGTACATGTCTTAAACCTTCTAGAGCATGCTCTGAGGGGAGCTTAGCCTCAATGCCAGTTAACATCTTTAATCAAGCCACTTGACCACCACTGTTTGAACTAGGGATAAGGATATTCTCTGATTTGGGCCAATCAGGTTCTCTCTTGGTAATCTGGAATGAAAACATGGTGCAGCTTGGCAGTAATGCAGAGCCCAGCTGTGTGGCCATTTCATGCAGGGAAACACCAAGCGGAGTACACTGGAAACCTGTCCCTGCCTTTTCTGTGGTTCCAGCCTGTTGTGGGGCCTGGCTGTACTCTCTGCCTTCAGGTTCTACGAAACACCTCTGCTTCCTTCTGACAGATTTCCCTATTTGCCCTTGCTGGTTTGGTTAGGCTTTTCTTCCTTATCAAGAAAAAAAAAAAAAAAAAAAGTCCCTAGAAGACACTTCTATTTATTTACTTATTTATCTAATCTTGGAGTGCCCATTATCATTTCTTGCTATGTGACAACAACATCATAAAAATAATGTTCAGGAAGTTCCTCTGGTCATGATTACATTTCACCCACATGGTAAAAATAGAGAGGTAAGGAGAGATAAGGGTTCTAGGGAGAAGAAATCCAGAAAAGGTTGGCAACACAGTCTCTAAAAGTAATCAAAACAGTAGAATGGCTCTTAAGGGAAACAGTATGCTGGTCTGCAAAAACCAGACTGACCGGAGATTTGATGTAAGATTGTAAAATCATGAAAAAAGTAGGGGTCAAATCTCAAAGTATCCACTGTTGAACCTTGGAGGTGGTGGTTCAAAGGCAAATGAAAGGAAGTATTTGTACTTCAAATTAAATATGTGTATTCAAAATTGGAAAAAAATAGTTTCAAGAAATTTTTAGAGAGGCAATAGGGAAAATTAAGAGAAATTCAGAGTTCAGTTTTAATAATTAAGGTCAAAATTATGAAGGAGTGTGTATTACTGGTTTCTCAATAAATTTTCTTTGAACTGAATTGTTGTATATAATATGATATTTATTATATTTTGATTGCATTTTATTAAACCTGGCATTAAATAAAAACCAAAATCTTGCAAAAGCTATCATATGAAAGTAAAGCCCAGTATTATCTAAGTCTCTGACAGTGACTCAGAGACAATAGCAATCAAATGGTGATCTTTCCGTTTTAACATTTGGAAAACACTGTGTGTTGGTAAGAAACTGACAAAAATGTTTCCCAATAATTGAGCAAGTCACCAAACAACTACAAAGACTATTTTTAGTTAGATTTATGTGTGACAAAGTTGTTATTCTCCAGAGAGGTCATTAACTCTTAGAGAAACATTAAATAATGTTTCAAACAAATTATTAAAATCACCACATTGGAGGGCGAAATGGATATGTCATGTGTCAATGTGTTTGGAAGAATTCTGTACAGGACCAACGCGGGAAGTTTTTGCAAAGCACAAACATCAAGCAGCTATGGGACCGAAAGTGATGAATCCCATTTGGGATCTGTCAGAAATACGTTTCTTCTAGCCCACAGTCAATGTCTTACCATGGACTGCATCTAAAAGATGCAGCTGTTTTCAACTACCTTCGGACTAGTTTTGTGAATATGAATGCAACATGGATGTGGGGAGAAGCCTAGAGAAGTCTACTGTTGCACAGTAGCCACAAGTTAATGGAAGCCCAGCAAAATCAGAAAGCTTGAGAAATGTAAAAAATATCAATAAGCATAGGAATAAAAATTAGTTAATATAGATTAGAAAATTGTTAACTGGAAAATATAAAGTATGTATTGATTTCTTTTTATATGAAGTACATGTTTATACTCAGGTCATTAATTATTATTCAAATTTGTCTGGAATTAAAGTGCATACACAAGAATTTAGCCCACCTGTAGCCTGAGGTATCATGGAACAAATTCAGGGTTAGGAATCAGAAGACACTGGATTTGGGTACCAGTTCTTCAATGCATTTCATTGCAAATGAACATGAAAATCATTGCAAAACTGATTCTTAGTTTATCAATAAAATAGTGTTAATAATGCCTATATCATGGAGTAGATGTGGAAGATAAATGAAATAATTTATGTAAAAACATTTTAGAAAATGACAAAGTTGGTTATCAATAACATATTTCTAAATCCATATCCTGCAGCAAGCCACGTTTAATTGTGCTGATTTGAATTACGAAGTTTCTTCATTAAATAGATTAGCTGAAAAGTAGTTGATATAATTTAAATGCTATTTGAAAGATAAAAAAATTATAAGTAAAGCTTGATTTGAAATGAAATAATCAAACCTCACCTTTTGCAAGAAGATTTTCACCAATTGAGTAGTAAATTCAAAGAAAAGATAAAAACAAACAAAAAATAATGACAGTACTTAAATAGAATTAAAAAAACTAGATATGGAATAAAAATGTTTCTCCAAACAGACCAATAGTTCTTAAAGATAATGTGGATTTTCCATTTGGAGGTGCTTAGAGTATGAATGATGGTGCCTGGAAAATACACTGCTGTAATATGTAAAAGGATAGTTCTATAGAAGGAAAAGGAAAATGTATTAGCAGCAGAGAAAAGCAAATAAATAAATAAATACTTAAAAGATTTAGACCAAAAAGCTTTGTGTGAAAAAGGAAAGAGAAACAACTATATAAAGGCTACAATATAATAATGCGATGCTTAGGTGGAATGAAAGGGAACTAAAACAATGTGAAGAAGGAGAAAATAAGTAATGGGTAAAGGATATTACACATCAAAACCAACTGTATTGAAGAAGCCCCCTGAAAGGGAACCTTAAAAGTTTGAGGTCACCACATCACACTACTCTTAAAATTTAAATGTATAATCTGGAGTGGGACAGTCAGTACTTGCGTGGTTTTAGTTTTACAGTACTTACCATAAGAAGTGTGATAGAATATGATCTCTTTCAATAGAGGTATAGCAGTCAAAGGTTTAGAGGTTACAGCAAAGGAGAAAGGTCTGCAAGCTCAGGCTCCCGAAAAGAGCTTGCTCTGTCCTCAGGCCTTATAGGTTTATTTAAAAGTAACTGGCATGATTTAAAACCTACTTAAACATTTCAGTTATATTTAATAAAATCAAACACAGTTTTTATTTTATTATAAAGCAGTTATGTTTGCAAGACTCTGTGTGAGAAAAGCTGGGTGAGTTTTCTTAATCCTCTCTTGTGATTCAGATATAAACACTGTGGTCAGGTTCATGGTTGAAAGGGTGTGAGCTAACATTTTCTTTTATGTTTCCCCTTTATAGTGTTCACTCTTCCATGTGCGATACATAACAACAAGAAACAAGAACACATGGTTTGAACTCCATAATACAAATTTTATGATACATTTTTAATGTGAAATATGTGGCATAATTTTCTAGCAAATAGGAGATACACTGATAGGACTTTGATGTATGAGCAAACCATGCAGTTCTTTATCCTTCTCAAAACAGAGAGGAAAGCTTAGATAATATTTTGGGGACTTAAAGGAAGAAAAAGTGAATGCATTCCTATCAGGAAAAGAAATAAATATAATCCTAGTAAAGAACAGATTTGGACAAAGAATCACATACAAATGAAAGATTTATTTGGGGGGAAGGAGGACTCCATTTCAAAGCTTCTACCTAGCCCTGCTACAGAAAACATCAAGGAGTGGCTTATCTTGTCTATCTGATTGAATGTGTAGATACTGCACTGTTGCTGGGATAGAGATTTTCTTTTTTCAGCTATTTAATACACCTGCAAAACTTACTCACTAACTGTTTGCCAAGGTGGAGTCATATCTTGCAAGTTTCTTAGCCACAAAGAATAGCACAAAGATGTAGAAATAAAAAGCTACATAAGGCCAGATGCAGGGGCATTGTGTACACAGACCAAGGGGCAGAAAAACTGGCTAATATGATGCAATCTCTTCTAGTCTGTCTGTCCAGGAGAAACAAAACAGTGAGGAGTCTTCAGGAGGACTGAAAAGGAATCCAACAGTTTGCAGAGCTAATCCCAAATCCACTTGGAATCTCTGGGTGAGAAAGAAAGACAGTGCTGTTTGCTTATATGAGGTAGAAAGGATGGGTCATTAGTAATACTTGAGTGGTTGGGAATGGACTGCAGAGAGAAAAAGGGGAGATGGGTTAAGAACAAAGGGCCTTATCTGGCAACAACAAACACTGTTCCAAGGCTAATCTTAAATTTGCACATCTATAAAGTGCAAGACCCAGGGTAATGTGCTCCGCCTAAGGAGTAAAGATCCAGTGAAGTCTCAGTCTTTTTTTGTTTTTTTTCTGGATCCATGAGCTCGGGGGTGAGCCTACCCATGACCCAACCCAAGTCCCGGTGGTGGAAGAGGGTGGTACCATAATTCCTAGCAGATTGCAGGTCTAGGGTATTCAGGGTGGGGTGGGGTGTGGGGGAAAGAGGGTGTCCTAAAAGGATGGGAAGGTGCACATGAGGGTATGAGATAACACTCCATCCCTATACTTGACCCAGTGCTGAAAATTGTGACTCCCCTGCTGGACACTTCATCCTGCCTGAAGTAGTCAGACAGAGTCTGTGGGACCTGGCTCAGACCCGGGTAAGGGCGTAGTGTCTTTGGCTGGTGGGAGTGATGGCGCAGTGCAGCAGTGAGGGGCCTGAGCATCAGGGGGCTGTGGTGGAGACTGGAGCACTCTGGCATGTCTCCACTCCCCTCTCTCTAGGTGTCTTTTTCTCCCCCTCCCACTGGCGTCTCTGTCTTTTTCACCATCCTTAGAAAGGGAGAGGCAGGGCTCTGCTGCAGGGCAATCCACTGGGCTCATATGCATCTGTAGGGCATAAGATCACCATGAAGGAGTCGGTGAGGGTACAGAAAAGGGATGTGTTCGAGAAGTCTTTAGCTCTTTATTGCTCAGATAAATTAATTGGAGACAGACTAATATTTAGAACCAACTCCATGGAAGCCTACAGAAAACTCTCTAAAATGAACCTGTATGTTCACAGACTTGAACACAACCGTTACCACTAAAACTCAGGTTATTGTACAGACATGTTAAATAATAAAGAGACGGGGGGCAGGAAATGGGATGAGAGCTGGAGAGGGCTTAGAGAGTTTAAGGATGGTGGGAGGGGTGAAAAAGCCAGAGAAACTAATGTTCACTGAAATAACAGACATTAAAATTAAATGAAGCCATAGTAAACCTCTAACAAACATTTGTGGAAGGAGTGAAAGAAGGAAGCACCCGGGCCACCAGGAACAGTGATGTGGGCTGTACCCTGTCCAGGACCCACCTACTAAATCCTCAGCACTGTGCTAAGGTATCTGCATACTTCTCACAAGAACTCCATGGTCTAGATAGTATTTTCCACATTTTGTAGATAAGGAATCTGAAAGTCAGAGAAGTTACGTTCCTCAGACAAGTTCTCCCAGGTAGATATTGAAAACAGAGTTCTAATACAGGTCAGCTTGACTTCAAAAGCCGTGATTTTAAAAACAATTGAGGGAACTGAAATTGATTTTTAAAAGTACATCAATAAATGTCATTCACAATTTCCTGTTTTTTTTAAGCGTTCTTTCCCACTCTGTTGATTTTAGGCAATAGAGTCACGTATAGCATGCCTGGGTTTGTACAATTAGAAAGAAGAAAAAAAAAATCTGCCTTTGTAAAAAAAGAAAAGCCCACTTTTTTTTAGTTAGGCAACTGTCTTTTAACAGTGGTCAACTAATCATCACAAGCAATTAACTCCCCCCAAAAGTTTGTACGGTAGCAAAATGGTATGAATATGGGTAAATAAATTCCAATACACAAACAACCAAAAATGAGAATTGGAAAACCTATTCACCTTGTGTTGTAATAGACTGGTACAGCCAAATAGTTCTGGGCAGAAGTAATAGGTCAGTAAAATTAGACCAGCCCTGGTCTTGATCACATTGATAAAAAGTGATTTAAACATACATATTCCCCACAATTCAATGCAATCATAGGGCTGAAAAAAAGGACTATTTAGGTTGAAAGTAAATAGGTCAAATTTGCTAAATAAAATTTAAGTTAAACAGTTGGGTTTACATTAAACACATAAAACCGCTTGTTCCCTGGCCCCATACACATCTCCAGAGGATTTCGGCCGGAATCAAGCAAGAGTGAAAGTACTGGCTCAGATAAATTCTTGTCCTGGTTCCCACCTTAAATTATTTCATCTCTTACAGCTCTCAGTTCACCTTTTACTAATTCAGGTGACAATATTATCTGCATTCATAAAATACTTCAATAAAATAATTGAAATGTAGTCATCTTAAGCTATTATACAAAGAAAAGTGCTACTCTTAGCTCTCTTCTTTCTATAAAGGAAGGAAACTTTTTAGAAGATGTCTGATGGGTCATCTTGCACTGACATATAAAGTTTGTTAGTCTGAAAAATATTTGAAAATAAAAAATAACTACTGAAATCATTGCTAATGAAAATGTGTTGCTTACCTGGAATTTCATCTTTGGCATAGACATGATATAATAGAGAGCCTAAACGAGTGTTGGGTTTCTGGCTGAGGACATTGGGTCAACAGTGTAAAAGGAGCATGTGCTGGTGGAAACTGTTTTAAACAGATAATTAGAAAAACTGAGCACTTATCCTTGATTTTGGTATTGAATAGATGTGAGACCTCAGCCATGTCACTTCATTTGCTAGTGACTCTCATCTTTGTTTTTCAAATCTGTATGACAATAATGCCTTCTTCATACCTTACATTAGCATTATCAACACTTAAGACACTCTTAAGCGGATCAAGGACTCTCTCTGGAATCTGACCATTGTTCTAATTTAGCTTCATGTACTTTTACTTGGACACATGTACTTAACTTAGTTTTGTTCACTTTGCTTTATTTATTTTCATCTGTTTAAAGAAAATGTATTTACCTTTTCTTTTCTATTTGTTTACCACTTAAATGTCCTGCCCCCAAGAGTTTTTTGGTTCTAGAATATTAAGAGCACTCCAAGAAATAGCTGAACTTTCATTCCTCCATTCACCCGTCATTGTGTTCAGCATACATACCTATGTTGAGTGCCTACAGTGTGCAAACATTGTGCCACTTGATGCGCACCACACTAATTCAATCATGGCACAAGAGGGTGAAAGCCACGTGGTTAATACTTCTGCCCAGCTTAATGGAAAGAAAAGCTGTCGGTGGCAGATCCTAGACTCTGGGAGTGTTTGATAAAAAGCCCGTGGTTCAGTCTATTGCTTTTCCAGTTCCCTTCTGATCCCAACCAAGCCTGCTGCACTCTAGAGGCCGACCGTTGCTGAGAAGTTTGAATAGACTCGTGTGGAACCTTAAAGACCTAGTCTTCACTCTTCTCATCACACACCAGAAAGAACCTTTACAGATGCTCCAGAATAGGCTACAATTTCATGAGTTGTTCAACTGGAGGAGGAAGATGGAAAAATACATTTTCCCAGGATAATCCCTTCCTACGCTGTACCCTCTAGTAGAGATAAAGCTAAAATTGGGAGTCTGTTTTCATTTCTAACATGATTACATGTTTAAATTAAGAGAGCCCTCAGCGTGAAAAAAAAGTACCAGATAGATTTTCTACAGATAAAAATATCTTACTGAATAACATTTCATAAAATCATCTTATTCTGTAGGTTTTCCAGTGACTCAGTATCCACTCAAGCAGGTTTCATATGGCTATTTCTGAAAATGTCTTACCTTGTCGCTGCTTTTCCACATAGTGGGAAATGTTGAAGATAAGCGATATAGTCAGAGCTAAACCCAAGAAGGCTAGAATTGCCCAGACATAAAACTGGCATTCAGAGTTTTCTGTGAACAGAAGAAAACACACGCTTAATATAGTAGCTGCGTACTCATTTGTTTTGAGCTAGGTATTCCCACAATTAAAACCACTGTGTTTATTCACAACAAAGGACAAATCTCTGTCAAGAAATTAGTTAGCATTGACAGCCAAAGGCGTTTTACAGATTTCAAAATGGGTATTCAAATTCCCACCTGGGTAAAAGGAAGCAAGTGTCCCACATTCTTAGTAAAGATGAAATGGAAGACATTTTTAGTCTAGCTACTAAGATTTGACAAATAGTGACAGGTTATAAAAACTTTGGTTCAAAATTAAGAACTTCCATATTATGCAGAGTCATAATAGGCTATACTTTTCCCGTTTCTTTAATCCTTTGTCTGTAGTCATATTGATTCCATGCTTTCATTATTATGGAGAATCACTTATCACTTTCTACTAATCCCAGTACTGTAGGACACTGTGTGTTGGGATAAAACAATAATACTGGAATAATAGTAACCCAGTTTTGTCAAGACTGGCCATAAGGAGTTTTCTCATACTATTTAGAGCTCCATGAGCAGATAATGGAGGGTTGATTCTGCTCTTCCCCTCTGCGAAGGCCTCTTTTTTCATTCCTGAGCTGTAAAGGGGGTTTTGTGGGATATTGCCTGTCAGCTGCCCTTGATTATCTATGGCAATCTTTACACATACATGAGTGACTACTAAGATAATTAGCCTAATTACAAATATATTTGTAAATATATTATAAAATATGAGATATAGTTACATACATATATAAAATTCGGCTAATTATCTTAGTAGTCATGTACCCATGTGAATACTGACCCCAGAAAAATAACTTGTGATTGTATAATACTATATATTTATGTATTCAGTCAGTATCTCTTCTGTGCCAGGAACTATGCCCTATATTAGGGAATCAAAGGCAAAGAAAACAGAATCTTTGCCCTCAAGGAACTCTGTTTAGTTGGGGATGTGAATGTGTGAGCATATAATTAGAAATGCAATGTGAAAATAGCTACAACAGAGATTATGTTCCTTCAGAGTCCCAACTCTCTCTCTGTGGCTGCCTAGAACATTTTAAGCCCTTTCAAAGAAATCCAAATACGTTAAACACAATAAGCAGAAGAGGCAAAATCTTTAATAGGAGGGAAATTAGCTTTACTTCCCTATAGCCTGTCTTTAAACCATCAAATAAAGACTCCCTAAATCCAGATGTTCTTTGTGTTGCTCTATTTTACTTATTTTTCTGAATCTCAGATTTGACGTTTGAGTTGTTAATTTTCTTTGAATTATTAACATTGCAGTGGTTGTTGAACTGCCCTCTATGTATTTGAGTTGCTTTATTTATTTATTGGCATCATTTATTTTTAAATGAACAGTTAGGCATAGTGGTGATTAAATATATAAAATATATATTTATTTATGATATAGATGTACATATACATATAATTTGCATATCACTTATTCATCTATACATTGCTTTTGTTTGAACTAGTTTGTGTCTCTTTTAACACCTGTCTACTAATGTCTGCTACCTCCTTAATTTTGTACCATGTAGTTAGATGTTCAAAATACTATATGCTCCACAGAGAATAGGACCATTTCTGCCTTCTACTCTGCTGTGCCAGACATATACTACAGGATTTATAAAAATTTTTCAAGAATTAATAAATGGGAAAGTTAACTGATAATGGTAGTGAAATGAGTGGTTTTATTTTCTTTCAGGGAATTTTTATATTTCATAAAGTACTAGAAAACTGAGAAGACTTGAGCAGTCTTTTATCTTCTGCAATAGAGCTACCAATTAATTTGGTTAAAAACACTAACATTTGGAGGTGCCTAATTTATTCATCATGAACATAATCCCATAAATACTTATAGAATTCTATAATATAATAAACTATTTAAAATATATTAAAAATTCTAGTTATATGATACTGCACATATTTTTAGATTTGATTTTTAAGTCTAATTGTTTATTTAAAAAACAATTGCCTGCTGAGTATAAATTTTAAAAATTCCAACCATCAAATATAGAATAACACTTAAGGTCCTCTATTAAAACATAAATGGGACACTAATATTACACTTATTAGCTTTTTTAGAAAAACTTACCACTGTGTTTGGGGGATTTTTACCATGTTAGTATGTTATTTTTAGTGGTTGCATGGAATTTCATAGTGTTACTGTAATATAATTTATATACCCAATTCTCTAAGATGGACATTCTGATTTTTAAAACATTTTTCTTACAAACAATAACGCAAGAAACTCCATTGGATAGACATTTTCCACATATGTGGACTTATCTGGAGAAAGGTTCCTGGGAGTAAAATTGCTGGGTTAAAGCAAATTTTTAAGGCAAACTTTCAGAGCTCGATTGTTCCCCACCTCCTGTTGATAATAACCCCTTTCAGGTGGTTGATTTAACTATCATGGTGAACAATCGGGCCAGCAAGCTGTCTCACTTGCCAGATGGGTCTCAGTTTCCGTCTTTGCTGTCACAGTATAGGGTTATTAATTTCTGATTTCTGTTATTAAAGTAATGATTAAATTAATGATTCTATTATTAAAGAGTTTTCTTCTTTTCTTTTCCTTGTGTATGTCCCTTAAGGACCCACAGTCTAGATACAGTTCTAAGTTCCTTCACATTTTAAAGCAATTTGAGTGCACACACTATATTTTCTATTGTGGTATGTTACAACTATCATTTTAGGTTATTCACTCAGCCAAATGTAGACTCTCATCACTCACCCTCTACAGTCAGTGTTTGGTGACACTGAAATAAATGAACTTTAATTGCTACAAAGAGGCCAGACTTATTATACACATCATGTATGTTCAAAGTTAAAAACAATTAGTAAACTCAGATAAGCAAAACAAAAAGATAAGAATCAACTCTAATCCTACTATCAAGAGACAATCACTGTGAACACCTTGGTTAATACAATTCCAAACTTATTATTATTTTCTGAGTAGAAGTTGTTATGGTCGGAGGCATAGGATTTAGTTATACTGACTATACTGTTATTTACATTTCCCCTGATAATTTTATACCATGAGTCTTTTCCTATAAGCAAAATATTCTTCCATTTCTTTTAGCTGCTGTCTATTCCACTGTATGGATTTTCCATTATTTATTTATTTGTTTGTTTGTTTATTTATTTATTTATTTATTGCGGTACGTGGGCCTCTCACTGTCGTGGCCTCTCCCGTTGCGGAGCACAGGCTCCGGACGCGCAGGCTCAGCGGCCATGGCTCACGGGCCCAGCCGCTCCGCAGCATGTGGGATCTTCCCGGACCAGGGCATGAACCCGTGTCCCCTGCATCAGCAGGCGGACTCTCAACCACTGTGCCACCAGGGAAGCCCCCATAATTTATTTAATCAATCCCTTATCGTTAGACATTTAAGTTGCTTCTAATTTTTAGTTATATAAGAAATCTTGTGATGACTAGCTTTAGCTAAAACTATACACCCAACCTTAATTTTTTTTAAGGTAAAAATTCCTGAAGGTGAATTGCTGGATCAAAGGACATGCATATCTCAAAGAATTTTGGTGTCTTGAAGGCCAATATTTTAAAACACAATACTAAGCAGACCCTGCTCAGGTCAATTTGGCCTCTGTTCCTATTAGTTCAGTTGGCCCTGACTTTATGTTGATGGCTCTTTCCATTAATCCTTGCTCCATCAACCACTCTTAACCCAGCTACTATCTTTACACACACGATCCCCATACACTCTTCTCCTCCATGGTTTCTGGGGAAAGTTGTCCCTTTGTTTTTTCTTTGGAGCCTGTGACATAGGTCCTTCAGGAGAAGGTACCTGCTCCTATCTCCTCCCTAAACATAGAGGATGTAACACTTTTCTTTCCTTACCATAAGTAATTTCCACAAAATGTTACTTTAAGTTTCCTGCCTGTCTTTTAGGACTTACCTACTATATCCACCCAATAATATACCATGCTTCAATCATTCTGAAGCACTTGCAATTTTCAGTAGATACCATACTTACCATTTCATGCCTTTATGTCTGTATATTTGCCCCTTTTCCTGAAATACTTTCCCCCTTGGCCATCTGACAAACTCCTAGTCATCCTTCAAAAGTACCTTCTTTCTGAAGCACTCACTCACTAGACTGTGAGCTACCCAAAGGACAGAAAGAATGATTTATTGATCTTTATCTTCATTCTTTAATTTCCTCATTGTACCTATTGTTATGGGTATTCGTTAAGACGTATAATGAAATTTGTAGAATAGCATTTCTTACTAATAGATGCTCAATAAATGGTAGCTATTGTTATTATTATTATCTTACTCCCACTATTATTTTGGCAACCTATTCAGCACAAAGTAGGTGCTCACTAAACATGTGCCAACTAAGTAAATGAAGAGTGGATGAAGAAGGATAAATGTAATAACCAGGTCCAACAGAAAGGTTCTGATCAAGTATGACATCTAGACACATCCACAACCCAGGAAAAGACCAAGTGAAGATTCTGCTACATTTGTCTCTAGTACTATTGAGAAAGGACCTATCTATCTCCCAGCGGCTGGGAAACAGATCGCTGTGAGAAGAGTGCTCACTGTAGCTTTGGTGAAACTACTCATCAACCACAACCTAATTCTCTCTGCCCAGAATCTATATTGCGAAAAAAATCTAATGATTATTATTTGTTTCCTAGGAAACTTGATACAAGGAATTTGGAGCTAACAGCTAGCTATCTGATTAGATTTATAGGGGTGGTAACAACTATAAAGGTAAAACTTTATTTTCTTGTTTAGAAAATCAGTCTTTGGGAAGTTTGATTAGTGTCATTAAAATCTCCAGAAAAAGAAATTTAGAAAATAACACTAGCTGAGCTCTGTTGCAACTCTAGGACATATATGCTTGCATAAAACTCAGATGCTTGCATAAAACATAAGAGTCAGGGTGAGTAGAAACAATCTCTTCACAGACCACATAATAATTTTGAGAAGCATGAAATGGGGATGTGCTTCCATTCTCTTTTCTTCAGCCTTTACCTTAAAGACCTAATATGTTTGTTTTTACGTATTCAATGCACACTCTTCTACTATGAGAACAGAAAAGTGGATGTTTTCCTGTATGCTCTCAACATGGTTCTACCTGCGTGAACCAAGAGTAACCTCATGAAATTGTTGTTTTGTCTAGCCGTTGTCAGAGAGAGAATGACTGAAGATTACGTACTGCACTTAAAACTCAAATTATTGTTTTTGGCAGATGTTCTTTATTATTTCTTTTTATTTTCAGCCTAGAAATTATATACCATAATATAAAGTAGCATAGTATAACTTATCTAAGAACACGACACATTGACCAAAAAGCTGCACTGCTTAAAATTAAGAATTTGATGGATGTTTGGATAACTTACCTTTAGCCAAATTGGGTGACTTGTAACCTTGCTTTAGAAATAGTCCAGTCTAGAATTATTGCATCAAATCCCCATGATATAGTTTAGGAATTTGTTCATTCATTTATACACATGCTTAAAGGGTACAAAACTGATTTTGGGAGGAGATTTTTGACCCTCCCTGTAGGTTTTCCCTGGATCAACCTCTAAATGGTGGCTTCGATGATTTCTGTACTGGGACATGCGCCAGTTATGTTCCCAAGATTTCTTAAGAGAATATCAAACTTGCTTCCATCTCAGCTGATGACCTGCCTAAAATAGCAACAGAGAACTAAACTTCAGGTTGTAGCCAGAAAATAAAAATTAACTCTCTGTCACTCTTTTTGTTCTCTTCCATTTCTACATTTTCTGTCTTTGTTATCAGAGCAAAATAAAACTCATTTTACGAAAAAGAACCAACTGTATGAGACTTGCTGTTGAATTTATTAATTATAGAGATGCTATGGACTAGAAGATATTGCTTAATACATCACTTGGTATCAGGTATAAGAAGCTGAGGATCTCCTCAAGAACAGGTACATTTTTACTCTTATAATCCATGTGAATATTGTCACTGGTCATCTGTCTGGCCTTGTGTATCATCTGACACACACTCTATCTTAACTAAATCTCTAGGAATTATATGCTACTCATGTTTGTGAACTAATCGTACACCTTGCTCCTTATTTTCTCTTTGTGTTGATTTATTTGGTTGTCCTTTATACTGTTCTGTGTACTTTTAATACCACTCTTTCTGAGGGAAGGGTAAGAGAGCAAATAAATACATAGAAAATTATAACAAATCTCTAGAATTTATTACCCTTGGGAGAACTAGTAAAATCAATCTCCTTCGTACTTAGTTTTTTTCCATTTCTCACAGCATCTAGTATTTAGTATATACTGTGGTTTGGGTAAATAAAATATAGCACAGTATAAAAAGGTGTACTTCAGGGCTTCCCTGCTGGTCCAGTGGTTAAGAATCCACCTTCCAATGCAGGGGACGCCGGTTCAATCCCTGGTCAAGGAGCTAAGTTCCCACATGCGGTGGGACAGCTAAGCCTGTGCACCGCAACTACTGAGCCTGCACACTCTAGAGCCCTTGCACCACAACTAAAGAGAAACCTGTGTGCTACAATGAAAGATCTCTCGTGCCGCAGTGAAGATCCCGCATGCCACAACTAAGACCTGACACGACCAAATAAATAAATAAATATTAAAAAATAAAAAGGTATACTTCAAGGCAGTAAGCAGAAAGCCCTAATTTCATTAAAAAAAATTACACTAATTCTAGCTAGAAATTATCCTATCATTTGCAAAAATTATATTTCAATTAGAAATTTTCCTTTCTCCTTTTTAATTAAAGGGTGCACTGAAAAGTTGTATTAGTCCATTAATTGCTACAAGAAGACAATTTTTCTCTCAGCTACAAAGAAATAACCAAACCAATATCACAAGACTACACTTACACTAAACGCTTTAGGAAAGTCCTAACAATTTTCATGAAATATGTCAGCAACTCCAAGGTAAGAACATGGACTACACCGCACAGTCCTTTAGGGCTGGGTTTTGCCTTTGCTGTAACAGTAAATTTGTTTTACATAATCAATTGGAGGCCTTTTAAAACACAGGCTGAATTCTAACGTGGGGGGTTGGTTTAGCATGGTCTCCAGTGTTCCTCTCTTTTTAGGAGTCTGTGATTCCTTTCTAACTCTTCTGCTTTCCAAGATATTTTTCTTTTGTAATGTGATCTGAGTTACAAATAGGAAGATTTTCATTTAGAAGCTTTGTATTTCATCACATTCTTGGTATCTTTCATAATTTGTTGATTGACAACAATAAATGCCCCCATCTTGATAAACGAAACAAAACACACAGAGATAAGAAGATACTGAATAGCTAAATGATGGAGACTTTCAACTTGAATGGTAGATTTGTGTAAATGTTCACATACACACACTCACACACATACTTTGTACCTCCCCTTACCCAGTTACTCTAGCCCCATGTGGGTATCTATTCAATACAGACAGTCCCTCTTATAATAGTGCATGTGCAAAGTACCTAAAAATTCTTGCCTGACAAATGCTATCTTTAGTATCATTATTCATTAATTGCAATTACTTTCATTTACGTAAGCTTTTATCAATTTAAAAAGAACTCCTACACAATTTTAATTTAACTATTTGTACTGTTAAAAAGCCAAAAGCATCAGGAAGTTGTTAGTGAGGCAATGACAGCTAGGAAAACCATGATTTCAGTTTCTAAACAGCTTTCAACTACCAGGGGCTAATAGTAGTAGGTTTAATTATAAGACCTCTGACTCATTTAAAGCCAAAAGTTCTTGGCAGGTGCTGTCTTTGGAATTCACAATTACATGTACTCTGGAAGGAAACCCAGCTAAGCAAATGTAATGTCTTTCTGCTGGCAGGTTTGATTCATACAGGAGCCTTTACTTAAACAATTAACAATAGAAAAGCAATACATATAATGCCTTAACTATTTCTCCTTCAGAGGATCTGTAACTGAGAAAAGTGTGTGAGTGGCTTCCCTTGATGGTTTCTCTTTCTTGGCTTGTAAACTCTCTCAGAGCAGTGACCATCTCTTCTTTGCATTCCATGAATGTATATATTTATTTTAGGCACCCTAGAAACTTCAACATGAAAGTTCTGATATTACAATCCCCATGGATTCTACTCATAAAATGAATGTTTCCTACTGTGGTGATCGATTGGTGTCAAACTAGGCACATGCTTGATGACTCTTTGATGTGGCATGTTGTCACTGTCCACACAGCCTCTGCCACCACTGTCCATCCCCATCATTCCATCAGTAAAAGGCATTAGAGTCGTGGACTAATCACTGGAAGAGATTCTCGAATCTAGTCCCAGGCTTTCAAGTAAATAAGATACTGGTTTTTTTTTTTGTTTTTTGGGGTTTTTTTTGGAGTACGCGGGCCTCTCACTGCTGTGGCCTCTCCCGTTGAGGAGCACAGGCTCCGGACGCACAGGCTCAGCAGCCATGGCTCACGGGCCCAGCCACTCCGCAGCATGTGGGATCTTCCCAGACCCGGGCACGAACCTGTGTCCCCTGCATCGGCAGGCAGACTCTCAACCACTGCGCCACCAGGGAAGCCCTAAGATACTGTTTTTAATGCAAAATTTGAAAACTGCCAAATTTAAATGTGTCTATTATGAATAGAAGGTTATTTGGGAAGTGAATGATATATGTCAGGGAGGGGCCATGATGGGGAGAGGGACAATGGCGATATGAAGCTTTGGAACATCTGTTTTCAAACAGTATAGGGAAAGAGGAGTGTAGTCACTTACCAGCTGTGAGACTTTCTGCAAAACACTGACCCTCACACTAAGCCAGCTGTAAAACTGGAGTTCAGATCCCCACCTGTGTGACATGAAGGTCCCCTATTTCTAGTACATCACGATTCCTCTTAACCAATACCTGCTGAATTTAATGGAGGAAAGTGGACATACAGGAGTGAGATGGAGGGTAGATTTTAAGACAGTATGTTATGATTCCTCCAGTACTAGACTCTGTCTCTTTCATAATTAAACTTGGAATTGGTAAACTTGGGAAATCCTATTGGGATTGAAGTGCTGCCAAATTCCCTGCTGTAGACAAACCTCTCTTTATCTGTATGTAGCTGCTCCATTTTGTATATGTACTTATTGTTTCCTATTGGGGAAGCACCTTGGTAAGAGCCTCTGAAGATGGCATGGGTGTGTGGACACTTTCATCCAACAAAATACTGTAACTACTATGTTTCTTTAATGTTTTAAGAAGGCCTGTTAATTTTTTCTCTCTTCTTTTTAATTCAGGAATGCTGAATAAATTAAATGAAAAAAAATGCCTGGAAAAGGGTCCAATATTTATTTATGTATTATTAACTAGCAATTTGTGGATATTTATTTCTTACAGCTGTGACCTTTAAGTGGCAAACATTCCTGGGTCAAGTTTTCTTGAAATCGCCTGTCAAATGTTACCTAAATTAAATGATGAAACACTGTCTTTGACCTATTTTTAATTTAAAGAACATCTGAGCTTAAAAGATGATTCATAAATCAGTCCTATCTAGTCTCTAAAAGACAGGCTTTCATTGTTCTCAAAAGGGGATTGAGGCTCACGGGAAGAGAAAAGTGAGAAAAGACAATGAAAATCCTTTTTTTGAAAAACAGCGAGGTGTAACTAAATTGTGAATCATTGTTTAAATTAATGGTAGCCCAAAGGAGTTGTTTTTGTCTTTGATTTAGCTAATATTGATTTTATGTGAATGCAGAAACACAGTAGAAAGTAGGATGCTGGCACATTTATTGATGCAGTGACTACAAGGCATATAGGTAAGAGAAAAGGAAAGACTTGGGTTTTTCTTTTCATACATTGTTTTACTCAACTAGGAATAATCTCACTTTTCCATTGTGTTCACACTTATTTTCTGTTTTACTTCACCTCTCTAATGGAAAAAATACTATAATCTGAGTCTCTCCTTTCACATTAAGGATTTTTGGTTTTTGGTTTTGTTTCTTGGCTTTTAAGATCTATGAGGCTTTAATGGCAAATACTGTATACATTTTATCTCTTCTGTGGAACCGTAGGTCTTAACTGACAATGGAGGAGCTCCTGTATAGCACCTGAAGGGATCTAAACATAAACTATGAAATACTGTGAAGGAAATTTTATCATCCCTTCCAAATTTAAAATTAATTAATGAGAAATAGTTGAACATCATATTCACTGCCTTCGGCCTTCCCACCCTTGCCAAGTTCCCCATAACTGTCATCTCATAGCAATTGTTCATAGTATTGCTAAGTCCATTTCTTGCAGGGCACTAGCAAAACTGGAACAATTGTTTTTTTTTCTTTGCTAATATATGTACCTGGAAAAGATAAAGAGAATTGTGAAAACCATACATCAGTTTATGTTCCCTGTGTGATTAATCCAATCAATCAGTTTTAAAATTCATGGAACAAAACACTGGGAAACAAATTCACAGGAATTAAAATATCTATTATCTTTATAAATGGCTTATACATATTGATATTAAAAATACTGTTAGCACAATTATAAGCAAAAATGTAATTAGACAATTCACAAATGACAGAATTATAAAGTTTAAAAACCCATGCAAAAATTTTCATCCTCATTATAATCAAAGTAAAACATATTAAACAATGGGTTAAACATGTTGTGCTTATCAAATTAGTAAAGATTTTTTAAAATGAGACCAGCTTGTTAAGGAGAAACACTCTAGGATGAGAGTGAATTGGCATCAGCCTTGGAAAAGCAATTTGGCAATAAGGAGACTTAAAATGTTCATAACTTCTTATTCAGTAATTCCATGTCTAGAAATCTTTCCTAAGAAAATAACCCTTAATATAGAAAAAGCTATAGAGCTGTTCATCTTTCTGTCATTTAAAATATAAAAAGACTGTATACAACATTAATGTCTAACAATAAACAACTAAGTAAACTATAACACAAAAGATGTCACTTTGTGCATTTATGTAAAACAACTAAGCAGAAGTTATCATAAAGATGGAGATGGTTATGTTAGTGAAAAAAGCTGAACATATGATTTTATTTACATTATTATTTCAGTTATGAAGAGC
Source organism: Stenella coeruleoalba (assembly GCF_951394435.1). Classification (NCBI taxonomy): domain Eukaryota; kingdom Metazoa; phylum Chordata; class Mammalia; order Artiodactyla; family Delphinidae; genus Stenella; species Stenella coeruleoalba. The sequence goes on from NC_137150.1 coordinate 89,182,205, forward strand.
AAACCATGAAGATATATAGAAGCAAAAGTTGGAAGGAAATACAACATAATATCTTATTTTTCTTAGGTGATGAAAACTATGTAAATTTTTTTTCATATATATTTCACAGTTCTCCCACTTTATATAATAAGCATGTCTTCTCTTATTACAAAAAGATGCTTATTAAGGAAGTTAAAAGTACGTAAAAGAATAAAGGAGGAATGATAGATGATAGTCAATGTGGAGCAGACATTCGGCTAATCAATGTGGATTCAACTCTTATAATCCATTCCACAGGTGATGGGATTTTCACTGGTCTTTGCAAATTGTCATCTCTCTGAAAGTTGATGATTGAATTGATTTCTGGGAGGATAATATAGCGCCTAAAATCCAAGGAATTAGAACGTTGTTACTCCTAACCAGCTTTATTTTTTTTAACTTTATATTTTATATTGGAGTATAGTTGATTAACAATGTTGTGTTAGTTTCAGGTGTACAACAAGGTGATTCAGGTATATATGTCTCTATTCTTTTTCAAAATCTTTTCCTGATGAGGTTGTTACATAATATTGAGCAGAGTCCCCTGTGCTATACAGTAGGTCCTTGTTGGTTATCCATTTAAAATATAGCAGTGTGTACATGTTAATCCCAGAATGTTGTTACTCCTAACCTGCTTTAGAACTAAACTAAACTAAAGAGGAATATGCATGGTCAATGAAAGTTCCTTTAAAAATAAGTACTTTAAATGGCGTGATTATCAAGGAACACTTACTGAATAGCTACAACTAGCTTTATATTATAAAACACTGTCCAACTTTTTAAGAGAAAGTAGTCAATTTATGCTTATTAATATATTTCAAAATATGTCCTAATTGTGGTAAAAGTTATCCCACATTTAAAAAATAATTCTGTAAAGTAATTTACTTTCCAAACCTTAAGTGTCTTTTTGCTAGAGGCTTGGAAATTATTATGTAAATTCTTAGGCATAGGAATTGAACACAAGAATTTAAAATGCCACTTACCTGGCATGCTTCTTTTCTCAGAAAAATCCTTCTGTAGCCATAGGCAAATGTATGGATTAAAAATGCTCCCACAAACTTTTTTTCTAAGTAATGTTGCTCTGTTATGTTAGAAGCAGTGTGGCAGTAAACCTTGTCTTATCTGTACCTCAGTTTTTTCTCTCTTCTGTTTCTTAAAATCTTTTGTGTGTACTTTGTTCAGTTACAAACAGGAAATGTGGTGATGGAGGCTTCTAGAGTTTTGATCTGAAACCAGTAAGCTGTTAAATTTTTTGTGAAACGTGAGAAGAAAAATCCCACAGCCCTCTGTACTCTGCTATTTGAATTTTTATCAGTACCTAAATCTAATTTTAAAACATATAATAAGTCAAGGTATAAATTAGACTAGGAGGGATTCCCCATGTCTCTGGAGAGAATCTGCGGATCTCCTCCCAAGTGAGGTCACATGAAAGCAAAATAAAATATACTAAACTGAGGAGGAAACAGTAAGAAGCCCCCAGGCATGCTCAGCTGTTGATTGTGTTTTCTTTGAGGCATGTCAGAGGAAAGAGAATTAACACTTTTTGAACACTTACTGTCTATCAGGTACCTTCTGTACATTATCCCACGAGGAGATTGGGTGCCTGCCTTTCCCCCCCCAATCCTTGCTCCAGCCAATGTGAGTCCCTCTGTCCAATCTAGGGTCACGTGGTGACAAGCTCCAGGTCTCTCCCACCCCCGAGTCTCAATATCAGAAGTTCTTAAATGTTAGTGTGCATAAGTATGTTATTTGGCATTCGTTTAACATGCATATTCCTGCGCCCTACTGAATTAGAATATCTGGAGTGGAAATCTGCATTTTCACAATTACCCTTGCTTATTTTAATACAGGTGTTGTGGACAATTTTCTGAGAAACTCACATATATTTTATAGTGAGTAGCATTTTATTTCTAGCCTCAGTCAGATAAAAAATTGTCTTGGTCATATCTATGTATACAGTTTGTATGTATACCTGTTACATACTATGTGCTTATGAATATTTGCTTATGTAACTTCACCAGTTTTCTTTAATTATAGAAGAATGACAAGTCTGAATCCAGTTTATTACAAAAAGAGATGTACTCAAAACTTTAAGAACTCAAACTCTAAAGGAAACTTAAAAATGAGAGTTTTTTTTTTTTTTTTTTACGGTACGCGGGCCTCTCACCGTTATGTCTTCTCCTGTTGCGGAGCACAGGCTCCGGATGCGCAGGCTCAGCGGCCATGGCTCACGGGCCCAGCCGCTCCGCGGCATGTGGGATCTTCCCGGACCGGGGCACGAACCCGCGTCCCCTGCATCGGCAGGCGGATTCTCAACCACTGCGCCACCAGGGAAGCCCAAAATGAGAGTTTTGATGCACAGACTCAGAGCAAAGATACTAGGTGGCTTGCTCTAGCTGATCTCTCTAAGATTCCTGAGGGCAGGCAGAGCACTGATCTTATCCATCATTAACACTCCAGTGTCTAGAATAATGCCTGGCACATTGTGAGTTTCAATAAATATTCTCACAATGATCGAATAAATAAAAGAATGTTAGTTTTCTGCTTTCTCCCTGCTCCATCATAGAAAACAACTCCCTAGTAAATAAAATACAGTGCTTCTCTATTCCTTGGACAGAGTTAAACTAAACACTAACAGATTTTTCCACTTTGATCACTTTCCCCCAAAATAGTTCTTGTGAATCATTGAATCAGAATCCATAAAACTGAAAGAGACCATGGGATTCCCTAGTCTAATCTTCTAAAAAAGCAATTTCAAAATATGTTTCCTAGAACACATTTAGTTCTAGGTCTTTAAGAAACTCTTGGAAAAAAAAATACTCCTTCAGAAAATATATTTGGAAAAGTTGTATATTATTTTCACCTCTGTGGATACATATTAGTATATTAAAGGCTTAGATAAGCCCTACAAAAAAGGAAACCTGAGAAACTTTCTTACCAGAGCTTTTTCTATACCTGTTTGTTCAGAGAACTTTTTGTTCAGCTTCCATCTGTTAGCAGGGTGGCAGGTTGTATGAAGCAGGCCTGGATGCCCACAGACCAAGAGCACAAGGGAACAGAAATCTCAGGTTCATTTAGAGACCAGAACACAACAGAGAATCAAAAGGATCCATCCAAGAATTAGATAGAACTCAAGAATGGAGACTGTCGAAGAGCTGACTCCCAGACTTCCAGGGAGGTTCGGACACTTGACACATCAGTTCGAGAGGAGAGGGCCCAGCTGTGTGGTAGTCATGAGGGGTTAACCTTTGGTCCTAAAACAGGATGACTGGCAAGAAGGGTAGAAGCCTCAGGCTCAAAAGGGAACTGCATAGATTACCCAAGCAGGACCTTAGCACAGGGACAAAGTAGATTCCCATTTTTATCAACTGGGGCATGCAGAGGACATGGGAGAGAGAAAGAGTCTCAAGACTGGAAACTGAGGTGCAGGCATCCCCTTGTTAGAATGAGAACAGTGCAGAGGATGGGAAAGGAAGGCATGAGGATGCCCTCATCTTGGCTGATTCATAAAGCACAATTCTAGAAACAATAAGTGTGTTCAGTAGTTGGCTTTGGATGCAGAGAAGGTCAGACTCAGCAATAATGACTCAGGTAAAAATGTAGGAATTCTGTGGTTTAGCCCAAGAAGTGTAACTCTCAAGACAGCCCAACAGGGAGAGAGACAAACAAAACCCACTAGTGGGACAATCCCTGAGGATGGCTAAGGTTTGCCTGTCTCAAGTCTGCAGCCTCACACACACAAGTCTGCAGAGATCTGGAGAAGACAAGAGCAGAGGAGACAGGCAGGGACCAAGGAAGGGTATAACCCCCCACTTTGGGTCAATAAGGCAGTCCGTGGTACGTGTTGAGTAATTACCTAATGGCTTAGAAGGGTTAATGTACATGATTACACATAATGTGCACGATTGGTATCTCCAAAATAGTCAAACTTAGGTTGATAAATCTGAACCTCTTCACAATTTTTAATAATTATAATGTTCTTGAAAAGTGATCTGCATTACAATGTTCCCCATGCCATAGATTTATACACTCAGGAGACAGAACAAGATTGTCCAAGGTCACAGAGAAAGTTCATGTCTGTGCATTAGATAGCTCCACAGATGTTTGAAATTTGCCAGGGGAAAAAGTGATAGCTTTTCATGAAATATAGATGGCTGAACACATGAAGACGTTATCAGAATATAAAAACACCTACGGATATATGTTCGTTATGGAATATATTAGTGAGTGCATTCAGAGATTTGAATGATGCCTTCAGGAGTCATGTTCAAATAAAAAATAAACATGAGGCTTCTGTAGTGCTTTTTCATGAGAGGGGTCATCGTAATGAAGTTTAGAAGATAGCTAGACTAAACAGAAACCTCCTGAGAAAACTGAAGAAATTAGAAATGTTGAAGGAAATTTGAGGGAAAGGTATGTGGTTTTGATGGGCACCTGTCAAAAAATGAGGATTTTAAGGCCAACAAAATTGACGTTTTGTTGCCAAAAGAAACTAGAAAGCGTTATCAAAATGGCAGCCACCATTCAGAGCTTCCACACTCAGAAAAATGCGTCACAGAGTATAAAAAGAGGCCCAGTTTCCAACCTCTTTTTTATGGTTATCTATTAGCTTTATAATTAATCTTTATCACCATAGTGTATTTATTTATATCTGTATATACACACAGATATACAGACACACACACATAAATTTTAAGTCTAAGGAATTCCAAAGTAGTAAGAGTAGGCAGGGGATTACCTGGGACTTCGACTTTACATTTTATATATTTATCTATTGTTTAAACTTATTTACAGTAACTTGTACTACTTTTATAGTTGGAATAAAGAACGCTTCCTTATTTTAAAGACTCTTGAAAATACCTTTATTTTATAGAAACAGAATTTATCTCTCTGGGTGATTTTTTTCTTTATTCTGGTAAATCATTCTTTGGTAAGACTGAAGCTAGTACAAAGTAAGCAAACAACTTTATGAAAGACGAGAGGGAAGGGGCCCCTGTGCTTCTAATTATGCTGTTTCAAAATGTGAAATTATTCAGAATTAATTATAGTGTTACAGTTGCATCTAATCAGACTATATTGATGATTCGTATTTTCGAGTTTACACTATAAGATCCTCCAGAAAACGTAATTATCCAGACAGAAAAGAAAAAAGTTAAAAGCAATAGAACACTGCATGGATTTGGCATAAGATGCTCAGATCTTTTTATTACGTTTATTATAGCCAAATAGAACCAGAATTATTAGAAAATCAAACACTGAAATAAAAGAGTGGATAACAAAACTTCAGAAATAAGAGAGAAATAGCTAATAGCAGATATAGTCTATTTTCCTACATGTAAAATGCTTAAGCATCCAAATTTTCTGGAAGAAAACAATTTGCTCTATTACACAGATTTCTATGTGATGCCCTAGAGGCAGTGTTATTAGCAAAGTTAAAGCATTCTGAGAAATTTTGTTCTTATTTGAAACACAACTGGCTCAAACAAAGTAAAACCAGTTTATTTATCGTAAGACTTATAGTTTTAGTGAGCTAATATGCAATTTATCTTCTCAAGAGGAGGATTTATTATGCAGCATTTCCAAAAATTATCACATAAAAGAAGAATTCCCTTATTTTTTTCAAAGCATTTTGTAGAACTACTGTTCTGAGGTATGTATTTTAGCAACTTTTTCTTCTTGTTGAACAGGCTCTTACCTTCTGGCCTCCTTCCACATTTGGGGCCTGGATTACTTGAGGGGCACCACAGAGAATATCAACTTTACCACATTTATAAGAATTTCCATCTTGAGATGTTTTGCTTGAGATTATAAAGGAATTAGCCCTTAAAATTCAAATGCCCCAGGACAAGTAACAAAATTAGCATCCTTAGAATATCTTAGACAGTGATACTTGTTCTAGTGGATCCTCCTTCAGGTGAGATATACATTAGATTAAATTTTGAACAAAATAAGATATTTGGGGCTAGGACCTTTCTAGGAGAAGGTAAGCTCTAGTTGGAGGACCCTAGGATGAGGAACATAGAGTAGAAGTAGAAACAGGAACACCAAGAAGTGATGCACAGTCAGGATCCTGGCTAGAAATAGGTGCACCTGTCAAAAGGAATGAGGTGCAGGCAGGGCTAATGGAAAGAACAGGAGATGATGAAGCACTTGCCACTTAACAACAGAGGGAGCCCATGACAACTCCTAGGCTTAAAGGTATTAGAGAAGTATCAGTTACTGGAACCCAGTGAGATATATAGCTGTAAGAAAGGACTGCCTGGCAGGAACTATGGCTTTCAGTTAAAAACCCCCCTCACCCCCCAAAAAACCCAGCCATTTCCAGTTATGACCAGGCAAAGAGGGATTTGTGGGAAAACATCCCAATTTTGTTCTCTGCCCTCCAATCTCAATCTCCCACTCATTTTCCTCATTGGTAAAACCCAGTCAAGTCAAAGGGAAAGGCAGCCTTCAGGATACAGTCTGTAGAAGTCAGCCTCACATGATCTAAGAAAGGTGAAGAACAGAGAATGGGTCTGGAGAGATAAATATGTAAGTAAGGGGTGCTGAGAATGAACTTAATTTTAAATAGATACTATCTGTCCTGCCAGACATGGACTTTATAATTTTGTAAGTAGACTTATTCTCCTGAGCACAGAAGAGTAAATAAGAGCAATCAATTTTGAAAATTTTAACTAGCTTCATCAAGACAATTTCATTGACCCTATAATAATACCTGAGATGTCCTAAATGATAAGTTGGTTCTGCCACAGGAAAACTAAGGATAAAATTTATCCAGAGATTGTATTAAAATTATGGAAGGAGTATATAATAAAGGAAACTATGTGTGAAAAGTTCCCAGAGTTTAAGAAAAATAAAAAATTTTAAAGTGAAAAGACTCAAAGGTGGCCAGAGGGGAGAGAGAACAGTAAAGCCAATGTGGCAAGGGCTTCACATTTGAGAAGTTTAAATGAAAATTATATGAGACTAGCCTGTATTATTCTTGCAGTTGTTTTGTGAAGTTTGAAATAATGCCAAATGTAAAAAGGAATAAATATATGTGAATTACTTAGAACAGTATCTGCTATATGTGAAATAGTAAGTATAGGTGTTGATGCTGTCAGTATAACCTGATAACAAAATAAGATAAAGACACTACAAGAAAAGAAAGTGACAGAAAAGTTATTCCTCATAAACATACAGGGGAAAATTCTTAACGAAATTTTAGCAAGACTAATCCAGCAACATATTAAAAGGATAATATATCATGACTGAGTGGGATTTACACCAGGAACAAAAGATGGTTTAAGCTTAGAAAATCAATCAATATAAATCATCAGGTTAATGACTAAAAAACCTCAAAAAACAAAAGCAACCATGTGATCATTTCAGTAGAGGCAGAAAAACTATTTGACAAAATCTCAACATGCATTCCTGTCTAAAAAGATAAAACTCTCAGGAAACTAAAAATAGAAGGGAACTTCCTCAACATAATTAAGACTACTTGAAAAAAGCCTATAACTTACATCATTCTTAATATTAAGGATGTCATCCTTGTCAATTACTGAAGGTTTTCCCTCTAATATAGACATAAGGCAAGGATATATACTCTCACCACTTTAATTCAACATTGAACTAGAAGTTCTAGCCCAAGCAATAAGCAAAAGAAATCAAATGCATCTGGACTGGAAAGCAAGAAGTAAAGGAAGAGGTCTCACAGATGACATGATTCTGTGGAAGCTACAAAAAACGATCCGCTAGGATTAATTAGCAAGTGTAGCAGGGTTTCATAATATAAGATTAATGTATAAAATTTTATATTAGCAACAAAAAATCAGAAATTAATATTAAAATAGGAACAGAAATTAGATCAGTAGGTTTGAGGGGCTAGAGGTTGGAAGAGAGATTGACTGAAAAAGGACAAAAGGGAACTCTCTTGGGAAAAATTAAAAACAGTCTATTTTTACTCTGTGTAAAATTATACTTTGGTAAGACTAACTTTAAAAACTTGGAGATAGGAAAGAGAAAAAAAAGAATCTATGTGTCCATGTTGATAAGTAAATAAACAAAGCAATGAATGAATAAATAAAAAGGGAAAATTGTTTCTTGAAATAGAGTGGAAGGAATAATGGAGTTAGAACATCCACCATCTATCAACTTAATAACTGATTCAGAAAAAATAGTCAGTAGGTGCGAAGCTAGTAAGTTAATGATCAATGAGCAAAGTGATATTTACCTATTTTAAAATTACAAACTTTGACCAAAAAGTCTACAAATTACTTATTAATTTAAAAGGAAAATATTAATCTCTTGGTAGAGAAACCTAGCAGATATAATCTTAACTAAGTATCAATGTTAATGTTATCAATAATGAAACAACTAAAGTCATGTATCTCCTGATATGGTACACCAAGATAGACTTGAGAACTGGCTGCAACTTTGAAGGTGTTCTCCACACACATACTTCAATTGGCAACATCTGAGGAAGCCTTAGATAATTCAGCCCAAATCACTGGCTGACCACTAAACCATGGAGACAGAGAGGTCCCCAAAAAAGAAATACTTAAACAAAATGACCAGATACATTGTCAGCTTCAGAAGAAGATATCCTGTGGTTTAAGTCCAGGCAAGTTACTAAAACAAAGAAAAACAATAGAAAACCACAAAACACTGAGCCTTAGAAACATAAAACAGAATGCACAGGTGCTACAATTTTATCTAAAATTCACACAATCATTACAAAACATGCTAAGAAACAGAAGAGTGTGACCCATATTCAGGGAAAGCAAAGCAGTCAGTAAAAATTGACTCTTGAAAACCCAGATGAAGTACCCAAATGGAAATTCTAAATTTGAAAGGTATAGTAAATGAAATAAAAAATTCACTAGGGAGACTCAACAGCAGATTTGAAATAGCAAAAGTCAGTGAATTAGAAGATAGATCAATAGTAATTGTCTAATCCAAAGAACAGAAATAAAAGAGATTTAAAAAAAAGAAATAGTCTCAAAGATCTGTAGAACAGTTTCAAGAATATATGTATTGGGAGTCATGAAAGGAGAGGCGATATGGAAGTAGAAAATTATTTTAAAATATAACGGCTATAAACGTCCCATTTTAGTGAAAAACATTTATTTCCAGACCCAATGAACACCAAGAAGCTCAATGAACACCAGGCTGATACACAAACAAAAGAAAACACAACTAGACACATTATATTCAAATTCTTGAAATCCAAAGAAAAGAGAAAATCTTGAATGCAGGAGGAGAAACACAACTCGTATAAAAGGGGACTAGAATGTGATTAATAGTTAACTTCTCCTAAGAAACAATAGAGGCCACAAGAAGGAGAAATGATATTAGCAAAGTGCTGAAAGAAAGAAAAAAAAAGGCAACCTAGAATTCTGTAGCCTAGTATAATTAGCCTTAAAAAAAAAAGCAGAATAAAGATATTTCCAGATAAACAAAAATTGATAGAATTCACTGCTAGGATACCTGACAAAACAAGGGAAGTCCTTCAGGCTGAAGGAAATGACACCAGATAATAATTCAGATCCACAGGAAAAAATGGAGGTCACCAGAAATATGTGAGTAAATAAGAACTATATGCATGTGTGTATAACTTTTTTCTTTTCCTTCCTTAATTTCGTTAAAATTAGAAGATTGTTTAAAGTCATAATTCTAACACTATTATTAGATTTACAATATATATGAAGGTTTTATACATATGTCAATAATACAGAAGAATAAGGAGAAATGACATAGGGCTTTACTAGTATGCTATATTTTAATGGAATTATGTCAGTGCTAACTTGAATTGTGAAAGTTAAAAATGAATATTTTGAACCCTAAAGCAACTAAAAACAACACAAAATCTCAAAGAATACAGCTAAAATGATCAATGAGGGAATTAAAATGGTATCAGAAAAGGTTTCGTTTAACACAAAAGACAGTAATGGAGCAATAGAAGAACAAAAAAAAATGAGATATGAAGAAAACAAAATAGTGGATATAAATCCAACTATATCAATAATTACGTTAAATATGAGTGAGCTGAACACTCCACTCAAAGGCAGAGGTAAAGGGATTAAAAAAAAAACCCCAAAACACCAAGATCTTACTCTGTTTACAAAAGGAATATGTAAAATTCAAAGATACAAATAGGTGAGGGTAAAATTATGGAAAAAAAATGCATGTATACAGTAATGATAACAGAGTTAGAGTGGCTACATTAATATGAGGTGAAATAGACCTCAAGACAAAGAATATTACTAGACATCATTTTGTTGGTAACATTTCATAATGATAAAAGGGTCAATACATCAGAAAGATATAATTACAAATGTATATGCTTGTAACAAGAGAGCCCCAAAGATAAATGAAGCAAAAACTGACAGAATTTAAGGAGAAATAGAAAATACAGTAGTCAGAGTTAGGGACTTAGCAACTCCTGTCTCCGTAATTGATAGAAATGGAGAGAAAATTAGTAAGGACATAGAAGCCTTGAACGTTGTAAAAAGGATCCAACTGACATTTTATTTTATATCTTTAAGTTTTATTTATTTATTTAAATTATTTTTTATTGGAGTATAGTTGCTTCACAATGTCATGTTAGCTTCTACTACACAGCAAAATGAATCAGCCATACATATACATATATCCCCTCCCTTTTGGATTTCCCTCCCATTTAGGATACCACAGTGCATTAAGTAAAGTTCCCTGTGCTATACAGTATGTTCCCCTCAGTTGTCTATTTTATACATAGTATCAATGATTGACATTTAAGGAGTATTTGCCACATAGCAATGGCAAAATACATATTATTTATAGGCACAGATGGAACAATCTTCAGGATAAACTCTATGCTAGTCCATAAAGCAAGTCTCAAAAAAATTAAAAGGATTGAAATAATACAAAATACTTTTCATTATTACAGAATTAAATCAGAAATCAATAATAGAAAGATATTTGGGAAATCCCCAAATTTTTGAAAAATAATGACGGACTTCTAAATAACTGATGGTCAAAGAAGAACTCATAAGAGAAATTGCAAAATACTTTAAACTTAATGAAAATAAAGGCACAACATATCCAAATTTATAGGCTGTAGCTAAAGCAAAGCTTAGGAGGAAATATTGATGATAAAATGCTTACATAATTAAAGAAGAAATGTCTAAATCAATAATCTTATCTTCTACTTTGACAAGCAAGAGGGAAGAAATCAAACTTAAAGTAGAAAGAAGAAAATAAAGATCAGAGCAGAAATCAATGGACTAGCAACTGAAAAATAATAAAGAATAGCAATGGAATCAAAAGCTTGTTCTTTGTAAAGATTAATAAAATTGATAAGCATAACTATAGATCCTATAGGAACTAAAAGAATTGTAAGGAAACATGAACGACTTTAAGCCTATAAATTTAACTCTTAGATGAAATGGATAAATTCCTAGAAAGACACAAAGTACCAAAAACTGACTTGAGAAATAATAGAAAATCTGGATAGACCTATGCAAAATAAGGTTATAATTAAATTAATAATTTAAAATGATGGAAGAGGGAGAATGCAGGGAAGGAGAGTTTACTTTATGAAATTCTATAGTATTTGAATCTTTTACAATGAGAACGGAGTTCTGAATTATCTGTGTGATAATAGAAATGTCTGTTTCAGGACTTCCCTGGCAGTCCAGTGGTTGAGACTTCATCTTCCAATGCAGGGGGTACAGGTTCAATCCCTGGTCAGGGAGCTAAGATCCCACATGCCTCGGGGCCAAAAAACCAAAACATAAAAACAGAAGCAATATTGTAACAAATTCAATAAAGACTTTAAAAATGGTCCACATCAAAATTAAAAAAATTTTTTTTTTAAATGTCTGTTTCTGCCAGTTGTAGTTATTTAGAGTTCAGCTTAACAATTAAACTCATAGGACACATTAGAATTCACCCAGCACCAGTTGTTATTTAGTTTTAAGAAGGCAAACAGGAAATAGCACACACAACAACAAAGCTGTGGTCTTGGACCTCACAGGCATAGCTTGCAATGTGCCTGCCATGCTGTTTATAGAACACACATGGTCATAGAAATGAAAACATGCAGCTCTCATAGCTCAGGGAATCATCAGCTCTGGGGACCCTGAAGCTTTTGGTCCTTGTCACGTTGTTCTCTCAGGTGTATGCGATTAGCCCCAAGTCTCTGCAGCTGCATCTCATAAATACCAGTTAATCATCACTCAGTCTCAATGATGAGGTATATTTTGGTCCTTTAGTCCTTGGCCAGATCCTCTTTTAGTATAGAACTGCTCTAGTTCTCTTCCTAAAAATTCTTTCAGTTAATATTACAAGGAAGAATGAACATGGATCAAATCCTCAGACTTTCCTAAGACTAAAACAAAGGTCAAAGAAACAGCTGTTAACCCCCTTTAAAAGTCTGGACAGACATCACTCAAAGATTAATAACAGGTATGTGTTACTATTACAGGTAATTTTTTCTTTCTTAGTTAAACTTTCACCTGTTTCTGTAATTTTACAATGAGTATTAATTAATTAATTCAGAAAAATAAAGGTGTTTTCCAAAATTTATAAACAAAATCAAGTGTTTGCTCAATTGGGAAAATGAATAGTTGGTACAGATGGCAAAAATTCTCACACTTGCCAATGTTGGAGCCACAAAGAATTTCAGTGCCATGTGGCAGCCTTAAAATTACATTTTAACTTTAATAACTCTAATTAAAAAAAAATACTTCGAGCTTCCAAACAAACTTCAAGACTAAAATAGAGAAAGGAACATGTTTTGAGTATATCCGATTTCTATTTTTGTAGCAGGTTGGGTTCTCGGGAAGGAGACTCTGAGATAGACATTAGTTTGTAGGTTTGCTAGGAGTGCAATTGGGATCAGGTGAACCTGTGGAAGGCAAGCATGTAAAGCAGGACTGGGCAGAGGGAAGAGTCAAGCTGCAATGCAGTCTCAACAGAAGCTTCAGCAAAGCCCCAGCTCTGAAAATAGGATGACCTTTCAGAGCTGTTCTGAGTGTGGCAGGGCGGGGAGAGGTAAATGAAGGGAAAGAGGAGAGGTGGGGCCCTTGCAGGCCCATGTTGATAAAAACCGCCTTGGGGCTTCCCTGGTGGCGCAGTGGTTGAGAGTCCACCTGCCAATGCGTGGGACGCCGGTTCGTGTCCCGGTCCGGGAGGATCCCACATGCCGCGGAGCGGCTGGGCCCGTGAGCCATGGCCGCTGAGCCTGCGCGTCCGGAGTCTGTGCTCCGCCATGGGAGAGGCCACAACAGTGAGAAGCCCGCGTACCGCAAGAAAAAAGACCGCCTTGAAGGGGGTACGTCCTTGGTAAGTTGACTCTTCACTTGGAGGGATGCCTAAAGGGAGCTGATAGCTTGAGGCCTGTTTCCTTCCGACAACCCTACCAGCAGCTGGGTAATCAGTCCTTTATTGCTGAAGGGGAATCTGGGCAGTACGTTACGATGTTCACCACAATTAGCAAAGGACAAATGAATTATGATAAATTTGTCTGGTAATACAGTCTGTGTAGCAGACACTATTAGTTGCCTAGGCAAGATCCAGCTTCTCCTTGTGTCTAATTTGTTTGAAGCATGACGTGCCCAAGCCAGGTGAAATAACATGAATGTCTAAACCAATTATGAGAATCCTGTTCTGGGCTTCCCAGAGCCTCCACCTACCCTCCCACCCTCTGCAACAGTTATATGTGTTCAAGGAACCTGATGGTAATAAGATAATGAGACTCAAGGAAATATCTGCTATAGGAATTCTGAAAAATATTTTGTTTCCTTTGTTAAAGAGGAACAGATGAAGCTGATATCCTCTTACCTCTTCCTAATTCCCTCTTCCTTTTCTTGTACACAGCTGTGGTACTTGCAGCTGCAGAAGTTAATCTGCAACTGAGAGGAAAAGAAAGGTCGAGAGAATTTTTAAGAGTTTGTTTTGACTTGTGAGCCACTGAATAGAGCCACAAACCTACCTTTTGGTTTCTTGCTCCTTAAGGAAAATAACCCCTAATTATTTAAGCAGCTAAAATTGAATATTCTGCCACTGACAGAAAGCATATTGCAAACTGACCCTAGTTATAAGATAGGATGATGATTCTATTGAAAATATATAGTCGATAGATGTAATGTGTGTATGCGTGTGTGTTTATCAAATTGTGATATGTTTTCAATAAGATATGTTTTCAATAAGTTTGAAAACAAATACTGTATCATCGTTCTGGGATTTCCCACTGCATATTAGCATGAATGATATTATTTACATTAAGATGTTCTACCAAAGATAAACCTACTTCAGCAAAGTTATGCTTCTTAAACATATTTGACCAACAAGTACCTTTTGAAACTTCACCTACTAATATGGAATGGATTGGAAAACATTATTTAGTATGTGTTCTGATCTATGGTTCATTAACTTGTTCCCTATATCTATGATTATTTTCTGAAGCAGTATTTCTAGGAGCATCCAGCTGAAGTTGAATTAAGTAAAAGCAATAAAATGTGGTCACATTTTTTCTTATGCTTATGACTTGATTACTCAAGCAAGCAAACTAGCTCTGAAAACTTGACATGCTGAACCATGTTCTAGGATGTGGTTAAAGTCCCAAAGAGAAACATGTGTAGCAGCACATTTACAGGTCACAACTAATCTGCAAACTTTGTTTGCTGGTCACAATTAGCATCCTGTGTCTCTACAATTGTTATTTTTATCTGCCTGCAATCAGCCCCCTTTCACTGCTGTGCTGGCTTGCTCATTGATGGTGCAGAAACAGAGACACGAAGTGGAGGCATGAAGCTTCCTACTTCTGGAGAAGGAGTTTGCCCTCTATTTTGAGACAGGAAGTAATGATTGTGGCCACTTTAACAAAAGTCCTGAGTTGAGTTTGCTCATGTAACTTCACAACCCGGCGCATATATATATATAAAACACACATACATATGTGTATGTATATCTCATGATCTACAGAAGGGCTTTGGTACACTCCCTCCAAAGCCATTCTAGTGTGAATGACTGGATACTGGCCTTGCTTCTCTCTTTGACCTGCTTCAGAAATGGCCCATTTTCCCTTGTAGTTATTCAGGCATTCTTCTGAAGGAAGAACTTTCTGAAACTGAACTTTTGATTCCTTCTCCATCTTCCACGTTTTGATAACAGCACTATCATCACCCAGAAATGTAATTCAACTCAGAAACCTAGAACTCATCCTTGCTGTCTTGACATGTCTCTCACTCTCACATCCAATCCATTTTCATGTCCTGATTTGACTATTAATTAATGCACACCATCTCTTTGCTGCCCCCTGGAGGCCAGTCACCTCCATCTCTTGCCCAGACTACTGCAAAGCACCTCCCTACTTCTACACTGATGGCTTTTATGACCTATTCCCTACACAGCATCTAGAATAATATTTTAAAAACTAAATTAGACCAAGTCACTCCCTTGCTTAGTGGGAGCTTTCCATGGCTTTACATTGCACTACGAATAAAATTCCAACATCTTACTATGCCCTCAGCCCCATGGTCTGGATCCTGCAGTTTTCCAATTTCAACACGTAACACTATTTTGCTCTATAGTCTAGAGCACGGCAAACTATAGCCCATGGGCCAAATCCACCCATAACCTGTTTTTGCAAATAACGTTTTACTGGAACACAGCTACTCTCACATCCACGGCTACTTTTGAGCTGTAAAGCAGAGTTGACTTTTAACAGAGCATATGGGCTGAAAAGCCTAAAATATTTACTGTCAGACCCTTTAGAGAAAAAGTGTGCCAGCTCTTCCTCTAGAGCGTCACTAGCTTCCTTCCCCCCCCCTTGATTAAGATAAACTTTTCATTACCTGCAGTCTTTGTATTCATCCTCCCCTCTGCTTGGAGAGGGTAAAATGTTTCTTTACAAACCTTCTTCCATCTTCTCCTCAATGACTCACCTCAAACTGAAATATTCAGAACAGCCTTCCTTTATAACTCTGACTAAAGTAGGGCACCCATCTCCCCAGGTGCACTCTACACTATCATATCCTGTTTCCTGCATTACACATTAAAAAAGAAATTATTTTGCTTGTTTTGGTTTATGGTCTACTTTGCTCCCCAAGGCTCTAAGCTCCAGGAAGTCAGGTCCTGTGTCTGTCTTCCTCAGCATTGTTTCCCCACTACCTAGAAAGTGACTGCACAAGGTAAGTGCTCAGCAAATATCTGTTGATTTTTAAAAAGTAACTACTATAGCTAGCTTTCCTACATGGCATTCAGTCATTTAATTTCACATCTAATATGAATTTCCCACAAAGAATACAGCTTTTCGTCTCCCTTCAAATGCATGAGAGGATAACAACAAACGCTGTGACTGCAGCTCCTAGAGGTCATCTAGTTGCTCTTTGTATTTATTCATGCATTCATTCATTCAACAAATATAGATTGATACCATCTCTGGGACGTGTGGGGCAAGACACGATTGGATAAACTTGTCCGTTGAGCAGAAGCATGACTTTCATTATCTTAATATGACTAAGAAATTTTGAAAATCAAAGGGACACCTTCTGAGATTTCCCCAATGCACTACCTTACTCATCCAGAACCAGTGCCTCAGAGACTCAGCAAGAATTTTTCTGTTAACCCCAGGACAAGAACAGTCAGCACTGATCTTAAAAGCCCCAGCAGAAACTGCTCTGTAGAACTCAGCACGGTTAGATGAGGCTAAAGCATTCTGTAAGTGGGTGTGAAGTTACTGGTGTTTCTTCCAGTGGTTGTGAGTCTGGTGAGCTATGGAGAGGGGGGAGCAGGTTGGGATGGAGGACTCTTTTGGAGCTCAGTGATATTGGGCTTAGATCTGGCTCTGTGTAGGAGGGCTTTGGACAATGCTGTCACTGGGTATTTGTGGAGTTATCCTAGCTGACAGCTAAGAGTAGGGTGGAGAAAAGTATAATTTTCCTACCTTGCACCTATGACAATTGTTCCATCTACTACTGCAAATCATTTAATCGCTTCTCTTCGGCCATGGCCACATCTTGCAGGGTCTTACCTTATTTATCTTTGCAACTCTCAAAGTGTCCAACTCAGAGACTTTCACATAGAATTCTCTTAAATATTTGCTAAATTAAATAGCAAGCACACTTTGAGAGAAGGGATTTTCCCTATGATTTCATCTGCAATGAATGCACCAAAAGCACTTGCAAGGTTTTTTTTTTTTTTTTTTTTTTACTTCAGTAAGGTTGGTGTTCTATGCTACTAAACCCACAGTTGGCTAATATAATCAGTTTCTGAATCTTTCTGTCAACTGTACATACAGATAAATGTGCAATGGCAGTGTTAAAAGATATTAGGGCTTTCTGATGTTATAAGATAAAGCTGCCTGGCAATTGTCATCTTGTTTGGAAATGGCAAATGATGCGTTTCAGAATGATTAGCAAGCTGTGATCTCATTAACCTTTCCTTGAAGTCAGTTTAACTATGAGCTGCAAGATGGATTGATTTCCTGTGGGAAACCCCCACTCTGCTCCTAACCCTCCCCTTCCCACCACTAAGTCTTAACTGGCATCATTTTATCATTTTCAAGGAATCTCTGCAGAGTTACTAAATAATAATAATAAAGTGATTATTTTTAAGCATCTACATTTCTAGACAAAAAGGGGAGAAGAAAGAGCATATAAGTGTTATATATACAGTTGCTATTTGTTTAGTCTTATTGAAGTACTTTGCATACATTGGTACAAACCCTTTCAATTTTAGCCTGTTCTCACTATGGAGAGAATTAAGTTTTTCAAAAAGGCTCTTTTGCCTATTTTCATTTTCATACTTGAGAGTCTTCCCTTGCTAAATTATTCCAGTAAATATTCATATATATTTTTCCTGTGTGCCACTATCCTTCTTATATCAGTGAGACTTTGTATTAGAAATATCAAAACAAATTGCTAGCAATCCATGTTTATACAAAAAGCTCAATATTGCCCTGTTGTTAATAAAAGCAAAACTGTTTGGGTGGAAGAGATCACAGCACAGGGATATCACTTTGCTCAGAAATCCAGGTCTTCATGTGATACCAAAAAGCTGCCAGATTAAAGTCCTTAAAACCATCCAGACAAAATAAAAGGCTAATCAATCATTTTGAGAATTGTGGCCAAGGATAAATATTGGAATTTCACAGCTCTTTCAGGAACTTCCATGTATTTGAACAACACTGAATTAATTATGACCGAAAGAAAAATGAAAAAATAATTTTAGTCAGGTAAGGAAATACATTTAATGTTTTATAATAAAAGAATAGTACTATTAGCTCAATGTAAAACGAACTATCCTGTGGTGGAGAAGAAATCAACACTGTTTCCCCCTACAGGTGAAACACACAAACTCATTGTCCAGCAAAACCCGATGAGGCAGAGATCCAATTTACTTACTGAGTCTCCTGGTATTTTAAAAATCTGGATTTGTAGGAAAGGGTAAATATAGAAGTTGTTTTTAAAGGACTACAAGCTATATTATGCAACTTCTTAAGGCAGAGACTATTTCTTATGCATTTTTGTGATTCTCCATGATGCCTAAACCAGTTACACAAACGTAGGAGGTGCTCAGTGTTTATTTACCAACAGAATGGAATTAGTGCTAAATCAAACTGGTAAACCTAGACAGGCCTAAACTATAGAATGACTTAACCATACTGTACTTAAATATTGTGAAAAACTTCATTTTGTCATGTACTTAAACATTTTTTCTCTCTTCTGAAATTCAAATGCATATAAATGGATAAATTAGTAGCAGTTCTTAATGAACAATAAGCAGATTTTATAGAAGACTAGCTTTTATTTTTATAAATTTATTTATTTATTTATTTATTTATTTTTGGCTGTGTTGCATCTTCATTGCTGTGTGTGGGCTTTCTGTAGTTGTGGCGAGCTGGGGCTACTCTTTATTATGGTGCACGGGCTTCTCATTGCTGTGGCTTCTCTTTGTCACGGAGCACAGGCTCTAGGTGCGTGGGCTTCAGTAGTTGTGACACATGGGCTCTGGAGTGCAGGCTCAGTAGTTGTGGCACACGGGCTTAGTTGCTCCACGGCATGTGGGATCTTCCTGGACCAGGGCTCGAACCTGTGTCCCCTGCATTGGCAGGTGGATTCTTAACCACTGAACCACCAGGGAAGTCCCGAAGACTAGTTTTTGAATTATTTATTCTATTAGCCTAACGCATGGTTCCCGTTTATCATTTAGAGTAAGCTAAAGAGATGCTGTGATCTTTAAGATGCACTTTTCAGAGCAGCTTCTTTTTTTAATCCAAAGATATTTTATATTTAACTGTTTTGCTTTGTTTTTCATTCAAATAATTTATTATCCACCTTTTAAATAAATTTTTAATTTTAGAACACTTTTAGATTTACAGATTTATAATAAAGATAGCACAGAGAGTTCCCATATGCCCCACACTCAGTTTCCCCTATTAACAGCACACATTACACTGGGTACATTTATCACAATTAATGATGGTGTATTTTTCTCTATCCTTTGACTTTTAACCTATCAGTGTCTTTATATTTAAAATGATTTCTTGTAAACCACAAATAATTGGGTATTTTTAATCTACCCTGACAGTCTCTGTCTTTTAATTAATGAATTTAAACCATTCAAATTTAGAACGATTATTGATATATTTGGATTAATAACCAGCTTTGGAACTGTTTTCTATTAATTGCCAGAGGCTTCTATTTCTGTCTTCTCTGCTTTGATCTTTTATAAGATTCTAGTTTCTCTCCTCTCCTGGCATGTCAATTATACTTTATAAAAACATATTTACTGTTTGTCCTAGAGTTTGCAATATTTATTTTTAACTAAGTCTACCTTCAATAAGACTATTCCACTTCATGTGTAGTGCAGGAAATTTCTAACAGAATACTCCTCTTCATCCCTTGTGACATTGCTGTCATTCATTCATTTATCTATAATGTTATAATCACCCAATACATCATTACTATTATGACTCTCAATAGTTATTTTTTAGATCAATTAAATTTTTTAAAAAATTTTATTTTACTTACATTTAGTCCTTCTCTAAAATATGTTCTTTCTTTATGTAGATCCAAGTTTCTGACCTATATCATTTTCCTTTCAACTAAAAAAAGACTTAATATTCCTTGCACAGTAGGTCTGCTGGTGATGAATTCACCCCATTTTAATTTGTCTGAGAAAGGCTTCATTCCTCCTTCACTTTTGAAGGATAATTTCACTACATACAGAATTCCAGGTTGATGATTTTTTTGCTTTCTACATTTTAAATATTTCATTACACTTTCTTTTGGCTTGCCTCTTTTCTGACAACAAGTCTACTGTAATTCTCTGTCTTGTTTTTCTATAGGTAGGGTTTTTTTGCTTGTTTTTTTCCTCTTGGATTCTTTCAAGATTTTCCCGTTGTCTATGGTTCTATGCAGTTTGACAGTGATCTATCCAGGTGTACTTTTTTGATACATATTATGCTTTGTATTCTCTGGGTTTCCTATATTTGTGGCTTGGTATTGTCATACTTTTTGAAAGTTCTCAGTGACATTATTTCAAATATTTCTATTATTCTTTTCTCTCTTTCCTCTCCTTCAGGTATTTCAATTACATATATGTTACACTGTAAAAAAATTGTCTTAGAGTTCTTTTTTTGTTTGTTTTTTGGTTTGTTTGTTTTACATCTTTATTGGAGTATAATTGCTTTACAATGGTGTTAGTTTCTGCTTTATAACAAAGTGAATCAGTTATACATATACATATGTTCCCATATCTCTTCCCTCTTGCGTCTCCCTCCCTCCCACCCTCCCTATCCCACCCCTCCAGGCGGTCACAAAGCGCTGAGCTGATCTCTCTGTGCTATGCGGCTGCTTCCCACTAGCTATCTACCTTACATTTGGTAGTGTATATATGTCCATGCCTCTCTCTCGCTTTTTCACAGCTTACCCTTCCCCCTCCCCATATCCTCAAGTCCATTCTCTAGTAGGTCTGTGTCTTTATTCCTGTCTTACCCCTAGGTTCTTCATGACATTTTTTTTCTTAAATTCCATGTATATGTGTTAGCATACAGTATTTGTCTTCCTCTTTCTGACTTACTTCACTCTGTATGACAGACTCTAGGTCTATCCACCTCATTACAAATAGCTCAATTTTGTTTCTTTTTATGGCTGAGTAATATTCCATTGTATATATGTGCCACATCTTCTTTATCCATTCATCCAATGATGGACACTTAGGTTGTTTCCATCTCCGGGCTATTAGAGCTGCAATGAACATTTTGGTACATGACTCTTTTTGAATTATGGTTTTCTCAGGGTATATGCCCAGTAGTGGGATTGCTGGGTCATATGGTAGTTCTATTTGTAGTTTTTTAAGGAACCTCCATACTGTTCTCCATAGTGGCTGTACCAATTCACATTCCCACCAGCAGTGCAAGAGTGTTCCCTTTTCTCCACACCCTCTCCAGCATTTATTGTTTGTAGATTTTTTGATGATGGCCATTCTGACTGGTGTGAGGTGATACCTCATTGTAGTTTTGATTTGCATTTCTCTAATGATTAGTGATGTTGAGCATTCTTTCCTGTGTTTGTTGGCAATCTGTATATCTTCTTTGGAGAAATGTCTATTTAGGTCTTCTGCCCATTTTTGGACTGGGTTGTTTGTTTTTTTAATATTGAGCTGTGTGAGCTGCTTGTAAATTTTGGAGATTAATCCTTTGTCAGTTGCTTCATTTGCAAATATTTTCTACCATTCTGAGGGTTGTCTTTTGGTCTTGTTTATGGTTTCCTTTGCTGTGCAAAAGCTTTGAAGTTTCATTAGGTCCCATTTGTTTATTTTTGTTTTTATTTCCATTTCTCTAGGAGGTGGGTCAAAAAGGATCTTGCTGTGATTTATGTCATAGAGTGTTCTGCCTACGTTTTCCTCTAAGAGTTTGATAGTTTCTGACCTTACATTTAAGTCTTTAATCCATTTTGAGTTTATTTTTGTGTATGGTGTTAGGGAGTGATCTAATCTCATACTTTTACATGTACCTGTCCAGTTTGTCCAGCACCACTTATTGAAGAGGCTGTCCTTTCTCCACTGTACATTCCTGCCTCCTTTATCAAAGATAAGGTGACCATATGTGCATGGGTTTATCTCTGGGCTTTCTATCCTGTTCCACTGATCTATTTTTCTGATTTTGTGCCAGTACCATACTGTCTTGATTACTGTAGCTTTGTAGTATAGTCTGAAGTCAGGGAGCCTGATTCCTCCAGCTCCGTTTTTCATTCTCAAGATTGCTTTGGCTATTCGGGGTCTTTTGTGTTTCCATACAAATTGTGAAATTTTTTGTTCTAGTTCTGTGAAAAATGCCAGTGGTAGTTTGATAGGCATTGCATTGAATCTGTAGATTGCTTTGGGTAGTAGGATCATTTCACAATGTTGATTCTTCCAATTCAAGAATATGGTATATCTCTCCATCTATCTGTGTCATCTTTAATTTCTTTCATCAGTGTCTTATAATTGTCTGCATATAGGTCTTTTATCTCCTTAGGTAGGTTTATTCCTAGATATTTTATTCTTTTTGTTGCAATGGTAAATGGGAGTGTTTTCTTGATTTCACTTTCAGATTTTTCATCATTAGTGTATAGGAATGCCAGAGATTTCTGTGCATTAATTGTGTGTCCTGCTACTTTACCAAATTCATTGATTAGCTCTAGTAGTTTTCTGGTAGCATCTTTAGGATTCTCTATGTATAGTATCATGTCACCTGCAAACAGTGACAGCTTTACTTCTTCTTTTCCGATTTGGATTCCTTTTATTTCCTTTTCTTCTCTGTTTGCTGTGGCTAAAACTTCCAAAACTATGTTGAATAAGAGTGTTGGGAGTGGGCAGCCTTGTCTTGTTCCTGATCTTAGTGGAAATGCTTTCAGCTTTTCACCATTGAGGATGATGTTGGCTGTGGGTTTGTCATATATGGCCTTTATTATGTTGAGGAAAGTTCCCTCTATGCCTACTTTCTGCAGGGTTTTTATCATAAATGGGTGTTGAATTTTGTCAAAAGCTTTCTCTGCATCTGTTGAGATGATCATATGGTTTTTCTCCTTCAGTTGTTAATATGGTGTATCACGTTGATTGATTTGTGTATATTGAAGAATCCTTGCATTCCTGGAATAAACCCCACTTGATCATGGTGTATGATCCTTTTAGTGTGCTGTTGGATTCTGTTTGCTAGTATTTTGTTGAGGATTTTTGCTTCTATGTTCATCAGTGATATTGGCCTGTAGTTTTCTTTCTTTGTGACATCCTTGTCTGGTTTTGGTATCAAGGTGATGGTGGCCTCATAGAATGAGTTTGGGAGTGTTCCTCCCTCTGCTATATTTTGGAAGAGTTTGAGAAGGATAGGTGTTAGCTCTTCTCTAAATGTTTGATAGTATTCGCCTGTGAAGCCACCTGGTCCTGGGCTTTTGTTTGTTGGAAGATTTTAAATCACAGTTTCAATTTCAGTACTTGTGAATGGTCTGTTCATATTTTCTATTTCTTCCTGATTCAGTCTTGGCAGGTTGTGCATTTCTAAGAATTTGTCCATTTTATTGGCATAGAGTTGCTTGTAGTAATCTCTCATGATCTTTTGTATTTTGTATTTCTGCAGTGTCAGACCCTTCCTATGTCCAATAAAGGAATCTCCAATTTCTCTCTCTCTCCCCCTCTCTCTCTCTCCCCCTCTCTCTCTCTCCCCCCTCTCTCTCTCCCCCCTTCTCTCTCCCCCCCTCCCCCTCTCTATCTCCCCCTCCCTCACCCCGGGTCAGAGATGCATTGCAAGTCACAGCCCCCACCCCCCAACCCCGTTTCTTGCTGCCTCCCTATTTACTCTCCTGGGGCCTTTCCCCTACTAAAATCCTGGTGAGTTTAATCCCATGTTGGCATCTGCAGCTCAGAGGACTCAAAATACCACAAAGTGTTTTACTGTTTTTCAAATATGTAAGGATAACGATAGAATAAACACAAACTCTTAAAGGTATCACTAAATTCCTAAGCAGTTTTTGTTATTATGTATTACTCTTTATATCTCACATGTCTGCACTTCTTTCAACCCTCCTGCTGTCACCCTCCTCCAGAGTTCACCATCTTTCCCCAAGGTTACTCATCCTCCTAAGGGTCTCCCTGAAAGTGCCCTTGTTCCCCTCTAAGCCGTTCTCCACGTGGTACCCAGGGAATGCTTCCTAAATGCGGATATTTAGCAAACAGAATCTTGCCTAATTCTTTTCGTGAATGAGCAGGACCTGACAGGCTAAAAACATCATGCAATTCTATTCTTTCTCCCATGGACTTTCAGACCTGCATTTCTGTGCCGACTTTCTCCATGTCAGGATGAAATCTCAAGCAGATCCTGTACCTTTTGTGAGTACTCTAGAAAGAATCAAATAGGCCCTTTGCTCTGGCATGTAAAATCCAGTTCCATCAAATCGTTTTCTAACCAGTTGAGTTACATCTGGGTGAGTTTTCCCTCCTACCCCAGTTTGGCCTGTACCAGTTTGGAAACCTCTTTGTGGCAGGGGCTGCTTCTTTGCATTTAGCTTTCCACCCCAGGCTAAGTTCTGCTCATCTTCAAGTCACATAAATGTCATTTCCACAGGGGAGATTCCTCTCTTCTTTTTCATCCTAACCCTTAACAAGTTGTGAATATACAGTTATTTCTGTGAATCACTGTGTAATAGTTAATGTGGTTTTTTGGGGGGTTTTTTGTTTGTTTTTTCCGGTACGCGGGCCTCTCACTGTTGTGGCCTCTCCCGTTGCGGAGCACAGGCTCCAGACGCGCAGACTCAGCGGCCATGGCTCATGGGTCCAGCCGCTCCACGGCATGTGGGATCTTCCCGGACCCGGGCACGAACCCGTGTCCCCTGCATCGGCAGGCGGACCCTCAACCACTGCGCCACCAGGGAAGCCCCAATAGTTAATGTTTTTATCCCTCACTAGACTATAATATCTATGAAGGCAGAGACTGTGTTTATTTTTTTGGCAGCCCAAATCCTGCATCCTTAATAGCCTCTCAATAAAATATTTGTTTTGATAAATGAATATGAAAAAATTTTCTTACTGGATACTGGAGAGTATGACAACTATCATGGAAGTGTAAGAGATGTTTAAAAGGGGTCCTTTAAAAAAAATTGTTTCAAAACCCTCTTCTGGTTCCCTACAATGGTGACACTAAGGTCAGCATGGGTTTTTATATATTATTTCTCCACCGAGAGCAGTGTGATTTGGAGGAAGGATTTGGGGAGCAAAACTATAGCATGAAACAGAAGCAGCATCAGAAATGTCAGATAGAATTCTGTTTCTCAAGTACTAGTCTTTTGTTTAAATAATGAACTGTTCCTCAGGAGAAAACTCAGAGGAAAGGATAATATGTGTCCCATGTACTCCACCCAATGCTTTGTGAAGAAAATGGAAAACAAGAACCAAGAAATGCAAACCTGAAGCGAGCATTTTCCTTTGGGATAAGTTAAGTGGTGGGAAAGAAAGCTCTGGATGGGATTGTCTTCCCTTATTTGGACTCCAGACCCACAAGGTGCTTCAAGAGGAGATGGAAATCTGGATTTGAATGTGAAATACCCTGGGGTTAAATGTGAACTAGTTTAATTTTTTTCAAAATATTGTGCATGGGCTTCCCTGGTGGCACAGTGGTTGAGAGTCCGCCTGCCGATGTGGCGTACACGGGTTCGTGCCCCGGTCCGGGAAGATCCCACATGCCGCGGAGCAGCTGGGCCCATGAGCCATGGCCGCTGAGCCTGTGCGTCCGGAGCCTGTGCTCCGCAATGGGAGAGGCCACAACAGTGAGAGGCCCGCGTACCGCAAAAAAAAAATATTTTAGAATATACTTGTTTATATCTAAAAACATATTGCAGGGGTTTTGATTTTCCTCATGAATATAGATGCAAAAATAAAAGTTAGCGAGTAGCTTGATTATGGACACAGTTACACCTCTGAGGTAGAAGCGGATTTCAAAGGGAATTATGGAAGACAGAGATTATGGGCAATATCCCTTCTTCTCTCCTACTCAAAGCTCAATCCCTCTGCCCCAGCAAAGAGGACCTCATGTTTCAGTGTCACGAACTCAGGCAAACTGTCTTTCTGCCCCACAGGTGAGTAACTATGGGGAAGAATGGCAGGTATGATGCTCCATGCCCTCCCCTGTCTACCTCCCAGCACCTACACCTCCCCCCATCTCACATTTGTATTATCCTGGGGCTGAGTCATAATTCTTGGTTCCCAGAGATCCCTTCCCATTCTCATTTCCTTTAAGGATTCTACTGAGCGATTCTGGGCTTCTGCCTCTTCCCTTCCCACCTTCCTTTCATGGCTGTATATACCAGCCCTTCCTCTCTTCAGTAGTCCTGTTACAGTCATGCCACTATCACTCCCCCTGTCCTTTATCTCCCTTTCCCTGTTCTCCTGTGTTGGTTGTTAAGGGACAGCACAGAGTTAAATTTATCATGCCCCTAAGAAAATGGAAATGCCCAGGTCCCTCACTTTCACTGGTCTCTTCCATGGCCCTATGTCTAAATTTGTTTTAGTAGTTTTTGTATATTTTTTCCTAAAGAAGACCTTCAAAATTGAATTCATTTTAGACCCCATAAAACCTAGATCCACCTCTGGGGTGCATATGGATGAAAGGTGATTATGAGTGGACCTTCTCCATCTCAAAATCAAAGGGATCTGATGTCTATGTCTCATGTGCTCACGCAGGGTCGATTGTCACTGGCTGTGCTTGTGGCTACGGCTGTGGCTCCTGGGATGTCGGGGGGGAAACCACATGCCACTATCAGTGCAACCCAGTAGATTGGACCACTGCCTGCTGCCGCCGCCTGACCTGAGAGGGAGGAGAATGAAAACCTACTTGTGACTGTAATGAAACCGTGATCCCAAATAGGAAACCTGACTCAAACTGTCCCTTTCATTTGTTCACAACTCTGCTTCTTGGGTAACAAAAACAATTTTTGCATTTTTCTGTGTTTATATTTTTGATATTATCATCCATGGCCTGGGACTCCTCTAGCCAGAAAATGTTTCCCACATCCCAGTTATGCCATCTCAGGAAAGATTAGGAAAAATATGTGCAGAATGGGACAAACTGAGATAGGCACTCCAGCCCCTAGGTCCCTCAGTATTTAACAAAAGGATAATGACTCTATGCCAAACACTTTGCTTGGACTGGAGGTACAGAGAGACGAAGTAACACACATGTCCTTATGAAGCCCACCAACTAGAATGGTGGCCAGACAGACTTTCCAACAAGAGGCAGGCAAGAGCAGCTTTGAAAGAATCAACTTCTACATATATACAATGGAATATTACTCAGCCATAAAAAAGAATGAAATAATGCCATTTGCAACAACATGTATGGACCTAGAGATTATCATACTAAGTGAAGTAAGGCAGACAGAGAAAGACAAATATCTTATGAGATCGCTTGTATGTGGAATCTAAAAAAATGATACAAATGAACATATTTCCAAAACAGAAACAGACACACAGACATAGGAAACAAACTTATGCTTACCAAACAGAAAGCAGGGGCTGGGGGAGGATAAATTAGGAGTTTGGGATTAACATATACACACTATTATATATAAAATAGATAATCAACAAGGACTCACTGTATAGCACAGGGAACTCTACTCAATAATCTGTAATTATGTGTATGGGAAAAGAATCTGAAAAAGAATATATATATATATATAAATAATTAGAATAAATATAGAATAAAAGAATAAAGTTCTAGATTTTTGGCTTGCATGTGTACTCTTTCCTAGACTTATGTGCCAGAGATCTTTTTGATCAAGGTCCCAATTTGCCCTCGTTTTCTCCCCTGGAACAAAAGAGAAACCCAGCCCTTCCCTGTCATTGAGCCTTACCTTGGTTCATCGCCCTGGGGTATAAACATTAGCAGAATGCCAAGGGGAGGATTCAAAATATTGGCACCAATGTTGAGTGATCCAATGACTGGGTAACAAGTCCTTTATAAGTTGAGAAGCTTCCAGTTCATGATGTAATGTTGAAGGAGGGCAAAACCCAGTTATCAACTGGTAGACCATCAAAAATAATTTTAATAATAAATTACAGTGTGATTTTTAACAAATAACTCAAAAGGAAGTAAAACAAATTGAATAACTTTACTACAATAAAAGTTTTCCCTTCCTGTCTGCTTAACTATGAGAGGTAGGTATCTCAAAGCTTATAACTATGAAAAGGAAAACTAGGAAAATATAATTGGTTCTAAATTTATCTCTT
Source organism: Stenella coeruleoalba (assembly GCF_951394435.1). Classification (NCBI taxonomy): domain Eukaryota; kingdom Metazoa; phylum Chordata; class Mammalia; order Artiodactyla; family Delphinidae; genus Stenella; species Stenella coeruleoalba. Next base: position 89,210,453 of record NC_137150.1, read on the forward strand.
TCTAGGATTATTCATTCATGGGTATTTAAACTACTTGGGAACAAGAGCAGCTCCATCTCTCTCATTTAAGAAATACTTTTCCAAAAGGTACCATTTCTGTTTATTAATTACTTATCAAAATTTGTTATAAGTGCTTTGTTCAGTGGGGTACTATTAATCATTGTAATAACTTAATACTCTTATTTGTGGTAACTATAGTGAGTCTTTAAAAATATGAAATAAATCATGTCACTTTCCTGTTCAAAGTACATATTCTAATGACTTCTGATTACATGTAAAATAAAATCCGAAGTATTTATCATGGCCAAGAAAACCCTGCATCTACTCACTGGTTATAGCTCCGACCTCATTTCTGATCCTTGCTCACTTTGCCCAGGCCACATCTGCATTCTTGGTGTTCCTGTGAGTTCTAGCCACCCTCCCACCTCATGGCCTTCCTACTCTGTGTCCCCCAGAGAGACACAAGGTCAATCCTTAATATTTTTCAGAGATGTCTTCCCAGTGGGCTCTGCCTCTTGTCCTGTTTTATTTGGTTTTGTTTTCCCATAATGCTGCTCAGTTCTGACATCATAGTATGTATTTATCTCTTAATATATTAGTTATCTCCCCTCGTGGAACATGTGATCCAGGAAAGAAGAGAGCTCATTTAATTTGCATATCGAGTGCTTAGAATAGTGCCTGGTCCATGGAAGTGCTATAATGAACAAATGGATTCGTCCACTACCAAGTCCAAGTCTGAGTCAGCTCCTTCTCTTAGTTTCCATTCCTCTTCCTTCACCTCAACTTTGGTCACTGAGGGACAGATGTTGTTTTAACTAGTCCATGGATCCCATTTTCAAGTTGCCTGTAGGAGATGTAGCTATACATCAGAAGACACCTCTTTGAAAGAAAAGGGCCAAAGAGTGAAGATGGAGGCCAGAGAGGTTGGCAACAGCAGAAGCAGAAGTTGGATTTTGTAGCTCTGGCTGACATAGTTCATTGCACACTTAGTGGCCAGTTTCCCCTTTCTCAGTGTTAACAGCATCTTGATTTCATTCCGGGTAGTCATGTGTCCAGTCCCCCAAAATAAATTATTACTTAAGCCAATAGTGGAGTTCCTGCTCCTCTTAGCCAAATATTCTCTTTCTTACACACCCTTACATGGGTGGAGTTGTGGCCTGTGACCCAAATCAGGCTGAGAAAACAAAGAACTCTGCTTGGGCCTTCTGGAAAAGAGTTTCCTTCCTGAATTAAAACAACCAGAGATTCAAAATTATCCATGATCCTTGTTGCTTTGGTCGTGGTGTGCGGATGTGAGGTCTGGCGCTGTGACCCTGGAGCTAGTCAGTCATGTGGCCTTTGAGGGAAAATTGCAAGGATTGTGAAGCAGAAGGAGGGAAAGAATCTGAGGCTGTAATCATGTTATTCAGCCACTGAAAAAACTCTAGAATCATCAAAACCTCATTTCTTCATAACTAAATACTCAATGTTCTTACGTATTCATTTAACAGATACTTACTGAGTTCTGCTGTGCGACAGGTACTGGCATACATTGGTGGCGAAAATAGACAAAGATTTCTGCCTTCATGGAGCCTTCATTCTAAATCTAAGCCTCTTCCAGCTGGGACTTTATTACTTTCCTGCAGACAGAATTAGCCAAGGGCAATGTACTGATATCTGAGCAGATGGCAACCAGGACCCCGAGACCACACCTTTCCTACCTCTCCCTGTTGAAGGAGTGAACAAAAGAGCTATAACGAAAGATGTTAAGAAACTTGGCAATTCTTGGCAAGGTAGCTGTCAGCCTTGTAGAGCTGTCAAAAAGAAAGGAGAGGGGAGAGGGAGAAAGGTGGGGAGATCTCCCTAGGCAGAGAAACAGAGCAAAGGCAGCTGCTACCACTCCAGACACACTGGAGATTGTTTCAAGCTTTTTCTCAAAGCGTGAACCTCCCAACTACCTTAGGTCCCAAGTTCTGCCGTGTTTGTTGTTGGAGGGGAGGAAAAGCCCTCACAACAAGCCACTAGGGTATGAAACGTCCCTGCCCCTCCAACCTCTGCCTAGACAGCCCTTTCCCAGACCGGGCTGGGGGAGTCTGAGGCATAGCTGTCTTCCTTGATATCCCCGCCTCTCAGGAGGGCTGCAAAAGGATCCAGGCCTCCCCAGCACTGCTGCTTCCCTTTCTCTGCTCCCATGAGCACCTATTCCTTCTTTCTCTTCTTCCCCTCCCCTCTGGACCCATGAATTATTTTTCATCTTCTCTCCATTTCTCCCTTGACCACAGGACACTGCCTTCCTATAGGATGAACCCATTTCTCACTTCCTTTTTCTCTTCCCCCTTCTCCAGCTGATGCCCTTAGGGGCTGCTCAGTGCTCCTTAGATTTTGCTATGAATGGAAAAATAAGGCATCTCTCAGTGCCCTGGATAGCTGATATTGGAGAGGTAGATGGGGGGGGGGGGCACTTATATCCTTCATGCTCAATCCTGCTACTAGACCCCACCCCATTTCCCAACCATCTCCAGATGGCAACCTCTAACTGGAAGATTCATCCCAAAGTCCCTGCCCTCTCTATGCTCACAGGTTCTTAGAGCTGCTGCTGACACAGTGATGAACAATATAACTGATACTGTTGAGCATTTACTGTGTGCTAAGCCCTGTTAGGTGTTCTATTATTATTTTATTAACTCCTTAGTACACGTCTATGAAGTAAGCACTGTCTTTTCCATTTTACAGAAACGGAAGCTGGGGCTTAGAAAAGTTATATAATTTGCCCAACAGCACACAGTTATTTAGTGACCTGATCCTGGACAGAGTGGCTCCTTTGTCTGAACAGAAAGGCGATACGGGATTTGGGGAAGAGGGCTGGCCACTTTGGCCCCTGTCTTAGCTCTTCATCCCTCCCACAGAGTGTCAGCCCCCAGGTTATACCAGATCTCCCAACGAGCATCACTAATGAAAGTAATCTGTCCTCTTGTACCTCACGTAAATAGTCATATGAGTATGAAGGCGCTTGCTCACCCCATACGCATTCTCATGCACCTGGGTTCAGGCTGTCAATTCATCACAGTAAAGCAGGTTGTCCCTAACTACTTCCCCCTTCCAGAAGGAAGGAGATAAGAATAATTGGGAAGAGGACTTCACTCAAAATCTAAGGCCTCCCTATGACAATCTCTAGGTCCATCCACATCTCTACAAATACACAGTGAAGTAAGTCAGAAAGAGAAAAACAAATATTGTATATTAATGCATATATGTGGAAAATGAAAAAATTGGTATAGATGATCTTATTTACAAAGCAGAAATAGAGACACAGACGTGAAGAACAAAAGTATGGATACCAAGTGGGAAATGGGAGGGTGGGATGAATTGGGAGATTGGGATTAACATACATACACTATTGATACTTTGTATAAAATAGATAACAAATGAGAACCTACTGTATAGCACAGGGAACTCTACTCAGTGCTCTGTGGTGACCTAAATGGGAAGGAAATCCAAAAAAGAGGGGATATATATATATATATATATATATATATATACACACACACACACACGTATAGCTGATTCACTTTGCTGTACAGTAGAAACTAACACAACATTGTAAAGCAGCTATACTCCAGTAAAAATTAAAAAAGAAAAAATCTAAAGCCTCTGGTTTTCTCTCCCCCACCCGATGCCACGCAGGGTACATTGTCACCAGATGCTCATGTGGCTATGCTTGTGGCTCCTGGGATGGCCAAGGGGAAAGCCACATGACATCGGCACTGTCACTGCAATTCTGTAGGGTGGACCAGCCTTTGCCACCTAATCTAAGTAAAGGAGGTAGAGATCTCAGTCTGGGGATCATGTAAGCAATAAAAACATGGCCCCAACCAGAAAGCCTCCACCCCTCTTATTCAAATCACGACTTCTCACTCAAGTCCCCTCTGCCTGTGACCCTCTGTTTCTCAGATAGTAAAGATAGCCTATGTGTCTCTCTGTGCTTGTGTCTTTGATGTTACTAGCCCCTCACCTGGGTCTTCTCTATCTATAGGATGTCTCCCCTACCCCAACTTCTCCAATGTGTTCTGGGATGGGGGAGCCTATGAAGAGTATCAGAAGAACTGAAATTAACATCTCACCCTCACCACCGTCATCTCATTCTTCAACAAACATTGAGCAACCCTGTTCCAGGCTCTGTTCCCGGCACTAGAGATATAGAGAAGTAAACCACACACATTCCCTAAAGGTGCACACCGTTTAGAACATTCCTTAGACTTCACAACAAGTAGGCTTTGCCTCTGCTCCTGGGTAGTCTAGCTATCACTCCCCCAATCACCACACACTGTTTTAAAATATGGATTTTATTAATATTTAGTGTGTCAAGGCCAGTATCCCAGGAGATGGCTGCCACTGAAGATAGTTTGTTATACTCATAGATCTCAAAATAAAGAGGCATGCCAAGCCATGCCATGGGAGGTCACACAGGGAAGCACTTGGGTCATTCAGGAGGCACAGGGAGTGGGAGGGGGATGGGCAAGAGCCTTTATTGTGGTTTCCATGGGGAGGAACAGGTGCGGCAGAGTAAACAGGTGTGGGACTAACTAGTCTGAGTAGTTTCAGCAGGCTCAGGGCACAGGGGCCGTCCTAAATATCTGCTACCTGACCTTGTGATGATTATGGCAGGTGGATAGTGGGGTCTCCTGAGTGTGGGACCCCAATAAAGGAGGTAAATGAGGTTATGGGCTCAATTGTTTGCTTTGAATATGAACTCACAGGAGAGTTGTTTGCTATCTCTAGAATTTAGCTAACCTGGGGAAGGGCAGTCCCTCCTGGGTCAGCAAGTCCCCAAGAGGTCAAAGCATCAGGAAATAAAAGGCATGGTTAATACACACACGTTACAGGTGGTCTGTTTTCCTGCCATTCCGTCTAGGAAAGGGTCTTGACATGTAACTCCTTTTTAGACTACTGCAATGCTCCAGCCTGAGAATTCCTATATAATGCCTCAGATCCTTCCTAATGTGCTAGAATTTCTAGTCACAAGCTCAGGGAGACATTCGTCATATTGTGAGCAATTTTTGCAGTACAAGCAGTGGGCAGCTGGGCAGAATGTAGGTACCAGCTGAATCCCAGATCCTCTGAGCAGAGTTCAGTGCTTAAGTCTCACTCACTCTCAGGTTCAGACTGTCTGGGCACACTCACTGTGCAATTCCCCTTCCATGGGATTTGAGCAATTTGTCCGTTAGTTATGGATGTGGAGTTGGGCCCTCTACTGATATCAGAAGAGAACCCCTGAGTTATATTGGTCTATGGATCAGTGCTGTGAAACACTCAGGAAAAGAGCAGGAAAAGTCTTTTGTCTTTGGAGAAGCCAAATCAGAGAGAAAGTGCCAAAGGCAGCTGCTGATTCTTCCCATAGCTTTCTGGGGTCTCCAGGGCCAGTCCCCGAAGCAGGGCCTCTCTAGAGAATCATGAGGCAAGAGCGGGACATCAACTGACAATGTTCACAGCCTCCCCAAACCATAGGGAGAAATCTTCACTCTACTGCTCTGGGATCCAGCAGAAATGAGCCTGTCTCTGACTCTAACATGCGGTGACCACCGAGCCCCCACCCCCTTGAAATCTGCAAGGATTTGTCCCTGGCTGACTGGTTCTCAACGTCTCTGGTAAGCAAGATAAATCATCCAGTGTTATAGAATCATATAGCCCAGCACAGTCCTCATCAATTCTACACTAGGCACTTAATACACGACTGCTAGTTACTGGATGTATGGGCAAAAAGACAAAGATAAAATCGGGACCAATATCCAGTGTTCCTATTCTCTTCCACATGGGTCCAGAACGGAATACTCTCACAGTTCTGGGTTTGCTTTTTCTCCAATCGGGAATGGCTTAACACCATTTAATGTGTAACGATTCAGATCATAGTTCATTGACTAGGTACCATCTTTCCCTTCCTCAGAAGAACCAGGAAGTATGATTGGTGTTCAGATATTCATTCTAACGGTAGGGTGGTAACACCAATGGAGCAGACGTGGTGTGGGATCAAAGTCAGATTTTATGTGCTGCTCCCTTCTCTCCTCCTTACCTGTAGCCCCACTATAACCATTACAGCAAAGCTCTTGATCCTCACACTTTTTTCCTTTGAAGTTTGTTACTCTTTTAGACAAGAGTTGGCTTACGTATGTTGAAGATGTCTTTGAAAAATATACATTTAAGACAAATATCTTAAATACTCTATACTACTGGCCTTACCAAGTAGCCCAACACAAAATTCTCTTTATTCATGATACTGTGTAAGCCAGAACATACTAATTTTTTCCTGAACTTTTGCCTTTGGAAGAGAAAAATGGTAGCAATATTCTACAAGGAAAAAACCCTGCAAACAAAGCTTTAATTTTACTACCCAAGTTTTTAAAATATCATGATCACAAAGAGAATAGGAAATTTTTCATAAATCTATACATTATTCAGTGATCTTTGATAATTTATTATTCATGAGATGAGATTGGGGAGGTAGAACATTCAAGACAGGAAACAGAAAAAGAAAATTATAGAAAAAGAAAATTAAAGTCAAAAATGTGTGTGCACGCGTGTGTACATTTAGTTCTCTATAATTTTTATTTAAATGCTGAATACACCCCATATAAGCCTCACATGTTGCTCTTTGGATACCTAGAATAACATAATTCACACTCTTTTTTTTTAATCAATAAATCTTATTTTTTAGAGCACTTTTATGGTCATAGCAAAATTAGGAAGAAATTACAGAGTTCCCATATACCCCCTGTCTTCACACACATTAAATCCTCTTCTATTGACATCCCTTCACCACACTGGTACATTTGTTACAATCAGTGAACCTGCACTGACGCATTATCACTCAAAGTTCATAGTCTACATTATTGATGTTGTAGTCGATGAGTTTTGAAAAATGTAAAATGACGTGTATCCAGGATCGTAGTATACAGAATAGTTTCACTGCTCTAAAAATCCCCTGTGCTCTGCCTATTTATCCCTCCCTCCCCCAACCCTTGGGAACCACTGATCTTTTTACTGTCTCTGTAGTTTTGCCTATTACAGAGTGTCATATAGTTGGAATCATACAGTATGTTGCCTTTCTATATTGGCTTCTTTCGCTTAGTAATAGGCACTTAAGGTTTCTCCATGTCTTTTCATGGCTTCATAACTCGCTGCTTTTCAGCACTAATTAATATTCCATTGTCTGGATGTACCACAGTTTATTTATCCAGCATCTTGGAACATCTTGGCTGCTTCCAAGTTTGGGAAATTATAAATAAAGCTACTATAAACGTCCATGTGTGGGTTTTTATATGTACATATATTTTCAGCTCCTCTGGATAAGTACCAAGGAGCATAATTGCTGGGTAGTAAGGTAAAGTATATTTAATTTTGTAAGAAACCACCAAACTGTCTTCCAAAGTAGCTGTACTATTTTGCATTCCCATCGGCAACGAATGAGAGCTCCTGTTGCTCCACATCCTCACCGGCATTTAGTGTTGTCAGTGTTATGGATTTTGGCCTATCTAATAGATGTGCAGTGATTGTTTTAATTGTGTTGTTTTAATTGTCAATGCCTTAATGACATGTGATGTGGAACATCTTTTCATATGCTTCCTTGCCATCTGTATATCTTCTTTGGTGAGATGTCTGTTTGTGTCTTTGGCTCCCTTTTTAATTGGATTGTTCACTTTCTTATTGTTGAGTTTTAAGGGTTTTTTGGTATATTTTGGATAATAATCCTTTATCAAATATATATTTTGCAAATATTTTCTCCCAGCCTGTGGTTTGTCTTCTCATTCTCTTGACATCATCTTTCACAGAGCAGAAGTTTTTAATTTTAATAAAATCCAGCTTAATAATTATTTATTTCATGGACTGGGTCTTTGGTGTTGTATCTAAAAAGTCATCACCATACCCAAGGTCATTCAGGTTTTCTCCCATGTTGTCTTTTAGGAATTTTATAGGGTTGCATCTTACATTTAGGTCTGTGATCCATTTTGAGTTAAATTTTGTGAAAAGTGTAAAGACTGTGTCTAGATTCATTATTTTGCATGTGGATGTCCAGTTATCCCACAGTTTGTTGAAAATACTGTTTTTTCTCCAATGTATTGTCTTTACTCCTTTGTCAAAAATCAGTTAACTATATTTATGTGGGTCTATTTGGAGGGTCTCTATTCTGTTCTATTGACCTATTTTCCTATTCTTTTGCAAATACCACACTGTCTTGATTACTATAGCTTTACGGTAAGTGTTGAACTGAGTGGTGTCAGTCCTCTGGCTTTGTTCTCCTTCAATATTAATTTGGCTATTCTGGGCCTTTTGCATCTCCATATAAACTTTAAAATCAGTTCATTGATATTCACAAAACTACTTGCTGATATTTTGATTGGGATTGTGTTAAATCTATAGATCAAGTTGATAACTCTCATCTTAACAATATTGAGTCTTCCTATTCATGAACGTGGAGTATCTCTCAACTTATGTAGTTTTTCTTTAATATCTTTCATCAGTTTTGCAGTTTTCCTTATATAGATCTTTGTTATGGACTGAACATTTATGTCCCCCCAAATTCATATGTTGAAACCCTACCCCTCAAAATGATGGTATTAGGAGGTAGGGCTTTGATGAGGTAATTAGATGAGGTCATGAAGGTGAAACTCTCATGAATGGGATTAGGACCCTTATAAGAGTCATAAAAAGAAAAATTTGCTTCCTATGTCTGCTTTCCACCATGTGAGGATACAAGGAGCAGTTGGCAGTCTATAACCTAGAAGATGGCTTTCATCAGAACCCAAACATTCTGGCACCCTGATGTTGGACTTCCAGCCTCTAAAACTATAAGTACTTAATGTCTGTTATTTAGAAACTGCCCAGTCTATGGTAGTTTGTTATAGCAGCCCAAACAAACTATGACAATTCTTGTGCATATTTTGTTTATACCTAAGAATTTAAAATTTTTGTACGCTAATGTAAATAGCATTGGGTTTTTAATTTCAGTGCTGGTATATGGGAAAGTGACTGACTTTTGTATGTTAATTTTGTATCCTGCAACCTTGCTATAATCATTTATAAGTTCCAGGAATATTTTGTGGGCTCGTTCAGCTATTCTATGTAAATGATCATGTCATCTACAGACAAAAACAATTTTATTTCTTCTTTCCCAGTAGGTATACATTTTATTCCCTCTTCTTGTCTTATTTCATATGCTAGGACTTTCAGCACAATGTTGAAAAACCAGTGTTGAGAGAGGACATCCTTACCTTGTTCCTGATTTTTGCAGGAAAGTTTTGCATTTCTCACCATTAAGTATGATGTTATCTGTAGATTTTTTTAGTAGATGTTCTTTATTAAGTTGAGGAAGCTCCCTTATATCCTAGTTTTGCTGAGAGTTTTTGTCATGAGAAGGTGTTAGATTTTGTCAAATACTTTTTTCTGAAGCTAATGATCTGATCATGTGATTTTTCTTCTTTAGCTTGTTGATTTTAGTTGATTTTTGAGTCTTGAACTACTTTGCATACCTGAAATAAATCCCAGTTGGTCGTAGTATGTAATTGTTTTTATACATTGTTAGATTTGATTTGCTAATATTTTGTTGAGGATTTTTGCCCCACCCTCTTTTTACACTAGAACAGTGGTTCTCAACTTGGAATTCGGAAATATCTGGAGACCTTTTTGGTTGTCACAACTTGTGGAGAAAGGATGATATTGGCATCTAGTGAGTATAGGACACAGATGCTGGGAAACACCCTGCAATGCACAGGAGAGGCCCCACAACAATTATCCCACACAAAATGTCAGCAGTGCCAAGAATAAGAAACCCTGTGCTAGAACGTGTGCTTCTATTATCAGGTACATGGACCTATTTCTCACTCAAAGGGAACACTGAAGATGGGTCTTAGCAAAAGTGAAAAATACTAGTCTTCTAGATACCTCTACTTTAAGCTAAAATATATGTATGTCCACTCCCTAATTCCCAAGAGGGCTGCTTGTAATCTAGATCAATGCATAATAGTAATAGAGGATCTCAGCTTTCTCAATAGCTGATCTTAACACTTCTTCCTCTCATACTAGCAATTAAAACCACATTTCTCACACAGGCTCAAACCAACCAATGATAAGTATCTGGAAGATATTTTAAATGACAGGTTTCTAGTTCTACAGAAACCATAAAAATGACCTTAAGAGACAAAAAGATTTCAGCTACCAGTGTATCATGTGTTTGAGATCCACATGCCATCTGTTTCCATTTACTTGTGTGCTCTCTGAGTTTCAAAAGCCAGAGCTTCTGCACATTTGTGCAGTAGAAACATAATGTGGACCATTTTGGAAGACATTGGTAATCTAGTAAGCCATCATCAGTCACTTGTCTTTAGCATCTCATACACTAATTTTGAGGTATTAAGTCTTATTTTAGTTAGATAAATTTTCTCTTACTTAAGTGAGAGGGATCATTATTTTTCTTTTTGTCAAATCCCATACAGATGAAATGTCAAATCACATCATCTATAAGGGAAAAAATTATGTTAGTATTAAGACTTGGACCTAAGCCCTTAGTGAATGGAGTGAAGATAGAAGAGAAGAGCACTGATTATGAATAGAAACTCCTTTAAGGCCCTAAATAGACTGAAAAGACAACAAGGAAACAGTTCTTTGACTCCACAGCGACGGTACTTGTCGGAGCAATAATCACTATTTGGATAGTTTGTGATGTAATTTGAGAGATTCTAAGAAAGCTCCTTTTCTTCAAATGTCCTTTCTGCTTCAAATACTATCACATGATTGATTTGAGGAGTGAAGGTGATGAGAAATCTTTGAGCTTTCTAGTTAAAAACACACACCCACAGCATTGGTCCTACTTTGAGCCTTACCAACCAGTGTCATTTGTATAATGGGAGGGACAGTAGAAACTAAGGTAGGAAAATTACCAAGGCAAAGTTTACACCATTTACTTTGGAGTCAAGTCCTAGAGCTCAGCCTTGGAGGGGGAAGGAGAAGGGAGAAAACAAAGAGTTTCCTCTGCTAGTCAGATCTACCTGGGAAAGGACACCAGAGCTCAGGGGTAAGTGGTAGAAATGGTAAGGGTGTGAGGATGTGTTTGTGGGGGTGTCAGGAGAGAAGGGCTGAGAAGGGAAGGATGAGAAGCTGAAGACTGCCTGAGATGGATGTGATTAGATGAAAAATGGTAGGTTTCCTCCCACTGCAGTCTGAGGGTTGGTTTGCAAGAAAAACCATTAGAGTGAGGCTGTTTCATTAATTATGGAAAACCCTGAGAGAAAAAATTTGTGAAGCCCTCACTGGCATATGGTTGGCAGGATTAGGACAGACAAGCCACAGGGTTCACAAGGGAGAGGCTCAGTGTACCATTTAATTATACGCTTATCTTATATAAGCACCTAACGCAAGAGATTTATGGTAAATAAGATAAGCACGGGTTGTGTGGGTCACTCGCGGCATCTAGTTCTGAGTAACCTGCTAATTGTTATTGATTGTGTAAAATTGCACACACCTTGGTAAACTACATTGGGTGTGGCCTCTCTAAATAGAATCACTATCCCTAAGAGTAGAGCCCTTAAGTCCTAATATTCATAATAATAGCTATTTTAATTGTATAAAACACACACATATAATTTATGAAGACATTAAAAGGATTTACTGATATAACATTTTTTGAGTTGTTTAATCAATACATTTTTGCTCTCAGTAATAATAGCTAGTTCTTAGTTTTCCCATAGTTTCCCCAGCCATTGAATTAATGGAGTCATTTCTTAGATTTGAGTCTGAAAGCTGACTTCTTTGAATCCCTAGGGAGAAAATAATGTTTAAGATACGGGTTTTCGGGCTTCCCAGGTGGCGCAGTGGTTGAGAGTCTGCCTGCTGATGCAGGAGATACAGGTTCGTGCCCCGGTCCGGGAGGATCCCACATGCCGTGGAGCGGCTGGGCCCGTGAGCCATGGCCGCTGAGCCTGCGCGTCCGGAGCCTGTGCTCCGCAACGGGAGAGGCCACAGCACTGAGAGGGCCGCGTACCAAAAAAAAAAAGATAATAAAAGTCAGGGAGACATCAATATGATTTCAAAATAATGCAGTAAATGCTGGGTGGAAGGTGTGCCCCAGGTACAATGGCGGCCCCATTAGCAACATCTAACTCAGCTTGATTTAACCACCTGAAAGATGTTGTGAAGATGAGAAACAATTTAAGTAAAGTGACTGGTATAAAGCCTCTCACATAGTAGGTAGGCTCTCAATTAGCAGGAACACTATTTTCTCATCAATTGTGTGGACTTGGGGGGACATGGGCCCAGGTCTCAGATGATGATTGAAGATGGAACTTATGCTTCCACTTTCAGTGCCTCTATTACTCTTTTAAAATGTTTTTCAAAATATTTGTAAAAGATTTTCCATTTATTGAAGAAAACATAGACTGTGCCTCTTGTTTCAAAAAAATGAGAGCCTTTGCCTCTTCTTGGACATTTTGTTTTTTTTTTTTTTCTTGCCATGAGATTATAGACAGGCAAATGAGAAGAAACCACCATTTGCCTTAGTGACCTAGAACTAACCATTTTCCTTTGTGTTTTTTCTTATGTTTCTCTGCTCAGAATCACTACCCAAAACTGCTTTATAGCCAATGTGAGGATTAAAAAGTGAACACCTAAATGGTAAGAAAAAGCATGAACATGAGATAGTTGCATAATCTATGCCTGTCTCCTCATCTGTAAAATGGGCATAATAATAATACACACCTCATAAGGATATTGAAAGAGTTAAATAGATACTATATATAAAACATTACATAAATATTAGCTTTCATTGTCTATGTAATCAAATACATTTAAAATGTAATTTTCCAAAGTACTAATTTAGGACCTCGTATATATTAAATGCTCTAGAGTATTATTTATCTTGCAAAAGGTATCATTTCTTCTCTGCTATTGACATTAATCTTTTCTTTCTTGTCTGCACCAAATCATCACTTTTTCTACTACAAACAGTAGTGAATCTGGCAGAATAAGGCCTTCATCAAAAGCAAGGAGACCAAACAAGGAGATGAGGAACTGTACCAGGGATCTGTCCATTTATCATTCTGGAAAAGATAAAGAAGACATTTCTGAAGCATTAACTTACGAGCCTAGAATTCTAAATTACATCATCTATAAATCTAAGCTCCTCTTAAGTGATACTTATACCTGAGTTTGAGAGCTGAAGAATAATGGTGTTTATCTGCTAGGGCTCTGTGGATGGCAGAGATCCCAGAATTAACATTGATAATCAAGACTGCTGAAGAAGCACTGACCACTCTAAATCAATTCCAGGTGTTTTATCTGGTGACAATCTCTGTCTTATAATTCAAACAGACAGTGAGAGTGCCATCGATGGGTAATTCTCTGGTCATAGTTTGTTTTGCTGGCTTTGGGTGGTTTTAAGGGGGTGGGGGGCGGTATTTCTTTTTCTCCCCTCAGGAAAAGCAATTGTGATTAGCAGGAGTGACTACAGAATGGAAAAATACATGCCTTGACGGTAGGCTTCTGGCCTCTAGTAATTAAGAGCAAATTAAAAATAACATTTTCATTTATCAGATTGACCAAATGAAAAGAATAAGATTATCTGGTGCTAATGTGGATGTGTAAGGAAATAGGAACTCTCACATACTGCTATTAGGAGTGGAGCTGATTTTGCTGTTTCCAGAATAACAATTTGGCAATTTTAAAAAGTTCTTTAAAAGGGAAATGTTCTTTAAACCAGCAGTCTCATTTCTAGAAATTTCTCCTGAGGAAACAATTGGACAAGAGCCCCCCAAAATATGACATCGTTTTGTAACACTATCTAAAATAGTGGAAAATATAAACCTAAATAGCCATTAATAGATTAGTTAAATGAATTAAAACCATACAAAAATGGAATACCACACAGAAACTAAAAATAAAGATCAACATTAAATTGTTTAAAAACCAACCTGGGTGTCTCTGGGTGATGAAATTTGGGGTGATTATAGATTCATTTTCTTTATCAATTTTTGAAATTTTCTAGCAATCAGCTGTGATCAATCATTGATCTAACCCCTGAAAGAGTCGTTGTGAGGATGAGAAACAATTTAAGTCAGGTGACTGGTATAAAGCCTCCCTCATGGTAGGCTCTCAATTAGCAGGAGCTATTATTATCTTCTCATCAATTAGGTGGACTTGTGGGCACACAGGCCCAGGTCTCAAGAGATGACTGAAGATGGAAATTATGCTTCCACTTTCAGTGCCTCTATTTCTCTTTTAAAACATTTTTCAAAATATTTGTAGAAGATATTCCATTTATTGATGAAAACTTAAATGGCCTTAAATGTGACTCTTGTTTCAAAGGAAATGAGAGCTTCTGCCTCTTCTTGAACTTTTCTTTTCTACAATGGGGTTATAGACAGGCAAATAAGAGGAAACTACCAAATGGTAGTTTAGTGACCTAGAACTAACTATTTTCCTTTGTGTTTTTTCTTATGTTTCTCTGCTCAGAATCACTATCAAAAAGTCCTCTATAGCCAATGTGAGGATTACAAAGCAAACATCTAAATGTTAGGAAAAAGTATGGTATTTGAAACTTATTTCCCTTCATCTTAGAATGTTTATTAAGAAAGTTAAGAAACCACAAGTTTCTATGTGATGTGTGAATCACATTCTAGAAACGTGTAATCTTTCGATAAAAATGGATTCTAGTGATATTTAACAAGGCCGATAGGTCACAGGACACCAGTTTCCTGAGCTGAGCTTATTCAATAATGTGAAGGCAAATTAAACAGGAGTATTATCTTGGTACTCATTAAGAATCATTACGAAGGGTTGACTGTCTCTTGATTACTTAAGTTTTCAAAGAATTGGATTCCTCCCTACGTTGCTGACTCTTTCCTTCTTTGATTCTGTTACCTCCCTTCCTTTCTCCCAGCATCTTCTAGCCTCCTGCTAACCTGTCTTGCACTTGAGCCTGCTTCTTTCTCTGCGATTCACATGCACAGGCTTCAGGTAAGGACTGCAGTGGGAATTAACCATCGGTCGTTCTTCTCACGTGCAGCAGTCTCAGGCCTTCTCTCTGGAGTCTAAAAATAGTCTACTATTGATATTTTCTTTCTACATAAGTAAAACTTTGATCATTAAAAAAAAGAACTACAGTAAAGCAAAAAAAGTGAAAATGAAAAGTATCTGTAATCTACTCACCCAGAAAACCACTGTTATAGTTCAGAACATATCTTTCCAGTGTTTCGCTATGCGTCCAAAAGAATTTTTTTACAAAAATTGGATCATAGTCTTATACAGTTTTCTAACCCGATTGCCTTTTCCCTTAATCATTATACAAATCTCTCCATGTCATCCAAAATTCTAGGACACCTTTTTCCATTTCAATTTAACAAACGTTTCTTTTAAACCATATACAACCCTGTGTTACCTGATAGGGACCAGAGGCGAATCAGACAAAGACAGCTTTGCTTGCAAACACAAAATAAGCACAAACCAGGTGAGTGTAGGGAGCGGGTGGACAGGGTGTTATGGTAATAAATGCCAGGAGATTAAAGTTTGACCAGAGGCTGGGGAAGGGTTTCTGAAAAAGTGCCTGTACCTCATAATCTGAATGCAGGTGTTCCAGTGTATAGATGGACCTATAGACTATCCACTCATATTTGAGGCCTCTTCACCTGGCTAGGTCTACCAGGTATTCATACCTATTTTAAAATTATGCTTCATAAGTCCTGTTAGCCATCTGTGTGTAGATAGTCTTGCTTCTTTGCCTCTGTCAATCAAGAGGGTATATGCTTATCTAACAGGTGTCTTCTAGGCCACCGGCCTATGATTAAAAAAGGAATAACACAGAAAAAAAAGTAACTGAGGATTTCTTCAGTCTGGCCTTAACTTCAGAACTGCCTGCTGAATGCAGGCAGGCACACTGCCTAGGTTCAAACTCCAGCTCTACAAGAGGCACTGGGGAAAGTTTCTTTCCCTCTCTAGGCTTCTATCCTTACCAGTAAAATGGGGGTAATTATTGCACTTCATAAATATGTCATGGGCATCAAGTTAGAAAATTCATGTGATGTCTGGCTTAAATTTAGCATTATTGTTATTATTATTATTAATTATTCATTCATTTAGCTGAAATGGCAGGAAGAGAGAGGAATGGAAGGCTGGTAACTCATAAATTCTACAAATTCCTAAGTGACTCCAGATTGCTCCTATCATTGCTAGATCATGGTACCACCGACACCACCACCTGACAGCCGTGGGGCCACTCTCCTGCCAGAATCCAGACCATTTCACTACCTGACGTTTTTCCATCTGACAAGGAACACTCAGGATAAAAGCACCAAATATCCTTGACATTAAGGAAGCCCCAGAATCCTTTCCCAAACCAATTCTTTCACTATATATCCTATTTGTCCCCTCCCTCTTCTTCCAAAAGAATCCAGACCCACGATCTCTTTTTTCCATTTCTGCTGTGTTGGGGGGGTGGGCATCCTGTTTTCATCATATATTTTCTCTGACAAAGTTTAGAAGTCTAATGCCCCTGCTCTTTTCTGTCTACTAAATATCCGCCTTTGTTTTTATATTTAGAGAAAGGATGGAATGAGGGAAAGAGTGATTTGGAATATCCAATTCAGGATAACATTCTGGATATGAAATTATATAGGAAGTCCCCAATCAAATATTTGAGTTGACAAATCTCTTACCTCTTTAAAAGGGAAAGAATATATTTCTAACTGTAATCGTTGGAGTAAATGTTTTTCTGCTTCGATATGGAGACTTGGGAAAGCAGAAGAGTAGTTTATAAATAAAGTATTTTCTTGAGCAGTGGACAGCATATGAAACTTAGAGTGTGGAGAACGGTCTCCTGATTACTGGTTGTGTGACCATTTTTGAGGCTAGGATCCCGATTTCTGGGTCTTGGAGATTTGATCATCAAAAACGATCTCAAAATGCATCAAATAATACCTGCCAGTATCATAGAAACGTCGTGAGGCTCATAATATTTGTAAAAGTCACTTACAAATGTTGAAAGTTTTGCAAAAGTTAATTATTATTATTATTTTTTAAATGAGCTGCCTCTTTCTTAGGTATAACATCTTAAGAAGTCCATGGAGGAGATAAGTGTTGGGGAGGGAAAACGTTTTCCTCTACCCTTTCTGGGTTCTTCTGGCTGGTCTAAGAATTAAATCGACATGAGACAGATTAACAGGAAAATATCAAATTTAGTTATGTATGTACAGGGGCCTTATAAGAAAAATGAGACCCTGGGACAAGTTAGGCAATTGAGGCTTAATATGCCATCTGAGAGAAGAAGGGAGTAGGGTATTGGGACTTCAAAGGCGAGGAAGGAAATTCACATGGGGATGGAAAAACAAATGTTTGGTAACAAATGTTTGCTGGGCCCTGCAGAGACAATGGGACACAGGGAGGACTTTGGGTTCTAGGCTCTGCTGAACTCCCTGTACCACACGTAGCCCATATTCTTTGTAGGTATCTCTGGGGATAGTGCTCCTCCTGGGCCAGGCTCTTTGTCTAAATTCTTTTAGGTAGTTAAAAGGGGGGGGGGGGTAAAAGAAAGAAGTTCTGGAGTCTTCTGTTTCTTAAAAAATAATCAACGTAAAATAATCTTCATGCCAAAGAGACATATTTTGAGATGGCAAATTTTGCTCCCCTATGTAAGCCTCCCTCCAACAAATTTCACAAATATTTAGGAAAGAAAATGTATTCCTTTCAAATTCATTTCATGTATTTCTGTTGCCAATTATTTCTAGGAAGTTTATTTAGTTACAAGTTTATTTCACACAAGTAGCTAAGAATATTGCAGATATTTGACTTCACCCATCAGTTAAAGAGAGGTTTTTTTTGACCTTTCACATTTTAGCGTTAGCACTTCTGATGTCAGTTCCTTACAGATTCAAGGCTGGGCACAGGAGGCACATGGCAGGTACAACTGCAGAGAGCTGAAGTCTGGTCTAAGCAAAGCTGGTATCACGGTGACGATTCACTTCCGCTGACCTGCAGGTGCTGCTTCTGCTTTGTGACAACATTGTAGTGGAGCTGGAGGAATGTGGGCTTTTGAGTTAGAGTTATGGTTCCTATGAGTCTTTCAAATTTAGTTTCCTTATCTTTAAGATGTAGATAATAATTCCTACCTTGCAGCATGTTTGAGGACTAAATAAGGTGAAGAATATTAAGTTCTGTAAGAATCCTGGAACTTAGCGATAAAAAAATAAAAGAATGCTTCCTTTCTTCTTCCTCCTCCACCTCTGGCTGATGCTCTGGTGTCTCCAGCTGAGTCCCCGGCCACCTTGCTGCAGCACAGTGAGGGTCAAATTGGCACCAAGCTCAGTTTGCTGCATGTCCCCTCCTAGGAAGGACCCTGAATTACAAGACGATTTCCTAGTACGGTGCTAATTGCTTTGTCGTATGGTATGTAGAAAAATGAATTCAAATCTGTGTCTTGATGAATGCCTGCTCATTGAACATGCACCTATTTATCACATGATGGCAGTGACAATTTTTCCCAGAAAGAAATGTTTCTGATTTACATATGTGTGGCTGATACATGAAGTGGGTTTTATAAATCACTATGTTATCACCGCCAAAAAATGCCCTCTAGCTATATTAAAAAGAGCCCATGACAAGGAGCCTACTATCAACTTGAATGGAAAGGCCGTAAAACCATCAGTTCATTTGACATAAAGCTGATATATTATGTGATAATGCTTCAGGTAGAACCCGGGACCCCATTCATCACACAGGCTGCTCCTCGGCTAGGTTCTGAGCTGTGTGTTAATGAAATGGTCACACTCGACTCATGCTACAGATTGCACTTCCCAATCAGCACTGGAAACCTACACACCAGAAAATGTTCCCATTGAAAATACATTTCATTCAGTAATGAACTTTCCTGGCAGAAATTTACATCAGGAGAGAGGTCACACTGCCTCTTGGGGATACAGTGTCCTCAGGTGTAAAAGGTTGACTAGATCCATGGTTTGCAGTAAGAGAAGCACAGCTTTAAAAGATCTCTAGGTGATTCTGATGCTCAGCCAGAGTTAAACCTTTTTTCTGTGTCATTCGAGGAATAACAGCATCAGCATCTGCTGGGAGCTTATTAGAAATGCAGAATTTCAAGCCTACAGTATAAGAATCTGAATTTTAACAAGATCTCCAGCGATTCAGCAGACATTAGAATTTGAGTAGCATTAGAACAGTGTTTCACAAGCATAGCCCCATATTAACATTGCTTGGGAAGCTTTTAAATATCCCAATGCCCAGCTGCATGACAGGCTCAAATCAGAACCCCTAGGTAGAACCCAGGCATCATTTATTTTGCTGTTTTTTTTTTTTTAACCTCCCCAGGAGATTCTAATATGTAGCACACTTGAGACTCACTAGCGTAGAACCTCATTTACAGTTTACACATGAGACTTCAGCTGGAGTCACGAAAGCACGTGATAACAGGAATGCGCAGAATCACCGGCTTAGGAGGAGGTTTCAAACAACAGCAGAAAGGAGAGGTATTCCTTATGCACTCCTCCTTTGGCCAGGAATCGTCTCATCCTTTCATATATGACGTCAAGACAACCCTGTCAGGTAGGAATTGTTAAATATTTTTGAAATGAGAAAATTGCAGTTCAGAGAGGTAAAGTGATTTGCCCAGGGTTATGTAGTTAGAGAACAGTGTTCATCGCACTCTGAAGCTCATGTTCTGTTATATTACCTTCCCCATCCCAGGTACCATTGCGCCTCTCCTGCTGTGCCTCTCAGAGTAGATTAGATTTTTTAAGTGGGAGCATTTTCAGGATTGATAGGTAGAAATAGGGTGATTGCCAATTCCAGGGTTATCAGAATGGAATGTGAGGAAAGATCCAAACTTGAAGCTTCCTGGGGATAAAATCAATAGAAAACTAGAGGAGCTCAGATCTGCCCAGCTGGGTGGTCTGGTCTCTAGGTCCTGACGCAGAGCTCCTAAAACCCTTGGAATTGTCTGAGTGATAAGTTGCTCAGCATGCTAATGAGATGACTCTTGGCCGAGGGTTAATAGCTTTAGGATGATAGCTTTAGGATGGGGGCTGGTCACCAGAAAGACTGAGACATGTGGGAACTTTCAGTGTCCCAACCCCATTCCTTCAGGGATGGGAGAGGGACTGGAGATTGAAGTACTCACCAATAACCAGTGATTTAATCAATTATACCTACATTAAAACCCCTTAAGTGACAGGTTCCTAGAGCTGCCCAGTTAGTGAACACACCAAGGTGCTAGGAGGGTACCACACCTAGAGAGGGGCATAGAAGCTCCGTGCTCCTCCCCCATACCTTGTGGTATTCATCTCTTCCATCTAGCTGTTCCTGAGTTGTATTTCTTATTATAAACAGGTAATAATTGTAAGGAAAGAGCTTTCCAGAGTCCTGTGAGCCATTCTAGCAAATTATTGACTCTGAGGAAGGGGTCATGGAAACCCCCAATTTACAGCCAGTCAGTCCAAAATATGGGAGTCCAGGGACTTGTGATTGGCATCTGAAGTTGGTGCAGTCTTGTGGGTCTGAGCCCTTAATCTGTGAGGTCTGTGCTGACTCTACGTAGTTAGTGTCAGAACCAAACTGAATTGGTAGGACACCCAGTTGGTGTCCAGAGCACTGGAACACTGATTGTTGGTGTGGAAAAACCCCACACATTTGGTGTCAGAAGTGTTGTGAGTAAAACTAGCTCAGAGGGGCGTTTGGGTTATTTTCAGTTTAAGCTCTATTCACAAATAGAGCTTCTGTGAACATTAATGTACAAAACTTTGTATGGACATATGCTTTCATTTCTCTGGATAAATACCTAGGAGTGAAATGTCTGGGTCGTGTAGAGGTGTTTGTTAAACTTTGTATGAAAATTTCAAACTGTTTTCCAAAGTGACATTTTATATTCCTGAAAGCATCATATGAGAATTCCATATGTTCCACATACTTACCAACACTTGGTATATTCAATCTTTTTAATTTTAGATATTCTCATAAATGTATAGTGGCATGTCATTGTGGTTTTAATTTGCATTTTCCTAATAACAAATGATATTGAGCATCTTTTTGTATATTAATTTGAAGTGTGTGTGTATCTGTTCTATTTTTTTGCCCATTTTTTATGGACTTGTTTGTGTTTCTATTATTGCACTTTGAAAGTTCTCTATATGTACTGGATGAATGTAACTTATGAGATTTGAAAATATTTTTGCCAGTCTATGGCTTGCCTTTCTATTCTCTTAACAACATCTTTTGAAGAGTAGTTCTTACTTTCAGATGAAGTCTAATTTATCAGTTTCTCCTTTTGTGGATTGCCATTTTGGTGTTTATTTAAGAACTCTTTGCCTAACCCAAGGACACAAAAAAAATCTCTTCTATATTTTTTTCTAGAATTTTTACAGTCTAAAATATTACACTGAGATCTATGATCCAATGCAAGGTGCAAGGTATGGTTCAAAGCTTATTTTTTTATTTGGGTACCATTTGTCGAAAGCACTAGTGTTTTCCACTGAATTGCCTTTAACTTTTGGTAAAAACCAGTTGTCCATATATGTAAGGCTAGACTCTATTCTGTTCCCATTGATATATTTTTCTACCTTGACATACTACCTCACTGTCTTGATTACTATAGCTTTAAAATTAATGTAGAATTCAGGTAGTGAAAGTTCTTCACCTTTGTTCTTCTTCAGTGTTGTTTTGCCTATGCTAGGTCCTTTGAATTTCCAAAAAAAAGTCAGTTTGGATTTTTATTGAGATTCTGTTGAATTTATAGATCAACTTGGGGAGAATTGAGACTTTAACAATATTGAGTGTTCCAATCCATGAAGATGGTAGTTCTCTTCATATACTTAGGTCATCTGTGTACAAAAAGGGTTTTACTTCTACCTTTCCAAGCTGAATGCCTTTCACTTTTTTTTTTTTTTTGCTTTATTTCACTGGCTAGAACATTCAATACAATTTTGAATAGAAGTTGTGACAGCAGACATCCTTGCCTTTTCCAGAAAATGGAAAAGCATTTAGTCTTTCACTACTTGGTGTTAACTGTAGGGTTTTTTAATTGATGGTCTTCATCCGATTCGGTAAATTTTCTTCTACTCCTAATTGTTGAATATTTTTATCAAGAATGAATGTTGGCTTATGTCAAATGCTTTTTCTGCATTAAGATGATCATATGGCTTTTCTTCTTATCTATTAATATGATGATTACACTGATTTAAAAATGCAAACTTATCATTGCATTCCTGGGGTAAACCCCATTTGGTAATGATGCATTATTTTTTTTATATACTGTTACATTACATTTTTTTAAATGCTGTTAACTTTTGTATCCATGTTCATGAGGGACATTGGTCTATAATTTTCTTTTCTTGAAGTGTATTTATTGGGTTTGGTAACAGAATAATTCTGGTCTCATAGGATAGATTCAGAAGGATTCATTCTTTAATTTTCTGGAAGAGTTTGTGTATAGGTGATATTATTCTTCCTTAAATATTTGATAGAATTCCCAAGTGAAGTCAGATGGGCCTGAAGTTCTCTTGGTAGAAAAAATTATAACTATAAATTTAATTTTTAAAAATAAATATAGGGCTATTTAGGTTATATATTTTTTTTCTTAAGTTTTGGTTGTTTGTGTCATTCAAACAATGTGTCCCTTTCATCTAAGTTGTTGAATTTATTGGTATAAACTTGTTCCTAGTATTCTCTTATTATTGGTTAATATCTGTAGAAACTATAGTGATATTAGCTCTTTCATTCCTGATATTGTCAATCTATGTCTTCTCTCTTTATTTTTCTGATCACTCTGCTAGAGGTTTATCAATTTTATTGGTCTCTCAAAGAAATAAATTCTAGTTTTATTGATTTTACTCTATTGTTTGTGTTTTCCTTATCATTAATTTCCACTGTAATCTTTTTAAAATTGAAGTATAGTTGATTTACAATATTGTGTTAATTTAAGGTATACAGCATACTGATTCAGTATTTTTGCAGATTATACTCCATTATAGATTATTAAAAGATAATGGGTATAATTTCCTGTGCTATACAGTATACATTGTTGCCTACTTTTTTTTTTAACATCTTTACTGGAGTATAATTGCTTTACAATGGTATGTTAGTTTCTGCTTTATAACAAAGTGAATCAGTTATACATATACATATGGTCCCATATCTCTTCCCTCTTGCATCTCCCTCCCTCCTACCCTCCCTATCCCACCCCACTAGATGGTCACAAAGCACCGAGCTGATCTCCCTGTGCTATGAGGCTGCTTCCCACTAGCTATCTATTTTGTTTGGTAGTGTATGTATGTCTATGCCACTCTCTCACTTTGTCACAGCTTACACTTCCCCCTCCCCATATGCTCAAGTCCATTATCTAGTAGGTCTGTGTCTTTATTCCCATCTTGCCCCTAGGTTCTTCATGACTTTTTTTTTTCTTAGATTCCATTTATATGTGTTAGCATACGGTATTTGTTTTTCTCTTTCTGACTTACTTCACTCTGTATGACAGACTCTAGGTCCATCCACCTCATTACAAATAACTCAATTTCGTTTCTCTTTATCTCTGAGTAATATTCCATTGTATATATGTGCCACATCTTCTTTATCCATTCATGGACACTTAGGTTCCTTCCATGTCCAGACTATTGTAACTAGAGCTGCAATGAACATTGTGGCACATGACTCTTTTTGAATTATGGTTTTCTCAGGGTATATGCCCAGTAGTGGGATTGCTGGGTCATATGGTAGTTCTATTTCTAGTTTTTTAAGGACCCTCCATACTGTTCTCCATAGTGGCTGTATCAATTTACATTCCCACCAACAGTGTAAGAGTGTTCCCTTTTCTCCACACCCTCTCCAGCATTTATTGTTTCTAGATTTTTTTGATGATGGCCATTCTGACCGGTGTGAGATGATATCTCATTGTAGATTTTTTTTTTTTGCGGTACGTGGGCCTCTCACTGCTGTGGCCCCTACCGCCATGGAGCACAGGCTCCGGACGCGCAGGCCAAGCGGCCATGGCTCACGGGTCCAGCCGCTGTGCGGCATGCAGGATCCTCCCAGACCAGGGCACGAACCTGTGTCCCCTGCATCGGCAGGCAGACCCCCAACCACTGCGCCACCAGGGAAGCCCTCATTGTAGTTTTGATTTGCATTTCTCTAATGATTAATGATGTTGAGCATCTTTTCATGTGTTTGTTGGCAATCTGTATATCTTCTTTCGAGAAATGTCTATTTAGGTCTTCTTCCCATTTTTGGATTGGGCTGTTTGTTTTTTTGATATTGAGATGCATGAGCTGCTTGTAAATTTTAGAGATTAACCCTTTGTCAGTTGCTTCATTTGCAAATATTTTCTCCCATTCTGAGTGTTGTCTTTTGGTCTTATTTATGGTTTCCTTTGCTGTGCAAAAGCTTTGAAGTTTCATTAGGTCCCATTTGTTTATTTTTGTTTTAATTTCCATTTCTCTAGGAGGTGGGTCAAAAAGGATCTTGCTGTGATTTATATCATAGAGTGTTCTGCCTATGTTTTCCTCTAAGAGTTTGATAGTATCTGGTCTTACACTTAGGTCTTTAATCCATTTTTTTTTTTTTTTTTTCCGTACGCGGGCCTCTCACTGTTGTGGACTCTCCTGTTGTGGAGCACAGACTCCGGATGCACAGCCTCAGTGACCATGGCTCACGGGGCCAGCCGCTCCGCGGCATGTGGGATCCTCCCGGACCAGGGCATGAAACCGTGTCCCCTGCATCAGCAGGCAGACTCTCAACCACTGCGCTACCAGGGAAGCCCCTTTAATCCATTTTGAGTTTATTTTTGTGTATGGTGTTAGGGAGTGTTCTAATTTCATACTTTTAAATGTACCTGTCCAGTTTTCCCAGCACCACTTATTGAAGAGGCTGTCTTTTCTCCACTGTATAGTCTTGCCTCCTTTATCAAAGATAAGGTGACCATATGTGCATGGGTTTATCTTTGGGCTTTCTATCCTATTCCATTGATCTCTATTTCTGTTTTTGTGCCAGTACCATACTGTCTTGATTACTGTAGCTTTGTAGTATAGTCTGAAGTCAGGAAGCCTGATTCCTCCAGCTCCATTTTTCGTTCTCAAGATTGCTTTGGCTATTCGGGGTCTTTTGTGTTTCCATACAAATTGTGAAGTTTTTTGTTCTAGTTCTGTGAAAAATACCAGTGGTAGTTTGACAGGGATTACATTAAATCTGTAGATTGCTTTGGGTAGTAGAGTCATTTTCACAATGTTGATTCTTCCCATCCAAGAACATGGTATATCTCTCCACCTATTTGTATCAACTTTAATTACTTTCATCACTGTCTTATAATTTTCTGCTTACAGATCTTTTGTCTCCTTAGGTAGGTTTATTCCTAGATATTTTATTCTTTTTGTTGCAGTGGAAATGGTAGTGTTTTCTTAATTTCACTTTCAGATTTTTCATCATCAGTGTATAGGAATGACAGATTTCTGTGCATTAATTTTGTATCCTACTACTTTACCAGATTCATTGATTAGCTCTAGTAGTTTTCTGGTAGCATCTTTAGGATTCTCTATGTATAGTATTATTTCGTCTGCAAACAGTGACAGCTTTACTTCTTCTTTTCCAATTTGGATTCCTTTTATTTCTTTTTCTTCTCTGATTGCTGTGGCTGAAACTTCCAAAACTATGTGGAATAATAGTGGTGAGAGTGGGCAACCTTGTCTTGTTCCTGATCTTAGTGCAAATGGTTTCAGTTTTTCACCATTGAGGATGATGTTCGCTGTGGGTTTGTCATATATGGCCTTTATTATGTTGACGAAAGTCCCCTCTATGCCTACTTTCTGCAGCGTTCTTATCATAAATGGGTGTTGAATTTTGTCGAAAGCTTTCTCTGCATCTATTGAGATGATCATATGGTTTTTCTTCTTCAATTTGATAATATGCTGTATCACATTGATTGATTTGCATATATTGAAGAATCCTTGCATTCCTGTAATAAGCTCAACTTGATCATGGTGTATGATCCTTTTAATGTGCTGTTGGATTCTGTTTGCTAGTATTTTGTTGAGGATTTTTGCTTCTATGTTCATCAGTGATATTGGCCTGTAGTTTTCTTTCTTTGTGACATCTTTGTCTGGTTTTGGTATCAGGGTGATGTTGGCCTTGTAGAATGAGTTTGGGAGTGTTCCTCCCTCTGCTATATTTTGGAAGAGTTTGAGAAGGATAGGTGTTAGCTCTTCTCTAAATGTTTGATAGAATTCGCCTGTGAAGCCATCTGGTTGTGAGCCTTTGTTTGTTGGAAGATATTTAATCACAGTTTCAATTTCAATGCTTGTGATTGGTCTGTTCATATTTTCTATTTCTTCCTGATTCAGTCTTGGCATGTTGTGCATTTCTAAGAATTTGTCCATTTCTTCCAGGTTGTCCATTTTATTGGCATAGAGTTGCTTCTAGTAATTTCTCATGATCCTTTGTATTTCTGCAGTGTCAGTTGTTACTTCTCCTTTTTCATTTCTAATTCTATTGATTTTGGTCTTCTCCCTTTTTTGTTGATGAGTCTGGCTAATGGTTTATCAATTTTGTTTATCTTGTCAAAGAAACAGCTTTTAGTTTTATTGATCTTTGCTATCATTTCCTTCATTTCTTTTGCATTTATTTCTGATGTGATCTTTATTATTTCTTTCCTTCTGCTAACTTTGGGGTGTTTTTGTTCTTCTTCCTCTAGTTGCTTTAGGTGCAAGGTTAGGTTGTTTATTTGAGATGTTTCCTGTTTCTTAAGGTAGGCTTGTATAGCTATAAACTTCCCTCTTAGAACTGCTTTTGCTACATCCCATAGGTTTAGGGTAGTCGTGTCCCTACTGTCATTTGTTTCTAGGTATTTTTGATTTCCTCTTTGATTTCTTCAGTGATCACTTCATTATTAAGTAGTGCATTGTTTAGCCTCCATGTGTTTGTATTTTTTACAGATCTTTTCCTGTAATTGATATCTAGTCTCATAGAGTTGTGGTCAGAAAAGATACTTGATACGATTTCAATTTTCTTAAATTTACCAAGGCTTGATTTGTGACCCAAGATATGATCTGTCCTGGAGAATGTTCCATAAGCACTTGAGAATAATGTGTATTCTGTTGTTTTTGGATGGAATGTCCTATAAATATCAGTTAAGTCCATCTTGTTTAATGTATCATTTACAGCTTGTGTTTCCTTATTTATTTTCATTTTGGATGATCTGTCCATTGGTGAAAGTGGGGTGTTAAAGTCCCCTACTATGATTGTGTTACTGTCGATTTCCCCTTTTATAGCTGTTAGCATTTTCCTTATGTATTGAGGTGCTCCTATGTTGGGTGCATAAATATTTACAACTGTTATATCTTCTTCTTGGATTGATCCCTTGATCATTATGTAGTGTCCTTCTTTGTCTCTTGTAATAGTCTTTATTTTAAAGTCTATTTTGTCTGATATGAGAATTGTTACTCCAGCTTTCTTTTGATTTCCATTTGCATGGAATATCTTTTTCCATCCCCTCATTTTTAGTCTGTATGTGTCCCTAGGTCTGAAGTGGGTCTCTTGTAGACCGCCTATATACAGGTCTTGTTTTTTGTATCCATTCAGCCAGTCTATGTCTTTTGGTTGGAGCATTTAATCCATTTACATTTAAGGTAATTTTTGATATGTATGTGCCTATTAACATTTTCTGTTTTGGGTTTGTTTTTGTAGGTCTTTTCCTTCTCTTGTGTTTCCTGCCTAGAGAAGTTCCTTTAGTATTTGTTGTAAAGCTGGTTTGGTGGTGCTGAATTCTCTTAACTTTTGCTTGTCTGTAAAGTTTTTAATTTCTCTGTCAAATCTGAATGAGATCCTTGCTGGGTAGAGTAATCTTAGTTGTAGTTTTTTCTTCTTCATCACTTTAAATATGTTCTGCCACTCCCTTCTGGCTTGCAGATTTTCTGCTGAAAGATCAGCTGTTAACCTTATGGGGATTCCCTTGTGTGCTGCTTTTAGTATGTTTTCTTTGCATTTAATTTTTGATAGTTTGATTAATATGTGTCTTGGCGTGTTTCTCCTTGGATTTATCCTGTATGGGATTCTCTGTGCTTCCTGGACTTAATTAACTATTTCCTTTCCCATATTAGGGAAGTTTTCAAGTATAATCTCTTCAAATATTTTCTCAGTCCCTTTCTTTTTCTCTTCTTCTTCTGGGACCCCTATAATTCGAATGTTGGTGCGTTTAATGTTGTCCCAGAGGTCTCTGAGACTGTTCTCAGTTCTTTTCATTCTTTTTTCTTTATTCTGCTCTGCAGTAGTTATTTCCACTATTTTATTTTCCAAGTCACTTATCCGTTCTTCTGCCTCAGTTATTCTGGTATTGATCCCTTCTAGAGAATTTTTAAATTCATTTATTGTGCTGTTCATCATTGTTTATTTGCTCTTTAGTTCTTCTAGGTCCTTGTTAAACATTTCTTGTATTTTCTCTATTCTATTTCCAAGATTTTGGATCATCTTTACTATCATTATTTTCAGGTAGACTGCCTATTTCCTCTTCATTTATTAGGTTTGGTGGGTTTTTACCTTGCTCCTTCATCTGCTGTGTGTTTTTCTGTCTTCTCATTTTGCTTAACTTACTGTGTTTGGGGTCTCCTTTTTGCAGGCTGCAGATTCATAGTTCCCGTTGTTTTTGGTGTCTGTCCCCAGTGGCTAAGGTTGTTTCAGTGGGTTGTGTTGGCTTCTTGGTGGAGGGGACTAGTGCCTGTGTTCTGGTGGATAAGGCTGGATCTTGTCTTTCTGGTGGGCAGGTCCACGTCTGGTGGTGTGTTTTGGGGTATCTGTGGACTTATTAGGATTTTAAGCAGCTTCTCTGCTAATGGATGGGGCTGTGTTCCTGTCTTGCTAGTTGTTTGTCATAGGGTGTCCAGCACTGTAGCTTGCTGGTCGTTGAGTGAAGCTGGGTCTTGGCGTTGAGATGGACATCTCTGAAATATTTTTGCCGTTTGATAGTACGTGGAGCTGGGAGGTCTCTTGTGGACTAGTGTCCTGAATTTGGCTCTCCCACCTCAGAGGCACAGCTCTGACTCCTGGCCGGAGCACCAAGAGCCTGTCATCCACACGGCTCAGAATAAAAGGGAGAAAAGACAAGAAAGAAAGAAAGAGAGAGAGGGAGGGAGGGAGGGAGAGGGAGGGAGAGAGAGAGAGGGAGAGAGAGAGAGGGAGGGAGGGAGGGAGGGAGGGAGGTTGAGAGAGAGAGAGAGAGAGAGAGAGAGGGAGAGAGAGAGGGCAAGGAAGGAAGGAAGAAAGAAAAAATAAAGTAAAATAAAATAAATTTATTAAAATAAAAAATAATTATTAAGAAAAAAATTTTAAAAGAAAAAAAAAATCGACTGACAGAACACGAGCACAAATGGTGAAAGCAAAGCTATACAGACAGAATCACACACAGAAGCATACACATACACACTTACAAAAAGAGGAAAATGGGAAATAATAATATCTCTTTGCTCCCAAAGTCCACCTCCTCAATTTGGGATGATTCGTTGTCTATTCATGTACTCCACAGCTGCAGGGTACATCAAGTTGATTGTGGAGCTTTAATCCGCTGCTCCTGAGGCTGCTGGGAGAAATTTCCCTTTCTCTTCTTTGTTCGCACAGCTCCCAGGTTCAGCTTTGGATTTGGCCCTGCCTCTGCGTGTAGGTCGCCTGAAGGCCTCTGTTCTTCGCTCAGATAGGACGGGGTTAAAGGGGCAGCTGCTTCGGCGGCTCTCACTCACTTAGGCCACAGGGCGGGAGGGGTACGGATGTGGGGCAAGCCTGCGGCGGCAGAGGCCAGCATGATGTTGCACCAGCCTGATGCGCGCCATGCGTTCTCCGGAGGAAGTTGTCCCTAGATCGTGGGACCCTGACAGTGGTGGGCTGCACAGGCTCCCGGGAGGGGCGGTGTGGATAATGACGTGTGCTTGCACACAGGTTTCTTGGTGGCGGCTGCAGCAGGCTTAGCGTCTCATGCCCCTCTCTGGTGTCTCTGCTCATAGCTGTAGCTCGTGCCCATCTCTGGAGCTCCTTTAAGCAGCGCTCTTATTCCCCT
This sequence comes from Stenella coeruleoalba, assembly GCF_951394435.1. Classification (NCBI taxonomy): domain Eukaryota; kingdom Metazoa; phylum Chordata; class Mammalia; order Artiodactyla; family Delphinidae; genus Stenella; species Stenella coeruleoalba. The sequence goes on from NC_137150.1 coordinate 89,240,490, forward strand.
CTCCTCGCGCACCAGGAAACAAGGAGGGAAGAAAAAGTCTCTTGCCTCTTCGGCAGCTCCAGACTTTTTCCCGGACTCCCTTCCGGCTAGCTGTGGCGCACTAGCCCCCTTCAGGCTGTGTTCACGCAACCAACCCCAGTCCTCTCCCTGGGATCCGAACTCCGAAGCCCGAGACTCAGCTCCCAGCCTCCGCCCGTCCTTCTGGGTGAGCAGACAAGCCTCTCAGGCTTGTGAGTGCTGGTCGGCACCGACCTTCTGTGCGGGAATCTCTCTGCTTTGCCCTCCGCACCCCTGTTGTTGCGCTCTCCTTCGTGGCTCCGAAGCTTCCCCCCTCCGCCACCCGCAGTCGCCGCCCGCGAAGGGGCTTCCAAGTGTGTGGAAACCTTTCCTCCTTCACAGCTCCCTCCCACTGGTGCAGGTCCTGTCCCTATTCTTTGCCTCTGTTTTTTCTTTTGCCCTACCCAGGTACGTGGGGAGTTTCTTGCCTTTTGGGAGGTCTGAAGTCTTCTGCCAGCGTTCAGTAGGTGCTCTATAGGAGCAGTTCTATGTGTAGATGGATTTCTGATGTATTTGTGGGGAGGAAGGTGATCTCCGCATCTTACTCTTCCGCCATCTTAAAGCTCCACTGCCTACTTATTTTATATATAGTAATTTGTATCTGTTAATCCCATACGCTTAATTTGTCCCTCCCACATTTCCTCTCACCTTTGGTAGCCACAAGTTTGTTTTTTGTATCTGTGAGTCTGTTTCTGTTTTGCAGATAATTCATTTGTATTATTTTTAAGATTCCACATGTAAGTTACATAGTATTTGCCTTTCTCTAACTTAGTTGACTAAGCATAATATTCTCTAGTTCCATCAACATTGCTGCAAATGGCAGTATTTTATTCTGTTTTATGGCTGAATAATATTCCTTTGTGTGTGTGTGGGCGTGTATGCATGTATACACACATATACCACAGCATATTAATTCAATCATCTATTGATGGGCACTGGCTTGCTTCCATGTCTTGGCCACTGTAAACAGTGCTGCTATGAACACTGGGGTGCATGTATCTTTTCAAATTAGTGTTTTCATTTTTTCCAAATATATACATAGCAGTGGAATTGCTGGATTATATGGTAGTTCTATTTTTAGTTTTTAAGGAATCTCCATACTGTTTTCTATAATGGCTACACCAATTTACATTCCCGTCAACAGTGTATGAGGGTTCCCATTTCTCCACATCCTCTACGACATTTGTTATTTGTAGACTCTTTGATGATAGCCATTCTGGCAAGGGTGAAGTGATACCTCATTGTGGTTTTGATTTGCATTTCTCCAGCTTCAGTGATGCTGAGCATCTTTTCATGTGCCTGTTAGCCATCTATATGTCTTCTTTGTAAAAGTGTGTACTCATATCTTCTGCCCACTTTTTAAGTGGACTTTTTTTTCTTTTTGATATTGAGTTGCACGAGCTATTTATATTTTGGATATTAACCCCTTGTCAGTTGTATCATTTGTAAATATTTTCTCCCATTCTCTAGGTTGTCTTTTTGTTTTGTTGATGGTTTCCTTTGCTGTGCAAAAGCTCTTAAGTTTAATTAGGTCCCTTGTGTTTATTTTTGCTTTTGGTTCTTTTGCCTTGGTGATCCAAGAAAATATTGGTGCAATTTATGTCAAAGAGTGTTCTGCCTATGTTCTCTTCTAGGAGTTTTATGGTTTCAGGTCTTACATTTAGGACTTTAAACTATTTTGACTTTATTTTTCTATATGTTGTTAGTGATTGTTCTAATCTCATTGTTCTACATGTGGCTGTCCAGTTTTCCCAGCACCACTTGTTAAAAGAGTGTTTTTTCTCCATTGTATATTTTTGCCTCCTGTGTCATAGTTGAATTGACTGTAGGTGCATGGGTTTATTTCTGGGCTCTCTATTCTGTTCCATTGATCTATGTGTCTGTTTTGTGCCAGTACCATACTGTTTTGATTACTGAAGTTTTGTAGTATAATCTGAAGTCTGGGAGGGTTATGCCTCCAGCTTTGTTTTCTTTTTTCCTCAGGATTGCCTTGGAAAATCAGACACTTCTGTGGTTCCATATAAATTTTAGAATTATTTTTTCTAGTTCTGTGAAAAATGTCCTGGTTATTTTGATAGGGCTTGCATTAAATCTGTAGTTGCTTTGGGTAATATGGCCATTTTAATAATATTAATTCTTCCAATCCAACAGCACCGGATATCTTTCCATTGCTTTGACTCATCTTCAATTTCCTTCATCAATGTTTCAGAGTTTTCAGAGTGTAGGTCTTTCATCTCCTTGGTTAAGTTTATTCCTGGGTATTTTTTAATATGATTTTAAACCAGATTTTTTACTTTATTTTTCTGATATTTTATTATTAGTATATAGAAATGCAACAGATTTCTGTATATTAATCTTACATCCTGCAATATTGCTGAATTCATTTATTAGTTCCAATAATTTTGGGGTGGAAACTTTAAGTTATTTAATAGAGTATCGTGTCATCTGAAAATAGTTACAGTTTTACCTCTTCCCTTCCAATCTGGATAGCTTTATTTCTTTTTATTTTCTGATTGTTGTGGCTAGCACTTCCAATACTGTGTTAAATAGAAGCAGTGAGAGTAGGCATCCTTGTCTTGTTCCTGAGTTTGGTGAAAGGCTTTCAGCTTTTCACCATTGAGTATTATGTTGGCTGTGGGCTTGTCATAAATGACCTTTATTATGTTGAGATATGTTTCCTCTATATCCACTTTGAGGAGAGTTTTTATCATGAGTGAATGGTGAACTTTGTCAGGTTTTTTCGGCATCTACTGAGATAATCATGTGATTTTTGTCTTTCTTTTTGTTAATGTGGTGTATCACATTGATTGATTTGTGTATGTTGAACCATCCTTGTGATCGTGGAATAAATCTAACTTGATCATGGTGTATGATTCTTTTTATATGTTGTTGGATTTGGCTTGCTAATATTTTGTTGCTTGTTTTTGCATCTGTATTCATCAAAGATATTGGCCTGTAATTTTTTTTTTTGTAGTGTCTTTGTTTGATTTTGGAATCAGGGTAATGGTGGTCTCGTAGAATGAATCTGAGAGTTTTCCATCCTCTTCGGTTTTTTGGAATAGTTTAGAAAGATAGGTATAAGTTCTCCTTTATATGTTTGGTATAATTCCCCTGTGAAACTATCCAGTCCTGGACTTTTGTTTGCAGGAAGTTTTTAAATTACAGATTCAATTTCTCTTCTAGTGATCAGTATGTTCAAGTTGTATCTTCTTGACTCAGTCCTGGTAGGCTGTGTTTCTAGAAATTTGTCTCTTTCTTCTAGGTTGTCCAATTTGTTGGCATATAAATGTTTATAGTACTCTCTTATGATTTTTTTTTGTCTCTATGGTATTGATTGTTATTTCTCCTCTTTCATTTCTTATTTTGTTTATTTAGGTTCACTCTCTTTTCTTCTGGTGAGCCTGGCTAAAGGTCTATCAATTTTGTTTACTTTTTCAAAAAACCAGCTCTTGGTTTCATTGATCTTTTCTATTGTTTTATTGATCTGTATTTTATTTATTTCCTCTGATCTTTATTATTTCTTTCCTTCTGCTGACTTTGGGCTTTGTTCTTCTTTTTGTAATTCTTTTAGGTGGTAGGTTAGTTTGTTTATTTGAGATTTTTCTTTGTTCTTGAGGAAGGCCTGTATCCCTATGAACTCTGCTCTAAGAACTTCTTTTGCTGCATCCCATAGACTTTGGAGAGTTGTGCTTCCATTTTCATTTGTCTTGAGGTATTTTCTGACTTCCTTTCTGATTTCATTGTTGACTACTGGTTATTTTAGTAGCGTGTTGTTTAGTCTCCATTTGTTTGTACTTTTCTCATTTTTCTGTATGTAGGTGATTTCTAGTTTCATATTGTTGTGATCAGAAAAGTTGCTTGAAATAATTTCTATTCTAGAGAATGTTCTATGCACACTTGAAAAGAATGTGTATTCTGCTTCTTTTGGATGTAGTGTCCTGTAGATATCAATTAAGTCCAACTGGTCCACTGTGTCATTTAGGACCTCTGTTGCCTTATTGATTTTCTGTCTGGATGATCTGTCCATTGATATAAGTGGGGTGTTTAAGGCCCCTACTCTTATTGTATTATTTTCAAATTCTCTCTTCATGTCTGTTAGTAGTTGCTTTACATTTTAGGTGCTCCTGTATTGGGTGTGATATGCTAACAAGTATAAAATCCTCTTCTTGTATTGATCCCTTTATCATTACATAATGCCCTTCTTTGTCTTTCATTATAGACCTTGTTTTAAAGATTACTTTTTCTGATATACTATTGCTACTCCAGCTTTGTCAATACCATTTACATGATATCATTTTTCATCCCCTCACTTTCAGTCTGTGCGCTTTTCACCCTGAAGTGAGTCTCTCATAGTCTATTGAAGGTTCTTGGTTTTTTTTATCCAATTAGCCACCCTATGTCTTTTGATTGGAGCATTTAGTCCATTGATATTTAGAGCAATTATCAACAGGTATATACTTACTGCCATTTTATTCCTTGTTTTCCAGTTGTTTTTGTAGTTCTTCTTTGCTCATTTCTTCTTTTTTTCTTTTCCCATGTGGCTTGATGATTTTCTTTTGTAGTATTCTGAGTTCCTATCTTTTTACTTCTGTGTATCTTTCATAGGCTTTTGATTTGTGGTTTCCATGGGATTCACATATGTTGACCCATAATTATATCTACTTGCTTTAAACTGATAAGCGTTAAGTTCAAAGCCATTCTAAAAGATCTACATTTTTACTCCCCCTCCCACATTTTGTGTTTTCAATGTCATATATTACATTTTCATGCTTATCGCTTTACTATTTACTGTAGTTATAGTTGCTTTTACATTTTTTTGTTTGTTTTTAATCTACATACTGGCTTATATAAGTCATCTTTAATTCTTACTATATATTTGCCTTTCCTATTGGGATTTTTTTTTTTCCTATTAGGATTTTCCTTTTACTATAGATTCTTACTTCTTTTCAATTTAGAGTAGAACCTTCAACATTTCTTTTAGGGTAGTTTTAGTGTTGTTGAATTCTTTTAGTTTTTGTTGAGAAATTCTTTATCTCGCCTATTCTAAATGATAACCTTGCTGGGTAGATCATCCTAGGTTGCAGGTTTTTCCCTTTCAGCACTTTGAATATATCATGCCACTCCCATCTGGCCTGCAAAGGTTCTTCAGAGAAATCAGCTGATACCATTATGGGGGTTCCATTGTATATGACTCTTTATTTTTCTCTTGCTGCCTTTATAATTCTCCCTTTATTGTTAACTTTTACCATTTTAATTTTGATATTTCTTGGTGTTGGTCTGTTTGGATTCATCTTGTTTGGGAACTTTTGTGCTTCCTGTGCCTGAATATCTATTTCCTTCTTTAGGTTTGGGAATTTTCCAGCCATAATTTCTTCAAATATATTTTGATCTCCTTCTCTCTTCTCCTTCTAGAACCCTTATAAAGATGATGTTGCCATGTTTTATATTATCACATAGATCTTGTATGTTGCTTTCATTTTTTTTCATGTCATTCTGTCTGCTGTTCTGATTGGATGATTTCCATTATTCTATCTTCCAGATCACTTATGTGTTCTTCTGTGTCATTTAGTCTGCTTTCATTGCTTCTAGAGTGCTTTTTATCTCAGAAATTGGATTATCTATTTTGATTGGGTCCTCTTTATAGTTTCTATTTCTGTGTTAAAATGATCTGTTCTCAGACTGATTTTCCTTCTTAATTAGGTTAGTGTTTTTATTACCAACTTCTTGAAATCATTGTCTGATAGATTATCTCTGTTTCATTATTTATTTTTTTAGGGCTTTTCTTTTGCTCTTTCAGCTGGGAGTAGTTCCTCTGCCTTTTCCTTTTACTTAACTTTTTCTGTCTCTATGAATTTAGGTAAAACAGTGATCTATTGTGATCTTGAAAGAATGTTTTTCTGTGGGAGCATCCCTATGTAGACTGTGTATGCCCAATGTATTTGGTGCTGGATTTGATGTGAATGCCAGCCCCATATTTTCTTACAGTGTGCTGGCCACTATCACCTCAATCAATAGCAGGTGTGGCTGGTGTTGGAGGATGTAGAGAATTTGAGGGGTGTAAGGTGAGACTTCTCCTCTACGCAGTGGCACTTGCCACCCTTTTATGGATGGGATCTTCTCCTAAGGTGTTGGAACAGATGCCCTGAGGGTTGGGCTTGAGCTGGCTATATTCCCTTTAAGTGTGTGTTTTTGCTTCTCTCCACACTGGGGCCTTTGCCCCAAAGGAGAAGAGTGCTTAGTAAGTGTGGCTTATGTGTCTACAGAGGTCTGATGTGCTGCCTGTGTAGGCATCTGTGGCTCTGCTCAGATGAAGCCCAGGGTTGCATCTCTTTCCCTATTGTGGTTATCCCAGATCAAGTGCAAGGTCATGGTGTGGAGTGAGCAGGGCTGGCTGGAGTATTTGCTTGGCTGACACTGGGGATCTTGGCATTGTGCTTGCAGGAATTGAAGCAGCTGGGCTGTCATCAGAAGTCTGGGCTATTTCTGGGGTGTTGTTTGAGTAAGCACCAAAAATGGCTGCCTCTGCCCTAGTTGAACCATACTCCAGGCCCCTGGGTCACCTCTTTTCCCTAGATTGAGTCTTTTCCCAGGACCTGGTTGCCCTAGATCCAGTGCCAAGCTATGACATGGAATGAGTGGGGCCAGGATGTTCACTCAGCTCAGATTGGGGAACATGGCAAAGCAGTGACCTCTTGGGCAGACCTCTCTCTGCCCTGTCTGGTGTCAAGCCAGCACCTGTGTACACCTCACGAGTGGAATCTAGGCTTCTCCAGCCTTTCTATCTGTCCCAGCAGTTCTCTAAGCAGCGAAGGGGGCTTATCTCCTCCTCACAGGAACCCAGGACTGGGATGTCCAGTCTGTGGCTCAACTTGTTCAATGCCCAGTGTGAATGTCCTCCCATGTGATCTCCCTTTTCTTCTTAATCTCCTCCCAGGAGTGCAGGTCCTGACCTGATGCTTTTCTTTCCATCCTACTCAATTATGTGGAAATCTTCCTTGCAACCTTGGTTGTATAGTTCTTCTGCCAGTTTCCAGTTAGTTTTCCATGACAATTGTTCCACATTTAGATGTATTTTTTCTGTGTTTGTGGGAGGGAGGTGACCTCCACCTCCTCTTACTGCCATCTTGATCCCCCTCTCCATTGTAATTATTATTTCCTTTTTCCCTATTATTTTAGATTTGTTTGCTCTTCTCTTTCTTTTTTAAGGTAGAGGCTGAGGTCATTGATTGGATACCATTCTTCTATTATAAGCCTTTAGTGCTCTAAATTTCCCTCTGAGCACTGAATTAGTACTTAGCATCAGTATTTCAACATTTCACTAATTTTTATATGCTGTATTTTTATTTTTATTCAGTACAAACTACTATCTATTTTTTGTCTCCCTTTTTTGGTTGACCTATGGGTGACTAAACCCATTTAGTTTCTAAATATTTGAGGTTTTCCTGATATCTTTCTGTTATGGATTTCCAATTTAATTTCATTGTGATCATAAAGCATACTTTGTATAACTTGAATTCTCTTTGAGAACTTGTTTTATGGCCAAGAATATGGTCTGGTTTTGTAATTTAACACACTCCTGAGGTGAAACCATTCTGAGTAGTTTTACCCATGCCCTCTGAATTGTGTATTCCTCTACTCAAGATGGTGTGAAAAGGCACTATTCCAAGCCCTGTATTGGCCTTGATGATTATTCCACTTAATTTTTTCATTTTTTTCCCTCAGTTTTGGATTATTTCCTCAGATGCATAAACTGTTATTCAACTGAATTCTCAATAAGAACCCTCTGTAGACCTCTGGAATCCTCTCCCTGTGTATCTCTTACCTCTCCAGCATTCTAATCTGCAGGATCCAGCTGCCTATGCTGCAGTGGACTCCCAGCTCTATCCCCTCAAGCAGGGAGTTTGCCAGGCTGTATCTAGGCTTCCCTTCCCCAGAGCATGGAATTGAAACGCTTTCTAGGCAGTAAGATAGGGAAATTATAGACTTTACATTGTTTGTTGGCCATATTTCAGCAATCACTGTCTTTCATTTTTTGATGTCTTAAATACTGTTGTTAAATATATATTTAGTTTTATTGGACAAGAGGATAAATCCAGTCTTCCATCTTGGCTGGAAGCAGATGTTCACTTTACACAGTTTTTGAGAAAGTTTTCTCTTTCCTACTGTATTAGTCAGTGTTCTCCAGAGAAATAGACCCAATAGGGTGAGTGAGTGAGTGTCTGAGTGTGTGTGCACACATGTGTATGTGGGTTTGAGAGAGAGAGAGAGATTATAAGAAATTGGCTCATGTCTCTCATGACTGTAAAGTCTGGGAGGTCCAAAGTCTGCACAGTAGGCTGACAGGCTGGAGACCCAAGGAAAAGTTGATGTTTCAGTTTAAGTCCAAAGGAAGACTGCAAGCCGAATTCCCTCTTCCTCAAGAGAGTCAGTCTTTTTTCTAAGGGCTTCACTTGATTAGATTATGCTCACTCATGTGGGTTAATCTGCTTTAGTCAAAGTTTATTGACTTAAATATTAATCTCACCAAGGTACCTTCACACCAACATCTAGGCTAGTGTTTGACCAAATATCTGGGTACTGCATCCTAGCCAAGTTGACACATAAAATTAACCATTACACCTACTAATGAGACTACTTATTCTGTATAAATTTCTTGTGTAAACTTCTATTTTCTCATGCTTAAATCTTAGCATTACTGGATAAAGAGTTAAAAGTCCTGTAAGCCTAGATCCAGCTTCATAGTAAGGTCAATATCTCCAGTTCTAGTCCTGCCCAATCCTATCTTTCTTCATCTTCTTGGTTTGTCCATTTTGTCACAAACTCAGAAAGGTTTGAGAATTAGCCCATCTCAATTATTGCATGCTATGTCCAAATATACAGAGTATTTTATATGTGAATGATACAGTGGTCTTGGAGATTATCTATTCTTCTCTTATGACCCCAGCAGTTTAATATACCTCTTTTGGTGTGAGTAGAAAATTGATGGAGCAAGATCCTGGAAGCAATGACTGAATTAAAACACATTTAAAACATGCCCTAGGAATTGGAGTATCAGGATTAAATAACCTCAGAAATCCAAAATAATAAGGGTTCTAAAGAACTCAATGGAAGAAGTTATTGGTGTGGTGACTAAGAGTGGATGTCTCTGATTTGGTTATGAATGGGAGTAGGGCGCAGGTGATGAAGTATCACATTTTATTGGTACCAACTGGAGAACCAGGATTGTTAGGAGCCTTGAAATCATGTCATATATGGATGAGTAATAGAACTGAAGATCCTTATTATGTAGAAGAGAGGATGTAGAAAAGGGTTCATAATAGCTATCTTATCACAGTTGATAACAAAAAACTGTCCTGTGGAAGGAGTTGAAGTTCTCTTTTATATACTCGCATAAATAAGAAATAGGATAGTACCAACAATCTGTGAAAGTTACATGGCTGTCTTGGTCTTAAGATAAAGAAAGACTTTTCAACTATTAGGATTATACAACAATAGAGAATGCTGTCCTTTGAGGTAGAAAGTCCCCTTTTACTAGAAGTGCCTGAGTAGAGGCTAGATAACCTGTGTCAGCAGTATCAGAGTCTTTAATGCAAGAATTCTGTTGTATATTGATATCTGGAAATTGGAAGGTAAACTGTGTGGGCTTGTGAGCAGTACGTGCATGAGCTGGGATAGAAAACACCCTGGAAGAGGCATATCTCATTCAAAGACTATGCCAGATAAATCATATTCCTTAGTTTAAAATAATTTTTAAGCACAAACTACTATAAATAAAAATGTTAACAGTCATGACTGGGTGAATTATGAATTTTTTTCCTTCTGTTTTTCTGTGTTGTAGCTTTTGCCATTCTCATTCTGCATTTTTTGCCTTAGTTTTTATTGAAATATGACATAAGTATTGCAAAGTACATACAACTTAGACGTACAGTTCAAGATACATAGATCATTACATAAATTTCAGACCCTTTCCTAATGCCCATCCCCAGACATGCCCTTTCTATCAGATATCCTTTATCTTCTCTTTGGACTTTGTTTAAAGGTAGTCATACAGTATGTGTTCATTTTTATCTGTATTTAATTTATTCAAAATTGTGTCTACACGGTTTATCCCTATTGTTGTGGGAGGAAGTAGTTCTTTTTAATTGATTTATAGTACTCCACTGTAAGAATCTATGATTTATCCATCCTGTTGTTGATGGGTTATGTCCAGTTTATAGCTATTATGAATAATATTGTTATGGACATACCTACACATGTATTTTGATGTACATTTGTACATATTTATATTGTGTCTATCTATTATAGAGTAGGTCATTTCTTAGCTTTGATAGATCTTGCAAATCAGTTTTACAAAGTGGTTATGTCGGGATATCAAGATGGCAGAGTAGGAGGATGCTGAGCTCACCTCCCTACACAAACACATCAAAAATACATCTACATGTAGAGCAACTCTCACTGAAAACAGACAGGAGACTGGCAGAGTCTTATACAACCAAGTTTGTAAAGAAAGATCCACATGGAGTAAGGGAAGAGAAGTGATCAGGTTGAGATCTGTGCCCCTAGGAGGGGACATATAAGAGGAGGAGGATTACACAAACCACATATTGGGCACCCCAGCCCTGAAGTGTGACACTGGAAGATGAGTCCCCTCAGCTGGTTTAAAAACCAGTGGGACTAACCAGAGGGCTGTGAGAAACCTAGACTCTGCTTGTACTGAGCAGGCACACACTTGCTTACTACTCCTGGGAACAAGGCAGAGAAAGAAGATTGAAATTGCCCAGGACTCTGGCCAGCTTCCAATGACCACTCCAGTGAATGCCTGGGCCCATGCCAAGCACCTGCTCTGGCACCTCTAGCTCTGGTGCAGCTCCACACTGAGGCAAAGACTACGATTGCTGAAGAGGGTGCATGATTGAGAGGGGGAGCCAACTAGGACCCAGCACTGCATCTGAAGAGGGAGAGGGCAGCCATTACTGGCTTCCATAGAGGCAGCAGATGGGGATCAGGCTGGAGCTCTCACTGGTACGCCAGGACTGTCCCAGTGTGTACCCTGACATGAGCCAAGTGCCCACTCTGGCCCCTCTGGCTCCAGCACCACTCCCTCCTAGGGTGAAGGCTGTCATTGCCAAGGAGAGTGTGCAACTGTGGGGGACACTGCAACTGAATGGAGCAAGGGCAGGCATTACCAGTGCTGGCAGAGGCGGCAGATTTGGAACTGTTCTGAGCTCCGAATTGTTTTCTGGGACCACACCAGTGCACATCCCAGCCCTCACTGGGAACCCGCTCTGGCCCCTCTTGCTCCAGTACTGCTCCCCTCTGGGGTGAAGGTATCATTGCTAGGAGTGGAGAGACCACACACTTAGAGGGACTGGAAAGAGCTTGGAACCAATCATCAGGGCTTCTGCTCTAGCACCTTGGCACCTACTCCTGGCCCCAGTAGGGTGGTGACAGCCACTGAGCATGGAAGAAGACCTGGCTCATACCTGGCTCTGGCTTTGGCTCCTCCATCTCCAGCCTCACTTCCCACCAAGGTAATAGCGGCTACCTGGGAGAAGAAATGACCCCTGCACATTTCAGATCAAGCTTTCCCACCAAAGTCACTGGACACACACAGACTCCACAGGGATGCTCCTGCACAAGGTCATGCATTTATGATTGGGATAGGTAACTATTTCACTCAATTTCATAGAGACAGAGAAAGTTAAGCAAAATGAGAAGACAGAGGAATTTGTTCCAAATGAAAGAACAAGAAAAGACCCCTTGAAACAGAGATAAACAATTTAATAGATAAAGAGGTCAAAGCATTAGTAATAATAATGCTAACTGAACTAGAGAAAAGAATAGATGAACACAGTGAGAATTTTAACAAGGAACTAGAAAATATTAAAAAGAATGGAAGTCAGAGCTGAAGAACACAATAACAGAAATTTTAAAAAACACACTAGAAGGAATTAACAGCAGATGAAGTGATACAGAAGAAAGCATAAGTGATCTGGAAGAAGAATGCATAAGTGATCTGGAAGATAGAATAATGGATATCACTCATGCAGAACAGCAAAAAGAAAAACAAAAAAATGAGACAGTTTAAGGGAGTTCTGGGAAAACATCAAGCATACTAACATTCTCATTATAGGGGTCCCAGAAGGAGAAGAGAGAGAGGGGTCAAAAACGTATATGATGAAATTATGGCTGAAAATTTCCTGAACCTGAAGAAGGAAACAGATATCCAGGTACTGGAATCACAGAGAGTCCCAAACAAGATGAACCCATAGAGATCAACACCAAGATGCATCATAATTAAAATGGTAAAAGTTAAAGAGAGAATTCTAAAGCAAGAGAAAAACAAAGAGTTACATACAAGAGAACCCCCATAAGGCTATCAGCTGATTTTTCTGTAGAAACTTTGCAGGCTAGAGGGAGTGGCGTGATATATTTAGAATGTTGAAAGGGAAAACCTACAACCTCACATACTCAGTAAGATTATCATTCAGAATTGAAGGAGAGATAAAGAACTTCTCAGACAAGCAAAATCTAAGAGTTCATCAATACTAAACCAACCCTAAAAGGAAATGTTAAAATGTCTTCTCTAGGTGGAAAAGAAAAGACTACAAGAAGAAGAATTTATAGGAAAGGAAAAATCCCACTACTAAAGGTAAATACATAATAAAGGCTAGTATGAAGATTTAAAAGACAAAAATTATAAAATCAAATATAACTAAAATAAACAGTAAAGAAATATATATGAAGATGTAAAATATGACATCAAAAACACAAAATATGGGGGAGGGGAGTAAAATAAAAGTAGATCTTTTAGAATGCGTTTGAAGTTAAATAACTTTCAGTTTAAAATGGGTAGGTATAGTCAGGGGTCAACATATGTGTACCTCATGGTAATCACAAATCAAAAACCTACAATAGATACACAAAAACTAGAAAGAAAGGAACATAAGAATAGCACTAAAGAAAATCATCAAACCATAAGGGAAGAAACTAAAAGAAGAAAAACTAGAAGGATTACAAAAAGGTAACAAAATGGTAATAACTACATTCCTATCAATAATCACTTTAAATGTCAATGGACCAAATGCTGCAAAAAGAAGACACAAGAATGATTTGGATAAAAAATAAGACCCACTTATAAGCTGTTTATAAGAGACTCACGTCAGTGCTAAAGACATACAGACTCAAAGGGGATGAAAAAAGATATTTCATGCAAATGGAATCAACAAGAAAGCTGTGGTAGCAATACTCTTATCAGAGAAAATAATCTTTAAAACAAAGTCTATAACAAAAAACAAGAATGGAATTATATAATGATGAAGGGATCAATACAAGAAGAAGATATAACATTCATTAATATATGTACCTAATATAGGAGCACCTAAATATATAAAGCAAATATTAACAGATAAAGAGATAAATTGACCATAATACAATTACAGTAGGAGACTTTAACACCCCACTTACATCAATGGACAGAGCATCCAGACAGAAAATCAATAAGGAAACAGTAGTCTTAAATGAAACCTTAGAACAGTTGTACTTAATAAATAGCTACAGGACATTCCATCCCAAAACAGCAGAATATACATTCTTTTCAAGTGTGCATGGACCATTCTCCAGGATAGATCATATATTAGGCTACAAAACAAGTCTCAACAAATTTAAGAGGATAGAAATTATATCAAGCATTTTTTCTGACCACAATGGTATGAAACTACAAATCAATTACAGGAAGAAAAATGAGAAAAACACAAACTTGTGGAGACTAAACAACAAGCTATTAAAAAAAGCAATGGGTCATAGGTCAATAAAGAAATAAAGAGGAAATCAGAAAATACCTCAAGACAAATGAAATGAAAACCAGAACTTTCCGTTCTGTGGGATGCAGCAAAAGCAGTTCCAAGAGGGAGTTTAATGGCAATACAGGCTTACTTCAAGAAACAAGAAAAATCTCAAATAAGCAGCCTAACCTTACATCTAACATTATTGGAAAATGAAAAACAAACAAAGCCCAAAGTCAGCAGAAGGAAAGAAATAATAAAAATCAGAGAGGAAATAATTAGAAACCAAAAAAAAAAAAAAAAAAAAAAAGAGAGAGAGAAAAATATAGAAAAGATAACTGAAAGCAAGAGCTAATTTTTTGAAAAGATAAGCAAAATTCATAAGCGTTTAGTTAGGCTCATTAAGAAAAAAAAGGACACAAATAAAATAAGAAATGAGGAGAAATTATAACCAATTTGACAGATATAAAAAAATCATGAGAATACTACAAACAGTTATATGCCAACAAATTGGACAACCTAGAAGAAATGGATAAATTTCTGGAAACATATAATCCTCCAAGACTGAATCAGGAAGAAATAGACAGTCTGAACAGACTGATCATTAGTAGTGAAACTGAATTAGGAATGCCAGTAAACAAAAGCCCAGCAATGGACAGCTTCACAGGGAAATTCTACCAAGTATATAAAGATGAGCTAATACCCATTCTTCTCAAGCTATTCCAAAAAATTGAAGAAGGAACACTTCCCAATTCATTCTGTGAGGCCCCCACTACCCTGATAATGAACTAGAAAAAGACACTACAAAAAAGGAGAAAATTATAGACCAATATCTTTGATGAATATAGCTGCAAAAATCCTCAACAAAATATTAACAAACCAAATTCAACAACACATAAAAAGGATCATACAGCACAATCAAGTGGGATTTATTCCAGGGATGTAAGGGTGGTTCAGTATCCACAAATCAACTAATGTGATGCACCACATTAACAAAAGTAAATATAAAAATAATATGATCATCTCAATACATGCAGAAAAAGCATTTGACAAAATTCAACATCGATTCATGATAAAAACTCTCATCAAAGTGGATATAGAAGGAACATATCTCAACATAAAGAGGCTATATATCACAAACCCAGAGCTAACATCATACTCAATGGTGAAAAGTTGAAAACTTTTCCTCTAAAATCAGGAACAAGACAAGATGCCCACTCTTGCCACTTTTATTTAACATAGTATTGGAAATCCTAGCCACAGTAATCAGACAAGAAAAAGAAACTTTTATCCATCCAAATTGGGAAGGAAGAGGTAAAACTGTCACTCTTTGCAGATGACGTGATACTCTATATAGAAAGCCCTAAAGTCCTCACCAAAAAAACTATTAGAACTAATAAATGAACTCAACAAAGTTGCAGGACACAAGATTAATATACAGAAATCTGTTGCTTTTCTATACACTAATAATGAACTATTGGAAGGAGAAAGCAAGAAAACAATCCCATTTAAAATAGCATCGGACTTCCCTGGTGGCACAGTGGTTGAGAGTCCGCCTGCTGATGCAGGGGACATGGGTTCGTGCCCCGGTCCGGGAAGATCCCACATGCCGCGGAGCGGCTGGGCCCGTGAGCCATGGCCGCTGAGCTTGCGCGTCCAGAGCCCGTGCTCCGCAACGGGAGAGGCCACAACAGTGAGAGGCCCATGTACCGCAAAATAAAAAAAAAAAGAAAAGAAAAAGAAAGAAAATAGCATCAAAGAATAAAACACCTAGAAATAACTTTAACCAAGGAGGTGAAAGACCTATACTCTGAAAACTATAAAACACTGACGAAGGAAACGGAAGATTATTCATTTAAATGGAAAGATATCCCATGTTCATAGATTGGAAGAATTAATATTTTTAAAATGTCCATACTACCAAAAGCACTCTACAGATTTAATGCAATCCCTATGAAAATACTCATGACATTTTTCACAGAACTACAACAAACAACCCTAAACCACAAAAGACCCCTAATAGCCAAAGCAAACTCGAGAAAAAAGAACACAGCTGGAGGTATCACGCTCCCTGACTTCAGACGTGTGCTAGTAAGCAAAACAGCACAAAAATAGACACATAGCTCAGTGGAACAGAATAAGAGCTATGTGAAATAAACCTATGCCTTTATGGTCAATTAATATGTGGCAAAGGAGGCAAGAATATACAATGGAGAAAATATATTCCCTTCAATAAGTGGTGCTGGGAAAACTGGACAGCTACATATAAAAGAATGCAATTAGAATATTTTCTCACATCATATACAAAAATAAACTCAAAATGGATTAAAGACATAAATGTAAGACTGGAAACCATAAACTCCTAGAAGAAAATATAGGCAGAACACTCTTTGACATAAATCATAGCAATATTTTTTTGGATCTATCTCCTAAGGCAAAGGAAACAAAAGCACAAATAAACACATGGGACCTAATGAAATTTAAAAGCTTTTGCACAGCAAAGGAAACCATCAACAAAATGAAGACAATCTACTGAATGGGAGAAAATATTTGCAAATGATATGACCGATACAGGATTAACATCCAAAATAAGCAGCTCATACAACTCAATGTCAAACAACAACAAAAACAACAACAAACAGCCCAATTAAACAATGGACAGAAAAAAAAAAAATGGACAGAAGACATGAATAGACATTTTACAAAGAAGACATACAGATGACCAAGAGGCACATGAAAAGATGCTCAACATCGCTAGTCATCAGAGAAATGCAAATCAACACCACAATAATCACTTTACATCTGCCAGAATGGCTATCATCAAAAAGACCACAAATGTTGGAGAAGATATGATGAAAAGGGAACCCTAGTACACTGTTGGTGGGAATGTAAATTTTTGCAACCACCATTGAAAACAGTATGGAGGTTCCTCATGGAACTTAAAAATACGACTACCGTATGATTCAGCAATCCCACTCCTGGGCATATATCCAGAGAAAACCATAATTCTAAAATATACATGCACCCCAATGTTCATTGCAGCACTATTTACAATAGCCAAGATGTGGATGCAACTTAAATGTCCATCAACAGAGGAATGGATAAAGAAGATGTGGTATATATACATACAATGAAATACTACACAACAATAAAAAAAAGAATGAAATTTTGCCTTTTGCAACAACATGGATGGACCTGGAGGGTATTATGTTTAGTGAAATAAGTTAGAGAAAGACAAATACTATATGTTATCACTTATGTGGAATCTAAAAAATAAAACAAATGAATATAACAAAACAGAAACAGACTCACATATAAAGAAAACAAACTCGTGGTTACCAGTGGGGAGAGGGAAGATGAGAGGGGCAAGATAGAGGTAGAGATAAAATCTTAATTGTCATGAAATATAGATTATTAATCCACTCTTTCATGGTTAGACCTTTTTGTGTCTTAATTAAGAGGCACACGGGGATTTTTCTCTTATCTTCACACTGACAACCTGGTGGGGCTCTTAGAGGTAAAACTCACAAAACTGGAGTGAGGCCTTCCTTTAGGCTGAGTGCAGGGAGCTTATTCTGAAGCTAGTCCACACTCAAGTCTCCAACAATTAGTCAGTCGCCTTTTAAGTGTTTTTACTAGTTACTGGCCCCAGCAGAGTCTTCTATTCCCAGTAAGCTGTGATTCTCTGTATTCTCCTCCCCCCCATTTTCAGAGCAGCTATTTGCCCTTTGTCTTCAATTCTTTGACAGATTCAAGAAGAGTTGTTGATTTTCAGTTTGTTCAGCTTTTTTCTTATTATCTGGTTGGAAGTGATGAATTCCAAGGTCTTCACATGTTGGACTAGAAACTGGAAGTCCTTATGTTTACTTTTGATATTGATTTCTAGTTTAATTCTATGGTCAGAGGATATACCATGTGTTATTCCAACCCTTTGAAAGCTGTTGACAATTGCTTTGTGGCACAGCATATGGTCTGCTTTGGTCAGCCTTCCAAATGTAGCTGAAAAGAACATGTAATCTGCAGTTGCTGAAAGCAGTGTTCTATTAATGTCAAGGTCTGCTTGTTCCATCACTTATTGAGACAGGTATATGAAATATCCCACAATGATTATGGATTCATCTCTTTCTCCTTTTACTTATTTCAGTTTTACAAAGGCTTTGTTATAAAATATCCCCAAATTGTGGATTTTTGTAAATATCTCCCTTGAAATGAGCCCTTTATCATTATCTCTCTCAGTAACCCTAGTAATAATTTTTGTCTTCATGTCTGTTTGATCTGATATTAATGTAGCTATACCAAGTTTATTTGGCTGTGTTTGCATATTACTTTTTACATACTTTTAATTTCAACATTTCTGTATTCTTACCTTTAAGGTGTTTCCCTTCAATATAAAAAAAAAATCATTGTTGTTTTTATTTATTCCTTTCATTTATTTTTTATATCTGAGCTTGCAATCCTTGTCTTTCATGTAGAAAATTTCAGTCACTGTTATGTAATATAACTACTAATATATTTGCCATTTAAATCTATTATATTTCTATGTTTTCATATTTGTCTTTTGTGCTTTGTTTCTCTTTTGTTTCTTTCTTGCCTTCTGGCTTAATCAACTATTTTTTTTACTATACCATTTTCCCTTCAATTGGCTTGATAGTAACACGTTTTCTTTTTATAATTTCAGGCAGTTACCCCAGAAAGGATTTTTCTTACTATGACAAATGACAAAAATATTAAGAAACTGTACTGATGCTACAGTTGTACCTCAGTAGCCATTTGCATGTGTATCAGGAATAGAAAGAATTAAAGTTCAATAACAGTAGATTTATTAGAGCAGGGAATTGAGAGTGATATTTACAATTTTAAAAATACTGTTATAATGTTTATTACACACTTAGTATACTCATCTCCCAAATGGAGATGAAATCTTCCCTACATACCTTCAAAACTTTCAGTCTTCTAGATCATTGTCAGTTACCAATCTTGCTAGGCAGTATTAAGGATTATTAAAGTTTGTAGTTCAAGTGGATCAATCAAATGTTAGGGAGATGTGGTATTTTATGCAATAGATTTACTACTCAACATTATGGGGCTATGTAAAACTGGAAGTGGAACTAATGGTTCTATTCTTTCCTCCCTTCATTTTAATAAGGATAGTTGAAGATTTTAAAAAAACTTTTAAGAATTTTTCATCAAGGAGTAAATTCAAACAGGTTGAGTGACTAATGGAAGGCTTATTACTTTGAGAACAAAGACTAATACAGATATTTACCAACAATAACTCTGTCAGACAAGTAGTCTTTCCCCCATTTTACAGAGGATTTGGTTGAAAAAAAATTTTTTTAATTTGTTTATGATCACACAACATGCCAGATGGAATTCAAAATTCAAATCTAGATCTGCCTGAAAAAGCCACTTTTTTCTACACGAATGGTTTTTAATATTTTGTGTGATTCAGAACAACTGGGTACTCATTCCAAACAGATTCCCAGGTGGCCTCTTGGAATATGCAGTTTTATGAACACACTGTGTAAATGTGACATGGCCAGGATTCATATTTAAGATCAATAGTCCATTAGCTCTAAAAACTGCCTACCCAATCAGAAACCATATAGTTTTATAATAAGTTAATATTCCTTTGTTATTTTTATCTGGCTATAAACCAGATATTCCTCAGCTACTGCAGTCCTAGAATTCTTACATGAGAGGCTATGTGATGAAGTATTCCAGAAGCATTTTATAAATGCAGAGGAGATTTTTAAAATTTTGTTGTTTTATTTTTTTGTTAGTTCCTGATCATTCTTTTTTTCTTAATTTAATTTTTATTTTATATTATATTTGACTTAAAATGTTGTATTAGTTTCAGGTATACAGCAAAGTGATTCAATTATACATATATGTATATCCATTCTTTTTCAGATTCTTTTCCCATATACGTAATTACAGATTACTGAGTAGAGTTCCCTGTGTTATACAGTAAATCCTTGTTGATTATTTATTTTATATATAGTAGTGTGTGTATGTTAATCCCAAACTCCTAGTTTATCCCTCCTCCCCCTTCCTCTTTGGTAATCATAAGTTTGTTTTTGAAGTCTCTCAGTCTGTTTCTGTTTTATAAATAAATTCATTTGTATCACTTTTTTAGATTCCACATCTAAGTGATATCATATGATATTTGTCTTTCTCTGTCTGACTTACCTTACCTAGTATGATAATCTCTAGGTCCAACCATGTTGCTGCAAATGGCATTATTTCATTCTTTTTTAATGGCTAAGTAAATGAATATTGGAGTGCATGTCTCTTTTTGAATTATGGTTTTCTCTGGATATATGCCCAAGAGTGGGATTGCTGGATCACATGGTAGTTCTATTTTTAGTTTTTTAAGAAAGCTCCACACTGTTCTCTATAAATGGTTGTACCAATTTACATTCCCAGCAACAGTGTAGGAAGGTTCCCTTTGCTCCACACCCCCTCCAGCATTTATTGTTTGTAGACACTTGATGATGGCTATTCTGACTGGTGTGAGGTGATACCTCATTGCAGTTTTGATTTCTCTATTAGTGATGTTGAGCATTTCTTCATGTGCTTTTTGGCCATCTGTATGTCTTCTTCAGAGAAATGTCTATTTAGATCTTCTGCCCATTATTTGATTGGGTTGTTTGTTTTTCGATATTGAGCTGCATGAGCTTTTTGTATATTTTGGAGATTAATCCCTTGTCAGTCACTTCATTTGCAAATATTTTCTCCCATTCTGTGGGTTGTCTTTTCGTTTTGTTTATGGTTTCCTCTGCTGTGCAAAAGCTTTTGAGTTTAATTAGGTCCCATTTATTTTTGTCTTTATTTTCATTACTCTAGGTGGTGGATCCAAAAAGATCCCGCTGCAATTTATGTCAGAGTGTTTTGCCTATGTTTTCCTCTAAGAGTTTTATAATATCTGGTCTTACATGTAGGTCTTTAATCCATTTTGAGTTTATTTTTGTGTATGGTGTTAGAGAATGTTGTAGTTTCATTCTTTCACATGTAGCTGTCCAATTTTCCCAGCACCACTTATTGAAGAGACTGTCTTTTCTTCATTGTATATTCTTGCCATCTTTTGTCCTAAGTTAATTCACCATAGGTGTGTGGGATTATTTCTGGGATTTCTATCCCATTCCATTGATCTATATTTCTTTTTTGTGCCAGTACCATATTGTTTTGATTACTGTAGCTTTCTGGTATAGTCTGAAGTCAGGTAGCCTGATTCCTCCAGCTCCATTTTTTTTTCTCAGGATTGCTTTGGCTATTAGAGGGCTTTTGTGTTTCCATACAAATTAAAATTTTTTTTGCTCTAGTTCTTTGAAAAATGCCATTGGTAACTTAATAGAGATTGCACTGAATCTGTAGATTGCCTTGGGTAGTATAATCATTTTGACAATATCGATTTTCCAATCCAAGAACATGGTATATCTTTCCATCCGTTTGTGTCATCTTCAATTTCTTTCATAATCATCTTATAGTTTTCAGAGTACACGTCTTTTGCCTCCTTAGGTAGGTTTATTCCTTGGTATTTTATTCTTTTTGATGTGATGGTAAATGGGATTGTTTCCTTAATTTCTTTCTGATTTTTCATTGCTAGTGTATAGAAATGCAAGAGATTTCTGTATATTAATTTTGTATCCTGCAACTTTACCAGATTCATTGATGAGCTCTAGTAGTTTTCTGGTAGCATCTTCAGGATTTTCTGTGTATAGTATCATGCCATCTGCAAACAGTGATAATTTTACTTCTTTTCCAATCTGGATTCCTTTTATTTCTTTTTCTTCTCTGATTGCTGTGGCTAGGACTCCCAAAACTATGCTGAATAAAAACAAACAAACAAAAAACAGGTGAGAGTGGACATCCTTGTTTTATTTACAATCTTAGAGGAAATATTTTCAGCTTTTCACCATTGAGAATGATGTTAGCTGTGGGTTTGTCATATATGGCCTTTATTATGTTGAGGTAAGTTCCCTCTATGCCCACTTTCTGGAGAGTTTTTATCATAAATGGGTGTTGAACTTTGTCAAAAGTTTTTCTGTATCTATTGAAATGATCATATGGTTTTTATTCTCAGTTTGTTAATGTGGTGTATCACACCATTTGATTTGCATATACTGAAGAATCCTTGCATTCCTGGGATAAATCCCACTTGATCATGGTGTATGATCCTTTTAATGTGTTGTTGGATTCTGTTTGCTAGTATTTTGTTGAGGATTTTTGTATCTATGTTCATCACTGATATTGGCCTGTAATTTTCTTTTTTGTGCTATCTTTGTCTGGTTTTGGTATCAGTGTGATGGTGGCCTCATAGAATTAATTTGGGAGTGTTCCTTCCACTGCAGTTTTCTGGAATAGTTTTAGAAGGCTAGGGGTTAGCTCTTCTCTAAATATTTGACAGAATTTGCCTGTGAAGCCATCTGATCCTGGACTTTTGTTTGTTGTAAGTTTTTAAATCACAGTTTCAATTTCAGTACTTATGTTTGGTCTGTTTATATTTTCTATTTCTTCCTGGTTCAGTCTTGGGAGGTTGTACCTTTCTAAGAATTTGTCCATTTCTTCTAGTTTGTCCCTTTTATTGGCATATCGTGGCTTGTAGTAGTCTCTTATGATCCTTTGTAATTCTGTGGTGTCAGTTGTAAATTCTTTTTTGTTTCTAATGTTATTGATTTGAGCCCTCTCCCTTATTTTCTTGATGAGTCTGGCTAAAGGTTTATCAATTTTGTTTATCTTTTCAAAGAATCAGCTTTTAGTTTTATTAATCTTTGCTATTGTTTTCTTTGTTTCTATTTCATTTATTTCTGCTCAGATCATTATGATTTCTTTCCTTCTACTAACTTTGTGTTTTGTTTGTTCTTCTTTCTCTAGTTGCTTTAGGTGTAAGGTTAGGTTGTTTGTTTGAGATTTTTCTTGTTTCCTGAGGTAAGACTGTATTGCTATAAACTTCTCTCTTAGAACTGCTTTTGCTCCATTCCATAGGTTTTGGATCACTGTGTTTTTGTTGTCCTTTGTCTCTAGGTATTTTTCGATTTCCTCTTTGATTTCTTCAGTGATCCATTGGTTGTTTAATAACATTGTTTAGCCCCCACATTTGTGTTTTTTACAGTTTTTTCTTGTAGTTGATTTCTAATCTCACAGTGTTGTGGTCGGAAAAGATGCTTGATATGATTACAATTTTCTTAAATTTACTGAGGCTCACTTTGTGATCAATCCTGGAGAATGTTCCATGTGCACTTGAGAAGAATTTGTATTCTGTTGCTTTTGGATGGAATGTTCTATAAATATCAGTTAAGTTCATCTGGTCTAATTGTCATTTAAGGCCTGTGTTTCCTTATTGATTTTATGTCTGGATGATCTGTTCATTGATGAAAGTAGGGTGTTAAAAGTCCCTCACTATTATTTTGTGTTGATTTCTCCTTTTATGGCTGTTAGCATTTGCCTTATATATTGAGGTGTTCCTATGTTGGGTGCATATATATTTACAATTGTTATATCTTCCTCTTGGATTGAACCCTTGATCATTATGTAGTGTCCTTCTTTGTCTCTTGTAACAGTCTTTATTTTAAAATCTATTTTGTCTGATATGAGTATTGCTAGTCCAGCTTTCTTTGGATTTCCATTTGCATGGAATAGCTTTTACTATCCCTTCACTTTCAGTCTGTATGTGTCCCTAGATCTGAAGTGGGTCTCTTGTAGTAAGCATATATACGGTTCTTGTTTTTGTATCTATTCAGCCAGTCTGTGTCTTTTGGTTGGAACATTTAATCCATTTACATTTAAGGTAATTACCAATATGTATGTTCTTATTGCCATCTTGTTGTTTTGGATTTGTTTTTTGTAGGTTTTTTAAATTTCCTTCCTCTTTTGTTCTCTTCTCTTATGATTTGATGACTATCTTTAGTGTTGTGTTTGGATTGCTTTTTTTGTGTGTGTATCTATTGTAGATTTTTGGTTTGCAGCTACAATGAGGTTTTGATATAGCAGAGTGTGTGTGTGTGTGTGTGTGTGTGTGTGTGTGTGTGTGTATAATTGTTCTAAGTTGCTGTTCTCTTAATTTCAAATGCATTTCCAATATCCTGCATTTGTACTCTCCTTTTCTCATGATTGCTGGTTTTGATATCATATCTGTGTGTGGATGATTTCCTACCTGAGAGGCTATGTGTGTGGATGATTCTTACCTGACAGGCTACATGAATAAGGTATTCCAGGAGCATTTTATAAATGCAGAGGAGTTTTGCTAAATTTTGAATCTCGTAAAAAAAAATTAACCATGAAATATAATTCATCATCCATATTAGGACACTGTTGAGAGTAAAAGGGAGCACTATTAATAATATAATATGTCAAGACAATGGGCATTAACTGGAACCATCCCAAGCAAACCAAGACATGAGGGAAAAGTCAAACTTTTCTTACCATGTTGTATCATTATTATATATTTTATTATATACTCAATACCATGTTCATAGTCCAAAACAATCAGTAGGTTTACCATTCATTTCATTTTCTTATCTTGAAGAATATTATTTAAAATAATATTTGTGTACATTCAATCTGAAATTGGGATGCAGCAATAAAGTACTGAAAGAGAAAACCAGCTAAGGCACAGAAGATCTGCATTCAAATCCCAGAATGCCATTCATAGCTATGACCTCAGACAAATTATTTCCCTCTTATTTGAGCCTCAGTTTCATCATCTGTAAAATAAAAAGGAGAGTATCCACATTAAAGTTATTAGTGGATCAAATAAAGTAATATTTGATCAAGGAAAGTGTCCCATAAAAGTTGGAAAATATTATTATACACATGGACAATAAATATGAAGGAAAACATTACAAGACGTGTTATCTGACGGCAGCTGCAGTGATATTACAGGATGCTTACAGATTGTTTTTGATTAAATATTGCTACTTCCCTCACTGAATTTCTGTGCAGTATGGTGTTCTGGATCCTTCAGCAGCCACAGGCATGACAGTGATCACTGTTTATAGAAGAATGGCCACTACAGTTGTCTTTATTGTTAAATTATACCTCAAAAAGAGAAAAAATCCCATTACCTTCAGCATCTGCAGAATTGGATATGACTTTCAAGAGCATGGTCCTACTGTACTCTCACTATATATCAGCTATCCTGTTAAGTCTTCTGGCCCCTTCCTTGGAGCCAAGAACAGCAGTTCAGCACCAATACAGCCTAGCAGCCTGAATTTGTGGAGGAAGCATGTGACTTACCAAGTATCAGGACTCTCAAGTATTAGGACTGGCTCAGCCACTATTTAGCCACATGACCTAGGGCAAGATGTTCCTGTAAAATGAGGGAATAGATCAGAGGATCATTAAGGACCCTATAAGCTCTGACTATGATTCTAAGGCATACTTGGTATTTTACAAGTCTAGATGACTGCCTTCCTTTTGGATATTTTCCCATCCTTTCTCACAACAGAAGAAAAAGTTAAAGCACAATGAAACAGAAATAGATGTTTGAAATAGAGATTTCAAGTAGCTTTAGGACACAGTTAAAGTAATATACACAGATAAAATAGTTATTCAATTAAGAAACATTTATTCTTTCCCACATGAAAGTGAAATTACAGTTGTAAACATACACTAAAAAATATTTGTTTTACAAGGTAATTTGCTATATGACCATGACCTTGAGGTGTTAGACAAGATAATTATTAAAGGCCCTTTAAGTTCTGAATTGTGCAATTCTAAGACATTCTTGGCACTTCACATGTCTAGATGACTGCCTTCATTTGGGGTATTTTCCTCCACATTTTCCAGTCTATTCTCATTAGAGAAGAAAACATTTAGCATACAATTATAGAAATAATAATTTTAAATAGAGATTTAAAGTAAATTCAAGATATATTTACACTGAAATATACAGGTAAAATAGTTGCTGAGTCAGGAAACACTTATTCACAGTATGAATTTCATTAATTTACAGAAAATAATATGAACCGTGTAACATTTTTCTTACAGGGTCACTGAATTCTTTTAATTTTGTAGCTAGAGACATGTACAACACTTATAGAATTTACACAGTACTAATTTCAAAATAGGTTTTTGACCTCTAAGAATGAAAGTTCTCAGTGACAAGCTTTAGATGTGCAGCTTTAGCTCAGTGGGTGTCAACTCTGTCATAAGAAGCAACTATACACAAACAGTAACCCCCCAGCATGAGAAAGTGAAATTAGAAACTTTTAAGGCAGAAAAAAAATCTCTCCAAAGTAGAAACGATTAGGGTCCAAAGAGCATGTTTACAAATGACCAAAGTTATTCAACTGAGCAAATGACTTAATTTGCACAGTAACTTTACTTACTGCTTCCTGATTTCTAATTCTGGGGACTATTTATGCTGTACCTACTGTGAAAGACATTGAGAACAGTAAGAATCATCAGACATGGTCCCAGAGGTATACTGGTAAATGTTTAATAACCAGCTCTTGAGGGGAAAATAAGCCCTTACTTACAGCATTTACCAATTTCTATGGTGTAAAATACTCCCACTATGGCAGATTTCAAGCTACCAACAATTTGAATAACTGGCTCACAAAATTCCTGAAACTAACAGTTGTTTCTCATAAACCAGTATAAGCCAGCTTGAAAACACCACTGTTTGGACCCCACCCTCAAGTAGCTCATAATCTATTCATAGGTACGTATTTTAGAGAATAGAAAAGAATAGGGAAGATAGAGATAAAATGCAAATAAATAATACATATTTTTATAATCAATATTTTAAAAGTTAAAAGGAACACTAAAATCTGTGGAATTTTCCTACTCTTGTCATTTATTTCAGGAAATTAAAGTTTAGTATATTTGGGAGAAAGTAAAGGATGAGTGGAATAAGGACAAAAAAAGACATCCTAGTATACATGCTGACAGTAATCATCTTTATGTTGGAAGAAAATACCTGCTAAGGTAAGGGCAAATATAATGTAACTTTTAAAATTCTATCTTCTTTAACCTGTTCAATTCAGTTCACAGTCCTAAAGATTTGTCCTCTCCTCTTTGGCTGCAGCTTTGATGAGTTTAGCTAGCTTATTTTGCATAATCCTGAAGAGCGTACTGCTTCACATCACTCACACTATCATCAGCCCAAATAAAAGGCAAAACTAAATGCTGCAGTCTGAAAATTGAACTTCCCTTGCATAGTCACCCCGTTGTATCAGATCTTGGGCAAGTGCTGGCTGGGGTGATCAGGAAATTCTTCTGGTAGCAAAACGTGGAGTCTGCAGGTTGGGCATGTCCCCTGTTGCATCAACCAAGGTCTAATGCACTAAGGAGCAAAAAGATTCATGTCAGTCTCTCAGATTTAGCCTAGCAGAGGCAGCTGTTACTCCATACATCAGCGTTGCCAACCAACATATCTTCCAGTGGATCTCAGAGCCTTATTTGGTGGATTGCCATGAAAACTTCTGCAATCATGGAACTTTGTCTGTGATTTGCTGGGCAATATAGTTGGTAACAGGAGAACACCTTTCAGCCAGCTTATTCTATTAAGATCCTTCCCCCCAACCCCAATCTTCAGGAAGACTAGTTCTTCCTAATAAGGAGACTGAGGAAACCTATTACATTTTTTCTCTAGTTTATTATATATTATTCTAATTTATAATCTAGAAAAAGTCATACCTAAACATACAAATGTCACAAATACCTTGTATCAAGTGCTTATGGTGTTCTGAAGTTAAACTCCCTAGATAATGGATATACTTTTCAGATTGCTCTTTCTTTGGTCATAATGGTAGTACTCTTTGGCTACGAACTATATATTAAGTTATTTGCTTGAATACTGACTCTCCAAAAACAAATCATTTTTACATGAATGAATAATGGAGACCCAAGTCAGATGAGAGAGGACTAAGAATAGGCAATAGATATGAGGCCCATTAACTTTAGAGAGTAACCTGAATGAATTACCTGCTTTCTATTCAATGAGCAATGGCAAAGAATAAAATAAGTTTTGTGAAACATTTATTTTCTAAATGGATCTTTAGGACTTTTAAAACTTCAAATGGGAAAAACAGATGGCTAAGTAGCTATCCTGGAGGTCTTTTGGGATTAGCCATTCTGTGTATATCTCTTCTTATCCAAGCAGATACAAAGCATAATTCTGTACCAGGTATCACATATCTTTGAAATGATGTTTTACAGATATGGCTTGAATGAGCTGGCTTATTGTTCACTTCCCTGAGAAGCCTTTCTTGTGTAAGATTATCTTTTCCTGTGTCAAATTACACCTCTGCATCAGAAGACTTGGATCATAAATTGTATGTCAATAGCACTTGCACAGCAACAACACCAGAAGTTAATCTATATAAATGCCAATAATCTATATAAATGCCAATTAACAAAAGATATGCCAGCCTCCCATTTTTATAACATCAACACTCAGGCCTCAGCGTCTTCAAAAGCAAATACAGGAGCCTGGACAGACTGTTAGGTCTTATGCGTTATAACAGCAGTTGGCTATCATTAGGTGTGGACAAAGGACACTATTTATAACAAGCCAAGGTGAAGTGGCACTGCTGCTAAACTGCCAACTGCCAAGTCAATCAACATTCCTTCCAGTTCTGTTCAAAGGAACTGCCACTCTGTCCCATTAAATCTCATCATTGTCCCCTTCTCCTGCTAGGTGTATCGAGATCTGAGAAAACACAATGCAATCCATGGCTAGGTATGGGAAAACATATAAATGCTTCTGTGCGGTACCCAAAAGCCCAGAGTTATATCCAGTGAAATTCATGACACAGTAGTGGATGATACATGTATACAATTTCAAGGAATGCAGTATGAATTTCACTTAATTGATTAATGGCAAAATATTAAAAAGATAAGTTCACCTGAGAGTGGAATTTGTGTGCACAGGGCAAAACTGAGAGGTTTTCTGGAGAGAGATTCTCATGACAGATCACACAAGGTTCCTCTTCCTCTTCCTCATCATTCTAGGGAAAATACACATAAGGTTAAATTCAGCTCATTTCTCTCCTCTAACTTTAAATGTATTCAGAATCAAGTCTCAGTCTCACCAAATTATTGGCTCCTTCCCACGTGGCAGGACCTTGTGAACCGAGGGGCCTCCGGGCTGGTTTTGAGGGCTGGGCAGCATTAGCCTGAGGTGGAGGAGTATGGCTGGGTGAAGCACTATTACCATTTGGCACGGATTTTCCTTGACTCTGAAAATTAGAATATTATACTTATTATTTATTTTTTTTAGAATTGAACTAAAACAGGAAGAACTGATAAATACCATAGAATAGGCTACAGTGAGAATTAGCAAAAGGGTAAAAGTTAATCAGGTTCATGAGAAATCTTGAAATAAATGTTGGCAATATTACTTATATACTAAGAACCAGGTAAAACCAAAAATAACTCTAGGTGCTCTTTTAATTAAAACAAGTCTTTGCAGAAAATTAGAAAAAATATCTCCTTTTAGAGCCATTCAAAATAACCTAGAGTAAATTTCAAGAGGGTCAGTTTTATTCTAGAATGATCAGGTGGTGTTTCCCATGCCATTTGTCAAGCTGAATTGTTTGTTGTTAATAGATGATTTAATATGATTATAGACTGATTTCCTGATCATGTAATGGAGATAATTAATATGGCTAACTACTAAAGATAAGGGCCAGGAGATAAAGTTGTCTTTTCTTTTTATCTTTTTTCTTTTTTTTTACCTGAGATCTCTTGGGGTCAATAAATTGGGAAATCTTGTGAACAATTTCATCAAATGTCAGTCTAGATAAGGACTTCCCATGAGTATCCTTCAATTTCCGTAAGAAATCTGTAAGCTCCTTTCTGGAAGAGATCAAGGAAAGAGCACTGGTGATTTTCCTACTGCCTTGAGGATGCGCCCTCCAAAGGAGCTATGAAATCCTATCACAGGATTGGTATGTAGCATACAGATGTGACCCTTTAGATTTCTGATCTAAAAAAGTGATCACAGGTCCATCTGCATTTATTTTAAACCAAAATGAAAACTCCTAATGTATTGATTAATGATACTTACTTAATGTGTTTGTGAGTAATAAAGTTTAGTATTTATTTTCTTTCCAAAAAGAGATTTTAACTGTTTTTAAAAGCTCACTGTGTGAAAATTAAGTTTGTTATCTGAGCTCATTATATCATCTCTCTCAATGCTTTCTCACTCAAGACTAAAATATTCTCTATGACATAAATCACAGCAAGATCCTTCTTGACCCATCTCCTAGAATAATGGAAATAAAACCAAAAATAAACAAATGGGACCTAATAAAACTTAAAAGCTTTTACACAGCAAAGGAAACCATAAATAAGACAAAAAGACAACCCTCAGAATGGGAGAAAATATTTGCAAATGAAGCAACTGACAAAGGATTAATCTCCAAAACATATAAGCAGCTCATGCAACTCAATATCAAAAAAAACAAACAACCCAATCCAAAAATGAGTGGAAGACCTAAACAGGCATTTCTCCAAAGAAGACATACAGATTGCCAACAAACACATGAAAAGATGCTCAACATCACTAATCATTAGAGAAATGCAAATCAAAACCACAATGAGGGGGGCTTCCCTGGTGGCGCAGTGGTTAAGAATCCACCTGACAATGCAGGGGACTCAGGTTCGAGCCCTGGTCCGGAAAAATCCCACATGCCACAGAGCAACTAAGCCCGTACACCACAACTACTGAACCTGTGCTCTAGAGCCCACAAGCCACAACTACTGAGCCTGCGTGCCACAACTACTGAAGCCCACACGTCTAGAGCCCATGCTTTGCACTAAGAGAAGTCACTGCAATGAGAAGCTTGCGCCACAATTAAGAGTAGCCCCTGCTCACTGCAACTAGAGAAAGCCCACACGCAGCAATGAAGACCCAATGCAGCCAAAAATAAATTAAAAAAAACAAAACAAAACACAATGAGGTATCACCTCACTCCAGTCAGAATGGCCATCATCAAAAAATCTAGAAACAACAAATGCTGGAGAGGGTGTGGAGAAAAGGGAACCCTCCTGCACTGCTGGTGGAAATGTAAATTGATACAGCCACTATGGAGAACAGCATGGAGGTTCCTTAAAAAACTAAAAATAGAACTACCATATGACCCAGCAACCCCACTACTGGGTATATACCCGAGAAAACCATAATTCAAAAAGATACATGTAGCACAATGTTCACTGCAGCACTATTTACAATAGCCAAGACATGGAAGTAACCTAAATGTCATCGATGATGATAAATGGATGAATGGATAAAGATGAATGGATAAAGAAGATGTGGCACATATATACAATGGAATATTACTCAGTCATAAAAAGGAACAAAACTGAGTTATTTGTAATGAGGTGGATGGACCTGGAGTTGTCATACAGAGTGAAGTAAGCTAGAAAGAGAAAAACAAATACCATATGCTAAGGCATATATATGGAATTTATAAAAACGGTACTGATGAACCTAGCGGCAGGGCAGGAACAAAGACACAGATGTAGAGAACGGACTTGAGGACACAGCGGGGGAAAGGGAAGCTGGAACGTAGTGAGAGAGTGGCATTAACATATATACACTACCAAATGTAAAATAGTTAGTGGGAAGCAGCTGCATAGCACAGGGAGATCAGCTCAATTCTCTGTGATGACCTAGAGGGGTGGGATAGGGAGGGTGGGAGGGAGGCTCAAGAGGGAAGGGATATGGAGATACGTGTGTGTGTGTGTGTGTGTGTGTGTGTGTATATACATATATATATATAGCTGATTCACTTTGTTGTACAGCAGCAACTAACACAACATTGTAAAGCAATTATACTCTAATAAAGATGTAAAAAAAAGACTAAAATATTCCTTTTTAACTATGTTACTATCAGTCTCTTTCTGTCATTATTAATAGTTCTACTTTTGTAAAATTCAGAAACAGAAAACAAAGATTTAACAGAAAATGAAAGCAAAGACTGAAAGACACATTAGTTATGTGATAAAGAAACCTAGGAATATTTTAACTGATATGTTCTTTTTCCATTCCCATAGCCATTGACCCAAAGCCTGCATATACATTTTTGGTAGGATAGGGTAGGATGATAAAAGTATTTTTCTTTCTCAAATGAAATGTCATGTCACCAGCCTTATAAAACTACCTTTGATTTACTATTTATTTTCTAGATATATTTATAACAACTATATTACAGTTCTATTTTCATTTTCTATTCACTATTATATTTATAAAACCATAATCTAATCCTGAAACATAATGGTACATATGTTAAATAAAAGCATTGGTCTTCAAATGAAAATGCTGGTGAAAACTAGAATTATTTCATTTGATACAAGATTAAAGATAAAAGACACTTCATTTCTGGAGGAGTAGAATTAAATAGCTTTCTGCTGAAGTCAGAACTGTGAAAAGCACACTAAAATAATGATTTCTTGCATTTAACTATGTCCCCTTTCTTTGTCCCCTAACAAAGAAACTACAAGAACCCTCAATAAAATTAAGGAAATAGGAAAGTAAAACCTGATTATGTTTGGGCTTATATGGCATACAATTAACTTAAAATTCACTTTGGAAATAGGTTATTAAGGTAATTATTGCAGCTAGTGGCATAAAATTGGGTAGGTTTACAACTGGTCGTACTTTCAGTAAATGAGCAAACCTAAATTTAAAAGTTTACTCTCTCATGACTTTAATAATTTTAGGGACGAGGTTTAGCATTTATACTGAAAACTGTCTCTTCTTAATAAATTTCATTTTCCCTACCAAGGCCATGGTTAGGAAATACTTGTACTTTGTGTGTGTGTGTGGGGGGGGGTGTTATATTTCTCTGAAGCTTTTCATTGGCATAATTATGGCTGTGGAAACTATAGAGTATGATCTGTACTCAACACTAAAAGAGACTGAGGTACCTGGTCTGTTGTGGAAAGGCAGTTTTCAGCCTGTCTGTAATCTTCTCCCAATTCATCATGGGGGGATCACTTCCCAGACCTGCACTGGGAGGCACAGCTTCTCCCACAGGCACTGGCACCGTCCAGGCTATGCTAGTCATCTGTAAGGAGCACAGAATTACAACCCATCAGCTTCAATTATTAGGAAGCAAGGTTCCATGCCAACATTACATTTCCATACCTCAGAAAATGGGTAGAATGAAGAGGAATACTGACATACATGTTCCCTTTTTAGAATTTTTTCCCTTACAGCACCATATTTCTAACTGTTTGTATATGTTTACCTTTATTTTAAAAATGGCACATGCTAGTCTCAGTAATTGCAAACATATACAGAAATACATACAGAGTGTGCATTTCTGAAAGCAACCTAAAGTTTGTTAACAGGGGAATAAGTCAATAAATTGTAGCATATCTAATCAAGTCCTTAAAAATAGATTTGTATGTCTGAGCATATGAGATGTCCACAATGTATGTCTCATTTTCTAAAAAAAGTCTACGGCACAGCATTTATGGTAGAACTCATTTTATAGTAAAACATTTTTTAAATGTGTATGCACAGAAAAAGGTCTGTAAGATACAGAATAATCTGTAAACAGTGATTATTTTCTAGGATTCAACAGCAGGGTAATTTTGCTTTCTACTTTATATAACTATTATATACTTTGTATATGCTTTATGTATTTCTACATTATTTGCCTTTTTATAATTAACATATACTACTTTTATAATTAGAAAAATAATGAAGTTTAATTTTCAAACAACTAAATAAACATGAGAATACTACTAGAATATCTGCCCAGTGTCATGAATGTTACAAAGGTCGTATGGAAGTAGTAGCGACAACTTTGAGCCATGAAACCATCAAACAAAGTTTTCCTCATATTTTATGATGGTTCCTTCTTAGAACCATCAAGTTTCTAATTAATATCAGTAATTGAATATTTTTGAAGTGCTTATCTGATTACTAGGATAATTATAAACATGCATCCTTTACCTAAGACTACAGATTATTTTCAAATATAAGGTTATTACTTATGAAAAATTACTAACAGCCACTGAAATTACTCACACAAAGCCTAGTAGGTCAGAGAAAGAGCAGAATATCACCAGAAATCTGGGTTTGCCTCAGTGTCAAGCTTTTTCAGAGGAATCAGGAAGTAATCTTATTAGAAGGTTGAGGTACTTTAATGTTTTCAAT
The DNA here is from genome assembly GCF_951394435.1 of Stenella coeruleoalba. Classification (NCBI taxonomy): domain Eukaryota; kingdom Metazoa; phylum Chordata; class Mammalia; order Artiodactyla; family Delphinidae; genus Stenella; species Stenella coeruleoalba. The sequence continues at coordinate 89,274,453 of NC_137150.1, forward strand.
AAAATTTTACTTATTGAAATAAATATAGAATGGTGCAGGAGCAAACCACCTGAGCAACACTGTAATATCATGGTGATAAAAAAGATGTGGTACTTAGTAAATATGTTAAGGCCTAGATACATATTTATTCATAGAGAGGCAGCCTCTACACAAATGAGTAAGTCCATTTGACTATATGTTTCAAAGGGAGGCTGTCAGCAATACATAGGTACAAAATAAACCCCAACTGACTAGAATGTAGTTATGGGAAAGTCAAGATTAGAGAATTTTTTTGTTAATTATATTAAACATCAATCATCTGGGAGAAGATTTTTCTTGTAATAAAAAGTTTACCTTGACCAAGATTACAACTAATAATCCTAATCATTTTAAATTTCTCTGTTGCTTCTTCAGGTTTGGATAAAGCTTATATGGCTCTCTGTGGCTAGAAAGATTTATAACTTTATAGTATAATACGTTGCAAGGTGATATTTATATTACCTGTTTATAGATAAACAATGTCCTACTATACACACATATGTGTGTGTGTATATAAAATTTTTCTTTAGCTTTGTGGTATAATGTTGTGACTTTGGTAGGTTGAAAAGCAAAGAAGCTAACAATCATGCTAAATTATCTATTAAAAATATCAATCTACCCTGCATTAGTGCCTGTTATAGAAGCAAAACTATAAGAATTCTCTACTATAATATTATATTTATCTTTGTATCTAAAAACTGTTATAATCACTTAATGAAATAGTTAAATAATATATATAATGCATTTAATGCAGTGCCTCACATGGAACTATTCATTCAATCATCATCATGATCATCATGATCATCACTACCACCATCACCTTCATCATTACTTATCAAGTATATGAACAAAGAGAAGACATTCATTCTGGAAGTCCACTGTAAGTGACAACAAGCTAGTTAATGTATATTCCACCAAGAAGGGGTCTGTACCAGTGGGGGTCTAGGTTGACCAGTTGCAGAGATGACTCCAGAACAAACGGCAGGCATTTGAGGAACAGTGAGTACAGGTCTAAAGAAAGATTCTTTCACAACGGGTCTTCCCAAGAACTGCTGTATCTAAAATAGAAAAGATAGAAAATAAAAACAAAACCCCCACATATTTATATATTTACATAGTCAATAATCTAAACTCATAGAGCAATTTTTTTTGGGGGGGTTAGCTGATTTGAAATCTAGATACAAAGCATATTAGAAACAATGTTGTCATAACGTTAGTTAAGTATATGAATATTTGAAAAAGCAAAGGGCAGTAAAATATACTAAAGAGCATGGACACAGAAGACAACTGGGTTCTAGTCCTACTTTCTCTCCACCTAGCTGGGTAATCTTGGATACCAAGTCATTAATCTATAAAGTAAGAGGGTTGGGTTAGGTGATCTTTAAAGTTCTCTGACAAATGGAACAATATAGGACTATGGAAAGGAGCTCCTCAATGAGTACTGTCCATGCTGATAAACAATACTGACAGTCAGAAATTCTGCTAAAGAACCAAAGTTGTCTATAGAAAATATTACTTTTGCTATTATTTATTGAAGGGACCTTGTACCACCTGGTGGAGTTCTGACCTTATGTTTAGTTCCAAGGGCAGTGGAAAGCTGAAGTGGGGTGGGCCAAGGGAATAAACCCTCCTACAGTGACTTGCAGACATGCCTGTGAATGTTACTGAACTTCCCAGGGGGTTGTAGAAAGCTAGCCCTTCTTAGCATCTACCAATGGGATGGATACCTTATTGGCTGGACGACAAAAGAGGACAGGTTTATGGAGCATCTACTATGTGCCAGGTCTAGCACTGGCATAAAGCAGAAATTCACCTATTTGTTGAATTTAAAAAATGAGCATTGAGATAGCTCTTAAGTAACAATACTGAAACCAGCAGGGTGAAAGTTAATGGGGAACTTTATAATGGAGAGATAAGGATGACATGTGATTCTTAACATCGCTAAATGAGAGACACTGTGTGTCTTCTAATGTGTGTATACATCATCACCTATAAAGTACTCTTGCCAAAAATACTGAACCTCATTCTAACTAACCCTCTAGATCTAATGATCAGGTTATAGGAAATAGAAGAATATGTATAATGGCATCACAAGGATGTAATCAGTTACATCAATAATGTAGGAATTTAGTTTTTTAACAGATAAATGATATGAATAAAAGGGAGGGAGTTAGGTAGCTGTTATATTTTAAAGAAAAATAACCAGCCAAATGAAAAGTATAAACCTTGTTTGGATTGTTTTTTTAAAAATAAGGGTTTTTAAAGTAATGGTAATTATAACCACATTGGAAGTATTGTCAATCTAGTTAAGAAAAAGACATTTCTGAGACAATTGGGGAAATATAAATTTCAATATTAGACATTAAAAATTATAATTTTCTTCGGTACAAAATGGTGGTGTGATTATATAGCCAATAAGAGTAAGAGTCCTGAGGCATAAATCTGAGGGTAGGGAACAAGACTAAGGACTGAGTTTTATGATCACAAAGGTCAGCAGCAGCTTTATACTAAGGAAGTCACTGAGTTCACTGTGTGGCTGACAGGGTCTTGGTGCTCCGGCCTGTGTCAGGCCTGAGCCTCTGAGGTGGGAGAGCCGAGGTCAGGACATTGGACCACCAGAGACCTCCCAGCCCCATGTAATGTCAATTGACGAGAGCTCTCCCAGAGATCTCCATATCAACGCTAAGACCCAGCTCCACCCAACCGCCAGCAAGCTCCAGTGCTGGACGTCCCATGCCAAACAACTAGCAAGACAGGAACGCAACCCCACCCATTAGTAGAGACGCTGCCTAAAATCATACTAAGTTCACAGACACCCCAAAACACACCACTGGAGGCGGCCCTGCCCACCAGAAAGACAAGATCCAGCCCACCCACCAGAACACAGGCACCAGCCCCCTCCACCAGGAAGCCTACAAAAGCCACTGAATCAACCTCACCCACTGGGTGCAGACACCAAAAACAAGAGGAACTATGAACCTGCAGCCTGCAAAAAGGAGACCCCAAATGCAGTAAGTTAAACAAAATGAGAAGACAGAGAAATATGCAGCAGAAGAAGCAAGGTAAAAACCCACTCGACCAAACTAAATGAAAAGGAAATAGGCAGTCTACCTGAAAACGAATTCTAAGTAGCGATAATAAAGATGATCCAAATCTTGGAAATAGAATGGAGAAAATACAAGAAATGTTTAACAAGGACCTAGAAGAACTAAAGAGCAAACAAACAATGATGAACAGTACAATAAATGAAATTAAAAACTCTCTAGAAGGAATCTGTAGCAGAATAACTGAGGCAGAAGAATGGATAAGTGACCTGGAAGATAAAATAGTGGAAATAACTACCGCAGAGCAGAATAAAGAAAAAAGAATGAAAAGAATTGAGGACAGTCTCAGAGACTTCAGGGACAACATTAAATGCACAACTTTCGAATTATAGGGGTCCCAGAAGAAGAGAAAAAGAAAGGTCTGAGAGAATATGTGAAGAGATTATAGTTGAAAACTTCCCTAACATGGGAAAGGAAATAGTCAATCAAGTCCAGGAAGCGCAGAGAGTCCCATACAGGATAAATCCAAGGAGAAACTCACCAAGGCACATATTAATCAATCTATCAAAAATTAAATACAAAGAAAAAATATTAAAAGCAGCAAGGGAAAAGCAACAAATAACACACAAGGGAATCCCCATAAGGTTAACAGCTGATATTTCAGCAGAAAATCTGCAAGCCAGAAGGGAGTGGCGGGACATATTTAAGTGATGAAACGGAAAAACCTACAACCAAGATTACTCTACCCAAGGCTTCCCTGGTGGCACAGTGGTTGAGAGTCCGCCTGCCGATGCAGGGGACACGGGTTCGTGCCCCGGTCCGGGAAGATCCCACATGCCGCAGAGCGGCTGGGTCCATGAGCCATGGCCACTGAGCCTGTGTGTCCGGAGCCTGTGCTCCACAACGGGAGAGGCCACAACAGTGAGAGGCCCGCGTACCGAAAAAAAAAAAAAAAGATTACTCTACCCAGAGAGGATCTGATTCAGATTTGATGGAGAAATTAAAACCTTTACAGACAAGCAAAAGTTAAGAGAATTCAAAAAAAACAAAACAAAACAAAACAAAAAGTTAAGAGAATTCAGCACCACCAAACCAGCTTTACAACAAATGCTAAAGGAACTTCTCTAGGCAGGAAACACAAGAGAAGGAAAAGACCTACAAAAACAAACCCAAAACAATTAAGAAAATGGTAATAGGAACATACACATTGATAATTACCTTAAATGTAAATGGATTAAATGCTCCAACCAAAAGACATAGACTGGCTGAATGGATACAAAAACAAGACCCATATATAGGCTGTCTACAAAAGACCCATTTCAGACCTAGGGACACATACAGACTGAAAGTGAGGGGATGGAAAAAGATATTCCATGCAAATGGAAATCAAAAGAAAGCTGGAGTAGCAATTCTCATATCAGACAAAATAGACTTTAAAATAAAGACTATTACAAGAGACAAAGAAGGACACTACATAATGATCAAGGGATCAATCCAAGAAGATATAACAGTTGTAAATATTTATGCACCCAACACAGGAGCACCTCAATACATAAGGCAAATGCTAACAGCCATAAAAGGGGAAATCGACAGTAACACAATCATAGTAGGGGACTTTTAACACCCCACTTCCACCAATGGACAGATCATCCAAAATGAAAATAAATAAGGAAACACAAGGTTTAAATGACACATTAGACAAGAAGGACTTAATTGATATTTATAAGACATTCCATCCAAAAACAACAGAATACATTTTCTTCTCAAGTGCTCATGGAACATTCTCCAGGATAGATCATATCTTGGGTCACAAATCAAGCCTTGGTAAATTTTAGAAAATTGAAATCATATCAAGTATCTTTTCTGACCACAACACTATGAAACTAGATATCAATTACAGGAAAAATAAACTGTAAAAAATACAAACTCATGGAGGCTAAGCAATACACTACTGAATAACCAAGAGATCACTGAATAAATCAAAAAGGAAATCAAAAATACCTAGAAACAAATGACAATGAAAACATGATGACCCAAAACCTATGGGATGAAGCAAGAGCAGTTCTAAGAGGGAAGTTTATAGCAATACAATCCTATCTCAAGAAACAAGAAAAATCTCAAGAATAAGAGTCCTCATCTTTTTGGAATGCATACTAAAGTATAAATGGATGAGATGTAGGGTTTACTTTAAAATGTTCCAGTGGGGAGGAAGAAGGGGATGACATGGCACAAGACTGACAAAATGTTGATAATGATGTTGAAGTTGGCTCTTGGGTTCACAGAGGTTCATCATTCTGTTTTTATGTATGTTTCAAAATTTTCATAATATAAAGTCCTTAAATAATGAATGATGGGTACTGAGTTAGTAGTCCTGCTCTTTTTGAGGACAACAATTACCTAACACTACTTTTAGGATTAGACAGCCAGGCTACAAAAATCAAAACATAATGAAACACATAAAAATACTGGGTTAAACTGGGAAAAATACCCATTATTCCAGACTTCTCAGGTTAGACTACTATATATATTTAAAACCTGGTAACCATTCTTTACAATACTAGAATCTCAGAAAGAAATACTTTAGTGATCAGATCATCTAGTACAATTTCCTGATTTGTAGATAGGAAAACCAAGTCTGGGACAGCTGAGTTTCCCAAAACCAACACAGTTCTTCACAGAGTTAGGACCTGAACCCAGACCTCTAATGTATTTCCATTGTATAATACCACCTCAATTTATTGCAAAAAGAATGGTTACATTTCTAGCATCTGTGCTCTCAAACTGTTCTACAAATTCTCAGTGGTCACTGATGCTTGTACTTTAACACAACTGTTAGCTTTGATCAAGCACAGCAGTGACTCTGGTTAGGAAGCACAAAAGATACACATGTACCTCTTAAGTGTTAGCAAGGGATGCTTATAAATTCCATTGAGCCTAACTGCCAGTGGGTTCTTTCCCTTGACTAAACCTGGGTAGCCACATCAGCCATAAGCAAGTCTCTGAAGGGATGAGGATGTAGAGGTCAAGGTTTGATTATGTTTGTCACTTATAGTGTCACTAGTATCACATAGATTATTCCAGTCTGGTTCCAGAAAACTCCAAAGAACATCTCTGTTTCTAGCGTCCGAGTCTCTAGAGCCATTTTATATTTAGAGTCATGGGAGAGTTTAACTACAACCTATAGGCAGTAGTTTGAATACAGGCAGAGGCAACAGATTTCTAGAAATCCTACCAAGAATATGTGTTACTTCCCATAGAACTACAGGGAATCTGGGATTTCTGTCATCTACACAACACATTTCTTATCAGGAGAGTTGGGTATGATGGTGTGTTCAAAGCCTAGAATAATAATATGCATAATATAATACTCCTATAAAACCTGAATTAACCAAAAATATAAAAGCCAATACTGTCATTCTAAACTAAAGCCCATGGTGAATATCATAATGCTTTCAGCTCTGAATTCTGCTTTTGAAACAGTGTAACTCCACACAATTCACATAATTTTTAAGTTCTTTGATATACTCAACTAGTATTTGTAGAAAAAACATTTTCAAAGTTGTACTATAAGCAGAAATGCTAATGTCAAAAGTGATCTACCCCTAAATATATCACACCTTTCTTACCCTCAGATCCGTTATCATAATAAAGGTTATTATCTAGTGGTTCTGTTCTAAAAGGTCTTTTGGGAAGCTGTATGAGTTTATTGGGTTAAGGTGCTATGTTTCCCAGAAGGCTAACATAAACAGTATAGCATAGAGATTAGTTTGTCTGATGTAGACGCATTTATCCCTCACAGTAAGCAGGGAAGGGTAATAAATGAAAGCTGTCCTTACTGTTAAAGGTAGAATAGAAGATAAAAGTTAAGGAAAACAGAGTCTAAAGTGGAAGTGGGGGGGGGGGGTGAAGTCCAGCATGCTAGGGTATTATGCTGAGATGTTTTAGTCATCTAGCAGTAACGTGAGGGCATTGGGAATTCTAGTCATTCATCGGTTTTCTCTCATAATGTGTGATCGACAGGATGAATGAGCACATATTACCTCTTTAGATATCAAACGCATTACTAACATCCAGTGATACAACCTACCTCTTGCCTCAGCTGAGTCAGCCAACTAGTCATATCATCTGTAGATGATACAGCAGGAATGGACATAATTACAAATGATACGCACTACATGTACCCTTTCCACTTTGAACACACAGACATAATGCATATTCAGTGTTTTAAAGCTGTTACCATTTTATCAAGATGAAGATGGTGATTTTTCAAAATGTTATACAGTTGACCCTTGAACAACACAGGTCTGAGTTGTGTGGGTCCACTTATACACCGATATTTTTCAATAAATATAATCCCTGTATTTTCATTTTACAGACCTTTAAATTAACTAAATGTGGAGAAAGTTTGCATTTGATTAGAAATCACAATATGTGGAATCAAAAAACTAGGGTTTGAGTCCTGATTCTATCCAAACTGTTTCAGCTTCCTGCTCTTGGGTAATCATTTATCAATTCCGTTTGTGAAGCAGAGAGAGCAGTACCCAGATTTCTGACTGCATGGGGTGGGGGTGGGGGGTTGGCACTCCCAAGCCCTGCGTTGTTCAAGAGTCAACCGTATTTCTTACCAGTATCTCAGGGCTGGGTGGTGGTGGAGGAAGCTGGATTGGAGGCAAGGTACTCAAGGCAAACCCTTGCTTCACCTTGTTAATTTGTTCATTGTACTGTGTCTAGTAAGAGAAACAATATTTTACAGCAAAATCAACTTCAAAGAAATAGCATATGGAAGTACTTGATGTAGTTTTGAATAGTACAACATAGATGAGTGATTTCCAATCTATTATGCCAGAAATAATATAAAAAGAATTTGACATAAAAACAACCCTATACACCACTATCCATAGATGTAAATAGCTGTATTTTTAGAAGTATCTATTGATTGACAAGATACAGAGACATATAATTCACAGATCTCTGTGATAACTCCTCAGTGCTTCAATAATTTTTAGCCCCCAAATGGGAACCACTTATATAAAGTAAACAGAGTCTAAAGATCAAGAAGATGTAAATAATCTACTTGCTGAAAAATATGGGGAAAAAAGTATTTGTAACAAAGAGTTGAACTACTTGCAAATGTTCATTTTAAAAACTGGGGGCTTCCCTGGTGGCGCAGTGGTTGAGAGTCCGCCTGCCGATGCAGGGGACATGGGTTCATGCCCCGGTCCGGGAGGATCCCACATGCCGTGGAGCGGCTGGGCCCGTGAGCCATGGCCGCTGAGCCTGCACGTCCGGAGCCTGTGCTCTGCAACGGGAGAGGCCACAGCAGTGAGAGGCCCGCGTACCGCAAAAACAAAAAGACAAAAAACTGGAGGGGAAGTTTTAGGGAAAACTTTTGAATGTCCACATTTTTTTTAATCTTAAAAGTTATACCTGTAGCTGTCTCCAGTTCCACATATACCTTTGTTTTTTCTTCTTAGATTTTGCCACAGGTAAGACTCCTATCCTTGAAGCTTAAAAACATACTTTGAACATTTTTGGCATTGTCCCCATTTTGCTTTATATGTTATTTTGTAAACAAACCACAAGAGCTGGAAGAGAAAGTCTTCAAACATTTAGAAACTTCCATATATAGGACACGTTCTTAGAAGAAAACAATGACAGAGAACAAGGGGCATCTCTTTTGAGGCCAGAACTTTGAATAAATCCAATAAATATGCTAAGCATCACTAAAGACTGAGTATGAACGAGTCTGGAAAAGAAACAGGGAAGACCACCAAGGACAAAGCTAGACAAGTATTCAGTGTGTTACCTCTTTAGATTACTGTTAGCACAGTCCTAATTCTATTACATGAATAATTAAGAATTTATTATTTTGCATTAGGGAGTAATTACATAAAAAGTTAAGATTGAAAACTAATACAGATCTGCTTGATCTTCCTTTTAATTCTGTAAACACATAATTACTCAGATCAAGTTAAGACATTTATTTCTGACTGGAGCAGAGTTAGCTTTGGAATTCTAGAAAATTGTGTGAGGCACAATTTTTGAGTTTACCATTTACTAGACTAAGGACCTAGAAGACCACAAGTAAGAGCCTAGGATGTTATCTACAGCCAACTACAATGGAAGTAATCAGTCTCAAACCTCAAAAAGGCATAAATTTTAATAACTGCAATGAAAAAACATGTTCTTCCTTAAATTTCTCTAGTAATTGTTTTTAATGTTAGATGTTTCCTTTAAGTATATACCACCTACACCATTCAGTCAATTTACTCTAAATACTTCATGACTTACCCTGAGGAATGCAATCTTGTTTCTAACATCTGTCACAATGGCATTCCAACTGTCTACTGCAGCCTTTAATTGAAGTGATTTTAGGTTGCTGGTATAGAAATGGAGACACAAGAGAAAGTTCTTTCTTTTTATATGCCACTTAGATTTCCAAAAATTTCTATTATGTTCTCTAGCATGTATACAGATAAAGTAAAACAACAACAAAATTACTTCTATCACCAATTACCTCAAATGGGCAGAAAGTTGTATGGAAGGGCTTGTTATCAAAAATTTTAAAAAAGCTTAGTAAACAAAGACATTCCTTTGTATAGGAATCCTCCATTGAAGAAGGGAGGCAAAGGAGGCCACACAGGGAAACTGCCCTAGCCATCCAATGCAGGAGCATTCTCAAAGATGTTGACATCCTGAAAGCAGGTTTTGGACTATCTTCACATTAACCCTGACATCACAGGGCCACGGTTGGCCTATCAGGCTCTTTTGCAAATTAGAAAAAGATATTCCCTACAGAAAGGAAAGTTAGAAAGAAATACCTCTTCTGTGAGGATGAATTAGATTGTTGTCTCTATGATATGCTAAATTGCACAAACACAGCAGCTCTGCCCACCATGCCCATCAAACGACTTAAGTAAAACAGCTTTGAGGTGTTTACGGTCTGGCATCTCAAGAAGAGAGATTTCACGTGGCCTTTCAAAAGGCTCTATCTGTTATAACATCCCCACCCCAGTATCACCTGGCACAAAAGAGCATAACAAGTTATCACTGAGATCATCTCATACAAAGAAGCTTGATAATATTCTAATTTATAGAGCATCCTTTCTCCCTCTAGCAAGCAAAGATAGACTGATCACTTACAACAGTGCTTCCCTGACATGAATGCACATCAGTGTCTCCTGGGAATCTTGTTAAACATCAGAGATTCTGATTCTTTAGAATTGAAGAATAATGATGATCATATTAAAATAATAATCATTAAAAGTAGTGATGCTTTGGTCCCAGAGATTTTAATCTAATTAATTCCTTAAGTTCAAAGGTGTACCCCATAAAATTATAAACTGAAGAATCCCATGCAACCTGCCTAAAATTTGAAAACCACTCATTTGTAGCACAGCAGGAAACTGCCTTTAACACGGTTTTAGGTGTTAATACTGATTTTTCCCTCAATGTATTTTTCCAAAGGTATTTAAAATAAAGCGTTAAGAGAGAAAAGAATTAGAAAAAAGTTTTCCAATTAGAATCCACCTTGTTTTGTAAATATCTGGTCTTCATGCATGTCTCTGACTGAGACTTTTGATCTGTTTCACTGTAGAGGAAGGGAAAAATCTGCCATCAGCTACTACTGCACTTAGTAGACTACTCAGTGCCACAGCACGAGCAACAAAGTAAAAGCTCAAAGTGACTAAATGACATTTGAGGTTTAAAAAAACAATGGCTTCTTCACTCCAAAGACTCTGATGTCATATACGTAAAACACATCACAGATTATGTTCAACCTTGGAGCCACCTATGAGTACCTCAGAGACCAAGACACATTAAGGAAGAGGGAGCGGTTACCTTGCTGCCATGTGAGTCGCCCTGGCAAGCTGACTGAGGCATTCCTTTTCAGTCTGCTCTAGGTGAAGCAAACCAAAATCTCTACGACACTGTAAGAAATATACCTACAGATTTTTGAGAGAAAGAGAAAGAAGTTAAAGATGTCCTTGTAAATGAACACATTCTTTCCTCAAACATTTCAAGTAAATTTAAAGTTATTTTTTTTCAGTCTCTTCCAACAACACCTGAGCTTCTTGCCTGCCCATAACACATTTTAAAGCTCTTTGATCAATTCTGAAATTCTCATATTTTTATTCAAAAGTTACTGGGTTGGGAAACATTTTAGAACATTAGTTTTTAAACTTGCATATGCACTGGAATCATCTCAGAAACTTAGAAAAATGATGTCTTGGTTTCAGAGATTCTAATTTAATTGATAGTAGGTGTAACCTGGGAAACGTTTTTTTTTTTAATTTCTGAATATCTTTTTCTTTTTATGTCATTGATTTTTTAAAATAAACATTTATTTATTTACTTTTGGCTGCGTTGGGTCTTCGTTGCTATGCGCAGGCTTTCTCTAGTTGCTGCGAGTGGGGGCTACTCTTCGTTGCGGTGCGCGGGCTTCTCACTGCGGTGGCTTTTCTTGTGGAGCACGGGTTCTAGGAGTATGGGCTTCAGTAGTTGTGGCACATGAGCTCAGTAGTTATGGCTCACGGGATCTAGAGTGCAGGCTCAGTAGTTGTGACACATGGGCTTAGTTGCTCTGGGGCATGCAGGATCTTCCTGGACCAGGGCTCGAACCCATATCTCCTGCATTGGCAGGTGGATTCTTAACCACTGCACCACCAGGGAAGCCCCGAAAAGGTGTTTTTAAAAGCTCTCAGATAACTCTATTATGCAGCAAGTGTGTTTAAGAACACTCAAAAGAAGTCCTGCTATTTGATTTTTTTTTTAATTGATGAAGGAGTAAGAAAACAATCAGACCCTACAGGACTATGCTGTCCAAATGGGCCTTGGAGGTCATCTAGGCTGATGTCTCTCCAGCAGTGGGAATCCCTTCCAACTATTATTGATGCATGGTCATTTGGCCTCTGTTTTTTCCTATTGATCACTTAATATTTGCTGAAAATAGCTCATACTCTTAGACAGCATTAAGTGTTTCTAAAATTAATAATGGAAGTAGAAAGGAACTTTCTGATTAAAAGCAGTGAAAAACAAAGTCTACAAAGTTGAACTCTTAAGGTAATCTGAGCTTTTTTTTTTTTCTGGTTAAATTTAATACTCCAATACTTTACTGTCCAGGGATTTTTGGTGCAGATATCACCCCTTGATTGTTGAGCTCTGGATTCCAGAGTGCTCTGCTAAAAAATAGACCTTACCATGACAAAGGTGAGAAGGTTTGTAATGCTTTTAATGTCAACGAGTGCTCCAAAATTTGAATTTTATTGTATATCAAGTTTGGTTATCTATAAATAAAAATTACATACATACATACAATCACATTTCTTTTGAGAGATCCTAGCTGTGGTGTTCTAAAATAACTTAGAAGAAACTGAATGCCTTTCTGGGGGAGGAGGTAAGTTGGTTTCCGACACTGGAATGTATGGTGTGTATGTGTTTTTGGAAGATCTATGTAGTTAAATAGCAAAGAAAGGAGATATTACGGCAGCAGTGAAATGTTATTCTTAGAAGTTTGGCTTAGTCACCTGGATTAATGAGAATTTTCTAAGATGTCTATATTTGCTATACATACTGAAGCAAAACAATTTCTTGGAGTCATTTGGGGGAAAACAACATAAGATCATCAATTTCAAGTAAAAATATACAAAATGCCAACAAGTCAAAAAAGCACAAGAGTTTGAGCTGTGTTTTTCTGGCTGGTCCTCAGATGTCTTAATTCTGTTTATTCAAAAAACAATATTTTAAAAATTCTTTAGTATACCAGTACACAAGTAAAACTTCACTCCTCAACCCCATCTCTCTCTCCCTCTTTCTTTTCTTTTACCTCAGCTGTTAAAGCTCTGCTAGTTTCTGCATTCAGTTTGTTTAAGTATGTTTTAATTGTGCTTTCCAGATTATGCTTCTCCATTTCCCACTGAGATCTGAAATATATGATAAAGAGTCAGTAACACTGCAGCAAGGACAGACTTTTCAACCTTATTCAGGAGGCAGACAGATACAAGCTATTCAATGAATAGGAAATGATTTCCTGGAAAGTATACAGCATATAAAAGCAACAGAAGACATTACTTAACTCTTACTGTTACCCTTTACTATCATGAATGTGGAGGGTTTAAAGTTGTCATTTAAACCTTGGTTCTGAAATCAAGTTGTCTGAAGATGAATCTGACCTCCACAACTTATTAAATGTGAAACCATGGGCAAGTTACTTCTCTATACCTCAGTTTCCTCACATATAAAAATGGAAAAATTATATTACTTACCTCAAAGAGTTGTTGTCAAAATTCATTCAGATAATATACATAAAGCACTTTGTGTTTGGCACATACTAATTACTAAATAAATGTTAGCTATTATTATTAATAAATTTTACATAAAATAAAGTTTCTACAAGCCTTTTTGTGTCCTAACAATAGCAACCACAAAAGTTTTTCTTATCCCTGTCATAAAGCTAAGTCACCGTATTAAAATATTTTACTGTTTATCTCAGTGCTCACATTCAGTACCTTAGAATGAAAACAATTCCCATAGCTTGAGAAGGAGAGAAGGAGATGATGATAAGGATATTATTTATGAAGGACATTATGGAAAATGGCTACCTATGAGGTTTCTCTTTTTCCTATTCCATTTCAGCTTCCTACACTTGAGCCCCAGAATGCTAGAGCATACAAACCAAATTATGTTTCTAATGAAAGCAATTAATTGGATGTGTAATATTTTTGTAATAAGGACTTTCACAAAGGCTTTCCTCAATGTTTTATTATTAGAAACAGCTGGATGCTTGAGTACCTGACAAACATTGATGAGAAGCCTGATAAGACAATATGTTGTTAATATCAATAAGGCCAGATTATTTTGAGGGAAAAAGTTATAAAATATTCAAGGAGTCAACAAAAAGGAATTACGATGCCACTGAATACTGTGAAAAACTTGCCTACGAGAGAAAAAATAGATAAATTGGACTTCATCAAAATCAACTGTGCTTCTAAGGACATGATCAAGGAAGTGAAAAGGCAACCCACAGAATGGAAGAATATATTCGAAAATCATGTATCTGACAAGGAACTTGTATCCAGAATATACAAAAAACTCTTAAAGCTCAATAGTTAAAAGAGAAACAACCCAATATTAAAAATAGTCAAAGGAAGTAAATGGACATTTCTCCAAGTAGATACACAAATAGCCAATAAGCACATGAAAAGATACTCAACATAATTATTAGGAAAATGCAAATTAAAACCAAAAAGACATACCACTTTACAAACACTACAATGGGTGAACTAAAGACAGATAAAATAATAAGTCTTGGTGAGAATGTGGATAATTGGAACACTCATCCATTCCTGCTGGGATTATAAAATGGTGCAGTCACTTGGAAAACAGTTTGGCAGTTCCTCCAAAAGTTAAACAGAGTTTACTGCATGTCTCAGCAATTCTACTCTTAGGTATATACCCAAGAGAATTGAAAACATATGTCCACACAAAAATTTGTAGACAAATGTTCATACCAGCTTTATTCATAACAGCCAAAAACTGGACACAAACCAAATGTCCATCAACTGATGAAAAGGTAAGCAAAGTGTGGTATATCCATACAATGGAATATTATTTGTCCATAAAAAGGAATGAGTACTGATACATGCTAAAACACGATGAACCTTGAAAACATTATGTTAAGTGAAAGAAGTTAGTCAAAAGAGGCCACATATTATTATATGATTCCTTTTATATGACATGTCCAGAATAAGTAAATCCACAGAGACAAAAAAATAGACTAGTGGTTCCCAGAAGCTGGGGGACAAGAGAATGGGGAGTGACTTCTAACGGACCCAGGGTTTCTTTTTAGGGTGAGAAAAATGTTCTGGAATTAGATAGTGATGATGGTTGTACACCTCTGTACATATACTACAAACCAAGGAATAGTATGCTTTAACAGGGTGAATTTTATTCTATGTGAATTAGATCTCAAAACAGCTATTATAAAAAATATGTAAATCAGAACAAGACTTACCCAGTTTCATGAATCAGTCACATCTAATAGTATTGATTACAGTAAAGAAAAAAGAATTCATAAGCCCTAGTTCCTGACAGTAGTTTGTTGTGGCACCACAACTTTGCTGATTTAATCACTCTCAGCAGTTTCCCAGGGCCAGAGGCAAGGTGAACATTCCTCCCTATTTGCCTAGGACATTTCCAGCTTTTATCTGTTGTCCCAGTGTAATTATTAATACTGCTCAGTATCATGCTCAGAAGTGCCCTAGTTTGGATGTTTATGTTATATGGCTACCTTAGCCAGAATATTCTGAGTGGAATACACAGTTTCAGAGAGGGTGCACTCAACCAAAGCAACAGCTGTTTGTTACCTTTTCATAGAAAGTTGCTCTTTAAGGTTCTTGATTTCATTATCTTTAGCATGGCTCTGACGCTGCAATCTAAGAAAAGAAGAAAGAACGCCATAAAATGTTAGAAATTATTTATCATTAACAGTCAGAACAACCCTACTTGTAGCTGAGGAGGGAGTAAGTATGTCCATTTTGGGCCATAAATCTTGAGCCTGAAAATAACTGGACTCCTCTACCTTATTCTTCTAAGATTTATCTTTCTTACGTCTGATGTCCGATTTACTGACTTTACAAAGAAAGAACTAAGTTCTAACCCTGAAAATTAGAAAGCCAAACTGAAGATTTATATCGTATCCCCAGCTCAATGACTCAGAAAAATGACTTCAGCTCTTCGTTCTTTAGTTTACTCACTAGAAAATAGAGATGGCATCTTGTGATGTTCTAGGCCTATGGTGGGATTGAGAACTTCAAATTCCTTAAAGAGATAGTATATCAAGTCATGCAAACTATTAAAGACTTAAGTTCTGAAAGAAATCAGATCTTAAATACAGAAGCAATGAGGCTGTGTACAAATAAGAATTTTAATTAAAACTATACATTATGGGGCTTCCCTGGTGGCGTAGTGGTTGAGAATCTGCCTGTCAATGCAGGGGACACAGGTTCAAGCCCTGGTCTGGGAAGATCCCAGATGCCGCGGAGCAACTAGGCCCATGAGCCACAACTACTGAGCCTGCGCGTCTGGAGCCTGTGCTCTGCAACAAGAGAGGCCGTGACAGTGAGTGGCCCCCATTCGCCACAACTAAAGAAAGCCCTCGCACAGAAACGAAGACACAACACACCCAAAAATAAATAAATAAATAAATTTATTTATTTATTTATTTTAAAAAAAACCCAAAACTATAAATTATAACAGGGGAGTCACTCACATGACCTAATCAACAGAAGATTGGGTAAAAATTTTGTATACATCAGAAAACATAACCCATGATTAACTTAATAACCGACATGCCAAAAACTATTAAAAGCAATGCAAAGTAATACTTTTGGGGTTGACATATATTCACATACCATTTTTGATGTTCCTCCCTTGTGCTGCATTTTTCTTTACCACCTGTTAATCTGCTTCAATATGAAGAGATTTATAGCAAAAGCACATTTCTCTTTAAGTCTCTGATATGTTCAGACACTTGGGATACATACGAGTTTTGGTTTATATAAACTATGGAATGATAAAGCCTTAAAACAGTGACGTTACATGTTGGCTGGATTGCTCACCACTAGATTTCAGAGACCACCTACTTACGTTTAAGCTTCTTGGAAGCTGTAGAGACTTACAATGAATGTTGTATTGGACTGATAAATGCAATGAAAAGAAAACAGGTCTCTTTAGATACAAAAGAGATCATGTTCTTGAGTAAAGAATAAGAAATACAAGCTTTGTTTCTGTATACTCTACAGGAGTATGTAGAGAGAATTGAAAAGTAAGTTGTAAGATTTCTAAGACTGACATCTTTCTTTCCCATGTATACTGCCATTACTTCATTATTTTACCCAGCTCTAGTTTAGAGTGGGCGATAAGAACTGACAAAGCTGATCGGGACTTCAGAAGACCTGGATTCTTAAGTAACAGAGGATAAGGTAGGCATAGTTCCTATCATCCTGCTCATAGATGAACCAGCTATATATGTTCAGGTAGTCATAACTAGTTAGTCCTATTTTTCTCATGAAAACCATGACAGGGTGGGATTAGATTTTGTTCTCTAAAATATCTAAAGTTCTCAAGCTTACTCTGGCTGGCTATGAAGTTTACTATGTAAATTTTATGGACAGCAGTTTCTTAACATTTATTAAGTATTATAATTTGTGCAAAATATGTCATTTTTGTATGTCTTCTTTATTAACACTGCAATTATCATCAACATATTGACCATTTACTGTAGTATTGGCATTGAATTAGGCCAAAGAAAAAAGGTGTTTTTGCTTCCAAATAAACAATATGTTCTAAGATGAAAGAAATCAACATTTTACAAAGAAAGAATATTTATATTTTTATCACATGCTCTTGGGACATGACCAGGTGAATTAAACAAAGAAAGGCTCAAAAGCTTATATGAGAATACACACAACATTCATGCTTTCCTATCTGGTCTGAATGCCCTCTGTCTTTTCTCCCATCTCACCCTATGTATTACCTAGCTTAGGTAAAACACTATGTCTTCAATGAAGTTCTTCCTTATCTCAACATCAAAAGTACTCTTTTTACCCCACAATATCCCTATTAAATGCAGCTTCATTTGACATTTATATGTACTTTTTCAAAAAGTTAAGCTTTTCAGATAAACATAGATTCACATGCAGATGTAAGAAATGATACAGACAGATCCTATGTACACTTTATCCACATTCCCCCAATGCAACATCTTGCAAAACGACAGTATAATAACCCAGGATGTTGTCAGTGATACAGTTAAAGATAGCGAACAATTTTATCACCACAAGGACGCCTTATTTTGCCCTTTTATAGCCATAGCCACTTCCCTCCCTCTTCCATCTCCTCCTTAAAACCTTGGGACCACTAATCTAATCTATTTTTCATTTTTATCACTCTGTCATTTTTGAACTATTTGAAATTCTGTCATTCCAAGAATGTTACAGAAATGGAATAATATAGTATATAAGCTTTGGGGATTGGGTTTTTTCACTCAGCACAATTCTCTGATGTCGGCACGGTCTGTAGTGATATCACCATTTCATTCCTGAGGGTGGTGACTTGTGTCTTCTCTTTTTTTGTCAGTTTTGCTAGAGGTTTGTCAGTTGCATGGATATTTTCAAAGAAACCAGCTCTTTGTTTCATGGATTTTCTCTACTGCTTCTTGTTTCCAATTTCAATATTTCCAATCTTTATTATTTCCATCCTTCTGCTTGTTTTGGGTCATTCTGCTTTTCTTCTTCTGGGTTCTTGAGGTGGGAGCTTGTATTGTATTATACATTTGAGACTTCTCCCCTTTTCTAACGCGCACATTTAGTGCTATAAATCTCAGAACTGCTTTAGCTGTGCCCCACAAACTTTGACATATTGTATTTTCATGTTAATTCAACATATTTTTATTTCCC
Source organism: Stenella coeruleoalba (assembly GCF_951394435.1). Classification (NCBI taxonomy): domain Eukaryota; kingdom Metazoa; phylum Chordata; class Mammalia; order Artiodactyla; family Delphinidae; genus Stenella; species Stenella coeruleoalba. Next base: position 89,292,973 of record NC_137150.1, read on the forward strand.
TTGAGACCTCTTCTTTGACTCATGAATTAATTAGAAGTATATTGTGTAGTCTCCACGTGTTTGCAGATTTTCCTGTTATATTTCTGTTAGTGATTTCTAGTTTGTTTCCACTGTGATCTGAGACATGCTTTCCATGATTTCAATTCTTTTAAATTTGCTGAGGTTTGTTTTATGGCCCAGAATATGGTTTATCTTGGTATATTTCCTGTGGGTACTTGAAAGCATATGTATTCTGTTATTGTCTGGTGAAGTGTTCTATAAATATCAATCAAATCCTGTTGCTTGATGGTGTTGTAGAGGTCTTCTATTTCTTCTTTCCGTTCTGTCTGTTTTGCTTCATATATTTTGAAGCTCTGTTGTTTGGTATGTACACCTTTAGGTTCTTATGTCTTCCCAGTGGACTGATCCTTTTATCATTATGTAATGTCCCTCTTTGTCTCCAGCTTTCTTTGCTCTGAAGTCCATTTTATCTGATATTAATATAGACACTCCTTATTTTTTGATTAATATTTACATGGTATATATTTTACCATCCTTTTATTTTCAACCTACTTATGTTGTTGAAACTGAAATGTATTTCCTATAAACAGCATATTGTTGGATCACACTTCTTTTTGTTTTGTTTTTAAAATCTATTCTTCCAGTCTCTGTCTTTTAATTGATATATTTAGACCATTTATACTTAAGGTAATTACTGATATGTTAGGGCTTAAGTCTGCCATTTTATTATTTGTTTTCTGTTTGTTTCCTCTGTTTCTCTTTTCTTACTTTCTTGTGGGTTACCTGAACATGTTTTAGGGTTCCATCTTAGTTTATTTATAGTGTTTTTGAGTATATCTCTTTATGCAGCTTTCTTAGTGGTTGCACTAGGTATTACCATATGCATACATAGTCTATGGTATTGATCTTTTCTTACTTCAAGTGAAGTATAGAAGGGCTGACTCACACTGCTTTGCTGCTGTACAGTAGAGAGAGGCAGGAGCTCCCTGTTGGGTGCCTCTGGCACCAGCTGGGGAAAGCAGGGGAAATGGAGTACCACCTGGCGCCAGGGTGGAGCTTCAGCTCCCATGAGAGTAGGAATAAAACCTAGTATTGATTAGTCCCACCTTGGATCACTTTGTTAAGTCTTGTTGATGCTAGGTAGAGGTAGAGGCTTAGCTCGCAGCTGGACCATATTGATGCTATCCTGGCAGAGAAACTGGAGCACCCCTTGCTTCCACTTGGTGAGGAATGGAAGATTAGCTACCTGCTCAGTACTGCTACCCCAGCAAGGGAATCTGATTTCTGCCATCTTTTGTCAGAGTGCGGTACCTGTGTCCAAGGGGTGGTGTGGGTCTAGTGGTGTTTGGCTGGAGTAGGTGGGTAGTGCCAAAAAGGTTTCATGTTATTATATCTTCCTTTCCCTGATCCTCTGGCTAAAGGGAACAGACTCTTCTTGGCACTTTAGTGGCCCCCTACCCTGTGCTTACTGACAGTTGCATGTTGGAGGTTTCTGCAGTGCTCTGTCTAGGATAAATGGGAGGCAATTTTTAAAAAATCACTGTCACATCATTCTTTCAAGTTCCAAGGTTTCTAGACAGTCTGCTTCCTTCTACCTTTCAGAGTCTTCTCATGTTTGTTGTGTTCTATCCAGGGTGTTTAAGTTGTAAGAAGGAAGACTTGCAAGTAACAGAGTAGACTTGCAAGTAACATTTTGGTGGAACTGGAGGTCCCTCTGTTATATGTAATTTTAATCCTCTCATATTAATCTATACTTTCCACTAGCTCACAGTTAATTTATGATATGTCTTGGTATCCTTTACATGTGCCTTACATAATTCTTCGCATACTGTGGGAACTTGATAAAAGTTTGGTGAATGTTCAGCACTGAATGTTCCTTGTGTGAAGACATATGCATTCCCTAAAGTGGTCTGTTTGTAGTCTCAAGCATACAAGGGAGTCTGGGTAAGGTATTAGAGTTGAAGAGAGATATCTCAGATAGCAAAGGAGAGAGACAGGTCATCTGCATGGATGGCATTACTTTTCTGATCTCTGATACTATATAACATATTTATGGATTGGTCATTGTCTTTCAGGCTAAAAGACAAAATTTTGAATCCTGAAGTGTGGGTTCTTAAGTGATTTCAGTCAGTTTAATTTGTCCAAGCTATTTTAGGTCCACAAAACTGAAAGTGTTTGCAACTGATACCATGTTGCCAGAGCTATGGCATCCTGTTCTTCCTAAAAACCTGTTCAGGTTGGATGAAATGTTATGTGGGAGAAAATTTAAGACCAAAATCTCTGCCTAATATTTCTCCAATTTAACTATTGACATCTTGGACTCCTTAAACTAAGATATTCCCTAGAATCTGTCTATTTTCCCTATTAGCAGTCTAGGAACTGCAGTGGATTTCAAATTAGAATCATGGATGACTAGTATTTTGTGGTATTACTGTTTATTAAAATAATGTGTCACAAATTATATTACTATTTCACTTCAAAATGGTTCGAGGCAGTCGTTAGTATAAACAGAATGGAGCAGGATACTCATTTTTCCTTATTAAATCAGAATTTTTAGTCTTAGGCATTTTTAATACTTGAGGTTGTAAGAGAAATGAGATTGATGGGGTGAAAAGATTCTCCGGGAATTTGATTTGTTTCCAACCTCTTGCGCTTAGAACACAAATACTCTCAGAAACCAACATTAAAAGGTATGAAAGTGAGTCAGTGATGTCTTTGAGGAATGTACTTACCATATGCTATAAAGAAACAGCCAATCATTAGTCACATTTTTACAAATTAGTCATGACCTGAAAGCTAATTATCATTCTCATGTAATTCTATTATCTTCACACTTATTCAGCCAATACATGAAAAGCTTGATATTTAGAGTGAGCAGTTGCTTATTTCTCAATCCAGCTGGCAAGGCAAAATATAGTGGGTTTTTAAGCAATTGCAGCCCTGTGGTTGGCAGTTCCTAATGTGCAGTCACAATGCCACCTAGTGGCTACATAGGGATTATCTTTTAAAGGATACTATTCATTATGGAGTAAACCCAGAGTTTTCTTCTATCAACAGATTTGCACTTACTTGGACACCTTATTGATTCCAAAAGCCACTTGTTGGTTAAGAGATGAGATGATTTTATCTTTCTTTTTAATCTGCATTTGGTTTTCTTGCCACCGAAAAGTCACTGTTTTCAATTGTCTTTTGAAATCCTGATCAATGAAAAATATTATTTCAGTTAATTCTGTTCAAGCCACCAGAAATTTAAAGAAAAAACGGGGCTCTTTAAAAATATATACCATTAAATTGAACATTTGAAGTACCTCTAACTTGTCTCAGATATAATGGCAAAAATACTTACTTCACACTGATAGTGCAATTTACAAAACTGCCGTTGTCGAGCAAGCTTTTGCTTCTCAGTTTCTCCATATTCTGTAGTTACCTTGTTGGTTGAGCCCTATTGAGCAAATGGAATATTCATGCTTTATTTTCCTCTTTAAAAAAGCACTAATATTATAGAAATTTAAATGAAAAACACTACTATTATTGTTATTTAAAGGGGATTTAAGTTGCTGTCTAACTCATACTCATGCATTATAGGTTTCAATGCAAATACCACTTCTCTGATTAATTTAAATAAACCTACCTCTCTCCAATTACAGCATTCACTAAACAATACCATAGTTACTTGTCTACCGCTGCTACTACTGAATAATGTTATCTGTATGCTTACCATTTTTAAAGCATGTTTTGTAATGCTTTTATTGTCATAAGAACCATATGAGGTAGGCACTCACTACTACTTTAGAGATGATAAAACTGAGTAACTTGCCCAAGGTCACACAGTAAGTGAAGGAGCCAGAATTCTAAACTCAGGCAATCTTAACTGCTAAACTACTTAATTATTACCTTAGTAATTATCACCTTAGGTTAATGTTCAACTTCTCCACTGGATTATAAACACTGTGATCACAGGGACCATGTCTTAGCATAGCTCTTGACACAAAGTAAGTGCTAAGTGTTTTTTGAATAAATGAATGAATAAACATTTTTCAAAAGCTGTGTGACATTTTCGTTCTATTTTTTGAGTTCTTATAGCTGTTGGATGAAAACCAAAGGCCCCACATTTAAACTTTAGTGTGACATCCAAAGCTTAGAATATGTCATTTCAGTTAAAATATATGTATATATTTTAATTAGAAAGACAAAAAGGCATGACAATTATACTAGTGTACTATCAGCCAGGAAATTGTTTGTACTAACTGTATCCTTAGATATCAACATTACTATATATTATATATTATTATACTTAAACCATGGAACAGGATATCATATATTACCTCAGTACAGAATTCTCATGGGTAGGTTAAGCAAGTGATTTTTTTTTAAAAAAAAAGCTTTCTATATGTTTTGTCTCATTAAGTGCTCTGCTGAGCACTAAAATCATGTTCATATGCACCTTCATATATAAGTATGTCATTCCCAGCACTGACTACCACCAGGAAAGGAACCAAAAAATTGTTGTTTGTTAATATTTTTTGTAGATATTTCATGGTAACAAAAAGGTTTAACTTTTTGAAAAATGAAAGTAGATTTGTTTTATAAAACTATTTTTCTCATGAAATTTAATCCAATGGGATTATGCCAGGGTATTTTTTTCTTCCTTGTGGTATTTGAAAACTCTTTATAAGGAATGCATTTGTAATCAGCTCTGCCCAATACTTAAAACCAGGAAATGGTCTGAGGACTAAAGTGAAAAGTTTCCGGTTCCTAAGGTTCTTTTTTATGTCAGCCACCCCTCTGTCCCTCCTTTCCTGTTTTTTCTTTTTCCTCAGAAATACAACATAAATCACTAGGTTAACATGCTATTCAAAGAGTCATGGGGAAAAAATGGTTAACAATTGTTCTGGAAGAAGGAAAGCAGGGCTGTATCCTCTCAAATCAGGCTTACCTGCTCTATCATGTCCAGAATATGCAGTTCATCCAGGCTATAGAACTTGTCTTCAGTTGCAGAATCTTCTTGAACATCACTTGCATCATCTTTCATAAATCCACTGATTGAGTATAGATTTGCTTGTTCTTTCTTCAATTGCTCTTCCTTACCTATCATATTTGGACTATAGTGGTGACATAATCAATGTGATCTTTTATAATTGTATAGTGCTTTTCATCTAAGCCATTATTTCCCAAATTAATATTGTACTGGTCTCATGAGATGCTCAGATCAGAAGGGCTCATAGTCAAAGTTTGGAGAGTAGTCATACTGTGTGTTTCTTTTGAAGATTCACAATGAATTTTAGCATACTTCAGATAGCACTCAACTGAGGTACCTATTCTGTTCATAGTAGTGTTTTTAAGAACTATCAGAATATGGAGTTCACTTTTCAAATTATAACTATTAACATCAGTTACTTTGAGAAACAATACTTTGGGAAATATTGACAAGCATGTCTACATCTGCTATATTATTTAATCATCACATCATTCTTGACAAGTAGGTTGGTTTAATCAACTTCAGTGCTTAGGTCCCATGTACATTTAAATAAAGGGCTGCAAACAGCAATATAAAGTAGATTAAAATGGAGGTTTCTTTTGTAACAGGACTTTAAAAAAAAACTGTAGTGATAATGAATTGAAGTAACTAGGAACCACTGAGAAAACAATGAAAATATTACATGTACAATGACAATTAACTCATTTTTATACCTATGTCTAAAATTTAAATGCATGCTACTATCCTTTCAAGTTGGCCCACTATTTAGTAGCTATGAATTTCCTTCCTAATCTCATTGAACAATGACAAGAAATAGAACTTTTACTTATAGCATGATCTGTATTACTTAATTTTATAAGTGAAAGAAAATTATTTTTATTTTATTATTAGAAAGAAAATAGATAACTCCAGGATGCATCAGTACTTATTTTAGGCCACTGAGACCTAGAAAAAAAATGCTATCTAACGCTTGTAGAATAACTTGTAAAACACTATAAAACAGTCATTAGGTATCACTGAAGTATTCTAGACTGACTCAAATATTTTGGAAAGTTCAATGAAATAAACTGCTTGTGTAGACCACAGTTCGAAAACCCAATCAGTTTTCCATATTACTTAAAAAGCTGTTAAAAATTACATTTTTCTGACACCCCAACACTGTAAAAATATGAATCTGTAGTTTTGAAAACCTCCAAAAGATTATTCCTAAATTTTTAAAGTATGATAATAGCATTATGATAATATAGAAAAATATTCATCTCTTATTAAAGAGATACAAACTGAATCATGTAGAGGTAAAATTATATGATGTTTGGGACTGAAAACATTCAAAAAAGAACAAAATGTTAAGGAAAAAATGAAGCAAATATGGAAAAACACTGATAACTGTCAAATCAGGATGATAGGTATACATACAAATGTACATATATCATTCTCTTTACTTTTGTGTGTCTTTGAAAATTCTCATTTAAAAACAAAGCTCGCTGCATGATTTGATGATCATCCAGGTTTGGCTCTATGCTGTAAGTCAAAATGAGCAAAATGACTGATAATATTGTTTCATTCTTTAGTAAGTTATTTTTACGGTATCTAGACATAGCATGAAAACACACACACAAAAAAAACTATCAGAGAGGGCAGACAGCAGAAGCAAGAAGAACTACAATCCTGCAGCCTATGGAACAAAAACCACATTCACAGAAAGACAGACAAGGTGAAAAGGCAGAGGGCTATGTACCAGATGAAGGAACAAGATAAAACACCAGAAAAACAGCTAAATGAAGTGGAGATAGGTAACCTTCCAGAAAAAGAATTCAGAATAATGATAGTGAAGATGATCCAGGACCTCGGAAAAAGAATGGAGGCAAACATCAAGAAGATGCAAGAAATGTTTAACAAAGACATAGAAGAATCAAAGAACAAACAAACACAGATGAACAATACGATAACTGAAATGAAAAATACACTAGAAGGAATCAATAGCAGAATAACTGGGGAAGAAGAACGGATAAGTGACCTGGAAGACAGAATGGCTGAATTCACTGCTGTGGAAAAGAGGAAAGAAAAATGAATGAAAAGAAATGAAGACAGCTTGAGAGACCTCTGGGACAACGTTAAACACAACAACATTCGCATTATAGAGGTCCCAGACGGAGCAGAGAGAGAGAAAGGACCCAAGAAAATATTTGAAGAGATTATAGTCAAAAACTTCCCTAACATGGAAAAGGAAATAGCCACAAGTACAGGAAGCACATAGAGTCCCATACAGGATAAACCCAAGGAGAAACATGCTGAGACACATAGTACTCAAATTGGCAAAAATTAAAGACAAAGAAAAATTATTGAAAGCAGCAAGGGAAAAATGACAAATAACATACAAGGGAACTCCCATAACTGATTTCTCAGCAGAAACTCTACAAGCCAGAAGGCAGCAGCATGATATATTTAAAGTGATGAAAGGGAAGAACCTACAACGAAGATTACTCTAGCCAGCAAGGATCTCACTCAGATTTGACAGAGAAATCAAAAGCTTCACAGACAAGCAAAAGCTAAGAGAATTCAGCACCACCAAACCAACTCTACAACAAATGCTAAAGGAACTTCTCTAAGTGGGAAACACGAGAGAAGAAAAGGACCTATATAAAAAAACCCAAAACAATTAAGAAAATGGTAATAGGAACATACATATCGATAATTAACTTAAATGTAAATGGATAAAATGCTCCAACCAAAAGACACAGGCTCACTGAATGGATACAAAAACAAGACCCATATATATGATGTCTACAAGAGACCCACTTCATACCTAGGGACACATACAGACTGAAAGTGAGGGGTTGGAAAAAGATATTCCATACAAATGGAAATCAAAAAAAAGGTGGAGTAGCAATACTCATATCAGATAAAATAGATTTTAAAATAAGGAATGTTACAAGAGACAAGGAAGGACACTACATATGATCAAGGCATCAATCCAAGAAGAAGATATAACAATTATAAATATATATGCACCCAACATTGGAGCACCTCAATATATAAAGCAACTGCTAACAGGTATAAAAGAAGAAATCGACAGTAACACAATAATAGTGGGTGACTTTAACACGTCACTTACACCAATGGACAGATCATCCAAAGAGAAAATTAACAGGGAAACACAAGCTTTAAATGACACAACAGACCGGATAGATTTAACTGATATTTATAGGACATTCCACCCAAAAACAGCAGATTACTTTGTTCTCAAGTGCGCACGGAACATACTCCAGGATTGATCACATCCTGGGTCCCAAATCAAGCCTCAGTAAATTTAAGAAAATTGAAATCATATGAAGTATCTTTTATGACCACAATGCTATGAGATTAGAAATCAATTACAGGAAAAAAACGTAAAAAACACAAACACATGGAGGCTAAACAATACGTTACTAAATAACCAAGAGATCACTGAAGAAATCAAAGAGGAAATCAAAAAATACCTAGAGAAAATGACAATGAAAACAGGATGATCCAAAACCTATAGGATGCAGCAAAAGCAGTTCTAAGAGGGAAGTTTATAGCTATACAAGCCTACCTCAAGACACAAGAAATATCTCAAATAAACAACCTAACCTTACACCTAAAGGAAAGAGAGAAAGAAGAACAAACAAAACCCAAAGTTAGCAGAAAGAAAGAAATCATAAAGATCAGAGAAGAAATAAATGAAACAGAAACAAAGAAAACAATAGCAAAGATCTATAAAACTAAAAGCTGGTTCTTTGAGATGATAAACAAAATTGATAAACCATTAGCCAGACTGATCAAGAAAAAGAGGGAGAGGACTCAATTCAATAAAATTAGAAATGAAAAAGGAGAAGTTACAACAGACATGGCAGAAATACAAAGCATTCTAAGAGACTACTACAAGCAACTCTATGCCAACAAAATGGACAACCTGGAAGAAATGGACAAATTCTTAGAAAGGTATAACCTTCCAAGACTAAACCAGGAAGAAATAGAAAATATGAACAGACCAATCACAAGGAATGAAATTGAAACTGTGATTAAAAATCTTCCAAAAGGGGCTTCCCTAGTGGCGTAGTGGTTGGGAGTCTGCCTACCGATGCAGGGGACATGGGTTCGTGCCCCGGTCCGGGAAGATCCCACATGCCACAGAGTGGCTGGGCCCGTGAGCCATGGCCATTGAGCCTGCATGTCCGGAGCCCGTGCTCTGCAACAGGAGAGGCCACAACTGTGAGAGGCCCACGTACCGCAAAAAAAAAAAAAAGAAAAAAAAATCTTCTAAAAAACAAAAGTCCAGGACCAGATGGCTTCACATGTGAATTCTATCAAACATTTAGAGAAGAGCTAACACCCATCCTTCTCAAACTCTTCCAAAAAATTGCACAGGAAGGAACACTCCCAAATTCATTCTATGAGGCCACCATCACCCTGATACCAAAACCAGACAAAGATACTACAGAAAAAGAAAATCACAGACCAATATCACTGATGAATATAGATGCAAAATTCCTCAACAAAATACTAGCAAACAGAATCCAACAACACATTAAAAGGATCATACACCATGATCAAATGGGATTTATCGCAGGGATGCAAGGATTCTTCAATATAAGCAAATCAATTAATATGATACACCATATTAACAAACTGAAGAAGACAAACCATATGATCATCTCAACAGATGCAGAAAAAGATTTTGACAAAATTCAACACCCATTTGTGATAAAAACTCTCCAGAAAGTCGGCATAGAGGGAACCTACCTCAACATAATAAAGGCCATATACAACAAACCCAGAGCAAACATCATTCTCAATGGTGAAAAACGGAAAGTATTTCCTCTAAGATCAGGAAAAAGACAAGGATGTCCACTCTCACCACTATTATTCAACATAGTTTTGGAAGTCCTAGGCACGTCAATCAGAGAAGAAAAAGAAATAAAAGGAATACAAATTTGAAAAGAAGTAAAACTGTCACCATTTGCAGATGACATGATACTATACATAAAGAATCCTAAAGATGTCACCAGAAAACTACTAGAGCTAATCAATGAATTTGGTAAAGTTGCAGGATACAAAATTTATGCACAGAAATCTCTTACATTCCTATAAACGAATGATGAAAAACCTGAAAGAGAAATTAAGGAAACACTCCCATTTACCATTGCAACAAAAAGAATAAAATACCTAGGAATAAACCTACCTAGGAAGACAAAAGAACTGTATGCAGAAAACTATAAAACACTGATGAAAGAAATTAAAGATACCAAGAGATGGAGAGATATACCATGTTCTTGGATTAGAAGAATAAACATTGTGAAAATGACTCTACTACCCAAAGCAATCTACAGATTCAACGCAATCCCTATGAAATTACCAATGGCATTTTTCACAGAACTAGAACAAAAAATCTTAAAAGTTGTATGGAGACACAAAAGACCCCGAATAGCCAAAGCAGTCTTGAGGGAAAAAAAACGGAGCTGGAGGAATCAGGCTCCCGAATTTCAGACTGTACTACAAAGCTACAATAATCAAGACAATATGGTACTGGCACAAAAACAGAAATATAGATCAATGGAAAAGGAATGAAAGCCCAGAGACAAACCCATGCACCTATGGTCAACTAATCTATGACAAAGGAGGCAAGGATATACAATGGAGAAAAGACAGTCTCCTCAATAAGTGGTGCTGGGAAAACTGGACAGCTACATGTAAAAGAATGAAATTAGAACACTCCCTAACACCATACACAAAAATAAACTCAAAATGGATTACAGACTTAAATGTAAGACAGAACACTATAAAACTCTTAGTGGAAAAGGTAGGAAGAACACTCCTTGACATAAATCACAGCAAGATCTTTTTTGATCCACCTCCTAGAGTAATGGAAATAAAACCAAAAATAAACCAATGGGACCTAATGAAACTTAAAAGATTTTGCACAGCAAAGGAAACTACAAACAAGATGAAAAGACAACCCTCAGAATGGGAGAAAATAGTTGCAAACAAATCAACGGACAAAGGGTTAATCTCCAAAATATATAAACAGCTCATGCAGCTCAATATTAAAAAAACAAACAACCCAATCCAAAAATGGGAAGAAGACCTAAATAGACATTTCTCCAAAGAAGACATACAGATGGCCAGGAAGCACATGAAAAGCTGCTCAACATCACTAATTATTAGAGAAGTGCAAATCAAAACTACAATGAGGTAATCACCTCACACCAGTTAGAATGGGCATCATCAGAAAATCTACAAACAACAAATGCTGGAGAGGTTGTGGAGAAAAGGGAGCCCTCTTGCACTGTCGGTGGGAATGTAAATTGATACAGCCACTATGGAGAACAATATGGAGGTTCCTTAAAAAACCAGAAATAGAATTACCATATGACCCAGCAATCCCACTACTAGGCATACACCCAGATAAAACCATAATTCAAAAAGACACATGCACCCCAGTGTTCATTGCAGCAATATTTACAATAGCCAGAATATGGAAGCAACCTAAATGCCCATTGACAGATGAATGAATAAAGAAGATGTGGTACATATATACAATGGAATATTACTTAGCCATAAAAAAGGAACGAAATTGGATCATTTGTAGAGACGTGGATGGACCTAGAGACTGTCATACAGAGTGAAGTAAGTTAGAAAAACAAATATCATGTATAAACACATATATGTGGAACGTAGAAAAATGGTACAGATGAACTGGTTTGCAGGGCAGAAATTGAGACACAGATGCAGAGAACAAATGTATGGACACCAAGGGGGAAAAGTGGCGGGAGGGGTGGTGGGATGAATTGGGAGATTGGGATTGACATAGATACACTAATATGTATAAAATGGATAACTAATAAGCCGCTCTATAGAAAAAAAAGAAAGGCTTCTCTGGTGGCGCAGTGGTTGAGAGTCCGCCTGCCGATTCAGGGGACACGGGTTCGTGCCCTGGTCTGGGAAGATCCCACATGCCGTGGAGCAGCTGGCCTGTGAGCCATGCCCACTGAGCCTGCGCGTCCAGAGCCTGTGCTCCGCAACGGGATAGGCCACAACAGTGATAGGCCCGCGTACCGCAAAATCAAACAAACAAAGAAAAAAACCTATTGCATTAGTGGCTCAACTTGTTGACAAAGAAAGTGAAAACCCATCTTGGATGATGAACTGTTAACTTACCGAGTGGATCATGTCCATTAATCAATGAGAAAATATCAAAATCGATGGCTTTAAAGTTACCAAAATATGTTCTTGTTACCATTTTAAAGTTATCTTAATTACGTCCTCACAGAGAGTTCTCTAAAGTAACTAATTTTCAGTTAACAACTCTTTGGTGGGTATAATGATCTCTTTATTGAATGTCTCCCCCACTTCCTTCCTCTACTACACTGTCATTAATCATATGGTTGTAGAATATAGCTCTCAATGTTCTTTAGACATTAAAAGGTTTCCAGTAAAGGTTCAAAATTCACCATTAACAACTGGGGTTAAAAAAAACCAAACAAACATCTCAGGTTAATTAAACAAACCAAACCAAACCAAACTCTTTTATAAAAGGGGTCACTGGGACAAACAATAATCTGCCTTTAAGGTTAAGTTTAACTTAGTCTATATTTGGCTAACTACAATCTAGACTATATTTTAAAGGATTTTATACTGGAACCAAATTTAGCCCTTGAAGAAAGCAGTTAGCATTGGATGACTCTTGAGTAGCCATACATTGATAGGAAAATGCCAAGAGATTCTATTCTCCCAAAATAAACGATAATTTAACTTTTTGTCACTTTCAGTTAAAAAAAACTGACAACTTATTAAGACAAAAAAAACCTGTCTATTCTTCTCTTAGTGACAACACGTTCTAAAGCAAGGCTGTGTCATTCTGGCAAAGCACACTTTGACAGTACTAAGACAGATTTAAAAATTAAATAAACTAATACTTACACTTGCTCTTCTTTAGATTCCTTATTCTGAAAAATAACATCAAGAATTAGTATTATTATCAACTATGTTGATACAGCACAGTGATCTAACTGCATTTAGGTCAGCATTTCTCAAGCTTTTTGACCACAACCAAAATAAGAAATATAATTTACATTCTAACTCAAATGTACTTACATATATATTTTTATACATAAGCATAAAACTGAAATATAAGTCCCATGAAATAAACCTTACTCATATTATGTGTGTTATGGACTGCATGTTTGTGTGCCTCCAAAATTCTTAGGTTGAAACCCTAACCCCCAGTGTGATGGTAACTGGAGGTATGGCCATTGGGAGGTAATTAGGTTTAGAGGATGTGGAGTCCTCATGATGGGATTAGCACCCTTATGAGAAGAGACCAGAGAGCTAGCTTGCTTGCTTGTGCATGCTTGATCACTTTCTCCAACGTGTGATGATACAATGAAAAGGTAGCTGTCTGCAAATTAAGAAGACAGCCTTCACCAGACACTGAATCTGCTGGCACCTTGATCTTGAATTTTCCAGCCTCCAGAACTGTGAGAAATGTTGTTTTTGCCACGCATTTTATGGTAGTTTGCTATAGCAGCCCGAACTAAGACAATGAGTGATGAACTCTGAAATTTTTTTTATTCATACTAATTCTATTTCTTTTTTTAAAATGATAGTTGTGACGCACCAAATTGATTTTATAATCTACCACTGAGTCATGAAACACAACTTGAAAATCACTGATTCAGATATTGGAAGTAAGTGTTGTGGCAGAGTTTGTGTCTATTGCAATATCTTGGGACAGATATTGCAATTGTGTATGTAATTTTCATTTACAGAATCCAATACTAATTACAAGAGTTCTTGAAAGTCTACATGTAAAGAGAAAGCAGATTGATATATTAAGAATCTTATAGGGAAAAAGTGTTAGGGAGATCAGAATTGGGAGGAAATATTAAACAGCCCTATATTTTATTTTCATTAAAAATAAAACTATAACAGCAACCTATTATAATATCAATGACAGTTAACATACTAAAGAGTATTAATTACTCTTATATATCACCTTTCTATTGAGTATCAATTACTGTCATATAAATTACAGTATTAATTTCTACTACCACCTTGTTTACAAGAAACTTCAGGCCTCTTTCCCCACAGATTCCATGATATACTTACTAATTTGTTTTGTTTTATTGTCTGTATACTAAGAAGATTTTTGCATTTCATTGTCTGTTCAATGTCCAGTGCCAATTTGATTTTACAATTTAGAATTATCAACTCCTGCCTTGGTTCTAGTGTACTTGAATAACTAAGTTGAAAAGACCTTTGATTGTTCATAATGAACATATCTAGTATAATTAAGTATAGGTTCCCCCGCTATCCCAAAGTAGAGCATTCCTTTGGAACCTTCCATAAACTGAAATGGCATAAAGTGAAGAAGCAATTACAGGCATACCTCAGAGGTAATGAAGGTTCGGTTCCAGACAACCCCAATAAGGTGAATATTGCAATAAAGCAAGTCACATGAATTTTTTGGTTTCCCAGTTCATATATGTTTATACTATACTGCAGGCTATTAAGTGTGCAATATAGCCTTATGTCTTAAAAGATGTGTACACCTTAATTTAAAAATACTTTATTGCTAAAAAATGCTAACCATCATCTAAGCCTTCAGCAAACTGTAGTCTTTGCTTTGGTAGATGGTCTTGCCTTGATGTTGATGGCTGCTGACTAATCAGGGTGATGGTTGCTGAACGTTGCAATGGCTGTGGCAATTTCTTAAAATACGACAACAGTGAAGTTTGTTGCATTAATTGCCTCTTCCTTTTATGAATGATTTCTCTGTTTGACAGCATTTTACCCACAGTAGAACTTCTTTCAAAATTGGAGTCAATTCTCTCAAACCCTGCCCTTGCTTTACCAACTAAGTTTCTGTCATATTTTAATCCTTTGTTGTCATTTCAACAGTTGTTACAGCACTGTCACCAGGAGTAGATTCCATCTCAAGAAACTACTTTCTTTGCTCATCTGTAAGAAGCAGCTCCTTATCCATTAAAGTTTTATCATGAGATTGCAGCAATTCAGTCACATCTTCAGGCTCCACTTCTATTTCCAGTTCTCTTGCTATTTTCACATGTGCAATTACTTCCTCTACTGAAATCTTAAATCCTTCAGTTTCATCCATTAGGGCTGGAATCAACTTCTTCCAAACTCCTGTTAATGTTGATATTTTGACTTCTTCCCATGAATTATGAACATTTTTAATGGCATCTAGAAAGGTGAATCCTTTCCAGAATGTTTTCAATTGACTTTGCCCAAATCCATCAGTGGACTCACTACCTATGGTAACTGCAGCCTCACAAAATGTATTTCTTAAATAATAAGACTAGAAAGTCCAAGTGACTCCTTCATCCACAGGCGGCAGAACAGATGCTGTGTTAGCAGGCATGAAAACAACATTAATCTCACTGTACATTTCCATCAGAGTTCCTCAGTGACCAGGTACATTGTCAATGAGCAGTAACATTTTGAAAGAAATCTTTGTCTTTTGTTTTACTTTATTTTTTTGAATTTATTTTATTTTTTATACAGTAGGTTCTATTTTATATGTATTAGTGTATATATGTCAATCTCAATCTCCCAATTCATCTCACCACTACCCACTGCCCACTTTCCCCCTTCAGGTGTCCATACGTTTGTTCTCTACATTTCTGTCTCTATTTCTGCCTTGCAAACCGGTTCATCTGCACCACCTTTCTAGATTCCACATATATGCCCTAATATACAATATTTGTTTTTCTCTTTCTGACTTACTTCACTCTGTATGACACTCTCTAGGTCCATCCACATCTCTACAAATGACCCAACTTTGTTCCTTTTTATGGCTGAGTAATATTCCATTGTATATATGTACCACATCTTCTTTATCCATTCATCTGTCGATGGGCATTCAGGTTGCTTCCATGTCCTGGCTATTGTAAATAGTGCTGCAATGAACACTGGGGTGCATGTGTCTTTCTGAATTATGGTTTTCTCAGGGTATATGCCCAGTAGTGGGATTGCTGGGTTATATGGTAATTCCATTTTTAGTTTTTTAAGGAACTCCATACTGTTCTCCATAGTGGCTGCATCAATTTACATTCCCACCAACAGTGCAAGAGGGTTCCCTTTTCTCCACACCCTCTCCAGCATTTGTTGTTTGTAGATTTTCTGATGATGCCCATTCTAACTGGTGTGAGGTGATACCTCATTGTAGTTTTGATTTGCATTTCTCTAGTAACTATTGATGTTGAGCAGCTTTTCATGTGCCTCTTGACCATCTGTAGGTCTTCTTTGGAGAAATGTCTATTTAGGTCCTCTGACCAATTTTGGATTTTTTTTTTTTAACATTGAGCTACGTGAGCTGTTTATATATTTAAGAGATTAATCCTTTGTCTCTTGATTCATTGGCAAATATTTTCTCCCATTCTGAGGGTTATCTTGTTTATGGTTTCCATTGCTGTGCAAAGGCTAAGTTTTATTAGGTCCCATTTGTTTATTTTTATTTCCATTTCTCTAGGAGGTGGGTCAAAAAGGATCTTGCTGTGATTTATGTCATACAGTGTTCTGCCTATGTTTTCCTCTAAGAGTTTTATAGTGTCTGGCCTTACATTTAGGTCTTTAATCCATTTTGAGTTTACTTTTGTGTATAGTGTTAGGAAGTGTTCTAATTTCATTCTTTTACATGTAGCTGTCCAGTTTTCCCAGCACCACTTATTGAAGAGACTGTCTTTTCTCCATTGTATATTCTTGCCTCCTTTATCAAAGATAAGGTGACCATATGTGTGTGGGTTTATCTCGGGGCTTTCTATCCTGTTCCATTGATCTATATTTCTGTTTTTGTGTCAGTACCATACTGTCTTGATTACTGTAGCTTTGTAGTATAGTCTGAAGTCAGGGAGCCTGATTCCTCCAGCTCCATTTTTCTTTCTTAAAATTGCTTTGGCTATTTGGGGTGTTTTGTGTTTCCATACAAATTTTAAGATTTTTTGTTCTAGTTCTGTGAAAAATGCCACTGGGAGATTGATAGGGAGTGCATTGAATCTGTAGATTGCTTTGGGTAGTATAGTCATTTTCACAATGTTGATTCTTCTAATCCAATAACATGGTGTATCTCTCCATCTGTTAGTATCATCTTTAATTTCTTTCATCAGTGTCTTATAGTTTTCTGCATACAGTTCTTTTGTCTACTTAGGTAGGTTTATTCCTAGGTATTTTATTCTTTTTGTTGCAATGGTAAACGGGAGTGTTTCCTTAATTTATCTTTCAGATTTTTCATCATTAGCGTATAGGAGTACAAGAGATTTCTGTGCATTAATTTTGTATCCTGCTACTTTACCAAATTTATTGATTAACAGTTTTCTGGTGACAGCTTTAGGATTCTGTATGTATAGTATCATGTCATCTGCAAATAGTGACAGCTTTACTTCTTCTTTTCCGATTTGGCTTCCTTTTATTTTTTATCTCCGATTGCTGTGGCTAAAATTTCCAAAACTGGGCTTCCCTGGTGGCGCAGTGGTTGAGAGTCCGCCTGCCGATGCAGGGGACACGGGTTCGTGCCCCGGTCCGGGAGGATCCCACGTGCCGCGGAGCGGCTGGGCCCGTGAGGCATGGCTGCTGAGCCTGCGCGTCCGGAGCCTGTGCTCCGCAACGGGAGAGGCGACAGCAATGAGAGGCCCGCGTACCGTAAAAAAAATAAAAATAAAAAAAAAATAAAATTTCCAAAACTATGTTGAATAATACTGGTGAGAGTGGCAACCTTGTCTTGTTCCGGATTTTAGTGGAAATGGTTTCAGTTTTTCACCATTGAGAACTGTGGCTATGGGTTGGCTGTGATGTTGGCTGTGGGTTTGTCATATATGGCCTTTATTATGTTGAGGTAAGTTCCCTCTATGCCTACTTTCTGCAGGGTTTTTATCATAAATGGATGTTAAATTTTGTCAAAAGCTTTTTCTACATCTCTTGAGATGATCATATGGTTTTTATCCTTCAATTTGTTAATATGGTGTATCACATTGATTGATTTGCGAATATTGAGAATTCTTGCTTTCCTGGGATAAACCCCACTTGATTATGGTGTATGAAACTTTTAATGAGCTGCTGGACTCTGTTTGCTAGTATTTTGTTGAGGATTTTTGTGTCTATGTTCAACAATGATATTGGCCTGTAGTTTTCTTTCTTTGTGACATCTTTATCTGGTTTGGTATCAGGGTGATGGTGGCCTCATAGAATGAGTTTGGGAGTGTTCCTCCCTCTGCTATATTTTGGAAGAGTTTGAGAAGGATAGGTGTTAGCTCTTCTCTAAATGTTTGATAGAATTCGCCTGTGAAGCCATCTGGTCCTGGGCTTTTGTTTGTTGGAAGATTTTTAATCACAGTTTCAATTTCAGTGCTTGTGATTGGTCTGTTTATATTTTGTATTTCTTCCTGGTTCAGTCTCGGAAGGTTGTGCTTTTCTAAGAATTTGTGCATTTCTTCCAGGTTGTCCATTTTGGTGGCATATAGTTGCTTGTAGTATTCTCTCATGATGCTTTGTATTTCTGCAGTGTCCATTGTTACTTCTCCTTTTTCATTTCTAATTCTGTTTATTTAAGTCTTCCTTTTTTTCTTGATGAGTCTAGCTAATGGTTTATCAATTGTGTTTATCCTCTCAAAGAAGCAGCTTTTAGTTTTATTGATCGTTGCTATCATTTCCATCATTTCTTTTTCATTTATTTCTGATATGATCTTTACGATTTCCTTCCTTCTGCTAACTTTGGGATTTTTTTTGTTCTTCTTTCTCTAATTGCTTTAGGTGTAAGGTTAGGTTGTTTACTTGAGATTTTTCTTGTTTCTTGAGGTAGGACTGTATTGCTATAAACTTCCCTCTTAGAAGTGCTTTTGCTTTATCCCAGAGGTTTTGGGCCATCGTGTTTTCATTGTCATTTGTTTCTAGGTAGTTTTTAATTTCCTCCTTGATTTCTTCAGTGATCTCTTGGTTATTTATTAACGGATTGTTTAGCCTCCATGTGCTTGTGCTTTTCTACTTTTTTCTCCCTGTAATTTATTTCTAATCTCATAGTGTTGTGGTCAGAAAAGATGCTTTGATATGATTTCAATTTTCTTAAATTTACCAAGGCTTGATTTGTTACCCAAAATGTGATCTATCCTGGAGTATGTTCATGTGCACTTGTGAAGAAAGCGTAATCTGCTATTTTTGGATGGAATGTCCTATAAATATCAATTAAATCTATCTGGTCTATTGTATCATTTAAAGCTTGTGTTTCCTTGTTATTTTTCTGTCTGGATGATCTGTCCATTGGTGTGAGGTGTTAAAGTCCCCCACTATTATTGTGTTACTGTTGATTTCCCCTTTTATAGCTGTTAGTATTTGCCTTATGTATTAAGGTGCTCCAATGTTGGGTGCATATCTATTTATAACTGTTATATATTCTTCTTGGATTGATCCCTTGATCATTATGTAGTGTCCTTCCTTGTCTCTTATAACATTCTTTATTTTAAAGTCTATTTTATCTGATTCGAGTATTGCTACTCCAGCTTTCTTTTGATTTCCATTTGCATGGAATATCTTTTTCCATCCCCTCACCTTCAGTCTGTATGTGTCCTAGGTCTGAAGTGGGTCTCCTGTAGACAGCACATATATGGGTCTTGTTTTTGTATCCATTCAGTGAGCCTGTGTCTTTTGGTTGGAGCATTTAATCCATTCACGCTTAAGGTAATTATCTATATGTATGTTCCTATTACCACTTTCCTAATTGTTTTGGGTTTGTTTTTGTAGGTCTTTTTCTTCTCTTGTGTCTCCCACTTAGAGAAGTTCCTTTAGCATTTGTTGTAGAGCTGGTTTGGTGGTGCTGAATTCTCTTAGCTTTTGCTTGTCTGTGAAGCTGTTGATTTCTCTGTCAAATCTAAATGAGATCCCTGCTGAACAGAGTAATCTTGGTTGCAGCTTCTTCCCTTTCATCACTTTAAATATATCGTGCCACTCCCTTCTGGCTTGTAGTTTCTGCTGAGAAATCAGCTGTTAACCTTATGGGAGTTCCCTTGTATGTTATTTGTCATTTTTCCCTTGTTGCCTTTAATAATTTTTCTTTGTCTTTAATTTTTGTCAATCTGATTACTATGTGTCTCAGCATGTTTCTCCTTGGGTTTACCCTGCCTGGGACTCTCTGCGTTTCCTGGACTTGGGTGGCTATTTTGTTTCCCATGTTAGGGAAGTTTTTGACTATAATCTCTTCAAATATTTTCTCAGGTCCTTTCTATCTCTCTTCTCCTTCTGGGACCCCTATAATGCAAATGTTGATGGGTTTAATGTTGTCCCAGAGGTCTCTTAGGCTGCCTTCATTTCTTTTCATTCATTTTTCTTTATTCTCTTCTATGGCAGTGAATTCCTCCATTCTGTCTTGTAGGTCACTTATCTGTTCTTCTGCCTCCGTTATTCTGCTACTGATTCGTTCTAGTGTATTTTTTGATTTCAGTTATTATATTGTTCATGTCTGTTTGTTCTTTAATTCTTCTAGGTATATTTTTGTTAATTCTTGTAGGTCTTTGTTAAACATTTCTTGCATCTTCTCAATTTTTGCCTCCATTCTTTTTCTGAGTTCCTCGATCATCTTCACTATCATTATTGTGAATTCTTTTTCTGGAAGGTTGCCTATCTCCATTTCATTTAAATGTTTTTCTGGGGTTTTATCTTGTTCCTTCATCTGGTACATAGTCCTCTGCCTTTTCATTTTGTCTATGTTTCTGTGAATGTGGTTTTCGTTCCACAGGCTGCAGGATTGTAGTTCTTCTTGCTTCTGCTGTCTGCCCTCTGGTGGATGCGGCTATCTAAGAGGCTTGTGCAAGCTTCCTGATGGGAGGGATTGGTGGTGGGTAGAGCTGGGTGTTGCTGTGGTGGGCTGAGCTCAGTAAAACTTTAATCTGCCTGTGTGCTGCTGGGTGGGGCTGAATTCCCTCCCTGTTGGTTGTTTGGCCTGAGGCAACGCAGCACTGGAGGCTATAGGCTCTTTGGTGGGGCTAATGGTGGACTCCAGGAGGGCTCACGCCAAGGAGTACTTTCCAGAACTTCTTCTGCCAGTGTTCTTGTCTCCGTGGTGAGCCACAGCCATCCCCTGCCTCTGCAGGAGTCCCTCCAACAGTAGCAGGTAGGTCTGGTTCAGACTTCTATGGGGTTACTGCTCCTGCCCCCTGGGTCCTTATGCATACGCTACTTTGTGTGTGCCCTCCAAGAGTGGAGTCTCTGTTTCCCCTAGTCCTGTCAAAATCCTGCAGTCAAATCCCACTAGCCTTCAAAGTCTGATTCTCTGCAAATTCCTCCTCCCATTGCCGGACCCCCAGGTTGGGAAGCCTGACGTGGTGCTCGGAACCTTCATTCCAGTGGGTGGACTTCTGTGGTATAATTGTTCTCCAGTTTGTGAGTCACCTACCCAGCGGTTATGTGATTTGATTTTATTGTGATTGCACCCTTCCTACTGTCTCATTGCAGCTTCTCCTTTGTCTTTGGATGTGGGGTATCTTTTTTGGTGAGTTCTAGTTCTTCCTGTCAATGATTGTTCAGCAGTTAGTTGTAATTCTGGTGTTCTCGAAAGAGGGAGTGAGCACACGTGCTTGTGGTCCACCATCTTGAACCGACATCCAGAAATCTTTCTTTCTGAGCAGTAGCTCTCAACAGTAGGCTTAATATATTTAGTAAATCATGTTGTAAAGAGATGTGTTGTCATCCAGGCATTGTTGTTCCATTTCGGGAGTACGGACAGAGTTGATTTAGCATAATTGTTAAGGACCCTAGGATTTTCAGAATGGCAAATGAGTACTGGCTTCAACTTAAAATCACTAGCTGCATTATTCCCTAACAAGAGAGTCAGCCTGTGTGTTGGAGTTTTGAAGCCAGGTATTACTTCTCTTCATCTATGAAAGCCCTAGATGGCATCTTCTTCCAATAGAAGGCTGTTTTGTCTACATTGAAAAATCTATTGTTTAGTATAGTCACCTTCATTAATTGTCTTAGCTAGATCTTCTGGATAACTTGCTGCAGCTTCTGCATCAGTGCTTGTTGCTTCACCTTGTACTCTGAAGTTATGGAGATAGCTTCTTTCCTTAAACCTCATGAACCAACCTCTGCTGGCTTCAAACGTTTCTTCTGCAGCTTCCTCACCTCTCTCAGCCTTTACAGAATTGAAAAGAGTTACGGCCTTGTTCTAGATTAGGCTTTGGTTGAAGGCAATGTTGTGGCTGGTTTAATCTTCTATCCAGAATACTGAAATTTTCTCCTTATCAGCAATAAGGCTGTTTCACTTCCTTACCATTCCTGTGTTCACTGGAGTAGCTCTTTAATTTACTTCAAGAACTTTTCCTTTGCATTCACAACTTGGCTAACTGTTTGGCACAACAGGCCTAGCTTTTGGCCTATCCCAGCTTTCAACATAACTTCCTCTCTAAGGTTAATCATTTCTAGCTCTTGATTCAAAGTGAGAGACCTGCAACTCTTCCCTTCATTTGAACACTTAGAGGCCTTTGTAGGGTTATTAATTGGTCTTTTTCAATATTGTTGTATCTCAGGGAATAAGAAAACCCAAGGAGAGGGAGAGAGATGAGGGAATAGCTGGTCAGTGGAGCAGTCAGAATACACACATTTATCTTTTAAGGTGGCCATCTTGTAATGGGCATGGTTTGTGGCAACCCAAAATATAAAAATTACAATAGTAATACCAAAGATCACTGATCACTTCAAGTGGGATTTATCCCAGGAATGCAAAGGTGGTGCACTATCCACAAATCAATCAATGTGATATACCACATTAATAAACTGAAGAATAAAAATCATATGATCATCCCAATAGATGTAAAGAAAGCTTTTGACAAAACTCAACATCCGTTTATGATAAAATTTCTCCGCAAAGTAGGTACAGAGGGAATATACCTCAACAAAATAAAGGCCATATATGATAAGTCCACAGCTAACATCATACTCAATGGTGAAAAGCTGAAAGCATCAGGAACAAGACAATGATGCCCACTTTTGCTAGTTCTATTCAACACAATTTTGGAAGTCCTAGCCACAGACAAGAAAAAGAAAGAAAAATAATCCAAATTGGAAGGGAGGTAGTAAAACTGTTCCTGTTTGCAGATGACATGATATTATACATAGAAAACCCTAAAAACACCACTAGAAAACTACTAGAGCTCATCAATGAATTCAGTAAAGTCACAGGATACAGAATTAATATACAGAAATCTGTTGCATTTCTCTACACTAACAAAGAAATATCAGAGAGAGAAATTGAGAAAACAATCCCATTTACCATTGCATCAAAAAGAATGAAATACCTAGGAATAAATACATGGAGGTAAAAGGCCTGTACTTGGAAAACTAAAGATACTGATGAAAGAAACTGAAGATAACACAAAGTGATGGGTAGATATACCATGTTCACAGATTGGAAGAATTAATATTGTTAAAATGACTATACTACCCAAAGCAATTCACAGATTCAATGCAATTTCTATCAAAATACCAATGGCATTTTTCACAGAACTAAAACAAATAATTCTAAAATTTGTATGAAAATTCAAAGACCCTGAATAGCCAAAGCAATCCTGAGAAAGAAAAACATTGCTGGAGGTATCATGCTCCCTGACTTCAGACTGTACTACAAAGCTACAGTAATCAAAACAGTATCGTACTGGCAAAGAAACAGACACATGGATCAAAGGAATAGAATAGAGAGCCACCCAGGAATAAACCCACACACTTATGGTCAAGTAATCTATGACAAAGGAGGCAAGAATATGCAATGGGGAAAAGACATTCTCTTCAATGAGTAGTGCTGGAACAGCTGAACAGCTACATGTAAAAGACTGAAATTAGAACATTTTCTCATGCCATATACAAAAATAAACTCAAAATGGATTAAAGACTTAAATTTAGGACCAGAAACTATAAAACCCCTAGAAAAACACATAGGCAGAGCACTCTTTGACAAAAATTGTAGCAATATATTTTCTGGATCTGTCTCCTAAGGCAAAGGGAAGAAAAGCAAAAATTAACAAATGGGACCTAATTAAAGTTAAAAGCTTTTGCACAGCAAAGGAAACCATCAACAAAATGAAAAGAAACCTACTGAATGGGAGAAAATATTTGCAAATGATATGACCAAAACCGGTTTAATATCCAAAACAGACAGTTCATACAACTCAATATTAAAAAAAAAAAAAAAAACAACCTGATTAAATAATGAACAGAAGACCTGAATAGACACTTTTCTTCAGAAGACATACAGATGGCCAACAGGCACATGAAAAGATGCTCAACATTGCAAATCATCAGAGAAATGCAAATCAAAACCACAATGAGGGGCTTCCCTGGTGGCGCAGTGGTTGAGAGTCTGCCTGCTGATGCAGGGGACACGGATTTGTGCCCCAGTCTGGGAAGATCCCACATGCCGTGGAGTGGCTGGGCCCGTGAGCCATGGCCGCTGAGCCTGTGCGTCCGGAGCCTGTGCTCTGCAACGGGAGAGGCCACAACAGTGAGAGGCCCGCGTACCGCAAAAAAAAAACCACAATGAGATATCACCTCACATGTGTCAAAATGGCTATAATCAAAAAGACCACAATTAACAAATGTCAGCAAGGATGTGGAGAAAAGGAACACTGTACACCTTTGGTAGGAATGGAAATTGGTGCAGCCACTATGGAAAACAGTACAGAGGTTCCTCAAGAAACCAAAAATACAACTACCACATGATCCAGCAATTCCACTCCTGAGTGTACAGCCAAAGAAAATAAAAACACTAATTTGAAAAGATACATGCACCACAATGTTCATAAGCATTATTTATGCTAGCCAAGATATGGAAGCAACCTAAGCGTCCATCAATAGATGAATGGGTAAAGAAAATATGGTATAAATACACAATGGAATACTACTCAGCCATAAAAAAGAATGAAATTTTACCATTTGCAACAACATGGATGGACCTAGAGAGTATTATGATTAGTGAAATAAGTCAGACAGAGAAAGACAAATGCTATATGGTATCATTTATATTTGGAATCTAAAAAATAAAACGAATAAATATAACAAAACAGAAACAGACTCAAAGATATAGAAGACAAACTAGTGGTTACCAGTGGGGAGAGGGAAGTGGGGAGGGACATTATAGGGGTAGAGGATTAAGATGTACAAACTACTATGTATAAAACAAATAAACTAAAAGGATATATTGTACAGCACAGGGAATATAGCCAATATTTTATAATAACTTTGAATGGAGTATAATCAATAAAAATTTTGAATCACTGTTGTATACTCAAAACTAATATAATATTGTAAATCAACTATACCTAAAAAAAAAGATCACTGATCACAGATCACCATAATAAAATAATAATAATGAAAAAGTTTGAAATGTGAGAATTACCAAAATGCGACACAGAAACACAAAGTGAGTCAATGCTGTTGGGAAAACGGTGCCAATAGACTTGCTTGATGCAGGGTTGCCACAAACCTTCAATTTGTAAAAAATACAGTATCTGCAAAGTGCAATAAAGCAAAGTGCAATAAAATGAGGTTAGTCTGTACCTTTTTTTTGTATAAGCAAAAATCCTCTTCAGATTTCTTTTGGTTAGCACAAACAGATACTAATGCAGGTCTTTCATAAAAAACGAAGTGGCGTAAAGTGAATTTCGAAAAGCGTGAGATACCTGTATTTCTAAAACTCCTTTTAAGCTCTTTCCAGGACAACTTCATGCCTGTCTTACATGCATCTAGCAACTTCCCTTTAGAGGTGACATCCACTTTGAAAAGCCTGATTTATTTCCTGCCATATTTCTTTTTTCCCCAAGGTTTCAATCTCAAAGCATTCTATATTTCTGCTATCTGCTTTACCTTCCTTTTCTATTCCTAACCCTCAGTCCCTCTGAGCAGGGAATGGAATTGGGAAGAAAGAACTAATGAACTCTCAAAGGAGTTATTTACACCTCTATACATACTAATTAGAAGAGGCAGAAATTATCTTATTGTCCCCTCTATTTGCTACACAAATTTTACTTTTTCGTCATCTTCATCCAGAGAATCCCTGATAGGTGTTTTTAGGACCTCAACTATTATTAGGTAGACATGCTGAAAATCAAATAATTAAGAGAGGACATAATTTCACACATAAGGACTTTATAGTCACTCTGTATAACACAAACTTCTATATGCTAGAAGTTTTCGTGAGGAGAACTCTTGATAAGAGAATTTGATTGACTCAGCTTTTTATAATTGGTTGCTTACATTATACTAGACAATTATTTGCTTCTATAACAGTAATTGAGTATATGACTAGGAGGACTATTGTATATGAAATAGTCATATGAAAAATTTTAAGCATTTTTTAGGTTTATACTTCAAATGTCGATAAAAGATATAAGATACAAGATCTCTCTTCTGATGCTGAAATTTTATCTTGATAAAATTAGTTTGTTTTCAAAGTATCTCAATTTTTTTAATAAAATAAATTGGAAGTAAACTTAGGATGTTTAAAGAAAACAAAAAAATTCCTAGATAGTTGCTGACTTTAATAAGAAATTTTTAATATTACTAGTGTATAAATTTTAAGTAGCATTTACATTATTTCTGCTTATGTTTATTCCCTATTTAATTTCAATTTGACATAGAAGTGGGGCTTTCCATTTAGCTAAAATTGAGAATCCAAGTATTAACATATTTTAATCTTTTGGAAGTAAGGAAGAGACACACTGTAACACTTGGAGCTTAGATTTGTGGTCTAATAGCTGTAGATTTACTTGGTCAGCCTTATGCAGTATTAGACCTGGGACTTACCAATGCTTTGGCAAAAATAAAAAATAGCAGCTAAACTAATGAATCAGGTTGCATTTTATTATATATGAATGGTCTAAAAGTAAGAAAAAACATTTGTACTCATGTCTTTTAAAAACAAAATTTATTTTAAAAAATTAATTTTCAAAATAACTTTTGATAAATTTGAAAATTATATTGATATTTTACTGATCAGAGTATAAAATAATCTTTATTTTGTTCTGTACCTCAGTAAGTATTTTGTAAATTTACTTTCATTTGTGTAAAATTTCATTTATGACTAAAGTTTGTGTATACTTCTAAATGACTAATAACATGAACTTATCAGATTGTAGTTGGGCAAATATTCTCAGTTTATAATATAATCTAGACTTTAAATATATGTTTCAAGCCAGAAAATAACATTTTTCACAGTAAAGTTTACATAGCATAGCGGTTAGCTATATGCTTAATAAAAAAATTATCTTGAGTCCAAATCCATAGGAATGTACAACAAGAGTGAACCAAAATGTAAAATATGGACTTTGGATAATTATGATATATCAATTTAGGTCCCTCAATTGTAACAAATGTGCCACTCTGCTGGGGAATGTTGGTTGAAGAGGCTGTGCATGTGTGGGGGCAGGAGGTATATGGGAAATCTCTGTATCTTCCCCATAATTTTGCTCTAAACCAAAAAAACTGCTCTAAAATAATAAAGTCTTAACTTTAAAGAATTAAGCCAATAAAAAAATACTCTTGACTTTCTCTTGTAATTTTTCAAGCTATTAAGAGACTTCTTGCTAAAACTGCGCTACAGATCATAACTTGTTCATTTTACAACTCTCAAATAACAGGAAGAGGCATAAAGAAGCTTCTTGGATTTGTATCATTTTTGTACATTACTGCATTGTTGGAAGAGTCTTAGACACAAAGGAGAAAATCAAGATTTCTTAGGTTTTGAAAAATGCTTCTGAACTTATCTGTAAAAATATGAAAAGAAGCTGTGTTTAAAACAGAGTAGGCAACCTAAGTGTTCATCATCAGATGAATGGATAAAGAAGATGTGGCACATATATACAATGGAATATTACTCAGCCATAAAAAGAAATGAAATTGAGCTAGTTGTAATGAGGTGGATGGACCTACAGTCTGTCATACAGAGTGAAGTAAGTCAGAAAGACAAAGACAAATACCGTATGCTAACACATATATATGGAATTTAAGAATAAAAATGTCATGAAGAACCTACATAAAGACACAGACCTACTAGAGAATGGACTTGAGGATATGGGGAGGGGGAAGGGTAAGCTGTGACAAAGTGAGAGAGTGGCATGGACATATATACACTACCAAACGTAAAATAGATAGCTAGTGGGAAGCAGCCGCATAGCACAGGGAGATCAGCTCGGTGCTTTGTGACCACCTAGAGGGGTGGAATAGGGAGGGTGGGAGGGAGGGAGACGCAAGAGGGAAGAGATATGGGAATATATGTATAACTGATTCACTTTGTTATAAAGCAGAAACTAACACACCATTGTAAAGCAACAATAAAGATGTAAAAAAAAAAAAAGAGTAGGCATTTTTTTAAAATGAGAGTCGTACACAGAAATTAGTGAAATTTCCAAGTGACTAATTCAGTTTCTTTACTTATATATTTAAATGTATATATTATGATTTAAGGAAGTAAAGTAGGGCATACTGTAAGTTTAAATCATTTTCAGAATCTAACATATATAGACTTCTCTATAATCATATATTCAATAAGCTATGAACATTTATAAGTCATTTGTGCTACATGTCTACTTGGACTAATTTTAAGTTCTAACTAATAGTAAAACAATGTATTAAACCTAAGTGTTCATAATCAGACATTCCTCTATTATAACACTAATATAGCCTCTTACCTTTTTATTCTTGGTCTTTTTCTTTTTCTTTGGTTTACTCTTAACCTGATAGATAAGAAATAAATCATTTATTTAATATGCAATTCAAACTGCACAATGGATTACTTTACAAAATGTATTTCCTCTAACCACTGGGATCTTTTATCTTCTAATATAGACCATACTTTCCTTCTAGATTCTATGGAAAATTATTTTCATCTTAATTTTAATCTCAGTTTTCTGCTTGAGAAATCACTGATGTATAAAGGAACAACATATAATGTCAATAAGTAGGCTACTGAAAAGAGCTCAGAGGTCCTCACTTGCACACGTGCATGCATGAGTAACAGAGGAGGAAGGCACCTTAAAAAAAATCAACATATTCAGGTCCATTAGATGAAAAATTAAGCCTAGGAAGAATTTAGTGACTACATAATATCTGTTACCACTTATCTGTAAAGAAATACATCCTGGATGGTTTTAATTCCACCTCTGTGTAAACAGCATTGAAATATCCCTGTTTTCTCTTTCTTTCTCTCTCCTTCTATTCCCCACTATGCTTTCTTCTACTTTCTGTTAACCTCCCACATCCATTCTACCACTCAGGATGAAGAAACATGTGCCAGGCACATAATAAGTGTTCAATAAATGCTGCCAAAATATATGGCTAAGGCAGGAAAGATTATGGAAGAAAGTATTGGGAAAAGAACCATTCCAATTCAAGCTCTGTGTAAACACTTTGATAAATATAAATTAAGATTGTCTGGGAGGCTTTAAGAATAGCACATGCAACAAGCTAAAAGCCTTAAGTTCTTCTAATTCAAATATTAATGAGCAGTTATACTTCCTGGAGATCTTTAATAGATTCTGTTGAAGATTCACTGGGTATCGATGCTCCATCTTTATTCATTTCTGCTAACTGTATTTCAGGGATTGATTTCACATTTATATTGTACTCCATAAGAGGTGGACTTAGTTCTTCTTCTTCATTTTGTAACTCTTCTATTTCAATACCTAAATATTAAAACCAAAACACTCAAAGTCTGGATGCATATAATTTTAGCCTCTTATCACTATTTTGAATATATTTACTACCCCCATAACACCATCCCAGAAATAGAAGACATCTTACTCTGTTCAAATACTAAATGAAAATAAAATGCCCATTTATCAATGACCAAATAACAGGTACATATACTAGCCTGAAACCAATCAATATAAACTCAAATGCTAAGATACTTGACTGTTATCTTAAGCAGACTATAGATACAGATAATGTAGAACTTAAGTCAATTCTAAATACTAAGTTTTTGAGTATCCTGACATTGACCTTATTAAATATTGCAACTAGTATTATTTTAGGGCATAAGTCTGAAACATAAAGAGAAGGAAAAGCTAGATGTTTTTTTTTCCCTTTTTTCTTCTTTTTTATAATCAAAGGTTATTAAAGGGTATCAGTCCCCAATTATGTGACTTCCTTGATACCATGATCCTTGACACTGCTCTAGAGATTCAATACCTAAACTTGTGGACTTCATGTGACTGGTCACAGATGGTCCAAACAAAACCCATTGTGTTACTTTCTTAAGTATAATTTTACTCCAAACAAAACCCATGGTGTTACTTTCTTAAGTATAATTTTAATTGCAAAATTTGAATTCCATTTTAAAAAACCCAACAGTACATAAATGGAAATAAAAAAATTAGCAACTTACCACCTGGCAGAAAAGTATATAGCTTAACAATGGATAGTTAACCAGATAAAAGTTATATAAGCTAAACAGTAGCATATATGAGCAGGTAGAGCAAGCAGGTAGGCATTTTTGCCTGTTGAAGTGCCCTGTGTGTCAAAAGTTAAAATACTCTGTTAGGGTAAACCCTAGGGCATGTGCACTAAGACAAAGGCAGAATAAAGGCTCATACTAGATTCAGCTGACCAGTAGTAATCTGACCATAAAATTTTCCGATCTTATAACAAACAATTACAGTTTATCATACAGTTTATCTGACCAAGTAAAAATCTATAGGTGCCCCTTAGCTATCCTGGGTTGAAAGGTCACTTAGGCATTTGGTTTTTAAACATACTTACGTTGACTGCCCGTTATTGACTGTAGAGCAATTCCTATGATACATAAAGAAAAAAATTAGATATATAATTGCAAATGTAATGTAACTAACAAATATCAGACTGAGACTAAGAAAAATCAGAAGATTTTTTACATTGCACCAATAAATATTATAACTAAAAATAACCAGCTTCACTCATGAATCCAGTTTAAACAAGGCTTAATTAGATTATAACATAAAGGTTATAAACCCATGTTTAGAGAAAGAAAGGTTTAAAAAAAAAGATAGTTCATAATAGATAATGCTTAGAACACAAGCACTTTAAATCAAGAAGCAAATTTTTACAGTTTACAGTCTAAGTTCATGAAGTAATTGTCAATTATGAAGCAAACCTCCATTGAAAGTTTTAGCCTTTTTTTTAGCAAAATCCTGATGAGCATTCTCTCTCCTTGCCCATTAATATTTATTAAGCACCTATGATATATCAGGCTGTGTTAGGCTCTAGAGTTTGAATGGTGAGAAAAAAGATAACCATCATAGAGATTTAGTGGGGACAATGGATATTAATCAAATAATCAGATACACAAATGAAAACCAAACTGTAATAACTACTAGGGAAGACATATAAGATACTAGGAAAGCCTCTATTAAAGGGACTTGAGCAATAAGCTCGTCAGACTTTCAGAGTGAAAACTGTTTGAAATACCTTGAATTTATTGCTCAACTCACTTTCCCAAATATTTTTATTCTCATAAGTTTTTGTCATTCAAAATCTTAATAGAGTAAATGTAAAAAAGAAAAGTCTCTAATTTATAAGCCAATTTACAAGTCAAGGGTGCTTGCCTGACTTTCTTATAGCATCAAACTCAGCATTCTCTTCTTTTATGTTCAAAGAAAGCTTTCTTAAAGGTTAAGTAGGAAAACACAATGGAATCCCAGAGCCTTAGCAAAAGGAGTGGGATTGGGGCCTAGCAATTATAGCTGAAGAAAATCTGGACCAGGTCAACAATTACTAGAAGCTTGGAAAGTTATACATTTAAATAGCATCACTGTGATCATCAGTTGCTCACCAGGTAGTATGACTAATAATTTGGGACCAGGAAAATTCACCTAGAATAACACAGCAAGGGTTTCAGTGATGCTGACATGGCTTCAACTCCACTCTCCACCATGACAGCTGAGAAGCTATCCTGGAATGTGGGGAGGAGGTCTGAAGTCTTCCCCATAACAACAAATAATGTTTGGGAATGGACACCGCCAACCTTAGACAACCTTAGACCTTGCATAAATGTTATCTGATTTTTAAAGTTACCTATGACCAAACTTTTAAACAAAAGTCAAGGTTCTGATAGAAAGGAGAAACATACACTCATGGTGTCTAAAAGGGCATTCCTGAAATACTCAGTACCTGTATTTCATGGTTTTAGTCATCCTTAATTTTGTAGAAGTGATAAAACTCCTCTACTTAAAAATATTCAACAATTCCTTTTTGAAAACACAAATTCCTCAACATGGCAAGAGAAATCCTCTTGAATGTATTCTATGAACTCTCCCCTACTTTAATCTCAGTATTGCCAAACTTTTTAGTTCCTTGTACTATAATATATTTTTATGTTTCTATACCTTTGCTCTTGTTTCCTTCTGAAACATCCTTCTCCATCTTCTTCACTTGGCTAACTTTTACATGTCATTTAACAACTCCTTAGATATTCTATCTCCAGAAAACCTTTTTGGATTCTCTTAGGCTAGAATTTCCCATGGTATTCTGGAAACATCTCTAGCACTGTAATTTCTATTGGCTTCTTGATGAGGATATTCTCTCAAGAATGTGAGCACACTGAATCTCCTACCCTTATCACTGTACGTGGCACATAGCAGACACTCAGTGAAGGTTTACTGGCTTAAGTAAATAATTATTTTGTACCTTGTTG
This sequence comes from Stenella coeruleoalba, assembly GCF_951394435.1. NCBI lineage: Eukaryota > Metazoa > Chordata > Mammalia > Artiodactyla > Delphinidae > Stenella > Stenella coeruleoalba. The sequence goes on from NC_137150.1 coordinate 89,325,627, forward strand.
ATAGCAGGATAACATCCTCTGAATGATTTCTGGTACTGGTATGCCTAGGTAGATGGACAGCTGATGGTAATCAAGGGAGATATTCTCAATGGGATTCTCCTTCACTTTGTCAATATCTTCTTGCTTCATCCCGAGGCGCAGAAGAATATCTGAAACTTTTTTCCAAATTGAATTGAATTGTGACTCAGTGAGACCATTCATCAAAATCTCACTAAGGAGGATATCCCTGTATTTGCACAGCCTCAGGATGTCTGCAGACTTAGAGAGATCAGAAGATGGTGGTTCCATATTCCAGCCTTTTTTGGGTGCAGGGAACACATTCAAATGTTTTATAAGAGCTAATAGGAGGTATAAGTCAAACTGTTTGGACTGTGGCAGCTCCTTGTTTGGGGGATAAAGCAGATGCCATGCTCCACCCAAAGGGTGATTGGTCCAAAGATGGTTGTAGTAGGGTTCCAATACATTCTTGTGTATAAGAAGCTCTTTTTTCAAAAGAGGGGGTGGCATAGCCTCATCAAATATTTGCCGAACAATGTCAGTACCAGAAACAATAATTATATGAAGCAGATGATAGAAATAATTATAATCAAGTTTGAAGATAGGCATTTCATCTGAAAATGAATTTTGAGAAGTCAAAAGATTCCACATTAATGCTCTTTTTCTATGTGATTTCTTGCATTACATCCTAAGCTCCTGTAGGACAGGCACTATTCCAAAAGAATGAAGTACAGTACAGTGCTTTGTCACAGCCAATGCTCAATAGGCATGCTGCTATCTGTCTAGCTGTCAAAAAGTCAAAACAAAAACAGTATGTTCCAAGCAAAAGTAATCACAAAAACTAATCACTATAGAAGGCTTTCAACCATCCAGGGTTTTGTTCAAATAAATGAGCTTTGGCCACCAAATGGCATAAAAGTATTAAGCCTTTGAAAATTCTGAAGACTGTCAAGAATGGTAACTGCCAGTGTTCAGTTATACTTTACTTAGGCAATTATATTTTATCTTAGTCAGCATTGTCCAGTAAAACTTTTTGTGATGAAAATATTTTAGATTTTCACTGTCCACTAGCCACTGAACAGTGGAAATGCTGCTTGTCTGACAAAGGAACTGAGTTTGAAACTTTATCTAATTTTAATGAGTTTAAATTTAAACAGCACATATGGCTAGTGACTACTGTATTAGACAATACAGAACTATAGCAAGAACCATAAAGTGATTTAATGCCTTGCTTCTCAAAGTACAGTCCACTGGCCAGCAGCAGCAGCAGCCACATGGGAGCCTGCTAGAAATACAGAATCTCAGGTCTCACCCCAGAGATACTGAATTGGCACCGACATTTTAACAAAATCACAGATGATTCAAATATATATTAAAGTTTGAGACACACTGATCTTATGAACCTCTTTTTCTTATCCTTTCAAAAAATAAATTAATGATTAAGTAGGTATTTCATCAATGAAATGGAATAAAGCATGAGACGGAACTATTTGATATTTTTCTGGTTTAGTAGCACTTCCCAAAGAGGAAAGTAGACTGAGGTGAATTAGAAAGTAATAAGAATTTGGTATATGATGGTATATTTTTAAAACTAATAAAATATGTGTTTATTATAAAGCACAACTTTATTATTTTATCCTTCATGATTCTGTGTTTCAAAAGATTTTTAAAGTAATATTCTTGTTTGATATACTTGACATAAACTGTGGAGGCAAACAAGGTTACAAAGCAAATGACTCAAGGAGCTTTCTCTGGGCTGCCAAATAAGAAGCTGGCTAGGATCAGGGACATCCATTCTCCCTAGCAAGAAGGAATGCCACCAGACTACTCTTCCATGGGTCCAGGAGCCCTTAAGCTCTCCAAGTGCTGAGCAGCTGGCATTTCCTAGCACACTCCTAAAGAGCTGGCACCTAAGTTTAGACTACTTGGCCTTGAGCCCCAAATGTTCATTCTTTCCATTTCACCCTTTTAACAGGGAATGCAACAAGTGAGGAGTTGGTAGGGAACATCAGCTGAAGCTCAATCTGTGTAGTCACAGCTATGCACCAAACCCAGCAAACCTCTCTGTAGATGCAAGGTAATGTGATACCCATACACCTGCTAATCTTTCTGTCCATGAATTCCAGCCTACACCAAGTGATGTTTGTTAGTGTAAACCCAAGCCCAACGAATGACAAACTCAAAGAAACACACAGTTGTTAATGGCATGATACTTTACAGAGCAAGTCAAAATTTTTAACAGTTTTCAACAGGAGACATATGAAAGTAAAATATACCTTTTGTACCAAATTTTAAACTGATCTTCGGTCTTATATCGCTATCATCTATTTTCAGAGACATCAACTTTTTATAACTGCAAATGGAAAAAAAATTAGGTTAAAAAAGTCAGTCAAGATTTCTAGTATCAGCATGGCTAAGTCAGTGAGCATTTTCTTCTCTTCCTTCTGGAAATAACTTAAAAGTAAAGGAGAAAAATAAATGAACAAATAAAAAACACCAACAGTAACAACCCTACATTGCCACTTTCATTAGAATTCGGAGGCAAGTAGAATTGCTAGATTTCATACAAAAAGAATCACATGACTAGCTTATTTGCAAGAAGACTATTTGGTAGTAGGAAAAAAGAAATCTTTGCACTGTAAAAAGGCAGCAAATCTGGAACTCCTCCCAGACCCTCCTCCACCACAGTATCTTCTTACCAATAACTATTCCAAGAAAACTCAACTCATTTAATGACTAGTAATTAAAAGAGAAAGAAAGAAACTGGCATAGCATCAATACAAATAATTAGAAAAAAATTGAGGGAAAAAGTAGCAAAATTCATTAAATAGACTAAACACTAAGTAAATGCTGCTATGAAACAGATGAAAAAACTTGTGGCTTGGCTTTGAAATGAACTCTGCCACAGAAAACAGTACAAAAAAAAAAAAAAAGGGACAGAGATGTTGGTTTGGTGGTGGTTGTTGTTAACTGATTTTATGTCCAGCACCAGCATAACACTGCTAATCAGCTACTACATTGAAAACACTTTAAACTCTAACAATATAAAGTACTGGCAAAGATACTGAGTAAAAGGAATTCTCCTACACTGAAAGTGGGAGTTGATAAATTGATAAAAGCACTGTGGGAAACAGTTCAGCCATACCAATCATGGAGCACATCCTACAGCTTGCCTGGCAAAGGAGAAAATTTCGCACTTCTGCCTAACTCTTTTTTTTTTTTTTTTGTGGTATGCGGGCCTCTCACTGTTGTGGCCTCTCCCCCATTGCGGAGCACAGGCTCTGGACGCGCAGGCTAAGCGGCCATGGCTCACGGGCCCAGCTGCTCCGCGGCATGTGGGATCTTCCCAGACTGGGGCACGAACCCATGTCCCCTGCATCGTCAGGCAGACTCTCAACCACTGTGCCACCAGGGAAGCCCTCTAACTCTTAAGCACAGTCTCCAGTCCCACTTCTCTGGGAAATATGGCTATAGACGGCCAGTCGGTACAGAGCACATACTATGGCCCACTCAGACAAGGGAGCAAATTTGAGCTCTCACCCCTCTGGGAAGCATGCCCACATATACCTAGCAACCACGAAGCACATCCTACAGCCCGCCTGGGCAGGGAGTCAAGCCAGTTGCCATACCTAACTATTGAGCATAGCCTCTGACCCTGGATAATCAGGAAGCCAGAACAGTGACCCTGAGTAGCCTCAGAGCCCAACCTAAGGTACTTTCCAATTGCAGAACCCAGCCTAACACCTAATGCAGCAGCAGAGCCCAGGTACAGCCCTGCTGAATGCTACCTATGTAATCACTCAAGCAGGGAGCCCAGCCAGTAACCTGCCCAACATCAGAGGACAGCCTCTGGTCCCATTACGCCAAGGAATCCAGACAGCAACCCTGACATTTTATGCCCCACCAAAATGTGGGATACAGCTGAAGGCCATACCTCACCCAAGAGCAGAGCACAATGAACAACCTGTCTGATTGTAAAGTCCAGCCTGTGGTCCTGCCCAACTTTGGGGCACAGCCTGTGGCCCTGCCTGATTGCAAAGTACAGCTTAACATCTCATCTGACCATGAAGCCTGGCCTGTGGCCCCACCTGAATGTAGAATCCAGCCACTGTTTCCATCTGCTCAGGAAGCACACCTTGAAGCCCCACCTGACCAGGAACAATTGCAGAGCATGGCCTGCAACCCTGCCCAATCACAGAATCCATCCGGTGACAACACCCAGTTAGGGCAAAGACTGTGAATGTGCCCAACCAGAGGTGATTACAGAACACAGCTAGTAATGCCACCTGACCACAACATAGCCATCAGCCCAACTTGACCTGGGAGCCCACCTAGCAACCCCACTTGAACATGGAACCCAGCCACCAGCCCCACCCAACAGCACCCCACCCCCAACCTCAGAGCACAGACTGTGGCTTCACAGAAGTAGAAAACCCTATGGGAAGTTCTATTTACCTGTAGATGCTACCAGCTGATTGGTGAAGGTCCTTCCCTGCCAAAACAAACCTGTAAACTCTGCAAGTGGAGACCATGTACTCCAGTGTGCAGATACCAATGCAAGTATACAAAGATCATGAAGAATCAGGTAATATGATGCCACCACAAGAAACTAATAAACTTCCTATAAGTGACCCTAAAGAAATGGAGATCTATAGACAGTGCAAAGAATTCAGAACAATCCTATTAAAGAAGTTCAGTGAACTACAAGAACACACAAACAACTAACTGAAATTAGGAAGACAATGCATGAACAAAATTAAAAGGTCAACAAAGAAATAGAAACCATAAAGAAAAAAAAAAACTCAGAAGTCCTAAAGTTGAAGAATACACTGACTGAACTGAAAAATACAATAGAGAGCTTCAACAACAGACTTGATCAAGCAAAAGAAAGAATCAGTGAACTCAAAGACAGATAATTTGAAATTACCCAATCAGAGGTGGAAAAAGAACAAAGAATGAAACGAGTAAAGAAAGATTACGGGATGTATGGGACAACAATAAGAGAAACAATATACTAGTATGGTAATCCCAGAAGGAGAAGAGAAAGAGAAAGGGATGGAAAGAGTATTTAAAGAAATAATGTCCCTTTCCCAAACTTAAGGTGAGAAATGGACATCCAGATTTAGAAGGCTCAAAGGACCACAAATGGGTTGAGCCTGAAAAAGACTACATTGAAATGCATTATAATTAAACTGACAAAAGTAAAAGACAAAGAGAGACGTTTGAAAGTAGAGAGAAAAGCAACATTGCCTTGAAATCAGTCTTGGCAATGATTTTTTTAATTTGATATCAAAAGCACATGCAAAAATAAATAAGTGGGACTACATCAAACTAAAAAGCTTCTGCACAGTGAAAGAAACAGTCAACAAAATGAAAAGGCAACCTACAGAACAGGAGAAAATATCTGCAAATCATACATCTGATTAGGGGTTAATATCTAAAATATATAAGTAAGCCATACAATTCAACAGCAAATAAATAAATAATCCAATTAAAAAAGGCAAAGAACCTGAATAAACATTTTTCCAAAGAAGATATAAAATGGCCAACATGTACAGGAAAAGATGCTCAACATCACCAATCATCAGAAAAGTGCAAATCAAAACTACGAGATATTACCTCACACCTGTTGATAGAGCCACTAGGGGAAACAGTATAGAAGTTCCTCAAAAAATTAAAAATAGAATTGATCCAGCAATCCCACTTCTGGGTATATATTATATGTCCAAAGGAAATATGATCTCTGTCTCAAAGAGATACGTACACCCCCATGTTCACTGAAGCATTATTTACAATAGCCAAAACATGGAAAACGACTTAAGTGTCTGTTAATGGATGAATTGATAAAGAAAATGTGGCATATATATATATACCATGGAATACTATTCAGCCATAAAAAGGAAATCCTGCCATATGTGATAACATGGATGAACTTGGAAGGCATTATGCTAAGTGAAATAAGCCAAACAGAGAAAGACAAATACTGTATGATCTCATTTATATGTGAGAGCTAAAAAACCCTGAACTCAGAAACAGAGTAGACTGGTGGTTGCCAGGGGTGGGGGTGGGGTGTGGGAAATGGGTAAAGGGGTCAAAAGGTACAAACCAGGGGTCCACAGTACAGCATGTGACTACAGTTAATAATGCTACATTGTATACTTGTAAGTTGTTAAGAAAGTAGATCTTAAAAGTTCCCATTGGGGCTTCCCTGGTGGTGCAGTGGTAGAGAGTCCACCTGCCGATTCAGGGGACACGGGTTCGTGCCCCAGTCCGGGAAGATCCCACATGCCGTGGAGCGGCTGGGCCTGTGAGCCATGGCCGCTGAGCCTGTGCGTCTGGAGCCTGTGCTCCACAACGGGAGAGGCCACAACAGTGAGAGGCCCACATACCGCAAAAAAAAAAGTTCCCATCACACAAAAAATCTATGTGAGGTGATGGATGTGTTAACTAAACTTATGGTGGTAACTGTTTCATATATACATATATATAAAATCATCATGTTGTACACCTTAAACCTACACAATGTTATATGCTAGTTATAGCTCAATAAAGCTAGAAATTAAAAGATCAGCAGCAATATGAAAAAATAAATAGATTATGACCAATTGCTATTTATTCTTGGAAAGCAAAGTTGATTCAACATTTGAAAATAAATTGATGTAATTCAACATATTAACAGATTAAAGAAGAAGAAAACCATATGATCATCTCAATGCATGCAGAAAAGCATTAGTTCACTATCCATTCATGATAAAAATTTTCAGAGAAGTAGGATGAAAAAAGAATCTCTTCAACCTAAAAAAGGGTATCTGTAAAAATTCTACAGCTAAGAGCATACTAAATGGTGAAAAACTGAAGACTTCTTCCTAAGATCTAGAAAAGGCAAAGATGTCTGCTCTCACAAGTGTATTCAACATTGTACTAGAGGACCTAGACCATGCAATAAGTAAGGGAAAATAAACAAAAAGCATATAGATTGCAAAAAAAGAAATAAAGTTGTCTTTATGTATAGATGACATGATCTTTAGTAGAAAACCTCAAAGAATCTATAAACGATATTAAAATTATTAATTATCAAGGATACAAGATCGACACAAATCAATTCTGTATAACACAAATAACTAGAAATTGAAATTTTAAAATTATCATTTGCAATAACATAAAAAGTCAAATATACATGGATAATCTAACAAAATATTTATAAGATTGTACATATAAGACTATATACACAGAAGACTACAAAACATTCCTGAGAGGCATCAAAGAAGACTCAATTAAGTGAAATTAATTATACACCATCTTCACGGATGGGAAGTCTCAATATTGTTAAGATGTAAATCATCCCCAAATTGATCTACAAATTCAATGCAATCAAAATCTCAGCAAGAAGTTTGGAGAAATTTATAAGGTGTTTTTCTAAGATTTATCATGTAATAGCAAAGGATATAAAATTAAAAAATAGTTTTGAAAATTTAAGCAAATGCAAATTAAAACCACAATAAGATACCATTACACATCTTTTAACATGGCTGAAATGTTTAAAATTGATAATACCAAGTGCTGGAGAGAATGCAGAGAAACTAGAATTCTCTTATGCTGGTGAGAATGACAAAATGTACAGCTACTTTGAAAACAGTTTGGCAGTTTCTTATAACATTAAACACATACCATATGACTCAGCAATCCTGCTCCTAGGAATTTATCCAAGAGAAATGAAAGCATATATCTATACAAAGAGTAACACGTGAATATTTATAGCAGCTTTATTTATAACAGCCTAAAACCAGAAACAACTCAAATGTCATCAACTGTTAAATGAATAAATAAGTTATGGTACATCTATACAAAGGAAGACTACTCAACAACAAACAAAAATGAACTACTGATACATGCAATAACAAGGATGAATTTCAAAAGCATTATGCTAAGTTATAAAAAATCCAGATGCAAAAGGCTTTCCTACTAGAGGATAGTCAGAAAAAAGCAATATTAATCAGAACAGAAATCATATCGGTGGTTACCACGGTTTGGAAGTTGGAGGGGGGAATGACTATGTAAGAGATTTTAGAGAAACTTGGGATGATGGAAATACTCTTGATCATGGTAGTGGTTACTCAGCTGTATAAAAATAAAATCATTTAAAACGTATATTTTTAAAAAGTGAACTTTACTGTATATGAGCTATAGCCTGAAAAACTGACCTATAAAAAATTCAGTGTTTAGAAATGCATTTATAATTAGTACATTTATCAAGAAAGCAAGGAGATGATTACTGTGAAGGTCAGGATGACAGTTACCTAGGAAGCAGATGAGCTGGGGGAGAGGGGAACAGTGAGTGCTTCTGGGGTGCTGAAAAAATTCTATATGGGTGGAGCCACAAGACTGTCTGCTTCATATATCGTTTTAAACTCTGCATTTATATTTTGTGAGCTTTTATTTATGCATATTTTAATAACAATAAAGCATTTTAATGTTAAAAAACAACCAAACTTTTTTGTCATTCATTCACAAAACCTCACGAGGTAGCTCTTCCACTTTTGGTAATAAGGTCCAATTATCAGAGGGTTTTCCCACAGAAAATAACTATAAAACTTAGGCAAGGGGCTTCCCTGGTGGCGCAGTGGTTGAGAGTCTGCCTGCCGATGCAGGGGACGCGGGTTCGTGCCCCGGTCCGGGAAGATCCCGCATGCCGTGGAGCGGCTGGGCCCGTGAGCCATGGCCGCTGAGCCTGCGCGTCCGGAGCCTGTGCTCCGCAACGGGAGAGGCCACAACAGTGAGAGGCCCGCGTACCGCAAAAAAAAAAAAAAAAAAAAAAAAAAAAAGGCAAATTACAAAAAGCAACTCCTTGAAGGCACAGAGAGCAGAGAAACAAACCAACTCTGCTGTAGGGGGTATATGCTTGGGGAGAAGAGAAGAAGAATGTATGAAATTAAGTTCACCAATTTTAGAGCTTTGAGCCTGAGGCTAAGTATACCATGGTAGAAAACAAAGGTCTCCTTGGCTGAAGGAACCAGACAATTGAAGCCATGGAACCATGGCTGCTGAAGAGTGTGGGGGAATCCCAGAAAGGAAGGTCAGAGAAGAGATTCCCCAATTTTTTCCGGCCACATCTCTGACTGACTGCTGAACCATATGTGTGGAACAGACTCAAAGTAGCTCAGCTAAAGGCTGAAGTTCTGAATTGAGACTGGAACCACCATCCAAGGAAAACAGGTTCGCATTTCATCTCCAAATAAGTTAATTGCCTGTCAAACAAAAGTAACATACTCATTGTAGAATAATGGAAGTTAGAATCTCTACATCTGTCATGTATTTATTGGGTACCATCTATATGCCAGGCAATATAGCAGTAAGCAAGTTAAAGTTCTTGCCCTCAAGGAGGCTATAGTCAAATGGAGAAGAGAGCCTAGAAAGTGTAACAGAACTTAGTAAATGTTTTAATAGGAGAAGTGAAGGGAATATGTGATTGAAACACCTAATGCAAAGTAAAAATGACTTTCTGGAAGTTTTAACCAGGCAAAACCAAAGGAGTGGCATATTCTAGGCAAGTCCTAGAGGTAAAACAGATGGCACACTTAAGAACTAAAAGAAGCTCAGCATAATTGGTGTATATGTAGTAAAATAAAGAATGACGAGAGATGACACTAGTGAGTACAGCAGGGACCAAGGTGGCTAAAGAGCCAAGCTAACGAGCCTGAACTTAATTGAGAGCAATGAGAAGCCTCTGAAAGATTTTCAAGCAGAGAAGTGAAATATTTCCATTTTTTTTTAGAAAAGTGATTTTGATGGCTGAACAGACTGTTCAATAGACTTGAACAGTCAGACTGAAGAAAGGTAAGACTGGAGACAAAAAGACGGGTTTAGAAGCTGTTTCTGAATTCCAAATAAAAGAGGGAGGAGATATGGGGATATATGCATACATATAGCTGATTCACTTTGTTATACAGCAGCAACTAACAACACTGTAAAGCAGTTATGCTCCGATAAAGATGTTAAAAAAAATTAAATAAATAACTTTAGCACAGGGACAGAAGCAAGGAGGCATGTACAATATATTTAAGGAGTTGAATTTATTGGACCTAAAAAAAGTTATAGAGCAACTGTAACTGGGAAGAAATATTGTGAGTCTAGTTGTGGGCATACTGAACTATAGACCTTTTTGAAAAATAAAAATGGAAATTTTTAGCATGCAGGTAGACAGACCTAGATTTTTAAGAGTGAGATCTACAGCAGAGATAAAGATTTGGGTTTCATTAGCTCATAGGGAAAACTTAGATATCAATGTAATAACACTGGTAGATTAAAAAATGGTAGACATTTTAAACAGAAGAAAAGAGAACCAATGGATTAGGATAAGTTTTATATTGAAATTTCTAATTTCAATAGCAACAGTCTACACCTCTATGAATTCCCAACTTATATTATATATTCCTCTGCAATAAAGCTTTCTCATCTAAGAAACAGGATGATTCTAATTGTCAGACAAGCCTGGAGGCTTGAATGAGTTTTGAAAGCTAGGAGAAAGTTTTTATATCATAACAGTCTAATTTAAATAACTTTAAGAAAAATACGTTTGGTTTTCAGGAAAGGATTCTTTTCATACTTAAGGGAAAAGTATTCACATTTCTACTTTCCTGCTTTAGAATTTAAAAGTCTACAAAGTGGGGGGCAAAGGGGTAGACAAATGTCAATTAAATACAATTTTTTCACACAACTGATACTGTCTTTAAGTTTAATGGAGCTCCAGAAAGTAACAGAAAACACAGAAGAAAGAAGAAAATGAAAAATACATACATGCTCAAAAAAAAGAATATTTAATTTCAAGCTTACCTTGCTCCTAAATTTTCAATGGTTATATATTCATCCTTTCTCACAACTTCAAACTGCAAGTGATGACAAAAAAATAGCCCTAAAGTAGTTCAATTTTCAAAATCTTTTAATATTACTTCTTAGCCTTAATATTTGATAGAAAACAATGAGAACGAAGTTATAGTGAATATAAAACAAATAAAACAGAAGAAAAAAGCTATAAACAATCTTAATCAAATAACAAACTAGAGTTGGTCTTAAAAACTAGTTCTACTTTATATCACTATAGGATTTAAATGTCAAATCTAAAATACAAGAAGACCATACTAAACATTAAAAAATATATATATTCCTATTTATAATTTTGGTCTGTTTACTAATTAACTGAAAATTCAACAAGATATTTCATTAATTAAAAAAATAAAATGGATACCATTTAAGTGCATTTTATGTAGCAGCAACTCTATGAGATGTTCTATAGATATTTTTATAGGAAGATGCTTAGAGACTAAAAAAGAGTTCAGAAAATCTAAAATTATTTTTAACCATAGGTGGAACAGAATTAGATTATCATCTTTTGTTCATGATAACAACTTTCCTCACTGCTACAGCCATGGCCTGCTTTGTCTGTTCCTGTTTCTGTGTGTGTATGTGTGTGTGTCTTTATTTTTAAAATTTTCTTATTCTTAAGTACCACTTAAATACTACTCTGGAGAAATCAATGCAATAAAAAGATTAGAGAGCTTAGTCCCATCTAAGAGAATATGGCTAGAATACTATTACTACAATTCCCAAATCTGTTTGAAGTCAAAAACATCATTCCAGTGAAGGAAAGCAAAAAAGTAAGAGAAAGATACTCACCAAAATTTTGACAATTCCAGGTACCTCACATTGCAGCATCCTTACCATGTCACCTGTACATCCTTCCTTCAAACATTTTTTCCCACTAAAACTCTAAAGTTATCAATAGAAAAACAGCCAATAAGTTATCAATAGAAAAAAATAATACAAACAATAAAAATAGAAAAAACCTGCTGATGTGCAAGACTGATTATATTTAAATAAAGTTAGAAGCAGATGTTGCTAGACAGTAAAAAAGATGTGAATAAACATTTGAGAGTCAGCTTTTCAAAGATAGTCCATTTCTTATACCAGTGGATTTCCTATTTAAAATTTATGACTACACTTTTCTCTCTCACCATTTCTACTTCAAAATCTTCAAATAGTTATATTACAAACTAAAATGTATTTGCTACCTCCAATAAAAGCAACTTCAAGTAAAATATACTAATTAAGTAAGTGCAAAAAGGAATACTGAATTTCTGTTAGATATATAAGGATTCCAGGGAAAACGAATTTGAGTCCTTTTTCTGATTCTGACCTTGTTATTTCCTCTGGTTAACTTACTTAGTTTTCTTTTACATCTCTTTCTAAAGTTGAGCAAAATGGATTGCCCTAATAATCAAAGAAAGTGAAAAGTATTTACACACTGCTTAAAAAGTGAATAATAATGCTTTATATAATGATTTTTACAACGTACAATGCAAGTTTATCTGTTTTACCTGTTAATCCTCATAACAAACTTATAAAGTAGGTATTACTATCCTCACTATATGGCTTAGAAAAATGAGTTTCAGCCTAGTGCAAAGAAAACTAGTAAGTGGCTCAATCTGGACTTGAACTCGGAACTCTCAACTTCATATACAGTGCTCTTTCTATTCCACCACAATTCCTTTATAAGTGTTTTCTGCTTTTTGCACAATGTAAACACTCTAGAACCAAACATTATAGACCCAACTTATGGCCATTACCTCATTAAAGACTAATTAATATAGAATTGGGCTTTCGATTTCTACTTTAATTTTAGCGGCAAAGAATTCAATTTAGTTATATGACTTTAGGCAAATATAAATAATACAAATATATTTTGGGTTGTTTTGTTTTGTCTTGTTTTTTGCTGTTTTGTTTGTTTTTTTGGCTGTGCTGCATGGCTTGAGGGATCTTAGTTCCCTGACCAGGGATCTAATGCCAGCCCCGGCAGGGAAAGCGCCAAGCCCTAACCACTGGACTGCCAGGGAATTCCCAATACTACAAGGATAGTTCTGAAGACTATAAATTTATCACTGTTCTCTACCCTTAAAATAGAAACTATCCTTAAAATTATATAGTTGTCCTTTCTTTTTATTAAGTGATTCTATTTATGTCCTTTATGTGAATATACGTAACAATATTTCTATTCTTAAGAGTATAAACCTCTAAAGGGAAGAGAACAAATTAATAGAAATCAATAAGCAAAGCAACTAGCAGAGTATTTCCTACAAAGACCTGTTTAATAAATGGTGATATGAACAAATAGTGAGGAGAAGAGCATCAGAGAGAATAGGAAAAAAAAAATGAAGGGAGAAAAAAAGAGGAGGAAGGATGTGATCAGGAAGAAATGAAGAGGAAAGAGGGAAAATAGAGGAAAGAGTAGAGGAGGATATGCTGTAGTAAAGTTTTTAAGGAAGAACAAATATAATACCTGATCATTTTCACCTGGATATTTTAAATTCTTGAACTTTTTCCAACAAATTTTATGGAAGTAAACACAACAGCTTTTACTGCACATTAACTGAAAAAATCCCTGGAAAAGAATAAAAGCTGCTGTTAAGAAATAATAATCCATGTAGATATAGAAAATACCACCTTAAGTCATTTTTTAAATTATTCTATAACTAGATGAGCTTTAGATGGCATTGAAAATTTATCAACAGATCGCTGGTAATCAAAGAACTATACAAGTCATTTTTATATCACTAAAGACAAAAAAATAGGCAATAATTTGAATAAGTTAATGTAGTATTTTCCACATGCTATATACAACAAAATATCAGAAGCTTGGTGAGTGATCTTTGTAGATGAACATGCTGTCTGCCCCACTTCACCTCAACTTTTACATTTCTCTTTTCTTTCAGCCCCAATTCCATACCATTATTCCCCAAAACTTCTTTGTCACCAATCACCAGACCTTAGATTGCTCTCTTAGTGAGAAATGGCTCCTGAGCTACTGCATTATCCCAAGGTATAGATTTCTTGTCTTTCCTAGTGTGCCCTCCCTGGGAACCACAGTCCTGCTTCCTTTAAATAGGTACACTGCTTAGATGACAAAAATCTAAATTTTGTGACCAAGACTTCCTGCTGCTACATGCTACCCATTTGACTGGAACCCTGATTCCTCCGTGGGAAACCACAGGACCATATCACCATGTCACCAAAACCAGGACTGACCCTGACCTGCCCTGAGCACTGCACTTCACCAGGCCTACACTTCCCAATACCCATCTTACCCTAATGAATAGATCTTGGCTTTCTCCTCCTTCCCATCTACGCCATTTGCTCTATACATCATGCTTTTCAACTCAGATTTCCAGTCTTGTAGAAGTAGTCAGATTTACACTGATGATCACATCTCAGCCTATCTTGTGATTTTCCACAGTCTTATTCTGATAGATCCAGGGAGAACTAGACTTGAAGTACTTTGATTGTTGAATTTCTTCAAATCAAGGCTGGTTATGTGTGTGTGTGTGTCCCACCCAAGGCCCATAGAAGAAATAATGATCCTTACTTAGTAACATAATTCTTGAGGAGTGACAACCTTTCTCCTTAGTAAAATGCTAATATTCTCAACCTGTAACATTTCTAACTACAAAGAATATTTTAGATAATTTCCATTATATGATTACAAGAATATTTATTATAACTTCAGAAACTTGTGAATATACAAAAACCCTAGCAAAGCCAATTCATTCTTTTACTGGCTCAAAGGATTTAAATATTTCCTGATCACAGTGAATCTAACCTCTGAGACATTCAAACAACTTCTGAACTGCATTATCACTGTAATTAAACTAAGTACTTTTTAAACAAGATTTTGATGCATGATAATATAATAATTTTTATCTAAGTTTAACTTTACAATCACATTTTTAAAATACTCAGTTAATTGGTAATTATAGTACCTTATAATTGGTGTTCTTTAAAATGTCAGCTTCACAAGATCGCTCACAATCTAGATAACTGCAAATGGTCTGCTTCATTATATTACCCTCAGTTGTCTTGATGAAATTGTTAAGAAGGTCCTAAATTTTTAAAATAAAAATAAATCTCATGAATCAGTAATAAAAAGACTATAACACTTATCATACCTTAAGTTATATGTCCATTTCATATCCTTTTTTGAAGGTGTTGTATATATTTTTTTTAAATAGTTATAGAACCTATTTCCCTCATTCAAAGTAAACAATACATAGAAAGGCCCTAAATAAGAAATACTACACTTCTTATTGAATACAAACATGGAGAAAGGACAAAAGTCTATGTTCAAAGCTATATGTCTACTCTTCATTCTAACTCATAACACCTAGCATGTTCCTAACAAGAATTACTTGCTCTGATATAAATACAGAGAGACAACAAATCATTGGAAACCCAAGAGAGTCCTTGCTAGAACTGGCCCCCAAGACACCATGTTGGTAGTGGAACTACTGTAGTGGTGCAACAGGCTGCTCAGCCAGAAGGGGCAGAGGCAGGGTACACAAGTATGTTTCCAGTGTTCAGAGTTACAACTTGGAATGCAATTTCCATATTTTAAAATGCTAGTTAAAGGTTTGTGAAACACATTATCAAGTCTAAGTTAAACAGGTCCTTAATACTGTCCCTCAGAGAGACATACCCATATATATTGACGGTATAAGACATGATAAAATAAACCTCTACAGACTATTTTACAAATCAAGTCATCATTCATAACATTTGTTTAATGGCATTCAGAATTTTATGAGGAATAAAAATGTTTTGACCAAGTTGACTAGAAAATTTTAAGTATCAAGAGAGAAATAAAGAAGCAGCATTCAAGGACCTATCAATATGAAAGTAGTATATCCTGTGAGGATAACCAATAGTCAAGTGGAGATGCTGAAAACAAAGGGATAGGACTCATAGTAGGTATATAACTACTGTGGTTTCACAAATCTGACACTTAATAGTTCAATATTTATCTGTTGAGTCTCCTACCAAAATCTGTTCCTTGTTCCTTACTCCTCATCTTCTGCCTCAGTCACTGATATTCACTCATTCAATAAATATTTACTGGGTGCCTGTTATGAGCCAGGTTGTTATGAATGTTAAGGGATGTTAAGGATACAGCAGTGAACTTAGCAGGTTAATACTTAGTCCTCATGGGACTTACATCAATTTCATCTACCACAATCTATTTAGGTTCAAGTGAGTAGTCTTGAAGTCATCCATTGTATAATTATTCCATCACCCTGTACATGCAATATATTAGCAAGTACTGTTGAGTCTTCTCCCAGAATATACTGCAAATTTTTCTAATTCTCTCTCCATTGCTACCACTCTATGTCTCACCTACATTACTGACTATGACAACTGCCTAACTGGTCTGCCTCTTCCTTGCCTACTGTGTTCAAAACACTCTCTGCAAAATAACAAAAGATCATTGTCAGTCCTTGCTTAAAACTCTTCAATGGCTTCCCACTACCTAAAACAAAATCCAGAACCCTTACCAAGACTGACTGCAAGGTCCTGCAGAACCTGCAGAATCTGAACCCTGTACACCTACATCTCTGGTCCATCTCTTCACATTCATCTTTAGCCTCACTCACTATAAAATTCACGATTTTATATTCAAATTTGCCCTTCAAGGCCTGAGGGCCTTTCCACATTCAATTCTGTTTACCTAGAATGCTCTTACCCAACTCTTTACAGAGCTAGTTCCATTCTCAACCTTCTGCTTCCAACTTAAATATCACCTCCCAGATAGGCCTTTCCTAACCACTACACATAGATACACATACACATTTATGCATATATACATATAGACAAATATGGATATATGCAGGTATACAAGTGTATGTCTGTGTGTTCTCTATTTTCTCTGTCCCAGTCCCTTGTTTTTCTTTAGAACACTAACTACAATTTGTAACTATTTTATTAATATTTTTTTACTTTCTGAACTCCTCCCTTACCATAAATACAGAAACTCTTCAAAGTCCTAAATTCTATAAGTCATATTTTACTATAATTTGATTATAACACCCCACTGTTTAAAAGTTTTGAGGGGTTTCACATGACCTTCAAGATACAGTCTGAGCTCCTTACTTGGTTTATAAAGCCTTACATGATCTAGCTAACATTACCTTTAACATTTACCTCTAAAATTCATGAAAAAAGGATAGGATATTATTTTTTTTAAAAAAAGTAACATTCATAACAACAAGAAAACTCTTGGTAGATGATAGCTGAAATAATCATTGAATTAAAAAATTCAATAGAAGGATAGAAACAAGGGTAATGCTGAAAATAATAATATGAAGGGACACTCCCCTGCTAGGGTGCCAGCAACTCTAGGAGTACAATCTTCCCCCCAACAGGGTGAGTTCATCTAAGGAGACACATGAGGATAGGAGCAACTGGGGCAGGGCAGGCCTCTGGTGGTACTCACCTGAAACTCCTCAGTGCCAGATAAAGGGGTAAAGGCCAGCCCTCTAAGTTTTCTTAAAGAAAAACTAATCACAGTGTTTGGGAAGTAGGACTTTTGGTGGGCTGACAGGCATAGGCACCGCTTATAACAGATTAAGAACATGCTGGCCTAGAGCCAGAGTACGATCATGGAAGCACTCTGCTCTCCTGGACATTAAACCTTTAGCTATTGGATTTTAACTTAAGAAGTATGGAGAGAGAGGGATGGAGGAGAGTCCAGGGCATCTGGAATGGTGGCTGGTTACCCAACTATTTTTGAAGCAGCCACTATTTTCCAAGCAGTATGGAAATATTTTAACATTATAAGAACTAATATGGGGCTTCCCTGGTGGCGCAGTGGTTGAGAGTCCGCCTGCCGATGCAGGGGACACGGGTTCGTGCCCCAGTCCGGGAAGATCCCACATGCCGCGGAGCGGCTAGGCCCGTGAGCCATGGCCGCTGAGCCTGCGCGTCCAGAGCCTGTGCTCCACAACGGGAGAGGCCACAGAGGTGAGAGGCCCGTGTACCGCAAAAAAAAAAAAAGAAATAATATGATAGCACTAGTGCATACTGGCTGAATATTAGCTCTATGCAAAAAAGATGAAGTTAAGAAAATATCCTAGAAAGTAGAACAAAAAGACAAAAAATTAGGGACTTCCCTGGTGGTCCAGTGGTTAAGACTCCATGCTCCCAATGCAGAGGGCCCTGGTTCGATCCCTGGTCTGGGAACTAGATCCCACATGCCACAACTAAAGATCCCACACGCCACGGAAGACCAGGCACAGCCAAATAAATAAATAAATATTTTAAAAAGAAAAGACAAAAAATAAAAATTAGGAAAGAAATAAGAAAACCAGAAATTCAGTCCAGGATGTCAAGTATCTGAATAAAAGGCATTTCAAAAAGAAAAGAGAAAATGAAGAATAAATCATCAAATAAATAAAAAAAGAAAATGTCCCAGAACCAAAAAACATAAGTTCAGAACACCAGGAATATACAGAATATCCTAAAAATTCCCAGAAAAAAAAATAGGTTATAACAAAAGATTGATAATCAGAACATCAAATTTCTCAAAAATATTACTGTTGGAAGTTAGAAGATAACAGAAACACAATTCTAAAAATTTAAGGAAAATGATTTTCAACCTACAATTTTATGCCCAGGCAATATATAAATAAAGTGTACAAAGAATAAATTATTTTGAGACTTGAAAGATCTCAAAAAATTTATCTCCCAAGCAAGTACCCTTTTCCAGGAAGCTGCTGGATGAGTTGCACCACCAAATCAAGGGATTATACCTAGAAAGAGGAAAACTTGAGATCCAAGAAATAGAGGATCTACAAAGGAAACGGGTGAGGGTATTCCCAGGAATAGAGTAAAGGGAAACCCTAACGCCAATTTAATAAAAACTTATAACTATTAGTAGGATGGGGAAGTGAAGTGTGTTGTGTGAAGGAGATGCATAAGGAAGCTACTAAACCCTCCTCTTCCACAGTGGGAAGTCAAAAGATAACATCTAAGATGGAGAAATTTTTTAAATAGCAGTATAGCTTTTTAAAAATACAGGTAAATATCAAAGGAAAATGCCTAGAGGGTTGGAAGAAGTTACCCATAGTCAGGAACTACAATTAGAGAGGATAAACCGCAGACCATTAATTTTTAAGCCTTTTAATATTACTTGAAAAACTGCATACATGTATTACTTTGCATAAAATAAAAATAAGAAAGTTTGGATAAGAAATGAAAATATTTTAAAAGGAGAAGGAAAAAAGAAAAACAACCAAGACCAGGTAGGGGCTGCTCCAGGTAAACACAGAAATTCAATATTTTTCCAAAATCTATAAAATTACTACTTTATTAGGTCAAAGTTAAAAGTCATATGATTATCCTGGCCAACACCAAAGACTACCTACTTATTCTATTGATTACTGAGAGAGGTACATTAAAATATTCCACTGTGACTGGGAAGTCTTCTATTTCTCCTTTTAGTTCTACCAGTTTTTGTCCCAGGTATTTTGAGCCTGTATTATTAGGTATATACAAACTTTGAGTTGTTATAGCTTCCTAGAAAACTGAATTTTGTATTTTTATAAAACATCCCTCTTTATTTTGAGGAATGCATTTGGCCTTAAAGTCAGCTAAAATATAAGGATCCAGAAGGTTTAAAGTAAAAGTTTGGAAGAAGATATGTCATTCAAACGCTAACCAAAAGAAGCCGAGTGTAGCTATTTTCATATTAAACAAATAAAAAGTGACCAACATGGCTTATCAGATGAGGAAAAATTACCCAAAAGGTAAAAAATATCCAGAGGGTGTGGGGAAATGGAAACTCTCATAGTCTGTCTTAAGAATATAAACTGGTTACACACTTTCTGGGAGGAAATGTGGAAACATACACAAATAACTGTACAAGTGTATAAACACTTCATAATTCCACCTTTAGAAATTTATACTAAGGGAATGATGTGAGAAATACAAAAAGATCACTTTCCATAACAGTGAAAAACTAGAATGTTTAGGATAAACTAAATCTTCAATAGCAGGGAATTGGTTGCAAATTAAAAGCACAGTTTAAGATGGACTATGAAAAAATTATACTATATAATAATCTACTTGCTGGGAAATTCACAATAATATATATTTTCATACTATAAATCAATGTGTATAACATCACACCAATATACTAAAAATAAAAGGTAAAGAATGTTTATACATGTGTGTATGGAAAGATACAAATGAAAATACTAACAATGGTTTCTCCATTTGAAGAAATATATGGATGAATTTTACTTTTATCTTTGGCATTTTTACATTTTTCAAGTTTTTTAATGTAAGCATTTAGTACTTTTAAAATTTAAATCAACAGCAAAATAATGGTAAATATAGTTAGACAAAAGAAGTTAACTATTACACTTAGCTGTAGCCATGTGAAGTACTGAACTAGTACAGCTTTTAATCTTGTTATTTGGAAATGCTAACACATCCACCTCATTTCTCTCTACTTGTTGAATCACACTGACATTCTGCACTAGATAATGGAATCAAGGTTGTTTCTCATACAAAAAGCTAATGCCCAACAAAAGAATGTGTTTGCTACAGAATGACATAGTTAACATAAACTGCAGTTTATCAAAGATGATTCTGATTAGCCACAGATGAAACGTTATTCTTAAATAATTTCTTACTTTAAAAGTTGTAGGTAAATCTTCATTTTCCATAGGATCTATGTCAAACCAATGATCATCTGTATCTCCTGTTTCTTGTAAGCTTTTATGAAATTCTAGCAGTCCTGCATTATATCTGCAAGGCATTTTAAAATAGAGTTAGTTTGAACAGGACTCTGTAAGTAGACAGTTTACCAATTAGACAACAAGCAACTCTTTTTTTTTTTTGTGGTAAGTAGGATGGTGGTAACCTCTGGCATGCTATAGAAATACAAACACTAGGACTCTCACCTGTGGTAGATTGGGATGAAATACATGTGGAAGGGGAGGCAATAGATTATATAGTAGCACAAGTTTGAACATTATGGGGGCCATGGTAATTAAAGGGACTGTAGAGTTGGCTGGCTTTTTTTTTTTACTGTCTTGGAAGCCTTGAAGAAAGAAAATGGCACAGGTCATCCAACTATTGACTCTGGACACAATGAAAGACAGAGGCCTCTGAGGGTACCATTTAAAGAGACCCTTATCTCCTACAGACATAAAGATAATCTGTGCTGAAAATCAGGCCCAGATTTAATCACAAAGTGGAACAAACTGCAAAAGAAAACAAATACACAGCCTCAACAGGACTACTACTATCAACTAAGGATACTCCGTGAAAGTTAAAAGGCCACTTTGGTAATGTTTCAAAACCTTGACCAACTCTAAACATAAGGCAGACCATGCTGAAAATGAGGCCCAGTATTTAATCACAAGAGTAGAACAACAGCAAAAACCAAAAGCATAGCCTCAAAAGAACTATTGTACTATCAGGACTCTGATAGGGAACAAGTAGACCATGCAAAAATATGATCTGAGGTACACGCCTCAAAAGATGATACTCTTCCTTCTCAAAATCCTCTCTTATATCTGCTCATTGCCTACAGACAAAAAAAAAAAATCTAGGATCAAGTATAAGCAAAGCCTAAGTGGGAAAACAGAGGAAGAAAAAGCTTATTCACCATAAGCATTGTAGAACTTGACTACTATGTACTGGCAGGAACATGTCTAGGAGTGGATCTTAAGAGTGCTGAACCCATGGTCAAATATATAGCTTGACAGGGAAATATATATTGATATGGGGCAACTCTTCCATAATTCAGCATTTACTTTCCTAGCAAGGACACCCAAAGCGAGTCCTAACATGCTGCTGAGAAGGCTACTTGAAGCTCGGAAACCACAATGGCCTCTAGTAATTGAGGTGGAAATGTTGAAAATTTCTTGGCAGAGTTTTAAAGAAAGCTCAGGGAGGTAAAGATGTTAGAATGGACTTACTGCATAAGACCACAGAATCCATCACTAGACAATGTTCCCTAGAAAGGCCCAGAAGACATTCCATCCATTAATGTAATAAGAAATACAGAGTGAGAAGGACATCAGTGTCTTTGAGCAGCTCAGTGGTGGCTATTCTCTATAGGCCAGGGATGAAAGTAAATGACGCTGCCAGACGACTGGGCTTTCTAGTGTCAATGATTTGGGAAATTGATTTTTTTCCAATGCCCATCAATAAGGAAAATAAACAGTAGTTCACATATCTGAGGAAAGGACAGCAGTACAGATTCTCTGTCTTGTCTTAGAGCTATGTTAATTCTCTCCACAATATACACTAAGGGGATTCTGATCATCCTGACATTCTGCAAAACATCACACTGGCCAACTACATTGATGACATCATGCTAACGAACAGGAAGTGGGACATCTTCTGGACAGTAAAAACCAGGCATGCCAGAGGATAGAAGATCAACCTTACAAAGAATCAAGGAACTACCATATAAATGATGCTTTTAGGGATTCAATGGTTGGACCCAGCAGTAATCCTTCATAAGGATTTACATAAGTAAATTTTGCCTAATTCACCCTTCAGATCCCAGCCAAACATTATTTCCTCAAGGAGACTTTTGATTCCCAGAAAGACACTGGGGTTCCAATAAAGACTAATTTTTCATTGTTTTCCTTCATAGCACTTTATCACATTTCATGATTGATTATTTATATAACTGATTATTTGATTAAGGTCTATAACATTCACTATACTGTCAGTTACATGAGGACAGGAACTATCTATTTTGTAAACCATTTTATCCCCAACACCTAAAGCAGTCTCTAAAATAGGATAAATGTTTAGCAAATAAAATGAATTAATGATGCTATAAATGGCTAAGGATCTACATATGGGAAGTGAACCGATGGTCCATAAACATTCTCCTGTACAATTTCACTAAGTGTGTAATACCCAATACTTCCAGACTCAGAATTTGGACCCTTTCAATGAGTTATAAGCTCATTCATAACTTAAATACCTATTCCAAGTGGTGATAACATTAATAACTACAACCATTAATTATCTATTAAGAATAGCATTTTTGTGTCCTGGGCACTGTTAATCACTTTATGAGGTGGGCACTATTATTAGTTCCAAAGATAAGGCTTAGCAACATTAAATTTCCTAGAGTCATATATTAGATAAGTGGTAGAAAATGTATTTGCACCCAGGCCTATCAGACTCCAAAGCCTATGTTCCTAATGCCTATGCTATACCACCTTTTATTGCCATGGCCTGTTAAGTTTGATACTTAATATTCTCAAGTACATTAAAGAAATTATCTATAGAATAAGTGATGGAGAAAAGAATCAGTAGAGCACAAACGTCATGATCCCTGGTATGTACAAACTTTATTCCCATTACATAATGCTAAAAGTTGATAGGCAAGATCTACCCATTAATTAAAATCCTTACCTCTTCTGAGCACATCGAAGTAAACCACGTCCAAAATAAACTAAAGACATAAAGTTTTCACAAATTTCATTTTCTTGGATCACCATCTTCATCACCAGAAATTTATTCTCAGCTTCTATACAATCCTGTAGCAACATAAAGCTAGGTTTGGCTGATGTAAAAGTCATTTTTTTCCTTTTACAATAAACAGTTATTTCCCAAACTGGAGAAGTTAGGGCAGCTTTAATATTGATCCAGTCATTTATTCATATCTCTAATACATCTCTGTATATAATCCCATAAATAATGTACTCAGTGCTTTAGTTATTTACAAAAGAACTAAAGATCTTTAACCAGTGTTTCAAAGTGAATATTAAAACAACAATCTTTATATCTAAAACTGACAAATATTACTAGCCAAAATAAGGGCTCTTCTGATGACTATGGGAACATAGTTCTTTATAATTCTTCCTAATTTTTCATTCTAATTAGAGCACAAATCTTCCTAGTTTTTCAAATAGGAAATAAATGACTTTTTGCCCACACATATAGTCTTTTTTGAGGAATGACAACCTTGATCATAAGCAATATAGGTTTAGAAGTAAACTACAGAATCAGTTCTAATAAATGTTTTAGTTATCATTATTAAAACAGGCACAGTAGCCCCGGTCTCCCTGGGAAAAAAACATGCTGCATGGCCTCATTTTAAAATATTCTCTAGCACATCACACTAAATAATTAGCATTATGTGAAATTATTTAAAGTGGAAATGTTTTCAGTTTGGTGCTTATAAATTCTACTTCACCTAATTAACAAGTCAGATTTATTTATTTATGAAACCAAGTAGAGAGTACAAATTTAGGAATACAAAAAGTAAAAGAGATATCAAGGCTGCAATTGAGAAATCATTAAAAATAAGAAAAAGAGAATTTAAATTTGTAAGGACCCTTAGAAATCACCTACTTACCTCCTAGATTTTTACTTTTGCACTTCACTTTATTTGATAAAGAATTTGAGGTAAAACTCACATTTTACAAAGAGGATAAGATAAAGACCAGAGAGATTAAACTACACTAAAAAATGGATTAAAATTTATTATATAAGTGAAAGAAGCTAAACAATTTTCTGTTTTATATGTGATAAGTATTTCAAAGATAAATAAAGTTATAAGCTAACATTAAGTTTCCCCTACCAATATTTTTAGTTTCACAATATAGTCTCTAGCATAATTACTCTACATTTTCAATATATGACAGAAAAGTCACAGAGTGGTTTCAACTTTTAGAGAAGGTCAAAAATCAACATTTTAATTTGTTAAAATGAAGTCAGTGTATGTGAAGAGATTTATAATGTGCAAATAACACATGCTACATACCTCTTTCTTTCCTCTTTCAGTGACTGCTACTCCATACAAAAATAGTAATGTCAAATAATAACCAATATTAATCTGATGTGCCTAAAAAGATAAAATATACTTTAGTTGATTATTTAGACTATGGTACTTTTTACTGTAGAAAGCTTAATTAAATATCCTAGGCCTATTTAATAACTATTAAAAATAGTTAAAATTATCATTATATTGTCAGTCATCTAATAATCACTACAAAGAATTCATTTTAGATGTATTTAATAGTTTGACCCAGAAGAGAGTCAATAATCTCAAAATAAAACATTAGAGTTTGATCAAAGAAAATGAAAGCAAATGCCATCAAGATTTGTTATACTAAAACTTGCCAAAAAATTCTCTTTCTCTCATGATATTTTTGTATAGGAACACTTTAGATAATAACAAATACTACCATCCAGCTTAGAAAATACAATGATCTCTTAAATCAAAGTCTTTTATTGTCCACATGTGGGTTTTGTTATAACAGTATGAACATAAAGCTTATCACTTATTTAATGAAAAATTAAAACACAAATATTTCCTTCATTTGAAAATGGTCTATGCCAAATTAGAGATGGAGAATAGATTAGGGGTTAGGGAGAGTGAGGAGGGTAAAGGGTGCATATGACTATAAAGGGGTAGCATAAGAGATTTTCATGGTGATGAAATAGTTCTTTTATCCTGATTCCAGTAGTGGTTACAAACATATACACTTGTGATAAAATGGGACAGAACTACACACACCTGTGCATAAAAAACTTATCACAGCTGACCTGAGAATGCTATCCTTAGAAAGGTCTGCTTGCAAGGCTGACCCTCGGCTGGTATCTGTAAATCTGGATTTCAAGAGTGTTCCCACTGTTCTCTGACAGGGGTGTCTCACTGTTCCTAGACTGTTTGTGCCAACTATGTGATTTATGTTGAGCACCAGGAAGTTTCTTCTGGGAATCTGAAATTTTGATACATGTTAGGCAGAGGGTGCCTACATGACCAACACCCAATAAAAATCTTGAGCACTGATTCTCTAATGGACATCCCTGGGCAGAAATATCTCTCTCTCTCACACACACACACACACACACACACACACACACACACACACACACACAGAGACACACAGACACACACACACACAACCACAGACACACACTGCTGCATTTTTGTTGCGAAGGAGGGAAAGAAGGAATGTACTCCGTGTAACCCCTCATGGAAGGGAGAAAACATAAGGAAGCCTGAAGATGGATTCCTCTAGACTCTGCCTACGTTATGTTTTGACCATTATAGTCTGGGTGTGTATCTTTACTATATAATTGCAATAAATCTCAGCATGAGTACAACTATATACTGAGTCCCACGAGTCCTTCTGAACACGGGGGTTGGAGACCCCTGACAAAACACCCACTGTACCAATGTCAACTTCCTGGTTTTGATAATATATTGTTATGAAGATGTAACTATTGAGGGAAACTGCCTGCAGGGTACACCAGGACCTCTCTGTACTTTTCTACTGTACAAAGTTGTATTTTTGCAACTTCTCTGCATCTAAAATTATCTCAAAATAAAAAGTTAAATGGGAAGATGGCAGAAGAGTAAGACACGGAGATCACCTTTCTCCCCACGGATACACCAGAAATACATCTACACGTGGAACAACTCCTACAGAACACCTACTGAATGCTGGCAGGTGATCTCAGACCTCCCAAAAGGCAAGAAACTCCCCACGTACCTGGGTAGGGCAAAAGAAAAAAACAGAGACAAAAGAATAGGGACGGGACATGCACCAGTGGGAGGGAGCTGTGAAGGAGGAAAGGTTTCCACACAGTAGGAAGCCCCTTCGCGGGCAGAGACTGCGGGAGCCGGAGGGGGGAGCTTCGGGGCCGCAGAGGAGAGCACAGCAACAGGGGTGCAGAGGGCAAAGCGGGGAGATTCCCGCCCAGAGGATCGGTGCCCACCGGCACTCACCAACCTGAGAGGCTTGTCTGCTCACCCGCCGGGGTGGGCGGGGCTGCGAGCTGAGGCTTGGGCTTTGGTCGGAGCGCAGGGAGAGGACTGGGGTTGGCTGCGTGAACACAGCCTGAAGGGGTTAGTGCACCACGGCTAGACGGGAGGGAGTCCGGGAAAAGGTCTGGAGCTGGCGAAGAGGCAAGAGACTTTTTCTTCCCTCTTTGTTTCCTGGTGCGCAAGGAGAGGGGATTAAGAGCGCTGCTTAAAGGAACGCCAGAGACAGGCGCGAGCCGCAGCTAAAAGCACGGACCCCAGAGACGGGCACGAGCCGCGGCTAAAAGCGCGGACCCCAGAGACGGACATGAGACGCTAAGGCTGCTGCTGCCGCCACCAAGAAGCCTGTGTGCGAGCATAGGTCACTATCCACACCCCTCTTCTGGGGAGCCTGTGCAGCCCGCCACTGCCAGGTTCCCGGGATCCAGGGACAACTTCCCGGGAGAACGCACGGCGGGCCTCAGGCTGGTGCAACGTCACGCTGGCCTCTGCCGCCGCAGGCTCTCCCTTCACTCCGCGCCCCTCCCTCCCCCCCGGCCTGAGTGAGCCAGAGCCCCCGAATCAGCGGCTCCTTTAACCCCGTTCTGTCTGAGCAAAAAACAAATGCCCTCCAGCGACCTACATGCAGAGGCGGGGCCAAATCCAAAGCTGAGCCCCTGGGAGCTGTGAGAACAAAGAAGAGAAAGGGAAATCTCTCCCAGGAGCCTCAGAAGCAGCGGATTAAAGCTCCACAATCAACTTGATGTACCCTGCATCTGTGGAATACATGAATAGACAACGAGTCATCCCAAATTGAGGAGGTGGACTTTGAGAGCAAGATTTATGATTTTTTCCCTTTTCCTCTTTTTGTGAGTGTGTATGTGTATGCTTCTGTGTGAGATTTTGTCGGCATAGCTTTGCTTCCACCATTTGTCCTATGGTTCTATCCATCCGTTTTCTTTTTTCTTAATAATTAATTTTAGTTTTAATAACTTTATTTTACTTTATCTTCTTTCTTTCTTTTTTCCTTCCTTCCTTCCTTCCTTCCTTCCTTCCTCCCTCCCTCCCTCCCTCCCTCCCTTCCTTCCTTCCATCCTTCCTTCCTTCCCTCCCTCCCTCCTTTAGACAACGAATCATCCCAAATTGAGGAGGTGGACTTGGAAAGCAAGATTTATGATTTTTTTCCCCTTTTCCTCTTTTTGTGAGTATGTGTATGCTTCTGTGTGAGATTTTGTCTGTATAGCTTTCCTTCCACCATTTGTCCTAAGGTTCTATCAGTCCAGTTTTTTAAAAAAATTTTTTCTCTTAATAATTATTTTTTAATTTAATAACTTTATTATCTTCTATTTTATTTTACTTTATCTTCTTTCTTTCTTTCTTTTTTCCTTCCTTCCCTCCTTTCTTCCTTCCTTCCTCCCACCATCCCTCCCTCCCTCCTTTCTTTCTTTCCTTCTTTTCTTCTTCCTTCCTTCCTTCCTTCCTTCCTTCCTCCCTCCCTCCCTCCCTCTCTCTCTCTTTCTTTCTTTCTTTCTTCCTACTTCTACTAATTCTTTCTCTCTACTTTTTCTCCCTTTTATTCTGAGCCGTGTGGATGAAAGGCTCTTGGTGCTGCAGCCAGGAGTCAGTGCTGTGCCTCTAAGGTGGGAAAGCCAACTTCAGGACACTGGTCCACAAGACACCTCCCAGCTGCACATAATACCAAATTGCAAAAATCTCTCAGAGATCTCCATCTCAACACCAGCACCCAGCTTCACTCAACAACCAGCAAGCTACAGTACTGGACACCCTATGCCAAACAACTAGAAAAACAGGAAGCGCAACCCCATCCATTAGCAGAGAGGCTGCCGAAAATCATAATACGTCCACAGACACCCCAAAACACACAACCAGACGTGGACCTGCCCACCAGAGAGACAAGATCCAGCCTCATCCACCAGAACACAGGCACTACTCCCCTCCACCAGGAAGCCTACGCAACCCACTGAATCAACATTAGCCACTGGGGACAGACATCAAAAACAACGTGAACTACGAACCTGCAGCCTGCAAAAAGGAGACCCCAAACACAGTAAGATAAGCAAGCTGAGAAGACAGAAAAACACACAGCAGATAAAGGAGCAAGATAAAAACGCACCAGACCTAACAAATGAAGAGGAAATAGACAGTCTACCTGAAAGAGAATTCAGAATAATGACAGTAAAGATGATCCAAAATCTTGGAAAAAGAATAGACAAAATGCAAGAAACATTTAACAAGGATCTAGAAGAACTAAAGATGAAACAAACAATGATGAACAACACAATAAATGCAATGAAAAATATTCTAGATGGGATCAATAGCAGAATAACTGAGGCAGAAGAACAGAGAAGTGACCTGGAAGATAAAATAGTGGAAATAACTACTGCAGAGCAGAATAAAGAAAAAAGAATGAAAAGAAATGAGGACAGTCTCAGAGACAGCTGGGACAACATTAAACGCACCAACATTCGAATTATAGGGGTTCCAGAAGAAGAAGAGAAAAAAAAAAGGACTGAGAAAATATTTGAGGAGATTATAGTTGAAAACTTCCCTATTATGGGAAAGGAAATAGTTAATCAAGTCCAGGAAGCACAGAGAGTCCCATACAGGATAAATCCAAGGAGAAACACGCCAAGACACATACTAATCAAACTGTCAAAAATTAAATACAAAGAAAGCATATTAAAAGCAGCAAGGGAAAAACAACAAATAACACACAAGGGAATCCCCATAAGGTTAACAGCTGATCTCTCAGCAGAAACTCTGCAAGCCAGAAGGGAGTGGCAGGACATACTGAAAGTGATGAAGGAGAAAAACCTGCAACCAAGATTACTCTACCCAGCAAGGATCTCATTCAGATTTGATGGAGAAATTAAAACTTTACAGACAAGCAAAAGCTGAGAGACTTCAGCACCACCAAACCAGCTTTACAACAAATGCTAAAGGAACTTCTCTAGGCAAGAAACACAAGAGAAAGAAAAGACCTACAATAACGAACTCAAAACAATTTAGAAAATGGGAATAGAAACATACATATCGATAATTACCTTAAATGTAAATGGACTAAATGCTCCCACCAAAAGACACAGACTGGCTGAACGGATACAAAAACAATACCCATATATATGCAGCCTACCACAGACCCTCTTCAGACCTAGAGACACATACAGACTGAAAGTAAGTGGATGGAAAAAGATATTCTATGCAAATGGAAACCAAAAGAAAGCTGGAGTCGCAATGCTCATATCAGACAAAATAGACTTTAAAATAAAGACTATTACAAGAGACAAAGAAGGACATAATGATCAAGGGATCGATCCAAGAAGAAGATATAACAACAGTAAATATTTATGCACCCAACATAGAAGCACCTCAATACACAAGGCAAATACTAACAGTCATAAAAGGGGAAATTGACAGTAACACAGTCATAGTAGGGGACTTTAACACCCCACTTTCAGCAATGGACAGATCATCCAAAATGAAAATAAATACGGAAACACAAGCTTTAAATGATACATTAAACAAGATGGACTTAATTAATATTTATAGGACACTCCATCTAAAAACAACAGAATACACATTTTTCTCAAATGCTCATGGAACATTCTCTAGGATAGATCATATCTTGGGTCACAAATCAAGCCTTGGCAAATTTAAGAAAACTGAAATTGTATCAAGTATCTTTTCCGACCACAACGCCATAAGACTAGATATCAATTACAGGAAAAGATCTGTAAAAAATACAAACACATGGAGGTTAAACAATACACTACTTACTAACGAAGTGATCACTGAAGAAATCAAAGAGGAAATCAAACAATACCTACAAACAAATGACAATGGAGACACGATGACCCAAAACCTATGGGATGCAGCAAAAGCAGTTCTAAGAGGGAAGTTTATAGCAATACAAGCCCACCTTAAGAAACAGGAAACATCTCGAATAAACAACCTAACCTTGCACCTAAAGCAATTAGAGAAAGAAGAACAAAAAAAACCCAAAGTTAGCTGAAGGAAAGAAATAAAAATCAGATCAGAAATAAATGAAAAAGAAATGAAGGAAATGATAGCAAAGATCAATAAAACCAAAAGCTGGTTCTTTGAGAAGATAAACAAAATAGATAAACCATTAGCCAGACTCATCAAGAAAAAAAGGGAGAAGACTCAAATCAACAGAATTAGAAATGAAAAAGAAGTAACAACTGACAGTGCAGAAATACAAAAGATCATGAGAGATTACTACAAGGAACTCTATGCCAATAAAATGGACAACCTGGAAGAAATGGACAAATTCTTAGAAATGCACAACGTGCCAAGACTGAATCAGGAAGAAATAGAAAATATGAACAGACCATTCACAAGCACTGAAATTGAAACTGTGATGAAAAATCTTCCAACAAACAAAAGCCCAGGACCAGATGGCTTCACAGGCAAATTCTATCAAACATTTAGAGAAGAGCTAACACCTATCCTTCTCAAACTCTTCCAAAATATAGCAGAGGGAGGAACACTCCCAAATTCATTCTACAAGGCCACCATCACCTTGATACCAAAACCAGACAAGGATGTCACAAAGAAAGAAAAGTACAGGCCGATATCACTGATGAACATAGATGCAAAAATCCTCAACAAAATACTAGCAAACAGAATCCAACAGCACATTAAAAGGATCATACACCATGATCAAGTGGGGTTTATTTCAGGAATGCAAGGATTCTTCAATATACGCAAATCAATCAATGTGATACACCATATTAACAAAGTGAAGGAGAAAAACCATATGATCATCTCAATAGATGCAGAGAAAGCTTTTGACAAAATTCAACACCCATTTATGATAAAAACCCTGCAGAAAGTAGGTATAGAGGGAACTTTCCTCAACATAATAAAGGCCACCATATATGACAAACCCACAGCCAACATCATCCTCAATGGTGAAAAACAGAAAGCATTTCCACTAAGATCAGGAACAAGACAAGGTTGCCCACTCTCACCACTCTTATTTAATACAGTTTTGGAAGTTTTAACCACAGCAATCAGAGAAGAAAAGGAAATAAAAGGAATCCAAATCAGAAAAGAAGAAGTAAAGCTGTCACTGTTTACAGATGACATGATAGTATACATAGAGAATTCTAAAGATGCTACCAGAAAACTACT
Source organism: Stenella coeruleoalba (assembly GCF_951394435.1). NCBI lineage: Eukaryota > Metazoa > Chordata > Mammalia > Artiodactyla > Delphinidae > Stenella > Stenella coeruleoalba. The sequence continues at coordinate 89,357,413 of NC_137150.1, forward strand.
AGAGCTAATCAATGAATTTGGTAAAGCTGCAGGATACAAAAGTAATGCACAGAAATCTCTTGCATTCCTATACACTAATGATGAAAAATCTAAAAGTGAAATCAAGAAAACACTCCCATTTACCATTGCAATCAAAAGAATAAAATATCTAGGAATAAACCTACCTAAGGAGACAAAAGACCTGTATGCAGAAAATTATAAGACACTGATGAAAGAAATTAAAGATGATACAAATAGATGAAGAGATATACCATGTTCTTGGATTCGAAGAATCAACATTGTAAAAATGACTCTACTCCCTGAAGCAATCTACAGATTCAATGCAATCCCTATCAAACTACCACTGGCATTTTTCACAGAACTAGAACAAAAAATTTCACAATTTGTATGGAAACACAAAAGACCCCGAATAGCCAAAGCAATATTCAGAACGAAAAACGGAGCTGGAGGAATCAGGCTCCCTGACTTCAGACTATACTATAAAGCTACAGTAATCAAGACAGTATGGTACTGGCACAAAAACAGAAAGATAGATCAATGGAACAGGATAGAAAGCCCAGAGATAAACCCACACACATATGGTCACCTTATCTTTGATAAAGGAGGCAGGAATGGACAGTGGAGAAAGGACAGCCTCTTCAATAAGTGGTGCTGGTAAAACTGGAGAGCTACCTGTAAAAGTATGAGATTAGATCACTCCCTAACACCATACACAAAAACAAGCTCAAAATGGATTAAAGACCTAAATGTAAGGCCAGAAACTATCAAACTCTTAGAGGAAAACATAGGCTATACACTCTATGACATAAATCACAGCAAGATCCTTTTTGACCCACCTCCTAGAGAAATGGAAATAAAAACAAAAATAAACAAATGGGACCTAATGAAACTGCAAAGCTTTTGCACAGCAAAGAAAATCATAAACAAGACCAAAAGACAACCCTCAGAATGGGAGAAAATATTTGCAAATGAAGCAACTGACAAAGGATTAATTTCCAAAATTTACAAGCAGCTCATGCAGCTCAATAACATCAAAACAAACAACCCAATCCAGAAATGGGCAGAAGACCTAAATAGACATTTCTCCAAAGAAGATATACAGACTGCCAACAAACACATGAAAGAATGCTCAACATCATTAATCATTAGGGAAATGCAAATCAAAACAACAATGAGATATCATCTCACACCCATCAGAATGGCCATTATCAAAATATCTACAAACAATAAATGCTGGAGAGGGTGTGGAGAAAAGGGAACACTCCTGCACTGCTGATGGGAATGTGAATTGGTACAGCCACTATGGAGAACAGTATGGAGGTTCCTTTAAAAACTATAAAGAGAACTAACATATGACCCAGCAATCCCACTACTGGGCATATACCCTAAGAAAACCATAATTCAAAAAGAGTCATATACCAAAATGTTCATTGCAGCTCTATTTACAATAGCCAGGAGATGGAAACAACCTAAGTGCCCATCATCGGATGAATGGATAAAGAAGATGTGGCTCATATACACAATGGAATATTACTCAGCCATAAAAAGGAACGAAATTGAGCTATTTGTAATGAGGTGGATAGACCTAGAGTCTGTCATACAGAGTGAAGTAAGTCAGAAAGAGAAAGACAAATACTGTATGCTAACACATATATATGGAATTTAAGAAAAAAAAATGTTATGAAGAACCTAGGGTTAAGACAGGAATAGAGACACAGACCTACTGGAGCACGACTTGAGGATATGGGGAGGGGGAAGGGTGAGCTATGACAAAGCGAGAGAGAGCCATGGACATATATACACTACCAAACGTAAGGTAGATAGCTAGTGGGAAGCAGCCGCATAGCACAGGGAGATCAGCTCCGTGCTTTGTGACTGCCTGGAGGGGTGGGATAGGGATGGTGGGAGGGAGGAAGATGCAAGAGGGAAGAGATATGGGAACATATGTATATGTATAACTGATTCACTTTGTTATAAAGCAGAAACTAACACAGCATTGTAAAGCAATTATACCCCAATAAAGGTGTTAAAAAAAAAAGTTAAATGTCTATGGAGAAAAATATTGTTCATTCTTTTCATAAGCCCTATACTGACTAAAAGTATAATGGCCAACAGTATATATTTATAACTGGTTGGGGTTAGGAGTTTAGCTTCAAACTAATTTCAGTGGAAATACACATGTATGTTTATTATCAATGGGCCAAGTGCGTTTATAAACACAAACTCCCCTGTAACATCTAATTGGTTTCCATCTTAAACTTCCTATCTCTGCAGAGGCTCTGAAGCCAACACTACATGGGTTTGTATCTTGACTCCACTACTTACTACTTGATGAATTAAGCAAATTAGTTAACCTCCGTGCCCTAGTTTCTAATCTGTAAAATGGGAATAATGAGATGGGTTGCTTGTGAAGACTAAATAAGCTAATCCTTACAAAGTGCTTAGAACAGTGTCTGCTTTATAGCAAGCACTAATAGGTGTGAACTATTAGTCTGTAACTTTAAAAAAGCTAGCTTCATTAAAACTACAACAAAGTCCTTGTCTCATACAATTCTAAACAAAAAGAGCATTTGAGAACAAGATAAGATGCAGAATTGTGGTAATGCTATCATTAGATGTAGAATGTAAAGAATTTAAAGATGCAAGTGGTACATTTCTAACCTAAAGGCCCTGCCCTTTCCTTCCTACCTTCCCCCCATTAACAGAGAGTATCCCAGGTACTGGAACTAAATGTATATAGAGATGTTACTGGCAGCTGTCCCCCACCCCCACCCTACTGCCACTTCCTAAAAGGTTGCCTCGCCTCTCCCGGTGGCCTTGAGGAACAGAGAGAGACATCTGGATATAGCAGTAGGCTGCTCTGATTGTGACAATTCTGATTCTGCTCACAAGTGCCAACAACAGAGGAAACTTTTCCATTCTTAGTGTAAGACTCATCTTTGAAGTAATGCCTAAGTAGAGAAGGCTAAGCAATCAGCATTTGTTAATGCTGAGTTTATAGTGATTTATTTCACTGCTTAGCAGCCTGGTCACTGGGAGAAATAGCAGGTCTGCAGCATCCCAGAAGTTCTTGGGATTACATGTTGATGCAAACTACTTTTCTTTGTTCCCTCTTTTGACTCCATCTAGAATTCCTTTAGGGTGGTATATATACCTCTTAGAACCTGACCTGAGAATCCTAAAAAAAGATGATTTTTCTATGTCTTTGTATACTATTATAATATGGGATGTGGTGTCTTAGGCTACTTTGTTTGATGCCTGGGTAGTCCATTCTTGAAGACAGCTCTAATCCATCTTCTACATGTGTGCAAAACTTAGCGTATTTTACTGATCCAAATTATTCAAAGGACTGATTTTTCCTTTTATGTCCTTACTATTGGTTCTTATTTTTGATGCAATGTTTACTTTTCCTCAGATTTTTCTCTATTTCTGAAGTATCATTTGACCTTGAACATATAAGTATGTCTTGTCAATTTTATCTCACATGATTACTCAATAATAGATGACAGAAGTTCCAGTTTTTACACATACAGAAATATCAGTAGAATTACATATAGAATGGATAAACAACAAGGTCCTACTGTATAGCACAAAGAACCATATTCAATATCCTGAGATAAACCGTAATGGTAAAGAATATAAAAAAGAACGTATATATATGTGTACCTGAATCACTTTGCTATACAGCAGAAATTAACACAAAATTGTAAATCAACTATACTTCAACTTAAAAAACAGAAATATCAGTAAAAAGAGGAGCTGATTATCAATTAGGGGGAAAGGAAGGAGTAGTTTTTAAAGTTCATGACTCTCCATTTCTAATTGGGAAAGCCCATTTTTAGGGCTTTCAGAAAGTTCAAGTTTACTCTAGAAAGTTCAAGTTTCTCTATTTAAGATGAACAATGTTATGGTAGGAAAGGAAACTAGAATCGGCTCATTAAAGAGAAGCAGTCATGAGAAAGTACAAGACATGTGAAAGAAATCAATCTATGTATACCTTTCTCTAGAGGTAAATGAGGAAAATACAAATTGGCCTACACCTTAAAATAAGCATACATTGACAGTTCTCTCATTGAAAAAACGTTGTCCAAGTCCATTATTTCAAACTTTCAAAAAGAAAACACTTACAGTATAATTAGTAGCTTGAATGTTCCTAAGTGCTGCTTCCAGTTGTGTTATTAAGAAACGTAAAGTCAAAGCAGGAACAATTTCCTCCCCATTTTGGCTGTTGGCTGCAACTTCTCTCTGTGGAAAATAATTTGGTTGAAAATTTCCTTAAGTTAGAGCAAATATCAACATTTATTTTTATTATACAAATAATACATGCTCATTGTAGAAAATTTGGAGAATAAAGATGATTTTTTAAAAAATCCACATGACCTAGATAAAATTGTTCTCATATTTGTTTGTTTTTAAGTAGTTCAAAAAATCATCTTTGTAACTACTTCCTCAAGATACTAAAAAGCACTCCTATGCCTGCTGAAGGGTTGGCAATGTCCACTCCTACTTCAGAAGAAAGTCGTAATCCCACTTCATTCTCATACCTTCTATTCTCTAACATAGCTAAAAATCTTCATTCCAGCCCTGAATCTCTGGTAAATAGGAATGCTGGCTTTAAAAATACCAACACCAAGGCAAACCATCTTTTGCTGTCATCTAATTTGAACCAAGTTAATATAAGATTTATTATGTACCATAGTTTATTTACATAGATGAAATGAAAGGAATTAACTATGTCTTATCTTTGTGTCCATTCCCCAATGCCTTGTACCCACAAATGCTTGGCTTAAATTACATTATTTGTTTAATGATGTATTATCTATGTGGGAAATTTAATCTACACTTTCTTAACTTGGTTTCAAGTATACAATACTTCCCTGTTTTTCTCCTAGCCTAACTAGATACTTTACTTCAGTCTCCGTAACACTCTATTTAATGAACCTCTTCTCTATCAACACACATTCCCTAGATAAAGTAATCCACTGTCGTCTTTTTAAATAGCGTCTACACACTAACAGTTTTCCAAATTTATATTTAGAGCTCAGAACTATCACCTGAATTCCAGACTCATGTATCCAACCATATACTCAACAATATCTCTTGAATTTGAATAGGTATATAAAACATAACACTGAAGTTCCACCTTTGCCAAACAGTTTAGGTAGTTTCAGAGCAATATTCTCAACAAGAACTAAAAAAGCTGGATAAAATACAAAAAAACACTTTTTTTGTTTGGAAAGCTACCAAGGCACTGAAAATCTCTGGGGCCAACATTCAATAGAGGAGGAAGGCCCAGAGACAGCAGACTGACTTTTGGAGCCACTTATCTCCTTAAGGCAATTGCTGTATTCAGTTATGGCTGAGAGGCTGAAATGCTAGACAGAGCTTTCCACAAAGCTGCAGAGCTAGAGGGAAAATTGGAGTGTATGACCTATCAAGGAATAGGGGCTCTGGTAAACACCTTATTCTTTTGGTTGGGACCCTGAAGAAATTTACCCTTAGAGTCAAAGTGTCTGTTTTGGTTCCAGTTGGAAGCAGTAGTGGAGTGGTAGTGGAGTGGAGCAATGGTAGTGGAGTGGAGAAGGGCATCAGGGAGAGAAAGCAAGCTTTAAATGAACAGATATGTTATTAAGCTAGTTACCCACAGTGGATGACTAGGGTTAATACAACAGAAAAACATTGAAAAATTCAAGCCTCAGTATTATCCAACTTAAGGGGAGAGAGAACTGGGATATTTATATAATAATTCCCAAGGTTTATTGACTGAGTGCTTTCTGAGGTAAGGGGGGAGTATTAGTTCCTTGGGATCTCTAAACTGCCATGAGAATTACAGCCTTCTGCAGTTCCAGGAAAAAAAAAAAAAGGCAGGCTTCAAGTATAGAGATGTAGATATGAAAACTGGAAACTGTCCAGAGTATACTGAAATGATAGAGTTCAAGGGGCCAAGGGGTATGGGCAGGGCACTGACAGTATCTGCTACAAAGGGTAAACCACAAATAGACTCTTCTTCACAGAACAGAAGTAAAGCTTGGAGTCATCTCAGTCCCTAGTTGAATTAAGTGATCTGCAAGAAAAGCACAAATAAGCAAGATTCTGTCCTGTTTTCCTAGTTCTTCTCAAAAGAAGGTTGCTCTAAACCAACCCAGGCAGCCACTGCAAGTAGCAGAATTCTGTATTATCCTTTAGATGACTATGGAATTTAAAAATAATTTTATTGAGTTATAATTAACATATTTCAAGGTGTACAACATAGTGATTTGACATTTTTCTTATGACATCATCATGAAATGATAGTTGCAGTAAGACCAGTTAACATCCATCATTATATGAACTTTTTATAATATTATTGACTATGTTCCCTAGGTATATATTATATCCCCTTGACTTATTTATCTTATAGCTGTAGGTCTGCACCTCTTAATCCCCTTCAGACAAAATAGATAACTATGGAATTTGTACTGATGTTTTTATGTTCATTCATGATTTTGGTTCTTTTTGCCTTCTTTTTTTTTGAACATTCTTACCAGGCATTTATCCATTTTATTGGTCTTTTCAAAAAATCAAGTTTTGGTTTAACTGGCCTTTTCTAGTTTGTTTTATTCTATTTCATTAGTTTTAGCTATCTTTATTCTTTTTTCGCCTGTTTTTTAATTTGCTGTTCTTTCCTTAGCCTCTTGAATTTTATGTTTAGATGACTTATATTCAACCTTGCTTCTTTTTCTATTACATGCATTTCAAGCTATAAATAATCCCTGCAACACAACTTTTATCTAATAACACAAATTCTGATATATGTTTTTCATTCAGTTCCAAAATTTATCTAATGTCCAGTGTGCTTTCTTCTTTGATCTCTGGTTTAACTAGATTAGACGTATATATCTTAACTTAGGAACAATGGTTTTCTAGTTTATCTATCTGTAACTAATTTCTAAATTAATTGTACAGTTGTTAGAGAACATGCTCTGCATGTTCTGATGTTTTGAAATTTGATGAGATTTGCTTTGTGAACTAGTATACCGTCAATTTTTGTAAATGTTATATGCATTTAAAAAGAATATACATTTTGTCACTGTTACACATATATAAGTCAATTACATCAAGTTTGCTACAGCTCTACTAATTTTGTGTTCATGTTCTATTACTTATTAAGAGAGCTATGTTAAAATCTTCCACTGGGATTGCTGATTGGTCCACTTCCCCTTCAGTATTACCAACTTTTGTTATTACACATAACATTTCTGAATGTATTTGGGTCTACTACTGGAATTTCTCTTGTATTTTCTACACTTGTCTGTAGAGCCAAGAGCAAGTAACACAATCTTTTAATTATTAGAGCTTCATAGTAAGTTTTTTTTTTAATTTATTTATTTAATTTATTTATTTTTGGCTGTGTTGGGTCTTCGTTGCTGCGCAAGGGCTTTCTCTAGTTGTGGTGAGCGGGGGCTACTCTTCGTTGTGGTTCATGGGCTTCTCATTGCGGTGGCTTCTCTTGTTGAGGAGCATGGGCTCTAGGCATGCAGGCTTCAGTAGTTGCAGCACGCGGGCTCAGTAGTCATGGCTCATGGGCTCTAGAGCACAGGCTCAGTAGTTGTGGTGCACGGGCTTAGTTGCTCCGCAGCATGTGGGATCTTCCCAGACCAGGGCTCAAACCTGTGTCCCCTGCATTGGCAGGTGGATTCTTAACCACTGCTCCACCAGGGAAGTCCCCATAGTAAGTTTTAATATCAAAGTGGGCAAATTCCCAGTCCTTCTCTCCCACACTTCTCTTTCGTAATTTTCCTGGCTATTCTTCCCTTAATTTCCCTTTAGAACTAGCTTTTAGTAACAAAAACAAAAACAAACAAACAAAAAGAAACAACAAAAAAAAAACCTTTTGTTATTTTTATTGGAATTATATGATATTTGTACATTTTAATTTCAGGAAAATTGACTTCTCTATCACATTGTGTCTTCCTACATGTATTGCTTCCCATTCTGGTCTTCGTATCTTACCTTTAATAGAGTTTTAGAAATTTTTATTTATTGTTTTAATATAAAGTATTGATTTCTAAACTTAGTGTAAAAAAATCAGTGTGTGGGGGTACTTACTAAAATGCACATTCCCAGACCTCCCCCCAGAGATTTTGATTCTTTAGGACTAGTATGGGGGTCAGATAGGCTCACGTAAGTGGCTTAGGAAAAACTGTGAGAAACACTAGTTTATATCTTGTATATTTCTTAAGTGTTTTCCTGGGTATTTTATCTTTTCTGTTACTATTAAAAATATTTTTCTTTCATTTTTACCTTCTAACTGGTATTGTTTATATATATAAAGCCTACTGATTTCTATTTCTTATTGTGGTTTCTGGGTGATTTCCAAAAGATAAGAGGGAAATAGTGGCATTATTCCATCAATTTCAAACCAGAATTCATACTTGTGGTAAATTACCACACTTAAGATTATAGCTGTATATAAAGTCTTTGGATATTTTTAGAGTTTTTTATATTTTTAATCATAATAGTATTAATTTGTTTCATGGAAATAATTAATGATATATTCTTTCACAGAAAAGGTAAATGTGGCCTTTTCAGGACACCTATGGTGTTCTGTCTCTGCCCCCCAATTAACTGTCACAAAGAAGAGAAGATCATTTTCTTTAACTTCGGGAAATTCCATTAATTTACAAACTGATACCCATCTTGTGTTGAAAGTTTCACAACTTATTATCTAGAAAAACTATTTCTAAGATGCAAATTGACAATATATTCTCTAAAATATTTATCTCATTAAAAAATCAAGGTCTTATTATTTTTCTTTATATTTTACATTTTTGAAAAATCTGTCAGTATTTTACAAATTAGGAAAACTGAAAGCAGTTTCCTCTCCCAGAGTGGCATGTTGTGAGTTATTAGAATAAACACTAGACCTTATAGTCAACAGCTTATAAGCTACTAACCCACATTCCTATCATTATCCTTGAAAGGCTAGCATCAGCTTTATTTAATTAATAAAAGTGTAGAGTCAAAGCTGAAACCAAAGCCCTTCACAAGATATAAGATGGAGATGTCAAGACCTTAGTGGCACTGTTATGGTAAAGAAAGAAAGGAAAGAAAGGAAAAAAGGAAGGAAGGAAGGAAAAGGAAGGAAAAAGAAGGAAGGAAAGGAGGGAGGGAGGGAAAAAAGAAAGAATGAATGAAAGAAAGAAAAGAAAAGAGTCATTGTAAAATAATAGGAAATGCATATATAATAAGAAATACATATATTGATCTGTCCCCAGTTCCTGCCAATATTTGGTCTTTGCCTCTGGTTCCAGACACAGAGCTCCTAAAACCCTTGGAATTTCCTGGATGATAGGAGTGTCTTTTGTTCTAATGAGGTGACTCTCAGTGGGCTTCTGGATGGAGGCTTGGTCACCAGAAAGACCAAGCCATGATTAGAAGCTTGGAAATTTCAGCACCATACCCCAAAGAGGGAAGAGAGGCTGGAAACTGAATTAATAATTAATCATGCCTACATGATGAAATCTCCACAAAAATTCTAAAAGTATGGGCTTTGGAAAACTTCCAGTTTGCATATGCACATGCCAGGAGAGTGGTGTACCCCAACTCCAAAAGAAGAGAAGCTCCTGCACTTAAGACCCTTCCTTGCCCTATGTATATCTTCCTGTGATTGTTCAGCTGTATCCTTTATCAATCATATCATTTATCATGTAATAAACTGGTCAACGTGTTTCCCTGAGTTCCGTAAGCTGTTCTGGCAAATTACTGCACTCATGAGGGGTCATGGGAACCCCAATGTATAGCCAGTCAGTCAGAAGTACTGGGGCAACCTAGTACTGGTGATTGGCATCTGAAGTGGGAGCAGTCTTGGATTGGGCCCTTAACTTGTGGAATCAGTTGCTAACTCCAGGTAGACAGTGTCAGAATTGAATTGATTTATAGGACACCCAGGTAACGTTGGAGAATTGACTGTTGCGGACTAAACCCACACATCTAGTGTCAGAAGTGCTGTGAGTATGGCAGTAGTGTGAGAGTAAAAGAACACAGTGTATCATATACACAGACCTACACTTCTGCTCCAAATATCAAATTATGATCTTACCTGCATAGTTTGGAAGGAAAAATCTTCTTGTAAGAACTTCTTGATGTGAGGAACCACACCTTTTGGTAGAGTATTAATTGCATTCAATAACTTCTTCACTTCTAATAGCAGGTTAACAGGGACAAGATCAGTAGGTATGTTCTTTTCCTGTTTGTCCTAGAAGACATTATTAAAAATTTACACAATTATACATGTTCTAATTTACTCTAATATTAAAACCAGCTAAAGTATTTTTTTTAAAAAAGTTCCTTTACATGCTATATGTAGATCACTCTGACAGACTACAATAAGAATAAGACATTCTCTCTGCTCTCAAGGAACTTACAACATAGCTGAAAGTTTAAGACTAAAACTCAAGAAGCTTTAATCTAAGGAAGGCCATCATACATGAATTTAAAAGTTATAAACAAAGCATAGATTCTAAGATGGGAATAATTATGTCTTTTTTTGATGGTGGTGGTATGGGAAACATGAATGATTTTAGGCTTAAATGTGAGTGAAGCCTTAAAAAATGGTTGCCCTTGGGAAAAACACAACATGTACTGAACTGGTCCATTTAAGGCATAAAAAATGCTAAGTTTAAAATATTAAATAGATTATTCTACAAAATAATATGAAAACTATATCCAACAGTGCTTTTTACGTTATGTGACTAATGTTTCAGCTACTAAACACAGCAATTTGAAAATGAATAGTTATAATACTTTAAATTATAAATAAATTAGTATAATATAATGATTCTACATATAATCTCAATCCAATCAGAGCCGAATAAATAGTAATAATCTTGGGACTTCAGGAACTGATCCTACAGACTTAATAAAGCTGTAGTTAATGGTTAACTGATAGCTATATAGTCAAGTCTTGCTGGATTTTCTATTAACATTAATTGTGAGGAACGAATGGGCAATAGAAATGAATAAAGATCCTGGAACAGATGGATGATGGCCTTCCTTCAAACCTTAACAAGATACCACAGTCCTTACACCCTGCTGAAACTTTGGGAATATGAATATGTAGCCACTGACCTCTGTATTTGAGAACAGAAAGGTTATTACTGCAGAGGCCATGTAGAGTCACTGAAAACGCAAAATAGTCACTGGTGTGTGGTAACTGTGACTGCCTGGTTTCTAACAGACCTGGAACTACCCAGGAAAGTAACTAGGAACCAATAATGTCCACAGCAGGACTACTACTCTTCCTCTTCCTCCTCCTCTCCACTTCTGGTTTTGAGTCTTAAATTGAGATTCCTTCATTCCCAACAACACCCAACAAACACATCTTACATTTTACGGTACTTCATTATATTTACACCCAAAAATGTAGGAAATGTTAACAGTTTGCTAAATCTCAGTAAAGAGTATATAAGTGTTCATTGTAGTAGTTTTGCAACTTTTCTGTAGGTTTGAAATTTTTCAAAAAGTTAAAAAAAAAAAGCTTCTAAAAAATAACCAAACAAACCTTTATAAAGAATGACCATTGTCACACTGTTGGTGGGAATGTAAATTGATACAGCCACTATGGAGAACAGTATGGAGTTTCCTTAGAAAACTAAAAATAGAACTACCATACAACCCAGCAATCCCACTACTGGGTGTATACCCTGAGAAAACCATAATACAAAAAGAGTCATGTACCAAAATGTTCATTGTAGCTCTACTTACAATAGCCAGGACATGGAAACAACCTAAGTGTCCATCAACAGATGAATGGATAAAGAAGATGTGGCACATACACACAATGGAATATTACTCAGCCATAAAAATAAATGAAACTGAGTTATTTGTAGTGAGGTGGATGGACCTAGAGACTGTCATACAGAGTGAAGTAAGTCAGAAAGAAAAAAACAAATACCATATGCTAACACATATACATGGAATCTAAAAGAAAAAAAAAAAGGTTCTGAAGGCCTTAAGAGCAGGACAGGTATAAAGATGCAGACGTAGAGAATGGACTTGAGGACACAGGGAGGGGGTAGGGTAAGCTGTGACAAAGTGAGAGAGTGACATGGACACATATACACTACCAAATGTAAAATAGATAGCTAGTGGGAAGCAGCTGCATAGCACAGGGAGATCAGCTTGGTGCTTTCTGACCACCTAGAGGGGTGGGATAGGGAGGATGGGAGGGAGACACAAGAGGGAAGAGATATGGGGATATATGTATAGCTAATTCACTTTGTTCTAAAGCAGAAACTAACACACCATAGTAAAGTAATTATACTCCAATAAGGATGTTTAAAAAAAAAAAAGAATGACCATTGTCAATAGTGCATATATTTCAAACTAAGGTCGATTCTGTAATCAAAAGTCATTGCAGAATCATCTAACACTAATTACCAAATTGATACACAAGTAAGATTATGGCATGAATAAAATTTTTTCAACAGGAACTACTATAAGCTTCCTGTTTGTTAAATAATCTTATTATAAATACAATTTTAATTTTTAAGTTAGTTGTCAAAATATTTGATGCTCAATCCATTTTTGCAAAATAGATTTAGCATCTAAGCCAAATTAACGTTAAAGTTTCCACCCCCTTTCCCTCTGTATTCCGAAATCTGTATCTAGAAATGGCTTTTCTGGATCCAATCCCCCGGTCCAAGTATACATATTGAACATATTGTATTTCATCTGCAAAATTTTTTACAGTGATAACCTCATGCAGGTGAATACTATGGTTATTTTACGTTTATATATTTTTTCTCCTCCTAAGTTACTGGATAACCTTTATTAACAAATGGACATCAATCATTATATAAAACTATGTGGAAAGTAAAAATTACACTAACAAGAACCTAACAAATACCTCTCATCCATCCTTCACTAAACATAAATACATGTGGTATTCACAAACATGTGTCTGTATTTTTTTCGGTACGCGGGCCTCTCACTGCTGCGGCCTCTCCCGTCCGGACGCGCAGGCTCAGCGGCCATGGCTCATGGGCCCAGCCGCTCTACAGCATGTGGGATCCTCCCAGACCAGGGCACGAACCCGTGTCCCCTGCAATGGCAGGTGGACTCTCAACCACTGCGCCACCAGGGAAGCCCTCTGTATTTTTTAATCTACCATAAAGTATATTGTCACTGGCAATAAAAGCTTTATATTAGTGTATAATTCAGTTATTCATTTAGAACTGGAGGTTCTGACAGTAAAGATGATAAAAACAAGACGAGAATTAACTTCAGAAAGAACTCAATGAAATGTCTTACTAAATAAAATTCTCTATGTATGTTTTATTTCTATGTGTATAGTGTTCACTTTGTTTGAATTTTGCTTTCAAAAGACAAATAAGAGATTTCTTACAATTGATTGTGGGATGTTTCTGGGCAAGTCAATTCAATTATCTACTAATTTTAACCGACAGGTAGGATTGGTGTTTAGAATGATAACTTTGAGACACAAATATCAATTATCAAAGAAAGATTTAGTGATGACCACTAAGGTAGGAAAATTTTTAGCAGATAATTAAATTGATTAGATTTAGCATTCTATTCTCATAAAGCATTAGTTAACTGACTACATTGTCTCTTACCAGTTGATCCGTTGATTTTTCTACCTTATTCTTGGTTTCCTCCTTAGCCTGCTCCTCCACAGGAAGATCCCTATTTTAAATGAAAAAGCATTATATTCAGAGCATCTCCTTACAAATAACACAATTAAACTGTAATAGTAAAGAATCTGACATGCGAATTTTTGCCCGAAAGTTTCAGAAGTGTAAACAATATGTACCAAAGACTGGTAATAGTGGTAGAAGCCATATCTCTTTAGGAACTCAAGTTAAAGAAAAGAAATTATGCCATGTCCTTACTGGATAGTGGCAGAGAGAATACAAAGCTGATGTAAAAAATTTTTCATCTTTAACAAACACACAATAGACCAAAATAATGGGAAAAAATAACTTTATAGCACTGTTTCTCAATGTAAAGAAAAAAAAGGTTGCAAAGGTTGATTTTTGATTTGTGTGTGTACGTGTGTGTGTGTGTGTGTGTGTGTGTGTGTGTGTGTGTGTGTTTATGAAAATAATTGAGGTCTGGAAAGGATCTATCTTACAGACATCTTTTTTTTTTTTCAGTTTCCTGGCATTGCAATTGTCCAGTTTTTCAAAATGGCTTTTTAAATTGAGGCAGAATATCATATTTAGAAATTATTAACTATTTTTATAAAAAGGAATAACAAGTTTTGCTTTTGAAATGGGCTTGAAATGTGAACATATGCAGTATTATTTACTATATGGAAAAATTCATTTATAAAATTGCTTTTGCCTATATACAGCACCATGACACAGGATTCATAATAGAAGAACCATAACATAGGGTCATATATGATTTATATAATTTTCTTAATCTTATACACTAGCAGAGATAAAACTGATGTGAGAAACTTATGTCAATTGATTGACTTATTCAGAATTGTACTTTGTAAATATTATCCTATTTTACTTCATATTTATGTACTCATTTGACAGACAATCATTTATCATTTACTATGTGCTGATTTTGTCAGGGGAAACTGAGACATAAACAATGCAGTATTGTCCACACAGTGAAAGTTTCAAACAAACAATATTTCACAGTATGAGTCTCAGTGCTCTTTAAAATATCATGGTAAAGAGAAACCTGTTAACTGTTTTTTCCTACACTTCTAAGCCCCACTACAAAAAGGAACACAAGGAACTGTGTTATCAAGGAATGAAAAATACTGCAGCAGTATTCTGAAGCCTCTCCATGTTTAAGAGTACAAAAGGTACTCAAAATGGATACTCTACTTGCTAACTCCATTTCATGATAATTCACTCCTTAACCCAGTAGTTCTCAGTCCCAGATGCATATTAAAATCACCTGTGAAGCTTTGGAAATATCCAGATGTCCAAACTCTACTTCAGAGCTTCTTAATCAAACGTGTGGAACATGAGCTTCTATATTTTCCATAGGTTCCATAACAAATTTTGATATAAAAACTTAATTCATCTGTACTGCCTCCCCAACACTGAAATTGCTCTAGTAAAAGTTGCTAATGAAATCGTATCTGCTACTACAATAGCTTTGTCTTAGCTCCTCAATCTACCTAGCTTTTCTGCATTACTTAACATTATCCATCATATACTCCACCCCTCCTTGAAAACCTCCACATCCTTCGCTGCTATTGGTTCTTCTCCTAGCCCCTCCAGCTGTCCACTTCTCAGTTTGTACCACTGGCTATCTCTCTTCCTTTCATTTACCTTATTCATCTATTATTTTAATAATATTTAATATAGAACTGCTTACATTAACACTATCAAACCATGCTCCCCATGTATTAGAACAGGAAGGTACATCAGTGGTCATATATGGCAGGCTACTTTATTTTGTAGATGGGTAAATTAATGCCCAGAGAGGTCATACACTAGAAAGCAGCAAAGCTAAAACTAAGTGCAAGACTAGTATTTTTCTTTTGCTATTCTGCTACTTTTACCACCTGTGTACTTTATTCTGCTGCTGGGAGAAGCTGAAATTTTGGTATAACAATATACCTGAAATATTGAATATATATAGTATACAGTAATGTTCCATTTTTAGCCCTCTTTTTTCTTAGTACATTTTCTACTTAAATTAATCTCATTTATGCCCATGAGTAAACACTCCTAGATAGGATTCAGGTCCTTCTTATTGAACTACCTTACCTTCAAGTCTCTAGCCCAATATTTGACATAAAGTAGGCACTCAAATAGTTATTGAATGAATAAATATAAAAACAAATAAATGAGCAAACTTCCATGAACTCAAATAGCACCCCATTCTAATGATTCACAAATCTATTTCTGCAGACTTAATCATTCTTTGATGCTACAGCTACACATTTCCTTCCACCTACTCGACAATCTCCATAAGAATAAATTAGCGACACCTCAGTCTGGCTTATGTCCAAAGCTGAACTCATTATCTGTCCTCTCTTACTTTCTCAACACACATTAAACCTGTCTCCTTTTGTGATCCTCATATTAGCTAATGTTACATATTTCCTTCTGGTCATTAGAAACTTTCAAACCAACTCTACTACTCTTTTGCCCCTTTTCTCACATTTAAGTAGTCAAAGAATTCTGTTGATTCTAGTTCTGTAAATCCTTCCTCTCTTACTATTTACTATTCCTATCATACAAGCCTTCATTAACTACTTCCTGAGCTATTACAATTGTCATATCTTGTCATCCTTCCCACTATCAACAGAGGTAGTCTTCCCACAATACAGTGTAAAATTTCATTTCTCTTCTTCAAATGTCAATGGCTCTGTACAAAATAAAGCTAAACTCCTTACCAGGAGTCAAAATCCTCCCCAAGAATTTAAATACTTTTTCTTGCTGTTTCCTCAGCCAAATGACCTCCCATCTGCTCTGTTTCGACACCCATCAAAAGCCACCTTTATCCTTTAAAGTTCAGTTCAAATGTCACCTTGTGGAAACCCACTGAACCCCATTCAATAATTATTGTTCCTTTCTATATATAGCCACAGCATTTCTACTATAACACTTAGGCATGCATTTTGCCTAAAGATAAAATAACTTTTTATATATCTTCCTACTATGTTATAATTCTCTCTCAGTACATACATTTTGTCTTAGTCTTTATTCCCTAAGTACAATGGAGGTAAGTAAATACTTGTAAAACAACACATTGCTTATTATATGAGACAGTGAAAGGTGGCAAGGAGATCTCCAATACTAACCTGCTCTTTAGTATTATATGGGAGAGGTACAAGCAAGCTGAACTTTCCCTAATTTGAGGGGACAGATTGACATTTAGCCTACGCCCAGTTGAACCACTCAGTAGTCTTCTATGTTACGCTTAGGTTACCTTCTATAAAATGGGAATAATAATAGTATCCACCTCACTGAGTTGTTATGAAGTTTATATAAGTTAATGTTGGTAAGTCTATGTAAGTGCTTGTTAAATGATAAATAAAACATTACTTTGTTGAGAATGGCCCAGGTGTGGCAAGCTATGGTTCATCTTTCAATTCTTAGCTATTTACCAGGGTGTGGTCCTTAGAGAAATTTTCTAAAATTAGATTTTACCCAGTTTACATCCCCCACTAATCAAAATTGCTAAATTGTCTTGAAACGTAAGGGTATCTCATTCACACTAGCTTCCCAAAGTTATGTGAAAAAGACCAATGTCGTGTCTTCAAAATGCAACAACTGCAGTTGGTTTTTTGTCAACCCATCCCTTACCTCACAAAAAATTCTTCTGGTAGAGAATCCATGCTGCACAATATTCTCTTGCAAGTTTTATTCCAAAGCTTGCAGACTGACTTTTACGACTGCTGTTTAAAGCTGTAAGGAAAGTAATACTTTTAGTGGGAAGGTAGAAGGATTTCATTCTTTCTTCCCACTATCTAAATAGTACATAATCATTAAAGAAAATTTTGAAACTGCTATAAAACAAAAATCACAGTTTCATCATCTAAACATAAATCACTACCTATATTTTAATATACTTAATATTTTCCAAGCATAGATATATCTTACCAATTTGTAATCATATTGAATAGGGAATACTCAGCATTACATTTTTCACCACTGAACACTATATCAAAATCATCTTTCATGTTATTTTATACTCCTAGTAAACATTCTCAATGGCTACATAACAACTGGTTGACTGGGGTTTCCTTGCCCATTTCCTTACAGTTGGACATTAAGATTGTTTCACATTTTTTTCATTATAAATTAGTATTGTGATAAACTGCACTGCCTATGAAGGCTTTTCTATATTTATGATTAATTCCTTACAGTAAATTATCAGAAATAGAATTCCTAGGTCAAAAGACACAAATATTTTAGGCCTCTAGGTGCATATTGCTAAATGGCTTCCCAAATGGTTTGTAATAATGTATTTCCCAGAGGTATAAGAAGTTTCTCTTTAACACAATCTTGATAGCACTCATTGTTTTATTTTCTTTTAGTCTAAAAATAACATTTAGCTACTTTTCCGGGATGTAAAGAACTCTTGCATATTTTCTAGTTCAGATATCAATGGATGTTGTGGATATTTCCTGAAGGAAAAAAAAAAATACTGAGGCAAAATAAATGAAAACAAAGAGGAATAGTGTATTATTAGCATATCTATTTATTTATATTGCTCTCTATTTAACTACCCCAAGACCAATTCTTCTAAAATTAGTTCCATTTGATCTCTTTTGCTGAGAGTTCAAGCCTCCAAACTCCATTGCCCTCTGTTAGACTGACTTCCCTTTCTGATCCCACTGTACATAAGCCCAGGAAGTGTTAGAGTGAAAGTAGGTAAAACTATTGCTTGGTGCTCTGGGGCAAAGAAAGAAATGAGGAGAAAAAAGAAAAGAAAGTGGCAGCAACAGCATAAATAAAACAGACCTAGAGTGCCTTGCTGCCAAGCACAAGACTGGATAAAGTTTCTCATTTGTTGCCTCTAGACTGCTTATTTATTTCAGTAACTGGGTAGCCAGTTTCTCTAACAGCATATTAATATACAACCATAAATTAGATTGATAAGAGCTTTTGGAGGCCCATTACTAAAAGGCAATTCAGCAGAGGTAATTCTTAAATCAAGAAAATATATTCCACAAGATCATCTGTAAGTCACCTGTTAAGAATTCAGATTGTATTTACTCAAAGGAACATTGTTTTAAATGAGGCCGAGTCTCCCAAAAAGTCAGAAAAAGCCAAAAACACATAGAGGGGAAGAAAGAACTGTAGGACCTGAACCATCCTAAGCCTTTAGGGTTGAGTATCCTATCATTAACAAACTTATGGGGAGGGGACAACTCAGTTCCTGGTGTAAGGGCTAAAAGAAGTTCTGAGGGGATCATCTGAAAAACAAGTATTCCTAATCATGATACTAGCTATTTTCTGTATTTGACTCACATCAGCTCTCAGTTACACAGAAAGGCTGGAGAAACAAGGGTAATTCTGCAACAATTCAATGTTAGCTGATACTTCTTAATCAAAACACAAGTGGAAAGATTCACACACACAGACTCACACTAAATTCCCTCATTTAAAATGGAGCTTTCTAACACCTCTTAGTTTCTTGCCCATCCCTAATAAAACACTTCTTGCTGTCAGTATGAATATAATTCACCTATTCAGAATCTAGTTCTGTACATTATTTTGTACTTTTAGTCTTATTTTAAAAACTCAGTATACAAAGTCATATGCCTATTAAAATTTGCATTCTCTATTCAAATACTGTTGAAATATACAACCTAGAGCCCATAATGAAGCAGAGAGAGGTTGGACAAACCTTGTTATTCTTTCACACTAATCAGATCTGCTTCATTTCTTTAATAAAGCTGTATAGAAAAGGGCATGGCTTTGAGAACTGTAGGACTGTGATCAAACTTTTTCTTTTATGGTTTCCTTAACCTCCCTGGTTATTTTAATACAAAGTAACAGGCATTATTTCATAGCCAGAGCATACAAACGTGTGCCTTTTCCAGACAAAACAATCCTCTCATTTTCAGAATTTAAAAGCTCAGACATGGATAATTCCCCTTCTAATAAGCTCTCCTTCAGTTAGTAGCTGTTTGCACAGATCACAGTGAGGCTGAAGAGAAAGGAGGAAAATCCTCTGGCAACAAGGCAGAGAGGATGGAAGGCCTATGCTAAGCTATTCAGTGTTCAGCTTGAAAAAGAAAAAGATATAAAATTAATCAATAAATCAGAAGCTATTTGGATCCTGAATTAAGAGTTAAGAAAGGCTAATGGCTTTCTTTTTCAGCCTGCTTTAAAATACAACCTGATGTGAATCTCTGTGATGAAAGGTTTTCCAGAGGAGGATCATCAATCCCATCATTTCCCAGAAACTGAGCTGATATGTGTGGCAAGCCCTACCGGCAACAGTGGCAGCAGTAGCACTTTACAGCCTCTGCTGGGAATGAAGGTGTAAGTGCCTAGCAACAGGAAGGAAGTAGCCAGCCTGAAACGTTACCACTGTATTTCTGAAATAATCCGAAGCCCTTACCATTCTAGAAGAGGCTGAAGGAAACCTTTAAAATCAGTGTTAACATGGGAGAAATGGTGAATCCAGTTTCCCCTGGTGTATTCGTTTCAATAGACTTTCCCTGTCAGCAGGAAACTTTACATTTACTCTGCCTTCCTGGAATTGAGAAACAGCTCTTCCGCAGGAACTATTCAGGTTCTGGCTGGTTGATCACAGGGCAAGTTAAAGTTCAGTGTCAATTTACAGCACACCTTTATCCACCAACCAAAATGATTTTATCTGCAGGCTGTTTTACTGGTTGGAAAATAAGGTACTGCCATCCATTTCTTGAAACAGTAAAATACCTTTCTTACTGCTCCCTCTGAGCTTCCAGTTACCACTTTTCCTCTTACCTAATGAAATTATAACAAGCTTTTTTTAAATTGTAAAGGCTTTTCTTTCCCTACTTTTAAAGCTGTGCATATTCACATCAAAGTAGGCACAGCTCTTGTTTATAATTTTTCAATCATTCATTTAAACATTTACCTTGTAGCACTCCTGTCACCTCCCTAAACTGTATATTATATAAGTACATTGCCTTTAAATCCACTCAAATGATCATCTTAAGTCACCTGACCAAGTTAGAGGCTCTAATTGGCCAACAAGGTTACATTTCAATGTGTGGGTGATGTTCCATGGTCCCATGAATTTGCTACCCTTGTCAGCTCTGGCACTTACATATCACACAATGCCAGGTGGGAAAAGTGAAAAGTATCAGTGTAAAAAACAGTAAAAATAAAGTTTGCTTTTCTCAGTGCTACTAGCTTGAAAACAAAATAATATACTTGGTATTTTTCAGGACAGGAGTCCAATTATAGAGAACTTTCCTTATGCCAACTAAATCAGGGTTTCTTGGCACTATTGACATTTGGGCTGGATAAATCTTGGTTACGCAAAGTTATCCTATGCATTTTTAGGATGTTTAGCAACATCCCTAGCTATCCAGTAGATGACAGTAGCAACTATCTCCCATCTCTCAGCCCCACTGTGACAAGCAAAAATGTCTCCGAACGCTGCCAAATGTCCTCTAGGGCACAAAACTCTCCACAGTTGAGAACTACCTACCTAAATGAACGAGTTAAAATGAAAGGTTAATTAAAAGAACATAGATTGTTTTCAGCAATAAAAATAGGACCATCCTGTTATTAGGTATCATGTATTATATAAACACAACAAATCATTTGTCTACAAGAAAGAAAAATGACAAAGTATCTCATTTAGTTTCCATCAATGTCAAAAGTAAGTTGAGAGGATGCATATAGAATTGGTAGTTAAGAGCACAGAGACATTGGAGCCAGTCTGCAAGGGTATGTAAGTCAGCTTCGACACATACTTGCCATGCAACCTTGTGTGGAATTAACATCTCAGTTTCCTCATCTGAAAAATGTGGATAAAGATTATCCATGCTTCACAGGGTTGTTGTGAAGAGTAAATGTTTAAAACATGTAATTGAACAGTACCTGGCACATAGTAAGGACTATGTAAGTGTTCCTATCATCATCTTGATTTAATTTTGTTTAAATTTGTGGTGAAATTAGTTCACTTTTCTTACAATTCTCTACCTTAGAGAAAAGCTATTGTATGAAAAGGAATGGTAATAATGAGACTTTAAGAATTGGGACAAAAAATTTTTTCAAATATATCCCATATGGTACAAATGGCAGCTTAGTTTGCATATGTTCAGCACTTTGCATTTTTCACATCAGCACATATTCATCTGCCACATTCTTTAAACTGCATAATATGCCGTTGTTAAAAATTTATCATTTTACCAGACCACTATTGATAAATACATTGTATCCAGTTTGTGTGTGTTTGTGGGTTTGCTTTTTTTTTTGCTATGATAAACAAAGTTGCAATAAACAATCTTGAACATGCAACTTGGTAAAATTTTAAAATCTATTTTAAAAGCTGAATTTACTATTTCAGCACTGAATTAAATGTACTCCAGAAGTTCATGGGTCTGTTAATAAAGAAAACCCTGATAATGCTAGTTATCGCTTCTGCTAGATTTTACCAAAAGAATTCCAAAACACTCCTTAAAGTTGAGATGTGAGATGTTTTAGCTACATATGAGAAGTACAGTAACCAGTTCAAGGCTGAAAAAAATATGAAGAGGACATTTTCTAGGAATAACTCAAGACATTTTGATGGGAGTTCCTTAAAACCAAACTTTTAACCATTACTCATCTGACTATATCTGCTAGCCAAGCAGCAACAGCCATTCTCGGTGGCTTTGAAAGGAGTAAAGCAGGTGTTCTATGGCTCTAGCACTCTCAAAGTCTATTTCTCACACGTTAGATAGATGCAGGTAAACAAGAAGGGCTAGGGCCATCAGGTTAAACTCAAAGAATAACAGGTTGAGGTTGTACCATTAGTTTATCAGCTGTGTGAAGAATAGGCGAAATATACTGATTATTTCATTTTCTAATTTTCCATTAATTTCTTCCATTTTGTATTTGTTTAGGTTCTTGGCAAGGCCTCAAAATGAACATACCTAGGCAAAGGAGGCCAAAACACTATTTTCCCACAAGGAAAAAATACATAGTTTGCTTACGCAAACTCCAGGACTGAGAGACAATGGTTGGAAAATCTTTGCAAAAGTTATCAGAAACCAAACATATTTTCTGCCCCAAAATATCAGGGTACTCACTGTCCATCTCAGCTCTTGCCATTTAGCAAAGATCATTGTTAGCATTATCTGGCAGTTTATACCAGGAAGCAAGAAACTTGCAATGCATACCCAATGCCCCATATTTATAAATCTGCCAATATAGGGAACATCCTTGCCAAAATTAGCATCTTGTCTGAAGCAGGTATTTGATTCTCTTCAGATCTATTCAGTCACTATTCCTGGACTTACACAAGCAAACCTACAGAATATATACATTAATTTGTTAAAAATATATGGAATGTACTGTACCTACAAAAATATGCACAGGTTAGAATTTACCTGAAAAAAAATTCCAAATATTAAACTACCCATCAGTTTCAGGTTATTTACAGATAGCACTGCCAAAACCATGCTGTTCAAAAATGTAGCTTGGACTGTTAGAAGGACCGTATGTTACCCCTAAGCAAATTCTCCAAAAGTGGAATATTTTCAGCAATTTAAAAATATTATGTTGTCATAACAGTTGTTAGACAATAATGGGAAAGAAAGGAAACAAGACAGAATGTAAAGACATGACACGTGGAGATGATAATCAAGAATGGAATGGAGAATACAATATGTACTTGACTCTCCCACCACCAACGACCCTACCCGAATCCAACTTGATTCTCTGTCAAGGTTAAAGATTTTGGAGAAGTCCCCAATTTTTTTGATCACATACTTCTAAAGCAGTAAATTCTGAAGATATATGAATACACTGAAAATATATGACTAGCAATTCATTTATGCTATTCATGCTATTGTAGGTACTACTATAATATAAAATTTAAAAAATGAGATTAAAATAAGCAAAAAGGGGCTTCCCTGGTGGCACAGTGGTTTAGAGTCCACCTGCCGATGTAGGGGACACGCATTCGTGCCCGGGTCCGGGAAGATCCCACATGCCGCGGAGCGGCTGGGCCCGTGAACCATGGCCGCTGAGCCTGCGAGTCCGGAGCCTATGCTCCACAACGGGAGAGGCCACAGCAGTGAGGGGCCAGTGTACCGCAAAAAAAAAAAAAAAAAAAAGCAAAAAGTAAAGTTCTAATATTTGTTCCCACACCCTAACAGTCAGTTTCACATATCTCAGGTGTGCATATTCTACTTTGGACAGCCCTGTGTCAGAAAATGACTTCACATTTTAATTCAGGAAACAGATATATACCCATTTCATGAACTTGATAATATCTATTTCCTAAAAGACTAGAAATTTTTAAATGAGATATGCAAAGGGCCCTGCTCTGCACAAAGGAGGCTTTCAACAAATACTAGTTATAATTAAAAATGATTACCATACCTTAACTTAAAACAAAAGTATGTCATTTTCATCTTTACTTATCTGTAAAATTAGATTCAGAAACAATGGATAGTACCTTTTTTTTTTAAAAGGAAAACTTCTGATTTGGGGCTATGAAATTAGATGTGAAAATGCGGGATAAAACATTTACCCAAATTATCCAAACCTTGTATTCTTAATCTAGAGTTGAAGTCTGTGAAATGTACATTAAAAAATCATGAACTGTCTGAAAAGTAAGAAAGTTAATTTCATGGTTTGGCAAATTAGCTTAATCATAATACTTGATAGTTGGGAGAGAAAACAGGAAGAAGAATAATTACAAAGGGAGAATAATTTTGGTTTATTTAGGTTTTCTGGCTTTGTGATGAAGGTTAACATTTCTGAAAATTCAGAGTTGACATTAACTGTGCAGACTGTTTCCTGGCTCTGTATAAAGGGTAAAATCAATTTAATATTAGTACATATCTGAATTGTTTTAACCATAGTGGGGACACAGTATCCAAATGACCCCATGCCTAGACCTCTGCCAATTTTCTATCACTGATCTCTTTGCCTTGAATCTTTGGAACCTGGGCCAATGGAATTTCCGTTCTGCTGTTTATGCCTATTGAATAAGCTCTTAGTTTTAGATTTGGCCTCATGCCCTCACTAGCATGGAATTCCCAAAGTCAGGAAAAATTTTTTTCTTTTTCTAAATCCCTTGCTACATCCCCAGTGCCTAGTACCTGGCGTACTTTAAGCATGCAATATTAATTTAAAGAATGAAGCCACCCATCCTTCTGCATAGTTCAAGGCCTCTGAAGGCAGAAGAGTGAACCTGTATGTAGATTAAGACTTCCTTCTTTGTTGACCTAGAGTCTTTTTTTAGAAGTCAAAGCAGCCCAGATACTGCAGCTAAGATGGATCCCTATAGACAACCATGGGGTCAAGATAGGTCGCCTGTCCTCCGGCAACTACTTCTCAGTATTTTTTATTGGTTCTTCACATCTCTCCAACCTCTAAATACTTAAGTACTTTGGGGTTCAGTCTTTTCTATCCTACTCACCCTATATCATTTAGTCTCCAGGCTTTAAATTTTTATCTCTGGCCTTGACCTCTCCCTTAACTACAAATAATATATTCAACAGCCCAATCAATAGCTCCCAGATGTCTAGTAGACACCTTGTCATAACTGAAATTGAGCTCAAGATATCTCCCCTACCCCACAAAACAGCTAAAGCAGAGCTACCCAGCCAAGTCATGCCTTGATCAGACTAACTGCACTCAACCCACAGACCAAGAAATAAATGTTCATGGTTTTAACCACTGAGTTTTGAGGTGATTTGTTATGCAGCAAATACTGATCAATACTCCACCCTAACTAAAATTGCAATTCTCCATCCTGACTCTGATATTTCCTATCCCCCTTCCCTGTTTTTTCCTATACTGCACTTATTACTAACGTTAATATATTTTACTTATATCTCTTTTTTTTTTTTTGCTATATCTCCCATTAAAATAAAAGCTCTACTTGGGTAGACATTTTTTGTCTATTTGATTCACTGCTGTACCCCCAGAACCTAGAAAGGTACATGCCACTCAAGCTAGCATTAAATATATGGTGGGTAAATGAATTAACAGTCAGCTCTGTGTTCACACCTCTGATACAATTCCCTTAGTACAATATTCAGTATTCTACAAACTCTGCACATTCATCAAAAATACAGTTCATAACACATACAGTTCATGATACATACAGTTCATGAATCATACAGTATGATTTATCTAATATGACTTAAAACCTGGTAATGAGACATTAAAAAATTCCATTTTACTATTCAGCATTGAAGATATGCTCTTTTAAAGTTTTTCCAGAAGAAATAAAGGAGCTTCCCAGCCCTTGAGTTGTAAGCTCCTAAGCAAATTTTGCTTAACTCCCTTAAATGTGTTTCCTGAACTATAAATTAGGAAAAATACCTACATCAAATACAAAGAACAGACAGGAATAAAAATGTACAAAGAAGAGGGATTTCATGCCACTCCTTGATGAAGGAATTGGATACTTAATATTTTGCCTTAAAAAATATGTGTTCCTACAGCATTCTATTTCTCTTGAAAAGCACTTATTCTGGTTTGCTACTTTCCCAACAGACTCTAAGACCTTTGAAAAATAACTAGCATTCAGTGAATATTTGATAAATGAATGAATATTAGCATTTTAAAAATATTTACCAGAATGATTAAAATAATTAAACTTTTTTTAACTACAATGTGGATGCTCTCTTTAGCTACTGTCTTTTTAAATTTTTCTGGTATGAACAATCTTTAATAAAAAATATAGTACGGAAATATACTAAGTCTTCAACTTTTAAAAAATTATAAAAGGAACAAATAAAAGAAAAATATATTTATATGGATGAAATTTTTCAAGATAAAAGTAAAATTAGTGATTCTGAAGAAAAAAAAATTTAATAAAACCAAAGTTGCTTCTTGAAAAGCTGAATAAAATAGACAAACCCCTGGAAAGCCCCACTAAGAAAACAGATAACATTATAATGAAAATGGAAATTCAAATCTACAAAGAAGAGATTAAGAGAATTATTGTATACTGATGTAACTTTACATCAATAAATTTTCAAATTTAGAGAAATAGTTGGTATGTTAAAAATTTTTATTTCCAAAGCTAACACAAGAAGATAGAAAAAATTATCAGATCAATAACCATATTACAAATTCAAATATTTTCTAAAGATCTACCATGAAGTAAGCTATCAAGCTTGATTTTATAGGCCAGTTGTACGTAATCTACAAGGATCAAATGATTCTATTTGATTCTCATTATTCTATAGCATAGAAAAAAAGATGGAAAATTTCCAATTCATTTTTCAAAAGTAACATACAATCCAAATTCCAAAAGAGTGAATAAAGAAAATTTATTTTAAATTCTCCCAAACATAAATATAAAATCCTGAATAAAATATCTGCAGCATAGCAAATATAAGGTTTGCTACTACTTCTTGTGTGACCTTGGGTAAATTACTTCACCTCGCTCTCATTTTTTTCCGTCTGTAAAATGAAGATCATAATAGTACCTAAAGCATGACATTATAAAGATTAAACAGTTAAGTTCTTAGAACAGTGCTTGGCACATGGCAAATGCTCAATATGTGTTAGCTATTATTATCCTAAAAATAAAATCAATATAATCCACTGCATTATCATTTTAAAGGAAAAAATAAGATATATAAACATTTAATAATTTTTCTAGCAGACATTTCAGCAAATCTTTAAATAAAACTGGTATAAAGGGCAATCGCCAAAACATTTTAAAGAATATTTATCTCACGCCAATAGCACAAATTATACTAAGTGTTAAAATACTGGTCATTCCCATTCAATTAAGTAATAAGACTACGATGTTCAATATCATTATGATTATTCCATACTTTAAAGATTACACTAATGAAATAAAGTATAAGAACAAATATTGGAAGGGATGAAATTATTATTTGCAGATGATATATAGCTAGAAAATCTAAGAGAGGAAGCAAAACTGAATCAATGAGGAATTTTAGTCAGTAGGCTGGATAAAAGATGTACCAAAAATCAGTTTCTCTTTTAACAGTAGCAATAACAAATAAAAAATTTATAGGAGAAAAAGAGAACCCACTCACAGTAACAAAAATTATATAATACCCAGGAATAAATTTAATGAAAATGGTACAAGACTATATGATAAGCTATATTAAATTTCATTGAACATAAAATACAACCTGAATACTTAATATTGACTACCTCAGCAGTTTCTATATCTTCTCTATCACCCAACCTAGAAACTTGGAATCCCTTCTAGTTTCATCCCTCTCCTCACTCTTCACATTTGAAATCAGTCACTAAGTCCTGCCTATTCCACCTCATATATATTTCTCAAATTTGTCATCTTTTTGCTCTCCACTTCAATTATCTCAGCTATCCTTTGGAAAGATTCCAGTATATTAAATACTCTCCCTACTTCTGGTCTTATCCTCCTCAGAATCATAGCCTGTCTAGCTACCAGGGTAATCAATCTAAAACACAAACCTAGCTAGATTAGGCCCCAGTTTAAAACCAGAGATCACCACTGAATTCAGGATGGAGTCCAAGCTCAAAGTTAATAAAGCCTTCAGTCATTTGGACCCAGCTTCGTCTCCTTCTCCTCCTTTCCCATCTTTTTGTGTCTTAAAACATGGCTCTGTTTCTCATATTAGGATACGCAAGTATCTCCAACAAAAGATACTTCTCACCGCTACCACAAGTGGTATATCCTACTAAATTTACATCAATTTTTGGTGAAGATTTTTTGAGAAAGACCTTATTTTACATTAAAATAAATACGGAAGAGATGCAAAATTTGTGACTGCTCAAGTTAAAACGCAAGATTTCGAAGAAAGATGGCACTTACAGCAAACAGCTTTGACCCTTTCCCTCAGGTCAAAATGGGGATAATCATGATACATTTGTCATTATTAGTGAAAAATCTGACACTGCCAAACTACTATCACTGTATTTGCCAAGGAACTAAGATGTAACTAATACTTGCTGAGAACATAACTACGCCAGGCAACTGTTCTAAATTCTTCGTTGGTTAACTCATTTTATAATAACTTGACATGATTTCATCTCTACTACTCTCACACTTGCTCTCTACTCCAGCCATAGTGGTGTCCTTGCTGTTCCTTACACACATTCTCAGGCTCCCATTTCAAGGCCTTTGCCCTTGCTATTCTATCTAGAAATCTTTCCCCTTAGAGAGCATAGGTCTCTTTTTCAACTCCTTGTAGTACTGATATTTCCTCCAATGTTGTTTTCTCTATCCTGACCTCCCATTTCCCTTCCTGTTAACCATAACTCTAGAAGAATAATTCTCTATCTTTTTTCTCCATCTCGCTTTCTTTACTGTGCTTGTTATTTGTTTTTCTTCCCCCTATCAGAAGGTAATGGTAGGATTTTTGTTCTATGACAATAGGATTTTTACGTTATTCACTGAATCTGGTGCCTAGACCACTGCCTAGCACATTCTAGGCTCTAATTATTTACTGAAGGAACAACTTTATGAAACAGATACTACTGTTAGTCAAATTTTACTTTATGAAGAGACTGAAGCAGTGAGAATTTGCCTGTGATCCCATAGTAAAAGGCAGAGCTAGGATTTGTAAGCAGACAGCCTGGCTTCACTCTTTACCACAACTGCATGGTGCCTCTAATTTGTGCGGTGAATTCCATATGCACGATCTACTTAGTACATTTCCTTGATTAGACAGTTCCTTCCCAGCCGGTTCCCTGACTGGCAGGTTTAGCGCACTTTATACAGTCAATTGTTTACAGAATGAATAAATGCATAAATACATTAATTACCCAATGATTTACGCCTCAAGTATTATTTTAAGCTTTCAGGCTTAATTTTTAACTTAATATAAAAATAATTCCTGCCTTTAAAAATACAGTGACGTAGAATACTTTCTTTGAATTGACAAAACATGATTTCTGACAAATGGTTTAATTAAAAGGACGTGTACCCTATTCTTAAAATTTTATCCAAACTGGCTTTTAAAGCTTCATTCAACATTAGCATACATTAAGCAAAAAGCTCCAGAACCAGCCTGACTCATTTCATTATATATACATGCATAATATTATCTCTAATGAAAAACCGCGAACAGTGCCATTTCCTTAGACACCAAGATTTATAAAACAATCAACTACGCCAGATAAAAACAGCACCTTCACTTACAAAAACTGACGCTAATCAGAACACCCTCCGGAGCAACACTTGGCTCAGGAGTCACCTGGACCAGCTTTCTCAAACAAATTTGACAACCACTATCATAAGGGCATGACTAACTTGCCACCGAATCCGAATGGCCATAGGTTTACTCTAAGAAACAAACATTCCTGAGTAGAAGGGGTGGACAAATGAGCGGTTTTAAAAAGAGGCCCCTCCCAGGCCGCCTCAAAATCTAGAGCCCAAGATTCTCCTCCTCAGAGCTCCTCACCGTGTCTAGACTAGGGGGAAGCGACCATTTCTCAGGTAGAGGATGATGAACAAAGGAAAAACTGGCCATCCAGCGTGAAGGCCGAGGAACCAAACGCAAACAGACCGCACTGATTAACAAGGACCCCCCGGGCGTCCCACCGGCCCACCGCCCCTTCACAGGTGGAGCCGCAATTGCACTTCTCGCGAGATGTCTCGTCTTCACGGGATCTCGAATTGAAACCTCGCGGCTTTTCGGATCAGGGGGTCTAAAAGGACAACTCGCAGCTCGCCTCACGGACTCACGAAGGGCCTCGATCCCCACCTCACCCTCCCTCCACCACCACGCCCCTCCCCTCCCTTCCCTTCCTAGAAGGGTCACTTCCCCAGGTTGCCCAGGGACTTCCGCAGCCCGAACGGAACCGGAAGCTTCTGGGAGCGAGTGGGTGGGGGCGGAAAATTTTTTAAAAAGCGCGGGTCAAGCTAGAGGACCGAGCTGACACGGCGGTGGTAACCCCGAAGCGGGACTGTGGCGGGTCCTGATGGACAACACCGCCTGCTTGAAGTCCTTGCTTCTGACCATTAGTCAGTATAAAGCAGTTAAGTCGGAAGCGAACGCCACCCAGCTTTTGCGGCACTTGGAGGTGAGGGCTTTCGGGGTGGCGGACGAGACGGACTTCCTCGTAGCCTTCGGTCACTTGGTGGCCGGGATGTAGTGGTCTCAGCCTAGAAAAGAAAGGACAGCTCGCTCCCTCCGCTGCCTTTTTGTATTGGTAAAGAAGGCTAAAGATTGTCAGCTTTGAATTCCCACCCTCCTCTATCCCGCCCCAAGCCCCTCCGCGTTCAGCTGACTGCAGCAAGGGATGAGTAACTACTGATAGCCCTAGAAAGAGGGGGGTTGAGACAAAAGGTTGGGGGATTTAGGCCGTATTTGGAGTTGGTAGAGGAAAGAGCTAGAGCTGTTATCTTTTCCTTTGCTTCTTATGTTGGTTTTTCCATTGTAACAGAGCCTTCTCAAAATGTACAACAATTCTCAGAGGTGGAGGTCATGGGGAGTAACGATTAAAACTTGATTTACCCCTGTCACTAGGCAGTTTACAATCTGAACCTGTTGCTTACTGCTTTTATTTGAACTCATGTTGAACTCGGGCTTGAAAATTATTATTTAATCTTTCTCTGGATTAGGAAGCAATCTCCCTTACTAGTAATCACAGTTTTTCTTTACCAAAATTTATTGCTCAGTTTTTCAGTCCTAAAATGCTGAATTGTCACTTTTTCTGTTAGTTCCTAGTGATTTGCATCTAGAGTGTACTTATCTTATACTAAAAGTTATACTCACAGCTTTCTGTGATCCTATTTGTTTTTAGGCTCTTAAACTCCTGCTGTCATTAGTTATGCATTCAGGGAATTCCAACTAATAATGACCTCAGTTTAATAAAAAGTAATTAAGCTCAATCAAAGCTTATTTTAATTCTCTGTCGCAACTTCTGTTAACATAGAATTAAAGTTCTCTCTGTCGCAGCTTCTGTTAACATAGAATTAAAGTTCTCTCTGTCGCAGCTTCTGTTAACATAAAATTGAACATAATTTTTAGATATATGATTTGTTTTATTAACCTTATGATAAAAGGCTAAATTACCAAAGGTTTGCAAAATACTACAGAGAAGGCAACAGTGAATGGCACAGCAACATCAGCCTTTGTTGTGACAGTAGTGCACTAACTGTGAATTTTTTCAAGCTTCACTGGTGCTCCTCTTCTTACCACTTCAGGAGCTTACCTCTTAACACTTTTCTTTTTTCATTCATTACCTCAACAAATCCCTACAAACCTAACAATGAAGGTGTTAGCTGTTAAATAAATGCTAGGGCTTTGCTTCTCAATGAGGATAGAACAGTGCAGTAGTGGACTCCAGAAGCCACAGAATAATAAGAGCTGTCAGTTTTATTTAAGAATTTGGAGTTAAGAAATTTAGATTCTAATCTGAAATATTACCTCTCTTTGAGAGTAAACAGTTGTGTTGTGAATCTGAACAGGGTGTTATCATGAATTGAAAGAGACTTCAAAGAAATTTGAGGCTTGGAGATTGGCTTCTTGGTACTGTGTTCCCAAAGTTTTCAAGAGGTTTACCAAAAATTCTTCGGCCATTTAATTGAGAGAGAACATACATACCTTACATAAAGTGCATTAATCTTAAGTGAAGAGCTTGATAGTTTTTTTTAAACATAAGTGTACACTCAAGTAGCTACCACCTGTCGTATGAGACAGAACATTTCCAACAACCTATAAGTTTTTCAACTATCCCTAAGGTTTCAGATAAGTGGATTAATATGTACGTTTGTGTCTGGCTTCTTCCTCTCAATATAATCTGTAAAATTTATTCATGTGGCCCACGTGCCAGTATTTCATTCTTTTTTATTGCTATTTAGAATTCCACTGTACAGAGGTACCACAGTTTATATATATCCTGTTCATGAGCAGCTGGGTTGTTTCCAGTTCTGGGTGGAATTATGAGTAACTCTGTTATAAACATTTTTACACATTTTTTTGTGGATGTATGTATTCATTTCTCTTATATACCTCATAGTGTAATTGTTGGGTCTTAGGGTAAGTTTATGTTCAGTTCTGGTTAAAACACCAGTTTTCCACAAGTTATACTGATGTATCCTCCCACCAGCAATATGTGAATTTTGCTGTCATTCATCCACACCACTCCTTGGTGCTCTCAGATTTTTAAATTTTAACTCTTTTGGTTGACAGTATTAATGGTGAATGTTTTTCATGAGACCTCATGAGAGCAACCTCATGAGAGCAACATCTGAGGATACAAAGGGTGATAGATGGTTATCATGTGAACGATTATTCACTCTGCTATCCTGCTGCGCTTCTGCTGCACTATTTTTGTCTTCTTGCAGAACCTTAGCTTTGGATTTTTTTTATGATCAGCAGAGCTGAGCTGGTATCATTTTTTTTTAATATAAATTTATTTATTTATTTATGGCTGTGTTGGGTCTTCGTTGCTGCATGCAGGCTTGGGCTACTCTTCATTGCAGTGTGTGGGCTTCTCATTGGCGGTGGCTTCTCTTGTTGCGGAGCACGGGCTCTAGGCGCGCGGGCTTCAGTAGTTGTGGCACGTGAACTCAGTAGTTGTGGCTTGCGGGCTCTAGAGCGCAGGCTCAGTAGTTGTGGCGCACGGGCTTAGTTGTTCTGCGGCATGTGGGATCTTCCCAGACCAGGGCTCGAACCTGTGTCCCCTGCATTGGCAGGCGGATTCCCAACCACTGTGCCACCAGGAAAGCCCTGGTCTCATTCTTGACGGTGTTTCACGGCACTAATCTTATGTAATGATTATGGAGCAGGGATGCAGGAACAGTGAATCCCAGTTGTACCGCTGTCTATTATGTGTGCCTCAGTTTACTCATCTGTAAAACAATTAGTACAGGTTTATTATGAAGCTGAAAGGCATTAACATACATAATGTACCTAGAACAATAGCTAGGCCAGAGTAAGTGCTAGAGTATTAGTTATTACTGAAATAAGTCCTATTTGCATTAAAACATTCAGTGTGTATGAGTAAAGAGGAAAATATGCAAAGTGATTTTTTTTATTTTACCTTATAATAAATAATTATTATATCTTAGAATACTTATGTTGTTGAAATACAGGTCCAATCCTTAGGGAAATTGTATTTAAAGCAGAAGATGTCTTAATATTTTAGAGGGCTAACTGTATAAGCAGGCAAAAGGGCAATGCTCAGAAGGTTCCTTACCTCAAAATATTTACTATCATTATCTAATTTCACTTTTGGACCTGTTTTTTCAGTCTGATAGACTTTTACTTTAATGTTAAAATACATACTCTGTGGGAACAGATATTCTGAAGATCTCTTATCGGCAAAGCTTTACAAGAAAAACTGACATCTGGGCGAGGGTATAAAAGGGATATAGAAAAGAAAGAAACAATTCTGATTATAGTCTTTTTAAATAAAAGTCTTTTAAGAATAAAAACGTTTAGGGCTTCCCTGGTGGTGCGGTGGTTGAGAGTCCGCCTGCCGATGCAGGGGACGCGGGTTCGTGACCCGGACTGGGAGGATCCCACATGCCGAGGAGCGGCTGGGCCCGTGAGCCATGGCCGCTGAGCCTGCGCGTCCGGAGCCTGTGCTCTGCAACGGGAGAGGCCACAACAGTGAGAGGCCCGCGTACCGCAAAAAAACGTTTAGAACAGATTTAATCTAATCTTAAAGTAAATGATTTTTTATATTTATAGAAAAGATTTTCTTAATAATGAATAATATTCATAAAGCATTTTGAAAGTAAGTGGCTGTCTGACAACTGTTCCCAGCCCTCATCCCAGCTTACCCTTTCGGGAGGTGGTGCTAGTAGGCAGTAGGTAGTACGTTTATAGTGTTATGAGAGGAGTAAATAGTGAAATAACAAATAATAAAATTTTTTAATTCCTGACCTGCCTACTCAAAAAAATTTTTTTTAACTTCTTCTTTGTGATCTCTAACTTCTGGGCTTAGGTACTGTCTGGTAGGGAGCAGAAGGAATACTCACATAGTTAATCCCATGAATAATCCTTTGGATTTAGCTGCTTTCCACGTTCCATTTGCCTCCCTCAAAGAAGATGGAATTCATTTATTCGGTAAATATGTTGATAGTAGAATGCTGATTTGTAGTCTGTGCC
Source organism: Stenella coeruleoalba (assembly GCF_951394435.1). Lineage (NCBI taxonomy): Eukaryota > Metazoa > Chordata > Mammalia > Artiodactyla > Delphinidae > Stenella > Stenella coeruleoalba. The sequence continues at coordinate 89,392,112 of NC_137150.1, forward strand.
TTCATGGAGTCATCAATGTAGTGGGGAGGATAAGTATTGCTAAGTTGGCAAAAGCTTGCTGACTTAGCAAATAAAAGTGTAATGTACTATAGGATAGTATAACAGGCAAACCTAACCTAGTTAGTGGGAGAGGATTAGAGAAAGCTTAGTGGAAGAAACAAAATTGAGACTGGAATGATTACGTTAGTTAGTGAGTGAAGGGATAGGTGATCTTCCATGCAGAGGGAACAACATGTATGAATTTTCTAAATTGGGAAAGAGTGTGGCAATGGCACTTTGGAAGAACTGGATTTTTATTTGAAATGGAGAAGTGAAAATTGCCAATTCTTAACTAACACATTTTTTCTTTTTTTAATATTTTCTTTTTTTAAAAAATTATTTTTTGTCCCTCATGACTTTTAAAGAGGGCTCTTTTTTGTTTTGTTTTGTTAATTTATTTTTGGCTGTGTTGGGTCTTCGTTGCTGCGCGCGGGCTTTCTCTAGTTGCGGTCAGCAGGGGCTACTCTTGGTTGCAGTGCGTGGGCTTCTCATTGCAGTGGCTTCTCTTGTTGTGGAGCATGGGCTCTAGGCGCACAGGCTTCAGTAGTTGTGACACATGGCCTCAGTAGTTGTGCCTCACGGGCTCTAGAGTGCAGGCTCAGTAGTTGTGGCACACGGGCTTAGTTGCTCCGCGGCATGTGGGGTCTTCCCAGACCAGGGCTCGAACCCGTGTCCCCTGCCTTGGCAGGCAGATTCTTAACCACTGCACCACCAGGGAAGCCCTAACTAACACATTTTAATGACTCTTTTCTAGGTAATTTCTGGACAGAAGCTCACCCGATTGTTTACATCAAATCACATACTACCAAGTGAATGCTTAAGTTGCCTTGTAGAGCTACTTGAAGACCCAAACATAAGTGCTTCACTGATCTTAAGTATCGTCAGTTTGCTATCTCAACTAGGTAATGTATTAGTTTCTCTTTTTTATTTTTTAGAAGATGTATGAATTTAGTATTTTTTTAAAGGGCAGTTTTAGTTATAGAATCTTTTGTAGAATGATTCACATTCAAAAGATTTCTTCATTGCAGGACCTCTCAGAACTATTTTGTATTGTGGATCTCTTGAAAAGGGAAAATTATATGCAGGCTTTCTTAAGATTATTAGAACAAAGAATCTGAAACATATCAAGGGTTCAGTGGTCTACAGAAAAGAATGTACCTTGGGAAATGCGGGCCTATTTATGAATTAAAAAAATATGCATGTACATAATGTCTGTGTGAGCTACAGCGCTCTGGAAAGTCATAGCTAGTGATCAAAACATCATCCTTTTTTGATAGACTACACTGAACTTAGAGCTAAGGCTAAAAATGCAAGTGTTACTTTTTCTATTTTTCCCTACCTTACCTTTAGTTTTAAAATTTTCATTCAGTGGTTACTTTATTCTTGATTTGTGTTTGGGGGTGGAGGGGAGATATTTCTCTGTGTGATTATAAAATTAATACATACTTATTTAAAAAAAAAAAAAACCCAGTGATACAGAAGTGATAACATAGAGCAGCATGTCCAGTAGATGATGAAAATGTTCTATATTTGTGTTGTCCAATATAATAGCCACCCTGGTTAAATTTCTGAATTGGAAGGTGTTTGTAAACAAAATAGCCATATCATATTTGATATTTTTATATAATGGTAAATTTAATATGAAATAAATTTTAAATTATTATTTATAAAAATGATCTATCTTGTGTCATTTTATTTTAACTTACAGCTGTAGACAATGAAACCAGAGACTGTCTTCAGAATACGTACAGCCTGAATAGTGTGCTGGCAGGAGTGGTTTGTCGGAGCAGTACTTGCCACAGTGATTCAGTGTTTTTGCAGGTATGTACACCCACACAGTACTTTCCACTTAATGCTCATTCTTCCTTCCTTATTTTCAGATCAAAATTGATAGTATCTATCGTAAACTGCTGGCTTACAGTGTACTATATGCTGGTATAATACCGCATGATTAGGCACAGTTCTCACCATTAATAAATTTAAAAGCTGGTTGGTCACACATGTACTACTATTTACGAGTTTCTAAAGAAGAGAATTTTATTCACATCTAGCACTATAATTTAAGAAAAATCCAGATTATGACTATTTTGACAGGCTTATAAATACAGATGTCAGCTATTCATGTTAAAATTGTAATTTGAGTTGGCACCTAGTCTCAATCTGTTGAGGAAACATTCTACAAAAACTGAAGCTACAGATTTGGTATTATTTAGCATAGACTCAAAGCTCTTATACCCATAATATTTCTCAACCTAATATGCCATCAGTTGTAAGAAAGAAAAACATTGCAAGTTAAACTGACATGCAATTTTAAAAATGGTAAAGTAAGAAAAATATCTATCTTAGAATTGATAGAATATGTGTTTCAACTTGCATATAAGTTTAAGATGATTAAGTGAGCCAGGTTAATGACAAGATGCTGTTTGAGAGAGAATATATAGAAATGTGTGAATCAGGAGATGAACTCTAAGGTCTAATTACTTGTGTGTGTTTAAGATCTCATTACTTGTATGTGAAGATAGAACCTTTTTAAGATATGGAAAAGTTCTTGCTCTAAATGCCTCCTAAAATGGTTACATGCTCAGAATATGTACAGCAGTTCATTCTTTTGAGCACACAAATGTGTTTTTATATGTTTATATTCACTGCTATTTTCTTATTCTCAGTGCATTCAGCTTCTGCAGAGGTTAACATATAACGTCAAAATTTTGCATTCTGGTGCCAATATAGATGAATTAATTACATTCCTGATTGATCATATGTGAGTATGCAACCAAACATGTAAGCAGATAATCCACTGGTTTAACTAAAGCCGTGTAATAGTTCTATTTTTCTTAAATAAGTTTTTCCAACTTTTTAAACTGAATGAGGCTGATTCTTATTTATTCCTCTTAGATGATTTCAAGGATCAAGTGGTGTAAAGCAGCTTTAATTTTTATAACAAAAATTTATGAAATGAATTGATTGAGACAGAAAAACTTATTGAAACTGAAAATTATGTTTATATTTAATTTTATTGACCAAAGAATATACTGATAAGACAGCACATGGTTACTCTGACAATTATTTCTATATTTGTATGCTGCAATTGAGTAGGATCATTTAGTTTCAAAACATGAAATAAATGATCAGTACTATTCAAAGCTTGGCAGTCTTCACATGTTAATCAGATTTTTCTTTTCTTAGAAAAAGGAAGGAATTTAAATGTGTAAATGACTATATAATTTTGAGTAATTTAGAAGGAACCTAATGTTTTTATCTTTTATTATTTTTCTTAAAACAACAGTCAGTCTTCTGAAGATGAGTTGACAATGCCTTGTCTAGGATTATTGGCAAATCTTTGTCGGCACAGTCTTTCTGTTCAAACACACATAAAGACTTTGGTAAGAAGTTTATGAAATGTTTCTCTCTAGTTTTGTGGTGGGCTCTATGCTTAAAGAAAATTTTTTTCACCTTTTTCTTAAAAAAAATTTTACAAGAATTCTCCTGTGTTATCCAGCTGAGCCATCAAAGTTAACAAAGAATCATATTGACATATAAATAACTTGACGTATTCCAACCTTCATACATGTTTAATTAAGACAAGTTAAGAGTTAATAAAAATGTTAAATACTAAAAGTTTTTCTTCTCCGTAGCATCCCATTATTTGTCATATTGAATAATACAAGAAATGCTAAATTATTTTGTGCTGATAGAAGGGAGACACGGGGCTTCCCTGTTGGCACAGTGGTTGAGACTCCGCCTGCCAATTCAGGGGACATGGGTTCGAGCCCTGGTCTGGGAAGATCCTACATGCTGCAGAGCAACTAAGCTTGTGCGCCACAACTACTGAGCCTGCACTCTAGAGCCCACGAGCCACAACTACTGAAGCCCACATGCGTAGAGCCTGTGCACCGCAACAAAGAGTGGCCCCTGCTCACGGCAACTAGAGAAAAAGCCCACGCACGGCAACGAAGACCCAGCACAGCCAAAAATAAATAAATAAATAGATAGATAAATAAATTTATTTTTTAAAAAGGGGAGATATGCCGTTGGCAGTTGCATTTACCTCACTCTTGTATTTCCACAAAATCAATTACAGCTCTCCCAGAAATATTTATAAGTAAGTGCCTAACATCACTACCAGTACTCGAGATAAATGAAGGCACTCAAGTGAGGTTAACTGAACTACTGTTAGAAATATATTAAATCAGGAAAGTTCATTGATTCTTTAAGGTGCTTTGTGAACAGTTCCCTTGCTATGCAATATTCAGTATTACTTGTTTTAAATTAAATAATATCTCATTTGTTCATGTGCTGGATTTTTCTGACCTGGTCTTATTTTGTTGGTGGAGGTTATTTTGAGCCATGGAACTGTTTGAGGAAGGTAAACATTTGCTCATAAACCCATGACTACACACTGCTCTTCACTTAGATTGTACCTGTCTATACTACTGTAAGCAATATGTAAAAGTATCATCTTACTCACTCCTTGAATGATCTCTTAAGTTGATAATGTTTAATAAAAGTTTACCTACTCTGTGTAAGATATACTTTCTAAAACAAAATGTAAGACTTATAATTTTTTTATTCTAATTTATTTAAAAAATTTTTTCTTCCTCAGAATAATGTGAAATCTTTTTATCGAACTCTTATAAGCTTCCTGGCCCATAGTAGTTTAACTGTGGTTGTGTTTGCACTTTCAATATTATCCAGTTTGACATTAAACGAAGAGGTTGGGGAAAAGGTAAGTTTTTTTTTTTTTTTTTTTTTTGCAATTTACGAAAATAATTCTGAAGTTTATATTCTCTGATACTTTAAAAGTCATTGAGACTCTTTGTTGAGTTTTAGGATGGTCAACTTAAATTTTTTTGTATAATATACTTTTCCTGATTTGTTTTTAAGCTGTTCCATGCTCGAAACATTCATCAGACTTTTCAACTAATATTTAATATTCTCATAAATGGTGATGGCACACTAACTAGAAAGTATTCAGTTGATCTACTGATGGATCTTCTTAAGAATCCTAAAATTGCCGATCATCTTATCAGGTATGGTTCTCTGACAAATTTTAGGACTTTTTTTTAAACCAAGATGTATTTGTAGTAAACAAAACTGCCTTTTTAGATTTAGTAAACTTGGACTCTACTAATTCGCAATAGACTAAAATCAAAATGTTTTCATGTGCTTTATTCCCATTCTTTTTGCTCTCCTGACTTGAAATGTAAAAGTATAACAAGGGTGTGTGTGTATGTTTCAGTCTTTGTCTTAGGTATACAAGGTTGTGTCATTCTCCAAAATATACATATCTTGATTAATCTGTTTCAAAACCAGTTTTACATCTGAACAGTATGATTTATTTTATATAAAAGTCATTTTTAATATATCAGTTTCATAATTATCACTTGATGTGTATTTTTATTTTGAACTTAGGTATGAACACTTTTCTTCATGTCTTAATCAAGTATTAGGTCTTCTTAATGGAAAGGATCCTGATTCTTCTTCAAAGGTATATAAAAGCACAACTTTTCGTTTTAAAGTTTTTAAAAACTATAATGTGCAGAAAAATCTAAGTGCATAGATCTCTGAACCTTTACAAAATGAGCACAGCCATATAACCGGTATCTAGAGCAAGAAACAGAACATTACCGATACTTTGGAGCCCTCCTTGTATCTTCATAAACTGGCATAATCCCTTTGGAAAACTGTTTCACGGTGCCTGTTAAACACATGTACAACCTATGACACAGATATTCCACTCCTAGCTATATAGCCAGTAGAGACATTTCACCAAAAGACATGTAGAAAATGTTAAATAGAAAATGAAAGTTTAAAACTGGTACTATTTACAGAGCGGGAAAAGATATCTACAATACATATATTGAGCAAAGGACTCTTATCTAAAGTGTATCATTTAAAAATTTGCACCTATAAAGGAGAAAAAACACTGAACCCAAAAGATAACCTGAGCAAAAAAAAAACCTTGAATTGGTCAATAAATATGAAATGGTTGCTCAACTTTATTAATCTTCAGGGAAATGCACATTTAAATGGTAATACAATACCAGTACGTACCCACCAGATGGTTAAAATTAAAAATGTGGATAATATCAAGCATAGAGAGAATGTAAAAAATATAAAGAGAGTGTCGCTGTACTCATGGGCCAAAAATTGGTACAGCCATTTATGAAAACTTATTATCTACTAACATTGGACATATGCAACTATGACCCAGCAATTCCACTCTTAAATATTTACCCCAAAGAATTGAATACTTGTGTTCACCAAAAGACATGTACAAAACATAGCAGTACTGTTACCAATAGCCAAGAATTGTAAACAACCTAAATGCCATCAACAGTGGAAATAAACTGTAGTATATTTATACATTGGAATACTATAAGCAATGAGAATGTGTGAAATGCAGCTGCATGCGAAAATATGAGTGAATCTCACTAAGATAATGCTAAGCTAAAGAAGCCAGGTGTAAGAGTATACACTATAAGATTCTATTTATATATAAAGTTCCATGTGAGTTTTTAATATAAGCTGGCAAGCCGATTGAAAAATTTATACAGAAATGCAAAGATCCAAGAATAGCTAAGGTAAAATTAATCTCTGGTGTCAGAAATCTGATGTGGAGTAGTGGTTGGAGCATTGTCTGGGAGGGGACACAAGGGGACTCTGGAGTTTTAGTGGAATTCTCTTTCTTGACCTAGTTGCTAGTTATACAGGTGTATTCACTTTGAGGAAAACATCTAGCTTTGCAGTAGCAATTGATATGTTTACTTCCCTTTATGTTATACTTACAGAGAAAGTGTAAATGAGAAAGTATTTGCTTGTATGTGCAGAACGTATCTCTGGTAAGATAAATAAGAAACTGGTAATATTGTCTGTTGCTTCCAGAGAGTGTAGTTAAAGGTCAGGCTAGTACCTTTGACTTTGGAACCAAAAGAATGTATTACCTATTCAAAAACAAGTACTACAATTTATATTTAAAAGAGAATAAGTCAAAGAGTTTATCATATGTAACATAGTAAATGCTAACGGGCTGCATTCTGTTAAAAGCAGACACTATCAGGTTAATTAAAACACAAATCCCAATTGTATGCCATTTATAAGAAACAGATGAAGAAAGGTAGAAAATAAGTGAGTAGGCAAAGAGGTACCAATAATTTTTTTTAATGATAAGTTGGTAGTAAATGAAATACGGTAGAATTTAACTTAACAGCTAGTAAACAAGTTGATGTGGGATGCTATGTAATGGAATAAGGTTCAGTTATGAAGCAAGGAAGAAATGAAGTAGAATAGGGAGGCAGGCTAAGGGGCTGATTGCCACACTGTGTAAACAATATGGAAGTAGCCATCCTTAAGCTTTTAAAGCTATGGGATGCCACTTTTAAATATTATCCTAAAGTATGCTTTATAGCAGTTCTTAAATCTTAGCATGATAGCAGGTATTCTTAATTACTAATTTCATTTTTTCATTTTTGAAGCAACATGTTTGTGCTGAAAAAAAATTAAGTACTGTAGAAGGTATATAAGATTAGTTGAGGTTGCCCTTTCTTCTTTGGCTCTCACAATCCTGTTATTAGAAGTAACTACCATTAACAAATTTATTTGTAACCTTCTGGAACCTAGTGACACATTTTGAAAAATAATACTTGGAAAAATTGGAAGCAATTTTTATTTTATTTTCTTTAAAAATGTATTTCATTTCCAGCTTCATTTTTTGGTTGCTTTGTGCATTCAAGTCTAATGAAATTGACATTTAATGAAGGCTTTATATTGCACAGGTTTTAGAATTACTTCTTGCGTTCTGTTCAGTGACTCAGCTGCGCCATGTGCTTACGCAGATGATATTTGAACAACCTCCATCTGGCAGCACCATTCTGGGAAGCCGTTCTAAGTGTTTAGAACCTCCTGTAGCTCTACTTCGTTGGTCAAGCCAACCTTTGGATGGATCAGAAAACTGTTCTATTTTAGCACTGGAGTTGTTCAAGGAAATATTTGAGGTACTAGAGTGATTAACAAATTGACTTTTCCACTTTTATGATTCTCAGTGAACAGTTTGTTTTGTAAAATGTTCATAATAAACTTCCAGTTGTTCATACACTTCAGGAAAACTTCTCAATTACTAACTCCGTACCATTCAGCTACTGAATTCCTTTTTTCTGGCAAGGTCACAAATATTAGCGAGAATTTTGTTTGTTTGTTTTCTCACTAAATAGCATATATACTCCTTTCAGTATAATAAGTAAAGGTATTGACTAAGATTTGTATGGGTTGTTGGTGAATGACTGTGCTTCTTTCAGTAGTCACATTCTATCTCTCCATCTCAGTAGATACTGTCTACTGTCTTTATGGAATGGATATATAGAACATTGGATTAAGTCAGTCAAATAGAGTGGAGCATGCCAGGTACTTAGGATATAGACAGAAATCCTTTCCATAGAGGCCTTTACATTCTGGTAGATTCTACTCTCTAGGTCATTTAGTATTCTGTACTATTCTCCCTGTTTTTTTTGTGGTACGTGGGCCTCTCACCGTTGTGGCCTCTCCCGTTGCGGAGCACAGGCTCCGGATGCGCAGGCTCAGCGGCCATGGCTCACGGGCCCAGCCGCTCCGCGGCATGTGGGATCTTCGTGGACCAGGGCACGAACCCATGTCCCCTGCATCGGCAGGCGGACTCTCAACCACTGCCGCCACCAGGGAAGCCCTCTCCTTGTTTTTATACCCATTCTGTCTACCCCAGTGTCTTAGTAGAATGTTTACCCTCTCATGACTGGATCTTGTGCACAAACCAAAATGCTTATGAGTGATTAAATATATTTGTTAAGGATTATGCACAAATTATTGTTTCATGTTGATCTTGACTGTTAACAGTTTTTGCATTTAAAAAGTGCTTTGAGGTTCTTGATGGGAATTATTTGTGGTTGTAAAGTATTAAGACCATTGTCTGTTATTGTAATTACATTTAGCAAATTCGGGATATTTGTTTTCAGTACATACTTTTAATTTAGAATAATTTTTAAATCACAGATACAGTCCACTTTAATAAGTCTTGTTTGCATTCGATTAACCCAAAACCTTACTGTTCCATTTGAGAAAAAAGTCATCATAGCCCTCAAAACTGGATAAAAGGGTAGATTTTAAATCGGAGACACAGGTCAAAGAATTTTTGAAGTAATTACAGTTGACCTTTGAACAACATAGGTTTGAACTGCTTGGGTCCACTTATATGTGGATTTTTTTTCAATAGTAAGTACTACAGTACTACACAATTCAGGAGGTTGGTTGAATCCGTGGATGCAGAACCACAGATACAGAAGGCCAGGGCCAACTAAGTTGTACTGAGACTTTCGACTGTGTGGTGGGGTCAGCGTCCCTAACCCTTACGTTGTTCAAGGATCACCTGTATAAGAAATTTAAAGAGTGTTGCAGTTCAGTGATGACCGTTTATGCATTCTGTATTCCATCTCTGTTTTTATTTTTAATCGTTGGTGGTGGTTAATTCTCCAGGATGTCATAGATACTGCTAACTGTTCCTCAGCTGACCGTTTTGTGACCCTTCTGCTGCCTACATTCCTTGATCAGCTTCAGTTCACAGAACAAAATCTAGATGAGGCCTTAATAAGGAAAAAATGTGAAAGGATGGTCAAGGCCATTGAAGTTTTGTTAAATATCCTTCAGTATAAACATGGAAACTACTTATTTTTTTAGAATTGTATTTACTGCATTTTTGTCTTTATAATTTTGTCATTTCTCATGCTTGAATCTTTTCAGAATTACTGAACTCAAGTTTAAACTTACAGACCTGATATTCAAGGATGAGTCTCTTAAAAAGTTATCTAGACTTTTTTCCCCTTGTTTTTCTGTGTAAAACTTTTAAGCTAAAGAATATTTCCAGAAATGCTCTTTAAACTTGATCTGTACATTTTTATCATAATTTGAGATTAGGAGATATATTCTAAAATAACTACCCTGATACTCTCTTTTGATGCAAATTGTTGCCCCTGGATGATGTGTGGTGCCATTCTTTGATGGAGTGTAGCAGAGAAGAAAGAAAGATTGGTAGTTATTATTTTAGCTTAGTTTTTTAGCTTGTGTTTTAAAAATTAACACCTCTATAAATGTTTCAATAAAGATGACATTAACACTTGGTTATAAAAAAGATAACCTTGTATTTCAGAGCAACAAGAATTTGCTCAACTTTTTCCTGCCCTAGAGCAAACTCTGCATCTCTTTAATCTCTTCTCTGAGCTGCTGCTTCTTAATTTTTCTCTTTCTTGATGGCAGTGATTCTCAACTCTGGCTATGTATTAGAATAATGTGGAGAACATTTAAAAATACTCTTGAACATTACTTCCAGCGATTCTGATTTAATTAAAGTAATGTGAAACCCTGGGATGGAGGAGTGTTTGTGATTGACTGTTTAAACTACCCAGGTGATTCTAACGTACAGCCAAAGTTGAAAGCCACTGCTGTAAAAACACATGATTATTTTGCTTGACCTTAGAGATACTATCTGTAAAATATTCAAGCTTTCTCTCATTGAGTGGTACCAAACTTAACCCTTTTTAAATGATAGATATTCAAATTAACTACAGTACAGGAAGAGAAATTGAGGAATAACAAATGAGAAAATAACTTCCCTTATTTCAACAAGTATTTATTGAACCGTTGTGACACCTGTTAATAAAAAGCTAACATCCCGTAGAAAAGCAGATCCTTCCTCTGTTTTACCTCTGAGTCAGAAACTTTTGATGTCAGTCCCATCTCTTGCCACTTGTCAGTCACTTAAGTGCTCTGAGCTCTAGTTTCCTAATCTGTCATTGAGCTAATGTAACAATAATTACACCAAACTGCAGGAACAAGAATAATTTGTATGAAATCATCCTAAAAGCTGTAAACAGCTATAAAAATATAAGGGTTTTGTTTTTGAGAATTTTTTGTTTGTGCTCCTTAACAAAACTTACCTCTGTGTGGAGATGATGCTCTAAAAATGCATATTGCAAAAATTCTGACAACTATCAAATGTACCACTCTGATAGAGCAACAATTTACATATGGCAAGATTGATCTGGGGTTTGGAACAAAGGTAGCAGATTCTGAATTGTGGTAAGTATATGAAATACAAATGGCAAAATGGTAATAAAAATCAAAAGATGTAATGATTCTCATTCCTTTTGGAGGGTCATCCTTGGGTATGTTCTGCTAAGCCAAGGTATAACAGAGAATTAAGAAAAATATTTTCATGATGAATTTTTTTTAATTCATTTAATTCATAGATAACATGCTTCTGAACAGAGGTATTAATATCTGTGATTTATTTTTCATTGTTTAGGTTTGTCTTATTTTAATTTGTTGTGATTCTCTAAGGGTCTTTTATACTTCTGAACATTTTTTTTCTAGAGTTCCTTTTTGACATTGCCTGAGTATTTTTATATTCATTTAACTTTATATTTTGAAGTGAAAAAGCATGAGAACACAGGGATTGTTTTTATTTCAGAGAAATCCATCACTGCTGAAGGTTTCTAATAACAAAGACAACTCTTCTTTAGCATGTAAAGGCTTATGGTTAAATGTGGATTTTCACTGATAGTAATGAGATTATTTTATCCCTTTTCTCCCCCATAAATTAAGTCCATCTAACAAGTCTTTGTTGAGGACCTGCTAAATGCTGAACAGTGATTTGTTCCAATTTCCATGAATGTCAAAACTGTCAATAATTACATTCCTCAAGAACAAGAATTATCTCTTTTTACTTTTTTGTACTCCTTTTCAGTTACAAGGCTGAGAAAAACGGCTTAGTATAATTTATTCAGTAAATATTAGATATTCTTTATTGCCTAAGGTTGCCCTCTATTGTTAATATTTTAGTGACAAGGCTAAGAATTAAATGAGTCATGTTGCCAATGCTGCTAGTAATTTCAAGCAGAAAGTTGAAGCGTATTGGTATTTGAGATTAGAAAAAGAAACACTGTCTAAACTTAAACTATTAATGCCAGTTTGTTCTCTTTGGATCTTGGGTTATAAGGATGTTGGTCTCTGATATTTTTTCTTCTCTTAAACAATGCTTAATCTTCTTGAGGTATAAGAACAAAGGTTTTGGGTTTTTATTTTCTTTAGATGTATGGACAGAAATAAGCTAAGCAATTTTTGAGTTATTTAAGTTAAATATGACTTATTTTTAAAGCAAACTTGCTGCTGATGTAATTTTGAAAACTCTTGATTTGATGAACAAACTTAAACAGTTGGTTCCTGGTATGGAAGTAAGCTTCTACAAAATCCTTCAGGTGAGTTTAAACTCTTCAAATATTGAAGTTGATTTATATATAAATGTTTCCTATTATATGTTTCTGTTGTAATATTCTTAGTCTTTAGAAGATTAATGTTTTTCTTAGAACTGGCCATTGGAAGGAAGTTTAAAAATTGTTAATTGTCTTACATGATTATAATATTCTCACTACACAGTTATTTTACGTAGTTCCACAGCAATTGAACATAAGTGCTCCTGACTCTAATGTATGGAATGTTCACGATAGCGGTGCTTCCACAGCCTTTTCCTTTTTTGTGTCATGTTTCCGGTTTCTTCATTTGTTTCTATTGGCATTGTGGTGGGGGGAGTGGTATTTGTTCTGGGGTGTTTGTTTTTGTTTGGGGTTGATGAGGTAGGGTTTTAAGACAAGAGGGAGACTCCTGGAAGAAACGGACTTGATTGTGAGTGATAATAAAATTAGAGAGGTGTGCAGAAAATAGTTAACTTACAGATTTCAATAATAATAGTAGCTGAATAAGAGCTCTAGGTGTTTACCTTGATATCCACAAAACTTGGCTTTTAACAGATATTTAACAAACGTGTGAATTAAGTTACTATAATAACACAGATGTCTCCAGTGCCTGTATAGACAGGGTAGAAGCCAAAACTGGATCCTTAGGCAGAGTCTACTTATACACTTTGAGAGCACAGTGCTTAGGAGATGGGGGTTCAGATGCTTACTCCACCATTTCTTAGTCAGTGCAGACTTGAGCAAGTTACTTCACCTCTCTGAGCTCCAGTTTTCTTGACTACAAAGTAGAAATAATGATCCCTGTTGATGGGAGGAGTTATAAAGGGTTACCATGAGGGTTTTGGAGATAAAATCCATCTCTTAATAGTTCTGTGGCATTAGATTATACTTGAGTACCTATAAAACACTTAACATTCTAAAATGTTGATAATTATAAAGATTTATATTTTAATATTTTTCTCTGATTTTATGTCAATAAAAATTTTTTTCAGAATAGATGATTTGCGGCTTAGTACTAATGTAAAATTTACTGACATGACGGACTTACACTTTAAAGTATAATTGTTACATTCACTAAATTAAAATTTTTTATTGAGTTAATTTGAATTTTACTTTTATATTTTACTTTAATTTGGAAATGATTAGCCATTTGTTCTTCTAGCCAGTTTTTCTTTTAAATAGTAGCTAGAAAAATAAAACAGTAACTCAAAACATCATTCAATTGTAGGTGATATTTAAATTACTCAAAGTATTTAAGACATGATTTTCCTAGGCACAATAAAGCATTCAAAACCTTCGCCAGAGTTTTTTAAGCCAACCTTACTATTGATTGTATAGACAGTTATAACAAGGTAAAGACTAATTAAATACATTCAAACATCAGGTAGAAACACTTTCGAATTTGCCTAGAATTATTTTATGATTTAGGTCTATTTATTCACCTTACTCTTAAAGACCTGACATTATTTATTCTTTCTGCCTTTTATTTTCTGGTTTCTGATTTACTTAGGATCCTCGCCTGATTACTCCCTTGGCTTTTGCTTTAACATCAGACCGTAGAGAACAAGTACAGTCTGGATTGGGAATATTATTGGAAGCTGCTCCACTGCCAGATTTTCCTGCATTAGTGTGAGTTATAATCATTTGCAGTGTGTCTCTTGTGGTGCTGGAATACCCTGCCATGTTTCTTTAGTAGTCCTGAATATAGATAGATTGGAAAATTCGTGAATTGAAGACTTCATTGTAATAGTAATTTTTCAAGTGAAAAAAGTTTTTCAATTAGAAAAAATTTGATTCCCACAATTAAAAAGGCCAGATGTATACTCACTTAGGGAATAGCTAGATCCATCCAGGTGATTAAATGTATTATCCAGATGCTACTCCTCTCTGTCTCAACACCTCTTTTTAACATAGTAGCTTCTGTACTAAGCTTACATCCTACGAGTTTAGTTTCTCCATATAAAGAGTTTTTCTTTCCCAACCGTTTGAGTGATAAGTCTAAGCATCGCTTTCATTGACCAGATCTGGGTCGTTTACCAAGGAAGGGATTCCTAAAGAAAAAAATCTGTTATTATCAGAAGGTGGGATAATGGCCGGGCAGAATTATCTACTGTGTTCATCTATTTTAAACATTAAGAGAATATTTGCAATTAGGTTTGAAAAAAATTCAGATTTTCGGTGCTGTGTGTAAACTAAATGGTTGACAAAATGTCTAGTAGTGTTCTACTTTAATTTTAATAAGTTTAGGTAGTTTATATGAATGAATTTACAAAAGTGGTTTGAATGAACTGAGACAGTTGTTAAGTGGTAAGACATTCCTGTATGCCAGGGGTCAGCAAACTCTAGACAGCAGCCAGGAGCTTATTTTTATAAATAAAATTTTATTGGAACAAAGCCACACCCATTCATTTTCATACTGTCTGTATTGTCTACATCTACATTTATGCTACGACGTTAGGGTTGGGTAGTTGTAACAGAGACTGTGGATCCTCAAACCTAAAATACTTAACTACCTTGTCCTTTAACAAAAAGTTTGCCAACCTCTGCTATTTCTGTTAACTGACTGAGCAAACTCATTTTTCAGAATTAATAATTTAAGTAGTCATAAATTAAGAGATGAAGAACTGTGGAAAACATGACCTAGAGACCATATAATTGAAATTCCTTTCATTTTATCATATTTTTTAACAACTAAATGGATAAATAGAGAGCTTCTCAAGTTACAAGGTAGACGTGTATGAGGCTGCTTTATTTTGTGGTAGCTTGCGTCTTCAACTGTGGTAATCTGACATGAAGCAAAATCCCCCACGCTTCAGAGTAGAAAGCTTCAGCTTGACTGAAAGGTGGAGTTTCACCCTGTGTCTCTGTATGTGCAGCCTTCCTATCATTTCACTATGTCTTTGCCATCCCTCCCTGTCTTGTGTTGTATAATTTTCTCTTTGGACACTATCTCAGATGTCCACTTATGCTGTTTTATTTATGTCCATTTATGCCTATATTTACATTATCTTAGTTTAATAAGGTGCATTTATATACTCGATGGGTAGGTAGGTAGGTGTGTAGGTTGGTTTTTTGGAGTGTGTTTGTTTTATTTAAACATTTAACAAATGTTTAAATAAGGTGAGGGCCAGCTTGTGCCAGGCCTTCTTCTAGGCATTTTGAATATTGCAGTTAATTAGGGGACCTTCTGTCATGAGGTTTACAAAATGTTTCATAATGAGCATGTCACTATGGGTGGAGGGCCCGAGGAAGTGAGTCTGAACTGAGATCTGATGATAAGAAGGAGCTGGTGCTATGCAGATCTAGGGGGAAGAGTGTTCTAGGTAAAGGAACAACTCGTACAAAGGCCCCGAGGCAAGAACAAGATGGGATAAATGGCAGGGGCAGAATGGAAGTCAGGTTGGTGAGAACATACTGACTGAGAAAGGGGAAGGGCAAAGGAAAAAGTAAAGGCTAGGTGATGTTGCCCATGGTTAGAAGGATGTTCTTACCAATACCAGTAACTTTGTATTTAAGTTTTACAAATAATCCACACTCAGAAACTAGTTCTGACGCCTCCAAACCAGAGGTGGAGTTGTCATTATAAAGGGTTATGAGTAGAAAAGAGTTTCCTCTGGCAAATTTAGGATATTTACCCAAATCCTGCTTCATCATAGATTCCAAGATTATTTCAGAAATATTTGAAGACTTACACTCCCCAAAAGACCCATTCTCACTGAGTCCCTAATTCTGTACCAACTCTGCCTTTTGCTATATTTTCATATAATTATTTCTCTTTTTTTGATTCCCATTCAGGCTTGGAGAAAGTATAGCAGCAAACAACACCTATAGACAACAGGAAACAGAACATATGCCCAGAAGAATGCCTTTGCAATCATTGAATCACAGTTTTCCAACATCAGTAAAATGTTTAACTCCTCCACTTTTGAAAGATAGAGTTCCTGGATTGAACATTGAGGAATTAATAGAGAAGCTTCAGTCTGGAGTTGTGGTGAGTGATAAATAGCCATTATAAGTAGGATTCTGCCTGGAACATACCAACTAAATATCAGCCCTTCTTATAACATTTATCTAAACAACTTTAGATGCAGATTTGATCATTGAAACTTTATCTTTTACTATAAAAAGTGGCAGTATTCTGGAAAGTTTGGAAAGAGGAAAAAATCAGTCATAAAATTCCTACATTTTAACATGGCTGTCATCTTCCCTTAGTCCCCCCTAACCAGCTCAGCCTCCCGCCGCCCCGCACCACCCCCGACTTGAATGTACTTTAAATTTCCATGAGAGTATCAGATCTTACCCAGATATTCTTTTGCAATAGCCAGGTTAGTGAAATGGTTGCGACCTGCCTGGTATGACATTAAGTTTCAGTGATTTAGTCTCACATTAGGCATTTGTATTTTTATTTTGTTGAGCGTTAACAATTTCTGATTTTTTAACTATTAAAACCCAGGTAAAGGATGAGATTAATGATGTGAGAATATCTGACATAATGGATGTATATGAGATGAAACTATCCACATTAGCTGTGAGTACAAGCTTATTTTAATTATGTGTAACAGTTAAGCTTTAAGAGATGTTTTCTAGTAAATGATGAAGATTAATGATATGTTTTCTTACAGTCCAAAGAAAGCAGGCTACAAGATCTCTTGGAAGCAAAAGCTCTGGCCCTTGCACAAGCTGATAGACTGATTGCTCAATATCGCTGTCAAAGAACTCAAGCTGAGACAGAAGTGTGTACAATATAAAGACACATCTGATGAGTAGAAAAATAAATGTAGTAAATAAAACGTACAAAATATTAGTTTTATTTTCATGACTCTGCTTGAAGTAAATTGTCCTTAGCATTTAACTAGTATCCCTCTGTCTCGAAACTGTCTCCCTTTAATTTTGGTTACACAATTATCTTCTGATTTTTTTTTCCTACCCTAATGTATACTCTTTCCTATATCCTTTTTTTCTACTCACCCCTTAAATGTTGAGTTTTCCAGGATTATGTTCTAATCCCTTTTCCCTTATTTAGGTGATTCACGGTTTCCAGTCATTACCAGAATGTTAATGCCCCCAATTTTATATGCTGAGCCCAGATCCTTTTTCTCAGGCACTAAATGTCTCCTGTGTAGCTCCATTTAAATATACATCAAATACTTCAAACTCAGCAGAACCAATACTGAACTCATCACCCTCCCTTTTTAAAAATGTATTGTTTCTTATGTATTCCCTGTACTGTTCTTAAGAGTTTTCCAGACAAGAAACCTGGAAATCACACAGTTTACCTTCTACAATTAGTCATTCACCAAGTTCAGTTGAATTCTACCTTCTGAATAGCTACTTTTTTTTGCATTGTCTCTATTCTTACCACTGTTTGCTGCAGGTCAGATTCTTTTCATTTTTCACATGAATCTCAGCAGAGCCTCTGATTGGTCTTCCTACCTTTCCTTCCTCTCAGCCACCCTCAACATACAAAGGCATCTTTCTTCTGTATTTAGATCTACCTTCCCTTCTTCCTCCACAGTCATCTCTGAGGCAGTACTCTGGTTCCATTGCCCCTGTGCTGAATATCCTTCAGTGTCTCACCGTTTAGCTCTGAAGAGAGTTTAAATTCCTTAGAACTTACTGCATTCTCTGCAGTCAGACATATTAGATTGCTTTGCAGTTTCTGAAACTTGACGTACTCTTCTGTTTTCTGTCCCTGCACTTGCTCTTCTGTGTCTGGAATACCTTTTCCTCTCTTTCTCTAACTTTTAATAATCCTTCAGATGTTAGTTTTAATACCTCCTTTTCCCAGGAAGCTTTCTCTGGTCTTCTCCTTCCCGCACTTCCGGTGGTCCTCCCTCCCTGTGCTGGCTGCCCTGTTTATAGTACTTGTTACACTATGTGAAAATTGTATGACCCCACTTTCACCCTTGATGTTGGGGAGCAGAACTTGTCCTCTACCCCTCTAGACTGGCCTAATGATTAAATTGACAATAAGACAGATTTATTTGGCAAATCTTTTAAATTGTAGAAACTGAGCATATTATGTAAATGATAGTGGAAGAGTCTCTATTCCATTTTCTTTTAGGCACGGACACTTGCTAATATGTTGAGAGAAGCTGAGAGAAAAAATGAAGAGCTTGGTGTGTTGCTGAAGTCACAGGAGATTGAATCAGAAAGAGCCCAGAGGGATATTGAGCATCTCTTTCAACATAATAGGAAGTTAGAGTCTGTGGCTGAAGAACACGAAGTACTGACAAAATCCTACATGGAACTTCTTCAAAGGTAAATTAATAAAGTAAAAGTTTCTGTGTAAGGTTAGAATCTAGAATGAACACACGGCATTTCTCTTCTGTGTCCCTAAAATCCAATTCTGAGGATTCATGTATTCTGATGATACTATAAGGTAAGTAGTTAGCAAGAAACTTATGTCATAGTGCAATGAAGTATTGCTTACTCAAACTCAGTGTCATGGCGGGAAACAGAATACAGGTGTCTCTATTTCTTTCCAGTTGACGCTACTTCTTTCCTTTATTCATAGAGTCATCAGTCATCTGGGATGTTAGCACCTCAAGGATAAGTTTTGTCCGTTTTGTTCACTGAGAAATCCCTAGGGCCTAGAACAGTGCTTGATACATAGTTAGACACTCCATAAATAATTGTCAAATGACCTTATTCATATCGGGTTGAACCATATGAATTGGCCATTTCTGAAGATCAAAAGTGGTTGAATATTAACAGTTGTCATATAATTCAGCCTAATAGCATAGAAATTTGGGTGTTCATGTTTAATTCACCTCTTAATTTGTAGTCAGTATTTCTCTTTGATGTCCTTGAATGTCGTTTACTTATATGTATGACTGTATCTGCAGAATAAATTCTTATAGGTGAACTGCTGGTTTAAAGGGTGAGTGCTTTTAAATTTTTGATTGATTGCCAAATTTCCCTCCAAAAAGGCTATGCCAATTTATATGCCCACCCACTAAAAAAGTATGAGATTGATCGTTTTTCCCTCCCTTGACACTTTTTATCTTTTAAGCCAGTTTTAAAACTTAAGAATTATAAGGAAGACCAGGAACAGTTACATACTTTCTACCAAACAATAAAAATAAAAACACTCTAGTTAACTTGTTTCTTGTTTTTCTTTATACTTTAAGACTGGTTAAGATTTGAAAAAATGTTCTTCTTTCTGTGGTATTAATGTAGAGATGTAGAAATTTTTATCTTTGCAAGGTCCGTGTGCTTATTTTATTTGCCCATCAATAAAAATGAAGGGTGGAAAATGTACAGCATCTAGAAAATTTGTGAGGACAAGGTGATTTTTAAACAGGATATTTTCCCCCAACAGCTTTTTCTGAAGTCTGATTGTTAGAGGCAGGCCCGATAAAGTGGACTATTTGTGTTAAGTCAGGGTATAAGAGAAAGTAGGCAGTGGTCCAAGAGAAAATGGGCTTTCTAGGACCTGCTTATGTTCCAGACGGTGATTGAGGGGTGGGCCCAGAAGTAAAACTCCAGCTTTGAGGGGCCAGGTGAGTAACAAATAAATGAAGCTGGCTGGGGAAGATCATTTGTAATGGTAGGAATATCTAAAGGCATTCAGATTCAGAATTTTAAAAACTCTGTGTGGACAAGTAAAACACTTTACTGGCCACATTTGGCCAGTGCCACCAGTTTGTCTTTGTAGTTAGAGGCATGAAAACATTTTATGCTTAAGATAGTTAGGTGTCAAAGTATTACTTTGGAAAGGAATTCTTTTATGTGGTTACCTTGCAGGTAAAAATAAGCAGGACTATAAGATGCAGAGCTATAGAGGCAAGAGAAATTTAGAGTCCTCAACTACTTAATTCATTAATTTGACATTTTTACTTAAACATATATTATGCCCAAGAGGCCAGTGATGAGAGGTGCAAGTTTAATTTTTTTTGAAGATGTCATCCTTTTATAGAAGTTGTTTCAGTTTCTGGACTTAACTATAAAGATAGAGGCATGTATTTTATAGCAAATTATGTAATGCAACATTATCTGTAAATGAAGCTCTTTATCCATAAATATGAAGTTAAAGCCCCATGTTTCCACTTCATAGTAATTTTTACCTCCTCAGTCAGCCAAAACATATCTTTATTATCTTTTAGAGTTAAACTAACTCTGTTTATGTCCCACTTGTTCATGCAACATTCCTCCTCTTCCCTGCAGTATATGCAATTTGATCAGAAGAAATGGTAAGGAAGACCCTGAGTTTCTTTTCTCCATCATATGTGTTCCTCCATAAAAATATCACCTCATCTCCTTGTCTTTTCAGGAATGAAACTGCTGAGAAGAAGAACAAAGATTTACAGGTCACGTGTGATTCTCTAAATAAACAAATTGAGAGTGTGAAAAAGTTGAATGAGTCACTCAAGCAACAAAATGAAAAGTAAAATCTCTAGTTCTTTATTCTAATTATTTTGGATTTTTCAGAAACAAAATGATTCCCTGTATATAGAACATTGATTTTTATAGATAAAATTAATGGAATTATTACTTATTGCAGATATAAAGTGAACATTTGGCAGAAGTTAAGGGTGATTACCATTCTTCGGAATTTCCTCTTAAAATACTTGTTGGGGAGAAAAAGAAATGATATGATTCACTGATGTTTTCTTCTGTATTGTTTTATAACTTCAGAACTATTGCCCATCTAATAGAGAAAGAAGAACAGAGAAAAGAAGTACAGAACCAACTGGTAGACAGAGAATGTAAGCTAGCAAGTAAGTAGCTTATTTAACAAATTGTCTATATTTTAACCTATCTTGTGTTGGAAGAAAATCAAAGCATGAGTGGTTTTTAGTTTGCTGTTTCATTATTTTCTACTTCTCTCATTTTTTTAAACCTTAAATCACATCTTAAACAACTCTCCTTTTCTTGCCATAACATTTTACAAAGTAGTTTAGTTAGATTGATCAAATTGAAAAAGCAATACATTTTTTTGAAATCTAGGAGTTATAGGAAATGATTGCCCTTTTTAAAAATAAAGATTTTTTAAAGAATGTAACAGCAGGTGGCAGTGCTAGGTAACTTTTAGTTACTAGCTTCTTAATGGTAGTAGTTCTGAAATGATCCACAAAAACATTTTTGTTCTAACTCACTTGACTTAGAGCACAGACATCTACCTATATAATTTTTCATTGTTTTCTCTTGCCTTTTCTTTTCTAACCCTTAACTCTGAGGATTGTCCTTCCTCTCATTACTGTATATTGTGTTTAGAACAGAGGAAGAGGGAAAGACATGGAGATTTGG
This sequence comes from Stenella coeruleoalba, assembly GCF_951394435.1. Lineage (NCBI taxonomy): Eukaryota > Metazoa > Chordata > Mammalia > Artiodactyla > Delphinidae > Stenella > Stenella coeruleoalba. The sequence continues at coordinate 89,413,675 of NC_137150.1, forward strand.
CATTTTCTGTAGAATACTGGCATAGGAGAAGAGTTTCATGGTGTTTTTTTATTCATCAAGTACTGTATAACTTTTATTTCTGGCAAGATGTTCTTCTTCTCTCTAGTTGTCTCTTTTTTGCTTTTATATAACATAATAGCTTCTAAACTTTTTCAGGGTAATGTCAGTATAGGACCTTAGAGTACAAAGCTGACTGTTTGTTTGTTTTAAGACCTGGCACAAAAAATAAAAGTACAAGAAGAAAAGATTGAAGTCTTACAAAGAGAAACGGAAGATAAAGAAGAAGCCATTGGTGTCCTTAGAAAAGAGTTAAATAGAACAGATCAAATAAGAAAAGAATTGAGCATTAAGGTAAGAATCTGTTGCATTCTCATTTGCAGTAAAATGAAAAAGTCTTATTTTGTGAAAAAGGTAAATTTGGATAAGTTAATATTCTGTTTCTTTAGTAATTTTGCTTAGAAGATAATATTAGAATCTCAAAGTGATTTGACAATAGGTTTGTTATGAGGGCTCTCACAGTGTGAAAACTTGTACTTCCTAAAATTATTACACATTAATTAAATGTATACTGTGTTACAGCACTTGCTGCTTTAAAAGGGGCAAAGGATACAGAAGGGGGTTCCCAGTTCTTAATGTCACATACAGGTAGCTACCTGTATATATGTATATAGGTGCATCTCTCTACTCATAGGGATGGTGATAATAATAATCGTAGTTCGTATTTGTTTAGAACTTTATAGTTTACAAAGGACTTTTGAAATGTTTTTCTTAATCTTCCTCCCTTTAACAAATATATTAATATATAAGTATTAATAAATATTTTCATCCTACAAATGAAACGGAATCTTGGGTTAAGTTACTTGCTCAGGGTTAGTCACATAGCTAAGTGAAACAGTAGACTTATATATTCTAAGGTCATTGCTCTTTCTACATTATCATGATTGCTTGAGTGCGGTAGCCATGAATAGTGCTTTCTGGACCATCTACCACCAGGAAGATGAGAACAGACCAAGATTTTAAAAAGACTGAACAACTACAGAGCATAAGTGACAGAAGAGGCATAAAATTTAATGCCACATTTACAGATATCCTGGTTGTGCCTTAATGTGTTTATCTTAATAGTAATTCTAAATGATAATATGTAGTATTTTCTGCAAAAGTCCAACTGCTAGCATTGACTTAAAAAGACAAATTGAATGTGTCTCCCCAATTTGTATTATATTGTTTATCAACTATTGATCTTAAACTTACCATATAATTGTTAATTAAAATATAATACATATCGTAATGTATCTTTTGATATGGTTGTCTTACAAATAAAAACTAAGGACATCTTAAAGCATGTTTCTGTGAAGAGAAAACATGCTAAGTTTGTTTTCTTCAATTTCTCTCCCCCATGCCCCTTTTTTAGGCTTCCTCCCTAGAAGTTCAGAAGGCTCAGTTAGAAGGTCGTTTGGAAGAGAAAGAGTCCCTGGTGAAACTTCAGCAAGAGGAGTTGAACAAACACTCTCATATGATAGCAATGATCCACAGTTTAAGTGGTGGGAAAACAAATCCAGAAACTGTGAATCTCAGTATATAGATATTATGTATTTTTCTACTGGGAAGGTGGGGTAGGAAAGGTAATTTGTGACTCCAAAACAAGAGCAAATTATTATCTAATTACTAATTTAGTAAAGAACCTGATCTGATACATGTTTTTATTTGGTCTTAAAGTTTTACTTCTTGTTTCTGGATTTTATTGCTTAAAGCTTTCTTTGGTTTTTACTTCAGAATATTCTTCTTAGCCTCCATTATTGTTTTTTCTAAGGTGTTTTCTTTTTCCTTAGTTGCTTTCCACTCTCTTCTGCTTGTTTAATTTATTCTCATTTGTGATTAGATTTTTAAAATCAGTTGTCAGTGAATTTATTTTTCCTTCTACTTTTATTGAGATATGATTGACACACAGTACTGTATGAGTTTAAGGTATACAACATAATAATTTGACTTACATACATTATAGAATGGTGACCACAGTAGGTTTAGTGAACATCCATCATCTCATAGAAGCAACATCAAAGAAATAGAAAAAAAGTTATTTTCCCTTGTGATGAGAACTCTTAGGATTTATTCCCTTAACAACTTTCATATAGGAGGTAAAGAAAGCAGTGTTAATTATCTTTATCATGCTGTACATCTCTAGTACTTTGTCTTATAACTGGAAATGTGTACCTTTTGATCACTTTCACCTGATTCCCCCTTCATCCCCACTCAGTGAATCTAAAATAACTTTATTACTGCATTGAAAATGTAGTAAGATATATGGTATAAGTTCTAAATCTTTAAACACGCAGTGAATATTTGCAGAAATAATGTATAAAAGTTAGAAAATAGGTGATACATTGTGACTATATTGTTCGTCACATAAAAAACTGTAGTAACTTACAGAATTATCAATATTTATGAATTTCTTACAATTTACATACAGGTAATGTGGATTCTACCTTTGCCACATATTCAGAAATTTATTTGTTGTTAATTCTGATGTGAATTTCATTTGATATATTCTCTTTCATTTACATAGTTTTTAATTAGGCTGTTAAATTTTAAAGCATGACTTAAATGTCCTTATTTATGTATTTCTTTAATACAAGGGAATTTTTCAGTACTCTTCATTTGAATCAAATGTTCTGAGTAGTGTTTAAGAAGAGTTTTTATATTAAAAATTTTGGTTGATTTTATTGCTATGCTATTACAACCATTGATTTTACTTGGTATTTTCTTCACTATTTGTATCTCTGTTTGACTTAGGTAACTTAGATTTACTTCTATTTTTCAACCATAGTATATCTGAATTTATATTTAGAGAATATATTTTTATAATTCACTAATTACATTAAATAATATCAAACTGATAGTTCTATATATTTGTATACATTTTGTACAGTTCTGCAAATTTTTTAAAAAGCATTGTGTTGTGTAACACATTTTAAATTGCTACTCTTTCCATAAGGGGTACATTCTGTTCCTTTTTGAAACTGCATGCATTTTCAATTTAATATGAAAAATAATGTTGAAATGGATAGATATGACTGAAGAACAAAAGGCCCTGTAAGATAAAAACCAAAAAAATTCTATAAAATAAATACATAAATGAAACAAAGAGTTCTAGGGAAAATCAAGCTAACTTTACAGTTTAGACATCTCAAGACACTGAGCCTAGCCAAGGGCTACCCAGTTGAACTTTTTGTGGTGATGGAAATGTTCTGTATCTACACTGTCCAGTACCATAGCCTTTAGCCACATGAGGCTGCTGAGCGCTTAAAATGTGTCCAGTGCAGTGGAATAATTGAATTTTTAATTTTATTTAATTTTAACTTTAATTGCCATCCTACTGGACAGTGCAGATCTAGCCATTCTTGCAAGTATGCATTTGTTTAAGCCACTCAGTTTGCCTATTCTTAATGACCTATATAGGTAGAGACTCCATATGTTTTTCAGCCTTTCTTTAATACAGTAGTTTTAACCTGTTAATCTCTTCTCCCTGAAGAAGAAAAGCCATATTTCAAAGGTGAGTACTAATTGTCATCCACCTTCTTTTTTCATAGTCTTTCTGTCTCTCGTAACATCTTTCATATTGTTCCTGTTGTGTTGTTTTTCTTAACCTTAGTATGTTGGCTACCTTTTTTTTTTTTTTTTTTTACTTTTTCGTTCTGTGTACCTCAGATCAGAAAAACAAGTGTGCATGTGTAAATGTATTTTTTCTTCTTTTGTAAAAATTTTATTTTAAGCAAGTTTGAGTCACTACCATTGTCAGAGTTTTACAAATGATTTCTATGTGTGTATTCCCATTTCTTAATGGGGAATACAAAACTAAGTAAATGCATCATTATATTAGAATTGTTCATATTCTCTAAGAATTTTGCTATAAAGAGTTTGAATCCAAGTGTGCATTAACACACTTCCTTATACTGTTTAAACTTGCTACTTGAACAAATAGAGTTTCCATGGCTGATTGGAGTTATACTAAACTGTCATCTGTTTAATGTCAGGGCAGGAAAAAAATGCTCATTAAAACTTAATGCTGTGTTTTGGGGGAAAATTGTCAGATTAGTGCCCTTTTAGTTTTCTTTATTATATGTTGCAAAAACTAGTTATTTATGTTAAGGATATAGTGAGGTTCTATCTTGAGTTAGGACTGTTAGTTAAATGAAAATGTAACTGAATTTCAGCTTCTACTTGAGGCTCATTCTTATATGTTATAGATACCTCTAATCAAGGTATAGTCACTGAAATACATAACCCTATTTTACTTTGATATTTTTCTTTTCCTCTTTTCAAATAGTTATGAATCGTATTTACTACTTTGCTTTTGACTTGCCTACTGTTGGATAAAACACATGTCCTGTGTGTGACTTAATTCCTTTGCAGAAATCAGCACACATTTTCTGTAAAGGGCCAGGTAGTAAATATTTTAGGTTTTGTGAGACATACAGTCTCTCTTACAACTACTTAACTCTGCAATTGTAGCATGAAAGTAGCTGTCCACAGTACGTAAATAAATGGGCATGGTTGTGTTCTGATAAAATTCTATTTACAAAAGCAGTGGAAACTTTGCTATTAAATGTTATATCTTACTGATTAATTTGACCCTTTTATCATTAAGAAATGTATCACTTTATCTTTGGTAATCTTTGTCTTCACATCTATTTTATTTGATATTAATAGTCTTTTTATGTTTTCTGTTGGCCAGGTATATCCTTTTTTTTAATCAACTTTTAACCTGTGTCTTATAAAATGCATGACTTGTAGACAGTATACAGTTGGGTCTTTACCTGTTTTGACAAGTAAGTCCTTAACTTTCACATTCCACTTGGAGTTAATATTGTACTACTTAACATAAAATGTAGAAACCTGACCACTATGTGGATTCTCTTATCCTCATCCTTTATGCTGTGGTTGACATGTATAAGTATATACATTATTGACCCCCAAAACAATGTTGTGGTTTTTGCTTTAAACAAGTATATAGAAATACCGTGGCTTTCAACATCATAATATATTTACCTATCTTCACACAATAAGACACACAAAGTAGTGCCTTCAGTGTAGCATTACTATTTTTCCTTCTGGAAATAATAAATAACTTGTGGGAAGATACCACAAATATCCTGTTTCTTCCAACTTTTGCCTACTAGTTTTCGTGTCCATTGATGATTCTCACTTGAATCAGTTATTACTCAGATGGTTGCCAAGTGGTTATTTGCTTTTACTTTTTTAATAGGAGACTATTGAACATTTTGTTAATACTATGATATACTGGGCATAACAGTCTAAATTGCATTATCTGTTACATCATTGACAAAATACAGTGCTTACAGTTTTACAATTAATAGAGTATGTACTTTTTTGTTTGCATATTCCCATAAGCCAAGAATTTTGAGGTTTGCTTTCTGTAATTTGAGAAAATAAATAATATGTATGTTAAGCATATTGAATATTTTTTCAAACCATAGAGCCCTTTTGATATTATCTTCCTTCCCAAGCTCCCTAATTTGACAATTGCTCAGTTGGATTATAAGATTCTGTTTGTTTCAGTCACTTGGCCTTGGCTCTCTCAGTGATCTCCAATAAATATTAAATGCATGTTACCTGTAATGATAAATATTTTGAGTTAAGAAACTGATTGTATATTTTTAGCATTCACTGAGTTTACACTCAAGATAATAAATTTTAAAGAAATAATTAAGATGAACAAAAAAATATGACCTATGCCTTTAAAAGGTAGATGGTTTATTTTATTTTTATAATACCGATAATGAGCCTGATAAGTACTTGAAATCGCATGCCTCTGTCATCCATAAGTTGAGAGGAAGCATTGTAAAAATTAAAAAAGCATGGGTTCTTTGAGATGCACATGTCCTATCTGGTCTTCTCAGGAACCCTTATCTCTGCCATCTTTTTAAAGGCAAATTTTAAAAAGATGGTAATTTAGAACTTGACTTGTCAAGGATAAATAGAAATCTTAAGTGTCTTTTCTGTAAACACTAGTGAAAAGGGTTTAGCCATCCAGGTAGGTGACCTTGATTTGTTCCATCTGCTAGAAGCCCAATTTGAATCCAACCCCTTGTAACTGATGGCTTTTATGTTGTACCTGACTGAGGGCTGAAATCTTGAATGGGAACTATGAGGCCTCTGTGTTTGTTGTGTGTTCATATGTATCTATATGTGTGTTGTAGGTGTATGATATTGCCAAAAATGAATTCATAAGAGAGCTCTACTTAATTGGCATTAAAAAAAAATTAGGTGCTTATATAAATACTCAAATAAAAAACAATCTAGCCAGAATGAATTTTCAGGTTCATGTCATCTGGAAACTGATATCTGGCATTGAAGGTGTATTAAGCTTGTTGGTTTGATTAATATAGACATGTTTCTAGAGTCATCAACGTTAAACATAATACTTCTGTTGTACCTTGGTTTATTAGAGGTCAAATAAGACCTTATTCTATCTGTTACAAATTTGTCAACAAGAAAGATAACTCAATGTGAAAAAACTTTTAAGAAAAGTAAGATACGTGTTTTTAGTAAAAGAAGTGAGGATGAAAAATACTGAAAAGAGTTATGCATGATTAGGATTTTGTAAGGTTGGATTGAATTTAGTTGGTAAATGGATTTTGTTAGGAATGGGCTAGAACAAGACTGGATTTGGTTTCTCCCTCCGAAGTATTCTTGAAATGCTTCTTTTGACAACAGATTTATGTGAGTTTCTTTGACTTTAAGTGACTTGTGTTTGCTTTTGAGCTCTTTTGTAACTTTGGCTAAGAAATAAGTATTGTCTCACAGTGACCTATGATCCTATTTGACCAAGTGTTGTAAAACTGTTTGAAAAACTTCCCAAATACCAAATTTTAATTGTTTCTTTTGATTTCCAGCTAACTTTGGGGTACTTTAGAGGGCCCCTGAGGTATGTTAAAGAGAAATATTTAACTAGGATTATTTGGTATGTTAAGTTAAATGTAATCAGTCGTAATTCTGTTTTTTATAACCAAGTTTCTTTATCGATTACACTGTAATCAGATGTTTTACCATGCCTTTTAAGTCTTTTGTCATTTATAGATATTTTTGTACTCTGAAGCTGTTACAAAAATTGCTTCATCATCAAGGAGATTCATAGAAGGGCTATGGAAACAGTTTTTCCACACCAAGATGATGGCTATGCGAGGATTCCAGCCTATACCAACTTAAAACAAGGTTTCCTGCCCCTGGGGCCCCTAGATCAGGCATCCAGAGATTTTTACTCCCTGACAGGTAGGGTCGACGCTCCTACTCAGCCTTGAAGCAGTTACAGAAGACAGACCATCACCCTTCTGCTTCCCATAAGAATATGGGAGTAAAATCTCTGAGGGGGGAATGAAACAGGAGGAGGCAGGGCAGAACCTTTGAAAGAATGATACAGCCCAAGGACACAACATAAACTGATTAGAACCAAATGGATCCAAGATGGCAGACAAGTAGACTTCCACTAGACCTTGAGCCTCAGTATACACTCACATCAGCAAGCTAAATGACACACCCACAAGCACCATGACAGTTCCAAGACTGACCATAAGGATCAAAAAGTAGGCGGTGGCCCAATTCCTGGAAATCCCTGCCCCTTCCTAAAATAGAATACTCCTCCCACTCATTAGCCTATGAAATTACCCACTCCTATAAAAACTGACAACCCCATACCCTGGTGCCTTTCTCACCTGAGAGGGCCCACACTCTGGAGTGTGTTTCTAAATAAATCCACTTCTTAACTAAAAAAAAAAAAGGGTTCCTTTGAATCTGCAATTTACTTTGAAGTTTTATGCAGTCTTACTCTGCTTAGCATTTTGTAGCTAATTGACTTTCTTCCTGTCGTACAAAGAGGCCTATTTTGTTTATGCTTGTGTTTATCTAAGCATTTCAAAAATACCCTAGAGAAAACATAATTATCATCATGAATGAAGAAGTACCTTAATTCTCAGAACCCAGCTTTTTTGCACATTGAGCCACAAATAGCCCTTCATAAAGAAACTAAATGTGAAAAGAAGTATCTTTCATCCCAACTAAATGCACTTTTTTTGTTATCTAATTCCCCAAGGACCCAGCATTCATATGCTTTTTTTTTTTGGTTTTTTAAAAAATTTATTTTCTTGAAGTATAGTTGATTTACAATGTTGTATTAGTTTCTGGTGTACAGCAAAGTGATTTAGTTATGTATATTTTTCAGATTCTTTTGCATTATAGGTTATTGCAAGATACTGAATATAGTTCCCTGTGTTATACAGTAGGACCTTGTTTATCTAGTTTATATATAGTGGTTTGTACCTGTTAATCCCAAACTCCTAATTTATCCCTTCCCACCTTCCCCTTTGGTAACCATAAGTTTTTCTATGTAAGTCTGTTACTGTTTTGTAAATAAGTCCATTTGTATCATATTTTAGATTCCACATATGATATCATGATATTTGTCTTTCTCTTACTGACTTCACTTAGTATGATAATCTCTAAGCCATCTATGTTGCTGCAAATGACATTATTTATTTACTTTTTATGGCTGAGTAGTATTCCATTGTGTGTGTGTGTGTGTGTGTGTGTGTGTGTGTGTGTGTGTGTGTGTTTGTGTGTATACGTATACCACATTTTCTTTATCCATTCATCTGTCAAAGGACATTTAGGTTGCTTGGCTATTGTAAAACATTGGGATGCATGTATCTTTTCAAATTAGAGTTTTCTCTGGATATATGTCCAGGGGGAGATTGCTAGATCATAGGATAACTGTTTAGTTCTTTAAGGAACCTCCATACTGTTCTCCATAGTGGCTGCACCAATTTACATTCCCACCAACAGTGTAGGAGGGTTCCTTTTTCTTCACACCCTCTCCAGCATTTGTTATTTGTGGACTTTTTAATGATGGCCATTCTGACCAGTGTGAGGTGATGGCTTGTAGTTTTGATTTGCATTTCTCTGATAATCAGTGATGTTGAGCATCTTTTCTTGTGCCTGTTAGCTATCTTTATGTCTGCTTTATAGAGAAATGCCCATTTAGCTCTTCTGCCTATTTTTTGATTGGATTGTTTGTTTTTTTGTTACTGAGTTGTATGAGTTGTTTGTTTAGTTTGGAAATTAAGCCCTTGTTTGGTCACATCATTTGCAAATATTTTTCTCCCATTCTGTGAGTTGTTTTTTTGTTTTGTTCATGGTTTCCTTTGCTGTGCAAAAGCTTATAAGTTTGACTAGGTCCCATTTGTTTATTTTCGGTTTTATTTCTTTTGCCTTACAAGACTGAGCTAAGAAGACATTGGCTACAGTTTATGTCAGAGAATGTTTTGCCTATGTTCTCTTCTACGAGTTTTGTGGTGTCCTATCTTATATTTAAGCCTTTAAGCCATTATGAGTTTATTTTTGTGTGTGGTGTGAGGGTGTGTTCTAACTTTATTGATTTACATGCAGCCGTCCAATTTTCCCAACACCACTTACTGAAGAGATTTTGTCTTTTCCCCATTGTATATTCTTGCCTCCTTTGTCAAAAGATTAATTGACCATAGGTGTGTGGGTTTATTTCTGGACTTTCTATTCTGTTGCATTGATCCATGTCTGTGTTTGTGCCAATACCACACTTGTGATTATTGTAACTTTGTAGTATTGTTTGACGTCTGGGTGGGTTACGCCTTCAGCTTTATTCTTTTTCCTCAGGTTTGCGTTGGCAATTCTGGGTCTTTTGTGATTCCATATAAATTTTAGGGTTATTTGTTCTAGTTCTGTGAAAAACGTTATAGGTAGTTCGGTAGGGATTGCATTAAATCTGTAGATTGCTTTGGGTAGTATGGCCATTTTAAAGATACTAATTCTTCCAATCCAAGAGCATGGGATATCTTTCCATTTCTTTAAATCATCTTCAGTTTCCTTTATCAATGTATAGTTCTCAGCGTATAAGTCTTTCACCTCCTTGGCCAGACTTCTTTAGTGTAAAGAAACGCAACAAATTTATGTATGTTAATCTTGTATCTTGTTACCTTGATGAATATGTTTATCAGTTCTAGTTTTTTTGTGGCGTCTTTAGGGTTTTCTGTATATAGTATCATGTCATCTGCATATAATGACAGTTTTATCTCTTCCCTTCTAATTTGGATACCACAGAGGGTTTTTTATATGAAGTCTAGCCAGTGCTGAATAAGAGAATGACATTTTCAAAGTCAATAGAGTAGTTGAGTTACAGTTTCATTATGTTATTAGAAACTAATTTTTCACTAAGTAGCTGAGCATTTGGCAGGGATTTAGTAGTGAACATGATTCTGCCTCTCTGTTAACATTATGTACACTCTTATTCCAAGAGTTATATTTCACCTCACTTATCTCAAAGAGCCAAAAGATAACAACGTATTAGAGTAGCCTTATTCTTTTTGCAAACTTCAAATAAAAAAGCTTATGATTAGCCCTTAGAAAAGACAACACTGTTCATGTTCAGTTAAGCAGGGTTTTTCTTTACCCAAAAGTAAAGACTAGTATTAACTACTACAGACTAATTTCTATAAAGCTCACAGTTAATCAGCATGTTAGAGCTCTGGATTCTTAAAGAACAGTGAGCCCAGGCCTCATGCGTTTCACAAAGATATTTAAACTTTATATTGCATTTTCTGAAAAAAGACCCTATGATTCAAACACAAACTGATATGTGATTAAAAAAACATGTATTATGGGCAGTTTCACTTCTGGGAATTTATCGTAAGGAAATAAGGATGTGCACTAAGATTTAGGTACAGTAATATTCATTACAGCACTGTTTATTGTGGCACAAAATTGGAAGCAATCCATGTATACAGTTAGAGGAGTAAAGTACATTCATTCAATAGAATAATGTGTTGCCTTTCAAAAACAAAGATATTGAAATGTATAAGTACATGGAAAGAGATTCCTGTTGTGTTAAGTGCAAAAAGCAGGAAACCAGACTATTTGTAAACAAGGATTCATTTCTCTGCCTATCTTTAGGATATAAATATATATATCTTGTAGGTGCATATAAATATGTATGTGTACGTATACATATTATAAATGATGAAGTGGTTGCCTCTGAGTAATGAAATTGTTTGAATTTGTTGTTTATTTACATTCTAAAATTTTAAAATAAATTTAACTTTTTAAAACCACGTTTCAACACATGAGTTTTATAACCACATCTAAATTTAAATTTTGGCTCTACGTAAAGAAAATTTCATCAATAAAATGAGGATAATACATACTTCATAGTATTGTTATATTTTTTTAAAAACATAAAGAGCGTGGCTTTTAGTAGTTTCTCAATAAGTGTTTATCTAAACCCTTTTGGAAGAATGGAATAGAAACCTTTATTTCCTTTGTCCATGGTTTCTTATTTCTCTGCAAACCTATAGCCAATTATAGAAAGTAAAATTAATGGTAGAGATTCTGCATTTTCAAAAGTAGTGCAGGGTGGTGAGGTTAGTACTAGGAGTTAAATCAATTCAGGGTATTCTTGTCTACACCTAGGGGTAACATTTTATTGACTAAAGTTAGTCTACTTGCTTTCTTACTTAATTTACTTCTATGAGCAGTGTTAAGTAAACATTTTTCTCTTAGAAAGAATTATCCTTCATACTTTAAATCAACCTTCTCTTGGGTGTCATAGCCTTCTCCAACTGATGAACATATTTACAAAATTTATTATGAAGTTGCACATTGTTATTTTATTTCCTGGAAGAGAGTATGAGGGAAAGACACAGTTGAGAAAAGTTTGCCAAACTTTAATAACAAAACAATATGTCTAGGATTTGGATCTTGTTATATTCCTAGCTCTTTTGGTAGATTTATGGACGTTAAAGGCAAACAAGCTTTAAAAAGATACTTGGCTACTTAAGCCACATATTTGTAACAGCCTCATTGATTTTCCACTTAATATAGAGTTTGCTTATTCTGTTAATATTTCTATTTAGAAGTGTCAATTTCATGTTACCCTCTTTTAAAAAGTCCAAAAATGTTTAGGGCCATGTATTCCAAAGTAAAGGTTTATACATTTGTGTTTACAGAGATAATAAAAATATAAAAGTTTAGTTGTAATATCAAGGAAGGGTTAAAGAATATTGGAAATCTATATAGAATCAAGAGGAGAGATACTGTAACGTGGTAAGAGATGTTTGAAACTGGCTGTGTAAAAATACCAAGAGAATAAGCAAGGTCACCCTGAACCATTTAGTCTGAGTGGCATTTCACGCAAATACCCTTGAGCTTGAGGTTAGACTGATTGAAGCCATGACTTGAATTGCTGCTGTCTTTGAGCTGCTGATCTCAGAGACTTGAGGTATTGATGTTGTAGATGGATCCAAGTAGTAAAATGTCTCATTTGCTATGACGCCTGCGTGGGTACTTAACTTCTGATCATTCTGCTAATATTTCCAGGGGCTGTGTTTCTTTGTAAGGTTAGTTCAGCGATGATTACATATTAATCAAATGTATTTATTTTCTTTTTGGATCTGTTCCATTCTGTGGACAATAGTAGCACCTTAATTTTAACAACTGTGAGATTCTCTATTTGGGGAAGGGGTGGGTGATAGGAATAGATTATATAAACACATGGTGCAAAATTCAAAATTTAAGAAAAGATACATGAGCTTTTCAGTTTCAGCTTCGACATGTAAAGCTTGGAAGCTGTCTCTTCTACCGTCACAACAAGAAAAAACTGAACAAACTGAAAAATCAATGGCTTTTTTAGATCCTTTGGAGAATTGGGGTCACCGGACTAACCACCACCTCAAAAACAGGAGAGATAAATGAATGCAGAGAATATAGATCAACCTACCTGCAGCAAAAGCATGATGGGAGCCCTTAAATAATAACTTTGGTAATTGCGAGAGGCTGTGTGAACTAGCTTGAGAGTTATAAACTTCTGGGAACCATCATGCTTTTACACTTTCCTGAGTTTCATCTCTGGGAGCCCCACCAGGTTCTCACAGAGGAAACTTCCCCATGTTTGGCCTGGAGGAGAGGGAAAGTAACCCTTTTGAAATAAGCCCAGAACATTCTCCATAACAAAGTCCTATCAGACAAGGAAAAAACTGAAGCCTTATCAGGCTTGGAGGAAGGGTAATTACCTAACTCCAGTCCCTTTTAGAACTTCAAGTCTCACCTAAGGGAGAAAAAATGCTGAGAAGCACTTGTAAAGGTTACAGCCCAGGGACACAGGACCACTCAATGAGAGTGGTCATCGCTACTTATCTCATTAATATGAAAACGATAGTAAAGGAATATTATGAGCATCTATCTGTCTACAAATTTAATGACTTAGATGAAATGGACCAATTTTGTGAGAGAGACAAGCTACTAAAATTCACACAAGAAGAAATGGATACTCTGAATAGGACTGTATCTATTAAATCAATAATTACTAACCTTCCAAAAGAGCATCAGGCCAAGGTGGTTTCACTGGTGAATTCTACCAAATATTTGAGAGAAATGATACAATTTTTCTACAATCTCTTCCAGAAAATAGAAGCATATCATTCTGTGAGGCCATCATTACCCTAATACCAAAACCAGACAAACATTACAAGAAGACCAATATCTCATGAACCAAAGATATAGTCATACCTTGGAGATATTGCAGATTCAGTTCCAGACCACTGCTAATAAAGAAAAGATCTCAATAAAGTGAGTCACAAATTTTTTGGCTTCCCAGTACATGTAAAAGTTATGTTTATACTGTAGTCTATTATGCATGCAATGGCATATGTCTTAAAAAATGTACATCATTTAAAAATCCAAACCGAAAAACAATTACAATAGTAACATCAAACATCACCAAAACAAACATAATGATGGAAAAGTTTGAAATATTGTGAGAATTATCAAGATGTGATACACAAAGTGAACAAATGCTGTTGGAAAATAACACTGATACACTTGCTCAACGCAGGGTTGCCGCAAACCTTCAATTTGTAAAACATGCAGCATGTGGGAAGCGCAGTAAAGTGAAGCACAAGAAAATGAGGTATGCCTGTACAAAAATCCTCAACAAAAATTAGCAAATTGAATCCAACGTTTGAAAAGAATTATAAGCCACAACCAAGATGATTTAATAAGTAAACTGTTACATCCATACAATGGAGTATTATTCAGCAATAGAAAGAAAGGAACTATCATGCCATGAAAAGACATGGAGGAAACTTAAATGCATATTGCTAAGTGAAAGGAGTCAGTCTCTAAAAGGAGTCAGTCTCTAAAAATTAATAAACAGGAATCTCAATTAAAATAAAGTCAGGAGGCCAGAAGGGGGAGCTCTTACACCCTACAACAATAGCAGAGCCAACAGGAAAAAGAAAGACTTCCTCTTGTTTCCTGGCAACGATTCAACCAATGAAAAGCCATGGACTCTTTGTTTACTATAGCCCTCCCAAGTCCCTTTTCCCCTCTATAAAAGAGTTCTTCCCTTACTGTGTGAGGAATTGGCACTTGGCTCACTAATGTTGCAAACCCTGAATTGCAATTCTTTGTTGATCCGAATAAACCAATTTTTGCTGGAGAAACAACTAGCAGTTTGTTTTAGATCAACAATTCTAACCACATGACATTCTGGAAAAGTAAAACCTAGCAACAGTAAAAACGGGTTGCCAGAGGTGGGGGTGAGAATAGCAGGAAGGATGGCTAAGTAGTTGGAGCTTAGGGTTTTTTTAGGGCAATGAAACTATTTTGTATGATACTGTAATAGTGGGTACATGACGTTCATTTGTCAAAATCCATGGAACTCTGCAACACAAAGAGTGAACTTTAATGTAAACTGTAAACTATGGTTAATATATCAGTATTGGTGCATCAGTTGTAATAAATATATCAGACTAATGCAAGGTGTAAATAATAGGGGTCCCAAGAAGTGGGTAAGTAATAAAAGTATATTATTTTTAAATGTTAAGAAAAGATACATGATAATTATTCCCTTTTACTCCTCTCTCTTAGCCATCTAGTTCTCCACAGAATCACTCACTAGTTACTGGTTTCTTTATATAGTCTTAAATAGAGGTATAATACGAACATGTATATGCATATACATGTTTTTGGTGGGTTACAGAAATCAAAACATTCTATACATATTGTTCTATACTTTCCCTTTCTCAACACACAATATGTAGGAAAATGTTCCAGGGTATCAGCATGCGTAGAACTTCTTGATCATTTTTGACAATTTCATAATATGCCACTGATAGATATGCCATCATTATTCAACTCATATTAATGAATACAAATTATTTTTCATCTTTTGCTATAATGAAGACTCTGCAATTAATATCTTTATATGAATGTCATTTGAAGTAGGATTACTTAGTCTAAATATATGTGCATTTCAGAATATCCCACCAGCAATGTTTGTTTCCCCACATCCTCATCATTTTATTGTAAGCAAACAGTATCACTTATTATGGTGTTAAACTTTTCATGGCTCTTGTACATGTGACAATTACTTTTCTTTTTCCTTTTCTGTAAATTGCTTAACCCCTTTCCAGTTTTTTCTCTTGGGTCATCCATTATTTTCTTATTGGATTGCAGACAGTCTTTAGTAAGTAAATTTTCTAATTACCTATGATAAAAGTTGCAAATATTTTCCCCAGTTAGTTGACTGACTTTTGACTTTGTTTATGGTGTATTTTTCTATGAAGATTTTTTAAATTTTTAATCTTGTCTAATTTTTCTATTGCAGCTTGATAATGTTTTAATATTTTATAGAACTGATCTCTCCTCATTTTTTATTTAAGAATTCTCCTGAATATACTTGTTCATTTATTTTTTCCGCATTATTTTAGAATCATCTTGTCTAGTTAAAAAAAGTTTGACATTTGTATTTGAATAATGTTAGATTCATAGATTATTTAGAATTAACATCTCTATAATGTTAAATCAACTTTTCTTAACATGATATGCCTTTCCATGGATTCAAGTCTTTTATGACCTTCAATAATATTTTATATGTATATAGTTTTTATAGGTTGTTAAATTTAATCTTTTCGCCATCTTTTTATCTACTATATTTTCTGATTTAATATATATGTGTACACATATATACATGAAAGCTATTGATTTCTATAAGCAGTTTCATATTTTGTACCCAAACTATTACTGAATTTACCTGAAAGAATCCAAGAGAACCACCTACAGTATGATGTTAACATTTCACCATTAAGTATGATTGATTTCTTTTTTAAGAAATGCTTTATGGGATTTTAAAGCTTTCTATTTTTAGTTTAAAAGAATTTAAAATTTTTAACAAATGCTTTCCCTGCGAAGGATGTAAGTAGGATGGGCTCCTCTATTCCCATTGATGCAGCAGAATTGGAGCTTCCTGCTCCATCAAGCTTAGGCTCTGCTAGATTTGAGTTTTTGTTTCCCAGAGTAAAATTCTTTCATCAAGGGGTACAACAAATGTTCTTTTTTTTTTTTTTGCTTATGTAAATTATTTTTATTATAATGTTTGGTAAAAATATATCAATATAATCTTGGTATAAATGCCTTATGCTTATATAGCTATAAAACCAAAACATATAAACAAATTCAATATAAATAAAGTCAAATAAGCTTCACTTGAACAATATTTGATGTGACACTTGATGTCGTTTTGTTGAAATTAAGACCCTACCTGA
The DNA here is from genome assembly GCF_951394435.1 of Stenella coeruleoalba. Classification (NCBI taxonomy): domain Eukaryota; kingdom Metazoa; phylum Chordata; class Mammalia; order Artiodactyla; family Delphinidae; genus Stenella; species Stenella coeruleoalba. The sequence goes on from NC_137150.1 coordinate 89,430,318, forward strand.
AATGTGAATTGGTATGATATAGATTCTTTGGAGTTCAGTGATCCATCTCACAGCTCTTGACTGCCCATTGAGGAAGATGCCTGACCTTGGGGAGGGGGGACAACAAATGTTCTATTAAACTGGACTTTGAGACCAACACCTGGCTCTTTGAGTTTCTAATGCCCAGTGAACCACCAGGAAAAGAAGGGGTTACTGTACTGGCTGAGATGAATGATCCTGCACAATACACAATGGAGGACAAGGTCTGGAACACAGGAGAGTCTCTGAGGGGCCTCTTAGTACTCCTATGTCTGTGAGAAAATTAATAGAAAACTTCATCAATTGCTAATGATTCCAGACATTTAGGAATGACAGTTTGCATCACCCCAGTAGGCAACAGCCTAAGACCTGAAGTGTTTGCTAAGAGCAAAGAGATATGGAATGGATAGTGCTAGAAGGAAGATAGAAATACCAGCAGTAACCACATGTTCAGTTATAAAAACAGGGCCTGTAGTAGTTATGAGTATTTCATCCCAACTTTGAAGTGAATGTGTGTATTCTTTTCTTTCCATTTCAATTCTTTTTCTTTGCTCTCCCCCCACCTTCTCTTCCTTTGTTATCTAACCTAAGATGTGTTAATAATGGTTAACCTTATGGCCTGGTATTTAGGTTACAGGATATCAGAGGGGTAGTGTGATGCAACCCAATGAGGAGTGGACATCTCCAGTGACTGAGGTGGTGTGGAACTCTATGTCCTCTGGGGAGAGGGTAAGTTTTGATTTGTACAGGGATAGATGAATCATTTTAAGTGGAAGCATAATTTTTCTACTGTCTTTATTTGTAAGTTAAGTATGGCTGGAAGTAAATATATCAGAACCCGTTTTTAAGGTTTATGATTAGAGTGAGTCAATAGAGAAACTGCATAAGATTTGGAAGACAGAGACAAAGCAGCTGCCATTACTTTCTGAAGGTTTCCATGGTTAGGTGTGGTGAGCGAAAGACGCAGAGACAGGACAGCAAGAGATCCAGGTTACCTTCACACTCTCTCCTCTGGATGCAACTCTTCCTCCCACCTGCCAGTCCTACTGAGCCACAGCACCCCAGGCTGACCACCGTCCATGGGGGCAGCAGCTTTCTGTAGATGTCACCAGCTTTCCTTCACAGTCTCCCCTGGCAGCTGCCTAGATTCTCTTTCAAGCTCCCAACTTGCTTCAGTGCTTCAGGAGGCTGGCTAGGAGATTGTCTCTGATCCACCAGCTTCCCTTTGGAGGAGGGTCATCTTCTTCCACAATTGTTCTTCTTATTCCTACAATAACCCTTTATTCCATAATACCCATAGTAGTTCTGCTCTCCTGATGGAACCCTGACTATCACACTCATATTCCTTTCTACCTTCAGAAATTACTGTCTCTGATCCTTCCAACATTTATATTTGATTTTATTCGATATTATTAATGTATTCCTCATAGGTTGTAGGTTTCAGAGCTAAGCAAGCCAGCCTCCCTCCTATCCCAATTGAAATTTTCCCATTCAGTCACCAGGGACAAAGCAGTAACCCTCTCTCCACTCTGAGGAGGGCTGTCCAGTGTGTACCACAACAGAGAAGTCACTGAAGAGGAGAATACACTTCACTTATGGACAGAAAGTCCCAAGAGAAAGAGAGGTGGACCTGCATTGTCTGTGTTTCTCCAGAATGATGTAGTCATGGATGTCATGCTCTCCCAAATTTCACCAGGCAGATAAGTTACTCCTCCCAGGAAGAGCAAGTGATGATCTCTGAGGAACCCCACAAGTGTAGATTCTGATGTAGTCCAGTCTTTGGGTGTAGGGGACAGCACCTCACTGGAAACTTGGGGACCTGAGACTTGGGGTTCCACCTTGACACATTTCACTTGCCCTTCTGTCACTGCAGCTTAAAGATCCTTCTTGTAAATATTTACTTTAGTTATGGCTACCTGGACTGACATTTCCTATTTATAATTCTATAGACTGACTGACTTATTACTCATGTCAACCCCTTCTTGCCTGTATGAGTTCTTTCTTAAAGAACCATAAATTCTACCATATGGGAAAACATAATTCTATACTTGCTTTCCCATCATCCCGTGATGCTAGGGATTATCCTGAATCGCTGTTCTGGCCAGTGAGCCATAGAAATCTGCAAAGTGGAGTGTTGTTCTTGAAAACCTTCTGTTTTCCTAATAAAAGGTGATAGACACAGGTATCACCAACCCTCTCTCCTTCTTCCTGTCTTGCACATGCAAGTATCTTCTAATGCTATTTGTTGAGACAACAAAAACAACAAAGGAAACGTCATTATGCATATAAATAACCCTCACCAATTATTCTGAACTGGGAAGGGGAGGGTCTTGGCTAGAGGATACTTATGTCAGATTTGGATGCTTTCTGCCTGTCTGTCATTAAGTATAAGGCTATCAAATAATAAGTCTGATCATTAATATTTTTTTCTCAACATGGTTACCTTAGTTACAAAAAAAAAATTTAGTACCTTTTTCCTGGGCTCTCACGTTGTTAGTACCTTAGCGGTTCTCAAATGTGAGTGTACATCAAGAACACCTGGATGGTTTGTTAAAATACAGATTTCTGGGCTTCTCTGATGGCGCAGTGGTTGAGAGTCCACCTGCCGATGCAGGGGATACGGGTTCGTGCCCCGGTCCGGGAAGATCCCACATGCCGCGCAGCGGCTGGGCCCGTGAGCCATGGCCTCTGAGCCTACGCGTCCGGAGCCTGTGCTCCGCAACAGGAGAGGCCACAACAGTGAGAGGCCCGCGTACCGCAAAAAAAAAAAAAAAATACAGAGTTCTGGGACCCATGAAACCCATCCCCAGTTTCTGATTCAGTAGGTCTGGAATGGGTCTAAGAATTTCCATTTCTAATATGTTCCCAGGTGATGGTAATGGTACTGATCTGGGGACCACACTTTGAAATTTGCTCTTTTACAGTATCAATGCTGTGTTGTCTTTTTCCACACTTATTTTGGGATAATAGACCCCAGATGATGTCAGATTCTGTGAGCAGGCGTATTATGTTAAATTTTGATAAAGTAGAAGTGCTGAAGTGACTCAAATGCAAAAAACACATTATCAAAAGTTGCCTTCTCAAAAAGAAAATAGTTTTCTTCTCATCTCTTTAATGATTTCTTGTACAAATCTCTTTAAATTTTAGGAACAATATGTAAAAAGAATAATTAATAATCAGTATTTCTTAACACATGAATTTTTAACAAAAATTAAGTGAGAAAGTTAAACCACTTTCTGGTTTGATAATAATTGAATACTTTACTTTTTTTGAGTGGGGGGGGAACTAATGGAAGACCACATGATTTTAATTTAGTTTTGGATGTCATTGGTTTAATAGCATTTTTATCAAGCATCCTTCTAAGGATAAACCTATTGGAAGATAATGTATTATCAAATAGACTGGTCTAATTTTCTATTTGCAAGTTAAATGAATTAATACACCTGACATTTGCTTTATCTTCATATGCAACTGGAATTTTCTGATGTATGCTTTGATGATTACTATCATTCAGCTTTCTTAAAGAACCTAGGCATCTCATTAGTATTCTCTTACTGAGCAGTGTGATCATTTGTGCAGCAGCTGGAGAAGGATCATATATTTCACTGGACTCCTTGGATTAATGGCAAGAAATGCTCTGGTAGTAACCCATGAATAAAAAACAGGAACCTTTCAGAAAGCTTCTCATATTAATGAGCTTATCGTTTTCAGAGTAAGTGATTTTTTTTTAATGCTTATAATAAAGATCTACTTGGCTCTCTATCTAGTATTTCTCTACCACCAAATCTAGGAAGGCATGGTCTCTCTCCATCTATAGTTTCAGCTCCACCCAACAATTTGAGGTCAGTTCTGGCTTTGATCGAGAACCATTTTAAAAACCCTGCAGGATGAAGCTCTAGCTCTAATCAGGTGTCCAGATTCTACTAAGCAGGCTTTAATCTTTTAATTAAATCCTACGTTAAAATGAAGTTCTAATAAATGGATTCCTAACCTGCCACCTGTGTTCTGGTTTCCTATATAGAACCCTAACTCCTTCATGACTGGGGCCTTGTCTACTGTCCAGGTCTTCCAAGAAGTACAACCTGACTCTCTCCCATAATCTGACTCCCTGCCCTATGCTGTAAGGAATCAAGTGTATCTGCCACTGGACGATCAGATCATCATAACCAACACCTGTGTAGGGCCTTACCTTTGACAAACCACTCTTATTTTTTATACATTCTCTTCTTTGATCATCAGAAATGTTCAGGTGAGCCTGGTGATAGTACTTCAGTTTAATTTAATTACAGAGACTCTAAGGCTCAGAAGGATTAAATAAATTGCCCTGGGTCCCTGAGCTAGTAAGTAATCAACAATGATATGCAGTTGGGTTCTCTGAACATAAACTCAGTACTGTTTTGAAACCAGCAGAATGCATCTCAGGACTTGGTAGAGTGTAGGTTCTTCTGTCTCGGCACAGAAAGAATTCAGCGAGAGGCAGAGTGACAGGTAAGGAAAGAATTTATTAGTATAAGACACTTGTGAGAGATACAAGCGGGAGAGCAAGGGAGTGCCACCCCCAGAACTTAGTGGGCTACAGTTTTCTAATCAAAGGAAAAGTGGAGGGGGTAGAAGACCACCTTCTTCCTCATTCTTGAGTAGACATCAAGCTTCCTTCATCAGCTTCTCCTCCCCCTCCATGTCGGGCAGGGGAGTTTTCTTGTCCCTACATGGTCAAACTGGGACTGTCATGGCACAGTGGAAATGAGCAAAAAGGTTGTAACATATACTAAAATATGGTAAGTCATCTCAGGTTTCAGTATAATGTCACCTTTTCCTTAGATTTTTGTTTTTAGTGCACACAGAGAAGCATGTCCTAGGAATCATTAAGTTACTGACCTCACTGGGCAGGATGTGGATCTCATTTCACCATTGTTTTATTGTTTTGAGACATGTCTCATGCTTCTGTTGCACGGTTTTGTGGCTAAGCAAGCGTGCTAGGTTTTGTGGTTAAGCAAACCTGCTTTCTTGAGTGATCATTAACTTACAGGGGTTTCCCAAACTTTTTTATACTTACAATCCCCTAGTGGGATTAACTATTTAATCTCCTACTTTGGCCTTTACTCTGTCCCTATCAGTTTTTCTTAACCCTCCTCATGTACCAGACTTCTCTGAAATTCTGGCCGTTACTTCTGCCTGAACTTCTTTCTCATGCCTGCTGTTGGGACCTTCTCTAGGGTATCCTGTTCTCCAGATGAAACAGTCTTGTCCATTTTGCCTGTCCTGCTCAAAACTCATGAGAAGGAAAAAAAAAAAAAAGGCCTCTGAAATGTTTTATTGTTTTGCTACACCTGAGTTGAATTAAAGCACAGTCACAAAAGATATATAGAGACTAGGAAGAACAAATCAGCCAAAACAAAATTTTGTCTCATACATAAGTTTCCCTTCCTTTTGATTGCTCCCTTGAAATTGCTTATTCTAAGGTGAGGGAGGAGCTCCCTATCAAATCTGAGTTATTTTTCAGTTTTCATGTCTTCGCCTCTATGGCATCAGGAATTCCTTCTCTGTGATACAGTCTTTTTATTTCTTTGGTCACATCTCAAGTCCACATCCTTGGGGAAGGAGTGTAGAAGAGTTGGGAGAAGGGGGTTGAGGACTGGGAAGCAGAATATGTAAATGCAATTCCTGACACCAGCTTGTTGATTTAGGTGAATTGCCTAACTTCTCTGGGCAGGGTGGGAATGGCCAAGGGTGCTGGCATCTGGAGAGAGACTCGCTATCAGCCTAAGGCAGATCAGGCCCTGTGCAGTGTCCCACCACACCTTCCTCTCAGTAAAATGGAGGTAATATTTGCTTCCCTTACATTCCTTCCAACTGAGACTCACTTAACTTTTTTTGTAAATAAAATGCCCTGTAATTGAGAAAATTAATATTACTACTTTGTTTTTACATCATTTTATATTTTCCAAGTGTTTTTGCATGTTTCTTTATACATATAAACTTGAAACTTAGAGACGTTAAGTAATTATTCCAAGGGTGCAAAATTAGAGCAGAAAGCAGAACCAAATTGCCTGTATTCTTATCCTTACTTTCCTCCACATGCACGGTTATTACCTTGACCCTGGATTACAATCACGTGGAGCTTTGCTCTATTCATTCCCTCCTTTATTTCTACAAGCAGTAACTAGAGACCACTTCCACAAAAATACTTGTTATGGGACTCTATTCTATGCAGTGTGTCTGACTGTGCATAGTGCTTTGAGATACCAAAATCTACCTGAGTAAGGGAAGTCTTTTGCACTTAATAAATGCTTGAAAGAATTAGAGGTGGAAAAAAAGAACTGGAGAAGAGAGAAATGCTGGCTGCCTGATGATCATGGGCTCCGCTGCTGAATATAAGAGCTACTAGGCACGTGCAGCTACTAAGCACTTGAAATGTGACTCGTCTAAACTGAGTTGTGTTATAAGGGTGAAATACACACTAGATTAATGTGTGTATCTTCATATTAAAACAATGTAAAATTTCTCAATCATTTTTAGATTGTCCACATATTTTGGATATGTGGATTTAAATAAAACATTACCTGTTTAATTAATAAAATTAAATTCACCTGTTTATCTTCACGTGTTTTTTTTGTTTGTTTGTTTTTGTTTGTTTTGTTTTGTTGTGCGGTTCACGGGCCTGTCACAGTTGTGGCCTCTCCCGTTGCAGAGCACAGGCTCCGGACGCACAGGCTCAGCGGCCATGGCTCACTGGCCCAGCCGCTCCGCGGCACGTGGGATCCTCCCGGACTGGGGCACGAACCCGTGTCCCCTGCATCGGCAGGCGGACTCTCAACCACTGCGCCACCAGGCAAGCCCTATCTTCACCTTTTTTAATGTGACTACTAGAAAATTTAAAATTATTCACGTGGCTTGAATTCCATTGCTATTAGCACTGCTTTTAGTCATTAATTCACCACCTTCCATTTCCTAAGTTGCTTCTTTCCTTCTCAGTGTCTTTTGTGCATAAAACTTCTGCTTAAATCCATGTCTCTTCCTTCATAACTTGGCTTGTCACAAAGTTTTACCCCAGTCAATTAACCAGCCTATACTTAAAACGAAGTACCATTACAATATTAACCTTCATACACCATATGAATTATTCTGTTTCTTATTTCTAAAAAGAAGACCCAGTTTTCATGAAATTTCAAAGATAATGCCTTTTTTTTTTTGACATTGTTCCAGGATACCTAGTGTAGCTCTAAGTTTATCAAAATGGGCTTGAATGCTATCCTGCAGACTTCTGAAGTCATCAGCCTAAGAGACAGCCCCACTGATCCTTCCCTTCAAATGGACAAACTGCCAGGCACACTAGGTGGCCTTAATAACAAAATGTAAACTAAAAATAAATAAATAAAATAAGAAACCATTCCCTACCTCTATTTTCACCTCTATTCTTTTAGGCCAAAATATCATTTCCCTGCTATATTATTACAGTTATCTCCTGCCTAAATTCTTTGCTCCTAGTTTCCCCGTCAGTTCCATCCTGAATCTCTATCAATTCAATCTTCCTAAAATATTTTCATTTCATTATTTTCATGTCAAACTTTGCTGAAAAGTCTTCAATGGCTTCCGATAGCCCAGAGCAATAATTCTCAAACTGGGCTTCACTGAAACACGATTTAGGTCATTAGCATTAATGACCAGAGCAATGACCAGAGCAATGATTTCTTGCTCTATATATCATGTTCAATATTTCTACTAGTTTCTTGAATATATGGAATACAGTTTGGTAACTGTTTCAATGTTCTTATCTACTAATTCTATCATCCATGTCATTTCTAGGTCAGTTTTGATTGATTTTTTTGTTCTCATTTTAAGCTGTATTTTCCTGCTTCTTTGAATGCCTGGTAATTTTTTAACTGGATGCCAGAATTTTAGTTTATTGGGTGTTGGACATATTTGTATTCCTATAAATATTTTTGAGCTTTTTTTCTGGTATGCAGTTGAGTTACTTGGAAACTGACCCTTTCAATTCAGATTTTGAAGCTTTATAGGAAGTACTAGCACAGTGCTTAGTCTTGGGCAAATTTTCCCCGCTATTGAGGCAAAACTTTTTTGAATATTCTTCCTGATTTCCCATGAAGTGTGAGATTTTCCACTCTGACTTGGGGAAACAGGAACTATTTCTGGTGGACTCTGACAATTCTCCTCTGGTCCTTTAGGGTGGTTCTTTCTTCACAGGAATGTACTGATCACTACTCAGCTGAGGACTTGGGGAAGATCCTCTGAAGGTACCCAGAACTCCCTCTCTGAGCAGCTCTCTCCTTTCCAATGCTCCGTTCTATGAACCCTAGCCACCCTGGTCACTTCAGACTCCCAGGTCCATCTCCTTAACTCAGGGAGATGGCTGAAAACTCCCTATGCCCTGGCCTGGCAACTCTCCAAGCAGTCACCTGGGGCTGTCATGGGGCTCACCTTGTCTGTTTCATCTCTAAAGGATCATTGCCCTTCCTTGCTTGTTGAATAATGACTAGTAAACCGTTGTATCACATCTCCTGTGAATATTTTTAGCTGTTTTAGATAAGAGGGTAAATCTACTCCATCTCTCCATCTTGCTAAATACAGAAGTTTCAGTCAAGATGCTTACATTGTAGTTAGTTTGAAAAATGTATTTGGCCTTTAAAAGAATATTTTTAAAATCTAGAGTAAAATCTAAACTCCTTAGCCAGATAGCCAAAGCCCTCCACAATCTGCCCTCAGTATGAATTTCAAGTGTATTGTCATGTTGCAGGCAGAATGACTAAATACAGCTTGTATGTCTCCACCTCTTTATCCACAGGTTTTCCCATGCTGTCACTGCAACACCATCTTCCTGGCTACCTTCCTCTTATCTGATCCTCTATTTTGGTCTAATAATTTTAGTTGCATTTACCTCATCTTACCAATATGATCATGTGCTCTTTTAAGATGGGAACTGTGTCTGATATTTTTACATTTTTCCCAAAAGCTTAGCACCAAGACTGGGCAGTGAGTGGATATTCAACATATGTTTGTAATCTGTCTAAGAAAATGTTGAATAGCCTGACAGCAGGAGCCTGGAGTTTTATTCTTGCTAGTCTTAATTTGCAGCACACAAATTACTATATGACAGAATAAAAATAGGCTATGATGTAACTTCTGAGTAATCATGAGATGACATTATAAGTGTAATCAGCCTACTTTTAAAAAATCCAGACAGATGGTAAAACATTCCATGTGATTTTATTCTGTGTGCTCTGTGTCCAATCCAGCAACACACAACTTCTCACTTTCCTTTTCTCAGACACCAAGGGTCGTGGTGCTGAAATTTTCCAGCACTCCAGGTCTGTTCTCTGTACCTGGTAGGACGGAGTATGTCATGTCACCGTCTCTCTTTCCACTGACACCAAAGCTGCATGAATCTAATTATTTACTGAAAATAGTTGTCTCTGGGACCAACCCAGAGACAAAGGGCCAGAAGGGTGAAGATCATGGCCTCTGGTGTCAGCCTGCCTGACTTTGAGTACTGGTCCTGCTGGATATTAACACTGTGACCTTGTGCAGTCACTCCCTCCCCAAGGCTCGATTCCTTCCCTATAAACAGGAGATGATAACAGTACCCAGAGCACAGAGTCTTATAGGAGCTTAGATCTTCCTGCCACACTCAGTGTGAGTTTAGTGCTTTTGAAATGAATTGAGACATATGCTCAACCTCCTAAATTGGGTCATTGCTCTTTAAGGACAAAATTCCTTACCATGTTGTTTGACTGAGTGCAGAAAGTCACAGCCATTATCCCTGGTTTTAATGTGTCTGTGAGCTCAACCTGTTTCACCACGAAGACTATTGCAAGAAGTTGAAGATCCAAAGAAATTCATTATATACCTGCCTATTAGTCTTGCCAGGATATGGCCATTCTTAATTAGTGAGAAACTGAATAAATTCTACTCCTATGTGCCCCAATGTAGTTACAGTTCTTTTATAATAATTATTGCCACCCACTGAATACCTTCTCTCTTCCATGTACTGTTCTGAGGACTTTATAGATATAATTTTATTTAAAATAAAAACCTTAAGATGTAGGCATAATATGGATGAGAAAACTCAGGAACTTGCTCAGTGTCACCTTGTTAGGTAAGAGTGGAGTTGGAATTCACACTCAGGCAGCCTGACTTCAGAGCCTACTGCTTAACCTCTAGGCTCTTCTGATAAACCAAAACAAGATTTTGTCTATGGTGACATATTTGTCAAACCCCAAATTGGCCTGACTAGTGTAGATACTGAGAAGTTCTGAGACATGGTCAACACAAAATAGGAATGGTGGAAATTCATTCTAGACATTACTTGGGGGTGGGACGGGTGATGATTTTTTTAAAAATGAGAAGCTACCTAGAATAACATAAATTGTCTCGTAAAACATAGCCTCTACAGCTGAGAGTCCTTTGCAGTGGGAGGTAGTAAAGGATATTTCCATGTAGATCTGTGCTGGGACGGGGAGCCCTGGGGGGAAGACTTTCCTCTCTTGGAGTCTGGAGGCGTACTATGTGTGCCAGTGTCTAAGTCACCAGAGCAAGGTTAAGTGAGCCTGGTCTTTTTTTTTTTTTTTTTTTTTTTTTTTTTCTGCGGTACGCGGGCCTCTCACTGCTGTGGCCTCTCCCGTTGCGGAGCACAGGCTCCGGACGCGCAGGCTCACTGGCCACGGCTCACGGGCCCAGCCACTCCGCGTCACGCGGGATCTTCCCGGACCGGCGCACAAACCCGTGTCCCCTGCATCGGCAGGCGGCCTCTCAACCACTGCGCCACCAGGGAAGCCCTAGACGCTAAATTTTAAGAGCCACTTCTAGCAGGATACCTTTTGGACTCCCCAATTAGAAATATTAAGTATTATATTAATACTTTATATATTAATTTATTATAGTATAGCATAGTAATATATTCTAGTATTATATTAATACTTAATATTAAGTATTAAGGTGTGAGAACATAGTTGAGAGCTCTTCAAGATGAATTAGTTACAGATAATGTAAATGAATTTTAACCCACTGCATGTGATCTGTTTTCAAATTCTTTTTTTTCTGAGACAAGTGCATCAGATAAGTCTAGTCCTCATCTCTTTCCTCAGTCACATACATGACAAGTTTTCATAAAATCAAGGCTTAGGGTTTGTGATGTAGACCAGATGGGCTGGAGTTTATGACCAGGTGTCAGCTAGATGCTTCCATTGGAGAAAACATGTGTGAGTGATTGCAAGTAATATGTATTAATGTATGGATATTTTCAAATCTGTTCTAATTTATATATTTTTTAATGTCATATCAAACACTTATTATATATATCACTGATTCTCTGCATATTCTAATTTATATTTTTTAAATAAAAATCACTGGAGGGGCTTCCCTGGTGGCACAGTGGTTAAGAATCCACCTGCCAATGCAGGGGACACGGGTTCAAGCCCTGGTCCGGGAAGATCCCACATGCCGCGGAGCAACTAAGCCCTTGCGCCACAACTACTAAACCTGTGCTCTAGAGCCCGCAAGCCACAACTACTGAGCCTACGTGCTACAACTACTGAAGCCCGGGCACCAAGAGCCCGTGCTCCGCAACAAGAGAAGCCATCATAATGAGAATCCCGTACACTGCAAAGAAGAGTAGCCCTTGCTCACTGCAACTAGAGAAAACCTGCGCGCAGCAACGAAGACCCAACACAGCCAAAAATGAATAAATAAATATTATATTCTCTAAAAAAAAAAAGAAATATACAATTGATCAAAAAAAATCACTGGAAAACGTAAGTATTACAAGTACTATTCCGTTTAAAATAATTTGTAATGGGTCTCACCATAGGGCTGTGCAGTTCTGCTCTAGGGCCTGGGCACCTGGAGGGCAGGGATCTGCCTATTTACCAGTGTTCACCTCATGACTGGCACACAGCCCCATGCGCAGCTGCCCAATAATCAGATCATGAGCTGAACTGACTGGAAGTGCGTAAAAAAATCAGAGAACATTAACCTCACAAGTGAGAGAACAGAGATAGGAAAAGGAAGCAGAACAGGGAAAATAAATTTCAGACTTGACGACTTTGCCATCTTCAGTTTACTGTGAGGACTAAAGAAGTATATGCCTCACAGCTGCAAAATCAGGTAGCTCTGATTTGCATGACTTATAATTTTAACATGCTTGTTGGTGGCATGAATTGATTAATAAAGTGCTGCATGGAAAGTTTGTTTATTGAAGCATCACTGCCTTAAGAGTCTAACTTTATTGGCCCATTTCATGTATTTGTATTCAGTTTCAATCATGAGGGAAAAAGTCATCCTGCTGAATGACAGATCCAGGAGTTTTCAGAGATAGTGGAATTGTAAATGAGCAGCTCAGCACCGGATATTTATTTCTTCTTTTTTTCTTTTATTTCTATTAGACATGATCAAAGAATAAAATAAAAAGACATATGTCTGCCTGTCATGTGGCCCTAATTGTAATTCCTGACCATTTCTTTAATAATTCAGATATCTTATTTCAAAATTAGAGACCTGATTTGCTTAAAAAGTTTGCATTATTTTCAATACATGGCAAACGGTGGGGAAATATAATTTGAAATTTATCTCTTGGGTTCAAAAGGCAGCCAGATAACAGACCCACATTATAAACTATGGCATCTGCATTGCCTCTATCTTTACTTCTTAAAGATAAAATTTATTACATTCTTTTGCAATGTGCAATCTTATTAAAAAATAAGCTAGACATGAGAGCATCTAAACAGCAGTTACTCTTTTGAGTCTAGCCACTAGCCACTCATTAAAAAACACCCAGCAGCATTAACCTTCTAACTGGAAAATGTTTTTTCTCCAGTGAATTCTTTCTTCGATCCTTTTTACCAGCCTCATGAAGGAAGTTTCCAGATTCTTGAGAGCATCAGGCAATTGATGAACCAGAGCAATGGATAGGGAAAAAAAAAAATCACTTTTTTATTCAGTGGTGTCCGGTCACTTTTGGTTGATAACAATTTTCCAAATAAGTGGGCATCATCTGCTATAAAATGTCTGTTGCCACTTGGCTAGAGAAGAAGATGACTGGAGAGTGGTTGTGTTGGAAGAGAGAGGTTAGGGAAAGTAAGTGAGCTCTGGAAAAATATTAGAAGTGAATTCATTAATGTATTTACTCATCATTTATTTATCTATTTAGAGTAGTATAAAGCCCTCATAAAAGATATATTTTCCCCAAAATCATTAGTCTCAAAGTCTCTTGACTAATTATTGTTTTGAAGGTCTCTTGTGGTAAGCTTTAGTCATCTTCCAAAATATTGAAACCCCCGGTTTTTAGCTGAGCAAGAAGCCACCTGAAGTAAAGACTGTTTCGTAGTCTGTCTTCACTAGTGACCAGGGAAATGTAAGCATCCTTTGCAATTAAGTGTCATTAAGTTCTTAATGTGATGTTAATGTGGTGTAAATGGAAATGGTGGACAATTTCTGAGAAAAATCTTTAAAGGGCTTGGCGCTTTTTTCCTTCTTCTTTCTTCTGGACTGGAAATGGATGAAATGGCTGGATCGCCAACAGAATTTTGAGTCATGAGCTGACATGGGGAATAGAAGCCATGCACAATAGATCATCAAGAAAGAAGAAACTTGATCCCTTACAGTGGAGTATACATCCAAGCTCTGGATTAAGTCCTTCTTAACTTCACTTTATGACAGAAATAAACTTCTGTCTTATTTAAGTTGTTATTTTGGAGTTTTCTGTTCCCAAATTGTCCATTTGCAAAAGGCAATTTTGTTATTGTTGTCGTTCGCCTTGGCACCTAATACTGGGACTACCAAGAAATACTGGCTAAATATAACCATTTATAATCCTCCAAAGCTAGACAAATAAATATTCTTAGTTATAAAAAGAAAAGATAGGTATATTTAACTGTATCAAAATATAATACAACTCTTACCACAAACAAATTCAGGAGACAAATTATTTGGTAAATTAAACAGATAATACAGATGGCAAAGGACTGGCATACAAAATGTACAAAGAACAGCTGCAAATTGAAAAGAAAAATGAAACACCCCCATAGGAAAATAGGCAAAATAAATAGGCAGAATAAACAACTCAGACAAAAATCAATTCAAATGACTGATAAGCTTTTGAAAAGATGCTCAATTTCTTTAATAGACTGGGAAATGAAATTAAAGTTAAGATGAGATATTACTTTACACTTATTGGATTGTCAAAAATTAAAAAGAATGAGAATGCAATTACTGTCAGTAATGCAGGAAAAAGTGTACTTTCATACATGGCAGGTGAAATTGTTAAGTGTTACTGCCTTTTTGGAAAGCAATCTGACAATATCTATTAAAATTTTAAATGCATTTTCTCTAACTTAATATTCCCACTCCTGAGACACTTTCCCAAAGTAATAAAACTTTGAGTAATGACACACATACAAAGATGCCAATCACAATATTTTTCATGGTGGCAAAAAAAATCTAGAAACTTCAATAGGGGAACTGCTGAATAAATTATGGTACATCTACACCATGGAATATCATACAGCCATTAAAATGAATTAGAGTTCCTGTGGTTGGTTTGACAGGTTTTCAATGACATTATTGAGTGAGGAAAGTAAGACCTAGAGACCTATATATAATTGATCTCATTTTGTTAAACAACCAAGAGCAATGTGTGATGTGTTTGCATACCTATGTGAGCATTTCAGCATGGAGGAAAGTATCAAAGGATGAATTCTAAATTGTTAACCTGGGTCATGTGTGGGGTAGGGGGGAAAGCAAGGAAGATGTGAGTGGAAGTATAAGAAACTGTAAACTCTGATACAGATTACGGCAAGAGGCCAAAGGCAAACCAAAAAAAAAAAAAGGTGTATAATATGTTTGACTTATTTATATGTTAATTTTATATGTATAAGCATATAGTATATATTATATATGTGAATATATAAAGACATACACTCAATTATGACCCTAATTTACATCCAGAAATACTGACCAGCATCTTATTTTAAGATAAATTTTTTTTTTTTTTTTTTTTTTTTTTTTTTTTTTTTGGTGGTACGCGGGCCTCTCACCGCTGTGGCCTCTCCCGTCGCGGAGCACAGGCTCCGGACGCGCAGGCCCAGCGGCCATGGCTCACGGGCCCAGCCGCTCCGCGGCATGTGGGATCCTCCCGGACCGGAGCACGAACCCGTGTCCCCTGCATCGGCAGGCGGACCCTCAACCACTGCGCCACCAGGGAAGCCCTAAGATAAATTTTTATTACACAAAAATCCATGTTTATACTGATGAACCTAGTGGCAGGGCAGGAATAAAGATGCAGACGTAGAGAACGGACTTGAGGACATGGGTGGGGGAGGGGAAGCTGGGACGAAGTGACAGAGTGGCATTGACATATATACACTACCAAATGTAAAATGGACGGCTAGTGGGAAATAGCTACATAGCACAGGGAGATCAACTCGATGCTTTGTGACGACCTAGAGGGGTGGGATAGGGAAGATGGGAGGGAGTCTCAAGAGGGAGGGGATATGGGGATATATGTATATACTTATAGCTGATTCACTTTGTTGTACAACAGAAACTAACACACCATTGTAAAGCAATTATACTCCAATAACGATATTAAAAAATGCATGTTTATTATAGATTAGAAAATATAGGGCTTCCCTGGTGGCACAGTGGTTAAGAATCCACCTGCCAATGCAGGGGACACGGGTTTGAGCTCTGGTCCGGGAAGATCCCACATGCCACGGAGCAACTAAGCCCATGTGCCACAACTACGGAGCCTGCACTCCAGAGCCCGCAGGCCACAACTCCTGAAGCCCGGGTACCTAGAGCCAGGGCTCTGCAACCAAAGAAGCCACCGCAACGAGAAGCCAGCGCACCACAATGAAGACCCAATGCAGCCAAAAATAAATAAAATAAATAATTTTTTAAAAAAAGAAAATATGGAGCTGCAAAATAATTTTTTAAAGAATCCATAATCCGACTACACAGAGATAGCCACTATTCCCGCGGGCCTCTCACTGTTGTGGCCTCTCCCATTGCGGAGCACAGGCTCCGGACGCGCAGGCTCAGAGGCCATGGCTTACGGGCCCAGCCGCTCCATGGCATGTGGGATCCTCCCGGACTGGGTCACGAACTGGCGTCCCCTGCATCCGCAGGCGGACTCTCAACCACTGCACCGCCAGAGAAGCCCACATCAAGTAATTTTTAAATACACTATGATACTTTTGTAACTCATTCTCATTTAAATACCACACACTTCTTTAACAATTATCCTCCTCATAAACCTATGATCTTATTTTCTAACAAACATGAAAGCATCACTTTACATCCACACATCAAGTCCTTTGACAAATGTGCTCATCCTCAAATCGCACCGATAGAGTTGGGAGGGGAAAAAGATGGGCACCCTGGAAGGGAGAGGATTTGATAGTGCTGTTTTTTTTCTTCTTTTAAATCGGCAGCAAACTCCTCTCTCCCTTCCTCCATTCACTAACATACTGTAACATCTTTTATGATATTGACCCTTCCATCTAAGTTAAAAACAGAAAGAATTACTTGTAATAAATTGTGATTCAAAGCAACATCATGTGAATTATTTGGCTCTCAAATGGTAGTAACATCTGTGCAGTCAATGTTGCAAAACATTTTGTCTTCACAATTATTATACTAAGATTTGAGATTTGACTTTTGGGTCTGTGTATTAGAGTGCTTGATCAACTACATTTTAACTAGAATGACTTCTGGTCATCAATATACAGCAAATCTTCAAAGGTGCTTCTCTGTTAGGAGTACATAATGACTTTAATATTATTGTCCAGTCAATTATGTGCGGGATTTGATTATTTGAATATAGCAGCTGTTGACAAAATTTAGCTCTCACCTGTTTTATTTTTTTAAGACACAACTTTACAAGAAGGCTTTTGTTTTGATCCCCGTTCTCTATTTAAGCCAGAGAATGAATAACCCTGCCTCACTCTCCTGGAATTATCAGAAGATATCAGAGGCCACATTTTAATATCCAGAGCTATCTTGCCTATCTACCCTGTAGGTTGGTCAGCTACCAAATGCCAGCTAGGCCACATCAGCTACTCCTTGATCCTGCCTTTTCTTGAGATTTTTTTTTTCAATAGACTGAACCAAAACACTCCCTGTCGCTCAGCATGTACCCCTCCTCTTCCTCCCCACCACCTGCCCTCAGAGTCCACAGGAACCCGTCTCTCCTCCTGACTATTCACAATGGAAACAGGTTTATGACTCTTAATAGCTGCCTCTTATTTATTCCAAATTAGACCCCTCTGAAAATCCAATCTGGTTAGTTTCTTCTGCTTTTGGAATTTTGAAAACTCAGAGCTCCTTGAAATGCACGTTAAACTCTTTTGTCTGCTTTATCTGGATTGATTCTTCTTTAAATGTCCAAACACAATAACACACCCGTTTTCTCAAGCCCTAAACACACAGAAAAAATGACTTCCAGTATCCCATAGGCCAAGTAGACAGCTTCAATGTCCATTTCCTACAGACTGAAAGCCAGCCAGGGTGATACTTCTCTTGCTTATCTCATATTGCCTGGGATTCTGTGAGGTTACTGATGTCAGTGTACTCATTCTAATTAAATTGCATTCCTGTAAGAAGCAACAAGGATCATCTCAATTAGGCTGCCATATTGGCTCACTTTAGCATAACTGATTAGCTATAATTATGCAGTACTTGCTTCAGCATTTATTACTAGCCCATTTCTGCCCGTAACACTGCTGTCATAGGCTTCAGCATAGGTATCTCTCGACTCTCTTCTTTTTTCCTCAACGGAAAGTGGTGAATTAATTGGTTTGGGTGAAAAGTTATGCAGAACTGGCCCAACAGTGCTGAGAACTGATTGCATGAGCTGTTTCCTATAACCTCAGAGAATTCCACATTTTTACATCACTTCCCAAGTTATTTTAAACATAGTTCAGAAACTCCTTTGCTCCGGGGAGACATTTTCAGGTTTCGCAAAAGGCTTTCAAGTCCTGGAAAAGTGATTCAAAGCCAAGGCTTTGTCTAGCTGTTTTTAGCTTTATAGCAATCAGCTGTTTGCTTTACCTAGCAACCGCAGCAAAAGAAAATGTTCTGGCAATTGGAAGAAGATAGCAATATATTTCCTTGGATAGAAAGGACACTTTCTAGAATTACATTTTTGGGGGAAGATATTAAAGAACATTGTCAGAATTATGAGTGAATATTTGTATATCATAATGGTTACAAGAATAGATTTTGAAGCCCCAAATTCTAGGCTCAAATCTTGTCTCCAAAAATTACTAACTTATCACCTCTGCCTCTATTTTCTCATTTGTAAAGTGGGAATAATAAAAGTCCTACTTTTTAGTGTTGTTATATGCATTCATATATGCAAAGTACTTAGAACAGTGCTTGGAACATAGTAAATCATTAATATGTGTTCTTTCTTAGTATTGGTAGAATGGTCTAAATAAATAGTAGACAACTATTGTTAACTGTTAACTTGCCAACGTGGAAAATGTTGAGACCCTTAACTTGATTGTTCAAAATCACTGGGAGAGGTAGCATTAGACCCCAAGACTCCAAAATTGATGTCACCAGAGGGGTGTTGCTGCTTCTCTTATTAATATTGTCTAATCCTACTATGCAGCAAGCATTTAAAGAATGAGTTAAATTAGTCTGCGGATTTTGGTTATAGAAATGGAGTAGTTTTCTGGCATCCTACACCCTTGCTTCAGAGACATTTTGGGTGCCAAATCCAGATCCATGGGGTCAACTTCTCAAAAACCAGTAGACAAATTTGGAAACAGTGGCAAAATTGTCTGAAGTTGTCACTATTGACCTTTACAAAAGTGTATAAAGTCTTGATTCAGCACTGGTCTACTCATTTCCTTTGCTCTCTTCAAGGTAGGTTTTTATCTCTCTGTTTTCCACCAGTACATTGAATGACAGGCACGAAAGACAATTTGCTATTTTTACTGATATTTTTACCTTGGGGGTTATTCATTACATGAAATGAAATATTTTAAGGAGAAAACAAAAAACTCAATGTGTTTATTGAATGGAATCCTTCTGAGGTAAGAATTTTAACAATTTGTTTTATTTTCATTATAATCTCTTAGCAAATGTATGTCCCTTATTGCACTTACGCTGGAAACAATTTGTTGACAAGTCTTATCTCCTACTAGATTTAAAGCTTGAGAGCAGAAGCCATGTATTAATTATTCAGGTATCCCTAGTATTTTGCCAATTTTGGGCACTTATTGGGTGTTCAAAAAGTATTTGTTTAATTTAATTGAACTAGAATACATAATACTCCAGTTTTATTTTAGAGGAGTATATCTTTGAATATCAATCATGTGAAGATGTTGATTATAACTGTACTTAGTCGAAACTCATCTAATTATCCTGGATTAAGAACATATCATTTAGAAAAATACAAAATCAATGAGAATAATACAAATAATACCTTTGATTTATATTATACATCACCTTTTAGAATTACTAAAATATTTAATGCATATCATTTGGGCTGAATAATAGCACCAGCAATTCTAAACTCGGTGTTAAGCTGTTATGCCGATTATGGGTCACTGACCATAAGGAATATTTTACTAGATCGTGACAATGTTCTATTCTATCTAATATTTACTCTCTGAGTGTGGTTATAACTAGTGTATTATGGGAGAATATATTTGCCTTCAACTCTGAAGCACAAAGATACAGCCCCTAATCTTAGTTTTTTTCAGCTCCTCTTCATAGATCTATCATGAGTAGTTTTTTCTAAACTCTGCTCAAAACTGTCCATACTTTCAGCCTGGCTCCACTGTCATTGCCTGTTAAACTTGGGACAACTGTTTATTTGCTGGTACATTTTCTTTTTTTTTTTTTTTGTGGTACGTGGGCCTCTCACTGTTGTGGCCTCTCCCGTTGCGGAGCACAGGCTCCGGACGCGCAGCCTCAGTGGCCATGGCTCATGGGCCTAGCTGCTCCGTGGCATGTGGGATCTTCCCGGACCAGGGCACGAACCCGCGTCCCCTGCATCGGCAGGCGGACTCTCAACCACTGCACCACCAGGGAAGCCCTTTGCTGGTACCTTTTATGCTCACCTATAAATTATGGAGCATTAAGATAGCTAATAATAAAAAACTTTTAGTTCTAGAAGTCCATGGATTCAAAAATTTTGGAATAATAGAATACAGATTTCTTAACAAATACTTTTCTTTAAAAAATAAGCTACTTATTTAAAACTTTCCCTGCAAGTTCAGTTTTCTTGATATAATCAACCAGTTGACTTTTATCTTCATCATACTCCTTTTAACCATAGACCTAGATTTCCATTTCTCATCCAAAGTAGAGAATGGGGTAGTGATGCTTTTCTAACCACTAACATGATCCCTCCTTAAGCTGGAGTTCAGCCAGGATGCTGTACAGCATCACACTTAGGAGCGTGAACTGAGGAGTCAGACTGGTGGGTCTAATTTGCTTGTTGGTTCATTCCCTAAGCGTTTATTAAGGCCCTACTCCGTGCAAATGACTGGAGTCTGCTCTGAATGGAGCAGACCTAGTCCCTGCCCTAAGATAGCTTACATTTAGTTAAGAAGCTAGACAATTAAATAATAGTAACAATATAGAATGAAGATTACCATGATACACGTAGTAAAGGGATCTAAGAACATATCTAAGAGGGACACAGCCTAGAGAACATGTTCCTGTAGAAAGGTTGCTTAATGGAGACCCAAAGGGTAAAGAGGAACTAGCCAGAGGGAGAGGGGCAAGACTGAAGGTTCCAGCCAGAATTCACCTCATGTGTGAATGCCCAGAGGTCAGAGACACTCTTGGTGCTCACCAGGAATGCACCAGCCAGGTCAAGTCTGCAATGAGAGTAAGGGAGACAGGATGGGGACGATGGGCGGGCCAGCGGGTGGAGGGCTCTGCAGGCCCTGTTAACATTTTGGACTTTATCTCTAGCAACAAACATGGAAAGGTTTTAAATAAGATAGTAATATGATTGTGTTTCTGTATATGCAGCTTCACTCTGGATTGGCTACTGTCAAGAGACCAATTCAGAGAGTAAAGTCATAAGCCAAGAGAGAAATGATAATGGCCTTGATCAAGGTGCTGGAGGGGAAATAGAAAAATACAGATGGTTCTGATCAATATTTAGATAATGAGTCAGCAGAGCTTGGCAAATGATTGGATATGAAGGTGAAGGGAGAAATAGGAATCAAGGATGATTCTCATGTATCCCGTTTCCAAACCAGAGACATCACTTGCTACCTCTCCAAGTGTGCATCTTTATAAAATGTGGGTTATTTATATGTCCCTCATAGAACTGCTGTGAGATTTAAAAGAGTTAATATATGTAAAGCACGTAACCCAGTGCCTGGTGTACAATAAATCCTCAGAAATGGTAACTACTATTTGCACTTATAAAATAGCGTTGCTACTGAATCCACAGGTATCATTTCAGGGGCATATGAGATTCTTTCCTTTGAGTGCAAACTTTTATTTTTAAAATACAATTATAAGTGAGAGAGTCATGCCTCCATGACCTGTATCACCCTGTGTACAGCTCTATCCTAGCAGTTCTCATTTGAGCTTCTAAGAGCTGATACACATCTCTGTAGCCCAGCCCCAGATAGGATGGGAACTTCTTGAGGTCTTATTGCTCCTTTAACCCACAGAGCCTAAGAGGGCGTACTCAAAAATGAATGCATGACAGAATTTAATCAGAATTTTTTCTTTGGGTAAATAGCAAATAGCTGAGTACAGAGAATCAGAGTTTTGATCCAAGGTGGGGAGACAGGAAGGAGTAGGACAAGGTGGCAAGGTGGTGTTGGACAGGATAGAAGGGGCCCCAGAAGCTGGGAGAGGGGCACCAGTGGAAGGAGGGATCTCAAGGGGAATGTCACTGATAAGCACTATGTTGGTTGGGGATGGGTCTTTGATTAGTCAATGGACACAGGGGAAGAGAACAGAAAGAGGAAGGTATCCCAGAACCAGGGAGTAGGATTAGAGACCAAAAAGCACCATTAGGATTTGTCTTTAGATCATTAGAAAGAAGAGTTTCTGTGGCGTGATGGAGGTGGTGGGCTGGGGAGAGACCAGGAGGAGGGGGGCAGGGTGGCGAGTGTGCACTGGATTGCCTGGAGACGTGGGGTCATAATCATCATCACCCTTTGAAACGAGTCCTCCAAAGAATCAATGATTTCTGCGATCTGCTTGTTTTGTAATTCAATTCAACTCGATATTTTAACATTTCTCTCCTAAGGAGATAAACTTGCTTAAAGTCCCTGATTTTTTTAGAAAGCTAATCAGCATATAAATAAATAAAATGTAGGTATTATAGCTGGTTAAGGGGGGGTGGATTTATGCAAAAAGATGAAGCGATTAGCAATTTTCTACTGAGTAAAGCTTGCTGAGTTGAAGCACGTAACAGATTATCCCAGCAGCATGAATATTAGATCTCGGCATCGCTTGTCTCCCCAGTCATGCCACTAATTAAGAGCATCTTGCAGCATTTCCCCAGGTTTGTGGCATTCACTGGGCCTTGTAAGTAAAAGTATTTCACTTCTGCCTTGAGACACACGTTCCAGCTTTTAGGGAATCATTTAAGTGCTTGATAATTCTCCCCTTCCTCTGTTGACATCTGGATAAATCCATTCTCGTTTTCAGGCACTTTGTCTCCAATTTTAATAATGGAAGAGGCTTTGTCAAGAGATTCTTAGTGTTTGTTTACTCAGAGGAATATTACTATTTCTTCTTATTACTTGCATCACGGTTTCCGAGCAGTGGAAGCCCTTGAAAGTAAACATGCATAATAACCTAACTTGATGAAGAACTCAATTGAATCTAATCAATTATGAGGAAACCAACTTGAAAACTGTTGAGGTTGCTAACGTGAAAAGACTTTAACTCTTTTAACAATTTACTTAATAGGCTTCGATTGAATTTCTGCTTACAGTAAAAGCACTAAAATGCCAAGGTGGTGAGGATTTCAAAGGAGACACTCTCTGTGTCTCCTCCCTCCAGAAATGTATTGTCTGGCCCTGATTGAAAAAGGTAAGATTGCCCTGTGATGGATTCAGTGTGGTCATCAGTGAGAGGACTAGAGTCAACGTGACCTCCCAGGATAGAGCACTGCCCAAGTAAATGATCCCGTTGTTTCACCTGCATCCACCCAACTACAACTCACTTTGTGAATTTCCATCTCCCCTCCCTACTTCCCCAAGGTATTGTCCTCTATTACAGTTTTACACATTTCAGATTCACTAATCAAGTTAGCATTCAAAGCCTGAACAAATGCTTGTGACTAGTAATAAGAGTAGTTAACATTGATTGAAGTTTTACAATGCACCAGACACCGTGCTGACTTTTATTTATATATAATCTTCACAACATCTTAGGAGATAAAATAAGAACCTGTATTAGTACAGAGACTGGGACATAACGTCTTCGTTAAGGATATGTTGATGGCAAAACCAGAAACTCACTTAAGACCATTTAAAGCTGAGTTTAGGGGAAAGGAATAGGGATTTATTGGAAGGTTATTGAAAGATTTTTTGAAAGCCAAAGGCAGGAATTGAATCTAGGTCTCAAGAGGTCTGTAACCGGGAAAGCTATTTGGAACACAGGCAAGCAATCTCTTTTTCTCTCTCTTTCCTCATCTCTTTATGGCTGCTTCTCCTCATTCTTATGATTCCCTCTCTGTTGATGCTTCTGCTGATTACCATGCATGTGGCACCACGTGACCACACCACAATGCCCACCTCAACCCCCAAGCCTGCACCACTCAGTTCAAGCAAAAGACCCAGAATGAGAGTGGCATCTAAGTCTCAAATCTGTCTTCCAGGAAAAGACACCGTGATTGTCCCTGATTGGATTGGGTACTCAGACTTGGTGTAATCAGCTGGGCCAGTGACCAGTGTCACCTTACAGACATGACAGTTTGTGGTTCCTTTTCTGTGTATGAAGGCAGGCACTTCTCAGAGAAGTGTGTGGGCTCAGTGGACACTCCAAACCGTGTCTGCTAAAGGTGGCTAAGAACCTGAGAATTATAGAATCAAGAGAACTTGGTGATCAATTGAATGTGGGCATGAGAGAAAAGGAGAAATTGGAAATGACTCGCAGCGTTCATTTCCAAAGATGGGAACCCTTCCATTGAAGAGGCAGGCAGAGGATGCTGGGGGAGAGAAGGAGCCTGTGAAAGAACAGTGTGAGGAAAAGGCCTCTCGTGTCAAGAAAATCATCACCCCTCCTAAGGTTTCAGCTGAGTGGTGAGCTGGGCGTCACAGCTGTACAAACTCACCTCTTCCCCTGGCTTCCACCGTCCCCTGGGCTCCCTCATTCTGACCTCTGCTGCATGACCAGCACCATTCCTCCCCGGGTGGGGGGGTGGGGCATGAAGATTTTTCTCTTCAAATTTGCCTAAAGTGTAGCTGTAATTCATGACAGAAGGAACTCCCTCTCCCGACCCTGTCCAACCCAGTCCCAGTCTATTACTCTAAGAGAGAAAAGAGCATATTTATCCTGCCCATTACTGTAGCCCCCAAGCCTAGTGTGGGCAGTTGTAGGTGGGCAATTTGTACATGTTGGATGAGAGAATAAATGGACATTTTCAAAAAGCTATTGACGAAATACCTGGAGAGAGAGAGAGAGAACCACAGAAAATACAACCAGCATAAAAATAGCTAATTTCCAAACTAGAGATTTTATTCTTAAAAATAACTAAATGCTCTAGACTTAAAAGGAGGGTAACCAAATTGTTCCAGCTTGTGTGGGACTTTCCTGATTTGAGCACTGAAAGTCCCAAGTCCTGGGAAATGCTTCAGTCCCCAGACACCTGGAATGGCCAGTCGCCCACACTGGCGTCACTTCTCACATGACAGTTAACTTATCGCCTATCAAGGGCAGCTAGGTTCTGACCAGTATGAGCCTTTCCAGGCCAAGGTGAAAAGTTCACATGTCAACTCTCCCTTTCACATAAGGCTTTCCCACTCCTTGTCTTTACTAGGTAACCAAGACACATTTAACTCTGGAAATTGTTATCATGTCAATGTAAATGGAAGCATGGTGGTTTATATACTTATTTACTCAGTCCCTGAGAAAGTGAAAAAGTGAGTGCTAGAACAGAACTGTAATAGTTGTTTGGCTGTACCACGAACATGCATAAGTATCTAAGGCCTCTGTCTGAGGCTAACTTTCTGAGAGCAATGTTGCCTAAGTACCCTGTGAATAATGGATACATGTAATCTGCACTTTGTAGTTACTTCAAAGGTACTAATGTAGGTCATCCTCTTGGCCTCAGTTACCTACCTCCAAACAGTTATACTCCTGGCAATGCAGTTTCCTCCTATCCAGGGCTGCTTTCTACACCTTTAATTATGCTAAGTGGTGCAGACTAGGAAAGAGATTTACACAGCTGTGTGCTCTGTATTTTGATGTGAGCTCTTTATCCTTGGATGTTATAATAAGAACTACTTTAAAAAATCTGTTATATATGAAAGTACATGCACATGCCACAAACTGAAACAGACCAGAATTGTACAGAGTGTAGGATAACTGTCTCCTTCTCCCACCCATATCCTGTTCCCCAGAGACATACCCGTTTCTTAGGTATCTTTCCAGGAAATGTGTACACACGCACACACACACCCACACACAAACTTATGGATATCTTCCATATCAAAGTACACTTCCTGAGCTCTACTGTCTATTGAACAAGTCACCAGGAAGTCACACGTATTGAGAGGAGGAGAAGGTTTAATTCTCTCACAAATACAGACTCACAACTTGTCTCCCTGACTATGGTTTCTCCCCGTTCCAATTCACCCTGAATATGCTGCCAGAGCCATTTTCCTAAAATACTGCTTCCCCTCGTGTCCTTGCCCAGAGTCTATGATGTTTCCTATAGTCTGTTCCAAAGTTTCTCTGACTAACTTTCAGAGCTTTTCTTCATCGAGCTCCATGTTAACTATTCAAATACTTATGAAGTATTATTATTACAAATCCTAAATCTGACTGCTCACCTGCAGAAAGGTCAATTTTATCTTTTTCTCCTGGGCAATGTCACTCCGTTTCCCATCTCTGGGCTTTGGCTCACGTGCTTCTCATGAGTACTTTTCTTCTCTCTATCTTGAAAAATGTCCCTATAGATTACAGGGACTTGCATTGTGTAGGGAGGGAAACTGAACCTAGAGAGATTAAGTGATTTCCTACAAGTCATGTGCTTATTTTCTGGCAGAGATAAAATTAGCTCTTGTCCTGGACCATCAGTCTTTGCTTTAAACCACACTCCTTAGATCCCAGAGGTGCTGTCATGGATGCACCCAAGTCACCAGGAAGCAAAGAATAGATTAAGTGCAGTAAAATACATGATTAGGCTTGTTAATTTCCACCCATGTATGAAATACAAAGCGATTGCAGTTCATTCCGGACAGGGTAGACAATGGGCTGTTCAGTCATGAGGTCCCAGAGCTAAGCCACCTTGGAAAGTCCTTCTCTACCTTCTCATCTATAAAATGGGGCTAAGAAGACTTGCTGTGCAAGCTTGAGTGGAGAGGAAAAAGCCTAAGACCTTTTCTGTCCAATTGGAGAGAATGACCTCTCATTTGGGATCGTGATAGCCCAGATTTCATTTCTTCTTCTCATTTTCAAATGTAAAGTGTGCAGATTAAAGATAAAATAAGTAAAGTGTTTGGTACAGACTGAATGCTCAATGAATTTAGCCCTGATAATTTGCCCGGGAACTCAGTCCCTCCAAGACTGGAACTTGCCTTGCTTGAGCTGATGAACTCCTTACACCCACTCACTCCGTTCACCACACAGCCTGCTTCCCTCCTTCAGCACGTGCTGCCCCAGGACAGCTTCCTAAAGATCTGTCTGCCAGCAGTTTCATATACCATCTGCTCTAGACACTCATCTCTGCTGCAGTACTCACCTTTTTATTCCTTTACTTTCTAATGCTGAACATTCCCCTCTTTGCCACCATGATCTGCCTACGATGTTCCATCCACCTGGATGCACCTAGATACCTGCAAGCCCTTCCTCCACTCCTACAAGGGCCCTGGTGTCCACAGCTCGACATTTCTCAGTCTGCCCCATTCCACCACCCACCCAGGTCAGAGCTCTGTTCTTTAAGGTTGCATTATGACTTTCATGGGCTGTAGGCACTTTTGTCTTTCTGGGCCCCTTCCTTCACAAAAAGTATTAAAAATTGCATTTTACAACTGTGTTGGTATAAAGACCAATTAACAGAATCCAGGCTGGTTTCATTATTGTATATCATTAAGATTATATTCATATTTTTCTTCTGCTTTTAAAAGAAATTAAAATAGTTTTGTGGGCCCTTAAAAGCATCATGGACTCTAGGCACTGGGCCTTCTGTGACTAGTGGATAAGTTGATCCTGCTAGAGTAAGATTCCTTGTGTACAGTTTTGTCATATACTTGAGACACAGCAGAGAGGTAGCGAAAAAGAAGACTTAACCCTCGTTGGTCCATCTGTGGTGACTAGTTTCTCACTTCAGTGCCTGATGTCTCCTTTCCCCTGGTTCCTTCCTACACGTCTTCTGCAGAGTGAATCCTTTCGGCTCACGTTTAGGCCTCAGCCTGATGTGGTGGATCCCTTTAAGGAGGATGGACCTGTCAGAGCTTGGCGAGGCCGCGGCCTATCTCAGAAGAAGTGAGGCTGAGCTGCTTCTGCTCCAGGCCACGGCCTTCGATGGCCAGACTTGTGGCGCCTGCTGGCTTCACTTTATTTTACTGCTTCCAGGCGGCAACTGTCTGAACAGTGGAGAGAAGCCATCAGTTCTGGAGCCTAACTTATTTGCTTGGGGTGCAATCTGTCTCCATGAACCACTGAGCAGTTGAGGAGCTCAGGGTGTGGAGGGTAAAGATGGAAGTTTGCAAGGAAGATCAGGAGGCCTGGGAGGCAACCCAGGCCCAAGCCCTGCTTACTGGGCCCTACAAGAGGTTTTCTTTTCAAGGAGCACCCCGGTATGGCCCCAGATAAAGTCTTTCTCAGAAGCCTCTTCATGTGGGTAAATAGCAGAGGAGAGCGAGGGGGCTGAGACTGCAGGGGGGTTGGTGCACTGGTAGGAAGAATGAAGGAAAAGGCTCCAGGAAGGTGGGAGAAACAGAAGTTGTCCTGGGCCCTCTTCAGGATTTGCTGATGCTGGAACTTTGCCCCCTGGCTGTCTCCTAGGTCAGGAGGGTCACTCAGCCAACACTAAACAGAAGATAATTGGGGGATTTTCTCACCCTGCTGAGTAATTTCTTAGCAGTTATAGGCAAGGACAAAGGTTAATGAGGATTTACCCGTAAGATAAAGGCTGAGTACTACATTAAAATCTCTAAATAAATGTTACATTTCCCCCCTCTTTCTTTACTTGTCTGGGCTGCATGGCCATCTTCTGAATTTTGGTTAATTGGAGACTTACAGTCAGTTTCACAGTGTGATCCAGCATCAAGCCACCTATATATCTCAATTCCAAAAAGTATTCAACAGCACAGCATAAACCCCGACTGAGAGTTGTTCCAGTACTCCGAATTAGTCAACATTAGACTTTAATATGACCAATTATAATTCAAGCCAGTTAGGTAGCACATTCTATTTCCATCATAGACCAGTCCTGGATCAGTTCCCAGTTTCCAGTCATTGGATGTCATTACTGTGATTGGATTTTAGAGTAGCTAATTATAATCCGTCAAATCAAATACAATAACAGAACTATCCCTGAGGTCAGAACTGGTCATGCAGAAGCTTATCGCAAATAGTTAGATAATGAGGGACAAGATCCTAGTGGTACCAGAGAGAAAATCAAAATGCCAAAGCATTCGAGATAATTGGATGATACATTTAGTAGAGTCAGCACTGTAAACAATTCCTTAAACTATAACAATCCACATAATTTCTAATTTTTTTTTTTTTTTTTTTTTTTTGGTCAAACAATCCTTCCTCATAGAAATGCACTGACAGCACAAAGAGGAGAGTCAGCAGAAGTTTTTCATCCCCCTGGGCTAGTAGACAATGGAGTCTGCTTTTTGGAACTCAGGCCAAATGGAAGCTGTGTGATAAGAGTATTTGGCAAGTAGTTTTGGGTTCAAATTCCCTGTTCTTGATGCTTTCTGGCTAATTAGAGCACATCACTTTACCTTACTGAGCCTCAGTTTCCTTATCTTTCAAATGGGAACATATGCTTTCTCTGCCTACCTTCCTTCATGAGGATCAAAGAAGACAATAAATGTGAAAAATAAACACAATGCATTACTATGCTACCTAGAAAACTAGAATTGCTGGGTGTCAGGGAGGAAGTGTGCTTTCAGAAATAGAAACAAAACACCATTTCAAGGCAAATGTAAGTGATTTTTATAGAACAAGTAAACCATCTAGTTAAAATAACTACAAAACTGGATACAATATTCCTTCAATTTTGATTAATATCATAGAAAAAAAGACTTGAAAAAAATGCTTCAGATAGATAACAGTGGTTATCTCTGAGTTGTTCCATTATGGGAGATTATTTTAAAATGTTTTTCTTCACACATTTCTCTACTTGTAAAGCTTTTTTGCAATAAACACATGTTACCTTTATTTTGGAAAATATATTTAGTCATCTAAAACTATGAAATCATAGAGATGAACCTCCTGAGCTTGCAGATGAGAAAACTAAGGCCCAAAGAGTTGAGGCATTGCCTTGTATCTTGTTACTAGCAAAGCCAGGCCTAAAATCCAGGTGGCCTGAATCAAAGCCATTGCTGTCTATGTTTCCATCCTTGCAATTATTCATGAGAATTCAAGGAATTAAAAGTTGACTGAGTTTATTTACTTCATCTTCAGAACGATCCTTCTCTGGGACTCGGTCTCAAGTAGGTAAGTGCTTCCAAAAATTCTTCTCTCCCACTGCTTCCAGAGGTGATAAAAGAAAGAGCTAATCATGAGGCAGGTGATGAACATAATTTCTGAGAGAAAAACTGGAGGGAAAAAAGCTCAGCATATAATATAGAGGAAGAATGCTTTAGTGGAAAAGCTCTGATTTAGGAGGTAAATGATCTAATTTCTAGTGTCATTATTCTAATGACTGTCACTAATTAGCTATGTGACTGTGGACAAGTCTGTTAATCTCTCTTCCCAGGTTCTTTTTCTAAAAAAAATAAAAATGACAAAAGGGAAATCTGTGCCAGGTGGTACCCATGTTTCTTTCAAGTAATAACACTTGGTTTAAAATGCAGTACCTTAAGCACACACAATGTATGCAAATGGGCGCTTTTCAAAAACAAGCTTATTTTCATAGACATAACACAAAGCCAAATTAGCTTTTGCAAAAAAACCCCAAAATGATCAATACAATTAAAACCAGTATTTAAAATGCAAACAACAAGTAGAAGCAAATGCAAAATCAATCAGATAGGAATACAAAAATCCTCTTGCCCAGCAGTTTGAGTGGTGAATTGGTTGTAACCAGGGAAAGGGAAAGAGAGCACAGTGTAGGTGGTGATGGCAGGAAAGTAGTGAGCAGTGAAATTCTTTTCAGAGACAAGTGTGATGGAAGAGGGGTGCGTGCTGCCCTGCTTCACCTCCTTCTTCCACACTCAGTCCTCAAGTCCTATCGTCCACCTCTGGGGAGAGGGTCTGGCGAGGCTGCCCATCCTGCAGCAGTGAGGCTTGCTAGCTTTTGTGATTCATGTGTTGGGGAGGTGGGATGGAGTTGGCACTACCTACCAGTGCTGTGGCTGCAGTAGGGTCTCCCCTGTGCATCCCACAGCCCTAGGCACAGGTTTTCCCTCTTCCAGCCAAATGCTCTCCTTGCCCCCTCCCCCCATCTACCTGAGGAGCTGTGAACGGGGATTTCTGTGAGCTTCTGGTAAGACTCACTTTCCTTTAAGAGACTCTTTCTTATTCATCTTCCCTAGAGATCTGCCTCAGGTGGGAGAGGAGTTGAGAAGCATCCCAGGAGGCCAAGAGAAGCTGCCTCAGACGTTCAGAAGAATTCTGGCTCGTGTCACCCAAAGCCTCTTATTGGTTCATTGCTTTGTAGAGGGCTGCTTTGCTAAGGCGTGAGACATGGGGTTGAGGAGGCAGGGGGAGAGAAAAACAATATATGGGGAAAAATAATATGACTCAGTTATGCTCTATGACAGCAATCATCCATATTCTCTCTCCTCAATTCTCCCCCCTCCAAGTCTACCGTATAATTCTCTTAGCAGGCTTTCATTCCAAAATTAAAAATAAGGTCTAAAGAAACCCTGACGGACAGACATGGCCACTAACCTAAATTTTCACTTAGCTGTAACCAGACCTTTCTGAGGGAAGTTTTTTGGAGGGAGCTGGGAAGGGTGAGAGCACCAGGCCAACCACCAAGCACCTGGGGCTGTGAGTGGGAGGTAAATGTGGGGATTGGGAGAGGTGGGTAAGGCTTTGCAGGTAACCGTCTGGTAGCAAAATGTTCCCAATCTCCACTTGCTGAAACGCTTCTTGCTCCTAAACAGTCCTTATGTAGGTTTATCTTCAGGGTGAGCGTTCATGATCTTATCTAACTTTGCAACTTCCTATATTGGTGATGCCAGGTCAACAAGCAGACTTAGCAGAAATGAGACCATGTCCATCAGTATGAAAGTGTCCAATGTACGTTTCCTACAGGGACTGTAGTTAAATATCCATTTTTTTCCCCTCTGTAGGGAAGAAGAAATGCTGGATTCATGATGTGAAGAATGCTTATGTTGAGGCTGAGATTAAAGGGGGTGGAGATGATGACAGAATAATTGTTGAGACAACAGATGGAAAGGTAAAGAAATCTTTATTTCAGCCCATTGGTGACTAAGTTCTCTATTTAATTTAATAATTAGGTGTGTCCTTTCTCCAATTGTTTTGTTAAAAACCTGGGGTAGGAGATGCCACTGATACACTTTAGAAAACTCATTAATCTTTAAGAAGCTCCTCCACTTAACTATCAAAGATGTAATGACGAACATTGAAGAATCAGAGTAAACCGGCTGCCAGTGGTAAAGCTCATTGACTCTAGAATGCACAACTTTTTCCACTTCTTCTATCGTATTTCAAGTTCTTTTTTTTTTTCTTTTTTTTTTTTTGCGGTATGCGGGCCTCTCACTGTTGTGGCCTCTCCCGTTGCGGAGCACAGGCTCCGGACGCGCAGGCTCAGCGGCCATGGTTCACGGGCCCAGCCTCTCCGCGGCATGTGGGATCTTCCCGGACTGGGGCAGGAACCCGTGTGCCCTGCATCGGCAGGCGGACTGTCAACTACTGCGCCACCAGGGAAGCCCTCAAGTTCTTTTTTAAAGGTGCATCTTGGAGTAAATAATGACCTTAGGAACTGTGAAGCAAGCTATGTTTGTAGGATCAGGAAAGAGTGGGATAATCTGAATAAAAATAGAACAGTGTCAGAGGAACCAAGAAATGGGAGAATGGTCAGTAATGTCAAATGCTAGAGAAAGAGATTTAGGGCTTGGAGAGAGCCTTGAACTTCAGAATTAGGAGGTCACCTATGACCTTTGAAAGAGAAGCTTCGGTCAACTGTTGGGGCATAAGTTAGACTGTGAGAGGTCATAGAGAGAATGTGTAGTGAGACTGTAACAGTCCCCAACCCCTTCTGCCTGTCACCAAGGTATTCAGAGCAACAGGGCAATATTGTACAGACAGCCTACTCTCAGAACCTTTGCCTTGCATCACTGACCTCACGTGCCTGCCAGCTCCATGGCAGAGAATTGGGCCCTATTTCTGCCCTGACTTGGATGAACACTCCATTATAGATTTTACAGATCATTTCCTGCGCATATGCAATTCACCAATCTCCTTCCAATTCTGCCCTTCCCGACTCCATAACAAGCCACATCCTAAAACAAACAGGTACGATCATTATCAAGAAAGTTTGTCTTTTTCATGCCCTTATCTTTGTATTTAGACAATTTATGATCTAAAGCATTGCCATCTGAATTGTAAAATTCTGGAGGCCACTCAAAAACTACCACTTATGATGTCTTAATATGCCTTCTGATGGTGTCTGTACATTTAAAAAATCACAAGTTAGGTAGATTTTTATATAACTAATTAATGGAATTAAGGGCAGAACTTGGTCCTTATCAATAGGAATATACATATTTAGGCAAGGGAAAAATTCAGAATGTCTTAATTAAGGAAACTAAGGGATTCAATTATTTTCTCCCAGTCTGTGTGTTGTCTTTTCACTGTCTTGATTGTGTCCATTTCAATTTTATTAGGCCTCCAGATGAGAAGTTTGTTCTTCTGAGCACATTTTCTAAAACTGCTGTCTTTTTAACAGTATTTATGATGATCTGTGAATATAATGTGGTTACAACTATGAAAGAAATCATAGGAAGAAGAACATGAAAGCAACAAGTTAATGATATAGAAAGAGGAGTCTAAAGGTGGGTGGCTTTGTTCTGCTTGACCTTTCACCATCTAATGGAGGTCCCATTCCCCCCAGCCCCACTCTGGGGCCAGCGTCTCCCTGGCTCCAGGCTTCCTCCTCCTGCTGTTAGAAGTGACTACACTTCCAATCACCTTTGGTCTTTGTAACATTAACAAAGGCAATAAAGCCAGTGGGTGGAGAGTAATACTTAAAGTTGGTAACGAAAGGAGAGAAAAATAGAATCAGAGCCGAGGGGAGGTTAGATCAGGCTAGATCATGAGCAATATAATGTGTGTTCTCTCAGGGGCAATCTCAGTCTGAGGAGCCACAGGATCAGGGCACTGCAATTTAGAAAATTTTGGTTCAACAAAACCACTTTTAAAAAACTTTATCTTCGGGCAAGGAGAGAACATGAGTCGGAGGAATTCTTGGGAAAAACAGGTTGGTTTAACTTCCTCTGGCTCCATCCTCTAATGAGGCACCTTTTTCTTAACTCCTTGAAAATTCTTCCAAATGCATGGCAAAAATGAATGAGCATAGAAGAAATAGGGGAATATATCTTATATTTTTCTCCTCTCTGCAGAGTCTGAGTGTCAAGGAGGACGAAATCCAGCAGATGAATCCCCCAGAGTTTGAAATGATTGAAGACATGGCAATGCTGACTCACCTCAATGAAACATCTGTGCTGCATGCCCTGAAGAGGCGCTATAACCATTGGATGATCTATGTACGTGTATACACTTCACTACTGAAACAGAATGCTGGCATCACATTGGCGATGTCCCAGCCCTCTTTTGGGTGAAAAAGATATTGAATTTAAGCATACTCATATGAGAATAATCCTTGAGAAATGCCCACCAGGAAGGGACATTATCTTAGCGTTTCCCCAATTTTATTTGCTCAGTATTCATATCCCTTCCCACAGGTTTTCATCCTAAAGTAAAGGCATGAGGCTTGGAGCATGATAGACCCGTGTCCAAATGCCACCTCTGTTTCTCACTAGTAGTTTTCTTCTCGAAGTCACCTTATCTGTAAAGTGGGATAATAATGTCTGTCTCTCCATGGTAGCTTGGAGGATAAATAAAAGAATGTAAAGCATGTAGTTCAGTGCCTGTTACCTAGTTAGTGCTCAATAAATGGAATAATTTTTTTTCATCATCATTAAGTAGGTGATGATTGGTTGCTCAGCTTCTTTAATTCACTCAGAATCTATTCAGCAGGAGCTGCACTGAGCAGATGAGGCAAAGATGATGGCATTTGGGACCCATTGCTCTAGCAGCCTTGCCATGCAGCCAACTTGCTCCTGGGCACTCTGTTTTACGGTGTGACTGTCTTTGTTTCCCTAAGATGCTATAACAAAATTACCGCAAACAGGGTGGCTTAAAACAATAGAAACTTATTCTGTCACAGTTCTAGAGGCCGGAGTCCAAGATCAAATAAACTCAGCAGTCACACTCCCTCTGGAACCTCTAGGGAAAATCATTCCTTACCTGTGCCGGTTTCCAGTAGCTTTTGGCATATTCCCTGTGGCCGCGTCACTCCAATCTTTGCCTCCATCTCCACATCACCTTCTCCTCTGTGTGTCTCTTATACGGTGATTAGCTGTTGGATTTAAGGCCCATCCAGATATCATCCTGAGGTCCTTACCTTAATTACACGTGCAAAGATCCTTTTTCCAAATAAGATCCCGTTCACAGGTTCTGGAGATTAAGACGTGTACATATCTTTTGGGGAGCCACAGTCCAGCCACCACGGTTTGAGTGACCCACATGAGCTATTACCCCAGTGCCTTAAGCATCAGGTTCCTAATCTTGCTGAGGCACAGGTTCCCTGAGAGCGGGTTACCAAAATCAACAAGGCTTCTGTCAGCGTCCTCCTTGTCTTCAAAAGTTGTGTGTGTGTGTGTGTGCGTGTGCGTGTGTGTGTGTGTGTCAGACAAGTTAGTGGTTGACAGATCTCCCAGGGGAGAGGTAATCCCAGGCCCCCTTGTTACTCTAACCTGGTTCTGTCTCTTCCTATCAGAAGTCCCTACTGTGCAAGAATCCAAAAGCTCTCTTTCTTTCAGTTCCTTTATAAGTAAATATTCGAGCAAATGTTACCTGACATTGAAAGAGCTGACAAATCTGGAAGTATTCCTAACCTGTTTTTGGAAATCTTTTCTGATCTTCTGTCAGATATATTCGGGTCTCTCCTGTGTGAGCCTCAAAAGTGGCTTCCAGTAACACAGAGCAGTGGCAGCCATCTACAAAGGGAAGAGGCGATCAGAGGCTCCCCCTCACATCTTCGCTGTGGCCAATAATACCTTTCAAGATATGCTTCACAGTAAGTGGCTGCCCTACAAAATGAAGGGTAAAAATATCTGATCTCCTTTTTCTCCGTGTCACTAAGAGGCAGGTAGGCATTGGGAGCGGAGCATGGCCTTTATAGTTGCCTAATCACTTGAAGCCTCCGCTTCCTTCTGGATAAAACGTGAGCAAAATAGGGCCTACCTCCTAGGGTTATGGGGACGATTAGCTCGCATATCAAATTAAGTGAGATAATGCCTTGAAAGTGCTCAGCCCAGTGTCTGGCCCAGAGTGAGCCCCCTGTAGATGTCAGCTTTTATTACAAAAAGTACCTGCTAGAATGTCTGGCACAAAGAGGTTATTCTGTAGCTATTATTACACCAGGCTTAATAAAAGGCTTAAAATAGCGATATGTCAACCATTCGTCATTTACCGTTTGTATTTGGAGCAAGGAGAGAGTGATAGAATTTGTATGATCTTATGACTGGCCTACATAGAGTCAAGAGAAAATCTATTTTACTTTGTACCATTGAAATGGTATTTTTTCTAACTGTATACAGAGCAAATCCTTCTTGTGTCTGACTTCAAACTGCAACCAAGGAAATTTTGAATAAGTTCGTGCCAATACATGGCAGCTCTGATAGAAGAATGAACTGACATTTTCCTTTCTTTTGTAGATCGAAAGAATCAGTCTGTACTCTTCACGTGAAGTGTTTGCCTTGCTTTTTCTTTTTGGCCAGCAGTGAGTGTTTCAATCGAAGCAGACACCTACATTTCACTGGCTATGAAACATAAATTCACTGCCTTTGAATTGTTGTTCTTTAGGTACCGAATACATTCTAGGCAAGAGTAAGATAGGAAATTGTCATAACACTTTAGTCAGTGATTAGCCAAATATGGTGCCAGCTAGGCTGCCTCACATTTTAGAAGATCCTTTGGAACCTGCGGTGCACATGCTGGTCTTAATCATTTTCTTGATGAAGAGAGCTCCCTGTCCAAATAATCATTTTCAAAGTTCTCTGGTCTGGCTAACTGGCCGGAAAGACTGAAAGTCCAGTGGGTATGACCACAGAATAGATAACTTGCTGTTGTGAGCAACCAGAATGGGGCAGGTCAAGGTACATTAAGTAGTGGGAACTAAAAGATGGTGAGGCTTAGAGGGACAAGAAAAGGGAGTGAAGAAGAAAGATGGAAAGGATTCACTGATACCATATTGTATGTTAATTTTGATAGGCAGAGCATTGGCTGGCCAGGTGAACTGTCAGCCTGGTGGTTGAGGGGAGAGGCTGGGACTCTAGAAGCAGTCAAATGCTCAAATTCTTGCTCTTTCTATGCAGTGAGGATGCTGTCACGTGTGTTGGGCTGTCCATTGGCTTCAGCCATCCCCAGAAAAATAATAGGTCTCAGAATCTTAGAGCTAGAAGGGTGGTTAAAGTTCAGCCCTTTGCAGAGGATAGACTATTTTCTGGAGTTTCAGGCAGATAAAGGCAGGCCTTGATCCTATGATGCTTTGGGTGAGAGGCTGTAAATTCACCGTTGTGTTCTCTCCACATTACAAAGTTAGCTGATTATCAAAGGTAAAAGGGAAATCTAAAGCTCAACTTCCTGGTGGAATGTTTGGTAGGTTCTCTTCCGAGGGACCTGGCCATATGATGGTAGCCTTCATATGTGACAATCTCTTGAACAGTTGGTGGTGAGGAGACCTATCTCTAATTAGCAAAGATACTCTACAGCTTTTTGTTAACAGGACCATGAGGAACAGGCTTCTTATTTTTATAAAGTCTTTGATCTTTCCCTACTCCAGATTTTTGCTCATGATGTTTTTCCAGCCTGAGATGTCCTTTTCCTTCTCCCAAACAACTAAATGTCTGCATCTCCTTCAAGTTCCCTCTTAAGTTCCACTTTTCTATAAAACTTTCCCTCTTGCCTTAGTTTATATGGTTCAAATTATTTATCTTTCATTGCATTTATAATCTCAACCAGTTAGCTGTGTCATTGAACTGTGTCATATTATCCAGTACTTTGCCACCATAGCAACCACGGGTGAATCCGAAGAAAAGCCAGTAAGTGTTTATAAATCTTGGCAGAAAAGGTGGGTGGCCCTATCTGCTAATCATGGAGGCTCTGCCCCGATCACTTATGGGGAGAAAGGAGGAAACCGCACCACAGAACAATTAAAAAATTATAGAAAAGTCATTTTCCCCATTTTTCCTTTGCCTCTTGGGAGGATCATCAAGTACTCTGAACCAATAATCCGAAAACATTAAATTACAGAATTTGTTTCAGATCTGCTTCAAGGGGCATTTACTGGCCTGATCTTTGTTGTTTGGACCCTCTGAGAATTAGCTACTTAAGATCCAAACCACCTTCCCCCAAAACTAGGGTTACCAATGCCTTGAATGGCCACTCTTGATATTTCTTAATATTGAAATATCTTCTTTGTGGTATTTCTTTAGCTGCTGTGAGCTGTCAGAATCCCTCAAATATGTACCAATAGAAAGAACTCTGCTTCCTTTACCCCTAACTTCTGGACCAAATCCCAAATGCCTAATGGATGTACACTCAACTGCAATCACATTCTACGTTCTGAAAACTTTACCTTCTCTCTTCCTCTAATTATTTTAATCCTTGGTAATTTTTGCTTTAGCTTACTTTGTTTAGCTCTATTAACAGGTTGATGGTAATAATCTGAGGATACCTAGACCATGAGAGTTGGTATGTAAAATAAGATTAGATAATGCTGAGCAAAACTCAAAATCAATGAGTTACTGAGCTGTTGGAGCCTCTCATCTATGTCTGGCATTGCTGCTTTGCTTTTTCCGTATGATCCTAGATGTTTCCTGCTGTATTTGCAAGATAAGAAGTGTATCAAAATAGTAATCTAGTCCAATTTCCACACCATGGAAAGTTTCTTTTCCAACCGCCACATTCCTGAATTTGATCGATTTCTCTAGGTATCACTGGATTCTATTATTCACTAGATATTACTTCATTTGTGTGTACATTTTAGGTTGTTTTGTGTGCATTTGTTTGTTTGGTCTAACCATTGAGCCCTGTGATAATACATAACACAATACGTAATACATAGAAGTTCTGTGAAAAAGTTTGCTTATATAGCCCTTTTATTTCTTTAAAGGACAGTAGACCCATAATACATAGAAGGAATATAGTATTTGTAAATCTATAAATTCTTAAATACCACATACTATAAAATGCCCCCCATAAAATGTATCTTTGAGGCTGACTGGAAAAAAACAAAGCTATGTTGCAGTTTAGGTGCTAAGTGGTCATTAGGACTTTCTCAGTGTAGGTGACCTGCTTTGGCCCATCAGCCTGAGCCAATATGATTCAAATTCAAGACCAATAATACCATTTCAAGTCACTGCTTGGTATGAACCTCTAGGTTACTTAGGAATAATAGCAAGCAAAAATGTAATTTAATAATGCCGCATCTGCTGTATTATTTTTGGATAAATTTCCAGGTGTGAGGATTGAATGGGAAGAGAGGCAGATTAGCAATGAGGGGGAATATATGGAATGAAGTTTGGAAATAGGCTATGGTATTTGTTGTTGTTGTTTACTTTGGTAAAATACCAGTTTTCTTTTCCTACTCAGGCCAATGCCAACCAAAAGAGAAGCATTGCAAGTAAATGAACTCCCACATATAGTCATGGGGCATCATATATTGTCAATCTTTCATCCATCTTTTTTTTTTTTTTCTTTTTTTTGCGGTACGCGGGCCTCTCACTGCTATGGCCTCTCCCGTTGTGGAGCACAGGCTCCAGACACGCAGGCTCAGCGGCCATGGCTCATGGGTCCAGCCGCTCCGCGGCATGTGGGATCTTCCCGGACCGGGGCACGAACCCGTGTCCCCTGCATCGGTAGGCGGACTCTCAACCACTGTGCCACCAGGGAAGCCCTCATCCATCTATTTTTGAGTTACCATTCCAAAATAACCTTTCATCACCAAATTTGGAAGTAGTTTTTGTCTATTGGTTACCAAAACAAGAATGAGGTTTGACCTGGGTATGGAGGACTTGCCATATTACAGAATTCTGGGAAAAGTTTCATCAGCTGTATTTCTCTTACCTGTATCCCAGGGGACTCTACAAAATCAAATCAAATGAGTGAATCCTGTCTTGGAAGCATTTGGAAATGCCAAAACCCTGAGAAATGACAACTCCTCTCGCTTTGTAAGTAACATGATTGAGCAATATATCAGAGTCTTTAGTTTTTAGCAAATGGTAAAACTCATGCCTGAGCACACAGATCCAAAAAAATTTTTAAAACATCAAAGAAGGTTATTGATTAATGTTCATAAAATTGCTAGATTCCTCAAGGAAGTCCGCCAGCTTCATCATTAAGACAATTAAAAATACATAGAAATATGTGCTTGAGAAGCTTCTGCGGTTTGGTCAATTTCAGGAAGAAAATATCTATCTTAATAGTGTCAAATTCCTTTATACTCCCAGTAGGGAAGCTCATTCAGCAAATTCTAATAATGTTTTATATTTTAGTACATTTTACAGATCTGTAAATATTTTCTCCTTCATAATTTCCTTACTCCTTGTAATAAGTCATTTTAGGAAGTACTTCCAAATTCACTTACTACGATTATTGTTTCTACTCTTGCCTATGGCCCCCTTGCCCCTGCATATTTTTCACTGAGGATTTTTTGGAGGGGCACGGGGAGAAAGCACTTTTTAAAGTAGCTTTTGATAACTAGCAGTCCCTTGATAGAAGAAAGATTTGGATTTCAAACTCAAGCTTCACTAATCCGTTTTATGCCAAGAATGAGTGGCAGGGAGCCACGATATAATTTACAAGGACATTTGCAGAAGGCTTCCTGTTTGACTCTAGGCGTAATTACATAACAGCCTCCTGCTGATTTGGCTGGTTTTCCTCCAAAGCCTTAGAGCTGCCCTGACTACACTTACATCTGCTTGCTATGTCCGGCTGCATAGTGGGTACTAATACTGGGCAATAAAACAACTGCTAGATTGGGGATTTGTTAGAATGTGGAGGGAGTTTCTGCTTAAATATGAAAGAAAGAAAGCTGAAAAGAAAAAAACCGAGAGTGCAAAAGGAAAGATGGAAGAGAGGGAGGGAAAAAAGGAAGATAAAGGAAAGGGAAGAGGGTAAAAGAAAAGGAAGAAAGAAAAGAACAGTAAGTAGAAAGAAACGTAAATAAGGAAAGAAAGCAACTGAAAAAGAACAAGAAAAAAGTTGGAAGGATAGAAGGGAATAAAGAAGTAGAAAAGCAAAGTAAACAAAATGGATGAATGGAAAGAAGGAAGGAAAGAAGGGAGAAGGAAAGAAGGTTCAGAAAATCAAGAAATGCAGGTTCAATTCTTTCGATTAATACTCTGTATGTATACTATGCACAAAGAATGTCACCTGTCATATCAGTAAAAAAGGATGTTGCAGCCATCAAGCCATCAGCCACTGTAGTCACCCCTTACCCCACCACTGTGCACCCTGAGGGGATTCAGGTTGGAGAAAAGCAAGATATTGGCCCTAGATAGTTAAGGTGCATATCAAAGGGGCAATTTCAATGAAACAGACTCTTGCATCTTCCCATACATCGAAAAGCACTAAATTCATTAACTTGAGATGTCTGATTTTCTTTAATTAGCAGTAATCTTTTGATGTTCTGACTACCTGGTTTCTGTTGCAAAAACTCCTATATATCCAGGGACCTCCCTTACCTCTGTGGAGCAGTCCCTCAGAGCTACCTGAGAGGCTGTCTTCTGGGCTTAAGTCCTCAGAACGTCCACCGAATAAACATAATTCTCAACTTTTAGGTTGTGCATTTTTTTCAGTTGACAATACACATATTTATATGTAAATGTACATATGCATAGAGGTACACATATGTGTATGTATATGTGTATATATATACATGTGTATGTTTGTGTGTGTGACTCCCAGTAGCCTGCATTTTTTTTTTTTTTTCGGTACGCGGGCCTCTCACTGCTATGGCCTCTCCCGTTGTGGAGCACAGGCTCCAGACGCGCAGGCTCAGCGGCCATGGCTCACGGGCCCAGCCGCTCCGCGGCATGTGGGATCCTCCCGGACCAGGGCACGAACCCGTGTCCCCTGCATCGGCAGGCAGACTCTCAACCACTGCGCCACCAGGGAAGCCCTGCATTTTTTAACTTAATGGCTTAATCACCTTGTATTGGCCACTCTCCTTCTCTTGCCTGGCTGCAGTCCTGGTCTGATTCCTTCCTTGCATGGGTATACGTCTACCAGTCTGCCTTCCCCTCTGTACTAACATCCTCGTCCTGCGGGCTCTAACCCCCTGGACTGCCTCCTTGGCTGCGTCTTGATGCACCTGGGCTCTGTCACTTCTGGGCAGACTCTCTGCCCCACTAGATCCTATCTTATGGCTTTTCATTGACAGGCCTGCCTCAGACTCCATTTTCTGCCCCCTTTTCTCTTACTTGCTACACTCCTGCACAACTGCCTTTTCTTTTGATTTCAAAACACACCAAATGTTCCTACATTAGAGCTGTTACATTAGCTGCGTACACCTAGAATCTAGAAGAGCCATGAACACACCTACTTTTCTAATGTGGTATCTCCAGTGCCTAGCAGGTTTTCTGGATCATAGCAGATGCTCAACGAATATCTGTTTAATAAATGGAATAATACGCCAAGCAGATATTATTTTTCTCACTTTTAGATAAGAACACTGAGGCCCAGAGAGATTCTATAATGCACGCAAGAATGAACAGCCAAGGAGGAGGGGATAAATTGGGAGTTTGGGGTTGATATATAGGCATAACTATATATAAAATAGATAATGAATGGGGACCTACTGTATAGCACAGGGGACTATACTCAGTGTCTTGTAGTGAGCTGTAATGGAAAAGAATCTGAAAAAGAATACACACACACACACACACACACACACACACGTATGTATGTATAACTGAATCACTTTGCTGTATACCTGAACTAGTACATTTTAAATCAACTGCACTTCAATAAAAAAAATAATAAGAAGAAGAGAAACAGAAGACACAGCCAGCAATGAGCAGGTCTGAGGCTAGACTCCAGGACCACTGCTCGTCCTGATGACACTCCAGCTGCCTCTCGACATTAATTGGTGCCATCACAGACCCGTGTTGCATTTTTTTAACTTTGGGGCAAGTAGTCACTTTGGGAGTGATGTGTGTAATGAAGCCATTGCAACTGCTTGGAATGTTTCAATAGGAGACTGTGTTCTGTGTCCACCCAGGGCCAGTTCATCGGGATGCACTTTTGTGCCAGAGGCAAGCTGTCATCTGCAGACATCGACATCTGTAAGTAGCCATAGCACTGTCTAATTACTTTTCTTCTACACCTACGTTTGAATCTTTACTCATGTCTCATCATGCAGATTTGCTTGAAAAATCCCGGGTTGTTTTCCAGCAGCCTGGAGAGAGGAACTACCATATATTCTATCAAATTCTGTCTGGGAAAAAAGAACTTCATGGTAAGTGTATTATTCTGGAGCTGAAGTTCATTCTAAAACAAGAGACAATAGTCAGATTACTGGAACTGGAAAAGTGCTGTTTAATGTCTCCTAGCCTCTTTAGGACTCAGTTTGTTCATCCTAAAACTTAAGAAATTGAACCAGTTATAGAACCAGTGTTCTGTAATTTTACATGGGTAGAGAGTAAATGGTAACACTTTGTTTCAATTTGGTAGTATTTGGAGGTGGGTAGGATGCCCAGCAGAGGTAAATGAATGTGTGTGTATGCATGTCTGCACACATGCTTGTGCGTGTGTGTGTGTGGGTGTGGGTGTGTGTAAAAAGCACTAGAAAATTTTAAAGACTTAAATGATTAAAACCACTAATCATTTAAGTGGGTGCTATAGACAAGAGGCCAGAGGTGGGAGACATCACCATAGTGTTTAGTGGTTAATGGGAGTTTTGTAAAGAAAGGAGGACTTGGGTTGGGATATGGAGAATGGGAAGGGGATGTAACCAGAGTAATGTGTGGAGGGTATTTCCGGTAAGAGGAACAGTGTACACAATGTCAGGAAAAGGTAAGGCAAGATCAGGGAACAGAGAGACCAGATGAACTGGAGGAAAGGATTTTCATAGAGGAATAGTAGAGATTTTATTCTGATGGGGTCTGAACTCAGGAAGTTGGGAGGGTGTTGTGTGCATGTGTGTGTGTGAGTGTGTGTATGTGTATGTGTTCCTGTGTTTTGTGGGGCGGGATGGGGTAATAGGAGGTCGTGATTTGTTGAGGGCAGTGGCAGTTAGGCTGGTGTGATGGGCAGGATAGACTGGAGGCAGAAATACTGAGGGAAGTGATTGCAATAGTCCCAGGATAAGATGACAAGACAATTGTCTAAGGCACTGTCTGTGGGAATAGAGGGCAAGGGGATGGACTCATGGAAGAATAGAAAAGTCTAGGCAATGATAAAATGTAGAAATGAGGGAAAGTGTTGAGTCAAAAATACTCCCAGGTTTGGTAATTTGACTGGGATAAAAGAAGTGCCATGAACAGAAATGGAAAAGCAACTTGTAGGGTAAGAGAACGAATTCCCTGTATTCACTCAACAAATATTTATTGTGGGGCTGCTGTGTATACACTGCTTTTTAAGCATGGAGGATAGAGAAGTAAACAAGACCCACAGGTCCCTGCCCCCGTGAGCTTACATTCTAGTATG
Organism: Stenella coeruleoalba; assembly: GCF_951394435.1. Classification (NCBI taxonomy): domain Eukaryota; kingdom Metazoa; phylum Chordata; class Mammalia; order Artiodactyla; family Delphinidae; genus Stenella; species Stenella coeruleoalba. The sequence continues at coordinate 89,474,661 of NC_137150.1, forward strand.
GAAGACGGTAACAAACAAGTAAACAAAGAAATATATAATTCCAGAGAATGGTAGGTCTATAGAGAAAAATAAAGTGGGTGAGGAGATGCAGTGAAATGGGGTTTGGATGATGTTATTTTATTTTATTTTTTTAACATCTTTATTGGAGTATAATTGCTTTACAATGGTGTGTTAGTTTCTGCTTTATAACAAAGTGAATCAGCTATACATATACATATGTTCCCATATCTCTTCCCTCTTGCGTCTCCCTCCCTCCCACCCCACTAGGTGGTCACAAAGCACCGAGCTGATCTCCCTGTGCTATGCGGCTGCTTCCGACTAGCTATCTATTTTACATTTGGTAGTATATATATGTTCATGCCACTCTCTCACTTCGTCCCAGCTTCCCCTTCCCCTTCCCCGTATCCTCAAGTCCATTCTCTATGTCTGAATCTTTATTCCTGTCCTGCCCCTAGGTTCTTTAGAACCATTTAAAATTTTTTTTTAGATTTCATATATATGTGTTAGCATACGGTATTTGTTTTTCTCTTTCTGACTTACTTCACTCTGTATAACAGACTCTAAGTCCACCTACCTCACTACAAATAACTCAATTTCATTTCTTTTTATGGCTGAGTAATATTCCATTGCATATATGTGCCACATCTTCTTTATCCATTCATCTGTCAATAGACACTTAGGTTGCTTCCATATCCTGGCTATTGTAAATAGAGATGCAGTGAACATTGTCGTACATGACTCTTTTTGAATTATGGATTTCTCAGAGTATATGCCCAGTAGTGGGATTGCTGGGTCATATGGTAGTTCTATTTTTAGTTTTATAAGGAACCTCCACACTGTTCTCCATAGTGGCTGTATCAATTTACATTCCCACCAACAGTGCAAGAGGATTCCCTTTTCTCCACACCCTCTCCAGCATTTACTGTTTGTAGATGTTTTGATGATGGCCATTCTGACTGGTGTGAGGTGATACCTCATTGTGGTTTTGATTTGCATTTCTCTAATGATTAGTGATGTTGACCATTCTTTCATATGTTTGCTGGCAATCTGTATGTCTTCTTTGGAGAAATATCTATTTAGGTCTTCTGCCCATTTTTATATTGGGTTGTTTGTTTTTTTGATATTGAGCTGCATGAGCTGCTTGTAAATTTTGGAGATTAATCCTTTGTCAGTTGCTTCATTTGCAAATATCTTCTCCCATTCTGAGGGTTGTCTTTTCGTCTTGTTTATGTTTCCTTTGCTATTTTATTTTATTTTATTTTTATTTTTTTGGCTGCACCACACAGCTTGTAGGATCTCGGTTCCCTGGCCAGGGATTGAACCCAGGCGACACGGCAGTGAAAGCCTGGAATCCTAGCCACTAGGCCACCAGGGAACTCCCCAGGAGGTTATATTTTAGATGGAAGAGTCAGATAAGACCTCTCTAAGAAGGCAATGTTTTGGGAATCCCCTGGCTGTCCAGTGGTTAGGACTTGATGTTCCTACTGCAGGGGCCCGGGGTTTGATCCCTGGTCAGGGAACTAAGGAACTAAGATCCTGAAAGCTTCTTGGCGAGGGGGGTGGGGGGGAAGAAGAAGGCAAGGTTTTTCCAGATACCTAAATGAGTAAGGGACAAGTAGGCAAAGATTTCTAGGAAGAAATTTCCAGGAGGAAGTAACAGTGAGTGCAAAGGCCCTGACGCAGGAATGCATTTGGTTTATTCTTGGAATAGAACAATGGCCATCGTCAGGGGCAGAATGGAGGGGTGGAGGGGGTAATGTACGGGCAGATAGGCTGGGTCAGACCAAGCAGCACCTTGCAGGTTATGATGAGAGTTTACATCTCGAGTGCTATGGAAAGTCATTGGAAGGGGAGATTGACAAGCTGATTGGATTTCAAAGGTATTGCATCTGTCACTGAGGACAACAGTACTCCCACAGGAGTGACTGTGGGATGAGATTGGAGATCCAGGTGAGCAAATTGATGGGGAAGAATCCCCCACAGCCCATTATGCTTAGATGACGTATGGTATAAATCCAGCAGCGTTTTGACTACATGGTCTTCAACTCCAAACTCTTCTCTCCAAAAGGAGAAAGCTCTACAAACTGGACAGTTATTTTTGCCACGGGTGCAGTTGGTGATACGAAAGCAGCATGTACTCTCTTTCCCACCTTCTCTCTACATAACCCTGGAACAGGTTGTTTTTGTTTTCTTTTTTGTTTTGGTCTTCCTTTGACTAGCCCTGCCAAATCTAACATTCTTGACACTCATTTCTATGCTGTGCAGGGTATCTGACACATAGGGTCCAATGTGAGTGCCAGCAGCGACTGCAAGATATTTTGGAGCATCTCTGTTTACTCAGAACCATCTGAAGACTCTGGGCTGCTATGGAAAATTCATGCTTATCATGAATTCATGTACTTTGTTCCGTCTGTGGGCTGCTGAAATTGATTAGTGTATAAAGGCTGACATCTGGTGGTGAAAATTGGGTATTGTCAGTTCATTTGTTTATGACACCAATTGTCATTCTTGGGGTATTTAAAAATTTTAAACTCTATTCATGGCTGCCAAAGAAGAGCTTTAGAGTGTCCTGAGGAGTGACACAAGAGGGCACAGCTAAGCAGTATGAGGACTGTGTCCAAATTTCCAAAAATAGGAGTATTTGTGCATGACAAACGAATCGGGTGTGAAAAATGACAGCAGAGGCTGGCCACCCACTCAAGGAGCCAAGGAAATGGAGTGATGTGTCACCCCAGAGCCAGTCCTCATTTAGCCTCTACCTGACCTGGAAGATCTCATCTCCCCTTTCCTTTCAGTTAAGGCTGAGTCTTGTTCCAGGTACAGCTAGAACCCACTTCCCCAGTCCCTTCAGATAAGGCTCCTTGAAATCCTTTAGTTCTCAACATCATCTGTATATCTTGGTCTGGCATATATCTTCCTTTTTCTCTTCTTTTATTTGATTTTTTTCTTTATGTTTATTTATCGTGCTCACTCTTGCTATTCAAGTGGTGTGTAAACTTCAGGAGAGGAGGTCAGGAAACAAGTCCTTGACTCTTAGAATCCTTGACACTTTGCCTAATGCCCTGAGAACTCACTCCATAAAGTGACAGTAATACACAGTGGTGGTTGCCAAGAGGTGTGCCTGAGAATGTCTACTGGTGCCCTGAATGCCTCTGGGGAAGGAAGTGGTCAGCATCTGGACCTCCTATTCTGGAGCATATTCAGTTTATCCTCTTTACCCATTAGGTCTCTCTTGAATTAGTCTCATATCTTTACTCACTTTCTCCCCACTGGTTATTAAGCGGCATAAGATGTGTGTATGGTTGTGCAGACTGTGTGCTTCCCAACTCGAGAGAATGCAATTCAAACCATAGACTATGTGAATGATTCTCTCTGGAGTTGGGCAGTGCACAACCTCTTCAGCTGTACACGGCACCACTGAGGAACAGGTAATGACGGGTAATGTGGCATAGAGGCACTAGCTACAGAACTTCATTTGTGAGATCCTAAACTGTTTATTTTTGGCTCAGTGTCAGCTTCACTCCTTTTCATAGTGAGCACAGTCCTGGAGAACATTCAGCCATTCAGAAAGTAAAATTTAAGTCAGGATGACATGAAACAAAGCCTTTTTTTTTTTTTTTAACATCTTTATTGGAGTATAATTGCTTTACAACTGTGTGTTAGTTTCTGCTTTATAACAAAGTGAATCAGCCATACATATACATACGTTCCCATATCTCTTTCCTCCCGCGTCTCCCTCCCTCCCACCCTCCCCAACCCACCCCTCCAGGCTGTCACAAAGCACTGAGCTGATCTCCCTGTGCTATGCAGCTATTTCCCACTAGCTACCTACCCCACGCCTGGTTGTGTATATATGTCCATGCCTCTCCCTCGCTCTGTCACAGCTCACCCTTCCCCCTCCCCATATCCCTAAGTCCATTCTCTAGTAGGTCTGTGTCTGAAACAAAGCCTTGAATGATAAAACACTCACCCTTAATGGGTTCTCTGCATCTCCTACTGGAGAGTGGGCCCTAGAAATGAACCTATATAACGGTTGACACCTGCACTTTTTGGAATTGTGAAGCAGTTGACTTTTACCTTTAGCATCCCCTCACCCCTTCTCTTTCTGCCCTACCCCCATCCTTCATGACACACTCCCTGTCCCCGCCTGCCTCCTCCCATCCTCCAGGTGCCCCAGCCTGGTCAACAATCTTCCGTGTGGGCCCTTACTGGCCTAGACAGTCTCTCTGACTCTAATAGTGTCTCATAAAAATGCATTTAGTTCTTTTTCTTATTCTCTTAAGGCCATTTCCCGCGGTAGAAAGAAATTAACTAAATAAAGGAATCCCCGTTTACATGATACTCCTCTGAGATAACCTCAAGCCTCAAACCAATTAAAATTTACTGTTCCTTGAAAATAAGTTTTGATAAGACCCAGGGCAGGGGAGATGTTTGATCTAAAGGCCTTTCAGAGTTCCTCAAACAGTCATGCTTCTGGCCTCAGCATTCTCTGAAGCCCCCACTTCATGCTGAGGGCAGCTGCTCCAGTGAATGGTTACCATTGCGGCAGCCATGTTTCTGGTTGTAAGGGGATGGCAGGAAAGTCTATCGCGTGTGCTGAGGGACGTCCAGAAATGAGGCATCTGGAAGCGGGGAGGGGCTGAGGGAGAAATGCATATATAGCACTTGGGCTCACCATTCTGTCTTATTACCAGCTCCCTCCTGAATCTTGGCTCTTTCCCTCCACGTGGTCCTCTAGTCCTTGGGCATGTGGCGTTCTTGCCCCCTGCTCTGTCTCCCTCTGTGTTTGTCCGATGTTGAGCTTGCACAGAAGTAAGACCCTGCTTCTGTCTATGACAAAGGAGGAAATGGAATCCCGTCATGTTTACTCATACAGGTTTCAGTTGTGAGTGGCGTAGTCTAACAGAAACACTAGAGATTGCGTTCTAAGTTCGTTTTATCATTAATTTGGCCCTGGGCAAGTAGTGAGCCTTTCTAGCCTTCCATTTTCCTATATTTAACATGCAGAAAATAATGTCCGTTTTATCATTAATTTGGCCCTGGGCAAGTAGTGAGCCTTTCTAGCCTTCCATTTTCCTATATTTAACATGCAGAAAATAATGTCCGTTTTATCATTAATTTGGCCCTGGGCAAGTAGTGAGCCTTTCTAGCCTTCCATTTTCCTATATTTAACATGCAGAAAATAATGTCCGTTTTATCATTAATTTGGCCCTGGGCAAGTAGTGAGCCTTTCTAGCCTTCCATTTTCCTATATTTAACATGCAGAAAATAATGTCAGATATAGCACATTTGATCATCATGACCAGGATGAAAATGATCAAAAATGACATAATAAGCATGAGAGTAAAATGAAAATTCTATGAAAGGTTGATCTAGAATGATCTAACAGGTAATTCATGGCAAAGCAATCTTGGAAAGTAAATTTTTTTTTTTAACAAGTCAGCCACTGAAACATGCCCCACCCCCTAAAGACACACAGCAGTTTTTCCTGTTTAGGTGTGTGGTTCCTCCAGCCTCCTCGAGGGAAAGGACTATTTTAGTTTTGTATCCTTACATCCTCCCATAGCATATACCTATGGTAGAGAAAAAAGATTAAACAAATGCTTTGATTTGAAAGAAATGGAGATGATGTCTGTATCTGAGCTGTGAAGGAGGTGAAGGGACAGGACATTGTCACACCCAGATATCTGGCCTGGGTGTGGTGGTGACATTCACTGGCATAAGGAACCACAGAAGAGGAATACCTTCAGGGAAGATAAGGAAAACATCATCCATCTGGTTGTGGTAATGTTGGGTTTAAGCTACCTATGGCCATCCACATTGAAATGTCCAATGGGAAGTTGGAGACTAGGTCTGGAGCTCAGAAAATAAATGTAGATTTGAGAGTCATCAGTAAAGTCATGAATGAACCTTGCAAAAGAATATATAGAGAGATTATTGACAGTATACAGTCGGGACAGTATTTGATACCCCTGCTGACTCCCTCTTCCTTGAAAATCTCCCCACCTTGGCTTCTAGTAGACCACCCTCCCTTGTTTCTCTCCTAAATCTCTGGGCATAGCTTTGCAGGTTTCTCTCTTTCATCCAGTTCATGACTTCAGAGTACCCTGGGGCTCAGTCCTTGGCTCTATCTTGTGGTGATAGATCATCTAGGCTGACCGCTTTAAAGATCACTTCTATCTGATGACTTGCAAAGTTGGATCATGAGTCCAGACATTTCTTTAGTATTTCAGACTGATAGCTAACTGACTCTTTTATGTCTCCACTTGGATGTTGAATAGGCATCTCAAACTTCATATCCCTACAGCCTAGTTCCTAAACTCCACCCCTCAAGACCTGCTCCTACCACAGTGTTTCCCAGGTAGGCTGAAGTCATCTCCATCCTTCCACCTGCCTGGGCACAAACCCTTGGAGTTATCCTTGATCAGCCTTTCTCCCACATTATTCTCATTTGTTCCATCAGCAAATCCTATTGACTCTACTTTCAAAACCCAAGCTCTGGCTACTTCTCACCATGTCTGTTGTTATTCTCCCAGTCAAGTACCACCATCTCCCTCCTGAATTAACCCTTTCCTGGTATCCCTGCTCCCACCCTGTCCCTCTGTCTTTAACCAGCAGCCATAGTAAATTAAAAAAAAAAAAATCAGATCATGTCACTCCTCTGCTCAAAAACCTGTAATGGCTTCATATCTCACATAGAGCAGAAATGCCCAAATCCTCAACATAGCCTGTGAGGCACTCTTGATGCCTCTCTGGCCTCATGATCTACCCCTTCTTTGACCAACTGTAGCAACTCAAAATCCCAGGCAACCTTCCACCCCAGGGCCTTTGCATTGGCTTTTTTCTTTCTGGAACATTCTTTCCCTACTTATCCATGATTCTCTCCCATAACTCAAACTTGACTTGTGGAGGCCTTCCCTGATCACCCTATTAAAAACTGCAACTCTGCATCTCCAACACATTTTACTCCCTTTCCCTGCTTTTATTTATCTCCATAGCAATTACTATCTTACATGTCATATATTTTACTCATTATTATTATTTTTTTACTTCTGTCTCCTCCTGTTGGAATATAAGCTTTATGAGGGCAGGAATGGGATTTTTTTTCACTGATGTATCCCTAAAACTTACAATAATGCCTGGCATATTATTGGATCTCAAACAAATATTTGTTAATATGAAGTGAAGCATAAGGAAGAATATAAGGAGATTCCTGAGAAGTAGTAACATTTCAGGGACATTTGAATCACCATTGAAGTAAATACTTAAAAAAATTATTATGAATTATATTTCTATTTAAGTTATATATTGTCCTTGCATTCAGCCTGATTTCTTTTGGGCTAGCCCAATTACTTTTATCAAATAGCTTTATCAAAGTATTATTGACCTAAGTGTAAGTATTGACATGTGTATCTATGAAGTGAAACCATCACCACAATCAAAATAATGTAGGTATCCATTCAAAAGTTTTCTCGTTATCTCTTGTAATCCCTCCCTCCTGCCCATCCTCACACCCTCAAGCCCTCCTCTTCTAACCCAGTCTCTAGACAACCACTAATATGTTTTCTGTCACTAATATGGTCTCTGCAATCTATAGATTAGATTGCATTTCTAGAATTTTGTAAGATGGAATCACGCAGTATATACTCTTCTTTTTCTGGCTTATTTCACTCAGCATAATTATTTTGAGATCCTTCCATGTTGTAGCACATATTCATAGTTCATTCGTTTGTTTGCTAAGTAATAATAATCCATTGTGTGGCTAGACAATGTTCTGTTAATTACTGATGGACATCTGGGTTGTTTCCAAATAGAGCTGCTATGAACATTCACGTAGCCCAATTTCTTTGTTTCTGAGATTTGGGGTTCAGGATAATAGAGCCTCACTTCATTGAGTGCTAAACAAAACTCAGATTGGCTCAAAAAACTTCACTGGGAGCGAGTGTCAGGCTTTAAGAGGTTAATGTGATTTGGCCACGTCGGTGGCAGATGTGCTGCTGACAGCTTGCCTTGGCTTCAGCTTGCATTATGCTTCCTGACTAAGTGAATCATGTGAGGAGTCTTAGACATATCAGAGGTGCAGCACTGAACACAGTAGCTGATTTACGGATCCCTTGAAAGACAGACTCAGCCTCCTAATAGGGAGGACGTGATGTGACAGGATGACAGGATGATGTTCCCTGGGTGCTGTGACAGGATGATGTTCCCTGGGTGCTGTTCCCTGGGTGATGTGACAGGATGATGTTCCCTGGGTGCTGACCCCAGGGTCGGCCTGCTTGCTAGCTTTTGAAGCTCAGGCCTGTTATAATTTACAAAACACTTTTCGTCCTCTGACCCTCAACCATGTATCTAGGCCAAATTCCTGTTTTCAAAGTTTTGCCAACATGCAGTATCTGTTTTTTTTGCGCACCAATTCAAGCTGCTGCAATTGAATCTGCTTTCAGATTTGGCCTGCCTAGTCTTCTCTTGGGAGGCATTAACACATGACTGACAAGTTAATAGAGGGCAGAAATTGATTGCAGAGGTTTGGGTGTAGACTATGGATTTTATTTTGGCTTGTTTACAAGTATGCTGTAAGCCATAAGAGTAAACTGTGAATATTGGTCACTTATTTTCTAAAGCCTTGTGGATTTCTTTAAGCTGTTTAACTGATGGTTTTCCCACTGCAGATATGCTCCTTGTGTCTGAAAATCCCTCTGACTTTCACTTTTGCTCCATGGAGCCGTTGCTCTGGAGAGCTCAGATGATGCTGAAGAATTGCTGGCCACAGATGTAAGGCTTGTTAGTTATCAAAGTATGGTAATGACAATGAGAAATGAAAGAAAGCATCATAGATCTCCTCTCTTCCAAAGGGTCCTGGAGAAGTGACCTTCCTTCCCCTGGGGGTGGAGAGTGGAAGGAGCCCCTACAGGACGGTTTCTGTCCAAAGTTTTATACTTATCTATTTTGTAAATATAGTGACTTCGGTACATATGGAAAAGTAGGAAGATGCTTCAGCTCAGTGACAACCACTGTTTTTAGTCTTTATTTTTTCTATTTTGGGATTGTTGTTACATAGTTGTTTTGGTGGTTTTTTTTAAATCAAAGATTATAATCATACTGCATATGTTATGTGATATATACTTTGCTTTTTTGATTATTCTTAAGCATTGTTAATGTTATTACAAACTTAATAAACACTTAAATGGATACTTAATATTTTATCAGACATTAATTCTATAGTTTATTTAATCATTCTCCTACTGTTAGACTCAAGGTTGTGGTTTTTTTTTTTTCCTACTGTGGTGAATGTCTTCGTAGGTGAGTGCTTTTTCTATATATCAGAGTCACCGTATGCTAGATTCCTAAAAGTGAAATTACTAGGTAGGATTATGAATTTTTTATAGTCTCTTGATACATATTCTAAATTAAACACTAGAAAGATTGTACCGATTTCTATCCTCCTGGAGTGTGTGAGAACACACTTCTTACCATGTGCGGTGGCTTCCTAGGATGCTGTTCTTTGGTGACATGGTTTTTCTTTTCTTAAATACTTCCTTTTGCCAGTCTTTAAAATGTATCTGGAATAAAGCTGGGAGAACATATGGGATCCCAGAAATAAGCAACATATCAGATATGGTGCTACTTTCTTCCATAACCATGAAAGGCAAAATAATTTAGCTCATATAGCCAGTTAATGATAGATTATTGGAAAGGAGAGGAGGGGGTCAGGGCAGCCGAGGAAAGTTCTAAAACTACTGGAAATTAAACAAGTCAAGTCATAAGACTTCCTAATTCTCTTTTAAAGGGATAAGCAGACTGTGGGTGACCAAGCACCAACAGGGCCAATTTGCATTGCTTTGAGCAGAGCTGTCACACTTCACTTCGGGGCTGTGGTGATCTGTCTCCTGGCAGCCCACAGCCCACTGAGTGGAGGGAGGTGTGACACACAGCGGGGGTGAGGTGCTTACTGCAGCCATTAGGCAACTGAAGACTTGGCCATCTGCTTCTCTTTTTACAGCAAGCCATGGACATTTTGGGCTTTCTTCCTGATGAGAAGTACGGATCCTACAAACTCACTGGAGCCATCCTGCACTTCAGAAACATGAAATTTAAACAGAAGCCCAGAGAAGAGCAAGTAGAAGCAGATGGCACAGAAAGTAAGGATTACTTTAAAGACATGGCATGTATGCTCTTCAAATCCCTGACCCCAGGTCTGCTCCCCTTTTCCTTGCAGTTAAACTCACCTCTTAGTTTTTGGAAAATGTTGAAATTAATCAGCAATCTCCCTCAATTGCTGTGCCACCAAATTATTCTCTCAGCCAACATTCTGAATTAGAATCCTTGTATCTCAGGATAAGACACATTCCTTAATTAATTATTGATGATGCCAGTAAATTTGCTAAACTTGGGTGACATAGGATTGACTAAGACGTAGCCTGCCTTCAGCATATAGACTATTGAGAAAAACAGAAAAAGGAACAAATTACCATGAGATGCATGAAGTGACATAATGAAGGTGTGAACAAAGACCTGTAGAATTCCAAAGCAGGAGTTTTCCACTGGGTTGAAAACAAAATGACTTCTTTTCCCTTTGTTTGTTATTCATATTCTAAAAATCTATAGTCATGCCTGCTTACCAAAAAGATCTATAATGAGTTATCTGTCTAGAATGATCATCAAAATAGAAAATCACAATTATGAAAAGAAGGAATCATAGTCATAATTATTTCATTTAATATTAAAATTCCTGGCAATTGCAACAAAAAGGAAAAAACATTCATTCAAATCTTTCAACAAATAATTTTAAAAATTTTATATTTTTAATTGTGGTAAAATATACACAGCATAAAATTTTACCCATTTTACCCATTACATATTAGTGGCATTAAGTACTTTCACATTGTTGTGCAACCATCACCATTATTCATCTCCAGAACTTTCTCATCATCCCAAACTGAAACTTTATACCCATAAAACAATAATTTCCTATTACCGCCTACCCCTAACCCCTGGAAAATTTTAGTCTTTCTGTCTCTATGAATTTGACTACTCTGGGTACCTCATATAAGTGCATTCATACAATATATATTGTCCTTTTGTGTCTGGTCTATTTCACTTAGCATGATGTCTTCAAGACATGTTGTGCTAAGTGTCAGAATTTCATTCCTTTCTAAGGCTGCATAACATTCCATCGTATGTATATTCTACTTTTTGTTTATCCATTCATCTCTTTATAAACACTTGAGTTACTTCCACTTTTCACTAGTGTGAATAATGCTGCTGTGAACATTAGTGTTCAAATATCTGTTTGAGTCTGTGCTTTCACTTCTTTTGTGTATATACATAGAAGTGGAATTGCTGGATTAAATGGAAATTCTATGTTTAATTTTTTAAGGAACCACCATATTTTCCATGGTGGCTGCACCATTTTCCATTCTCACCAGCGATGCACAAGGGTTCAAATTTTTCTACATCCTCACCAACACTTGTTGTTTTCCGTGTTTTTTTTTCGTTTTGTTTTTTGTTTTTTTTTGATAAGAGCCATCTTAATGGGTATAAGGTGGTGGTGTCTCATTGTGTGTTTTTTTCTTAAATAGATCTTTATAGGAATATAATTGCTTCACAATACTGTGTTAGTTTCTGTTGTACACCAAGGTGAATCAGACATATGCATACATATGTCCCCATGTCCCCTCCCTCTTGAGCCTCCCTCCCATCATCCCTATCCCACCCCTTTATAGGTCATCATAAAGCACCAAGCTGATCTCCCTGTGCTATGCTGCTGCTTCCCACTAACTAACTATTTTACATTCAGTAGTGTATATATGTCAATGCTACTCTCAGTTCACCCCAGATTCCCCCTCCTACCTGTGTCCTCAAGGCCATTCTCTATGTCTACATCTTTATTCCTGCCCTGCAACTAGGTTCATCAGTACTTTTTTTTTTAAGATTCCATATATATGTGTTAGCATACGGTATTTGTTTTTTTCTTTCTGACTTACTTCACTCTGTATGACAGACTCTAGGTCCATCCACCTCACTACAAATAACTCAATTTTGTTTCCTTTTTATGGCTGAGTAATATTCCATTGTATATATGTGCCACATCTTCTTTAGCCATTCATCTGTTGATGGACATTTAGGTTGCTTCCATGTCCTGGCTATTGTAAATAGTGCTGCAATGAACATTGTGGTACATGTCTCTTTTTGAATTATGGTTTTCTCAGGTATATGTCCAGTAGTGGTATTGCTTGGTCATATGGTAGTTATTTTTAGTTTCTTAAAGAACCTCCACACTGTTCTCCATAGTGGCTGTATCAATTTACATTCCCACCAATAGTGCAGGAGGGTTCCCTTTTCATCATACCCTTTCCAGCATTTATTATTTCTAGATTTTTTGATAATGGCCATTCTGACTGGTATGAGGTGATATCTCATTGTTTTGATTTTTGATTTGCATTTCTCTAATAATTAGTGATGTTGAGCATCTTTTCATGTGCCTCTTGGCTATTTGTATGTCTTCCTTAGTGAAATGTCTATTTAGGTCTTCCACCCATTTTTTAATTGGATTATTTGGGGGTTTTTTGATATTGAGCTCCATGAGCTGTTTGTATATTTTTGAGATGAATCCTTTGCCTGTTGTTTCATTTGCAAATATTTTCTCCTGAGGGTTGTCTTTTTGTCTTGTTTATGGTTTCCTTTGATGTGCAAAAGCTTTTAAGTTTAATTAACTCCCATTTGTTTATTTTTGCTTTTATTTCCGTTACTCTAGGAGGTGGGTCAAAAATGATCTTGCTGTAGTTTATATCAAAGAGTGTTTTCCCTATATTTTCCTTTAAGAGTTTTATAGTGCCTGGTCTTACATCTAGGTCTTTAATTAATTTGGAGTTTATTTTTGTGTGTGGTGTTATGTAGTGTTCTAATTTCATTTTTTTACATGTAGCTGTCCAGTTTTCCCAGCACCACTCATTGAAGAGACTGTCTTTTCTCCATTGTATGTTCTTGCCTTCTTTGTTGTAAATTAGGTGGTCATATCTGTTTGGGTTTATCTCTGGACTTTCTATCCTGTACCATTGATCTATATTTCTGTTTTTGTGCCAGTGCCATACTGTCTTGATTACTGTAGCTTTGTGGTATAGTTTGAAGTCAGGGAGCCTGATTCTTCCAACTACCTTTTTCTTCCTCAAGATTGCTTCGGCTATTCGGGGCCTTTTGTGTTTCCATACAAATTGTAAAAATTTTTGTTCTAATTCTGTGAAGAATGCCATTGGTAGTTTGATAAGAATTGCATTGAATCTGTAGATTGCTTTGGGTAGTATAGTCATTTTCACAATGTTGATTCTTCCAATCCAAGAACGTGGCATATTTCTCCATCTGTTTATGTCATCTTTGATTTCTTTTATCAGTGTTTTATAGTTTTCTGAGTACTAGTCTTTTGCTTCCTTAGGCAGGTTTATTCCTAGGTATTTTATTCTTTTTGTTGCAGTGGTAAATGGGATTATTTCCTTAATTTCTCTTCCTGATTTTTCATTGTTGATGTATAGGAATGCCAGAGATTTCTGTGCATTAATTTGTATCCTGCAACCTTACCAAATTCACTGATTAGTTCTAGTAGTTTTCTGGTGGCATCTTCAGGATTTTCTATGTATAGTATTATGTCATCTGCAAAAAGTGACAGTTTTACTTCTTTTCCAATTTGTATTCTTTTTATTTCTTTTTCTTCTCTGAATGCCGTGGCTAGGACTTCTAAAACTATGTTGAATAAGAGTGGCGAGAGTGGACATCCTTGCCTTGTTCCTGATCTTAGTGGAAATGCTTTCCGTTTTTCACCATTTAGTATGATGCTTGCTGTGGGTTTGACGTATATGGCCTTTATTATGTTGAGGTAGGTTCCCTCTATGCCCACTTTCTGGAGAGTTTTTATCATAAATGGGTGTTGAATTTTGTCAAAAGCTTTTTCTCCATCTGTTGAGATGATCATATGGTTTTTATTCCTTAATTTGTTAATGTGGTGTATCACATTGATTGATTTGCATATATTGAAGAATCCTTGTATCCCTGGGATAAATCCCACTTGATCATGGTGTATGATGTTTTTAATGTGTTGTTGGATTCTGTTTGCTAGTACTCTGTTCAGGATTTTTGCATCTATGTTCATCAGTGATATTGGTCTATAATTTTCTTATTTTGTGATATCTTTTTCTGGTTTTGGTATCAGGGTAATGGTGGCTTCATAGAATGAATTTGGGAGTGTTTCTCCTTCTACAACTTTTTGGAAGAGTTTGAGAAGGACGGGTGTTAGCTCTTCTCTAAATGTTTGATAGAATTCGCCTGTGAAGTGAATTCTATCTGTCTGGTCCTGGACTTTTGTTTGTTGAAAGAGTTTTAATTATGGTTTCAATTTCATTACTTGTGATATTTCTGTTTATATTTTCTAATTCTTCCTGGTTCTGTCTTGGAAAATTGTACCTTTCGAAGAATTTGTCCATTTCTTCATGGTTGTCCATTTTATTGGCATATAGTTGTTTGTAGTAGTCTCTTATAATACTTTGTATTTCTGCGGTGTCAGTTGTGTTTCTCCTTTTTCATTTCTAACTTTATTGATTTGCATCCTCTCCCTTTTTTTCTTGATGAGTCTGGCTAAGGGTTTATCAATTTTGTTTGTCTTCTCAAAGGACCAGATTTTAGTTTTATTGATCTTTGCTATTGTTTTCTTCGTTTCTATTTCATTTATTTCTGCTCTGATCTTTATGATTTCTTTCCTTCTACTGATTTTGGGTTTTCTTTGTTCTTCTTTCTCTCATTGTTTTAAGTGTACGGTTAGATTGTTTATTTGAGATTTTTCTTGTTTCTTGAGGTGAGATTGAATTGCTATAAACTTCCCTCTTAGAACTGCTTTAGCTGTGCCCCATAGGTTTTGGATCATCTTTTCACTGTCATTTGTTCCTTTGTATTTTTTTTTCTTCTTTGATTTCTTCAGTGATCTCTTCGTTATTTAGTAGTGCACTGTTTAGCCTCCATGTATTTGTGTTTTTTACAGTTTTTTTCCTGTAATTGATTTCCAATCTTATAGCATTGTTGTCAGAAAAGATGCTTCATATGATTTCAATTTTATTAAATATTCTGAGGCTTGATTTGTGACCCATGATGTGATCTATCCTGGAGAATGTTCTGTGTGCACTTGAGAAGAAAGTGTATCCTGCCACTTTTGGGTGGAATGTTCTATAAATACCAGTTAAATCTATCTGGCCTATTGTGTCATTTAAAGCTTGTGTTTCCTTATTTATTTTCATTTTGGATGATCTGTCCATTGGTGAAAGTGGGGTGTTAAAGTCTCCTATTATTATTGTGTTACTGTCGATTTTGCCTTTCATGGTTGTTAGCATTTGCCTTATGAATTGAGGTGCTCCTATGTTGGGTGCATAAACATTTATAATTTTTATATCTTCTTCTTGGATTGATCCCTTGATCATATGTAGTGTCCTTCCTTAGCTCTTGTAACAGTCTTTATTTTAAAGTCTATTTTATCTGATATGAGTATTGCTACTCCAGCTTTCTTTTGATTTCCATTTGCATGGAATATCTTTTTCCATCCCTTCACTTTGAGTCTGTATGTGTCCCTACATCTGAAGTGGGTCTCTTGTAGACAGCATATATATGGGTCTTGTTTTTCTATCCATTCAGCCAGTCTGTGTCTCTTGGTTGGCACACTTAATCCATTTATGTTCAAGGTTATTATCGATGTGTATGTTCCTATTACCATTTTCTTAATTGTTTTGGGCTTGTTTTTGTGAGTCTTTTTCTACTCATGTGTTTCCCACCTAGAGAAGTTTCTTTAGCATTTGTTGTAAAGCTGGTTTGATGGTGCTGAATTCTCTTAGCTTTTGCTTGTCTGAAACGCTTTTGATTTCTCCATCAAATCTGAATGAAATCCTTGCTGGGTAGAATAAGCTTGTTTGTAGGTTTTTCTCTTTAACACTTTAAGTATACCTTGCTACTCCCTTCTGGCCTGCAGAGTTTCTGCTGAAAAATCAACTGATAACCTTATGGGGATTCCTTTGTATGTTATTTTTTGTTTTCCCCTTCCTGCTTTTAATACTTTTTCTTTGAATTTAATTTTTGTTAATTTGATTAATATGTACCTTTGTGTGTTCCTCCTAAGGTTTATCCTATATGGGACTCTCTGTGCTTCCTCAACTTAGATGACTCTTTCCTTTCCCATGTTAGGGAAGTTTTGGACTGTAATCTCTTCACATATCTTCTTAGACCGTTTCTTTTTCTTTTCTTCTTCTGGGACCCCTATAATTCGAATATTGGTGCATTTAGTGTTGTCCCAGAGGTCTCTGAGATTGTCTTCAATTCTTTTCATTCTTTTCTCTTTATTCTGCTCCTTGGCAGTTATTTCCAGCATTTTGTCTCCAGCTCACTTATTCTTTCTTCAGCCTCCATTATTCTGTTATTGATTCCTTCTAATGTATTTTTCATTTCAGTTATTGTGTTGTTCATCTCTGTTTGTTTGTTCTTTAGTTCTTCTAGATCTTTGTTAAGAATTTCTTGTATTTTCTCATTCTGTGCCTCCATTCTATTTCTGAGATTCTGGATCATCTTTATTATCGTTACTCTGAATTCTTTTTCAGGTAGATTGCCTATTTCCTGTTCATTTATTTGGTATTGTAGGTTTTTACCTTGCTCCTTCATCTGTGACGTATTTTTTGCCATCTCTCTCTCTTTTTTTTTTTTTTTATGAGTGGGATTGTATTCCTGTCTTACTTTCTGTTTGGCCATAGGCTTCCAACACTGGAGTTTGTAGGCTGTTGGGTAGAGCTGGGTCCTGGTGCTGAAATGAGGACCTCTGTGAGACCTCATTCTGATGAATATTCCCTGGGGTCTCAGGTTCTCTGTTAGTTCAGTGGTTCAGACTTGGAGCTCCCACTGTAGGAGCTTCAGTCCAAACCCATGCTCACAAACAAAGAGCTCGCAAGCCACATGGGGTTGCAAAAAAAAAAAAAAAAAAAAAGAGAGAGAGAGTACAATAACAAAGTAAAAAACAAAATTAGACTAGAAAACTAACAGATATATTAGAAAGAATAAAAAAATTAAAATATAGATGAATCAACAACTGGAAGGTACAACGTACCACAATAGTAAAAAAAAGAGGAGGAGGGAAAAGAAAAAGAAAAGAAAAAAATGGGGGGGTGGTGAGGGCCTTAGCTGTAGAAGGTGGGGCCTAAGCAAGGGCAAGGTTTGGGCGGTGGGTGGGGTGTATCCTTAGGACCCACAGGGCTGGAAAATGCCCTGGGGGCTGTGGGGGTGTCGGAGCTTAGGCTCAACAGAACAGAAGGGGCCCAGGCGTGCCTCCCGCCCCCATGTCAGAGGGCAGGGACCTCACCTGGGAGCCCAGCAGGCTTCCTGGTTTCAAGTGGGCGAGACAAATGCCCTCTCCTCTCCCGCTCCTCCTGGAGGGCCCCTCCCACCTGCCTCTCCTGATCTCCTGACCTCCCTCCTATGTCCCCAGGACCAATGTAGCCAGGGGGAGGCGGTGCGCCCTGGAGGGCAGGGGACCAGCCTGGGAGCCCGGCAGGCTCCCCAGGCCTGAGTGGCTGGGGCAATTGCCTCCTCTCCTGCTCCTCCTAGAGGGCCTCTCCCACCTGCCTCTCCTGATCTCCCCAGCCTCAGGGTCACTGATCTGTCTGGTCTCCACTTCTCCTCCTCCCTCAGTACCCCCACATCCTACCAGTTCACTTGGGGGTTCCTCCCATCTCCTTGGGCACCAGGGTCCCCCACCAGCAGCCAGCAGGTACTCTAGTTGTGGGGAGACACGCTCATTGTGGTTTTGAATTGCATTTCCTTGATGATTAGTGATGTTGCGTATCTTCATGTATTTATTGGACATTTGTATATCTTCTTTGCAGAAATATCTATTCAATTCCTTTGCCCATTTTTTGGTTGCATTGTTTGTTTTTTTATTGTTTAACAAATATTTTGGGGGGGCAGTCTGTGTGGGGGACTATTCCTGGTGCTAGAGATATACCTATGAACAAGATATAATCCCTGTCTTGATTGTCTAGTGTGGGAGATAGACAATATATACATAAATGGACAAATATGCGTGAAGTCAGAATGAAAAAATTAAAGCAGAGTAAAAGAATAAAAAATAATAGGAGTTAGGGGGTTTTCATTGATAGGGTGGTCAGAAAGTCCCCTCAGAGAAGAGGACACTTGAGCTCAGAGGAAAATACAGTAAGGAAATGTGCCCTGAATATTGTGTAAACATCTTCTATATTAATATATTAATATATGCTTTCATGGCATCTTGCTGCCTTATTTTGCTGTTTTTGTCCTTGTTCTTTTTTTTGCTTTTCCAACGCTTTGAAACAAAGTTTTTAAAATTATTTTTATTACAAAAACAAGGCATAGTTATTAATTAGAAAATACAGATAAGCAAATGAAGCAACACATCTCATACAGTCTCCATGGTGGTTCCTTCTCAGGTTCTTTACTGGAGCGTCCTCATCTTCCTTACTTCTAACTGCTATAAGTCTGCTGAGCTCAACTCTTGAAACTTTTCTCTGCTCATTTCTTAGCTGATCAACTCAAACTCAACATGTATAGAACTGAACTCTTCATCTCTTCCTGCCCCTTCATTTCTCAGTCTTCTTAATAAATGTCAACTGGATTCTCCTGACTCAAATCTTAGAGTCATCCTAAACTTCTCTCTTTCTTGTTGTCTCTACCTTTAAATATATGTAAAACTCACAACTACCCACAATCACATGTTCACTGCCACCGCTTAGCCTGAACCACCATTTCTCACCAGACTGTTGTGATAACCTCCTTACTGATCTCCCTGTCTCCTCCCTCATCCCATCACTGTAGTTCTACATATTGCAGCCAGCAGTGATCCTTTCATAGAGTATACTAGCCCATGTTCCCTCCTTGGTGCTAGGTTCATGCATGGCTTCCATCTTACTCAAAATAAACCCTCAATCCTCATCATAGCCTCCTTCTGTTACCTCTCTAAATCTCTCTATAATCCCATCTCCATATTATGCTTGATAATATGAAACTTATATTTGGTCTTTGTCCCAATATCTGGCACAGAGCTCTTAATTTGGAATTTCTTGAGTGATGAGAGCCATAAAGATGCCTTTTATGTTAACAAGGTGACTTTTGGACTGTACCTATGGATAGGGTCTTGTCACCACAAGAACTAACCCTATGATTAGAGAGTTGGAACTTTCAATCCCACCCCTGTCAGGGCAGAGGAGCAGGGCTAGAGATTGAGTTCAATCACCAATGGCCAATAATTCAATCGACCATGCCCATGTAATGAAGCCTAAAAAATGAAATCTTAAAAGGACAGTGTTCAGGTATCTTCTTGGTTGCTGAGCACGTGGAGATTTGGGGAAACTGGCACCCTTGGAGAAGGCGTGGAAGCTCTGTACCCTTTACGCATACCTTGTCCTATACATCTTCTCCATTTGGCTATTCCCGAATTATATTCTTTTACAATAAATCATTGATCTAATAAGTAAAGTGTCTTTCTGAGTTCTGTGAGCCTCTAGCAAATTAACTGAACCCAAGGAGGGTGTTCTTGGAACCTCCAATCTGTAGCTGGTCGGTCAGTAGCCTAAGTGACAACCTGGACTCACAATTGGCATCTGAATTGGGGGAAGCAGTCTTGTACGACTGAACTCTTAACGTGTGGAATCTGATGCTATCTCCAGGTAGTTGGTGTAACAGTTGAGACATCCAGCTGGTGCCACAGAACTGCCTAGCATGGACCCACGCACCTCAGTGGAATCAGGTGCAGAACCCCCACCTACCTACCCTTTCCCCATTCACTCACTCCTCTCACTCAGCCCACAGGTCTCTTGGCTCTTTTGGGATCATTCGAGCTCTCCTGTTGCAGGACATTTTCACTAACTCCTCCTTCTATCTGGGGCTCTTCCTAGGTATCTTCATGGCTGACTCCCTCACTTTGTCAAGGTGCCTTCTTGGATGTTATGTTATCAGAAAACCCTTCCATGACTGCCCCCACCTCCTTCTCATCATCCTCTATCTCCTAACCCTGAATATTTTTGTTTGTGTCATTCATACAGCTGTTTTTTATTGGGTGTCTTACTCCCCAGTCTCCATCAGATGTAAGCTCCCTAGGAGCAGGGGCCTAATTTGTTATGCACTGCTGTATTTCTAGGTTTTAATACAGTGCCTGGCACTGTATCATAGTAGCCCTTACTGTAGTAGTAAATAATTATTTGTTAAATGAATCCTACCCACTCAGGGACATAGGACATATCCTTTGTCTTTTTCTAGTTGAGTGACTTTCTCAATATGCTCACCAATATTAGCAGTTACAATTTTCCTCCTGCCAGTTAGCCAGATTTTATTTTACATTTAAGTATTAATAAAGTTAACATTTTTGTGGGCTATTACCTATTTGTATTGTTTCTTTTTTGAATTTTTATTTCCATTGTTAGCCCATTTTTAAAATTGAGGTACGGGATTTTTCTTATTGATATCTAAGGGCTCTTAATATTAATATATTAAGCACTTGTACGTTTCCTCCCGGTCATTTAAGAAGGAATTGAAGGAGCTGGACAGATGGAGAAGAGGATGGAAAGGGGGAAGGGACCCAAACCTAAGGGGACATCCTTGCCTTTACCTCCTTCTTGAGTCCCAACCTCATATTTCTAACTTTCTACTGCATATTCTACTGCTACCCTAAACCCTGCGTGGCTAAAACTCAGTGTATCATAGCGTCCCCCAAGTGATGTCTTCCTGTTGACTTTTCTATTCATATTCACAGTACTGCTCTTCTCTCGCTTCTTGGGTTAGAAACCTCTTGGTCATGTTTCTCAGTCTCTCTTTTTCCCTTTCCCGTTCTTAGTTTAGACTTTCAGCAATTTTGCACTCCAGTGTCCCACAGTGGGTTCGCTTTCTCTGTAATCTCACTCTCGTCTATCTTGCATGCTTCCACAACATTAATCGTTCTGAAGCCTGACTCTTATTATGCCATTTCTCTGCTAACAGCCCTTTAACATATCCCCATTATTTAATTAATACCTACAGTGGCATCAGATGTCTCCTGAGACCACAAATCACCCACATTTCTGTTTATCTCACTTCCTAACTTGTTGGTACTATCCACCGTCTTTGACCATCGCTGCACTGCCTGCCTCTGGGCCTTTAAGTCATGCTGTTCCCTATCTCAGAAATGCTTGTTCTCCCATACTTGCCCATCAAAACCCTTCTCATCCTCCAAGGCTCAGATGAAATGCTGTTTCTTTCTTGAAGTCTTCTCTGGTCATGCAGTCCAGAAGGGATCTCTTTCTCTTTCAAACTTTCATGATACTCATGATTTGTCTCTTATAGGCAGTTGTTTTATTGACTTGCTATTTTTGCCTGTGTTTTATTTACTCTCATGGATTATAAACCCCTTGACAGCAAGGATTTTTGTCTTGTTTATCTATCTTCTTACTATAGCATCTAGCACCAGGCCTTGCACATAGCAAGTGCTCAGAAACTCAGTTCAATAAATTAAGGAAGTTTGAACAGCTCAGAAACCGTATTATAACCCTACATAAAAGACTAATTGAAGATCATTTTCAAAACCCTTTTCCACATTAGCCAGATTGTGGTTTGACAAAACTGAATTTTGTTTCTTTGTATCTGGTTATTTACAGATCAGATAGAACTGGGATAGAATTGTCACACTGGAAAGGATTGCCTCTTGTTTTTCTCTACCTCCTTACCTGTTTTCAGTTGCAGTCAGACTTTGTTCTCTCCATCTTCTAAATGTATTTACCAAACCTGTCTACCCTTCTCTAGAGAGTAGTTCTCAAACTTGGTTGCACATCAGAAAGCACCTGGGGAGCTTTTTAATTCCTGAAGCTCAGGCCTCACCCAGACCAAAGGAAACCAATCTCTGAGGGAGGATGCAAGCATAAGGATTTGTTTTTATAACTTGCCAGGTGACCCCAATGTACAGACAAGGTTGAGGGCCCTCTGAGAAGGACTGTTCTCAGACCCTCATGTGTATCAGAATCACCCGGCAAACATGCTAAAAAGTGGGCCCAGACCCTAACCTTCTTCAGTGAGCTAGTCCTTTGTTCCTTTATGAGCTCCCCAGGCTATTCTAATCCACACCACCATTTGAGAACCCCCTCTAGCTAAACCTCTCCCAGGTAATATCATAAAACCTAAGTTAAAATTCATGGTTTTATTCACAACGTCCTAGAAAATGATGTTTATTGATAGGAATTTCATAAAGCCTCTTTGGGGAACACATCAGCTTACATGTTGAAAATATGTTTACAGATGATGCTGTCTTCATGATGGCATCTCCTAAATGTCAGGACATTTATTCATAGATTTAACTTTTAATGCAAATGAAGTTTTTTTTTTTTTTGGAATATGATGACAACTATTATTTTCTGTAAAAAAAAAAAAAAGGAGAACATGAGATGTCTAATGTACAGCTGTGGGATAAATCCACTACTCCTCTATCTGCATATCCTTGAGTGTCTCTGGAGTAGATGAGAAATAATTCTGTAATGTTGAAGGCTATTTCTGTTAGAGCTTAAGTTGGGATACTGTACAGAGAATTTTGGTTTCCTTTGTTCATGGATAAAAATAGACTCAAAGGACTGTCCTTAACACTGGGAAAAGGTTGTATGAGATTGAGACTATTGTTACCTATATTGTCCATCTGCATGCTTCCAATGCATAGAAAATCGGACTCCTGTCTTTTTTTTTCTGGACAGATATTGTGGAATTGTTCGTTTTTCACATTGTTGGTTACTATTCATCTCTGCTCAGATTCATCAGGCACGCTGCATTTCTCCCTTCCTTTGAAATATTTTCATTTTGGGTTAGATGCTCTTTAAAGTCTCTTCTGGTTCAAAAAGTCTATGATTCTGACCCATTGGCTTCTCAACTTGAAATAATCAGGCTTTTGTCTCCAAACATGGCACTCCTAGCAGGAATAACTCAGCATAGGATGAGCATATCTGCTTTACTTTTGATTTTTCCATTTATTTTCCCAAAAGGCTTTGCATTTTGGAAGGTTTCATAGCAACTGAGTACCTAGACCATTATCATTGATATGGAGTAGGTGTAGAGCTTCTAGAAATGTATGTATAGTATACATTGATTTTATTTAACAAGCAAATCAAACATTTCAAGCTTTTCAAGCTTTTGAAAATTTTAAAGGCTGACAGAAAGGAAATGGATATTGTTAGTACAAATGACATACAGCTCTCTAAATGTGTTTTGTTTTTACTTTGTTCTCTATTTGTGGTTACTGCTCAGGAAATTTTGTACTTCTTAGTGAAGTAAGGAAAGACTGGATTTTCTTCTATATTAAGACATTAATTTTATGGAGTTACTACATCAGATATACTAGCATATCTCAGGATTCATTTAAAATGGAAGACAGGGCTTCCCTGGTGGTGCAGTGGTTGAGAGTCCGCCTGCTGATGCAGGGGACACGGATTCATGCCCCGGTCCAGGAAGATCCCACATGCCGCGGAGCGGCTGGGCCTGTGAGCCATGGCCGCTGAGCCTGCGCGTCCGGAGCCTGTGCTCCGCGATGGGAGAGGCCACAACAGTGAGAGGCCCGCGTACCGCTAAAAAAAAAAAAAAAAAAAAAAAAAAAAAAAAAATGGAAGACAGCAGAGAGGTTCAATTGAGTAAAATATTTCTTTTGTCTGATAACTGAAAAAATCTGCAATTTGAAATGTGTTTATAACTTTTTGCCTGTGGCATTCTTTTGTGTTATTGCCATTTTTTAACACCTGGTGTGATACATGTCTATTTACTTTTCCTTCTGATAACACTTATTCTTCACTTCTTTCCTTAGAAGATAGAAGTGCTGTTTTATAAAAGTACAATTGTATGGGTTGTAAGTATTCTTGTTAGGCAGCAGAGGGCACTATGGGGCAGAGATTTCACAGGAAAAGGAAAGGTTTCTGAAAGATACTGGGCAAGTGTTCTGGCTTCTGTTGATTGGCAGCTGTCTTGAATTATCCAATGACATGGTCCAAGTTCCGGTTTCATTGAAAAGATCTACAAATGTATATGTAGAAGGGGAAAATAGGCAAATAACGAAAATGACATTTTTCATGTCCTTCAGATAAATAGTTCTTTTCAGAAGAGGGCCAGTATCAAGAAAAAGATTCTTTTTAAAAATTGAGTTATAATTCCCGTATTATAAAATTTATCCTTTTAAGATGCACAGTTTAGTGAGTTTAAACATATTCACAATGTTGTGTGACCATCACGCCTACTTAATTCCAGAACATTTCATTACTCCAAAAAGAAATCCTGTACCCTAAAGTAGCTACTCTCCATTCCTTTCTCTCCTAGCCCCTGGCAACTACAAATCTACTTTCTGTCTCTATGGACTTGCCTATTCTGGACAGTTCATATAAATAAGATCATACAATATATGGCCTTTGTGTCAGGATTCTTTCCCTTACTATAAAGTTTTCAAGCCTCATCCATGTTGTAGCATGCATCAATACTTCATTCCATTTTATGACTAAAAAAGTTCCATTGTATTAATATACCACATTTTGTTTATCCAGTCATCAGCTGATGGACATTTGTGTTTTTTTCATGTTTTGGCCATAATGAATAATGCTACTGGGAACGTTTGTGTACAACGATTTTGTATGAACATACTTTTTATTTCTCTTGGGTGTGTACCTAAGAGTGGAATTTCTGGGTCCTATAGTAACTATGTTTAACTCTTGAGGAGCTGCCAAATGGTTTTCTATAGCAGCTGTACCATTTCATATTCTAGTAGCGTACGAAGGTTCCAATTTCTCCACTTTTTCACCAAAACTCGTTATTGTCTGTCTTTTTGATTATAGCTATTCTAGTGGGTGTGAAGTGGCAGTTCATTGTGGTTTTGATTTGCATTTCTAAGAAATAGAGGCTTTTAAACATTTAGGATTCATGCATTTATTCCCAAACTACAATCTACCTTGCTATATCATTCTAAACAAACCATCCTTCCATCTTTTGGATAGTCTACTGGGCTACAGTGGAATGAATTTTAATAGTGTTTTCCTTGCTCTCTCCCCCTCCCCACTTTCCTCCTTCTCTTTTTCTCTCTCCCTCCCTCCTTCCCTTCTTTTCCTTCCTTTCTTCTGACCAGATGCTGACAAAGCTGCTTTCCTCATGGGCGTTAACTCCTCTGAGCTGGTGAAGGGCTTGATCCATCCTAGAATCAAAGTTGGTAATGAATATGTTACTAGAGGCCAAATTTAGAACAGGTAAGGTATTTCCAGAGCATTACGATTCTATGATCTTGTAGTAATTGTACACATTTCGTATTTGTGTATTTTTCAACTTCTGATGATGTCTGCAACAAGAACTTCTATAAAAAAGTGACTTTGGTAAGTATTCCAAATGTTTTCATCTGTGATGGACACCACAGTAAATGCTCTTGTGTTGAGTCTTTCTAGTCTGAAATATACCATTTTGACAGCTTTCCCTTAGGTAACAAGTCTCTTTGCAGATGCAGACAAGTCCTTTACTTGTTGTGATCAACATCTTTGTTGTCCAGCTAAGAAGTTTTTAAAGCTATTGGTTTCTGACATGAATAAAATTGGCAAATTGACATCTATCACCTATTTGGAATATTGACTTTTTAGGCAATCAGACACATTCATTAAGAGTTTCAGAACATATGCTGAAGTTAGCATTTGATTTGAAGAGAGGGGAAAAATGAGACCAGAAGTGAGAGATGGAAGGTCATATAGGTTTTATTCAGTATTCAGGAGAATGTTTTAACTATAGAATAACAAGTGCTCTGAGGACTGCTGATCCTGAGGCTTTGCAATAAACAGTCCCAGAGCTGCCAGGTAATGAGACCATCTAAGTATGCTAGTGCATTTCAAAATAATAATTTACATCTGTTATGTGTTAGTCAGTATGAGGTAGGCCATGCTGCAGTAATACACACACAGTAAAATCTCAGTGACAATAAAGTAGGCATTTATTTCTTACTCATACCAAGTCCAATACAGATTGGACCACCTTCTTCAATTTTGTACTTAGGCAATCTGGAATGCAAGGCCTCCCATGTTGCTGCACAGGGGAAAAGATTTGTGAAGAAAATACACCCACTTTAAATGCTTAGGGCTAGAAGTGATATCACCTTTACTAATATTCTATTGGTGAGAATTAGTCGAATTCTCTCCTTAGCTACAAGGGGCTCAGAAATGTAGTCTTTCTGGAAAGAAGAAGTGGTTTGATCACATATAATATATATAAAGCATTCATATTATCTCCTTCCATTCCTACAACAATACTCAGAGTTAAGTAGGGCAGGGATACTTAACTTATGTTTTTTCCAGTTGAGGAAACCAAGGCTTAGGGAACATAAATAACATTCCAAAGGACATACAGCTAGTATTCAGGTGACGCTTAGACTGTCTTACTCTGTATACATCTTAAATCTGAAAATGAGATAGACAAATGTGGAAATTTGTGATAGAAGACAGTTATTTTGACTACAATAAACTCTCTTTCTTTTGGTTTATTAAGGCATCTGGTGTGACTATGTTATTTAAAACAGTTCAACAACTAATCAAAATCAATTTCCTAGTTCAGCTTACTCTATAAATCAATAATTCTTCCTCTACCGTAATACCAATTCTATGGGAATAATTTGCTTACATTTTTGTCCTCTGTAGTAATCAGAGTTTCTTGAGGCCATGGACTGTGTCTAATTCATCTTAATACCTCAGCATCTAGCACAGTGCCCTGCAAGCAGTAGGTGCTCCATAAATGGTTGGGTTTCTTTTTTTTTGCATCTTTATTGGAGTATAATTGCTTTACAATGTTGTGTTAGTTTCTGCTGTATAACAAAGTGAATCAGCTATATGTATACATATATCTCCATATCCTCTCCCTCTTACACCTCTCTCACACCCTCTCTATCCCACCCTTCTAGGTGGTCACAAAACACTGAGCTGATCTCCCTGTGCTATGCAGCTGCTTCCCACTAGCTATCTATTTTACATTTGGTAGTGTATATATGTCAATGCTACCCTATCACTTCATCCCAGCTTCCCCTCCCAACCCCTATGTCCTCAAGTCCATTCTCTGTGTCTGTGTATTTATTCATGTCCTGCTCCTAGGTTCATCAGAACCATTTATTTTTTTTAGATTCCATATATATGTGTTAGCATACAGTATTTGTTTTTCTCTTTCTGACTTACTTCACTATGTATGACAGATTCTAGATCCATCCACCTCACTACAAATAATGCAATTTTGTTTCTTTTTATGGCTGAGTAATATTCCATTGTATATATGTACCACATCTTCTTTATTCATTCATCTGTCGATGGACACTTAGGTTGCTTCCATGTCCTGGCTATTGTAAATAGTGCTGCAATGAACATGGGGGTACATGTCTCTTTTTGAATTATGGTTTACTCAGGGTACATGCCCAGTAGTGGGATTGCTGGGTCGTATGGTAATTCTATTTTTAGTTTTTTAAGGAACCTCCACACTGTTCTCCATGGTGGTTGTATCAATTTACATTCCCACCAACAGTGCAAGAAGGTTCTCTTTTCTCCACACCCCATCCAGCATTTATTGTTTGTAGATTTTTTGACGATGGCCATTCAGACGGGTGTGAGATGATACCTCATTGTAGTTTTGATTTGCATTTCTCTAATGATTAGTGATGTTGAACATCCTTTCATGTGTTTGCTGGCCATATGGATATCTTCTTTGAAGAAATGTCTATTTAGGTCTTCTGCCCATTTTTGGATTGTTTGTTTTTTTGATATTGAGCTGCATGAGCTGCTTGTAAATTTTGGAGATTAATCCTTTGTCAGTTGCTTCATTTGCAAATATTTTCTGCCATTCTGAGGGTTGTCTTTTCGTCTTGTTTATGGTTTCCTTTGCTGTGCAAAAGCTTTTGAGTTTCATTAGGTACCATTTTTTTATTTTTGTTTTTATTTCCATTTCTCTAGGAGTGGGTCAAAAACGATCTTGCTGTGATTTATGTCATAGAGTGTTCTGTGTATGTTTTCCCCTAAGAGATAAACTTGATTTTTAAAAACTGTTTAAATGGAACTTTTCAGTACTAATAGCTCTTGTTTTGAGGAAAATTTTATATTAATTTTAGCAATACTTTCACCTTCACTTGTTTCTCCTCCTGTGAATTTTAAGTAATATTATATTTAATACTTTTTTTCTGTTGGGGTGAACTATAGAGGATAGTTTTTTTCTTCTTCATCATTTTTTTTCTTTTCTTTTTTTTTGGGTTATTTTATATTGTTATTTATTTATTTATTTATTTTTAACATCTTTATTGGGGTATAATTGCTTTACAATGGTGTGTTAGTTTCTGCTTTATAACAAAGTGAATCAGTTATACATATACATATGTTCCCATATCTCTTCCCTCTTGCATCTCCCTCCCTCCCACCCTCCCTATCCCACCCCTCCAGGCGGTCACAAAGCACCGAGCCAATATCCCTGTGCCATGTGGCTGCTTCCCACTAGCTATCTACCTTACGATTGTTAGTGAATATATGTCCATGCCTCTCTCTCGCCCTGTCACAGCTCACCCTTCCCCCTCCCCATATCCTCAAGTCTGTTCTCCAGTAGGTCTGTGTCTTTATTCCTGTCTTACCCCTAGGTTCTTCATGACATTTTTTTCCCCTTAAATTCCATATATATGTGTTAGCATATGGTATTTGTCTTTTTCTTTCTGACTTACTTCACTCTGTATGACAGACTCTAGGTCTATCCACCTCATTACAAATAGCTCAATTTCATTTCTTTTTATGGCTGAGTAATATTCCATTGTATATATGTCCCACATCTTCTTTATCCATTCATCCGATGATGGGCACTTAGGTTGTTTTCATCTCCGGGCTATTGTAAACAGAGCTGCAATGAACATTTTGGTACATGACTCTTTTTGTATTTTGGTTTTCTCAGGGTATATGCCCAGTAGTGGGATTGCTGGGTCATATGGTAGTTCTATTTGTAGTTTTTTTAAGGAACCTCCATACTGTTCTCCATAGTGGCTGAACCAATTCACATTCCCACCAGCAGTGCAAGAGTGTTCCCTTTTCTCCACACCCTCTCCAGCATTTATTGTTTCTAGATTTTTTGATGATGGCCATTCTGACTGGTGTGAGTTGATATCTCATTGTAGTTTTGATTTGCATTTCTCTAATGATTAATGATGTTGAGCATTCTTTCATGTGTTTGTTGGCGGTCTGTATATCTTCTTTGGTGAAATGTCTATTTAG
Source organism: Stenella coeruleoalba (assembly GCF_951394435.1). NCBI lineage: Eukaryota > Metazoa > Chordata > Mammalia > Artiodactyla > Delphinidae > Stenella > Stenella coeruleoalba. Next base: position 89,503,937 of record NC_137150.1, read on the forward strand.
GTCTTCTGCCCATTTTTGGATTGGGTTGTTTGTTTTTTTTGTTATTGAGCTGCATGAGCTGCTTATAAATTTTGGAGATTAATCCTTTGTCAGTTGCTTCATTTGCAAATATTTTCTCTCATTCTGAGGGTTGTCTTTTGGTCTTGTTTATGGTTTCCTTTGCTTTGAAGTTTCAATAGGTCCCGTTTTTTAATTTTTGTTTTTATTTCCATTTCTCTAGGAGGTTCTGATCTGGTCTTTATGATTTATTTCCTTCTGCTAACTTTGGGGTTTTTTTGTTTTGCTTTGTCTAATTGCTTTCGGTGTAAGGTTAGGTTGTTTATTTGAGATGTTTCTTGTTTCTTGAGGTGGGATTGTATTGCTATAAACTTCCCTTTAGAATTGCTTTTGCTGCATCCCATTGGTTTTGGGTCATCGTGTTTTCGTTGTCATTTGTTTCTAGGTATTTTTTGATTTCCTCTTTGATTTCTTCAGTCATCTCTTGGTTCTTTAGTAGCATGTTGTTTAGCCTCCATGTGTTTGTATTTTTTACAGATTTTTTCCTGTAAATGATATCTAGTCTTATAGCATTGTGGTCAGAAAATGTACTTGATATGATTTCAATTTTCTTAAGTTTACCAAGGCTTGATTTGTGACCCAAGATATGATCTATCCTGGAGAATGTTCCATGTGCACTTGAGAAGAAAGTGTATTCTGTTGTTTTTGGATGGAATGTCCTATAAATATCAGTTAAGTCCATGTAGTCTAATGTGTCATTTAAAGCTTGTGTTTCCTTATTTTTTTTCATTTTGGATGATCTGTCCATTGGTGAAAGTGGGGTGTAAAGTCCCCTATTATTATTGTGTTACTGTCAGTTTCCCCTTTTATGGCTGTTAGCATTTGCCTTTTATATTGAGGTGCTCCTTTGTTGGGTTCATAAATATTTACAATTGTTTTATCTTCTTCTTGGATTGATCCCTTGATAATTATGTGGTTTTCTTCTTTGTCTCTTGTTACAGACTTTATTTTAACGTCTATTTTGTCTGATATGAGAACTGCTACTCCAGCTTTCTTTTGATTTCCATTTGCATACAATATCTTTTTCCATCCCCTCACTTTCAGTCTGTGTGTGTCCCTAGGTCTGAAGTGGGTCTCTTGTAGACAGCATATATATGGGCCTTGTTTTTGTATCCTTTCAGCCAGTCTGTTTCTTTTCATTGGAGCATTTAATCCATTTAATTTAAAGTAATTATTGATATGTATGTTCCTATTACCATTTTCTTAATTGTTTCTGGTTTGTTTTTGTAGGTCTTTTTCTTCTCTTGTTTTCCCCCACCTATAGAAGTTCCTTTAGCATTTGTTGTAAAGCTGGTTTGGTGGTGCTGAGTTCTCTTAGCTTTTGCTTGTCTGTAAAGGTTTTAATTTCTCCGTCAAATCTGAATGAGATCCTTGCTATGTAGAGTAATCTTGGTTGTAGAGTTTTCCCTTTCATCACTTTAAATATGTCTTGCCACTCCTTTCTGGCTTGCAGAGTTTCTGCTTAAAGATCAGCTCTTAACCTTATAGGGATTCCCTTGTATGTTATTTGTTGCTTTTCCCTTCCTGCTTTAAATATTTTTTCTTTGTATTTAATTTTTAATAGTTTGATTAATATGTGTTTTGGCATGTTTCTCCTCGGATTTATCCTGTATGGACTCTCTGTGCTTCCTGGACTTGATTGACTATTTCCTTTCCCATGTTAGGGAAGTTTTCAAGTATAATCTCTTCAAATATTTTCTCAGACTCTTTATTTTTCTCTTCTTCTTCTAGGTCCCCTATAATTCAAAAGTTGTTACATTTAATATTGTCCCAGAAATCTCTGAGACTGTTGTCAGTTCTTTTCTCTTTATCTGCTCTGCAGCCGTTATTTCCAGTATTCTATCTTCCAGGTCATTGTCCATTCTTCTGCCTCAGTAATTCTGCTATTGATTCCTTCTAGAGTATTTTTAACTTCATTTATTGTGTTGTTCATCATTGTTTGTGTGCTCTTTAGTTCTTCTAGGTCCTTGTTAAACATTTATTCTATTTTCTCCATTCTATTTCCAAGATTTTGGATCATCTTTACTATCACTACTCTGAATCCTTTTTCAGGTAGACTGTCTATTTCTTCCTCATTTGTTTGGTCTGGTGGGTTTTTACCTTGCTTCTGCATCTGGTGCATATTTCTCTGTCTTTTCATTTTGTTTAACTCACTGTGTTTGCAGTCTCCTTTTTGCAGGCTGCAGGTTCGTAGTTCCTCTTATTTCTCTTGTCTGCCCCCAGTGGGTGAAGTTGTTTCAGTGGGTTGTATAGGTTTCCTGGTGGGGGGGACTGGTTCCTGTCTTCTTTTGGGTGGGGCTGGATCTTGTCTCTTTTGTGGGCAGGGCCGCATCTGGTGTGTTTTGGGGTGTCTTTGAACTTAATATGACTTTAGGCAGCCTGTGTGCTAATGAATGGAGCTGTGTTCCTCTCTTACTAGTTGTTTGGCGTGGGTTTTCCAGCACTGGAGCTTGTTGGCCATTGGGTGGAGCTCAGTCTTAATGTTGAGATGGAGATCTCTGAGAGAGCTCTCACCAATTTATATTATGTGGAGCTGGAAGGACTCTGAAGGTCTCTGGCAGCCCAGTGTCCTGGAATCAGCTCTCCCAACTTGGAGGCTCAGGCCCAACACCCGGCTGGAGCACCATAACCCTGCCAACTGCATGGCATGGAATAAAATGAAGAAAAAAAAAGTGAACAGACAGAACCCCAAAACAAATGGTAAAAGCAAAACTAAATTGACAAAATCACACAAAAAAACATACACACACACACACACTCACAAAAAGAGAAAAAAAAAAGGAAGAGAGAAACCAAACCAGTAAACAAACCCACCAATGAAAACAAGCACTAAAAACTAAGCTAAGATAAACATAAAACCAAAAACGAATCAAACGCAGTAAGAAAACCCCAAGGCTACAGTTGCTCCCAATTCCATCGCCTCAATTTTGGGACATTTGTTGTCTATTCAGGTACTCCACAGATGTAGGGTTTATCAAGCTGATTGCGGGGATTTAATCTGCTGCTCTTGAGGCTGCACAGAGAAACTTCCCTTTCTCTACTTTGTTTGCACAGCTTCTGGGGTTCAGCTTTGGTTTTGGCCCCACCTCTGCGTGTAGGCCGCTCTCAGGCGGCCTCTCTTCCCCACCCAGAGAGGAGGCTGTTAAAGCTGTGGCTGATTAGGGCTCTCTTACTCCCTCAGTCTAGTTAGAGGGAGGAGTATGGTAGTCATAATTGGAATGCGGGGCATGCCTGCAGTGGCAGAGACTGGCATGATGTTGCAACAGCCTGAGGTGCACCATGTGTTCTTCCAGGGAAGGTGGCCCTAGATCATGGGACCCTGGCAGTGGCGGGCTGCACAGCCTTCTGGAGGGGTGTGGGTAGTGACCTGTGCTTGCACACAGGATTCTTGGTGGCAGTGGCGGCAGTAATAGAGGTCTTTGCCTGCCTCTGGGGTCCAAGATGTTAGCCATTGGTCATGCCTGTCTCTGGAGCTCACTTAGGCGGTGCTCTGCCATCTGTGGGCACATGGAGCAGGAAGCCTCTCTCCTCACACCCCCCAAAACAATGGTCTCTTGACTCTCCATCAGGTCCAGACTTTTTCTTGGACTCCCTCCTGGCTAGCTGTAGTGCACTAGCCCCCTTCAGGCTGTCTTCATGCAGCCAACCCCAGTCCACTCCCTAGGGTCTGACCTCTGAAGCTCAAGCCTCAGCTCCCAGCTCTCACCTGCCCCAGTGGGTGAGCAGACAACCGTCTCAATCTGGTGAGTGCTGGTTGGCACTGATCCTCTGTGTGGGAATCTCTCTGCTTTGCCCTCTGCACCCCTGTTGCTGTGTTGTCTTCTGTGGCTCCAAAGCTTCCCACCCCCATCCACACCAGTGAAGGGACTTCCTAGTGTGTGGAAGCTTTTCCTCCTTCACAGCTCCCTCCCAGAGGTTCAGGTCCTGTTCCTATTCTTTTATCTCTGTGTTTTCTTTTTTCTTTTGCCCTACCCAGATATGTGGGGATTTTCTTGCCTTTTGGGAAGTCTGAGGTCTTCTGCCAGCATTCAGTAGGTGTTCTGTAGGAGTTGTTCCACATGTAGATGTATTTTTGATGTATTTGTGGGGAGGAAGGTGATCTCCACGTCTTATTCCTCTGCTGTCTTCAAGGTCTGCCTATGTTTCTTTTTTGCAGAGGTGTATGTTAGCCATTCTGTACTTCCTATGTATTCTAGACAGCTCTGGCTTGATATTTCACCAAGCTGAAAATGACTTCTGGTTTGGGAACTTGACACACCATTGAGATCAAATTGAAATCATTTTCCAGCATTACATCCCTGTACAGACTTTTCTGAGCAAGGTTCAACAGTTGGCACTCCTCCCTGCCAAAGTCTACAGTTACATCCTTGAAAGACACTGATCCCTGACTGTTCTTCACGGACATCAGAGACACCTCTTCACTCAGCCCCTGGAAGCTCCCTGTGCTCACCAGCCCCTCACCCACACTCTTTCAAGACAGTGGCCATCTAATCACAGCCATAAATGTTAAAATAAAATATTGAGCTGATGTTGAACCATACTCAGCAGGACAAGTAGCTAAGCTATTTCTTGGTAGTGAGGTTATAGGTGTTTGGCAGCTTCTTGCCTTTTAAGACATTCGCCACCACATGCCTGCATGACATGCTATGATTATAGAAGAGGACTTGCTCTGTGTAAAACTAATGAACCCATAGGAGGACTGAAATCAAACCTTCGTCTCTTTAATATTGTGTTCTCAGGGACTGAGTTACTACCCCAGCCTCTACTATAATGGAATCAGTGAAGCAAGCTAATATATTATTATTCAACAGTAAAAGAAAAGAAACCCTCATCCTCCATCCTCTCCCTCCCTCCCCGACTCTCCCTCTTGCTCATGCACTCTCTCTATTTCTCTCTCTCTCTTCTTCCATCTCCTGGAGACAAAGCAAGAAAGCACACTGTAAGGCTTTTCTTTTCTTAGGAATTGTACTGACTTTATAGAGACAATTGTCATGGCTAAGAATAGAGATGTATATGCTGTTGATGACAATTGCAAAAGATGGCAAAAATTCTTGCAGTGTTAACACGCTATACAAAATTTAGTTCTAGCTCTAATGCTAACTAACTCTTGGACTTTGGTCAAATACTCCATCTCTCTGAGCACCCATGAAGAAGTTAAATTCTTCTGTGTGTCTTAGTGGTGGGGTGATTGGCATCTAAAGGGGATAATTCTTTGTGTATGAGCATGTCCACACATTGTAGGAGGCTTTGCATTCCTGCTCCAAGGTGCTAAATACCAGTAATACTCTCAGTCACTATAACAATGGAAAAATGCCCACACTGTTTCCAAATGCCCCCCACCCTTAGGGGGAGGCACCATCCCGAGTTGAGAGACACTATACGTGATTATCAGGAAGTAAGGTTCTTCAGGCCTAGTATTTTATGACTCCAGGAGAGTTCTGACTGTGCTGATCAGAAATAAGTTATTTTACTTTAAAAAGATTAATAATGATCAAACAATAATAATAATAAGAGGCATTGAATGTTCACTATGGGTGCTATGCTATATGCTTTGTATGGATAGCTTATTTAATCTAACAGCAAGCCTGCAAAATTGATCTTATTTACATTTCCATTTTATAGTTAAAGACAGTGAACCTTAGAACGATTAACTGCTCAAGGCAACATGGGTAATAAATACTGGATTGAGGGTGAGGAAGTGATAAAAGTGGAAAAGGGATGGGAAAGGGGGAACTAATATTTATTGGATGCTAAGTGTCAAATGTTGTGCTATGTATATTTACATCCACTGTCTCATTGAACCTCTCCCAACAACCATGAGACAAGAATATTTTAATATTGTTATTTTACAGATGAGAAAGTGAGGGATCAAGGTGGTTAAAAATATGGCTATTTGACTCCACTTCTTTTCAGTTTTGTTTTTTTCTGTCATATACTCTCGAACCCCAAGTAATCAAAGTCTTCTGTGAGGTTATTTTGAAAAGAGCTCAGACATAGGTCCATTTAGTCCCTGAAAAGTGGGCATGTAGATTTTCCTGCCTCTGTCGTCCTTCATTGGACAGAAAGTGATGAAAATGATTAATTGGTGAGCAGTATATTGGATTATCAGTTTTATTAATTGATTCAGCACATATCATACCATCCATTTCTTCCTCTGGTACAACTTCAGGCTTTCTTCCTGTTTTTTGCTACTCTCCACCCATGGCCAGTTTCTCTCCCACTCCTACTTCTCAAGTATTTAGGGAATTAAAAGGGAGTGAGCAAGTTAGTCATGTTCTTTTTAACTTTCAAAGTGACTGCTATAGACAGAGAGTGATTCCTCGGTGCTCCGGAGGATAAAAATCATTCCTGGTGCTTTATTTGTGCGGGTGTGCTCTTGACGCCAATAATAAAAAACTGTGATGCCATCGGCTTATGGATTACTGTGGAAATGACTCAAGATAACTGATCAGGGAGTGAGTGACTCATAACTAAATCACTACCAGACACAAACTGGCTCCTGCTGTGTTCACTCTCCTGGGCAGCTAAAGGATGGATGCAATAGGCCTATTTTAAATGTTAAGTCGTTGGAGCACATTCTGCTTCCAGGCTTGGAGACTGTCCAGCTGAAAGTCACTCCTACTTGGAGTCTATCAGAAACCTGCTACTACAGCAGTGCCTTTGCATCACGGCAACAGGATCTGCATCTGTACAGCAGCAGCAGGCACAGAGGTTGGAGCTCTCCCTAGTAGGTTATGAGAGAGCTTTTGCCACACACCTCCAGGGAGGGGAAATGCAGCCTGAGTTTTATAGTAGGAGAATCTGAGTCAGAATGATGCACTAAATTGCCATTCTCCCTGCACAGAGTTGAGAACGGCCCTGGGAATTAATATAATAAAGAAAGTGGAAGCTGAGGCTGGAAAGAATCTTTAAGAGCATAATTCAGGTGAAGAGACTGCAGCCCAGGGAGGTTAGGTCACTTGCCAAAGGTTATACAATTTATTAGCAACAGCAGCAGAAGGACGAGGGCTGGGGATTCGAGATTCCTAACATACTCTACCAGTATTTTTCAAACTTTATGGTGTGTAGGAGTCAGAGGGGATTGTGTTAGAGTAAAAATTCTGGTTTATAGGTCTGGGATGGGGGGAGACCCTCAAGATGGTGGAGGATTAAGACGTGGAGATCACCTTCCTCTCCAAAATTACATCAGAAATACATCTACATGTGGAACAACTCCTACAGAACACCTAATGAACGCTGGCAGAAGACATCAGACTTTCCAAAAGCCATGTGGCTGACAGGGTCTTGGTTCCCCAGCTGGGTGTCAGGCCCGTGCCTCTGAGGTGGGAGAGCTGAGTTCAGGACATTGGTCCACCAGAGACCTCTCAGCTCCATGTAATATCAAATGGCGAAAGCTCTCCCAGAGATCTCCATCTCAACACTAAGACCTAGCTCCACTCAACAACCGGCAAGCTACAGTGCTGGACACCCTATGCAAAACAATGAGAAAGACAGGAACACAACCCCACCCCTTAGGAGAGAGGCTGCCTAAAATCATAAGGTCACAGCCACCCTGAAACACACAGCCAGACGTGGTGCTGCCCACCAGAAAGACAAAATCTAGCCTCATCCACCAGAAGACAGGCACTAGTCCCCTTGACCAGGGAGCCTACACAACCCACTGAACAAACCTTAGCCACTGGGGGCAGACACCAAAAACAACTAGAACTATGAAACTGCAGCCTGTGAAAAGGAGACTGCAAACACAGTAAGTTAAGCAAAATGAGAAGACAGAGAAACACACAGGAGATAAAGGAGCAAGGTAAAAACCCACCAGACCAAACAAATGAAGAGGAAATAGGCAGTCTACCTGAAAAAGAATTCAGAGTAGTGATAGTAAAGATGATCCAAAATCTTGGAAATAGAATGGAGAAAAAACGAGAAACGTTTAACAAGGACTTAGAAGAACTAAAGAGCAAACAAACAATGATGAACATTATTGAATAAATGAAGTTAAAAATTCTCTAGAAAGAATCAATAGCAGAATAACCGAGGCAGAAGAATGGATAAGTGACCAGGAAGATAAAATAGTGGAAATAATTACTGTAGAGCAGAATAAAGAAAAGGGAATGAAAAGAATTGAGGACAGTCTTGGACACCACTGCGACAACATTAAACACACCAACATTCGAATTATAGGGGTCCCAGAAGAAGAAGGGAAAAAGAAATATACTGAGAAAATGTTTGAAGATATTATAGTTGAAAACTTCCCTAATATGGGAAAGGAAATAGTCAATCAATTCCAGGAAGTGCAGAGAGTCCCATACAGGAGAAATCCAAGGAGAAACATGTCAAGACACATATTAATCAAACTACTGAAAATTAAATACAAAGAAAAAATATTAAAAGCAGCAAGGGAAAACAACAAATAATATACAAGGGAATCCCCATAAGGTTAACAGCTGATCTTAGAGCAGAAACTCTGCAAACCAAAAGGGAGTGGCAAGACATATTTAAAGTGGTGAAAGGGAAAAACTTATAACCAAGATTACTCTACCCAGCAAGGATCTCATTCAGATTTGACGGAGAAATTAAAACCTTTATAGACAAGCAAAGGCTAAGAGAATTCAGCACCACCAAAGAAGCTTTACAACAAATTTTAAAAGAACTTCTCTAGGCAGGAAACACAAGAGAAGGAAAAGACCTACAATAACAAACTCAAAACAATTAAGAAAATGGTAATAGGAACATACATATCGATGATTACCTTAAATGTAAATAGATTAAATGCTCCCACCAAAAGACATAGACTAGCTGAATGGATACAAAAACAAGATCCGTACATAGGCTGTCTACACGAGACCCAATTCAGACCTAGGGACACATGCAGACCAAAAGTGAGGGGATGGAAAAAGATATTCCATTCTCTAGTAGGTCTGCATCTTTATTTCCATCCTGCCCCTAGGTTCTTCATGATCATTTTTTTTTAATAGATTCCGTATATATATGGAATATATATATATATATATATATATATATATATATACATTTTTCTCTTTCTGACTTAATTCACTCTGTATGACAGACTCTAGGTCCATCCACTTCACTACAAATAACTCAATTTCATTTCTTTTTATGGCTGAGTAATATTCCATTGTATATATGTTCACATCTTCTTTATCTATTCATCTGTTGATAGACACTTAGGTTGCTTCCATGTCATGCCTATTGTAATGCCTAAGGAGGCATTGTCTCCTTAGGCAGGTTTATTCCTAGGTACTTTATTCTTTTTGTTGCAGTGGTAAATGGGAGTGTTTCCTTAATTTCTCTTTCAGATTTTTCATCATTAATATATAGGAATGCAAGAGATTTTTGTGCATTAATTTTATATCCTGCTACTTTACCAAATTCATTTATTAGCTCTAGTAGTTTTGTGGTAGCATCTTTAGGATTCTGTATTTATAGTGTCATGTCATCTGCAAACAGTGACAGCTTTACTTCTTCTTTTCTGATTTGGATTCCTTTTGTTTCTTTTTCTTCTCTGATTGCTGTGGCTAAAACTTCCAAAACAATGTTGAATAATAGTGGTGAGAATGGACAACCTTGTCTTGTTGCTGATCTTAGAGGAAATGGTTTCAGTTTTTCACCATTGAGAATAATGTTGGCTGTGGATTTGTCATATATGGCATTTATTATGTTGAGGTAAGTCAAGTTCCCTCTTTGCCTACTTTCTGGAGGATTTTTATCATAAATGGGTGTTGAAGTTTGTTGAAGGCTTTTTCTGCATCTATTGAGATGATCATATGGTTTTTATTCTTCAATTTTTAATGTGGTTTATCACACTGATTGATTTGCATATGTTGAAGACTCCTTGCATTCCTGGGATAAACTGCACTTGATCATGGTGTATGATCCTTTTAATGTGCTGTTGGATTCTGTTTGCTAGTATTTTGTTGAGGATTTTTGCTTCTATGTTCATCAGTGATATTGGCCTGTAGTTTTCTTGTTTGTGACATCTTTGTCTGGTTTTGTTATCAGGGTGATGGTGGCCTTGTAGAATGAGTTTGGGGTTTGTTCCTCCCTCTGCTATATTTTGGAAGAGTTTGAGAAGGATAGGTGTTAGCTCTTCTCTAAATGTTTGGTAGAATTTGCCTGTGAAGCCATCTGGTCCTGGGTTTTTATCTGTTGAAAGATTTTTAATCACAGTCTCAATTTCAGTCCTTGTGATTGGTGTGTTTATAGTTTCTATTTCTTCCTTGTTCAGTCTCAGATGGTTGTGCTTTTCTAAGAATTTGTCCATGTCTTTTAGGTCATCCATTTTTTTGGCATAGAGTTGCTTGTAGTAATGTCTCATGATCCTTTGTATTTCTGCAGTGTCAGTTGTTACTTCTCCTTTTTTATTTCTAATGCTGGTGATTTGAGCCTTCTTCCTTTTTTTCTTGAGGAATCTGACCAATGGTTTATCAATTTTATCTTCACAAAGAACCAGCTTTTAGTTTTACTGATCTTTGCCATTGTTTCCCTTGTTTCTCTTTCAGTTATTTCTGATCTGATCTTTATGACTTCCTTCCTTCTGCCAACTTCAGGGTTTTTTGGTTCCTCTTTCTCTAATTGCTTTAGGTGTAAGTTTAGGTTGTTTATTTGAGATTCCTCCTGTTTCTTAAGGTAGGACTCTATTGCCATAAACTTCCATCTTAGAACTGCCTTTGCTGCATCCCACAGGTTTTGGATTGTTGTGGTTTCATTGTCATTTGTTTATAAGTATTTTTTTATTTCCTCTTTGATTTCTTCAGTGATCTCTTGGTTATTAAGTAGTGTATTGTTTACCCTCCATGTGTTTGTATTTTTTACCGATTTTTTCCTGTAATTGATATCTGGTTTCATAGTGTTGTGGTCAGAAAAGATACTTGATATGATTTCAATTTTCTTAAGTTTACCAAGGCTTGATTTGTGACCCAAGATATGGTCTATTCTGGAGAATGTTCCATGAGCACTTGAGAAGAAAGTGTATTCTGTTGTTTTTAGATGGAATGTCCTATAAATATCAATTAAGTCCATCTTGTTTAATGTATCATTTAAAGCTTGTGTTTGCTTATTTATTTTCCTTTTGGTTGATCTGTCCATTGGTGAAAGTGGGGTGTTAAAGTCCCCTACTATGATTGTGTTACTGTCATTTTCCCCTTTTTTGGCTGTTAGCATTTGCCTTATATATTGTGGTGCTCCTTTGTTGGGTTCATAAATATTTACAATTGTTATATCTTCTTCTCCAATTGGTCCCTTGATCATTATTTAGTGTCCTTCTTTGTCTCTTGTAATAGTCTTTGTGTTAAAGTCTATTTTGTCTGATATGATTGCTACTCCAGCTTTCTTTTGATTTCCGTTTGCATGGAATATCTTTTTCCATCCCCTCACTTTTAGTTTGTATGTGTCCCTAGGTCTGACATGGGTCTCGTGTAGACAGCCTATGTATGGGCCTTGTTTTTGTATCCATTCAGCCAGTCTATGTCTTTTGGTAGGAGCATTTAATCCATTTACATTTAAGGTAATTATCGATATGTATGTTCCTATTACCATTTTCTTAATTGTTTTGAGTTTGTTATTGTAGGTCTTTTCCTTTTCTTGTGTTTCCTGCCTAGAGAAGTTCTTTTAGAATTTGTTGTAAAGCTTCTTTGGTGGTGCTGAATTCTCTTAGCTTTTGCTTGTCTGTAAAGGTTTTAATTTCTCTGTCAAATCTGAATGAGATCCTTGCTGGGTAGAGTAATCTTGGTTGTAGTTTTTTCCCTTTCATCATTTTAAATATGTCCTGCCCCTGCCTTCTGGCCTGCAGAGTTTCTGCTCTAAGATCAGCTGTTAACCTTATGGGGATTTCTTGTATGGTATTTGTTGTTTGTCCCTTGCTGCTTTTAATATTTTTTCTTTGTATTTAATTTTCAGTAGTTTGATTAATATGTGTCTTGGCGTGTTTCTCCTTGGTTTTATCCTGTATGGGACTCTCTGCACTTCCTGGACTTAACTAATTACTTCCTTTCCCATGTTAGGGAAGCTTTCAACTATAATCTCTTCAAATATTTTCTCAGTCCCTTTCTTTTTCTCTTCTTCTTCTGGGACCCCTATAATTCAAATACTGGTGCGTTTTATGTTGTCCCAGAGGTCTGTGAGACTGTCCTCTATTATCTTCATTCTTTTTTCTTCATTCTGCTCTGCAGCAGTTATTTCCACTATTTTGTCTTCCAGGTCACTTATCCATTCTTCTGCCTCAGTTTTTCTGCTACTGATTCCTTCTAGAGAAGTTTTAAGTTCATTTATTGTGTTGTTCATCATTGTTTGTTTGCTCTTTCGTTCTTCTAGGTCCTTGTTAAAAGTTTCTTGTATATTCTCCATTCTATTTCCAAGATTTTGGATTATCTCCACTATCATTACTCTGAATTCTTTTTCAGGTAGACTGCCTATTTCCTCTTCATTTGTTCGGTCTGGTGGGTTTTTACCTTGCTCCTTCATCTGCTTTGTGTTTCTTTGTATTCACATTTTGCTTCACTTACTGTGTTTGGGGTCTACTTTTCGCAGGCTGAAGGTTTGTAGTTCCTGTTGTTTTTGGTGTCTGCCCCCAGTGGCTAAGGTTGGTTCAGTGGATTATGTAGGCTTCCTGGTGGAGGGGTCTAGTGCCTTTGTTCTGATAGATGAGACTGGATCTTGTCTTTCTGGTTGGCAGGTCTGCGTCTGGTGGTGTGTTTTGTGGTGTCTGTGACCTTAATATTATTTTAGGGAGGCTCTCTGCTAATGGGTGGCTTGTGTTCCTGTCTTGCTAGTTGTTTTTCATAGGATGTCCAGCACTGTAGCTTGCTGTTCATTGAGTGGATCTGGGTCTTGATGTTGAAAATGAGATCTGTGGGAGATTTTCACCCTTTGATATTACGTGGAGCTGGGAGGTCTCTGGTGGACGAATGTCCTGAACTTGGCTCTCCCACCTCAGAGGCACAAATCTGACACCTAGCCAGAGCACCAAGATGCTGTCATCCACACAGCTCAGAATAAAAGGGAGAAAACAGAAGGAAAGAATGAGAAAAATAAAACAAAGTTATTAAAATAAAAAATAATTATTAAATATAAAAAAATTTAAAAAGTAATAAAAAATAAGAAAGAAAGAAGAAAGCAACCAAAGCAAAAAACAAATCCACCAATTACAAGCGCTAAAAACTATACTAAAAAAAAAAGAAAGAAAAATTTGATGGACAGAACCCTAGGACACATGGTAAAAGCAAAGCTATACAGACAAAATCACACACAGAAGCATACACATACACACTCACAAAAAGAGAAAAAGGGAAAAAAAAAATATATATATCATTGCTCCCAAACTCCACCTCCTCAATTTGGGTTGATTCGTTGTCTATTAGGGTATTCCACAGATGCAGGGTGCATCAAGTTGATTGTGGAGATTTAATCCGCTGCTCCTGAGGCTGCTGGGAGAAATTTCCCTCTCTTTTCTTTGTTCGCACAGCTCCCGGGGTTCAGCTTTGGATTTGGACCCACCTCTGTGGTAGGTCACCGAAGGCGTCTGTTGTTCGCTCAGACAGGACGGGGTTAAAGGAGCCGCTGATGCGGGGGCTCTGGCTCATTCAGGGCAGGGGAAGGGAGGGGCACGGAGTGCGGGGCGAGCCTGCGGCGGCAGAGGCCAGCGTGACGTTGCACAAGCCTGAGGTTCCCCGTACGTTCTCCCGGGGAAGTTGTCCCTGGATCACGGGACCCTGGCAGTGGCAGGCTGCACAGGCTCCCGTCTCTGGGGTCCGTGCTGATAGCCGCGGCTCGCACCCGTCTCTGGAGCTCATTTAGGCGGTGCTCTGAATACCCTCTCTTCGCGCACCAGGAAACAAAGAGGGAAGAAAAAGTCTCTTGCCTCTTCGGCACCTCCAGACTTTCCCGGACTCCCTCCCAGCTAGCTGTGGCGCACTAGCCCCCTTCAGGCTTTGTTCACGCAGCCAACCCCAGTCCTCTCCCTGCGCTCCGACCGAAGCCCGAGCCTCAACTCGCAGCCCCTGCCCGCCCCGGTGGGTGAGCAGACAAGCCTCTCGAGCTGGTGAGTGCTGGTTGGCACCAATCCTCTGTGCGGGAATCTCTCCGCTTTGCCCTCTGCAGCCCTGTTGCTGCGCTCTCCTCCGTGGCTCTGAAGCTTCACCCCTGCCTCCTCATGTCCCCACCAGTGAAGGGGCTTCCTAGTGTGTGGAAACCTTTCCTCCTTCACAGTTCCCTCCCACTGGTGCAGGTCCCGTCCCTATTCTTTTGTCTCTGTTTTCCCTTTTTTCTTTTGCCCTACCCAGGTACGTGGGGAGTTTCTTACCTTTTGGGAGGTCTGAGGTCTTCTGCCAGCGTTCAGTAGGTGTTCTGTAGGAGTTGTTCCACGTGTAGATGTATTTCTGATGTATTTGTGGGGAAGAAGGTGATCTCCATGTCTTACTTGTTCGCCATCTTGAAGCTAATCTTCATTGGCATTCTTGACATCGTTGGTTTTGAGATGCTTAATGTAAGTATATTTAGTAAGAATGAAGTCAATGTATATTTACAAGGAGATTAGACTATGTGAATTGAATTTCAGAAAATTTAGTCAAAGCATGGTGAGATTCATTCTGTGCAAACCTGAAGAGTTACTTTGGTTGGAAAAAGCTATTATTAATAGTAGCAAATAACAATAACTATTATTATAATTAATAGTGCTAAGAAATTAATTCAGCCTTAAATAGAGGTAAATAAAGACATCTTTTATGATTTTGAATTGTAGTATCATTAAGTGTTATTTGACTGTCATAATCTTTAGTTTGCAGGTATAGATGAAGGAGGTAAGAATTTAATTGTGCTATTTTTACTTATTGGGTCTACTTGCCAACATATGATAGTGGTTATGGTTTTCTCTTTACATTTTTGCAAGTGGACCTCAATTTTATTTCATTTTTTTATTGAGTTATATTTGACAACTAAAAAATGTATATATTTAAGTAGCACAACTTAATGATTTGGTGCACATATACACTGTGAAATAATCACCACAATTAAGTTAATTAACCATCACCTTCAATAATAACCATTTTCTCAATTTTATTTTTATCTCTTCTTCCTACCTAAACACAGCCTTGAAGTATAACAGCCTTGAAGAAATTTGCATTAATTTTACCATTGAAAATTTACAACAGTTCTTCAGTCAGCACATGCTGGTTTTGAAGCAAGAGGAAAAGAGGAGAGAAGGCATTGACTGGGTGTCCATTGAGTTTGTCCTGGACTTGCAAGCCTGCAAAGATCTCATTGAGAAGGTGATGCGTGTTTTTCTCCTCATCCGTCTTCGTTTAAGGAGACTTGTCCCTGCCTGCCATGTTGATCCATGTCAGGACCCAGGCTCTGTGAAGGGGATGGGAAATAGGGCAGGAGAGCTCTGCACATGTTCTCTTAATGTTCTTTTTTGTGCAGCAACGTGGCATCGTAACTAAACTCTCACGTCAGTTACCTACTCCATCATCTCTAATTCACACTGTCGCTACACATTTGCTGCTTACGCATGACCTCCACTGTTAATAGGTGAGGAAGCTTGTTGAGATGAAAAAGGGTCCTGTTCTTGACTGGAAAAACACAGAGCTGAAAAGATGAACCCTGTAGGGCCTGGCTGATTAACATAAGGTGCATGAGTAGACCCAGAGCAGCTTAACGAAATTTGGCAAATTAGCATGCAAACAAACCATTGCCATAAATCCTCAAGGCCTCTACCTTGAAGGATGTAGTTTGTTCATTTAATTGGACAAGTACCAGTTAGTTTAAGTAATTTATGACAATACTTCATGGCTTATTAGTAAATTAGCTGCAGTGTATGGTTTCTGAATTCGATGATGTTCCTCTACTTTGAACTATTTCCATGTGTTCTGGAAAAGATAAACCAGATTTTCTGGGGAAATTCAGTATGGTTTTTCCTGTGGCTTTGTCCAAGGGAGCAACCATGGTGGGGTGTGAACAGCTACATGCCCTTGTGTCTTGCTATAGCCATGGATTGCAGTGAATTCTGGACACAGGTCTAGGAAGCTATGCTATGCTGTCATATCTGATTCTCAGCAACCCTGTCAGGAAGCGGCAAGGGTGACTGACCTTTCACTGTCCTTTGTGGGGTCCAGATTGTATCAATCACTGTCCCACCCATTTTATGTTAGACTTAGATGAAACTAAATCTTCCTTGATAGTAGCCATTATTCCTAACAGGAGTGGACATCACATTGATTTTTCTTGTTTTATAACCAGTGAACTTCCTGAGGGGAGGACAGGCTGATTAAAAAAATAATGATAATGAACCAGCTTGTGAGCTGATTAAAAATAATGATAATAATGACCTAACCATGATCTGGTAAATATTTGGTGGCATTATTAAAGCTATAGTTTCCTAATTAGAAATGAAACAATAGAACTGGAGCCCCTTCTAGGGGCAGATTTAACTTTGGTCAATTGTCACCTATAATGTCTACTTACTCTGATTATGACAAGATACTGTGTTCAGGCAGGAAGGTGGGATGCAGACATTATTCAGATCCTAATAGCCCTGTGAATGCTACTGATTTGTAGTTGATCTGAAGCCTGTTATCTTATTTATGACAAGGTTATTCTAAATAAGACACTAGCAACCTAGATGTAATTTCCTGTTGTACTTTCTACTGATATGATAAAATGAGAAAAAAGAAACAAAACTGAGCAGATGATAGAAGGAAAAGATAAGTCTTTGTTTTCCTGTGAATGATTTCAAAGGTGTTCAGGTCAGGCAAATGCAGAATACCAAAATGTTTCTTGAAACGATTCTATATTTTGAAAAGATCATTGTGTTTGCTCAGGTACGTGAAGGAAATTTGTAGGAAATATTAATGATCAAACTCACTCCTTGAAACAGAATGCATCATGGGAAGTTTTCAAAGGAGCTAAAATACATCAGTACATGTAATATGTCTTATAGAATGCATCTGTGTGTGTGTATATCAGGAAAAGAGAGATTTTCATACATGTAAGTTTTGTGTTTTTACATGTACAGAAAAGTTTATATCAAACTAAAAAAAAGTATTTTCATACCAACTTTGTTAATTTGGTCTTCAAACATACAGTAATCTTCTATACATATGCAGTGAACAGATCTATTACAGGATTAGCTCACACTTATCTGATTACTTGAAATGTTCTAGTTTGTTTAGAACTTGAGCATCAATAATTTACATATCAAAGTATTAACATTGATTACATTTATGGTTTTACATTAGGTATTGGTAAAGAGATTATTTTTATTATTTTTTAAAACAAATACATCCAAAATTATATATTTAAAAACTGTTGCCCCTTCAATGCGTCACCTTGAGAGGCTACGTCCTTCTTCCAACAATTCAGCCCTTTTGGAAAAAGTCCCTCATGGGACAGGGATTGGGATAAATTGTTAGATTGTTACTATCTTTGAGAGAAAATTAACTTTAATACTGATCATCTTAACTGTTTTCGAGTCCAAACTTTATTACCAACTTTGTCACATTTTTCACCTTATTTGTCTGACTTGACCCAAATAACTTGTGATTGTTTCTATGCAATGATCCATGGTCAGACAACAGGATGTTTCCACATGCCAATAGTCAAAGGTGTCAGATATCCCATAGAAGTTTCTAAAATATTTAAATCCTGGTAGCATCCTGGCAATGACTGTTGTTGTCTCCCAAGTAGAGTTCTTTGGATATGCTAATTCTGGTGTTTTTATTATAAAATGAACCACATTAATATCTAGTTAGTTATCCCTTGTATGCACATAAATATTTTCTTTAAACATATAACATTGTGTTTTTTGGCTCACAACTCTTACTTTCTGCCTAACTATTGCCCACAGCAAAGCAGCCCAGGTCCCACAGCTTGAACCTGTATGTCTTAGTGTTCGCCTATCAATCAATTCCTTAACAGAAATTTGCTGAGGACCTAGATTTTAGTCACCTCAGGGCCTACTATGCTAAGGGTTGTGAGAAACACAAACCAGAGACATCATCCTGGCACTCAAGGTACTGAGGATATAATTGCAAAGATGTCTTAAGACCAAAATTTTACTAGTTTCCAAAGTTTAACAAGTAAATGTATTTAGCAACTACTTGTTTTGATCACTTCCTCCTCACTCCACTGCTGAGAGAGGGATTCCTATCCTAGGGTTATGGGAATGGCTGAACATATGACCCCTGACACTGGACAGATGAGATTGACAGCAGCTTATAAGTCACATATACTCACAGCCTGGGGGAGGAGGACACTGCCTGCCATGTGAGGTCACATGGAAGTTACACTTGGGAGCAGAATGAAAAAGCGAGAGCTGTGGGAGCCGGGCTTTGTAGTAATAATAGGGTGAGGTGACACTGATTCCCACTGGAGGATGTGATTGTCTTGTTTGAATATGGGCTTGTGGGTAACTGAAATCCCTTGCTCAAGAATAAGCAGGCTCGGGACTTCCCTGTTGGCGCAGTGGTTAAGAATCCACCTGCCAATGCAGGGGACACGGGTTGGAGCCCTGGTCCGGGAAGATCCCACATGCCCGCAGAGCAACTAAGCCCGTGCACCACAACTACTGAGCCTGCGCTCTAGAGCCCATGAGACACAACTACTGAGCCCGTGTGCCACAACTACTGAAGTCTGCACGCCTAGAGCCCGTGCTCCGCAACAAGAGAAGCCACTGCAATGAGAAGCTGGTGCACCACAGCGAAGAGTAGCCCCCGCTCGCTGCAACTAGAGAAAGCCCGTGTGCAGCAACAAAGATCCAATGCAGCCAAAAATAAATAAATAAATAAAATTTAAAAAAAAAAGAAGAAGCAGGCTCTGTGCCTGTTCCCATGATAAAGAATGTTGCATGGCTGGAGGACCTAACCCACTGTAGAACATGGGGAAGGGAACCCCTGATCAGGTCATTTGAGGCGTTCCTGGTGTTCCCCTGATGTCAAAGCCCACAAAATATTGGACCTTAATTTTAGGCCTAATACTACATTACTATTTATAAAACTTTGAATGAAATGCTGTGGAAAACTTAAGCATTTGTTAAAAATAGCCCTTGCCCTTAGGATGTATGCAGTCAAATAGGATATTTGTAAGTCTAATAAATGTAGAAATATGTGTCAGGATAAATGCAGTAAAGGCACAGAGAAAGGCCCACAGAGCTCAGAAGAGCAGAGGTCACCTCTGCCTGCAGGAATCTAGGAAGGCCTGCTGGGAAGGGGGGTAAATTTTCAGCTGGGTCTGAAGAAATGGATATAATTTCAGCAGGTGAAAAGAGGAAGATAGTGAGCATGTGAAGGGACAGGCAAGAGCAAAGCCTTAGAGACAGGAAAGCAATGGACACATTTCAAAATCTGCTTAGAGCTCAGAGTATACAGACCGAAATATCTAGAAGTAAAAAAGGAGGGTCAGGCTGTGAAGGGATCTTAATGAATTTTGACAGTTTTTTAGGCAATGGGGAGCCAGAGAAGTTTACACATCGGGCAATGGGGCAGTCAGAGATGCTTGGGTTTAATCTGGTGGGTTTATGTATGGGGTCTGGGATGGGAGGAAAGCTAGAGTTAGGGCAATTAAGAATCTATTACAGCAGGTGAGGAATAGAGGCCCTGAATCAGGACAGCAGACATGGAAATAATAAGAAAGTAACAGTTGTAAAAGGAGAGGAAGGCAGAATTGATAAGATTTGAAGAAGGAGAGGTTACAGCATTAATGTTCAGAGTCAGGGCAACTGACTTAGACCATATACTGTGTGCTAGAAGACAACTGATGCTACGGGACAGAACACAATTACTTTTTTTCCTGACCTATTTGGAAATTAATTTGCTAGAAGCCCTCAAATTTATTAGGGGTTTTATACTTCCTAAGCATTGGAGAAATAGAGAAGACCCTGAAGAAATAGCGTTTTTTCCCTCCTCAGTGGTTTAATTGTTATGTTTTGAGCTGTGACATCTACTTGCTTTGCATAAAACATCCATTCATCTCCAAACAGAAGATGGCTTCATTGGTGTCCCAGGGACACGATGGTCCTCATGTATGGAAGGTGGCTCTGCTGGAGATGGGGGCTGCTGCTCCCTGTGAGGCTTTGCCACATCCCTCTTGTTAACAGGCACCATCCCAGGAGATGCTTACATTTTTAAATGATTCATTCTAGTGTTCACTGAAGGTTGACTATTTCTGTGGTAGGAAAATAATGCAATACAAGATGGAGTCCACACCTCTAAGACCCTGTACCGGTGACTCAATTGTTTAGTTTTATCAGGTTCTCCTTCCTCCTGCTTGTTCTTCTCCACATTTCTCACTTTGCCAAGAACTTGCAAGGTCAGTGCCGCCAGGAGCAAGACTTTGCATATTTACTCACTGCATCATCCCCCACCTGGATGCTTGGGAAGAAAGAAGATGTGCCAGAGCCCTTCAGTACAAGAGTTATTGATGGAATGTCATTCAATACATTTTCTATAAAGTGCAGATTCTAAGTCTATGAGACTAGACAAAAGAGGTAGAAAACCATAGTCCGTATATTAGAATGATAGACTCAGGTGGATAAAAAACATGTTCTTCAAGAATGTAATAATCCAAATTAGACCCATTCGTATGCTCCAGTGGCATAATTTTGAACAAAGGATTCTAAACCACAAAAAAATTTTCTTTTCATATATCACCCAGCCAGAGCCTTGACTCGGAGTTGGTGTGTTCCTTCTCCATGAAAATATTCAAGCATAGGCTAACCTACTTTTTAGAGAGAAATTGTAAATGGAATTCAAGGAGCTTTTCGGTGGGTTGGGCCAGACCTATGTCTCTCCCAAACCTGAGCATTTGTGGTTCTTAGGTACAAAGGATTGGTAGAGAATCATGAAATCTATGTTGTTGGACCAAGGGGTCATGGTTCTATCTTGGAACTCTCATGATATTTTCTGTTTGCTTTGTAGTCTACATATTATGTGCATGTGTTGTCTTCTCAGTTAGATGCTCTGCAGCCAGAGCCCATGTCTGATTCTTCTGTTATAACCCAAAGTGTTTGGCACAGTGATTTGTTCATAGAAGGCATTTCAAAAATGTTTGTGGAGTAGATAAATGAACATACAAATCCACAAATAGATTCGCAAATGTAGGAATCCTTCATCTTTCCCCCCCACCCATACCTGTTTTTCCCCATCTGTATATACCCTATATTGGTTAATGGCAGCATCCACTACCCATTTGCTCAAACCAAAACCTGGTCATCCTTCCTCTTTCTACTACACCCCACGTTCTATCCATCAGCAAGCTATGACTCAGCTCTACTCTCCACCAGCATCACGTTTCAGTGACCTCTCACAGTCTCCAACACTATCAATCAACTGTTTTATTTACATATCGTCAATTAGTGCTTTCAGGACTGAAATGACTGAGTTGATGGCAAAGGAGCAGCAGAGACTCTGTGGCCCACAAAGTCTAAGAGCTTTACTATATGGCCCTTTAGAGAAAAAGCTTTCTGATGCTGTCATCAGTTTTCTTTCACATATCCTTTCTTGGTTGCTTTTTTAAACAACCCTTTAAACATGTAAAAACCATTATTAGCTCACCGGCTTTCCAATACAGACCATAGGCAGGATTAGCCCATAGGCTTTACTTTGCCAACCCCTTCCTAAACAAATAATCCTTTTCAAGTATTAATTAAATCACATCACTTAAAAAATCTCCAAAGGCCTCCCATTACACTTAAAGTAAAATCCAAATGTCTTACCATGGCCTATAAAGCCTTTGGGATCCAGTACTTCATCTCTCCTTCCACGCACTCTCTCCGACTAGCTCTGCTCTGTCCACACTTGCCCCTGGTAGGACCTGAAATTTGCCAAGGGTGCTCCAAGGGTGCTCCTGCCTCAGGGCCTTTGCACTCTTCATTTTTCTGCCCAGTACAGTTGTGCACAGGTCTTCTCAGGATTTGCTCTTCTCATTCAGGTCAGAGGGTCTTACTGGACTCTCCTACTAAAATAGCTCTCACATAGCCCCAGTCATTCTCTCTCTTTACTTTGCATGATTTCTTCAGAGCCTTTATGCGAAACTAAGTTATTTATTTAGTGTTTACTTGTTTATTGTCTGTCTGCTCCACTAGAATGTAAGTACCCTGAGGACAGACACTTTGTGAATGTGGCTCATGGCTTCATCCCCAGCTCCTGCTGGTGCCTGGTACCTAGTAGGTACTTAATAAATATTTGTTGAATGGATGATTGGCTAATTATATGTAGTGAAGCTCCTTTCTCTTTGTCAACTAATTAGGTTCACAGGAAAGAATTTACATTGACCCTCTACTGAAAATACTGCTTACTGGTGTTTTTTTCAGCTGCTGTTCATCTGTATCTCCAACAGCCAATGGGCATCTTTTCCATCCTTGAAGAGGAATGTATGTTTCATCAGGCTGCAGATGTGACTTTCAAGACCAAACTTTCTGACAACCATTTTGGAAAGCCAGTTCATTTCCAGAAGCCCAAGCCTGACAATAAGAAGAAAGATGAAGCTCACTTTGACCTTGTCCATTGTGCAGGAGTGGTAAGTTACCTCTAGACCCTCAGCCCTGAATTTTCCTGCCTCTGTTTCAAATGTACTCAGCCCAAATCCTTAGATAATACATAAGTAAAGTTTAGATTAAAGAGATGAACAAAATAAATCTCAGGTCCCCCAAAAAAGTTGGTATAGCCTTTTAGCACTTAGGATATGAAACACCCATACTATAAAAACAGAGGTCAAAAATCTCAAAATCGACTCTGTCACCCCAACTCAAAGTAAGACAGCTTCAGAAAGTTATGGAGACCATCAAAGACATGGGCTTTTCCTTACTTGTCCTTCCTTTCAACTTAACATCGTGTGAACGAGTGATTTCAATTGATCTTTTTATTGAAGATTTTTTTTCCCTTCTCTCATAAAGAGTACTGTGAAGTAATGGTCTCCAAACTATGACCAACAAAGATTCCTAATAACCCTCACTCCCTCTCCTCATTTCCCCACTGGAGTGTGTGTGTGTGTGTATGTGTGTGTGCGCATGCCCCTTCTTTCTGCTTTTATGCTTCTGGTCAGTAATTCTGAATGGCACAAAAAGAGAACTGACGAAGGATAAAATAATACTTTGACCTAAAAATGACCTGCCAGTTGTACCTAGATATGCTTGTAAATCTCTTCTTTGATATCCTTGAATATTAATTATAATGATATTTATAGTAAAATATCATTGATAATGTTTTTGGAATGCTCACTGTGTGTCAGAGACAGTTGTTTTATTGCATCTGTTCTTGCCTATGAAGGAGGGCTGATGTGAATTGTTTCTCCTGGAAACGCCATCTATTTCTTCCTACCTCTCCTTGGTGTTTCTTTCCCTCCCTGATTCTTTCTCCCTCTCCCTCCCTCCCCTTCTCGTCCTTTCTTTCCACAATGTAAATGGTAAAGCCTGAGCATCTCTTTGGGTTGCACATAGATTTCTGGAGTATTTATTCAGTACTGTTACATCAAACTGATTTAAAATTAAAGGACCCACACAATTTACGATTTTTTTTAAAAGGAATACACAATTTTCTAAGTAACATATGCATTCACCTCTTTTGTTACCTGAACTGCATGCCTTTCCAAAGGTGCCTTATAACATCAGTGGCTGGCTTGAAAAGAACAAAGCCTTTCTTAATGAAACAGTGGTGGCTGTATTTCAGAAGTCGTCCAACAGACTCCTGGCAAAACTCTTCGAAAATTACATCAGTACCAACACTGGTGAGTTGAAAAATCTTCCTCAATTTTTCAGCCTCCAAATGGAACCCATGTCTGCCTCAGCACTTATAAAATCCTGGCTTCTTTCCTGTGATATCTGTGTTTGATCCCTGTGGTCTGCGTCATCCCCTCTTATTAGCCTTTCCGTCCTCTGGCTGGTGGTTTTTCGGGGAAATGGTGCTCTAAGGTAGAGAGATTTCAAGGAGACTGCTCCAGCCTGCTTTTATCTTCTACTTAACCAAGCTGAAGAGACAGCAGAAAACCATGTTTTGATAAGCGATTTGGGAGAGATAACAAGCTCCTTTAATACATATCCCCCAAATATCTTGGAATTCTCTTTCACAGTGCTTTTATATTATAGTAATGGGGTTTTTGTAAGCTTCATGAGAGCAGAGATTATGTCTCACTTGTTCAAGTGTATCCTCAAGCATGTAGCAGATGCCTGTTTAGCAGGCACTCCATAAATACTTGCTGACCAACTAACAACCAATCTTGTTTAGTAGTCTGTAATTTACAAAGCCCTTTTAGATACATTATCTTACTCAATCCTTGTCCTAGCCCTTTTAGATTCATGTAAAGGGAAATCTCTCCCTATCTTATAGGAGCAAGTACAGAATTAAAGTTTCACAAATCTACTGTTGAAAGATAAACTCAGGCATATTACAATTTTTAAGAGTTTATTTGAGGAAAAAGCAATTGAAATTGGGCAGCACCAAATCAGAAGTGGTTAACAGCATTCCACCCACAGGAGCTCAGGGAGAGACTTTTATAGAAAAAAGGTAGAAGCAAAGTGAAGAAATTATTGATTAGCTGTATCTAAAGCCCAGTTGGCTGTTTGTGGTTGGTTGTCCTTAGCATTTTGATTTGGTAACCTTGGGGCATTAACAGACTTAGATTTTGTTTGCTTACATAGGCTGCCACACAGCATTAGAGCCACCTCAGTCTGATGGCCTCCTTGCTTCATTAATTTAACACTACTAAATGGCAAAGGCAAGATAGGAAACAGGACTTGTGCTTACTAGCCTCGTGCCTATTCCACTCTCACTGTCTTCTGGAAACAAACAAAACAGAGAGATGGACAGGCTACCTGGATTCAGGATCCAATTCAGACTTCTGCACCGTGATACAAAGCCTTGGAGGACACAGAGGCCAGGTTGCTGCCATTACCCTCACGTCTGGACTACTGCCAGCAGCAGAGGGACACAGTTGTCACAGTTCATAGCTGCCAGATTGGCATCTCCTGAGCAGAACTGGTCTTCAAACACGTTTGGTCCACACTGATTAAAAAAAAAAAATTGGAAGTTCTCACGTACACATTTGGGTTTCCTTTTTCTTTTGAAAAATGGAAATTATGGGAAAATAGAAAATCTGGCCAGTCTGGTTTCAGATGCCTTTGTAACAATGGGGCAAACTGTACTAGCTGTTCTTTAAATGGGATGTGTCCTCTTACTTTCTGACATTCTCACCCTCTTGTCTTACACCCAGCTTCAAGCTCACTCCTGTCCCCTGTTGCCTGCTTTGGGACTCCTGATGGCATGGCCAGGGAATGGAGAGAATTTAGCACTTCCCAGCCGCATTAGCACATGATGACATAATTCAGAAGCATGCCTGAAATCCTGTTGGCCCGCCTCAAGAGGAGCTTGAGAAATGGAATCTATTGTGTATGGACCCTGAAAATCTGCAGGTAGTGCGTTTGCTTGATTCTAATAGCTTCTAAAGTACCTCTGAGAAGTCTGATAAACAGTGGCCACATAAGTGTATGGCTCCCAGATGAGTAATTCTCTGGTCATAAGAAATCAGAGAGTGGTTTGGGCAGAGAATGAGAGAGGAAATTATCTTCTGACTCTTCCGGGTGTGCTGTGTTCTTTTGAACTAGAAGAGAATTGTCCAGAATGTCCTTTTTCATTATTTTTTAAGGACCCCCTGAAAAAGGACTTGCCTCCAAGTTTCTGACTCATCCCAATTAAATTACTCATAATAACCATACTTTCTTCTGGAGAATCCAAGTACTGTAAACCAGTTACAATTCTTTTAAAAAATTAAAGGAAGGTAGTAATATCCCCTTTCCATGGGGAAGTACAAAGAAGTCAAGTGATTCACTTGGAAGGCTTGGGGCATGTCAATAGGACATCAGTGATTAAACTTCATGACATCTGCCTCAGCACAGTTGCTACTCAAGCTAGAGAGTATTTTATCAGTTTTTCATATTGACAGCTGGCCCTTTTTTTCCAGATTGCCTATGGGTTTTGTTGTTATGCTTTTGTACCTTCATGAGTTAGCGCTACACAAATGTTTGTAAAACAGTTTGGCTTAGCATAGATTCCTTTGCTTCAAGAAAGTGGGAATAGATTGTTTTTATAAATTGCAGAAGTAATGCATGAGTGTTGCCCCAAACACAGACAATATAGAAAAACTAAAAAGAGGAACATAAAAGTTACCTTTGATCTCACATAGAGAGATCACAATTGCTAATATTTTAGTGTATACTCTACCCAACATTTTTTATGTATATAGTCACCCATAATACAATCACACTTAAAAACATGTATACACACTCAGTATCATAATATACAAACTATTTTGTAGCCTAATTTTTCTCTCAAAATAAATCCAAGCAATCTTCCCATGCCAGTTCTATGGATCTGCATCATCATTTTAAAAGATTGCAGTGTTTCATTGTACGCATACTCTTTCATAATTTAAGTAACCAATCTCCTGTTGGTAGACGTTTGTTACCATTTACATTTTTTGCTTTTTTTTTTTTAATGACTAAACAATGCTGCAGTGAGTATCTGTGCACAGTTGCCTATTTCCTTAAGGAAAAGCACCAGAAATAGACTTTTGTGTTGAGACATGAATATTTTTAAAGCTTTTGGTAGACATAGCCATATTGCTTCTAGAACTTTGACACATTTATGCTTTCATCAGCAGGGTTTGGTAATGTGACAGAAAAGGGCCTTTTTAGTGCTTTTCTTCTTCTTTTTTTAGCTCTACAGTTTGGGGAGAAGAAAGGCAAGAAAGGAGCTTCATTCCAAATGGTTGCATCTCTGCATAAAGTAATTTTTAATTGCATCTATTCATATATTAACTACCTCACAATCTGCATATGTTATTACTTATTTGAAATTTTACATCTTCAAATAAGGATAAAGTATCTGAAGTTAACCAAGTTGGAAAAGTTAAAGATTATCTTGATATTAATGGACTTTCGTGGACACTGTCAGTGTCCTACTTAGATCCCCTTTATCAGCCCATCTTACCACTTATGAAAATATTAGCTTATAATAATTCACAGTTGCCAGAATTGCCCTTGGTCGAATGGGAAGCTAATCTGTCTCCTTACTCTCCTCTTCAGATTCTGGCCCCTCCCTTGTCTCAAGGAGGTACCAACTGTAGTATAATTGGTGCATTTGTGCTCAGAGATTCTGCAGGACTCAGACTAAACTGAGTCCATACCACTGCTTTTTTCTCCCCCTGCCCTACTGTACTTCCCTCCTTCTCCAAATAAATCTCTTGAACGAGAATCTCCATCTCAGATTCTGCTTCCAGAGAAACTGAGCTAAGATAAAAATTTTCCAGGCAGGAAACTTGAGAAACAGTTTCTTTCTTCAAGCCATTTTATTGTCCATTCATAAAGTATTGCTACCAAATTTAAAACAGGTAGATATGATACACAACAGAACTATGTCAGTCAGATAAATATTGACTTGTCAAGGGAAGGAAATAATGTATTTTGGTAAGCAGGGAAGAATGTTGAATTCATTATTTTATTGTTGCTATGCATCTGGCTTTAAGACTAAGTTGGTCAACATGGAGACCTTTGTGACATAGATTGGTGTTTTTAATGATTTGCAAAGTGATTTTGTGTTGGTTATGGTCTCTGTTTTAGGAAAACCTAAATAAGTTGATGACTAACCTGAAATCAACAGCACCTCATTTTTGAGGTGCATAAATCCCAATGTGAACAAAATGTCAGGTAAATAGATTTCTTTGTAATCCACACTAGGAAATTCATTTGATTTAAGCTATGTTGAATGTCTTTTAATGAAATATTTACCAGTTTGTTTTATATAAGGGTAGATTTTCAGATAGAAAAGCTAAAATAAGTTAAAAGTGAGTTTTTTAAACCTCCTCAAGATTGCCTTTGAATTGAGATTCAAGTGGACATACAGAAGGATTTCACAAAGCAGACTCAATTGGATAACATTAGAATGCTTGACATTATCATTTAAATTCCTCCTTGAATTTCACGCTAAAATGTGGATGAGCTTCTGTGCCATTGTCTACAAGGGCAAAGTATAATAAGAAGGGATTGAATAATCAATTTGGGGATTAAAGTAGATATTTAAGCATAAAGGAAATCATTTGATCTAAATTATCTAAATTGACCATAAAGAGAGTTTCTAAATCCATTTCTAATTGTTGAGAACTCCCTCTAGTCTTCCTTCATAATAGTAATATCTTCCCTCTCCTTAAAACTACCTGTCTCTTTAGTTATGTACTTCTGGGCAGTAGATACTTTTTAAGAAGTATTTTATTTTTCTTCCAATTTTATTGAGATATAATTGGCACGCAGCACTCTATACGTTTAAGGTATACAGCATAATGGTTTGCCTTACATACATCATGAAATGATTATAAGTTTAGTTGACATCCATCGCCTCTTATAGATACAAAAAAAAGAAAGAGAAAAAAAATGTTTCCTTGTGATGAGAACTCTTAGTATTTACTCTCTTAATAACTTTCAACATACCATACTGCAGTGTTAACTATAGTCATCATGTTGCACATTACATCCCTTGTACTTGTTTATCTTAAAAATGGAGGTTTGTACCTTCTGACCACCTTCATCCAAGTTCCACTCCTCCACCCCACCTCTGGTAACCACAAATCGAATCTCTTTTTCTATGAGTTTGTTTGGTTTTTGAAGATTCCACATTTAAGTGAGTGTGTCTGGCATTTTCACCATAAGCTTCTTTGCTATTAACATCTTTGCCCCAAGCATTTTTGCTGCAAACGTTTTCCCCACATAACTAATTGGCCATAAGGCAATTTTGTCATAAAAGATAAAATAACAAAAAATAAAAGAGGGACATTAAAAAGGACATAATGAAACGTGAAAAATGAATAACAAAATTAAAAAGACTATTGTGAAATATAAAATATTTGAATAAATTTAAAATGTGTGTAGATTCACGACAATATGGTACAAATATCTGATTTTACTTTGTGGGTTGAACCTAAGCATTTATCTTCCAAGTCTTTGTTCATAGTTCATTATACATTTTTTGGCTTGTTGATTCATCTCCTTGTTCTGCATCACACATTTTCTTTTTTGCTAAAATTTCTTCCCTCATTGAGAGAGGTATCGGTTTCCAAATACTAGGATACATGTTTGTAACAGCTTTGTGTTGTGTTATGAAAGCCTTCCACACTGTTGTTTGTTCTTGGCATATTGTCACATGTCTGTTGGTAGATGTTCCAAGTTCTATGGAAAATGTGGGTTCAACTCTGCACCTCTGAGGCCCTCAGCCTCTTTCAGATTCATGTATAGAAAATGGGAGTATTGTGTCAATGGAGAAATGAAACCAAATTGTCAACCAGTTGAAACCAAACTGTCAACCAGTTATTCTATCTTTTATGGCAAAATTGCTGCATGGCCAATTAGTTATGCAGTGAAAACATTTGTAGCAAAAATACTTTTGACAAAGAAGCTAATGGTGAAAATATCTAGAACCATAAATGAGATTGTATGGTATTTGTCTTTCTCTGTCTGGCTTATTTCCCTTAGCATAATGCCCTCGAGGTCCTTCTGTGTTATCACACATGGCAGGATTTCCTCCTTTTATATGGCTGAATAATATTCCATTATACACATATACCACAACTTTTTTATCCATTCATCCATCAGTGGACACTTAGAATGTTTCCATTTCTTGGCTTTTGTAGTGAATACTTTTTGATGAATGGATGGTGCTAGGGCGGTGATGAGATAGATAGGTGGTTGTGAATTATTTATGTTTTTAATTAACAAAACAAAGTTTTTACAGATATTA
Organism: Stenella coeruleoalba; assembly: GCF_951394435.1. Lineage (NCBI taxonomy): Eukaryota > Metazoa > Chordata > Mammalia > Artiodactyla > Delphinidae > Stenella > Stenella coeruleoalba. The sequence goes on from NC_137150.1 coordinate 89,533,774, forward strand.
ATTACATGGATCACTTTCCTTACATCTTGGATTTGAAGATTCCCAGGCTTCTGTTTGGAATTACAGGCTTCTGTGGAGCTTGGTTGGAGGCTGTCAGCCTCAAAGTTGTATATGTGACAAGCACTTATGTCTTCAGAGCACTAATCACCCTTGGAATATGTAGCCAGATGTTGTTGATTCTGATTTCTGAGGTTCTGTAGTACCTTGCATTTTTATTAACCTCCTGTAATTAAGACTCCCATCTTGACAGCCTGTGACCTATTCTGGGAAAGTGTGATGCTAAACAATGATGCTGCAGTTTGAGTTTTTGCAATGCAAACCCTTCATGTGCATTCACGCTGTATGTTTTTGCCTCATTGTTTCTTATCAGCTGGGTTTCTTAATGCATCTAGGGACACTGCTTCCATCTAGCAAGGAATCTAATTAGCTACCTCTATTTTGGAGCAATTCTGTTACCTATTAGAGTTGACTCCCATCGAATCAGCTCTGATTTCAGCAGGTTTTTTTTTTTTTTTTCCTAAGTCTTAAGAGAAAGTCATAAGAAAAGCTTCATGATCTAATCAAAACAGTTCTTCATATGTCCTTAAAGGGAATGAGCATGCTTGACCCTATTGTGTCATAGAACTCCACTTCTGCTCCTTCTTACAGATGATCTGTTTCTGTCTATGAAAGGGATGGGAGTGCAGGACTATGAATATATGGCTTAGAGTTTATTTCTGTGACCCCGGGCATAAGCAGAGAATCATCTCATTCCATTCTCCTTATAACACTCTAGCAGGTCTTTGTTAGGAGAGTGCTGCTTGGCTTCTTCCAGAAGCCTTGCTGAGAGCCAGATACAGTGGCTCATTGGTTGGCTTTTCTAAGGCTCCTATCAGAGATTGCAGCTGCAGTTCTAGTGGGCTCCATCTCAGGAACAAAGGGGTACTAGGAGAATGCTTATACTATCGAATAGAACTTAGGCTTTCTCAAGATAATCAGGAGAGAAGTAGGCCGGGATGTGGCCCATTCTTTCCTAATACAGAACAGTAAACACAATGTTGTGGCTGTTCTCACCTTCCCCTTTCATTGTATTCCCCCTTCTTGTAATCCCTCCCCTTCTTACTTGGAGATGCCAGTTCTCTTTTGTGTTTTATCCCCTCTTTAGCTGGTTTTTGGCTGGCCAATGAGTATAATGCCAGTCATTTACCTTCTAGCAAAAATGTATTTTTTTCATCTTCTAGGAGTATTTGCTTATAAAATCTTGACTAACTGTGAACTAAAGGTTTCATTCCAGGTAAATCCTATTCGGAGACTCCTACATAATAGGATGGGTACTTTGAGTGCCATGAGGCTGGGAGTGAGTGAATCCTCTTATCTATGATGTAGAGAACACTAGATTCAAACTCTTTTAACCTCAGATGCAGCAATTAGGACAAAATCTAGGGTAAGCATTTTTTTAGACATGGACTCATTGTGACCGTTTTTCTTCAGATGTAATGGATGTGCTTATTTGGTTCTACAGCAGCTGCGCTGTAATGGTGTCTTGGAAGGAATCAGGATATGCAGTGAAGGTTTTCCAAACCGACCGCTGTATGCTGATTTTAAACAAAGGTAAACATACACCCCAGGATCCAAGAAGCCTGGGGCAGTCCATTTCGTTTTCTTCTCTTGGAGTGTTTAGGCATGCATTGTTTGTTTGGTTGATATCCTCCAGACTACAGATCGATGTGTTTTGGTGGCGGTGAGATATATGATGACAGAGTTCCATTATTATTTCCCCTTAAATCCAACATCTATGTAGATGTAATATCCTTAAATCTCTATTACTGGATAATAGACCCACATATAGAAGAAATATATAGAGAAGAACGATATGGAAGCTGAATTGAGTCTCTGAAATGTTGTATGTACTTAATCGTAGCTGCCATCCAAGCAGGCTGTTGCTTTACTAGCAATCCTGTGAGAGGAAGGAAGCCAGCAGGGAGTGCAGCAGAAGGCAGAAGAGGCACCTTTGCTTTCTATTTCCCAAATTCTAAATGTGTAAATTGTAGGTGATCAAGCAAATGTGAGCAAAGTAGAGTAGAGTAGAAAGAGTACCTGTGTCAGAATTAAGAAGTATATTTCTAGCTTTCCACCAATTCACCATTAGGGTGAGGGAATCTTGGAAAAGACCTTTAACGTCTCTGCTTTTCAGTTTCCTTATCTGCATGATAGAGATGTACTTAAGCCTGCCTCTTTCCTTCTCTTTCTCCTAATCTCTCCCTCCCTCCCTCCCTAATTGAGCCGAGAATCAAGTGAGGTGGTCTCTACAGCACTATGAAAAGTACAAACTATTATTCCAAAGTAAGGAATTATTGCTCGTATTCTCATTATTACTGCCAAGAGTTTTGTGAAAATTGAACATATTGGTAGGAGGGGTGGAAGTCTATATATACCTCCTTTTGTCTCACTTGTCCAGATTTTTCTTTATTTGCACCTCAACCTCAGGATTTATTCTTTGCTTATTTTAAATTAGGTACTACATTCTGAAACAAAGGGCCTTTCCAAAGAGCAAGTTTGTGAGCAGCAGAAAAGCAGCTGAAGAATTACTTGGCTCCTTGGAGATAGACCATACACAGTACCACTTTGGAATCACTAAGGTAACCAGAGAACTACAAAGAATGCTTTTGGAGAAGAGTGGGAGGAAAGTCTGTGTATCTTAAAATACCCATGAAAGTGCAATTATAAGGCATTCTACAGCTCTTGTGACCACAACTAATACAAACAGAGCTCCGGTGAAACTGAAAACTTCAGCACTATTTGAGAGAGCGAATTCAAAATTCAATGTTTTTTGAACCTCAGTCTTGACTACATTTACATTTTTATGATTATTCATCTAAGCAAGTTTGTGCCAAGATATAAAATACTGAATCAACTTTAGTGTGCTAGAAAATGTGTATACACATCAGAGCTAGACAAAATTGAACCAACTTACTGGAGATAACTGCTTGTCTGCATGTGAACTGATTCATCCACAAGTACACTTTCAGGAAATTAATTCTGAAAGACTGTCTAAAAATGTTAAGGTCGGGCTTCCCTGGTGGCGCAGTGGTTGAGAGTCCGCCTGCCGATGCAGGGGACGCGGGTTTGTGCCCCGGTCCGGGAGGATCCCACATGCCGCGGAGCGCCTGGGCCCGTGAGCCATGGCCACTGACCCTGCACGTCCGGAGCCTGTGCTCCGCAACGGGAGAGGCCACAGCAGTGAGAGGCCCGCGTACCGCAGGAAAAAAAAAAAAAATGTTAAGGTCAACCCTACCATCCAAAAAATGAATCCAAAATTAATTTCCTTAAATGTGATTCACTAAATTCTGCTTCATCTTGAAGATCTTAACATGATCCACATATTTTGGGAAACTTCTGACTAACAGATTTGGTTTTATCCATTAGTCAATATCAGGTGGTTTCTAATGACATCCATATAAAGGCCAAATTATTTGAAGGAGAATTGGAGGGTCTGGGATGAAGAGCTTAAGAAAAAGAACTCTGTTGGACATGATTATAAAATATTACTCAACTCCCACATTTTGAATACCTGAGAGTCTGTTTCTGCTGATTTTCACTCCTGGTGCCTTGCTTCCTTGTATGTTTAGTTATTTTTGCTGTATACTACTCATCTAGGGCAGGACTAGCATGAATTGAGACAGCCTCCTAAGGCACAAAATTTAAGGCAGCACTCACTCTTCAGGTTGTATAAGTACTGACTTGTACAACCCTGAAAGTGAGTGCTTCCTTAAAATTTGTGCTTTAGGTACCTCACTCACCTCATCTTGGCCATTACTAATGATTCTTGAAAAAATATTTATGTGTATTTTTTATTGTCTAAGACAAAAGTGACTTTCTCTAGAGCAGAGGTCAGCAAGTTATGGCCTAAGGGTCATATCCATGGCCTATTTTTTATATGGCCCCCCTAGATGAATATAGTTTGACATTTTCTAAGGGTTATTTTTAAAGAGGAGGAAGAAGAAGAAATAGAAGAAAGAGAGGAGGTGGAGAAGGAGGGCGATGGGGGTGGGAGTGGAGGTTCTACAGAGACTGTGTGTGGCCTGTAAAGCCTAAAAGTATTTACTATCTGGCCCTTTACAGAAAAACTGTGCAGACCCCTGCCTGGGCCTATCTTAAAACGTAAACCAAGTTCCCTAGACAACCTAGACATTACTAATAGATCAGGAGGAGGATAGTCTAAGTTCTTAAGGAACCAATATAACCACAGGATTAAATAAAGTTGTTTTTTTGTGTGTGTGTGGCAAACTTTAGGTTTATAAAACCAAACTTTCTAGAATTTACATTTTACACATTAAGAAATATTAACAAGTAGTAGAACTGATAAACAAATACATCAGTCGCTCACAGGGCCATTCAACAGGCATTTACTGAATGCCCACTATGAGTAGAAGTAACATCTGACATTTCTTTTAGGTGTTTTTAAAAGCCGGCTTTCTGGGCCAACTGAAAGCAATGAGAGATGAGAGACCATCTAAAGTCTTTACATTGTTCCAAGCCAGGGTACGGGGAAAATTGATGCAAATCAAATTCCAGAGGATTCTGGGAGAGAGGTATGATATCCCCACCCTGCGTCCCCACTGCTAGAGTAATGGTGTGCCTCAGTCAATGTGACTTTAGCTCATTGCCTTACAATAGGTCAGGGTAAAGAGATCTGCCACCTCTGCTTAGTCTGGGACTTAACTTGAAATTTTTAAAATTATGGAACACCAAACAGAGCACAAAGGGCTTCTATTACCCTATCTAACTAAGAATAAGCATAATTCAGATATTTCTTGTACTGCTTCCAGTCTTCCCTTTGGAGGGATTCTTTATAATTGGCCAAGTCTGGATCTCTGAGAGCAGTGTGACTCATAATTCAAAACAGAAGCAGACCTAGAAGTGTTTGCATGCATCTCACAGCCAGCTCTGTGGGGAAGTTTGCTGCAAAGTAGGTAGGTGTTCTGATCACTTTACAGCCTCCCCTGGGTCAGAAACTTACTCTTGGTGACATGTAACCATAACTCTGTTACTTCATTTCAGGCAGGTTCACTAGGGACATTTATCATCACCTCTGGACACTGAGGCATAGATTTTGTTTAATAGAAGAAAACCTTTAATAGAATCATGGAAAGCAAGCTAACAAAATCTCCAAACAGAGGGACTATGAGTAAGGGATTCTGTGGTTGTCGTATTTACTTTTTACCATAGCACAGTTTACCTTCTGGAGAGAGGTCCACAGGTCTTGGTATAATTTGCTTACTTGACAGTCTGTTAATTCCCTCTGTTTCCCTGAAGAAGAAAAATATTATTACATGGTGATGTCAAGGATATTAGAGAGACATTTACTAAGAGTCTTCTGTGACCTCCATACAGTGCCCAATGTGGTGTGGGAGTTTATGAGAGTTTGGGGTTCAGGAGACATGCCTTCTATGACCAGTTTTGTAAACTTGGGTAAGACTCTTAATTTCTCAAGTTCACTTCCTTCATCTCTAAAATGAGGTCTTTACTATCCATTCTCTCTAAATCATAGAATGACTTTAAAGGAATTATTATGTAATATTTAAAATACAAAAAATACAGAAAATATTATAATGCATACTCATGGAACTATCATCAAAGTACATCAGTTCCTAACATTTTCTCTGTAATATCTCACAACTTAAAAATAAATAATTAAAAAAGTTGAAACCCTTTGTGTATTTCTCCCTTGATCCAGATCCTGTTCCTAGCTCCTGAGATCCTGAATTTGTTTTTATCCCTCTGTTTCATTCATATTTCATATATAAAGTTTAACATTCTTCTGTAGTTACTCACAATATATTTAAAAAATAAACTAACAGACTCAGTTGAAGCCCCTTGCATATTTCTCCCTTGATCCAAGTTCTGTGGAGATATGCAGGTGTCCTTAAAAAGTTACATGATTTTGCATGTTTTTAGTCTTCACATAAATATGCTCTGTGTATTATCTTAAAATTTGTTCTTTACATTCAGTACTAACTTTTAAATTTATTAATGTTGATAAATCTAAGGTTAGATTATTGATCTTAACTGGTATATAGTATTCCATCATATGAGTATACCACAATTTATTTATCCATTTCCCAGCTCAAGTAAACTTAAGTTATTTAAAAGTTTTTGCTATTACAAACAGTTCTGCAGTGACGATTTTGTAAATGTCTTCCCCTGCATATATGCAAGAGTTTCTTGAGGGCAATGTTACTCAAAATGCTGGTCCATTGGCCGATAGTACCTAGGTAGCAGCTGACCGAGGCCCACACTTTGAGTGGCATTTCTCTAAGGTATGAATTATTAGGTTTTAGGCTATACACAACTCCAACTTTATGAGATGTTGCCAAAATGCTTTCTGTTTTGCTCTTTACCAGAATTATATGAAAGTCCCATGGCTCTATATTCTCACCAACTTGTGGTATTTCAACTTCAAAAACTTTTGCCAGACTTAGTCATATTTTTGACTTTGGGGAAAGATATCATTTTCCTCTTAATATCATGTTTTCTGTAGATTTTTTTTTGGTAGATATGATTTATTGTATACAGGACATTCGTTCCATCTTATTTTGTTAAGCACGTTTACCAAGAAAGGGTTAAATTCTTCTTTTGCATCTAACCCATAAATGTGTTGAATTAAATTAATAGATTAAAAAAAGTTAAACCCACTTTGTTTATAAAATATGATATTTTTCATACATTGTGGGATGGGTTATAGTATTATAGTATTTTTGCCTCAATGTTCATGAATAAGTTTGGCCTGTAATTGTTTCTTCTGCTGTTATCTGACTTTGAATCAAGGTTACCTTAACCTCATAAAAGAGTTAGGCAATATTTTCTCTTTTCAAAACATGAAACAATTTATTTTGATTATCTGTCTTTGAGTGCTTGGTAAAATTTGCCTATAAAACCATCTAGATCTGGTGTTTCTTTCATGACAGATTTTACAATTTTGATTTAATTTATTTAATAGATACAAGCCTATTGAGATTTTTTTCTTCTTGAATCAGTTTAGATTAATTCCTTTCTTTTTTTTTTTTTTTCAGTACGCGGGCCTCTCACTGTTGTGGCCTGTCCCATTGCAGAGCACAGGCTCTGGATGCACAGGCTCAACGGCCATGGCTCATGGGCCCAGCCGCTCCGCGGCATGTGGGATCCTCCCGGACCGGGGCACGAACCCGTGTCCCTTGCATCGGCAGGCGGACTCTCAACCACTGCGCCACCAGGGAAGCCCCTCTATATGTGTTTTGTAATTTTGAACTGTAAGCTCATCTTCAAGGGGACTTTAAGAAAATCTCTAGTGCTTGATTTTAGGGTATTTTCTTCAGTGCACTTTTGTATTTTTCCCCCAAGGGCCCAAAGGGTATTTATTACCAGTGTAAAAAAATGATTATGCTAATTTCTTGTGTATTTCTGCACTAATCCGGTAGTATAATTTAAATCTCAAACACGCTGGTGGTGCTGATTCATAGTATATAAAAAAAATTCTTAGCGTAAGATCTTTTTTCTTCACCCTGAGCCCAGACCAAATCAGATGTGCTTCTCTTTGACTTCTCTCTGTGCCAGTGGGTGAATTTTTAAATCCCCCTTTTCAATAAGGGGAAATTCTTTGAAAATCACAGCCTGTCTCTTTATCCACAAGGATATAAAAATACAAACCCTACAATACCAAGCCTGGCTTCCTCCTTCCATAAGGATGGTCAGACTGTACAAGCATTCACTCTTCGCTGTTTTTTTTTAGCTCCCTCTATACTTCTTACCCTCTTTAAGGGTCAGCTCTCATTTAAAGGATGTTTGTAGTGGAAACATTTTCAGGACAAATAGTCCACAACATTGTTAGCCCCAGAAGTCCCTCAAAGGGTTTTTGAAAGAATCAGATGAGAGCTTGGATGTAGAAGTGCTTTGAAGACTAATGAGGATTTATAATGACTCCTAAAAAGATGTGCTTATTAGGGATCTTAATTTGGAAAATAACTCCTTTACTTTTAAATTTTTTAATTTTTATTTTTTAAAATCTTATTTATTTTTGGCTACGTTGGGTCTTCATTGCTGCGTGTGGGCTTTCTCTAGTTGCAGCAAGTGGGGGATACGCTTCATTACAGTGCACGGGCTTCTCATTGCAATGGCTTGTCTTGTTGCAGAGCACGAGCTCTATGAATGTGGGCTTCAGTAGTTGCAGCACATGGGTTCGGTAGTTGCAGCACGTGGCTCGGAGGCTCAGTAGTTGTGGTGCACGGGCTTAGTTGCTCCGCAGCATGTGGGATCTTCCTGGACCAGGGATCGAATCTGTGTCCCCTGAATTGGCAGGCAGATTCTTAACCACCCAACACCAGGGAAATCCGGAAAATAACTCTTTTAAATAGTCTAGGTTAACTTTCTTTTCTTTTTCTTTTTTTCCCCCTCGACTTAGGGATGCACTTCTTTTGATCCAGTGGAACGTAAGAGCTTTCATGGCTGTGAAGGGCTGGCCATGGATGAGGCTCTTCTTCAAGATCAAGCCTTTTGTTAGATCTGCAGGAATGGGAAAGGAGGTAGCTGGACTGAAGGAAGAGTGTGTGCAGCTGCAAAAAGCGTTGGCGAAATCAGAATCTCCGAGGGAGGAGCTGAAAGCCAAGCAAATCTCCCTACACCAGGAAAAGAATGACTTGCTTCTTCAGCTGCAGGCTGTGACTAGCCCCACCGTTTCTTCTTCAAATCAAGTTTCTAATTAGATTCCCTTGTTTTGCAGGCAGTATTGACTTGAAAAAAAATAGAGGCACGTGCTATGCAAATACTGTAGAATTTCATCCAACACAGACAGTGGAAACACTTAGAGAGACACCCTGTTTTACAGTGAAGTGATTGCATTGACAGTATGTCTTTGAAAAAGGGACAAACTTTTAGATGGGTTTTAACTATATAAACAGATGGAAATCTGTCATGGGAGTCAGGAAGCTCTGGATCTTAATTCAAATTCTGTAGTTAGCACGTAACCCATTAGCAAATCAAAAGACAGGATCTTTCTTAATTTCATTTTCAGATTTTTCATCATTAGTGTATAGGAATGCCAGAGATTTCTGTGCATTAATTTTGTATCCTGCTACTTTACCAAATTCATTGCTTAGCTCTAGTAGTTTTCTGGTAACATCTTTGGGATTCTCTATGTATAGTATTCATGTCATCTGCAAACAGTGACAGCTTTAACTCTTCTTTTCTGATTTGGATTCCTTTTATTTCTTTTTCTTCTCTGATTGCTGTGGCTAAAACTTCCAAAACTATGTTGGATAAGAGTGGTGAGAGTGGGCAACCTTGTCTTGTTCCTGATCTTAGTGGAAATGGTTTCAGTTTTTCACCATTGAGGACGATGTTTGCTGTGGGTTTGTCATATATGGCATTTATTATGTTGAGGTAAGTTCCCTCTATGCCTACTTTCTGCAGGGTTTTTATCATAAATGGGTGTTGAATTTTGTCGAAAGCTTTCTCTGCATCTATTGAAATGATCATATGGTTTTTATCCTTCAATTTGTTAATATGGTGTATCACGTTGATTGATTTGCATGTATTGAAGAATCCTTGCATTCCTGGAATAAACCCCACTTGATCATCGTGTATGATCCTTTTAATGTGCTGTTGGATTCTGTTTGCTAGTATTTTGTTGAGAATTTTTGCATCTATGTTCATCGGTGATATTGGCCTGTAGTTTTCTTTCTTTGTGACATCTTTGTCTGGTTTTGGTATCAGGGTGATGGTGGCCTCGTAGGATGAGTGTGGTAGTGTTCCTCCCTCTGCTATGTTTTGGAAGAGTTTGAGAAGGATGGGTGTTAGCTCTTCTCTAAATGTTTGATAGAATTTGCCTGTGAAACCATCTGGTCCTGGGCTTTTGTTTTTTGGAAGATTTTAAATCACAGTCTCAACGTCAGTGCTTGTGATTGGTCTGTTCATATTTTCTATTTCTTTCTGGTTCAGTCTTGGCAGGTTGTGCATTTCTAAGAATTTGTCCATTTCTTCCAGGTTGTCCATTTTATTGGCATAGAGTTGCTTGTAGTACTCTCTCATGAGCTTTTGTATTTCTGCAGTGTCAGTTGTTACTTCTCCTTTTTCATTTCTAATTCTATTGATTTGAGTCTTCTCCCTTTTTTTCTTGATGAGTTTGGCTAATGGTTTATCAATTTTGTTTATCTTCTCAAAGAACCAGCTTTTAGTTTTATTGATCTTTGCTATTGTTTCCTTCATTTCTTTTTCATTTATTTCTCATCTGATCTTTATGATTTCTTTCCTTCTGCTAACTTTGGGTTTTTTTGTTCTTCTTTCTCTAATTGCTTTAGGTGCAAGGTTAGGTTGTTTATTTGAGATGTTTCCTGTTTCTTAAGGTAAGATTGTATTGAAGTTAAGAAAACACTCCCATTTACCATTGCAACAAAAAGAATAAAATATCTAGGACTAAATCTACCTAAGGAGACAAAAGACCTGTATTCAGAAAATTATAAGACACTGATGAAAGAAATTAAAGATGATACAAATAGATGGAGAGTTATACCATGTTCTTGGATTGGAAGAATCAACATTGTGAAAATGACCCTACTACCCAAAGCAATCTACAGACTCAATGCAATCCCTATCAAACTACCACTGGTATTTTTCACAGAACTCTAACAAAAGATTTCACAATTTGTATGGATACACAAAAGACCCTGAATAGACAAAGCAATCTTGAGAATGAAAAATGGAGCTGGAGGAATAGGGCTTCCTGACTTCAGACTATACTACAAAGCTACAGTAATCAAGACAGTATGGTACTGGCACAAAAACAGAAAGATAGATCAATGGAACAGGATAGAAAGCCCAGAGATAAACCCATGCACATATGGTCACCTTATCTTTGATAAAGGAGGCAAGAATACACAGTGGAGAAAAGACAGCCTCTTCAATAAGTGATGCTGGGAAAATTCAACAGGTACCTGTAAAGTATGAGATTAGATCACTCCCTAACACCATACACAAAAATAAGCTCAAAGTGGATTAAAGATCTAAATGTAAGGCCAGAAACTATCAAACTCTTAGAGGAAAACATAGGCTATACACTCTATGACATAAATCACAGCAAGGTCCTTTTTGACCCACCTCCTAGAGAAATGGAAATAAAAACAAAAATAAACAAATGGGACCTAATGAAACTTAAAAGCTTTTACACAGCAAAGGAAACCATAAACAAGCCAAAAGACAACCCTCAGAATGGGAGAAAATATTTGCAAATGAAGCAACTGACAAAGGATTAATCTCCAAAATTTACAAGCAGCTCATGCAGCTCAATAACAAAAAAACAACCCAATCCAAAAATGGGCAGAAGACCTAAATAGACATTTCTCCAAAGAAGATATACAGATTGCCAACAAACACATGAAAGAATGCTCAACATCATTAATCATTAGAGAAATGCAAATCAAAACTACAATGAGGTATCATCTCACACCTGTCAGAATGGCCATCATCAAAAAATCTAGGAACAATAAATGCTGGAGAGGGTGTGGAGAAAAGGGAACCCTCTTGCACTGTTGGTGGGAATGTAAATTGATAAAGCCCCTGTGGAGAACAGTATGGAGGTTCCTTAAAAATCTACAAATAGATCTACCATACGACCCAGCAATCCCACTACTGGGCATGTACCCTGAGTAAACCATAATTCAAAAAGAGACATGTACCCCCATGTTCATTGCAGCACTATTTACAATAGCCAGGATATGGAAGCAACCTAAGTGTCTATTGACAGATGAATGGATAAAGAAGATATGGCACATATATACAATGGAATATAACTCAGCTATAAAAAGAAACAAAATTGAGTTATTTGTAGTGAGGTGGATGGACCTAGAGTCTGTCATACAGAGTGAAGTAAGTCAGAAAGAGAAAAACAAATACCGTATGCTAACACATATATATGGAATCTAAGGGGGAAAAAAAAGGTCCTGAAGAACTTAGGGGTAAGACGGGAATAAAGACACAGACCTACTAGAGAATGGACTTGAGGATATGGAGAGGGGGAAGGGTAAGCTGTGACAAAGTGAGAGAGTGCCATGGACATATATCCACTACCAAACGTAAAACAGATAGCTAGTGAGAAGCAGCCGCATAGCACAGGGATATCAGCTCGGTGCTTTGTGACCACCTAGAGGGGTGGGAGGGAGAGAGACACAAGAGGGAAGAGATATGGGAACATATGTATATGCATAACTGATTCACTTTGTTATAAAGCAGAAACTAACACACCATTGTAAAGCAATTATACTCCAATAAAGATGTTAAAAAAAAAAAAAGATAGGATCTTAATAGGTCCTGAGAAAAGCTTTACTGAGATCTTCAGGATTATTGCAGTATGCCCCTAACTGGTTTTCCTGATTTAGATCTCCCTACTTGCCCTTTCCCAGTCCAAGTTAATATCACAGTCAGGTGAGTTCTTAAAACAGCAGTTTTCAACCTTGACTTTGCATCAAAGTTATTTGTGAAGCATTAACAAATATAAAGAAAGGTGCCTAGACTCCACTCTCAGGTACTTTGACTAAGTGGGTCTTGCATGGGTCCAAGTCATCTGTATGGGTGATTCTGATATCCAGCCAGGATTGAGAACCATTGTCTTGAACAAATATGTTGCTTCCCTGATGAACAAGCTTCACATCCTGCAATATGTGCATTATAGGATCCAAACCCTTGGCCCAGGCATCTGAGCCTCCATCTCTAATCTGATGCCGATGTGCCCTTATTCACTCCCTTTTTTATTCCTCTTCTCTAGCTACCAGGACTACTGTTACATCCCAAAGGCAGGTATGAAATTTTATCCACCTTTATTGTACTCTCCACTGCACTTAGCACAGTGCTAAGTTAAATAATACTGGGTTCAAATACATTATATAAATATATTGTATTTTTCCTGCTTTTTGGACTTACGGAAAACAGAAAATTTAGTAGTTTTAGGCTGACCCAAGTTATTCGTTTCTTTTGGGACTCTGCTACCCATCAGTGTTCCAATAGGCCATATTTTACGAGAGTTTACATTCAGACCCACATTTCTGATACATATTTAATATAGCAGTGGTTCAAGAACTTTAGTGTGTATCAGCCTCACCTGGGATGCTTGTTAGAAATACAGATTCCTAGGCCCTGCTCCAAACCTACATTAAGATCCATATTGTGAGAATCACAGTTTGTAATATCATATTTTGTCTGGCTTAGGACACAGGGAGCCTAGGATGAGACCTGGCCTCCTAGTTTTCATCATTCTTCCTCTCAACAAAAAGAGTGGCCAGTACTACCTGGGCTGATGTGGGGATAGAAATACACCCAACTTGTGAAGGGAAAGGTGGGTAAAAGTCTGGGATACATGAATAAAGATCATTGTGGGGAGCATAGGAGACACATGAAGCCAATTGCAGGGCAAGTCCTGGAAGGCTGAGATGAGTTCAAATTGTAACTGATTTAAAAAGCTGACCTGGCTATGAAATATTTTATCTCATTGATTTTTTTTAATCTCATTGATTTTTAAGAAACACACCTCCATACAGTAGGAATCAAGGAAACAAGGATTCTTTTCAAATTATTCACTAACTCAAAATACCAGAAGCACTGCGTGAACCCATTTCAATTAACACTGTGAGTACATGAGAAAATAACTGCCACTGGGGAAAGGATGTCCCTACTGTTAAGCTGTCACACCACTGCTCAGCTGGCCCCAAACCTGCCATCATGTTAAATGAGAGGATCGATGATGGTCGATTGGATTGTTGGCTTCATTTGGTGATGGTGACAGGTCCTGTACAAGTGCTGAATGGAAGAGAGCAAAGAGCTATTCTGCCTGTCAACCTGGGATGAGCTAAGATCAAATATCCCCATTATTGCTCAAGCATTGGAAGCTTCTCTGATATGCATGGATCCTTAACATTTTTGTTTGTTTTTAGTTTAGCCCTTCTCTTGGGTCTTCAATGATGTTGGGGATTCACTATTTTATACCTCCCCCATCTGTGCCTCTTTGAGCCCCATTTGTTGGGCAGACAGGCTGAGAGTTAGCCAGGATCCAATAGCCTGGATTTTTGCCCTTCTCTGCTCTTGATCTAAGTAGATGAAACAACGTAAGCCAAGCAAATAGTTAGGTAATTGATTGCCCAAATTGCAGAGGATGGATGAGGTCTAAAGATGAAATATGGAGATACGTGTGAAGTTATGTCACAACGAGACCTCTAGTAATTAAGAACTTGCTCACAGAAAAGAGGTTTTATTTAGCCTCTAAATGGAGACAAGTGAAAGGAGTTCAAAGTTACACAGGTGCTTTTGTAGCAAAAAGCAATCGGCCCCTTCTTTTTTGACTTGGACCATAACACAGAAAGAGTGGGCCACACAGTGAGAGCTGGCAGCAGTATGTTTGAAAAAATAAGAGGAAGGAGGACTGCACACTCTATGGTTATAACTTGGGGAATTTACTGCTGGCAGAACCTTCGAGAAAAATATTTTAGTTGGAAATAATAGTAAAGTCTAGTTAGTGATATTCAAGGAACCTCATGAATTGTAAATTCATCTTATGAATAAAAAAATATACAGCCCAGCTCTATTTATTAGAAGATGCTTATATATTAAATAAGTGCATCAGGGTCCTTATAATAATATTATAAATATTCTATTGTCTGAGGGAACACCACTTTCTTAAAAGACCATATTCTGAGCAGGTACCGCCCTCAAACTATATGCCTGCAGGGATGCTTCCAGTAGCTGTGATTTAATCAGCACACCACTGATTTTTGGAGGCACGTTAGCTCCTTTAGCCCACCAGGATTCTATTAAGTGCTTTAGAAGAGGTAATCTAATCTACTGAACGGCCTGAAAGATCAAAAGCACCTCCAAACACAAGCAACTCCTCCACTTCTCAACCATAGGGTCAGGGAACTGGGAATATTATTTCAACTGCTTAGGAAAGGTAGGTGAAAGTGCCGGGCAGAGGACAGGCAATTATCTCTCTGCTGTGTGTTAAGCAGCATTTCGCCTGGCTGTTAAATTACTTCCAGCTGTTGGCAACAATTTTCTCCTCATCATGGCGGGAACGAGAGACCCTGGCAAATGCTGAAGAGCAGCGCGAGTCGCTGATTAAATCCAAGATCCAGCTGGAGGCCAGCGTCCAGGCGCTGCCTGCGTTGGAGGTTGGGGGGAGGAAGAAGAGGAGGTAAATTCCCAGCTGACTGCCGGAGGGCGGAGACTCGGAGATGAATGTTCCGCGTCGAAGAAGAAAGAAATCGATGACCTGGAGACACTATTGGCAAAGTCACAGAAGGAGAAGCGTGCTTCAGAGTACAAGGTACTTTTTCTATAATGTCAGGAAGGCCTAGATGCCTGAATTCCACACTCTCAATCGGGCTCCAGGACCAGGCTTGCTCTGTTTATATTAATTAACACAGTGGTCCGCAACTTTACAGCACTGGGAGTCAGAACTGGCATCAAATGAAGGATCTGGTGAACTGTGCCATCCTAATTCAAAGTTCCAACTTGAATTTATGGAACCCCACTTAATCTCCCAAATGAAACGTTTTCATTTGTTCCAATCTAATTGCATGTGAAATCTGATAGAAAGAGCAAAATGGTTTCATTGGGCCTCTCTAAGTATCCTTTTTTGGAAGGAGAGGGAACAGGATGCAGTTTATTGAAAGGTGATTTGGGACACGTCTGAATTCCCACCTCTGTCGTTGATTTGGAGCTTGACCTTGAGATGTCATTTTAATTCCAGCTAAGGACCTTAATGTTTTGTTCATTTTAACTGAGGTTTTTATCTTGTGCATCTGTGTATAGACTGAAGTCAGCTGAGGGGTCTGTATCAAACCTTTGATAAAAAAAAAAAAAGCCTCCAGAATAATATCGTAATTTTGGCATATGATTAAATAGCAACTCTTGTACATCAGTTCCCTTTCATAAAAAGCACTTGGACCTGATATAAATGGCTTACACCTTTGCCTATTTTATCAGCTGGAACTCTCTTTAACTGCCACTTTCTTAGGGTTTGAGGCACAAGATTAATATTGCCCCGAATACTCTAAAGAAAGCTAAATTACCTTTAGTGGTGTTCTTGTTATACAAATAATACGGCACTCTGAATACTGGCCATCCACTGACCTATGCTGATTTTATATATATATATATATATTTTTTAATTAATTAGTTTTTGGCTGTGTTGGGTCTTTGTTTCTGTGCGAGGGCTTTCTCTAGTTGCGGCGAGTGGGGGCCAGTCTTCATCGCGGTGCGTGGGCCTCTCTTGTTGCAGAGCACGGGCTCCAGACGCGCAGGCTCAGTAGTTGTGGCTCACGGGCCTAGTTGCTCCGCGGCATGTGGGATCTTCCCAGGCCAGGGCTTGAAACCTTGTCCCCTGCATTGGCAGGCGGATTCTCAACCACTGCACCACCAGGGAAGCCACTATGCTGATAATATTTGATTAACCAGAATACCCCATTCCCTGACCAGGAGAGCTAACAGATCATTTGTGTCTGTGTGTAAAAGAAAAAGTGAATTTAGAGTTTTAAAAAGTCCGTCAGGAATTTGGCTAAATTTAGCTCTTTATGACAGTGGATACCGCATGAGATTTTTGGTCCTAGAAAAGAGAGGAGATGGCCCTTAGTGTTTATACCCCACCTTCCATAAGTGGCTCTCATGGAACTGTTGTCGTCTTCTCCCCACAGGTTAAGAATCTGACTGAGGAGGTGGAGTCTCTCAGTGAGGACGTCAGCAAACTTCAGCGAGCAGCCAGGGTGCGTGGGAGGCCTGCCAGCAGACCCTGGAGGACCTGCACGCGGAAGAGGAGAAAACCCTCACCCTGAGCAAAACCAAGCTGACACTAGAGCAGCCAGCGAACGAGGTCAGCAGTGATATGTCTTGCTAGTTAGCTGTGTGTCTACATCTGTACAAACCTCCACTTTTTACTTAGTTCATTTATCTTGACATTTTCAGGAAAACTTAGTAGCATGGTTAGTTTCCCTCATTATTTAGAAATAAGAGGTGAGCCACTACAGCAGAAGAAAGGCCCCAGCATGTAATCTATCTGTTTTTATATGTAACTTTCACACAACCCTGGGCAGTGGGAGAACACTGAGATGAATCGTGAAGGGGTATCAATCTGACTGACTGTTCCCCACAGAACCTGGTATTTTGCCCCGCAGATATGTTGGCGCTTTATCTGACACTAGTACTGAAGGATTGCTTTAAGGCCCTGTTGTGTCTCCAGCCACGCACTGAGGTTTATTAAAGTAAAAAGATATGTAAGTCACAAGCTGTGTTCTACCAACACTATTGGAAAACACTTGTAAGATTCTGGAGATGGTGCCCCTGTTCTGCCTCCAAATACCCTGTGAAATAAAGATGCTTCAGACGAGCCTCAGTGGTTAGGTTCATCACTCTTCCTGTTTCCTCCCAGCTGACAGTGTGTGCATTCACTGTTTTATTAGTCCCCAAAGCTTAGCCTTTATTAAATTGCTGACAAGGGTGGTTAGGGTTTTTTTTTTTATTATCTGCTTCTTTTTTCCTCATGCCTTTCTATCAGTTTCCTCTATTACCTATTAGTCGTCTCACTTCTCTTCCTATTTCCACTGATACATATCTCACAAAGCCTCAATATGGGGATTTATTGGTTGTGTGCAAACAACACACACACTTGTTCTCTCGCAGAGTTCATTTATTTTCAGGTTTTTGCATATGCCCTCCAGAAATTCTCCCTTCTCCCCTATTCGAATTTTATATCTTTTGCTAGCCACAGGAAATAGCTTCTTTTGTGGCAAAGTAAATATATCACTGAAAACTAGCCATGTTGTAACTGTTAGTTAGCCTCCCACTAAGCTAACCTCAACATCATGGTTGGCAACACTACAGACAGAACTTGAATGTTCTGATCACCTTGTTGGAGGTACCAGAATATGACACAATGTTATGGACCATAGAGGGTACCAAGGTGGTAAAGGAGGGTGTGGAAATCATGCCATGTGAGATGCGTTTGAAAGGGTCAGTGATACTGAGTTGGAAGACTCAGGACAGCTGCCTAATATTAGTGAATGATCATGTGGAGACAGATTTGCTTGGTGCTGCTCCAGGGAGCAGAGCTTAGGCCGGTGGGATGAACTTACAGAGACTACTTTGGCTTCTTATGAAGAAGTGCTCCTGAGTAAATGGACTTATCTACCCATGAAATGAGCTGCCATGTGAAGAAGTGAGCTTCCCATCACTGGAAAGCAATCAAACAAGGGCTCACTAGGCATCTATTATTGGCTTCTTCTGTAGGCTAGAACACGTATTCCTTAATCTTTAAAGTTTTCCTTCATCACCGTGATTTCTAGATTCTTTTGTTGTCCTATTGATGTGTACAATATTTATTTTAAAATATCTACATAACTGGGCATCATTTACAGACTCTACTTGTATTTTTCTTTCTTTTTCCAGAAGGTAAGTGGTTAATGAACACATCTAGTAAAGTATAAACTTTACTTATTTATTGGGCTTAATAATGTCTCCTTCTGTCAGCTTGAGGGTGCCCTTGAACAGGAGAGCAAAGCGAGAGTGAACTGGGAAAAGGAAAAGTGCAAACTGGAGGGCGAGGTAAAGCTGAACCGGGAAAGCATGGAGGACCTGGAGAGCAGGCAGCTGCAGCTAGCAGGAAAGCTGAGGAGGTGAGTCACCTTTCTGTTGACTCGAGATTCTGGGAGACCTTTTATTGGAGGAAACAGCTCTCTCATGTCATTTATCCTCATGACCCTAGGGCCAGATGTCTTAAGACCTGAAGGGGAGGATAAGAAGGATAACAAGCCTAGGAAATGATTTTTTTTTCTTTTGCTAGACTTTATGTGAACTTTCTTTTTATAATTATGTAATAACCTACAAGAAAGTAACTGAGGAGGCTGACCAGTAGATGCGAATGAAAGGTGTAAGGCACAGGAGATGCGAATTATTGGAATTTGAAGTTACAAGTCAAAATAAAAATCGCTCACTTCTTTTACTCATGATGAGACCAATGGCCTAAAGTAAAAAAAAAAAAAAAAAAGAAAAGAAATCCTAATGTGAAGTCCCATATAACATCTGATCATTTAAAAAAAAACAAAACAAAACTTATTTGCCAGATATAACCTCATTAACATTTATCTAACTTTTTTTGGTCAAATAATTTACTGTAAAAGTATTAAACCTTAAAATTGAAAGCAAAACATAACATGATCAAAATCAGCAGACCTTCAGTTCACATGGATTCCCAAGGAGCTCAGGGCAAGACGGCCCTCTCAGTTTAGTTTCATCATTCAGTGAAATGGATTTTCTCACCTTGTCCCTTTTGTCTTCCTCTGTTCAGCTAGACTTTCTTCTTCTTCTCCATATTTAAAAAAAATTTCGGCTGAGCTATGCAGCATGCAGTATCTCAGTTTTCTGACCAGGGATTGAACCTATGCCCCCTGAAGTGGGAACCCGTAGTCTTAACCACTGGACTGCCAGGGGAGTCCCCAGCTAGACTTTCTTCTAACGATTAGGGATTTTCCAGTTATTTGGAATAGATCAAATAAGAGAGGGAAACAGTGAGATCTAAGAGTGAGATAAGGCCAGGTTAAAGCTGAGAGCCCACTGGTTATTGGAGCCCACAGTGAAGAAGAAAGTCAAGTGACCAACTATGAGCTTCTGGTTTTCCTGTCTGTGTACATGAGTTTCCATTACACATGCTTGTGGTCAGACTTGATTAATAGCCTGCCAATAAGTTACTGAACTTGATAGGTGTTTCCGACCTGATAGGTAGGAAAAGATGAAATAAGTAACCCTATGAATGTAACGGAACAGTGAAAGGCAAAATGATGATAGAGTTCCCTAAGCATTCAATTTTGAAGATTGTGTTTCAGCTCAGCAAAGTGAAAATGATACTCTATGTCCTTGTAGGCCACAGGTCAAAGAGCTCTGGCATTTCAGAAACCCATGTTTTCAGGAAATGATAAATTTATTATACAGCATTTTCTCTAAATGGACCTATGTATATATGGAGACAATACATGAAAATGTGGCATTTTAAAATGGTGATGGCAGGATAGAATACTTAATAAATAACACAGATTATAAGCTCTTCATCTTCTGAGATAAAAGTTAAATTTCTTCCTCACGCTATTCACACAAACACAAAATCCAGTTTCATTAAAGAATTAAATGCAAAAATCAAGCTTTAAAATCTTTAGAAAATGCAGCATTATTCACCATAGCCAAGATATGGAAACAACCTAAATGCCCACTGATGGATGGATGGGTAAAGAAAATGTGGTGTATACATTTAATGGAACATTATTCAGCCTCTTTTTAAAGGAAATCCTGCCGTATGCAACAACATGGATGAACCTGGAGGACATTATGCTAAATGCAATAAGTCGGTCACAGAAGGACAAATAGTGCATGATTCCACTTATATGAGGCATCCCAAACTCATAGAAACAGAGTAGAATGGTGGCGTCCAGGGGCTTGGAGGCAGGGGGAAATGTGGAGTTGCTCTTCAATGGGCATAAAGCTTCCATCGTGCAAGATGATTAAGTTCTAGAGATGATTAAGTTCTAGAGTGACATACAATGTTGTGCCTATAGTTAATAAAATTGTACACTTAAATATTTGTTGAGAGGGTAGATCTCCTGTTAAATGTTCTTCAATTTAAAAAAAACAACGAAAACCATTAAAAAACAAAGCCATTAAAAGACAATATAGGTGGTAAGTCTTAGGAAACTGGCAGGTCAGACTGAACGAGTCACAAAAATCCAAAGGCATAAAAGGAATATATTGATAAATTTGATGTTGATACCTCGACATTTTAGACATTTATGTGGCAAAAGCCGACATAAATAAAACTGGGGCAAATTAGAAAGTGGGAGAAATATCTGCAGCAGATATCAAAAAATAAATATCAAGAGTATTAAAGGAAAATCTGTAATTCAATAATTAGATGAACAACCTAACAGAAAAATGGGCAACGGACACATTTCATTTGTTTTATTGCCCATTTTAAAATCCTCATAGTTGATAACATGCTGTCCTCACTAGTAAACAAGGACATTCATTATAAAACAATGACATACTCATCTGTTAGATTAGGAAAAATTTAGAAGTGTGCTCATGTTAAGTGTAAATGTAGAGAAATAACCTCACACTGCTATTGGAGGCCAAAGGGCAAGGTTATAAGTTTTTAAACACATACCTATACCCGACGCACCAATTCCCTGCTCAATATCCACTCTGTAGAGACACTCACATGTACACAAGGGTGCATGTATGTGAACAGCATTATTTGTAAAAGTAAAATTTGGGGGAAAACCTCAATGTTTATTAATAGGGAAATGGATAATTAACCACATGATATCTAAATCATAAACTAGTATGTCACAGCTAATTTTTAAGTGAAGTAATCTATGTGTAGGCGAACATGGAAAAATCTCCATGTATTATTGGGTTAAAAATGTTGTAGAATTATAAATTCAAATGTATACAGTATTATGCCTTTCACAGTAAAGAAAATGAAACTATTTCTACTGATATATAAGCACAAACATATGTCAATACTCAGAAAAATGTCTGGAGGATTCACACCGAACTGATTATGGTGGTTACCTCTAGGCAAGGAAGAGAGATTGGGTATAATAGCCAAGCAGACTTCAGCTATAGATGTAATAGTTGAATTTTTTACAGTGAATGACTTCATGTGTTATTACTATAATTTAAAGAATATTTAAACAAAATGTTATTACTCTGAGCAATTCCACTTGATACCTCTTTTCCCTAACAGGAAAGAATTAGAAATGAATCAGATGAGCTCAAAGGTGGAGAATGAGAAAGGCCTGGTGGCTCAGC
The DNA here is from genome assembly GCF_951394435.1 of Stenella coeruleoalba. Taxonomy (NCBI): domain Eukaryota; kingdom Metazoa; phylum Chordata; class Mammalia; order Artiodactyla; family Delphinidae; genus Stenella; species Stenella coeruleoalba. Next base: position 89,555,617 of record NC_137150.1, read on the forward strand.
TTCAGAAGATGGTTAAAGAGCTCCAGGTAATCATTTATCAAATACCTGTGTGCACCTGTAGTTAGATCCATGGGTGATGATTGACACTTCAGTGACAAATGCTCTGCCAAGGTACCCATAGCTCTAGCCAACTATAGATGAGGCAGAAAAGAGCAGTGGTTGAGAAGGTAACCTGGCATTCTGTAGATATGTGACTCTGGAGAACATTACTGTTTAAGCTTAGATTTCCTAATCACGAAGGTAATAAAAAAACAAGTAGCTAATTTGTTGAACGTTTGACATAAACTAGGTATTGTGCTAAAACCCTGGACATCTACATTTTTACTCATTAATCCTCCTGACAACCTTTGAGCTAAAATTAAATGCAACAGTACATTTAAGTGGTAAGCTCAGTGCCTGACCCATGGTAAGCATTCAATGCTACCAATTTAATTTTTTATGATGATTAGTTCTTGCGGTTAGAAGGCAATTTTGCTGAAAATCTGTCTTGTAGCTACTTGTAGCCTCAAAACATTATTTGATAATGGGCAGCTATTTATAAGTTTTAGACCAGGCAACTGTTTTATACTATATGACCACATTATAAAGTAATTTAAAGCATGGATACGTTTAACTTCTCATGTATACATGCAGATGGATTTTTTTCCTTTGAAGGTAAGTAGTTATCTCACTAATGTAACTATTATTCAAAATAATTTTGGAACTTTTTTCTGATTATTACCTTCTGAGATATTCTGAGCCAAATTAGACCAGTCTCACTGCTTTATGGGCAAGCTTTCAGATAATATTAATCTCCAAGTGACTGCCTATCATATTCACCAGACTTCTCTTCAAATGATACTTTATCCAAAAAATGTTCAATTTATCCAAAATACAAATTTTCTTACCCTGATGATTTAAAAAATACAATCTAAAGGTTATTTCTTTTTATTTTTAATGTCTGAAACATTTATATTAACATATTTCCATACAAATAACCCAAAGAAAGTTTAGTATTAGTTGTTTTTTGTTTTTTTATACTGTAGGTTCTTATTAGTCATCAGTTTTATACACATCAGTGTATACATGTCAATCCCAATCGCCCAATTCATCACACCACCATCCCCACCCCCCCGCGGCTTTCCCCCCTTGGTGTCCATACGTACGTTTGTTCTCTACACCTGTGTCTCAACTTCTGCCCTGCAAACTGGTTTATCTGTACCATTTTTCTAGGTTCCACATACATGCATTAATATACGATATTTGTTTTTCTCTTTCTGACTTACTTCACTCTGTATGACAGTCTTTAGATCCATCCACGTCTCAACAACTTTCATTCAACTCAATTTCATTCCTTTTTATGGCTGAGTAATATTCCTTTGTATATATGTACCACATCTTCTTTATCCATTTGTCTGTCGATGGGCACTTAGGTTGCTTCCATGACCTGGCTATTGTAAATAGTGCTGCAATGAACATTGGGGTGCATGTGTCTTTTTGAATTATGGTTTTCTCTGGGTATATGCCAGTAGTGGGATTGCTGGATCATATGGTAATTCTATTTTTAGTTTTTTAAGGAAACTCCATACTGTTCTCCATAGTGGCTGTATCAATTTACATTCCCACCAACAGTGCAAGAGGGTTCCCTTTTCTCCACACCCTCTCCAGCATTTGTTGTTTGTAGATTTTCTGTTGATGCCCATTCTAAGTGGTATGAGGTGATATCTCATTGTAGTTTTGATTTGCATTTCTCTAATAATTAGTGATGTTGAGCAGCTTTTCATGTGCTTCTTGGCCATCTGTATGTCTTCTTTGGAGAAATGTCTATTTAGGTCTTCTGCCCATTTTTGGATTGGGTTGTTTGTTTTTTTAATATTGAGCTGCATGAGCTGTTTATACATTTTGAAGATTAATCCTCTGTCTGATGATTCATTTGCAAATATTTTCTCCCATTCTGAGGGTTGTCTTTTCATCTTGTTTATGGTTTCCTTTGCTGTGTAAAAGCTTTTAAGTGTCATTAGGTCCCACCTGTTTATTTTTGTGTTTATGTCCAGTACTCTAGGAGGTGGATCAAAAAAGATCTTGCTGTGATTTATGTCAAAGAGTGTTCTGCCTATGTTTTCCTCCAAGAGTTTTATAGTGTCCAGTCTTACATTTAGATCTCGAATCCATTCTGAGTTTATTTTTGTGTATGGTGTTAGGGAGTGTTCTAATTTCATTCTTTTACATGTAGCTGTCCAGTTTTCCCAGCACCACTTATTGAGAGACTGTCTTTTCTCCATTGTATATCTTTGCCTCCTTTTTCATAGATTAGTTGACCATAGGTGCGTGGGTTTATCCCTGGGCTTTCTATCTTGTTCTATTGATCTATGTTTCTGTTTTTGTGCCAGTACCATATTGTCTTGATTACTGTAGCACTAAAGTTATTTCTAAAGAAATGTTTCAGAAATGTTTGGTTCAGTGACAGTATTGTTATAAATAAAGATATTGGATCCCAAGATAACTAATTGGAAGGGGATCACGATTACCTGGATATGAAAATCATACATTTTTTGGCACCTTCTCTGTCATAACTCATCTACAGATTAGATAGCCTTACTTAATGGGCTGGTCTAGAAATTAGCTTCCTCTCAGCAATCATACTCTTATTTAATGAAATTTTTAATATTCTAAAATAGAAGTTATCCTTTTTTCCCTATACTCTAACCTATGCCTAATTATTTAAGGTGATGTTAATGACCATCCTTTTTTTTTTTAAATTTTATTTTATTAATTAATTAATTAATTTATTTTTGGCTGTGTTGGGTCTTCGTTTCTGTGTGAGGGCTTTCTTCAGTTGCGGCGAGCAGGGGCCACTCTTCATCATGGTGCGCAGGCCTCTCACTGTCGTGGCCTCTCTTGTTGCGGAGAACAAGCTCCAGACGCGCAGGCTCAGTAGTTGTGGTTCACGAGCCTAGTTGCTCTGCGGTATGTGGGATCTTCCCAGACCAGGGCTCGAACCCATGTCCCCTTCATTGGCAGGCAAATTCTCAACCACTGCACCACCAGGGAAGCCCACCATCCTTGGTTTTACTGTACTGTCCCACAACGATGCTATCAAGATTTGTTGAGCTCTTTGCCGTTACACTGAAAGACTTTTGGGCTCTGAGAGTTCTTATCACTTCTTTTCTTTGTCTTATAATTCTGCTTCTAATGATATCAGATTACTATCCAATTTAGTAGTCTCATTCCTCCACCAAATTAAAATTATTTTTTATTTCAATTTTCCTGCTACCTTAAATCACCTACAGACTAAGAAACCAAGTAACCAGGTTTGTCAGAATTGTGTGTAAAATTAAATTGATGCTTGTGAGTTAGCTGCTTGAACTCAAAATATTTAGTCTATTAATCAGATTTTTGCCCAAGTTTCCAATAGTTGAGGTTGTCAGGTAAGCAAATTCTAGATAAATGAGGTATTGTATATAACATTCATCATGTTATTTTTTTAATAAGGTCTCTTTAAAATGATTCCTTGTTATATGAAAAATATTTTCTATTCCTTTGGAAAGTGCTCTTTATTAAAATTTCCTCTTCATGTATATAGTATAATGAGGTTGCTTATCACCAAAGCCTGGGAAATTGAGAGGAATTACAAATTTTAATCCTGCTCTTGGTATTGGTTTGGATCAAACATTTAATTTCTCTGTATTCTATCTTCTTTAACTATAAAATGAGAACCAAAAGTGTTAGTTGTGAGAAATAAAAAAAAAATACAGTAGAGCTCTTGAATATAAAATATGCTACAAGTGCTTAGTAAAATCAAAATTATTTATTGCTACAGGCTCAGATACAGGTTTTGAAAGACGAACTGGAAGCTTAAAGGACCACTTGAGCCAAGGTAGAAAGGGAGAGAACTGACCTCACCGAGAGCTGGAAGACCTGAATGAGGGGCTGGAGGAGACAGCAGGGGCCAGGTTGGCTCAACTGGAAATAAATAAGAAACAAGAAACAAAATTCCAGAAGCTCCGCTGAGACATGGAAGAGTCCACACTGCACTTTGAGGCAACCTCTGCCTCTTTGAAGAAGAGGCATGGAGACAGCCTGGCTGAGCTGGAGAGCCAGGTAGAAAATCTACAATGGGTTGAGCAGACACTGGAAAAAGACAAGAGTGACCTGCAGCTCAAAGTGAATGATGTCCTGACCCATGTTGAGCAGATGACCAGAGCTAAGGTAAGGAACATTGCCAAGCCCTCCTTGAGGATTTAGGACATGGAAGTAGGCAGAGGAGGGGAAGGAAAAGAAAGTTAAAGCAAATTGGTGACTCAGAGTATTTGCCAGTGGAGGCTAGAGATCTTCAGATTGGCTAGATCAGGTCTAATCTCAGTGATTGTTAAAGTCACATGACCATCCCCCGAAGGTAGCCTGACAGTGGCTTCTGGTTTCATTGGAATTCCAGTCCATGTTCCTTGTGGGTCTCTCTAGTGATGATGTAGTAAGTAGACTGGACAAGTGAAACCACTAGCTCATGAGTGGTGCTTCTCTCTTGAAGGACGGCTTTGAGTTGGGAGCACTCCACGGTGGGGCTCAGGTACTTTGAGTCCTTCTGAACAAATGGCGGCACAAATAGCTTTGCGGGGAGGAGAGAACTTTTTCTCCTTCATGTCCTCTGGCATCTCTAACGAGCCAACACTAGGAGAAACTTTATCACATCTTCTTTCTTCACTGAGCCCATTAATCTCTACACTGCCAGCTCTCATCTTGAATGACTAGTATCAGATCACAGGTAAGAGCTGCCTTACCTCCTGGCAGTTGAGAGGAGCCTTGCTTGAGGTCACACAGAGCAAGTAGCTGGGGCCAAATTGTCCTTGTGAGCAGAATTTATAGTCACCCGGGAAAGACAAACCAACAATAAAGCTTGATCTTTATGGACGGTGGTCAGAAAAATGTAGAATTTCTTCAGATACTGAGTGACTCCTGAAACGTTTAGCATTAATTTCCTTTAAAGACCACGTTGAGTAGAAACACAACTACCCTGCTTTTCCTTCTCTTTCTTTCCACTGTCCCTGCCAACCCACCTCCAATTATCTTAAAATATAAATCTAGTGAGGACTTAGGACCTCTCTTCCTCTGTCTCTTCTGTATTCTGCATTTTGTATCGATTCTGTCCTCAACAATGAAAATATTCTCACTCCTTGCCCTTGTAGGCTTCATCTTCTTTTGTCAGCCCAAGTGAGCCCTGGAAGACCTCACTCTCTTCATACTCTTTGCCTCTCATTCATCCTCAGGAACTCTTCTGTTTCTGTACATTTTAGTAGGAAGTCATAAAATCATAAAACTGTTGATAGGTTCACCATAAATCCATACTAATTAGGTGTGAATTTTATACTTTCCAACTTCCTATAGAATTTCATTGCTGCTCAGAAGTTCTTTGTTCTTCTAACTCACTTTGTTTTATTTTAGAAGAGAAACAGACTTCTAACCCTGCCTTTCTAAATCCTTCCTTTTAATAAATGCTGCCTTTCTGAATCCTTCCTTTTAATAAATGTTAACATCTTACTGATAAGATTAAGACCATTAATTATAACTTTTCTCTTCACCTTATAAGCTATTCACTCATCCATTTATTTCCTTCTTGTTCCAAAGAATAAAATATTCTTCCACATGGACATTATTCACCCACTGCCAAAAACAAAAGGCTTTTCCACACTAAGAATGGTATTTTGAGAAAAAAGCAAAGTCTGTCCATATCTGTCTTAATCTGACTCCTTGACCAAAAAGTAATGTTCTATTTATCTACTGATATGTAACAAATCACTTAGAGTTAAAACAATAATTTATTATTCTCTCTCTTGGTTCTGGAGGTTGACAGGCTTATCGCAGATGGCGGTTGAGACTGGAATCATCCGAAGGTTTACTCATTTGTGTGTCTGGCTCCTGGGCTGGGATAGCTAGACAGTTGGGGGCGGGTTGGAAATCTCTCTTTTTGTGTGACCTCTCCATGTAGCTAACTTGGGTTTCTTCATAGCATGGCAGGCATAGGGGAGTTGGACTTCTTACATGGCAATTCAGGGCACTAAAAGCAAATATTCCAAGAGACCAAAGGTGCAAAAACTCTTATGAGGAAGGCTTACAATACAGTGGAGTGATTCTGTGTGACTCCCAACAGTGATGAGTCACAGGGGTAAGGTCTATACATGGCTGCAAATACTAGAGACTGTGGCTCCCTGGGGGGCCATCTTTGGAGACTAGTTCCCACAAGTAGGTGTATACCTCACTACATCCTACTCCTTTAACCCGTGCAATTTCTTTTATTTCCTCTGATTATATTTAAAGTATTTTCTTTTTTTTTAACATCTTTATTGGAGTATAATTGCTTTACAATGGTGTGTTAGTTTCTGCTTTATAACAAAGTGAATCAATTATACATATACATATATCCCCATATCTCCTCCCTCTTGCGTCTCCCTCCCACCCTCCCTATCCCACCCCTCTAGGTGGTCACAAAGCACCGAGCTGATATCCCTGTGCTATGCGGCTGCTTCCCACTAGCTACCTGTTTTACATTTGGTAGTACATATAAATCTATGCCACTCTCTCACTTCGTCCCAGCTTACCCTTCCCCCTCCCCATGTCCTCAAGTCCATTCTCTACGTCTGCGTCTTTATTCCTGTCCTGCCCCTAGGGTCTTCAGAACCATTTATTTATTTATTTAGATTCCATATATATGTGTGTTAGCATACGGTATTTATTTTTCTCTTTCTCACTTACTTCACTCTGTATGACAGTCTCTAAGTCCTTCCACCTCACTACAAATAACTCAATTTCGTTTCTTTTTATGGCTGAGTAATATTCCATCGTATATATGTGCCACATATCTTTTCTCAACTCATCTGTCGATGGACACTTAGGTTGCTTCCATGTCCTGGCTATTGTAAATAGAGCTGCAATGAACATTGTGGTACATGACTCTTTGAATTATGGTTTTCTCAGGGTATATGCCCAGTAGTGGGATTGCTGGGTCATATGGTAGTTCTATTTTTAGTTTTATAAGGAACCTCCACACTGTTCTCCATAGTGGCTGTATCAATTTACATTCCCACCAACAGTGCAACAGGGTTCCCTTTTCTCCTCATCCTCTCCAGCATTTATTGTTTCTAGATTTTTATTGATGGCCATTCAGACCAGAGTGAGGTGATACCTTATTGTGGTTTTGATTTGCATTCTTTAATGATTAGTGATGTTGAGCATCCTTTCATGTGTTTGTTGGCCATCTGTATATCTTTTTGGAGAAATGTCTATTTAGTTTTTCTGCCCATTTTTGGATTAAGTTGTTTGTTTTTTTGATATTGAGTTGCATGAGCTGCTTGTATATTTTGGACATTAATCCTTTGTCAGTTGCTTCATTTGAAAATATTTTCTCCCATTCTGAGGGTGGTCTTTTTGTCTTGTTTATGGTTTCCTTTGCTGTGCAAAAGCTTTTAAGTTTCATTAGGTCCCATTTGTTTATTTTTATTTCTATTTCTCTAGGAGATGGGTCAAAAAGGACCTTGCTGTGATTTATGTCATAGAGTGTTCTGCCTCTGTTTTCCTCTAAGAGTTTTTATAGTGTCTGGCCTTACATTTAGGTCTTTAATGCATTTTGAGTTTATTTTTGTGTATGGTGTTAGGGAGTGTTCTAATTTCATTCTTTTACATGTAGCTGTCCAGTTTTCCCAGCACCACTTATTGAAGAGGCTGTCTTTTCTCCATTGTATATTCTTGCCTCCTTTATCAAAAATAAGGTGACCATATGTGCATGGGTTTATCTCTGGGCTTTCCATCCTGTTCCATTGATCTGTATTTCTGTTTCTGTGCCAGTGCCATATGGTCTTGATCACTGTAGCTTTGTAGTAAAGTCTGAAGTCAGGGAGTCTATTACTCCAGCTCTGGTTTTCTTTCTCAATATTGCTTTGGCTATTCGGGGTCTTTTGTGTTTCCATGCAAGCTGTGAAATTTTTTGTTCTACTTCTGTGAAAAATTTCATTGGTACTTTGACAGGGATTGCATTGAATCTGTAGATTGCTTTGGGTAGTATATCATTTTTACAATGTTGATTCTTCCAATCCAAGAACATGGTATATCTCTCCATCTGTTTGTATCATCTTTAATTTCTTTCATTAGGGTCTTATAGTTTTCTGCATACAGGTCTTTTGTCTCCTTAGGTACGTTTATTCCTAGGTATTTTATTCTTTTTGTTGCAGTGGTAAATAGAAGTGATTCCTTAATTTCTCTTTCAGATTTTTCATCATTAGTGTATAGGAATGCAAGAATTTCTGTGCATTAATTTTGTATTCTGCTACTTTACCAAATTCATTGATTAGCTCTAGTAGTTTTCTCATAGTATCTTTAGGATTCTCCATGTATAGTATTTCTTCTGCAACTAGTGACAGCTTTACTTCTTCTTTTCCGATTTGGATTCCTTTTATTTCTTTTTCTTCTCTGATTGCTGTGGCTAAAGCTTTCAGAACTATTTTGAATAATAGTGGTGAGAATGGACAACCTTGTCTTGTTCCTGATCTTAGATGAAATGTTTTCAGTTTTTCACCATTGAGAACGATGTTTGCTGTGGGTTTGTCATATATGGCCTTTATTATGTTGAAGTAAGTTCCCTCTATGCCTACTTTCTGGAGGGTTTTTATCATAAATGGGTGTTGAATTTTGTTGAAAGCTTTCTCTGCATCTATTGAGATTATCATATGGTTTTTATCCTTCAATTTGTTAATATGGTTTATCACGTTGATTGATTTGCGTATATTGAAGAATCCTTGCATCCCTAGGATAAACCCCACTTGATCATAGTGTATGATCCTTTTAATGCTCTGTTGGATTCTGTTTGCTAGTATTTTGTTGAGGATTTTTGCATCTGTGTTCATCAGTGATATTGGCCTGTAGTTTTCTTTCTTTGTGACATCTTTGTCTGGTTTGGTATCAGGGTTATGGTGGCCTTGTAGAATGAGTTTCGGGGTGTTCCTCCCTCTGCTATATTTTGGAAGAGTTTGAGAAGGATAGGTTTTAGCTCTTCTCTAAATGTTTGATAGAATTTGCCTGTGAAGCCATCTGGTCCTGGACTTCTGTTTGTTGGAAGATTTTTAATCACAATCTCAATTTCAGTCCTTGTGATTGGTCTGTTTATATTTTCTATTTCTTCCTAATTCAGTGTCGGAAGATTGTGCTTTCCTAAGAATTTGTCCATTTCTTCCAGGTTATCCATTTTGTTGGCATATAGATGCTTGTAGTAATCTCTCATAATTCTTTGTTTTTCTGCAGTGTCAGTTGTTACTTCTCCTGTTTCATTTCTAATTCTGTTGATTTGAGTCTTCTCCCTTTTTTTCTTGATGAGTCTGGCTAATGGTTTACCAATTTTGTTTATCTTCTCAAAGAGCCAGCTTTAGTTTTATTGATCTTTGCTATCATTTCCTTCATTTCTTTTTCATTTATTTCTGACCTGAACTTTATGATTTCCTTCCTTCTGCCAACTTCGGGATTTCTTGGTTCCTGTTTCTCTAATTGCTTTAGGTGTAAGGTTAGGTTGTTTGAGATGTTTCTTGTTTCTTGAGGTAGGATTGTACTGCTATAAACTTCTCTCTTACAACTGCTTTTGCTGCATCCCATAGGTTTTGGGTCATCATGTTTTCATTGTCATTTGTTTCTAAGTATTTTTTGATTTCCTCTTTGATTTCTTCAGTGATCTCTTGGTTATTAAGTAGTGTATTGTTTAGCCTCCATGTGTTTGTAATTTTTACATATTTTTTCATGTAATTGATATCTAGTCTCATAGCATTCTGGTCAGAAAAGATACTTGATACGATTTCAATTTTCTTAAATTTACCAATGCTTGATTTGTGACACAAGATATGATCTATCCTGGAGAATGTTCCATGAGCACTTGAGAAGAAAGTGCCTTCTGTGGTTTTGGATGGAATGTCCTTTAACTATCAATTATATCCATCTTGTTTAATATATCATTTCAAGCTTGTGTTTCCTTATTTATTTTCATTTTGGATGATCTGTCCATTGGTGAAAGTGGGGGTGTTAAAGTCCCCTACTATGATTGTGTTACTGTCGTTTTCCCCTTTTATGGCTGTTAGCATTTGCCTTATGTATTGAGATGCTCCTGTGTTGGGTGAATAAATATTTACAATTGTTTATCTTCTTCTTGGATTGTTCCATTGATTATTATGTAGTGTCCTTCTTTGTCTCTTGTAATAGTCTTTGTTTTAAAGTCTATTTTGTCTGATATGAGAATTGCTACTCCAGCTTTATTTTGATTTCCATTTGCATGGAATATCTTTTTCCATCCCCTGAGTTTTAGTCTGTATGTGTCCATAGGTCTGAAGTGTGTCTCTTGTAGAGAGCATATATATAGGCCTCATTTTTGTTTCCATTCTGCTAGTCTGTGTCTTTTGGTTGGGGCATTCAATCCATTTACATTTAAGGTAATTATTGATATGTATTTTCCTATTACCACTTTCTTATTTATTTTGGGTTTGTAGGTCTTTTTCTTCTCTTATGTTTCCCCACCTAGATAAGTTCCCTTAGCATTTGTTTTAAAGCTGGTTTGGTGGTGCTGAATTCTCTTAACTTTCCTTTTCTGTAAAGGTTTTAATTTCTCTGTTAAATCTGAATGAGATCCTTGCTGGGTAGAGTAATCTTTGTTGTAGTTTTTTCCCTTTCATCACTTTAAATATGTCCTGCCCTTCTCTTCTGGCTTGCAGAGTTTATGCTGAAAGATCAGCTCTTAGCCTTTTGGGGATTCCCTTGTATGTTATTTGTTGCTTTTCCCTTGCTGCTTTTAATATTTTTTCTTTGTATTTAGTTTTTGATAGTTTCTTACTATGTGTCTTGGCATGTTTCTCCTTGGATTTATCCTGTATGGGACTCTCTGTGCTTCCTGGACTTGATTGAGTATTTCCTTTACCATATTAGGGAAGTTTTCAACTCTAACCTCTTTAAATATTTTCTCAGTCCCTTTCTTTTTCTCTTCTTCTGGGACCCCTATAATTCGAATGTTGGTGCATTTAATGTCCCAGAGGTCTCTAAGACTGTTCTGAATTCTTTTCATTCTTTTTTCTTTATTCTGCTCTGCAGTAGTTATTTCCACTATTTTATCTTCCAGGTCACTTATCCATTCTTCTGCCTCAGTTATTCTGCTATTGATTCCTTCTAGAGAATTTTTAATTTCCTTTATTGTGTTGTTCATCATTGTTGTTCATCATCTTCTAGGTCCTTGTTAAACGTTTCATTCTATCTGTCCATTCTATATCCAAGATTTTAGATCATCTTTACTATGACTACTCTGAATTCTTTTTCAGGTAGACTGCTATTTCCTCTTCATTTGTTTGGTCTGGTGGGTTTTTACCTTGCTCCTTCATCTGCTCTGTGTTCCTCTGTCTTCTCATTTTGCTTAACTTACTGTGTTTGGTGTCTGCTTTTCACAGACTGCAGGTTCGTAGTTCCCATTGTTTTTGGTGTCTGCCCCCTGTGGGTAAGTTTGATTCAGTGGGTTGTGTAGGCTTCCTGGTGGAGGGGACTGGTGCCTGTGTTCTGGTGGATGAGGCTGGGTCTTGTCTTTCTGTTGTGCAGGACTACGTCCGGTGGTGTGTTTTGGAGTTTCTGTGACCTTATTATGATTTCAGGGAGCCTCTCTGCTAATGGGTCAGGTTGTATTCCTGTCTTGCTAGTTGTTTGGCATAGGGTGTCCAGCACTGTAGCTTGCTGGTTGTTGAGTGGAGCTGGGTCTTAGTGTTGAGGTGGAGGTCTCTGGGAGAGCTTTTGCCGTTTGATATTATGTGGAGCCAGGAGGTCTCTGGTGGACCAATGTCCTGAACTCAGCTCTACCACGTCAGAGGCACAGGCCTGGCACTAGGCCAGAGCACCAGGATCCTGTCAGCCACATGGCTCAGAAGAAAAGGGAAAAAAGAGAGAAAGAAAGAAAGAAAAAATATAAATAAAAAGAATTACAGTTATTAAAATAAAACCTAAAAAAAAATATTAAAAATAAAAAATTAAAGTTTTTTTTTAAAACAAGAAAGATGGAAGAGAGCAAGAAAACCAAAAAACAAATCCACCAATGATAACAAGTGCTAAAAACTTTATTAAAAAAAAAAAAGGACAGGCAGAACCCTAGGACAAATGTTAAAAGCAAAGCTATACAGACAAAATCACACAAGGAAGCATACACATAGACACTCACAAAAAGAGAAAAAGGAAAAAAATATATATATCTATATATTTTTTAAAAAAGGAAGAGAGCAACCAAATCAATAAACAAATTTACCAATGATAATAAACTCTAAATACTAAACTAAGATAAACATAAAACAAGAAACCAGTCAGTTGCATACAGCAAACCCCACGTCTACAGTTGCTCCCAAAGTCCACTGCCTCAATTTTGGGATGATTCGTTGTCTATTTTGGTATTCCACAAATGCAGGGCACGAGTTGATTGTGGAGATTTAATCCGCTGCTCCTGAGGCTGCTGGGAGAGATTTCCCTTTCTCTTCTTTGTTACAGCTCCTGGGGTTCAGCTTTGGATTGGCCCGGCCTCTGCATGTAGGTCGCCTGAGGGCGTGTTTTCTTCGCTCAGACAGGACGGGGTTAACGGAGCTGCTGATTCGGGGGCTCTGGCTCACTCAGGCCGGGGGGGGAGGGAGAGGCACGGAGTGCGGGGCGAGCCTGCGGCGGCAGAGGCCAGCGTGACGTTGCACCAGCCTGAGGCGCTGTGTGTTCTCCCAGGGAAGTTGTCCCTGGATCACGGGACCCTGGTAGTGGTGGGCTGCCTAGGATCCTGGGAGGGGAGGTGTGGATAGTGACCTGTGCTCGCACACAGGCTTCTTGGTCGCAGCAGCAGCAGCCTTAGCATTTTCTTGCCCGTATCTGGGCTCCGCGCTGATAGCCGCGGCTCGCGCCCATCTCTGGAGCTCCTTTAAGCGGAGCTCCTAATCCCCTCTCCTCGCGCACCAGGAAACAAAGAGGCAAGAAAAAGTCTCTTGCCTCTTCGGCACCTCCAGACTTTTTCCCGGACACACTCCCGGCTAGCCGTGGCGCACTATCCCCCTTCAGGCTGTGTTCACGCCGCCAACCCCAGTCCTCTCCCGTCGCTCCGACCGAAGCCCGAGCCTCAGCTCCCAGCCCCGCCCGCCCCGGCGGGTGAGCAGACAAGCCTCTAGGGCTGGTGAGTGCTGGTCGGCACCGATCCTCTGTGCAGGAATCCCCCCGCTTTGCCCTCCGCACCCCTGTTGCTGTGCTCTCCTCCGCGGCCCCGAAGCTTCCCGCCTCCGCCACCTGCAGCCTCCGCCCGTGAAGGGGCTTCATAGTGTGGGGAAACTTTCCTCCCTCACAGCTCCCTCCACTGGTGCAGGTCCCGTCCCTATTCTTTTGTCTCTGTTTTTTCTTTTTTCTTTTGCCCTACCCAGGTACGTGGGGAGTTTCTTGCCTTTTGGGAGGTCTGAGGTTTTCTGCCAGCGTTCAGTAGGTGTTCTGTAGGGGTTGTTCCACATGTAGATGTATTTGTGATGTATTTGTGGGGAGGAAGGTGATCTCCACGTCGTACTCCTCCACCATCTTGAAGGTCTCTCTTAAAAGAATTTTCTTAATTGGTTCTTTCAAAATTCAGTAATGTCTCCCTTTCCTCAAATTAGCATGTCTAAAACCAAACTTATCCCCTTCTCCTGAAGCTGACACATTTCCTGTGGACATTTTTGTTACCAGCAGCACCCTGTTTCTTCCGTCACCCAGACTCTAAGCCTAGAATTGATTATTGTTTCCTCTCTGTTCTTGGCTTTCCAGTCAATTATTACAGCAGGTCAATTTTGCACTGTCTTGTAATTTTTTATTACATTCCCACTCACGTGTATGACTTTCATTATCTTTTAACTGGACTATTGCATTGGTTTTCTAAATTATGTTTTTTTGCTTTTAGTCTTTTTTTTCCCCTCTATTTTAAATAGTATCTGTATGAATATTTTGAGAGATGGCTTTATTGAATCATGTCCCTGCTTCAAAGTGAACTCCAAACTTGTGCCCTTCAAGGTACTCGACGGCTGTGATCTGACTCCACTTTCTCTGAATATTTTAGATTCTGGTACTTTGTTTCCTGGACCCTCTATTTCAGCCAAATATCCACTTTCCCACCAATATGCCTTTTCCAACTAAACTGTCCCCCCGGAATGCTCAAGTTCAACTTTTCTTATTAAAATTTTACCTGTTTCTTAATTCTTGTAGCACTTTTGGTGTCCCCCTTTACTGCTGCATTGAATGATCTTTTCACTTTGCTTCAATAGAAGACATCTCTAAGGCAGAAGCTAGGTCTTATTTTACTCATGTTTACTACATGCTTTCCATAATCTGTACACTCAGTTACTAGCATTGATCTGTTACATATGTCTCTTGGGAATTCTGTGGCTCATGGGTTTAACAATTTGTCCAGGGTCACAAAAATTATATGGCAGAGCTGGGCCTCAGCTCCAAATCCTGTGTATATCTGTGGGTGACTTCATTCTGCCTTACATATTTGTTGGTGGGATAAAGTGATTCTGTTCACCCTCATAGGCATATCCATTATGCTGAACTTTATCTTGTATTGTTTACTTCATCTTTTCTTGACTTATAATGCCAGAAATGCCAATACTCCGTGGTACGGTGGAAACTGAAGCATTTTTGAAAGTATATTCGGCTGACAGAGAGGCCCAGGGAAATTTAGAAGTTATAGGCAATCTCACAATTATCTTGATCATTTTGAATTCCCATTGGTTCCTGAATTTCTAGGAGGCAGCATTTTTATGCATCATTTTAAGAGCCAGCTTTAGGATGAGTGTGCATTATTTCATTAACCTTTTCCTTCTTGGTATCAAAATTTAGTGTCTATCTTTAGACTTAAACTTGAAATTCTTTTGAAGGTACCACCCCTTTGAATGTTATACCTCTGTACAGGCCACCTTTAGATGAACAACCTCATTGTCTTTTGCAGACCCTGCTTATGAAAATACTTTTTCAATTGAAAATACTATACCAGTGTAAACAATGCCCATGGATAACTACCATCTGAAGCGGTGCCTAAGGGCAAGTGTCTTTCCTGTGTGCCCAGTGGCTGCCTACTCTGCAGATGTGCACAGCCAGCTTCTCTTGAAAGCTGGGTATTCTCTGGCTCCTTTGCTTGCCATATCCACAAAACTGACTAAGTTGTCTTATAGAGATCTGTATTCTTTTACCCTCAGCAAACAGGCGTGTAGCAGAGCACACTCATGACCACAAGCAGAATTGGCATTTCTCCCATCTGGCTGTGTTCCTCTTGGCCCCAGTTCATGGGTCATTTATTATTGGAGAGAACATAAAATAAAGATGGTTCACAGAGTCATCATATTTTTATCCAGTTTCTTCTGGGACCCAGGATTCATGACAATTTGAGCCAACTAGGACGTTAAGTCAAGTCAATTCATCCTTAACATTTCCTTTGTTGTTATATCATACAATGGATGCTTAGATATCTAGTGCCTGACTTTTTTTTTTTTTGCATCTGCACAGGCAATTATCAGTTCAAATCCTAAACCCAATGCATACTAACTGTGTGAATTTGGGCAAGGTATTTAGCCTCTCTAACTCTGTTTTCTCATTTATAAAACAGAGGCAATCTGAGTTCTTGAGGAATATTGTGAGGAAAACAGCAAGTGTGCCAACTTTGACTATCAAATTACTTTCAGAAGTGGGAGCAAACATATTCAACATTTGAAGTATTAGAAGGTACAGACTATCTAAAAACTGTTACCTGTGTCACTACTATAGCTTCTAGTAGCAAGTGGAGAATGTGGATAATTGAGTGTGGCTGGCATTTGCCATCAGTGCTCTAAACTACGTGATGCTGATGGCATTGTAGAGGGAGCTGATCATTGAATCTTTGCCAGGTCTGGTTTCATAACCACCACTAAGCGTGGGTGTGCTATGGAACATCTGAGAACAGAACTATTCCTTGTCAGCCTCCAAATGGGCAGGCACCTGATGTGCCTCTTCCCTTGTTTGCTAATCAGTGGATAATATCCCAAGTCAGTTAAAAAAACAAAACAAAACAAGTCTGGGGGTTGGGGTTTATAAGGAAAACTTGAAGGTGACTTCTAAGTAAACTGTGGTGGGTATGTTGGCCAACCTCTCACAAAAGTCTGCAGTAATTTGAGTGTCCTAGACATTTATTAAGTGCCTATTTTGTGTCAAGCACTACATTTGGCCTTGGGAATATAAGATGTAATCTAGGAGTCTTTCATAAAGAGTTTAAAATAGTCATTAGGGTAAGCTTAAAGAGAACAGTCTTCAACAGAGCATAGGCTCCAGCAGAAGAGCTCCAATATTTGCTGATTCAGAAGTTTCCCAGAGGACCAAACCTGGTGTCATCTTTGAAATGTCTTTGGTCCTTGGCCATTGCTATATCATAAAAATTAGTTTAACATGGAAACTATTAGACTCACTACCAGATTTCACAGTTTTCACTATTTTCTTGGAATGCCATTGGTGTGATCCTTTCTTTGTTGTAGTTGTCCCTCCTCTTCCTACTTTTTCCATAGTACTATTTCTTTGTAGAGACGAAAGTCTCATAGGGCTGTTTTATGAATTGTGATTTAATACATGTAAAGAGCAAAACACAAACACAGCTATGTGAAATCTATGGAACTGTGGTTCTAGAGTACCACCAGTGTCATTTTATGACTTCTGACCATAGTAATAATGAGAATGGAAATTATAGCTAGGTAAAGAGGATAGCACCATCTTACATTTGGCAGCTCTTCGTCCTGAAAATATTGGGTTTCATGGTATTGGCATTAGTTTCCAGAGTGTGGCAAGAGTCTGATGATTAGATTGGTTACTTAACCAGGTAGAAGTGCAAAGGCCACATGGCATATCCGTTTCTTCAAACATGAACAATTCTGAGAGTTAGAGTTTAGGATTGAAATGTTAACTCAACAGGGTAATCAGGAGCCTGCAGCCTTAGTGATCGGGAGGGTCCAGTTGTTTTGACAGTTTAAATTTCTGTGATTGTGCTCCTGCAGCTCAGATCCATCTGCTTTCTCCTATCCTTCTTGGTCAGCCCTTTGGATTTCCTTCCTTCCTCCTCCATCTCTTCCCATCTTTCCTCTCCCTTACCTCTGAGCCTACCCCCTTGTTAACTGAGCTCCTAATACGTGCTAGACACGATTCAAGGCACTGGGGGCATAATCTGTGATTAGATGAAATCTCTACCCTCATGAAACATATTCTAGCAGGAAAGAAAGATGGTTAAATATATAATACAATGTCAGGAAGTGAATATGTACTTCATCACTGACACTTTTTCTTCTTCAGAAAAGCAATGAATTCTAGAGAGGGTCCCCGATACCCAAAGAGTCATTTCTCCATTAATACCTATAATCTGAAAAGTTTGGGCCTCTGAGGGGCCCAGACCCTGAGTGTATTGTGCTTTCCTAAATTAGAAGACATGGTTTCCCAATGCTGGCTGTGGCTTTCAGGGCAGAGGAGAGCACAAGGGTCCCAGGAACCACCCCTCCCCTCCTTCCTTATGCAGCTAATTCAGCATGGTCTCTATAAACCATGTCCAATCTTTCCTTCTCGACTCATAGGGTAATGCTGAGAAGCTCTGTAGTCTGTATGAGAGCACTTGAATGAAGAAAATGCAAAACTAGATGAAGTGACTCAGTTGGCAAATGATCTGACAGCACAGAAAACAACGCTACGGAGTGAAAATGGTAAGTAAACTTTCAGTGATGCTTCACTTATGAGTCTCAATCCCATAGACTGGTAGAGAGACCACTGAAATAGTGAAACAGTTATTGAGCCTGAGTGGGCACTTAAAAATTCTAGGGGACAAATCAGGCCCTTGATGTTACCTTGTCCACAGACACGCTCTTGTCTGGGAAAGATCACCTCTGTACCACCTTGGGAGTCCCCGCCCAGGTCTCCTCCTTGAAGGGAAAATGCAACATGCAGTTGACTGGAGCAGCTTTCAAGATCAAAGGATGGTAGGGGCTGTCCACACAGTCTACAAACATGCCTCTTCATCACATCTACCTCATTGAAATAGGTATTTTTCCTAATTTTCAGTAATGAACCCACACCTCTTTTTTATATCTAAATTTATCTAAATTTATTTTTTAAATTGAAGTATAGGTAATTTACAATGTTGTGTTGCTTTCAAGTGTACAGCAAAGTGATTCAGTTATACATATATATGTATTCTTTTTCAGATTCTTTTGCATGGGAGGGTATTACAAAACACTGAGTATAGTTCCCTGTGCTATACAGTAGGTCCTTGTTTACCTATTTTATATATAGTAGTGTGTGTATGTTAATCCCAAACTCCTAATTTATGTCCCTCCCCCATCCCTGCTATCCCCTTTGGTAACCATAAGTTTGTTTTCTATGTCTGTGAGTCTACTATTTGTTTTGTAAATAAGTTCATTTGTATCATTTTTTAAAATTCCACATATAAGTGATATCATATGATATTTGTCTTTCTCTTTCTGACTTACTTCACTTAATATGATAATCTCTAGGTCCATCCATGTTGCTTCAAATGACATCATTTCATTCTTTTTTATGGCCGAGTAATATTCCATTGTGTGTGTGTATGTGTATATATGTATACACACACATATATATATACACATACACATCACAGCTTCTTTACCCATTCAGTTGTGGATTGACATTTAGGTTGTTTCCATGTCTTGGCTATCGTAAATAGTGCTTCTATGAACATTGGTTTCCTCTAGATATATGGCCAGGAGTGGGATTGCGGATCATATGGTAATTCTTTTTTTAGTTTTTTAGACACCTCCATACTGTTCTCCATAGTGGCTGCACCAGTTAACATTTCCACCAACAGTGTAGGAGGGTTCCCTTTTCTGCATATCCTCTCCAGCATTAATTGTTTGTCGACTTTTTGATGATGACAGTTCTGACTGGTGTGAGGTGATACCTCATTGTAGTTTTGATTTGCATTTCTCTAATAATTTGTGAAGCTGAGCATCTTTTCATGTGCCTGTTGGCCATCTGTATGTCTTCTTTGGAGAAATGTCTATTTAGGTCTTCTGCCCACTTTTTGATTGGGTTGTTGGTTTTCCTGATATTAAACTGTATGAGCTGTTTGTATATTTTGGAAATTAATACCTTGTGGGCTGCATTGTTTGCAAATATTTTCTCCCATTCTGAGAGTTGTCTTTTTCCTCTGTTTCTGGATTCCTTTGCTGTGCAAAAGCTTTTAAGTTTAATTAAGTCCCATTAATTTATTTTTGTTTTTATTTCCTTTACCCTAGGAGACAGATGCAAAAAGATACTTCTGTGATTTATGTCACAGTGTGTTCTGCCTATGTTTTCCTCTAGGAGTTTTATAGTATCCAGTATTACATTTAAGTCTTTAATCGATTTTGAGTTTATTTTTGTGTATGGTGTTAGAGAATGTTCTAATTTCATTCTTTTACATGTAGCTGCCCAGTTTTCCCAGCACCACTTCTTGAAGAGACTGTCTTTTCTCCATTGTATATTCTTGCTTTCTTTGTCATAGATTAATTGACCGTATTGTGTGGGTTTTTTTCTGGGCTTTCTATCCTGTTTCATTGATCCATATGTCTGTTTTTGTGCCAGTACCATACTGTTTTGATTACTGTAGCTTTGTAGTATAGTCTGAAGTTAAGGAGCATGATTCCTACAGCCGTGTCCTTCTTTCTCAAGATTGTTTTGGCTATTCAGGGTCTTTTGTGTTTCCATACAAATTAAAAATTTTTTTGTTCTAGTTCTGTGAAAAATGCCACTGGTAATTTGATAGGGATCACATTGAATCTGTAGATTGCCTCGGGTAGTATGAACCCACACCCCTTTTTTACTCAGTAAAAGCCATAGTCTGGGGCTTCCCTGGTGACGCAGTGGTTGAGAGTCCACCTGCCAATGTAGGGGACGCGGGTTCGTGCCCCAGTCTGGGAAGATCCCACATGCCGCGGAGTGGCTAGGTCCGTAATCCATGGCCACTGAGCCTGCGCGTCCAGAGCCTGTGCTCCACAACGGGAGAGGCCACAACAGTGAGAGGCCCACGTACTGCAAAAAAAAAAGCCATAGTCTGTACAATGGCCTACAAGGGTCAGATGCTTGGGCCCCATTATCTCTCTGACCTCTTCTACTTTCTCTTCTCTCATTTTGCCTTGGTCACTTTGACCTCTTTGCTGTGTTTGAAACATACCATGCACACTCCCACCCTAGAGTCTTGCCCTGACTATTTCCCCTTGTCCTGACTATTTCAGCAAAGACTTAAAGATGAGGGTTAATCAAATAGATCTGGGAGGAGTCAGGATTGGCCTTGTTGGGAAGGTGACATTTGAGTGCTCTCAACCAGTTTTCTCCATGTGCTTCTATTTTCGTAGCATTTAATACCTTCAAAGAAGCTACATGCTTGACATAATAAATAAGTTTGTCATGTCTCCACCTGCCAGAATGTACCCTACACAGGGGCAGGGGTCTTTGTTTTGATCACTGATTTTTGTCAGTCATCTACAACAATGTCTGCCACTTATTGGAGATCCACAAACATTTGATCAATTGAAAGTAGAACAATGTTCCGTTGACTTATTCTTAACTGTCAACCACTATTGTTAGTTAGATCTTTTTCCTATATTTTACATGGTGGCAATCTATTTGAGGTTTTTCATTTTCATTTTGTCATGAGCTTTTTTGTATCTTGCATACTCAGTCACTTATAAGAGTGCTTCGAATCCATCAAGTAGATGGACAATGGTTACTTCATCTTGTCCTGTAACTTGCTTGTCTGCTATGAACAGCATGTGACTAGCTGTTTGTCTGTAATTAGAATTATTTTTAGTAATATATTCCCAAAGATAGAATTCCTAGGTCAATGAAAATAAACAATGTGTTCTTGATGCCCAGAGGCACTCACTTTAAAACGAGAGTGAAAACCGTTTATCCTTCTGCCTATGGACACCTCTGTTTCTAGATGTTAATCTAGAGTCAAAGCTAAATTAAAATGAACTGGCAAAATAACAAACCTGGAAATCTAGAAGAGGAAAGAGTTTTGGATTCTAGCAGGGACACTAAGTAGGACTCTTATGCTGGTGACAGGGTGTATCACACTTGGCCTCATTACAAAACCCCCAGTTTGATCTTCTGTGCCATTTAGGATGTAGTCTGCGTGGGGACTGTTCAGTTCAGAGACTAAGCTGGAGTATACCTTTTTGTCCAGCTCTGAAGGTAGTATTGTATACAAGTTTTTTCATAGGCATTGCCTACCACTCTACCTATTGGCATTAATTTTCTACTCACTTTTTTGATGAGGAAATTGGTGGGTGAGTGAAATGAAAGTGGATCTGAGATGATAATTCTGCTTAGGATGCAGGACGTTTTATTTCCTCCTTTATTCTTAGCTTTACCTTTTGGCTTTTGTACAAATTAAATTTTAGGTATATACCTATCCAAACCTCCCCTCCTCTCACTAGGTCTATGCTCCAGATTTTTTGCTGCTTTTTTTGCTACTATCACCAAAGTTTCTTTCTCATGGCCTGTCCTGTCCACTGATTATACTCTGCTTTCAAAGGAGACCAATAGTAAATGTGAACAATTAAGCCATGTTAAGTGGGTCCTAGTTCTATAAAATATGTGATATGTTTGTCTTAACCCCCTAATGCAGGGGTCCCTAATCCCTGGGCTGCGGTCCACAGCCTATTAGGAACCAGGTCGCACAGCAGGAGGTGAGTGGTGGGCGAGAGAGCGAAGCTTCATCTGCCGCTCCCCATCGCTTCCCATTGCTTGCATTATCACCTGAACCATCCCCCACGACCCCGTCTGTGGAAAAATCGTCTTCCACAAAACCAGTCCCTGGTGCAAAAAAGGTTGGGGACTGCTGCCCTAATGGATTGGCATTTCCCCAGAAAACTTTTAAATATGATGTATCACCCAGAGCTTCTCAGTTTTGGTCTATGCAACCCCAGCAATTGTCAAGACTCTTTTAGGGGAACTAAGTAAGAGGTTAGAACTATTTCATTCTAATACTAAGATTCTGTTTGCTTTTTAAATTCTTTTGCTGCTGTTATTGATGGTGCAAAAGCAATGACGATTAAAACTGCTGGTGCTTTATCACAAGCTGAGGCAGTAGCGCCACACTGTAGTTATAATCATTGTATTCGCCTGTCCATACTCAACAGTTTAAAATAAAAAAAGTCAGTTTTACTTAAGAATGTCTTTAATGAAAAAGTAAAAATTAATTATACTACATCTCAACCCCGAGTATATATCTTTTTAATATTCTGTGTGACAAAACAAAAAGTAGGCATAAAGCACCTCCATTTCATACTGAAGTAGGATGTGTGATGGTGCAAGTTCTGAGTTGAACTAGCAATCTTTTCAGGAAGAATCATATTTACTTGAAAGAACATTTGACAAACTATGCTTATTCAGACTTAGATATTGCAGATATTTTCTCAAAAATGAACAAAGTGAGCCTGTCACTACAAGGAAAACAGCTGACAATATTTGTTGCCAATAATAAAAGTGGAGCTTTTAGGTAAAATTAGATTTCAGAAAACAGTTAGGTACCATCATAAGCTTGATGGCTATCAATTCTTGATTACTTTTCTTTTTTCTTCCTTTTTTATTGAAATATAGTTGACGTGAAATATGATATTAGTTTCAGATATATAACATAGTGGTTCAACATTTATTTATATTTCAAATTGCTTACCACAATAAGTCTAGTAACCATCTGTCATCATACAAAGTTATTTCAGCACCGTTGACTGTATTCCCTATACTGTACATCATGTCCCCATGACTTACCTATTTTATAACTAAAATAAGAAGTTTGTACCTCTTAATCCCCTTCACCTGTTTCACTTAACCCTCCCACCACCTTCCCCTCTGGCAACCACCACTTTGTTCTCTGTATCTATGAGTCTGTTTCTGTATTGTTGTGTTTGTTCCTTTTTTTTTTAGATTCCACGTATTAGTGAAATAATAAGGTATTTGTCTTTGTTTGTCTGACTTATTTTATTTAGCATAATACCCTCTAGGCTCATCCATGTTATTGCAAATGACATAATTTCACTATTTTTTATGGCTGAGTAATATTCTATTGCATACACACACACATACACACACACACACTGCATCTTCATTATTTATCTATTGAAAGACAACTTAGGTTGCTTCCATATCTTGGCTATTATAAATAATGATGCTATGGATATAGGGGTGCACATATCTTTTCAAATTAGTGTTTTTATTTTCTTCCAGTAAGTATCCAGAAGTGGAACTGATAGACTGTATAAGGTTTTAAAATTTTTTAAAGTTTTTGAGGAACCACCGTACTGTTTCCATAGTGGTTGCTCCAATTTACAGCCCCATCAACAGTGCATGAGGGCTCCCTTTTCTCCACATTCTCACCAACACTTGTTATTTGTTGTCTTTTTGATGTATCCATTCTGACAGGTGTGAAGTGATATCTCATTGTGCTTTTGATTTGCATTTTCCTGATGATTAGTGATGTTGAGCATCTTCTCATGTGTCTGTTGGCCATTTGAATGTCTTCCCTGGGGGGGGGGAAATGTTTATTCAGGTCCTCTGCCCATTTTTAAATCAGATTTTTTGTTTTGTTGATATTGAGTTGTGTGAATTCTTTGTACATTTTAGATATTAACCCTTTATTGTATATATCATTTGCAAATATCTTCTCCCATTCAGTAGGTTGTCTTTTCATTTTGTGATGGTTTCCTTTGCTGTGCCAAAGCTTTTTAGTTTGATTAGGTCCCATTAGTTTATTTTTACTTTTGTTTCCCTTGCCTGAGGAAAGAGATCCAAAAGCATATTGCTGAGACCAGTGTCAAAAAGTATATAGTCTATGTTTTCTTCTAGGAGTCTTATAGTTTCAAGTCTTACATTTAAGTCTTTAAGTCATTTTGAATTTATTTTTGTGCATGGTGTGAGAAAATAGTCCATTTTGATTCCTTTCATTTAACTTCCAGTTTTCCCAGCACCATTTATTGAAGACTGTCTTTTCCCCACTGTATGTTCTTGGCTCCTTAGTTGTAAATTAACTGCCCATGTAAGTGTGGGTTTATTTCTGGGCTCTCTATTCTGTTCCATCGAACTATGTGTCTAGTTTTGTACTAGTATCATAAAGTTTTGATTATTGTAGCTTTGTAGCATAGTTTGAAATCAAGGAGTATGATACCTCCAGCTTTGTTCTTTCTCATGATTACTTTGGCTATTCTGGGTCTTCTGTGGTTCTATACAAATTTTAGGGTTATTTGTTCTAGTTTTGTGAAAAATGCCAAAAATGTATTTGGATAGGGGTTGCATTGAATCTGTAGATTGCTTT
This sequence comes from Stenella coeruleoalba, assembly GCF_951394435.1. Classification (NCBI taxonomy): domain Eukaryota; kingdom Metazoa; phylum Chordata; class Mammalia; order Artiodactyla; family Delphinidae; genus Stenella; species Stenella coeruleoalba. The sequence goes on from NC_137150.1 coordinate 89,579,969, forward strand.
GGGTAGGAATATTTTAGCAATACTAATTCTTCCAATCTATGAATATAGAATATCTTTCCATTTACTTGTATCTTCAGTTTCTTTCATCAGTGTCTTATAGTTTTCTAAGTACAGGTCTTTCACCTCCTTGGTTAAATTTAATCCTAGGGGGCTTCCCTGGTGGCGCAGTGGTTGAGAGTCCACCTGCCGATGCAGGGGACACGGGTTCGTGCCCCGGTCAGGGAAGATCCCACATGCCATGGAGCGGCTAGGCCTGTGAGCCATGGTCACTGAGCCTGCACGTCTGGAGCCTGTGCTCCGCAACAGGAGAGGCCACAACAGTGAGAGGCCTGAGTACCACAAAACAAACAAACAAAAAAATTTAATCCTAAGTATTTTATTCATTTTGATGCAATTGTAAATGGAATTGTTTTCTTCATTTCTCTTTCTGATAGTTTGTTATTAGTGTACAGAAATGTAACTGATTCTGTATATTGATTTTGTATCCTGCAAATTTATTGAATTCGTTTTTTAGTTCTAATAGTTTTTTGATGGAGTCTTTAGGGTTTTCTATGTATAGTATCATATCATCTGCAAATAGTGACAGTTTTATTTCTTCCTTTCCAATTTAGATGTCTTTATCTCTTTTTCTTTTCTGATTGCTATGTCTAGGACTTCCAGTACTGTGTAGAATAAAAGTTGCAAAAACGAATATCCTTGTTTTGTTCCTGATCTTTGAGCCATCTTCACCATTGAGTTTTCACCATTGAGTATTATGTTAGCTGTGCTTTTGTCATAGATGGTCTTTATTATGTTGAGGTATTTTCCCTCTATATGTTCTCTGTCTCTCTCTATGTCTCTCTCTCTCTCTCTCTCTCCCCTCCTTCTGGGACTTCTATAGCACAAATGTTAGTATGCCTGATGTTGTCCCAGAGGTCCCTTAAACTAATCTCTCTTAAAAAGAGAGATTTCTTTTTTGCTGTTATGATCGGGTGATTTCCAATACCTCATCTTCCAGATTGCTGATCTGTTCTTTGGGATCTTTTAATCTGCTGTTGATTTCCTTAATGTGTTCTCATTTCAGTCATTGTAATCTTCAGTTCTGATTGGTTCTTTTTTATATTGTCTATATTTTTGTTGAAGTTCTCACTGAGTTCACCCCTTCTTCTCCTAAGTTTGGTAAGCATCTTTGTGAGTATTACTTTGAATTCTTTTCTGATAACTTGCTTATCTCCATTTTGTTTAGTTCTTTTTCTGGAGTTTTGTCTTGTTCTTTCATTTGGAAAGTATTCCTTTGTCTCCTCGCTTTGCCTAACTCTTTGTGTTTGTTTCTGTGTATTAGGTAGATCAGCTCCGTATCCTAGTCTTGAGAGAGTGGCCTTATGTGTGGCACAATTCCCCATGGTCACCAGAGCCAGTTTTTCCCGGGGTTCCCCTGTTTGGGCTTCATGCACCCTCTTATTGTGGTTGGGCCACAATTGCTGTGGGCACACTGGTTGAGGGGGCTGGCCCCAGGCCTAGCTGGCTGCATAGCTTGGTTGTGACTGCTGTAGGTGTGCTGTGGGTCACTTGGGGTGACCCCCAAGTGGGAGCTTCTTGGAGGGGGTGCTGATGCTGGCCAAGGTGGCTCACCAGGTTGGACGGGGTAAGAGCCACTTCGGAGGGGCACCAGTGCCAGCTCGTGCCACCTGCCCGATGGAGTGGACATAGAGTGGCTTTTGAGGGGCCTTCCAAGGTGGGTCCTCAAGGGAATGTTGGGGCAGGGTACACTGTGTTAGCTAGGTTGACTGAAAGTAACAGAAATGGTGCCCACCAGTCCTGGGCCAGCCAGCTAGGTGGCAGAAGAGTTAAAAAAATAAAAATAAAAAGGTGTGCACAAGTGCTTCTGCCACTGGAGAAAGTTCTGCCAGATCCCTGCCCCTCCAAAATATGTCCTAATATTAGTCAATGAATTTCCTTCTTGTACGACTCAGGTGTTTTTCAAGCTGTTGCCTCTCTATTGGACCAGGAGCAAGTGAGTTTGTACACAAGCATTGTCTGCAGTTTCCCGCAGTCCTCTGGTCCTCCCGGCCCTAAGCTCCACTGGTTTTCAAAGCCAGACATTACGGAGGCTTGTCTTCCCGGTGCAAGAACCCTGGGCTGGGGAGCATGATGTGGGGCTTGGACCCCTCACTCCCCAGTGGGGACCTCCACAGTTGTGATATCCCTCCCACTTATTAGTTTCCTTATCGGGGGTGTGGGCTCTGATTAGACCACGTCTCTGCCCTCTTACCCATTCCCCACATGGCCTTTTCTTTATAGCCTTAGTTGTAGAAAATCTGCTCTGCTAGTCTTTAGACTGTTCTCAGAGATAGTTTTTCTATACGTAGTTGTAGTTTTGGTGTGTCCATGGGAGGAGATGAACTCAGGATCTTCTAACTCCCCCATCTTGAGCTGAACCTTAAAGGCTTTTCTTATGAGGTAAGTGGTGATGTTAACAGATATGATTTTTTTTTAATATTCTGTGATGAAATGTGTTAACATTTGGAAAATCTGCATAATTCAGTAAACGTATAGTTTTCAAATCACCACTGCTTGATGTTGCAAAATCATGTGTAGGTAAAAGATCCATTCAAAGTTTAAGACAGGTGCATGAATTTTAATGTAACAGAATAAAAAATTCATTTATAGGGATTATACCATTAACCCTTAAGAAACTTCTATTTGTTGAGTTTTGGTACAGTATCAAACAATAGTCACAATTATCTGAAAAGACTATGAAAACACATCTCCCTTTTCTAACTACTTATCTGTGAGAGGCTGGATTTCTTCATATGCTTCAACCAGAACAGTTGGATTCTTCAACCAGCTGACTTTTATTAAGCCAGAGATTTAAAAAAATATAAAATAAGCTTATTTTTCTCACTAATTTTTTGTTTGTTTTGGAACATAGTTTTCCCTCTAAAAATCGTTGCTTCTGTTAACATGTCATTAAGATTTTTATTATGTTAAAATGAGTAAATACATACCTTAAATTCCTCTTTTAATTTCGAATACACTGTTAATATAAAACTCATGTAAACAAAATCTCTGTGGGGTCCTCAAAATTTTTTAAGCGTATAAAGTGTTCCTGAGACCCAAAAGTTTGGGAATTGCTGTTTTAACCCAAACACTCTTATAATGTTGAGAGTTTTAGAACTTGTTTGTAGCAAGAGGGGTGGGAATCATAAATATTTGAGGCTTTTATTATTGCACTAATTGCATAATAGAAGTAACTGCCTTTGATCAGGATTGGCTCTGCTTTAATACCATTTCTAATAACCAAGGCATTTCTCACCTATCATTAATGAAGTAAGCTAAGCTGGGAGAGTAGACTAGAGTGAAGTAAAATTTACCCTTCTCTTGGTCACATTCTGTACCATTTAATGACGCTTTCTAATAGTTATTTAGCAAGTCAGTCTACAAAGTACATTCACACTCATTTAATTTTCATTAACAATATTTCATCGCCATCCTCAACTTACAAATGAGGCAAAGAAGTTGTAATTATCTAAAGATCATATGATCAGAAATGTGTAGAGCCACATATAGTACACAAGGGAGCATGGCACAGAAGAAAGAATGCGTTCCTCAGGATTAAGAGCTTAACTTGAATCTACGTCCATTGCATAGCTGGTAACCAGGTTTGTGTCTCAATCACGTTTAGGTCAGTTACCATATTTTCCCTTCTGAAAAATGGGTAACATAATACCTATGTTATCAAGTAGCTATGAGAATTAAACTAGGTAATATATATAAAGTACTTGCTCTATGGAAGATTCTCAATAAATGGTAACTCACTCTCGAGAGTTCTGGAAAGGATCATTGCCATGGTTTGCTGATAACTGGACCCTTGACTCTTTATAAATATCAAAAATTTGTGGATCATATTAGTTGCTCTTAAGCCAACAAGTTAAGTAGGAGAGGCAGTAGATAAGAAGACCATGATTAACTTATTTTGTGAAATCTTTTTGTAGGTGAGTTCCTAAAAAGGCTAGAAGAAAAGGAAGCTCTGATAAACCAACTTTCCAGGGAAAATATTACCTTCACTCTGCAGATTCAAGACCTGAAATGGCAATTGGCAGAAGAGACCAAAGTCATGCATCTATTGTTTCTCACCAGGAGCTTGACTGTATGTTTAAAAAAAAAAATAGTGCTTGCTAGGTCAGCCTGAATATCTTCTCATGTAAAAGAAGGGGGGAAAGTGCCCTAGAAGTTATGGAAAAAGATGTGTTGGATCTTATACGTGCCAGGGAGGACTCTGATCACTGAAGGAACATCCTCAGGAATTTAGATCACTTCTCTAGTTTGTCAGATTTAGAGCAAACAAAGTATGCATTTTCATTTTGCATTATTGCTAGAACAGAAAGTCGGCAAAGTTCTTTATGGGTCTTTGATTCTGAATTGCACAAAGAAGTGGAATTAAATAAAAGAGCAGGATAAAATGAATGGGGCTGGATTAGCTCAATATTATTTCAAATTGTCAATATATTATAAATATTAGTCATTATTAGTCATTTCTTCCCAAGAGAATATATAATGTTGCTCGCAGGTGACCACAGTGAAAGTGGTTCTTTAATGTTAAAGCATAGTGACTAAGATGAGAGATGGATTTTTGAGCCCTGGTATTCAAATCTGTTCTTAGTTCATATTCAAGGCCTCTTTCTTACTAAGACCCCAAAAGACTTCACTTGCATATAATCTCACTGCAACTCTTCAGACTTCAGTTTTTAAATGTTTTATTTTATTCCTTCCACTCTCCTTATTTTCTATATCACATGTACATTTTCAAATTACTGTCATGATTTGTGCATCAGACATCATGCTAGACGCTTCTCTCATGCCATATAAACCTTCATATATAAGTCATATGAAACTGGTAGAATTATATTTTTTTACATGAAGTAACCAAGGCTTTGAGAAGACAACTCATCCAAGGTCATACAGCTGGTAGTATACTGTGAAGGAAGTTGAGCAGGTTGTGAAATGACTAGATTTATAGCTTAGAAGATCTCTCTGGCTGACTTCCCAGTGGCTTCCAACTGGCATACAAGGCCCCCTTTCTTGGCTCCGGCCTCCTTTTGTGACCTTACCTTCCACAGCTGCCTCTGTCATTTACTCCCCTCCAGTCACCCTGGCCTCCTTGCTGCCCCTTATACAAGCTGTCATCATTCAGGCCTTAGGACGTTTGTAGCTGCTATTCCCACTGTTTGAAGGCCCTTCCCCAAGGCCTTTGGGGGATGATGAGAGAGAACCAAACATTCCTCATCATGTCAATCTGTTTTACGTTCTCAGTGCAGTCAGCAATTTTATTTAGTAATTTTTGTACATGTTTGTTTTACATATCCTCTTACTCCTTTTGGCTCCGTTGGACAAAGGCTTTGTCTCCATCTCTTTTACTTCAGTTAACACTATTGCTTAGAACAGGCGCTCAATACATATATATCAAATAAGAGGAAGGGTAGCAATTTGAAGCCAAGTTTCCCAGATTCCAAAGCCTGTGTCCTTCTTAGGGTCGCTGTGTATTATTGCTCCTCATTCACTGCCCAAAGGTGTCTGCCTGAGGCTGCCATTAACCAAGCCTTGTGCTTTCAGAGCTGCATCTACCTAAGAAGATGCTGTTTCCTAATTTACATTAAGGGCCCATGAGGACTGGCAGCGACCCTGGTTCTTCACACTAGACTAGGTTATCTCTTGGGAATGATGTTGCTAGGTTAACCAGACCACCCCTTAAGTGCCAGCAGTAGTCATTAAACTGAGCTCTACTGTCCAGTAAATACAGCAGCCACTCCTACACTACAGGTGGCGACCTGAATTTAAATTGACATTAATTAAAATCAAATAAATTTTAAATTCAGTTTTGACTGAATTTGACCTTGTTTGGGGCACATTTTGAGTGTTTAACAGCCACGTGGCTAGTGGTTACCACATTGGCAGTGCACATATAGAATATTTTCATCACTATGGAAAGTTCTATTGGCTAGTACTGCTTTAAAGTTTTAAAGTTTTTAGGGATTTACATGTGAAATAAAAGGTTCTGTTCTCCTATGAATAGAATGAAAAGGCTAGGCAAAACTCATTGGTCCTTTCTAGTCCAAACAAGATCTAACTCTTGTATATTGCTAAATATAAATCTGATTACCTAAATGATGGTGAGTGTTCCTCTTGCTACCGTTGCATTCTGCACTATTTCTAGAACTCCAGGCCTGTCTATTGTTGAAGCCCACATAGTCAGGCTGGCATTTCCCTAAATAGAACCCTCTTCCCTGTTGTAACGGCAGCAGTTAGATACTCTCTCCTTTCTCTTCTTGTCCCAAATTCTCTCCCTGGTATCATCTTACGAGGTTCAGGTTCGGCTTGCATTTGTGACAGGTGGTTATTAACCTTATCTAAAAAAGATGATGTCACCTCCAAGCCTTTCATTGTTTGTTAATGGCCGTGGTGCCTTTTTGTAACATGTGTTGTGTCCCCTGCAGTCACAGAGTGCCCTGGCCCAGGCCGTGAAGTCGGCCAAGCGTGACTGTGACCTGCTATGAGAGCAGTACCAGGAAGAGCAAGAGGCCAAGGCTGAGCTGCTCTGGGCCCTGTTCAAAGACAATGCTGAAATTGTTAAGTGGAGAACCAAGTATGAAGACGACACCATCCGGAGCACTGAGGACTTGGAGGATGCCAAGTGAGTGGGGCAGGGCTGCACAGAGGACTCTGAGAACAGTGACTGTGTCTTCGAGGCCACATGTGTACACTAAGCTAATCCTCACCAAGTGTGTGAACTAACCCAAGACCAAAGCTGAAACAGCCACCACTGGCAAGAAGCACATGCTCTAGAGGGGTTCAAAAATGAAAATTATAATACAGAGTGACAAAGACTAGAGAGAAGTCCTGGGGGAAAAAAAGAGGTTATGTCTAGGGGTACGAGGGAAGTCTTCATAGATGTGACTTTGAACTAGGGTTTGAAAGTAGGCTAGCACGAAAATCCTGTGTTTCATTTGGAACGCCAAAATAATGGAATCCATGTGTGTACATGTCTCCATACCTTAAAGTCATCATGTCTCTGGTCTACAACTTGTACGCTACAAAGTGGTCTGTGAAGGTGGACAGGGGCAGCTGGAAACGTATTAGGATTTGTCATCCTGCCTATGGGACAAATGTTTCTTTGAAAAGAAAACACTTTGGGGTCACCTCTAAGGTTAGGATATCGGTTTTATAGCCAACACTAGGCTATAAAGGCTTTAGAAGTTCTTCTCAGGAACTACAGAAGTTTGGGGCCCACATGAATCAAGACTTAGTACCAGGATGTAGTTCTAAAGCATTTTGCTCAGAGGTCAAAGGACTGTGTGTCTTTGAGAGAAAGTGTCAAACCATCCCCGGCTTATAGTCATTAAAGGTTGACTCAAAAGAGTGTATCCCTGGCTTGGAGCTTGGCAGAAATTCAGGGCAGATCAATACATTTCTCTTTAGCATCAACCAAAAATATTATTTTTTCAGTTCTTCACCTAAATCTTTGAAAGGCATTGCTGTGCACGTGCTGAACAGCTGCTGTGTTCTGTCCCTGAAGGGGTACCAAGCAATCTGTCTCTGTAGCCACAGTAACTTAAAAAGGGCTTTGGGATGACAGATACTAAAAATACCTGCAGTAAATGTGTTCAAAACTCTGGACTGCAGAAAAGTGGGGCTTTGAACTGAAATGGTGCCTCATATCCAAAATATGGCATTTGCTTCTAAAGTAAGATTTTTTTTTTTCCCTAATAATTGAAGAATTCTGGTGAAAGTGTCTACCAGTCATTCTGTTTGAAGGTTTCCTAGGGAGGGACAGAAAAGAGGGAAAGTATATAGGTTACTTATGACTACATGGATTTGTTGGAACTAACAAATTGTGGTCCAGTAGTACGTGACAACTGAAGAGAAATGATGGGCAAATGAGATAATATCCAAAGACTTTTTTTTTTTTTTGCTTTAAACTTAGTTGAACATCAAATAAATAAAGCATTGTCTGTATTATGATTTCCCACTAAAACCCCTAAGGGACGTGGAACTGCAAAAAAAAATCTAGGATTCCATTTTTTTTAATTGAAAGCTGAGGATCTGTCTACTTAGATTTCCAGGCTGGGGTTCACATGATGAGTTAGTTTAGTGGAATCAAGCCCCCCTGAGACCCCATTTACCGCTTCTGAGTTCCCCAAGGATAGGAATCTGATTTCTTCATCTCCTACACCTTCTTGCGTATTCTAGGAAACTACATAGGTGCTTATGGTTGGCAAGTTGAGCAGCAAAATTGTAGCTGGTAGTAAATGTAGAGCAACGTTATCAATCAAATGAAGGTGATCAATTGTCCAGTTTGCCCTGGACTTGCCCAGTTTGAGCACTGATAGCCCCGTGTCCTGGTACAACCCCTCAGTCCCCCAGCAGTTGGTCACCCAAAGTAAAATTCCTATTTTCTGGTTCCAACTGAGCATTTCTAAAGTAGTTAAAATATGTGTAATTGTTTTACAAGACTCCTGTTTTAGGTGGGATAAAGCATCAGAATCTCCTTTTTTTTCTCCCTTATTGAGATATAATTGACATACACCATTGTGTAGGGTGTACAAGTAAGGTGTAGAATGTGATAATTCGTTATATGCACATGTGAGAAATCTTTACCACAGCATGATTAGTTAACACTTCCTTTACCCCACTAAATTACCATTTTATTGTTGTTGTCATGGTGAGAACACTAAAGCTCTATTCTCATAGCAACTCTCACATATAAGATACAGTATTATTATTTTTTTATAAATTTATTTATTTTATTTATTTTTGGCTGTGCTGGGTCTTCGTTGCTGTGCGCGGGCTTTCTCTAGTGTGGCGAGCGGGGGCTACTCTTCATTGCAGTGCGCGGGCTTCTCATTGCAGTGGCTTCTCTTGTTGCAGAGAACTGGCTCAGCAGTTGGGGCTCATGGGCTGCAGAGCACAGACTCAGTAGTTGTGGCGCACGGGCTTAGTTGATCCTCGGCATATGGGATCTTCCCGGACCAGGGCTCGAACCTGTATGCCCTGCATTGGCAGGCAGATTCTTTAACCACTGTGCCACCAGGGAAGCCCACAATACAGTATTATTAATGATAGTCACCATGTGGTACAGAAGAATCTCTTCTTACCAGTTAAGAAAAATGAAGCAAAGACATGAAGTGACTATGGTTAGAAAGCCAGTGAGCAAGGAGTAGTTGTTAGAGCCCAGGTCTTTCTTAGACACTGAGCACAGACTGGTTTTTGCAGGATTCCACCAAAAGGGGGCTTTATGAGCACACTGCTCTGTTGGGCTGCTGTGTGGAACATGTTAATTCCTCAGGATCTTTTTCTGTTTAATAACTGGAGATTGGAAAAAGCTTTGGTACATACAGTACCTTTCATCTAAGAGGTGTGATGAATGAGTAAGAATGGGACTGCCAGTGTCCCTGCAGGAGATGGGAACAAGAGAACACTTTGCATCCATAAGGAAGCGTATGAGCATTGTAAGGACGGTAGAGGAAGCATTTTAATAAGCCACTGCATCTCAGAGGATTCTGGAGGGAGGACAGACAGGGGCTAAAGTACCCCCGACAGCAGTAGGACCTGATAAGTGAGCATAACGCTGGGAGGGATGTGGGTATATAAATTTGGGAAGAGGAGCTGAGATGGAGAAGAAATTCAGAGAAAAGGTACTCGGGCATGTTTAGGAGTCCCATGATGAGAGGGGGAGACTGAGCAGGAGAGAGCCAAAGAATGCTGCTTGGAAGCAATAAAGCCAAGGAGCTCTTTAGAGACTAGACGTGCCCCAAGACTTTTAACAGTTGCTTACTGTTGGGTGTTCAGTACCATCTTTCTCTTTCTCCCATTTCTTATGAAGTCTTCGATAAAGTCTGTATTGCTTACTTAAGGTTCAGGGGAAGCAGATACTTACAGGGATTCAGAGGTTCTGAGTGTCAAGTCCAGGTTGGCAAAGGGTGGGGAGGGAATAAAGGACATGTGGACATAGAAGCCAGAGTGTGGTGGTCAGCAGACATCTGGCTTCCACAGGCACAAGGAGGTCATTGTCAGGCACAAGCTGCTTCCCCTTTAGACTATGAAGCCACCCTCAGGAGCCCCCCCACCCCCCATTTGTACCCGAGTGCTGTGTTTAATAAGGACACACTGCACGAGCTCTCTGAGGGTTGTGGCTTCACTCGCCCTTTGGACCTCCCCTTCTCAGGAAGAAGCTGGCAATTCGGTCGCAGGAGGCTGCCGAATCCATGGGGGTGGCCCATGCCAGAAGGGCCTCCCTGGAGAGGGCCAGGCCCCGACCGTAGCTCGAGCTCGGGGACACCCTGTCGCATCGTGGGAAGGTGCACCGCGCGGCTGCTGCGCTGGACCGGTGGCAGCAGCACTTCAACCAGTGCCTGCACGGCTGGAGGCGGGAGCACGAGTAGCCTCAGGCGATGCCCGACGCCCCGCAGAGGAGGCCCGGGCCCTCAGCGCCCGGCTCCTCGATCTCAGGCACACCTACGAGGAGAGCGCCGCGAGCCAGCGGACCCTCCGGAGGGAGAACAAGAACCTGAAGGGTACGTTGCCCTGGGAACCGGAGCAGGGTCCCGGGAGGGCCCTGCGCCAAGGGCAAGGCTGCCTCGATGCGCAGAAACCTTAGCATCGTCCTGGCCTCGCTTGGGTCTTAACTTCTCCATTTTGAATACTAGCTTTGGATTTTGTCTTTTTTTTATACTACAGATACTATTTTCATTAAAGGAGTTCTAAACATAAGAGTACTTTCCTAACTTTAGCCCCAGTTCCTGTCCGTAAAGGAAGCCTATTAAGAATTTCTTTATATTCATAACCTGCATAATATGCATACAGGTAGTTTTTACTTAAATTACACGTTATTCTATACTTTTTATTTTTTCCATTTATTAACTTATTTTCTAATTTAACAAATATCTCTATAGCCCATACTACGTGCCAGGCACTGTTCTATATATAACTATTCATTGTTTAAGTCTCAGAACAGCCTTATGTGTTAGTTTATCTGTAAAATGCAGATTAGATTGAGTCATTTAAGGTTAAGAACTTGGCCAAATTCACATTTGATGAGTAGCAGATCTGAGGTTTGAGCCCAGCCAGCTTGATTCCGGCATATACACACTTAACTATGGGCTCTGCCACCTCCCATGTGCCTGTAGCTGGAGCCCTACCAAGTGACTGTTATTAGCGATACAGTGTTTTATGATAAGGCTGACTAACACGTTTAACTAGACCTTATTAATTTTCGATAAAATTTTTCACAGTTATAAATAATCCTATATTGTACATCCGTGTACAATGGGGACGTGTACAAATATTTCAGTAGGGTAGATTCCTAGAAATGAAATTGCAGGATTAAAGGAGTGAATTTTCAAATTCTGAGATATTGCCCAGCAGCCCTTCAAAGAGGCTGCCAACTTATACCAGCACCAACAGTGATGTGCATTACAACCCTGAGATGCCCTGGGAGTAAGTTCATTACTATTGGAGGCATAAATGAAACTTGCTTTCTCTGTTGACCTACCTAGTCCATGAGCAGGTCACTGACTGGGCCTGTGAGAGGTGCTGGAACAGTTAGAAAACTTTCATGGCATCTGAACCACCTGGAGGGCTTGTTAAAACGCGGTTGGCTGGGTCCCACCGTCAAGAGTTTCTGATCCAGTAAGTCTAGGAGGGGGTCTAAGAGTTTGTATGTCTAAGAAGTCCCCAAGCGAAGCTGGCTGTTCGTGTGGGGACCATACTTGCTCTGGGCTGGAGCCTGGGAAGAAGTCTTTTTCAAAAGCTCTCTGAGTGATTCTATGGTATGGTCAGAGTAGAGAACCACTGCCTTGAGTTTTCTCCTGGGAGCCCCTCTTCTGGAGAAGTTTTATCAGAGAAGGATTTATTATTCACATGAGACTTGCCATCTCATGGGTTTGTTTTTGTAACTAAAAAATTCTTGTCACAGCCTATCCTAGCTGGGGATCTCAGAGCCAGAGGAGCGGTCAAGCCCCTGAATTCCTTCCACTGCCTCTGGACTGTGGGTAATTCCCAGAGCGCTTGGCCCTGCTCCACACCTTAGGCTGCAGAGGCTTCCTTCATGAACAGTGTCAGGTGTTGTGTCAGTAACAACAGGTTACTGTGTCAACAACAGTGTCAGGTGTTGTGTCAGTCAGTGTCAGTAACAGTGTCAGGTGCTGGAGGTTTTGTCACTTCTGGCTGCCTTGCTCTTTCAGAGACGTGTGTTCATCAGAGGGTTCACGCATTGGCTTCTGGCAGACAGTGACCCAGCTTATGCTGTAAGTTCCCATTCTGGTGTTGAGCGACAGCTGACACAGTGGCCACCACCCGTGTTGATAGCTAAGCTCTTCCACTGGATAGGATTCCAGGTCTGGGTCCTAGAGCCCCACCGGGCAATATCTGGCATGGCTCTGACAAGCAGGACCGCCATGTACAGTCACACAGGTTGTTCAATGCACAATACTCTAAGAAACACCATCCTCACCAGCTGTTGTAGGCAACTTTGTGACAGATGCCAAAAGAATACTTTGAAGAGGGGATTCTTTTTTCTAATTCAAACAAACGTCCCATACGTGCCAGCGGTGGCCTTGCCATCAAGTTACCAAGGATGGCATGACCAGGGTCCCAGTGGGCCTCTGGGAACAGTCTCTTTTGGCTGACATCATGGATCTGAGACTGGTTCTTTTCACTAACTTTGTTTTTCATCCCTCTCCAGAAGAGATTTCTAATCTGAAAAATCAGATGAAAGAAGGAAAGAAGAACTTAAGTGAAATGGAAAAGATCAAGAAGTAGATTGAACAAGAAAAGACTGAAGTCCAAATGGCATACCTCGGAAGAGGCCGAGGTATTACCTCCAGGGAGCAAAGCAGGCTTCCATCACTGTGACAGTGCAGAAGACCTGCATTCTAGTCACAACAACAGCAAGAACACGCTTATAACCCTTGACCCTTATTCAGGGGTTAACTGCGTGCTAGGCACTATGCCTGGCTCTTTGTATGCACTATTTTATGTAATCACCCTAGCAAACTATTGTCCTCATTGTACAAATGAGGAAATCGAGGCTAGGGGGACAGGATAAACAATCGTGGATGCAACTCTCTTGATTATAAAGAAAACAAGAACCATGTCTATCTTGTTCACTAATTTATCCTCAGTACCTAGACCCTCACTACTCTAAACGTGGCCTGTGGACTGGTTGCATGGGCATCACCGGGGAGCTTGTTAGAAATTCAGACTCTCAGCCTCTCTCCAGCTCTGTTGGATCAGAATTTGAATTTTAACAAGATCCCTGGGTGGTTCATATTTACCCTAACATTTGAGAAGCACTGGACTAGAACATTGCCTGGCATACAGTAGCGGTTCAATAAATATTTGTTGAATGTTGAATAGCTAAATATCCTCATACCTGCCCCTCTCTTTAAATAAAATCAGTCGAAACACTTTTTTTTTTTTTTGCAAAAAAAACTTTAGGTAGTTTGAAAAATGAATTCAAAGCAATGTTCTCAAACATTTGTTGCTGAAAGCTTATCTTTGTGTGGGTTGTTTGACAGGAGTGTTTTCAGTGTTATGGATTAAAAGTTCAGGAAAAATCTCTGACTTGATCCCTAGGTGTGTGCTAGTGATTGAAAGGACCCCTGAGAAAATCTTTTTGCCAAAGAGGGTGAACTCAGAAGGTAGTTATCCTGTCACGGTCATTAAGTAGTCAACAAGGCCTACAAAGCCTCTTTTCTCGCAGCTGAATTTCATTTTCTTGACCTACCCTTTGACTAAACACCCAGTCACATTAAAAATGCATCCCTCACCCACTCACCCTCCAACAGAGACAATAATTTTTAAAAGGCATAGCAAGTCCATTTCAGGCATGGGCCTTTTGAAAGGTGTGATAATGAAAAAATTAGACCCCAGAGGATTGCTCTGAGTCAAGCAATGTCCGATCAATTTACCTCACCACCACATTTCTGTAAGAAATCTACCAGACAGAAGATGTGTCAAGTGGACCGCTCTTGACACAGCTCTTGTCTTTTTATGCAAATTGTTTTCTGAGGCCTCTACATTTTATGTAGAATCCTTTCAGTTGTCAGTGTGGTGTCCCGTAACAAGGCCGGTCCTCGTAAAGTGGGTGAACTTTGTCTCATTCACTTGTTCCTTTTGTTCCCCGTCTGTTCTCTGGCCACCCTGGCTAGGGACTTTCTAAAGCCACCACCTTAACCCAAAGAAGTAACTTTTATGGTGGAACTTTCAAGCAACATGAGAAGCCAATGAGAGCTGTGATTGGGCGGGGCAACTTTAGTCCTATATAACGTGTAGACTAACATCTTTGTACGTTAAATTGAGCTGCCCGTTGAAGGTGAGACGACTAAGGCCCCAGCGCTCATACCGTTCAGTAGCACTAGATGGCATTATATTCTATTCGCATTTTCTCAAGTTTTGTCTTCAGCTGCATCCATAAATACTTCATCAGCTTGGACATGTATTTGTAAAACTGGGTTATTTCTTTTCCTGAGTGAGCCTTTATGAAAAACGTTATCAGATTATTTTTGAAGTCACAAAACTCAAATTATCCCAGGTCACCTTCAAAGCTTCACTTTCTCAGTGCATTCAAAAGGGTTAGAGGTGACAGTTTCCCCCTGAAGGAAGGGCATCATTCCCTCGGAGGAAATTGCTATACCAGCATTTGTTTTTTATTTATTTTCTATTATATTGAAGTTAGTATTGAGAGAACAGCAGCAAGGCTGTAAGCCATATTAAAGTCCCAACATCTTTCTTATTTTTATTTTGAAATTGCTATTCAGTTTTACCTTTTACTTTTGATGGTATGTGCTAAGCACTCCTCAGAAGGGGCTAGAAAAATTGCGTCTGCCCTCAGGACTGTCTGCCAATGGTTAACTGACCAATAGATGGTGGTCACCCCTTGTGCCCTTTATAAACATCCACCCCCAGTGTTCTGTTTGTTTCTTCTATAGAATTTTATCTTTGGAACAGCCTTTAAAGATTTAATCAAACCTACGCTTTCAAACTTGAAACACCTTTATAACATCCCTGGCAGTATGTGCCTTGCCTATATTTAAATACTCAAGGGGGCAGGAAATCTCCCTGTCTGTCAAAGCAATCCATTTGAAATAATAGTAGTAATTATGGTGATAATGGCTCACACCAAGCATTATGTGTCAGGTACATCATAAATTCCTTTATTTGAGTGCTGTCCTGTTTCTTGCTCTCTGAATGCTTTCAACTTATTTTCTATCCCCCTGTGATGTCCAGAAATAAATAAAAGTTTCCAGGTAGGAGTTATCACCTTCCTTGTTTTAGTTTTGATGCTTTTATTGATTCATCCCAATGATGGAAACATTAGAAAAAGTCAAGGGTAATGAATTAAAAAATTGAAATATAGTCACAGACAAGATTGAAAATGTCTATTTTAAAAATGCTTTAGATTCCAGTTCTTGAGCTACAGCTGAAGGCCCTCAGAACATCAGATCTATAGGTGATGTGACAAACAAAAGTGATCACTTGTCTCTCATCCTGTTCCAATCTTCAGGGATGTGATTTGACCTTAGATTATTCCTAGCAATTCTAAAGAGAGCTCCATTAATGATATACGTTTAGAGAAAAAAAAGTTTTGTCCAAAAGTGGGCTGAATTAAGTGCTTTTTATTTATATATTTCAGGAAGCTCTGGAACGCAACGAAAGCAAGATTCTTCGTCTGCAGCTTGAACTCTCAGAAACTAAAGTGGAAATTGAAAGAAAGCTTTCAGAGACAGATGAAGAGATAGAAAAATGTAGGTATTTACAATTATTTTGATGAGCAACAATTGCATATTTTAGAATCCTTAACTGAACAGAACCCACTGTGTTTGGCTGCTTTTATGACCCTTGTCGGACTATTACCAAAGAAACAGCCAGTCTAATCCAACACTAGAATCTTTCTAGTAAGCTCAGCACTGTTAATATAAAGGAATACCTCTACACGATTACTATCAGTTTTGTATGATTTCTTATAAAATTCTTTTTTTTTTTTTTGTGGTACGCGGGCCTCTCACTGCTGTGGCCTCTCCCGTTGCGGAGCACAGGCTCCGGACGCGCAGGCTCAGCGGCCATGGCTCACGGGCCCAGCTGCTCCACGGCATGTGGGATCTTCCCAGACCGGGGCACGAACCCGCGTGCCCTGCATCGGCAGGCGGACTCTCAACCACTACGCCACCAGGGAAGCCCTTATAAAATTCTTTTTGAGCAGCTTCTACTTGCATACAAGACTCAAGATAACACACCAAAAAAGAATAAGTATGTGGACAAGGACCGTGTATACTGTCTGGGTTTCCCTACAGCAAGCTGCTTTCTTGAGCGTTCAAGACACTGACTGGTAATGCTAAACAGTGGAGGAAAAGAACTAAAAGATGTGATGCTGGGCATTAAAATTAATGTCAGATCAGAGTGAAGTTTCCACATCCCCCCTGCCTGTACCTGTAGCCGTTTGTTTGGAGAGGGGCCGGAGCCAAGAGCTAAGCTGCTTATGAATCCCTGTTGAAGCAGCTGAGTCTTAATAGTCAGGAAACTGAATTAAACAGGAGTCCTGGGTTGCAGGATCTCTTCTTAGCTTCATAATAACAAGCTGATGATTTTAGAAATTTTGCTTCTTAGCTTCTCAGTGAAGTGAGGGGATGAAAGCAGCCCCCTCCGTGTCACAGAAGGTGGTGAGGAAGATCAGTAAGCTGATGTTGGCAAAGCACTTCACACTCTAGATCAAAGGCACAATTATAAACACATGGAATTAACTATGATTGTATTATGCATCTGATCTGTTCCCTTAAGTCAATGCCGTATGTCAGCATGGAAAAGCATTTTTGAGTCTGAGGTTCGACTGGCAACTTGCTTTTAACGTGTTTGTTAAACAATTAAAAGAAAAAGTTACCATGTTCAGTTGAACTGGCCTCTTACCCATAGCCCATCTTCAGACAAAACTCCCATGGGGGTCATTTTTTTAATGAGGATGTCAAGCCAAATTTGGTCCTCTGTGTGCTTTGAGTTATCTTTGCTCTCACTCACTGGCACTTTCCTCTGTAGGACTGACTGTAGGGGTGAATTCTGGTCTACTTAAGAGGCTCTGAGTCCTTGTGTAAAAGAATTTTTTGTTTTTGATGGAGGGCAAAAACATTGGGCCTTGATATTTGCCCTACTTCCTTCCATGAGGAACAAAAACGAATGTCTCCTTGCACCGTTAAAAAAAAACAACAAAAAAACCCCCCTCGTTTCAGGTAACGTCAAACCTGTGCCTATTAATAAACCCAGCTAAGTACAACTGAACCCTGAGAGTCTGCATCTTGTCAGATACATCTGAATGTTGTAGAGCTGTTCCCCAATTATAATAATTTCAGTGCAAAGGAAGCTGGAGATCCAAACAGCTAGGGCTGGGAGAAGAAAGAACTGAAGACGAGGCAGGAGCTGCGAAGGGGCTGAAAAAAGAAGGGCGGGCTGAAGGGAGGAATAAGCTATTCATGAGTTTTAGTTAATGATTCATAATAACTGTCACAGGTACATCCAGAAAGGAAAGATGAGCATATCTTAACAAAATACCACAAATACCATGCAGACCCTTTCGGTGTGAGTGCCCTGTGCCAGTGGAGATTGGATCACA
Source organism: Stenella coeruleoalba (assembly GCF_951394435.1). Classification (NCBI taxonomy): domain Eukaryota; kingdom Metazoa; phylum Chordata; class Mammalia; order Artiodactyla; family Delphinidae; genus Stenella; species Stenella coeruleoalba. The sequence continues at coordinate 89,597,604 of NC_137150.1, forward strand.
ATGCCTCGGTCAAATCCAAGGGTTTAATCTGACTTCAGGGCTAGGAGAGGATGGGATCTTAAGGAAACTGAAGAGAATGCCAGGGGGAAATACTAGCAAAGCAGACGATTTTGAGCAATCAAGGGTAAACCAGGTAAAATCCAGAACTCAAGGGAAATATTGCCTGAGGGAAAGATGAGGTTCAAGGTCCTCTTTCACATAATCCTTGGGAAGCTCCATAGAAACCGAAGGAGGTCTGTGAAGCAGGACCCGAGAAGCTGAAGGGACCAGGAGGACAGGAGAGAGACTCAGAGGCAAAGGCAAAACCTTGGTAGAGCTGCAAACTGGGCAACTCATTCACTCATTCTCTGCCACCCAGCCCGCTGCTCTTCCATTCGGTGAGGACTGATCCTGTATGAGCCGGGCTGGAAGCCTGTTGGTGGTGAAAGAATGAGCAGCTGGTACACGAGTTGTATGTTTCACTTGCTCAACAGATATCTGAGCGCTTCATGTTGGCAAGACACTGTGCCTGCTCTTCTAGACGGGGCTTCCCAAACTTTTATGGAGTGTTAGGGCTTTTTTGTTTCCCTACAAATGTTATAATTAGCAGAGCTAGAGGTAGGCAGGTGACAGTGCAGTCACTGCTGGAGGAGGGGAGGAGCTTTGATGGCCGGCTTTGATCCTTGCCCTCATCCACACAGGAAAGGAAGAGTGACATCATGACTCCTTGAAGGCCGGCTGGCAGCCATGACTGCAGTTTAAGTCAGGCCCTGCTGCAAGGCCCCAGACTGGGTCGAGAACAAGTTGGTCAGTTGCATCCTGAATCTTCTGGGGCCACTGACTGTATACATCCCCCTCCCAACTCAGGGTATTCAAGGAAATGCTGAAATGTGTGGCAGTCTTCTCAGTGACCCAGAACCAGGGTGCCCCTGGCCTGCATTCTGCTCTCCCTGGACACACCCAGCGAGGTGCTGTGGAAGGAGCTTTTGGGAATGAGGTATCGAAATGCCTTACTCTATCGAAGTGTGCTTGTTTGCTTTGGTTTGATCATCTGTGGAAGGGTTAGATGTATGGGGTCACATGGTAGATATTTTTGGCTTTGCAGGACATAGAGTCTCTGTTTTAGCTACTCAACTCTGCAATTGTAGCTTGAAAGCAGCCATAGACCATAAGAAAGTAAATGGTCATGGCTGGGCCCATAGCCCATAGTTTGCCCACCCCCAGCCTATGGCCTCAGGTACCTGGTAACATTCCGTCATCTTTTCCTTCCATATTGTTCACTCCTCTGAGTTCAGTAATAGCGAACTTTGCCACATGGTCTCAATTTACATGTACTATCCAACTTAATTTCTTTTATTGTTTGAGTCTCTGCCAGAAGAATATGTTTAAATCTCTTCTCATTTCTAAGTAAAATATTTTACTGCGACTTCAAGAAGTAGCAGCTCAAACTCAGACATGGCATTTAGTTTGCAAAATATCTTGTTAATCACTTTAAAGCTGAATCGCATGTATTAGAAGTAAGGAAAATCTTTCATTTCCCTGATATAGACGAGCAACATGGCAAGAGAAAAATATTACTGATTGAATTGACTGTCAATTTAAATCCTTAACTTTTTCAAGTTTTAAAAAAGAACGGTTTTGTTCTTGTTTGCATTTGGTTTCTTTCCTCAAATTGTGTTTCACAGTTCAGAAAAAAAAGAGGAAAGAAAGAAAAGGAACTTCTTACCATATTGCCCTGGTCCTGACTGCTTCATTTTTCTTAAGAAACGTACTCAAGGAGCTTTCATTTTAAAGATTTCTTGACTCTGCATGGAATGCACTGATTGTTTAGTGGCCATTCTCTAGGCCTGTGTTATACAGAAGCCTCTTAAACCGTAGCACTTTCTACTTGTCTGTAGGCACTCATGAAGTTTCATAAACAATGGTGGAAAAAGTACAATTTGAAACATTCATTTTGTCTGCCTAAGTAGAATATATCTCTGTGCAGAGGATTTTGACACCAGCTTAGAGACGCCTTAGTGTTCCTGCAAAAGAAGAGTCAACTGTGGCAAAAATGAGTTTCCTCATGTAAGACAGAGCAGTGTCTTAAAGCTTTCAGTGATGCTGAGTGTGTGTCACTGTAGTATTACGGGCTAGGGCTGCCATAACAAAATAGACTGCGTGGCTTAAACAACAGAAATTTCTTTTCCCACATTTCTGAAGGCTGGAGGTCCACGATCAAGTTGCTGGCGAGTCTGGGCCTAAGACCTCTCTCCTGGGCTCACAGGTGGCCAACTTGCTGGGTCCTCACATTTTCTTTTCTCTGTGCACACCCATCCCTGTGTCTCTTTGTGTGTCCATATTTCCTCTTCTTATAAGGACATCAGTCAGATTGGATTAGGGCCTACCCTAAGGGCCTCGTTTAACTTAATCACCTCTTTAAAGACCCTGTCTCCAAATTTACTTGCATTCTGAGGTACTGGGGGTTAGGGGCTTCAACATATGAATTTGGCTGGGGGGAAGAGAGGAGGGACAAAATTCAGCCATAACAGTCTCTAGTAACATTACATGCTGGCATTCCTGTAGGATTCTGATCTGGGAGCAGAACAAAAGCCCAGGACCTAAGGATAGGCAGGAGAGGCTGGCTGCAGCATTTGGGAGCCAGGACATGGCGCTGGCAATGGAGAGGTGCTGACTCTGGAACCAGAAAGAGTTCTTTCCTGTACATTTGCATAACTACTTCTGAAACCTCCGCCCCATCCATGGGGTGAGGGTGGTCACAAAAAGTGGCCCCTCCACCTGTCACCCAACGGGAAACTCTGACCACACTCTTACTCCTCTGTAGGCTGTGTGACTCGCTGCTGGCCTCAGAGATCGGAATACAGGCTCAAAGACAACTCAGTGTGGAACCTAATTCTGACTCAAGATGAATATGTGTCTTCTATTTGTGTGCTGATGGGCTCTATGAGTATGTCTTGTCTTATCTGCCCAGTTCTAGGCCCTGTTTCATAGGGTGAGCTTAACAGGGCCTGTGTTATAAGAGTTACACTGTCCTGACTCACAACCACCAAATCTTGATGGCTTGAAACCGTCAAAGCTTATTTTTGCTTTGTGTCAGAGTCCAATGTGGGGTAGGATGGAGAGTGGGCCACTATCCCAAGTCTCTCAAGAACCCAGGTTCCTTCCATCTTCTGATGCCAGATCATCCATGTGTGGCCACCAAGTTTGCTATAGATGGGGAAGAGAGAGCACAGGATCACACAAGTAAAAGGCTGTATGTGTGAGCCTTGGAAACACTTCTGCCCGTAGTCCATTGGTCAGCATTCAGTCACATGGTCCCAGACTTACTGCAAGAGTCCTAGGAAATGATTGCCATGGGTTCCCCACAGTTTTTCATTGTCTCTCTGAACACACATCTATTGTGTAAGCTTCTGTCACTTTGCAAAAATGATTTCAGCATGGACCTTTCATTTTTATAAAGGCATATTGAAGTAATTCAATATCACACAGCAGTTGGTTTTCTCAGCCTATCCTTGGTTGTACTCCCAAACGCCTGGAGAAAGATAACCATGCTATTCTAGGGGAATTTGGTGTCCCAGGCTGTTAGAGCAGGATTGCTGGCGATCAGGACTTATTCCAACCTGGGTGGCTCTTTCTTGCCATGTTCAGACATGTTTCACCGTTGAAAGTATTTAAATATTATGCCGGTCTGAAAGTGCATCCTTCCTTCACCCTTAGCCACTCTAGGGAATCTAGACCGTCCTGGAGGGGGTCTTAGATAAGGCGAAGACTGCCCCACAGGAACCTCAAAAAGATTCTGGTGCTTTTCTTGATTTTTCTGGGAAGTTGGTCTGGGAATGATGGACATGAGTCTGTTATGATGGACAAATGCTCACTGACCTAACCCTTCCATCTCCATGGTTTCCAAATGAAGACCCTTTAGACTCACTTTGTTAATTACACAGAATTTTTCTTGAATTTTAATTTTTCCTGATTCCTAAACAGTTGTGTGTACAAAGCAGGTAACCTTTCTTAATTTGGGTGTATGATTTTTCCCCTGAATGTTATTCTAAAATTAGGAGGAAGCAGCAGTGTGCTATTGACTCCCTGCAGTCGAGTTCAGAGCAGAATTGAGGCCACTGGGCTGAAGAGGAGCATGGAAGGGGACCTCACTGAGATGGAACTCCAGCTCAGCCGTGTCAACCGCCAGGTGTCAGAGGCAACCAAATCCCTGGGCCAGCTTCAGCTCCAGATCAAGGTATTTTCAATTGTAATGCAGAGGTGAGGCAGGGATGTCTCTGCTTATGGGAGCAAACCAAGCAGCAGGTTGTGTTGAGCAATAAATGTGAGGACAGCAAATCTAATCCTTCGGGAGAGCAGGAAGATGCTTACGTTGAATTGCTGGGGCTTGTTCAGAGCACGCATGCGTAAGCGCAGGTCCCGCTGAACTGCCAGGGATCCACGTCCCCTGCGCGTGTTTTCTCTCGCAGGACCTTCGGTCGCAGCTGGAGGACAGCACACGCCTGAACAGTGAGCTGAAGCAGCAGTTGGCGGTGGCCGAGCTGCGTAACGCTCTTCTCCAGGCTGAACTCGAGGAGCTGAGGGCCTCGCATGAGCAGACAGAATGCGGGTGCAGGCTGGCAGAGGAAGAGCTCCTGAAAGCCACAGGAAAAAAATCAATCTTTTCCACACCCAGGTGGGGCCTGTAAACTCACCATTAGCCATGTCAGCTGGTGGGAGGCAATGGATCCACACTGGTTGGCCTAGGACGGTACACGGTTGCCACGTGGAGCCTTGCAGGTGGCCGGTGAGGCAGGGAGAGCCTTTGGCAGCAGAGTGGCGGTCTCGCCCTTCATTCATCCCAGATGCATTGGTTCCCTAGGGCTGCAGCAGCCAAGTTCCCAAACTGATTACAGAAATGTAATCTCTCACAGTTCTAAAGGCTAGAAGTCTGAAATCACGGCATTGGCAGGGTCGTGCACCCTCTGAATCTTGCAGGGAGTCCTTCCTTGCATTTTCCCAGCTTCTGGTGGTTTGTTGGCAATCATTGGTGTTCTGTAGCTTATAGATACGTCACTCCAATTCACCTCCTTCACATGGCATTTTCTCTGCATCTTAACATCATCTTCCTTCTGTATCTGTCATTGTCCAAATTTCCAAATTTTTATGAGAACATCAGTCATATTAGATTTGGACCCACTCTAATGACCTCATTTTAACTTGACTACCTCTCTAAAGACCCTATTTCCAAGTAAGTTCACATTCTGAGGATTGGGGGTTAGGACTTCAACATATGTTTTTTGGGGGAGGGACACAATTTGAACCAAAACACTAAGCCCTGCCAGAAGAATGAACTGTCAGGGTACTCACAGCTAGGGTGCTGGGGAGAGAGAGAGGAACATTCGCTAGGGTTCCAGAATCATTTGCCTGCTTCTCCTTTTCCTGCTAAGCCATGTATTCCCCGAGCATCCCAGGATTCGAAATAAATGCTCCTGCTTCAGAGCCAGGAGATTTCAAACAATTCTGAGTGGCTGCTGACAGATATGATGAACTGTCAGGACTGGCTTCTCATGGAAGGTTATGTAAGTGACACAAAGCAAGAATTCTTAAATCGTTGCCATTCTCATGGAATCAGGAGAAGCCATAGTGGCTAGGACAAAAGCTCGATAAACATTTTTAGGGCACCCACCGTAAGCTGAACAGGTATGCATGGTATAGACAGATGCAAAATATCTCCATCGTCCTAAAAAGGTGGAGATCTAAGTTAACACACTGCAGTGCACTGCTGGGACTGTAGTGATAAAGCAAGCACACCCCTACAGAAAGCCTTCCCTGATGATCCTAGACTTAGGTAGATGCACAGTATGCTTAATCTGAGTCATGAAGGACATGGAAGAAGTCAGCCAAGTAGAGAGAAAAGTCAAGGTCAGAGGCATGGGGAAAAGAGGGAATTTAGGATGTTAAGGAAAATTGATATACTTACTATAGCATACGGTAGGGGGTAGGAGAGATCAGCAGAATTGATGCTAAGGGAGAGGCAGGTAGAGCCAGGTCACCAGGGATCTTGATTTTGAGACTGATGGAGTTTGAATTCTATCATGCGGCTAATGGGGGGCTGCTGAAGAATTGTGAGTAACTGGGAGGCAAGTTATTAGATTTGCATTTTAGGAAGTTTACTCTGGTGATTGTTGTGAAGGATGGATTAATGCCACTAGGGGCAGATGTGCCATTCTCTGGGATATTTAGAAACATCTGTGGGATCATTTTGGTTGCCATAGAGACTGGGAAGTACCACTGACATTTAGTGGGCAAGGTCCAAAGATACTAATGCTCCCGCAAGATACAGGATAACTCAACATCCCAAAGAATTGCTCCTCCCAGAATGCCAACTGTGACCCCACTGAGAAACACTGGATAAAAGGAAGTATTGATATAAACCAAAGATGTACCTGCTGGAAGGCAGTGCATTTAGTTTGTGCCTACAGTTTGTGCCCATGTGCATGACACGATCCTATTAGGATACCATGTGGTATAAAACAAATAGGCTATACGTTATGCATAATTCCCAACAGGCTAACTTACTTCAATATTTTCTTTATCTCTCAAGAAAACTTAACTAAATACAATGAGTGGGAATCTTATAAAGTAGAATATTGAAGTTTTAAAAAGTAAATCATTCACTGTCTGTAGTACTTAATATCTGTTGGTAACAAATTATTTGCCATTCATGTTATAACTGATGATATACCAGTGGGTCCCAGTATGATGAAAAACCACTAGCCTAGAGAGAGATAAGGACATCAACCAGAGCAAAAGCAGACATGGAGAGAAGGAGATAGATGTGAAAAAGAAGAAAGAAAATTAGGTAATAGCCCTGATCTCCAGAGCAGAGTTTCTGAAACTTTACGTGTACAAGAGAAACTAACACAAAAATGCACAGTCTCAGGTCTCATCCCAGACCCACTGAATCAGAATCTCTGCAGTAGGAGGAATCAAACGAGTTTTCAGGTGATGCTGCCAGTGCAGAAACTACCCTTTGAGCAGCTCTGGCCTAGGTGACGTGTTGCTCACGAAGGACTTCTCCCCCACCTTAGCCATTGGTGGCCCCCTTGCAATTACTGGAACACCGTCAATCTTCTGATTGACATACAATGAGTATTTTCTAGAACCTTCTGCATCCCCAGATTTCTAGCCTGGAACAAACATATGAGGCCAAACTTATCCTTGTCTAATTACATGTGTCCTTTTTCAAACCTGAGCTGTGACAATCTAGATTGCTTTTCTGCACAGTACTCCCTCACCCGCTGCTTCCCAAACCGAACCAATCATTCAGCTTGAAAAGATTTTAACCATCAACTCCCTAGCAGGTTTTAAATGATTGTATGTATAAACGAATCACCATTTATATTGTACCTTTCTTTACAAAGAAAGAGTTCCTACGGAGTTATGTGCAGTGAGCATCCCAGCATACTCCAGGAAATACCCTCATCCCTCCAGGCCACACCCATGGCAGTGGGAGGCCTGAGGCACACAGAGCCTGGCTCTCCATAAGGACAGAAGAAGCAACCTTGATGAAGATGCTTCATGCCATCAAGGAGGTAGGGTAGAACCTGTGAGGCTGGAGTATCTCTCTTCCTATTTCCAAAGGCTTAATCTTGCCACTGAGAGAGGTACTAGCTAGAGGAAAAGTGAATGAACAGAAGAGAAATTAAAAATAGGAAGGCTATGCCTTTTAAATACATTCTCTATGCTAAGATTTCACACCCTCAGAAAAACTGTGCTACAAACACAGACCAAAAAGGAGTTTCAGCCTCTAATGTCACAACCCAGGAAGGAAAGGATTAGGGCAGCGTCAGCCAAAGAACACAAATAATCCTCCAGTGTAATGGAGGTTTCTCAGGCCTTGGGGATGAGGCTCATCTAAATTGCTTTGCCCACCCCCTCACTGCAAAATTAATAGAAGCAGAGGTAGATAGTGAGGAAGATGTTCTTCCCCTGGAGCAGCATGCAGGAAACTGAGTTTTATTCCCTAAACCCCTGCTCTCCACATGTCTGCTTTTGACCCTGACTTCTGCTCTGGGACACTTCCTCCTTCCCCATCAAAGAGCAAAAGGCAGAAAAACGTATTCCTCAGCCAGCTGAAAACCAAACACATGTTTGGGGCTTGTAGGTTGTCTGGGTCCATTTCTCCTTTCTGACTCAGGCTGTCATCTCTCCAGTACTAAACCTCTGATGGATGAAATCCCTTGCATTCAAGTCTAACGTGGTCTCCTGCGCCTGGAAGTATGGCTTCATGAGTGTGGCTGAGGAGAGGAAAACACCCTCCTGGTCAGAGCCCCTCCCATTGCATGTTCTGAACAGACCAGCTTGCCTTTGCACCAATGATCTCAACTCGCCTAATGAGGATGTTGCTTTTCCTTAGTACGCGAGTCTCCTCAGCCAGAAGAAGAAACTGGAGGTTGATGTTGCCAGGATCCAGAAGGAAGCTGAAGAGGCGATGCAAGGGTGTCAAAGTGCAGAAGAGAAGGCCAAGAAGCCACCTACAGAGGTGGGTCCATTGACTGTCTGCTTACTCCTGTCTTTCAGAGCTGATGGGAGCGGTAGCCAAGGGGCAAGGGCAAAGCTGCAGACAAAAAGGATTCCATTGATTCTCCATATAGCTAGCGGGAGGTTAGCTGACCCCTCTGCCTCTGTCCCCATTTTGAAAAATTAGGCCAACTGGCTCCTCCCTTCCACCCTGTCCACACAGTGAAAAGGAGCAGCTGAATTGCCATAGGCAAAATCTTATGAAAGCAAGAGATTTTTTAAAAAGTTAATCCACTTTCCACTTGCAAATCAATATATCTAGTGTCTAGAAACAATTCCTCTTGTGTTTCCTTACCCATAGCTATTTTTCCTGGGGTCTGTAATAGCTTTATGATGATCTGCAAAGAATGCTTATTGCACTTATTTTTTTAAAATTTTTATTTATTTATTTACTTATTTATTTTTGGCTGCGTTGAGTCTTCATCGCTGTGCACAGGCTTTCTCTAGTTGCAGCGAGCGGGGGCTGCTCTTCATTGCGGTGTGCGGGCTTCTCATCGCAGTGGCTTCTCTTGTTGCAGAGCACGGGTTCTAGGCATGCGAGCTTCAGTAGTTGTGGCTCATGGGCTGCAGAGTGCAGGCTCAGTTGTTGTGGCACATGGGCTTAGTTGCTCCACGGCATGTGGGATCTTCCCGGACCAGGGCTTGAACCCATGTCCCCTGCATTGGCAGGTGGATTCTTAACCACTGCGCCACCCGGGAAGTCCCTATTACACTTATTTTTTACAGCCCATACTATTGCTTCAGTAACAGAGTCAGGTTGGTGAAGAAGGGCTTCAGGATTGGTGTACCTTCGTTATCTGCAAGTTTAAAATTGTTGATAGTGGTGCTTTTCCTGAATGAGACTAAGCTCAGGTTTGGCTGCCTTGACTGTACCTTTGTGGGAACTGGAAAAAGACACCTGCTGGACCCCCACCGTGGGTAGATGCAGACTTCTCTCAAAAGGCATGGCAAGCAGAAGGCAGTACTCAGCAAAAAAAGAAAAAAAATGTCATGGAGGAGGGAGGTGAGGAGAAGTCTGTGTGTGAAGAACCCAGCCTTGCAAGTGCCAGTGCTTGCTGAGCAGAGCTTGGGCTTGATTTCAGCCTTCACCCACTCCATCCCCATCAGGTGGTCTGTGTAGTCCATCAGACACACAAACACATGCAGCAGCCCTGACCTTGCCCTGTGAGTGAAAACTGATGCTCTCGCTAAAAAGTATATGGGAATCGAGGAGACAAGATATTCAATTCGATTTTACATTAGTCGTTTTAAAATTCAAGAGGAGGGAAAAGCTTACTGAGTTATTTAGCATTTGGGGAGCTAAACAAAACTTTTGCACCAAATCCTAGCTACCAGATCACTGTAGAATCCAGACGAATGGGGAAGCGTGCCTAGCACTCAGCCATTTTGTATCAAAGCAGATGCTTTCTGATGGAAAAGAGGTGTGTGAAAGCTTAAAAGCGTTTGGCCAAGGAAAAAATAATATGCTTAACATTCACGAAAATCCACATGGATAGAAAGGAATAAAAAGAGCTTTTACTCCTGCTTGGTAGGTCTATGCAGTCACACGTTAGGAAGACTCTATCTGCATAACCTCACCTTTATAAGATTTCCTTGGCAGTGTTGAGAAATGAACTCACTACCTCTTTCCTCGCTTTAATCCTCCAATAGTTCGGCTGTGAGTTCCAACCCCACATAGCAGAACCCAGTTACCTCCGTCGTTCATTCTTTGCCCCCACCATCTACACAGACGTCTCACACTTAAATTATACAGATGGTTGGTAACCTGATAGACAGAGAAACTTTGTCTGGGAGGGCAGTGTTCTTACATTAAAGGCACTGAGAGAGTCATGAAACAGTTCTTAACAATTGCAGCAAGACGCCAAGCCCTTAGTGTACATAGCCAAGAGTGGGCTTCACAAGAATTAACCCTCCTTGTGCCAGATTGTTGGCACTGAGAGCCTCAGCTGCTACCAAATTCCTGGAGCCTAAATTTGTTTGCAGTTGCGAATCACAGAATTATAGAAGTGAGACGTGAAAAAGGTTCTCATAGGCACTCCACACGTTTCCTGGTGCATGATGTTAACAGGACGCGTCCTGGTGCTTTACTCAGTTAAAAGCTGTACCTTCAGTTGGTCATCTTTCTTTCAATACAGGTGTGGTATAATAATACTCACATGGTGTTTCATCTCTGGTCTGTTTCCACCACCCCTCACCCTAATCTCCAGTAGCTGCTGCTATCGTGATTGGCTTCTGGTTAACAAACTCGAGGGCCACAGAGGTCAGGGAGAGCGTGGTGGGAAGAGATTAAGTACACAGAGGCAAGGCATGGCACCTAGTCACATCAGGAACAGAAGACTGTGGGTAGAAATGTCAAGCTTGATTGGCTGCTGGACTGTCTCAGTCCCTTTCCTTCTTTTCTAGGTAGCAAACATGTCAGAAGAACTGAAGAAGGAGCAAGATACCAATGCCCGCTTGGAGAGGATGAGAGAGAACATGGAGCGGACAGAGACTTACAGGAAAGGCTGGATGACACTGAGCAGACTGTCGTGATAGGGAATAGAAAGCAAAGCCAGAAACTCGAATCCAGGGTAGGAGTTCGCCTGCATAATCATGGGGTCTTGACAACTCCCAGTTCGAAGCTTATTGTCCCGTAATATCACACCAGATAGTCCCTGCCTCCCTCCTCACTTTTGCTTGTAACATGCTCCGATCTTTGACAGTGTCAGAGCTCAGTATATTCTTTCATTCTTCTTGACTTTGGGCCACTAAATAGGACTTTTCTTGGACTGGGTGCAATCCGCCATCCTGCTAAGTGACAATGCGGTACCTCCCGCTCACCTGCGCCAGCTCTAGGGCTCCCCACAGCCAGGGAGACCAACTGTTTCCAAACACACCCTCGCAGTCTTGCTTCTGTGCCTTTGCTCCTGTTATTTCCTCTGTGGAGAATGCCCGTTTCCTAACAGCCAGAGAAAGGGGAGGGAAATAACTAAATCAAGGATCAAAAAAGACTTAGTGAAAATATAGTAAGGCCTGACAGAAATGATGTAGTACCTGCCTTTAGGGAGCTCAAAAATAAATAGCAAGACCTAGCTTGAAAATAGGATTTTTAAAATTATCGAATCAATTTCAGTGACACCGTATAGGTCATGTGACAAATGCTATAAGGATGGAAAGAATATTTGACTGGGATTTCATGGTTCAGAAGGGCCCCTGAAAAATAAAGTATTGCCTTTGCACATTTATGGTATATCCGTATAATGGAATACCAATGCACATTTATGGTACCTCCATATAATCACACTGATTAGAAAGGAGCGAGGAAGAGCTCTGTAATGTCCTGGAGATCATGGCTAGTGGTTTAATGATGATAAAAGGTACAGGCGATGTTGAGGGTATACAAACTTCTGTGCAAGAAAGAGGGGAAATATGAAGACATGTACACATTTGCTTGTATTTTCAAAAAGAATTGGTGACAGAATAAAACAAGGACTAATAAAAACAATTACTCATAGGAAGAGAACGCAGAGATAAAAGCTAGACCTTCTGAATGCAACTTGTGTAGTTGGTGTGATTGCAAAATCATATGAAACACACCCCCCCTTCAACCCCCTACCCCGTGAGCTGCTTTATTTCTCTCCATACCACTTACCACCATCTAACATAGTCTATATTTTATTTTGTTTCGTTTGTGTGTTTCCCTTCCTTAGAATGGATGCTTATAGAGGGGAGAGATTTTTGTCTGTTTTGTTCCCTGCTGTATCCCTGGCCCTGGTGTCTGGTGCATAGTAGGCAACAAATATTTGTTGAATGAATATTATGTTAACCTTGGTTGTATAACTCTGTAAGGCTGCAGGCCAGCTGTTCATCTGCACTACAGCTCTCCCACAAAGCAGGGCTATGGGGCTGTGGGTGACATATGTGTGACAAAAACTCAGAGTCTGATTTCTTTAGAGAGTCAGAGCTTAACACGGAGAAAGTAGCTTAAGATGAGGCAGTACATTGGCTGAATTCTTAAAGAGTGCTATATATAGCTTATTCTCTCTCTATACACTACGTACACTCATCATACACATGTGTGTGTAATTTTGTAATCCAAGAGGGGAAGTTTATCACCTCTGCATGGATTAGCCTTTCACATCCTTGAGTCTAAACAGCCCTTTTTTGAGCTCACATAGTTCAGCCAGCTCACTTTTGGCAAGGCAGTTTTCCCAGAGAGTTTGCCCTGTTTCACCACGGCCAGAATGAGAGTGCACCCGTCTTCCCTGATGGTGTCACTATTTCAAATGATCGTGCCGACAGGCAAATGCAATGCCCGCCTGGCTTGCTGGCTGCCCGCCTGTCATCTGAGACCGTGGTTTGCTTGCAGGTCTGTGAACTGGATGGTGAACTGGAAAGCGAAGTCCGACGCATCGCGGAGGCCCAGTGGGGAGCCCGCAGGTTTGAGCGATGCATCAAAGAGCTGACCCACCAGGTACTCCAGAAAGCCACTCCCTGTTCCCCTGGCTGTGCTCCACCCTGGGCGGGTGTGCTCCCTCAAGTCTGAAACGACCCCCTAGGTCTCCTGTAGTTCGCTCTCCATCTTTGGTCTCCTTCAGCGGGAGACATCAACCTGCCCTTCCAGGGCTCCTGTGCTGCTATTGGTTTGGGGTAGTCCCGTTTCAGAGCTCTCAGGAAGCAAAATGTGAGCAGCAAGTTGCAATTAGAAGGGAAAAGCTATTTATACTCTCCTTGTTTTTTTCACACATAATGTCTGCAAGCACTTTCAGAAAGACGTCTTCCTGTGAGAGGCTGAGTGAGAACAATGTGTAAATGAAGTGACTGGCAGAGACAGGGAAGGGGGGTGTGTGTGACTCAGCCATCAGGTTGCATGGGACGCTAGCTTAATTGGAGCAGGGGACATTTCCACTCTTGTTTTCTGGCCGCATGAACACTCCAGGCCACCGAGGACTCTATCTGGTGCTGGTGCCAGGTGGAAACACAGCAAATGCTGAGAGGCCCCTGCAGCTTTCTGACTGTTTCCCTGTGGACTAGCCTTGGTCTAAGCAAATAACTGAAAAGAGGTGGGCAGACTTCTTACCAGTAACTAATGTATTGCTAAACTAGCAACGTACTCCTTCACTTGTGTTTTCATATTCTAGCCTTTCTTCCCTTTCCTTCAAATGGAGAAGACCAGAGATTCCATGGTAGCAGAGGCACAGTGCTCATCACTCTGGGCCCAGCACCTTCCTAGCACAGAGTAAGTGCACGTATTTCAGTTGTTAAACACAGATGCCAAAGGTCACTTTCTAGCCCTCTCCGCTGCACAGTACAGCTTGTTCCAATGAAAAGGCAAACCCATCCTAGGTGCCCGCTTTACAGCAACTTGGACAGCACTCACGCAAGATCTGCTGGTCCTGATGCTGGTCCCTGAGGTTGAGTTGGTGTCAAAGACATCAAAGTCTTCCTTCCTTGCAGTAGGAAGGATAGTGTTGATAAGAAAGCAGAACGCTTCAGAAGCATCATCTTGGGCTAATTAAGATGAAATGAAATGAGCTATTTGCACAGTTCTTCTTTGCTGAATAAGTGGTTCTTTTCTAAGGCGGGTCAGTCTGACACTGGGGAATGCGCCCATGGAATGTGTGGCTGAGGAAGTAAACACCTGGGGAACGTGAAAGGTGTGCTATTCTACTCTTTTCTTGAGCAAGGATAAAACACGAGGAAGCAAAATGCTGCTTGTTAATCATGTCTGGCTTTTTCTTTCTATTTTCCTATGGATTATTCTTACCGTTTTCTTCTGTAAACAGGTTCATCATAAACAATGCACCAAAGCTATACTTTCTTTGGTTTCTGTTGTCCCAAGGAATACAATCTTATTCTATTGTATTTTTATCTTTGTTTCTTGGTAGCAATAATTTTAGTGTTTCCCTTGTACTAGTATGGTGGTGTACTTCTTGATTTCTTCCAAGTGTCTGCCCAATGTTTAGAGTATATCTATTCAATTATGCAGTGATTTTCTGCCATCAAGTCAGATAATACCTATTGAGTACCTTTTTATGTAAGATAACAGGCTAGACCCTGTCAGTTTCAAGAGACATTAGAGAGCTCTCCACGTTCTTTGATATCAATGCCTGGTTTTGAAATGTTCAAGGTAGATGTCGAGTCAACTCAATCTGTTCTCCTTTAACATCAAAATAACCATAAGGACTATGAGGCAGGGTGTTTAGTGACAGTACATTGTAGATGCCATTGTGAAATGTCATTTTGAAAGGGACATAAATACGGTTTTCCTTTCCTAGGAAAAATCCTCCAGGAAGATCATACTGTATTGGAAAAGGGAATCAAGTGTCACCCCATCCACAACAGTTCTATGGCCAGTCCCCACTGAGCATTTATCTTCCCCAATATGTCCCTCTAGCATCTGGAAATTCATCCTATTTTCCTCTCCCCAGTGTCTAAAAAGGTATGCTATAAAGCAGGACATAGGATTAGGAACCTGTACTCGTTATAGAAGGTAAAGACAGTTTTCCTCCCCTCCTCCCACCTTTCCATCCACCTGCTCCATGTTACCTTTGTCTGCTTCCTATATTCAGGGATCTGTGTGTAGATGTTATTTAATCCTTACCAATCTAAATATGGATATAGTATCTTCATTTCTAGGGATAAGAAAACAAAATTTAGTCTTGGGTGTGTTCTCCAGGAACTGGATGCCAGGATGGGGTTAAAGTACAAGAGATTTATTGGAGGTAACACCTGGGAAAGTTAAAGGGGAGAGCAAGCAGGCTGAGGCAGAGGAAGCTTCCAGAGCACCTTGCAAGTCTGACACCTGTGAAAGGAAAGGGTGAAGGAAGGAGGATGGGATAAAAGGAGCCTCCGGTTGCAGTGCAGCTCTGGGCAAGTCTCCAGCACATAGATTGCTGTAAGAAGTCCGATGCTGGGCAAAAATGCCAGCTCCTGGTAACTTGGCTGTGCCCCACTATCGGCTGGGGGCTGCTTGGGGAGTGTGTGATCTCAGTATAAATGCTACAGCAGATCCCAAAGGCACTGCAGTTGGAGGGTTTCAGGTACCTGCACGCCTCACAGCTGAGTGGCAGGTTGTTTTCTTGAAGGGAAATCTGAGCCCTGCACAACTATGGCAACCACAGTTACTTAATGCCTTGGAGGGAGCTGAGATATGAACGTAAACCTAACAGAGGCTTTGCCTTCCCACGTGGGGGGAACATTAATAGCAGCAGCCACCTAGCCTTTTTCAGTTTTCTTCTGTGTGGCCTCCTTTACCACACAGTAAATTTACTCACCTGAGTAAATTGGTTTTAAGCAGTTAAACCTCTATTGGGTTTGGAATTCCCTATGACCACATAATTCTGTGAGTCTTCAAGTTTCTTAAACCTGAGAGGTAGAGAGCTAGGCGGATTAAAACAAAGAGGGATTTTATTTTTAAAGTAGATATCTCATTTCCCCAGTCAGGTTATTTCTTATATATTGGCCCCTGCCTTAGGAAGTTTAAAATTAGTAATTAATTATCTACTATCAGATTGTACTTTAAGGTGGAAGTGGGGGAGGAGTGCTCTAGGCAACACAAAGAGTTGGTTAAACCAAACTCTCCTTCCTCCCTCCCTTCCTTTCATATATATATATATAAAACAGATAACATTGTATCACTTTGGGGTGTACAACTTAATGATTTGATATATGTTTACATTGCAATATGATTATTACAACAAGTTTAGTTAACACACATCACCCCACATAGTTGCAAATTTTTTTTTCTTGTGATGAGAACTCTTAAGATCTATTCTCTTAGCAACTTTCAAATATACAATACAGCATTGTTAACTATAGTCACCATGCTCTATATTACATTCCCAGGACTTATTCATCCTATAACTAGAAGTTTGTACCTTTTGACCACAATCACCCATTTACCCCACCCCCAATCACCCCCCTCTGGCAGCCTCTAATCCGTTCTCATATTTATGTGAGTTCAGTTTTTTTAGATTCCACATATAGATGAGATAATATATTGTCTTTCTCTGACTGATTTATTTCACCTATTATAATGCCCTCAAGATCCATCCATGTTGTCACAAATGGCAGGATTTCCATCTTTTTTATGGCTAAGTAATATTCCTGTGTGTGTGTGTGTGTGTGTGTGTGTGTGTGTGTGTGTGTGTACACACACACACCACATCTTCTTTTTCTGTTCAGCTGTTGATGGATACTTAGATTGCTTCCATATTTTGGCTACTGTAAATACTGTTGCCATGAACATGGGGGTGAAGATATCTTTTTTGAGATAGTGATTTCATTTCCTGCAGATAAATACCTACAAGAGGAATTGCTGGATCATATGGTAGTTCTATTTTTACTTTTTTTGAGGAAACTCCATACTACTTTTCATAGTGGCTACACCAATTTGCATTCCTACCAAGAGTGTACAAGGACTCCTTTTCTTCACATTCTCACCAACACTTGTTATTTCTTATTTTTTTGGTGATAGCCATTCTAACTAGTGTGAGATGATACCTCATTGTGGTCTTGATTTGCATTTCCCTGATGATTAGTGATGTTGAGTACCTTTTGATGTACCTGTTGGCCATTTGTATGTTTTTTTTGGAAAATTGTCTATTCAGATCATCTATCCATTTTTAATCAGGTTTTTAATTTTTTTGACATTCAGTTGTATACTTTCTTTATTTTTTTAGATATTAACCTCTTCTCAGATAAATGATGTGAAAATATTTTCTCCCATTCCACAGGTTGCCTTTTCATTTTGTTGATAGTTTCCTTTGCTGTATAGAAGTTTTAAAGTTTGATGTAGTCTCACTTGTTTATTTTTGCTTCTATTGCTTTTGCTTTTGGCATCAAATAAGAAAAAAAATCCTTGTCAAGACCAATGTCATGGAGCTTACACTCTGTGTTGTCTTCTGTTGTCTGAGTCTTATGATTCCAGGTCTTAGATTCAAATTTGTATCCATTTTGAGTTCATTTTTATGTATGGTGTAAGATAACAGTCAAATTTCATACTTTTGCATATGGCTGTCCAATTTTCCCAACACTGTTTATTGAAGAGGTGGCTGTCTTTTCTCCATTATATATTCCTGACTCATTTGTCATAAATTGGCCATTTATATATGAATATTTCTGGGCTCTCTATTCTGTTCAGTTGATCTACATGTCTGTTTTTATTCCAATACCATACTGTTTCAATTACTATACCTTCGTAATATGTTTGAAATTGAAATCGGGGAGCATGATGCCTGCAGCTTTGTCCTTCTTTCCCAAGGTTGCTTTGGCTATTCGGGGTCTTTTGTGGTTCCATTCTATTTCTGTGAAAGGTGCCATTGTAATTATGGTAGTGATTGCATTGACTTTGTAGATTGCTTTGGGTAGTATGGATATTTTAACACTAATTCTTCCAATCCATGAGCACAGAATATCTTTCCACTTATCTGTGTCTTCTTCACTTTCTTTCATTAATGTCTTATAGTTTTCAGTGTGCAAATCTTTCACTCCTCTTGGTTAAATTTATTCCTAAGTATTTTATTCTTTTTGTTGCAATTATAAATGGTATTGTTTTCTTAATTTCTCTTTGTGATAGTTCATATTAGTGTACAGAAACATAACTGGTTTTTGTATAATGATTTTGTATCCTGCAAATTTACTGAATCCTTTTATTAGTTCTAACAGTTTTATTGAAGTCTTTAGGGTTTTCTATATAAAATATCATGTCATCTGTAAATAGAGAGACTTTTACTTCTTCCTTTCCAATGTGGATGCCTTTTATCTCTTTTTCTTGCCCAATTGCTCTGACTGGGACTTCCAGTACTACGTTGAATAAAAGCGGCAAGAATGGACATCCCTGTCTTGTTCCTGATCTTAGTGGAAATGCTTTCAGTTTTTCACCATTGAGGACGATGTTGGCTGTGGGTTTGTCATATATGGCCTTTATTATGTTGAGTAAAGTTCCCTCTATGCCTACTTTCTGGAGGGTTTTTATCATAAATGGGTGTTGAATTTTGTCAAAAGCTTTCTCAGCATCTATTGAGATGATCATATGGTTTTTATCCTTCAATTTGTTAATATGGTTTATCACATTGATTGATTTGTGTATATTAAAAAATCCTTGCATTCCTGGAATAAACCCCACTTGATCATGGTGTATGATCCTTTTAATGTGCTGTTGGATTGTGTTTGTTAGTATTTTGTTGAGGATTTTTGCATGTATGTTCATCAGTGATATTGGCCTGTAGTTTTCTTTCTTTGTGACATCCTTGTCTGGCTTTGGTATCAAGGTGATGGTGGCCTTGTAGAATGAATTTGGGAGTGTTCCTCCCTCTGCTATATTTTGGAAGAGTTAAGATAGAGTTAAGCTAAGATGGGTCTTAGCTCTTCTCTAAATGTTTGATAGAATTCGCCTGTGAAGCCATCTGGTCCTGGGCTTTTGTTTGTTGGAAGATTTTAAATCACAGTTTCAATTTCAGTGCTTGTGATTGGTCTGTTCATATTTTCTCTTTCTTCCTGATTTAGTCATGGCATGTTGTGCATTTCTAAGAATTTGTCCATTTCTTCCAGGTTGTCCATTTTATTGGCATAGAGTTGCTTGTAGTAATATCTCATAACCTTTTGTATTTCTGCAGTGTCAGTTGTTACTTCTCCTTTTTCATTTCTAATTCTATTGATTTGAGCCTTCTCCCTTTTTTTCTTGATGAGTCTGGCTAATGGTTTATCAATTTTGTTTATCTTCTCAAAGAACCAGCTGTTAGTTTTATTAATCTTTGCTATCGTTTCCTTCATTTCTTTTTCATTTATTTCTGATCTGATTTTTATGATTTCTTTCCTTCTGCTAACTTTGGGGTTTTTTTGTTCTTCTTTCTCTAATTGCTTTAGGTGCAAGGTTAGGTTGTTTATTCAAGATATTTCCTGTTTCTTAAGGTGGGCTTGTATTGCTATAAACTTCCCTCTTAGAACTGCTTTTGCTGCATCCCACATGTTTTGGGTTGTCTTGTCTCCATTGTCATTTGTTTCTAGGTATTTTTTAATTTCCTCTTTGATTTCTTCAGTGATCACTTCGTTATTAAGTAGTGTATTGTTTAGTCTCCATGTGTTTGTATTTTTTACAGATCTTTTCCTGTAATTGATATCTAGTCTCTTAGCGCTGTGGTCGGAAAAGATACTTGATACAATTTCAATTTTCTTAAATTTACCAAGGCTTGACTTGTGACCCAAGATATGATCTGTCCTGGAGAATGTTCCATGAGCACTTGAGAAAAATGCATATTCTGTTGTTCTTGGATGGAGTGTCCTATAAATATCAATTAAGTCCATCTTGTTTAATGCATCATTTCAAGCTTGTGTTTCCTTATTTATTTTCATTTTGGATGATCTGTCCATTGGTGAAAGTGGGGTGTTAAAGTCCCCTACTATGAATGTGTTACTGTCGCTTTCCCCTTTTATGGTTGTTAGTATTTGCCTTATGTATTGAGGTGCTCCTATGTTGGGTGCATAAATATTTACAATTGTTATATCTTCTTCTTGGATCAATCCCTTGATCATTATGTAGTGTCCTTCTTTGTCTCTTCTAATAGTCTTTATTTTAAAGTCTATTTTGTCTGATATGAGAATTGCTACACCAGCTTTCTTTTGGTTTCCATTTGCATGAAATATCTTTTTCCATCCCCTTACTTTCAGTCTGTATGTGTCTCTAGGTCTGAAGTGGGTCTCTTGTAGACAGCATATATATGGGTCTTGTTTTTTTACCCATTCAGCCAATCTGTATCTTTTAATGGGAGCATTTAGTCCATTTACATTTAAGGTAATTATCAATATGTATGTTCCTATTCCCATTTTCTAAATAGTTTTGGGTTCGTTATTGTAGGTGTTTTCCTTCTCTTGTGTTTCTTGCCTAGAGAAGTTCCTTTAGCATTTGTTGTAAAGCTGGTTTGGTGGTGCTGAACTCTCTCAGCTTTTGCTTGTCTGTAAAGTTTTAATTTCTCCATCAAATCTGAATGAGATCTTTGCTGGGTAGAGTAATCTTGGTTGCAGGTTTTTCTCCTTCATCACTTTAAATATGTCATGCCACTCCCTTCTGGCTTGTAGAGTTTCTGCTGAAAGATCAGCTGTTAACCTTATGGGGATTCCCTTGTGTGTTATTTGTTGTTTTTCCCTTGCTGCTTTTAATATGCTTTCTTTGTGTTTAATTTTTGACAGTTTGGTTAATATGTGTCTTGGCATATTTCTCCTTGGATTTATCCTGTATGGGACTCTCTGTGCTTCCTGGACTTGATTAACTATTTCCTTTCCCATATTAGTGAAGCTTTCAACTATAATCTCTTCAAATATTTTCTCAGTCCCTTTCTTTGTCTCTTCTTCCTCTGGAACCCCTATAATTCGAATGTTGGTGCGTTTAATGTTGTCCCAGAGGTCTCTGAGACTGTCCTCAGTCTTTTCATTCTTTTTTCTTTATTCTGCTCTGCAGTAGTTATTTCAACTATTTTATCTTCCAGGTCACTTATCCATTCTTCTGCCTCAGTTATTCTGCTATTGATCCCATCTAGAGTATTTTTAATTTCATTTATTGTGTTGTTCATCATTGTTTGTTTCATCTTTAGTTCTTCTAGGTCCTTGTTGAATGTTTCTTGCATTTTGTCTATTCTATTTCCAAGATTTTGGATCATCTTTACTACCATTATTCTGAATTCTTTTTCAGGTAGACTGTCTATTTTCTCTTCATTTGTTAGGTCTGGTGGGTTTTTATCTTGCTCCTTCATCTGTGGTGTGTTTTTCTGTCTTCTAATTTTGCTTATCTTACTGTGTTTGGGGTCTCCTTTTTGCAGGCTGCAGGTTCGTAGCTCCCATTGTTTTTGGTGTCTGTCCCCAGTGGCTAAAGTTGGTTTAGTGGGTTGTGTAGGCTTCCTGGTGGAGGCAACTAGTACCTGTGTTCTGGTGGATGAGGCTGGATCTTGTCTTTCTGGTGGGCAGGTCCACGTCTGGTGGTGTGTTTTGGGGTGTCTGTGGCCTTACTATGATTTTAGGCAGCCTCTCTGCTAATGGGTGGGGTTGTGTTCCTGTTTTGCTAGTTGTTTGGCATAGGATATCCAGCACTGTAGCTTGCTGGTCATTGAGTGAAGCTGGGTGCTGGCATTGAGATGGAGGTCTCTGGGAGATTTTCGCCATTTGATATTATGTGGAGCAGGGAGGTCTCTTGTTGACCAGTGTCCTGAAGTTGGCTCTCCCACCTCAGAGGGACAGTACTGACTCCTGGCTGCAGCACCAAGAGCCTTTCATCCACACGGCTCAGGATAAAAAGTAGAGAGAAAGAATTAGTGAAGTAGGAAGAAAAAAGAAAGAAAGAAAGGGAGGAAGGAAGGAAGAAAGAAAGAAGGAAGGAAGGAAAGAATAAAGAAAGAAAGGAGGGAGGGAGGGAGGAAGGAAGGAAGGAAGGAGGGAAGGACAAAGGAAAGAAAGAAAGAAGGTAAAGTAAAATAAAATATAATAAAGTTATTAAATTAAAAAATAATTATTAAGAAAAAAAATGGACGGATAGAACCTTAGGACAAATGGTGGAAGCAAAGCTATACAGACAAAATCTCATATATGAGCCTACACATACACACTCACAAAAAGAGGAAAAGTGGAAAAAATCATAAATCTTGCTCTCAAAGTCCACCTCCTCAATTTGGGATGATTCGTTATCTAAAGGAGGGAGGGAGGGAGGGAAGGAAGGAAGGAAGGAAGGAAGGAAGGGTAAAATAAAGTTATTAAAATTAATTATTAAGAAAAAAATTAAAAAGAAAAAACTGACGGATAGAACCCTAGGACAGATGGTGGAAGGAATGCTATGCAGAGAAAATCTCACAAAGAAGTACACACATACACACTCACAAAAAGAGGAAAAGGGGAAAAAATCATAAATCTTGCTCTCAAAGACCTCCTCCTCAATTTGGGATGATTCGTTGTCTATTCATGTATTCCACAGATGCAGGGTACATCAAGTTGATTGTGGAGCTTTAATCCACTGCTTCTGAGGCTGCTGGGAGAGATTTCCCTTTCTCTTCTTTGTTCTCACAGCTCGCAGGGGCTCAGCTTTGTATTTGGCCCCACCTCCGCATGTAGGTCCCTGGAGGGCGTCTGTTTTTCCGCTCAGACAGGACGGGGTTAAAGTAGCCGCTGTTTCGGGGGCTCTGGCTCACTCAGGCCGGGGGGAGGGAGGGGTATGGTGTGTGGGGCAGGCCTGCGGCGGCAGAGGCCGGCGTGACGTTGCACCAGCCTGAGGCACGTCGTGCGTTCTCCCCGGGAAGTTGTCCCTGTATCCCGGGACCCTGGCAGTGGCGGGCTGCACAGCCTCCCCAGAAGGGAGGTGTGGATAGTGACCTGTGCTCGCACACAGGCTTCTTGGTGGCGGCAGCAGCAGCCTTAGCGTCTCATGCCCGTCTCTGGGGTCCGCTCTGTCAGCCGCGGCTTGCGCCCGTCTCTGGATCTCCTTTAAGCAGAGCTCTTAATCCCCTCTCCTCGCGCACCAGGAAACAAAGAGGGAAGAGAAAGTCTCTTGCCTCTTCGCCAGCTCCAGACCTTTTCCTGGACTCCCTCCCAGCTAGCCGTGGTGCACTAACCCCTTCAGGCTGTGTTCACGCAGCCAACCCCAGTCCTCTCCCTGCGCTCCGACCAAAGCCCGAGCCTCAGCTCACAGCCCCGCCCGCCCCGGTGGGTGACCAGACAAGCCTCTCGGGCTGGTGAGTGCCGGTCGGCCCCGATACTCTGTGCGGGAATCTCCCCGCTTTGCCCTCTGCACCCCTGTTGCTGCGCTCTCCTCTGCGGCTCCAAAGCTTCCCGCCTCCGCCACCCGCAGTCTCCGCCCGCGAAGGGGCTTCCTAGTGTGTGGAAACCTTTCCTCCTTCACAGCTCCCTCCCACTGGTGCAGATCCCATCCTTATTCTTTTGTCTTTGTTTTTTCTTTTGCCCTACCCAGGTACGTGAGGAGTTTCTTGCCTTTTGGGAGGTCTGAGGTCTTCTGCCAGCATTCAGTAGGTGTTCTGTAGGAGTTGTTCCACCTTTAGATGTATTTCTGATGTATCTGTGGGGAGGAAGGTGATCTCCGTGTCGTACTCTTCCGTCATCTTCCCCTCCCCCCCATTTACTTTTGATTAATAGAGATATGTGGCCCTAAGCTAGATGAGCAGCTTGTCAGAGAGGACCAGCTCAGCTTAGTCCACTCATTCTGTTTTTTCTCATACTAGAATTATTACCTATCGTTAAAATTTGTGCAACTTTTCCCTTCAGGGAGACAGAGCTCTCTCCCTTGACCTTGTGGTTATGCCCAAACATGTGCATTGCAAAAAAATGAGCCAAATAACAGCACGGTATCATGTAAAGATGGAAAATTTTTGGTTGCGTAATCACCCTGAGACCTTCCTCACCCTAGGGCTTTCCTTACTCTAAAACCTTGCTTGAGCATAAATGCAGCCCACAGTCCTTTTATCTGATGCGCCTGGACATAACTGTGGCCAAAACTACCATCTCTTGAAATGTACTTGTCAACCCTGGCTAGTAGCCGTAGCTCCATGGAATGTAATTGATAAGCACCATATATAATGGCTTATGCCTAATAATAATATATCTTGAAGGGTTTTGAATTGATTATTTAAATGCTTTGGGCTAAAATACTGCTATGTCTAATAATTACCTGTTGACCCTTATAATTGTAAAGACAAGCTCCCTCTACCCAGAATAGGATGTTAAACTGATTACAAAACAAATAACTGTGGTTAATCTATCACATACCAAATCTGTGAAAGCTGGACTACATCCAGTTTGTGGAAAGTGCTGACCATGTTCTAAATTTCCAGGGAACAACAGTTGTAAAATGGATCTGGTGCCTGCTAGGAATCTGAATCCATATATATCATACCAATATATGATATTCCATTCAATACTCAGAAGTTTAGATTCCTTTCACACATTTTTCAACTTTCTAACGTCAGAAAAGAACAAAAATATGACTAGTAGGCTCAGGGATTCCTTTTTCTTTTTTCATTTTTTATTTTTACAGGAAGCAGAAGCTAGTCCATAACTTTCCAAGTATAAGAAGCAGCAACATGAGTAGAATGAAGCTAAGTAAAGGGCAGAGATAGCCGAATCTCAAGTTAATAAGCTCAAGATTAAAGCAAAAGAGTTTGGGGAAAAGGTACGTCAGATATTCAGCTCTGCTCTAACTTTTAAAGAATTTGTGTTTCAGGTTCATGTCTTCACATGGAAATTTCTTGTTTCTCTCTTAAAGGCTTTTAAAAAACTACATCAATAAACAGGTTCTGGGGCTTCCCTGGTGGCGCAGTGGTTGAGAGTCTGCCTGCCGATGCAGGGGACGTGGGTTCGTGCCCCGGTCCGGGAAGATCCCACATGCCACGGAGTGGCTGGGCCCGTGAGCCATGGCCACTGAGCCTGCGCGTCTGGAGCCTGTGCTCCGCAACAGGAGAGGCCACAGCAGTGAGAGGCCCGCGTACCGCAAAAAAAAAACAAAAAAACAAAAAAACAACTGGTTCTGACAAAATTTTCCTATATTTATTAATTCTACTTGTCCAGGGAGTATGAAGCACTAAGCATTTGAGTGGGATGCACACTGTATTTACGATTCTCAAATGCTTAATTCTAGGTTAATGTGCAGGCTCTGAGCTCCAGGGCCTAGATTCATGTGGGTAGAACCGTCAGAAGTCCAGGGAGCAAAGATGATTAAAGAAGCACAGATGGATCTGCTTGAAATTCTAAGTGAACTCCTTCTATTGTGGGCAAGTATGTGACTTTGTATCATATTGATATGGAGACCCCAGGGGGACACGTTTAAAATTGAGGCCATGGGGCTTCCCCAGTGGCGCAGTGGTTGAGAGTCCTCCTGCCGATTCAGGGGACATGGGTTCGTGCCCTGGCCCGGGAGGATCCCACATGCCACAGAGTGGCTGGGCCCATGAGCCATGGCCGCTGAGCCTGTGCGTCCGGAGCCTGTGCTCCGCAACGGGAGAGGCCACAACAGTGAGAGGCCCGCGTACAGCAAAAAAAAAAAAAAAAAAAAAAAAAAAAAAAATTGAGGCCATGAATGAGAACAAATGCAAGAGTCCTGCTTTTTAGCTATCTTCCCTAAAACAGAGAAAGGGACTGTCTACATCTCTGGTCCACCAAACTTTAGTTCTGATCCAATAGTAGGGGCCAGTGCCCTAATTTTCCTGGTAAAGTGATAGAGTGACAGCACTAAACTGTAGGCTTGGCAGCGTCATTATCTTAGTCTGTTCAGGCTGCCATAACAGAATACCAGAGACTGAATGGCTTACAAACTACAAATATTTCTCATGGTTCTGGAGGCTGGGAAGTCCAAGGTCATGGTGCTGGCGGATTTGGTATCTGGTGAGGGCCACTTCCCTGTAGACGGCCCTCTTCCCACTGTAACCTCCCATGGTAGAAAGAGAAGGAAGAAGCTCTCTGGGGTCTTTTTTGCATAAGGGCATTAATCCCAGTCACAAGGACTCAACCCTCATGACCTAATCACTTCCCAAAGGCCCCATCTCCTACTACCATCACCATGGGGGTTAGGATTTCAACCTATGAATTTTGTGGGCGGGGACACAAACTTCATATTGTGGCAGTTAGAGTAGCCTAAGCTTCCTCATTGAGATTGTTCCCAGAAACACAGTTTTAAAGTGTGATCTGGCTTTAGAAGGAGAGAATTAAAGGGGGTTGGATACCCTCCACAGAATGCCTACAGAGTACTTAGCACAGGCAACATCATTTCAGTTTTAAAAACATGGTACATGCTTGGTCTTTCTTATTTATTATAAATGAATTACTAATAACCGTTCAAGATAAGTAGATAGGGCAGCCAATAATAAATACTACCTTATGGGAGGGCGAAGGATCTCTTTTGAAGAAGAGACTGGTTGGTTATATTGAATATATTTGGATCCAAATATGAGAAATATGAGACATTTGCAGACTCCAGAAGTTTCCTATTGATGAGCAAGTAGTTGTCTCAGGGATAAGGCCTATATGGAGAGATCCAGTTAAGTGGTTTGAACTCTGGCCTCAGTTTGAGAAGTGTTATGGCCTCAGATTGGGGTCTTCTGTGCAGAACCTGCCCAGCAACCCCACGTAATGGATTTGTTTAGGGAAATACTTCACACGTGCGGCAATTGCACTCAGCTGCAGGAGGTCGAAGGGCCTCGGAAACAGATGTAATGCATTCGACTTTGTCACGATTATTTCCAACAAAGAATAAAATGAGTGAAGCAGAAATTGCTTCTGAGAGGCCAGAGATGAATAGGAAAATCGTCCTTGGCAGTGCAATGACTAACTGTTTTCCATTCACAGGAGGAGAGCCTGAAATTCCTTCAACTGTCATAAACCAAAGGAAAAGGTTTTCTCATAGAACTGTGCATCAGGTCTGTGGAGCAAATCGGTGATGTGGCTAGTGTCTCCCTCATGGGGTCTTCTATAGAGGGCGCTGCCTTCGCTGGCAATGCAAGGCGCGCAAAAAATTGAGTGACCGAGCACACCCTTGCGGTGAATTACCGGTGTCTGCTTTCTCTCATGCAGATAATTGCCTCAATTCCCTGCCTCCCTTTGAAGCTAATGAAGAGTTGGCTAAGTCCTGCTTACGTCTGGAAAGCACTGGGTTTGGTTCTTGGTATGCGTTGCACTAATGAAAGTCACAGGAATCTCACAGAACACGCTGATATTCTGTTTTTCAGGTTCATGAAGAATGACCAGTCCTTGTTTATAAAGGACAGAGGCTGGAGAAGTACAAGGAGGTACTGTTTTATGGCCAGAAACTTAAGTTGCATTTGAAACATACACTTAATTTTTTTACTGAAGTATAGTTGATATACAACGTTATATTAGTTTCAGGTGTACAACACAGTGAGTCGACATTTGTAAATTATACTCCATTTAAAGTTATTATAAAATGTTGGTTATATTCCTTGTGCTGTACATTGCATCCTTGTGCCTCATTTATTTTATACCTAGTAGTTTGTACCTCTTAATCCCCTTCCCCTCCCTCTACTCCTCCCGCTACTGGTGACCACTAGTTTGTTCTCTGTATCTATAAGTCTCTGTTTTGATATATCCACTCATTTGTGAAACAGACATTTTAAAAAACATGTTTATGCTGTGTCAAAAGTAGTTTAAACAAGGTGATCAGAAAATGAAATAATAAAAGGGAATATTGTTGCTTCCAAGTGTAGTGGGGATTTTTTTGATTTTTTTTTAACTTTCCTCAGAGGCAAGTAAACATTTCCCATGAAAAATTAAATAGATGCAAGAATCTTTTAAATTCTGATGTTAAAAAAATACTTTGTCCATATTGCTTCTTAATGAGTAATATTCACAGAAGACATGAGCTATGTTATGGTCCACGGGGACTAAGGCATATTGGTAAATGGTTATTACTGAAGTTAGTGAACTCTGCTGGCCTTATTTCTACATCTGTGAGTCTGTATTTTTAGCCACTAATGGTGGGAGACAACAGGCTTTTCTTAGCATTCTATAGTGATTTACATATAGTCATAGTTGGTCATTTTGCACTTGTAGGTAAAACCCTCCTGCTGGACAACCATGTAGGCTACATACTTGTGCAATACTGAAACAACACCCACTCAAGATGTTCAGATCAGTGATAGCTGGTATGCTGTCTTTGTATTGTACCAGTTTGGCTAAGCTGGAGGTACGTTTCCTGTGTGGTTCTGGATTAAAGTTGGTCACAAGAGAAATATGCACCAGATTTGAGAGGAAGAAGTGAAGGAACAGCTGGGTTCTTTCTGTGCTCATAAGGTCATTGTATGGCCCCAGGCACAGTGATAGCTGGCAACTATTACTCCAGGCTAAAAAGGTGAGTTAGCTGGGATGGGCCACAGCTCTGTGGACCCACAGCTCTCTCAGCTCCTGTCAGAATCCTCGCCCGGCAGGTATGCAGCTCCATGGCAATGGGCGCCAGCTTATCATCTTACAGGTCACTCACAGTGTTGACTTTGGAGGCCCTGAGAGACTGCATGGGGTCCAGTTTGTTCTTATAAATTCCAGTCCATCCTCAGTCCGTGTCCAGCTGTCCTTCCTGACCGCTGGCACAACTGACCGACAGCGACCTCAGGCCCAGCACCAGATGCAGAGGGGACAGCCTGGTGCAGACTTCTTCACCAGTGCCCACAGTTCTATAATGTTGAATCTCTGTAATAAATAAATCCTTATTCTGTCGTTCTCAGCAGTCTGCCTCTCTGATCCAACCTGCTTCACACAGGTGGCTCTAAGATTAATTCAGGGACCCAGCGGCGTTGAAGGACACAGAGTCCTTCTTGTCCACCATCCTCAATGTGTTGGCTTTGGTCTTTAAATTTATCACCCTCATCACCGTAAGTAGACTAGAGCAATTCTGAGCACTTTCTCCTCACCAAGTGTCTTATGTGCTTTTTTCTAAAGTTTTTCTTTAAGCGTCCTTAATACTTTACCGTTTGTGATGAACACTGGTCACAACATTGTAGCAAATACCTGAAGTCAACAGAGCTATGTGCAAAGTAGGAGATTGTGAAAGAAGTCCAGCTGATAAAGAAAATTGGATCAGGTAGTATTTTTTGTTGTTAACATCTTTATTGGGGTATGATTGCTTTACAATCGTGTGTTAGTTTCTGCTTTATAACAAAGTGAATCAGTTATACATATGTTCCCATATCTCTTCCCTCTTGCGTCTCCCTCCCTCCCACCCTCCCTATCCCACCCCTCCAGGCGGTCACAAAGCCCCGAGCTGATCTCCCTGTGCTGTGCGGCTGCTTCCCACTAGCTATCTATTTTATATTTGGTAGTGTATATATGTCCATGCCTCTCTCTCGATCAGATAGTATTAATACACAATTGAGGATTGGTTTTCTCCTGTAAGCTATACGGTTAAAAACTTGAATAAGTTAACAAAAGTCTTGGTTTGGCTTTCTTTCTTTTATATTGATGATGAAATTGAGAACAGATCATCTAGTCAGCTGAATTATCCATTCTCTCCTTGCATAAAATTTATGAAAATCTAAATTTATTAGAAATCTGATTAACAATATGACAACTGAGCCAAAAGAGTAAATCAAATTATCTTCATAACTAGGGTCACTCGGCTATGCAAACCCTGGTGTTGAAGGGTACAACCCAACCCCAGAGATGTCAATTCTTGAGTTGATAGGGCCCTTTGCACCCTGGGTAGTCTTAGAGATACTGACATTCTTACTCTTTGGGGCTCCTAAGACTCACCATACTAAATCTAATTGATTAAACTGATATTAACCATTCATATAAAACTAGAGTACAATACTTTAGCAAATCCATTGCCTGTTTTCTAGGCTCTGGTTTTTCACCTTTTCACTATAGTGACTTCTGCTTCTACCACTCACCCATCATTAGTTAATCAGATTTTGAATCATCTCTTAGTGATTCATTTCTTCTGAGTTCTTGGAGGAAACCTCACTGTAGCCTCCTGGGCTGATTGCAGCAGGAATGTAAATGAATGGGATAGTTCTTTTCCAAGCTGAACTGGAACCCTTGGCATCCAGGCATTTATAATCTTGATGCATGTAGGGGGGTCAATGAATGATTCTTAGGGCGTGAGAAAGAAGGTAATTATTCTCTTTCCACTATCACAAGTCTTTGCAATGGCAGAATTGTTGGGTCATGACAAGCCATTGCTGGAATCGCAGTGAAGAAAGGGGAGGTGAGATCACTGGATATTAAGGATGTTTGTGCTGTGTTGTCAATTCCTGTCTTCACTTCCTTTACTGAATGAATATTCTGAAAGAGCCTAGAACCAAGAAAAATGGACTCAAAATCACCATTGTTCATGTCAGAATAACCATTTTTATCTTAAGTATTTAAATGCTGGTAGTGTTTTGTTTTGTTTTCTGGGAGGAGGGAGCTTTAAGCTACTGTTTGCATCTGTAATCCAAGATCCATGAGACAGTTATAAAATAAGTAGTTATGAAGTCTGGGTCTTATCAGTTAATTTTAATTTTCCTGCTAGATGTTCCTGAGATTTTAACAAGTAGAAAAACAAGTTTACCCCACTCTTTACTGTTATTTATTCTGATTAATGGAACTCATAAATAATAAAAGGTGTGCAGCAAAAAGGAAGTATGCAATCACGCTATAATTCGTAAGTGAATTATAAGTTCTGAAGGAACCTAGAAGTGGCTGGAAAAGTGTAGAAGGTCAGCAGTCTGAGTCCAGGCAGAAATTATAGTCTGCTTTTCTCTTCTTTATCTGTCTGTATTGCCTTCCACTCCTATGCAATCCCATGTTTCCATCAGAATAATAAGTATATTGGTACATAGTGCCATTTGAAATCATCTTTACAAATAACAGTTGGAGATGATAAGAGCACACACTTACTTAAGCAAGTAGAGCATGTTTAATTACAGTGGGAAAAGCCTAAGTGTATTTTTTTCCCCATTCTATTATCCTGCAATCCCTCCTGCCTTTTTTTCTGTGTAAAAGTCCTGCATGATGATGTGTGAATCAGTCAAAACTTCAGTTACCTTTTACAGTAGCATCCTTATACTATAAATAGTTTGATAAAGGAAATGCCTTACCACGTTTTCTTATGCAGTACCGTCATGGCTAGATCTCTGATCAGCAGATGGATGCCCCGCTACAAGAAAAAACAGAACTTAAAAAAACATGGCTTTGCAAACACCCAAATTCTCCCTTATTCCCTCCTCAGTATAATTATATTATTAGAAGCACGTTAGTTACTCCCCTCTTCAAATCTTTTTTCCAACAAACAGCATTAAAAATGCATTTAATATACAAATACCTCATCAGAAACAGACAGCAGTAAATTGTTATGGCTGTTTCAGGGTCCTCCAAAGCAGGGATAAAGGCAATTCAACCAGGCCAGCAATTCCTGGCTCTTTAAGATTGTTGGCCTGATTCCTACCAGATATAAACAATGGAAAATAGCCAAGGTGGTGATGGATAGGAAAAAGAGACATAATGTCATTTCTCAAGGAAGGCCTTCCTTCTGGGTCTTGCTAAAATCTAGGATAATTTATACTAAGGGCATTTTAAAACAGAGTAATAGAAAAGGGACTTTAAAAAGAAAACATACATATGAAACAACAGCCTGGGAACTGGAGGTTTTGTGACTTTTAGTTTAACAGCTTGAAATATATTTTCAGCCCACCTAACTACAGAACTGTGGAACTTCTTTTTATTTTAAGTGGTCAATACCCTAACATGGTTTTTTCTGATATCTCCTGCCTGCTCCTCCAGAATCAGGATCCATCCTGCTCTCTGCCACGGGAAGCTGACCTGGATGGGTTCTACCTGCAGGGCTTCTCTGCCCTCTGGTTTCCAGTTGGGGTGGAGATCAAAGGGAGGGAAGGGCAAAATCAGGTACTTATTCTAGCTCCTTCCCTATAGTCTATCTGTGTCCTCTGAGTGAAGGTCGCCCTCCTTACAACACAGCTTGTTCCATGACTCTCCTTGCAGGTTTTGGGCACTGCTCTTTCTTCTTGTCCCTTCAAGTTCAGGTTTTCTAGCAAAGTTCTGGGGGAATGCACTATCTTCTGTGCTCCCCTTTGTCCAGTTTTGAGTGTGCCAGGTACTTTGTGTTGGACTTGTGCACACTTCCAATATAGAAACTAAACCATCCTTCTTGAGCAGTATGTAGTGCCCCCTCTCCTATAATTGGAACCTATCTAATCACAAGTATCATCATATTAGGGTTTACATGTGGGGGACAAACTAGACTACCTGCAACCTCCCATCTTTTTCTACTTCTGGCAGCTAAGAGAAGCAACAAGTAAGGGGACTGACCTATTAGTATAAACAATCACAGGGCTACAACTGGTGAAATTCTCA
Organism: Stenella coeruleoalba; assembly: GCF_951394435.1. Classification (NCBI taxonomy): domain Eukaryota; kingdom Metazoa; phylum Chordata; class Mammalia; order Artiodactyla; family Delphinidae; genus Stenella; species Stenella coeruleoalba. Next base: position 89,629,974 of record NC_137150.1, read on the forward strand.
CTCACTATCACCCTTAAAATCCTACCTTCAATAATGGTGTCTGCTATATCAAATAACCCTAACTTCAGCGGGGGCAATAGGCAAATATCAATCAAAATAAGGGACATGGGATCTATTTAAACCTCCCAGGACACTCAGAGCTTTCTCGGAGAGATTATGAAAGGAGGGAGAGCTTCTTGGGCCCTAGATCTACCTCTGCCACTGGTTAGCTGGGTCATCTTAGGTGGTGCTTATAAGAGTCTGTTTCACATACCTACTTAGAATTTGTGTTAACTTTCTGGATTCTAGTTTTCTGATCTGTAAAATGTGGAAATAAGTAAATTCAAGCTTTTCATAGATCTAATTCTGTTGATAAAAGCAAAGTCTTTTTAGAAGTCCTGTGACCATGGAATCTTAATGTATCATGTTAAATTACTACAAGTAATTAAACTGCTATAAGTAACACAGTTTTCTAGCAGAAAACTTAGAAAAAAGTTTTTTTAAAAACTTAACAAGGATTAAAATAAAATAGCCAATCAAGGACAATGCTGCTTTGAGCAGTAGCAACTGTAGGCGAAACTCAAAGAAAGCGAAAACAGAGCCCAGGGACTTAAGGAAGTCCAGACATAATAGAAGTACCTGGGCAGATGTGTGGTGGAGAGATGTGTAGTACCTCTCTACAAAGGCAAAGAACGTTTTGGCTTCTTTTCAGCTATTTTTCAATGCAAGATAATTCAGATCATCCTGTGTATTATTTTACTGCCATATCTAAATTTTCTCTTTTTAGTAGAAAAAAGAGAAATAAAACAACTTAAATAACACGTGACTTTCAATTCATTTAATCAATTTCCTGTTATTATTAAAATATTCAATGGGGCTTCCCTGGTGGCGCAGCGGTTGGGGGTCCGCCTGCCAATGCAGGGGACGCGGGTTCGTGCCCCGGTCCGGGAGGATCCCACATGCCGCGGAGCGGCTGGGCCCGTGGGCCTTGGCCGCTGAGCCTGCACGTCCGGAGCCTGTGCTCCGCGGCGGGAGGGCCACAACAGTGAGAGGCCCGCGTGCCGCCAAAAAAAAAAAAAAAAAAAAATTCAATGAAAAACTGGCAGTGTGATTCAATGGATGTGCTTGTATATAGCTTGCTGTGTCTCTGACCATTTAACTCAGGATAATTTCCTAGAAGTAAATAGTTAGGTGGAAATGTGGGCACCTTTTAAAGAATTTTTGAAAAAGTTTAAAAACAGCTCTGCAGAAAATTCAGATCTATTTACATGCCTAGCAGCAGTGTAGGTGTGCAGCTGCAGGTGTATCTTTGATACACCTCTACCTGAACACCCAGGCACAAGACCAAATCCTCCATGAGATATTACCTGTGTAGGAAGACATGCATCTTCTTGATTTAACAGCTAGGGTTAACAAAATTGCCACCATGACTGCCACCAATGTTGAAATTATTCCGACAACTGTTCCTTGACTTGCTTCAACAAAAAGTCTATAAGCTGGAAGAAAAGTTACCAGAAAATAAAAGAAAATGTATAGATGGTGAGTAGAGTATATTTACTAATTTTATAACTAGCTATTTCTGCGTTCTGGATGGGAGACAGATTTCATATTAGTGAAAAAACTCTTCCTAGTGAAAAGACCCATTAAAGATATGAACAACAGCCCTGTCTGGACCAGAGTTGTTCATGAGCATAAATAATAACTCCCAACCTCAATGTGTCTATTGTGGGAAACCTGCCAAAGCTGTGATATTAACCAATCTGGGGCCTAGTGGGGATGAGAGTCAGGAGAGAAAAAGTCTGAAAACTTGAGAGACAATGAGTCTTCTATGTATTTTAAGTCTATTGTTTTTTACTGTAATAAGATAATCAACACACTTTTACAAAGGAATAATTATGACTACAAACTAGCCTCAGCCTAGTGTATTCCTTGGGGGATGAAGGGAGGTTGCAGTGTACCCTTGGCTTGGACAAGGCAGGATCCTAGAGGAATAGAGATGAGTAGTGCAGAGGGGATGAGAAGAGTTGAGTAGGAGCCATGATCTTGAGTAAAAGGTGACAGGTGACCACCAGGATAACCGATAGTGCTTGGAGCTCCTCAGGAATAACTGGAGGAGCCAGAACTCTTTTCAGCATCTTGGTTGGAACTAGCATTGTTATAATTGGTATTAAAGGAAGTGGGGAACTCAGAAGCCAGAAACTTGGAGACCTTGAGTAACCAAAGTCAGAACCAGCTAATCTTATAATCCACGTTCTACCAAAGAGTAAGGAGCAAGCATTAGAGAACAGAGGTCAAATTCAGGGGGGAAGATAATTATGGCTTTTCTTTAAAATGAACAGCTCTATATAATGGATGTCAGTTTTTATGAATATACTTTTACTTAATGGTTTACAACCAATAAAACATTTATCTCTCCACACATTTGTCATCCTGAAATTCTATACCCACGTAGAGAAGGAGTAATTAAGTAGGAATGTTGACTTCCTAAAGTGTTTTCATAGGCATATTTTTCCTCCTGAAGAAAATTCTGCAATGTATAGCTTCTTACTTTATCCATGACCCTCAGTTCCCCCATCTGTAAAGGGATTTGTCCAAGATCACATATTGATTCAGCAGCAAAATTTAGCAAGAATTATTTAATTTCATTCAATTCAGTGCAACCTTTCTAGAGAAGATCCAGACTCTAGGAATCATAAGCCCCACTATCTGGGCCTCCTTTTCAAATACTGCAGTATTTCCTGGGCAAGGCAGCAAGCAGAAAATTGCAGTTCACTACAGAACAGCAAGTTTCCTTGAAAGAGTGTTTCTCCTGTTCCCTGCCCCGATGGGGTAGTTCCTGCTATAGACCTCTTTCTGGGGGGAAGTATGGGCAAACCCTCTTGCAGTCTCAACTGACCAGTATTTTACTTCAGAATGAGAGGTTCTGAAAAGCTTTTCTTTGACAGAGGTGGAATGGTCATGATGCTTCACTTTGTGTAAACTGAAAATTAGACCTCTAATTAGAAAGATGGGCCAGATGTGGTCTTCAGACTGTTTCTTCCTGATTATTTTTCTAAACTCCAAAATGAATCCAACATTTAAGAAAATAGAATTAAAGCTTAACTGTATTTTATGTAAAAGTGACAGTCCTATTTTGGGGAAAAATAGGAGCTTCATCTGCATCTCAGTTTTCAGTGCCCTCAAAGTAGCAACTCTACAAAGGGAGTGTTATCACTCAGTGTCTTGAAGTTTCTATCTATTTGAAGTTGTCCTTGACCCAAGGACAACTCTGTATTCTTATCTCCAAAACGCACTACATAGAATCTCCAAACCTTCAAATCTGTTATTTCTCCTAATTTTCATAACTATAATGATAAAAATATTTCTAAAACATATGTTCCACTGACTTATATTTTAATAAAGAATAGAAAGAGGAGTGCCGTGGTCTCCCATGATGTCAAGTTGATCACTTAAGGGTAAGGGTGATCAGCCCACCTTGAAAGTCAACTTCATGAGTACACAGTCTATGACTCTATGGATACTGGACTAGAAATATTTTAATTAATGAGTTTTACCAGTTAGCTACCAATAGAGGTAAGAAAAAAATGAGCCGAATCAGGCATACACGTAATGTTTCAAATGCCCTTTGGTAACTGTTTTCACCAGATTCACAGACCATGCTTCCCCAGCATCCAGCAGAGTCCAAATTCTAACTTCCTCCTGTACCTACACAGCTTCAACTCCCCAAACCCAGATCCTGAGGCACAGTGGTAACAGGAACTGAAGATGCTCAGCCCACAGAGTAACAAAACATATAGGTTCCCTCTTCATTTCTGAAGCCCTGAAACCCTAAAAAGGAAATCTTCTGGGAGTAATTTCTTTTTTTTCAATGCAAGACTTGCCTGTGGTTGAAGGAAGGAGATTGTCTTGACTGGAAGTATCCCTGTAAACAGTATTTTCAGAAATTCTATTCAAAGGTATTCTTGAAATGGCAACCTAATTTTCCTGTTTGATGTTCACAATCTCTACTGCTGTACCCGAAACCCATTATGCAACCCTACTTGTAACTTACCTACATACAGTGTTTGGATGGTGAGTAAAGTATATTTGCTTGAAGAAATGTTGCACAGGTATTCTCCACTGTCTGAAAGACGAAGATCCTTCAAAGTCAAAGAGAAGTCATGCAGGCTTATCAGAATTTTGTTCCGTGAAAGTAGGGGTTCATTGATAATTGTTTCTTGTGAGGAGTTCAGAAAGTGAGCCAGGACCAAAGAATTCCCACTGTCCACCCTGGACCAAGTGACCCTGAAATCTTCATTTGGTAGGAAAAAACTGTTTTCAGGTTTACACGAGAGTGAAACATTTTCCCTTTCATTTTTACGAAGGGCATCTAAAAACAGAATAGAAAAGTAAAGATTAATGAAAACAAAATTTTCAAATGAATTTTCTAAGTTACACCTAGAAATATCTTTGAAAATACCTTTTGGAAAGCAATGAGATATTTGTACTGTGGAGTTTATTAAAAGCTTTACTACCACTATTTCAAAGTCTCCCACCAAGGTTAAGCTTAGGCTTCAGGAGACCTAAGCCTGGGCCAGCTAGGGAGGTGACACACCTGGTTTTTAACTCCTACAGCCTGGCGGTGATCACTCAAGAATGTTGCTATGGTTATCAGCCTTTTAAACTCAGTGATCTTCCTCTGCTGACCCTGAGTGCTGGAGTTACGTCCTTGTCACTATCTACACCGTGGCAGTCTCTGCTAATTTCATGGTCTCAACCACTTCTTAATCTCTCTTTCAAGACAGAGTCTCTTTTCTTGCACGTAAGAAGTATATTTCTAACTGTGCAGGTAATTCCTCACTGGACCGAGCTCTTAGAACAGGGACTCTGCTGGGTATTCTTAGCTTGTCCCTCCAGAGCTAACTCCATCTTGTCCTTCCTATTCTCTAGTTCTGTCAGCTGGCCTCTATGGACTACCATGAATTGTTCTCCCTGGTTCTAGACATACCTACTTTGCAGTCCACCTGTGCGAGAGTGATGCCAAAGCAAGCCATCTAAAATGCCACTTCCAGTCGCTCCAATATTTCATAACCTTCTTTGGCTCCATACTACCTCCAGGGCTGGCTCAAGCTCTTCAGCAAGATGAAGCCATTTGATCTGGTTTTTGCCTTCTACTCTAGGCTTATCTTTTGATACTTCAGTTTAACCCTCAACCATTTATATTTCCACAAATTCAAGCAATATTTACTCCTCTGTGCTTTTGTGTCTAGTATGTTTTTTGCCTGGAATGCCTATGTTCTCCTGGAATTTCCTACTGCTCTTTTAAAATTCTGCCCTTATGCAACTTCCTTAAGCATATGTTCTGTAAAAACCTGACCCACACCCAACCATGGTGAACAGAATTACTCACTCTCTTTGTATGCTGCATTCCTGGTTTAGTTTTATTTTTACATGTTTGTACTAGATGCTGTGGATCCAGAAGTAAGAGTCCACAGCATCTAGTACACATCCGGTTCTTAAGTTCACAGTCTGAGAGTGACAAAGCTTGGTACATAATAGATCCTCAACAAGACAAAATAACGCTGAGCCTAAGGAACTGTTGGAACTCCAGGATACTCATTTCTGAATAAACATGAGAAATTATGATTTTCCTTAGAAAATATTTGCAATTTAATATTTTCAACCCTTTCCCATGATTCCATTGCTGCCTGGCTGATGAACAGAGAACACTGGCTGCTCACATTATTGACATCATATAAAGGTAGTGGATAGTTCATATTTTTAGTGTCTTCTTGGTGAATATTTTGAGAATTTGAAACTCAGGGGTAGAGGCAGGGCCAAGATGGCAGAGTAGGAGGACCCTAAGCTCACCTCCTCCCACAGACACACTAAAACTACAACTACATATAGAACAACTCTCTCTGAGAATGACCTGAAGACCAGCAGAATGGCTCATCTATAACTAAGGATATAAAGAAAAAATACACCAAGGTGAATAGGAGGGGAAGAGAAGTGATCTAGTCAGGACCCACACCCATGAGGGAGACCCTGCACTGCTCCAGCTCCACCCCTGTCAAGGCAGTAGTCCTCATATGCCCCAGGAAAAGCCCTGGCCTGTGCCAGACTCCAGCTCTAGCCCCCCTGGCTCCAGCCTGCACCTACCAAGGCTGCACCCCCAGCATGCCCCAGAAGAAGCCCTGGCCTGTGATTGGCTCAGCTCTAGTCCCCACCCCTCACCAAGGCAGCAGCCCCCAACACACCTCAGGAGAAGCCCCAGTCCATACCAGGCTCCAACTCTAGCCCACCCCACCCCCCAGCTCCAGCCCGTGCCAGTGATAGCCCTGGTATGCCCCAGAAAAGTCCCCTCTCCATGCTTGCTTCATATCCAGCTCTCCCACCAAAGCCACTGGGCACACGGAGACTGCATAGGGAGACTCTCACAAAAGGACATACCTTCAAGACTGAGATAGGTAATTGTCTTGCCTAGTTTTATAAACACAAACAGAGAGTTGAACAAATTGAAAAGACAGAGAAATATGTCCCAAATGAAAGAACTACCCTAATGAAATGGAGATAAGTAGTTTACCTGATAAAGAGTTCAAAGCAATGGTCATTAAAATGCTCACCAGGGGCTTCCCTGGTGGCGCAGTGGTTGAGAGTCCACCTGCCGATGCAGGGGATGCGGGTTTGTGCCCCGGTTCGGGAGGATCCCACGTGCCGTGGAGCGGCTGGGCTCGTGAGCCATGGCCGCTGGGCCTGTGCGTTTGGAGCCTGTGCTCCGCAAAGGGAGAGGCAGCAACAGTGAGAGGCCCGAGTACGGCAAAAAAAAAAAAAAAACACAACAAAAAATGCTCACCAAACTCAATAAAAGAACAGAGGAACACAGTAAGAACTTCAACAAAGAATTAGAAAATATAAAAAAGAGCTGAAGAATACAATAACTGAAATGAAAATTGGAATCAAGAGCAGATTAGGTAATACAGAAGAATGCATAAGTGACCTGGAAGATAGAATAGTGGAAACCACCCAATCAGAACAACAAAAAAGAAAAAATACATTTTTAAAATGAGGATAGTTTAAGGGGACCTCTGGGACAACATCAAGCATACTAACATTCATATTATAGGTGTTCCAGAAGGAGAAGAGAGAAAGGGGTAGAAAACATATTTGATGAAATAATGGCTAAAAATTCCCCTAATCTGAAGAAGGAAAAAGATATTCAGGTCCAGGAATCTCAAAGAGTCCCAAACAAGATGAACCCAAAGAGATCTACACCAACATATCATAATCGAAATGGCAAAAGTTAAAGACAAAAAAATTTTCAAGGCAGCAAGAGAAAAACAAAGAGTCACATAAAAGGGAACTCTTATAAGACCATCAGCTAATTTTTCAGCAGAAACTTTGCAGTCTAGAAGGGAGTGATATGATAGATTTAAAATTCTGAAAGGGGAAAAACCCTACAACCTAGGTTACTCTACCAAGGAAGGTTATCATTCAGAATTGAAGAAGAAATAGTTTCCCAGATAAGCAAATGATCTTAAATGACACATTAGACTAAATGGACTTAATAGATAACTAGAAACCGTTCCATACAAAAAAACATCAGAATATACATTCTTTTCAACTTCACATGGAACATTCTCCAGGATAGGTCACAATGCTAGGTTATAAAACAAGTCTCAATAAATTTAAGAAGACTGAAATCACGTCAAGCATCTTTTCTGACTACAATAGTATAAAGCTAGAAATCAATTATGGAAAACTGGAAATAGCACAAACGTGGAGACTAAACAATATGCTACTAAAAAACAAAGTGTTGATGAAGAAATAAAAGAGGAAATCAAAAAACACCTTGAGACAAATGAAAATAGAAACACAATGTTCCAAAATCTATGGGATGCATCACAAGCAATTCTAAGAGGGAAGTATATCACGATACTGGCCCACCTCAAGAAACAAGAAAAATCTCAAATGACGTATCTTTTCTAAAGGATATAGAAAAAGAAAAATGAATAAAGACCAAAGCTAGTATAGAAATGAAATACCAAAGGTCAGAGTGAAAATAAACGAAGTAGAGACCAAAAAACAATAGAAAAGATCAATGAAACTAAGAGCTGTTTCTTTGAAAAGATAAACAAAATTGGAAAAACCTTTAGCCAGACTCATCAAGAAAAAAAGATGTGCTAAATAAATAAAATTAGAAAGAGGAGAAGTTACAACCAATATCACAGAAATACAATCATCAGAGAATACTATAAACAGTTATACATCAACAAATAGGACAACCTGGAAGAAATGGATAAGCTCCTAGAAACTTATACTCTTCCAGGACTAATTTAGGAGGAAATAGAAAAGCTGAACAGACTGATTTCTAGTAATGAAACTGAATCAGTACTAAAAAAATTCCAACAAACAAAAGTCCAGGATGAAATGGCTTCACAGGAGAATTCTACCAAATATTTAAAGAAGAGTTAATATCTATCCTTCTCAAACTATTCCAAAAAATTGAAGAGGAGAGAACACTTCCAAACACATTCTACAATGCCACATTACCCTGATACCAAACCAATCAAAGACACTACAAGAAATGAAAATTACTGGCCAATATCCCCCAAAAAATTAGATTCAAAAATCGTCAACAAAATATTGTAAGCCAAATTAATTCAACAACACATTAAAAGGATCATATGTTATGATCAAGTATAATTTTTCCCAGGAATGCAAGGATGGTTTAATATCCATCAGTCAATCAATCTGATATACCACATTAATAAAGCAAAGGATAAAAATCACATGATCATCTCAAAAGATGCAGAAAAAGCATTTGACAAAATCCAACAACCACTTATGATAAAAACTCTCAACAAAGTTGGTTTGGAGAGAACATACATTCACATAAAAAGGCCATATATAACAAACCCACAGGTAACGTCATACTCAAGGGTGAAAAGCTGAAAGCTTTTCCTCTAAGATCAGGAACAAGACAAGGATGCCACTCTTGCCACTTCTATTTAACATAGTATTGGAAATCCTAGCTACAGCAATCAGACAAGAAAAAAAATAAATAAAAGGCAACCCAAATTAGAAGAAAAGAATCCAAATTGTTGCTATTTGCAGATGACATGATACCATACATAAAAAACCCACAAAATCTCCACCAAAAAGCTATTAGAATAAACAAATTCAATAAATTTGCAGGATACAGAGTCAATGTACAAAAAATCAGTTGGGTTTCTGTACATTAATAAAAAATATCAGAAAGAGAAATTAAGAAAAGTCTTATTTATAATTAAATAAAAAAGAATGAAATATGTAGGAATAAATCTAACCAAGGACATGAAAGACCTGTACTTTGAAAACTGTAAGACACTGATAAAAGAAATTGAAAACAATACAAATAAATGGAAAGCTATTCTGTGTACATGGATTGGAAAAAGTTAACATTGTTAAAACGTCCATACTACCCAAAGCAATCTACAGATCCAATGCAACCTCTATCAAAATATCCATGACATTTTTCACAGAACTAGAACAAATAATTCTAAAGTTTGTGTGGAAACACAAATTATTGATGATTAGTGATTTTTTTTGGCCAAATAGCCAAAAAAATCTTCAGGAAGAAGAAAGCTAGAGTTATCATGCTCCCTGACTTCAAACTACACTACAAAGCTATAGTAATCAAAATAGTATGGTACTGGCACAAAGCTCAGACACATAGATCACTGGAACCGAATAGAGCACCCAGAAATAAACCCATGCACTTATGGTCAATTAATCTACGACAAAGGAGGCAAAAATATACAGTGGAAAAAAGACAGTCTCCTTAATAAGTGGTGTTGTGAAAACTAGACAGCTATATGTAAAAGAATAAAACTAGAATATTTTCTCATACCATATACAAAAATAAACTCACAACAAGTTAAAGACTTAAATGTAGGAACTGAAATCATAAAATTCCTGGAAGAATATATAGGTAGTATGCTCTTTGATATAAGTCTTAACAATACTTTTTTGATCTGTCTCCTCAGGCAAGGGCAACAAAAGCAAAAATAAACAAATGAGACCTAATCAAATTTTAAAACTTTTACACAGGGAAGGAACCCATCAGTGAAACTGAAAGGTGACCTACTGAAAGGTAGAAGATATTTGTAAATGATATAATACCTGGTAAGGGTTTAATATCCAAAACATATAAAGAACTCATACAACTCAATATGAAACAAACAAACAAAAAAAGATCTGATTTTTAAAAATGGGCAGAGGCCTGAGTAGACATTTTCCCAAATAAGACATACAGATGACCAACAGGCACATGAAAAGATGTTCAACATCACTAATCATCAGGGAAATGCAAATCAATGCAACTGCAGTGAGATATCACCTCACACCTGTCAGAATCACTGTTATCAAAAAGACAACAAATAACAAGTGTCGGTGAGGATGTGGAGAAAAGGGAATCCTTGTGCACTGTTGGTGGGAATTTAAATTGGTGCAGTCACTATGGAAAACATGATGGAGGTTCCTCAAAAATTAAAAATAGAACTACCATATGATCCAGGAATTTGACTCCTGCATATTTATCTGAAGGAAAAAAACACACTAATTCAAAAAGATATATGCACCCCAATGTTCATAGCTCATAGAACAATTATTTACAATAGCCAAGATATGTAGGCAACCAAGTGCCCATTGACAGCTGAATGGATAAAGAAGATTTGAGTTACACAGACACACTAAGTAGAATATTACCAAGCCATAAATAAAGAATAAAATCTTGCTATTGTGACAACATGGATGGACCTGGAGGGTATTATAATTAGTAAAATAAGTAGAGAAATAAAGACGAATGCTGTATGTTTTCACTTATATGTGGAATCTAAAAAACAAACATAATAAAACAGAAACAGACTCACAGATACAGAGAACAAACTAGTGGTTACCAGAAGGGAGAGGGATGGGAAGAGAAGCGAAATAGTTAAAGATGATTCAGAGATACAAATTTTCAGTTACAAAATAAATAAGTCACAAAGATGTAATGTCCAGCACAAGGAATATAGTCAATATTTTATAATAACTTTGTATGGTGTGTAATCTATAAAAATATCACTATGTTTTATACCCCAAACTAATATTATTGTAAGTCAACTATACTTCAATAAATTTAAATATTAAAAATAGAAACTCAGGGGAAGAGAAGGCCAAAAAGGAAAGCTAACCTCCACTTTCACCACATAATAGAGATTTACAGAAAAAATTTGCTTTGCTTCTAGTGAAGTATAAAAGAATATTGATAATTTTCCTCAGAATTAGATAAATGGTGCCAAATTAATTTTTCTTCTCCTTAAACTCTTCTTAAACAGTAGCTTATAGATATAGAGACTGGTGAGAGTTTGGGTTTGTTCAAATAAATGAGAGGAAGGAGTAGAGGTGCTGATAAAGATTAATGGGCTAATACTACTTAAGAAGACTAAACAGAAAGAGACTAAACAGAAGCAATACTAATTTCTGTTGGTTGAAAAACTGGCAAGAATCAGAGGTTGTGACCTGCTCGGAAACAAGTATCCTTTCCTTCTCCTCTGATCTTCTAAAGTCCAATGCAAGTAGAAAATTCTATGTAGAAGAACCATAGAGAAATACAGCAATGTTCATGGATGTATTTTCTGCTTTCCATTTCACAATTGTTTTCCTTCAACTCATAAACACCTTGCAAGGTAAGAATTACTTCCATTTTACCAACCAGGAACCAGCGCTCAGAAGTAAAAATGACTGTGTGAGGTAACAGAGCCAGTAATATTAGATCTGGGACTCCAGTCCTGGTCTTCTAACTGCTGCAAATGCATTTCCTTCCTTTGTGTTCTTCTCTTAACTTGTAAATCAAACCCCATTCCCTCCCAATCTCTGACAGCACAGGTACACAGAAAGCCTTGTGGAGCCTACCTTTCATTGTCCATCTCCCTGTCCATGTTTGCTTCAGCAATGTGTTTTCAATAGCACATTGATAAGATGAATTTGATCCTGTAATATTTACTCTACTGTTAATATAAAAAGGACCCAAAGATCCGATTTCTTCCTTATTGTTTTCAGAGATTGGTGTATTATCCACTTCCCATGTGATAATTGGATAAGGATAAACACTTAACACATTGCATATTAAGAAGCTGTTTGTGGTGTTCTTTTCATACTTCATCACAGGTGTGACAAAAGCTATGTGGGAGAAAGAAGGGCACGTGAGGAACTGTCATTAGCTTCTTTTTAGCCCATCTGCGCAGAACACATTATTTTAATACCCATGAAATGAAAAGCTAAGCTTTGCGAGCAAAACTTGGCAGTTTCTGAAAGGAAAAACAGCAAAAACTCTGTAGAACCTTAAGATATAGTCTGGTGATCTACAAGGAAAAAAGAGCATGTATGGATACATAGCAACTAGCAAGCTCAATTCTCTAGAAAGAATTCTAGAAAAAAATCTAATGGCCTCACTGAGCAGTCAAAATGTGGGTGTCAAAGCTGATAAACTAGAGCTCACGCAGCAGTTTGTACTCTTCAGGTACTGACTCAGAGCCTTTTTGATTCTTTGTTTACCCATAATTCTTAGATTTCTGAGTCAAGGTCTGAAGCAGATAAATGGAACAGAGGGAGAAAGAACATGAGCTAGATAAAACAACCCATTAGAAAATGCCCCTCCCAATAAATAAATGATTAGATAAATGAAGTTAATACAAACAGGAGGAAAGCATATAGTATTACAATTAACTTCATTTAGAAAACAGAAAAATGTAATTTAAATCAATTCAATATTTTTAAGCTATCATATTGGCAGAATGTCTTAAGATGGGTAATATTAGGTGTTGATAAGACTTAAGGGGAAAATGTATACTCTTATGCTGCTGGTATATATGCCATATTAAAATTTTACTTCTGATACTTTTGTTTCAGACCATTTCCCAGTATTAAATATAAGGATGTTCATCACATTTTTTGTAACGTAAAACACTAGAAATACCTAAATACTTACTAATGGAGGAACGGGTGCATCAATTATAGCATGTCTAAACTATGAGACACTATGCATTAAAAATAATGAGGTAGTTTGTATGTATTATCTTGGAAGGAAGCCCATAGCATATTAAATTAAGAAGAAGGCATTACAGAAAACATGGAATGGTATCATTGTCATGTTTTGTAAAATGGTATATGTACACTTACCTCCCACTTTTAGTACCACTTTGTTTATGATTTTTCCAAGTGATGTTCCCACGTAGCATATGTAAGTTCCTTCATCCTGAAGCTTTAATCTTTTGAAAGATAGAGAGGCATTTCCATTGTGAATTTCATCAAGGAAGAGGGATGTCCTATTTACATATCTGGGATCTTGCTTTTCCAACTGGTCACTGTTTTTGTAGTATGAGTAAACATAGTTATCTTGATTCTTCCAGTGAACTACAACATCGGGCCCACTCTCAAATGAGCAAGGGAGAATTACATCTTCATCAAGTCTTCCAATGACTGTTTGCTCACTCATAGGAATATGACTTATGGAAGCTAAAAAGAACGTATCTAAAAACAAGAGCAGTTATGAAGAGAATTAGTGATGGGTGCTTATCAAGCGTTATACCAGGACTACCTAGAAGAACTATCCTAGGTCAGCAGCCTGATCATTAACAGACCACATCATCTATCAAGAACACTTGCTAGTCTAATTACTAGAAACAAGCCATGAAGCTCTATGTTTGAGTGTCTGAAATTTCAATCGAGTATCTGTTGTATTCAATGTAACCATGAGAATTGACAACAGCATAAAGCATAGGAACTTTGTTCCATGCTTGATCAATAGTCTCATCTCTCCTCTGATCCTGGCCTGCTACAGTTGCTGGAAATTATGTATGTTATATAAATTAAAGATTCCTGTTGATTTTTATTTCCTGAACACATTCATTTTTAACACCTACTATAACAATAACAAATTAGTTTATCCAGCTAGCTGGAGCTAGCAGGCCCTAAAAGAATAGAATAAACTTAACTTGGCTGGGTTAGGAAATATTTGGAGCATGTAGAAGACAATGCTGCATTAAGGGGTCTGTTGGGAATATGTAGACATTAGTTTCAAGAAAGGGTGCACATAAGAGGAGGAGTCCAAAAGGGGAAATGAAGTGATTCATTTATTTTGGCTTTAAGACAACTCTCAGGATATACTATGAGTCCATCAAAATATAGTTAAGGAATATTATTCTGGATATAAATGTAGAGGTCCAATCCTCCTAATATATATGTTTGTATATGTGTGTGTGTGTGTGTATATATATATATATATATATATATATATTTACTGTCAACTTCAGAAGGTGATTTTAAAAAGCAAATGGACTCATCACAATCAGGTTTTTGCAAAGAAAATCTACTTACCCATTTCATAATCACTGAAGGCAGTATCCAGATTTTTTAACCAATTCACAAAACATTTTAGTAGATCATATGCCCTATCTATGAATTCTGTGATATTTGCACTGGAAAGGACCTTATCTTACGGACAATGGACTAAACTCCTTTGACCTTGCTCAAAGCTACCCTAGATGGGATAATCGGGTGTTCATATGGCCTTGTCACAAAGTCTTTTTCCTCTGCCCCCTCCTCTGAGGCTCTTTCCACTCTATGTCCCACTTTGCCTTAGAGAGATTTAGTCTATCTCTGTACCAAGTGCTAGAGGAATGTGGCATCAAGCTGAGAAGAAAGACATGGAAAGGTGGGAAAGAAAAGGAGTGTTTTTGTCGACCTCCCTAATTGCTCTACTAAACACCTCTAATATTTCATTGGATAATTTAAAATGCCTGCCACAGGGCCTAGCAAAGCTGATAACGCCTTTTGTCAAGTGTCAAGTAAGTACCAAGCTTACACTTAAAAAAAAAAAAACCAAATCAACCAATCAATCAAACTTGCCTTTCTAGTGATTTTATATTTGGTAGCAGATAACAGATTAGAAAGAACCTTAGAGTAGATAGAAGAAAAGTTAGAAAAGTTGATAAGCTATGGCTACAGAGGAAACAGCTCCCTTGCCTTGTGGCTCATGTTCCTATCTAATGATACAAACAACTGACACTTGGGTGTATTATAAAGATGCTTACCTTGAGATCCACATAGAGATGGTATAAGAATGAAGATGAAAGACAGAGCTGCCTGTGCCTTCATGTCACGTGGAGGTCGTATTAGTTATACTATCAAAGAGAAGCAAAATATACAAGTTACAGATTTTAAGTACAAACAGGAATTGGAAAAGAAAGAATTAAAGTGTCTGCCTATAGGAGATTCATTAAATTAACTATGGTACATTCACACAAATAATTCTTCTGCAACCATTAAAGATAATACTGTAAAATATGGGTCAATGGCATCAAAAGAAGCTCTTAATGTTACAGGAGAAAAATCAGATTACAATGCTACTTTTAAGAAGCATGGTCCCTTTTTAAAAGCACACACATTTCTGCACATAGGAGGCTGACATGACATATCACTAAATTTACAGAAGGATGTTAACTCTGAAGAACAGGTTTCACATCTAAAGCAGTACCTGTTACATAATAGGTATTGAAAAATGGCTGTTGAATGAATAAAGATTTGGTATACGTTAAATAGTGGTTCTCTGGATAATAGTTTTTGTCGGTTATTTTTAAAGCTTTCTACAGTGGACATGTATTGCTTTTCTAGGAAATATACTAAAAATAAATTCAATTAAATATTAAATGCCAAGGCTTCCGGGAAGATGGCGGAAGAGTAAGACGCAGAGATCACCTTCCTCCCCACAGATACACCAGAAATACATCTACACGTGAAACAACTCCTACAGAACACCTACTGAACGCTGGCAGAAGACCTCAGACCTCCCAAAAGGCAAGAAAACCCCCACGTACCTGGGTAGGGCAAAAGAAAAAAAGAATAAACAGAGACAAAAGGATAGGGACAGGACCTGCACCAGTGGGAGAGAGCTGTGAAGGAGGAAAGGTTTCCACACACTAGGATGCCCCTTCGTGGGCGGAGACTGCAGGTGGCGGAGGGGGAAAGCTTTGGCGCCGCTGAGGAGTGCACAGCAACAGGGGTGCGGAGGGCAAAGCGGGGAGATTCCCGCACAGAGGATAAGGACCGACCAACACTCACCAGCCCGAGAGGCTTGTCTGCTCACCCGCCGGGGCGGGCGGGGCTGGGAGTTGAGGCTTGGGCTTCGGTCGGAGCACAGGGAGAGGACTGGGGTTGGCGGCTTGAACACAGCCTGCAGGGGCTTAGTGCGCCACGGCTAGCCGGGAAGGAGTCCGGGGAAAAGTCTGGACCTGTCGAAGAGGCAAGAGACTTTTTCTTCCCTCTTTGTTTCCTGGTGCGCGAGTGATTAAGAGCGCTGCTTAAAGGAGCTCCAGAGACGGGAGCGAGCCGGAGCTAAAAGCGCAGACCCCAGAGACGGGAATGAGATGCTAAGGCTGCTGCTGCCGCCACCAAGAAGACTGCGTGCGAGCACAGGTCACTATCCACACCCCCCTTCCGGGGAACCTGTGCAGCCCGCCACTGCCAGGGTCCCGGGACCCAGGGACAACTTCCCCGGGAGAACGCACGGCGCACCTCAGGCTGGTGCAGGCTCGCCCCGCACTCTGCCGCTGCAGGCTCGCCCCGCACTCTGTGCCCCTCCCTCCCCGGGCCTGAGTGAGCCAGAGCCCCCGAATCAGCTGCTCCTTTAACCCCGTCCTGTCTGAGCGAAGAACAGACGCCCTCCTGCAGCCTACACGCAGAGGCGGGGCCCAATCCAGAGCTGAGCCCCCGGGAGCTGTGAGAACAAAGAGGAGAAAGGGAAATCTCTCCCAGCAGCCTCAGAAGCAGCGGATTAAAGCTCCACAATCAACTTGATGTACCCTGCATCTGTGGAATACATGAATAGACAACGAATCATCCCAAATTGAGGAGGTGGACTTTGAGAGCAAGATTTATGATTTTTTCCCCTTTTCCTCTTTGTGAGTGTGTATGTGTATGCTTCTGTGTGAGATTTTGTCTGTATAGCATTGCTTCCACCATTTGCCCTAGGGTTCTATCCGTCCTTTTTTTTTTCTTTTATCTTTAAAAATGTTTTTTCTTAATAATTATTATTTTATTTTAATAACTTTATTATATTTTATCGTACTTTATTTTACTTTATCTTCTTTCCTTCTTTCTTTTTTCCGTCCTTCCCTCCTTCCCTCCTTCCTTCCTCCCTCCCTCCCTCCCACCCTCCCTCCTTTCTTTCTTTCTTTCTTTCTTTCTTTCTTTCTTTCTTTCTTTCTTTTTCTTCCTTCCTTCCTTCCTTCCTTCCTTCTTCTACTAATTCTTTCTTTCTACTATTTCTCCCTTTTATTCTGAGCCATGTGGATGAAAGGCTCTTGGTGCTGCAGCCAGGAGTCAGTGCTGTGCCTCTGAGGTGGAAGAGCCAACTTCAGGACACTGGTCCACAACAGACCTCCCAGCTCCACATAATATCAAATGGCGAAAATCTCCCAGAGATCTCCATCTCAACACCAGCACCCAGCTTCACTCAACGACCAGCAAGCTACAGTGCTGGACACCCTATGCCAAACAACTAGCAAGACAGGAACACAACCCCACCCATTAGCAGAGAGGCTGCCTAAAATCATAGTAAGGCCACAGACACCCCAAAACACACCACCAGACGTGGACCTGCCCACCAGAAAGACAAGATCCAGCCTCATCCACCAGAACACAGGCACTAGTTGCCTCCAACAGGAAACCTACACAACCCACTGAGCCAACTTTAGCCACTGGGGACAGACACCAAAAACAATGGGAACTACGAACCTGCAGCCTGCAAAAAGGAGACCCCAAACACAGTAAGATAAGCAAAATTAGAAGACAGAAAAACACACCACAGATGAAGGAGCAAGATAAAAACCCACCAGACCTAACAAATGAAGAGGAAATAGGCAGTCTACCTGAAAAAGAATTCAGAATAATGATAGTAAAGATGATCCAAAATCTTGGAAATAGAACAGACAAAATGCAAGAAACATTCAACAAGGACCTAGAAGAACTAAAGATGAAACAAACAATGATGAACAACACAATAAATGAAATTAAAAATACTCTAGATGGGATCAATAGCAGAAAAACTGAGGCAGAAGAATGGAGAAGTGACCTGGAAGATAAAATACTGGAAATAACTACTGCAGAGCAGAATAAAGAAAAAAGAATGAAAAGAACTGAGGACAGTCTCAGAGACCTCTGGGACAACATTAAACACAACAACATACAAATTATAGGGGTTCCAGAAGAAGAAGAGAAAAAGAAAGGGACTGAGAAAATATTTGAAGAGATTATAGTTGAAAACTTCCCTAATATGGGAAAGGAAATACTCAATCAAGTCCAGGAAGCACAGAGAGTCCCATACAGGATAAATCCAAGGAGAAACACGCCAAGACACATATTAATCAAACTGTCAAAAATTAAATACAAAGAAAACATATTAAAAGCAGCAAGGGAAAAACAACAAATAACACACAAGGGAATTCCTATAAGGTTAACATCTGATCTTTCAGCAGAAACTCTGCAAGCCAGAAGGGACTGGCAGGACATATTTAAAGTGATGAAGGAGAAAAACCTGCAACCAAGATTACCCAGCAAGGATCTCATTCAGATCTAATGGAGAAATTAAAACCTTTACAGACCAGCAAAAGCTGAGAGAGTTCAGCACCACCAAACCAGCTTTACAACAAATGCTAAAGGAACTTCTCTAGGCAAGAAACACAAGAGAAGGAAAAGACCTACAATAACAAACCCCAAACAATTAAGAAAATGGGAATAGGAACATACATATCGATAATTACCTTAAATGTAAATGGACTAAATGCTCCCACCAAAAGACACAGATTGGCTCAATGGATACAAAAACAAGACCCATATATTTGCTGTCTACAAGAGACCCACTTCAGACCTAGAGACACATACAGACTGAAAGTAAGGGGATGGAAAAAGATATTTCATGCAAATGGAAACCAAAAGAAAGCTGAAGTAGCAATTCTCATATCAGACAAAATAGACTTTAAAATAAAGACTATTAGAAGAGATAAAGAAGGACACTACATAATGATCAAGGGATCGATCCAAGAAGAAGATATAACAATTGTAAATATTTATGCACCCAACATACGAGCACCTCAATACATAAGGCAAATACTAACAGCCGTTAAAGGGGAAATCGACAGTAACACATTCATAGTAGGGGACTTTAACACGCCACTTTCACCAATGGACAGATCATCCAAATGAAAATAAATAAGGAAACACAAGCTTTAAATTATACGTTAAAGAAGATGGGCTTAATTGATATTTATAGGACATTCCATCCAAAAACAACAGAATACACATTTTTCTCAAGTGCTCATGGAAATTTTCCAGGATGGACCATATCTTGGGTCACAAGTCAAGCCTTGGTAAATTTAAGAAAACTGAAATTGTTTCAAGTACCTTTTCCGACCACAGTGCCATGAGACTAGATATCAATTACAGAAAAAGATCTGTAAAAAATACAAACACATGGAGGCTAAACAATACACTACTTAATAACAAAGTGATCACTGAAGAAATCAAAGAGGAAATAAGGAAACATCTTGAATAAACAACCTAACCTTGCACCTAAAGCAATTAGAGAAAGAAGAACAAAAAAAAAAAAAAAACGAAAGTTAGCAGAAGGAAAGAAATCATAAATATCATATCAGAAATAAATGAAAAAGAAATGAAGGAAACGATAGCAAAGATCAATAAAACTAAAAGCTGGTTCTGTGAGAAGATAAACAAAATTGATAGACCATTAGCCAAACTCATCAAGCAAAATAGGGAGAAGACTCAAATCAATAGAATTAGAAATGAAAAAGGAAAAGAAACAACTGACACTGCAGAAATACAAAAGATCATGAGAGATTACTACAAGCATCTATATGCCAATAAAATGGACAACCTGGAAGAAATGGACAAATTCTTAGAAATGCACAACCTGCCAGGACTGAATCAGGAAGAAATAGAAAATATGAACAGACTAATCACAAGCGCTGAAATTGAAACTGTGATTAAAAATCTTCCAACAAACAAAAGCCCAGGACCAGATGGCTTTACAGGAGAAGTCTATCAAACATTTACAGAAGAGCTAACACCTATCCTTCTCAAACTCTTCCAAAATATAGCAGAGGGAGGAACACTCCCAAACTCATTCTACGAGGCCACCATCACCTTGATACCAAAACCAGACAAGGATGTCACAAAGAAAGAGAACTACAAGCCAATATCACTGATGAACATGGATGCAAAAATCCTCAACAAAATACTAGCAAACAGAATCCAACAGCACATTAAAAGGATCATACACCATGATCAAGTGGGGTTTATTCCAGGAATGCAAAGATTCTTCAATATACACAAAACAATCAATGTGATAAACCATATTAACAAATTGAAGGAGAAAAACCATATGATCATCTCAATAGATGCAGAGAAAGCTTTCGAAAAAATTCAACACCCATTTATGATAAAAACCCTGCAGAAAGTAGGTATAAAGGAAATTTTCCTCAACATAATAAAGGCCATATATGACCAACCCACAGGCAACATTGTCCTCAGTGGTGAAAAACTGAAAGCCTTCCCACTAAGATCGGGAACAAGAAAAAGTTGCCCACCGTCACCACTCTTATTCAACACAGTTTTGGAAGTTTTAGCCACAGCAATCAGAGAAGAAAGGAAATAAAAGGAATCCAAATCAGAAAAGAAGAAGTAAAGCTGTCACTGTTTTCAGATGACATGATACTATACATAGAGAATCCCAAAGATGCTACCAGAAAACTACTAGAGCTAATCAATGAATTTGGTAAAGTAGCAGGATACAAAATTAATGCACAGAAATCTCTGGCATTCCTATACACTAATAATGAAAAATGTGAAAGTGAAATCAAGAAAGCACTTCCATATACCATTGCAACAAAAAGAATAAAATATCTAGGAATAAACCTACCTAAGGAGACATAAGACCTGTATGCAGAAAATTATAAGACACTGATGAAAGGAATTAATGATGACAGAAATAGATGGAGAGATATACCATGTTCTTGGATTGGAAGAATCAACATTGTGAAAATGGCTACTACCCAAAGCAATCTACAGATTCAATGCAATCCCCATCAAACTACCATGGGTATTTTTCACAGAACGAGAACAAAAAATTCCACAATTTGTATGTAAACACAAAAGACCCCGAATAGCCAAAGCAATCTTGAGCACGAAAAATGGAGCTGGAGGAATCAGGCTCCCTGACTTCAGACTATACTACAAAGGTACAGTAATCAAGACAGTATGGTACAGGCACAAAAACAGAAAGATAGATCAATGGAACAGGATAGAAAGTCCAGAGATAAACCCACACACATATGGGCACTTTATCTTTGATAAAGGAGGCAGGAATGTACAGTGGAGAAAGGACAGCCTCTTCAATAAGCGGTGCTGGGAAAACTGGACAGGTACATGTAAAATTATATTAGGTCACTCCCTAACACCATACACAAAAATAAGCTCAAAGTGGATTAAAGACCTAAATGTAAGGCCAGAAACTATCAAACTCTTAGAGGAAAACATAGGCAGGACACTCTATGACATAAATCACAGCAAGATCTTTTTTGACCCACCTGCTAACGAAATGGAAATACAATCAAAAACAAACAAATGGGACCTAATGAAACTTCAAACCTTTTGCCCAGCCAAGGAAACCATAAACAAGACCAAAAGACAACCCTCAGAATGGGAGAAAATATTTGCAAATGAAGCAACTGACAAAGGATTAATCTCCAAAATTTATAAGCAGCTCATGCAACCCAATAAGAAAAAAACAAACAACCCAATCCAAAAATGGGCAGAAGACCTAAATAGACATTTCTCCAAAGAAGATATACAGATGGCCAACAAACACATGAAAGAATGCTCAATTTCATTAATCATTAGAGAAATGCAAATCAAAACTACAATGATATATCATCTCACACCGGTCAGAATGGCCATCATCAAAAAATCTAGAACAGTAAATGCTGGAGAGGGTGTGGAGAAAAGGGAACCCTGTTGCACTGTTGGTGGGAATGTAAATTGATACAGCCACTGTGGAGAACAGTATGGAGGTTCCTTAAAAAACTACAAATAGAACTACCATACGACCCAGCAATCCCACTACTGGGCATATATCCTGAGACAACCATAATTCAAAAATAGTCATGTACCAAAATGTTCATTGCAGCTCTATTTACAGTGGCCCGGAGATGGAAACAATCTAAGTGCCCATTATCGGATGAATGGACAAAGAAGATGTGGCACAATATACAATGGAATATTACTCAGCCATAAAAAGAAACGAAATTGAGCTATTTGTAATGAGGTGGATAGACCCAGAGTCTGTCATACAGAGTGAAGTAAGTCAGAAAGAGAAAGACAAATACTGTATGCTAACACATATATATAGAATTGAAGAAAAAAAAATGTCATGAAGAACCTAGGGGTAAGACAGGAATAAAGACACAGACCTACTAGAGAATGGACTTGAGGATATGGGGAGGGGGAAGGGTAAGCTTTGACAAAGCGAGAGAGAGGCGTGGACATGTATAGACTACCAAACTTAAGGTAGATAGCTAGTGGGAAGCAGCCGCATAGCACAGGGAGATCAGCTCGGTGCTTTGTCACTGCCTGGAGGGGTGGGATAGGGAGGGTGGGAGGGAGGGAGACGCAAGAGGGAAGAGATATGGGAACATATGTATATGTATAACTGATTCACTTTGTTATGAAGCAGAAACTAACACACCACTGTAAAGCAATTATACTCCATTAAAGATGTAAAAAAAAAAATTAAATGCCAATGGTGTTAACTATGGTGTTATTTATCATCACACATTAAAAAAACAAAACCTGAAAGCATATTCTTAAGTCCAATAATTGTGCAAATTATGAAGCAGCCATTAGAATCATGGTTTACAAACAGTACTTTGAAAACTAAAAAAAGTGAGAAAATATAGATGGCAAAATGCATACACACATGGTATAAATTCAAGTAAGTAAATAGAACTGATTTTCTCTAGTGATGGGATTATAGATAATTTTTAAAACCTCTAAAAGAAAATTTTGAAGAAATCATTTGGGAGCTCTACTATTACAAAGTTGTACTCAATCTGTTGTAGGATATGAGATGCAAGAATGATTAAAACTATTCTAAAAAATAAAGTTAGATTCCTTCATAATATCCTATCAAAATGAAACCTGGTAAATTAATAATTTATAGTTTCATTTTTACATTTTAAATACTAAAATAAAATAAATGAATATACAGCCTTGGAAAAGGGCCTTTTTAACATGGCTATACTTTTCTATATCAGATATGTCTACATAAAAATGGGAAAAGCAGGGAATTCTCTGGCAGTCTAGTGGTTGGGACTCCGTGCTTTCACTGCCAAGGCACAGGTTTGATCCCTGGTTGGGGAACTAGGATCCTGCAAGCCGAGTGGAGCAGCCAAAAACAAAACAAAAAAAAAAACTTTAAAAAACTGGAAAAGCAAGAAAAACATATTAAAATACAAATAAATAGGGAAAACATTTGCCATATGTCAAAATTATCACTCTAATAGTTTCCATCTTTCTCAGAGCAATAGCTAAAATGTTTGGCAAGTGGCCAAATGCAGTGTAGGAAGACCCTAGGCTCATCTCCTCCCATAGGCCCATCAAAATTACATTTACGGAGCAACTGTTGATGATAAAGACCTGAAGACTACCAGAAAAGATCTTCTGCAACTAAAGATATAAGGAAGAAACCACAAAGAGGGGGGTAGGAGGGACAGAGATGTGGTATGGTCATGACCCACACCCTTGGGTGGGTGATCCACAAACAGGAGCATAATTACAATTGCAGAGCTTCTCTCCAAGGAGTGAAGGGTCTGAGCCCCACATCAACCTCACCAGCCAAGCTTCCTGCACTGGGAAGATGAACCCCCAAAATGCTTGACTTTGAAGGCCAGTAGGGCTTACATTCGGGAGAGCCAGATGGCTGTGGGAAATAGAGACTCCACTGTTAAAGGGCTCACACAAAATCTCACATACTCTGGGACCCAGGGCAGAAGCAGTAATTTGAAAGGAGCCTAGGTCAGATTCACCTGCTGGTCTTTAGAAGCTTCCCAGAGAGGCAGGAGGCAATTGGAACACACCCTTGGGACACAGACACTGGTGGCAGCCATTCTGGGGAAGTCGTTCTTTGGTGAGGACACTGGTGCTGGCAAGTGCCATTCTGGAATCCTCCCTCTAGTTTATTAGTGACGGGACCTGCCCTCACCCACCAGCCCGTCAGCACCAGTGTGGGGACAACTCAGCCCTGCCCACCAGCAAGCCTGCTACCTCAAGACCTCCTGAGGCCTCACCAGCCCCAGGACCCAGCCCTGTCCAGCAGAGGACCCAGGACACAACCCCACCCAATATACACCAGCAGTAGGCCTGGGAGTCCTGGGGCTCCAAAGCTAGCCATTGGGACCCCGCCCCACCCACCAGCAGGCCAAACACCAACTCTGAGACCTTCAGGTCCCTGTAACCAGGGGCCCCAGGACACAGCTGTACTCTCAGTGGACCAGTATTAGCCCTGGGACCCCTGGGCTCCCACCCTGCCCACCAGATGATCAATAACAGCTCTAGGACACCCAGGCCCTGTAGCCAGAGAACCTGGGACTTGGCTTGGTCCACCAATGATCCAGAATTAAACCCTGCACAGCCCACCAGAGAACGAGCATCATCTCCAGGATCCCTAGCCTGGCAGCCAGAGACTGCAGGACACAATTTGGCCCAGCACTGAGCCAGCATTAGCCCTGGATCCCCTAGGTCATGGACCAACCCACCAGCAGGCGGACACCAGCCCCAAGACCAATGCAGTCCCACAGCCTTCTGTATCAGGATTCAGCCCACAAACCAGCAGGATGGCATCATCTCTGGAACCCCTGGGGCTCCTGCCCCACCTACCAGCAGGCCAATACCAGCTCTGGGACACTTTGGGCCATGTAGCCAGAAACCCCAGGAAATGACTCTACCCACCAGTTGACAGGCTCTATTCCCAGGACACCCTGGCCCCAGGCCCCACCCACCAGCAGGAAGACACCTGCTCTGGACACCCCTGAACCCTAGCCATGCCGACCAGCTGGCCAACGCCAGCTACAAGACACCTTGGACCCCTCAGTCAGCCTCCCCAGGATCCAGCTGCACTCAGCAGTAGGCCAATACCAGCTTTGGGACAACTTAGAGCCCATATCCAGCAGTGTCAGAAAACTGGTCCTGCCCACCAGTAGGCTGACACTATATCTGGGACCCCTGGCTGAGCAACCACCCACCCAGAACCCAGCTCTGCTCATCAATAGGCTACAACTAGCCCCAGGGCCCCCTGGGGCTCTGCAGCCAGCCACCACATGATGTGGGCCCACCCACCAGTGGCTGGCAGCCCCTACACAACACAAGGCCTGGCAACCAGCAGGACCAGGGGCCAGCCACACCTACCAGAACACCCACAGTAGTCAGCCCACCACAATAGAAGGGCACATGCAGCCCACAAGGGAGAACCACTAGAGCATACAGCTCTGGTGACCAGAGGGGACAGCACTGATGGGACACACAGGATGCCTCCCATAAAAGGCCATATCTCCAAAGTCAGGAAATATAACCTACCAAATACATAGAAATAAAAACGGCAAATTAAGGCAGCAAATGAGTATGTTCTGAACAAAGGAACAAGATAAAACCCCAGAAGAAAACTAAGTGAAGTGGAGGTAAGCAATCCACCCAATAAAGAATTCAAGGGAATGATTATAAAGATGCTCAAAGAACTTGGGAGAAGAATGGATGAAGAGAGTGAAAAGTCAGAAGTTTTTGACAAAGAGTTAGAAGATATAAAGAGGAACCAAGTAGAGACAAAGAATACAATAATGGAAAATGAAAAGTACACTAGAAGGAATCAATAGATTAGATGATACAGAGAAACAGGTCAGTGAACTGGAAAACGGTAGTGGAAATCACTGAAGCTGAATAGAAAAAACAGAATAAAAAGAAATGAGGACAGTTTAAGAGACATCCAGGATATCACATGCACTAATATTCACATTATAGGGGTACCAAAAAGTGAAGAGAGAGAGAAAGGGACAGAGAACATATCTGAAGACATAATAGCTGAAAACTTCCCTAACCTGGGAAAGCAAACAGACATCCAGGTCCAGGAAGCACAGAGAGTCCCAAACAGGATCAACGCAAAGAAGAACACACCTAGACACAGTGCAATTAAAGTGGTAAAATTTAGGGCTTCGCTGGTGGCGCAGTGGTTGAGAGTCCGCCTGCCGATGCAGGGGACACGGGTTCGTGCCCCGGTCTGGGAGGATCCCACATGCCGCGGAGCAGCTGGGCCGTGAGCCGTGGCCGCTGAGCCTGCATGTCTGGAGCCTGTGCTCCACAATGGGAGAGGCCACAACAGTGAGAGGCCCGCGTACCGCAAAAAAAAAAAAAAAAAAAAAAAAAAAAAAAATGTGGTAAAATTTAAAGATAAAGAATATTAAAAGCAGTGAGTGAAAAGCAACAAGTGATGTACAAAGGAGCTCCCATAAGGCTATCAGTTGACTTTTCAGCAGAAACTCTGCAGGCCAGAAGGGAGTGGCGTGATATATTTAAAGTGATGAAAGGGAAAAATCTACAACTAAGAATACTCAACCAGGGAAGGCTATCATTCAGATCTGAAGCAGACAGCAAAAGTTTTACAGACAAGCAAAAGCAAAATTGCTCAGCTGCACAAAACCAACTTTATAAGAAATGTTAAAGGGACTTCACCAAGCACAAAGAAAAGGTCATGTATGAAGATTACAAAAGGAAAAACCTCAAAAAGGCAAGTAAACAGTAAAGGTAGTAAATCAACCACATATAAAGCTAGGAGGAAGACTAAAAGACAAAAGTAGTAAAATTATATCCACAATGAATAGTTAAGGGATACACAAAATATGTAAAATATTATGCTAAAACAGTAAACATGGAGGAGGGCATAAAAATGCAAGGTTGTTACAGTTGTTAAAATGTGTTCAGGGCTTCCCTGGTGGTGCAGTGGTTAAGAATCCACCTGCCAATGCAGGGGACATGGGCTCGAGCTCTGGTCCGGGAAGATCCCACATGCCGTGGAGCAACTAAGCCCATGCGCCACAACTACTGAGCCTGCGTGCTGCAACTACTGAAGCCTGCGTGCCTCAACTACTGAAGCCTGCGTGCCTAGAGGCTGTGTTCCACAACAAGAGAAGCCACTGCAATGAGAAGCCTGCGCACCACCACAAAGAGTAGCCCCTGCTCGCTGTGACTAGAGAAAGCCCACGTGCAGCAACAAAGACCCAATGCAGCCAAGAAATTAATTAATTTAAAAAAAGAAAAAAAATTTTTTAATTTGTATGGAGACCCAATGCAGCCAAAAACAAATAAATAAATTTATATTTTAAAAAAAGTGTTCAAACTTAAGAGATCAGCAACTTTAAATAATCATGGATACATATATAAGCTGTTATATATAAACCTCATGTTAACCACAAACCAAAAATCTATAATGTATAAACACACACAAAAGGGAAATGAATCCAAACATAATACTAAAGATATTCATCAAATAACAAAGGACAACAGCAAAAGAAGAAAGGAACCAAAAACAACACCAAAACAATTACAAAATGGCAATAAGAACATACATATCAACAATTACTTTAAATGTAAGTGGACTAAATGCTCCAGTCGAAAGACATAGAGTAGCTGAATGGATACAAAAATAAGACCTGTATATTTGCTGCCTACAAGAGAATCACTTCAGATCTAAAGACACACACAGACCAAAAGTGAGGGGGTGGAAAAAGTATTCCATGCAAATGAAAATCAAATAAAGCAGGGTAGCAATACTTCTATCAGGCAAAATAGACTTTAAAATAAAGATTGTTACAAGAGACAAAGAAGGATATTACATAGTGATCAAGAGATCAATCAAAGAAGATATAACAACTGTAAATATATACGTACCAACACAGGAACAACTAAACAGATAAAGGAAATATTAACAGACATAAAGAGAAATACTGACAGTAATATAACTGTAGGAGATTTTAACACCCCACTTACTTCAATGCATAGATCATCCAGACAGAAAATCAATAAGAAAACATATTAGACCAAATGAACTTAAGAGATATATATAGAACATTCCATCCAAAAGCAGCAGATTATACAGATTTTTCAAGTTCAAATGGAACATTATCCAGGATAGATCACATGCTAGGACATAAAACAAGATTCAGTAAATTTTGAAAAATTGAAATCATATCAAGCATCTTTTCTTACCACAATGCTATGAGACTAGAAATCAACTACAAGAAAAAAAAAAAAAACTGAAAAAGCAAACATGTGGAGGCTAAACAATATGCTGCTAAACAACCAATGGATCACTGAAGA
This sequence comes from Stenella coeruleoalba, assembly GCF_951394435.1. Lineage (NCBI taxonomy): Eukaryota > Metazoa > Chordata > Mammalia > Artiodactyla > Delphinidae > Stenella > Stenella coeruleoalba. Next base: position 89,658,447 of record NC_137150.1, read on the forward strand.
AATCAAGGAGGAAATTAAAAAAATACCTGGAGACAAATGAAAATGAAAAACCAGAGATCCAAAATCTATTGGACACAGCAAAAGCAGTTAAAAGAGTAAGTTTATAGTGATACGAGCCTACATCAGGAAACAAGAAAAATCTCAAATAATCAATCTAACCTTACTCCTAAAGCAACTAGAGAAAGAATAAAATTCAAATTTAGTAGAAGGAAAGAAATCATAAAGATTGGAATAAAAATAAATGAAATAGACTAAAAAAACTATGGAAAAGATCAGTGAAACCAAGAGCTGGTTCTTTGAAAAGATAAACAAAATTGATAAACCTTTAGCCAGACTTATCAAGAAAAAAAAAGAGAGGGCCCAAATCATTAAAAACAGATATGAAAGAGGAGAAGATGTAACCAATACCACAGAGACACAAAGGATCATAAAAGACTACTGTGGACAACTAAATGTCAATAAAATGGACAACCTAGAATAAATGAACAAATGCCTAGAAATGTACAATCTTCCAAGACTGAACCAAGAAGAAAGAAAATATGAACATACCTATTGCCAGTAATAAAATTTAATCAGTAATTTTAAAACTCCCCAAAAATAAAAGTCCAGGATCAGATGGCTTCACAGGTGAATTCAACCAAACATTTAGAGGAGAGTTAACACCTATCCTTCTCAAATTATTCCAAAAAACTGCAGAGGAACAAATGCTTCTAAACTTATTCTATGAGGCCAGCATCACCCTGATACCAAAACCAGTCACAGATATCACAATAAAGGAGATTACAGGCCAATATCACTGGTGAACATACTTGCAAAAATCCTCAACAAAATATTAGCAAACCAAATCTAACAATACACTAAAAGGATCATGCACCATGATCAAATGGGATTTATCCCAGGGATGCAAGGATTTTTCAATATCCACAAATCAATGTGGTATACCATATTAATAATTTGAAGAATAAAAACTATATGATCATCTCAATAGATGCAGAAAAAGCTTTTGACAAAATTCAAAATCCATTTATGATAAAAACTCTCCAGAAAGTGAGCATAAAGGGAACATACCTCAACATAATAAAGGTCATATATGACAAGCCCACAGTTAATATCATACTCAACAGTGAAAAGCTGAAAGCATTTCCTTTAAGATCAGAATGCCCACTCTCACCACTTTTATTCAACATAGTATTGGAAATTATAGCCACATCAATCAGCCAAGACAAAGAAATCCAAATTGTAAAGGAAGAAGTAAAACTGTCACTGTTTGCTGATGACCTGATACTATACATAGAAATCCTAAAGATGCAACCAGAAAACTACTAAAGCTCATCTATGAATTTGGCAAAGTTTCTGGATACAAAATTAATATTCAGAAATCTGTTGAATTTGTATACACTAACAATGAACTATCAGAAAGATAAATTAAGGAAACAATCCCATTTACCATTGCATTAAAGAATAAAATACTCAGGAACAAACCTACACAGGGAGGTAAAAGACCTGTACTTGGAAAACTATAAGACACTGATGAAAGAAATTGAAGATGACATAAACAGATAGAAGGATATACTGTGTTCATGGATTGGAAGAATATTGTTAAAATGACCATACCACCCAAGGCAATCCACAGATTCAATGCAATCCCTGTCAAAATACCGAGGACATTTTTCACAGAACTAGAACACATAATTTTAAAATTTGTATGGAAACACAAAAGACTCTGACTAGCCAAGACAATCTTGAGGAAGAACAGAGCTGGAGACATCATGCTCCCTGACTTCAGACCATACTACAAAGCTTCAGTTATCAAAAACAGTATGGTACTGGCACAAAATCAGACACATAGATCAATGGAACAGATAGAAAGCACAGAAACAAACCTACACACTTATGGTCAATTAATCTATGACAAAGGAGGAAAGAATAAACAATGGAGAAAAGACAGAATCTTTAATAAAATTGGGAAAGCTAGACAGCTACATGTAAAGGAATGAAATTAGAATATTCTCTAATGCCATAAACAAAAATAAACTCAAAATGGATTAAAGACTTAAATGTAAGGCCAGAAATCATAAAACTTATAGAAGAAAAAATAGGTAGAACACTCTGACATAAATCATAGCAATATGTTTTTGGATCTGTCTCCTAAAGCAAAGGAAATAAATGCAAAAATAAACATATGGGACCTAATTAAACTTAAAAATTTTTGCACAGCAAAGGAAACCATCAACAAAATGAAAAGACAACCTACCAAATGGGAGAAAGTATTTGCAAGTGATATGACAGATAAGTGGATAATATCCAAAATATATAAACAGCACATAAAACTCAACATCAAAAAAACAAACAACCCAATTAACAAATGGGAAGAAGAACTGAATAGACACTTTTCCAAAGAGGAAATGCAGATGGCCAAAAGGCATATGAAAAGATGCTCATCATTGCTAATCATCAGGGACATGCAAATCAAAGCCACAATGAGCTATCACCTCACATCTGTCAGAATGGCTATCATCAAAAAGAACACAAATAACAAATGTAGGTGGGGATGTGGAGAAAAGGGAACCCTCCTACACTGTTGGTAGGAATGTAGATTGGTACAGCCTCTGTGAAAACAGTGTGGAGATTTCTCAAAAAACTAAAAATAAAACTACCATATGACCCGTCGATTCCACTCCTGGGTATATATCCGAAAAAACCAAAAATATTAATTTGAAAAGATGCATGTACCCCAGTGTTCATAGCAGTATTATTTACAGTTGCCAAGATATGGGAGCAACCTAAGTGTCCATCAACAGATGAATGGGTAAAGAAGATGTGGTATATATATGCAATGAAATACCACTCAGCCATAAAAAGAATGAAATTTTGCCATTTTTAACAACATGGTTCGACCTGGAGGGTATAATGCTAAGTGAAATAAGTCAGACAAAGAGAGATAAATACTGTATGATTTCACTTTAGGTGGAATCTTAAAAATAAAGCAAACTACTGAATATAACAAAAAAGAAACATACTCACAGATATAGAGAACAAACTAGTGGTTACCAGTGGAGAGAGGGAAGGGGTGAGGGGCAAGATAGAGCTTGGGATTAAGAGGAACAAACTACTATGTATAAAATAAATAAGTTACAAGGATATATTGTACAACAGAGTGAATAGAGCTAGTATTTTATAACAACTATAAATGGAGCAGAACCTTTAAAAATTGTGAATCACCTGAAAGTTATATAATATTGTACATCAACTATACCTCAATTTAAAAAAGAATTTAAAAAGACAACAAATAACAAGTGTTGGCAAAGATGTGGAGAAAAGGGAACCCTTGTGCACTGTTGGTGGGAATGGAAACTGAAGTAACCACTGTGAAAAACAGTATGAAGATTCCTCAAAAAATTAAGAGTACAACTATCATATGATCCAGAAATTCCACTCCTAGGTATTTATCTGAAGAAAATGAAAACACCAGAGACTTCCCTGGTGGTGCAGTGGATGAGACTCCGTGCTCCCAATGCAGGGGGTCCAGGTTCGATCCCTGGTCAGGGAACTAGATCCCACATGCATGCTGCAACTAAGAGTTCGCATGCCACAACTAAGGAGCCCACGAGCTGCAACTAAGGAGCCCGCCTTCTGCAACTACAACCTGGTGCAACTAACTAAATAACTAAATAAAAGGAAAATGAAAACACCACTTAGAAAAGATATATGGACCCCTATGTTTATTGCAACATTATTTATAATAGCCAATAGGCAAACAACATAAGTGCCCATCAATAGATGAATGGATAAAGAAGTTTTGATACACATATACAGTGGAATATTATTCAGCCATAAAAAGGATGAAATCTTGCCATTTGTGGCAACGTGGATGGAACTAGAGGGTATTTTGCTAATGGAAATAAGTCTGACAGAGAAATATAGATACTGTATGATTTCCCTCATATGTGGAATCTAAAAATCAAGACAAATGAACATAACAAAATAGCATGAGTTATAGACACAGAGAACAAACAGGTTGTTGCCACAGGTGAAGGGAGTAGGGGGAAGAAAAGACATGCATGAGGGAGATTAAAAGGCACACACTTCCTATTGCAAAATAATTGAGTCATGGTATGAAATGTACAGTGTGGGGGAAATAGAGTACATAATTATGTAATATCTTTGTAATGTGGCAGATCATAACTAGACTTCCCATGGTGGTTATTTTGAAATATATAGAAATATTAAATCACTCTCGTGTAATAGGAACCAACATAGTATTAAAATAATGTAACATAAAACAAAAATAAAATAAAGTGCTTGGCAAAGTAAAAACTTGTAAAAGAGTAGTAGTTATGAAAATAAGACCTTTATATTTTTTCTTATAGTTGTATTTGCTTGTATAATATATGAAAAGATATATATCACAAGGGCTTATCTCTTGAATAGTAAGATTAAAAGTAATCATTAAATTCATTTTCTACTATGAATATATGTAAATATGTAATAATACATTTTACCTTTATAGGCTATTAAAAAACAATTTAAGATTTAATCAATCTCTTTCAAGCAAAAACTAACTCCACCTTGTTTAATGTAACTCTGGAGCATTCCATTTCCACTTTTGTACTACAGGTTCAACTTCCCATTCTCCATGATGACTGCAATATTTTCTACCTTTTCTTGAAATTTCCAATATCCCCTTTTCCCATCCTCCTTTTAGCTAATGTTCTTGATTCATTAATTCATTAAAATTAACTAGGGATGCTCCCTCATCCCCCTACCACCAATTTAACCAACCCATTAACACCTGTCCACTCTTTCTGCCTCCCCTTCTCCTCTTACCCAAATCCAAATCCTTCACTTTTGCTCTGCATCGCACATCATTTTTTATATTCAAGAAATCTGTCCCTGTAATTACATCCCTTCTCTACTCTATGATTAGGTTCTTTCTCTCTACTAGATCCATCCCATGAGCAAAATATTTCAATTTGTCCCATCTTTTTTTTTTTTTTTTTTTCTGTACGCGGGCCTTCACTGTTGTGGCCTCTCCTGTTGAGGAGCACAGGCTCCGGACACGCAGGCTCAGTGGCCATGGCTCACGGGCCCAGCCGCTCTGCGGCATGTGGGATCTTCCCGGACCAGGGCATGAACCTGTGTCCCCTGCATCGGCAGGTGGACTCTCAACCACTGTGCCACCAGGGAAGCCCTGTCCCATCTTAAGAACATGAGAGGAACTTCTCTGGTGGTCCAGTGGTTAAGAATCTGCCTTCCAATGCAGGGGACACGGGTTCGATCCCTGGTCAGGGAACTAAGATTCCACATGCTATGGGGCAACTAAGCCCACGCGTCACAACTGCTAAGCCTGCGCGCTCTGGCACCTGTGTGCCACAACTAGAGAGGAGCCCACGAGCCGCAACGAAAGATCCCACATGTCGCAACAAAGATCCCACGTGCTGCAACTAAGACCCAATACAGCCAACTAAATAAATAAATATTTTTAAAAAAAGAACATGAGAAAAAACAGCGTTCTCCTCTGACTCTGGATTAACTATATACCTATTTCTCAGCTCTATTAACTTCGTGAAATAATTGTCTAAATAGCCACCCCCATTTCCCCCTTACAATTTCCCCCCAATCCACTCCAGGCCCCTGCTTACATGACATGTCATAAACTACCCTTTGTCAGTAACACCAAGAAGTTCTATGTTGCCAAAAATGGTGGATACAATTTGTCCCTATCTTATTCAATCTCACAGCAGCATTCAACACAATTGGCTCTTATCCTTTTTATGGAGGATTCTTCTCTTTGTTTCTGGGCCACCACATTCTCCTAGTTTTTCCTTCCTCATTGCTGCTCCTCCTTAGTCCTTTACTGGATCTCCTCCTTTGCTTGCCCTATTTATGTGAAAGTATAGAAAGTTCTCAGGACTTATACTTTCATGGTACTCTCTCCCTAGATAAGCCTGTTACTGAACTCAGGTCCGGCTGCTTGCTGCTTGAAAATCAATACCTGAGAGAAACACAAGTGTTGATAGAAAGGAAAGCTGCTTTTAATCAGAAAGCCAGAAATCTGGTGAGAAGGCAGTCTCATGTCCCCACAAAACCAACTCCGAAGATTCTGCTTGGCTGTGAAAATTTTTAAAGGGAAGTAATTTCAGTGAATCATTGAGATAGGGGGTCAGAGTCGTCACCAGCCCCGACTGTGTACAGGCTTGTGTGCAGGCTTTTCGACTTCTTGTAATCTTTCTTTAGATGCTGTCTTGTTAACAGAGTTTGTTCACAAGATTACTGAAGGGGAAGCTAGGGAAGAGATATGGTCATCTGTTAATTACTTATCCTTCATTTCTACTTCTTTGATCTACGGAAAGAACCAACAGGTTAGGCAAGGTATTGTGTGATCCAAAGACTTGATAGGTGTGCTTGGGCTGGAGATGAGTAGAGCATGGGGGTGTCTGGTTTAAGATTAGTTACAATATAGCTCTGCTAAAGTGACAAGACAAAGGTGTTTCCTGCTAAGTGTGGTTTCCTGCAAAAAGCTGCTTACAAATCCCTGTATTCCATGGCTCTGAATGACATCTGTACACCAAGGATTCTTAAATTTATCTGCTGAGTCAACGTCATATATTCAATTGCCCATTTGACCTGTTCATTTAGATGCCTTAAAGGCATCACACAACAAACAGGATCCCTTGATTTATACCTCATTCCCTTTACCATTGTTCTCCACCCTGAACAAGACCATAAAAATTACCCTATTTCTCCTCCAGTCTTTATCTCAATATCCTCCATGCTGTTTAGTCCAGAAACTTAGAAATCAACCTTGATTCTTCCTTTCCCTCATGTCCCATATCTAATCCATTAACCAGTCTCTTGTTAATGGATCAACAAAACTCCATTATTTGTGCACTTCTCTCCAACTCTACCATTACCATTCTACTCCAAAGCCACTAACATCTCTTACCTGGATATCGAAAATAGTTATCTGGATGGATACCACTGTTCTACCTTTGCCTCCTTATAATCCACTGTCAACACAGCATCCGAGGTCGCACCTTAAAAATATAAATGAGTCTACAACAGCCTCCTATTTAAATCCCTTCAGAGACTTCCAGCCACACTCGGATCGAATTCTTAACCCTAGCCTATCAAGCTTTGGATGGATACCCTGACTCGCCCACAGCATACATTCCAAAAGGCTTGTGAACACAAGGGCTCCCATTCAAGGGTCAGCATGAGCTGAAAATTAGGCCCCTGAAAACTAGTTAATTCATGTCTTTTGGATAAAATGAGAAATTACAGTAACCCGTTTATCATCTAAGATAAAGTACTGTGAATAAAAAAACAGACTCAACCTCTTCTACACAAATGCTTGATTTAACGCTTTTGAAATAATTTCAGCATTCAGCTAAGTGAGGCAGTTAATGAGTATTTGGCCCTATTTTCATGCCTAAGTTTTATTTTTAGACACTTATTTTCTTCCCTAAAAGCAGCAGAAATCTTCCACCTTGGATTAAACTGAAACTACCCAAGTTGCAATCAGCACCCTTCACAAAAGGGCTCAAATGTTAGAAAGCATCTTGTTCTGGTACATTTTGGCTGGATTCCAGATGTGGGGGAGAAAGGCAAAGAGAAGCAGCCTCTGTAATGAAACAAGGCAAAAAGAAATCCAGATGCTGAGACTAACCAGACAGAAGAAAAAATTGAGGCCATTCTACAACATAAAATAAAGAGAACAGAACAGCTACTCCTATAATACTCATCTTAATAGCTACAGATCACACTGACTGAGGCCATCAGCACTAATTGGGACAATGACAAACTTCACTTGTGTTCAGGTCAGATTCTCTAGTCTGCCCATTAGTAACAGTCAAGACTAGTCCTGGCCTCATAACTGCTGGCCTAGATATGACCAGCTGCACATAGAAGGTCAATTTTCTTGTTCAATAAACAAGAATGTTTCACATCACTTGAATCATGCCGGTTCACGTTATGAATTCCTTCAGGAAAAGTGGCTTCTGGGGTGCTCCTTTCTCCTCTGCATTGTTTTTAAATTCAGTGCCTCTCCACAGTGCTCAGGGCACTGAGGCAATCTGTGAAAGAAGTCATAACAAAGGAAAACTCTGTAGCATCCTAGGGATTTCTCCTCAGCATCCACTTAGATCTTAATAGGATTGACTTTGTTTAGATAGAAAAAAGAACAATTTTAGGATTACCTTCTCCTTACTCAAAAAAATCTCCCGTTGTTTTATGATGAAAATCCTCCACTTGAGGATTCATATATTGGGTTGAAATTTTGAATCTCTAGAGGTACTGTCTTCGCTTCAAGTTCGTTTTGGGGGTGGGGTGCGGGTGTAGGGAGTAGCTCTTGGTTTGTTTGGAACCCAGGTTAAAAGCATGTGCTAACACATTTTGGGGGAGGTGAAAAGGTGCAGCTACAGAGCAGCAAGAGTGAAGGAGAAGGGGAGTGAAACAAGAAAGGAGGAAGAGCAGATATGAGGTAGCGGTTGCCCTGCGGGCCATAGCTTTAGAACGCAGAGCCTCTTGCTCAGTCACAGGGGACGCTCTCCAGGCATCCTCTGCAGAAACACAGCACCTCAGAACAATCCATCGGAGGAGGAGAACAAAAGGAACTTATCTATAGGTTTTCTCCACTGGTCAAAGTTTACCCCATGGGGCTTGAACTCTCATGCTCTTTCTGGTTGTGCACCTGGCCCCTCAGGACAGCCGCTAAGGAAGCCAGACGTCATGTCTCCCAGGATGACACTTTGAATCTGGAAATATGGGGCAAGGGAAACTGCAGCCTCTGGGAGTCTCCTTGGGTCATGTCTGGATCCTGTAGCCGTTGCAGCTTCCACTGTGCAGGGTACAATGGAGGACATGCTGAAATTGGCCTCCCCAGGGGAGGCAGGGTCAGCTGCTGAGGTTTGGAAATGTGGCAGTGGCATTGGGGAAGGAGCTGTCTTTGTCCAACCAGTTAAAAGCCCAGGAAACAGGTGAGGCCAAGAAAATCTTGGGAGGTCATAAATTGGGCTGAATAATAGTAGCTATTTCAAAAATGCCACATATTTAACATTTGATATTTTGTATGTTAGCAGACCATTAATCACCTGTTCAGATCCCCTGCAATCACTTTTATCCATTCATTCTCAAGCACACATTGCTCAGTTAGTGCTACCTGCTCACATCACTGTAGCCTTGTTCAGAGGCTTGTCCTTAGGTGATGGAAGCTATGGTTCTGGCAGTTACACTCCTTCCCTACTCTGCGCCCCAGTGGTGGCTTCAAGTCAAGAGACATTCTGTGGTCCAGAGCCCCACCATGGAAATGAGGTTGAGACTTCACCTAAAGCCCCATCCTTGCTTAGCTTCTATCTCTGCCCCATCCTGCTTCCCACACTTCCTTACGGTTTTCTTCCTTATGGGACAAGCTTCATTCTTGTCCATAAACCCCCATCTCCAAAGGGGTTGGTCTCCTAGAAGTGGAGCCCTAGACAAAGCACACGTAAAGGAAACTACATTACACAGAAGGAACCAGGGCACTTACTAGCCTTCAAGGACCATTTTCCAGTTCAGACTTCTATCATGAAATATTTCTTCTTGCCAAAAGCATAGATTACATAATCCTCCTCAACAGTGCTCTATATGAGAAAGAATATAGCTGGACAGAGTGGAGGGGTTTTTTCTGTTTTGTTTTTTGTTTTGTTTTAGCAAGAAGGCTGCAAAGCCAATGTGACAGACAAAAAAAAAAAAAAAATGCCAGGGTTAACAAGGCAGACAGCAGGTGTTCTGCCAATCACATAAAGGTAGTAAGTAATTGAACAAGACTGCATTAAGTGAGGTGAGTTTGGAACATGTGCAGATGTAAGTCCAAGGACTTCCTGGAAACAGTCACCTCTCCCTCTTTAACAGACACTGAAAAATGCCCATGGCACATCCAATGCCTCCAGGAAGCCTGTTGGCTGTGCCTGTCTACTTCTACTCCCTTCTGTTCAGAACGTGTGTTATCATCATTAAATAATTCAACTATATATTATGTTAATTGATTAAACGGGAGGACAAGACAAACTTGGTGTTTCTCCAACAACTCAGTTAAATAAGATGAATGCTTTGGAGAAGCTAAATAAAAGCACAAAAAAGGAGGGAAGAAAATTCAGCTATTTATATTAGGTGTGGGAGAAACAATAGTAAAAGACTGAAAGCAAATTGTAAAGCTCTAGAAGGAATTGAATTCTTTTTAACAATCTAAATGCCAAGCTCCCTGGACACTTTTAAGAAACAAAAACTGGAAATACTGGATGGTGAGTTATTGATTTAGTCTGTGTAAGAAAGATAATATAGAAAATCATACAGTGGCCCTATACTCAGAACAAGGCCTTGGTGCTCTCCACTCAAAAAATTAGAAAATGAATAGACAGCTGTGTATTTTAAGTTTAAAAATGTTTAAAATACATAATTTGGGGCTTCCCTGGTGGCGCAGTGGTTGAGAGTCCGCCTGCCAGCGCAGGGTACATGGGTTCGTACCCCGGTCTGGGAAGATCCCACATGTCGCGGAGCGGCTAGGCCCGTGAGCCATGGCCGCTGAGCCTGTGCGTCCGGAGCCTGTGCTCCGCAACGGGAGAGGCCACAACAGTGAGAGGCCCGCGTACAGAAAAAAAAAAAAAACAAAAAAACAAAAAAACATAATTTGGATACCTCACTTCTTTTTAACCAGACCAACTACTAGGGTTGATTGTGTCCAACGGAAGGATTTCAGCTAAATAATGAAAGCTCTAAAACGGTACTCTGCATTCTCACCACAGATAGTGTGAGACAATGTTTCTGTACTACGGAGGGCCAGCAACAGTACCTGGAGGTCAAAGAATCTGGGCTAGACTGCAATAGAAGGCTTCCTTCCTAACGTTGATTTAGGTTTATCACCTAATTCTGATATCAGAGTCCCATCCTGTGATGGTCACAGTTGTTGCATTTAAATACCTTGTAGGGTAAGTGATATATTCAGTATTCCTCAGAATGAGATTAACCATCCTAACTCAATCCCTGTATCATCCTTTCAAATACAGAAGTAAATAACTCCTCTTTGTATCTACACATCAGGGTGTTTTAGGGTTGAGTGACCTATAGCAAAATATCAGAATCAAGGATTTAGTGTGAAGAACAGGCAAAACACAATCTTGACAAGACTTATTCTTAGCTGCTATGTTACCAGTGCTGTTGCCCCAGAACCTACCCCTGCTCCTCCCTCCAGGTAAACCTACAGAAGACCACAACTAACCATACTCTCTAGCTGTGTTCACAGCACAGGAATAAGAGAGTCTAACTACAAGAAAACTGGTGCAAGCTGGTTGAGCTTCAAAAGTGGGACGAAGGTCCCCCTGCAGCTCATTACCATCTCACTGTTATAGTAAGATCTCTGCCTGTCTGCACCAAGATGGTTCGACCTGCTTCCTACCCAGATGCTAGAGGACCATACAAGGGCAGAAAAGAGATGGCACCCCAGTTCCAGGAAGAATCCAGCCTATTCCCAGAAAACCAGTGCACATGCCTTCTCTTCATTAGCCTTGCCCTTAAAATCTTGCCTTAATTGTCCCCCAGGTGAGCAGTTATTTGTGAACTAAGTTCCTGCTTCTCCGTTCTCTGGCCATTGAATAAAGCTTGTGCTGCTTCAACCTCTGATTCAGTTTTGTTTTTTGGCTGCATGAACCTGAGCAGAAAAAGAACCTTCCCCACTGAGGCAGGGGCCCTCGGCCAGCCTAGGGCCCAAGCAGGGGTCTATACGACCTCATTCGGCAACACTTAGAGGGTTCATTAAGTGATGATTTACAATGGACTGCTTTCTGGCGGGTACATGTGCCTATGTAGACCTGAATTAGGGGCTTTCAGTTCTTAGAATTTAAAGCTGTAGCTAACCCAAAGAATAAACCAGAAGAAAAGAAAGACTGCTGGCCTAGCTCTGTGTGCACAGCTCAGTAGGTCATTGCCAAAGTACAGTGGTTATCAGGTTGGCTTTGTACCAACGAGCTTTCTGTACAGCTCAGAGTCAATCCTGCCAAACAACTTTTGTTTGTAAAGCTCTATTGCTTCAGCCCTATCTTTTACTCACAACTCATTTCTAAATTAAAGTCAGAAAACATTAAGGTTCTGAGAAACAAGAGAAAGTGAAATACCTCAAATTAATCCTGACCTTCTAGGATACAGGACTAGATCTTTTTTTGTATGGAATCCCAGTCATCCATCAAGCCTACCATCTTTTCTGTCATTAAAAACAGCAACTTGGGGCTTCCTTGGTGGTGCAGTGGTTGAGAATCCACCTGCCAGTGCAGGGGACACGGGTTTGATCCCTGGTTCAGGAAGATCCCACATGCCGCGGAGCAACGAAGCCCGTGCGCCACAATTACTGAGCCTGCGCTCTTGAGCCCACAAGCCACAATTATTGAGCCTGTGCGCCTAGAGCCCACGCTCCACAACAAGAGAAGCCACCACGATGAGAAGCCTGCGCACCACAACAAAGAGTATCCCCGGTTCACCACAACTAGAGAAAGACTGCACGCAGCAATGAAGACCCAACTCAGCCAAAAAAATATAAATAAAATAAATAAATTTATTTTAAAAACAAACAAACAAGCAAACAACAACAAAAAACCCCACACAATTTGAACATCTCCTACAGATCACGGGACTGTAAGTCAGATAGTCCCTAATCTCAAAAAGCTCAGTGTGGTACCAAAAGATAGATGGATTATATAAACAAATAAATCAGAATGCAGAGATACAGGCAGCACCAAGGACTCCCACCAGGTGCTCTGGAAGCACAGAGGAAAAATACTGGAGCTTAAGAGGGCACGGGGTGTTAAAGAAAGCTTCCTGAAGCATCGGTTTCGAAAGATAAGGAGAAACTGACCTGTAAGGAAGAGAAGAGGGAAGTGGATGAGGGAAGATAGTCTAGGCAGACAATAGAACAAAGATGCAGCTAAAAGAGAGAACATAAAAAAACAAGCAGGCAACTTGGAAGAGAAAATGCTGGAAAGGTGTGCAAGGGTTCAATCATGACCATTTCTGTAACCGATACTAAGGAAATGGAAAGCTAATGATGAAGTCAGATTTGTTTTTCAGAAAATGAATAGAAGGAGCCAGCTTGTAAGCATCAATACATAGATGTGACAGAAAACCATTTAAAAGCAAACTTAACAGTGTGAAATAGATAAAGTGAAAAGGACGCTGTGATAGCCACTGGTACCATTTCCTTCCTTTCTTGCTAACCAAACTCCTTCGCCCTCCACCCAGCCTTGTGCAGGGTATGACCACCTCTAGCTAAAAGGAGAACTGAGGTGGGGTTCAGAAAATGTAAATGAGATGACCATGACTCATGTGGGATAGAAGTCCTCTTCATTTGGGAAAGGAGAAACTAGGGTGCTGAACACTGTGAAGAGCTGGGCCTGCATCAGGGGTGCAAACCAGTCAGAACTTCCCAACTTTCTTGCAGACTGAGAGTCTGGTAGCTAACCATATTTATCCCACTCTTGAGTACTGAACCAATTATATGTCTGTATGTCCACCTTTTCCTCCTCCTAACTCTGAGACTAAAGAAGTAGGAAAGTGTGGCCAGCCTCTTGTACTGCTTTGTATCCAAAATTAACTACTAAAATCAAACAGAAAAAACAAACATTTTGATATTATTTTGGACAATGAAAAATAAACAGAGGTCTGTTGGGAGGATTTCTATGGAATCCTTGTAACAGGGATAGATGCAAGAGCAGAACTTAATGGCAAACCCCTTCCCTCTACTTTCTGAGCACTGTTTTGATGCCTGGAGCTGTAGCAGCCATCCTACAGATGTGAGGAAACAAGTATGAGGATTACAAAGTCAACAAAATAAGAATAACAGAGCAGAAAGATGGAAAGAATCTGGGCTTTTAATAATATTTTGAGTCCCTATATCTGCCTGTTATGGATTTTATATCTTTAGACTTCCTGTTAAGTTTAAATTGCTGTTAGTTGGGTCTTCAAATGTCTCCAAACATTCCAAAGTGACACAAAATAAAAATAAGTCTTTTACCTGAGGAAGAGCTGCTGACACAGGAAGTAGGCTCCATTTCTGTCTACATAAATAAAAGAAAAAAATAATCTCTTTTCCCACTACAACAAAATACTGAAGGAAGTTGTATCACGTTGTACCAGAGTAAAGTTAGAGACATGCATTCAGAGTAAAGTTAGAGACATGCATTTTCTTGCTAATGGTGAAAAACTGCTTTTAATCTTGAAGCTAAAATAAACATTAGTTACGAGTCAACGGAAGTTTGTAATGTGCCTTATGTTTTTTATAGGAAGAGATTTCTAACAACAAAACCACACTAACCTTAAAATTCCTATTTCTTTCTAGTGTAAGCATTAAAAGGAAAATACTGATTCTCAGCTGAAGCTTTACCTTGCAAATAATGGAAGTTTTCTATTATACAACTAGAAAAGAGTTTGCCTAGCTATTTTACTCTCTAGGGTTCCTGCTTCTCCTTCTTTCTTTCAAAGAAAATAAGAGTAAATAATTGTTTCAAGGAGCCTTTAAAAATAAGGTTATATAGCAGTAAGGTAACTTAGTATACAATTAGGATATGAACATTTGTAGAAAGAATAAATTGGACATGTCATGACATAATCATGTGTACTTCAACACTGTAAGTTTAGTGTTGAGTCTGTAGAGTTAAGACTAAAGAAGGGACAATATAAAAGCTTTAAGTTGGTCTTCTGACCTTTCAAACACAGGGTATATGTGTTTGACACATCTGTGCGCATGAATATATTGGTCTCCTCACAGACCAAGCTGACCAGATAATACAATGACTGAGGCAGGTCCAGATGTTGAACGATGCCTGTGACAATTCCTAATAAGAGAATTGCAATAAAAGCTCCTAGGTTTTGAAGAAAGGCTTTACTCCCTTTAGCAAGGGATATTTCTTCCAGAAATTGTGTCTAGGAGGATCAGATAACAGAGTTTATGAAGAAGATACTCGAGTTTTAGATTCTACAGATCAGAGATCCAATATCTACAACAAAAGTAAAAACAAAGTTGAGCGCACCTTCCAGCATTCCATCAAGCTCTGAAAGAACAAATAAATTCCACACGCAGATTGCTTACATGCCCATGGAGCCTACCATGCTGCTGTTTCATCTTCAACCAGAACTTACGGCCTCAAAGGGGGTTCCTCTAACAAGCTGTTGAGCACCAAGGACGGTTCTGCAGAGTAATAGCTGCCACCACCTGTAAATAGGCTCTGTAGGACTAGAGCCCCTGGTGGGTAACCCTGAAGGACAAGGGAGTAGGGGAAACTTCCAGTCCAGTAGGACGTTGAGTAGAGGGTAATGTAGTTTTGGCTAAATGAAGAAGAGGCCTTAAGCCAGGCTCTGTACCACTTTTTTGGACATTTTTGGGCAACGCTACAGAAGAAGGCTGATTAGAAGATTGAGAAAAGGGGTGTTAGTATAGAACATTCCGAATGAATCCAGAGCATGAGATTGTTCAGGAGTCCATTGAGCAAGCAGGAAAAGGAGGCCCAGCTGACCTGACTCCATCATTACCTATTCATGTGATTGAGAGCCTCTTCGGTGGTGAAACCTTTCTGGCAAGCATTCACATGGAACCTGAATAAGGCAGCCATGGCAGCAGGGAGAGAGAGTCTTTCCCTCTAATCCTTTCCTGCACCAAAGTGGACTAGGCTATGCCACAGCTGAGTGCTCAACTTGTCAGCCTTAGGGATCAGCTCACATCTCTGATGTGGCATCATACCTAACAAAGACAAGTCTGCTTCTTGTTGGATAATATTTAATCACTTTCATTAGAGAAGGGGACAGTATTTCCCTTTTCCACTTCCTCCTGGCCATGCCTCAGTCAGAACTACCAACTGCAGACTTACTGAACACTCCATATACCATCGTATTATCCCACTCAAATTGGCAGTGAAGGGAGTTCCTTGGTCAAAAACAAAGAAAGAAGGCCAGGGACTAATTCAAATGTAATTCACTATTTTATGTTCCCTATCAATGAAGCTGTTAGCCTTCTAACATAGTGGAATGCCTATAA
This sequence comes from Stenella coeruleoalba, assembly GCF_951394435.1. Lineage (NCBI taxonomy): Eukaryota > Metazoa > Chordata > Mammalia > Artiodactyla > Delphinidae > Stenella > Stenella coeruleoalba. The sequence goes on from NC_137150.1 coordinate 89,674,498, forward strand.
GAACTTAGCTCTGCTATCTTACAGGGCATCTTATTCCACCTTGGAAGCTACATGACGTAACTACTTGGCAGACTACTGGTTAGGTTCCGAACCGTGTGCTAAATAAGGCACTGCCTCCCCTTGGTTACAAGATGTGGATCTAAGAACCACGGAGTGAAGAGGAACTGGTGTGTCTAACAAGTATAACTGATTAACCCGCTCTCATGACTGTTATTCACTGTCCCTTTAGTGTCCATTCATCCTTTCTTTTAGTACTTAAGGGAAGAATGCTTTTATCATGGGACACAGCATGGTTCTTCTGAACTGGAAGCTAAAACTGGTCATTTGGGTTCTTCATGCCAGGGGAAAATGGCAGAAAAGTGGGAAACTGTCTTGCCTGGGGCGATTGACCATGACTAATAAGGGAACTTGCAATTACTGCTGTACAGCTAGGAGGAATATGATAGGAACTTAGTGGATCCCTTCCATTTTGTCTTTTGTTTTTGATGTTCTGTGGAAGAAGTTAATGGGAGACCATCTCTGTTTTATAGGCAAGAGCACCAAGAATAAAACAGCTCAAGAATCAAGGTTCAGGTTACCCTGCTGGGGAAATAGCTGAGGGACGGGCCCAAGGTAAGATCACAGAATGGGTAATAGGAAAAGGAAGGCATAAATGTCAGCTCTGGCTTAGGGGTAAGTGGCAGAAAGAATGACTATAGCCTGTGCCATGTCTTAGAATAAAACGCCTTCTTTTATATCTATATTGTACGAGAGTGTTTTGGTAGTGGTGAAGTATTTCTTTTGGACCACAGACAGAAGCAGAATTTGAGGGGGAATATTATCTAAAGCAGAGCTACTCAAAGTGGGGGATCTGCAGGGTGGTGCCAGTCAGCGAACTGTTTATTACTGGTTCATAATGTAAGTATAGGAATAGAGAATAAGCATTTAAAATTACTCTGTCAAATTGGTATCAAAGTCTCTATGCTTACTGTATGTAATAATAAAAAAAATCAAGGCTTGCATTTTATGTTCTTTTGAATTTCATTTTTCTGGCAATCCATTTTTATTACATCTTCCTGATGAATTTGTCCATGACAGATTAGAAACAAAACTTTCCTGTTCATTTAACTACAGATAACTGAGAAGCACTGATTTTAATAAGCATTGGCTTTGTCAAGTCTATTATTACTCCTGGATGCAGCAGCTGTGTAGGGAAAAAAGTCTGGTTCACAGAACTTTAGTTAGTATGTAGTGAGAAGGAACGGCAATAGATATGGTCCCAGATACAACTCAGAAGGTTAAGGTAAGGTAGTTGGGAATTAGGATCATAATTAGAGAGAGCAATGCGGCCAAGGAATGTTACTCAGTGTGTCCGTAGGCATGGGGAGAGAGGGAGGGCAAGGGTGGTGGTAGATCCATAGAAGGGCTAGGGTCTAAAGAAAGAGGGGACAGAAGTGAGACAAGAAGGAATTACCAGAAAATAGGTTTGATAAAGAGGTGAGTAGATGAGAGAATTTATATTTCTCAAAGGTGATAGCTAATCTTTGGAGAGTAAGGACCAGAATCCAATGCAAGGAGAAGCAGAATCATCATTCCACAGTGAATCATGCTGGGCCTGGATCTCACTGCCTGAACAGATGGGGACATGGGCAAAGACACCTCACTTTAAAAAATCTTCCTAGTAGCATTGGTTGGTATCTCCCTCTCTCTGCCTGAATTTTCCAGTGTCTTTATTGAACCCAGGAACCCCTGTAGGAGAATTTCTAGCTATAGAAACAAACAGAACTGAGCAGAGGCTGACCTACCAGGAAACAACATATGGACAGCAGTTACAATGAGAATCACCACCTGAGTAAAGAATAATGTGCTGGGCAGCATTTCTGGCACGAGCCCCATCTTTTCCATGGTTCACACTTCTGTCAGGCAGACCTGCCAGGGTTCCAGATTCCACAAGGTGACCTCATTCTTGGCATCCCATAGCATCAATTCCTTCCATCATAGAAATAACTTCCTACTGTTTCCTGAGTTCCTCACTCTCTTCTATTTGATTTCCCTACTTCTCTATCACCTGGTTTCCTGCATCAAATTCTCTCTGTTGTAAATACTTGAAGTGGATGCTATTTTCCCAGAAGGACTATCTGTGGGTCAGCTAGGTTTACTCACACTAGTCCCCGAGGGACTATAATTAACACATTTTTCTCTGAGTATATACTAGAAATGTCTATCCTTGACAACTTCTGGAATCCCTACATCAGCTCTTTGACCTCTTTTATGAAGGCTACCTAGAGTAGGAAAGCCAAATGGTAACTATTCGCATGCCCCGTACCTTCAAAACAGTTGATCAAAAGCAACACCACATCCTAGGATATTTTCAAAATCTTGAAAGATGTACATATGGATAGTCATACCTTATTCACATCCAGTGCCCTGGTTTAGCTATTGAAAATATTGATGACAATTGAAGATTTTTTTTTAAATATATCAAAAAAGTAAAAACAAACAAGCAAACAAAAACTAGACTATAAAGGCTGGATCATCAATTTAACTCCTAAAAATTCCATGTTTGATTTGAGCCAAAGATTTCTGGTTGTCTATTTCCTGAGCCCTGATTACTACACTGGCTTTGGATCTCTGACCACATCTACCTGGGCTGCAATCACTTGCCTTCACTGTGATTCTTAACTCTGCTGAGTTTAGGGATCCCATTTTCACTGCATCTTCTCTGTAGTCCTGGCCTACGAAAAGAGTTGGCAATGTGCATTTTTACAGGACTCTTCAGCCTGGCTCAGCAATCTGTCTCTTGTAGGAAAGAAGATTTTTCTGACCTCCAATAGCAGAACAAAATGAGAGGTAGATGGGCCAGACACATACAGATATATCCAAACTAATGGTTTTTTTTTTTTTTAGTTTTTGCAGACTTTGAGAGCAAGGAAAACCCCAGAATGATAGAGGAGAAGAAATTCAATGTCACCTAGTGTAGGACAGTAGTAAGCAATGGTTTGCACTTATCAGGCCATCACACTTGAAATTAAAGCTGGCGGCCTAGGCTAGCTCACTGAATACAGGCTACCTGGTGAGCACTAGTGCCATGATTTTAGCAAATCTGAATTTCTGAAATTTCCTCTGAAAATGTTTTCTTCACTGTCTCCTCTAAGGCATGTGTGTGCTGAATTTATATTACTTTGTGTTACTTAGAGAACAATAATGAAAAGAGACATAAAGAGTTGGGCCATGTAGAATTGCCAGATAAAACATAAGACCTCCAGCGAAATTTGAATTCAGATAAACAGTTAATAATATTTTAGTACAAGTATGTCCTAGGCAATATTTGGGACATATGCACACGAAAACAAATCACTTATTGGTTATCTGGAATTCAGATTTAATGGATAGTCTTGTTTTTTGGTTTGTTAACTCTGGCAACTCTGCAGTGGGGGCAGTTGGCATTAGCATCTTTTCATAAAAGATGACTTAGCTGCATTTAGCAGAGCCTATGAAGAAGTGGTTAAGAACTAAGGCTAAACAGTGAGATTGCCTAAATTTGAATCCTATCACATACACTTAAAGACTTTGTGATCTTGGACCAGAACCAGCAGTATAATAGGCAGGGCCAGGGTGACTCATCAGCCTCCATTCTCTTAATTTTGGAAACAGCTATCCAGACACTCAGCTATACCCCCAAGGAGATGCCCAGTTGCCTGAGAGTGAGAGATTGGTGAGATATTTGGCAACCCCTTACCACAAGCTTTCACATTTCTATCCCAGATCGTAGAAGGGAGCCTCACTGCCTTTTACCTCAGCAAGGTCCAATGGCTAATTCCAAGTATCGGTACTACCTTTCTCCATGTGCCTGCTGTATGCAAACCACCATCAGGATCAGTTAGAGGTTTCGTTTGTGGCAGCAACAGAAAGGAACCCAGAATAACAAGTAAGACATGGATTTGAAAGGAAGGAGTTAAAGTGCTCAAATGATTCAAACAAGGGCTGCACAAACTAGCTTTAGGAAGGACAGGAGTAGGAGTACTGCAGCGTCAAAACCCAGCTGCAGAAGCCTGAGGTCATTGCACCACGTCCCTACTTGAGATGACCCCATCTTTTCTACCTCTGTCAGGTTTCCAAATCTTTTAGGGGGACTAGGTTGAATTCAAGTGCTCTGTTCCTGGATCAGAATGATGAGGTACAAGGACTGAGAATGATGACACAGCCAGAGCCTCTGAAGGAGTCAACATGAGCTGGGCACACACCCCAGTTAGAGTCTACTGTAAGCTTTGCACCAGCAACCCCATTAGGATTCTATAATGATAATCAGAGATGTAATAGATGTATGGACAAAGCTTTCTGTTACAGTGAAGAATTGGAAGCAATTTAAATGTCCAATAAAAGGAAGATTAAAATAATAATATGGTATATAAACGTACATTATTTATGAGGTGATTTTAAATGTTAGATTGATATTTAATGTTATGGGAAGTTCTCCTATGAAATTTACAATGCAAGTCAGGATTTTACAATTATTCCTTTCTGCAAAAAACTGGCAGGAAATACACTAAAAAATTAAAACTCACTAGTCTCACCACCCAGAGACCATTTTACTATTAACAGTCAATAGTTTCCATACTATATAGCACAGGAAACTATACTTAGTATTTTGTAATAACCTATATGGGAAAATAATCTGAAAAAGAAACCATAAATAAAGTGAAAAGACAACCTACAGAATGAGAGAAAATATTTTCAAACAAAGTGACTGACAAGGGATTAATCTCCAAAATATACAAACAGCTCATGCAACTCTATATCAAAAAAACAAACGACCCAGTAAAAAAATGGGCAGAGATCTAAATAGACATTTCTCCAAAGAAGACACACAGATGGCCAAGAAGCACATGAAAAGATGCTCAACATCACTAATTATTAGAAAAGTGCAAATCAAAAGTACAGTGAGGTATCACCTCACACCGGTCAGAATGGCTATCATCAAAAAGTTGGGCTTCCCTGGTGGCACAGGGGTTGAGAGTCCGCCTGCTGATGCAGGGGACACGGGTTCGTGCCCCGGTCCGGGAAGATCCCACATGCCGCGGAGCGGCTGGGCCCGTGAGCCATGGCCGCTGAGCCTGCGCGTCCGGAGCCTGTGCTCTGCAACGGGAGAGGCCACAACAGTGAGAGGCCCGCGTACTGCAAAAAAAAAAAAAAAAAACGTCTACAAAAAATAAATGCTGGAGAGCATGTGGAGAAAAGGGAACCCTCCTACACAGTTCGTAGGAACATAAATTGGTACAGCCACTATGGAGAATGGTATGGAGGTTCTTTAAAAAACTAAAAATAGAACTACCATATGATCCAGCAATCCCACTCCTGGGCATATATCTGGAGAAAACCATAATTTGAAAAGATACATGCACTCCAATGTTCATAGCAGCACTATTTACAATAGCCAAGACATGGAAGCAGCCTAAATGTCCATCGACAGAGGAATGGATAAGAAGATGTGGTACTTATATACAATGGACTATTACTCAGCCATAAAAAAGAATGAAATAATGCCATTTGAATAATCTCTAGGTCTAATGGACCTAGAGATTATCATACTAAGTGAAGTCAGACAGAGAATGACAAATATCATATGATATCACTCATATGTGGAATCTAACTAAAAAATGATACAGGTGAACTTATTTACAAAACAGAAACAGACTCACAGATATTGAAAACAAACTTACAGTTACCAAAGGGAAAACATGGTGGGAGGAATAAATCAGGAGCTTGGGATTAACATACACACACTACTATATATAAAATAGATAACCAGGACTTCCCTGGTGGAGCAGTGGTTAAGAATCCGTCTGCCAATGCAGGGGACACAGGTTTGAGCCCTGGTCTGGGAAGATCCCACGTGCCATGGAGCAACTAAGCCTGGGCACCACAACTAATGAGCCTGAGCTCTAGAGCCCATGAGCTACAACTACTGAGCCCACATGCTGCAACTACTTAAGCCTATGTACCTAGATCCCATGCTCCTCAACAAGAGAAGCCACCACAATGAGAAACCCGTGCACTGCAACCAAAGAGTAGCCCCCACTCACCACAACTAGAGAGAGCCCATGCATAGCAACGAAGACCCAACACAGCCATAAATAAATAAATAAAGAAAGAAATAAAAGAAAAATTTAAAAAATACTTTGAAAAAATAGATAACCAACAAGGACCTACAGTATAGCACAAGGAACTCTGTTCAATATTATGCAATAACCTATATGGGAAAAGAATCTGAAAAAGAATGAATATATGTATATGTATAACTGAATCACTTTGCTGTACACCTGAAACTAACACAACACTGTAAATCAACTATACTCCAATAAAATTTTTTTAAAGTTATGTTTACACTATACTGTAGCCTGTTAGATGTGCAATAGCACTAAGTCTAGAAAAACAATGTACATACTTTAATGTAAAAATACTTTATTACAAAAAAAAAACCCTTACACAATTTTCTGTGGTTAGTTTCAAAAGCATAGAGGAGTTTTTAAATTTCACATTGTTTTTGCCAGTGTAGATGAAGGGAAGAGAGGTAAACAAAAAGGGAGCAGAAGGAGAGAACAGAAAGAAAATAGGAAAACCTTGGACTATTCTAGTTTAAAGATGTTAGAGGGTAAAGAAAACTTTGATAATCAAAATGCAACGTGATCCTTGATTAGGTCCTCAATCAAAAAATTGCTACGGGGCTTCTCCAACTGATGCGCATGTGAAACCACTGGATTCTTGTTAAAATACTGTGATGCCTAAGCTGCTGGTTTATGAATCAAACTTTAAGAAGCAATAATCTAAAGGGCAGTTTTGAGGACTACTGGAAAAAATTTACTATATATTAGATAATACATCAATGTTTCATTTCTTCAGTGTGGTATGGGTCTGTGATTATATGAGATTACTTCATTTGTAGGAGATCTATATTAAAGTGTTTAGGGGTAAAGTGTCATAATGCTTGTAACTTACTTGCAGATGGTTCAGCAATAGAATAGTGTACACATACATGTATACAAGAAATAAAGAAAATTGGGTAAAATATTCATCAACTGAATCTTGGTTAGAGGCAAGCAAGTGTTCGCTGTACTTCAACTTTTTTCTGATTTCAAAAATCTTCCAAATGAAAAAAACTCTGTGAAATGATAAATAAAAATAATGCATGGCTCTAAGCTATATCCCCCACAGAGATTGAGTCACTATATCTGGAGTGAGGCCTATATTTTAACAAACACTCCAGAGAGTTCCATTACAGGTCGTACACAGATCACATTTTGAGAACAATGTTTTAGACATTAGTGGAGGATGTTGTTTGCTTGATGATTCACATCCTTGAAATAGCTAGGGTCTCCAGGTTTGAAATGTTATAATAAACTCTGAGAGCTAAGTTTGTTTTGCCAGCAGCCTTGCCATTCCCTCATTTCTCTAACAGCATCTTTCCTTCCTTGGGGATTTTCCTCCCAATTCACAATATGAGGAGAAATCAACAGAGGTGACATCCACCTATCTCTTTTCACAGGTAGACACCTATGTTAGTTCCTATGCTGCAAAACAAATACCACACATTTAATAGCTGAGAAAAACACACATTTATTATCTCACAATCTGTGTAGGTCAGGTGTCAGGCACAGCTTGACTACATCTCGTGCTCAGAGTTTCACCAGGCGGCAAAATCAAGGTGTCAGCCGGGGCTGCTATCTCACCTGCGGCCTGGAGTTGTCTTCCAAGATTGCTAACTATCAGTGGCATCTGGTTCCTTGCAGCTGTAGCGCTGAAACCCTCAGCAACCAGAGGCCACCCACCATTCCCTGGCACAAGGCCCTCTCCACAACCTGGCTGTTTGCTGCTTCAAGGCCAACAGGAGAGTGTCTTCACTGCTTCAAGTTTCGGACCCTCTGTTAAAGGACTCACTGCTCAGGTCAGACCCACTCAGAATCATGTCTCTTTTGGTTACCTCAAAATCATTTGTTATGGGACCTTAATGACATCTGCAAAATCCCTTCACCTCTGTCACAGAGTGTATTCTAATCAAGGCTGTGACTACCCAGTCATATTCACAGGCCCAGCCCACACTCAAAGGGAATCATACAGAGTGTGTACGCCAGGAAGCAAGAATCCTGGGGCCATCTGAGAGTTCTGCCTATTACAGCCCCTGTGGGAGCCGACCTCTAAATGGCCCTCAATGATCACTCCATTTCCTGGCATTCAGACCCTTGTATCCTAGACAGACCAACTCTGGTACAGTGTAACCAACAGACTACTGCAGAAATGATATGTTACTTCTGCGATTAGGTTATAAAAGAACTGTGGCCTCCATTTTGGTTTCTCTTGCTCTCTGATTGCTCACTCTGGGGGAAGCCAGCTGTCATGCTGTATGAGTAGCCCTAGTGGAGAGATCCATGTGGCAAGTAATTGAATCTCCCAACCAACAACTACAGGAATAAGCTTGGAAGCAGTTTCTCCAGCTTCTTTAGATGACTGCAGCCCTGGCCAACATCTTACCTGCAGTCCTATGGGAGACCCAGAACCATTAACCTAAGCTGCTTCCAGATTTCTGACTCTCAGAAACTGTGTGAGATGATCAACGTTTGTTGTTTTAAACTGCTGAGTTTGGGGATTATTTGTTATGCATCAGTAGGTAACCAATACAACACTTGCCTCAGGCCTGACTAATCTAGAAAGAGTGAAATATACCTGTGTCCCTCTTCTCTAATAACATAGGAGAAGCACATATGCAGTAGGAGTTAATAAGCCCACAAAGAGAGGAACAGAGAGCAAGGGTAAGTTGGATGGTGCAAGGGCAACAGTGGTATCTTTTCAGCCTCTGGATCCAGTCAAGTGTAATTTAGTGCCATGCCTGTTATTCCCAGTATTATGAGCCAATGCATTCTTTCTCTCCCCCACCCCCTTTAAGTTCAGAGCCTTCCAAAGTACATTTAGTCCTGTTGAAACTATTTTGGTCCTCTGTCCATCCAACAAAATGAGCATAAATTTATACTGAAATGCAGTGTAGTAAGCCCAAAGACCATAATTTGGTCCTCTTCCCCATCTCTTGATGGCTGTGATTAAGCTGAAATCTGGTTTCTGTCACTTGCAACTAAGAGGAGTTCTGACTCAAAAAGCCCTCTGTAGGATTAGTTTCATGCCTTACTCTGATCATTTTCTTTTCTTATTGAATCTTTCCCTCTAAGGTCATATTGGCTGGTCCTGAATCATATGTTAAGTCATGCTCTTCAGGTTCCTCAAAAATAAGTTCTGTTTACTTGTGTTTCTAAGAAAGTGCCTATGGTATTTTCTCCCAGGGAAGCCATAGCATGCTGAGAGTCTAGCAATTTGACTAAATGATCTACATTTATCCAGGATAAATTTCCTCTATGTTGGATGGCATCTTGCTTCCTAACTTAGCTAATCAAACACTCTCTGGGTATTCAGCCAACTGTTCTGAAACAGCCTGAGCAGTCACTGTGAAAAGAAACACAATAAACAAATCCCACACATGAATCAAGCAAAGATTCTGAGTTTTAAGATGCAGTTTCTCCATCTACTCTCAGTGCAAAGGAGTCTATAGAGGCCACACACTTAACCCACTATTCATTCTGCTTCCTCCCAATTCTGAACCACAGCAGTGAGTTTACACAAAATGCGATCCCCACACCCACATAATAATCCTTTCGTGATTTTCTCCTAAACACTCAACACTACTGCCAAAATAACAGATAATGCATTTTTAATTTAAATTTGTAATCATTAAACAAAGTCAAGAGCCCCACTCCTAGCTGCCCTTCCCCACATAATTCCAAATTTTGCCATTTCCCAGAATAATATAGTACTCAGAGTCTAAATTCACCTCAACAGTATTATTTCTTAGCAAACCAATTTCTTTAAGTTAGCCTAGTGACCATTCACAAAACTTGCCCCTAGAAAGAACTTAAGTGAAATGATTCTATTAATGGTGTTTGCCCTTTGGTTCAGTACATTCAGCATCCAGGAACTGAGCTAAGGAAGCTCAGAGAAATTGGCATAAACAATAACCTACAATTTTTTTCCCCTAAAGAAAATTCTCACTCTATTTCATTGGTTAGGATCAGAGACTCTGGACCCAGGTTACTTGGATTCAAAGCTCAGCTTTTCCATTTAAAGCCATGTACCATTGGCTAAGTAACCCAACTCCTCTCTGTCCAATTTTACATCCGTAACATAGGGATAATAGTAATATCCATCTTGGAATCATTGTTATAAGAACTATATTAATGATATTTGAAAGCACTTAAACTACTACCTGGTACACAGTTGATGGTTAGACAAGTAGCCAGTACAGATTATACTGAAATCTGATTGTGTATCTCCCAATTTACCATAGAAGATACTTTAGCATCATTCAAAAGAGGCATCACCATCACATCTTGTGTAGCATTTGTACTCTTCTACATGCTGTGTGGATGAAATTAGATTAAGGTTATTTCAGAATACTGGTACTCCATATGACTTAAAAAAAGCAGAACGCAAATCCTCTTTACAAGAAGATATTATTCCAAGCTGAAAATTATTTCTAAAACATTTTTGTAAATATAGCATCTGGCACACAATAAAAAGTAACCGGGCACTCAGAGACAAGATAATAAACAGACAGAAATAACTGAAAATAAAACTCACAAGTACTTCAGAGGCAGAGTTTTTAGACATAGACTTTTAAATAACCATACTTACTTTGTTCAAGGAATCAGGACAAGATAGAGAATTTTGGCGGAAGACTGAAAACCATAAACAGAAATTACAAGAACTGGAAAATAATAACTAAAATTAACAACAATTTAATAGACTGATTTAACAGCTGTTTAGAGAGTCAAAGGAAATTAGTAGTCTGGATATTGATCAGTCAGAAAGAACTATCCAGAATGAAGCAAAGAGAAACAAAAGAATGGAAAGATTAAAAAGGAAGGTAAGAAACTGAAGATACAGTGAGAAAGTGCAATATAAGTAGAATTCTAGGGAGGGGGAAAAAGAGAGAATAGGCAAGAAGAATTATTTGAAGGAATAATGGGTAAGAATTTTCCAAAAATGAAAGACATTAATTTACAGATTTAAGAAGGCAAAACAACTCTAAACAGAATACATAATGAGCAAACAACCAGGCACCTAATAGTGAAATGTTAAAAACCAAAGAAAAAGAAAATCTTAAAGCAGTTGGAAGTAAACAAAGACAGACTGCCCTTCAAAAGAGCAACAATTAGGCAGATAGCTGACTTTTAGTAGAGTTAATGGAAACCAGAAGATACAAAATAATATCTTCAAAATACTAAAAGAAAATAACTACCAACCTAGAATTATAAGTTTAGCAAAATATATATTTCAATAATAGAGTGAAATAATTTTAAGACACACAAATCAAAATTTGTAACCAGTAGATCAGCACTAAAAGGGATATTAAAGGCATGTTTTTTCAGGAAGAAGGAAAATGATACCAAAAGTCCCAGATTTAGGAAGGAATGAAGAGAAATGAAAAGGTGAATTTAAATAAGTAAACGGACAATGATGATGATGATGAGATGAAAATGATGAGTGTTCCAAACATAGACAGAACTAAAGGACATAACAATACTGGCTTAAAAGTTTAGAGGGGTTAAACGGAGGGGATAAAAGGGATAAAAGAGTTAAGATATCTAAAAGGAGTCTCAGGTTCTTGCATTGCCCATGAAGAGGGTAAATACCAATTAATATAAGGATTTCAAAACCAAAAATGTATGTCATAATTTCGTGGTTAGCCAGTAAAAGAACTGCAAAATAATGTGTAACTTTCAAGGTAGTAAAGAGAAAAGTAGAGTAATAAATTTTTGGTAAGGGCCAGAAAGAAGAAACTCTTGAAGGAAAAAAAAACATAAAATAAATGGGACAAATAGAAAGCACTAAGTAAGTCAGACATGAAACAATTCATGTATAATCAAGAATTTTAAATCATTGCTAAATTTGCAGGATTTAAATTGCCAGAAATCCTAACCCAGGCAAAAAATTCTAAACAGGCAAAACTAAGCTATAAGATTTAAGGATTTATATGTAGGTAGTAAAACTAAAGGAAAGAAAATGATATCATAAAAGTTTGGAAGAGGTTTCCTTTGAGGGAGAGATGGTAAAAACTTGGAGGGGACATAAAGGGTTAGGAACATCCTATTGCTTGGCTGGCCAGGTGGTGTTTAACTGATGGGCTTTTGCTTTGTGCTGATTCATTTAACATATGTATTTTGTGTACTTTCCTGTACTTGTTTTATTTCCACAAAAAATTCTATTTCCATAATAAAAATATAAGGGAGATCTAACTGTGATGATATGGTATAATCTTCAGAAATATACAGTTAAATAAAATAAGGTATAGAACAGCATACATCGTATGATCTTGTCAGCATAAAAAAGCCCACATACTTACATACCTGCTTATCTTCACACAGATCATTTTTCAAGACATAAATTTAATATGGCCTGCTGCTTGTAAGAAAGAAAACTAGGACTCTGATAAAGTTTATGGAAGAAAGGGACTAATTTTCATCTATATGCTTTTACTGTAAACATAACTTCTGAATTAATAATAAAATTTTTTTACCAACCTATAAATCAAATGTGAAGCCAAAACAGGCTTACCATTTGATAAGATCATTATTTTCAACTTAACAACTGCATTTTGAAATCATAATTTAAATCTGGAACGTATAACCAAGAATTTTAAATCATTGCTAAATTTGTTCAAAAGATGGGTCAAATTTTCATAACCAGGAAGGGAAGAAGAGTGGCTTTCATTTTAAACAGACACCCATGAATTGATTATCTTTCCATCTCTCACACACATGGAATAGAGATAGATACAGATAATTCATTTTCATTTCAACTTGTTTCTAGAACGTTGATAAAAGGCTTCCATCTGCGTTACAATGGAGTGCCACTAAAATTAGGAAGCAAAGTTAGGGAAAACTGAATGGCTGAATTTAAGAATCTGCCATGACTCATGAAATCGTACTTTAGGTTTTTAGTCGTATGAACAGAGGACCAGATCAGAATCCAATAATATCAATAATCTGAATTGTCAGAGCAATTAGAACTAAATGCAGTATACATTTCAGGAATTTAGCAATAAATGAAAAGATAGCACCTATTGTCTACAAGTTCTGAAGAAATGAGCTGCCCAGGATTTCCAGGTTAAAACAGCAGTTGAATGCATGTTTCTAATTTTATTTTTTACCTTCTTAAGTCAATAAAAATTTAAGGAAGGAATTTTTTTTTTTAAAGAGAAAGATACAGGGAATTCCCTGGTGGTCCAGTGGTTAGGATTCAGCACTTTCACTGCAGTAGGCCCAGGTTCGATCCCTGGTCTGGGAACTAAGATCTCGAAAACGGTGTGGCTTGGCCAAAAATTTTTTTAAATAAAAAATAAATTAAAAAAAGAGAGAGAGAGAGATACAAACCAGAAAAACAGAAAAGGGAAAAAAGTAAGCAAAATTTTGGAAGCTAGAGATAGGTGGGCAAGTAGTAATTGACTTAGTAGACCCAATAAATCTAATCTCTAGTTACTACTACTGGGAAGGTGTGGGAGCCAGTCAATTTATACCACAATGTGCTTAAAGGCATAGGACTGGCAGGAAAAGAAAAACTAAGAAAATCTTCCATGAAAGCTATTTCTTGTAGCCATCCAATGCAGGTGACATGGACCCTCTCTGTTATGTACTTCATGCTTGTATCCCCCCAAAATTCATATGTTGAAACCTATAATAACCCAGTGAAATGGTATTAGGAGATGGGGCCCTTCAGATGGGATTAGTGTCCTTATAAGAAGAGAACTTTCTTCTCTCTCTGCTCTCCACCATGTGAGGATATAGTGAGAAGACAGTCATCTACAAACCAGATGTCTGGGCCCTCACCAGACACTGGATCTGCAAGCACCTTGATCTTGGACTTTCCAGCTTCCAGAACTATGAGAAATAAATGTTTGTTGTTTAAACCACCTAGTCTATAGTAATTTATTATAGCAGCCCAAGCACACTAAGAGACCCTCCCTATTAACAGGTGGGACGTCTAGATTGATGACACCATGTATACATTAAGAGGTAAGAACAAACTGTATTACTCACATCATGAAACTTTCTGGGCAGAGCAGGACAGCACTCAAGCTGGTCTGGAATTGGCTTGAGTGTCTTGAGAGTGAGAGCGAGTGGCCCTGGTGTTTATCATGGTTAAGGGGTGGGACTATGGAAGAATTCACTCCTGGAGTGGTTTGAACTTTCCTCTGGCGCCAAAGGAAGGAGTGCCCTGGCTTTTTTTATCAGCTTCCCCAAATAGGGGGCAGAAGAGGCAGGAATAAACTAGAGCTTGAAATCTCTTAGCAATCAGAGATTTACAAAATATGCAGTCAGACCCTATTATACTATTTAAGAAGTTAGAATGGCCATCATCAAAAAATCTAGAAACAATAAATGCTGGAGAGGGTGTGGAGAAAAGGGAACACTCTTGCACTGCTGGTGAGAATGTGAATTGGTACAGCCACTATGGAGAACAGTATGGAGGTTCCTTAAAAAACTACAAACAGAACTACCATATGACCCAGCAATCTCACTACTGGGCATATACCCTGAGAAAACCATAATTCAAAAAGAGTCATGTACCAAAATGTTCATTGCAGCTCTATTTACAATAGCCCGGAGATGGAAACAACCTAAGTGTCCATCATCGGATGAATGGATAAAGAAGATGTGGCACATATACACAATGGAATATTACTCAGCCATAAAAAGAAACAAAATTGAGCTATTTGTAATGAGGTGGATAGACCTAGAGTCTGTCATACAGAGTGAAGTAAGTCAGAAAGAGAATGACAAATACTGTATGCTAACACATATATATGGAATTTAAGAAAAAAAAATGTCATAAAGAACCTAGGGATAAGACAGGAATAAAGACACAGACCTATTAGAGAATGGACTTGAGGACATGGGGAGTGGGAAGGGTAAGCTGTGACAAAGCGAGAGGGAGGCATGGACATATATACACTACCAAACGTAAGGTAGATAGCTAGTGGGAAGCAGCCGCATAGCACAGAGAGATCAGCTTGGTGCTTTGTGACTGCTTGGAGGGGTGGGATAGGGAGGGTGGGAGGGAGGGAGACGCAAGAGGGAAGAGATATGGGAACATATGTATATAGATAACTGATTCACTTTGTTATAAAGCAGAAACTAACACATCATTGTAAAGTAATTATATTCCAATAAAGATGTAAAAAAAAAAAGAAAAACTTTCCAGATTCCCTCCTCTATTCTACTTTGCTGAGTAATAGCCCCTCCCAAGAGAAATCTGGAAGCTTGTTCTCTGGAGAAACTGAAAGCAAGATGTCTGGAGTGATGATCCTGGCACAGATTAGAGTTAGAGTAAAGGTTAGGATAAAGCGTCCAACCTACACCTAATGCTGAATACAGAGATCCTCCCCCACCCTCACTGTAGATCACTCTGCAGTGAACTCAGTTGATAAGCTTGGCCCATAGTTCAAGCTCTCAGAGCCACAGATGAGCTTTTTAGATCCCCCATTCTTTATATTAAGCAGACATTTAGATATTACCAGATATCTGAGGAAAGCTCCTATCATGGAAGACAGTAATTAAAAACAAAAACCCGGGCTTCCCTGGTGGCGCAGTGGTTTAGAGTCTGCCTGCCGATGCAGGGGACGAGGGTTCGTGCCCCAGTCCGGGAAGATCCCACATGCCAGGAAGCGGCTGGGCCCGTAAGCCATGGCCGCTGAGCCTGCACGTCCGGAGTCCGTGCTCCGCAACGGGAGAGGCCACAACAGTGAGAGGCCCACGTACCGCAAAAACAAAAAACAAAAACCAAGAAACCAAAAAAACTGATCTCCCTCATAAAAAGGCATCTTGAAGTAAATAAATAATGCAGATGGGGGAGGAATCAACAAAACCAAATGAAATAAAATTATCATCATCCTCAGAGAAATAAGAAAATGCTACATCTATAAAAGAGGAACAGGATGCCATAAAAATTTAGGAGAACAGACAAGAGCTTAGAAATGAAAACATAACAGAAATGAAGTCATTAGAAGGTTAGAAGAACAAGTAGGGGAAGTCTCCTAGAAAGTAGAGCAAAAAAGACAAAGAAGCAGAAAATGGGAGAAAAAAAAAAGAAAATTGGATGACAACCCCAGAAAACTGTGCTTCAGTGATAACTAACTCCATCAGCACTGAAGGAGAAAAAAAAGAAAGAAAAGAGGAAACAGAACAGAAAACAAAAAAAATTATTCAAAAAAATTTCCCAGTAGTTTGTACCTCTTAATCCCCTACCCCTATCTTTCCCTGCTCACCTTCTCTCTCCTCATTGGTAACCACTAGTTTGTTCTCTGCGTCTGTGAGTCTGTTTTGTTATATTCATTCATTTATTTTATTTTTTAGATTCCACATATAAGTGATAACATATTGTAAATCAACTATACTTCAATAAAAAAGAAAATTTCTCAGAATAGAAAGTAAACTGTTATTACTGAAAAAATCTTACTGAATGGAAGTAGTAGATGAAAATATCTACACAAAGACGTCTCAAACTTAAAAACACTAGAGGAAAAGAAGATTCTATCAACTTCCAGGAAGAAAAAGCAGATCAGAAAGGATGAGGAATCATAATGAGTTTAGACTTTGCAATAGGATCATTGCAAGCAGAAAGAAAATGGTGTTATGTCCAGACTCCTGAAGGAAAATAACTTGTAACATAAAGTTATAGTCAAACTCTCAAACTTTGTGAGGGTTGAATGATGGCCTCAAAAAAATGAATTTACTACCCATAAGCTTTCTCAAGAAGCTACTGAAAATGTGTTCCACCAAAATGAAAGTATAAACAAAGAAAAAGGAAGACATGGTACAGGAGAAACAAAAAGAGTTCCAGATAGAAGAGGGATGAAGGAATTCCTAGGAGGACAGGGAACAGACATCCCAAGATGCTAGATGGAAACTAGACCAGATTGGGGCATCAAGAGTCCACATAGACATGCTGCAGGATGTATGGCCATGATCCCTACTGCCTTGGTGTAGTCTTTTTTAAAATAAACACCTGGATAAATGCCCTGGAGAGTCTGACCCAGGTAAAAATGTGGTCTTCTTGACAATTTGCTGATAAGTGTGTTGCTCTTTCCTTCAGGTCTTGATGCCTATATTGCCTGTGGGCATTTATCTCATCCCACTGAACGTTCCTGCCTCTATTTAGTTCTGAGAGCTGAAAGAAGGCCATGGTGAGTTTGGAAGCAAGAAACCTAGGGCAGTTCACTTCACTCTGGCATATCAGATGTTTAGTACCTGTTTTACACTACAACCCTTCCAAATTCATAGACTGTGGTGAGCCTCAGATTTCCCAGAACTCATGAATGGCCTTCTCCCACTGAATATCCCAGAAGGTGCTCTTGTAAACTCCCTGGAAGCAGAAGCCCAAGAGCCAGAGATTATTGAGTTTGTCTTGCCTTTTTTCCCTCGCACAGCTAGCTTTGTATTTGCCCCGCTGTAGGAGGGGAGGCCTGGTAAGGCATGTTTCGAAGCAACAAACACGGAAGGATTTTAAATTCTAATTTGTAACCTGGGTGGAGGATTCAAAGGTTTTTGTTGTTGTTTCGATTAAACATTTACATTTTACACGTAATTTCACATGCAGAAAATAAAGGATAAAGAAATAAGCCTACTCATACAGTAATAGTTGGACTGTAAATTGGAACAAACTTCCTGGATGACTCTTTGGCAATGAATATCAAAAACCTTAAAGCTGGGCTTCCCTGGTGGCACAGTGGTTGAGAGTCCGCCTGCCGATACAGGGGACACGGGTTCGTGCCCCAGTCCAGGAGGATCCCACATGCCGCGGAGCGGCTGGGCCTGTGAGCCATGGCCGCTGAGCCTGCACGTCCAGAGCCTGTGCTCCGCAACGGGAGAGGCCACAACAGTGAGAGGCCCGCCTACCGCAAAAAAAAAAAAAAAAAACAACCTTAAAGCTGTGTATGCTTTTTGACCAAATAATTCTACTTCTAAAATATATTCTATAAAAATTTGGACAATGTTCCAAAGTATACACAAAGGCTTTGCTAAATCAGAAACTGACAGTTAAAAATTAGGAATCCCAAACCCCAACTCTTGCAGAATTGATTAAAATAAGTGGGATATTCATGCAATTGACCTCTATGCAGTCATTAGATATGACACATTTACTGACACACTGACATGGGTAAAGTTCACATTCCACTGTGATTAGTTTAAAATAATTAAGCATAGACCATATAATAGGTGTATGCACTGGTTTTAATTTACTCCCCAGGGGTAGTTAGTTAATATTTGAGGAACACTGTTCAGTGTGTACACTCGGGAGCACGTGCTTCAGAAGCAGCTACTGTCAGTGCTTCAGTGATAACTAACTCCATCAGCACTGAAGGACCTGCCAACTAACATGAGAGATGCTAAAAATATTTATTCATTGGTGAAAGGTACAAGCATATCTGCTCTTGCATAAACAGGAGTGTAATAGAAGCCTATGACTACGAGAGCTGTTAGCACTAGAATTAGTTTATAAGAGCAGTGTCTGCCTCTTATAAACCTGTCAGGCAAGGAACTTTGAGTACCTATAGGACAAGAGTTTCGGTACTTCACCAAACTTGCAGAAACAGGTTTTATGACGCCTTATGGTCACTTGCTAAATGTCTGTATTAGTTTGGGTACTTCTGAGAAGCAGATGTCGAGAGGATTATTACAGGAGATTTATTGGGGGGCACACCCATGAAGGAAAACAGAAGGGAGCTGGAGAAGGCAGAGAAGGCCTTCAGATGATGAAGAAGTTCTGACTTGTAAAGAAGACAGGGGAGGAAGATTGAGTGGGAAAAGTTTTAGATTACGGTGGGGTTCCAAGAAAGCCTTAACCAGTCTGATGGGGAATTTTTATGTCAGTCATCCATCTGAGAAGTCACTCGTGTTGCAGCAAAGGGCCTGCATTAATACCTCCAACTGTGCTCAGTGATTGGGATTGGCCATGGGAAGCATGACATCAGTACAAATGAGGTGGTGGATCCAGAGTTGCAGCAGCTGGCACTGCCAGTCAATTATACTCCCCCCAGCAGGAGACCTGAGTATTTTCATGGCTGCCATAGTATGTGCGGCAGAATTCAGATGGAGACAAACCATCTAGAGAAGAGAGATTGTGAGTGCAATCTGACGGTTGTAAAAAGGCCAAATTCGCTGAAATCTGTTAACAACATAGTTAGATGTATGTGTGTGGTTTCAATGTAAACATAGCATGGGCCCATTCTTTATTTTAAAGTCAATAACATTATATGATGGGATTTTTTAAAGCATTTTACTCACTATCACTAGAATTCCTTTAGGGACATTGACATCTTCCCATCCAGGTCACTAGGTCCTAAATGCCACATGCAGTGATCTTATCAAGGCCTTTTCCTAAGGCACTGTGAATAAGAAATAGACACACTGTGAATTTGTGGTGTGGGAGATGTGAAGAAGAAAAGAGCAAAGAAACAGAGAAAGAGCAAAATAATAAGGCATTCAGAGGCCAAAGGACTTTATGCTGCCTTGTGAGTGACACTGTATGTGTTTTGGAGAATGAGGAAAAGGAGCTGTATGCCAAGTGGAGATAGGGAAACATCTACAAGATGAAGAAAGAAATGATAACCAAGGCTAACAAAGTCCCTGAGTAATTCTAGGAATCTTAGGACATTCACTGAACTTCCCATATGACTGGGGGGGTGCAGTGGTATTACAAGCTGATCTGAGGTAGATCGAAAGAGGCAGGGTCAGCACAATTGACATCTTAGTTAAAAATATACATGGACACAAAATATATGTAAGTAGAAAATATTTGACAGCATGAATAAAATGCTAGTATTATTTCTTTATGGGATAGGGTTATGAATGATTTTTTTTCTTATCTGTATTTTCTAATTTTTCTACAATGAACATGAATTGGTATAATATGAAGAAAAAGATGCTGGGAAAAAATAATTTGAGTAATTACTTATTTCCAGCAATTAGACTGAACATTACCAAAGTCAAGTCATTGTTTTCAGCACAGTCATCAACATAATTGGTCAATTATAAAGGAACTCCATAGAACAGGTCAATTAACCCTGTAACCTATGGATGCGTTTTGCAGCTAATTCATCCTGTGAGGCATATTTAGCAGACCATATTTGTGAAAGTAGACCTTTTAGTTAAGATCTGTTTTCCCATGGCTATTGATGATAACTAGCTATACCCTCTCTAAAAAGCTTTGAAAGAGAACCATCTCTACTTTTTAACGAGGGCTTAAGAAAAATACTTCTCCAATAAGGACTAAATTCCAAATTGACTGTAGTTAGAGCTAATACTTTTCTCAAGAAGCAAACTCCCTGTATTACAGGCTACCTTACCCTCTCTAGGATATGACTCATCAGGATTCTTCTGGTAAACTTATGTACTATTTACGTTAATAGGGTACCTATATCAATGACTGGCACATGAAGCTATCCCCTTCTTTCCTTACTGTTACTTACAATTCTACTTGTCAGCTTAATTTCTAAAATATCTAGATCCATTTTTAATCATCAGCAGCTAGCTGATGGGTATTGAAGAATAGTTGTGTATGTTAAAAAATATACCTGGCTGAAAGAATTGTCTCAGAGATCCTAACTGCATTCCATATACACTCCTATAGGCTTGTTAAGTTCTATCCTTGAATCAGACTAGGTTGCTGGAAGATGATGTGTGTTGCCACAGTGTCAAGAAAGAAAGAAAGAAAGAAAAAGAAAGAAAGAGAAAGGAAAGAAAGGAAAGGAAAGAAAGAAAGGAAAAAGGAAGGGAAGGAAGGAAGGGAAGGAAGGGAAGGAAGGAAGGGAAGGAAGGGAAGGAAGGAAGTTGGGCTTCCCTGGTGGCGCAGTGGTTGAGAGTCCGCCTGTCGATGCAGGGGCCGCGGGTTTGTGCCCCGGTCTGGGAAGATCTCACATGCCGCAGAGCAGCTGGGCCCGTGAGCCATGGCTGCTGAGCCTGCGTGTCCGGAGCCTGTGCTCTGCAACGGGAGAGGCCACAACAGTGAGAGGCCCACGTACAGCAAAAAAAAAAAAAAAAAAAAGGCGGCTCCCTTTCTTCCAGGCAGACCCTGCCCTAAACCAGGGTACATGATTTGGGGACAGGAATGCGGACAAAATTTCAATCTCCACTCAGCCCAGAGCCGGATGCCCTAGTACACTGTGTAATTTGAATACATGTCCAGGGCAGCCATGGCTTATGTGCTTAGAAGACATTACCTTAGTTCCCTGAGGAAATCCTGTTACTTAATCATGCTTCAACTCTAAACCTCTATTATCCTGATAGACATCTCTCTAGCCATATTTGTTGAGGATCCCATGCAGACCAATGTTTCCCAGCTTTTCGGATTTCAGGGACCAATTTTCTTTAAAGTTATTTTGGGAACTGACATAGGGTTGCCAAGTCTTATTTGAAAGAAATAAGACTTAAAGTATGTAATTTACTCAGCATAGTAATTTTAAAATAAAAGGCCAATATTTCTCAAGAAATAAAAGCTATCTACTTAGACCCACATTCTTACTTTGATAAAGCAAGGCTGAATCAGTGTGTTGGGGAACTGCTGACATGCTCGCCACCACCTGCCTTTGCAGGCTCCTTTGTACCACTCTCTTCAGGTTCTGCAGCCCACCCAGCCTTCTCTTTCTGTTCTCTTAACCTGGGTGATGTCTACTCATCTTTCAGGTCTCAGATTGGAAAATCAGGGAAGAATACTAAGGCGAGACATTTAAGCGAATATAAGAATTATTATTATTTCACTAATTGATACAAAAGAAAAGTAGAATTGGTTATAGATCCATAAGTTTAATATTTATCACACCTGTAGACTGTGAGCTTCACGAAAAGAGCACTCAAATCTCCATAGCTTTGCCTCCAGCACCTGACACATATCTGAATACATAATAGGTGCTTAAGTATTTGCTGAATGGATTAAACCAACATCCCTTATATAATGTGCTCTCTTAGAGATCTGAGCTTTGAACCAGAAGAACTTGTTCCCTTCTTTTGAATATTAAAGATTATATAATTTGTTTCTCACCTTGCCTAGTTTCCAAGAATCTTAGACACAGGTTCATATTTCATCACAGCAACTATGTTGACTCCTGTGGTTGGAATATTTACTCTGTTTCCTCTTTCCTATTTTTTTCATATTATTTTACCCTTTATTATAAAGCTGCTTTAAGCTGCTTCAGATTCCTTTTCAGAAAGACACAGGGTGTAAATAAATAAATAAATAAATAAAGGCCTTCTAGTGCAATAGCTCACCTGTTCCTGAAATAAAATGCTGACATTTCAAATGTTCCTTACTGTAAAGGTTAGATGATTAAATATATTCCTCTTCTGCTACCTCAGATTGCCCAAATAAACATCAGCCACGTACAAACCACACAAATAGATCAGGCTTGTGAATGGAGGTAGTTTTAAGGGAGCAATAGGTATTTGAAAATCAAGAGAAAAGAATATGCAAGGTATGGCATTCCAGTTTAAAAACAAACAATCAACCTTAAGAAAATCACCACATATATTTCTATTTATGATTATTATGTGCCTTTTAAAACATCAAGAAAAGCCAGCTGCCAGCTGACGTAGTTTCCAAAGAACTTGAAGAAGCATCAAGACTCTTTTCTCCCATGAAAACAAGGCTTCTGTAGGTCTGCTTTTAACATTCAAAATGATCAGACTAGCCATCTCTAGTTTGGTAAATAGTACTTAAAACTGGGCCAAATCTCAATTAATCTTCTAATTCTGCATTGTTTTCTAATAAAAAGGATTTAACCCAAAATATACATAGGCTAATAATCCCCGACTGGCTTCATTACTCAGCTAAGGCATCCATCACCTGTAGTGTCTGACAGAGCTTTATTATCTCAGAGAAAAGCCCCCTGAGTTTCCAGAAGAGAAAGTTCCCACCATAAGATAAGTCATCTCAGTTTATCTAATAGCTTGCCTACTCAAACATTAGAATCCTCAAAGTCAAAAGCTTCTTGGAATGCTAGCCAGTCTTGTCCTCTTACATGACAGATGTAAGCAGAAGTTAACAGACTTGCCTAAGACTACTCAGAGGGTGAGCAGCGGTGAGGACCAAGTGCTTCCTCTGCACCTGCAGCCGCTGCGGCAGATACTGACTGGCCGGCAGGATGAACTGAAGAGTCAAGTGGCAAAGGAGAGGCTCACAGCTCTGAGGCAGCACACAGACATGTACCCTGAGCACGCGCTTAAGCTCCAGGAGACTGTTACTCCCATTCCACATAGTGAGAGGCCACGTTCTCACTGTCATATCTGAGGATTCTCCAGCTGCCAACGTCCTTGTCTCCAGAGCCACAGAATACACTCAGTCAGTGTGCATGGCACTTGTATGAAATACCCAGGGCTCAGTTCTGATCTCAAAGCTCTTCCAAGGGGGCGGGGGGGAGACAGAAGAATGTACCCTGGCACATGCTCGCTGAGCCGCCTTAAAGTTAATTTCACAGGGTGAGAGACTCTGAAGAAAGACTTAACATGAGTACAAAAAGCACCATTTTCAACCCATCTGGGAAAATAAGGGCATTTGTTCTTCTGAAGAGCTGAAAAGAAGTTTGGGTACAGAGCCTGGCATCTTTCTCGGTAGGCACAGCAACATTTGTATTCAGATGAGTAGGGGGTCAAGTCCCAACTCAGAGTGGTGGGCTCCTTCCATAGTGGGGAACCTGAGCCTTGTTGTCAATACCAGGAGGTGCCTTAGCAGGAGGCAGGTGAGAGCATGAGTTCTGGAGTTAGGCCTGGTTTTTTACTTCCAGCTTCAAAACTTACTAATTATAGGACTTTGATCATACAATAGTCTTTAAGGTCTTCCTTCACCTGTAAAACGGGGTTTGGGAGTAGCAGTGGATACAAATAGGCTTTTTAATCCCCACAACAACTTGATGAAATAAAATGTCTAGCTCTACAGGGTAGGTACACAAATATTTTTTCACATTCTATCATCCTCTCCTTACTTTCTGTTGTCTTTTCAGCTTGTCTTATGACAGGAGGAAGTTGCAAAATACATGGAGAAGGGCTTCCCTGGTGGCGCAGTGGTTGAGGGTCCGCCTGCCGATGCAGTGGACACGGGTTCGTGCCCCGGTCCGGGAAGATCCCACATGCCGCGGAGCAGCTGGGCCCGTGAGCCATGGCTGCTGATCCTGCAAGTCCGGAGCCTGTGCTCCGCAACGGGAGAGGCCACAGCAGTGAGAGGCCCGCATACCGGGGAAAAAAAAAAAAAAAAGACATGGAGAAAAGAGCTGTGGGAATAGCCAGGCCAGGGCTTAAGAAATCTGGGGCCAAGGCAAGCTCCTCACCTTCTCCTGCCAACTTCCCTCACCCCCAACACTATTCCTGTCATATTTTAAAATTGAGAAGCAATGACTTTCAAGAACAGATTCAACAGAAGAAGGAATCCACAAAACGGCTAAAGGCAAGTCTAAGGATGTGGGAGTGGAGACAGCTTTTTTCCAAGAGACACTACAGGATTTGCTTTGCTCATGGTGACAAAAGAGTAGGTGCTCACAAAGATATGGAGTGTGGTTCAATGGCTGCTCCCTAACCTCCTCTACTTTCCCTCTCAATATCTTTTTCTCTGTTAGTACAACAGTTTATACTAATAGTACTTGTTAGTACAACAGTTTGACTGCCAACTTGCTGGTGTTCTGGGCACAAAGACAAAAATAAATGTGTTCCACACAGTCCAGTCCGGCGGAAAGGGATATACAACTACATAAACATGGGACGCGCTAGACGTCTACTGGGAATGATGTATGCTCAGAAGAGAAAGTGACACCTCCGCTGTGAAGCCATCCATGGTCCCTCAAATATATTATCTGAACTGTGCCTTGTAAATTAGGGAGAATTTAGTTGGGGCCTGAGGAGAAAAGGAGGGCTCTCATGAAGTCATTGTAACCCTGAAGGGGGAATGACAGTCTTTGGTGTAGCTTGTGTTGCCCTCAAAGTAGAGTTTGAGACAGTCACTCTTGAGATTTCATCCCTCCACCTTCCCCTCAAATGGTCCAATGATGTATTCTTCCTGACCTAAACGTCACTGAGGAACTTTATTTTTATTTATGTGATAAACTGACCCCTATTCTCAGTCTCCTAGGTGACCACTTTAAAATGCTGCTACACAATTTCAGTGTTAATGTTGCCTTTGCTTGGCATCAAGCTGGACCATTCTGTCCCATGTTAATAAGGACAGGGCAGCCATGTTTTCATCAAATGAAGACCAAATAACATGCCACATGGAAGGGTCACCAGTACCTCAAAAAAGCAATAATTTTGTACTAAAAATAATTTAAGTCATAATGGGGGATACAACAGAATTTTTCCTCCAAAGGAGAATTACGTGTTATTCAAATCTGAGAAAAGTGGCCTTTATATAATTGTCTCAGAGAGTTTGTATACCTAGTCTTAGATCATACTTGCATTTCTAATCACCCCCCAGTATTTAACCCTTGAATACTCTTGGGGCTCTACACTCTACACTTAGTCAAAAACACAGTATCATCTTTTTGCCATAGCCTTTCTACATCTTCTTAATTCTATAAGGCACTATTTTCCTATATATTTAAACTCTGAGTTCTCCAACAACTGCAGATTCCTCCAAGGATCCTCCAGCTATGGGTTTTTCATTCTCATCATCACTACCCTATTAGGCACTGTAGTTGAAACTCTGTTCACAACTTCCATTTAACCATTTCAGAAGATTAACTGATTTTCTCCATTTCCTCTGTGAAATATATTTTCTTAGGTCAGGTTCCCTAGGAGCACAAACAGAGATAGGGATTCTTATGCAATTGATTTTCTAAGAGTGTACTTTCAAGAAAAAGCTGTAAAAACAATAGCAAAGATCAATAAAACTAAAAGCTGGTTCTTTGAGAAGATAAACAAAATTGATAAACCATCAGCCAGACTCATCAAGAAAAAAGGGAGAAGACTCAAATCAATAGAATTAGAAATGAAAAAGGAGAAGTAACAACTGACACGCAGAAATACAAAAGATCATGAGAGATTACTACAAGCAACTCTATGCCAACAAAATGGATAACCTGGAAGAAATGGACAAATTCTTAGGAAAGTACAATCTTCTGAGACTGAATTAGGAAGAAACAGAAAATATAAACAGACCAATCACAAGCACTGAAATTGAGACTGTGATTAAAAATCTTCCAACAAACAAAAGCTCAGGACCAGATGGCTTCACAGGTGAATTCCATCAAACATTTAGTGAAGAGCTAACACCTATCCTTCTCAAACTCTTCCAAAATATAGCAGAGGGAGGAACACTCCCAACTCATTCTACAAGGCCACCATCACCCTGATATGAAAACCAGACAAAGATGTCACAAAGAAAGAAAACTACAGGCCAATATCACTGATGAACATAGATGCAAAAATCCTCAACAAAATACTAGCAAACAGAATCCAACAGAGCATTAAAAGGATCATACACCATGATCAAGTGGGGTTTATTCCAGGAATGCGAGGATTCTTCAATATACGCAAATCAATCAATGTGATACACCATATTAACAAACTGAAGGAAAAAAACCATATGATCATCTCAATAGATGCAGAAAAAGCTTTTGAGAAAATTCAACACTGATTTATGATAAAAACCCTCCAGGAAGTAGGCATAGAAGGAACTTACCTCAACATAATAAAGGCCATATATGACAAACCCACAGCCAACATCGTTCTCAATGGTGAAAAACTGAAACCATTTCCTCTAAGATCAGGAACAAGACAAGGTTGTTCACTCTCACCACTTTTATTCAACATAGTTTTGGAAGTTTTAGCCATAGCAATCAGAGAAGAAAAAGAAATAAAAGGAATCCAAATCAGAAAAGAAGAAGTAAAGCTGTCACTGTTTGCAGATGACTTGATACTATACATAGAGAATCCTAAAGATGCTACCAGAAAACTACTAGAGCTAATCAATGAATTTGGTAAAGTAGCAGGATACAAAATTAATGCCCAGAAATCTCTTGCATTCCCATACATTAATGATGAAAAATCTGAAAGAGAAATTAAGGAAACACTCCCATTTACCACTGCAAAAAAAGAATAAAATACCTAGGAATAAACCTACCTAAGGAGACAAAAGACCTGTATGTAGAAAACTATAAGACAGTGATGAAAGAAATTAACATATGGAGAGATATACCAGGTTCCTGAATTGGAAGAATCAACATTGTGAAAATGACTCTACTACCCAAAGCAATCTACAGATTCAATGCAATCCCTATCAAAATACCACTAGCATTTTTCACAGAACTAGAACAAAAAATTTCACTATTTGTATGGAAACACAAAAGAGCCCAAAAAGCTAAATCAATCTTGAGAAAGGAAAACGGAGCTGGAGGAATTGGGCTTCTGGACTTCAGACTATACTACAAAGCTACAGTAATCAAGACAGTATGGTACTGGCACAAAAACAGAAATATACATCATTGGAACAGGATAGAAAGCCCAGAGATAAACCCATGCACATATGCACATATGGTCACCTTATCTTTGATAAATGAGGCAAGAATATACAATGGAGAAAAGACAGCCTCTTCAGTAAGCAGTGCTTGGAAAACTGGACAGCTACATGTAAAAGAATTAGAACACTCCCTCACACCATACACAAAAATAAACTCAAAATGGATTAAAGACCTAAGTGTAAGGCCAGATACTAGAAAGCTCTTAGAGGAAAACATAGGCAGAACACTCTATGACATAAATCACAGCAAGATCCTTTTTGACCCACCTCACAGAGAAATGGAAATAAAAACAAAAATAAACAAATGGGAGGGACCTAATGAAACTCAACACCTTTTGCACAGCAAAGGAAACCATAAACAAGACAAAAAGACAACCCTCAGAATGGGAGAAAATATTTGCCAATGAAGCAACTGACAAAGGATTAATCTCCAAAATTTACAAGCAGCTTATGCAGCTCAATATCAAAAAAACAAACAATGCAATCTAAAAATGGGCAGAAGATCTAAATAGACATTTCTCTAAAGAAGATATACAGATTGCCAACAAACACATGAAAGAATACTCAACATCATTAATCATTAGAAAAATGTAAATCAAAACTACAATGAGGTATCACATCACACCAACCAGAATGGCCATTATCTAAAAATCTACAAACAATAAACGCTGGAGAGGGTGTGCAGAAAAGGGAACCCTCTTGCACTGTCGGTGGGAATGTTAATTGATACAGCCACTATGGAGAACAGTATGGAGGTTCCTTTAAAAAACTAAAAATAGAACTACCATACGACCCAGCAATCCCAGTACTGGGCATATTCCCTGAGAAAATCATAATTCAAAAAGAGTCATGTACCACAATGTTCATTGCAGCTCTATTTACAGTAGCTAGGACATGGAAGCCACCTAAGTCTCCCTCAACAGATAAATGGTTAAAGAAGATATGGCACATATATACAATGGAATATTACTCAGTCATAAAAATAAACAAAATTGAGTTATTTGTAGTGAGGTGGATGGACCTAGAGTCTGTCATACAGAGTGAAGTAAGTCAGAAATAGAAAAACAAATACTGTATGATAACTTATATACATGGAATCTAAAAAGCAAAAGAAATGGTTCTGAAGAACTCAGGGGCAGGACAGGAATAAAGATGCAGACGTCGAGGATGGATTTGAGGACACGGGGAGGGGGAAGGTTAAGCTGGGATGAAGTGAGAGAGTGGCATAGACATATATACACTACTAAATGTAAAACAGATAGCTAGTGGGAAGCAGTCACATAGCACAGGGAGATCAGCTGGGTGCTTTGTGACTACCTAGAGGGGTGGGATAGGGAGGATGGGAGGGAGACCAAAGAGGGTGGAGACATGGGGATATATGTATATGTATAGCTGATTCACTTCGTTAAAATACAGAAACTAACACACTGTTGTAAAGCAATTATACTCCAATAAGGTTGTTAAAAAAAAAAGAATACAGTGTGAAATGAAAAAAGAAAAAGGAAAAGCTGTAAGGAAGTAAGGGAAGCAGGATAGAGAAGGGAAAGAAGCCAAGTGAAGATGGGTTTGGCTAAGTCTGGTCTCTGACGAATGGCATGGGAAGCACTGGAGCATGAATGGCACCATGGTCTTGCTCATCCTTGAGTCAAGGTATCAACATTTTGTATCCTCAAGTCAGTCAGTCGTTGGTCATGGGCCATCACAGGTGGGATGGCATAGCCTCCCAGGCATCTGTGGGCAAGGGCAATTCTCTGGAGAAGAGTACGTCTATGAGCTAATAGTAGCCAACACTCATAACAGCTGGAGGTGGGGTGCACCTGTCTGGCAAACAGGATCCAAGCAGGACATCAACAGGGGCTAGCGCTCATACTGACACTTGTCCCCTGACATAGCTAGCAGTCTACAAGGTCCACGCAGGAAACAGCAAGAACCATAGGTCTTTCACAAAGAAGAAATTAATTACAGGAAATTGGCCGTATGAGTGATGGGAGAAGTGGCAAGCAACAGAGATGAGTGAGGAAGTCCAGTGATTAGCAGTAACAAAAAGGTGCTACAACCCCTAGGGCTGGAGGGACAATGGAAGGTGGTGTTAACAGTCAGGGGTGTAGGGGTAGAATCCCTGAAGGATGCAGAGGAGGCACCCCAGGAAGTAAGGATGGGGGCATTAGTCCGGCTTCCCCCTCCAGCAATCAAGTTTTTTTCCTGTACTTCCTAGTAGCAAACCTACCAGAAGCCAGAGAGAAAGAGGGCCAGAGAAATGTAGCTCCTTGTGATGCACAGCAGCGTACGGGAAGGACAGAAAGAGAACAGGAGCCAACAGGCAGGTAACTGACACAGCCACTACAGTACACCTGCATACTTCTGTTTCTACCAAGTGAGCTATAAGGTTACCAAAACAACTGTGTGTCATCTGTTTTCTCTGATATTTTATAGAATAAACCAGTTTGGCAACATAGACATCTCTTTGGATTAATCTAGAAGTAATAAAATTCATGCCAGGTCTTAGTTGATGAAATCAGATGTACACCATGTGTTGTTTCTTCTAGCTCAGTCCCTTTTTGGAAGAGACCAAATTTGATGGCCCCCCAATGTCCATTCCCAGCCCCAAATAAAATCTAGGCAAAGGGATAAGGAAAAGTTGGAGGATTTTGAAGGTAACATTAAGAATTGAGTTCCATTTTATTAATAATTTTGGCATAGATTGACTTGGCAGGACCTTCCCTTTGATTGAATTTCCATTTTCCCCTTTATACACCTGGATAAATCATACTTAATATTGGATATTACTTGATATTTTCAAAATGTTAGTCATCATCTGAAGTGTTTTACCATGCGCTAAATAACATAATTAAACATTAACCCAAGGTCCAAATTTAGTGGGCATATTTACATGTGTCTAATTATTTGTCAATTTGTGTCAGTACTTGGGACCACTCAAGAGACAGTTTAGGCAAAGGCTGCCCCTAGGGGCTTAATAGTGATTATAGGCTTATTAGAAAACACAGAAAGACAAGCCTCCCAGGTGTTGTTCTCAACCACTTGCAAATCAAATACCTGGGGAAAAAAACACAGGTTTGCCAGGAGTGGAACAATTTTCCAATAATACACACCTGTTTCCGTGTAGTAAACTGAGGAAAATAAATAATTGAATTTCCTAAGTGTTCTCAACTCTCTATTTCTTTAAAACAACCTGGAAGATCTGTAAGCTATAACCCTCTACTAAATCCACAGTGCATTTTGGTGAATGGTAAAATCTTACACAAGAAATAGTATTTGTATGTGGGCATATTAGTACACAGTTGCCAAAACTCCATTTGTTAAAAAAAAAAAAGACTGAATATGTCTGTTAAATGTTAAAAAAGTATATAATACTTATATACTGGGGCAAATGACATAGAGCCAAATATATATAATACAATACAGCAAGTACTCACGTCTTGCTCAAATCCATATTTTAAGTGGACTCTCAAAGTTTCAAATCAATCTTGAGATGCACCAGAGGGGCATCCAGTTCTATATCTGCTCAGATGAGAAATCAAATCTATAATCATAACACACAAGCAAATTCATCCTCACTGCCAATACGGATGTGGGATGCAATTAATTTCTAGTGATTAACAACTTTTGAGAATCAGAATTCAGACCATTATACTATAAAATTTCTCTTGATAATCCAAATGAATTACTTTGACTTGACAAGAAATTTCAAAAAAATTAACAATTAAGCCAGCTGATTTTTTCAAACAAGAGGGGAACAATATGCTATTAACTCCAACAGAATATGATTAATGAAAATAACACGTTATTAACTGACACTTTTGACAAATTTTGCAGTCTTAATTTTTTTGCCTGAAAGCAAGTTAAAAGATATATAACTACTTTTTATCCATGTAAGAATTGTTTTTTCTTATAAATAAATATCAAAACTGGAGATACCATAATATGCTTTATTAATTTAGTCTAGAATTTTTCTCTAGAAAAATATATTTGCTCTATTCTAGGTAAATATGAGGGGTCTAGGAATACAAATTTGGGGGTGATAGAGAGGGGAAAGAAAGTGCTAATTTTAAAAAATGGGGGCATATCAAAGGACCTCAAAGAGCCCCTAATGGCCAAAGCTGGAAATTTTAAGCAGCAAATTAAATTATAATATTGGATTATAACCCCCAAAATTTTTTTAAAATTCCGTGTGTCCGTACTGATAAAAAATGGTTGGATAAATAACATTTTTCTTTATCAAAGGAAAGTAAACAGGAATTCTAATATTCTTGCAATTTTTCTGTAACTCTAAAATTACTCCAAACTAAAATTTTAATTACAAACAAGCAAACAAAAAATACAACATATACAAATATGTGGAATGCAGTAAACGCAGTCCTTGAAGGGAAATTTATAGTCATAAACACATTAAAAATGGATATATGTTGAAAATTTATGAAATAACCATAAAATCTAAGAAGTTGGAAAAACAGCAAAAGAAAATAGCAGGAAAATAGTGGAAATAAATAAAATAGAATATATACAATTGAAAAGGATAAAGTCAAAAATTGATTGACAAGACTAAATATGAATAACAGACAAACTTCTCGCAACGTTAGGTGAGAAAAAGTATAACTATGAAAAAGGTAGCCTAACTACAAATACAGCCAAGATTTGAAAAGATAGTAATAGCAACGTTTTCTGCAAATGGATTTGAAAAGAGTTTTCTAGGAATCTTTACACAACTGCCACACACACACACACACACACACACACACACACACTCATGCATACAGGCACGCACTCACGCACACTCACTCAGCAGGCCCAGATGGTTTTCCAGATGAATTCTACCAAACTTCAAGGACAGTATCACCTTGGTATTAAAACCAGGCAAAGACAGCATGAGGAGAAAACATAATCAACCTATTTCCCTCATGAAAATACATAGGGAAATTTAGACAAAATGTTAGTACACCAAATCTAACAATGTTTAAACAGGTAATAGACCATGACTGTGCTAATACATGTCCGCCAAGAAGCAGACATGGGATAATATGAATGCGAGATTTATTGAGGGAAATTCCTGTGAAGGGTGAAGCTTAGGAAACACAAGTCAGCAGAACTTTCAGACTGGCGTGAAAGGAGGGCAGAAAGGAAATGGAGTAAAAAGAACCTCAGACTGCAGTGCTGTTCTCAGGAAGTACTGACAAGGCCATTGAGGAGTCCATAAGTCAGTCACCCATCAGAGGACTCCCATGTCCCTCAGGAATGAGCCTGTATTGGTATTGCCACTGGGCTCAATCATCAGCTGAGCAAATAATGGCTGAGCATCCAATAAGATCAACCATGGCCTGTGGTTAACATGGCCATAACACAAAGGTGGTGCTTCATCCAGAGGGCAGCAACTGGGGCTGTCAATCAATTATACTCTGCACAATAGATCTGAGCCCTACGTGTTCATGGCTGCCACAGTGACCACGTTGGGTTTTCTCCAGGAATCCAAAGGTTTAGTATTAGAAAGATCTATAAAGGTGGCCCCCACCTTGTGTTAGACCCAAATCTTGCGTGCCTCTTCAGATCTGTGCCTCGGCTCAAATGCTGCACAGACCTTTCCATCACCATTAGGACCTGATTAGACATTTTCCCTAATTAGTACCAGGCCCTCCCTTTTGGCTATCACTGGAGAACTGAGCCAACCAGTCACATACCTGGATTCTTGACATGTGATTCTAGGTGTGAATGAAACACCATACTGCAGGTCATGGAACCTGGCATTCTGAACTGCCATCAAAGGGACCAGATGATGGAACTTGGATATGTGCTTCGTCCTCCCGTTTACTGCTTGGAGACACAGTTCTCTATTTAGCCCATTCCGGAAGTTCCTGATGCTGAATGAATGCAACTACCAAGAGAACAGCTGGGTTTCTTTTCTGGCTAATCATGAAGTGGTCGGCACGGTACTCCATCCCTTCATGAGCTTCCCATCTTTCCTTGCTTCATTTCCAGTTTCCTTCTCTCTCACTACCCTGGGTTCGCAAGGCACCTCCCAAATAAAGTATTAACATTTTAATCCTTGCCTCAGGTTCTGTTTCCTAGAGAACCCAGGTCAGTACAACACGTTAAACAGATTAAACTTGAAAATCCAATCATCTGAGCACATGAAGAAAAAACTGATAGTGTACAAAATAATCTAAAAACCTCATTAAATGAGTAAAAGTTTTTTTTTAACATGATAAAGTATACATCTGAAAAACCTACAATAAATATAGTTCTCATTGAGGAACTAGAAACACTACCTTTAAAATCTGTTATAAGGCATGGAGGCAGAATCAGGCAGGGACTGAGCAGCAAATGTGACAATATATTGGGGTAGTCGGTAATAGTTTACTAATGTGGTTATTTACAAAGCTGTGGTGAGGGTTAAGGGAAACTAACAAGGATGCTGCTGCACCCCCAAGGCTAGCAACAGAGAAGAACATACTTATTACCTAGGGCTGAAGGAGCAATTTACCAGATCTAGAGATTGTGGTCTGTAAGTCATGAGCAATGGCCTTTAATAGAGGGGATACAGCCAATCCTCAGTGACCCAGTAGATTTGTGGGTGTGTTGGCAAAATCTTTGAAGTTCTTTCTAGTATACCGATAGTGGGTTGACCAGTGTCACCCCAAAGTTCATGTCTACCTAGAACCTCAGAATTTGTCTTTATTTGGAAATAGGGTCTCTGCAGATGTAATTAAAGTAAGGATCACAACAAGATCATACTGGATTAAGTTATGCCATAAATTCAGATACAGGACAGGACACACAGACACAGGGAAGAAGTCCATGAGAAGATAGAGGCAGAGACTGGAGTTATACTCACAAGCCAAGGAATGCCAGCAGTCACCAGAAGCTGGAAGAGGCAAGGAAGGATTCTCCCCTAGAGATTTTGAAGGAGTATGGTCTTACAGACACCTTAACTTCAGACATCTAGCCTTCAGAACTGTGAGAGAATAAGTTTTTGTTGTTGTAAGTTACGATGTTTGTGGTAATTTGTTACAGGAGCCCTAGGAAACCAACATATACCAAATTTAGAGAGAAACCATTTTTCCCCCTTTTTTATTGACTGGGGAGTAGTAGGAAAGAAATGCGAACATAAACAATGGAGTTGACTCTACAGTGAAATTATAGCTTATACAACTGTATCTTTAACTGGGTGAAATCATCCAAGCCCCTTGTCACATTTTCCCTTAGAAAACTAGACACACACACACACATACACACACCTCACTAACTGACGTAAACACTGGGATAGTTAAAGAAGCCTTTGACCCAGTTATCTAATAAGAATTGCACAATGCTTAATGTCTACCCCGGCCAATAACTCACACTAAGAAAATGAGGATCGAATACAAAATACCCAGTCCTCGAAGAGTTCCTTGATGCAAGGTGGTGGCATTGGTGGTTGTGATAATGGTCATAGGTCTCAGATTCAATAGACAAAAATTGAGAATCCATCACACACATACTATGTCAATTTGACTATTTAATCACTGAGAAAAATAAAGAATTGATACAGTAAATATACATACCATAGTCCAAGAAGGAGTGGGGGTTCAGGAATAGCATACAAATGACTAAGAAACTAAAGTCCAACCTAGAATAAAACCGTTCAAAG
Organism: Stenella coeruleoalba; assembly: GCF_951394435.1. Classification (NCBI taxonomy): domain Eukaryota; kingdom Metazoa; phylum Chordata; class Mammalia; order Artiodactyla; family Delphinidae; genus Stenella; species Stenella coeruleoalba. The sequence goes on from NC_137150.1 coordinate 89,709,707, forward strand.
AAAAGAAAGCCTTCACTTATCTTAGGTCCATATCTATAGAAAGTAATACCCAAAACATGTACACAAAGAATTAAGTACACAAAAATAAGATAAATGAAAGAATAAGATGAATATGGGATTGCAGGTATAAGGAAGCAAAATATGCATGAAAATTCCTAGAGAGAATAACAATATAGAACTAGCTGAACACAAAAGAGATACTACTGAAAGCCAATTATCATTTTTTTTAAAAAAAACCTACAGCTTTCCTCCTGTGTGCCTCCTTTATGATTCACACAGGAAAATTCACTTCTGACACTTCTGGTTACCAAATGTGTGGGTTTTTTCCCCTCACCAAAGCAATTCTGTGACACAAGCTGGGTATCCTGTAATCTAAATTCTGACACTATGCATCTGGTGATAGTGTCAGATCCCACAGGTTAAGGATTCACTCAGTCCCATGAGACTGTCCCTACTTCAGAGGCCAATCTACAATAGTAGGTCCCTAAGTCCACAACTTCTGTCTGATTTGCCTATAAATTGGAGGTTCCCATAACCCCTCCCCCTTGGATTCGATTATTTGCTGGAGTAGCAAACAGAACTCATGGAAAAACTTATGTTTAACAGTTCATTAAAGGATATGATCAAGAATACAGATGAATAGCCAGATGAAGAGATACACAGGGAGAGGTCTGGGAGGGCCCCAAGTGCAGGAGCTCTGTCCCCATAGAGTTTGGATGCATCACCCTACTGGTATGTGGATGTGGTCACCCATATGGAAGCTCTCTGAACCCCATATTATTGGGATTTTTATGAAGCCTTCATCACGTAGCCTAAGGTAGTTAATCATGATCAATGATTAACTCCATTTTCAGCCTTTGTCTCCTCTTTTAGTGAATTGGGGTCAGGGCTGAAAATTCCAAGCTTCTAGTCATGACCGTCTTTCTGGTGACCAGTCCCCACCCAGGAGCCATCTAAGAGTCCACACAGAGTCACCTTATTAGAACAAAAGATGTTCCTAGTACTCTTATCAATTAGGAATTTGCAGGGGTCTCAGAAGCTCTGTGTCAGAAAAGAGGTCAAAACAACTATTAGAACAAGAGAAACTAAAAGGAGTTCTAAGAGGGAAGTGTATAGCAATACAATGCTACCTCAAGAAACAAGAAAAATCTCAAATAAACAACCTAATCTTACACATAAAGCAACTAGAGAAAGAAGGTCAAACAAAGCCCAAAGTTAGTAGAAACATAGAAATCATAAAGATCAGAGCAGAAGTAAGTGAAATAAAAATGAGGAAAACAATATCAAAGATCAATGAAACTGAAAGCTGGTTCTATGAGAAGATAAATGAAACTGATAAACATTTACCTAGACTCATCAAGAAAAAAAGGGAGAGGACTCAAAACAATAAAATCAGATATGCAAAAGGAGAAGTAACAACTGACACTGCAGAAATACAAAGGAGCATAGGAGACTACTACAAGCAACTATAGGCCAATAAAATGGACAACCTGGAAGAAATGCACAAATTCTTAGAAAGGTATAACATTCCAAGACTGAACCAGGAAGAAGTAGAAAATATGAACAGACCAATCACAAGTAATGAAATTGAAACTGTGACTAAGAATCTTCCAACAAACAAAAGTCCAGGACAGATGGCTTCACAGGTGAATTCTAACAAACATTTAGAGAAGACCTGACACCTATCCTTCACAAACTCTTCCAAAAAATAACAGAGGGAGGAATACTCCCAAGCTCATTCTACGAGGCCACTATCACCATGATACCAAAACCAGATAAAGATACCACAAAAAAAGAAAATTACAGACCAATATCATTGATGAACATAGATGCAAAAATCCTCAACAAAACACTATCAAACAGAATCCAAAAACACATTAAAAGGATCATACACCGGGTTTCCCTGGTGGAGCAGTGGTTGAGAGTCCGCCTGCCGATGCAGGGGACACGGGTTCGTGCCCCGGTCCGGGAGGATCCCACATGCCGTGGAGCGGCTGGGCCCGTGAGCCATGGCTGCTGAGCCTGCGCGTCCGGAGCCTGTGCTCCACGATGGGAGAGGCCACAGCAGTGAGAGGCCCGCATACAGCAAAAAAAAAAAAAAAAAAAAAAAAAAAAGGATCATACACCATGATAAAGTGGGATTTAACCCAGGGACACAAGGATTCTTCAATATATGCAAATCAATCAATGTGATACACCACATTAACAAATTGAAGAAGAAAAACCATATGATCATCTCAAGAGATGCAGAAAAAGTTTTTGACAAACTTCAATACCAATTTATGATAAAAATTCTCCAAAACATGGACACAAAGGGAACTTACCTCAACATAATAAAGGCCATATACAATAAACCCATATCAAACATCATTCTCAATGGTGAAAAACTGAAAGCATTTCCTCTTAGATCAGGAACAAGACAAGGATGCCCACTCTCACCACTATTATTCAACATAGTTTTGGAAGTCCTAGCCATGGCAATCAGAGAAGAAAAAGAAATCCAAATTGGAAAAGAAGTAAAACTGTCACTGTTTGCGCATGGCATGATACTATACATAGAAAATTCTAAAGATGTCACCAGAACACTACTAGACCTCATCAATGAATTGGGTAAAGTTGCAGGATACAAAATTAATACAGAGAAATTTCTTGCATTCCTATACACGAACAACAACAGATCAGAAAGAGAGATTAAGGAAATAATCCCATTTACCACTGCAACAAAAAGAATAAAATACCTAGGAATAAACCTACCTAAAGAGGCAAAAGACCTGCACTCAGAAAACTATAAAACTCTGATGAAAGAAATCAAAGATGACACAAACAGATGGAGAAATATACCATGTTTTTGTATTGGAAGAATCAATATTGTGAAAATGACTATACTACCCAAAGCAATCTACAGATTCAATGCAAACCCTATCAAATTACCAAGGGCATTTTTCACAGAATTAGAACAAAAAATTGTACAATTTGTATGGAAACACAAAAGACCCCGAATAGCCAAAGCAATGTTGAGAAAGAAAAACAAAGTTGGAGGAATCAGGCTCCTTGACTTCAGACTATACTACAAAGCTATAGTAATCAAGACAGTATGGTACTGGCACAAAAACAGAAATATAGATCAATGGAACAGGATAGAAAGCCCAGAGGTAAAACCACACACCTATGGTCACCTAATCTTTGACAAAGGAAGCAAGAATATACAGTGGAGAAAAGACAATCTCTTCAATAAATGGTGCTAGGAAAACTGGATGGCTGCATGTAAGAGAATGAAATTAGAACACTCCTTAACACCATACACAAAAAAATACTCAAAATGGATTAAAGACCTAAATGTAAGGCCGTACGTACACTATAAAGCTATTAGAGGAAAACATAGGAAGAACACTCTTTGACATAAATCACAGCAATATCTTTTTTGACCCACCTTCTAGAGTAATGAAAACAAAAATAAACAAATGGGGGACTTCCCTGGTGGCGCAGTGGTTAAGAATACACCTGCCAATTCAGGGGACATGGGTTCAAGTCCTGGTGTGGGAAGATCCCACATGCCATGGAGCAACTAAGGCCGTGTGCCACAATTACTAAGCCTGCGTTCTAGAGCCCGTGAGCCACAACTACTGAGCCCACATGCCACAACTACTGAAGACCGCACACCTAGAGCCCATGCTGTGCAACAATAGAAACCACCGCAATGAGAAGCCCACGCACTGCATCGAAGAGTAGCCCCCGCTCGCCACAACTAGAGAAAGCCCACACATAGCAACGAAGACCCAACACAGCCAAAAATAAAAATAAATAAATAAAATTTAAAAAATAAGTGGAAGCTAAATTTTTTAAATAAATTTTTTAAATAAATCAATCAAATAAACAAATGGGACCTAATAAAACTTAAAAGCTTCTGCACAGCAAAGGAAACCATAAACAAGACAAAAAGACAACCCTCAGAATGGGAGAAAATATTTGCAAACAAAGCAGCTGACAAGGGATTAATCTCCAAAATATACAAAGAGCTCATGCAGCTCAATATCAAAAAAACAAACAACCCAGTCAAAAAATGGGCAGAAGACCTAAATAGACATTTCTCCAAAGAAGACATACAGATGGCCAACAAACACATGAAAAGATATTCAACATCACTAATCATTAGAGAAATGAAAACCGAAACTACAATGAGATATCACCTCACACCAGTCAGAATGGCCATCATCAAAAAATCTACAAACAATAAATGCTGGAGAGGGTGTGGAGAAAACGAAACTCTCTTGCATTGTTGGTGGGTATGTAAATTGATACTGCTGCTATGGAGAAGTAACACAACATTGTAAAGCAATTATACTCCAAAAAAAAAAAAAGAAAAGAAAGAATAAGAGATAAGAGATACTCCAGGTATTCCTATTACTTACAAGGAAATTACAAGGATTTTAGGAGCTCTGTGCCAGGAACTGGGGTCAGAGTCCAATATATATATATATATATATATATATATATATATATATATATATATATTTTCCTATTATTTCACACCATAGTACAGAAAGATTTGATATATCCTGATAAATCAGATGAAAAAACAAGAAAAATTTCTCTGAAATGAAGACAAAATTGAATTGTTGATTAAAAGATAATCCAGTGTTCCAGGAAAAGTTGATACAGAACACTCAGGACCAAGACATCCTAATTAAGTTGCTGCATGTCAAATAAAAGTGGAGGGGAGAGAAACACTTACTTTTTTGCCTAAATCAATCAAGCAACAAAGAGGTAGGGGTAGAGAAAAGGAAAAAAGGAGGACTCTGAGTTCTCTACAGAAGACAACAGAAAATATGGATGCCATGATGGGTTTTTTTTTGTTTGTTATTTTTTGTGGTACACGGGCCTCTCACTGCTGTGGCCTCTCCCATTGCGGAGCATAGGCTCCAGATGCGCAGGCTCAGCAGCCATGGCTCACGGGCCCAGGCGCTCCGCGGCATGTGGGATCTTCCCGGACCGGGGCACGAACCCGTGTCCCCTGCATCGGCAGGCGGACTCTCAACCACTGCGCCACCAGGGAAGCCCCATGATGTTTTATTTCCTATTAGTTGGTGCTGTTTTCCTGCCAGTCTGGAAGGAAATGGAGCATCAGAAGGAAAAGCAAAGGAAAGGAACACCTTCTCTCCTCTTCCTACCTCCTCTCCCTTCAACTGCAGGAAGGCACTACTGCATAATCTCTTCTGAGTTAGGCCCCCAGGAGCAGAACTAGGTAAAGGCACTTTCCTCAAGGAGCAGCCACTTTCTGCCTGAGAAAATCCCTTGCAGAAAGGAAACACTAAGGAAGTGGCCACAACTGAATTGGGGAAAAGAAAAGAACTGAAAAGCGAATTCAAAAAACTCTATTACTTGCCTTCAACAGAACTGAATGTCTTAAACTGTCTGAGCCAAAAAGTCCTCAGCTGTAACCTGAACAAATCAAGGTAAATTAGCAGGGCAGAAAAGTTGGGGGAGATGTTGTCAATAAAATAATGTCTGTGTCAACGAACTGTGAGCAAAATAAAGGGAGACAGGTGGACACCTGCCCAGTAAAATACTTACAGGTTTTGTTTAATCCAGTGCTTACTATTTCAGACCTATTATATAGTGAAACAGAAAATAAAATGAGGTATTCTCTCTTTGAACCCAATTTCTATACCATAAGCAGGTCAGATTGTTAAATCTTCATATTAAAATCCATTTCCCAACTGGAAAAAGCAGATCTATGTAACTAGTAAGTATACGTTCTTGTATGAATTAGATGGTGAATATAAAGTGTTAACACAGAAATCAAATCTCAGATCCTTACTAACCTTATTTCCTAAACCCATAACATATCTCAATTTTCTTCTAAAATGAGAATACCATCCAAACACCTTGGCTCAGTTAAGTGGATTCATTTTGCTTTCCCTTTTATAATGTGCAAGCAACACCCAGACTGCTGAGCTCCTGCGCAGTGCTCAGCAAATATGTCACTCAGATTAAACCAACTTGGAAGCACAAGAGAAATGATGAGAGCAAGGTTAAGGTAGCAGGCAGACAGAAGTGGGAAGTAAAATATGCTGCTTGGTTCCAAGAAGACAGGAGGCAAGACGACCTTAAGGCTGAAGACAGAGGTAGAATTCTTACAAGGAGAGATTACAAGAATTTGTCAAACAGATGAAAACTACTGTGGGCCACTCTTAAAATATCCAAAGGGAAAGAGGAGCAACACAGTCTCTCAAATTAGCCTAAGGAAGAAAATAAGAATGTAAGAGACAAGGACACTGAAATAATTGGGGGCAGGAGAAAGAAATACAGCAACTTCAGATGGTGGGAGAAAAATACGGGGAGAGAATTTTGAGTTGAATAGGAGGTACATCAAGAGAAAGGACTGGAAGAAGATAGCTGTAGAAGAAAGCAAAATGCCCCCGAAAACAACAGATGTGTTTGAAAATAAAATAAAAGTGGGAAAATAGAGCAAGGGTATCCTTGGAATTCAGTCATTTATTTCTGCTGTCACATCTTTGGGATCCACAGGCCAGACAAACGAATGGTAAAAAACCCTTCAAAGATAACTTGCAGAACTATGTAAGTAGATGCAACACTAAAAACACAGGAATGTACAAAAATTAGAAATGTAATTTATGGAGCAGACTTAGGATATAAAGTTGTTTTGAACGTAAAATAAAAAGCTAAATTCAATGGGGAAAATTGGTTTGGAGGACCTCGGTCTCTTCGCTCTCAAATGGTAAAAAGGCAAATTCCAAGACCAGAAGGCATAAATTAGAAGAGATATCCGTGGATGTATAACCTCCTCTTTCCTTTTCAATGGGCAAGAAAATGTTTTTCATTTAATGCTATGAAATATTTCAGTGCTGTTAGAAGCCTAAATATTTGATATCATTAGTCATTTTTGATTACTCTCAGTCCCATGATTAAAGTACATTTAGATAAACATGATAGGTTTCTTGAAGTGTTTGAGAACTTATAATTCTGTTGCAAGCAATATCAAAAACAACAACAAAATGCTGGAACAAACTGGCTTAGAAAAGAAAAGAAATTTTCTGAAAAACAGAACTGAAAATTTTGGGAGCCTCAGACCAGTTTGATCCAGGAATCATGTTACCAGGTCCTGTGTCTCTCCTTTGCTTTCTCTGGGTTTCTCCACATGCAAATCCGGCTTTCCTCATGGTAATAATACAGGAGTATCATGCAGGAGTATCATGCAGGAGTATCATGTCCCGGGCCTGACATCCACACATCTCCAATTCCCAATGAAAATAAAAGGATTTTCAGCCAGCACTTCTTGTTGAGAAGTTTCCGAGAAGCCTGAGCCAACAACTTTTTGCATGTCATTGGCTCACCTGGGTTACATTCTCATCCCACCTATCAGGCTGGCCACCCTAACTGGTTTCTCCTGGGGGCACTATTTTAATAAATCATTTGCACCTAAATCTTTAGCTAAGGTGCTGCTTGTAGTAGAATCTTCCCTAAGACACAAATGAATGCACTGAAACCCCTGGCAGGTTATCCTTGAAAACCCTGAGTTGTTCTTTTTCATCTACACGTCTCTGCAAAAGCTGGCATTTCACTCTGTGAACAAGACACTCATCTTCTCACATTCTCCCTTTCCCAGGTTCTGTGCTGTTCCTCCTCTGACCCAGCCTCCTACTTCTCCCGCCCCTCTCAAATCTCTCCCTTGTGCCCTCTGAAAACATCATTTCACAGTAAACTGCCCTTAACCTATAACCTGTTTAGATTTCTGCTGTTTTCCAGCCTCAGTTGAAACCTGATTCATTCCCAAAGGTGCCATTTCTCTTTCTTTTCTTTTGCCTTAAGAAAGGATGTATCATTTTTCTACCTTCTCTCACGCTGGAATCTGCAGATGAAGCTGGCATCCTCCTTGTACAAAGAGGTCTTTCCAAACCATCATTTCTGTACCTTCAGTGCCTCTGGATTTCACTGGGAGAATCAAAATTTCCTCTGAAGTGACCCTTGTTCCTACACAGAAGGGCCCCTAGGGAGCGTTAACTGTATTAAGCTGGATGGGGCATATATGGTTGGGTATAGTATTCTTTGTATCTCTCATAGGTATAAAGTGTTTTTTTAACAAATACCTTGTGACTTGGGTTATCCATCTTGGCTTTCCTATGCCCGTCCCTCATGTGTTATCTACTAAATCCTGATCAGTTCCCAGAGATTTTGAAAACTAGCACCAAAACTCAGTCCCCCTCTCCAAAATTATCCATTGTGGGTAATTTTTAAAAAAATTTTATTAGAGTATAATTGATTTACAATGCTGTGTTAGTTTCAAGTGTACAGCAAAGTGAATCTGTTACACAAAAATACATATATCCACTCTTTTTTTAGATTCTTTTCCCATATAGGCCATTGAGTAGAGTTCCCTGTGCTATACAGTAGGTCCTTATTAGTTATCTGTTTTATATATAGTAGTGTGTATGTGTCAATCCCAATCTTCCAATTTATCCCTCCTCCCTCTTACCCCCTGGTAACCATAAGTTTATTTTCTACATCTGTAACTCTATTTCGGTTTTGTAGGTAAGTTCATTTGTAGCCTTTTTTTTAGACTCCATTGTGGGTAATTTTGATGCCCATGTAATAACAAATCCGAAACTCCATGAGGAAAATGTCAGGAACTCCAAAACTAATCACTTCTCCACTCACCCTGCCATTTCCATAGATGGATTCCTGCCCTCATCACCCAGAACTGTTCCACCCATGAAATCTCAAACTCAGAGCATCCTACCCTGACACAAAGCCCTATCATGCTGATACTTCCTTTCTCCCCTCCACTACCAACAATCTTAAGATTTCCAAGCCCTGACTCCATCAGTTGCTCCCATTTTCACTTAGGCTATTCTATACGTCCTGGATCTTTTTACAAAAACGATTTAACATTTTGAGCTTTTTCGAAAAGAGTAAACAGGTATCTTTTCCTTGTTGCCAAGTTGATCTTGATAACTATAAAGCTGATAGTTTAGTTTACATGTAATTAGATTACAAATATAATTTGTCAGTTTTTTGTTTTTTACCACTCTTCTGTTTTAGGCAATCTAAAAGATACAACACACACCAATCAATAACAATGGCTCACTATGGCAATGATTCTCAATCTGGGGAGGGAGGTCCTTCCATCCAGATTGCTGAAAAACAAAACACACAAAAAACCACTTCATTTTATTTTTATTTTTTTAATTTTAGAATTTTATTTATTTTTTTTATACAGCAGGTTCTTATTAGTTATTCACTTTATACATATTAGTGTATATTTGTCAATCCCAATCTCCCAATTCATCACACCACCACCTGCCCCCCGCCACTTTCCCCCCTTGGTGTCCATATGTTTGCTCTCTGCATCTGTGTGTCTATTTCTGCCCTGCAAACTGGTTCATCTGTAGCAGAGTGATATTTAACAATTGACGTGGTTACTTTAGAAGACACTTAGATTCTCACAATGAGACTAGTCATGTGAACAGGAAAAACACTAGGTACAACACTCCTAGATTTCAAAAAGGCTTTGGGTTTTCTCTTCCCCCTTAAAGATAAAAATGTGGTAGAAAGGCCCCCTATTGGTAATTATCACTTAATATAACCAAAGATGAAAGGAGTGGTAAACCAACATCCCTAAAGAATTTATCCTACAATTAACTTTAGTATTTATTATTTTAAATTCTATGAGAAGATTAAAAAGAAATCCTTTTCAGTTGAGAACATTAAGTGCATAGCCTCTTAAAGAAGTGGAAGAAGGGAAGCTCTACACACCCCTTCCATATCTTTACCTACTCTCTCCCATGTACATTTAGAATTGGAGACTAATTCAGTTACCACTGGCATTTGAACAACACTTGAGCCACTGAAGCAATTTGGTTCCTGTGGATATCATCTGGACAGTTCTTCCTCCAAGAAATGCTAGGATGTTTTTGTTTTAATGGGCTACACAATCCTGAGGCCAAAGAGAGAAGGTTGGTCTCATTTCCAGAATTAGCATTCTCCAAACACACATGTCCCTGGCTTAAAAAACAGTTTGAGGAGCCACTATCATTTAGTTGTTAAAGTGGAAGTACTCCTCTGAGGCTGGAAAACTAGTAAAAAGTCATGCTGATTTTCTAGGGCCCCAAAGATCTGCATACTGAGGGTGGACCCACCATTTCTAGGGAACCTGAGGAAGGCTGAAGGAAACTATTGAGTGAGACCAGGGTTCCTTCTAGTTAATCCTGAAGCAATTCCTCAGAAAGATTCCTGTGTTCATAAGAAAAGAAATAAGAATTGTCAGAACTCCCTGAAAGAGAGGAAGCTCTTGACAACTCCTTTTAAGTGATTCTGTAGGAGCCGTTGATGTGTCTCCTCCCTTCAACAGCACCACAAGCCCTGGTCAGAAGGCACACGGTGAAGAGATGATGTCCCTGTGTACTATACACTGGGCATCTTCAGAGGCACAGGTTTCAGAGTCATAATTCTTATCTACGCCTCCAGCTGAACTTCCATTTTTCTTTTTCACCAGGCCCCCCAGTCTAGTAAAGTGGGTAATATTGTACATGCTCTACATGTACCACATGCCAGGTCATAGCTGTCCTCCACAGAGACTGATTTTAAGTTGGCTAGGGAGTAGAAGTACGTTTTTGATAGCTGTCCTCTAATCTGAAGAGATTAGGTTTAAAAAAAGTTAGATTAAAGCAAGTTCAAAGGAACAAGTAATTCTGAATCTAAAACGATACTGTCAGCTCGGATTGGGGAGGAAGATGGAGGTTGAGATATTTTATGATATTGACCAAAGAGTAAAATAGTAAAAGGAGAAATAAGATTCTAAGTAGGCAGAATTGGAAAATATGATTATAATAAACTCATCAATTACAAATCATTTTCTCTTTTCAAGAAAATCTACAGTCGAGTAAGGGAGACTTCCCCTTCTTAGAAACCCCTTTCTCTTCTCTAGATGGCAGGGTAATGGAGGATAAACTATAGAAAAGAAAAAAATTTCAATTAGAACATCTATATAGAGCCTTAAAAAGACGAGGAGTTAAGGGAGCCTTCTCGATGGAGATAAATCTTTGAAAAGATGTTAAAGGGCTGGATAATTAGTTATGAGCTATAGTAGTCCCCATTTAAGTCCCTATTTGCTCTCCATTTAAAATGAGAATGTGGAGGTTCAGAGAGTAAGTAAACTGCTCAAAGTCACAAAGATATTCAAGCAGTGGACCCGAGTCCTATTCCAAAGCCATGCTCCTTCTGCTCTGTGCTGTGTGCATCATCAAGAGGCTGAGAAGTTGATTAGCTTTGTGGCGTGTCCAGATGTGACCATTTCAGCTACACATCTTTGGGGAGATGTGGTTTCAAGATGCTCTTGCCTTCCAGGTGGGCACTCAGACTCACATATATAAAGTAAATAAAGTCAACTAGAAAAAAATTGATCTTACAGAGCTCTCTTATTTTTTTGCTGGCCAGGAAGATGGATTAAGCAATAAGAAAGATCTCTTTCCCCCAGTTACATGAGAAGATCTTCTGTGGTTCGCTTTGTAATTAATAGAAGTCACTCAGTAAGTGTTGGTGATGTGACAGGAAATTTGCTAAATATGTTATAAACATTCCTTTACTTGATCCTAGCAATAACTCTATAAAATACATACTAATATGACCATTTTATAGATGCGTACATTGTGGGGCAAGGAATTGAATAATTTATTACAAATTCATAACAAACGTCAAGGCCTAAATATAAAACACTTGCTATTAACCTCATACCACATGTCATGGAGGACAGAAAAGATGGCCCAGATATATGATTTGACTAGTCTATTCTCCTCAAATAGCCAAAAGAATCATGTTGCCTACAACACAAACTCCTCAAACTAAAATTTAAGATACCATAATCTAGTCCCTGGCTATCTTTCTGAAATTTCCCCCTTTATCCCTAGTCTTCATACACCCCAGGATTCTGGTCATAGTCACTTACCAGTCTCTTGACTGTGCCCTGTGCTCAATCCAAGTTGTCCCAAACTGGGATTCCCTTTATGACAACACCCGCTTGTCAAAGCCCCTTCCATCTTTCAAAGTCATGTATAAACCCCATGTCTTCCATGAAGCTTCCTGGGATCCTCATCCAAATTACTCTCCTTTACACTTCATAGCAATGTCATCACTTCCATTGTAGCATTTAACATGCTTGACCTCTTATAAGTTATTAGATTAAGCCCATGGCTTACTGAGACTCATTTTTTCTTTACACACACACACACACACACACACACACACACACACACAAACACATACTCATATGTGCACACACATGACACCCCTGGTAAGTATGATAGGGAACCTCTAAGAGAGCCTCAGTGATCTGCCTCCTAGAATTCACACCCTTATGTAATTCCCTCCCCCTTGAATCTTAGCTGGATTTGGGACTCACTTCTGACCAATAGAATACAGCAGAAGTGATGAGATATCACTTCCATGATTAGGTTACAAAAAGACTGGGCCCTTACTTGCTCTCTTGGGCCCTTTCTTGGGCCCTTTCTTGCTCTTGGGCCCTTTCTTGCTCTCTTGTTCTGAGTGAGCCACTCTATGCTGTAAGCTATCCTGTGGAGAAGTCCACATGGCATGGAATTCTGAGAGGCCTCATACCCATAGCCAGCATGGAACTAAGACCCTCAAGTCCAACAACCCACAAGGAACTGAATCTTTCTCACAACCATGAGAATGAGCTTCAAAGTAGATCCTGCTCTTACCAAGCCTTCAGATGAAACTGCAGCCCTTGTTGATACACTGACTGCAACCTCTCGAGAGGCCTTGGGCCTGAGGCACTCAGATTCCTGACATATAGAAACTGTGAGCTAAGTGCTTGTTGTTTTAAGGTACTACATTTTGGGTTAATTTGCTGCACAGCAATAGATAACTAATACGGTAAGTACGCAGTGTCTCTGAATTATATTATAGGATACACAGCTGTAATGAAAAAGATTTTTATACTCAAAGAAGTACAGAACTTTACTCATGTCAAAGCTATAATGAAAAAGTTATGAAAATATTGGTTTATAGTTCAAAATGATGGAGCTATCTTTTTTGCTGGGAAGGTATAAACAGAGGGGAGTTCTAGAAAATTCATTTCTGAACTTCCACTATCAAACACTATTCATGAAAAATGGGGCAGAAGATGTGGTTGCAAACATTGAAAGCCTCTGCTCTGCAAAAGCTCTATAGGCTCAGATACTAGAATCCTTGCTTGACAAGATCTGAGGCTAACATTCAAACTACTACCTCACACAGCACACACGTCACCTATCTTTAAATCAAGCACAACATAACTCCACTCTCCTGAAAAGAGGAAGAACAAAATGGGTTGTTTATTGGAGAGACTCATAATAAGGTAATCGTGCTATTTACACACACACAAAATATGCATCCAGTACAGATAGACATTTGCTATAGACTTTAGAAAAGACTAACTTCTAAACATTTCTAAGGATTTAGCTATGATTCCGTGGTAAAAGTCCCTAAAATGAAAAATGACACAATGGATGAGTCTCTCAAATTCAGTACAAATAATAGTATCACAAATCATCTTTCCTCCCCCTGCCCACCCCCCCCCCGCCCCGCCCACAAAGAGACACAGAAAAGCCAAAGAAAACTTTGGGACTGAAAAGATTTCTCTAAACTCAGATTTTAAAAAGAGAATAACCAAAGTTAGAAAGGTATTATCAAGGATAAATTCAAAATTAGGATAGTCACAGGCTAGAATTAAAATTTCAGAAAAAGGAGATCTGTTCAAGATGGCAGAGTAGAAGGATGTGCTCTCACTCCCTCTTGTGAGAGCACCAGAATCACAACTAACTGCCGAAAAATCATCAACAGGAAGACACTGGAACTCGCCAAAAAAGATACCCCACATCCAAAGACAAAGGAGAAGCCACAATGAGATGGTACGAGGGGTGCAATCAGAATAAAATCAAATCCTGTAACTGCTGGGTGGGTGACTCACAAATTGGAGAACAATTATACCACAGAAGTCCATCCACTGGAGTGAAGGTTCTGATCCCCACGTCAGGCTTCCAGACCTGGGAGTCTGGCAATGAGAGGAGGAATTCCTAGAGAATCAGACTTTGAAGGCTAGCAGATTTCATTACAGGACCTCGACAGGACTGGGGGAAACAGAGACCCCACTCTTGGAGGGTACACACAAAGTAGTGTGCTCATGATGACACAGGGGAACGAGCAGTGACCCCATAGGAGACTGAACCAGACCTACCTGCTAGTGTTGGAGGGTCTCCTGCAGAGGCAGGGGGTGGGTGTGTCCCACCGTGAGGACAAGGACACTGGCAGCAGAAGTTCTGGGAAGTACTCCTTGGCATGAGCCCTCCCAGAGTCTGCCATTAGCCCCACCAAAGAGCCCAGGTAGGCTCCAGTGTTGGGTCGCCTTAGGCCAAACCACCAACAAGGAGGGAACGCAGTACCACCCATCAGCAGACAAGCGGATTAAAGTTTTACTGAGCTCTGCCAACTGGAGCAACAGCCAGCTCTACCCACCATGAGTCCCTCCCATCAGGAAACTTGCACAACCCTCTTAGATAGCTTAATCCCCCAGAGGGAAGACAGCAGAAGCAAGAAGAACAACAATCCTGCCGCCTGTGGAACAAAAACCGCATTCACAGAAAGACAGACAAGATGAAAAGGGAGAGGGCTATGTACCAGATGAAACCCCAGCAAAACAGGTAAATGAAATGGAGATAGGCAACCTTCCAGAAAAAGAATTCAGAATAATGATAGTGAAGATGATCCAGGGCCTCAGAAAAAGAATGGAGGCAAAGATTGAGAAGATGCAAGAAATGTTTAACAAAGACCTAGAAGAATTAAAGAACAAACAAACAGAGATGAACAATATAATAACCAAAATGAAAAATACACTAGAAGGAATCAATAGCAGAATAACTGAGGCAGAAGAACGGATAAGTGACCTGGAAGAAAGATTGGTGGAATTCACTGCTGTGGAACAGAATAAAGACAAAAGAACGAAAAGAAATGAACAGAGTCTAAGAGACCTCTGGGAAAACATTAAATGAAACAACATTCACATTATAAGGGTCCCAGAAGGAGAAGAGAGAGAGATAGGACACAAGAAAATATTTGAAGAGATTAGAGTCAAAAACTTCCTTAACATGGGAAAGGAAAGAGCCACCCAAGTCCAGGAAGTGCAGAGAGTCCCATACAGGATAAACCCAAGGAGAAACATGCCAAGACACATAGTAATCAAATTGGTAAAAATGAAAGAGAAAGAAAAATTATTGAAAGCAGCAAGGGAAAAATGACAAATAACATACAAGGGAACTCCCATAAGGTTAACAACTGGTTTCTCAGCAGAAACTCTACAAGCCAGAAGGGAGTGGCATGATATATTTAAAGTGATGAAAGGGAAGAACCTACAGCCAAGATTACTCTACCCAGCAAGGATCTCATTCAGATTCGATGGAGAAATCAAAAGCTTTACAGACAAGCAAAAGTTAAGAGAATTCAGAACCACCAAACCAGCTCTACAACAAATGCTAAAGGAGCTTCTCTAAGTGGGAAACACAAGAGAAGAAAAGGACCTACAAAAACAAACCCAAAACAATTAAGAAAATGGTAATAGGAACATACATATCGATAATTACCTTAAACGTGAATGGATTAAATATTCAAACCAAAAGACACAAGCTCACTGAATGGATACAAAAACAAGACCCATATATATGCTGTCTACAAGAGACCCACTTCAGACCTAGGGACACATACAGACTAAAAGTGAGGGGATGGAAAAAGATATTCCATGCAAATGGAAATCAAAAGAAAGCTGGAGTAGCAATACTCATATTAGATAAAATAGACTTTAAAATAAAGAATGTTACAAGAGACAAGGAAGGACACTACATAATGATCAAGGGATCAATCCAAGAAGGAGATAAAACAATTATAAATATATATGCACCCAACATAGGAGCACCTCAATACATAAGACAACTGCTAACAGCTATAAAAGAGGAAATCGAAAGTAAAACAATAATAGTGGGGGACTTTAACACCTCACTTACATCAATGGACAGATCATCCATACAGAACATTAATAAGGAAACACAAGCTTTAAATGACACAACAGACCGGATAGATTTAATTTATATTTATAGGACATTCCATCCAAAAACAGCAGATTACACTTTCTTCTCAAGTGCACACAGAACAGTCTCCAGGACAGATTACATCTTGGGTCACAAATCAAGCCTCAGTAAATTTAAGAAAATTGAAATCATATCAAGCATCTTTTCTGACCACAATGCTATGAGATTAGAAATAAATTACAGGGAAAAAAACGTAAAAAACACAAACACATGGAGGCTAAACAATACGTTACTAAATAAACAAGAGATCACTGAACAAATCAAAGAGAAAATCAAAAAATACCTAGAAACAAATGACAATGAAAACATGACAATCCAAAACCTTTGGGATGCAACAAAAGCAGTTCTAAGAGGGAAGTTTATAGCAATACAATCCTACCTCAAGAAAGAACAAAGATCAAATAAACAATCTAACCTTACACATGAAAGAACTAGAGAAAGAAGAATAAACAAAACCCAAAGTTAGAAGAAGGAAAGAAATCATAAAGATCAGAGCAGAAATAAATGAAAGCAATAGCAAAGATCAATAAAACTAAAAGCTGGTTCTTTGAGAAGATAAACAAAATTGATAAACCATTAGCCAGACTGATCAAGAAAATGAGGGAGAGGACTCAAATCATTAAAATTAGAAATGAAAAAGGAGAAGTTACAACAGACACCGCAGAAATACAAAGTATCTTAAGAGACTACTACAAGCAACTCAATGCCAATAAAATGGACAAGCTGGAAGAAATGGACAAACTCTTAGAAAGGTATAAGCTTCCAAGACTGAACCAGGAAGAAGTAGAAAATATGAACAGATGAATCACAAGTAATGAAATTGAAACTGTGATTAAAAATCTTCCAAAAAAAAAAAGTCCAGGACAGATGGCTTCACAGGTGAATTCTATCAAACATTTAGAGAAGAGCTAACACCCATCCTTCTCAAACTCTTCCAAAAATTTGCAGAGGAAGGAAGGAACACTCCCAAACTCATTCTATGAGGCCACCATCACCCTGATACCAAAACGAGACAAAGATACCACAAAAAAAGAAACTTACAGACCAATATCACTGATGAATATAGATGCAAAAACCCTTAACAAAATACTAGCAAACAGAATCCAACAACACATTAAAAGGATCATACACATGATCAAGTGGGAATTATCCCAGGGATGCAAGGTTCTTCAGTATAGGCAAATCAATCAATGCGATACACCATATTAACCAACTGAGGAATAAAAACCATACTGTCATCTCAATAGATGCAGAAAAAGCTCTTGACAAAACTCAACACCCATTTATGATAAAAACTCTCCACAAAGTGGGCATGGGGGAATGTACCTCAACATAATAAAGGCCATATATGACACACCCACAGCTAACATCATACTCAATGTTTAAAAACTGAAAGCATTTCCTCTAAGATCAGGAACAAAACAAGGATGTCCACTCTCACCACTATTATTCAACATACTTTTGGAAGTCCTAGCCACGGCAATCAGAGAAGAGAAAGAAATAAAAGGAATACAAATTGGAAAAGAAGAAGTAAAACTGTCACTGTTTGCAGACGACATGATACTATGCATAGAGAATCCTAAAGATGCCACCAGAAAACTACTAGAGCTAATCAATGAATTTGGTAAAGTTGTAGGATACAAAATTAATGCACAGAAATCTCTTGCATTCCCATACACTAATGATGAAAAATCTGAAAGAGAAATTAAGGAAATACTCCCATTTACTACTGCAACAAAAAGAATCAAATACCAAGGAATAAACCTACCTAAGGAAACAAAAGACCTGTATGCAGAAAACTATAAGACAGTGATGAAAGAAACGAAAGATGATAAAAACAGATGGAGAGATATACCATGTTCTTAGATTGGAAGAATCAGTACTGTGAAAATGACTCTACTACCCAAAGCAATCTACAGATTTAGTGCAATCCCTATCAAATTACCAAGGGCATTTTTTACAGAACTGGAACAAAAAAATCTTAAATTCTGTATGGAGACAGGAAAGATTCCAAATAGCCAATGCAATTTTGAGGGGAAAAAACGGAGCTGGAGGAACCAGACTCCCTGACTTTAGACTACACTACAAAGCTACAGTAATCAAGACAATATGGTACTGGCACAAAAACAGAAATATTGATCAATGGAACAAAATAGAAAGCCCAGAAATAAACCCACGCACCTATGCTCAACTAATCTATGACAAAGTAGGCAAGGATATACAATGGAGAAAAGACAGCCTCTTCAATAAGTGGTGGTGGGAGAACTGGACAGCTACATGTAAAAGAATGAAATTAGAACACTCCCTAACACCATACACAAAAATAAACTCAAAATGGATTCGAGACCTGAATGTAAGACCGGACACTATAAAACTCTTAGAGGAAAACATAGGAAGAACACTCTTTGACATAAATCACAGCAAGATCTTTTTTGATCCACCTCCTAGAGTAATGGAAATAAAAACAAAAATAAACAAATGGGACCTAATGAAACTTAAAAGTTTTTGCACAGCAAAGGAAACTACAAACAAGATGAAAAGACAACCCTCAGAATGGGAGAAAATATTTGCAAACGAATCAACGGACAAAGGATTAATCTCCAAAATATATAAGCAGGTCATGAAGCTCAATATTAAGAAAACAAACAACCCAATCCAAAAATGGGCAGAAGACCTAAGTAGACATTTCTCCAAAGAAGATATACAGATTGCCAAGAAGCTGATGAAAAGCTGCTCAATATCCCTAATTATTAGAGAAATTCAAATCAAAACTACAATGAGGTATCACCTCACACCAGTTAGAATGGGCATCATCAGAAAATCTACAAACAACAAATGCTGGAGAGGGTGTGGAGAAAAGGGAACCCTCTTGCACTGTTGGTGGGAATGTAAATTGATACAGCCACTATGGAGAACAGTATGGAGGTTCCTTAAAAAACTAAAAATAGAATTACCATATGACCCAACAATCTCACTACTGGCATATACCCAGAGAAAACCATAATTCAAAAAGACACATGCACCCCAATGTTCACTGCAGCATTATTTACAATATCCAGGACATGGAAGCAACCTAAATGCCCATCGACAGATGAATGGATAAAGAAGATGTGGTATATACATACAATGGAATATTATTCAGCCATAAAAAGGAACAAAATTGGATCATTTGTAGAGATGTGGATCGATCTGGAGACTGTCATACAGAGTGAAGCAAGTCAGAAAGAGAAAAACAAATATCATATATTAACGCATATATGTGGAACCTAGAAAAGTGGTACAGATGAACTGGTTTACAGGGCAGAAATTGAGACACAGATGTAGAGAACAAACGTATGGACACCAAGGGGGGAAAACCGCGGGGCAGGATGGGGATGGTGGTGTGCTGAATTGGGCGATTGGGATTGACATGTATACACTCATGTGTATAAAATGGATAACTAACAAGAACCTGCTGTATAAAAAAATAAATAAAATAAAATTCAAAATAAAATAAAATATCAGAAAAGATAAATTCCAGTTTGAGGTGAAGCTAATGAGAAGAGTTAAGTATGAGAAAGAACAAAACTTTGTACAGCCACATTTGGAGCTTATACTGGAGGAAGGATGGGCTCTACTGTTTAGCATGTGTTTAACAATTAAGAGATAGTAGAATTCTTATATTCCTGGTATATTCCTCTTAAAGATGGTTCTTTAAACTAAAAGTAATAAAACAAAGAATGTCTAAAGGTGAACGGAAGGCCCAAGTAGAATGAGGATCTCCAATTCCTAGGCCCAGATGAAACAACACAAGATGTAGAAAGAGCTTGCCTTGCAGTTGTAATTATGGAGTCCTTATCAAATTCCAAAGGTTGATCCCACATGGTATCTTTAAACATAATGTACATTGTCAGTGTAAACTTAGCTGCTCATTTTCTTGAGGTACACAGACATCCCTGGATGAATTGGTTATGGAGTAGATTGATACCTATTCACTTTACATTTATATGACCCTACTGGTTGTTTAATGCTGTGTGTATTCTGACTGGGTGGTGTCCCCACTGACTACCTAGTGCCCCTGCCTTAAGGGTTAATAAATTTTTTGAATATACCCTTGCTCATGGGTAAATATTAAATACATACTGTATAGATGAAAACGGAACCTAGCACTTAACCCTCTAGACATAATTATGGCAACTGATTATAGGATAGACCACAGTTTGTCACATTATGACTAGGTATCTGTGTCTGATAATAGCTGAGCAGAAGGGATATAAGCATAACGTAATTGATCTTACTGAGAAAGACCAATAAGGAATAAGACTTGTGACACAGATCCTGGATCTTATACTTGGCTCTGTGGCATTGGATAGAAATGGGGAAAACCTCTTAGGTGGTTTGGAAGATTAAACATGAATGTGTATAAAAGTACTTAGGAGATGGAAACAACCTAAGTGCCCATCATCGGATGAATGGATAAAGAAGATGTGGCACATATATACAATGGAATATTACTCAGCCATAAAAAGAAACGAAATTGAGCTATTTGTAATGAGGTGGATAGACCTAGAGTCTGTCATACAGAGTGAAGTAAGTCAGAAAGAAAAAGACAAATACCGTATGCTAACACATATATATGGAATTTAAGAAAAAAAATGTCATGAAGAACCTAGGGGTAAAGCAGGAATAAAGACGCAGACCTCCTAGAGAACGGACTTGAGGTTATGGGGAGGGGGAGGGGTGAGCTGTGACAGGGCGGGGGAGAGTCATGGGCATGTACGCACTAACAAACGTAGTAAGGTAGATGGCTGGTGGGAAGCAGCCGCGTGGCACAGGGATATTGGCTCGGTGCTTTGTGACCGCCTGGAGGGGTGGGATGGGGAGGGTGGGAGGGAGGGAGACGCAGGGGGGAAGACATATGGGAACATATGTTTATGTACGACTGATTCACTTTGTTGTGGAGCAGAAACTGACACACCATTGTGGAGCAATTGTACCCCAATGAAGATGTTAAAAAAAAAAAAAAGTACTTAGAACAATGCTTAGCATATAGTACATAAACAAAAAGTTTTAACTATTATAAAAGTCTTGGAACTCAGAAATGAGACCCCCTTACCCACAATTACCAAATGGAGTTCAGAAGATGTCAAAGGCTTTTTGCCTTATAATCAAAAAGGATAAAAGTACTGGGAATAAAAAATACACATATTTTTATTCTCTACAGGTCCCACAGGCAAATAAATGTATCTCAGAGGAAAAAAGTTAATAACCAGTAGCATCTTAGCTCTTAGGACTCTATTCCAATATACCCACCAGGAGATGATCTTCCCAGTAACTGACTAGGTATAGGGTGGTTTTTACAATGTGTTAGCATTTTACGAATTTGAAATTGACTCTAGGATTCTGCATGCTCTATATTTATTAAGATATTGCTTTCAAACAGGCTTTTGTAATATACCCTAGCTATGTTTGTGTTTGTCATACCCCAAGACCACCAGCATTAGGTATTTTAAATACTTTGCTAATAAAAAGGGTCATCTTGGTTTTGTGTTGATTTGTATTTATAATGCTTTAAACAAATGAGACATCTTTGCTAAATATTTTAGCTTGATGCCTGTGTTTCTTAGAAACATAGCTTGAGGGGATTTGGGCAACTATATCAAAAGTTATTGTAAAAATTGCTTACAGGGCGGCTTCCCTGGTGGTGCAGTGGTTGAGAGTCCGCCTGCCGATGCAGGGGACGTGGGTTCGTGCCCCGGTCTGGGAGGATCCCACATGCCGCGGAGCGCCTGGGCCCGTGAGCCATGGCCGCTGAGCCTGCACGTCCAGTCTGTGCTCCGCAACGGGAGAGGCCACAGCAGTGAGAGGCCCGCGTATCACAAAAAAAAAAAAAAAAAAAAAAAAAAAAAAAATTGCTTACATAATTATAGGTAAATGATCATTAAATGTTTAGGGTTTTAAAAAATATAGCACAGCTTTAAAAGAGGTATAATAAATTCTCTAGAGATCAGATGATTAGATGAAATGATTCAAAGAATATATAAATTAAGAAAGTCATTTTAAATATGGAAAAATCTTCTTAAAAATACTCAGTGCGGGGCTTCCCTGGTGGCGCAGTGGTTGAGAATCTGCCTGCTAATGCAGGGGACACGGGTTCAAGCCCTGGTCTGGGAAGATCCCACATGCCGCGGAGCAACGAGGCCCGTGAGCCACAACTACTGAGCCTGCGCGTCTGGAGCCTGTCCTCCGCAAAAAGAGAGGCCGCGATAGTGAGAGGCCCGCGCACCACGATGAAGAGTGGCCCCCGCTTGCCACACCTAGAGAAAGCCCTCGCACAGAAAAGACCCAACACAGCCAAAAATAAATTAATTAATTAATAAAAAATAAAAATAAAAAATACTCAATGCGGGGACTTCCCTGGTGGTGCAGTGGTTAAGAATCCGCCTACCAATGCAGGGGACACAGGCTCGAACCCTGGTCCGGGAAGATCCTACATGTCGTGGAGCAACTAAGCCCGTGGGCCACAACTACTGAGCCTATGCTCTAGAGCCCATGAGCCACAACTACGGAGCCCACGTGCCACAACTACCGAAGCCAGCACGCCTAGAGCCCATGTGCCACAACAAGCCAAGCCACCGCAATGAGAAGCCCGTACTCCGCAACGAAGAGTAGCCCCGCTCACCGCAACTAGAGAAAGCCATGCTCAGCAACAAAGACCCAACACAACGAAAATAATTAATTAATTAATTAAAATAAAATACTCAGTGCAGACCGAGGTAGGGATTGGGTGAATTGGGACATCATGATGAGGAAGGCCCAGTTAAACCACAATAGGTTTAAAAGAAAAAATATGGCTAAGGTAGTCCCAAAATAATGAATAAAATTTTAAACATATTACTGGGAATGGAATGTTTAATGAAGTACTTGTATAAGACAGGGATATTTTCCAAGAGAAGAAATACTTACTTCCCTAATTTGAAATGATGTCAAACTTTATCATCCAATAGATACAAATATTACCGAAGTCAGTCTTAGTAACACCGAACTTGTATAATTGACAGGACATTCCAGTGATTTCAGCTAAGGCAGATAGAAGATGCGTCAGAAAGAGAAGGCTTTTCTCTTTAGAAAGTGGTCTCCACATTGCCTCTAATCTACATTAAATTAGATAAAAAGGACCCCATTATTCAAAGATGGTACGTAGGACAGAATCTGGGTGGCCATGGCAAAGACACATGTGAAACAGAAAGTATTACATTAATAAAGCTGGAAATGTACTTTTACATACCTCTGGTTTGTATCTTAATATCTGGTAGGTTGGGGATTAGTGGTCTGAACTCTAAACGGCTGATAAGGAGTGATGTACTATTTATAAACTACAAAGTTCCAAGATCAAGAGCAAAGGAAGAGCAACCCCCAACCCACCCCATTACTCAGAATTTAAAAGTAAACCTCTGAAGGGACATTTAGCAGTCTTTACAGAGAAAAATTCTGAAATTGAAGAGATGATAAAAAGCTGCCCTTGCTAGCCACATCTTATTCCTCAACAGAAAGGGGTGCAATAAAGGGCATTATCACAGAGACCTGCTAGAAATGAAATCCAGAGAAAAGCAAGCCTCCAAGGGTAAAGTCTATCACAAAAGAAAGAAATACATATACTTTTTAAAATCATAAAAGAGACCATAAAATGTTTACTGGGAACTTCGCTTTGGGCTAAATTTGAGGGATTTTGAATGCATTAACACAACAACTGATTACCAATGAAAGGTGTACACATGTGAGAAAGAGAGTATGGTGTTAGGAGGACCTAAAGTTAAAGAAAACAAGAATAGCAGGATTTTTAGGATGACATATGTTTATAGCTCCAAGTAAGTGGAATGAACTTGGACCCTAGTTTTCTTTTCTAGGCAAATCAGGTTAGAGCCCTAGGGAGTGCATACCCAAGGGCCAGTCTCACCTGGGAGAAGTCTGAGAAAGACTGGAGTTTTACTGAGTAGGCAATTTGGTTTTCCCAGGGCTTAAAATAAGTCAAGAAGTAACTGGGCACTTTGGTAGCCCCTGAGCTGCTGCTGGGGAAATCTTTGCATGTCTGGAGTTGGAAGTCAGTCACAGAGGTTCATTCAAAGCCTCAAAGAGGATGCTGTAATGTAACAGTTTAGAACAGTTTCCCCTCCTAGGCAAGTGTCTGGGAATTTCTAGTTGATCGGCCAGTTTCAGGAGGTAAGA
Organism: Stenella coeruleoalba; assembly: GCF_951394435.1. Lineage (NCBI taxonomy): Eukaryota > Metazoa > Chordata > Mammalia > Artiodactyla > Delphinidae > Stenella > Stenella coeruleoalba. Next base: position 89,734,063 of record NC_137150.1, read on the forward strand.
TATCTATAATTTCCTTACTATACAATGTACACCTGGTTACTGACCACAGCTGGGAGGGGCCGCCCAGGATCCCCAGCTATTGATCAAAATATTCATACAGCTTTGGTCTTGCCTAAGTGTCTGGAGGAAAACTAAATCCAGGAATTGGTAGCTTCCCCAGCACAGACCACTGCTAGAGCATGCTGGGGGGCCGCACACTGAAACTGAGCAGAGCCTTCCCCCAAGGACTCTTATTTAAGAACCACCAAACTTTTAGGAGACTCAGTATTATGATAGTATATCATAATATCCCACTAACGCTATGATTAGGAAATTACTTGTCATTTATATCTATATTCTGAAATAATAATAATCAATATTTATTGAACATGTTCTACATACCAGGCATGTTGCTAAATGCTTTAATACATTTTATTTCTTCACAGCAAACCTCGCAGGTCCTGTCTACCTCATTTTACCAATTAGGAAACTAAGGCTCAGAGAAAAATACACAATTGCTTAATGGTGGAGCTGGTATTCACACCAAGGATTATTTGACCCCAGAGACTATGATCCTGACCACTACAACTTATTACATCTTTTAATTAAAACATGCTTATAAATGTGGGAGATGACACCAGCTTACTGTTTTAACAGAAATCATTTCCTCTAAGTTTTGGGGAAATGTGGAAACTCTAGATTTCTTTGTCAGGTTACAAATAACACAGAAAACTTAAATTACCTTTTAGTATTTTTTCTATTGTCCCAAGTCCCAAATAACATAAATCTAATGAGAATTAAATCTTAATTTTTTGAATCCTTTCTTAGGCATTAAAAATGAGATTTACTTAATGACTGTCGCTTGAGACAGTGTAAATTTCTACCCGACTTCAGCTTCTTATAGTAGAATTCAAAGGTCACTTGATTCTGCTGGAAAACCACAGTCCTTTTTTCCCCCCCCATATGGGGAAAACTGTATTCCTGGGTCAGCTAACAAGCCTCTGTAGTGTAACTAGATGAACAATTAGAAGTAAGAATACACCCTCAGACATAAATTTCCCAGAATACTTTTCAAAACAAACATTTCTCCTCCCTCCTTCACAATTTTATCAGAACACTATGACTTCCATCCTTTGCATTTTATCATTTTTGGTAACTTATTTGAAATATTTCAGCAAGACAACCTTTTAGTATTTTGCATGTATGGACTGTAGATATTTGCACTAAATCAATTTACGTAACCAGTCACAGTTTTTTTCTAACAGAAAAATAAGGCATTAAGTAAAACCATACACTTTTTTATTCATTCATGCCCTATTTTAAGTTTTAGATATAAGCAGCTTAGAAAAAATTTCTTACCTTACTTAGAAATTTATGCCTTCCAGCCAAACGCTAAGCAGTCCATAAGAATACAGGTTGAATTCAGGTGTGAGAGGTTGTGATGATGAATGCAATCTGAGTCAGAAAGTAAAGTCGAAGGCATATTTGTTACTCACCTCTAATAGATCAAGGAAACTAATGATGTTACACAGGACTCCTGACCCCACCCAGGTCAGGGTCAGTACAGATGTTTAAGGTCCATAAATCAGAATGCCTAGTTACAGATAATATAATGGAGTAGCTAGTGCACTCCGGTTTCCATGCTCTGCACGCCAGCCTTGAACATCAGTATGATTCAGGCAGATCCCCTGGGTCGGACTGCTCTCTGACCTCCAGGTCCAGAGCATGCCTCTCTAATTTGCTACACAGTCATAAACATAATTCTGCTGCTGATTGCAGTGGATGCTGACGGTTCCATGAAAAAGAGCCATAACCGTACACAGAGTCATAGCTTATCCGCACCTACTATTCTCATTGCACTTCTGGTTGCTAGAATACCCAAGATTAACAAACTCAGCTTCAGAGGATAGCTTCTTTGTAAAGACTTCCCTGGACTCCATCGGGGAGAGCTTAGCAGTGCCTCTGCTTTATTCTATCACATCACATCACATATCGTTATTATAATTATTGGGCGTTTCCTTCTCCCTCTCTTTCACACACACACACTCACATGTGTGGTAGATACTAGGGACCATGCTTTACTCACCCCTGTATCCCAACAACTAGCATTGTGCCTACTACACACTAGTGCATAGTAGGTGGTCAGTATTTGCTTGTTACTTCACGAGAACGTTGGACTCTTCAACAGGACTTCAACAGGACTCTTTTGTCTGGATCAAAAGGAATACAAACATATAACTGATTCACTCTGTTGTACAGCAGAAACTAACACAACATTGTAAAGCAATTATGCTCCAGGAAAAAAAAAAAAGGCCCTTGATCCTATGGCCCTGCCTAGCTTTCCAGCCTTCGTGCATTACTGCCCATATCCACTTTAGCCTCCTGCCAGTGGAGACACTTGGAGGAGAAGGCAGGTACACTCCTTCCTCTCTTTCTTTTCCTCCTCCTTCTACTCAGTACTCATCAGTAGTGAGCCTTTTACTACCCCCTGGAAGCTGAATTGGTCATTGCTCCCCTCCCAGGATCCCCAAAGTCACTCGTGCCACCTTTTATCACTATTTAATAAGATCCATTATGAAATAAGATCAAACTGGGACTGCCTTTAAAGATGCAGCCAATCCCAGCTTTCACCTCTGAATCCCCAGGGCCACATAGTTCCCAGTACATCACAGCCACTCTAATATTAGTTTAAGGAATTAGCTAAGGTCCTAAAGCCCACACATGGGGAGAACAGACTTTCACAGAATCTCAAAATAGAAGAACTAGATATTCTTTGAACATTTTTGAAGTTTTAAGATGAAATACCATATAGATATTTATTATGCAGAGACTGTTCAAGCTGAAGTAAAAATAGAATTAAGGTTTTTAAGAATATCAGTAGATGAGAGATGAGGTTTGCTCTGAGGTCGACGTCACAGATGAAGTTACCTCAACATTTACACCACGACTGAAGACTAGATTAACAGCTTTAGGTTATGTACCTTTCCCTTGGGATGTATTTGTCACCACCTCTCCAGGACAGGGTACCTGGAAGGAAGTAGGATGAGCCATTAGGAACCTAGATTAGGGAAGCCCATAGGGACTCTGCTTGAAGAGATTCAGCTGTTAGGCTCTGAGATCTGTTAGCCATTCAAGTATGCACCAGTTTAGGCTCTCCTCTGCCTGGTTCCTCCATAGTGCCTTCCAGTTGATGGGAGGAGAAACGGCACATGGGACATGGTTAACACTGATTATATCTATCGTGCACCTACACTAAGGCTCAGAAGAGAATTTAAAGTAACACTGGCATTTAACACTTATTACATTTGCAAAAGTTCTGAAGAAATAAAGTGTACTGTCATGTAACTTGAGGATGGGAGAGTAGCTACTGGCTGAATCCTCAGAGATCAAACAGGACTGAAATTAATAATCCAGCTAGAGTCTTTTAATTGTCAAAGCACTGCAGAATAAAGTGAATTTGAGCTCTAAAGCTGAGGGGTAGACAGACATGAATAAAATGTAGATGATCTTAAATTGGTCTGAGAGGCAGACTAAGCATTATGTATTAGGCATTTGCTAAATCAATTCAATCAATATTTATTTCTAGCAAGAAACAATCTCCTAATACTAGCTAGTAGAAAATTTGATCTGTTAAATTCACACACTTATTTTCCGAGATACTAAATGTGACGTTTGTCATCATTTGTGCGTGTCTCCCGGTCCTGGTCCATGGTTGCTACACAACTGTCACATCATATGCAGGGGCTTCTCGTGTCCTTCTAGATTCTTTCTGTGACCTCCACTTTGTTCTCTGTTTTCCCTGTATTTTTACACGTCTCATGTCTAGAACAGCCTCAACTATTTTCAGTTTTACAGTGCATTATCATTTAAATTGCTTCCATGTGCTTTTACAAATCCTTAACCCTGGGAAAGGGGCAGGGTAGGTTACCCCCTGACTCTTTAAGGATGAGGAAACAGGTGCTAAGAGTGAACAAGTAATGCACTTAGTGAATAAATGTCAGAGGTGGGCATCACATTCCCCTCTCGCATCCCATCAGCCCACCTTTTGGCTCTGGCCACTGTTGAATCAACCACTAGCTGTGCATAGGTGTTCTTGACGGTGCCTCATCTCAGCTAGTCTGTGTGTCTGTCTTGCTTGTCCCAGGGATTCTCTGCTTCCTAGAGAGAATCCCAAAGGAGAAAAAAATTAACACCCTCCACTGTTAATTTTAGCCTGTAGGGGCCAAGTTGCTCCTTTCTTCAGTGTCTCTGGTTGATAATTCTGAAGGGTCATCTACATGGTTCCTTAAAACATCCCCACCAAGACTAAGCCCCAGTTGCCCACAGGAATAGCTAACTCAAGAACACACCCTTGGGTTAGCCCTCCCTCCTTCTTTCTTTCACTCTTCTCAGTGCCCCTCTGTTATTTGGGTCCCTTTCCCAAATCAACTACTTGCATGAAAGACTTATCTCAGGCTCTGCTTCTGGGAGGAACCCAAGTTACAAGAGGCTATAAACACATTCTTTCAATTTCTGGTTCATTCCTCTTATCACCCTATTAATCACCAGACCTAAAACTCAATACTCATTTTTTTTTCCACTTCAATCACAAACAGCTATAAGATTTAATATATGAATATCAAGTATAACTTCTATAAGCTCTATAGAGCCTTGAACACATTAGGTGCTTAATAATGGAAAATTGTGGTTACTTTTAAGGTAGTGATTATTTAAGAAGAATGATGTATATGTAAATATGAAGAGAAATACATAAATTGCCCTTCTGCAGATGATTTAAAAGAGCTGGAAGTAGCTATCTGTACCCGATGACATTTATAGGATCAGTTCCTAGAACAGTTATAGAGTTCCATGTCTATAAACCTTCCTGGCTGTTTTCTTTTCATCCTATGTTTTCTAATAAAAAGTAAAAATTTTAGGACTTCTGGTGGTGCAGTGGTTAAGAATCCACCTGCCAATGCAGGGGACTTGGGTTCGAGCCCTGGTCTGGGAAGATCCCACATGCCGTCTAGAGCCTGTGTGCCGCAACTACTGAAGCCCGTGCACCTAGAGCTTGTGAGCCACAACAAGAGAAGCCATTGCAATGAGAAGCCCATGCACCACAACGAACGGCAGCCCTCACTTGCTGTAGATAGAGAAAGTCCGCACACGGCAGTGAAGACCCAACGCATCCAAAAATAAATAAATAAATTTTAAAAAGTAAAATTTTTATTCTTATGGCTTCTGATTTTATATATATTGATGGCTTATTTAAACAGTCTCACAGAATGGAGAAAATACAATGATGTCCTTATAGCTTTGAGGTTTATAATAGCAATAATATCAACATTTACCCATTGTAATTATATATACATATATGTATTAATGGGGATTTGCTTTCATTAATTTTATAAAGATGGAACATGGTCATTCATATTTATTTGTTTCTGGTACAAAAAATTAATGAAATCTCTTGGACGAAGTACCGTATTGCTATCAGCTTCACATGCCAGCACAGGATTAAGAAAAAACAACTGCCGAATGTGAAACTATTTTTGATTCGGAAAGGACAAATCTAAGTATAAATAGTAATACAAAAGGCACAATTCGATGCAGCTTATGCAGACTATCAGATCAGTTAGCCACAGTGCTTCTGATTTAAGAGCCAACAAAGCTCATTTTATAATATTTGACAGATACCAGAAATCAAGCAGCCTGTATGTAAACATTACTGTGACTGTTTGTCACTAAAGATTGAGATGCAGTGTGTTACATTATAAACATGAAAAAAAGAAATGAAGACCCAGCTTCTGGATCTTAGATATACTGGCTGAAACATTCATCAATGTGGAAAAACTGACTGAATTTTTTCCAGGGTTTTCCTAAAGAACACATAGAGTCTATATAGAGGGGCCAAGGAATCTATTTCTCTCAAAGTCTTAAATAGAGAAACCTATAAAAACGTATCAGTTACTAGTCTATGAACACCAGAATTATCCATATGATTAATAATACTACAACTTTTAAAAAGCATTTAAAGTGTAGTTTGTTTGAACATAAAAATAATAATAGGTCATGTCAGTGGAAAAAATAATAAAGTAAAATCTGTTTCCATGATTGCTTTTAATTTGAGAAAAAAAAATGTATACCTGATTAAAAAAAATTCTTCTTGAAGTTCTATATAATTTACTCCTTAGTCAGAAAGTAAAATATCTTTGTTTCAATGAGCCCATCCTTGACTTCATATTCCACTAAAAAATAGGTTCTCATAGGTACATTATCATGGCTTTCCCTATTCTTCAATTTTATTATCAAAATTAGATTCATATTTACATGGCTATCTTGGTAAAAACAAAGCTTTGAAAGTACTCTGATCAATTTTGCTTAAAATCTTATATGTTGACTTGGCAACAATCACTAGCAGTATATAGAAAAGAGCCAGAAGTTCACAGGAGAACAATGACTGGGGAATAATAGATATTATAAACAGCCACTAACGGTGGTAACCTTTTAACAAGATTCAACAGGATCCACGGCAGAAAAATCTCTTTGAAGCCCATAGTAAGACGAAGGCATCAACTACTGGCAGACGGGATGGACTTTATTGGGTATGCATTATGAAGTCTTCACTCTGTAGGAAATTATATACTTGCTCTTGAAACGGGGCAATTACGTGAAATGTTAATGAATACTTTCAGACAAAAGAAGTGTCAAAATAGCAAAGTAGGATTGGATTTTATGAGGAGGTTAATTTCTAAAGTCAGCAGATAAAGCAAAACACTCGCAAAGTCAAAATTACCTCTGAAAATCCTTACAAAAATCCCTTAACTGCATAATAAACAGACAGAAGCATCCCGAGTTCAACAGAGAGATTTTGCCTTTTAGATTTTTATTTTTTAAGCATGGAAACAGACTACTATTTCTTTAGTTCAGATTACTATTTTCAGTCGAAGACCCAATGTAGCTGACATGCATTTCAGGTCTATGTGGTACCAAAAATGTCTGTAACAAGCGATATATTCCTAATCGTTATGAAATAGTTGCACTTAGAACTATGCAGTATGACTTTTGGAAAGTCACAGAACACTGTGTGGTGTCAAATACCTTTAAGATCTGGTGATGTAGATTCACTTATATATGAAAGCAACAGAGCTTGAGGTCACTCCCCACTCTCAGATATGGGACTATGAAATAGAGTCCTTTCTATATGGAAGAAAGTAGTCAGTAAGTATTGATCCACAATAAAGAAAATCGGAAAACCTCAGTGCAAAATGCTACCTTTGACCTGTCACCACTAAGACTCTAGGTCAGCACCCACTTCAATCACCTAAGTCTGAATTCATAGTTTGGATTTTTGACTCAGCCTCAGAACTGATGGCCCTTTGACACAGAACTGTATCAAAAGTTTGTGTCAGTTTTTTAGCATAACTTTAGCAACAGAAAGACCTGCATTTGAACCTCAGAACCACTTTTGTTTTTCATTTTTCCCTTTTTGAGATAATTATAGATTAATGTAAAGTTGTAAGAAATAATACAAAGAGATCCTATGTACCCTTTACCCAGTTTCCCTGAAAGGTGGCATCTTGCGAAACTGTAGTATAGTATCATAACTAATGTATTAGTTTGCTAGGGCTGCCATAACAAAGTACCACAGGTTGGGTGGCTTAAACCACATTAATTTATTTCTTCATAGTTCTGGAGTCTAGAAGTCTGAGAACAAGTTGTCAGCAGGATTGGTTCCTTCTGAGGCCTCTTGGCCTCAGAAGCTAAAGTTCAGGTGAGCTGAACACCTCAAGGTGATGTCAGGGTTGGTTTCTCAGCATGTAGATGGCCGTCTCCTCCCTGTGTCCTTATGTCTTCCCTCTGTATATGTCTGTGTCCAAATTTCCGCTTCTTATAAGGAAAACAGTCATATTGGATTAGGGCCCACCCTAATGACCTCATTTTAACTTAAGCACCTCTTTAAAGACCCAATCTCCAAATATGATTGCATTCTGAGGTACTGGTGATTAGGATTTCAATATATGAACTTTGCTGAGGGAGATAAAATTCAGTCTGTAACAACTAGGGTATTAATATTCATACAGTCAATATACAGAACATGTCCATCACCACCTCATATTGACCTTTTAAGCCACATTTACCTCCCTCCTCTCACCCTACTTAACCCCTGGCATTTATTAATCTGTTCTCCATCTCTTTAATTTTGTCATTTTGAGAATGTCTTACAAATGGTATCAGAGAGTATATTACCTTTTGGGAATGGCTTTATAAACTCAGCATAATTCTCTGGAGATTCATCCAGGTTGTTGCATGTAACAGTAATTCATCCCTTTTCATTACTAAGTAATATTCTATAGTGTGGGTACTCTAGTTTAACCATTCACTAGTTGAAGGACATCAGGGCTGACTTCAGTTTTTGGCTGTTATGAATAAATCTGCCATAAGTATCTATGAACAGGTTTCTGAGTGAACACAGTTGTTCATTTTGGGAGGATAAATACCCAGGAGTGCAATTGCTGGGATATTTTGTTTTTTAAGAAACTGCCTGTTTCCCAGAATAGCTGTACCATTTATATTCCCTCCAGCAGTATGAGTGATTCAGTAGCAATACGAATGATCCAATTTCTCTAAATCTCCACCAGCATTTGGTGTCACTATTTTTTTAACCAGCATTTGGTGCTATCACTATTTAGCTATTCTGATAGGTAGGTAGTGACATCTCATTGTGGTTTTAATTTGCATTTCCCTGACGTCTAACAATGTTGAATATCTTTTCATGTGCTTATTTATTTATATACTCAAGTGAAACGTTTGTTCATGTTTTTTCCCATTTTCTAATGATTTGTCTTTTTACTGTTAAGTTTTAAGCATACTTTATATATTCTAGATACTAGTCCATTGTCAGATACATGGTTTACAAATATCTTCTCTCTATCTGTAACTTGTCTTTTCATCCTCTTAACAGAGACTTGTGCAGAGCAAATGTTTTTAATTTATGAGACTCTAAATCTTACTTTTACATTTTAATTGGCTTTTTCTGCTACAGCTTCAATGGGGAAAGGCAGGGACGTAACTTCATTACGGCGGGGGTGGGCAAAGTTCTCCTTACTGCATAGAAAGGATGAAAGTCCCAGCTTCCTATTCAGCCTTCTCTGCCACCACCCCTGAGGGAGGGCGTGGCACTTCCTTACAGCCTCCAGAAGGTGCAAGTCTTGGCTTTCCACCACCATTTTTCTGTGATGTTTGGTATGACTGGAGAGGTTACTGTCTAAAAGTTTTCTGTCTTGCTAGGTTTTCCCTTTCTGGTCTGTTTCGTAGAGAGATCAGGCTTTTATTTGGGCCCTTTGCTCTGTGCCTGTTGGCATTTCTGGTTGCCAGTCTCTTCAGTGCTAAGTCTAGGATACAAGAAGCTGAGAGAAAACTCAGGGAATTCTCCAAACTGTAGCTCCTTGGGTCCTGGGTTTCCTAGCCTGTTGTCCTTCCTCTTTCTACCTTTCAGAGCCTTATATTTGTTCTACATACAGTGTTCAGTGTTTTCACTGTATTGATAGTTAGTGGGAGAAAAAGAGACAAGTACCTCCACTTGGTCTTCCTAGAAGCAGAAGTCCTTCACTGTCTCTTTGGCTATTTGACCTTTACACTGCAGTTACCTCATCTGTGAGACCTGGGAAACACCCACCTCACAGGGTGGTGCAGAAGATTAAACAAGGTGCTTGACTCACTGTAGATACTGAAATATTGAATTGCTCCTCTTTGAAATGAAACTATGCTGCCTGTCTGCTGATCTTTCAAGTGATTTTACAAGACTTCCTCTGAATCTTCTAGTTCCAGAGAGACTCCGTATCTGCCAGACCCTTATATCCTCTCAATACCGATAAGATTATTCCTGACTTTCCCCCTAGGAGTTGGCGATTTTGCTCTGTACAGGAATGTGATTTCCTTAACAAAGCCCCTTGTTCATAGTAGACACTCAAACGACTACTCAAATGCAAGCTCCTCCTGTATTATTGTGATTTTTAAGAGTGCCTTTGGGACAGTTCTCTCGCAACAGGGCCATTTCCCCAGTAACAGAATGGGGATGACACCAGATATCTACCTCATAGGAACAGAGTGGTTAGACAAGGCAACCCTCTCTTCTGCACGATATCCTCACCTTTTACAAAAAAAAGGGACACTACTGCAATAATGCAATAAAATCCTGCCATTATCACCAGTCTTGCCCTATCTTTATTCCCAGTTGCCCCATTGTTCCACAGCAGGGTGAAGTAAGATTATAGTGAGGTCAGCAAAACAGAAGTGGAGACAGTTGCCAGCAGAGTCAAGGACTATCGTGTAAGGAAGTTACATACAGCCACCACAAGGGAAAACTCAGGCCTCTCTTCTAGCAGTCACAAACCAGGCTTTCCTTCATTATAGAACAGCAATATAAGGACATAGCTAGTGTAATAAATAGAGTCTTATTTCTCCCATATTAAATTCTTGGATGAGAGCTATGCATAATCAAATTTAAACTATAACATTCCGAAAGCATATAATTTATTGGGTGAAGAACATTAATTTTAAAATAATTTTAGAATTCTAAAACAATGGAGTACACAATGAGAATTTCTTTAAGTTATTAAATAGTTATTTAGAGCTGGAGACAATAACCCTGAGGTTAATTGGTTCAGCGTCCAGGTTCTAACAATCAAAGTAATCTGAAGGTGAAGATTCTCTAATGTGTTTTGAGAAACCTCAGATACGTCAATTTGGTTGCCACCCCAGTGGTCTGTTTAAAATATTTACATTTCCTTAAAAAACAGTAAATGAATCCATCTGACTTTTACATACCCATTTTTCAAAATTTTTCTGGAAGATGTAAATTTGCCAGGATCTCCTACCCCACTCTGGAAGAGAGTTGAAGGATAAATTCCTTAAGAGGAGCCTATTTTATATGAAGATCAGATGTCTTCCTCTGTGGAAATGTATTTTCTCCCTGCATGTTATACAAGGAACTCCCATCCCCAGAAACATAGATTTACCATCTCCATATGAATCAGATATTCCCTCATAGTTTTTCTCTTATTCATCTGTAGAGGCCAAGTTTACCCAGACTTAGATTGTATTTCTTCAGTTACCAGTGGATGTGAAGAAGTTTCAAATCACATGGAACCTATTTACTTATCTATATAATTTTTAAAAAGGCTTGAGGACAGGTATCATATTTATTCACTTTGTCACCATAGCAACTAAGGTCCACATTGCTTGGAAACTAATAAGCATTTATTAAACAAAGGGGTGTGAAAGGAGAAGAAAAACAGAAGGAGTTAACTGAAGCATTTATTTTAAAAGTTACAGTGTGATGAGTGCTCAAGTTGAGTGTTCTAGGGGGGAAAAGACACTTAAAGATTTTATAGGCTATATTAAGGAAGGTCAAATTTCATTGTATAAGTTATTGAAAGGTATGAGAAAACTGAGGTTGTGTTAATCACAGGACAAAATGCAGGGACGTCAAAATTGGGGCCATGGTTTAGCAGCCAATCATGGGACAATTTGGTTTAGAAAGAGGTGAAGAGGAACAGTTGAGGCTAAGGTCTTTCAGGGGTCAGTGAAAAATTTTTAGTCCTTCAGTGTCTTTCACAGGAAAAATAATGTAAATGGGAATCTTGGGAATGCATATTGCTACGTTCCAATGGATTGAATGCTGCCCTACCATGAGAGCATTCAAAATATCCTGTGGGGATGGAAAGGAGATGAAGAGAGAAGATCAGTAGAAAGAAACATGAAGGCCCTAGAAGTAGCATAGATTATGGATAAACCAGAAAGGGATAAAAGTTTTGTTAACATAAAGATTGTATTAGATAGCAAAGGAAAGCAGCAAGTTGGCTTTTAAAAAGAAAATGTTTTGGAGACAAATAGGTTTTTCTTCCTGGACTACAGTTAAACTTTTTCTCTTCTCATCAACAGGGAGGTTTTCTCCCAGGAGTATTTTTGGGTAAGTTAGATTTTTATTGAAAGTTGGTTTTATTTAAATTATCCAGTTACTAAAATACGCAACCTTTCTTTTGAATAAGGAACATCTGGGGAAAAATTGGGATTAAATAAAACACATAATAGATAAAGAGCTATCATTATTTATAGTTTGAGAAGTATGGTGGATTACATATTATAAACAACACTTCCCAACTGAATCTAAGAGAATAAATATAAATATTTTTTAAATCTTCTATAAAATATCAATAGACAAGATTAAGGAATATGAAAAAAATCCCTCAAATTATTTAAAGCCAGGAATGCTGGACAAATAGGCACCAAATCAGTTTCTTGACCTGTCAGTTTCTGCGGAACCCTAGAGATTCTCAAGCATCTTCTTTGTGAGCTAATATGAGGAAAAACTAAATCCTATGGCCCATCTAGTTAGGGAATTTTATAGAAAATCCCCACATAAAATTTTGACTCCTTCAGAAAATAAGGGAAAAAAAGAACATTGCCCCCAAAAGATCACATCAAGAAAACATGCCTTTTCAAACTTGGTGCTAGGGAAAGGGAAAAGAAAATAAATGTTTCCCAGAGAACACATAAACATAAACTAGTCCTCAAGCTTATTGCCTACATTCAAGTTACCTGTGTGGTCCAAGGAAACCCCAAGCACAGAATTTAATTTGCAGTTGTCCTGGATTAGTTGAACCTCCAGGATACTAAGAAAAGAAAATATCAATCCTCTTTAGGAACCTAACAATAACCCAGAACTCTAAGAATTACCACAGATAAAACTCCAAGAAAACTGAGCACCTCCATACACATACCAAAAGACAAATCACAAAATAATAATGACAACATATTATGAGTAAGAACTGGCAGAAATAGACCCACAAACATTTCAAATATCTGAATTACCAATAAGAATAAAAAGCATATATGTTTAAAGAAATGAGATGTTTGAGACTGAGCTAGGAACAAGAGATTTTAAAGAACAAAAACGAAGAGATTTAAAACACAACCAAATAGAATATGTAGAACAGAAGAATACAGTGCATAAAATATAAAATTCAGAGTATGAATGAAAAAGCTGACTAATTTTATATTTGCTCTGTGTACACTGGAGGTATAATTTGAAAAAGAAATCCAAAATGCATCTTAGAAGGATTGATATATAAATATAAGAGAGATGGCAAGAAACACGGAGAATCAAATGAAAAGTCTAACACATGTCTAATTGGAGGTCCAGAAGGACTTGAGAGCCTGAGGAAGAGATAGTGGCTGATAATTTTTTATAATTATTAAAAAGCGAAGATTTCCCAGAAGTCTGAAGCAGTAAAAAATAAAACCATACATTGACACATCATAAATATTAAAGAAAGACAGACTGTAAAAGCAGTCAGAGAGAAGTAAAAGATAGCCTATAAAATAAAGTCAATTAGAATGATGGTTGAACACTTAAAAGAGTATCATGGAAGGCAGAAGACAGAGAAATGATATATGTAAGATAAGATAACATCATTCTATACCTAAAGACATTCTGAAGAAAAAGACATTAAATTATTCTGGTTTTTACAACCACAATAAATTCACTAAGTAAATTCTAATGAATGCGATTCAAAGAGAAGGGAAATGATCTCAGATAAAGGGTCTGAAATGTAGAAAGTAACGTCTAACCTCTAACCCATATCTAATCCGGCAGCATAAAGGTATAAAAGCACATTGCTCAGATCTCCCTTTAAGGGAGAAACTATAACAAGGAGTGCAAGCCACTGACAACCTCCAGCTGTAGCATCTTCAGAATCTATTGTTGTATTTGAGCCAAAGACAATCCTCCCCAAACAGCTCCCAGCCAGTGACTTAGACAAACAGTGATACTGGAATGTCATCATTTCTGGCCAATGCAACCATCTTGTGATATGCTGTCTTTACTCTGGAGCTCTTTGTCAGGTCCATCAAGTCAGAAAGAGAAAAACAAATATCATATTTTGATGCATATATGTGGAATCTAAAAAAATGGTATAGATGATCTTATTTGCAAAACAGAAATACAGACACAGACATAGAGAACAAATGTATGGATACCAAGGGGGAAGCAGGGGGTGGGATGAATTGGGAGATGGGGATTGACATATATACACTATTGATACTATGCATAAAATAGATAACTAATGAGAACTTACTGTAAAGCACAGGGAGCTCTACTCAGTACTCTGCGGTGACCTAAATGGGAAGGAAACCCAAAGAAGAGGGGATATATGTATACGTATAGCTGATTCACTTTGCTGTACAATAGAAACTAACACAACACTGTAAAGCAACTATACGCCAATAAAAATTTTTTAGAAAAGACTCTCAAAGCTACATCTCAGGCTCATGCTCTTCCTAACCAAACTGTCCTTCCTTCACTGCCTTATTTCATAAATGTCAGACTTTCATCATAGTCAGAAAGCTTTCCCTATTCCTGCTTACTTTCCTCTTTATGTGTCCAGGCATTACCAGCAAAACAACAAACAAACAAAAACTCACGCATTTCTCTGTCTTGGTGACTGCTTCCTAAAAGATACAACCTAACACAATTGGTGCCTTGAGTGGTCCAAGAGAGTAGGTGGTAAATGGGGTCTGGGGGCTGATTCAGTCACTAGCTGGGTGGCAAGAAGGACTCCATCTTGAGTGGCATGTGAGGCAAGGCTACTCCCTGGCACAATGTGGAGGCCCAATTGCCAAAAAATGTCACTGGTTAGGACAACAAAAACATCTCAATGGAGGGATAATCTTGCCAGTGGGACTATTCAGGCATTTAAATATAATAAGAGTAACAATACATATAAGGAAAGTAGAATTGGCTGATTATTGCTAAATTTTGCTTTTTTTCCAGATATACATATATACATACATATATATATACACATACATATATATATATACACATATATATATATATTCTTTTTCAGATTCTTTTCCATGAAATGTTATTACAAGATGTTGAGTATAGTTCCCTGTGCTATACAGTAGGTCCTTGTTAACCTATTTTATATATAGTAGTGTGTATATGTTAATCCCAAACTCCTAATTTATCTCTCCCCCAACCCCTGCAACCATAAGTTTCTTTTCGATATCTGTGAATCTATTTCTGTTTTGTAAATAAATTCATTTGTATCATATTTTTAGATTCTACATGTGATATCATATGATATTTGTCTTTCTCTCTCTGACTTATTTCACTTAATATGATAATCTCTAGGTCTATCCATATTGCTGCAAATGACATTATCTCATTCTTTTTATGGCTGAGTAATATTCCATTGTATGTATATATATATACACACACACACACACACACACACACACACACACACACACACATATATATATATATATATATATATATATATATATATATACCACATCTTCTTTATCCATTCATCCATCGATGGACATTCAGGTAGAACAAAATACTGCCATTTGCAGCAACATAGGTGCAAACTATCTATGAAATGAACCTATCTATGAAACAAAAACAGAATCATGGACATAGAGAACAGACTGGTGGTTGCCAAGGGGGAGGGAGCTGGGGGAAGGATGTAGTGGGAGGTTAGAGTTAGCAGATGTAAGCTTTTATGTATAGAATGGATAAACAACAAGGTCATACTGTATAGCACAGAGAACTATATTCAATATCCTATGATAAACCATAATGGAAAAGAATATTTTAAAAGAATGTATATATGTATAACTGAATCAATTTGCTGTACAGCAGAAATTAACATAACATAAATCAATTATACTTCAATAAAAATATTAAAACTAATAAATAAATAAATAGTGCTGCTATGAACATTGGGATGCATGTATCTTTTCGATTTAGAGTTTTCTCCAGATATATGCTCAGGAGTGGGACTGCTGGATCATAGGGTAACTCTATTTATAGTTTTTTAAGGAGCCTCCATACTGCTCTTCATAGTGGCTGCACCAATTTACATTCTCACCAACAGTGTAGGAGGGTTCCTTCTTCTCCACATCCTCTGTAGCATTTGTTATTTGTAGGCTTTTTAATGATGGCCATTGTGACTGGTGTGAGGTGATACCTCATGGTAGCTTTGATTTGTATTTTTAATAATTAGTGATGTTGAGCATCTTTACATGTGTCCTTTGGCCATCTATATATCTTCTTTGGAGAAATGTCTGTTTAAGTCTTCTGCCCATGTTTTTATTGGGTTGTTTGTTTTTTTGATATTAATCTGTATGAGCTATTTGTATATTTTGGAAATTAATCCCTGTTGGTAGCATCGTTTGCAAATATTTTCTCCCAGTCCCTAAACTTTTTGTTTACGGAGTGGGAGAAAACAAGACCAAAAAAAAATATGTTTTGTTTATGGATTCCTTTGCTGTGCAAAAGCTAGGCCACAAAGAAAGCCTTGGTAAATTTAAGAAAACTGAACTCATATCAAGCATCTTTTCCAATCACAACACTATGAGGCTAGAAATCAACTATAAGAAAAAAACTGCAAAAAAACAGAAACATGTGGAGGCTAAACTATATGCTACTAAACAACTAATGGACTACTGAAGAAATCAAAGAGGAAATCAAAAATATCTAGAGACAAATGAAAGTGAAAACACGATGATCCAAAACCTATGGGATGCAGCAAAATCAGTTCTAAGAGGGAAGTTTATAGTAACACAACTTTACCTCAGGAAACAAGAAAAATCTCAAATAACAACCTAATCTTATGCCTAAAGCAACTAGAGAAAGAAGAACAAACAAAACCCATAGTAGAAGAAAAGAAATCATAAAGATCAGAGCAGAAATAAATGAAATAGAGACTAAACAAACAAAAAAACAACAGGAAATATCAATGAAACTAAAAGCTGGTTCTTTGAAAAGATAACCAAAATTGATAAACCTTTAGCCAGACTTATCAAAAAAAAAGGGGAGAGGGCTAAGTTTTGTTGATGAATGACAGAGGGGAAACAAGACACTGTAGGGCAGCTAAAAAGATCAGAACTAAGTATGGGAACCAGAGGGGCCTGTTTAGTAACTTACAAAGAGGCTCTTATATTCTTCAGAAGGAGAGCAGGTACAAATGAAGAACAAACTCCAAATCTGACAGGTAAGGTTGGGAAAATTCAAAGACTAATGAAAGCTCATCCAAAACAGAGGGTACTGTTTGGGGAAACATGGCAGGAGGGTGTCTGGATGAGTGTCCCTGAGGACTGTGGCTCTGTGGACACCCTGAACCAGAGCCTAGAAAGGTGGCCCAACACTCCCTATTAAAGACTAATATTGACCTCATACAGGAAGACACTTTGAAGGGCTCTTCCTCATAAGGCATCACGTGTCCACCCTAAGAAATGCCCCCATTTTGTTTCCTAGCTTTAAGGCTGATAACTAGGGTTAAATCCCAGCATAAGACAGCTGGGGTTTAGATCCTAAAGGAATTGCAAAAATTAGTCGGCCTGTACTTACAGGAACAAAATCCACTGTAAAGGATTTTGAGGGTGTTTGCGCAAGAAGGGCACCAGACTGGATAAATGAGAGTTTATTGACTTGGGGGCACGTATGGTTATTATATGGCAAGGACCCTGGGGTTGGAGTGAACATGCTGCTAGAGAGGCCTTAGAAACCCAGTGCTGGTCCACACCGTGCAGAGTAAAAATGCCTGAGTTGCTGAGACAGACAGTAGAGAAAGGGCTCAGGAGAGTGGGCTTGCTGGAATGGATATATTATATGAGGCCAGAAAGAATACCCACCACAGGATTATGTTCCACACAAGGGCCTAGAAAATGTGCCATTCAACAAGGCTGCTAGGAATGTGCTGGAGAGTATGATGTCAGCATCTCTAAAAGGGTCAGTGTTTGCTTTCTTCTTCAGGCCAGGGCTAAGAGTAGGAAAGGTGGTCTTAGGGTTGGCTTATTCATAGCAATGGGGTTAGTGGGAAATAATAGGGGAGAGGTGGTGGTGCTTAAATACCATAAGGCAGGGTCCCCGAATTCCCTTAACAACCAGCAAGTTTAGAAGGGCAGCCAAGGGGCTTAGTCCACATGGAGTTGTAGTATTTCCAGAGACAAAATAGACCAGCAGCTAGTGAGGATGCTGCTAGTTCATACGAACAAAAGAAGGTAAGATTGGAAGAGCAGGAAGCTGAATGTGGTCATCTCATTTAAAAGTCACATTATTTTGTGTAGTTCCTGGACTTGATCTGTTCTAAGACCTGGAACTCATTGACTAGAGAGGTGGCTGAGTCCTCATGATGAAGGACTTTTCAAAACCATAGCACAGGGAGATCAGCTTGATGCTTTGTGATGACATAGAGGGGTGGGATAGGGAGGGTGGGAGGGAGATGCAAGAGGGAGGGGATATGCGGATATATATATATATATATATATATATATATATATATATATAGCTGATTCACTTTGTTGTACAGCAGAAACTAACACAACATTGTAACGCAATTATACTCCAATAAAGATATAAAACAAAAGAAAAAAGAAAAAACATGGTAGGTATGTACTGTAATGATTCCTCTAGTTCTTTTCCGATGAGAATTATGGCCATTTACTTGAAAATAGGGGAAAGGGGAATACCCAGACAATTCAAGGACTTTGGGACATAGGGTCTTCACTGACACTGATACCCGCAGAACAGAATTAAGGCTCCCCTGTTAGAGGGGGGCATGCAGAGACCAGGTAATAAATGGATTCCACTGCCTTAGAGTGAATCTATTTGGTTTGTAGAGCTACACATCATCAGTCTCTTAGTCTTCAAACATATAGTTAGGATTGACATATTTGTCAGTTGACATAACCCTCATAATGGGTCCCTGCCTTATTGGTAGGAGCTATCAGAATCAGGAGGGTCAAGTGGAAGTCTCTGAAATACTCTCACACCAGATACAAGAGTAAGAAAAAAACAACATCACATTCCAAAAAGGATACAAGAGTGGTGGTCCCTATTATATTTCCGTTTAATTTGTCACTCCGATCCTAGAGAAGTCGAGTGCACCTTGGAGAGTGTCTGTAGTCCACTGCAAGCTCACCAACTAGTAGCCCCTGTCACAGCCACTGTGCTGAATGTGGTATCATTGCTAGAGCAGATTAGTAAGGCCTCAGGTACATGGTATACAACCAGAGATTTAACAATTTTTTTTTCTGATCCAATCAGGAATGAGAATCAGAACACCTGCATTCATGTGAAACAGACAAAATTCCTTTACAATTTTGCCTAAAAGACAGTTAACAATGTCCTCACCTAATAAGGCTCTCTGTCTTAATACAGTCCAAGAGATCTGGACTGTCATCTAGGATTCATCTCATCAGTTACAGCCACAAGATCAACTGCAGTGGTAAAGTTATGGTTACTCCCTCCAAGTCCCCACTCAGGAGTAGAGGCCCATGGGAACTCTGGAGAAGCTGCTTCCTGAACTTGTGTTCGCTGGATCTGTGTAGTGCAAGTATGGACTAGGGCAGCAATGTAATGTTCCATTAGGACCTCCTATAAAGAGAAAACCTGCCACAAGGAGTACAGTTAGCTGACAACTTCCAACAGCTGTGCTTTGGAGATCTGCCACAGCATTCAAATTGAGAACACAATCTCCCCAGGCAGGTTGTGCTCAGTCACTCTGGTATAAGGTCCTGGCCATTTTTCCTAACACGGGACTTCCTTAAAGGGCAATCTTTGCTCTAGAGGTCCCTGTTGGGTTAACCAAATGACTTTCTCTGAGATTTATCTAGTTTGAGGTGCTTTGTTCTTAATTCTCCTTCTTTCTCTTCCTTCACAAGTATCAGACCTGCATCACAGTCTAAAGACTGTACTTGATTACTCCTCTGTCCCTCTTACTTTTATACTTCACAAGCTCATTTCTTCCAATGAAGCTCTTGCACTTCTAACTTCTTCTTATTTATTTATTTTATTTTTATTTTTGTCTGTGTTTCATCTTCGTTGCTGCACGTGGGCTTTCTCTAGTTGCGGCAAGTGGGGGTTACTCTTCACTGTAGTGCACAGGCTTCTCATTGCGGTGGCTTCTGTTGTTGCAGAGCATGGGCTCTAGGTGCTCAAGCTTCAGTAGTTGTGGCACGTGGTCTCAGTAGTTGCGGTTTGCAGGCTCTAGAACGCAGGCTCAGTAGTTGTGGCGCACGGGCTTAGTTGCTCCGCGGCATGTGGGATCTTCCCAGACCAGGGCTCGAATCCATGTCCCCTGCATGGGCAGGCAGATTCTTAACTACTGCACCACGAAGGAAGCCCCTAACTTCTTTTTGACATCTGTTTTCCCAGAAGTTCTGAACTAACACAGTCATCTATAAATCTGATGATATCACATGCAGCACAGTCCCTACTGCTAACTGAAAACATCTAGCATTTTCTGCTGATGCTGAACTAATTATGAAATATTGTTATTTTCTTCCCTTCATATTCTTATCTACTGATTAACATTCTTAATCCAGCAACATGATTAACCTTACCTAATGAAAGACAACCTCGTGGTTCTTTTTCTATATTTTGAAAAGTGTCTATCCTAGAACAGATCTTCTGGACATGCCCATACCAGATTCAGACTTTTTTGTTATTGATAGGTTTTATCTTAAAAGTGAAAGGTAATAATACCAAAGTGGATATGCAATTACTACTCTAGACTCTCTTGTAGAACCCAATCCCTTAACAGAAGACAAATCAGCTCAAATGCTTGAACTTGTGGTCATACAAAGGACATGTTAAATTGCTAGTAAATGATACACACACACACACACACACACACACACACACACACACACACACATCACTGATTTGATTTTGGAATAGCTCATTAGTAGTTCAGTAGTTCATGAATTTGAAATGTTATAGAAACACAAAGATTCTCTACCCAAGAAAGTTGTTATCATCAAGATAGAGGTCTACAGTAAAAGAGATAGCCATAGCAGACCACCATTCTTAATAGATTGCGTTGACTGAAGTTCTAATACAAATACACTCTCTTACAGAATAGAAAGGAAAAAAAGTATGCAGAAGTTCAAGGAGTCCACAATAGAAGCATAATATTAGACCCTCAAATCAGGGCAAAAATGGAAATCATCAAGTTTTAAAATTCATGAAAGTAAGATCTATGGAATCGAGGAAGGATGCCTGGTGTCACCAGATAACTTCCAAAGAACCTTGCTAAAATCCTCCATGATACAATTAATTATAATTGAGACAAATTGCTTCTGACATTAAATATTAATGGGAAACTTTTCTAGGATAAGAGAGGATATGCTCAGTTTATGCCTCAATCTGTAATTTACATAATGTTGAAAAAAACTGTAAAGTTAATACAGACTGAAACTATGAATGACAGGATTGGTTGAGCATCTCCAAATAACTTTTCTCAAATTGTTTACTCCATAGGTGAATATGTAGTAGTAATAGAACATTTATTTTCTGGATGGTTGAAGACACAGCAATTGCAGTGAGCAGAATTGAAAAAGAGAGACTGTAAGACTTCATGATTTCTACCTAGGTCAACCTAACATTTATCCCTATCCATTGACAGGGAAAGACATTTTGGTGGAGAGCAATTTTTCATGGTTTATGAAAGGCTTTGTCCTTAATTCAGAAACTTTACTGTCCTTATTAATCCCCAATTCGCTGTAAAAGTAGAAATATTCTTAACATAATTAGAAAGTTACAACTATTAGAGACCTTAAAATGACATTCAACTGTAAGTCAACTGCTGATTCAAGATCCTCAGAGGAAGCAGACAACTGAATGAAGTAGCTATTTCTGCCCCCAAATCATCCGAACAAGATATCCAGAACCATTAATTGCCATACTCTCCACTGCCCAAGGACTGGGCAAACAAAGGACAACTGGATAGACTGGGGACTTATCAGGACAGAACTGTCCCCATTAGTACCTACTATAGACCTCTTAACAGAGTTCCTGCCTATCCCATGGACAGAGACTAGGCCAAGACAATAACCCACCTCTGAGAAATGGCTGGCTCAAGACTTTCTGAAGACTCCCAGGTCATTCCAGGAATATAGTCTTGCTGGATGTTAGACCAAGAGATAAAATGCAATACAATTTGAAGTCTCCTTATGTCCAATATTTAAGGTACTACAAAAGCAGTATAGAACTGGGCAAGGGGACTTGGGCTGCCTTGGAGTTAAAGACAGCAAAAGCCATCAAGAAGTTGATGCAAACACACGTTCTCGACAGTCATACACCAGCCTTGGGGTTCCTTTTTGTTTTGGCCCTGGGGATTCTATGATGCCTGACCTGGTATAACTACCATGTACCAGCCTGACTCAGACCCTATACAACTCTGCCCTGGCACACGCCTGTCAGGTACCATGCAAAACACCTGCCATGTTCCATGCAAAACCTCAGTAAGACCTTCAAAAGGAGAGATGTAAAGACCAAAGGCACATGCTCTAGATTTTCTCAAGATCATAAGAGGTCTTTTCCCAGGATTATTGCGCAAGAGCTGTGGTTAAAAGAGTTTAACTGCTCCAAAGGTGGGCATGATACCTGCAATTCCTTAGGCCAAAACATACAGAGCATTAAAAGAACTAAATAACCCTTTCTAGATATCAGCTCAAGATTTGAGGACTTTTTTGTTTGTCCTACAGATCTTCCCATCAGGAATCACAAAGAATGAGCGTAGGGGCCATTTTAAAATTTCTTTTTATAATTGAACTTTTGGTATGCTTTTAAAACCTAAATGTCTCCAATATTCAGAATTTTCCCATTTTTTTCTTATAGCCTAGATAGTGCTAATTTTTTTTCTAATCAAGTAAACTTTGATAGTATATGTAAATTTGGTGTTGTCAGAACTGGTTTGAAAAGTACCCAGTTTTCAAACTCTACAAAATTTCTCAAATAAACTGTTTAAAAATTACATCTTACATCTTTTGCACATTCAAGACCTCCTTTAGTCTGTGAATATAGCTTTTGTACTCCTTTCCCTCTATGCCTATCCAAACCTCTGATAAGAGATAAAGTTATTTATCTTGGAATCCCCAATTATTTTTAACCACATTGTACAAATTCACTGGTGGTTGTTCAAACATCTTCATAAACCAGGTATAGATTAGAAAGTCAAATTGTTAAGGACATAATTGAAAATCCATCTCTATAACCAATTTCATCTTAGCTCTGTAGCCCTACGTATGCTTAGCAGTAGAAAAGGTGGTCCAATTCAATAATTATTTCCAGCTAAGTTCAAAATCATTTAATTGCATTCCTATTTAAAGATCCTTCTTCAGGCTTCTTCCTCATCCTTGTTCAGTAATTATGTCAATGCAGCTGTAGGGAGAAAGGGCATATCCACATCTTTCTATGCACAACTGCTGGTGCCTAGGGATTTGGTGTTTTAGCACAGTCATTGACCAATAATGGCTCCATTATATGACATGAGTTTTTCCTGCAGATGTCCCCTAACCTCCCTTGTAGCATCCCAGTATCCATGGTCCTATAGATATCTGGACAAATTTCTCTATACCAGGGACTGACAAACGACAGCCCTTAGGCCAAATATAGTCTGCAGGCATGATTTTGTATGATCCAAGAACTAAGAATGTTTTTTTCATTTTTAAAGAGTTATAGCAGAAGAAAGAGGAAGAGGAGAAGTAAAAGAAGGAAAAGGAGGTGGTGGTGGAAAAGGAGGAGGGGTTAGCAGAGAAGGAGGGGAAAAAGAATATGTGACAGAGATCACATATGGCCTGCAAAGCCTAAAATACTTACTATCTGGCTCTTTAGAGGAAGTTTTCAACCCTTTCTCTACATACAGATTTCATGAGTTGGCCTACATTTCTCTTTGATGCAGTCACTTTCTTCCATCTGCCCATCTTCCAGAGTTGATACTCTGGTACCCAATAATCAGGTATTAACCACCTGGGTTCATTGGGAATTTGAGTCTTCTTGATGTCAAGCTCAGTGGTGTGATTAATTCAGGGTCATATTTGACCCTCTCTAGCCTATCAAGACTTCTTTACCCTCTTCATCCACCTCTTATGCCCTGGCAGTTCTGGATGGGTCTAAGATCTGTTGCTCAACAAACTCTAAACATGAAGCTGGTGTCAGCTCTCTCAAGTCTTATGGAAGAGTCTGTTGCCCATCCCCCCAGAGTAGAGGAGCATCGTTCATTTCTCTATCTCCCCCACATCAGTACTTCAACACAGTAGTGTCTAAAATTACTCAAGAATCCCTTGAAAGGACAAACCCACAAAGCTGGAGACTGAGTATCCTCAACACAATTCCTCAAAAATTTCTGATTATGCAAAGACAGGTAATACCAAGTTACCCATTTATTCTTTGTACCTGTGTGAAAGAATCAGGCAAGAAGGCAAATCATATGAGACATATCCTCAGGCTTGCTACAATTGTAACAAGGGGGAAAAGAGATATTTAATATATTAGTTTTAGATACTGATGATTTATATATTTATATTTATTTAGTGTTACTTGAACATTATATTTGGTAACTGACTTAGAAATATTAGAACTTAAGAGACAATGAGCCAATTAATTGTCCCCTCTTTCTAATTCAGTAACAAGAGGAAGATAGTCCAGTAAGCAGCAGAACCTCACAGTTACCTGCTACATTCGTCACCCATCTTAGAAGAATGCCTGGATCATTATACAAGTAAGTATTTAGAAAAGGAGGTATCACCTAACAAAAATATCAATTTTTTTGGCATTGGCCTAGGGGCTAGGCAGCAAGAAAATAAACTTTGGAGGCTGAAAGAATAAGAATCCATGTTATACAGTGGTGAAACATTTGGTTAAGTTGTCATCTGTGACACTTGGAAAGTATGTAATGTATTTTCTTGATAAACTTGCATTTCTGAGGGAAAAGCTTGAAAGAGAGAATTTTAATTACCATTGGTTATATTTGTCAACAAACAAGAAATAGATTAACTCATTTAACTTGGGGAAAGAGTTGGCTGGTTTACAAGAAAGAATGAAAGGGAACAGAGAGGATCCAGGAAGTCTAGGACTTGCAGGGTTGGGAAGGGAAATACTTCTTAACCCCAACTGGTAAAAGATAAGAAGACTTTTCATACAAAAAAAGAGGCTTATTAAAATTTAGCCTTACAGCAAGAACCAAATCAAAGGCATGACTAAAACTGAAAACTTCTGAATGGTTTCTGTTATCAGAAAGCATAGATCTAGTTAAGGTTATGGCATCCACTATGTCATTTAAAGAGGACAAAATGACTCAGTGAAAACAGACAAAGGCTATGATTCTCCCACCAAATCCTCATAGGTTCAAGCTGTGCACTTAATTGAACTTAGCCCAGTCTTGAAAACTATTGTGGATGTCTACTGGCACATGCTGATGAATGAAATCAAATGGATGAGAACCTAATTAAATATGTTGTTTTAGTCCAAAGAAACCACAAGACGAGACCAAAATTTGATGATTATTTGAAACTTAAAATGATTCTTGGCCTGAAAGCACAAGCTGAGAAAGTTTCTTAATCTCTAAGGCAGATATATTCTCCAACCCTCTCCTGAACTATAGCCACAGAAGATAATGGAGAAAGGAGAAACTTCCCAAGGCCTAAGCCAAGGACCTTGGAAAACAGTGAACTTGGAAAACAGTGAACTTGGAATTGAGTCCTCATTAGATATATCTGGGACTTCCCTGGTGGTCCAGTGGTAAAGAATCCACCTTCCAAAGCAGGGGACGTGGGTTCGATCCCTGTTCAGGGAACTAAGATCCCACATGCGGGGCAGCTAAGCCCGGGTGCCACAACTACTGAGCTCACGTGTCTCAACTAGAGAACCTGCATACTGCAAACTATAGAGCCCACGAGCTCTGGAGCCCACGTGCCACAACTACGGAGCTCATGTGCCCTGGAGCCCGCACACCACAACTAGAGAAGAGAAAACCCACCACAACTAGGGAGAAGCCAATGCGCCACAACGGAAGATCCTGCACGTCTCAGAGAAGATCCCACGTGCCACAACTAAGACCCGACGCAGCCAAAATAAATAATAAATCTTAAATATATATATATATATATATATATATATATATATATATATATATATATCTTCCACCCACAGCATAAAGGATCCTGACAACACATTCCCGGGGTGATCTTAAAATTGACTTCCCATTCTTTCCCAATCTGAACAGGACTATTTGTTTCAGTTACCATTCCTTTATTCCACCAATGTATACTGGGTGTGTGAGAAACTAATAACTTGTCATTTTAATTCACAGGTTTCCAGATAATGAAGGACCACACCTGGACCTGATGTAAAGAATGCTATTTATTACTTAGAGATGCTGGGCTTTGAGTCTGATGCACTGACTTTAAGTGACTTTTGGATTGTATCTCTCAAGAAAGATGGAATGGGTTTTGGTGGCAGGAAAGAAGGTGGTAACCTGCATATCTGATGGCCAGAAAGGCAGATAATAGTGATTTTTGCTGACTATTTGCATCTTGCTTATTTCTCATAAAATGGCAGGATTGTACTTCCTGGACCTCTTGGAAATGGGTAAGGCCGCATGACCAACTCCTGGCCAAGCATTTATTTGCTGGTGCTAAATGCTTCAGAATTCCCTCTTTCCCTTTGTCTTAGCAACCAGCAATGCTGAGGTGGTGGCTGATCTGACAGTCCCTGCGTTACTGTAAAAAGCGGAGCCCCTCTGCTGATCCACAGTTGACATATTTATTTCTCTCTCAGGTATGCTGCCTGTTTAAACCATAAAGATATGGAAAATGTTTGATACTGAAACATGATCTAATCTATCTTGACTGGTGAAAGAACCAATCGCCACAATTTTCTTCTCAGTACACTTTCACCAAAAAATATGAGATTGTGGGTTCCTAATTTAAGTAAAGGAACTTAAATTTGTTTTTCCAAAGAAGTTTGCAGGATGTGAAATTGACAACAAATTAATATCTAGAATGTACAATAAAGAGACAGGAACACCAAAGAAAAAAAGTTGTGCAAAGTATATACCCACAAGCTATTTACAGAAAATTCAAATGCTAGCAACTGTATAACAAGGTGCTCAGACTCATTAGTAATCAAAGGAATGTAAATTAAGAAAAGATATTATTTACACCTATTAGCCTGGAAATAGAAAATTGGAAAATTGTCAAGCATTGGCAAGAATGTGAGAATATGGGGATCCTCAAGAATGGATGATGGGAAAGTGACTAGTGAAGTCTTTCCAGAGGACAATTGGTTACAACATAGTCAAATTAAAAATCATTAATACTAGTTCTGGGTGTAAAAGGTATGGAACAGTGTAAGACAGATTGAGATGAACCATTTCTATAAATTAATATATGTATGCAGAACAGTACACATTTTATAAGAACACATTCAAAAATATAGACAGTAAATCGATTAGAATGTTTACCAATGACAGCAGAGGGCTTTGGGAAAAAAGAATGAGGATGAAGGGAAATAATAAAAGCTTTAATGATAATGAGGCACAACCTGATTACCACCACTATCCGCACTACAGATCTCCCCCTAAATAAGTAACTTTGTACTTACCTCATCCCAACCAAAAGTGTGTTATGTAAAAGGAGCAAATAATTTTTTCAGTAGTTGTCATATGGCCAGTGATTGTAAGCCATAGAAAGATACCCTTGAGTACAAGTAAATGCCAATGACCACAGGTGAATCATTTTATAACCTTTAGACTAGTATACCTATACAATGTTTAACAATTAGTTCAGAAGCAGGGAGTAGGGGCTGGATTTGTAGGGTTTTCTAATTTTGAGATGTAAATATTGCCATCACAGTTGATTTCAAACTATCAAGGATTTAATAAACAGATGGCAAAACTCCTGAAAATTTAACAATTGGTCCTCACAAGCTGGTAGGAGCATGTTTTAAGCACTACCTTTGAGACTCCAGAATTAAAGCACAAGACCTACTGATTTAAATGTAGATCTTACCAAGAATGGCACATAAACACTTAGAGGTTTTCTGTCCATAAACTTGTAGAAAGCAACACATTTCACCCACATTCAATCTTTAACATGACCTAATGGGAACTTCTTCCATTTTTCAATTTGAAATGTTTAATTATTGTAAAATCACAGGCCACAATATTTAATGGGGTCTAGCCACAGCTAGACCTGAATCAAAAACTCTAAAGCTTGGGTGGTGTATTTTGTTCCTACCTACAGGGAACAAAGTACAACAGTGGTATGTTCTTACCACTTGGACAAAAGACCTTAGCTCAGGTTAGGAATACAGAGTGTCTGGACCTACCATCTCACAAAGGCTTTCTATTTCTCCCAAAACATTGATCTGTCACCTAACAAGCCTGCTTTCCCATTCAACAGCATGAGTATGCCAATCTGTTCCATTTCCAACATCCAGTTTTCTTCTTGTTCCTCTTGTTTGGCAGACTCTGTTCTTCAAACAAGGTAGGAAAAGTTACACAGTTTCTTAGAATCCCAGTCTCCTCTACCATAACCTGAGAATTAATTGAGAACAGTGTAGCCTCCTCAGAGTTTTATGGAGATTAGATTTGGAAGTGTCAGTACAGCTCTTGGTACCTGGTACACGCTGGCATGTCAGTTTCCTTTTCGTCTTTCTTCCCATGTCCTCACCCAGTTTTGCGGACTAAAAAAACAATAAAAAATGAGCAACATTAGTTTCTGACCTAGCTTTCTTCTTCTCTAATACCCTGTTTCCTCCTCAAGGACATTTTTTGCACGTACCTTTGCAAAATCTGACATTTATCATTTGAACTCTGTTCTGAAACTCCCATTTCATCAAACACATGATGGCCTCTCCAGTCACCACGAAATTGTTACAGAATCTACTTATCCAGATTTCACTCACTACGCTCAAGCAGCTGAAACTTACAATATTCCTCATGAAAGGTTAGGAACCGTAGATTTAGTTGAGGTTCTCAACAAGGGAGGTACTGTAGGCTAGGGTACATCTTGGAAATGTGGGAGCATTTTTGCTTTTCTGACGACTGGGGACAGAGACACGGAGGCTCAGGCATTTAGTGGTTAGGGGCAAAGAATGTTAGATATTCTAAACAGAAAGGACAATCCCACACATGGAGTATCTTCCTGAACACAGTTTTAATATCCCAGAGTGCCAAACCCACTATAAGTACAAACTAATGATACTTCAGTAGATGAGATACTAAAAAGATTTTTCATATATTTATGCAAGAAGTCAACATAATTTAAGAGAAGGATGTTATAGAGAGAAAAGCTTAAATGGGATAGAGACTTTTAAAACTATTGAATAGTTTACTATCTCTCTACTTTCTATCTACTCAATGTTATACAGCATTTTAAAATGCGTATTAGTTAAAAAGGGTTTCAGTGTAGAAATGCAATTATTGCAAAAACGACAAGGCAGATTGCAAATATATGATAGCTTTGGGACTCCTTTTGCGACTTCATGCCAAATATTATAAAACTAGCAGAACACTACATTTCATTATAAAAATATTTTTAAAATTTCACATTCTTATCATCTTCCATTATTTCTTTGTAGAACAGGGACAAACACTTATATTGGAAAACTAGCATTGGCATTATTTTGGGGTTGCCTGTTTTCAGCTCTTACTACAATATTGTCCCTTATGGTTCATCACATAATTTCTCTACAGCCTTTATTTTTTATTGGAGTAGAATTGCTTTACAATGTTGTGTTAGTTTCTGCTGTACAGTGAAGTGAATCAGCTATGTGTATACCTATATCCCCTCCCTCTTGGAACTTCCTCCCACCTCCCCCCCCATGCCACCCATCTAGGTCGTCACAGTGCACCGAGCTGAGCTCCCTGTGCTATACAGCAGGTTCCCAATAGCTATCTATTTTACACATGGTAGTGTATTTATATCAAACCTAATCTCTCAATTCGTCCCACCCTCTCCTTCCCTCCCTGTGTCCACATGTCCATTCTCTATGTCTACATCTCTATTCTTGCCCTGCAAATAGGTTTATCTGTACCATTTTTCTAGATTCCACATATATGTGTTAATATACGATATTTGTTTTTCTCTTTCTGGTATACTTTGTTCCTTTTTATGGCTGAGTAATATTCCATAGTATATATGTACCACATCTTCTTTATCCATTCATCTATCATTGGACATTTATGTTGTTTCCATGTCCTGGCTATTGTAAATAGTGCTGCAGTGAATATTGGGGTACATGTAGCCTCTTATTTATAGTTTCTTTCCAATCTATTCTATAGTCCCTATTGCTTATGGAAGAATATAGCCTCCCAGGCTGTTTTAGCTGAGACTGAACGTATGTTCCAACATGTAATGGGATTTCAAAATGGCAGGAGACGTGTACTTTGTCACTAACACTTTATGTCACAATATATGAAATTTTAACACCATACTTGTAATACTGAGTTCATTTGCAAGAATATCTCACCATTGCTTTCACTTCAACAGTCTGTAATTTTTAAAAATTAAAAAAAAAACAGTCTGTAATTTATCTTGGCATATTAGTCCTACTTCAACTGGGGTTGTTCCTCCTCATTACATATAAATAAGTTCTCTTTCAATTATGCACAAGAGTAATACTAGATTTTATTCTAGTGTCCACTCATACCAATGCTTCAATTTCCCTCTGTGTCTTGCATGGAGTGACTTCTGATCTTCTCACTTATTTGGGAAGAAAGTACTAATACCTGACTACTTCATTGTCTTTTAATATATTTATGGCTGAACATCTACATGCTTGAATATCTAATTTTTAATTTTTAAAATTTCTCCTGTATTTAACAATTATATTGATTTTTTAAAACTATGCAGTTAGGTTATATTACTGATTCATTTCATTTTGGCATAGAAAAGAAGGCATTACAAACATTTGTTGTAAGGGTGCACTGGGTCTGATAGGGCTGAGAATCATGGATTCCAGGGAATGTTTACAAACATGGGCTCTCCGGGGTCTTCAAGAAAATTCCTTAGCAGTGAGGTCAACCCTTATTCTGTGAGGAGGAGGTAAAGACTATGGTTATCAGTGTCTTTGAAGAGTATCATTTCCTTTAATTAATTCTTCTGCATTCATTAAAAAGAATGAAATAATACCATTTGCAGCAACATGAATGGACCTGGAGATTATCATACTAAGTAAGGTAAATCAGACAGAGAAAGACAAATATCATATGATATCACTTATATGCAGAATCCTAAAAAAATGATACAAACAAACTTATTTACAAAGCAGAAACAGACTCCCAGATTTAGAAATGAATTTGTGGTTACCGGGGGGAGGGGTGTGGGGGAGGGATAGATTGGGAGTTTGGGATTGACATCTACACACTGCTATATTTAAAACAGATAACAAACAAGGACCTAATATATAGCACAGGGAACTCTGCTCAATACTCTGTAATAACCTAAATGGGAAAAGAATTTGAAAAAGAATAGATACATGTATACGTATAACTGAATCACTCTGCTGCACACCTGAAACTAACACAACATTGTTAATCAACTATACTCCAATTTAAAGAGAAAAAAAGACACAGAAAAGAAATTCTTCTGCATTGCAAAATAATCTGTTTCCAGTATATATTTAAGAATAAAAATGTAATTTACACTACCCATCTATTATAATGGATAATTTTTTTTTTAAATTGAGAATCCTAATTTCTGGTGAGGATGCAGAGCAACAAGAACACTCATTCATTGCTGATGGGAATGCAAAAAGGTACAATCACTTTAGAAGACAGTTTAAAAGCTCATTACAAAGCTAAACATAGACTTACCATACAATCCAGCAAGTATACTTCTAGATATTTACTCAACTAATATGAAAATGTATGTTCACACAAAAATCTGCACATGAATGTTTATTACAAATTTATTCACAATCACAGAAAACTAAAAACAACCTAGATATTCCTAAATAAGTGAATGGATAAACAAGCTGTGGTACAAATGGAATATTAGTCAGCTATAAAAAAAGAAGCAAATTATCAAACCAGGAAAGAACATGGATTAATTTTTCTTAACATCTTTATTGGAGTATAATTGCTTTACAATGGTATGTTAGTTTCTGCTTTATAACAAAGTGAATCAGTTATACATATGCATATGTTCCCATATCTCTTCCCTCTTGTGTCTCCCTCCCTCCCACCCTCCCTATCCCACCCCTCCAGGCAGTCACAAAACACTGAGCTGATCTCCCTGTGCCATGCGGCTGCTTCCCACTAGCTATCTATTTCACGTTTGGTAGTGTATATATGTCCATGCCACTCTCTCACTTTGTCACAGCTTACCCTTCCCCCTCTCCATATCCTCAAGTCCATTCTCTAGTAGGTCTGTGTCTTTATTCCCGTCTTACTCCTAGGTTCTTCATGACCTTTTTTTTTTTCCCTTAGATTCCATATATATGTGTTAGCATACAGTATTTGTCTTTCTCTTTCTGACTTACTTCACTCTGTATGACAGACTCTAGGTCCATCCACCTCACTACAAATAGCTCAATTTCATTTCTTTTTATGGCTGAGTAATATTCCATTGCATATATGTGCCACATCTTCTTTATCCATTCATCCGATGACGGACACTTAGATTGTTTCCATCTCCTGGCTATTGTAAATAGAGCTGCAATGAACATTTTGGTACATGACACTTTTTGAATTATGGTTTTCTCAGGGTATATGCCCAGTAGTGGGGTTGCTGGGTCGTATGGTAGTTCTATTTGTAGTTTTTTAAGGAACCGCCATACTGTTTTCCACAGTGGCTGTATCAATTTACATACCCACCAGCAGTGCAAGAGTGTTCCCTTTTCTCCACACCCTCTCCAGCATTTACTGTTTCTAGATTTTTTGATGATGGCCATTCTGACCAGTGTGAGATGATATCTCATTGTAGTTTTGATTTGCATTTCTCTAATGATTAATGATGTTGAGCATTCTTTCATGTGTTTGTTGGCAATCTGTATATCTTCTTTGGAGAAATGTCTATTTAGGTCTTCTGCCCATTTTTGGATTGGGTTGTTTTTTTGTTATTGAGCTGCATAAGCTGCTTGTAAATTTAGGAGATTAATCCTTTGTCAGTTGCTTCATTTGAAAATATTTTCTCCCATTCTGAGGGTTGTCTTTTGGTCTTGTTTATGGTTCCTTTGCTATGCAAAAGCTTTGAAGTTTCATTAGGTCCCATTTGTTTATTTTTGTTTTTATTTCCATTACTCTAGGAGGTGGGTCAAAAAGGATCTTGCTGTGATTTATGTCATAGAATGTTCTGCCTATGGTTTCCTCTAAGAGTTTGATAGTTTCTGGCCTTACATTTAGGTCTTTAATCCATTTTGAGCTTATTTTTGTGTATGGTGTTAGGGAGTGTTCTAATCTCATACTTTTACATGTACCTTTCCAGTTTTCCCAGCACCACTTATTGAAGAAGCTGTCTTTTCTCCACTGTACATTCCTGCCTCCTTTATCAAAGATAAGGTGACCATATGTGCGTGGGTTTATCTCTGGGCTTTCTATCCTGTTCCATTGATCTCTATTTCTGTTTTTGTGCCAGTACCATTTTAAATGCATAATACAAAGTGAGAGAAGCCAGTCTGAAAAGGCAGTATACTGTACAATTATGTGACATTCTGGAAAAGTATAACTGTAGAGACTGTAAAAAGATCAGTGTTTTCTAAGAAGGAGGGGTAAGAGGGAGGTTGAATAGGTGAATCGCGGGGGATATTTTTAAGGCATACATTCTGTATGATAACATAATTGTAGATACATTAAATTATGCATTTTTCAAAACCCACAGAATTCCATAGCACAAAGAGTAAACCTTAATACATGCAAACTAAAAAAAATCATTCAGGAGCTCAGGGGATTCTAGGATGGAATGCAAACTGTGACAAAACAATCTAATTGTACTACAAATGTATGAAACAACTTTACTGAAAAGGTGGAAAGTGGGGGAAAGGTGTTGAGCAAAGTAACTCTGGAAATGAGTGGAGTCTCTAACAGTAAAGCAAAAGAAATTGTACGTAAGCACTGTACTCTCATTGATAAAGTTGTTCCCACTGGGGTACAGGTTAACAATTCTAACACCACTATATATGTACATTGGAGCTGAGCAATTAAGTAAATAGATGGCAGATGATAGGAGTCAGTTTTCTCACTGTTGGGAATTTACAGATAAGCAAGGGAAGGAAGCTAGAGTGATCCATATGGTAATAGATTAGAGTTTGAGACATCAATATAAACTCAAGTTTAGCTTAACTATAGATATAGATGGTTACATATAAAAATATTTCTAGATATGTACATGCAAGTTTTAGTGTATGAGTTAGCATAACACATATTTCTTTGATTTGTAGGCTAGAATAGTTGATTCTAGGACTGACGCAGAAAATCAGCCTGAACTTAAGAATAAAAGGTAAGACTGTGAAACTTTTAGAAAAAAAAAAAAAATAAGAGAAAATCTTTAGTAACCACAGCTGGGCAAAATTTCTGAGATTTGACACTAAAAGTATGATCCATAATCATACTTATAAACTTGACATCATCAAAAATTTAAACTTTTACTTTGTGAAAGACCTTGTTTCTTTACAATGAAAAGGAAAACTATAGATTGAGAGGAAATATTTGTAAGCCACATATCTGGTAAAGAACTAGTATCTAAAGTATATGAAGCACTTCCAAAGCTCAAAAGTAAAAAAACAAAGAATCCAAAAGAAAATAGACAAAAGGCATGAGGAGACATTGTACCTAAGAAGATATTTAGATAGCAAATAAGCACATGAAAAGATGTTCAGCATCACTAGACATTAGGGAAATGCAAATTAAAACTACAGTGAGATAATCACTACACAACTATCACAAAAAATTTTAATTAAAAAATTAAATAAAAATGATTAAAAAATTTAAATGATAGTTAAAATGTTTTAAAAGTAATGACAACCCCAAGCACTAGTGAGGATGTGGAGAAACTGCATCACTCATACATTGCTGAGGGGAATGCAAAACGGCACAGTCAGTCCAGAAAACATCATGGCAATTTCTTTAAAAACTAAACATGCAACTACCATACAACTCAACAAATGCACCCCTGAGCATTTATCCCAGAGAAATGAAAACTTATGTTCACACAAAAACCTGTAATATTCAGAGCAGTTTCATTTATAATAGTCAAAAATTGGAAACAACACAGCTATCCTTCAATGGGCAAATGGTTAAACAAACTGTGGTACATCTGTACCATAGAAAACTACTCAGAAAAAAAAAAAAAAAGTACCAACTATACATAGTTGTTGAACCATACAACAACGAGGATGAATCTCCAGAGAATTATGCTGAGTTTAAATAACCAGTTCCAAAAGGCTACATATTGTTTGATCCTATTTAAGTAACATTCTTTAAATGACAAATTATGTAAACAGAGAACAGTTTTGCAGATGCTAGTGGTTAAGTGAGGTGCGAGGGAGGTGGATATGGCTACAAAAGTTCAACATGAGAGATCCCTGTGGTGATGTATCTTGACTATGTCAATGTCAATATCCTGATGTTATTGCACATAGTTTTGCAAGACAATGCCATTGGAGTATACTAGGTAAAGGGGACAAAGGATCTCTCTGGATTATTTCTTATGACTGCATGTGAATCTACGATTATCTTAAAAGTTTAACTCAATTAAAAAATCTAATTGAGAATCAGGGCAATGGAGAAGCTTTATTGTATATCCAAATAATTCTGTTAGAGGCTGCTATATTACCCACGTACTCTGGACAAAGCATGGTAATGTTCACTTTGTAGTGGAAAGACTATGGGCTTTGTCATTAGAGACCTTGGATGAGATATAGCTTACCACATATCAGCTGTGTGACCTTAGACAGTCTGACCTCCAGTGTCCTAATCTATAAAACACTAGATTCCTTTTGAGGCTTAAGCAAGGTAGTGTCTAAATTAGATACATAAAACACTGTATACTTAAAACCCTTGGCACTGTGTCTAACCACACAGTAAGTACTCAAACGTTAGCTATCATGAAGGAGAAAGAATCAGAACAATTGTTTAGCAAGCAACTGTTTCCCTGTCCCTGTATTAAACTTGACAAGGGATTATTAGATTATAAAACAACATATAAAAGAGACATAGAACGCCAACTAAGCAAACGTGTTAACAGAAGTGTATATGTGATCTTTTAAAAAACTGTCTAGTAAATTTTCCTTATTTTTAAAGAGTGTATGATTACAGAGACTGGAAAAATTAAAAAAGAAACACAGATAATGCAATCATCGTTACAGAATAACATGACTAACCTTATTTTTATATGCATATATTTTTAGAACACTGATATTATGCTGCTTATATACCATTTTCAAATCTACTTTTTGATTGCATGCGTATTTTTCCACGTCATCCAATATCTTAAAACATCTTTTTCAATGTTGCCTAAATTAGCGCCTATATATACAATGGAATACTAACTATGTACCAACGGACATGTTAGTTGATTCCAATTTTTTTCTACTGTAAAAACTAACAGAAAAATTCTAGTTACATAAAACTTTGTCTAAGTTGGCTATTGATAAAGGAATGCTTCCTATAGAGGGGATATTAAGAAAAAGAATATACAGGTACCACTCCCCTTTTTGAAAGTTTGCTTTACGCCACTTCATTTTTATAAATTACCCACATTAGTACCTGTTTTCGCTAATGGAAGGAAATCCAAAGAGGATTTTGGGTTTTACAAAAAAAAGGCGAAAAGCAAAAATTACATTCAGCATTTGTTTTGCAGGGGGCTGTTATAAAGGCAGTGTGTGCCTCAAGCAGTGAGAGTGGCCCCGCTAAACTCCTTCCCCAGGAACTACACTCAGAATCTCAGCATCAAGCTGCCATAGCTTTGAACTGTTTCTGTGAGCATCTGTGCTTTATCTTGATTTACTTTGTGCATCCGTTAGCAAAATGTGTCCTAAGATAATTGCTTCTTTGCTTTCCACCATTTCGGCTTACGAAAAGTTTAATAGGAATGCTCTACTTTCAGGTAGTGGGGGAAATTTGTACTATAAAATTCTTGATTTGCGTGACAAATCCTTCTGAGAGGAATGAAGCAGGATTCTTAAGAAGATGCTTTTTTGGAAGTTAAGTATTTGTTCCA
The DNA here is from genome assembly GCF_951394435.1 of Stenella coeruleoalba. Taxonomy (NCBI): domain Eukaryota; kingdom Metazoa; phylum Chordata; class Mammalia; order Artiodactyla; family Delphinidae; genus Stenella; species Stenella coeruleoalba. Next base: position 89,771,047 of record NC_137150.1, read on the forward strand.
CTTGAATTAGTTTCACTTTGATCAACGTATATTATGTTTTTTAAAGTAGAAGTAATAGAAACTTTGGAAGAAAGTGAAAACACCTCAGAATCTATTACAATCAACGAAGAGAATGTCAAGTACATTGTGAAAAGTACACCAGATATTGGGAAGGTTTATTTCAAAGCAGTTAGAGCATTCAAATGCCAGACAGTCTATTATTGTGAAAGACAGTTCAGGCCTGCAACGGAGGCTCAAACTAAACTCTGGAATCGTTTAGGAAGTGACAGAGGAAAGAAAAAAGGGAAACATATACATAAATTCAACAACCCAAATTATAGTTTCAGGGAACAGGCATATAATCAAACAACAAGAAAGGACTGCAACAGGAAGTTGAAATTAAGTTTTCAAAAGAAAACGCAATAAAGACAGGATAGACCCCACTACTTGAAGAATAGGATTAAAAAATCATCCAGTGAAAAGAGGCAGAACTGCTTAATTTTGGTTGTGTTTCTTCTTTATAAAGGAGAAAAAATCTTTATTGTATGGTAGAACAATATTGACAGAAAGTTGAAGCCCAAGATGGATACAGCAACGTGATAACTGAGGGAGGAAACTTCACATCGCAAAATGTCACAGGGTAGTGTAGTTAATCCAACAAGCGGTATTTCATGAAAAGGGAGGGAGTTCTGCATTTTAATCCACAGCAACATGATGCAAGATAGAAGCAGTAACGTTACTTTCCCAAGAGGATGATATAGCTCCTAGCTGCATTTCAGATTCAACTGTAGAGATTTTAACCATGTACATGTACAGGCGCCTTCAAATGCAGTAAATCAAAACATCCTTATTGGTTGGGGATAGGCATCTGCATAGCAGCAGCATAACTGCTGCTCAGTGAACTAGTTTTTAGCAGATTAGGGTCGCCAACCCTAAATATTTAGGAAGACTCTCAACAAATGTTACTTTTGTAATCTAAAATGTTAATCCTTAATTACCTTGACTTTATAGCCAGAAACTGCCAATGACAAATTGGTATTATAAAATACATGTTTTATTGATGTATATTGAAAGATTATCTTAAGACTCAGATAAGTTCAATTAATTTCTCAGACTAAAAGAATCTCCTCTCTAGTTTTGTAGCCTTAATTAATGTCAAACATAGGTGCCCTACTTCCCCTCTCTCCAAGACACTTAGAATTGATCTCTAATCAGGATATAACTACCCAAACAGATCTTTCTGGATTCATGGTATTTTTCATTATTATTTTAAGCTTTCAAAACCCAGTAGTTTATGCTAAAACAAATGAAAAGAACTACCCCCCATTTCTAAATAAATATTCTCTCTTTGATCAGAAGTGAGCCAGAGAGACCATGGAGAAAGCAACCCACTTTTTTCTATGCTAGTCTGACTACAAAAACAAAGGGAATATAAGAAAGATAAAGGTGTAATCCTACCAATCTTCGAGAAAGACAGGCCCAAGTCCAAAAATTAGATTCAGTACAACTCAAGGTAAACCTATTGCTTTATCAAATACATAATGAAAAGCATGGACTGGTAGGAAAACTGTTTTTCTAATTTCAGTAGATGTTTGTTTTCTCTTTAAAATTGTGTAGATTTCTTAAGTTACCAGGCTATGCAAATTGTCACAGGCAAAATCAAATTTATAAATAAATGATATCTATTGCTACACAAGACTAAAATAAGAATTTTAAATTTAGCGATAGGTCAAAGCTAAGTTTTCAATAAGGATTTCATTAGTGATAGAGCTTTGTACTGAGTTTTGCTAGTCCCTAAGCCAATTTATTTTAAATGGCGGATTTTCTTATCTTCCCAACTCATTTTAGTTTGGAAAAACTGCCTTCACTCTGATACCTCTGAGTTCTCCAAACAATATCACAAATTAGCTAGCTCTTCATGTATAAATCACATAGAGATTAAACAAACTCAGGGGTAATTTGACACTCAGCCATAAGATGTATTTTGGTTGGTCTCATTTATTTCCCTCTTGCTTCTTCTGTTACTTTGCATTTTAACCACTGTGCAGAGAGAGATTAAATACTTTAATCCATTTTATTATCTAACATTTGTCATTTACTTTTTGGTAATATTTTTAAAGGGAGATATAAGATATATGTCCTTCAGGACAAAGTCCTGTCATTCTTCCCAGTTCTCTATAGTTTTCTTACTGTGGTAAACACTGCACTTGAATACACTGAGAAGGTCCTTAAGAAGTCATTAGTTACCTATTAAGGCCATTTAATTACCTTTGGATGAGAACTCTTCCCTAATTCCCAGTTTAGAAAGGCCATTTCAGGAAGCAAGTTAGGATTTTATTATTTTGGAATTAAATATCAGACTACAGTTGAAATGTTTATCAACCACCTCAGAAAAAGGAAGAATCTTGAAATAGCTCCCTGTAGTTTGTTTATTTGGATAATTCCTGGTTTTCATCAACCTGGATTTAATTCAGATGAGGGAGAAAAGAAAACTCTTAACTCTGACTACCCTGAGATCATCATGTTGTAAGAAAGCCAAGCCACATGGAGAAGCCATGTGTAGGAACTCTTATTGGACATCCTAATCGTCACACCATCCCAGCCGAGGTGCCTGTCATGAGTGAATTTGCCTTCGGAGGAACCCAGTCCTCAGCCACGGAGTCGCCCTAGCCTTCCAGTCTTCCTAGCTGAGGCCTCAAACATCACAGAGCAAAGACAAGACATGCTTGTTATGCTCTGTTTGAGTTCCTGGACCAATCTACTCTCAAAAGAAAATTCAGAGAGCATTACTTGATATAAATATTTTATTGAGCAAGAGACAAACCTTTTGCAACAGGGAGACTTCAAAACCAAAAGTAACACGAAGCTCAGGTCTCAGCAGTTACACCTCAATTTACAACGAATGAATGAAAGAGTTCGTTGAACCACCCTAGGGTTAGGAACACCAACCTCCAGCACAGTTCAGCATCCTTGGATTCAACCAACTGCAGATCATGTAGTACTATAGGATTTACTATTGAAAAAATACACATATAAGTGGACCCAAACTGTTCAAACCCATGTTATTCAAGGGTCAACTGTAGATTGTTTTCTATTGTGACTGGTTACTAGAAACTTACATTCCTTTTAGGGTAATAGCACTGTATAAGTTTACTAATTTGCAGCTTATTGGCTAGGAAGCTGTAAGGTCACACAGACATGAAGAAAGCTTAAGATTTGTTTAAGGTCAGAGTCAGCATTTCAGGGAAATCAGCACAGCTTATTTTGGTTATGTGATATGAGTGTTTGATTTAGGGGTATATTCAAACTATGGCCTCCATTTTGTTTTTTCTTTAACACTATAAATATAATAGAATGGTGTCTTGAGCTGCAAAATTTTGGTGTACGTTGTGATGCAAAAATGGTAACTAGAACACTGATTAAGCTGTGGGGGTCATGAGAATGAGCAGAATTGACCAGAGGCTCCAACAGCTGTGCTCTGAAAAACCACTACATGTTTGGACAGAGGCAACACACCCAAGGGCTGCTTGCAGGCAATGACTGAGTTCTGTAGGAGACATGCACCTCCTTGGATGGGCGATTTTGACTGGACTTCCTTGACGGCCTTGCTGAGCCTTCCTTAGACTGTAATGGCATGCTTCCATTCAACCTTCCTTCCATCTCTTCCTCATTCACATTCAGACTTGCCCACGGTCTGACTGCTCTTCCAGCCTTTTCCATCTCCCTCGTCATTTTTTCTCATATAGGCATTTTCTCTAATAAAATCCTTTTACACTTAACCCAGTCTTGGTGTCTGATTTCAGAGGACCCAGACAAACACCAGTAGTACCAGAAATGGTCCGAAAAAACACACAGTAAGATGAGGGTTTGGTACTGGCTTACCCACCACCAGGCAGACAGAGGACACCATCCTCCTTAGTAGGTGGATCACACACTTTCTGGCAAAAGATAGTGGCTAAATTGCTAGATTTTAGTGACCTCTCACCAGTGCATTCGTGATGGCCTTGGTAAATGCTCTCTGGAAAATGTTCAGGAGGTGAATGCTGCGACAGGTAGGGATGATACTGGCATTTGAAAAAAATTGGGGGGAACAATGCTTACAAAGATAGAGGGGTTGGCTGGTTACTGCTAAGTTGCATTGACACTTTACAGAAGGATAATGAGAGATGAGGGCTGTAAACATCACTCAGAAACTAAATAGAAGAGCCAGAAAGCCTTGGTGGTAGCTTACTAAGAGGCCTGTCTCTTGCTAGGAGGGTAGACACAGTTAAACAGCAGGCTGAAGACTTGATTATTAAAGTTCCAGAGCTCAAGAAACATTTTAATTCTCAGCCAAGGCAGGTCAGTTGTGTGAAGGTCAGGGCCCTGGTGGGGAAAACCCAGAACCCTGAAACTGGATAGGGACATCTGAGTGGTTGTCCTGAGGATGTTGATTCTGCAACCTTCCAGACCCTCTGGGACTGCAGAGGTAGCATAATCCTCCCCAGTAAGAACAAGCCCAGCACGGCAAAAATTTCACCCTGACAAGGCAGTAGGTGATATACACACGGGCTACCCCTACTATATGTCTTGGCTGCCAGGACAATAAACAGGGTTAAATCTCAGCTTAACCCAGCTGAAGATGGGCTGGGCCTTATAAGGAAGCAAAGAGACTATACACCTAAAGAATTATATGAATGACCTGGGATACACTAGCAGGAGCCAGGAGACTATTGCTGGAAGTGGATTTTGCAGTGCTTGATCAATGGGGACAGAATGTACATTTGAATAAGCCAGAATTCATGGACTTAGAGACACTTTATCAAGACCCAGGATTTAACACCCTAGCAAGGACCCCAGAGAGTAGGTAAACTAGCAGCTGGGGTAGTTCCTAAAAGCCCGGCTAATTCTCAAAGAGGTTACCCTAAAAGAAGGCAAGTGGAGGAATTAAGTAGCTGAGGAAAGAGGGCATGTGGTATGGATATGTAAGGCCAAAAGACCCACCAGAAGATCGAGCTCTGTAGGAGGGCACAAAGAGCACTCCATTTACCAACGCCATCAGGAATGCACTGGTTAGAGGGGCACCAGTACCACTATGAAATTCTGTGATGGCTTTCCTCTACAAGCCAGGGATGTTGATACTAGAGGCAGTTGCATAGCTAGGCTGGTTACCATCCATGGAGATGAAGGGGCTTTAAGTAATAGAGGACAGATGGCAGCACTTGTCTGTCAGGAGCCAGGAGGCTGTAATTATCATAATGACTGGCAAGGCCAGAGGGCAGCCAAGGCTGCTTGACCTGCCGGGAGTTGTAAAAATGGTTAACAGAGCATGGTGTCTCTAGAGGCAAAACATATGGGCAGCTAACAAGGGTGTTGCTTAATATTACAACCAAATAAAGAAAAGAGGAGCAGGATGCTGAAAGTGACTGACCAACAAAGTCACAATCGCTTACTCAGTTCCCAGACCAGATGTTCACATCTGTAACCCTCTGACTAAAGAAGGGGCTGGGGATCCAGGAGGAAGGACTCTGTTACACCATGGCAAGCATGTACCATGACAATAGAGTGCCTGTACGTGTGATTCAAGTTGATACAATTGGCGGGTGGAGTAATCTCCACATTGTCTCTGGCCTCTGGAGTGAGAGCTGTCATAGTGGGGATAGTCATATGGAAACCTCTGAAACTGCCTCCCAAAATAATTTTAAAAAAGCATTATCATATCCCATAGAGGGGTGTGGCAAAGATGAGTACCAGCATTAAATAAATATTGGAAGGATGCAGGAATGGTGGGTTCTATCATATCTCAATTTAATTTGATACTCTGGCCCCTCCAAAAAGCCAGATAGCTCTTGGAGAATGACTGTAGACTGTCACAACGTCAACCAAGATGTATCCTAGATTATAGCTATCGTACCAGGCATGGTATGCTTGATAGAGCAAATTAATATGGCATCAGGTACACATACCCAGCCATTAGTCTAGTGAATGTATTCTAATCAATCCCAGTCAGGAAAGAGAACCAGGAAGTTTGCATTTGCGTGGATGGACGACAATATTCATTTAAAATTTTCCCTCAGGGCTATGTTAACTCTCCTGTCCTTTGTCATAGTCCAAAGAGATCTAGACCTTCAGGACATGCCACAGAACATCACACCTATCCATTATATCCATGATATAATACTGACTGAGCAGGAACAACAGGTGGTTGGTAGGCTGGAGGCCATGGTAAAATGCATGCACTCTAGAGGGTGAGAGTTCAAATTTTCAGGTGCCAGTCCCTTCAGTGAAGTTTTAAGAATCCAGTGATCATAGGTATGCTGGGACATGCTTCAAAGTAGAAGACAAATCACTGTATCTCGAATTCCCTGCACAAAGAAGGAAGCAATACACGTGGAAGTTCTCTTCAGCTTCTGGCAGAAACCTAGGAATATTCACCCTGCCCATATACAGGGTGATACAAAAGGCTGCCAGCTTTGACTGAGGTCCTTGGACTGCATGGCAGTGAGGAGCGAACACTTCCATACACAGTTTCTTCCCTTTATTCTTCACTTGGGTCTCTCTTGCGCCAAGATCTGACTGTTGACCCAGCCTTTGCCAGCTCCCTTCCCATTTTCCATCCCAGGTATATAGCTTAATAAATGAGATTGCATGTCTAATCACATTTTGGCCTCTGATTCTTGGAAGACTCAAACTAACACAAGTGCTTTAGAGAAAAGTCACCTAAAGAATAAGAAATCACTGCCATCTTTAAAAAGAGGCTCTAGAGGAAAGAAAAGGGAGGAACCAAATTTACTGAGTGAAGAGAGGATGGTCACATGGGGTAGGAAACAATGAAAGTATGTGTAGCCGTTCTCATCATTCCACCACCTCAGTCTCAACTGAAAAGAAACCAGAACCATCATCTGGTGTGAGGAAGAGTTAATCAGAGCACGACTTTGGTGGTGTTGACTACAAAGCCAGACAAAGGCAGAAGAGATATAGGATCCAATCAGCCATTGTTAAAACATCATTAAGATTGGTGGCTCAGTCAGACAAGAAGACTGTTAAAATAGATATTTCAACCATGTAGCTAAGGATTAGCGAAGGAAGTTAGTTACTACTGTGTAGAGAGTTGCAATCTCAAATCAGAGGGAAGTAATTTAACTAACTTTAATTTAGTAATTTAAGGGTTGAACTGGAACCTATTTGAAATAAACCTAGTATGAAAACTATGGGCTTAATATTTTCCTTATTGTGGTGACTCTAAAAAGGCTCAAAATATGTCTCATTTTAGGAAGAACCATCCTGGCCATATGCAGCCACTGGGTCTTGAGTTCTAGTCAGATCTCAAGTCTGTAGGGGATCAGAATATGACACACAAAAACATGCCACTTCAGCATAAGGATTATTTTGAGCTGAAGACAGTTGAGAAATAGCAGACGTCAAAAAAAAAAAAAAATGTGCTCTGCCCTCCCCATTTGCCTGAAACAAACTTAGATTCGTAAATCACTGGAGACTCTTACCAGCCCAGAGACAGCGCTAAGAGGAATCTACATAACATGCTTTACCAAAACAACCCTCATCTTCCATTGGTTCCCCCATATATTTACCTTGGAAGCTTAAAACCCTCTTCCTTTGTCTTGTCTCTTCTCTACCATTTACTGTTCTTTGTTAAAATGCTGCATAAGCCCAAGTTCTAACCACCCGTATGAGTTACTCATCACTGAGTTTCTCTCCTGCATGTGAGCTCACTGCACGTTAATAAACTGTTTATTTTTCTCTCGTTAATCTGTCTTTTCAGTCTAATTCACAGAGCCTCAGCCAAAGAATCTAGAAGGGCAGAGGAAAAAGTTTTCAACTTTAGCTTATTGGACACTTTACCTTAGTCATGATTTATTAACCTGGTAACTGCAACTCATTTGAGATAATAAAACAATTCCCTTAGTAGAGGCAGATACTCTAGGAAATTAGTAAAATTTATGTTTCAAGGAGAATTGCCCCTTGTATTACCCCTTCTAAGACCCTGAGGCTCATTTTGAATTCAAAATTTTATATTAGGAAGGATCCCCACCCCCGAATTGCATAAGCTTCAAGCCCCACAAAGCCAGGATATGCCCCTAGAGGCTTCTATAGCAGGCTAAAAAGTGCGGACATTGTCCCAAATGCAGGGTCATGTACGGATGTCAGGCAGGACAGTGATGTGTCCATATTTGCATTTTAGAAAGATTACTCTGGGAACAATGTAGACAAAGTGTGAAAGAGGACTAGGTCTGCTGGGAAAACAGAAGGAAGCTGTCATTGTATTTCAAGCAAGAATAAAGACCTTTTTCCTTTTTATTTTGTGAAAGGACTTCATGTTCCTTTTGAAAGAGCAAGATCCTCTGGGGCATTTCTAATTTTACATATAAAAGCTCTGGCTTCCCATTTCAGAAGTATTATTCTTCCTCCAAGAAGCTGAGGAGATTCAAACCTTCTGCAGTATAACAATCTTTCCTTGCCTTCAGAAAGTAAAATATGGAGTTTCCATACTCAACAGTGTTAACCTACTAGCAAAAGTAAGTAACGTAACAGCAACAGTTTGTTTTAAAATTACCTGTCAGTTTAAAAATTGAAAATATAACAGATTCTCAGAGACCTTTTTAACCCAATAAGAGATTCAAATAGAGTATATGCTATATCCCTGGATGATAAACTTAATATTACAAAAAATATCCTAAGAGTACATATTTTCACATTGAATACATTTTAGAGTTCATCTGGAAGAAGAAGAATATATCATAGTCAAGAAGACTGAGAGAATTAGAGGTGGGTTGTTCTACCTGAGGGAAAATCTTATTTTAAAGCCAAAAACAGTTTTTCTTCACAGGCATGAGAATAAGCAAGGAGAAGTCTGTTCAAAGTCTGAAGTCTGAAAATGGACCAAGTATAAATCTTTCACATTAATAGGGTAAGAATGGGCTGGTAGATGGCTAGCCATTTTCTTCACAGCTCTCTGGGAAACCAGCAACTCCTGCTCTATGTGGGAGCTGTGGGGAAGGTCTCTCCTTCCTCCTGAGGGCTTAGACAATCACACAGGCTATGTACCATAACAACTGTCTACTCTCCCAGAAGGTTACTGTGACAAATCCATACTCTGCCTTGGGGTACTGCAGAGAAGGAAGAAAAGTTTTATACAGAGTTTATGAGTATTCCTCGGAACTCGGTAACTACAAGTTTTCGAAATGTATATTGGGTGTGCAGATCAAGCACAAAGACATACTGAAAATAAGTTGTTAGAAAGCCAAAAGCATTTTTAGTTTATGCTCTTGATTCAGGACTACATTGGGGTGAGTTCTTTGGAATGCACTTAAACACTTTCCAATTCGAATTCTTAGTGAATGGGACATAGGTGCATGTTCTTCTCCAGATTCTGGAAATACCTGACTCTAAATGGCAGACCCCTTGCTAAAGTTCCTAGGTAGAGAGTCAGCTCATACACCCCTGCACCCTTAAGCAAAAGGCTAAAGGGCATTGTCCCCCATACTAGACACAAAGGAGAGGACCCATCACCTTTATTCTGAAGTTTAGCTCTCCAAGCAAGAGATCTACCTCAATCATATGAATTCTCCTACCAATTTCCCCTAAAACTTCGCAACCCTTCAGAGCATAGGAGAAAAATGGGACTCCCGAGAGAGAAAGTATCACAGGCCATGGGGGTACAGAGGAGGCACAACCAACTGTCTTGTGGAGGGGTACAAGAAAAGAATACACTCTACTCTTCTATATCCTAGGTTGCACTTGCCAATTTACACATGTATGCCGTGCTAGAGTATGAGTTATTTGAGCACAGAGAGGAGGCTCATAAGTCTTTGTATCACCATGCCCAAGCATAGTGCCTAACGCATTGTATGTACTCAAATATTTACTGCGAAAAAAAATTTAGAAAATACTCTGTGGCTGTCAAAAGCAAAATACTGATCTCTGGACCTATTAGTCTGGGCTTTCTCCTTCACACCTCCAGAAAGAAAGAAAAAAATTCTCTCGTCAAAATCTCACTAGATGCAAAGGCAGAATGGATTACCTGTTCTACTCATGAAGCAAAATATGTAGGTATGGTGTAGGAAATCATCTCCACTAAATAGCTAGGAATAAAAATAAGGTGTTTGGATTTAATGTTTGATTACCACGTAATGGTTTGAGCAATGGGTTCCAAAACCTCAAGACAAGGTGCCAATAACCATTTGAAAAACAGGCCATCAGAGAGCCTGGTGTACTGTGTATTGCAATGCAAAGTGTGGCATCTAGCAGATTTTGCTTTTATTAGGTTCTAGGGACCCCCATTAAGAAAGATTTTAGGACATTTATTATTTACCCTCCGTCTTGAATTTAATTTTTCCTTGAGGGAAAAAAATGCTGTCCCATAAATAAACTGAATCTTCTCAATCTAGATCTTAAAGAATAAACCTATTTCTATTTAACCTTTAAAACTCTGAAAAATCAATCTTTCTTGTTAGTACCCAACATGTGTCAAATTAAGTGTTACTAACGTATATGATGGAATAGGACTTTATCAAGAAACTAGAATGAGTGTTTCAATATTTGCAGAGTTACCTATTTTGCCATCTGACAGTATATACTACAGCTGATCAATCTTTAGCAGACTCTTTAAAAACAAAAGCTTAAGACCGTCTTCACTACTTCAGAACCACATAAGAAATTCAGAAGTGTTGCATTTTAATGTCAACTGTTGTAGTAAAAGTTGCCAGTGCCTGCCCAGATCCCTTTTCACCAGGCTGATATATGTATTCCCCAGTTGCTATGAATATTGGGGACTCAGTGTTCACAGCTGCATCCTTTTCCAGAAAATTACCCTTGATAATAGAGGCCACCTCACCCAGAGGTGTCTGGGACAGCCCACAGCCAATGACCCAGGAAGACAAGGGTATAAAGACCAGCCATTTTGCCCCACAGTGGGGCACCTTATGGTGCCATTCATGTCCCAGAGAACATATCATGGTGCCCATTACTATGTTCTGTTGAATCTCCTTCCGAATATCTATCATTTTCTCACCATTCTAATTGTTTCTCATCCCAGTTCAGGAGCATCTCTCACCTGACTATTTGAATTGCCTTCTGAATCAATGTTCATCTTTCCATAGTCCCTTCTCTACAATATTGTCAGAACACTCTAAGATGCAAATTTAATCACCTTCCACTGCCCCTCCCACGACACAGGTGCCTCTACTTGAAATCCTTCAATAACCATCGCCATCACCTACACAGAGGCATTAAATGGAACTCAGTTCACCCATGCACTTTGTTTCTCCTCCAAGAAAATGAGACCATGGAGCAAAGAAAAGCCTTGATATACATATAACACAATGCAACTTGATGGCATTTATCTACCTTGAGAGCCAAAGTTAGCTGAAACAGTTAACTATAATCTTGGAGGCGTTAGAAGACTTCCATTTAGTAGAGAAGAACTAAAAGACTAAGTAAATCCATGGGTTACAAAACCACTCACTTCCCTTTCTAAGTTAGGGAGTTTATTACAGCAAGCTAGGACTGAGTGTGTCCTACTGGTGTTTTGGGCAATAACCTCCTGGACCTCTGGCCCAGGAATCTCTTGGAACATTGGATGTGAAATTTCACAGGTTAAGGTTGGGATGATGATTAGTTCTTAAGTGGGTAACTAATGATGAAAGTCAAACCTACAGTAGTATAATTATGTTAAAGAATAATGTGTGCCTATAGATACTTAAGTATCTAATGTTTGAAAGTTTTGCCTGTTAGAGAAACAGACTGACTTGTGATTCCCATTTATAATACACAGTTGAGTAACTGATTTAGACTTTTGGTTTTACATTAAAATCTACCTTTACAACCAGTAATGGAATATTTCATAGAACTTATTTCCCTCCTCTCTCACTTTTTACTTTTAGAGTCAGGAGATTTTATAGTATCTAGAATAGTTTGTCAGATAATATTAAAACAATATAATAAGCTTATGAACAGTTTAAAACCTCTATAGGAATTTTTGTAAATCCCCTCATTAAACTCCACTGTAACAAATTTACTATATTTACAAATTGAATAAGATTTGAATATCAAAATAAAAGAATAAGGTTTCTCATTTTGAACTTCAATGCATTAATAAATTAAATACATTTAACAACTAAAGTAGCCCCTGAAATAGTATTTTCTGGGTTAGAAAGGTCACCCTCAAAGTCATTAGGATCTCACAGTGACATATAAATCCAAGCTCAGATCCTTGCAAAATCATAAAACATCACAAAATTGAGCTGAATTCCTGCATGACAAAAATGTCCCCTCCTTGAGATGGTTCATGAGTTTTCTAGGTCACCACAGTCCCTCCCCATAACACATACACGCATCGCTCAGTCACTCATTTACCTTTACATTCCTGGTTTTTACATAGGCATTAGCTACTTCAACCCATGTCTCTAGAGCAGTGGTTCTCAACCAGAGGGCATATTGTCACCCAGGGGCCAGCTGGCAAAGTCTAGAGACATTTTTGGCTGTTACAAGTATGGGTGGGTGCTACTGGCATCTAGTGGGTAGAGGCCAGGGATGCTGTTAAAATCCTACAGTGCACAGCATAGCCCCCAACAACAAAGAATTATCTAGCCTAAAATGTCAATAGTGCTAAGGCCAAGAAATCCTGACCTAGAAGAATGCATCTAAAACCCTCCAACACGGCACAGAGGCCTTACAGTGATCTATCATCTTTGTGTATCCTGGAAACTAATCCATTACATTAAATAGGTCACAAGTATCTCCTTTCTTCATGGTTTATGGAGTCCTCATTTGTATTTAATTTCTTAAATTTTGATGAGTTTCTCTTTTCTTTAAAATTTGTTCTTTATTTCCTGCAAGAAATCCTTCCTTACATTGAGATTAAAGATACTCTATTTTGCTTCCTTCTAACCATCCTACAAGTATTTCACATTTATGTCTTCAATCCATATGGAATTTATGTGCTGGAATTCAGAGATGTAATTTTGTTTCCATATGGATAACCCATAGCATCAACAGCATTTATTGAACAGTTCATCTTTCTCCACTAGTTGGTAACACCAACTTTGTCATATACTGAGTTTCCATGTAAACTCTCAGCTGTTTCCAGGCTATTCTCTATTTATTCCTGTGATGCTATTATTTTAAGTTATACTTTTATTAGGGAACTTACTACCTGATATGATTCCTTTCTCTTGCTTCTTTAAATTTTCTCTTACATGAATTTCAGTGTAGGCCCTCTTGGAATTATACTTGAAATTGTTTATGGATTAGGTAAAGATAACTGACTTTTCTCATTGATGAATATTGTATCCCTACTTGGATTTTCCATGACTTTAACAATTTCTCTGTAATCATAATGATAGACTTATTCCTGGGTGCTATATATGGTTTGTTTTTGAGGTTTTTGGTTTTTACATATTTTTTCTTTAGTTTGGATCTTATATATGGCTAACTTGCTGAACTGTCTTAATAGCTTGTCTGTACATTCTCTTGGATTTTTCACTTAATCATATTACCTGCAACAGTTTTTTCTTCTGCAATACTTACTAATTTTTTGTCTCATTGTACTGGCTCTGATCTCTAACACAGTTTTGAAGAGTGGATGTCTTCACTTTGTTTTTGACTTTAAAAGGCTTTGCCTCTAATGCTTCACATTTAAACATTTTTTTCTTTCTAGATTTGTGGCTAATACTTTCTATCAGGTTAAGGAAATTTTATTCAGTTAGTGGTTTTCTAAGTTTTTAACATCCCAAATGGGTGGTACTAGACCATTTATAACACAAAGCAGCTTTGTTCTTTAAGTCTGCCCAGTCTTCCTGAAGGACTTCTTATATTAGGAGATGCAGCTGGAAAGCCTTCCTCCATCTTTGAACCTGCCTCCTTTTCACCCCTAGCCTTGCTCAGCATCTCCCAGGAAAATCTATTTAGCTTAAATCACTTTTGATTGGGATGCTCTTTAGTTTTCAGAGATTAATCCATTCACAGAAATATCTTAAGGGCCCTAAAAACTACCTCCTATCATTTCACAGATAGTTTGCAAGAGATAAAACAGTTAGAAGCCCAGCTATCAATTGTGGTCAACACATAGAGCCAGGGATAAATCTTTAAGATTCTTGAAAGCATACACATGCCTCAACATTCCATTCTCTTCAAGCTCTTATTTAACTCCTTAGTCAACCAGTGAGCAAGTCCTGCCAAAATACTAACACAACTGTACCCCAAAACTCCTGGGTGGCTGAGGAAGCTGGAAGAGGATTTGAGCGTGTACTCTCACACATGTGAAGGAAACTACCTCCATCAGGCAAAAGACCTCTTGAAGTGTTAAACTGTTATGGGTAAACAAAACTTCAGCAAAAATAATCCCTAGGTCTTATAAAAATAAAATGACATTTCAGTGTTCTTTCCCATCTTTTCTTTCTGTGAGAAAATATGCAGTGTTGAACAGTTGGTTTTTCCTTTGTTTCTTTCATTTTCTTCTGTGCCAGTTACTGGGGGACAGTTTATATTTTAATTTCATCTTTTCTTCTTCACACAGTTAAAGGGGAAAATAATTATTCATACTGGTTTCAAGCCAGGCTGCATCAGTATTGTACCTGGGAAGGAAATGGGTAGATTCTGGGAAAGGTTTTTTCTCCCCCCAATCAAAATACATATGTTGTTGGAGGATTTCTCATCAGCCAAAAAACAATGTTTGACTATTTCATTCTGAGTGTTATATATAACTTTCTGAAAATGTCAGAATATCTTATGTAGGCAGCCTGATTTCAAGTGAACATCTCCTTGGTTATAATCAATTTACCTGTAAAGTCTGACACTGTTCTGAGAGTCATCTAAAAAGCCACAGGTTACTTGTGGATTAATCAAGGACCTCAAAGCATATAACTGAGCTTATACTTTTTTTTTTCAGTCCTAAAAAGCTATGCATCTATCTTGTTCTCTGAAAGTTATATAGACATACCACAGTACCCTTTACCCACAGGTATGGTGGTTGTTGTTGGTATGTATGGGGGAGAAACACTGTTCTACGGAGGCAAAGAAAAACAACAGTTCGGCAGTGGTGCAGAATCAAATCCAAATTTTCCACTCGTTTTTATTAAAAGCAGCTGTTAATGACCTGCAGTAGGCAAATGATGTCATTTATCTAAAAAAATTTTCAGTGGTCTTCCCCTTTGGGTTATTTTCTACATAAATCAGTCATTTTACATATTCCTTTTCTTTGGTAAATAGAAAAAGGTATTTGCCTTTCTGGTTTTTCATTTTGATCCTTTATTGGTATCAAAAGCAAGTTAGGTCTAGACTGATATTAAAATGAGAAGTGTTCTTCTGCCCATTTTTCTAACAAAAAGATACTACAAATAAATTTTAAACTTCAGTTCTGTCAAAAAATGGGCCTCTTCTATGTTCTCTAGTAGCAGATACAGGAGATCAGAGATCAAAAATCACATAAATACAAACATACATTCAACCTCTTGCCATACATTTTCTTCTCCCAGGAAACCTCCAGCATCCACCACTTACCTCATTTTTTATGTAGCTGGTAGGAAATCTGCTTGATACACAAACTCTTTTTGACAACTGTAAAGCTGTGGTCAATTATGCCCTTTCTTGTATTTTCCAGGTCAACAGCTGCGCAGTACAGTAGTTAACACTCTGTCTTTAGCCACACTTAAGAGTTATAGCGCAGGGAAATTCCTTTCAAGATTATCTCCTTTATTTTGTTGAACAAGGAACCCCCAAACTTTACACTACGTGTAATGGGCTTGCAACAGATTAAGCAGCAGGATGTGAGTTTAGAGTTCTTATTTCTGAGGTAGAACAAATCGTTCCTCATGCCTCCTTTCTGCTTATCCTCAGCCTTTCTTCTTCCCCACCCCCTCCCAACCAACAACTTTTCCCAGCCCTGGAGTAACAGCGGAGAATTATAATACTTCAAATCTTACAATATATTGTTAAACACAGCATTCCCGAATGAGAGAAAGATTAATGAAAACTCTCGTTGGAAAGCTCCTGAGGTAAGGGGAAACCTATGATATCGACTATCTTTACAACTGTGAAAAACTTTCAGTTTTGAAAAGAAAAGTAAAAAAGATACCAGCAGGTTAGCGTAGCCTTCAGTACTGCAGCACGTCTTCCTTTACTCTTTTTAACTGCTACCAGCTGACTCACACTCCGACTCAGGGGCCCTTGGCAACCAACGGCCCAAGCCCCCTAAAGACTGCTAAGGACCACCAAGAGAGCACAGCGGAAACGCCCGCAGACCCTCCTCGGTGTTTAAATTTCAGCGGGAGGAAGCGTGGCCTAACGTGAGTAGGAGAACGCCACGCCCCCACGGGGCGGGGCTGTCTCACAGCCACCGTCTCCCTAGAGGCGGGGAAGGGGCGGGGGCACACGTGACGTCATCCATGGAGCCCTCCCTGGTTGGAGGGAATTTAGAAGAGACAAGGTGGGAAGGAGGCGGAGTCTAGTTTCCCTGGTGATGGGTTGCCCGGCGGTCGCCTGGTAACCGGCCGCGGAGGTCTTGGCTGAGCCAGCGCAGGCCGCGGAGGTCTGTGGGCCGGGGCTGACGCTGGACTCTTTCTGTCTGTTCCGCGATGGCAGCGGCAGTGGTCACGCCGTCGGGTTTGGAGGATGGGGTTTCTCGGTCCCGTGGCGAAGGGGCAGGGGAGGCGGTCGTGGAACGGGGCCCCGGCGCGGCCTACCACATGTTCGTGGTGATGGAGGACCTGGTGGAGAAGCTGAAGTTGCTCCGCTATGAGGAGGATCTCCTCCGGAAAAACAACCTGAAGCCCCCGTCCAGGTGGGTGCCCTCGTCCCCCGAGCGCCTGGATACGGGCTGGGCTCTGGGGAGATGCCTTCCTCCGGCCTTCGGGGGAACGCCAAGCGCGGGTTAGCGAACACTTGCCTCTGTCTTCCTTCGCAGGAAAGGGCACTTCACCCCAAACTTGGCGACGGAGGGCCGGACTACTCACGGAGCTTAGGCTTCGTATTTTTGTAGGAAGAGTAAAGTTTTGGAACTACAGATAGGATTGGAAGACAGCTTGCCTAGAGCACACACGCAGCTCCATAAAACACAGTTTTTTTTTTCGGATTATAAACGTAATAAAACAACCTCATAGAAAACTCAGAAAACACAAGAAAATGTGTAAAAATAGTACTGCAGTCACTCATAATCTCATCCCGAAAGATGAATGCCATTATCAATTTAGATCTATCTCTAGTTTTTGTTTTTCTCTTTGAGAGCCTGTCCCTACAACTTGTAACTGTGGGTACCTGGACCTTGCTGAGCACTTTGTATGCAGTTAGTAAACTTGTTCACTAATTGCTATGGTTTAAAAGACTTCCGCCTTTGCAGTAACAGTATTCTCGGAAACTGAGAAGTGAAAAAGACAAATGAAATGACAATTATTGGAATTGTCTCTCTCTCATAGAACCCAAAGGCCTGCCCTGTTCTGGTGGGGAATAAGTCCATCATCCTGAAGCCACTGGCATTAGTTACTGAGGGTAGTGGACAGCCAGCACTTTCTCTTCCAGTCAGTGTAGCTTAGTGATAGCCTCATAAATAAGTTTTATAGCTTTCCTTCACATTAGTACTTACTTAATTTTTTGTGTTTATTTTAGATCAAGAATTTGTAGTACTTTCTCTTAAAGGCTACAGCTAGTCTCAAATAATTTCCCTTGACAGTTTGAATCTCATTTCTTGCTCTCTTCCAGTAACTCACATTAGAAGATATGTAGGCTTCATGTAAACTGCCCATATTGCTAAGCCAGTCCATAATAGGAGAAAAGTTAGAGGAAGAATCATTGTTGCTTGATTCATGATAGAAATTGTAGGATTGGAAGTTTTTACTTAAATGAATAGGATAATATAAACAACCAACATCTTCTATGTTAATAAAAATGTGGTTTTTTTCTCCAAGTATATTTTTCAAACTAAAAGAAAGGCCTTAAGGTTCTATAGATATAATCTGTATACTATTTCCTCAGCAGGTTAGCAGGGTACTTTGAGTCATGGATTTGCATGGAAATATCCTAGTTTAATGGTTCTCAAAGTGCAGTCAACAGACCAGCAGAATCAGTATCACCTGGGAACTTATTAGAAGTGCAGTCCCACAGGCCCTTTCCCTGGTCTAGTGTATCAGAAATCCTAGGGGTGGGGCCGGGGCCCAGAAGTCTGTTTTAACAAGCCTTCCAGGTGATTCTGATGCCTGCTAAAGTTTGAGAGCCACTGTCCTAGGTCTACAGTATTTAACAGTATCCATTCCTCTGTCTTGGAGTTGTTAGCAGTTGATACGGAAAAGATGGGTTGTTAGTAGTGGGTGAACATATATTGATACCTACCTGGAAGGACTTCATGGCCCTTTTTTCTTTCCAGCTTTCTGTTATCTTTGAGAACATTTACACTTACCCTGCAGGAAAAAGTTTTGGAAACAGGAAGGAGTAGACTGCTGATTCTTATGAAAAATAGTTATAATATCTATAAATCCAAATGTAAACACAATAGTGATGGCTACACATAAAAGCAAAATAAGATCTTTGATCAAACTGACGAATGCTGTTGCTAGCAGGTTTTATTCCTGATATGTTTAGGTACAAATCATGTTGACCCTCATAGGGCTATTTTTAGTAGTCTGGGGATTTAACCTAAAGTTAACAAATGTTTGTTAGACTGGGGATGTGATAAAACACAGTGGTTCTTACTCCTGGCTGCACCTTAGAACCACCTAGGAAGCTTTTGAAACATGCCCATACTGGAGCTTCACTCCCAGAAGTTCTGATTTAATCTGCGAGGGAAGAAGCAATGTTTAGTAAGGTAGCAATAGTTTGACAAGATCCTCAAGTGATTCAATATGCAGCCAAGATGAGAACAACTGTTTAACCTAGAGGATAGGTTAGAATCAGTGAGCAAAGATAACAGTGACATTGTAAAAAATGTAAAAATGCATAGTGAATAATCATTAAGGTCTTTTTTTAAACTCTGAGCATCTCTTAATTCCAAATGACCATTTTCTGGAAGTACTCTCTTATTAATTATTCCTGACACATAAATGATTTTGGCCAAAGTTCTACATGCTCGGTTTTTTAACATGACCTGCACTTTCTGGATGTAAAGTCTTTGATCTAATATTTTGTGACCAGTAGTAATTGCCCTTATCCTGTTGATTAAAAACTTTAATGTGAGTGTTGTGGTTTACTAGAAACTTCAAAGAGTGAATTATCAATGTGTTTTGTTGTTAAAGCCATTTGGAAAAAAAAATCCTTTGGCAATTTTGGATTTAGCTCCTTTAGCTACTATGGACTTGTTTGAAATATTTCATATTCTACCCTTTCCCCTTCTTTTGAAACAGACACTATTTTGCACTGCCTACCAATCCTGGGGAACAGTTCTACATGTTTTTCACTCTTGCTGCTTGGTTGATTAATAAAGCAGGACACCCCTTTGAGCAGCCTCAAGAATATGATGACCCTAATGCAACAATCTCTAACATATTATCTGAACTTCGATCATTCGTAAGTGTAAACAACTCTCTTCTTTCTGCATGTTCTCAAGTTAGGACATTTTTAATATTGGTAATACAGCCACATAAATGCTAGCCTTTTAGAAGAATTCTCTTTGAATAACTATATACACATGCATATATATGTGTATATATGTATATATATAATTATATCTAGATTTATTTTTCAGGTAAAATCGTCTCAGAATGGTTGATATTATAACATTAATGCCACTTCTAAACATGTTTAGTGTGCACACATTATAGCCCAAAGTAATAATATTTTTCTTAATCTTGATATGTCTCTGAGATAAATTTATGGATACTTAGTTCTCCTTCTAAAAAATGACTAAAAACTGGGAAGCTGGAACACTGTATTTTGAAAGGGAACTTTGATTTAATAGACCATGATAACAGTTGTACTTTTCTGACTTTTCCTGGGGACAAGCAGTAAGAATTTTTGGCACACATGTTATTGATTTTTGACAAGTGAATCACTTCATCCTTCGCATGGTTGTTTAATGATATGATACCAACCTAGTGGTTATACTGAATTTTCACCCTAACAAGATCGATGATTTTTTCTGCTGTCATGAGGTTATTGCCTTTTAATTTGATACTTTTGACAGTAAAGCATATTCATTTTCCTTTAGTATTTCTGTACCAATGGATTAAAAAAAAAGACTAAAGAGATGGATTTCTAAGAAGCAATGTAATTAGTTATTTTAAATCATATTTGAAGAATAGAGAAGTGATACATTTATTCAGCAGTACTTTGCTTAAAATATTTTGACATTTGCAATATAAATAACAAGTTATACCCTGTTTATCTTTTGTATTTCAGGGGAGAACTGCAGATTTTGCTCCTTCAAAATTAAAATCGGGTTATGGAGCACATGTATGCTATGTTCTTGACTGTTTAGCCGAAGAAGCATTAAAATATATTGGTTTCACTTGGAAAAGGTAAAAATTACCCCACCTGGCAACAGTAATTTTATGTGCGGAGCTTTTTGTTCTAAGGGTTCAGAGCTGTTTAGTTGAACTGATAGGAAGTATTTCTTCTTGACTGTTCTAAACTGAAAATGCCACACTTAATTAGAAAACTTAGTATAGACAAAATTGGAATATCTGGTATCTTCAAAACCAGTTTTGATATTGTGCCCCTTCCCAGTTCAGATATATAATTATTAAGGATTTAACTGTAACTGTATATCCTGGTCAATTTAGGACATTTTTTAAAAGTTTCTTTGCATATATTTATTTATACAACCAAAGATAGTATATACATGGGGGTAAATGATAGCTACAGATTTAAGGAAAAAAATGGAAATTAATATAGTATTTTAAGTGGGATTTTCTCCTTTGTTTATAGTGACTGGGCAAGAATAATACTGAAGAAGCCACCTGACACTCTGTTAGACATTGTTCATTGCTTCTTTCTCTGACCTGTGATTTGTTTATATTTCTATTGTTGTATCTATACCATGGTATTAAAGTCATTTGTTTACAGGTCTGGCTTTCTTGCTAGAAATTATGAAATCTTTGTATGTACTCTATGGCAGTTAACATAGCATTTGATATATCATAGATGCTCAATAAATGTTGACCACATGGATAAGGGAATAAAATATTAAGAAACTATCAATTTGTATAGGTTATAATTAGAAAATATATAAAGTTGGTCCTTTGGAGATTGGGATTATTGATGGGTTAGAGACTGTGGAAGGCATTATTCAGGTTAAAAACATGAGCAAGCAGTGAATTTGGATTAGAACTACCTTCTTGGAAAGGTGTATATATTGTTTGTATATTTTAATGTATATTCAGTTACATTCTCTCAGGAAAGTTATCTACTCTCTATTAGTGAATACTTTTAAAAACGTACTTGGCTTAGGTTATCATCAGGTTGAACCATATGAAATTACCGATATTCATCTATTTTTGAACTAAAAAAAGTGGTAATTTCATACGCTCCAACCCAAACAGTACCACTTAGTGCAGTGTGAAGAATGAGTACATAATCTACATTACTTCTTTATTAGATTCCATGAAATGTTATGAGATATCCTGCATTTGGCATTTTTTAAAAATTATTAAATTTATTGCCTAATGAATTCTAAATTCACCAGAAATTATTCGTATCTTAACCACTAAGATAACCAATTGGTATCTTTCCCCCCATGTATATACGGTTCCTATAAATTATACAAATCACAATGCGTGACCAAGAATAAGATATGCTAAGAAACAAAGTACCAAATTAAATAGATAATTTGGTACTTCCTTTGTTTCTTAGCATATCTTATTCTTGGCCATGGATTGTGATTTGTATAATTTATAGGGACCGTATATACATGGGGGGAAAGTAGGGGGAAACATTGAAAATAGGAATTAGAGAATATATCAACTATGTGATATGTAAGTGACGTAGAAGTTACGTGTTTATAGATTCTTATTTTATATATCTAAATATGCTAAAACAAACTAGTAAAAAAAAAAGGAAATTATTCTTTAAGAAGATTGATTTGGTTTGTAGTACTTTACTTCCTTAATATTAAATGTTGATTTTTGTATTTTGTTAACCTGAGGTATGGATTTTTAAAATAACTTTCCAGAAATAAATGCAAATACTTTTTTTTTAAAGATTTATTTATTTTTTTAATTTTATTTATTTTTGCTTCATTGGGTCTTAGTTGCAGCACACGGGATCTTCATTGAGGCATGCAGGATCTTTCTTTGTGGCATGCAGGCTTCTCTTTAGTTGTGGTGTGCGGGTTTTTTCTCTTCACTAGTTGTGGCGCACAGGTTCCAGGGCGTGTGGGCTCTGTAGTTGTGGCACACAGGGTCCAGAGCGCGTGAGCTCTGTAGTTTCCAGCCCACGGGCTCTAGTTAAGGCACGCGAGCTCAGCAGTTGTGGCACACAGGCTTAGTTGCCCTGTGGCATTTGGGATCTTAGTTCCCTGACCAGGGATAGAACCCCCATCCCCTGCATTGGAAGGCAGATTCTTTAGCACTGGACCACCAGGGAAGTCCCCAAATACTTTTGAGTATTTTCAGTATGGGAAATGTGTGTCATTAATCTTGATGGAGAAAAGAGTGCTCAATACTTAGTGTTAGGACCACTGTTTAGATTTTGGAAATAAGAACAAAGCTGGAGTCCTTCTTATTACCTTTATCAAAATAAATTTCAGGACTTCCCTGGTGGCGCAGTGGTTAAGAATCTACCTGCCAGTGCAGGGGACACAGGTTTGAGCCCTGGTCCAGGAAGATCCCACATGCCACGGAACAACTAAGCCCGTGTGCCACAACTACTGAGCCTGCGCTCTACAGCCCACAAGCCACAACTACTGAAGCCCACACGCCTCGAGCCTGTGCTCTGCAAGAAGAGAAACCACTGCAATGAGAAGTCTGCGCACTGCAACAAAGAGTACCCCTGCTCACCACAACTAGAGAAAACCTGCGCGCAACAACGAAGACCCAATGCAGCCAAAAATAAATGAATAAATAGATACATTAAAATTTTTTTAAATAAATTTCAGATTGATCAAAGACGTAAATGTGAAAAATGAAACTATAGGAGTGCTGAAAGACCAAAGGAATGTGGGATGTGTCATGTGATGGAAAAGCCTTATGTATATGATGTTAAAGCTAGGACCCATGCAAGAAAATGTTGCTAAGTCTATGTAATAAGAATTGTAACAGTCCTGAATAGCTAAGAGTATAAGAAATAAATAGGAAAAATATTCTTAACACAGTTAAGCAAAGCATTAATTTTCTTAATATACACACAAGGGCAGGGGGCATAAATATGCATTTCACTGAAAAACACACATAACCAATTGAAATATGAAGAGGTATTCAACCGCTCTCATGTGAAAGAAATGCAGTTAAAACAAGAGTGAGGTTTTTTCACTTAGATGATTGGAAAGGATTAAAGTTTGTTTACCATATTGGCAGATGTTTACCATATTGGCGAATATATGGAAACAGAGTCCCTGTTGTGCGAGTGTAAATTAGGGTAACGTTTTGGAAGCTGGTTTTAGCAATACCGAGCAAAACAATAAAATGTACAAAGTTGTCGACCCAGCCCTTATACTTGTACAAATTTATTTTAAATGATATACATAAACGATAAATGTATAAGGATGATCTTTTCAGTATTGTCTAGTAAAGAAACTAGAAACAACGTCAATTTTCAGCCAGAGATTGCTAGTCATATGACTTATGGTTCAGTGGAATACAGTACAGGTATGTTGGGGGCGGTGAGGAGAAGTTGTACACTTGACCTTTGAACGATGCAGAGCTTAAGGCTGTGGAAAATCCATATATAACTTGTAGTAGGCCTTCCTTATAAGTCATCCCTCCAAATCCGCAGTTCTGCATCTGCAGATTCAATCTACCACAAAACGTGTAGCAGGGTAGTATTTACCATTGAAAAAAATCTCTGTGTAAATAGACCCATGCAATTCAAACCCATGTTGTTCAGGAGTCAACTGTATATATACTTAAGTGTGGTATATTAGTAAGTAAAGAAAGTAGGTTGGCTAACAGTATGCGTGGTATCATCCCATTTATGTACTTGATTCTTCAAATTTGGAGGTAAACATTTTTGCTTCTTTACATAGAAGGTTTCAGGAAGGATACGTGAAACATTTAACAGTGATTCTGGAAAAGGGGGCAGGTGAAAAAGGACCAGAACTGGTGTAGCGGGGGGATCCTTAATATTCACATTATGCCTTTTTGCTCTGCTGAAATGTTTTGTTTTTTACTCTCATCTCATGTTAAGCTTTATTATTTTAGACCAACATACCCAGTGGAAGAATTAGAAGAAGAAACTGTTGCAGAAGATGATGCAGAATTAACATTAAATAAAGTGGATGAAGAATTTGTGGTATGTGTGTTGCGGAACTTTTTGTTCATTTTCACCATTGGATTCATTTCCCTTAATCAGTATCAGTTGTTTAGACCTTTAGTTAAGTTAATACTCATGTTCTGTAATGATTGAGGTCTGAATTTTAGCAGAGGTTCTTCAAATGTAGACAGGAAGTAGTAGACCACTAGTTATATGGGTTAACATTTTATTAACAACCATTCATGATCTTAAATAGGCCATAAATAATAAAGAATTTAGAAGAGAGCAATAGAATTTAGGATTAATACATTCCGCTTCATAAGAACACCATTCATTTCTCAGGAACTCCTTTATGCTTCTAAAATTAGGATGAAGACCACCCTGCAGGAACTTAAAAAATACTTATACATACCAACATTATTTAAATTGTTTGGCAGCATCTGGGCCTATCCGCATACTTAACATTCTATCCATAGTGTGAAATTAAATGTTCACGTCTCTACAACAGACTAGACTAGGAAAATGGTGGAGCAAAAGAACTTTTCCTCAGAACCAGATATGGATTGACCCTGGTGTTTTAGGAAGTGTACATATGATTTGAAATTAAAATGGCAGGGAAAAAAACTTTGTAGTATATTTTACTGTCATAAACCAATTAAATTTTTCAGGTGATTTTTTTGAATCCACAGAAAGTATATTCTATATTGCAGCTTAAAGTAATTTATTAAGGTACTATATGCTGCAAAGATATTAATCACTGCATTATTTTATAGTGAATGATGAAAATAACCATTAAATAAATTAGACTATATCAGATAGTAGAATATCATATACCCATTAAAAATTGTTTACAAAGAAGGGCTTCCCTGGTGGCGCAGTGGTTGAGAGTCCACCTGCCGATGCAGGGGACACGGGTTCGTGCCCTGGTCCGGGAAGATCCC
The DNA here is from genome assembly GCF_951394435.1 of Stenella coeruleoalba. NCBI lineage: Eukaryota > Metazoa > Chordata > Mammalia > Artiodactyla > Delphinidae > Stenella > Stenella coeruleoalba. The sequence goes on from NC_137150.1 coordinate 89,796,291, forward strand.
ACATGCCGTGGAGCGGCTAGGCCCGTGAGCCATGGCCGCTGAGCCTGCGCATCCGGAGCCTGTGCTCCGCAACGGAAGAGGCCACAATAGTGAGAGGCCCACGTACCGCAAAAAAAAAAAAAGAAATGTTAGTGACATGAGGATGACAACTTATACTATATGCATAAACTCAACTATATAAAATATGCAGAAAAAATATTAATATATTAACATTAGTTATATATGGGTAGAGGGATTATGGATGATTATTTTCTCTTCTATACATCTTTATATCTTCAAAGTTTTTAACATGTATTTTATTAGCAGTAGAAATATTTTAAACCATATGTATTAAAAAGATGACTGCTATTTATAGAAGGAAAAAGACCACTATAAAACAAATCAATTTAAAAGGTATCTTTCTAAATGTGATAAATTTTTAAAGTTAAGGTAAAAATGTAGTCATTCATGTGTTCATTGAGCATCTGTTATGTAGCAGGCACTGGGCAAGAACCTGATGGTGCTGGATGTACAAAAACTCTGAGGCAGGAAGGAGCTTAGCATGACCAAGGAACTGAGAGAAAACCACAGTGGCCGTATCTCCTAAGTGAGCGGGAGGGTGGCTTAAGATTAACTGGGAAGATAGACCAGGTCCAGATCATTTTGGGCGTTTTAAGTTTAGACTTTATACTTTGTGTAATAGATCTTTCCATTCAGGCTCAGAAAATTTTAAGTCCTCACATAGTCCCAGTTGTTCATCTCACTTATTTTACTCGGGTATCTTCCTCATCTTGTCTTCTTAGTTACTGTTTATTAGTTATTAGTTAATAGCTTATCTACAGATACCTGGTCCTAGTGCATCAATATTTAGCTTCAGGGCTTCCCTGGTGGTGCAGTGGTTGAGAGTCCACCTGCCGATGCAGGGTACACGGTTCGTGCCCCGGTCCGGGAAGATCCCACATGCCGCGGAGCGGCTGGGCCCGTGAGCCATGGCTGCTGAGCCTGCGCGTCCGGACCCTGTGCTCCGCAACGGGAGAGGCCACAACAGTGAAAGGCCCGCATACCGGGAAAAAAAAAAAAAAAAAAAAATTAGCTTCAAAGACCTATAACTCAAAACTGCTCGTCAGGGGGAAAAAAGGAAGAAAACCTACTAATCAGAAGGAAAACTCTGTGAGGGCAGAAACCAATTTTGCACATTTTTTGTATCTCCAGTTTATTATGCAGTGCCTGGTGCCTTAGTAAGTGTTCATTAAATATTTGACCAAAAATCACCTGTCAGCATATTGCTTGTAACTTTTAGAAATTATAGCTTTTTTTTTTTTTCTGAGAACCATTTAAAGTTCAAAGCAGCATTATTGTTTGTGTAAATTAGAGAAACAAACTAGAAAGCAGCCTCTTCACACATTTCTTGCCAACTGTGAAGTAGAGACCTTCTGCTGTCATAAGATCAAGCTGAAGGCCTTCCTCAGGGGGTTGCCTCTGAGGCTGTCATGTCTGTTGAATTTTTTTCTTTCCTTTCTTCCTTATTGTCATTATATTATCCTAAGGAACCCTCTCTTACCTCTCCCATTCCTCTTGCTAAGGAGAGCTGGATCAGTGCCAAAAAGCCTTTGGCTGGTGGGATAGTACTTCATTTTGTTGCCAGTTTGTGGGATAGCTCAAGGATGGTAAAGATCATTTCTGACAGAGTAAAGTTAGTCTATAATCAACAAGGAACTCAAAACCTTCAGTTTTAGACTGGCCAAATAAAGATAGGACACATTGGAAAGAAAGAAAGTGAGGAGAGAGAGGGGAGGAGGGAGAGAGAGAGGCAGAGAGGAAGGGAGGGAGGATTGGGATCATGACACAGAATATTTTCAAAGAATATTCTCACAGAATGTTCTCACAGTATATAATCATATCCTTAGTAATTGGCAATAAAAGAATTAAGAGGATACATACTAGGCAAAGAAATGACAGGAAATTGTTGAGTGCCTTCTAAATTACTGAGATTAAAATCCTCTTAATTTATTTTAAAACTATTTTTGAGTCTGTTTATATTCAAATTCCTTTCGAATGCTTTCTTAATAATATTTAGTAACTTAAATCCTTTTTCTAGTACCTACTCTTAAAGCTTTTTGCCTATGAGTGTTCAGTCCACCACAATTCAACAAGTATTTATTGATCACCTATATTAATAGTACTGATTAGGTTATTATAAAAACATTATAAACTTGTCTCTTCTCCCATGGGCACTAAGTCACTGGCATTTCAATCATTTGCTCTGGTTAAGTAGACCATCACTAGTGCAAACACAGGATAGACTGAGCTGTTTCTCAAAGGTGTGGCTCTGCATGTATGCTTAAGATTTAACATGTAAACAGATCAGTTTTGTCTACACCTCTATGCCCCACTGCCCCATCCCCAAAAATATGAACGTTAGTTGAGTGTATGGAATCTGCATTTATATTGTTTCATGTTTTACTAAAATCTTTCCAGTTCCCCAAAGATTAGCAGAGTTCCCCTATCTTATTTTAGTGGCCCTACTCCCAGAGATTCTACTTTCTGAGTAGCTCTGGGATGGAGCCTTACATTTTCACAAGCTCCCAGGTGATGCTGATGCTGATGCTGCCTGTCTAAGAACCACATTTTGAGAACCACTGTCTTACATACTTCTTTTTTTAAATTTCTTTTATTAATTTTTACTGGAGTATAATTGCCTTACAATGTTGTGTTAGTTTCTTGCTGTACAGCAAAGTGAATCAGTCATACATATACATATATCCACTCTTCTTTAGATTTCCTTCCCATTTAGGTCACCACAGAGCACTGAGTAGAGTTCCCTGTGCTATACAGTAGGTTCTCATTAGTTATCCATTTTATATATAGCAGTGTATATATGTCAGTCCCAGTCTCCCAATTCATCCCACCCCTCCTAACCCCCTTGGTAACCATACGTTTGTTCTCTACGTCTGTGACTCTATTTCTGCCTTGTAAATAAGTTCATCTCTACCATTTTTCTAGATTCCACATATAAGCGATATTATATGATATTTGTTTTTCTCTTTCTGACTCACTTCACTCTGTCTGCCACTCTCTAGGTCCATCCATGCCTCTACAAATGACCCAATTTTGTTCCTTTTTATGGCTGAGTAATGTTCCATTGTATATATGTACCACATCTTCTTTATCCATTCCTCTGATGACTGACATTTAGGTTGCTTCCATGTCTTGGCTATTGTAAATAATGCTGCAAGGAACATTGGGGTGTGTGCACCCTTTCAAATTAAGGTTTTCTCCAGATATATGCCTAGGAGTGGGATTCTGGGTCATACGGAAGCTCTAGTTTTAGCTTTTTAAGGAACCACCATACTGTTCTCCATAGTAACTGTACCAATTTACATTCCAGCCAACAGTATAGGAGGGTTCCCTTCTCTCCACACTCTCTCCAGAATTTATTGTTTGTAGATTTTTTGATGATGTCCATTCTGACTGGTGTGAGGTAATACCTCACTGTAGTTTTGATTTGCACTTCTCTAATAATTAGTGATGTTGAGCATCTTTTCATGTGTTTTTTGGCCATCTGTATGTCTTCTTTGGAGAAACGTCTATTTAGGTCTTCTGCCCATTTTTTGATTGGGTTGTTTGTTTTTTTGATATTGAGCTACATGAGCTGTTTGTATATTTTGGAGATTAATCCCTTGTCAGTTGCTTCATTTGCAAATATTTTCTCCTATTCTGAGGGTTGTCTTTTCGTTTTGTTTATGGTTTCCTTTGCTGTGCAAAAGCTTTGACGTTTCATTAGGTCCCATTTGTTTATTTTTGTTTTTATTTTCTTACTCTAGGAGGTAGGTCAAAAAAGATCTTGCTGTGATTTATGTCATAGAGTGTTCTGCCTATATTTTCCTCTTAGAGTTTTACAGTATCCAGCCTTACATTTAGGTCTCTAATCCATTTTGAGTTTATTTTTGTGTATGGTGTTAAGAAGTGTTCTAATTTCATTTTTTACATGTAGCTGTCCAGTTTTCCCAGCACCATTTATTGAAAAGACTGTCTTTTCTCCACTGTATATTCTTGCCTCCTTTGTCATAGATTAGGTGGCCATAGGTGTGTGGGTTTATCTCTAGACTTTCTATCCTGTTCCGTTGATCTATATTCCTGTTTTTTGTGCCAGTACCATACTGTCTTGATTACTGTAGCTTTGTAGTATTGTCTGAAGTCACGGAGCCTGATTCCTCCAGCTCTATTTTTCTTTCTAAGATTGCTTTTGCTCTTCGGGGTCTTTTGTGTTTCCATACAAAGTGTAAAAATTTTTTTGTTCTAGTTCTGTGAAAAATGCCCTTGATAATTTGAAAGGGACTGCGTTGAATCTGTAGATTGCTTTGGGTAGTATAGTCATTTTCACAATACTGATTCTTCCAATCCAAGAACATCGTATATCTCTCCATATGTATCATCTTTGATTTCTTTCATCAGTGTTTTATAGTTTTATGAGTACAGGTCTTTTGCCTCCTTAGGTAGGTTTATTCCTAGGTATTGTATTCTTTTTGATGCAATGGTAAATGGGATTGTTTCCTTAATCTCTCTTTCTGATCTTTCACCGTTAGTGTATAGGAATGCAAGAGATTTCTGTGTATTAATTTTGTATCCTGCAGCTTTACCCAATTCATCGATGAGCTCTAATAGTTTTATGGTAGCATCTTTAGGATTTTCTATGTATAGTATCATGTCATCTGCAAACAGTGACAGTTTTACTTCTTCTTTTTCAATTTGGATTCCTTTTATTTCTTCTCTGATTGCCATGGCTAGGACTTTCAAAACTACGTTGAATAATAGTGGCGAGAGTGGGCATCCTTGTCTTGTTCCTGATCTTAGAGGAAATGCTTTCAGCTTTTTTCACCATTGAGTATGATGTTCGCTGTGGGTTTGTTGTATATGGCTTTTATTATGTTGAGGTAGGTTCCCTTTAAGCACACTTTGTGGAGAGTTTTTATCATAAATGGGGTTGAACTTTGTCAAAAGCTTTTTCTGCATCTATTGAGATGATCATATGGTTTTTATTCTTCAGTTTCTTAATGTGATGTATCATGTTGATTGATTTGCATATATTGAAGAATCCTTGCATCCCTGGAATAAACACCACTTGATCAGGGTGTATGATCCTTTTAATGTGTTATTGGATTTGGTTTGCTAGTGTTTTGTTGGGGATTTTTGTGTCTATGTTCATCAGTGATATTGGCCTGTAGTTTTCTCTTTTTGTGGTATCTTTGTCTGGTTTTGGTATTAGGGTGATGGTGGTCAAATGAGCTTGAGAGTGTTCTTCCCTCTGTAATTTTTTGGAAGAGTTTCAGAAAGGTAGGTGTTAACTTTTCTCTAAATGTTTGATAGAATTCGCCTGTGAAGCCATCTGGTTCTGGACTTTTGTTTGTTGGAAGATTTTTAATCACAGTTTCAATTTCAGTACTTGTGATTGGTCTGTTCATATTTTTTCCTGGTTCAGTCTTGGAAGGTTTTAGCTTTCTAAGAATTCGTCCGTTTCTTCTGGGTTGTCCATTTTATTGGCGTATAGTTGCTTGTAGTCGTCTCTTATGATCCTTTGTATCTCTGTTGTTACTTCTCCTTTTTCATTTCTAATTTTGTTGATTTGAATCCTCTCCCTCTTTTCCTTGATGAGTCTGGCTAAAGGTTTACCAATTTTGTTTACCTTCTCAAAGAACCAGCTTTTAGTTTCATTGATCTTTGCTATTGTTTTCTTTGTCTCTATTTCATTTATTTCTGCTCTGATCTTTATGATTTCTTTCCTTCTACTAACTTTGGGTTTTGTTTTGTCTTCTTTCTCTAGTTGCTTTAGATGTAATGAGAGGTTATTTGAGATTTTTCTTATTTCTTAAGGTAGAATTGTATTGCTGTAAACTTTCCTCTTAGAATTGCTTTGGCTGCATCCCATAAGTTTTGGATTGTCGTGTTTTCATTGTCATTTGTCTCTAGGTATTTTTTGATTTCCTCATTGATTTCTTCAGTGATCCATTGATTATTTGGTAACATATTTTTTAGCCTCCATATGTTTGTGTTTTATACAGTTTTTTTCCTGTAATTGGTTTCTAATCTCATAGTGTTGTGGTCAGAAAAGAAGCTTGATACTTCTAAATGCTTAAAGATAAGGGTTATCCTTGAAATCTGCCACTGCAGCTTTTGTACAACTCTACATGTGTAAGTGTCCACCAAACAACACCCACTTATTTTTTTTGTTTTTCTGTACAAGACTTCAGGGCCAAGTTCCATTTGCTTTATTACCATGTCTTTAAGCTTTGGATATTCTTGTTAAATTTGTTTCACCCACTATGTCACTTGTCACCACAAAGACATTTGAAGAGAAAGGGGAACTAAAGTTTTGTTGTATATGCTTAGAGAGCCTGCTCAGACTCTGTATTTACTGTATATTGGAGAGGGAATTGATTCTCAAAGGGTCTCTTCTGACCCCATTCCCCATATCAGTTGGGCTAGGAATCAGGACCAGCTTGGAATCTACCTGAACTTTTCTTTTAGATAGTTAATATCTAAGATACAAGTTTAGTATCTTACATGTATATATTTTACATCCTTATATACATTTAATATTTAATATCTTTAAACTTGAGCATATAAAAGATGAGATGTCAAAAATATACGTTAATGTGATTGGTCCCTGGAGTAGGTGAGAGTATTCTATATCTGTCAGCCTCTTATTTTTGTCCATTTTAGTCATGTTACTCAAAATTTCCATTAACTCCTTCCAGTGTCTCTTTATTTCAGATATGCCACTTGGGACTGTTTCTTGTTATGTTTTTATGTTTATTTATCCCCAGTTTCACAGCAGTGGCATCTTTCTCTCTTTTTTTCTTTTCTTCAGTGACTCTAAAAGAGGTCCTATTTTTAAATGGCATCATCAAAAAACAGATAACATTATGCCCTACTTTATGCACACTACTAGGCTTTTAAATACCCTTTCCTGCATTAGTCTTTCTATAGAGCTTAGCATATTAAGTATGTGAAATCTGAAAATACCTTTTTTAATTACAACTTTTATAATTATTAACTTTTAAACTCTTTTATTTTTCTAAGGAAGAGGAGACAGACAATGAAGAAAACTTTATTGATCTCAGCCTTTTGAAGGCCCAGACCTATCGCTTGGTAAGTTACATGTGATACACACAGGACCAACAAGCAGTCAGTACACATATTCTGCTAGAAATTGAAACAAGTAGAAATCATTCTTGGCCATTGCTTTGTGTGTCATTTGAAAAGTAGCTCTCGAAGCTGTTTTTCTATATATACAATATTATAATTATAGCAAATATACAAATCAGAGGGGCAAGTGGGAAAGCCTTCTGTCCATACCATGGAATATCAACTCAGGGCTTCTCATGTAAACTGGAAATAATTGATTTGCCTTATGTTATTTTTTTATTATGGAAAAACATATATATATGTTATTTTTTATTATGGAAAAACATATATATATATATGTTATGTATATATAATTCAAGTTATTTTCCATTATAATGGGCCGTATTGAATGGTCTTGATTATAGGAAATACTCAAATGGTAATTCTTTGAAATAAAATGGTTTATATTAAGACTGGTATATGGATAGGTAGTCATATGTTGCTTCAAGTCAGTTTTTGCTCTGTTTTAATTAGGAAATAAATCCAGTCTATAAAAGAGAACCCACTCAATGAGATATTTCAAAAGTACATTTGGGATTTTTCTGTTTTCCTATATGTATGTTATATTTCAATAAAGTGATACCTATTGCATGCTCAAAAAAGTACGTATGAAACACAGTCTTATTTGTTCTTTATTTAATTATTCTTATCTCAATTCTACCAACAAGTTTGGATCTAGTTTTGGGTTCCTGTCATGAAGACTTCCTTGGCCACCTCACCCCATGCTAATCTCTTCACTTATCATTCACTGCCTTAGTATTGTTAGTCAGCATTAGTCAGTATTATTAATGATATGTGTGCGTTTTCTGCCCAACTTGAGATGTAATATAACATAACGCTGTGGCTAATTTGACTGAGTGTGTGAGTTGACTTTGAGACTTCCAGTACTTAACTAGCTGTCTGACCTTTGGCAGGTTTCCAACCTTCTTGTGCCTTATCTTCCTCAAATGTAAAATGAGGATAAAAATATTAGCTTTTATGTAGAGTTTTTAAAGATTAAAAGAGTTACTACATCTAAAGCATTTATAATGATGTTTGGCACATAGAAAGTACTTAAAAGGTGTTGGCAAAAACCAAAACCACACCTTCCCCCCACATTCCTTCTCTCAAATCTGACTTGTACAAGCTTCTTGCTAACACGGATAACTATCATTTTTTATATTCTCCATAGTATAACACAGAAGATTCTGAATAAATGCTTCTTAAATGAAAGAATGTATTTTTTGTTGCTCAATTGAAAATTATTTCAGAATAATGTGTTAACATTTAAATCCAAACAGATAAACTCCAGTTGTAACAATACATTTGCACATCACTTTGTAGTTTTCAAAGTACTTTAAAACACGTTTTTTAGTGACCTTGTAAGGCATTTGAGAAGATGTTATTTTCATTTTACAGATACAAAAACTGAAATTTATCACCTTGGGACAGTTTGATCTTTTAAAAAGCTAATAAATTACAGTGGCTTAATTTGAACTCAGTTTCTCCAGACTCCCAATTCTATTTCTTTTTCTCCTTTACCTTAAAACAAGAGTTCAACAGGGTAGATTCCTATCTTAAGCAAGGACACTGTGGTGCTTGGTGTTCCTGTATGTGTTGAAGATGTGATGACAGAGTTCTAAAGTATGAAGAAAAAAGCATAAGTAGAGATGCATACACCGTTATTCTTAGAAAGAAGCTGATATTTGTACTCTTCATTCTTATGTTGATGATATAAATAGAGGCCGGTAAAGGCCACCTGTAATTCCCTCTGGGCTAAGTAGTTTGAGTATTAGGAAGGAGCAAAGTGATTTAACTTGCCTTTACCATTACTCTAAGTCCCTATTGGTCCTGATTTCAATTTTTCACTTCAATTAAGCTGTGTAAGGATGGGTTTTCCCCCTACGTATGACTTTATAATTATCTAGGTATTAGATCCTTTGGACAATGATTATATAACATATACCTTTTTGAACTAAGACTATGTATAGTTTCATTTTCACAAGAGGAAGAAGTCTGAACACCAGGTGTTTGTGGATGGTCAGCCATGAAGTACTAATGAGGCAGAAAACCCTTTCATATTTAAAAAAATCTGGCAAGTTTATGATGTTGCCCACTAAAGCCATCTGCCTGAGACAGCTGTATCTGACTACAGCTTGCGATGGCTCAGGCTGCTCTTTCCCCAAGACAGAATTGCGCTATAGGTTAGTAACACAGATTTAAGATTTTGTGTTTCATGCAGCATGTGGGCTCACAATGCAGAAGAAATATTATTTTACTAAAGTTGATGTGATGAATTCTGCACTAGAGCAAGAATGATGGATACTATCTAGGAAATTGATGTACTGAATGTATACGTGACTGCCAGCCTAGCAATGTGCAGCTTACAACAGTCCCCCTCTACCTGTGGTTTTGAAACAATAGATGTTTCTCCAGTCATTCTCTAATCCTCCCCATTTTATTGTTCTTCACAGACTTTGGCATTGTATTCATCTGATTTGTTTATTGTCTATCTCAACCAGTAGGATGCAAACTCATCTAGAGCAGAAGCTTTTTTAACTGCTCTTGTACCTGTGCCTGGTGTGTAGAAAGTGCTCAGTACTGAATAATGTTGAATGAATACACACGTGAATGAATGCTATTTTATATTTATAGCTTTATGAGAAAGTATAGTTTAATCTTCAGAGAGAAAAGAACTCAGCAATAATTGGGTCCTCTTCTATGTACTGTGTAGGATAATACAGGGAGAAATCTACTTATATTCCTTTCTTTCATTAAATAAAGCAAAGTCTAGGCCCTGAAAAGTGTGCCCTTAAGTATCATGGTGACTCAAGAAGCTGGGTGTACATGAGCATTTTCCTGAGATTTGTGGTAAATGGAGCACGAGAAAAGGTAAATGAAAGAGACATATGTTGCAGATTGTGTTCTCTGGAAGTGGACACTGAGACAGAGTTTGGGATGCAAGATGTTCATGGTGAAAGGTCAGGGTGAGAAGTGTTGCCTGCTGGGCCGGTCGCTGGAGGCGGTCTGCCCTGGGAAGGACGCGGCCCCAGGTAAGGTGGCTCTGCAGGTGGGACAGAGCCCGAGGGAGCTGACAGCTGGAAGCCGGCTGCTGGCCACCTTGCCCGCAACTGAGCGCAAGTCCTTCCTTGAAGGGAGACCCTAGAGGTCTAGCTTCCTGACTCCCACTGCATAATTGAAGCCTGTAACCGCTAATTTGAAGAATTTGTGAAGAGATGCTGTGTGCCCATTGACTAAACTTTAAGATGTCTGCCTAATCAGACTGTAACGCAGCAGCAGTATTTCATGAGCACTGAAACCGGTGTTCTAAGAAAATGGCGCTTCCTATCAATCACGAACGCTTATAGTGATTGTTTGGCACTGGTTTGTTGGGAAGCAGGTGTTTTTCAGAATAGTTATTTACTTTGAGGTTTAAAAGTATTTTAAAGCCATTTTTGCTGTGATTTCTTCCTCCAATTCTGTTACCCCATTGTGGTTTGACCAATAATACAGGCATACCTCATCTTGTGGCGCTTCACTTTATTGTGCTTTGCAGATACTGCATTTTTTACAAATTGAAGGTTTGTGGCAACCCTGCATCAAGCAAGTCTACTGGTGCCATTTTTCCAACAGTATTTGCTCACTGTGTCTCTGTGTCACATTTTGATAATTCTCGAAATGTTTCAAATTGTTTTCAAATGTTTCAAAATGTTTGTCATTGTCGTTATATTTGTTACAGCAATTTGTGATCAGTGATCTTTAATGTTACTGCTGCAGCTTGCTAAGGGCTCAGATGATGGTTAACATTTTTAATGATAAAATATTTTAAATTAGCACATACCTTATGTTTTTAGACATAATGCTATTGCACACTTAATAGACTACAGTGTATTGTAAATACATCTTTTATATGCACTGGGAAACCAAAAAAATTGCGTGACTTGCTTCTTTATTGTGGTATTTACTTTATTGAGGTGGTCTGGAACCAAACCTGCAATATCTCTGAGGTATGCCTGTACTTTGCAAGATAATAACTTCTGCAATTAGTGAAGGATTGCTTTATTTTTCCAGAGTTTGATTTGCAGGTTAGTTATTGAAATTTTGAATTTTTTCTTAGAAAGAAAAAAATATGGATGGATATTAGTCTTTGAAGCTAGCCCACAAAGTTCTACACTCTTTCTGTCCCTCTGATTTCTGAATGGTCTTGAAATCTGAAATTGAGCGGAAGCGTCCCTGAGAGTGGCCGTGGTGGGAGGGACACTGGTGTGGAATTAAAGCTCTGACAGTTGGGCAGAGCCTGTGAGGGTTAGGGGTGCGGTAGAATGCTGAGATGTGAGGGGTGGGAGCAGGGAAGGAAGGCTCTGGTGGCAAGGTGTTCGGCAGGTGTTCTGGGTCGTTTCTGTTTCAAACTTGAGTATGCTGATTGGAAAGTACCTGTATGTTCATGGTAACTGTGCTGTAATTTTGAGTGGTCTCTGTAGCTCCCCTCCATTCTGAAGCTCAGTAGAATCACAGCAGTAGTGTTCTGGCAGCATGGTGCAGATGTGTCATTCTTCTCCCCCAGTGGAAAAAAAAAAGATGGGAGGGAAGCTGTGTGCTCTCTGAATTCTATTTTTAAATGCCCATCACTTCATTTCAAAACATTTTTTTCAAACATGCCATAGACACCATTCTTACTTGAGATGCTAAATTTGAGGTTTTAGAAACCAAATCCTGAGTTATACAGCATAAAACCAACTATCTCAAAAGGTTTAAACACAATTGGTTTCTAATTACTTAGCAAAAAATTCATTGTACCAAGAATGAGAGAATTTTTAGCTTAAAAAGCAGAAGCTGTAAGGAAGTAAAAATCTGGGCGTAGAATAAAAATCATCATTTCAGTTTTAGTTTAGGATGTCATTGTGGCAAGGCTGCAATATTGTGATCAAAAGGGGGAGAAGATGGATCTACTTCGATTAATATCTTAAATACTTTACATTTTCCTCATTTTACATATGATTTATACTTTACTCTTCAACAAAATGTCCTTTCTTAATACAGGAAAAAAATACCATTCTACAACACAACGTGCCCCATAGGAGGCCCCTGGTTCTGATTCCTGCTCGAGGAAAATGTTTTTTCTTCTCTTTTCCTGAAACATTTGGGTGTGAGTTCTCCTATCTGGGCTCTGACTGTGGGAAGTCTATCGTTGGTGTTTCACAGAAGAAACAATTAAAACGCCACATGTTCGAGTGTGATGGAACACATTGCTGAGTAAATGCTTTTATTTCTCTGGTAGCTAGCCCGTACCACCCCATCAGTTTTACATCTGGAGGTGAATAGGAAATGTAGGTTAGAGAAAAATGCTGTACTCCTCACTGCTCAGAGGAGGCTCAAACAGCAGTCCTTGCTGGGTGTAAAAGAGACTTTTACTTGATCTTTAGTGTAGCTTTTGAACGCACACTTGAAATAGGAAAGATCCTTATTTTCATTCATGGTGTTATTGTGAGCCTAGAAAGAAGTAGGAAGCAAGGACTTTTCAAGGTCCCTTCTAGCTCTGAGTCCATACCTTCAAGGTCAATGCTACAGTGGAAAAGCAGCCTTAGATAAAATCCTGACCACATGTCACTAGCCATGTGGCCATACTGATTTATCCTCTCTGTAACTCAGCTTTCTTATCTGTAAGATGGGGACACAATTCAACCAAGGGTTATTTTAAGATTAATAGAACTTGTGCACCACACCTAGCATGGTGCTGGCCTAGAGTATACATTTGATGCATTTCTTATTTTGTATAATTTTTTACCTCTCCTAGAGACTGGAATTAGTTACAAACATTCTTAGGTGCTGTAGGAGAATAGAAAAAGCCCCAGTCTCTCAATACAAATAAATTTCTAGATCACCATGAGTATTTTTGAATAAAAAGCTTACATAGCATATAAGTTATCAAGAAGGTTGCATTTTGTTGTAAATTAGGAAGCTCTGGTGATAGCATGGCTTTATTTTCATAATCTGTCACGTGAATTATTATTGAAGTCCCACTGGACTCAATCTGCTGTCACGTAGGGTCTCCCCTGCGGAAATGACTAAGGGGAATTTAATGAAAAGTAATACAATGATTTTTTTTTCCAGGAATCATTTGAAAGCCGTCCTTTTATAAACGGGTAGGTTGTATTTCCTAAATCAACACTAACAGCCTATATTTATTATGTAATTCAGTATATTAGATGCATACCCAGAATGTGTGCTTTTTTTCAGTCCTCCTCTGCAAACGTACAATCTTTAAATACACCCACCCCCACCCATCCCCCCAACAGTGTTAGCGCTTTGAATATCTGACTGATTCATTTTCATCCAGGACATCTAGTTAGTTACTAAGACCTCTGGATGCTGCCTTTGAAATCTCTCTCATCTTCATCTCCCCACCTCCCTTTTCCAAAATAGTTTTCATCTCGCTCCTCAGTCTTACTTACCAAAACGTGACTTTAGTCAGATCATTCTGAATTCAGTAATTTTTGATGGCTTTTCGTTGCCTTCAGGACAGTTTATACAGATTATAAAGCAATACATTTTTGGTCTGGCTTTCAAAACCCTTAGCAATTTGACAACTGTCCACATAGCCAACTTTATTTTCTTTCACTGGAATAACTTTTCCAGGTTAAGTTAAAGAGGACCTCTCGTAGGTTTTGAAACACCTCAGGAGTATATCTGCTCTCATCCTATCCTCTCTTCCTTTGTCTCTTACCCAAAATGCCTTCCCATCATCTCTCTACCTGACTCTTCAATGTTCAAGGTTCAGCTCAAATTCTGCCTTCTTAGTGATACCTTCCCTTCTAACCCAGCCCCATTTAATCCTATGATCCACAAATGTACAACCCACAAATCTTCATAAAACACAACTAGCATGTTCTTTTATGAGGATTTTTTATCATTTTATTCACTGTCCCTGGAGTAGCACAGTACCTGGTATACAGTAGGTACTAAATAAAGTTTGGTGGGCTAAGTTATTTTACCTTGTTTGTAACTTTACTTTGCCTCCCCTCTGGCTTAAAGGACAAAATTCACATTCCTCAGCCTGTCCTCTAAGGTCTTTCACAATATATTCAATATTTTTTGCTCCCCAGTATTCACCTTTTTAAGCCCCTCGTCTCTCTTCTCGTGTGATCTTCACAAGCTGTGTTCATTCAATATTTCATATTTTGGCTTATGATGCCTTCCTGGCTATATAAACCCTTGGCTTGCCTTTTCTGCCTGTTTACATCCCAAACTTCCTTGTAAAGTTAAACTTAAATCTCACCATCGCCATTAAAACGCACTTCTCTCTCTTATTCCAACTCCTGAAGCATTTACCACCTGTACCAGCTAGTTTTTGGAAGTTAATCAAACATATATTTTTACTTGTTTTTATTGAAAAAAACTTTATTGTTTTTAAAAGGGAAGTATATTCATTGGTTTTTTTTTTTTTAATGAAAGCACAAAAGAGTACAAAGAAAAATTTCTTCAAATCTCAGCTCCCGGATATAAACATTATATCCCTTTATGCATAATTGCCCTGAGGTCATGTAAGATGCTAACATTTAATGAATCTGGATGAAAGGTATATGGGAATTCTTTGTGCTACTTGTGTAATTTTTTGTGTAAGTCTGAAAAAAATTATACTGACACAAAAATAGATTAATGAAGTAGTGCAGAGTTCATAAAATAATCCACATATACAGTTATATTAGTATATGAAGCAATGCAAATCAATCAGGAAAACTGTTCAATTAAATGGTGATAGGATAACAGGCTATTCATTTGGGGAAAAAAGATGGACTCCTCCCTCATATCTTACACCCAAATAAACCTCACATGGATCAACAAATTAAAAAATGATGAGGCACAAGAATATGAGTGGCAAGTGTAATATTCATGGGTTGAAATAGGCATGATAAAGCATGGCAAGGAAACTAAAAACCATAAAGGAAAAATACTAATAAATCTGAACGCATAAAAATTAAAACCTTATATAGGGAGGGGTGGGGAACACCAAAAAGTTAAAAAACAAGTAATAAACTGGGCGGATATAGTTGTTACCTATATGACAAAGGATTGATAGGCGTACAGTAAGGTGTTTCAGAGCTTGTGCTCTAGGGTAACATTGCCTGGGCCCTGCCACTTACTAATGATGTGACATTGGGAAAATTACCTAACTGCTCTCTACCTCATTTTTCTCATTCGAAAAAAATAGGAATAAGTCTCCTTTGATTCATGGTGTTATTACTGGGCACTTAACCCATATGTAAAGGTATCTAGTACCAAGCGTGGCATGTAATAATGATAATTATAGCTGCTAACATATATTGAGGGCTTACTACGTACCAAGTATTGTGAAAGCCTTTCAAATACATCATTTAATTTAATCACCATATCAACCCTTCCAATGAGGAGAGGGTACTATTATTATTCCCATTTTACAGATGGGAACCCTGAGGTTTAATGACAGCTAGTAAGTGATGAAGGGGGGGTTTGACCAGAGACGGCATTCCTGATTTCATCCACTTAACATTTACATCATGCTGTGGTGATTCTCAAGACAACTTAGTTCCCTTTTCCCTGAGTCCTGGGAATATTTACTCTTGACAGTTAAGTGGACTTTCATGTTCCTCTCAGTAAGTATATGAATCGAGTTCTTCAGATGTATTTGAGCACTGATATATCCATGTGGTTACAATCTCAAAAGAAACCTTATAGAAATTTGTTCCATTAAAAAGTTAGACTTATTTCACCCTCTACAACAGCAGTCCCCAGCCTTTTTGGCACTAGGGACCGGTTTCATGGAAGACAATTTTTCCACAGACTGGGAGCGGGGGTGGGATGGCTTCGGGATGATTCAAGTGGGTTACATTTATTGTGCACTTTATTTCTCTTATTATCACATTGTAATATGTAATGAAATACTTATACAACTCACCATAATGCAGAATCAGTGGGAGCCCTGAGCTTGTTTTCCTGCAACTGGATGGTCCCATCTGGGGGTGATGGGAGACAGTGACACCCGAGGTGTGTTGCTTATGTCCAGTTTACTCCGTGATCTCGTTTTGGTTGCTGTCACTGCAGAAAACCCTGCTTCACAAAGATAGGGTGTTGGAAACGGAAGCAGGCTTTTCAGTGCTTTTGTGGCAATCTCAGGATACTCCGCCTTGACTTTAATCCAGAATGTATGGAGATTTGAAGTTGTCTCAAACAAACTTTTAAGGCCACCGTCATTTGCAATCTCAAGCAGTTGATCCTCTTCTAGCACGGACAAAGTCAATTGCCACTCACTGGTAGGATTTTGATATGAGTTTGCAAGCAACTGATTTATTATAGTCCCTGTGCAGTCAAACCTCTCTGCTAATGATGATCTGTATTTGTAGCCGCTCCCCAGCGCTAGCATCACAGCCTCAGCTCCACCTCAGATCATCAGGCATTAGATTCTCATAAGGAGTGTGCAACCTAGATCCCTCACATGCGCAGTTCACGGTAGGGTTCATGGTCCTATGAGAATCTAGTGCTGCCGATGATCTGACAGGAGGCGGAGCTCAGGTGGTAATGCGAGCAATGAGGAGTGGCTGTAAATACAGATGAAGCTTCACTCACTCACCAGCTGCTCACCTCCTGCTGTGCTGCCTGGTTCCTAACAGGCCACAAATACAGGTGTGCGGCCCGGGGGTTGGGGACCCCTTCTCTTGATATTGACCAAGTATGGTATTTGAGCACTGGTATATCTATGTGGTTGCCATCTCGAAGGAAAGAAGCCTTTTAGAAATTCATGCCATAAAAAGTTAGACTTATTTTGCATACTCTGCAACACCAAGTATAATGTCTACATTAGTTCCTCCAGACATACTTCCAGGGATACTTTCTTTTGGTTTTATTTTGAGAAAATAAAAAGTCAGAGATGGTTTTATCTTAGCACTTAGTGTACCAATGTAGCTAAAGTAGTTAAAGTAGTAGCAAAGGTAGTTTGATGTGTTAAATAGAAATAATATAGGAGGTTAAATTGTCATTCAAAAATAATTTCATATTTCCTATTGGAAAATTAAATTTATTTTGTGTTAATTTGGGGAGCTTTCTTTTTACCTTTTTTGATTTGTTGGAGCATAATTTATTCGTCTTGGTTCACATTATAACTTAGAATAAAATTTCTTTTGATAGTCTTAAAATTGAACTTAAGAAAACCTTTTATGAACTTCATATATTTAAAGATAGAGGCTACCATCTATCTATTTCTTTTGATAGATTAGCCGGGGTTTAATTTGGTTATTCAGAACAAATCTGAAGATACTTTTTTTATGGTATTAAACATTTTTTTCTTCATAGTAATATAGTGTTAAATTATGTAAAACCTAATTTGGAAAGAAAATAATGAACCAAAATCCCAATTTCTGCTTCTTTAATCATGAAGAAGAATTGGCTTGTAGGGACATGAAAGGTTTTAACTCTGCCTTAAGTATAGTTTGTTAAAATCATTGGATTTTGATGAACACTCTTGATTGAAATAACTTATCCCTCTATCTAGCTTTATTGATAGATTGTAAGGAAACAGGGACACTAGATATCCTTAGGAGAAACCCTGTTTAATTCATAGTAAGACCGTATATACTATGTTAGCCTTTTGGCCACCTATCATATCTTGAAAAAACAGCAGATAAGGAAAAATGCGAAAAAGGCCTCTGAGCAACCAAAATAAGTATAAACACTTCCATTTAAAAATATTCTATGAAGAGACCTAACCTCACTGCCCCCTGTCCCTGAGTGCCCACTTTTTTCCCCTGTATTCTGACTTTGCCTACGTTCTAACAAGCTTGGTTATTAGGTTTCTAAACCCACAGCAGCCTAGGAGGAGGAAGGGGTACTACAGGCAAGCAGGGAGACAGCCGCAGGTGATCACTGGCATCTTGATAACAGGAAGCTACAGGAACAGTATACAGGCAGAATGTGAGCAACTTTAGTTATCTGGGATCATTTAGTGTGGGATCAGTCGTATCCAGATTTCTCCGCCCTGAGGGCATCATTGTATTACGGAATAGTACATACAATACGAGACATCAGAAAGATGTAAGGGACTTCCCTGGTGGTCCAGTGGTTAAGACTCCATATTCCCAATGCAAGGGGCCTGGGTTTGATCCCTGGTCAGGGAACTAGATCCCGCATGCCGCAACTAAGAGCCCGCACACAGCAACGAAGATCCTGCATGCCGCAACTAAGACCCGCTGCAGCCAAATAAACAAATATTTTTTAAAAATTACAGCCAGTAGGGCTTCCCTGGTGGCGCAGTGGTTGGGAGTCCGCCTGCCAGTGCAGGGGACGCGGGTTCATGCCCCGGTCCGGGAGGATCCCACATGTCGCGGAGCAGCTGGGCCCGTGAGCCATGGCTTCTGGGCCTGTGCGTCTGGGGCCTGTGCTCCGCGATGTGAGAGGCCGCAACAGTGAGAGGCCCGCGTACCACAAAAAAAAAAAAAAAAATTACAGCCAGTAAATGTCAGCATTTACCAGTATCCAGAATCCAGTCTGACAGTGGTGTCAGATCTTCCTAAGAGGTAGGGATTTTGGCTTGGTAATTGTAGACGTAAGCACCTCCACTTATTCTCATTTCATTACTAGTTCGGTGTTGGGATCTTCTAACTCTCCCTTCATCTCCCGTTTTCACCTGGAAGTCTGTGAATCCAGCTTCTGTCCAGGCCCTTACGATCTAGGTCCTCCCAGCAGGCTCCCACCTGAACTTGTGATCTCTCTGTAATGTCTGACATGGGGACTCCATTCCCAAGGAAATGTCTTCTCATTTCCTTGACTGAGCCTTGAGCTTCACTCTTGGGTCTGCCCATGCAGGCATATATGTTCCCTTTACCAGACGAGGTCTCAGTCAGTGATCAAGGGATGTAGGGTGGCCATAATTAGTCAAGTTTTAGAAATACTGCCTTACGCTATTCCCAGCTTTCTTCTTTATTCCCAATGGGGGGATGTCTTAACCAGAGCCAACTGCCCAATCTGGCTTGGACCCTTGGGATCAAAAAGATCCTGTAGTACCAGGCTTTTGTTGTTATGGACCTAGCAGAGTTGAAATGAGTGGAGTTAACTCTTGCTGACATCAGGAAGTCATAGTCAACATTTCTCTGGCCAGTAACCTGATTAGTCCCTGTTCTCTTACCGGGTTTTCCAGTAATGTGTGTGCAGTACCCATTAGGAATAGTTTCTCCCCAAAGAGATAGTTTTAAGTTCTTTGTTTTAAGATGGCAACTCAACAGGTATACCAAAAACATGACCAGTGCTTCCACTGTATATCACCTGTAACAGTTTTCTGTATTAATACTTAATAGGTCCGTCTCTCTCTGTTAATACATTACTCCCCCTACTGGTAGCCGTGGCCTACCTGTAGCCCCCAGAGTTAAGTAAGAGATTTTGCACTTTGAAAATGTATCAGGTTTTGTAGTCATACTTAGCCTAGTTGACCAGAACAGCTTTGCAGCACTATGCACGCTATCCAATGCAAAGGGCTTTATATATCCTCACATGATCTCCCTTACTGAAATGCAGGGCCTTCTCTTATTACACCCCTATCTTCATAAGACCAACCACAACCAACTATGTATATTTGTGTGTGTGTGTGTGTGTGTGTGTGTGTGT
The DNA here is from genome assembly GCF_951394435.1 of Stenella coeruleoalba. Taxonomy (NCBI): domain Eukaryota; kingdom Metazoa; phylum Chordata; class Mammalia; order Artiodactyla; family Delphinidae; genus Stenella; species Stenella coeruleoalba. The sequence continues at coordinate 89,816,061 of NC_137150.1, forward strand.
GTATAAATACACACACACACAGAGAACACAGTATTTCTTCAGATGCTTAACTATCCCATTAATATTACCTGGGAAAAGGGGAGACTACTTTCTGGAACAGGATTCTGAGCAGGCAAGTAACATTGCATTTTGGGGGGGGGTTGTATTTCAGGTTCATTTTATTTTTTAAAAAAATTAATTTTATTTATTTTTGGCTGCGTTGGGTCTTCTTTGCTGCACGAGGGCTTTCTCTAGTTGCAGCAAGGAGGGGCTGCTCTTCGTTGTGGTACGCGGGCTTCTCATTGCGGTGTCTTCTCTTGTTGCGGAGCACGGGCTCTAGGCGTGTGGGCTTCAGTAGTTGTGGCACGCGGGCTCAGTAGTTGTGGCTCGCAGGCTATAGAGCGCAGGCTCAGTAGTTGTGCCACACGGGCTTAGTTGCTCTAGGGCATGTGGGATCTTCCCGGACCAGGGCTCCAACCCGTGTCCCCTGCATTGGCAGGCGGATTCTTAACCACTGCGCCACCAGGGAAGTCCCTCAGGTTCATTTTAGAAACAAACTTCTCAGGACTAAGGTGATGGTGACATGGTTCAGATCAAATGTCTTGGTGGCAAGCTGGGGAAAATCATAGGAGAAGATCCCAGGCCTGTTGTCTGTCAGCTTGGCAATGATGTTTGAGCATTGACCTGGTTGTGAGGAAATAATGATATCGTCATCCTGTCCTTTATCTGGTCCAAAAGTAGAGTGCAGAGAGCTCCATACAGAGCTCTTGATATAAGGCTGTGCAAGGCAGATGGCCCTCACATCAAGTGTCTTGAGTGGTGGATGACCTGTGAAAGCAAGTTCCTTGACAAATTTTTTAGTGACCGTGTGGACAGTAATTAGCTTGGAAGGATGCTGTGGGAGAAGACACCACAAATATAAAGTATATTTGAATTGCCTCTCAATCAAAAGAAGAAATAGAAGTGACCAAATAAAAATATTTGGAGCCTATGAAATTAAATTTCACTGAAAAAGAAATAAAAATGATCATTTTACATATGAAGAGGCACCCAACCTCAATGATGGTATGGGGAAAATAAATTACAATGCCAGTATAATAGTTTTTATTTCCATTATATTGAAAACTGAAAGTGCCTTTGTAGCATCTCTTGTAATCCTCAGTGGAAACAAGCCCTTTGATGTACTCTTACAGGGAGTATACATGACTAACATCCCTTTTGAGGCAGTTTGTCTCCCCTTTTGCTTCTTCAGGATCTGGGCTTTAGGGGTTCTGTGGGGCTGATGTTTGTGTGATGACTTTTGGTATTTCCTGTGTTCTTGGGCCTCTGGTCAGTCTCCTTCGGGCACTGATAATTTGATTTCCTGGCCCGCGGTCCCCAGGAAGGTCACGGCTTCGGCCGGAGGGGCCCCTCCAGAGCTGGCGGCGCTGCAGCCGTGGGCGGGGGCGGGGTTGGGAGTCGCTCCACCCTCCCATTGGGCTCTGGGGCGGCTCAGCAGCAGTGGAGGGAAGAGATCCTGAGCCAGGAGTTACAGCTCCGCATAAACGCGGGCTCCATCCTGGGCGGCGGGGTTGGGGGGTGGGGCCCCTCTGCCCTTAGTCATTCCGGGAGGGAGGTAGGGAGGCAGGGGCTCCCGGGGAGGGAGCAGTACGGAGCGCCAACCTTCCATGTTCGATCCTTGAACTGACCCTGGGTAGTATGCCTCAAGGTTACGTTAGGGGATGCCTTGGACTGTTATCTTCAGCTCTCCCTTTGGCAGTCTTAGGGTCAGTTCTCATCAGTTTCTTTTTCTTAGGACCAATTATTACCCCCACTAACTAGCCTCAGACTCTTCCTAATAGGCTGTAAACTCTTTGCAGGCAGGGATTAAATCCTTCTATCTCTCCATACCAAGCACAGTGCCTGGATTCTTACCTTGAATGTTGTAGGAGCTTAACAAATGGCTTATTGGTAAATTAATTAATTATAAATGAGACTTCGGGATAACCTGTGTCTTACTGAGCTTCTAATTGTTTCTTCAGCAGCATTAACTGGAAAATGCAGTTTCCCAGGAGCCATGCTTTATCTTCGTTAATGTTGTTTCAGAGAGGAACTTTGTCATGATGATATAAAATTTTGATTAAATGGAAACAGCAGTTTATTTCTCTTTAACTAATAGCTCCACATAAAATACCATTTGTTATTAGAGAAACAATCGGAAAGGAAAGGTTTTCTCAAAGTATTATAACCAAGGTGTGGTTAAAATGATTTATACTTCATATGTAGGGCTTGCTCAGTTAATGTATCCACTTATTAGGCATTAGGAAATTCTGAGTGAGGAACAAGGTTATGAAATAGATGTGCAAAGATGGAAGTAGAAAGGGACTGTATAGTTTGAATAAGTTAATGCTGTTCTACCAAGCCTAATGTTCTCTTTTTTTGCCCTTTCTTCATTTAGTAACTAGGCCATTTCCCCCAGTATATTAACTATAGCCTAGGAATGAGTGAAAATTTTTGAGCTGCTACATTAAATCATTTCAGGACATTGGGAGTAGGAATTAGCAAATTATTGCCTGAAGGAACCAAATAATAAGCTAAGAAGGGTAAATGTAACTTACTGAAGTGCCCAATATAAAACCAAACAGTATTATAGCTTATGCACAGGGCTGTCTTGATGTGGTGTTTGATCTCCATGTACTCTACTGTCCGATTCAAACAGAGCCAATACTGACCATTTGCCTTCATGAAAATTAGAAAAATGTGCCCTTCCTTGAGTGAAAATTTTAAGTATGTTATGCACAGCTTGAACAATCTGATGTTCAGGCCTGAAGAAGGTGGGAATGTGGATGGGTACCCTCTCTGGCTTTGTTTGGTGATTTTGGACTCCACCCTCCTGTAAGGAAGGGAAGAAGGGGGGATGGGATGGAGGGGATGATGGGGTTCGGGAAGAGTGGCTCAAGGATTTAATCAGTAGCACTAGTTTCAATTCACCCAAACAGTGGTTCTGTAAGTCAAACTTATTTTTAAATCAGTGACCAGAACACCTGCGTTCTATTAGGAATCATACAGAACTGCTGCTTAAAAGGACGTGCCCCTTTTCGACTCAGTCTGGCTCTGTGCGATTGGGATGTGGAGCTCATAACCCTGGAAGGAGCAAGCCTGTGTATATATCACACACACGCTCCAAATGTCAGCGCTCACATCCCACTGGTAGTGTGTACATCCTCCCACCCCCACTGTCATCCTCATAAGTCTACCCGGTTTTTTATAGAAAATGAGCCAGTCAGAATTGGGCCTCCTAGAGCCAGGGATGGGTACTGGGATGTGCCAGTGAGTGTGCAAGTATATGAACATTAATGAATGTCAGTGTGGAGTTTCATGACTGAGAATTTTCCCTGTGGCTTTAGGTTTCCACTGGGAGACCCAGTATCTCTTCTCATGCCATCACATACATTCTTATATAACTTCACACATGTCTGCTTTGTGAATACTGCCACCCGTCCCCAGCTATGATGCTATTGTGCTACCTTGGATTCAGTTTATATAGGTCTATAGCATTATATTAGGTGCTCAAAATAATACAATGTTTCTATATTTAAATGAGCACTTTAATGCTTAAAATAGAATCTTGGACATTTTTCATTTGGAGTTTCCACATTTTACTTTTCTTAAATTAATGCTTGTATTTTTTATACTAACTGAATAAATTCAGACCACATATTGTGAAATGCAAAAAGCATATATTAGTTACCCATTCTCTAATTGCGTGGTTAGAACTGTATAGCCCCCTGAATTTCTGAACAGAAAGCAATATATGCTCCTTTTAAGGCTCTGAGTCTGTTTAGAACTTGCTAATATGAGCTGGGAGGTAGGAGAGAGAGAGAGGTTTTTTCACATCAGCAGTGACCTAGAGACTCAGTCGGGAGTCAGTTCAAAGCCCCTGAAGACCTCAAGCTCCCCCCAAAATTAAATCCCAATATAAGGTTATTCTTGTACTTAGTGTTATACTGGACAAGAAGTATCTTTTAGTGACATAAATTCACAATGAGAATGTAATTTCACCATGAGGTTGTTTATATAGTCTTTTATTTTTAAATGTTGTATTATGGGAAATTGCAAACATATACAGAATTAGAATGAGATAATGAACCCTTATGCAACAGTACCTTGTTTAACAGTTAACCTTTGGTTGATTGTGTTTCCTCTAAAGCCCCTCCCTCCTTTTCTCTTCGCCCCATAGTATTTTAAAGTAAATTTCAGACATTATGTAAATTCACCTGTCAATATTTCAACATTTATCTCTGATTTATAAAGCCTTTTTTTAACGTATCCATCATGCCATTGTCATATCTATAAAATTAATAATAATTCCTTAATATCATCTAATACTCTTCGTATTCAAATTTCCCTAATTGTCTCAAAAACATCTTTTTACCGATTGTTTAAGTTAGAATCCATGTAGGGTTTATACCTTGTATTTGGCTGTTTGTATCTCTCAGGTTTCTTTTTTTCTATATTAATAATTTTTTATATTTTTCTTACTTTTTAAATAATTTTTCAAGGGAGCATAAAAGGAAAAATACTACCAAAATTAATGCATTAAACTTTATCTTTAAATCATTAATTTTTACGTTCTTTATGTTTTCAGATCCATACATACTTAATGCCGAAATGTGGAGGGCTGAGAAAATGGAAAAAAAAAATTTTCCTTTTCTGATTCAAAGACAGGACTGAATTGAGCTTATTACTCAACAGCAGAAAACAAATGCAAGAAAGTCGACCTCTACCCTATTTGAGTTCAAATAGGTCTGCATTAAATCACATTTTTAAGCTATATTATGGTTTGACCTAACCAAAATATCATCTTATAAATACAAAATTTGTAAACAATGTGCCCTTTACTTCTGGGATCTTATCTTTTTTGTCTTTCAGATTTTGGGTTTGTATTTCAGTACAGTGAATTCAAACTAAGGCAATGTTTTGTTACCAAACATGTGAGTGTTTGCATCTTTTCTACCATTACCAATTAACATACCTAAATGGCTTATTCATTTGACAGTATTCCCATTGAGTTCACTCTGATATCTCAAAAAAATTATTCTTTGTAAAAATAGTTAAATCACATATTTGCTTCTTTTATAAATAGTAACTTTTCTATTCTACCAGGTTGGTGCATCATTTTCTTTCAACATGGATAAGAGGACAGAAAAAAATTTCTTCTGCCGCTGTAATTTTAATACTACCATGCTTGATATAAATTGTGCAGTGCTGCTAAAATGCCTCAAAATTTTACCATTTCTTTTTATAAACTCTCAATCCTGTGATATCTTTCCTTTCTTAGGATATGAACGAGTCTGCCAAACAAGAAGATATTTTGGAATCCACAACAGATGCTGCGGAATGGAATCTAGAAGTGGAACGTGTACTACCACAACTGAAAGTCACGATCAGGACTGACAATAAGGTATAGAAGAGAGAACACATTTTGTTCAGATAGATTTTTATAAGGCCATTTCAGGGTCAAGGGTACTCCCAGTTACAAAAGTGATTTAAGAAGGGATTCAGTTTCCAATGTTTTATTTTAATAGAGATTTAATAAATTGTTGTTGAATGAATAAATAATGTAATATGGCCCACAAAGCAAGGAGTGTATCTTTAAAATGATTTGGAACACATCACATTTCCCTAGGATTAAGGCGTATTTTCTCAATACATTTTGATATATTTTCTTGGCAATCATATTTTGTTTAGGTGAATAGTGAATGAAATTGGAATTCTGTGACTGTATACTAACTGAGTAGAGTTAAAAAATGGTTTAGAACTCTGCTGGTTGACAAAACAGAAGACATCCTGGAAGCTACCTTACATAATCTACTCAGTACACATGATTAAAAGTTTAATATTAAGAACATAATCAAGAAATCATATGCAATAAAGATTTGGGGATTAGGCCAGATGAACTGGCCCATTTAATCAAGTTTCTGCTTACTTTTTTCCTACAATTTATGAGTAAGAACTTCAGAACAAGCTAATAGGTGACTAGACAATACTACTCTTATTAGTATTATAATAATCTCTATAAAAGGGGCTAGAGAGACATCTAGGTAAAAAAAATTCAAGGATTTTTATCCTTGGAGGCTAGAGACAAGCCCCAGAATTATGGAACAAGGTTCTAGGGAAACTTGTCACTCTACAAATGTGGTTGTATGTCTGCTCCCCAAAGTAGCAGCTATACAAAGATTGCTGTTTTCAGTGCCTTGGAAGCTAATTCATACTTCAATTGCCTGGATTTGGGCATGTAGAACTGTATCCTAGAGAAGCTAAGAAGTAGCCTAGACTCCTAGGGCAGTCCTAAAATAAGATAAGGACAACAGAGGTCTTCCTGGACTGTGAACAGCTGTGGAACAAGCTTTATCTGGAGTAAGTGGGCAAATCCTACAGCCTGTTTACAATATATTTACCCAATCATTATGGAGGACAGCTATTATTTGAGTACATTGGGGGTAAATTCTCTGTTTATGTATCTCTCATATGTAAATACATATTAATAAGAATTTCTTTCCTGATTTGATCTCTGCTGGAAGTCATAATTTTCAAAAATGGAATTTTTTTGTGAAAATGTAATTTCTGATTCTTTAGTTTTGTCAGAACAAATTTTCTTCATACAATTAAACATCACTATTATTGCGACTGTAGTTAGAACAACATGTTAAAATAATTGTGTAGTTGGGAACTCTCAAGTACATCTTAGTCCCGTGAGGAAGCAAGTTTAATTTGTTTACTTTCAAGATAAGTAAACTCTTGAAATCAAACATCTCACTTAAAATCTAATAGGATCACACGAGTGTGTGTTTTTTTTTAAGAACTGTCATTGATCTCCACATAGTAGAAGTAACTGAATAAAGAAAGAGAGAATATAAATGTAACTGCTAACCTATACAGTTTTATAAACCAATACTGCAGTAGTCAAAATCCTGGATTTTTAAAGAATCAATGTTCTCCTGATTTGGGGAAGAATTAACTAATTCGGGGTTGGACTCTTAGTCTCATGCCATTCATTACCAGCCTTGACCTTATGAGGATATACTGTGTCATTAATTATACAGTCCATGTTACAGGCAACATTCGAAAATGTCAGATAAAGTTTTGGGGGGGTTGGTATTTTTTCGAATATGTGAATGTCATTTTGAGTTTAGATTTTTGTGGTAAAAATACTGACATAGAGTCCTATTTGATTGCTTTTTCAGAATTCTTCTCTAGATAATTTGGTCCTTGTGTCCAGTGTTTCGTAAACCCTTCTTTCTCCTAAGTATTTCAGCTGTAGCAAATGGGAATTACAGCTTTAGGGTCAATTCTTTATTCAGCTTACTTAAGAAAAATAAAATTATACATTGATTTGAGAAAATAAGGGGCTAATGAATAGAGAAATGTTTTTCATGTCTCAGAAATAAAGTAATCTGGTTATACATGTGGTTTCTCACGGACTCATTATCCTCCTTAATCAGGAAGTGTTGACACCAGAATCATGGTTGATCCCATTCTTCCTCAACTCCTAACTACCAAAACCAAACCCTCTCCTTTACTTCTGGACAAAACAATAACCTCTTACTCACTGCAGGCATTTAGGACCTTTCAAGATTTCAACTTCATGTTTGAGGGGGAAGAAAAGGAATTAATTACTTTCAGATCAATGTGTTTTACTGATCACTGTTACATTAATTTTTAAGTAGCATAGAGATGTAGGAGATAAGTAATATAGGGTCAGCACTATTTAAAACAATGATAAATTTCTTTAAAATTACCTTGTGTTAGAAGTAAAAAAAGTCCCATATTTATTTGGCACTGGATCAAATGTTTTGCTTTTTTTTCTTCACAGGTTCATTTTAGTCCTTGTATGCTTCCCAGCAGTGTATTATATTAAAAAAGTAAATCTTCTTTTCCGTTCTTTTTGCATATTATAGTCTGTATGCTTGATGACATCCTGTCATACACCAGTATTTTATTTTGTATATTCTTCATAATGTAATCAGGTTTTTATTGCTAGGCTAGCTTATTCTTGTTTCTGGCACTACTTGTTACTATTACCAGTTCTCAAAGAATGCAAATAAATTTTAATATTAGCTTAAACAAATTACAACTGGGAAAATAAGTATGTTGCCAAAACTGCAAATAATACATTCCACAACTGAAGATAAAGGATTTTTGTCATATGCTGGCTTGAATGGACTGTATTAGCAGTTCCCTTTTTAGAGCTGGGTATAGAGAATGCTCCTGGTGATTACTTCTAGAGTAGCTATATACCCATCTCAGATCTGCCTCAATTTGGAATAATGTATCTGAAGACAGTCAGAAGTTTTGCCAAGAGAGTTGATAAATTCAGCAAAATCCTGGGTCATTAACCAGGTCATTAGCCAATCCTCGTTAAGGCCTCAGTTCTGACCAAGTGAGTAAGGCTCAGGCATCAATTCCTTAGAAGGGCAGTCTGAGGACACCTAAACTAGAGTGGATGTCGGTGCCACCTAATAAAATCGTCTACGAGTATAATACATCCTGGACTTTTTGTTCTTTCCTTTCTTTTTTTTTTACTCTTTATTTCTCTAACTCTTTCCTTTTCTGATTTTTTTATCTCTTTTTTATTGTTCTTTATTAGACCCCATAGTAGTGCCCACAAGTGTTATATAACTACGCTGGTGGAATTTAACACTAAGAGCAAACATCTCTGATTATACTCACTAGACTTAAATCTGTAACTGGTCAAGAATTATCCTAATCTCTGAGTCTTTTTAAAACACAATTTTGTTGTTAATTATAAAAATAATACAGAAGTAATATTTCAAGGGGAGAGGAGGCAGGTAGTGTACTGTGAATTAGAAGCTAGGGATTACACATTTAGTCCCACCATCAAATCCTGATTTATTGACCCAGAGTTTCAGAAACTTAGTAGAACTTTGGTAGCTATAAAGACCCAGAGAGGATGGAGCCTATCTCACACACCTTCCCTTGACACCCAAAATTCATATTTCTACCACTTACTAGCTGTGTGATCTAGGGCAAGCTACTATAGCTCTCTGTTCCTCCTTTCCTCATCTGTAAAATGGGACTAATTATATTCCTTACCTCATGGAGGAGTTGTAAAGAAACAAGAACAGTGTCTGACACATAGTTACTGCCTAATAAATGTTAATTATTGTTATGTTACAATATTGTTTTGTAATATTATTGTATTCTATGATAGCTCTCTTAGGTTTGTATCTGTATCGGTATTCAGGAAGAATTTACAAAATTCCTGCCCTAATGCTTCCATCACTTAAGGGAATATTGATAACAATCAGCCTTATATTTTTACCTAGGGTGTAATTGGATTCATATAAGTATCACTTTGGTAAATCTTTCTAATTTTTTCCTTAGTAAAGGTATATATGATATGATGAAAATAATAATAATAAATGATACTTACTAAGTGTTTGCATTGTGCCAAGTGCTGTTCTTAGCACTACGTACATTGACTCATTTAATCCTTTCCACTGCCCTATGATATGCAGGTACCTTTTACTACAGATGAGGAAACTGAAACACAGAGAAGTTATTTGCCTCTGCCTAGTAAGTGACAGATATGATATTTGAACCTCCAACCCAGGCTCTTACCTATTCAATTAGTGACAATATAGCATACTGGTGAAAAGCACAAATTCTAAACTCAGGACACTTGAGTACTCATCTTGAGTCTAACACTTATTAGCGGTTGGAACCTGTGGGTAGGTTACGCAACCACTCTGTGCCTCAGTTTCCTCATCTGTAAAATGGAATTCATTATAAAGCTTACCTCAACAAAGTTATTAAAAGTATTAAATGAAAAAAAAAAAGGGGGCTTCCCTGGTGGCGCAGTGGTGGAGAGTCCGCCTGCCGATGCAGGGGACACGGGTTTGTGCCCCAGTCTGGGAAGATCCCACATGCCGTGGAGCGGCTAGACCTGTGAGCCATGCCCACTGAGCCTGCGCGTCCGGAGCCTGTGCTCCGCAATGGGAGAGGCCACAACAGTGGGAGGCCCGCGTACTGAAAAAAAAAAAAAAAAAAGTATTAAATGAATTAACATATCTAAAGCACTTAGAATGGTGCCAGAAGAATCACTTAATATATGTTGACCACTATTTCTGTGGGCTTTTATGTATGGTGCTGAGATTTTACCTCTTTTTTTAACATATCATTTCATCATGAGCATTTTCCACATATCCTTAAAAATTACAAACCATACCTTTAGATGGCTGTCTGTAGTGCTAGAAGGTTACTGTCAGTCTCCAGCTGAGTGCTTGGTAGGGAGATGGCTTGGCCAAGCTCTGCAGGTTGGGGTCAAACCAGGAGCTCTAGGATCTGGGTGGAGAAATGACAGGGCATTGTCCTGCAGGAACTGATGCTTAGGATATGGGCAAGCCTAAGGACCAGAAGATCTGAGAACACAGACCACTAGCAAGAAATGGATCGGCCAGTGGATCATTTTAGAGAACAAGTGATTGTTGAATTTGGAAATCCAGCTGAAAGAGAAAACATGGAGAGCAAGAAGCAGAAATGAAGATTAAATAGAAAATGAAATTTAGAAATCTTGTATACTTACTCATTGCTGCAAGAATGTAAGTCAGACCAGCCTGTAGGTTGTAGCTGCTTTTACCTGTTTTTAACCGTGTGAGGGGCTCTTCCTCAGGGTACTTTATGATAATTATTGAAGGGTAATACTTCCTACTTGATTGAAATATTTTAAATTCCATAATAGTAATTTTTTAAACTTTTAAATGAGTCAGTTGACAGTTGCTGAGTTGAATAATAAAATGGTTGAAGCTGAGCTGCGAAAGAATTCTGCATGTCCTCTATTTCTAGGGGAATAGAAAATGTGAATGCATATTCATATAGATTTCACTCTGTATTTTTGATTAATTTTGATTGCTAAATAAATACTTAATGCCGTTTCTTGAGGAAAATTATTCTATCTTTTTTAGTTTCTGTTTTACTATTAAAAACAGCAAGCTTTTATTTGGCTTTGTGGAAATAAACAGAAGCCGCCTAAATGAGAACAGGCAGAGGCTATTCAGAGCTTGCCATAGCAAGGGAGTCAGCCATCACTACTTGCGTCGGCAGAGAACTTAAGGCACGCAGGAGAATTTGAAAGACGTGTAGTGGAAAAAAGGGAAGGCTTCAAGTATGTTCATACGTGACTAGAAATTTGGAGGTGGGCTCACTAGAAGCAGGGCCTCTCATGTGATTGGTTAGGGGAGGATATTTGGCTTTGTCTAATTGGTCCTACATTGGAAATGTGGGGCGGGGCGGGAGAGTGCGGTTTGAGCAAAAATTGGGGAAGCTGACAGTTACAAAGTCCTTGCTACAGAGGTCAGTTGCTACAGAGGTTATATTTGGCTTCCTGCACTAGGTGCCACAGATTGTGGGTCAGGATTCTAAATATTTTAGGTAATGATCTAGCTGTTATCTGTTGTCCATTTGTATGTTCAGTTTCTCAACTTCATTCATTGAACCGAGGGAAAGTGTCTTCTTAAAATGGTCACTCTTATTAATCTTTATCAGGAGAATGATTTTTTTCAAGTCAGGGGTTTTTACAAAGAAACTAAGTAATCATTAATAATATTTATTTCTGTTCCCCAGAATTAAAGAAGAGCAGCAAGCGTGAAATCAGTTTTCAACGAAACCTTACATAGGCCCTTTTTTTTCAATTATGCAGTATTTATTCCTAAAAGATTGTATATTGTAATGATTTAATATTAGGTATATAATGCAATGAACAAATGTTCTATCATGCTTTAATGCCCTGTGGATATTGTAATTAGAATTTTGATTAATGACTTAAATAGACTTTTTTCCAAATTATAATTAAATGTTTCCTGCTTTGTTGTTTTAAAAGATAGTTGGCTAGGTACCCCCTTCATTCCACCAAAATGTCTTTAGTAATTATGTAAATCTTCAGGTTCATTACAAGGAATTTAGATAAAGAGATTATTTTTTATTTAAGGCTTAGGAAGTACTACAGCATGTGTGTCTAATTATTTCAAGCCTTTGCTTCACTGAACTGCTTTTTTACATCCTTACCTGTTCTTCAGTGTCCAACTTTCTGAAGGTTGCAGTTGTAAAAAGAACCTTAAACTTAAAATTTCAACTCTAAGCAATTGGATTTCGTTTTAATGTAAATAAACCGTACAGGTGTTGCCTTGGGTAATTCACAGCAGGAAACCTTTTGGGAGTCTTTTTGCTAAGGATGGAATCATGACAATAGTCTTGAGCCCTTGGGCTCTCTAGTCACTGTGAGAGCTAAAACCTAAGAGGGAATAGAGAGGCCTTCATTAATCAGCAGGTGGAATTCCATTTAAATGAACCTGGGAGGACCACAGAATTGCCATATTAGATCTAAGTCTCTTGAAATTGGAAGCCAAATCATGCAGAAATGGACAATGGTAGGCTTCCTCTTTTCACTCTTGTAGACACATCTATATCTGGAAGCAATGGAGGGTATTTTCTTTCATTCCGAAGCAGTGGAAGGTCACCTTGCTTTGACCTTCTGCCATCACTGTGTTTGGATGCAGAGTAATAAAATTTAGCTTTCTAAATATTTCTGACCTGTAGGGATTTATAAATTATTATAGTTTTGGAGTAAAGAGCATTTCTCAAGACTTGTACTCTGGTTGCCAGATAGGCTATATTGATAGGTTTCTTGCAGTCATAAGCAAAAAAGTATAATATATTCTGTGGGCTAGGATACAGGAATACCTTTTACATATATGTTCCTCATAAAATGGAATTCTGCCTGTTATTTAAATAACGGAGAAACCACGTTTATAATTCTTACAGATGTTCTGGTAGACAGACCTTTTGTTGAAACATAGTCACACAATTTCCAAAAAATAAGGAACCAAATTTTTAAAAATCAGCTTTTGCAATTACCAGTAACACATGTAAATACAGGTGGCAATAAGTTGGTCTTCATGAGACTCCATGCAGGAGTAATAGCTCCAGTTACTGTCACAAATGTTTGTAATTGTATCCATTGCTGCCAGACAGTAAATGCTTTTTAATATAGTAAGGCCATAAATGTACATGCTGCTGTTGTTTAAACAAAATACAATTTTCAGCAAATTTATCCTTGAAACACCTGCTGTAATCAGAAAGAGGTGAATGCTATCAAAATAAACTGCCTAAATTAACTAGACACATACATTTTTAGAGCAGCCGGTGTGATTACTCAACTGCCACGTCGTCTCAGAGAATGAGGGGAAGTATTCACTGATGGACTTTTACAGGCAAGCTTTCTTTAAGGGAGACTTACACAAAACAGAATACCGTTTTGGATTTTTGTGTTATTTTTAAAATATGGTGTTATTTGGTGGACTTTAAGTTGTATTCTCAAGGTCAACATTTTTTTTTTTTCCTTTGTAGCATGTAGGTCATGGACAGGGTTGTGGGAAAGAATACTATGCTTAAATTATACATTTGAAAATACTGCATAGGGGTGTAGAAAAACCCAGCCATCCTTAAGCAACTGGAAATGATTTTCAGCTGCTTCTGTCCCAGTCTTGTTGAACATTCAGGGTATTCTGTGTTTAAAGTTAGTTGATGATGCCTTCCTTCCTATTTACCCTGAGCATGATAAATGTTTCAGCTGGATCCGTAAAGGTTTCATTTATCACAAGTTGAAATAGGAGAACAAGTGTTTTTGCTTTAGAGATTACCATCATCTCTAACTAAGGAGCATCAACAGTGGTAGATTTTTAAGGAAATAACCAATAAAGACTGCATGTTATGTAAATGCTAAGGAGGAAAGTTACTAATGCCTCACGGTCGATATACCTCAAATAGACATTTGTGATTGAGAGCATTGAGTTAATATACATTGATTATAATTGAAATTTCTAGCCTAAATACATCATTATTACAAAGTATAATTTCATGTTTCCTTTTACTTAATATAAAATATGAATTGAAGCAGAAACCATGTATCGTATGGACCTCCCTATAAAGTGCACTTTTTAATTGCCTTGACTCATTTTTCCAATCAACAGTATTAGAGCGGTTCTCACTATCAGAGTGTTTTATTACAAATTTCTTAATATTTGGACAAATTGTTACCCCCATAGTCTTTTTACCATTATATGTGATTGTTTCTTTAGGCCAAGGTAGTGACTTAATGTTTCTTAGTTCTTCAGATATGGAGATGACTCCATTTTTTCAGTTTTTGTTTTTTGAGTATCAGTATGAGATCAAAGTTTTGATTAGTAGATTCTCAAAGTTGAGAGGGACCGGCGAGGTCATCTCTTCCAGCTCTCCACCATGGTTCCTCAGCATCCTGTGAAACAGTGACATTCTGAGTCAGCCTAAGGGTGTTCCTGCATTCTCAGAAGGCCCCCAATCTCTGCCTTGCCAAATCTCTTCTCAAGGCTTGCAATGCCTTCTAAAGTCTGGAAAACCTCGCTCGGAAGATTTGTGTGGCCCATAGAAAAGGGGTGTGGATAGAATAAGCATGAATAATAAGTCTGAGTCAACATGTGAAAATGCTTAGTAGCAGATGGTAGTAAAGATAATTTCTGAGCACACATTAGAAATGTAATCATTTTACTAACAAGGTATTTTATGGAGAGATTATGGATCTCCAGTTTCAGTTCAATTACAGGCAGGTGTGAGAATCCCAGTGATTGTTATGATAGCCTTTGCTTACCCTCTATGCACACGTATTATTTTCGTCTACAAGAACAATATCTAGAAAGCAAGAACTTTCCCGAGGAAACATATGTTTCCAGCTTGATTGCCACACCCCCTGCAACAAACACACACATACAGCATACAGCACACGTACATACTGAACTCTTCCTAGGTCGTATGTCTAGTTATTTGAACACTTATGAAGAAAAATCATGCTCTCACACCACAAAGGTGTATACCACAGAAGACTTTAAGCTGCTGACAATTAAAGAAAAATGTCACATTTAAAAATTTAGGAAAGCCACACTCTGCAACTATCCTGCAACCTGATGGGCATTTTTCATTAAGAAAGTAATCTCATGAAAAAGTTACTTAATTTAATGGACAGTCTCTCTCTTTCTCTCTCACACGTACACACACACAAATACACACATAAATGTGAGCAGTGATGAAGCTGCAAATTAATCTAACAATTAGAACAGGAAGAAGAGATGGCAAAACTGCTTGTGCAAAGTGGCAAAAGGAGGGAATACAAATAATGTTCTGTCATTAGAGAAAGGAGTGTTCTGGGTAGAGGAGGGAAATATGCTGCTCATATCCTTGCAAAGAGAATGATAAATTATTGACCTGTCCCAAAAATATTTGCTACAGTGAGCTTAGACATATGCAACTCCTTCTATCAAGCTGTCTTCTCTGCCTCTTTCATTTAGCCTGATTTCTTGCCATCAGATTTCCAGAGAATTTTATCATTCACTGTGGATGGAGTATTAAACATGTCACAGGAACATCAGTATTCCACAGTGAAATCTTGAGACTGATCGCTTTGGGACTGCAGCTCACCCTTGGCCCTACCTCTCTACCACTGCAGCTACAGTTATCATTTTAATAACTAAGTCTGTCTCCCTGGGGTTAAAACAGAGATGAATTGTCCAGATCCCCTTCCAAACAAGGACTTGCCGCCCAGCCGCAGAGAGTGCGGTCAGCAGACAACCTCCAGCTGTCTGCTCCTTCAGTGCAGAGCTGCCTAACTCAAGGTTGTGCCCTTCCAGGGGAGCCCACATCTGGCTTATGTGAGTTGTTTATAGTTTGTGACTTAAATAATGCTGATTTGAAAAGTCTTGAAGTGTCTTTTGGGAAACGTAAGTACACCTTTCTCCTGCAGTTTCTGCTGAGAGTGAAATTGCTAGGTCATAGTGTCTGCATATTTGAAAGTGGTTACACAAATTTATACTCCTAGCAGTATCTGAAAGTTCCAGTTGCTCCCCGTCTTCATCAACATTTAGTATTGGTTCAGTCGTTTTTATTTTAGTCATCCTGGTAGGTTTGTTGTGTTGTCTCACTGTCATTTTAATATGAATTTTCCTGATGACTGATGAAATTGTGCCCCTTTCCATATGTTTATCTGGCAATTGGATATTCTCTTTTGTCTTTTGCTATTGGCTTATCTGCTTTTTCTTTTGATTTATAGAAGTTCTTTATATACTCTGGATATGAGTCCCTTGTCAGATATATGTATTGCAAATATCTACTCTTTAGCTTCCTTTTCACTCTTATTGGTGTATTATGATAAAGGCGGCTTAATTTTAATATACTCAAAATGATCTCTTTTGCAGGGAGTGGAGTATGGCTAATATTTATGTTTTAATCTTTGTTTAAAGAATCTTCGTTTACTCTTTATTTAAGTCTATGTTTAAGAATCTTTGCTTCGCCCGGTGTTATGAACATATTCTCCTGTTTTCCTTTTGATGCTGTATTGTTTCACCTTTTGCAGTGAGATCTACAGTCCATCTAGCATTTATTCTTGTGTACAGTATGAGGGTGTGAGGTAGAACTCAAGATTTATTTGGTTTTCATATGTATATGCAGTTGACCCAGTTTATTGAAAAGGTTATCCTTTTACCAGTGCTCTGCTTTGTCATAAAAAGAGAACATGCTTGTGAGCGTCTGTATCTGGACATTCTGTTCTATTACATCGGGCTATTTGTTTCAGTGGTATCTTTTAGATTTTCTTTTCTGTTCATTTGTTGCTGTTATACAAAAATACATTTCTCTGTGTGTGTATATTTGTATACATCTTCAGCAAACTTGCTAAATTCACTTATTCTAACCGTAAGCCTGTAGATTCTTTTGCATTTTCTGTGTATACAATTATATCATCTGCAAATAACATCAATCTCATTTCTTTCTTTACAAGCTTATCCCTTTTATTTCCTTTATCTTGCTTGAAATACCTAGTCTGTGTTGGTTATAAGTGACATTAGCAGGGGGAAAGCTTTCAGTATTTCAGTTTTACCATTCAGGATGATGTTAGCTTTATGACTTTCACAAATATCATAAGGTAGATTAAGGAACTTTCCTTTGGTTCCCAGTTTGCTGAGTTATTGTTATGAATGGATGTCAAATTTTTTCAAGTGATTGTTTTTTTTTTTCCTTCATCTATTGAGATGACAATTTGACTTATCTCCTCTTTTTTTCTCTCTTGTTATGGTGGATTATAATGGTTGATTTTTTTTTTTTTTTACTCTCTCCATTTTATTGCTAAACAATCAATATATTTGTTAACAAGCAGTTGACTTTTATGCAATAACATGTATTGTTTGTATGTCAGGCCATAAATGTTATCATTTACAATATAGCAAGGCAAAACCAAAACACAAATAAATGAATTTTTGTTAGAACAAAATATATTAAATATATTCAATAAAAAAGCAAAGTGTTTCCACAAAAAGAACTTTTACTCCCAAATGAGAAAGAAAATTGAAGCATGAAAAAAGCTGAGGAAGGAGAAGGAGGTAGGCTTAAAGCAGACACAGTTTGTCACTGGCTGTGAAAGTTTATGGTGCTGGTTTTTGTATGAACATATGTCTTCAGTTGTCTTTGTGTACTTGGCAGCAATTCCAACAAGTGGAAATGCTAGATTGTATGGTAACTTTATCAACTTTTTGAGGAAATACCAAGTGTTTTCCACAGGGGCTGTACCATTTTACATTCCTACCAGCAAAGAATTTAGGATTCCAATTTCTCCACATCTTTGTTAAAACTTGTTAATTTCCTTTTCCTTTTTTTAAAAAAATCACCTTCCTAGTGGATATAAAGTGGTATTTCATTGTGGTTTTAAAACTCTTCCCTGATGACTAATGATGCTGAGTATCTTTTCAAGTACTTGTTAACTATTTGTGTATCTTCCTTGGAAAAAATGTCTGTTTACTCATTTTACTCACTTTTACTCATTTTTTAAATTGGGTTGTCTTTCGTCTTGCGTTATAAGAATTGTTTATATATAATGGGTACTATCCCATTATCAATTATATGATTTGTAAACATTGCTTCCCCTTCTGTGGGTTACCTTTTCACTTTTTTGATGGTTCCCCTTGAGCCAAAGTTTTTAATTCCAGTGAAGTTCAACTTATCTGTGTTTTCTTTTGTTGCTTGTGCTTTTGATGTCATAATTAAAAGGCCTTGTCTAATCCAAACTCATGAAGACTTACACCCATTTTTTCTCCCAAGAGTTTTCTAGTTTCAGCTCTTATATTTAGGTCTTTGATTCATTTTGCGTTAATTTTTACATTTTGTGTGAAGTACAGGTCCAAATTCATTGTTCTGAATATGGATATCCAGTTGCCTCATGACTATTTGTTGGAAAGACTGTTCTTTTCCCATTGAATGGTCTTGGCCCCCTCGTTGAAAATCAGTTGACCACAGATACGTGGGTTTATAACAGTATTACTCATAATAGCCAAAAGGCAGAAATAACACCAATGTCCATCAATTGATGAATGAATAAAGTAAACATTGTATATCCATACAATGCAATATTATACAGACATGAAATAATATTCAGCTTTAAAAATAAAGGAAATCCTGACTTTTGTGACAACATGGATGAAGCTAGAAGACATTATGCTAAGTGAAATAAACCAGACGCAGAAAGACAAACATTGTATGATCTCTGTTATAAGAGGAATCTGAAATAGTCAAATTCATAGAAGCATGTAGTAGAATGGTGGTTGCCAGGGGTTGGGGATAAGGGGAAATGGAGAGAGATGATTAAAGGATACAAAGTTTCCATTATGCAAGATGAATACATTCTGGAGATCTAATGTAAAGCAGTATGAATATGGCTTACAATACTGTATATAATGGTTGATTTTTGAGTATTAAACTAACCTTGCATTTTGGAATAAATGCAACTTAATCATGTTATATTACCTTTTTGTATATTATTGGATTCTATTTCCTGGTATTTTGTTGAGGATTTTTATATCTGTTTACAAAAGATATTAATCTTTAATTTTCTTGTTTTTTAGGTGACTTTGTCAGGTTTTAGTGTAACACTATGCAGTTCTTGTAAAACAAGTTGGCAATTGCTCTCCCTTTTTTTCCTGTTCTCTGGTAGAATTCATACAAGGTTGCTGTTATTTCTTTCTTAAATGTTTGAGAAAATTCACTGATAAAGCCATGTAGGTGTGGCTATTTCTTTGTGAGAAAGTTTTTAATTATATATATATGTTTATCCTAAAATGTTTTAAATATATTTTTTCACTATACAGTTGATATATAAATACATTCTTATAAAAATTCAAATATTAAAGATAAAACTAAAGTCTCCTTTAACCATTGCCCCATTAAAATTTTTAGTTCTGGCTTTACTGCATTTCATCAGGGGAATGACATAATATGATATAGTGGTCTTTGCAGGTTTAGGCTCTACCACTGTGTGGGCTTGGGAAGCCTACTTTAAAGTAGCTGCATCTCAATACCCTCATAAAGTTTTTAAGAGAATCGTATGTGATGATGTACGAACAGTGCTGAGCATAGTGCCTGACACTTAAGAAGCCTTCCTTGAATGTTAACATGGAAGTTGTTGTTATTAGACTTAAAAAGATATCAAAATGGATGTGAAGTACATAGGATTTCCTCCCCAGGGTGATCTTGAAAATCCCTAGAGAAAGTGAATTCAGAGCTGAAACAAAGGCCTAAGAAAATTAAGGCCTAAGATGATTAAGAAAAAAGGCCTAAGATGATTAAGAAAAAAATGGGTTAGGCACCTTTAATGGAGGGAGCCCATAAAAGCCCTTGTAAATATTTTTATATTCATTAAAATAAAACTGCAAAAGCAGAACAATGAATTAAGATTTCATCACTAATTATTCATAACAGAATTGAGGGAGGAACAGTAAGAATAGAGGAGAAAAGTGGGGTATATGGTAGAAGTTGCATTTTGTGATGGACAGCAATTCAAGGCACATCAGAGCCTTGGGGCCCTGCGCCTGCCCTTGGGAGAGAGGCAGGGCCCCTGCTGCCAGAGTCAGCTGTGCTCTGGCATGGACTTTTCGTGAGCCCAGGAGAAAACCATCCCAGTACACATGAAGGTGCCTTCCTCAGCTTTTCTGTATCAAGAGTCCTTTGGCACTCTGCCTCTCCACACATAAAGAAGCTCAAACTTGGGTGAAAAAAAACCTGAGAGTTTGACATTTCACAAGTTGTAAATTAGTGTAACTTATACACAGATAGAAGTTCCATTTGCCATGCTTAGCTCATGTTTCAGTCTGTCTTTCCCCTGCAGTTTCAGAGAGGTACTTTAAGCACTGAGCTGGAGATCCAGCCAAAGAAACAAAATGTCTCTGTGTCCGCAAAGGAAACTGTTCAGGTGCTGTTCTGTTGAAGGAAAACCCAGAGATCCATATAGTCTTCCAGTCACCTTAACTTCTGCGAAAAGATCTCATACGTTGTGATTTTACAGTATACTGTGAATCACCATCTGCAGAGATGTCATCACAATTCTCCAGTTTCTGAAAAAGGGAGATATATAATTTGGTGCTAAAGAATTTGGAGCCAGGAGGGGAGTTATAGTTCAACAATACCTTTGCCATCTACCTCACAGGTGACAGAGAGAATTACACATGAGAGTTTGTATGAAAGGATTTTTAAAAATAGAAAGTCTAAAGAAATGATAGTCTATATCGTTATTAGTCTTCTCATTTCCATAGAGAGGAAATGTGCTAGATTAGGTGAAAAACTCAACTTCAACAGAGATCAGAAATGATGCTTAATAGACACACACGTAGAGCACTTTGGGATAGGTGACTAGTAACCTCCAGTGGCCCATGTGGTCTCACTTGATATATAACAAAAAGAATTCTTGGTTTACCTTAGATACTCTTTGGTAGTTCATTTTATCATAAAGAAAAGCAGCATATAATATGTGGGAAAAGCACTGGTATGGAGTGCTTTCCGCTTTCCAGACATAAAACTTTGGAAAGGTCATTTAACCTATCTGATTCTTTTTTGTCCCTCTAAATTGTGTATATATACTCAGTTTTTTGGTATAACAAACCACCCCCAAATCACAGTGGTTTACAATAAGAATAGCATACATTTATTCTCACTCAAGATACACATCTGCCAAAGCGTGGCACAGCTGTGGCTCTATTCCAGCTATGTTCCATGTTTCATATTCCCAGACTTAAAGGATAAACCCCTCTGTGGGGCATGCCTATTATCATGGCTGAAAGAAAGGGCAAGAGAGCTGGTGGATGCCTCTTACAGCTTCTGCACAGTCCTGGCATAGGCCATGTCCATCATCATTCTACTGGCCGAAGAGAAGCACATGGCCAAGGCCGGCATCACTGGAACAGTGAAGTGCAGTCCTCCCACAACCAGCCAGCAAGTCACATAACCCTCTTACAGGGAAGGATAGTGGTGAAAAGGAAGGGATGAGAATATGTACTTAGTGCTCCAAATCTTTGTGAGTCTCAAGTAAGGAAAGATGTTTAAAAGTGCATTGTAACCCAATGGATTCTCTCTTATTTAAGAATAGTTATTATTAACAGTTCCTTTTACTGTTACTTATTTGGAGGATCAAATCCTTACATATCATTAAAACCTATATTCTCCATTCTTACCACAAACGTTTGTAAAGTTTTTAACCATCTCAGTTGCAGTTTTTTAAAAGCTGTGTATTCATGTCTTTAAACTGTTACAAGTACAGTCATTTATGTTCTCTGTTATAACTATATTAAACCCCTTTAGGAAACGTCTTGGGCACCCAGAAAGTTTTTGACATTTTTTCCCCGGATGATTAAAAGTGACAAAATTCTCTTATAGGAAATTTGGAAAATGTTGTTAGGATGAGGAAGAAATTAAAAACACCAGTATTCAAATCCCTGTGTTAATACACACATACAGATATACACAAATATTAATTTTTACTAAATTAGACAGCTAATGAATATACTCTTTGGCAGTGTTTTTCCACATTACTGTATGTTGTTAACATGCATTTTTTCTGACTATGAAATATTTGGGGGAACATGAATTTAACATTTCAATATACAATACTAATGTATTTAATATGCAATCATATAGAATTATAAAATCCAGTAATAAAGCGATCACTTATGAAACCACTACCCAACTTGAGAACTAGACCATTACAACATCCTGGAAGTTACCTATGTGCTGCTCTGCGGCTGCCCCTTCCCACCTTTAGGTAACAACTGTCCCCTGGTTTGTGTACTGTCATTAGCTGCTGCTGCCTCTTCTTCTTCGTGTTTGTGTGTGTGTGTGTGTGTGTGTTTTCACATATGTGTGTATCTCCAAATAGTGTGTATCCTTGAGTTTTACTTTGAGCTTTATAAAAACGGTATCATACCCCATTATTTTTAGGGATGAAATGAACATTACAAAATTAGTTGAAATTGTCCCTCTACTGTTAGATAGAGAGTCTTCTGCTGTTTTACACAGAACTTGTACATTGATCTTTGTGTGTATCCCCAATTATTTCCTTGGAAATAATTTCTAGAGGTGAAATTGCTGGGTTAAAGGGTAAGAACACTTTTAAAGCTTATATAAAAATAGCTGTACATCAGGAAGTGTGTCCACTTAGAAGATTTTAATGAAACAAACATTCAGATTTGCCTGATGGATAATTATAAATCATTACTAGCTTTCCACTTTGAAAGGCAATAAGAATACACAGTGTTCCAGTGGCTTATCAAATTAAAAAGTGCAAAACCAAATTCCTCAATAATTCAGACTCCCTGAAATCTACTCTGTTCTTGTCACACTGTGATATTACTATCCTCTCAGTTCCTCAGACTAGAAACCTTACAAACATCTTCTCTCTACTGGCCCACCTCCACTTCAGCCACCCCTCACTTCCCCTTAGTCAATAATCAAGTGCTGCTAGTCTGTGTCTGCAATGTCCCTCGAATCCATCCTTTCCCTTCCATTCTTACAAGCGCTGCTCTAATTAACCCCTGCTAATCTGTCATGTGGACCGTGACACAACCTCCTAACTGGTCTGCTATCTGTCTTCAGTCTCTTGCCTTTCTAATCAGTCCTTCACTCTGTACTTTCCCAAAACACAGACTTGTCTTTAAAACTGAAACCAAAAGTCGTTGATAGCTCTCCATTATCTACAGGATAAAATCCACACTCCTTAATTAAAGCCCTTGATCTAATTCAACCTACCTCTCCAGCTTTGTTTCCTTGTGATTCACCTTCCACACCCCACCCCAAGAACTTTTTGTGTTATATTCTAGCCAGCCTAGGCTGCCTGTTCCCTATATACTTTCCTGTTTTTCTTTGTTCTTGTTACTCCCTCAGCCTAAAATACCCTTACTCTCCCCCTCCTTTCCAGTGTGTTGAAATGCTACTCATGCTTCAAGGTGCCACTGAAATGCCAGCTCCTCCGTGGAGCTTACCATCAACGTAAATTATCATAGTTATACTTCTTAGATGAGTCAGGCATGTTTTCTTCTCTCAAAGTACTTTGAATATCAAAACATGAAAAAAATACATTTTTTACATTTGCTGGATAGAAAATAAGGCTGCGTAGAAAAAGCAGAACACAAACTATTTTAAACACATCAATTACAATAAATTTTAAAACTATATATGTATAGATATATATATATGTGTGTATGTTTATACATTTATATATGTATATATACACACATATACATATATATCGATTGACAGAGACAGAGACCGATAGGAATACTTGAGTTTGGTGTTTATTAAGCTTCTAAAATTCTTTTTGGAATCAGGCAGGATGAGTACTTCTTTAAAAGATTAACATAATGATACTTGTTAGGTTTATTATCTTTCATAAAGATGCTTGCTTGGGCTTAAGCAGGTTTCCATTTTGAAGCTTAACCATATTAGGTCTCGTCGCAGGAGGCCAGCCAGTTGCTTCTCCTTCCTGTTTCAGTGTTCACTGGCTGAGCTGGAGGGGCCTGTTTCCTGGCCGCATCTGTCTAGCCGTAGTCACAGGTGGTGAACAGTCCCCTCAACTGCAAAATGAAGGCATTGCTCTAGATGACTGTTAGACGGATGAGTAGGTGATCTTCAAGGTCCTTTCCACGCTCTGTATTCTGAGATACTTTCCGCTCATGAGACAGAAAAATGCTTAAGGACAAAGGAAAGTGCTGTTTGTTCTCTGCTCTAGCTCTTTCACTGGTGTCACGCAGCCAATTCCTCCTTTTATTAACTCTGAACTGCCAAAAGGTACTGCATGGGAATTAGTGCATTTGGCTTCTGATCCAGGTGTACCACCACCTCTGTGGCCTTGGGTGTGCCCCTTTCTGTCGCTGGGCCTCTGTTTGCCTATCTCTGCAATGATGAAGGTCAGGCTAGATATTCTTTGAGGTTCTTTGCAGCTGTAATGTAATTGTATAATTGGTATGTGTGAAGTACCCAAGGATTTTTTTACCCTATGGTCACTGGCCCACGTTGCAAAGTTAAGAAGTCAGTAGAATGGGATTATTCACAAAATTGTTTTTCCTTCACTAAATAGTGTAGATAGCAAAGTGGAGCGTCAGGGCATGCAAGCAGATGTGTGTGATTGAGGGATATCCTGGCTCCATCACTTACTCCAACTCACCTTAATATATTTTCTCTTCTGATGAGTATTTCTCAAGTCTTAAAATTGTTACCTTTAGTAATGTAAACCAAAACATTTTGAGGATCTTTTGTAGGAAATTAAAATGTTAGATTAGAGAGTTCAAATATGCACACAGGGCTTCCCTGGTGGCGCAGTGGTTGAGAGTCCGCCTGCCGTTGCAGGGGACACGGGTTCGTGCCCTGGTCAGGGAAGATCCCACATGCTGCGGAGCGGCTGGGCCCGTGAGCCATGGCCACTGAGCCTGCGCGTCCGGAGCCTGTGCTCCGCAACGGGAGGGGCCACAGCAGTGAGAGGCCCGCGTACCGCAAAAAAATATATATATATATATATTTATATATATATATATGCACACAAATTCAGATCGGTCTAGCAGTAGTACAATACATCTCAAATATATGAACTCTAACTATCATTACAGACTTCCTTTCTTAAGAAAGAGATTCCAAAGTCCAAAGAAGCGTCCCACTTTAATTTCAAGGGACAAGCTAATATTTGATATATGTTACTTGATTCCAGAGTTGCTTCTGGCAAACATAATTGTTACTGTTTAAACAGGTATTTTTTTCTAGCAATTAGAATTTTTTTCATTTTGATGGGTAGTCATAACTATTAACCACCAGCAGTGCAGGGATAATTTACATTCAAATTGTGAGACATCACTCTGTGAATACATAAAATAATTTAGATTTATTTAGAACCTTTTATCGTAAAGTGCTCTACACACATTTCTTTACAATCTGATTGCAAGCTATATATAGGACTCTCCTACCTGAAATAGGGCAGCAACCAAAGTAATTAAAATAAAGGATACAACTTCAAAAAAGTAGTGGAAATGTAGTATGTTTTACTTGTTCCTGTATGCTCTTATGCCTGTAGGATTGGAGAATCCATGTTGACCAAATGCACCAGCACAAAAGTGGAATTGAATCTGCTCTAAAGGAGACCAAGGTATGTGAATTACTTCAGATGAGTACATGAGTACATTTACTCATCTGTGTAATACCTATTAAGAGAGAACATGAAAGGAAAAAAGACCCAATCCTTGCCCTTGAGGAGTTTCCTGATTGAATGTACCATATTATGTTTCAACAGCCCTAACACTTAAACCAACTAAAGAAAGGTAACTGTATAAAAGCAATATGATATATACCTAGTATATTATTACATACTCTAGATATATAGGTAGGCACATTAGAATCATTTCATCATTCTTTCCTCACTGAATCTCAGGGGATAACAGCGTCAGCCCAGCAACGCCTAGAACCTACAGCTTCCCAGGCTTGCTGCCCTGCCAGAAATAGGGACTTTTGGAGAATACCACAAAGAAGCAAAGCTGGAGTAAGAAGTTATGGGTCCCAGCCTAGAGCTATAAGTTTAATGATCTACTTCCAACTGGAATATTCCAATCATCTTTGAATTGTGCTATAAGAAAATTGTGTTATTCCCTTACCTACTTTGATTGTGGACTTTATATAAAGCACATTCCACTCACATATATTTTAGATTTGCGTAAGGACAAATAAATTGACTAACACTACCAGGTGCTTTTTTATTTTAACATTCTGCAAAGTGTGACTAAAATAATTTTCATTACAGACTTTTTTGTTGCTGAAAATTTCAAACTACTTTTTCATTGGTGGTTGAGAATTTGTGAGATGAATTGAGGGAGATTTAACCCATTTAAAACTACTTTTGAAGAATATATTTGTGAATTCTCTGTCTACTAAAATTTCTAGGGACTTTTGGACAAACTTCATAGTGAAATTAGCAGGACTCTGGAGAAGATTGGCAGCCGGGAAAAGTACATCAACAATCAGCTTGAGCACTTGGTTCAGGAATATCGTGCAGCTCAAGCCCAGCTGAGTGAGGTAACTGAGGAATGATATCCAGGGTTCATTCCAATTAATGACCCTAATCCCTAAACTTGACACAGCACTTTTTTTTTTTTTTAAGTTTTTGGCCTCACCCCACTGCATGTGGGATCTGATTTCCCCGACCAGGGATTGAACCTGCGCCTCCTGCACTGGAAGGCAGAATCTTAATCACTGGACCGCCAGGGAAGTCCCGACACAGGACCTTTCATTTGAGAATCATGAAATACTTTTCACAAACAGCAGCACATTGATTCTCTGCCCACTTTAGGAAGCAAATACAACTTGTCATCTCCATTTTACATGTGATAGAAATTATCTCCTAGAAGTCTTTAAATGTATTTCTTCATTTGATTTAAGTAAAAGAAGTCATATTGCTGAGAAACATGGCTTAGAACAGGAACAGAGTGTCAGGACACCTGGTTTTGTTTCTAAGTCTGCTGTTAATTTACTGTCTGAGTAGGAGGAAGTGGAATGGTATGCATTTACATGTGTCAGGGAGAAAAGACATCCTTGCCATTGTGGCTTACAACCACATAATAAGGAATATGAAAGCAAGACACGTTCGAAGGCAAGCAGTTTAATTAAATGAGCAAATTTTTTAATCTTTTCAAAGTTTTAGAAATTCTACCAAAATAAAATAAAACCTTCAGCCTTTGAAAGCAGCAGTGCTTTGTTCCAACAGTAGGGATCTAAAGGCTTTCCTTTGGGATTTATGCCCCCTCTTCCCTGATGTTGAGGAAGACTACTAATGTCTTCCTCAACAACTGCGAATGTCAGTTGAAGGCATAGTTTTTTCTTTCAGCAGACAAGGTTAGAAGGAGAAAAAAATGGAAATAAACTTGAGATACTTCCATACTTTCAGAAGTTCTCAAAGACCAAGCAGAAAGTAACCTTCACTGTTTTATTATTTGTTTAATTAGTTATTCACACATATACACGTCTATTTGCAAATGTTTTTACTTCTAAAATGCTATAAAAAGTCTCTGATTAAAGCCACCCTGTATCTCTCAAACATTGATATTAAATAATTGATTAAGTTCGTTCCCAAGGACATATTCCATATTGTCATACTGTTTGTTAATCCTTATTACTTACTGACTCTGATGCTGTATTATGATTTATTTTTTAGAACATGTTTTCTCTGCATAGCACGCAGATTAGATCGACCAAGAGCCGTTGTCTAAACTGTTTAGGAGTGGCTGAGGACAGTTTTTATTGTGAACCATGCCCCTGTGAGTTACACAATTATTATATGAAGGTTAAGGTAGTTCATCGTTGTATAGTGCTCTTGTTAAATACATGGTGCCTATGAGGGACATAAAATAGCTACCGTTAAAATGTCACTTTTCACAATAGTATTCACAAACAAGGAGGGGCGTTGTCATAAAATGATATGCAAAAATTACAAACACAACGAGGTCATATTTAAGTCATGGGCTTCTGTTTTGAACTTGCCATTAAACAAAATGTTTTCTCCCTCAGGCAAGGGAGCGTTACCAGCAGGGAAACGGTGGAGTAACTGAAAGGACCAGACTCCTGTCTGAGGTACATACTGTGTGCTCCTGCCAGATTCTCACCTGTCAGCGGGGTACCATGGTTCAGAGCCATGAATGGTTTAATCTGCTACTGCCGTGGGTTGTTTCCTCTAGTAATTGCCTCCTGTGGCTCTTAAATCCTTTCCTTCAGGAGAAAATCCCTAAATTGTCTTATCAGTGAATCAATTACCTATTTATATACTACTTGTTTCCACAAAAATGCCTGAAGTTGTTTTACTAAATGTAACATAACACATGCTCATAATATTAGCACATTTATAATCTTCCTTAATCTTTTTTAAAACATAATTGTAATTAATATATAGAAGAGTAGGTAAAGCATTGACTTAAATGTCTTATAATAAATTTTAATGTTAGTCTTTAAGACATAAGATTTGTTTTTAGTGCTTGTTGTTAGTAACTTGTGTGTGATCCTGCGTATTTCTCTGTCCACAAATTGGGAATGGCTTGTAACCCTTTCCCTTCTAAAAACTTATGGAATATTTACATATAGTGTATTTATTTTCATCATCTTGCAGGAGATGTAAGACCTAACATATAACATACTACATGAATTATATTAGTAATACATATATATTATATATTAGATCTTACCCATGTATATTTATATATGTATATTAATAATATATACTCCCATTTTTCACTGAAGAGCTGAGAGGAAAAAAAACCTTACAACAAGGTCAGTAGCCAATATGGGACTAAAGTCCAAGATTATCTTTGGATACAATCAAGTATAATTGTCACAAACTTTTCTGTATAATAGAATTAAGCTTCTTTTATGGAGATTATTTGAAGAGTAAATAGTTATTTTAAAATACTAAAAATATAACTTTAGAAATATTTAGACTCTAACCCCGTGGTGCTTCTAGGCAGATAAAACATTATACAGAAGTAAAGTGCTCACTTATGTTAGGTAAATTAACACTTGAAGGGAGTCCAGGGAACCATTTAGTTCTTTTGGAGTATGTAGTTATCCCCAGTTGTAACATTTCAGGTGCCTGAAATAAGTTAATTTGCTTTTACTTGGATGAGCACTTTATTCCCAAGGAAGTTTTTACTCACCAGCATGATAAAAATAAAGCCTACTAAGTTACGATTATGGTTTCATTCTAGATCATATCAAAATTTTTCAATCTTTAAAAGATATTTTCTACCTACATTTATGCTAGTTTGGAATTTATAGAGGCTATAGGAGTATAATTTTGAGTATGATATAGAGTACAGATTAGAGCCAATATAACAGCCCAGTGTGCCTCTTGGAGTTCATGGATTAGATAAAGTAAAGCAGTTAGAATATTTTTATATATACCCATATGGTATAAACGTTATTTTTAGTGTCCTGTAGAGGAAAAGGTGGCATATTCTCTTATAAAACTGTAATATTAAAGATACGTAGTAAACTTCTAGAAATTTAAAATCTTTTTAGGATGTTTGTGCTGTTTTAGTTAATAACTGATCATTAGAGACTGGCATGGTAGATGCTATGAGATAACTGCAAAGCTTGAGTGCTTGATGCCTAAAAAAACAACTTGATCGTTTTTATTCTATCATGTTACAACCTGAGACAGTCAATAAAAGAATAATTTGGTGAAGTTTAACAATAGGAGCACTCTCAGAAGATAAAAAGCTTTTCATGTCTGCATACTTTATTATTCAAATTATGTCCAGAATACTGCTAATATCTTTGTATCCCTTTATGTATGTTTTATATCTGAATTAATTTTTTAATACATCATACAAAAATTTTGAAAGTTTATTAAAATACAGTGCTCATGAAAACTTTTGTTTTCAATGAAAGGTTACAGAAGAGCTAGAAAAGGTAAAACAAGAAATGGAAGAAAAAGGCAGCAGTATGACTGATGGTGGTAAGTACACACTCATTTTAAGAAGAAAATGAGCAAAAGAAGAATATATCTTTAAGAAATCTATTTTTTAAAGAGGTATTAATAAATAGGAAGGCTGCTTTTTAAAATGAATTTGTTTGAAGGGGAGGTACATGGTGCAAAAATGAGGTCTGATAATCAGTATACTGTTTTCCTTATAAATGAACTGAGAAGAGTCATAATTTTTTTTACTATCATTTAGGATTTTTAAAAAAATTCAAACTGTATTAATTCAGAAATAGAGTAGGAGATAGTTAAATATGCACTTTGTTATGCCAGTTTAAAAAAATAATATTTTGTTCTGTTTTCATCAAATGAGCTTCATTATTCCATTTTATGTACAAAAAAAGCACTAAGTGTACGCCCAAACAGCGCAAAGGTGGTGATGTGATGACCTTTTTTTCCCCTCTTCCCTGGGGAAAGGTCAAAGACTGGGCAAGGGTCAAATAGAGAAGAATTAATAATCCTGCAGTAATCATCCTCTGTTGTGAGCTAGTTACTTTGACATGGCCCACTGGTGATTGCCTAAGGCCCTTCGTTGCTCTAGAAAGATTTTCTAGAGTTCTAACAGAATATACTGAGTGATCTTTCAGAAGGTGATGTATAGGGGGTTTGTAGAATGTTTGAATGAGCCATTAGCTATGTCTTAAAGGTAGTTCTTCCTTCTCTTTTTCTTCCATTGTATCCCCTTTTCCTTTAGATAAATATACTAGCCCCTTAAAAAATATTGAAGACGTTCTTGGGCTTCCCTGGTAGCGCAGTGGTTGAGAGTCCGCCTGCCGATGCAGGGGATATGGGTTCGTGCCCCGGTCCGGGAAGATCCCTCATGCCACAGAGCGGCTAGGCCCGTGAGCCATGGACGCTGAGCCTGTGCGTCCGGAGCCTGTTGCTCCGTAACGGGAGAGGCCATAACAGTGAGAGGCCCGCGTACCGCAAAAAAAAAAAAAAAAAAAGTGTGTGTGTGTGTGTATATATATATATATATATATATATATATATATATATATATAGAAGACATTCTTAAACACACCTTTAGCAACTCTTCCTCTAGAAAAGAAAGGAAGTTCAGCCTCAGTACCTCAAATGCTGCATCATTTCCCAGCCTAGAAATCTCAGGTGTTTAAAATGCCACAGCAAAACCGTGTGAATGTCAGTAAATTGTTGGCTGTGTTTTTAACCCCACTTTTGGCTTAAGACAAAGTGAGGAAAATGTCATACCATTCTGTAATACACTGATACTCCAAATGAACATTTTTATTCCATGTTATTTTCATTCTGCAGCTCCTTTGGTGAAGATTAAACAGAGCTTAACGAAGCTGAAGCAAGAAACTATTCAGATGGACATTAGAATCGGTGTTGTGGAACACACATTACTCCAGTCAAAACTGAAGGAGAAGTCCAACATGACCAGGGACATGCATGCCACAGTCATTCCAGAATCTGCAATAGGCTCTTATTAAAACATATCGTTTTTCAGGCTTCTGATTAGTTTTTTTATATCAAATCATATTTCATGTTGCATAGACTTCAAAACACAGTTATTCCTTTAAAAGCATGTTGAACGGGTATTTTTTACATATATACGTACATATTGTATGTGTGTATACATACAATGATGATTATGGATGGTCAAAGCCTTTGAATTGAATATAATATTTAATAAAGTAATGAAAAATTCTCACTTTCAAAGAAGCTTTCACTAATCATTACATATGTTAAAGCCCCCACCTGGTGGCTCACTGTCCTTATGGTTCCGTGCACTTGAGGAAGAGGTACATGATGCCAAATGTGTAGGGCCCGTGCTTTCTGCAGGTGCTGCCGCTGCTGTCAGCACATGGACCTTTGACATAAGCCTGGCCCCTTCCACTGGATCCACACACAAGTACTTCTGCACCCAGAGGCAGCACCCAGTGATGGCTGGGGATTCTTTCCAAGAACCCAAACTACCCTTGCCTCAGCTTTATGGTTACCTAAAATTACATTTTTTAAAAAGAAAGCATCAGAAAAATCTTCAGTATCTTTATTAACATTTGAAGTTTATTATTTATCACAAGCATTTCATGACTAAACTGATTTTATATCTTCTATGATCTAAGGCCACCTAATAAAAAATAAACATTTCCGTCGTGTTTGGCTTTGCTCCTATAGTGATGAAAATGTATATACATTTCTCAGTTCTACTTTTTTCTATGGTATCAGCTATACTAAGGAATCATGTTGTAGCAGAAGGAGAGACAGCAAGTCATGTCAAGATCAACCTCCTGATGCTGGTGATCTTTACTTACACGTATTACTGAGCAACTTTCTAGTCTGGGATTTCTAAATTGGTGAAATAAGTAATATTAGAGTGACCAACTTGGAACTGGGGGAAACTGGTGAGATGCACTCAAACCACAAGATAGTCCACATTTATTTTTTGAAAAGAAGGGGAAAATAAATTTACCATGTGATAAATTTTGATAAGAATACATATATATACAACAAAAATAATAAAATCCCTTTCTCATTTTTATCTTAATATTTTATCCCCACCCCAATTTCTTTTTTTAGCCATTACCTTCTAGATATATACCCTCACACACACAAATCTTTTTCTTTCCTTCATACTCTCTCTAGTTCAAGACTGAGTTTAGATAAAAGAAAATCAGTATGTGTAAACTATTGCACAAGAGGGTGGCAATCGATACAATGGCAAAGTCAGTTTATTTAATTTGGGATAACAGGCAGTTTGAAAAAGTCCAAAATTTTTCCCTTCCTGTATGGTCAGAGGAAGGGGCAGAATAGAAAGTGTGAAACCTAACCTTTGGACCCACAAACTAACAGTGATTCCCGTGGAACTTATTTGCATAGGTATTGTCAGGGCTGAGTAGTTTTGTGATGAATTCAATCGATGCAGAGAACCCTTCTAGATAAATCAGAGCTCTCCACAAAATGTACTTTTGCTTGGAAGCAAAGTGCACTCTTCATTTCATGCAAATTCAGTAATCTAAGAACTCTTCCAATAACTACTGTAAGCAACCTATTTTTACGTCCTTTGAAATAACCCAGTTTACTCGGGTTGGGTTGGGGGGCCCTCCTCTCTGTTTCCATAGAGCACTGTGAATAATACAGAACTTATTGTACTATATTGTAATTATTTTTTCCTCAACTGTCTCTAGTAGATTGAGCTGCTTGAGGACAAGGAGAAAGTCTTTTTCATTTCCATATTCCTAGCCAAGTCCTAGCACATAGGGTGTGACTTAGTAAGTGAATGGGTAGATGACTGGAATTATGCAGTTCCAGAATATCTTGTAGCTGCTATTCTACAGCAGGTGAATTTAATGTCTTCAAGTCTATGAGATTTGACACAGTTTCAAGATAGTAATTATAAATGATGGGTCCAGGACTGGAATTGGCAGCATCAGTATGAACTCATAGGTTTTTCATACATATAGATGAATAGAAAATATAAATATTTATAGATACAGATATGCATATACACATATACATGTATTTACTAGTTCTGTCCTCTAAGAGGGTCTAGAAGCAGTGACAGCCCAATAACAATGAGAATACCTAACACATCCTGGTTTCTAAATTTTCTACTTAAAGAAAAAAACCCAACAAACACACCCAGACTTCTTAGAAAAACAACTGATTCCTGGGCTGGGGCAGGGAAAGCACAAGATAAGCCTGGAATACCTTGCTCTGCCAGATAGTAAGGACGTGCTCAGAGAATGATGGGGATATGACTAAAGGACACAGATTGAGGGGTATCCCACCAGCCAATCTGAGATAATCGAGTGTCAAAACAAATAATTATAGTAATAAATTATAACCCACAGAATGAAACAAGAAACCACAAGTCCATACAGATAGAGATAAATGAATCAACAGCAGAAGAGAAGGGTCTTCCTTACAATAGAATGACAGTTAAAGTAAAAGGAATACTGCGTTTAGAAATCACCATCTGGAAACTACCATGCAGGAACATCTCAGAGACACTGCAGGTTCAATTCCAGGCTACCACAATAAAGTGAATATCACAATTAAGTAAGTAACATGAATTTTTCAGTTTCCCATGCATGTAAAAGTTATGTTTACAATATACTGTAGTCTATTAACTGTGCAATAACATTGTCTTTAAAAAACAATGTACATATTTTAATTACAAAATACTTTATTGTTAAAAAATGCTAACCATCATCTGAGGTTTAGTGAGTCATAGTCATCGTAGTAGCAACAAAGATCACCAATCATATAATAATATAATAATAATTAATAATAAAGTGAAATATTGCAATAATTACCAAAATCGGACACAGAGAATAAAATGAGCAAATGGAAAAATGGCACCAATATTTCTGGTAATTTGAGCTTGCCTCAATTTACCTCTTTATTTAGGGTGACAGATGCTAAAACTCGTAGGTGAAAGTTTAATGAAAAACTGAATATTTACATAATCTCGAAGCCTATAAGATATTACATGAAAAGAAAAATTGTAACTTTATGGTAGAGAAACCTGGCAGATATCACTTTAAGTGATCAAAAGTTAACCTTACTAGTAGTGGAACAAATAGCCATCATGTGTCTCTCCTGAAAAGAGCACACATTCTTGAAAATGTATGACTTGAATCTAGTCATGAGGAAACATTAGACAATCCAATGGAGGGACACTGTTCAAAATGGCCTGTGTTCTTCAAAAATGATAGCGTCATGAGCTCAAAGACTGAGGAACTGCTCTAAATTAAAGGAGGTGAAAGAGACATAATTAAATGCAACAAGTGATTCCAGACTGGATCCTGGGCCAGGAAAAAACAAAACAAAACTTTGTTTGTTAGAAAAGGACTTTTTTTTTTTTTTGGCTGCATTGGGTCTTTGTTACTACGTGCAGTCTTTCTCTAGTTGCGGCGAGCAGAGGCTACTCTTCGTTTCAGTGCGCAGGCTTCTCATCGCAGTGGGCGGGCTACTCATTGTGGTGGCTTCTCTTGTTGCGGAGCACGGGCTCTAGGCGCACGGGCTTCAGTAGTTGTGGCTCGCGGGCTCCAGAGCGCAGCCTCAGTAGTTGTGGCACACAGGCTTAGTTGCTCCACGGCATGTGGGAATCTTCCCGGACCCGGGCTCAAACCTGTGTCCCCTGAATTGGCAAGCGGATTCTTAACCACTGCACCACCAGGAAAGTCCCAGAAAAGGACATTATTGAGACAGGTAAAATTCAAGTAAGGTCTGTAGACTGGATAATAGTATTAAATCAATGTTAATTTTTTGATATTTGTACTGTGGTTATATAAAGGGATATCCTTGTTTTTAGCAATACACACAAGTCTTTGGAGGTAAAGGAGCATCATGTCAGCAACTTGCTCTCAAATGGTTCAGGGAAAAAAATGTACATATACATATGTGTGTGTTTGTATATTCACACACATATAGAGAGAAAGGGAGAATGATTTTTAAAATGTGAACCCTTAACATTTTGGGGAATTTGAGAGAAGAATATATAGAAATCCATTGTACATTTTTTACAACTTTTCTATAAATCTGAAATTATTACAAAATACAAAGGTTAAAAAAAATGATGTTTCTTGGAAATGATATGCTTTATACAGAATTTAGTCCCCCTCTGAATCAAATAGACAATCAACTGTGTAAATCATATAACCTCTCCAATAAAATTATATGGCCTAGTGAACATGTCTTAAGCTTATATAATCATTTACTCACTGACCAAGTAGGAACAATTTTTTGACACCTCTAAGGAAGTTTTTCTCTACTGCCCTCTTAATTTATCTAGGTCAGCATTTCCCATGAGTTTAAACAAAAGCAAAATTCTCTGTAACCAGTAAATTTGAGAAACGTTAAACAAGTTTCATTTTCTTCAGGACTTCTCATCTACATTGTGAATCTGCAAGCAACAAATGTAATTCCTTCTTTTTGCAAATATGTAATCACAGACACTGTTCACTCAGAACATGCTTTAAGAATGCAGATTTAATTAAATGGGTATGTGAAAATCAGTATACAAATCTGAGATTATTTTCCAACCTTTTATTAGAACTGGTGGACCTGTGTAGGAATATGAGAAAACATGTAATTCTGATTCAAAGCTCTGCTGCGTGGATGGTTAACAAGCATGGGATGGATGCTCTCGGAATGTCAGTAGACTGAGGATTTGGGAAACTTTGTAGAGAACATGGGATTAAATGGCCAAGTGCTTTTCTTCTTAAAACTCTTCTCTGCCAGCCCAAAAGGCTTTTTGTGTTTTCTTTAGTCTTCATTATAACAATGCAATTATAGTAGTTAGAAAGGACCCCTCTACTTTGTGATCAAATAGCAACCATTGTCAAAGCATTACCTTTTTAAAACTGAGTGTGCCCAACAGCCAGGTCGTAATTCCTAAAACTTTATATTTGAAGAGGTGTAATGGCATTTCTAAAGGGTAAAAACAATTTGGGGTTCACTAGTTGTTGTTGTTGCTGTTGTTTGACAAGTCTTTTTAAAAATACAGGGAAGAGAAGGGCAAGAACCATGCTCATCTTAATATGTTCTAAATAGCAGGTCTCAAGCATTGGATTTCCATAATTAGGTGCTGTTGATACAGACATGCAAAGTTCAAACCTGTGATTTGCTGACTTACCATCAGTGCTTTATTTTAGGCCCACCTTGGTCCCCTCCATACTTTGTCCTTGCATTGCTAAGTACTACAAGGACATTTTCCAGTTGACCCTCAGACAGTACCCTAGAGCCCACCTGCTTCTTCTCATCCCCTACTTGAGAAGCTATTGGATAAAGTCTTTGTACATAGCCCCTACTGTATGGGTCAGTAGTTAACAACTAATTACTGCTTTCTTACCTTACACAGCAGTCTCTAGGCTAGAAACGGCTGAAGTTCCTAACTCTAATTGGGAATCAAAATCAAACAGGCAACTTCTAGAAAAATACCCAATTTTTCAGCCCTCTTCTCCCTCAGTTCTTACTTCACAGGTCTCTGGTGGGACCTTGGGTGATCAGAAATTTTAAAAAGCTCCTCACGTGACTTTTTTTGTTTTTTTTTTGCGGTACGCGGGCCTCTCACCGCTGTGGCCTCTCCTGTTGTGGAGCACAGGCTCCGGACACGCAGGCTCAACGGCCACAGCTCACGGGCCCAGCTGCTCCGTGGTATGTGGGATCTTCCCGGACCGGGGCACGAACCCGTGTCCCCTGCATCAGCAGGCAGACTCTCAACCACTGCGCCACCAGGGAAGCCCTCCTCATGTGACTTTGATGCAGCTAATGGAAGAACTACTTTAAGGAGCTACCACTCTAGAAATGTTTCCTGGCTGCGAGTAAACAGGTAAACCATTTTAGATCGAAAAGGGTCTTTAAAGAGGATCTAAATTATTGTTTTTTAAAGTATGGCCTGTATACAATCTCAAAATTTGCCCTGCCTGGAATGATTTTTAATAAGTACCCTAGATTATGTAACAAACACTAGAGTTTAAGACATACTAATATCAAAAACTGTCACTTAAAAAAATCATAAAACCTAAGCCCCCAAAGGTTAAGTGGCCTGCCCATTTAACAAACCAAGATTAAAAACTTCACGGTTTCCTAAGTGATTCTCAACACGGCTTGAAACAGCTCTGAGGGAACTTCTCGTTCACAGCCCCCGTCACTCATCCTGTCCCAATCCACATCCCAACGCAAGATTATACAGTAATATTTCTATTTATATCCAATGACTACTTTTTTCTCTACTCCCTATATAAAGGCTTTTGCATAGAATACTGCATGGGGAGTCCAGACACTTTGATTCCAATCCCAAGTTTGCTAGTAATGGCCTGCATGACTTTTAGGATGTTACTTCTCCTTAGTGTCAATTTTCTTCTTCTGAAAAGTTAGCAGTAGGACTAGAATATTTTGGATACTTCTAGTCCTAAGACTGCATAATTTTAAAACTTTAACAGGCTCTCCTCCACTGTTTGTGATAACTTGCAATGGTGTACCATCTCCTAAGAGCTGATTGTCAGAGATTCAGAAACTTTGAGGGCATTTGTTAAACTTGGTAGCTTAAAACCAGCCCATAATGGGAGTACTTACACCATAGAAATAGGAAAACACTAAAAAGCAGGGCTTTAAAAAACAAAAAGAAAACAGAACAGAGATCCGGTTTACCAGCACACCGCTGATAGTAAGTATTATAATGTTCCATAGACTAGAACCAAATGCAGTGAATATACAACTGAATGTTCCACCATATTTTAAGGTAGATTATTATAGTACTAACTGAATTAGACCAGATTTGCAAATTGTTCTCAAAAATCATTGTCTCCATAAACCTACTGAGTGTGTCAGATGTGCATCCCCTGCACCATTTTATTGATGTTACTTTACTGCCTTCCTAACTAAACCCAGTTCCTTTTACTGCTTCTCGAATCAGTAGGCTAAAGCAGCCCAAGCATCTTCTTACACGAAAAATTCAAAGATCATGCTTGTACAACTAAAAATATGTAGAATGCACAACGAGTTCAATTACTTGGCTGTAAGAAAACAACTAATTCAGTTCACTGCATCATTAATCCATTTAATTGTATAGCAGCTTCCTATTGATAACAGGAAATGTCCCTGACCCAACCATGCTGAGACTGAGGCTGGCCAATTTTCCACAAGCATAAATTTCAGTAAGAATTCTTCATAATACACAGGGACTAAAAATCACAGCCAGAGTTTATTAGGTTTTTTTCGTAGTTTCACTGATCTATTGCCCTTGCATATGACCTGGTTTCTTTTACGCTTCCTGGACTTCGTTAGTCATTAAATGTTAGCTTATACTTATGTTCATGACTGGATATTTTATTTCAGATAGATATTGTGATACATTTTAAACCACTTATTCATCTGGTTCTTGGAAACCATTCAGCAGCCCATGAGCTTTACAGAAGGTACTGCTGATCCAGAAGTGTCACCTTCCGTCATATGTCTGACCTATTGGTTTAGGCGATGCTATTTAGTACATTTAAGTAGTACAAATACAACAAAAATTTGATGAATTACTCCTATATTTTGAGCACAATATTAGGTACTGAGGGAAACAAATATGAATAAGACATTATCCTTCCCTCCAAGAGCTCACAGTCTAATGGGAAAGATATGTGCATATAATTAAAATGTTATAATGCTAAGTTTCCTAACAGAGAAATAAACAGCGTTACTGAAGCTAGTTGAAAAAAGTAATTCTAACTTGGAGGAGACAGAGAAGGATTCATAGAGTTGGTCCTTGATGGATGAGTAAGATTCCAGTAGCAAAGAAAAATGGGGAAAAGCCATTCCTGGCAGAAGGAAAGACACAAAGTCATGGGGGTGTGTTACAGTAAGGGATCAGGTGGTTGAGAGGAAGTATTAGAGGAACATTGGGAGAAAGGAAAGGTAAAATCAATACCAGGATAAAGAGTCAAGCAGGGAAAGTGGTAAATCAAATATGTATCATGCAATAAACTGTAATAATAGACCTGAATGCAGTGGAACACAATTGAGGAAACATGAATCCACGAGGAAGAAATGAAGTTTCAACCAGGTCTTTCTTCTGGAATTTTGCAAAATGAAGAAGAGGAGAAGCAGTATTCTAAGAAGACTAACGTGAACAAAGGCACAAATATAGTGATTGTCACTCTATATGCCAGGCACTGTGCTGAGCGTCTTATCTATATTACCAGATTTCATTTTGCAACTGAGTGAGGGAGGTATTATTTCCATTTTACAGATATGAAACTGAGCTGCAGAGAAGCTAAGTAACATGCCCAAGGCCCCACAGTAGTAGACTTGAACCCTTTATGCGATAATACTTTCAATCTGAGAAAGGTAAAGATATATGACGTGAGAGGGCAACGGTAAGTCAAGCTGGTTATAGTGTAATACATTTTTAAAATTATAATAATCCTTTATTGAGCAACTACTGTTTTGAAAGGAACTTAATATACGTACAGGCATACCGTAGAGATACTGTTGTTCAGTTCCTGACCACCGCAATAAAGTCACACAAATTTTTTATTTCCCAGTGCATATAAAAGTTATGTTTACACTATACTGTAGTCTATTAAGTGTGTAATAACATTATGTCTAAAAAATGTAAATACCTTAATTTAAAAGTACTTTATTGCTGAAATATGCTAACCATCATTTGAGCCCTCAAAGGGTCGTCATCTTTTTGCTGGTGGAGGGTCTTGCATCGCTATTGATGCTGCTGACTGATGAGGATGGTGGTTGCTGAACGATAGGGTGGCTGTGGCCAATTTCTTAAAATAAGACGACAGTAAAGTTTGTTGCATCGATTGACACTTCCTTTCACGAATGATTTCTCTGTAGAGAAATCATGATTTCTCAATTCTCTCAAACCCGGCCGTTGCTGTATCAACTAAGTGTATATCGTATTCTAAATCCTTTGTTGTCATTTCAACAGTCTTCACTAGGAGTAGATTCCATCTCAAGAAACCACTTTCTCTGCTAATCTATAAGAAGCGACTTCTCATCCGTTCAAGTTTCATCCTGAGATTGCAGCAACTCAGCCACATCTTCAGGCTCCACTTCTATTTCTAGTTCTCTTGCTATTTCCATCACATCTGCAGTTACATCCTCCACTGAAGTCCTGAACACCTCAGAATCATCCATGAGGGTTGGAATCAACTTCTTCCAAACTCCTGTTAATGTAAGTGTTTTGATCTCTTCCCATGAATCTCGAATGTTCTTAATGACATCTAGAATGTTGCATGCTTTCCACAAGGTTTTCATTTTCTTTGCCCGGATTCCATAAGAGAAATCACTATCTAAGGCAGCTATAGTCTTACGAAATGTATTTCTTAAATACTAAGACTTAAAAGTCGAAATGACTCCTTGATCCGTGGGCTGCAGAATGGTTGTTGTGTTAGCAGGCATGAAAACAACATGTATCTAATTGGACATCTCCATCAGAGATCTTGGGTGACTGGGTGCATT
Source organism: Stenella coeruleoalba (assembly GCF_951394435.1). Taxonomy (NCBI): domain Eukaryota; kingdom Metazoa; phylum Chordata; class Mammalia; order Artiodactyla; family Delphinidae; genus Stenella; species Stenella coeruleoalba. The sequence continues at coordinate 89,856,874 of NC_137150.1, forward strand.
GTCAATAAGTGGTAATATTTTAAATGGAAACTTTTCTTCTGAGCTGTAAGTCTCAACTGTGGGTGTGTATTCCATAAGCTATGTTGTAAAAAGATGCGTTGTCATCTAGGCTTTGTTGTTCCATTTAGAGAGCGCAGGCAGAATAGATTCAGCAGAATTCTTAAGGGCCCTAGAGCTTTGGGAAAGGTAAATGAGCATTGCCTTCAACTTAAAGTCACCAGCTGCATTAGCCCCTAACAGGAGAGTCAGCCTGTCATTTGAAACTTTGAAGGCAGGCATTGACTCCTGGGCCACTATGAAAGTTTTAGCTGGCACCTTCTCCCAATATAAGACTGTTTCATCTATGCTGAAAAATCTGTTGTTTAGTGTAGCCAGCTACCTTCATGAAGTATCTTAGCTGGATCTTCTGATAACTTACTGCAGCTTCTACACCAGCACTTGCTGCTTCACCTTGGACTTTGATGTTATGGAGGCAGCTTCTTTCCTTAAAACTCATGAACCAGCCTCCACTGGCTTCAAACGTTTCTTCTGTAGCTTCCTCACCTCTCTCAGCCTTCACAGAATTGAAGAGAGTCAGGGCCTTCCTTGGAATTAGGCTTTGCCTTAAGGGAATGTTATGGCTGGTTTGATCTTCTATCCAGACCACTAAAACTTTCTCCATATCAGCAGTAAGGCTGTTTCTCTTTCTTATCACTCGTGTGTTCACCGGAGTAGCACTTTAATTTCCTTCAAGAACTTTTCCTTTGCATCCACAACTTGGCCAACTGTTTGGCAAAAGAGGCCAAGCTTTCAGCCTGTCTCAGCTTTTGACATGTTTTCCTCACTAAGCTTGATCATTTCTAGGTTTTGAATTAAAGTGAGAGACGTGCGACTCTTCCTTTCATTTGAACACTTAGAGGTCATTATGGGGCTACTAATTGGCCTAATTTCAATATTACTGTGTCTTAGGGATTAGACAGGCCCAAGGAGGGGAGTGCTGGGGAACAGCCAGTCAGTGGAGCAGTCAGACACATGCACCATCTATCCATTACGTTTGCCATCTTATATGGGCATGGTTCGTGGTGCCCCAAAACAATTACAATTGTCACATTAAAGATCACTGACCCCAGATCACCATAACAAGTATTATAATAATGAAAAAGTTCAAAATGTTGTGAGAATTACCAGTGCATGACACAGACACGAAGTGAACAAATGCTGTTAGAAGATTAGTGCTGATAGACTTGTTCAACAAAGGGTTGCCACAAAGCTTCAATGTGTAAAAAACACAATATCTGTGAAGCACAGTAACGTGAAGTGCAATAAAACAAGGTATGCCTGTATTAAATTTTCAGAACAGCTTGAAGAAAAACTTTGACCCGAGTCACCCAGTTAGTGGCAAAGCCACACAAAAAGGGCAGAGGGAGCTGAGTGAGGGAGGGAGACAAGACACCAGTCATGACTTTCCAGAGAGGTATCAGTGGAAAATAAGTGAGGAAGTCTTCGTAGCTATGGATGACAACTACACCATTCTAGGCCTTCTGCCACTGACCCTTCTTCCTTTTGAACAGAGAGAAGGAACCAGAGGCAGGGTCAGGAGAGAGGCCCTACTTTATCTGAGTCTCGTGGGATTTGAAGCATGTTCAAAACATGCATGTGGATACACTCAAACAGGCAGCTGCTGGGACTGTCAGTCAGTAGTTGGTATGGGAGATGGTGGAGGAACCTGACTTGAAACTAAAATGGAAAATGAGAAAATGGACCAAGCCTCCGTTCCTTGGAGGGGGTCCCTATGGCAAAGACTGAGTCTGCTCAGGGATGTCACGATTTAGTCCAGTCCGGAGTCAGGAAGTGGCGATCCTGAGGTTTCAATCCAGGGACATGGGTCAGAGCAGAGGGGATATGATACCAAATGCTAAAGTAGGTAAAGCCAGATTGTGGAGAACGAGTATAAGAGCTGGTCTTCCCAGGCCCTGGGGCTGGTAGGGAAATAGGATTTGGTGGGGATACTGGATGGGTGTCCCCATGCAGTGAACACACCTGGGAGGGGATCCAAAATGCCCAGGACGCCAGAAAACACAAGGCCCTTGGAAACCACTCAGCAGCCCCATTATTTCCAGAGGGTACTGCCGATCCAAGGTGCCCCCTTCAGTCAGATTTCTGACCTCCTGGCTTAGGCAGATGCTCTTTGGTCCTGCTCTCACCGGGATTCTGGAAGGGGCTGGAGTGACTCTGGCCTCACACACACCCATTGCCCGTGAGCAGTTCAGCCCTGCCCATTTAGGTAGGGTTGGGAGCCCTCAGGTAGCTGGGAGCCAGCAAGGCTGCACAGGTCTGGAATTAGGACAGAATCAGGGCTAGAGATGGGAGTCGTCTTTCAGGAGGCTGTACCTCAAACCTGGAGTAGGTAAGATCTTTCAGAAACAGAGACTGGGAAAGGACCAAGGATTGGAAGTGCTTACCCCCAAGGGCTGTCCAGAGGAAGGAAAGTAAGGATTAATCAGATCAGTTAAAGGTAAGTGAGGAGAATGTAGCTTTTAATGTTTCCCTTCTTTCCCTCCTTCCCTTGTTTCCTGTGTATCACTTTTATTTTTCACTTTGATTTCCAATTAGAACAAACGTTCAAAAAGAAAACTCGTTTCATTAGAAAATGAAGGTAATGACACCTCCCTCTGGGGAAGCTGTGAGTATTAAATGCGACCGTGGACATGACTGCATCTTTGGGTGCTCAACGTGTGTTGATTTGCACCACTTCCTACCCTCCCGCTTCCCTGGGGTTATACGCCTCAGCTTATAAATCCCTTGATCTCATCATCAAAATAGAAACAGGTGTGATTATATTAGGTGTGGTTGATTTCTACACACAGGCTTAATAGTGAAAGAAAAGAATCAAGCCTTTGGTTTCCAAATCAGCTTTCACGGTGTATGAAAAGGTGTTCTTTGCTATACCCTTTAATGGGTGAGAAAATTGAAATAATCAACTGAATAGAAGTACCCTATCCAGACTTATAGTTCTAGTCTGTGCCCTGGCAGACACTTTCTTGCCTGTCGCTTAGCATTTGGGAAATTCCAGGGAGTCAAAAGAAACAAGACAATGAGTCATTTGGAAATACTTATCCTTCCAGTTCTGGAGCAAAGCAGTTCCCCAGAATTACCTTACAGGAGGCCTGTTGCTTAGCTCTTACATTTCAGCTCTTCTATTTCACAAGTGCAACGAAGTTAATCATTGGCCTGTTTACCTTTTCCCCTTATTAGAAGTAGCCAGCGTTTATGATTCTAGGAGTCACCAAGACCACTTCCCAGACCCTCATTTCCTGTAATACAATGCACAGTGTTTTCGCTTAGAAACCCACACAGCTGTCAAAGCATAGTTCCATTATCTGCCTGTTAACTCTCTTACGGCCGGGGGAACCCCTGATCCTTGACAAATCACACGGGGAATCTAAAACAGTTGTAAAGGAGTCTTTCTCAGCTGCCAGTCCCTAAGAAATTGATGAACGTTTCCGTCATGGCCCAGCAGCCTCTCTTCCCACACCTTGGAGGTTAGGCTGAGTTCCAGAAGGAGAGACCACGATATTGTTGAGTTATAATCATGTCTGCTCCTTGTGCCTGGCACCACTATCTCCACTCCACCCCTGAGGGTCCAGGGATCCCCAGGAGACCACCCCAGCTTGCCTCACATAATGATCTGTGCATGTATGTATAAGTACATGTATACACACGCCAACATCCAAAACTTAGAATAATGTCACATAGAATTCATTAGACCTCAACTAAAAATCGGAGGATGCCACAACACGAAGCCTGCATCCCACCTGTGACCTCAGATCAAGAGGATCGATACCCTCTGTTGAACCTCAGTCCGTTGCAGTTCTGATTACGAAATATAACGACACTGGATGATAAGAATTCTTATGTCGGCTGTTTCACTCTTCTACATTACCTGATGAGCCCAGTAGGCATTTGAGTGGAAACGAGTGAATTTTCACTTTCTCCTAGACTCTCATCGCCACCATGGGCACCAGCATCACCAAGCCCTCAGTTAGCTGTCCACTTTCAGGGAAAAAAAAAGGATCAACATGTTTTTTTCTCCCCCCTTCTCACTGAGTCCCTAGAGCTCTTGCAATGGAGTTGTACCAGGCTCCTAAGGGCATCCAAAGGCCACGAGCCTGTTCCCGGGGCTGGAACGTGGGCTGGCAGGGCTCTGAGTTTGGCATTGGCCCCTTTGACCTTTCTTGTCTCTTCAGGGGGCAGAAAACCAACTTGTGTCATAGGCCAGTTCAGTGTGATCTGACTGAAAGGAAGATCTTTTTGTTGTTGCTATCACTGAAGTATTGGTATCCCTATATTTTATATCCATATATGCATATTTTACATATATCCTGTGTACATATTTTATACATATATAGGCCTATGTGATTTTGATATATCACAGTAGAAAACTTAGATATATTACCGGTCTGTAGTTCAGTTGAGGTTGGGAAGCCCTGGCCTGGGGTGTGTGGCCCCTGTTTCCTGACATCTCAGTTTTCTTTCCCATGTGAGGAAGTACCCTGCATAGATGTTAATAGTCATAGTAATCTTTAATGGACCGTATCCTACAAAACAGCCTGTCCATCCATTGTCACTGAGCTTTCCCATTCACTCACAGAGACGCACAGGGCAGGAGTCATTACCCTGATTTGCTGAAAAGGAAACTGAGGCTCCGGTGAAGCGGCTGCTCACAGGCTTTCAGGTGGTTGGGGAGGAGTCGTAGAAAAGCCAATCTCCTGGGCAGGAGCCCAGGGCTCTTTCTGAGACTGATGCCTCCACAGAATCCAGTGAACATCTAAAACATATCTGCTGATTGACTAAACGACCACAGTCTCCGGCAGTTAGTACATAAGAAGATAAAGCTGAATATTAAAAATACACATGCGCTGTACTGAAAGTTCCTAGGTATTGTATTGGAGTGCGAGGCTTAAAGCAGTTGTCAAGGTACTCTACAATGAAAAATGGTCATGGTTGGAATGTGCTTCTTTATCTCACTAACTCTATACCCCAATTTTTATGAAGAACCTCAGGGCTGAAGAGCTCAAACTGCATTTTGAAGCTTATTAATATTCACCACCACACCTTCAATGGGTGCAGTGTATGTATTATTATTTTCATGTTTCCGAAGGAAACATGGCAGGGAACAGAAGCATAGCCACGTGTGTCTGGGTTAAGGATTCAGAGACTGTTCTCTTTTAGCACCATCATCCACGTGCAGTTCGGCTCTGCCCTCCCCTGTAAGAAACAACACTGAGATAAACCAAGGGGGATGCTGTCATTTCAGCCTGATGTCCCTGGTGTCACAGTCTGACCAAAATAATAAGATCAAAGCCCCAAGGCTATGATGAAAATAAGAGGCTATGGTGAAGCGAGATCAGCAAAGAACCCTGGGTACTCAATTGTCCTTAGAAAAGAAGTAAAAACATAGATGTGTATTATGATACAGCGGCAATTAAGACCTATCTCTCACAGTGAAGACAGCCAGCTTAGCCATCCAAGCAGTGGCCACACAAGAGCTGGGATTTTAGATTCGATTCTGCAGTGATGTTTCAGCCTGATCTTAAACATCCATGTGTCAATTTCACTGCTTCCTATACTCTACTATTTCTCATCCTGCAAATCTCTCTGGTTTTTTTTTAGGTAGGCCAAAGACACCTGGCGTTAGCAATGACCACTGAAAAACACATAAGAAATGTCATGCAGGGCAGGTCAGTGGTCCATTTGATCAAGAATTCTGTCACCACTATCTGAGACATTTAAGGGAAGACATGACTTCTTAAAAACTGGTGTTGCACATCTGAAAACTTATCCTACAAATACAAGAATCACACAAGATTATTCATTGCACTGACATTTGTAAAAACAAGAACTTGGGAACTAACTAGGTGGTCATTAGTGAGATTGGTTGAATAAATTATGGCACATCCATACAATGGACTATAACTCAGCTCTAAAAAAAAGGACGGGGGCTTCCCTGGTTGGCGCAGTGGTTGAGAGTCCGCCTGCCGATGCAGGGGACGCGGGTTCGTGCCCCGGTCTGGGAAAATCCCACATGCCGCGGAGCGGCTGGGCCCGTGAGCCATGCCCGCTGAGCCTGCGCATCCGGAGGCTTTGCTCCACGACGGGAGAGGCCACAGCGGTGAGAGGCCCGTGTACCGCAAAAAAAAATAAAATAAAAAAAATAAAGGATGAAGGCCTTTATGTACAAATAAGGAAATATCTCAAGGACGTATTTTCAAATACACAAAGCAATATGCAAAGAAGCAAGTATGTATAGGATGCTGCTATTCGTTTAACAATTGTGGGGGTAAATATATTTGATCATTTAATATATATTTATTGAACATCTTCGATGTCCCAGGAACTCTTCTAGACTCTGAGGATATGACTGCAAACAAAACAGATTGAACTCTTTGCCTTCAAGGAATTTATTCTTATCTGCCTGTATATGCACTTTAAAAAGTATTTTAAAAGATAAAAGAAAATCCATAATAGTGATTACTTGTTGGGAGAGGCAGGGACTGGGGAGATGTAGAACAGGGGTTAAGAGAGCAAGTTTTCACTGTATGGCCTTTTACATTTACTAAATATTCAAATCAAATGAAATACATATGAAAAAATAAACAAGAAAATCTTAAACATCTTTCTTTATTAATCTGATATGGATTTGCACTCAGTAATTTATCCAAACCTGTCTTGAACCTCTTTATCAATTTAGCCTACATATTACACCCTGTGAGCAGGGATTCTTCCATATATTTCCTTGTTGAATTAAATAAAATAGCATTCCTTTTGTTTATCCTATAAGCATTTCTTTCTTGGTTGAAAAACAAACACCTTTCATCTAATATGCTGAGATTAAATGAACATATTTATGTGTACTGTCCTCAGACCATTCATTAATCTATAAGCCTTAATGAAATCTCCCCATTCTCTTTGCTTTTTCTCACTGAAGAGTTCTCATTCCTGCTAATAAAATCCTTATTTCCATTCTGTTCATTACATAAATCAGCTTCTCGGCTTGTAATTGAAGTGACTGGGGCTTCATTTCTTCCCCCTACTGGAACCATCAGCCACCAGTCTCACCCCTCCCCTGACTACCTTTTACCTTCATTTTCATCCATGAGCTCTTTTCCCTGAGAAAACATCCAAAAATGATCATTATGCAACACAGACATTTTTAAAAACATCCTAGCACTGAATTCATCTCTTCCTGTCCGCCGTCATTCCTCTAACTCCCAGGTTTCTTGTTCCCTTTACACCCTCGTCCATGGAGGACGCTGCGCTGTCTACCCATTGTTGAGTTTCATGCTGTACCATTGTGTGTCTGCCCCTCTTCTTTCACCCATGCCTCTAATTGCCAAACTAAAAGACAGTTCCCCACTCTGGTCATCCTCGGCCCTTCTGCAGTGTTTGAAACAGTTTGAAATCATTTATACCTGTCATAGGTCACAGGCTCTTATCATTAAGAGGGTCCTTGACTGCTGGTTGAAGTCCAACATCCCTGGACTCTTACAGAGGTGCCTCTGACGAGTCCTGTGAGCCCCACTCTCTCCAGTTTAGAGATATTCACGCATCCGCTATAGCAGATGCTGTCAGGCTCTGCCCATGTCCCCTGGGATCCCTTTCTAGGGTGACCAACTAATTGTTTGACTTGCCTGGAACTGAGCAGGTTCCCAAGATGTGGGGCTTTCCATTTTAAATCCAGTCCCTGGCAAACTGGGATGAACGGCTTACCCTCCCTTTTCTAATTTACATCCCCTGCTTCTGTGAGCATCTTCACTCCTGGCACCTGTGTCTCCTTGCTGAAGAGCTGCCCTCAGGCTGCTAACCTCCCCTAACCTCCTCCCCACCCCTCCCAAAGAGCGAGAAGTGTCTGAGAGTTTATCTGTCCCTGGGCCAGCTCTTAACCAATGACTGAAGGGTGAAGGGGTTTAGCTACACCAGTGTTTTTGACCCTGATGGGGTCAATGCTGAGTTAGGACTTTCACTGTCTCCAGTGCTCCTGACAAGATTAGGTCAAACTTACCCTCCGTGGGACTTTGATGCCACATCCTGACTTGGTTGTCTTCCCTTTGCTGTCCCACTTCCCCATTCACTCCTAGTATTCCTGGGAGTACCTCCTAATAAATCACTTCCTTATCTCAGAGGCTGCTTCTGAGGAATCCAAATATTTTGGTTATCTCTCGCTGTGTAGTAAAACCATCCCAAAATGTAGTGGTTAAAACAACTGCTTTATTCACTCTCACAATTCAGTGGGTGGACTGTCTCTGGTGCGTGGTTCTTCTATCGCAGGTGATGACAGCTGGGGCTGCAGTCATCTGGGCTGGAATGTCCAAGACGCCCCATGCCGTGGATCCTCATGTGTCCGAGGCCCCTTGACAGTTCTGCTTGTCACACCTGGGGTCTCTCGTGTGGCTGTGGTCAGATGACAGCTGGGCCTAGAGTCACCTGAAGAACCAACCAGAATGCTGTATAGCTGGTCTTCATTCCCTTTCCATGCAGTTCCAAGGCTGCTTCTCTTATATTTGTTTCCTAGGGCTGCTGTAAAAAAAAAAAAAGTACCACAAACTGGTGGCTTAAAACAACAGATATGTGGGCTTCCCTGGTGGCACAGTGGTTGAGAGTCCGCCTGCCGATGCAGGGGACACGGGTTCGTGCCCCGGTCCGGGAAGATCCCACATGCCGCGGAGCGGCTGGGCCCGTGAGCCATGGCCGCTGAGCCTGCGCGTCCGGAGCCTGTGCTCCACAGCGGGAGAGGCCACAGCAGTGAGAGGCCCATGTAATGCAAAAACAAAAGCAAAAACAAAAGAAACAAACAAAACCAGATATGTATTGTCTCACAGTTCTGGTGGCTAAAAGTCCAAAATCAAGGTGTCAGCAGGGCCACGCTCCTTCTGCAGGCTCTGGGGAAGACTCCTTCTTCATTTCTAGCTTCTGGCAGTTGCTGTCAGTCCTTGAGGTTCCTTGACTTGCAGTTGCGTCACTAAAATCTCTGCCTCTGTCATCACATGGCCTTTTCCCCTTGTGTATCTGTGTATTTACATGGCCTTCTTATGAGCATACCAGCCACTGGCTTTAGGTTCCCTCTAATCCATATGACCTCATTTTAACTTGATTCCATTTGCAGCGACCCTATTTCCAAATAAGGTCTCACTCCCAGGTTCTGGTTTGGCACATGGTCTATCCACCTGGTATCTCCATCAGAGTAGCCAGACTTCTTATAGGCAGCTCAAGGTTCCCAGAAACACTGAAGTAGAAGCTAACAGGGCTTCTTGAGACGTACCAATTACTCACAATGTGCTTGGCACTGTTTTAAACGCTGAGGTTACAGTGAAGAACAAGACAGGCAAGGTGCTTGCAGTCATACAATCTCCACTGTAGTGGAGAGAACATCATTGACCATTTCCCTTGCCTAGAACTCTTTGAGTTACCATGTTGTGATAATGTGGGAAGAATAATAAACTACATCTGACACCTGGACTTTAGCTGTGCTTTGGGTTCCAGACAGAATAAAAGATAAAGTAGCCCATCCTTGGGCTCAATCGCATAATGTCCCCAGGCCTCCATTTCCTTGTCTACGTAGTGGAAGGTTTGAACCAGACAATCTAACAGTATCCAGCTGAGGTCTCCACTCGACACAACTGCTTTCTTTTGTTCAAACAATGTTCCAACTTCTATCTCCTTCATAGGCTTTGGAAGTACCTAAAGCTTTGGGGGACGAGTAAGGAGGGAATGAGAACTTATAAAGACAAAGAAAGAAAATGATCTTCCTGGACAGTTGAAAACTGCCTCTCCCACTTCACAAGACAGCCCGTCTTCTCGTCCTCTTGCCTTTAAATTGTCACACTTCCCTAACTTATTAATACACATCTGCTCAAATTGTGGTTTCCACCTCAACTGACCCATTTGGCAGGAGTGACAGGCTGCAAATCGTGATCTGAGCCAACATCATCTGATTTTTTACCATTGCTATCTCGAGCATACACCTGTCACAGAGAACGCCAGGTGTTAAGCAACAGATGTTCCTGGGATTCACAAAGAAAAACAGGTAACTGCTCCTCTATGCTTCTTAGCATAAAAACACAATAATAGCCGTTAACATATTTAATAGAAGGGACCAGAGGATCAGCCCATTGGTGGAATATATATATCTTGTTCCAAGCAAGTCAGTAGAGCTAAGAATATGGGCTTTTTTTTTTTTTTTTTTTGAGAATAAGTGTTAACAGTGCTCTGAATAAAAGGTGACTCTATGCCACTGTTGTTTCAAAGTGCAGTACAGGGACCACATGCATCAAAATTACCTGGGCTGCATATTAAAGTGCAGATTTCTGGGCCAGTCTCAGAGATTCAGAGTTAGAAGACCTGGCACTTAATCATTTCCCCAAAGCACACTGAAAATATTGAATCCTATTAGTATCTCATCTTTTCATGCAATTCTCAACACTCCCTGTTCTTTCTTCTAGACTGTTTGGATTCTAGGTCAGACCTTCACAAATTTCCCTCCTGCCATGCCTCTGGAATGAGCCCAACCATCAGTATTCCCAATGCCATCCTCTCTTCCTTCCATCCCCAGCCCTGCACTCCCCACTTCTGCTGAAGCTGTAGGGACACAAAATCCAAGGATGGAGCAAAAAATAGAGCCTAAGAATCACCCCAACCAAGGGCCAGCAACAGGCTCTGAGTTGAAGGCAGGGTAGCTGGGAAGCCCAAATGGTTGAAGATGCAGGGAAGTGTAGTGAGTGTGGTGGAAAGGGGGCAGCCAAGCCAGTATCCCAAAGCACCCTGTGGCTGCCACACACTGCAGTGAGGCCAAGTTTCAAGACCCAAGGATGGAAAAGATTAGATCATACCCTTTTGTCATATGTCAGTAAGAAAATTAAAAGGATTATACAATTCAGAGTGTGGTAAGAGGCTTACAACAGAAGAGAGTTTTGAGTCAAAAAATTTTAACTACCTTAAAATTTAATATATTCCCTATCACTCAACAGAAATTTAGTTCTTGCCATTTAATCTGTTGCATTTAAAATGAATTCTGTTGTGTTTTAAAAGTCGACTTGGATTCGTTCAATGAATATTTATCAATGCCTGCAGGGGATACAATGTTCAGCAAAAACTGACTTGGTCTCTGCCCTTAGAGAGTTTATATTCCCACAGGGAAGAGAGTGGTTTAGTAAATAATCACATTAAAAAAAGCATTATTGCAAACAGAGCTAAGTGTTAACGACAGTGAGGTTCAGGGTATTATAAAGATATATTACAGGAGTACCTGTCCTAGTCTGGGAAGGTCGGGGGTGGTGCGGCAAGAAGGTGTCCCTGCAGAAGTGACGTGTGGTCTAAGAACTGAAGAATGAGCAAGTTAATCAGACTTGGTGGGAAGAGCATTTCAGACAGAGGAAACAGCATTTTTCCTCTGCAGTGGGTTGAAGATGTCCACATGAAAGCAAGCAAGTGGTCCTGAGTACAGAGAACAGAGAGAAGGAGATTCGCGTGAGGCTGGAGCTACAGGCAGAGGTCAGACTTTGCAGGGCCTTGCTGGTCCAGCTAAGCAGACAGTTCTTTATCTAAGAACAACGAGAACCATGTGAAGCAGGGGATGATATGGTCAGTTTGCATTTTAAAAAGTCCTCTTATACTGCAGTGTCAAGAACAGACGAAGAGGGCCAAGGTTGGAAGTGAGAACACCACTCAGGGGTCTATGGAACCAGGTCAGATGAATGATAACCGTGGCTTGGGCAAAGCGGGTGGCAGTGGAGATGGGGAGAAGAAGACTGCTTTGAGACACATTTCGGAGGTATCAGTGACAGGACTTAATAATGGATTTGATACAGGATTAAAGGAGAGGAGAGGGATGAGTCAGGAATTATGCCTAGGTGTCTAGCTCGTACCACTAAATGGAGGACTCTGTCCTTCCCTGATGGAGGGAACACTTAAGAGGACTGGGTTTGGAGGGGAAAATAATTATGTTAACTTTTGGATATGCTTAGCTTGAAGTGTTTCTGAGACATCCGAATGGAGATCTGGAGGAGGGACCTGAAGTTCAGGAGTCATCATGCTTTGATGGTAATTGCACTCGTAAGTGTGGATGAGATCACTTAGAGACTCCATGTAACCCATGCAATACAGAGTGGTGATTGAGGGCAGGGGTCCTGGAGTAAAACTGCCTGGATTTGCAGCCCAGCTCGGTTTCCTCCTAACTGTGCACCCGTGAGGAAATGGCGCAAATACTCTAAACCAAATTTTCCTATCTATAAAACAGAGACAATAATATTTCCTACCTTATAACACTGTTGGGAATATGAAACGGCATGAGGAATTTAAAACTCTTAGCATGGTTCTCAGAATCTAGTAACTATTTTATAAACCAGTGTAGACTTTCCTTCTTCCACCCAGGGCTAAGCCTTGTGGAAATCCAATGTTTAATGACTGGATACAGAAGGATGAAGAACAACCGCATTACAGTCTGAATCTGTGCTGTCCAAATCCACCCACCAGAGAAACTAGGTCAGCAGCTGTATCTGGAGTCTGCTGGGGTGGGTTATCCCTTTTCAAGCAGATAGAAAGGGAGGCAAGAGTCCTTGAAGGGAACCCAAAATCAAAGGCCTGGTTCAAGGAATAAAAGGAGATAGAGAGTAGGGGACAATAAAGCAGAGTCAGGAACAGGCTGGAAATAGCCCAGGAACAGGTCAGAAATGAAGGAGCGAGAGACTGGGAACTGCCTGCTAACTATGGGATGCCCAGAGCATCTTACTGAAGATAGAGGGACAAGATGGGAGAAGCCACAGGATTTCATACCATTCTTAGGTAGATAGATGCCTGCTGCTCAGAACCACTTACCCCTAAAAATAATTAAAATTGTTCTATACATAAACAATGAAATAATAGAATTTGGTAGCCCTTCTAGTTTAAGAGTGTCCTGTGTTATATAAGTTAAGCCATGACACATTATGAAATTCTGATACTTATATATGATGTTAATATGTTACTTTAAAAAACATTCTCTATAATTTTCAATTACTGTTATTGTTTTGGGATATATCGTACAGGAGGTATTTACTTTATCCAAAACGCAGTTCACAGCCACATTCAAAACGTTCTAAAAATGTTTATCAAGATGATGATAATAGTGATATCCTCCATGTCATTATTAATGTTGTCCAGAGATAATAGGATCTGGTCAAATGTGATACCTGTGCTATAAAATATATATATATATATATATATATATATATATATATATATATATATATATATAAAGTTTGTGTGTGTGTGGAGAGAGAGAGGATCCTGCAATGGCAAAAAACTTAATTAAAAATTGAAGCCAAATATATAGCAATCGAATTTGCATTATTAAAGTATTGATATTGGCTGCTGCTCCTAGAAGTCTATTCTCATTATTATGATAGCTTCTGTTTCTCCCATTAGATTGATGAATTGCTGAAGGAAGAAAAAAGTGAATTCGTTTCAGTAAGTGAAAATCATTTCAGTGAGCATGAATTTCTTTTGGTCCAGCCCCAATACTAAAATAGTCACAGGGTGAATATCAAATGGTGTCTAGCTCAGGCTATTTTCAGTCAAAGGCAAACATGCAATGAGGTTCAAAGGAAGAAACATTATTACCTGAAATTTAACAGAGATCTTGGGGAATATTTAAATAGACTCAATCTACTTTTATTTATTTATTTATTTTTTCCGGAGTAGAAATGTTGTTCTGAAAGTTCTTCAGGCTGACATGGTCTGTTTACTTATCGATTGCATGTTCCTCACTGTGCCAGCAGCATCCTAGTCCCCGGGATCAGTTTTGAACATAGCTTTTTAGTTTTTTATATTAGGACACTGTAATGTATTAAAGGCAGGCAGAAAGTGAAAAGTAGCTATCTCTCCACACACACCCACAGGCACACCCATTCCTCCACGATATCCTCCCCTCCCATCTCCTTGCTGCCCTGCCTCTCTTCAGGGATGCTCCCGTTCTATTGGAGTTTGGGGGGCAGGGTAAAAATCACTCATCCAATCCTCACCTTCCAATTCCACGCAGTTAAGAACTTGGCAAAAGGAGCAACTGGAGAACCAGAGCACAGCATCAGCTTTACCAGCAGTAAAGCCAGATAGGGTAACACTGTGACGTCCAAGCAGAGGATCAGTTTTCTGATAGGGCCAGAAAACACAGGGCGCTTTGTTAACCTGCGCGGAAGTTCAGCCCGGACCTCCTAGTTCTCTGTTCAGTGTCTATACCTGGGGATCCACTGGACCATGACTTATTACCCACCTGCAAGTGGAGAAGCAAGAACAAATCACTTAGCTGGACCCATCAGTGACAAGCTAACCTCTTGGAGACTTGAGATAGGCACATGCAGCTCCTGGGAGCACTTGGGTCTAAGAAACCAGGAGAAAAAGAACAGTGACCTATCAACACTTAACTTTGCCCAGTAAGGAAATGTGGCGAGTAGGTGGGACACTTTCCCTAGTCTCACCAATCAGAAGACCATCTTCCTCCAAGAGAAGAACTGAGGAAGGTGGGAAGGGCAGGGCTATAGAACATTTCCTACCAGGGTCATTGACCATTCCGAAGCATGTAGAGAAACTGTTATTTTTCATTATTTCTCCAGTGGAAATAATACACCAAAATACTTTTTCCTTTCATATCAAGCACTGGTTATTGATGACCCAGAAATCACAGGATGGAAAAGAGTTTATTGAGGTCAAGTTTAATTATTCATGTTCACCATTTTGGTGATTATTAACCCTCTTTTCAACTGGCAGCAAAGGATTTCTGGAGATCAGCTAATTCAGTGTCTCTGAAGAAGCTGGTACAGTTTGTTGTAAATGTGTTTTGCTTCACAGACAATAGTGCTGTGATGGAATGGTTTGTCCATGAGTCTGTGAATAAATGAATAAATCACACACCTGTTAAATTATGTGCTGCACATAATGAAAGGGTTGTGATGTGGGGCTTTTTTTTTAAAACAAAATGTTGCTTCTCTCCATTTGCTGCTCCTAAACAATTTCTCAGTGTAATGTCTTGTGTATCTCCCCTTTTAGTGAAGCTCAAAGTACCTCATGGCGTTCATATTTATGAATTCCAATTCTATTTATTCTCCCCATCAACTTTCAGAGTTGCAAATATAAACACTGCAATTTGGCATATGAGCAAATTAAAATATATCGACATTCTGATCCTGTACTAGGTCATACTGTAAGTCAAATAGGGAGAAGTAGAAGTGGTAGCTCCTGAACCGGTGCCAGGGCATGCCACTCATCTGGGTGCCCTGTGGAAGGTGTGCAGGACCCTGGAGGGACTCCCCTAAGCCTTGGAGCCTCAGGCACCTATTCAGGAACATCTACAATGGATGAGATCTCTACGCCAGGAACATGGCCATTTTGTCCACTGACCCAGGCTAAAGGAAGGAGGAAACCATGAAGATGCTGTGTTTAAAAACTTGTGCATGGATAGCTTCTGAATCTTCAGTTGTATCTTGTAGCTTTAAAGCAATTTCGTCTTCAAGGCTAGGGAAATGTATTCCCTATGAAGGAGGATATTACATCTTTATCTAAGCTAAGCAGTAATTGCAACACTCATTTGGTCCTACTTTGTACATGTTATCTCCCAAGATAGGCAGGGAAAAGAATAAAGGCTTTGGAGCCAGACAATCTGGCTTTGAATTCATGCTCCACATTCTAGTTATTGACCTAGCTACTTAACTTACCTGATTTGTTTATTCATCTTAACATAGGCATTTTTTAGATTCCAAATGGAATAGATTCTAAAAAATACAACTAGTGAATATAACAATAAAAAGAGGCCGACTCACAGATACAGAGAACAAACTAGTGGTTACCAGTGGGGAGAGGGAACAGGAGAGGGGCAACATAGGAGTAGGAGATTAAGAGGTACAAGCTATTAGGTATAAAATAAGCTATAAGAATATATTGTACAACATGAGGAATACAGCCAGTATCTTATAACTATAAATGCAATATAACTTTTAAAAATTGTGACTCACTATACTGTACTCCTGTAATGTATAATATTGTACATCAACTATACTTCAATAAAATTTTTTTAAATAGGCATAAAATTATTATAGAGTAGTGCTGTTGGGGGAATTAAATGAGATTGTGTGTGTGTGTATATAAACAGAACATGTCACATGTTTTGTTAGATGTTAAACATGTAGAAGTTAGATGCTTTTACTGTGCTTTGGCTGCTTTTTATATTAACTTCTTTATTGGTCCACCTGGTCCACATATACTTATCTATTATAGCATCAAAGAGGTTCTTTAGCTTGAAATATCGTAACTGCAAAGGGAAGTGAAAGAGACAGAGAGAGAGAGAGAAAGGAAAAAGAAGAAGAAGAATTGAAAATGACTGAAATGCCATATTACTGAGAGCTACATGCAGTTGACTTAGCCATAGCTGTACTAAAAAACTGTATGTTCCGTACAGTGGAGTTCTGATATAACTCACAATTCCTCCTCACTGAGAACTGAAGAAGACTCCCACGGGCAAGACAAATAGAGTAGTCTCTGGTCTAGGATAAACTTTCCTTTCCTCCTTTTTCAGCCAAGCCTTCCCTGCCTGCTCTGAGAAGCTGCAGTCTAGCTGGCCCCTGTTCTCAATATTTTCTCATTCACTTGCTCCACGTTTGCTTTACTTTGAGAAGAGCTCTTATCACTGTATTGCTAAGGAAGGTCTCATACTCTCCAGAGACTGAATCAGAATGCTAGCCACTATTTATTGGGATATCATTGAAATACTCCTCTTTTTATTTTTGTTTCCCTCAAAGCTTTTTTCTCTTTTTTATCCGGCCAGAGGATCCCCCTGCCCTTTTCTGCAGGAGATATGTTTCACGACCTCCCAGTGGATGCCTGAAACCACAGATAGTACCAAACTCTATGTATATTAAGTTTTTTTTCCTATACATAGATACCTATGATAAAGTTTAATTTATAAATTAGACACAATAAGAGATTAACAACAACTCATAATAAAATAGAATAATGATAATGATATACTGTACTAAAAGTTAGGTGAATACGGTCTCTCTCTCTCAAAATACCTTATTTTACAGATTTAATACCCTTTCCATCTTAACTAAGCACTTATCACTTAATGTGGTGAATGTGAATTTCTTTTTCCCTCTTCCAATTTTACAAAGAGAAGATTCATTCTTACCATAGATCTTAGCAAACACAGCACATGATGTTTTTTTTTTCTTATTAAGTTGAGAACTTTCACCTCTACATTAAATTTGGATAGCACTTTATGGCTTCTCTTTGGCGTATCTGAATTGCCAGCATCACTACTTTGGGGCCATTATTAAGTAAAATAAGGGTTACTTGACAATAAGCAACGTGATACTGCAATAGTTATCTGATAACCTAGGTGACTACCTGGCGGAATACACTGGACAAAGGGATGATTCACGTCCCGGGAGGGACAGAGCGAGATTTCATCATGCTACTCAGAACAGCGTGCAACTTAAAACTTATGAAATGTTTATTTCTGTAATTTTCCATTTAATCTTTTCTGACCAAGGTTGACTGTGGATAATTGAAATTTCAGCAAGCAAAACAGCAGATAAGGAGGGTCTGCTGTATTCTAGGTCATACTGGGGAGATTTTACTTTCGTTTTTCTTCTCATTCTCTGCTCCTGTTGGTGGAGGGAGTAATTTTCATGTTGGTTTCAACCTGAACAATGAATTCCCTCATTGAGTAAGACGTGGATGCCATGACTTTTTCTGTATAATTTCTGTATATGAACGGTACCTCTGGCTGTAACAGATTAAGACTGCACCCCTTAACTAACCATTTACATCCAATGCTGAGTGGGTTTCGAAAAGCACATAAAGTGATATTGAAATCTGTGTCTGTTATCTTCAAGTGCCGTTTTCTGAGGTTGGTCAGCAGGGCCTTCTAGCCTCATAAAATAACTAAGTAGGAAGCACAAACAAAAACCATCTGGCCTCGAAAATGCTGCCCTCCTCTCCCCTCACTCTTCTATAGCTTCTGAAATCCTCAGCACTTCATTCATTCTTCAGTCCACAAGTATTTATTGAGGTCCTCCAAGTATTTCATCACAGAACTAGGTGGTGGGAACTCATAGAGCAGTATACGTATATGAATATATATGAGGCTGCAACGTACACAGAACTCACAGTGGGTCCAGAAGGGGGCCAGTTAAACAGTGATCACAGTAATTGGTGCTCAGTGCCATGGCAGGAAAAGTACCCTTTGCTTGGGAGCCTTTCTATAACATTTTAACCTGTGGGGATGGAGGGAGACAGGGGATACTTCCTGGAGGAAGTTAAATTTTAACAACCCTATGATGCCAGTCTTTTGAACTAAGGCATTTGTTTTTACCTTTGTTAAAATGCAAACTATGTACTCGGAAGAAAACTACTTTTACATCATAAGAACTATGGGTATTAGTACCAATTAATGTTCACAAACTGAGGCCCTGAAGAAATAAATATTTGAACTGTTAAATTTTGGACGGTGGCGAAGAAAAATTAAGCCCAGGGCACTGGTAAAAAGAGCAGGGAGCCGCTTCTGTGGTGGATTTTGTGTCTGCAGGAATTCGAGATGCTTGGGAGGGGATAGGGCTTGGGCTCAAGACACTGAAACTAGGTGCAGCTACAGCAATAATTTCCCCTGCATTTAGCTTTGCCTAAAGCCCACTCCACTCTTGAGCTAGTCCTTACAAATCCCCCTCATCAAGGAAAATGCCTCAGCTTGGCTTCTAGATAGTGAAAGTGAAGTGTGAGAGGAAAAATATCTTTATAAAATCTAACAATATGTCTAAGGTAGTTGTGATCCAAGACAAGTTTGGCTGGAAAAATGCATCTTGTTTTCCTATAGGTTATCTCTATGACCCCCTCCTTCTAGGTAAATTGTTTATAACTGTGTGATTCTATAACTTAACATAAAAATTGGTCGTTCATTATTTGATTACATTACATGAACATGAGCTGGCATCTCCACTTCCTCATTCCTATAGCATTTCAGAAATGCCAGTGAGTCTCCTCTTTATTATTTAGAAAAACTTTCAGTTAAACATAACTGCAACATAATTTATATTGGTGCTCTGGGATGTAATAAAAATCCTTCACCCTAATCTCAATCTGTGTCCTTTTTTAGTCCAATTCAAAACATTTATCAAATGATTTGCCTTCTTCCATTAAGTAAATAATAGGAACTCTTTCCTTGTGAAAATGAAGAGAGTTTGCAAGTTATCTGCAAATAGGAATTTTGTCTCTATTCCCCTTCCTGCTGTAGGGGATGAAAACTCTGCAAACCCGGAACCTTACCTCTCCTGATAGTGGTGTGTGTGTGTGTGTGTGTGTGTGTGTGTGTGTGTGTGTGTATTAAGCAACTTATCTAATTTGTTTATTCATCCAAAAATTGGGCATAACATTATTATAGAGTTGTGCTGTTAGGAGAATTAAGTGAGACTGCATGTGTGTGTATGTGTGTGTGTAAATAAAACATGTACCACCCTCAGATTGAAATAGACATGTAGAAGCTAGATATTTTTACTGGGTTTTAGCCACTTTATATACTAACTTCTTTATTGGTCCACTCGTCCATATATATTGATCTGTAACAGCATCAACAATGTTCTTTAACTTGAAATATCATAAAGACAAAAGAAGGTAAAAGAGACAGAGAGAGAAGAAAGAGAAAGAAAAAGAAAATAAAAAAGAGAATTGAAGATGACTGAACACATGCTCATATGTTTGAAATAAAGAGGGATTGAGCTTGGAGTTCCCACTTTTGCTGTGGGACAAAGATCTGGCCCTGGTGTCCCACCATGGAAGTGCAAAAATGGGGCATGTTTCATGGAAATGATAACAAAGCTCCGAATAACATTTCACAGTTTCACTTCACTTTATTCCAACAACAAAACTGTGAAGAAAGTAGATTAGTTACAGTCACTCTTCTGCTTGCCGACTTTCAACCTATGGATGTGCACAGATAAAAACAGAACTCTCCTGTGAGAACACACTGCATGGTACCAGCAGTTGATGTTGGAATGTGGGCTGCTGCCTTTTGGACTCTAAAACTGCATTACTTACCATCAGTGCATCTTGCTGTGTTTGTGTTTAAGACACTTTTCCCGAACATTATTAACCACATCGGGTCCAGTAAGTCCAAGAGCACTGAGTGTTAAAAGTCTTTGCAAGATATACAATCACCATGGAAACAGAAGAGATTTTTAAATTTTTAAAGTGGTGAGAAAAGTAGAAATGTTTCATGTTAATATAGAATGTATTATTCAAGAGTAGAAATGATTCTGAAGGACAAAGAGCAAATCATGTAACATATAAAGATGCTGTGCTTGTTGCAATGGACAATGTCGTCCAGAGAAGGGAAGAGGGACACAGTGGAACACTATTTGAGTGTGTGGCTAGACACGGGGTGGGTAGGAGCCTTGGGTTAATTCTAGGCATTGGAGAAGTTTAAGGATTAGCTGATGGGGCCCTACTCCTGAAACTCCTGTCTCTAGCCAAAGAGAAAGTCTCTTCCAATCTGCCTTACATCCACCCAAGTGGGGAGGTGGTAAGATGGTGACTAGCTGCTAAGGGACAGCTCAGGACCCTGGTAGATTCCCAAGGAGAGCAGTTATCTGCCTGCATAGACTTCCAGTAGACACAAACAAGGATGATGTGGAGAAAATAGATCATTCAATCATTCAAAAAATATTTATTCAATATTTTGTGTGTGCCAAGCTCTATTGTCTCATCTAGGCGTTCACGACATAGCACATGTATGAATAAGACTGCTAGCCTTAGTTAAAAGTTTACAGAACTGATTCATGCTCCTATTTCTGGAAATGCACTTGGGACTGCAAGTTTAGTCACTTTGGACTTTCCGACAAATGGATTCACTTGCAACTTGATTGTTGGTAGAGTTTCTGTATTCGTAGCTGGTCTACTGATGAGGAAAGTGGGCTTTAGAGAGGTTAAGAGAATTGCCCAAGTAGTCAGAGGTGGAATGAAAATTCAAATCCTGGAGCTGACTTCAAACCAGTTCTGTCTTCTACTGCATCATGATTCTTTAAAATAGCGTTCAATGTATTATCCAAAACTGGACCAAAAACGAATCCCCAAAATTTCCTTCCTCCAGTTCTTGGAAGTAAACGACATACATGACATACAATGCCTTAGATTTTCTTTTTTACATATAATGAGAGTTTCTTTCTAATAACCAACAAAGTATGTTGCTAAGGATTACTAAAATATGGTATTGTGATCTAAAATAACACACTATTAGCGTTTACCAAGGACTTAATTCTACATTCTACTAAGAAGATTGAATAGCACCAAAGGATTGTCATCTTTGGCATGTGACCTCCTTAAAGGCATGGAGATAGTTTGGAACTTCTGTAATTTTGAGTAAATATGCTCTACATTTTTAGTGCTGTTATCATGATGGGCGGGAGACTTCAACTTCTGTTGAAGTTACTGTTACCTTTAATTACAATTCATTGTTACTTTAATTTTAGAATTCTTGTTTTAGTTTGCAGTGAGTTGTTGGGTTAATCCTACAGTGAATAATGATGTAGCCATAATATTTGGGCTCAAAATTACCTAATGACTTGATTTTAAGCCATAGGTTCTTTGAAGAGCAAAATAAGCATTTATTTTGCTAACGCACATATATGTAGAATCCACCCTCATCCAACAAATGTACTTGTACATGGCCTTCATTTGGAAAGTGGAAATGAGTAGAATAGTAAACAGTCTTTTCCACCTGTGCTCAAGAATGTCTGAGAGTCACTTTAACCGGTAGAATTCAATTGTTACTATCCTCTAGGTGTGTCATTCACAGCTGGTTAGCTGTTTATGAGCTGCTCCCAATCCCTTGTCTCTTTCCACCTCCCACTATCGAGGCTGAAAAACAAAACATGTGCTTTCCCCATTTTTCTTGAAGCTAGAGACAGTCAGTGATCCTGTCTGGCCCATGAGATGTAAATGGAAGTCTTCTAGGGGAGGTTTCATAGAGAGCTCGTTCTTTCCTCATTCTTTCCAGGGCAACCCCACTTCCAAATTCTTCTGGCATTGAAAGCAACATCTGGAACAAAAACAACCATTCTGTAACTATGAGGAAAGCAGCAACAGAAACACAGGGATGCATTGTGAAAACACTGAACTCATGTTGGCTGTTGCCTATGTACAAATTTCTTACTATGGGAGAAAAAGAAAACCCCTATTCGATAAGGTCAATGAGTGTTGAGTTTTTTGTTAGGATCCAAAAGCATCTCTATTAACACTTATGTATGGGAAAGTAGGAATTTAGGTGCTTACTTTTGTGTATAATTCTTATTTATAACGTTGCTTCTGGGGGGGACAAAGTATTCTGGGTTCAGACTTTTTAAAAAGTTTTAAACGTGTTTTTAAACTAACACAACATTGTAAATTAATTATACTTCAATAAAAATGTTTTTTAAAAAGTATTTGAAACTTAAGTCCCTAACTAATAAACAGGTTCAAGTGTTCATTTTCGTTACATCTCCCTCAACTCTTTGCTCTCCCTAGCACCCACACACACGCACATTTGTGCACACACACCTGCTCAAAGACCCATATTTGTCCCTATTACCTAGTGCTGGGTTGATAAATTGGTTTCATCTCAGATGCCAACATTGATAAATTGTCAGTGGCTGTCTGGATCACTATGCTGAGGATAATTTTGAGGCAGACAACACAACTCATGAGGAAGAGTGTTGTGATCAATAGGCCAAGGCCCCATGAATGTGAAAAATGGAGTGGCAGCACCCTATTTTTGTAACAGTTGACCTGACCCAGTGTATCAGATTTTAATTGCTCAACCTAGTGTAACCCCTTTTCTTCTCTTAACCCTGTAGGCAGGAATTTAGTATTTTCAAACTGAGACGTTTAGTCCTTACGCAGGCCATAGTTTACTAACTAGAAAGTCAAAGTATTCTACGTAAAACAATATCCAGCTAACGTACCTAAACTGTATTTGTAAAGAAAATGTCATATCTTAACTAACATTCAATATTTGCTGTACTGACCATGGGGGTGCACCGCTTGCCTCTCCCCTTGAGAAAGAACTTGTCACTCAGCTATAAGAAGAGCAGTTAGCTGATAACATCCAGCTGCAGTGCCTGCAGAATCCACCTCAACCTTCAAGCCAAGGACACATGCTTCCTGGGCAGACCCAGACATTGATGAGCGAGGTGAGGGGTCAGAGCCTGGCCATTTCTATCTAACGTGGGGCTCCACTACAGGTAATCTTTGCTCAGGGATGCCCCTCATGTTGGTTAAGACTTCATCAGATCTGTAACATGGTCTGAGGCACTCTCAGCTTGAGTCTGCTTCCTTCCACCTCTTCTCTCACAAGGAGGGATGCAAGATCTGCATCCCTGCCCCATCCCACTCCCTCCTTCTTTATCTTTCGCATGTGGTACTTCCTCTTCCTCCTGCCACACTCCATCAGAGTGTCAGCTTCCTGGAGGACCCAAACTTATACACATACCTACTACGGGCATAGCTACTTACATTTACAAGGCTTTTACATCAAGTGTACAACATTCCAAAAGAGGCAAAGTGCTGTATTGGCTTTGACATCGGAGAGTATGGATTAAAATCCCAGACACTTACCATCGAATGGCATTAAACTAGTGTCCTTATCTTTAAAATGAGGTTGCTAGTGGTGATAACTGATGGGACTGTGTGAGGATTGAATGAAATAATATCCATGAAATTGATTTCTAAACTATTAAGCACTGCATACATTTTAGTCATTACTATTATTATTATTCCAAGTAATCTTAAATAGCAACTACCGGCTGATCAATTAACATTCCTTTACAAATATTGATTGTGCCTTTACCAGGACACTAGTGCTGATCTAGGAAATGAGGTAGACAAAGTCCACCTGCTCTGCTGAAACTTACATTTTCTACGCTAACCAAGTAAATATGAGTTTCATTTTTAAAATACTAGTAAGTTAGCATTAGCTCACTAACAGGGGAGGCCATATCTCTGGCTTGGTTCAAGTGTAATCCCAGTTTGGTCTAGTCCCAGGATTTGTCTTTGTTGATCTTTCCTGCTGAACTGCCTTTTCCTTCTTTTAGTTTCACCATCCTTGATGCTGTGAATCCTGCAGGGGGCTAACAGACTAGAGCGATAGCTTTTTACTGTGCTGTGGGTCGGCTGGCCCGCTCCTTGCCTTATACACTTGCTGTTCTTCTCTTTGCCTTTCTCTCCTTGATGACCCTACCCCACCTTCTCCTGAACATTTGCCACAGCTCACCTCTCTGCCCCCTATTTCTCTGTCTTCACTTTCACATTTCCTTTTTTGCTGTCACCCTCAGTGGGAGCCGCTCTCTCTGTGTCTTCAGATGGCTTTGGTGTTTTGGCAGGAAAGAACAAACTTCCTGGCAGAAATAACAGGAAGACACACTTCTCAGGAAATAATATAATACCTCTGTTTCTAACACTTCTTGGTGCCTGGTAGCCACAGGAATCAACATGTGTCTCTGAGAGGTTTCATCATTTCAGATTAACTCAGGCCTCAACAAGGCAGAAAGAGATGTAGCCGTGCCTTACAAGCCGTGGTCAGGGCCAGCTGGTGACCAACCACCAAGGGGATGGATGTCCAATGTCAAATGTCTGCATCCAAAATATAAATATTTTACCACATTCTGCAGCCATCATTTTTAAATGGGATTTTTAAGTTTTTACCCTAATATCTAGAAGCCAATAGATTGGTGGCTACCAATTTTTTGGACCATACTCTACTGTTATAAATAAATATGTATACGTATAAACACACACATGCACACATATATATACATATGTGTATGTGTACACACACCTATTTATGTATCTGAAACAAAAGTTTCACAAAATAATACTCACCCTTATCACATACAGAGCTCAAATTGTTCTTTTTCATTTTAATCTAGTCTATCATAATAACTTTTTTAAAATACTGGTCTTGATCTTGGGATTTTAACCTTTTTTTTTGGTGCCATTTCTACTCAGTGTGGTGAAGCTCATGGATCCCTTCTTGGGCTAATGTTTTTTAATGCATAAAACAAAACTCACAGGATTACAAAGGAAATCAATTATACTGAAATACAGTCTTATGCTTGTGCCTCTGGGGGGAGAGGGGACTGTGTCCGTGGACCCAGGTTAAGAACCCCTGCATGACCAAATTGATCTCACAAACGTCTGCAAGGTACAACCTGCGGTACAGAAACTTTGGCTGTAGATAAAGCCGCAGAACACTTTGTAGTAATTAAATATTTCAGATGCTTATTATCCTGTCATGGTTTTACAGCTCTCTTTTCAGTCCCTTTCCCCATGCTTCCCCCTCCAGTGACAGCCCACCCCCCCGCGCATGCGCACACACACACACACACACACACACACACACACACACACACACACGCAGATCTTAGGTCACGTATCTGAAGTGAAACCAGCCCCTAGGCTACTGTGTCTGGCCCCCCTTATCTCCCCATTCCCACTCCCTGACTTCTCCTCCATCCCAGCCCCTCTGGCTGCCATCTCAGAATTATTTCCATGGCTCATTATCTCTGCAGGCCAGTGCTCACAGTAGCGGTTTTCTTGGTTTCCTTCATGGCACTGTGATCCAATAGGTGCATTCTAACCAGAATAATGGTGGAGGCCACAGCCCTGGACATTTATTTCTCAGGCTTCAGAGAACCCTCTGTGGCAGGTGTTTCCATTTGATAGGTGGCTCTGCCACCACCCACCCCACCGCAAGGCAGCCTCTTGCCTGTCACTCCCAGGCTGCAGCTGAAGCTCTAACTTGGCTCCCCATGGCCATGCAGGGCACACGGCGTCCCTAACCCCAAGCGGCTCAGCGAGGTCCTCTGGGAGGAGCTGTAGTTACGGCCACACTGAATTGCTCAAGTGCTTTCTTGAATGGTTTGCTGCTGTGGCTCCCCACAAAAGTGTGCGCCCTCGCCTGAGGAAAGAAGGAAACAGGAAAAAGAAGAGCCTGTGTTCACTTCCTCTTTGGCCTGCGAACAAGGCAGACTGCTCTAGAATCATTCTATCAGCAGAATTTCCTGGTCCGAAATACGAATGTTTCACCAGACCCAACACTCCGAATTTTAAAAATAGACTTTCTGGGTTTTATCCTAATGTCTGTAGCCTATAGACCAAGGACTACAAAATGGTTCTTTAACCATGTTCTATGATGAGAAATGCAAACATGCAGAATAGGGCCTTGGAGGCATTCAATCCAATGACTTCATGCAGACAGGAGGGCACTGAAGCCCTGAGAGAGGATGGGACTTACCCAAGGTCACACAGCAGGAAGAAGCAGATTGGGAACTTGAATTCTGCCCTGTTCTCCAGGGGTCTTTCTACCAGGTTTCCATGGTACATCCTGCTAAGGAGCATTCTACTGTAAAATCTATACCGTGAAAATTAATTTTTAAATTCATGCCTTACTACCTTTCCCTCAAATAGGCATTTAGCTGTTGCAAGAGCACAAGGGCCTCGTAAAATTACCCAGAAGAATTCTAAAAAAGGCAACTGAAGACAGAAGTCTTTGTTTCAAAATCTTTGTTTTTCATGAACACAACTTTTGTTTTCCTCAGATAAAATTAAATTTCTCTTTTTTCCTTCCTCGTGTTTTTCTAATTGTGCTTAGGCTTTCCTTTTAAAAATTCTCTGAAATAGTTCTTTCTTTCTATATGTTAGTCACCTTACAATGCACACTTTTTTTTTTTTTTGCAGTACGCGGGCCTCTCACTGCTGTGGCCTCTCCTGTTGCGGAGCACAGGCTCCGGACGCGCAGGCTCAGCGGCCATGACAATGCACACTTTTTAGCAAACAAAATTCTAAAACTTTTTTAAACTCTTAGTCCTTTTCCCTTATCCTAATTCGTTTTTCCTACGCTGTTCAATCAATTATATAATTATTTTCTCAGCTTCCAAATAGTTTGCTATTGTATGTGTTGTAGTTCACTTCTGGATGAGAAAACTCTTATTTCACACAATAGTGTTATTGCTTTTATTATTCTTCCTGTCACCGAGGGGGCAAAAGATCAAGAACCAAACAATAAGACTTTTATTTCCAGCCACTGGAGAGCTGTCTTGAAAGTTATTACAGGCCTCTGCTATTGTGTGCTTCCATCTTGGACATGCTATCCGAGATGCGTAGAATGGCAGCAGCCTTGGTCTCCTAGACCATGGAGTCTAATCCCTTCATTTCACAAAAGAAGAAACTGAGGCAACCAGGTTTTCCCAGGACCACACAGCTAGCTAGAGGCAGATACTGAACCCAACCTCAGGCCTCTGATTCTCGACACACTGTCTTTTCCACTGTCCGATAAGTCTCAGGAATTCCTCCTGATCTCCTCAAGTTCATCCCAAACCAGGTTGTGGTCCATTTGTGTTTATCTCAACAATATGGAGGAAAGAGGATGTCATGACTCCTGGCTTAACAATAAATTTTAATACTAATTTGCATAATTTTGTTGATTAATTTCAAACTGCTCCAACTCCAACCTTCAATCCATCTTCAGAAGTTCTTCCATCTATCAGAATCTAGAAGCTGTCATCAGGATCCTGCACATGACCTTGTGTTGGCCAGAGGATGGGCTCTGGCATCAAACCCAAGCAGGTTAGTAACCTTCCTCTGCCTCAGTTTCCCCATTTGTTAGATAAGGATGCTGATAGCACCTGCTCATGCTGCTGTTTTTGAGGATTAAATGAGATAATGCATGGAAAGGGCTTAATATTCATAACAGCTCAATAAATATTAACAGTTACAAGTATTATTATTTATAAATAATAAATAAATATTATATTTATTTATAAATAATATTTATAAATAAATATTATTATTAAACAGTTATAAATATTAACAGCTACCAATGAGGAAACTACTTGACAGTGTTTTAATAAAAATGTATAAACAAATGTAAAAGAAAAATTGAGTGCATCTTTATTTATTTATTTATTTTTATTTTTGTGTGTGTGTGTGTGTGTGTGTGTGTGTGTTACGCGGGCCTCTCACTGTTGTGGCCTCTCCTGTTGTGGAGCACAGGCTCCGGACACGCAGGCCCAGCGGCCCTGGCTCACTGGCCCAGCCGCTCCGCGGCATGTGGGATCCTCCCAGACCGGGGCATGAACCCGTGTCCCCTGCACCGGCAGGCGGACTCTCAACCACTGTGCCACCAGGGAAACCCCGAGTGCATCTTTAATAGTTGAGGTGCGGTAGAGATCATTGTGGGAATTGGGAAGTCCCAGCACCAGATTCAGCTCTGCCTCTAACTAACTGTGTGGCCAGAGAAAAGCAGGCTCATCTCTCTGAATTTTTTAATCAACAAATCTAATTCTAATCTCTAAATGGGAGAAAAGGACTCCCTGAGAAGTATGATTTAATGGACTCAAAATCTGTCAGAGTAACACCATCTCAAGCCAGAAGAAGGTGAACCTCTGCCAACAAACATCGTCCTCTCTGCAGCAAGGAAGCTGGTTCCTTGGTCCACCTACATGACAGAAGCAATTGCTGGGACATTGCTCTGAAGCACCCTGTCCCCAAAGCAACCCAGAAATAATTCCATCCTTGCCTTTGCGTAAGCCACCTGCCTGAGCTCAAGCCAGAGAAGAGAGCAGATGAACAATGAATGTCACAGCAATTAGTTTTGGCAATTAGGCAGCCAATTAGTTCTGCTGCATGGAGAATGGGAAGAGAAAGTAAATCAGTGCTGAGAGGTGACAGGGAAATATGATTAGGACATCAGTTTCCAGTGACACCCAGGTGGAAAGGCGTGCAGCAGGGGCCCAACCTCCCCTTTCCCATCTCTGCCATGACAAAGGAGGGTGCTTTCCAGAGACCTTGGAAACAGCTTTGTGTGGAAGGAGCTTCCAGCCCACAGTTCTCTTCTGTTTCTCAGGGTCACCTCACACCTCCCAGTGTTGTTCACTCCACGCTGCCAGCGTTCACTTCAAGCTACAGCTCTTGCTGGTTTCTCACCAGGAATTCTGCCCACGATGTTAAATAAATGGAGCAGTAGATTCCTGGGGGTTGTCTTCTCTTAGCTGAAAATATGTTTGATTTTTGGTTTGTTATTTTTTTTGTTTCACGTTTGCTTATTTGTTTTAATAGCTTTGGTAGTTCTTCTCTAGAACTAATTCCACGTTTTGCTTGGAGTGGGTCAGAGGGAGATTTTGCATAATTGTATCATATGATGAAAGGGAAAAAAACAGCTTTAAAACCAAAGACCTGGGCTTGGATTCCACCTCTGCTTCTTGCCGGACTCTGAACTTCAGTTTCCTCCACTACAAAAGGGGCATAATAATTCGGTTGCCAGTAAAATGTATGGCGTTTTGGTAGCTGTTCTCCAAGGACAAGTTCACTTCACATTTTGGGGGAAGGGGCATACTTACATGAAAAATTACTTGCTTTTATCTGAAATTTGTATTTAACTGGCATTCGCTATCTTATTTACTAAATCTAATAACCCTAGGTAATAATAATAATACCTAACTCAGAGAGTTACTGTGAAGATTAAGTCAACACTGTATTAAAACCCTTCCCAGTGAGCCTAGTAGGGAAGTTGAGGAAGAACTGAGTTATTTCCTTTTCCCTGCTCTCTGCCATTGTCATCTGAAAGGCTGGACTTGTTCTACTGAACCCATGAGAACAGAGCCATACCAGCAGCCACAAGGTTTGACACAAGACGAGAAAAAAGCCTTAGCAGTGCGTTGCCTCTGGCACGGGGTTGAAGCTCAGGCTGGAATATGCCTTGAAGAGGAGAATGGAGCGGCAGAGCAGTGGCTGAAGTTGACTCTCAGGTAGGGCCCTTCCTACTCTGAGATTCTAAGCTGGTATTTCCAAGCTGCTTTTCCCATTAATAAGAACCGAAATCAGCTTAGGAGGAGACAGAGTGGAATCAGAAGTGTGGTGACCCAAACACAACAGCACTTTCTAAACAGTACTTAGGAAAAGTCAGGGATGGACTCTGGTGGCAGACTTCACACTTGGCAGTCCTCAGTTAATGTTCTGAGGACCCAGCTAATCAAAGGCACCTTAAGGGTTTGTGAAGCATGAAGCTTATACAATTACAAGAGCCCTCGTTAAGGAAAAACAATGATGCAGATTTACAAATACAAAATTAGGCATGGAAGTGAATATTTACTTTGAATGAGAAAATAGATAATGACAAATTTCAGGAGCACTGGAGGATCAAGTCCCTTTCTTCTGAGATCTTTTCAGGCAGTTTACCAGAAATGCTGACATAGAAATTCTTCTGATTGTCACGCGGCTCTTCTCTCCACCTGGAACACTCTTCAGAGCCCAGCAACTCAGGTTCTCACTGGGCCCAGGTAAGTGAGGGAAACTGCAGCTTACACTTTGCTAGGTTCCTGCTGTATCTTCTCCTGCACCCAACTGAATGCTTTTATAACTGTACTTACTACACATGCGATATTGTAAGAGTGCCAATGGAGAACTAAAAACAACTGGGGGGAACTTTCATAATCCCACCATCTTAATCAACCGCCTTTTTCCTCTGTCCATATTCCTTTTTCAGTCCATGCTCATATATACACAACGTGTGTATTTGAAATCATGGTACAGATACAATTTCATATTCTTTTTCCCTTAACATGCCATCATTTCCCTATGGTGCTCCACTGTCTTAATCAACGTGATACTTCCAGGATGTGGAATTATCCACTGTCTGCCATTGTTAAAAATTCATATTATACAAACAAGAATGATGAAGATGGGAATGGAATTTTACCCTGACTATGAACAGTTCTAACATCCAAAAAAAAATATTTTAAAGGAAGACCCTTGTAACATTGTAATTCACAGAGGCAAAAATAATCTGTCAATTTAAAAAGAAAAATCAGTCAAACCAATTATTAGGTGTGGGCAGATAAAGAAACTATGAGCAGGTTGGATTTCCACTTTTCAACTAATTTCTTCAGGTAAGCAATTGAAAATCCAGTGCGAATGACCCTTCTCAATGTGTTATTGAATAGAATAAATAGAGATTGCCAGGTGACTGGGTGCTACAGGGAACATTTTTTTTTGTAAGGGGTATTTCCTAATTGAAAGTGTTTCTACCAAAGTCACACCTTGCCAATTCTAGGGAAATAATTTAATTATGCCATTTAGAATAGAAATTATTCCACGAAACACTGTGAGGACCCTCTCTCTGAGAAATTCTGAACAAAACATTTCCATAGGCTCAGTAGTTTTGCCTTCCTGAGTGGAAATTTGGAGCTGAACACAATGATTCATAACTTCATGGAACAGTTGCTGTGGGTGGACTCATGTCACTCACATCCCCCTTTACACCCATGGCTACACCTTCTGACCTTTTACTTCTCAGCTTCTCAGTGGGGTGCAGCAACCAAACCACCCTTTAGGGGGTTGACTTTTTAAAATTCCAACATAAAAACCTTGGGTAATAAAGAAGTGGCAGAAGAATCAAAAGCTCCTATTCCAAATTCTCTGAGTGTCATAATAGGTGGCAAGATCAGGGTCTGAAATTGTTGTTTCTGTGGTTGGGAACTGTCTCCACAGCCCATCCGATTCATAAGTAACGTGATTACAGCTCATCACAAGTCTCTTGCAGCATTATACCAAAGATGGGTCTAAGCTACTAAAATTATGCCTAAGTCATTTTTAGAATGAACCTGCGCATTAACTGGCATGATTCACTTTATTTGGGGGTTCCTAATATATCAAAGTTTGTTACAAAGGTCCCCTATGAGAATTTAAATCTGTTATCTCTCATGTTCTCATGTGAAGTGCAGGATAGGGGTCTGAGAGCGTCTGAGAACATCTGAGCAGAGGCCAGGTCTCCATTTCAGCTGAAGGATATATATATATATATAAAAAACATCCCCTCAGACTTTATGGCTTTAGTGCCTTGTAATGAAAGGTGAGATTTGGGGGGTAACTGCGAAGAAGTGATTTCACAGAGTCTCCTAATGTATTAATCTCTCTTCTGCATCAGTGACTCACCTGATGTCACAGGGATGGCGACGATCAAAGGGTTTCTGCCTGGCAAAGACAAACATGTGTACATTTATTTTTTTTTCTAATTTTATAAAAGCCAATGTCTATGTGAACCAAAAACAGGGACTGACATTCTGACCAGCCAATTTTCTCCCTGACGCTTTTGTAAAATGAAATTTTCTTTGCTTCCTATTTTTATGCGGTCTTCTAGTGTTGCTGGCACGGGTAACAATCACACTTGGCGCTTCTGTCGGGCTTTTCATCCAAAGATTTCAAAGTGCTCCACAACAGGATTTCATCCTCACTGCAGGGCAGGGAGGAAGGTCAGCTGCATTTTGCCTAGTGAGCAGATAGGATGCTGAGAGGTGACGTGACTTATATGCCTGCCCTGCAAACTTGCAGGGGCAGAACAAAGTGAGAGCCAGTCTTCCCAATCCCTATCTCCATCTGCTGTTCACTTGTCCGAACTGATGTAGCCTCTTTTCCGAAGGGTTGAACATTAGATCCAGCAAGACACATTATGAACAGCTTGTTAAGGGTTTTCCTGTAAAGCCACCATGCCAAGGTGACTGACCTCAAGGAGACACTAGAAGCCCAAATCCAAAGAGGTTGGATTTGTTTTGAGAACTAGTTTTCAGACTTTAAGAACTTGGACAAATAAGCCTAAAAAGTGAGTGCAAATCTCCTGAGTAAAAAATGGCTACCAGATTTCAATACTTGAAAATATCAAAGTATTGGCAAGAAAGTCAAGCAACAAGAATCTTATACTCTGCAGTTGGGAATGTAATTAGTACAACCACACAGGAAAACAATTTAGCAATAGCTTATAAAATTGAATATGAACATACACTTCAGCCCAGCCGTTCGATTACTGTGTATATACCTGTATGTAGAGGTATATGTATAATATATATAATTCATGAAATGAAATATTGTCCAGGGGTGAAGATGAATGAATCATATACTTGCATAAAAGATGGATAAATCTTATATATAGTACTTAATGGGGGAAAAAAGCGAGACTGAGAAGATAAGTTAAAAGATGAATCTATTTTTGTAAAGCTCAAAAATATGAAAACTAAACATATGGTTAGAGGTACAAACATATACAGGATCAAACGGTTTTTTCAAAAAAAAACAAGGGGATGATAAAGGCAAAAGCAGGTGGTAGCTACATCTTGGGAAAGACAGGAATCTGAGATTGCGGAGCGTATTAGTCAGGATTCTCCAGAGAAACAGAACCAATCATATACGTATAGGAAGAGATTTATTATAAGGAATTGGCTCATGATATGATGGAAGCTGGGAAGTCCTGTGATCTGCCATCTGCCATCTGCCAGCTGGAGACCCAGGAAAGTCAGTGGTGTAGTTCCAGTCCAAAGGCCTGAGAACCAGGGGAGCCGATGGGGGAAATCCCAGTCCAAGGGGAGGAGAAGACCCATGTCCCAGCTCCACAGGCAGGCAGGAAGCAAAGCGGACACATTTTTCCTTCCTCCACTTTTTTGTTTTATTCAGGCCCTAAACAGATTGGATAATTCCCACCCACACAGAAGAGGGCAATCTACTAAGTCCACCAATTCAAATGCTATCTCATCTAGAAACACCTTCACAGACATACTCGGGTATAATGTTTAATCTGGGCCACCCCAGGGCACAGTCAAGTTGACACACAAAATTAGCCATCACAGGGAGGAACACTGAGTAGTTAGTATGTTTTAGTTCTTAGGTTGGGTGGTTAATTCATGTGATTTTGTTTTACCATTTTTCTTCAAAACTACATATATATTACACATATTCTTTTCAAATATTACAAAATAATTGAAGTCTGATGAGCTGAGTTAAAAAAAATAGACTTTTAAAGGAAAGCGTAGACCCCTCCCAAGTGTTGTATGTGTGCCCATGCATGTGTGCAGAATTTGATACACTGTCATTAACATCTAAGGTTTTAAGGGTATTTTTAAAAATAAATTTATTTATTTATTTTTGGCTGCACTGGGTCTTCATTGTTGCGCCTGGGCTTTCTCTAGTTGCGACAAGGTGGGGGGCTACTTTTCGTTGCGGTGCATGGGCTTCTCATTGCGGTGGCTTCTCTTGCTGCGGAGCACGGGCTCTAGGCACGCGGGCTTCAGCAGCTGTGACCCACAGGCTTAGTTGCTCCGCGGCATGTGGGATCTTCCCAGACCAGGGCTCAAACCCCTGTCCCCTGCATTGGCAAGCTCATTCTTAACCACTGTGCCACCAGGGAAGTTTTAAGGGTATTTAAAAAACGTCTATCTAACATTTACTCAGGAAAAGTATTTGAAACAAATATGACATAAAAAGAGTTATTATAGTTAGACTGTAAGGAATTCATATAAACTGAGAAGCAAGATATGAAATACAAAATCTGAGAAACTATATGAACAAACAATTTACAGAAAAGTTCAAATGAGAAAGATATGAAAGAGGTTTAAGCTTTATTAACAAACAAAGAAATGTAGATTGTTTAGAGTAACTTTTTTTTAACCTGTAACATTGATGAAGGTTGAAAAAATTCTCAGTGCTGGCAGGAGTTGAGTGGGGCAGGTGTAAACACTGCTGATGTACAACCTTTTCTGGAAGCATTTTGGAGATAGGATTCAGTAGCATTAACTAAGCCCATAACTTTTCACCCAGTTCGGTCCTGGAAACCTTTGCAAGAGAAATCATTAGAAAACCAAAGATGTTCAATGCAACATTACCTTTAACAGAAAAAAATTTAGCCTAAATGCTGAACAATAGGAGAATTGTTAAATAAAGTATAGCACATCCTCAGTGGAAATTATACAACAATTAGCAATGATCTTTTCAAAAAATATTTACTGTTATGGTAGAATGCTCATGCTAAGTGAAAATCAGGACACAGAATTATTTGTACTGCACAATTTAGATTTGTAAAATATACGTATACACACACACACACACACACACACACACACACACACAGAAAAATGCATGGGATGTGCCAAAAGGTTTAAATAGTGATCTCTGCATTATGGACTTGTGTGGTTTTTAGTTTCTCTTTTATTTCCTTCCATGGTTTCTAAATTTTCTAGTTTAATAATAAAATATAATATTTTTGAGATAATAGAAAGTATCTGCAATAGAGAAACAGGCATTTCCTGTAGCATAATGGTGTTGGGTCATAAAGTGTCTATTGTAGTGTGATCAACTCACATGTTTCAGCAAAGAAAATATATCACATCCTGGGAACCCTCTCAGCCCAGGCAAAAGCAGGACAGTTGGTCATCCTATTTTTGGCTTAAAAAAAATCACTGGAGTGGAAAGATTTCCCAACTGTGAACTGCAAAAGTAGTCTTGATAATTCCTTGAGTCTTCCTATAGATAGAAGTGGCTATTTTGACCTTGCATTATTTATGAAGATTTTTAAATAAGTCACATCTTAAAGAGCTTGTTGAAAGCAGAGCAGATTGCATAAATGCTAAATAGGCTGGTTAAGCTACATTATACAAGCTCTGAATGCTTACCCAAATAGGTCAGGTTAACTACCTCTTGTCTCTGGGAAGAGAAGCCTATTTATCTCTCTTTTCATTTTTTTTGTGCTGTGCACATTCTTTCCTTTGGCAAGAGTGGGAGCGGCAGGTGTATCATGTCACCAGAGGAAAACTGAGCTCCAGGGAGTCAGCTCAGAGGGTGAAGTGTACTCCCAGTTAGGGCTAAAGCCCTCTGGAAGAACAACAGTTAGGGCTAAAGCCCTCTGGAAGGCAGTCTGGTTAGACTGCCTTTACCTGCCTTTCTTACATGATCAGGACAAATCCCCTCCCTTGCTAAATCTACAGGAAGTTTTTCTACATCTTTGCTTAGGAAGCATCTCGAAAATATGATAGAACTAGGATACTGTGTGTGCCAACAGCCATCTCTTGTCACAGAGGAGAGCTCAGGGAGTGGCAGGGCTGTCAGTTGCCTGTGTGTGAGTCATGCCTTTGTACCTTTGGGTGATCAGTTAGCCACTCTCCGTGCCTCAGTGTTCTCACATATAAAATAGGGATGCTAATAGCACCTACCTCATAGTGTTTGAGGATTACATACATTCATAGCTAATAAGAGCTTGGAGCCGTGCTTGGAGATGGGCGAGCATGGGGTTTATTAGAGAATGCTCTTAAAATCCTCAGCTGGTGTAGCTAAAGGAAGGAAGCAGGACTGAGCAGAGTGAGACATTGAACTGTGATGAAATCTTGACAGAGCCTCGGTGGGGACCCTCCAGATCTGTCCTGAGTTGGGGTGAGAGGGCAGTTCACCTTGAGAGCCCTGCAATCGATCAAATGAGGACCACCCCAAGAAGAGGGCATGACCCTGGTGTGGCAGCCTTGTGTCACCTCTCAGGTCTCCTCCCACACACCCAGGGCTGGGATCTGAAATCCATCAGGATGCCAAGGCAGGTCTCTTCCTCATCTGATGGCTGATTTAGTCTGGAGAAATCCCAATGGCTTTGCTGAAGTTTTCTTAAATTTCACAGGGTCTAGGATGCTTCCACCCAGCTTTCTGTCCCTCTCTCCTGTACTCAGGATCTGATTCCTTAAAATTTGTGTTGAATTCTGTGATATGCAACTCCAATCCCCCTTTAGGAACAAATTTTAAAGTTAGCTTTAAAAAAAAATACTCTTTAATTTTATTTTTTGAATACATAAAACTATGTGATTTGAAAGCCAACACTTAAAATACTAAACAAACAAACACAAACAAGAAGCATACTTAGATAATTCAGATGTCCTCCCCAAAAATGCAGAAAACAGGGTAGAGGAATTGTTCTAGACTAAAAGAGACTAAAGAAACATGGTGACCAGTTGGTTCAGGGGAAAGAAATCTAGCTATAACTAGATACAAAAAAACCAATGTGGCAAAATGCTAGCAACTGTTGATCTAGGTAAAGAACACTGTATTAGCCTTTGAGTCTTTCTGTGGACTTTGATAGTTTTCAAAACTATAAATTCAGGGGAAAAGTAAGAAATCGCTCCATGCTGAAGTGTCTGGCACTTGGGTTCTTATTTGTTGAGTTGGCCAAAAAGTTCGTTCGGGTTTTTCTGTAACACCTAACTTTTTGGCCAACCCAATATCTGCAAAGATGTTAAAACAAAAGATGAACAACATGGCCTGAAGGGGAACGAATAAGTCAAACACTAAAAACACCCTAATTTCTTATAAGTCAAGCAGGAATTAGTAGAGGGAGATCTCTGGGTTTTAATATAAAACACCCTTTAATTCTCAATGAAATTTTAGAGGAATTAAATGCATGATGTGTGAGCACTTAGAAAGGACACGACCATTAGGAGACTACATATGTTATGAAGAATAAGTCATGCAAAATACACCTTTCCCAGTGGGGAATATCAAAGATACAATTTAATTGCAACAAAGTATTTGAAAAAGTCAATCATATTGGTATCATGAGTAACATGGAAAAATATAAACTGGGTTATCAGCTAAGCTTTCCTTCCCATTCTTCATTCCTTCATCCCTTCACTCATTCATTCAGTATTAACCATGTGTTCAGCACTGTGGTAGACAACCACCCTATTAGAATGAATGAACACATTACTGTTAACTCCGGCTTAAAGAAATTTCTAAATATGTTTCTAAAGTGTAGCCTAGGACCCAAAGCATCAGAATCACATGTGGTGCTTGTTAGAAATGCACATGTGAAGTCCCATCCCACACTTACTGAATCAAAATTTCCATAAATGAGACTTGGTCATCTGCATGTTTAACAAATGTCCCAGATAATTCTTTTGTACATTAATATTTGAGAGCCACTCTAAAGTTCTCTGCCCTCTTTCCTAAAACCCTAAACATATTAATCAGTAAGTTAGGTGAATTCCAACATAAATTTTGTCTATCAAATTAATAGATGACTGAAAGTGGGAGGAAAAATGGATAAACCATTTTAAAGAATCAAACTTGAAAAAGACCTTGACAAAGGAGAAAGGTGGAATGCAATTAACGATATACAATTTAATAGGGTTAAATGTTAAGTTCTGCATCTGAGTTCAAAGAATCAACTACTTAAATACAAGGTAGAAAAGCTCTGGATTGACAGCAGTTCACTTGAAAAAGATTTAAAGTTCAATGAGAGTCAAAAATATGGTATTATTTTTAAAAAATGAATACAAATTTTAGGATACATTAATAGAAACTGAAATTAAGGAAGGGGGGAGGGTTGCACTCATCATATTTTGCACTGGCAGAGCACATCAATTTCAAAATATTTAAATACCTATTTTTTAAAAAGTCATTGTCAAACTAGAGTTTGTCCAAGGGAAGGTGACTAGGTAGTAAACTGTCTTAAACCCACATCATATGAAGACTCAATTAAGAAACAGAATATGTTTCACATAGAAAAGGGAAAATTTACTTCTTCATGATAGCTGACTTTGTAGGGTTGAAAGGCTATCAGCTGAGGAAAGAATTGATTTTTTTTGTATGGTTCTACAGGAAAAACCTGGGAACATTGGGGCAAACTTATAGGAAAGTTATTTTTGGTATAATGTAAGAAAGAATTATCTAAGAGTTGGAGGGCTCTATATATGGTATTATCTGTTCCCTTTAGAGATAGTGAGTTCCAGAAGTAGTTTAAAATGTCTGTCAGAGACATTGTGGAGAGGATTCCAATTAATCACTCAATCAACAAAGGGAGGCCTTGCTCGGACCAATAGTGATGGTGGGCTGGGAACTGAGTATGGTCAACTCAATGTTCTGTAACTGAGATACAAAAAAAAAAAAGTAACAGAAAGAAAAATAAATAAGAAAGAATACCTGCATTACCTATGTGATCCTTTCAAACAAAGTTTTTGTTCTTTAAATTTCTATATAATTTTATCCAGATTTCTGGTGTCAATGAAAGGGCTTTAGATCTTTATCTTCTTATATCAGCTGTGCCTCATTCTAAAGGAATCCATTTCTGACATCTTTTAGAGGGGCTGTTTTGGAGAAGGCAAGAGTGAGAGTGTCCATGACACACTTCCACAGTCTCCTGCAGAGGAAACCTGACCCAGGTGAATCCTTCAACTGATGTGATTTTAATCCTTAAGCTGTGGTACTCCTCTGACACAACAACAGCCAACCTCCCCAGAAGTGGGAACTGAACTCAAGGGCAAACAACATGTAGGCTGGCTGGTGCTCTATGAGGCAGCTTGGCACAAAATCTATGTCAAAATAGGGATAATGGTGATTAAATAAAGGAATTACTTTCCCTCTTTGGAGAGTTTTACGTGTAATACGCAAATTGGTTTGAGCATTTGAAAGATGGAGCAGAAGAAAAGATACCCAGAAAGAGAGTCGGCTGGAAAGGATATGAAAGACTACTGGATATACTAAAATTATTAGAAGGCAAATGCAATAAGAAAGAAGAAAGCAAAAGATATATAAAGGAATGGAGAGCATGGTTGGCTGGTGGCAGTAAGAACTGTCAAAGCAGTCATATAGACCCTAGATGGAGTTATCTTAAGGGCAGAGGATGAAGCATTCACCTGCTGAAGTGATGTCAAGATAATTCATTTTCTACAGCCATCCTGGAATTTTTTTTTTTTTTAGCTTGCTCTGTTCTTTGAACAACATTCCAATTTCCAACATTTTGTTGAGCAGTTCTTGCTATTGTCCTTGTTTCTATGTAAATCCTATACAATACTTCTCTGACCTTTCCACTTAACTAAAGAAAAGAAAATCCTGTGTACTACTAGCAGTCTGGGACACAGCCCAAGCAGCTTATCACAAGTTCAACATTTCTTTGCAGTCTCTCGTTATTTTTATCTTTAAAATTTCATGAGAAATTTGCATTCTCCTCAAGAGATCTGTACTGGTTTTTATATAAAAATAATGTTTAATCCATTAATTTAAATTAACAACTTAAGGAGATGTGCCACAATTTTTTTCAGTTGCTTTCCATAAACTCCTGGCCAATAACTCATGTAATCCTCGGAGGTGTGGTGACCTCAGTTTGAGAAACATGGTTGTATGATAAACTAACACTACTTGTGGTTATCTGAGTGACTGTTCCCTGAAGGTTCTAACAGATGCTTTTAGGGAATATTTTTCTATTTTTTTAGAGTTGACAGTGAAAGTTTACAATTTACTAATTGAGCTATCTTGCTAAGGATATTAGTTTGCATCTGGGTTTGGTTTGGTTTGGTTTTTGTTTTATTTACTTATTTATTTTATTGAAGTATAGTTGATTTACAAGGTTTCAGGTGTACAGCAAAGTGATTCAGTTATATATATATATATATATATATATGTGTGTGTGTTTGTGTATATATATACACACACATACAGACACACACACACACACACACACACACATATATATATTCTTTTTCAGATTGTTTTCCATTATAGGTTATTAGAAGATATTGAATATAGTTCCCTGTGTTATAAAGTAGGTCCTTGTTGGTTATCTATTTTATATATAGTTGTGTGTATCTGTTAATCAAATGCTTTTAGAGATATATTAATGTGTGTGTGTGTGTGTGTGTG
This sequence comes from Stenella coeruleoalba, assembly GCF_951394435.1. Classification (NCBI taxonomy): domain Eukaryota; kingdom Metazoa; phylum Chordata; class Mammalia; order Artiodactyla; family Delphinidae; genus Stenella; species Stenella coeruleoalba. Next base: position 89,897,389 of record NC_137150.1, read on the forward strand.
TGTGTGTGTGTGTGTGTGTGTGTGAGCCAAAACCCCAGAACCTCTTCTGAATCACAAAAGCCAGGACAGGCAGCACTGCAGATGTTTTAAATACTTGTTAATTTATAATAAAATTAACCACAGCCTATAGAAAAATGGAATTTTAAAGTTTAAACCCAAAAATGTTTATTTGTAGACATTTTTATATCTTCCTATATATTAAAAGTAACTATATTTTGTTGTCTTTCTTTAGTCAGTGTTGTTTTCCCCACGTTACAGTAGCCCTGAAGAAAGTCCATCTTCTCTCACGTAAACCTTACTGAAGAAATAATAGGAAGAAAAAAGGAGAGAAAGCTGTGGAATGAGAAACACAAAGAGAATCAAAGATAAGATTAGACCTAAAACTTGGTCAAGGGGTAGAGTTGCATGCAGAGTAATTTTTCTATTACATTTTCTTTAAAAATTAATTATGTTAAAAATTAAGTGTTTTATACGCTAAAATATCATTGGCAGTTATTACATGTTATTTATTAAAACCCTATATAAGAATTACATTTTTAAATTAAACATTGACTCCCAATAAACTAAACTTAATAAGTAAGCCTAATATTAATGGTGAAGGATTACAGGAGAGAAAGACAATCGTTAAAAGTTTCATACATAAATAATGCGTTCAAAGATTATGATTTTCCAAGCCACTTTTTTTTTCCCATTACTAGTGTTTACATTCTCTAGAAACTGGTTTGTTCTTCCCAGGCACTATTATGTCCAGTGACATTTACTGAGAACCCACCAGGGACTGTACACACCAGTTTAGTTCAAAAGCCCTTACTGGACAGTAATATCTGCCGGACACAGTGAGGCAAGAACACTTAAGACTGGCCCTGCCTCCAGAAGCTCACAGCCTGGAGACAGGGAGGGATGTGTAAACACATCATTACAGTGAAGCGTGATGCGTGCAAGAGGGGAATGTGTACAGGGCATCAAGGCAGGAGGCTCAGAAGAATCTCCGCAGACATGAGGGGCCCTAGGTAGGACTTTGACAGCTGAATATCAGAGAGGAGGATTCCAAGCAGAAGTACGCAGTGTGTGCAGAGGTGTAAAGCAACATGGGGTGTTAGAGGAACAGCGATTATTTCAGTGTAACTGGGAGAGGTTAGAGGAAATGAATCACAGCTTGAGTAAGAAAGGAAATGGGATCAAAGCTAGATTTGTAATTTCTTCTCTCTGCGTGACCTTAGGCAAATTACCTGACCTCTGTGAGCTTGTTTCATCGTTTACAAAATTTATTCTTAGAGTCATTGTGAAAATCAAATGAGATAAGGCAATTTAAGATTACGGGCAAGGACTGGTCCTGAGCACTCAAAGAAGACTAGTTGCTCATGGCGTTTGTGGAGTTTGGTACAATTAAACACAAGAAGGGGGATACCAGGCCCATGACCATACAGGACCACCTCAAATTCCCTGCCATGCCAATGTCTGTAAACTGGCGACAGCACAAAGACAGAACTTTGGTGTGTGCATGTGTGTGTGTGTGTGTGTGTGCATGCGTGTGTGTTGAGACACACACACAGAGAGAGAGAGAGAGAGAGAGACACGAAGACAGAGACAGAGATCGACCCTGGGAAGCAGGAATTCATTCCACCTGTGTCTTCTGCTCTCTGACACCTACCAGATGATTATACTTCATCCACTTTCATAATAAAATAAGTGTGTTAGTACTGCCCCTTTTCTTCTCATCCTAACACCTGTCCTGGACAACCATGGAGCTTGTAGGAATCGTACATGTTCCTCCCCCACTCCTTCAGAAATCCACTAGAGTATGGCAAAAGAACACCCGTATGTTTGATGCCCATTAGAGTGAAATACAATACACTTCTTTAAAAACCACTTGATTGAGGGTTTTTTTTAAATTATTATTATAATAATCTTTTTATTTAATTTATTTATTTTTGGCTGCGCTGGTCTTCTCTGCTGCGCACTGGCTTTCTCTAGTTGCGGCGAGCAGGGGCTTCTCTTGTTGCGGAGCACAGGCTCTAGGCGTGCGGGCTTCAGTAGTTGTGGCACACGGGCTCAGTAGTTGTGGCATACGGGCTTAGTCGCTCCGCAGCATGTGGGATCTTCCCGGACCAGGGCTCCAACTGTGTCCGTCCCCTGCATTAGCAGGCAGATTCTTAACCACTGCACCACCAGGGAAGTCCTTGATTGAGGTTTGATTGATATACAAAAAGCTGTAGGTAGTTTGTGTATACCACTTTATGAGTTGGAGATACGTATATATCCATGAAACCATCACCACAATCTATGCCACAGATATATTCATCACCTCTAAAAGTTTCCTCCTGCCCTCTCGCTTATTATTTTTAATTTTTTGTAATAACATGTAACAGCTACCATGTTAGCAAATTTTTAAGTATATAATACAGTATTGTAAACTGTAAGCATTTTGTTGTACAGTGGATCTCTAGGACTTGTTTATCTTGTATAACTGAAACTTTGTACCCTTAGACGACACCTCCCCATTTCTGTCTTCCCTCAGCACCAGCAACCACCATTTTACTCTCTGCTCTACCAGTTTGACTTTTTTAGATTCCTCATATAAATGGTATCATGCATCATTTGTCCTTCTGTGTCTGGCTTATTTCACTTAGCATAATGTCCTCCTGGTTCATCCACATTGTCACAAATGGCAGGATTCTCTTCTTTTTAAAGGCTGAAAAATATTCCATTGTGTGTATATACCACATTTTCTTTATCTTTTCATCTGTTGATGGACATTTAAGTTGTACCCATCCCTTGGCTATTGTGAATAATGCTGCAATGAACGTGGGAGTGCAGGATCTCTCTGAGACCCTGATCTTAATTCCTTTGAGGATATACCCAGAAGTGGGATTGCTGGATCATATAATATTTTATTTTTAATATATTTATTTATTTATTTTTTGGCGGTACGCGGGCCTCTCACTGTCGTGGCCTCTCCCGTTGCGGAGCACAGGCGCCGGACGCGCAGGCTCAGTGGCCATGGCTCACGGGCCCAGCCGCTCCGCGGCATGTGGGATCTTCCCGGACCAGGGCACGAACCCGTGTCCCCTGCATCGGCAGGCGGACTCTCAACCACTGGGCCACCAGGGAAGCCCTATTTTTAATTTTTTGAGGAAACTCCAAACCTTAATTTCCATAGTGGTTGCACAAATTTACATTCCCACCGTGTACAGGGTTCTTTTTCTCCACAATATGCTCAATAAAAGTCCTCACATCAAAGCCCAACCGGACATCTTTCTAGTTTTTGATAGGATATAGGCGCTGGGAATTCATTTATCTGAAAATCAATTTCCTTAAACATTGCCCCCAAGCTTGTATGCCCTCCCCTGCTCCCAGTGCTGGTCAATAATAGCATCATCATACAACTAGAGCTCATGCTAGAAGCTTGCAAGTCATTCTTCATCCTTCCTGTCCTTTACCACCCACATTCAGTCAATCACCAAGTCCTAGTAAATCTGTCTCCAAATCATCAAGCTTGTGTTCTTCCTTCCACTTCTGCTGTGGCTTCCTCAGGTCAGGTCCTTATTATTTCTATGTTCTCGCGAGACTTAATTGCAAAAGCCTTCTCATTGGACTTCCTACATCCAGAAGGGCCGTCCCACATGGTGGCAGAGATGTAACATTACACATTTCTGCTTAAAATCCTTTCAGGGCACATTACTGTCTACAAAAGGAAGTCAAAATAGGGTGGCCATGGTCCTCCCTGCTCTGACCCTGCCTCCTTCTTTAAGTTATCTCCCACCATACAACCCTTCGCATTTTGTGCTCTGATTATACCAAGTTCCTGGTAAAACTCTTCCAAGACTTCATACCTTCACACCTGCAATCTCCTCTCCTTTGCTACTCAGAGTGTGGTCCATGGACCAGCAGCATCAGCATCACCCAGGGGCTTATTACTGAATCAGAATCCACATTTTAACAAAATCTCCAGGCGATTCTTATTCACATTTTAGAGTACTGCCTAGAATGCTTTTTCCACCTACTTTGCCCATCTCACTGGTTCTCACCTTAGAACCCGTTTTTAATATATTTTTTAAAAGTAACCTGCTTTTTACTATCTTGCAACAAATGTCATGGGTAACATATAACTCATAATTTTAAAAAATCCAAAATAATACTTTAACTATAATAGGAAAAAAATGCAAGTAGTACAGAATAAAATATGTGTTTCTGTATGTAAATGCTTGGGCACAACTACACTCAAAGACATAACAAATGTTTGCCTAGAACCACTGGGGATTGAGAGATACAAATGGACCAATTCAGGTGTATTGTATCGGCAAAACAAATACGATGATCAATGAGACAGTCAGTGATGTGACTTTTCAGGATGGTGATTGACTCTTGACAAAATTCCAAAAAGAACAGAATGCAATCTTTGACTCATAGAGAGTCATATTCCTGGAAATGCAATTTTTATTAAAACCGTGCAAAGTGTACTTTGTGTTTATATATGACATGAGTTGGATTTTAGGCTCAGATAATTATAACCAAATTTTCACCCAGATAAATGTCTGGCAGGACACTCAAACATCACGTTGGCTGCAGGATTGTTCTTTGCAATATAGGACCAAACCATGTATAGCAGGACATCTAGAATCTCTGGCCTTCATCCACTAAATGCCTCCCATCAGTGACCACCAGTAACACCCCCTAAGATTCTCAAACTCCTGGAAGGAGCAATACCTGTCCTGCTGAGAACGGCTGGTCAGCTTAATCCAGTCTAGACCTTCCTTCAAGCCTCGATCATCCTCACCACAGTCCCCCTCTCCAACCCTGGTGCTCCCTGGCTCTTTCCTTCTGTGGTCCTTAGCTCTCCTGAATATAGTTCTGGTCCAAGCACTTGTAGTGCAGGAGGGCAGGTGTGCAGGGCAGGAATGTCTATCAGTCACCTTCATACCTGCCCAAGATATCACACAATCTGAAACTGAATAAATGTTCAACAAAGGTTGATGAATAAATGACTTTAAAACAAACAAAAATAAATAAATAAATAAAAAGAACAACTCTAAGAGAATGTAGATTGGAGATTAGACAACAACTGAGTGTTTTCTAATTTATCGACTTTACCCTGACATGATAAAAATAATACACTTCTCGGAGACGAGGGGAAGATGGTGGAAGAGTAAGACGTGGAGATCACCTTCCTCCCCACAGATAACCAGAAATACATCTACAGGTGGAACAACTCCTACAGAACACCTACTGAATGCTGGCAGAAGACCTCAGACCTCCCAAAAGGCAAGAAAGTCCCCACGTACCTGGGTAGGGCAAAAGAAAAAAGAATAAACAGAAACAAAAGGATAGGGACGGTACCTGCACCAGTGGGAGGGAGCTGTGAAGGAGGAAAGGTTTCCACACACTAGGAAGCCCTTTCGTGGGCGGAGACAGTGGGTGGTGGAGTGGGAAAGCTTCGGAGCCAGGAGGAGAGCACAGCAACAGGGGTGCGGAGGGCAAAGCGGGGAGATTCCTGCACAGAGGACCAGGGCCGACCGGCACTCACCAGCCCAAGAGGCTTGTCTGCTCAACCGCTGGGGCGGGCGGGGCTGGGAACTGAGGCTCGGGCTTCAGTCGGAGCGCAGGGAGAGGACTGGGGTTGGCAGCATGAACAAAGCCTGCAGGGGGTTAGTGCACCACGACTAGCCGGGAGGGAGTCCAGGAAAGTCTGGACCTGCCGAAGAGGCAAGAGACTTTTTCTTCCCTCTTTGTTTCCTGGTGCGCGAGGAGAGGGGGTTAAGAGCGCTGCTTAAAGGAGCTCCAGAGATGGGCGCGAGCCGCGGCTAACAACGCGGACCCAAGAGACGGGCATGAGACGCTAAGGCTGCTGCTGCTTCCACCAAGAAGCCTGTGTGCGAGCACAGGTCACTATCCACAACTCCCTTCCGGGGAGCTTGTGCAGTCCGCCACTGCCAGGGTCCCGGGACCCGGGGACAACTTCCCCAGGAGAACGCATGGCGGGCCTCAGGCTGGTGCAACGTCACGCAGGCCTCTGCCGCCGCAGGCTCGCCCCGCACTCCGTACCCCTCCCTCCCCCTGGCCTGAGTGAGCCAGAGTCCCTGAAGCAGCTGCTCCTTTAACCCCGTCCTGTCTGAGCGAAGAACAGACGCCCTCCAGCGACCTACACGCAGAGGCGGGGCCAAATCCAAAGCTCAGCCCCAGGAGCTGTGAGAACAAAGAAGAGAAAGGGAAATCCCTCCCAACAGCCTCAGAAACAGCGCATTAAAGCTCCACAATCAACTTGATGTGCCCTGCGTCTATGGAATACATGAATAGACAACGAATCATCCCAAATTGAGGAGGTGGACTTTGAGAGCAAGATTTATGATTTTTCCCCCTTTTCCTCTTTTTGTGAGTGTGTACGTGTATGCTTCTGTGTGAGATTTTGTCTGTATAGCTTTCCTTCCACCATTTATCCAGGGTTCTACCCATCCATTTTTTTCTTAATAATTATTTTTTATTTTAATAATTTTATTTTATTTTATATTAGTTTATTTTATTTTCTTTCTTTCTTTCCTTCCTTCCTCCCTCCCTCCCTCCCCCCTTCCTTTCTTCCTTTTTTTCTTTCTTTCTTTCTCTCTTATTTTTCTCCCTTTTATTCTGAGCCATGTGGATGAAAGGCTCTTAGTGTTGCAGCCAGGAGTCAGTGCTGTGCCTCTGAGGTGGGAGACCCAACTTCAGGACACTGGTCCACAACAGACCTCCCAGCTCCACATAATATCAAACGGCGAAAATCTCCCAGAGATCTCCATCTCAACACCAGCACCCAGCTTCACTCAACGACCAGCAAGCTACAGTGCTGGACACCCTATGCCAAACAACTAGCAAGTCAGGAACACAACCCCACCCATTAGCAGAGAGGCTGCCTAAAATCATGATAAGTCCACAGACACCCCAAAACACACCACCAGATGTGAACCTGCCCACCAGAAAGACAAGATCCAGCCTCATCCACCAGAACACAGGCACTAGTCGCCTCCACCAGGAAGCCTACACAACCCACTAAACCAACTTAAGCCACTGGGGACAGACACCAAAAACAACGGAAACTACGACCGTGCAGCCTGCAAAAAGGAGACCCCAAACACAGTAAGATAAGCAAAATGAGAAGACAGAAAAACACACAGCAGATGAAGGAGCAAGATAAAAACCCACCAGACCTAACAAATGAAGAGGAAATAGGCAGTCTACCTGAAAAAGAATTCAGAATAATGATAGTAAAGATGATCCAAAATCTTGGAAATAGAATAGACAAAGTGCAAGAAACATTTAACAAGGACCTAGAAGAGCTAAAGATGAGACAAGCAATGATGAACAACACAATAAATGAAATTAAAAATGCTCCAGATGGGATCAATACCAGAAAAACTGAGGCAGAAGAACGGATAAGTGACCTGGAAGATAAAATAGTGGAAATAACTACTGCAGAGCAGAATAAAGAAAAAAGAATGAAAAGAAATGAGGACAGTCTCAGAGACCTCTGGGACAACATTAAACACAGCAACATTCAAATTATAGAGGTTCCAGAAGAAGAAGAGGAAAAGAAAGGGACTGAGAAAATATTTGAAGAGATTATAGTTGAAAACTTCCCTAATATGAGAAAGGAAATAGTTAATCAAGTCCAGGAAGCACAGAGAGTCCCATACAGGATAAATCCAAGGAGAAACATGCCAAGACACATATTAATCAAATTGTCAAAAATTAAACACAAAGAAAACATATTAAAAGCAGCAAGGGACAAATAACACACAAGGGAATCCCCATAAGGTTAACATCTGATCTTTCAGCAGAAACTCTGCAAGCCAGAAGGGACTGGCAGGACATATTTAAAGTGATGAAGGAGAAAAACCTGCAACCAAGATTACTCTACCCAGCAAGGACCTCATTCAGATTTGATGGAGAAATTAAAACCTTTACAGACAAGCAAAAGCTGAGAGAGTTCAACACCACCAAACCAGCTTTACAACAAATGCTAAAGGAACTTCTCTAGGCAAGAAACAGAAGAGAAAGAAAAGACCTACAATAACGAACACAAAACAATTAAGAAAATGGGAATAGGAACATACATATTGATAATTACCATAAATGTGAATGGACTAAATGCTCCCACCAAAAGACACAGATTGGCTGAATGGGTGCAAAAACAAGACCCATATATATGCTGTCTACAAGAGACCCACTTCAGACCTAGAGACACATACATACTGAAAGTAAGGGGTTGGAAAAAGATATTTCATGCAAATGGAACCAAAAGAATGCTGGAGTAGCAATTCTCATATCAGACAAAATAGACTTTAAAATAAAGACTATTAGAAGAGACAAAGAAGGACACTACATAATGATGAAGGGATCGATCCAAGAAGAAGATATAACAATTGTAAATATTTATGCACCCAACATAGGAGCACCTCAGTATATAAGGCAAATACTAACAGCCATATAAGGGGAAATTGACAGTAACACATTCATAGTAGGGGACTTTAACACCCCACTTTCACCAATGGACAGATCATCCAAAATGAAAATAAATAAGGAAACACAAGCTTGAAATTAAACAAGATGGACTTAATTGATATTTATAGGACATTCCATCCAAAAACAACAGAATACACATTTTTCTCAAGTGCTCATGGAACATTCTCCAGGATAGATCATATCTTAGGCCACAAATGAAGCCTTGGTAAATTTAAGAAAATTGAAATTGTATCAAGTATCTTTTCCAACCACAATGCTATGAGATTTGAAATTGTATCAAGTATCTTTTCTGACCACAGTGCTATGAGATTAGATATCAATTACAGGAAAAGATGTGTAAAAAATACAAACACATGGAGGCTAAACAATACACTACTTAATAACGAAGTGATCACTGAATAAATCAAAGAGGAAATCAGAAAATACCTAGAAACAAATGACAATGGAGACACGATGATCCAAAACCTATGGGATGCAGCAAAAGCAGTTCTAAGAGGGAAGTTTATAGCAATACAATCCTACCTTAAGAAACAAGAAACATCTCGAATAAACAACCTAACTTTGCAACTAAAGCAATTAGAGAAAGAAGAACAAAAAAACCCCCAAAGTTAGCAGAAGGAAAGAAATCATAAAAATCAGATCAGAAATAAATGAAAAGGAAATGAAGGAAACGATAGAAAAGATCAATAAAACTAAAAGCTGGTTGTTTGAGAAGATAAACAAAACTGATAAACCATTAGCCAGACTCATCAAGGAAAAAGGGAGAAGACTCAAATCAATAGAATCAGAAATGAAAAAGGAGAAGTAACAAGTGAAACTGCAGAAATACAAAAGATCATGAGAGATTACTATGAGCAACTCTATGCCAATAAAATGGACAACCTGGAAGAAATGGACAAATTCTTAGAAATGCACAACCTGCCAAGACTGAATCAGGAAGAAATAGAAAATATGAACAGACCAATCACAAGCACTGAAATTGAAACTGTGATTAAAAATCTTCCAACAAGGGCTTCCCTGGCGGCGCAGTCGTTGAGAGTCCGCCTGCCGATGCAGGGGACACAGTTTTGTGCCCTGGTCCAGGAGGATCCCACATGCTGCGGAGCGACTGGGCCTGTTGTTTATTTGAGATGTTTCCTGTTTCTTAAGGTAAGATTGTATTGAAATTAAGAAAACACTCCCATTTACCATTGCAACAAAAAGAATGAAATATCTAGGACTAAATCTACCTAAGGATACAAAAGACCTGTATTCAGAAAATTATAAGACACTGATGAAAGAAATTAAAGATGATACAAATAGATGGAGAGTTATACCATGTTCTTGGATTGGAAGAATCAACATTGTGAAAATGACTCTACTACCCAAAGCAATCTACAGATTCAATGCAATCCCTATCAAACTACCACTGGCATTTTTCACAGAACTAGAACAAAAAATTTCACAATTTGTATGGAAACACAAAAGACCCCAAATAGCCAAAGCAATGTTAAGAACGAAAAACAGAGCTGGAGGAATCAGGCTCCCTGACTTCAGACTATACTACAAAGCTACAGTAATCAAGACAGTATGGTACTGGCACAGAAACAGAAATACAGATCAATGGAACAGGATAGAAAACCCAGAGATAAACCCATGCACATATGGTCACCTTATCTTTGATAAAGGAGGCAGGAATGTACAGTGGAGAAAGGACAGCCTCTTCAATAAGTGGTGCTGGGAAAACTGGACAGGTGCATGTAAAAGTATGAGATTAGAACACTCCCTAACACCATGCACAAAAATAAGCTCAAAATGGATTAAAGATCTAAATGTAAGGCCAGAAACTATCAAACTCTTAGAGGAAACCATAGGCAGAACACTCTATGACATAAATCAGAGCAAGATCCTTTTTGACCCACCTCCTAGAGAAATAGAAATAAAAACAAAAATAAACAAATGGGACCCAATGAAGCTTAAAGCTTTTGCACAGCAAAGGAAACCATAAACAAGACAAAAAGACAACTCTCAGAATGGGAGAAAATATTTGCATATGAAGCAACTGACAAAGGATTAATCTCCAAAATTTATAAGCAGCTCATGCAGCTCAATAACAAAAAAACAAACAACCCAATCCAAAAAAGGACAGAAGACCTAAATAGACATTTCTTCAAAGAAGATATACAGACTGCCAACAAACACATGAAAGTATGCTCAACATCATTAATCATTAGAGAAATGCAAGTCAAAACTACAGTGAGATATCATCTCACACCAGTCAGAATGGCCATCATCAAAAAATCTAGAGACAGTAAATGCTGGAGAGGGTGTGGAGAAAAGGGAACACTCTTGCACTGCTGGTGGGAATGTGAATTGGTACAGCCACTATGGAGAACTGTATGGAGGTTCCTTAAAAAACTACAAATAGAACTACCATATGACCCAGCAATCCCACTACTGGGCATATACCCTGAGAAAACCATAATTCAAAAACAGTCATGTACCAAAATGTTCATTGCAGCTCTGTTTACAATAGCCAGGAGATGGAAACAATCTAAGTGTCCATCATCGGATGAATGGATAAAGATGTGGCACATATATACAATGGAATATTACTCAGCCATAAAAAGAAACGAAATTGAGCTATTTGTAATGAGGTGGATAGACCTAGAGTCTGTCATACAGAGTGAAGTAAGTCAGAAAGAGAAAGACAAATGCTGTATGCTAACACATGTATATGGAATTTAAGAAAAAAATAAAGTCATGAAGAACCTAGGGGTAAGACAGGAATAAAGACACAGACCTACTAGAGAATGGACTTAAGGATATGGGGAGGGGGAAGGGTAAACTGTGACAAAGCGAGAGAGTGGCATGGACATACATCCACTACCAAACGTAAAATAGATAGCTAGTGGGAAGCAGCCGCATAGCACAGGGAGATCAGCTCAGTGCTTTGTGACCACCTAGAGGGGTGGGATAGGGAGAGTGGGAGGGAGAGAGACGCAAGAGGGAAGAGATATGGGAACATATGTATATGTATAACTGATTCACTTTGTTATGAAGCAGAAACTAACACCCCATTGTAAAGCAATTATACTCCAATAAAGACGTAAGAAAAATAATAATACGCTTCTCAAACAGGTGATTTGAAATTAATATCATGGGGTTTTTTTCCCCACTAGCCTGTTGAGTATAGTACTTGGGCCCTAAGGAAATTTAGCACTAAAAAATATACTCCTTTAGTTCCAACAGTAAATAGAATAGGTCTTGAATGTATGTAGTTTTAGGGTGTTTTGTGGAGATGGTGGTAAAAAATTAAAACGAAAATACTTCTGACAGTTGTAATATTTAGGAATTACAACAACAACGTATACATCTGCCTGGCTCTCTGTCCCAGAGTATGCCACAGCTCCTGGCATGTCTAGGCAGGTAATAAGTGTTTGTCGAACGAACTAACGCACACATACATAAATGAAATGGTCTATATTTCCATTTGTTCTGAGCTTCGGAATTTTTATTAAAATTAGTATATTTTAGGGAAGTAAAATATGTTAAGGAAAACAACCAAGAAGGGTTTTCCTTCCCATGCTGCAGTGAATGCAGTCTTTGCGACCCCGAGGACGAGCGGTGAGGGAATGCTGTGACCTCCGGAACCTAGCACAAAGGTGGCCTTTTTTGTTTTCCTCCTTCTCTTCACTGGTTTCGTGAGCTGGTGCCAGCTGAGTCTAGATGGCGCGCGCTTTACACTTGAATGAAACACTCCCTGCCCTCCGTTCTTGAGCTCCACTCTGCTGCCTCCATCTGCTGCTCTGATAAATGCTCGTATTTTAAATCTATTACTATCAGCTCACTCCCAAAGTGGTTTGCCAGCTCCCCACACAGTAAACAACCCCACTGGCACTGAGCCACTCCTGGGGTGGAAAGAATTTGGGCAGACAGAAGACATATCTCCCAGGGAGGAGAGACGAGAAAGAAGAGGGAGGAAATTGCCTGCAGAACTGATGGCAAAGACCCTGTCTGTGTCCCGCGGGTCCCCATGGGCCGTCAGGACCTGCGCCCAGCTCTGGGGTATCTATGCAGAGGGTGAGTGTGTCTGAAGCGCGGCCGTTTTGAGAGTGGAGCAGAGGTGAAGTCGAAGAAGATGCTTTGCTTTTTCTCTGAAAACAAACTGAACATTCTTAGCCTGGTGGGCTGACAACCCTCCAGTATGAATAACCTCCAGGAAACTAAGATACACAGGAATTTGCGCGGGCACGTACACCATTCCTGCCACTCTTCCAAGTCCCCCCCGGTAGCTTCAGCTGGCATTTGCCTCCCGTTCAGTGTTCCTCCCTTCCAGCAACTGATCTCTAGCTTGCATAATCACCAATTGCATTTGGGAAAGATGGAGTAATGCAGCGTGGAAGGTCTCCCTGAAGAGCACAATTACCGCAGAAGCCACTAGGGTAGATGTTCATTCTCTCACAGTTGTGGAATGATAGAATATTAGGGCTGGATGGAGAGTAAGGGAACATATGATCCAATTCCTTTATCCTAAATGCGTCTTACATTTTCATTTCCCAAACTGACTCCTGATACCCTTCCCTCAATCCCACACTGAACCTCCCCACTAGGTTTTCTCCATTTATTTCCATAGTGGTGACCCCATTTGCTCAAGCCAAAAACCTTGGAGTCACCCTTGGCTTCTCTCCTCGGTTTCCTTGGTTTCTCTCACACCCCACGTCTGGTCTGACAGCAAGTCCTGTGGGCTCTACCTTCAAAATGTAGCCAGAATCTGATCCAACTTCACTGCTACAACCCTGGCCCAAACCACCTTCATCTCTCCGGTGGGTTACTGCAACAACTCTAGGGTCAGCACAGGCCAAATCTGACTTGCCCCTCGTTCTTGTTAATAAAGTTTTGTTGAAACACAGCCACACCCATTAGTCTACCTTGTGCTATGATAGCATGGTCAAGGAGTGGCAACAGAGACCTCGTGACCTACTAAGAATGTTTGCCAACTCTGGCCGACCCCAGCAATAGCCTATTAAATTGAAGGTTGGCTAATGACACTGCCCCCCAAAACTCTCTCACTCAGAGTAAAAGTTAAGTCTTATAAGGTGCTGTTAAGTCCAGTTAACTGGACTCCCCACGGTCTTCTGACCTTATCCCCAACTATTCTCCCCTGTGCTCAGTCTCGTCTGACCACACTGTCCACTGCCCTACCCACAGATCCCCCTACCTCCAACACCCCTGCTCTTCTTCAAACAAGTCAGTCGGACTCCTGATGCAGGACCTTGCATTTACTCTCCCCTCTGTTGGAAATGATCTCTTCGTGGACATCTGTGTGGCTTCCTTACTCCCTACTCACTTTTTACTCAAATGTCAGCTTCTAGTGAGCCTTCTCTGACCACCTCATTTAAAATGGCACTCCCTCCCCAGCCCCTCTCATTGGTTTCTTCTTCTCCAGAGCCTCTATCACATTTAACTTACCACACTTCCCTTACGTACTGTGTTTGCTGTCTCTGCCCACCCCCTGCAGCCCACACTAAAAGGCAAGCTCCTTGAGGATTGGGTTCTGTCTGGTCTGTTGTTCTGATACACCCACAGTGCCTAGGTATGTACTAGGTGTTCAATAAATACCTTTAAATAACTAAATAAATCCTTGGAAATAGTGATGCCAAAGCAAATGTGAAATTTAGCATTGTCTCAGCAAGGGTTTCTACAACCACTCCTGCCTAGGAAAAATTTCTAGGAGCTCCTGGCAGAAATGATCTGTGGACTCAAGGAGCCACCTTATTTCCCACTTTCCTATTTCCATCTTACTCCTTACCGTGTAACTAGTGTCCTTGTGCTATTCCTTGAGCCTATGGCTATAGCTTCTATAGTATTTCCTATCTCACTCTTTCTTTTCCACCTATCGTTATTAAAACATATCTCTCTGGTTTCTATTACCAAAAGACTCTGGCCCGTTCTCTTCTAAGCTGATAAACTCATTAAAACCCAAATATTAATGAATAATAATGTCTCTACCACCCAGAAAATAATTTGCATTTAAACAACTTTCAGTGCCTGAATCCAAAGAGGCCAGTGATGTGGGAATTCCCAACAGGCAAAGGGCCTGGGCCAGCGGGGGTAGTCACCGAGAGGATCCTAGAGCAAAATCAAATCCCAGCCCGTGGGCAGCTGTCCACTTTGCCTCTACGGGGTGAATCCAGCCATGTATATCCCCATCAGAGTGTGTGTGCGCACAGATATGCAGGGCATCAATTAGAGGCACTGAGAATATCTCAACTTGCATGGAAATGAGCCTGTCACTTGTGATATATACACACACTTACATACATTACCATGGATTCCTTCCCTTAGTGCTTTGATAGCTTTTCATCTAGCTTCCAGTTCCACTGGCACAAAGCCACTTCTTGGGGAAGGAAAGGAAGCTGGATAGGCATAGACGTAGCCCCCCAAAGAGAGGAGACAGGGAAAGGGGAGGTGACTATTGGAGCACAAGTCACAAGCATGTTCAGTTGGCCTCTGGGACCGTATTTACCGTGTTCCAAAACACAGTGAGGGTTCTGGGACCATATTTACCATGCTCCAAAACACAGTGAGGGTTCTGAGAGTGGAAAAGAGGAAGAGCTTGAGAAATGCAACCTTTTCGCCAAAAAAGGGCAAAATATAAAATTCCTAGTTCACCAGATTTTGTGCCGTGCGAGCAAACCAGTGGACTTTCTTAGGCAATCCAGTACTGCTGACAAAATTAAGAGAATCATCTGAACAACTGAAGGAGAGGAATATGTCCATTAGCAAATCTGACTGATTCGTCGATCTGGAGCCCTTCTCTCATCTCCAGAGGAAGGAGCGCTCATGCGTTCCCCCTGACAAGTATGCCACGTACCTCCCAGCGATAGAGCAGGTTAAGACGAGCCCTTTACCTTAGTTTACCAGAGCCAACTCCAGGTGGTCTAGCCCCTGTGACTGTTTAAAATGAACACATCATTTTCTTTTAAACTATGATAGAGTACGACTCGTTTCTCCCCTACTTTACATGCTGCCTTGTGGGTGCCTCTGAATTTGTCATCTGGTGAAATGGGTACTGATCTGTCCTTTCTCCAGGGGATCCCCCGGTTTCACTTACTTCATTCTCTAGACAAAGAAGCACAATTACATAACCATATGGAAGATTTCTACATTTTATCAAAATGGCATCTCGTAGTGGAAACTCAAGAGATTAGCACAGATTTCAGGTCCTAAGTACTTTGATGGACACACAAGAAAGCCGTTTGTAAACTACAATAAAACCAGTCTCTTAAACTATTGCTAAACTCACTAAATATAGAACTGAAGAGATCCTCAAGCCTCTTTAAAGCACACATCTGTTTCTCTCAGAACGAGGTGGGATATGTACTCCTTCACCATGAGACGTCAGAGAAGCCCTGCTCCCATGTGAGATGCTTCTCTTGTGGCCGTCATGATTCTGTCTCCAGGTCACCACCACAGCCTGGGTAGAACTTGTGACCTACGGCAAATACAAAATGCCCAGAGGGCCAGGAGATAACCGGGGTTCCAAGGATTCTCCACTGTACTACATGTGGGTCTTTCCCAGCAAATCAAAGGGGACAGAGGAGCTGATGATATTTTTACCAAGATGGATGACCTCCTAGGCAGGCCACCTGACTTCTGAGATCAAACCCTAAGCTGGTGGCTCTCAAGCTTTGGTATACACCAGAATCACCTGGAAGACTCCCTAAAACACAGATTGCTAGGTCCCACTCCAGAGTTTCTGGGGTAAGGTTCAAGTTCCCAGGTGCTACGGATGCTGTTGAACCAGATACCATGTTTAGAGAACCATCCCTCTAAGCACAGTGTTGCAATAACTTTTTCTTTTCCTCCTACTATTGGGGTTCATGGGACCTATGATTGGGAGAAAGTGAGTAGAAGTTGCAGCTGCAGCAGCAGTGGCAGTTGGTGTGTGGGAGACTTCAAGTCCAGGCTGCCATTCAAGACAGACAGATAAGTGAGGTGAAAGGCACATGGAATCAGGAAACCCTTCTCATGATTCCAAATATGTACATCTGTCTTGTCTGGCAGTTTGATCCTAGTTTATCCACTTCACTTTTAAAGCCCATCTGATGATAGTTTGAGTCTCTGGCCCACACCCATAGCAATTAGACCAGTATTAGAGAAAAGTAAGTTGACAGATGTACCCAGGGAACTCATGTAGCATCAATAAGCAAACCTCATGAGGCACAGTGTCTTGAGTAATTTTGTGCTGTGGCCATAGTAGGGGACGGGGGGAGGAGCAGACATAGGGAGCCCTGGTTTTGGCGGAGAACAAAGGTTCCTTAGCAGACATTCCCAGCTGCTGCAGGTGGGGAATTCTTCTGAAACTGGAGACGAGACTCTCAGCCTGAAATGTACACAGTTTCTCTGCAGCTAATTTCAAAGAACACCCATGTGCTCTAGCCTTCATTCTTTTTTTTCTAGAAAACTTGCCCATCTAAGGATATAAAAGGCTGTCTTTAAAATCCATTTCTTCCTACACCTTGGCCCCAAAGAGGAATGATAAGCAGTAAAATGTTGCCAGTGGAGTTGGAGCTAAGAGGAACAGTGAGCCTACAGAGTGGTTTTGGTTAACACCAGTATTCAAGGGTGTTTTTGTATGTAAGGAAGGAAATGGGGAGCTGCATTAGCTGCTGGAAATATCTCTGAAGGGCTGGACTGTGGTCATTAAATACTTCAGATGCTATCCCTTCAGGAGAGATGACACACTTATTTCTATTCTTGTTGCGTTTCCCTTGTAGATCAGCTGGGGCTCCGCTTTGCTCCATCTTCACTCCAGGACCCAGGCTGAGGGAGCAACCGCTGTCTGGAGCACTGCTAATTGTTATTGGGGAAGGGAAGAGAGAGCAGCAAATCCCATGCCCAGAGCTAACACACTTTACTGGCTACAGTGAGTTGAATAGTCTCCCCTCCAAATTCACGTCCGCTCCTGGTACCTCAGAATGTGACGTTATTTGGAAATAAGGCCTTTGCTGATGTATTTATTGATCGTTAAGGATCTGGAGATGATATCATACTAAATTTAGGTTGGACACCTAACCTAATGATTGGTGTCCTTGTAAGAAGAGAGGACATATGGAAAGAGCAGAAGGCCATGTGGGGATGGAGGCAGAGAGTGAAGTGTTGCGGCTCACACCAAGGAATTCCAAGGACTGTCTGCATCTACCAGAAGCTAGGAAGAGGCAAGAAACGATTCTTCTCTAGAGCCATCAGAGGGAGCAGGGCTCTGCTGACACCTTGACTTAAGACTTCTAGAATAAACGTTTCTTGTTTTAAGCCCCCTCGTTTATGGTAATTTGTCAGGGCAGCCCTAGAAAACTAATACACTGGGCAAAGTCAGTCTTACCCAGTTTCAAGGGGATAGGGAGGGATAGTCCTGGTGTGCTGGATATTCTCCCTCAGGTCAACTCTCCACCCTTCCATACTCTCCTGAGCCTGGAAAGCTGAACTTCAAGAACTGCCTAAGCAGAGATTTTCCCCCCTGGCTTCTAGCTGAGAATTGCCCACAGCAGGAATTCAGAGGGTGGGAGGGAGTGAAGGCTGACTTTGACACCTTCCTCTCCAGCAGGCTGGTGGTGGCTGTGTTCCTCTATTGAAGGCCACAGCTCTTGCCTGGAAGCCCTCCTTCAGTTTCTCCTTTCCCTTTCTGGTGACCACTTCCTCCTCTTGCACCTCCAGACCTAGGGACCTGGGAGCAATAGCTATTGTTAGCTAACAGCCCTTGTCTGTTTCCTTTAACCCCACCCACATCCTTGCAAACAGTCCCTTAATCCAGGGGTCCCCAACCTTTTTGGCACCAGGGATCAGTTTTGTGGAAGACAATTTTTCCACAGATGGGGTTGCGGGGGATGGTTCAGGCTGTAATGCGAGAGATGGGGGGCAATGGGGAGCAGCAGATGAAGCTTCGCTCGCTCGCCCACCACTCACCTCCTGTTGTGCGGCCCCGTTCCTAACCAGCCGGACCAATACCAGTCCACGGCCAGTGGGGTGGGGACCACCACCTTAATCTATCTCTTCTAAATCACTTCATTTGAGCGCACCACCTGTTTTCTGCTGATGCCTAGTGGATACACTTACCTGGGACCTAGGAAGAGAACTGGAAGTTTGGTGGACACAGTGGTGACTACCGCACTAAGTTGAGAAACAACACTAGTGAAACAATAGTGGGAACCGCAGCGAGAGCAACAGATCATGCAATTGCTTTGCTTGCACTATTCCTTCCCTCTAGCGGAGGAAGGAGTGTGAGCTCTGAAGCAAGATTCAAACTGCAGCTCCACTATCTCTTACCTGTGATATAAGCCTCTCTGAACCTCAGTTTCTACACATGCACAATGGGTATAATGAGGCTTCCCTTATTGGGCTGTGATGAGGATTGAGGGACATAAATATAAAAGAACCCAACTGTGGTAGGCAGAATAATGCCTCCCAAAGATTTCCAAGGCCCTAATAGCTGGGAGTCTGGGAATGTTACTTTACATGGCAAAAGAGACTTTGTGGATGTGATTAAGGTTACAGACCTTAAAATAGGGAGATTATCCTGGATTACCTGAGGGACCCAATCTAATCACTTGAGCACTTAAAAGTAGAAGAGGAAGGCAGAGGAGTCAGTCATAGAAATGTGGCAGAATAAGGGGAGACAGAAGAAATATGACAACAAAAAAAGGGTTTTGTGTACCACTGCTAGCTCTGACATGTTTTGAGATGACATGCAACTATACACAATGACCCAAAAGAGGCCTCTAGGTGCTAAGGGGCACCCCTAGATGGCAGCCAGCAGAGAAATGTGGACCTCAGTCCTATAGCTACTGAATTCTGCCAATCACCTGAATGATCCTGGAGATGAATTCTCCCCTAGAACCTCCAGAAGGGAAAGGAGCCCAGTCAACACCTTGATTTTGGCCTTGTGAGACCAGAAGCAGAGAAGCCAGCTGAGCCCACTGGACTTCTGACTTACAGAACTGTGAGATAATAAATGGGTGTTATTTTAAGTCCCTAAATTTGTGATAATTAGTTCTGGCGGCCACAGAAAATGACACACTAGCATGGTGAGGTCTCGGTACATAGTGTGACCTGCTATATGTATGTTACCTGCCCTCAGAGAGGAGAGTTAGGCAAGATACAAGGGGCCTTTCCAGGACCCCAAATGTTATGTGCTCTTAAAGAAATAAGCCTTTGGCCATTTTACAACCTAAAGTAGAAGCTGCCTTTCTCTAGTGCTTTCCCGCTGTCCTGAGTACGGGCCCCCCACAGGGGTAGCGGCTAGCAGCAGCCGCAGCAGGAGCAGGACACGCTGTGCTTCTCCCGGACCCGGGCAAAACAAGCCTGTGCACATCTGACATCCACAAGGAAATTCACACCAGATCAGGTTGTCATCTCTCTGGTAGGATATCTCTTACCAGAAACCTTCAGTCCTACTTACCATCCTCCTACTGAGAAGCAGTTTCTATTTCGAGTATTTGCCCCTGATTGAAACATGGGCGAGGAAGAAGGTCATTTCCTGCTGCTGGAGCCTTCCTTCCATTTCCCTAAGCCAAGTCCATCTCCCCAGTCATACGTCGATATCTTCCAGCTGCCTAACCAACCAACCCCAGTCCTTGCCCGGAGAATACAGACCCTCATTGCTACACGGCTTTATTTAATGACTGGGACTCCTATGCTTTAATAACTGGGTCAAGTTGAAATAACATCCTAGGACACTGGGCCCTGAGCCAGGCAACAGAGATGTGGGTCCCTCAGCATTCAATCACGAACACGGGGTGCAGAAGAGCAAGAGGATTAAGGCCTACCCACTGGGCACAGACATGTGCCTCTAGCTTAAATCAAAATTATAGATAGTTCACCAACCCACAGTAATTTTGCAGGGCTCCAGATCAGTAATTGGTGATCTTTCTGAAATACTCTTCACTGCCCATCTAGGAGACCCATCTCACTGTAAGAAGATTGTAATAAAAAGAGCTGATATTGACTGTGCGATTACTGTGCACCAGGCACAGCTCTGTGTAACTGTAAAAGTATTAACACTAAATTCTCAAGGCAATTTGAAGGGTTAATTTCTATTATTTTTATCATTCTATCATCTAGCTTTTAAAATGAGGAAAGGAAACTAGGGCTCACAAAGGTTACATAACTTGTCCAAGGTTAACTGGTAGTACGTGGCTGTAACTCAAACCTAGGCTAAAGTGTTTCTGTATACTACATAGCACACTGATTTCTCTTGATTGATTTAACACACACACAGCCTTAGATCTCAACCAGGCACTGTGCCAGACCCTGGAGATACAAATATACTCAGAAACATTTCACTTTTTTTCTAGCTAACATGATAGAAGAGGAGACAGGTATGTAGAAAGAAATATATATTGACACATTTTATTAGCAGCATGAACAAAGTATAATATAATGGAAGAGGTCATTAGACCTGAAAAATGGTGGAGAGTTATGCGAAAAAGGAAAAGAAGGGTTGAGAAAGGCTTCTTGCAGGAGGTAAAATTTGATCTTGGCCTTGAAGGATGAGCTTGAATTCTTTGGGTTGGAGAGAGAAGAAGAAAATGTGGGGAAGGACATGTGAAGCAGAGGGAACAGCATGACTGAAGCACAGAAGCCTGAAAGTAGAAAGGTCTCGGCATGGAAAAGTCCAATGTTACGAGTGTAAAGTGCCTGACCAGGGCACAGAAGTTAGCTAGTATCACACTGGCCCGAAGTGTTAAAAATACAAGAATCTTCATTACAAAAAATGAACCCAAAAAGAAAAAATCATATTCAGAGATGCTAAGAAGAGAGATAATACTCATCATGTACTGCAACAAGCTTGATGATTGATAAACCAAAAAATTGGAACTTAGTGGTGATAAAAACCTCTGGTACACCAGATAAGCACCAGGGTTAGCTCAGTAGTTCGGTTCACAGAATTTCAGAATGGAACATCCCCTTACGATGGATAATTTGCCAGACAATCATAGAAGATGGAGTTCCTGGCCTTGAGAGGTTATTTATAATTCTTTCATTCACCCTTTTAACAACCACTTGTTGATTACCTATGATATGCCAGGCAATGGGACTAGCAATGAATAGGACTCACGTGGTCTCTCCCCTCATTGGGTTTACAGTCTAGGAAGGAGTCGCTATTGAACTTGAAGACAGCAACGCAAACAGGTACTTTCAGTATGATAAGGTAACTCATATGCACCAAACATGACTAAAAATACAGAAAAGGGGGACTTAACTTACACTGGGCTTATCCTGGGCTTTGGTCTACTGTGGGATCCTTTGACATGGGTCCACTTATGTAGAAAGGTTCATCTGGCTCTGCACAAGGCACAGGCCTTGCACAGCTAGGCAGGTACAGCCCTGAGCTAGCTCTCAGGAGTATCGGGGACAATGCATGGCACTGCATGGCACTCCAACATGGGGCCCAAAAAAAGGTCTAGTTGAATGAAAAATTACAGTAAGGATACAACTGTATCAATATAAATTTTTAGACAATATCATATCAATATGAGCTATGTGGTAGCATGTAGGTTTGGGGAGGAAGATAAAAGTAGATGTACTGTTAAGATAGAAAGTGAAAGAAACGGAAGATGACCATGAATTCAGAAGGGAAGCTTGTGAACATTTTCATTGGCCTTGGAGTCAGACCAACCACCATCCCCTCCCTGAGCTTGTGAGCAAGCTTCACTTTCCTCACCTATAAGGGTGTTGATAATGGTAAAGGGTAGCAATTATTTGGGGGTTGTAAGTTTATTCATCTACAAAGGGGAAACTATAACATCTTTGACATTACAGAGTGAAAAGAAAATGTAGGAAGAAGAGGGCAAGGGAGTTAGATGCAAATGAGAGATAAGTGTCACACAGAATAGGCAATGTGCTCATCGTCCCTCTTTCCCTTTGTCATCACTAAAGTGAAGATCATAATACCCATTCTAAGGCTGGTATGAAGATTAATTTAGGTAATATACCTAATGTGTATTACCTCTGTTCCAAACATTCTATGCACTACTCCCTTGTCTTCCATCCAAGAAAACCTGTCACATAAAGATAAGATGAGATCAAAATCCAAATAAAAATGCTTGCAAATGTTACAAGGGAAACACAAATGTGAGGTGGTTAGATACTAGAGAAAGGAGCCCAAGGTTATCCCAGAGAGAAGATCATCAAACCCACGTAGGTTGCTTTGGATTGTCTCTCCTGGAACAGGCCTCCTCCTGCCCCACCATCAAAACCTATCCCAGGGCTTCCCTGGTGGCGCAGTGGTTGAGAGTCCGCCTGCTGATGCAGGGGACACGGGTTCGTGCCCTGGTCCGGGATGATCCCACGTGCCACGGAGCAGCTGGGCCCGTGAGCCATGGCCGCTGAGCCTGCATGTCCGGAGGCTGTGCTCCGCAACGGGAGAGGCCACAAGAGTAAGAGGCCCGCGTACCGCAAAAAAAAAAAAAAAAAAAAACCTATACCAGCTAGATTCCTAAGAGCAGAGGTGGTCACCCAGGTGGCCTCTCCTTTATCTGACTTAAGCCTATTCCATTTTCTGCACAAAGCTACATTAAGCACATAGCCTCAGCAGCTCCCAGGATAAAATAGAGAATCACTGATCTGTACCTCTGAAAGCTGGGGACAGTCCTTCCCAGTCACTCTTCAGCTTTAGGGGGGTTGGTTGATCTCAGGGACAGCAGACAACCTTATTTAGCCAACCAGCTGCTCTGTGATACACAATGTCCCAAATGCTCAAAGTCTGATGGATGATTCTTTTGTATCCACATAAGCAGCAATGGGAGGAGAATCCATCAGTCTCTTTGGTAGCCTCAGGGTGTCAAGGCTGCCATTTAAATCATTACTACCATAATTATTAACCATTGTTTTAATAAGATATCTGCCAGGCAATTCTTTTTTTTTTTCTTTCTTTCTTTCTTTCTTTCTTTCTTTCTTTCTTTCTTTCTTTCTTTCTTCTTTCTCTCTCTCTCTCTCTCTTCCTTTTTTTTCTTTAATCATTAAAAAACTATCAAATTTCACTGGAGCAACACTTGCCTCAAGTCACATCAACAAGTTGTTTAAAACCCCTTCTGTCTTCCCAGTTCAACAGAAAGTCATGGAGAAGGGAATACTTAAAATACTCTCTCTGATTTTAAAGAATTGATAACGCTGCGGGGAAAAGGTCTACACAAAAAATAATCATAGGGAAGAGTTACACAGTATATTATACAGTACACTGCTACAGAGGGTCAGAGTGGTAATTTTATTTCCTGGATGTTATTACTATGGGGATGCAATGGAGGAAGTGCCATGGGTAGAGGATTTGGAGGAGTGGAATATTGCGGTGGGGAATTGCTTTGCTTTGCACGGCGTAAGAGAAAAACAACCAAGGGAGCGGACAGGATATGCACGCCATCAGAGTAGTCACCAGAGCATGACTTTTTGACAAGAGTTTTCATCGTTTAGGGTAAATGTTAAAGGTAGTTCTAAAAGGGCTTTTGCTTTAGCATGAATGATGTGGCCTGTGTGATTCGGTGAGCTATTCAAAGGGCTTGTCCATACTGTGGCTTGGAGCCACACTTTGAACCCATTTTTCAAGCAAGCTAAACCCAAACTGAGCAGAGGAGTGCACAGGGCGAGATCACTAACCAGGCCCAGTGACTGTGCAGGAAGGGACATCTTGGATACTTCTGCTAACGTTTGTGACCATGCCTGATCGCCCCTAGGGTTCCAGAATTAACCACATCTCAAAGTGTTTACCACCGCGAGCGGAACTTGTTTGAGTAATCCCGTTCAAAGGTTGAACACACTATAGAACAAGGCGAGAAAAAGAGCTGAGAACCCGAGAGCCGCTAGGAAAACAAAAGCAGTTGGGGGCAGGTGAACCGAGGAGCGCCCACGACGGGCGAGGGGAAGTTCCCTGCAGACAGGCGCCCGCCACCTGTCTGCCCTCGGAGCGGTGCCCCCCGGCTCGCTGCCCGCTGGGGGAAGCGTAGGGACGCCCCCACGCGGTGTGAGCTCCTGCGGCAGGCGGCGGAGCTTCGGGGGAAACGGGCAGAAGTGAGAGGCGTGGAGGCGTCAAGGTCCAAGCGCGCAGGAGAACGTCGGACCCCGGGAGAGGCGAGTGATCCTGGGCTCGAGAGGGGCCGGGACTCCGCGGTCCGGCTGAGCAGCGCCTGGGGCGGTAGTTCCTGAAGCGTGAGGATGGGAGTGAAAGCAGGAGAGGACGAGTGGAGGGAGGACAGTGGGGCCCACGGCGGTGCGGGAGGCAAAAAGGGAACAGCAGACAGGGACAGGGGTAATGAGGCCCCGGTGACCGTGGGAATACGCGCTCAGTCTCGGGGACACTGACAGGAGGGCGGGGGACTGGGGCGGCAGGGCGTGACCGGGAAGCCCGCCGCGCGCCACCGCTGGGGAGCTGGCGGGAGTGGGAACTGGAGGCCGCGAGTCGTGAGGGCGACGCGTTAACAGCAGTCGCGGCGGGGCGGGGGCGAGGCCGAGCGCGCGTGCGCGGCCCGCGCGGGAGGGGGAGCGGGTGTGGGGCGGCGGGAGCGCGCCTGCGCGCGGCCAAGCCGCCTGGGCGCCCGGTCCTGACTGTGACGGGAGGCGGCGGTTGGTCCTCTCTGTAACGGCGGCGGCGCCTGCTCCAGACACCTGCGGCGGCGGCGACCCCGCGGCGGGGGCGGAGATGTGGCCCCTGGTGGTGTTGCTGCTGCTGGGCTCGGCGCGCTGCGGTGAGTGGTCACTCGCTCTTGGCTCTGCGGCTAGTGTCTCGCCGCCCCCGCGGGTGTGTGGGCTGCGCCCCCTCTGGCCCGGCGGCTCCCTGGAGAGGGTGGCCAGGGCGCGGGGCACGCGGGCCCTGCACGCCCGGGGTGCGGACGTGGGAGGGCCCCGCGGGTAATCTGCTCCCCCTTCTTTGCTTCCTTTGCCTCCTCTTCCTCTTCCCCTGGGTGAGAGCGGGGCTTATCTTCCCCTGTTCTCCACCTCCAGATGCACACACTGAGGAAGACTCCAAACCGTGCACCTCGCGCAAAAATTAGCTGTAGAGAGAAAGGGCGCGATCAGAGGAGAGGGGTTGGCAGCTGTTAGGGTCCCCCCTCTTTCGCACCCTCCTCAGTGCTTTAAACGCATTTGGGGTTGAAGGAGGGAGAGTGGGAGGGCCCGAGCCTCATGCGATGCAAGTGCGCATTTTGGCGAAGTCTGAAAGAAGGGATTTCTCCTGTTTGTCCTCCCACCTGAACATAGGAGTTAAGGGGACGTAAAGGACACAGTTAAGTTTCATTTCCAGCCCAGCTTTTAATCAGAAGATTCTTCTGGCTGCCTTTTTTTTTTTTTAATACCCTAGATATAAGCTTCCTGGATGGAAACTCTTTCTCGCTACTCCCACGCCCCATCAACCACTTTAATACAGTCCGAATTGCACGTTCAAGTTTTCCTACTTTTTTTAGGGGAACCATTTTAAAAGTAATCCAGATTTCGCTTGAAGTATGAAGACAGTAACCTCTAGTCAAAGCATATTTGCGGCAGAGTGAGATTTAGTGTCTTTCGACGCCAAAGGCGTTTTGGCCCCCCAAGCTTTTGGAATCCATTTCTCTTTTTTAAAACGTGTGCTTCGTCTATAACAACTGAGGAAGGAATGGGAATTTTCGTGGCTGTACAGTGCCTGTCACACTTCACATTATAGAGCCTCTTGTGAACTTTTTGTAAAATTCAGAATTGAGTTGGAGTAACAGTAACAAGCAGTTGTTACATTTTATTCTAGAATGCTAAGTTAATTACATTTTAAACGGGTTATTCGCCTCACTGTGCCATTCATAAAGGCTTGTGACTTCAAGCTATTTCCAAAATGCCCTTAAGTCCCGGCTTAGCTCTCTTTCCTCACTCTGAGGCCGCCTGGAATGTTGGAGCTGCTAATAATCAATCTCTGTTACCTGAAGGGTTGATATTAGGTAAGGTAGTGTTTTCTGTTATCATTCTTAACGGCTTACTGCCCATTACTATCATTATAGCTCAAATAATACTGCTATCAGAAACCTGTTGTATGATCAGAAAGCCTTATATTGAACCCGATTATGAATTTGTAATAAAATATTACTAATTCAGACCGTTGGTCTCAAAGCTAGTTTGAAGCGTAAAAAGTGTAAATCATGTACTGTTTTAAGAACGGGGTCCTATTTTCAAGTAGAAATAGAAGCGCTAGATTGGTACTTTTGGGGATAGAAATGGTTAGGCCTCTTTTAGTAATAGGTATGATCACATATAATTAGCACTCATTTACATACAATAGTAGTGTGCTCAAGTCCCTACAGAGTCTTAGAATTCAGAATTTATGGTATTTCATTGTACTTAGTTAATAATAACCTGAAAAAAAAACAAAACAGAGGCATTATGCATTTGATGAATATAAAACAGGAAGGGATAGTGTTTGTCATAGGATACAATGGATTTTTATGCATGTGTGTTTAATATGTAGTTTTAAAAGAACATGTATGAAGAGATGTTAACAGTCTCAGAACACAAGTAGTTATAAACCAAAGTATTTGGGAGACTGAAATTAGATTCTAAAATGAGTAAGGAAGTCATGGATTTGTATGTTTATTTGTACTCAGGTTTGATTTACTTTCATTTTCATTTATAAATGATTGTTAATCAAATGCTACTTCCTGGTAACCACTACAGTTTCCATTGATCTTTGTAGTAAAGGAAATTGTCTAAAATGCCCATTCCTTCTAATTACAGGAAAAATACAACCTCCTTTATTGGTTTACAAGATGTAGAATGAGTTACTATTCTCCTTTCCTCCCCCCTCCCCCATATGTCCAATTATACATTGTTTAAAAGCACATCAGCAGTTTCAGTGGTATTCACTAACTGGTAAATAAAACGCTACTCACATAAGGACAGTGATGTGAACTGTCTTATCAGTGGTTGAATGATTTTTCTTTGTTCAAAGTGAGTTTTTAAAATCAAAAGTACACATGATTAAAAAAACATTTTTATTGCATAAGTCTAGTAGTCATTTGGCTTGCTTAAACAAAAATGTTTTCTTCTCTCCTCAAGAATATATTACTTCTAACCACAATTTGCCATTTTGAGGAAGTAAATGCCTATTTAAAAGTACTTATTTCCGGGTCCGCCCAGCAGTCTAGAGGCAGTATGCTAAAGCATTACACTAAATGCCTACCATTAGGACATTTGCTCATGCTGTCATCTGTATTTTGGCAGATGTTTTATCTTTGCCACTGAATTGTTAATGGAAATTTGAAAGGCCAGGTTCTAAAGAGGAAAAATAGGTGGTTTTCCCAAAATTGATAAACATTCTAAATCCAAAATGCATTATTAAAACTAAGTTTGCATTCCTTGATGTTAATTCAACTCTAGCTACTATACATTTATGTTCTTTTCGTGATGTAATTTTCATATAACCATTTTACCCATCTTTTAGGTTTTTGCTGTCATACCTTTTTATACAAGAGAAAATTTTTTTCTCTTTTTATACAAGAGAAAAATTTCTATATTTTTATATCTTGTGCCTCAGCATAATATAGTGCACTCTTGGGTTGTGATAAAGCAACTTTCACTTTATGTACTAGTGCCGATATTTCTTCTATGATAAAAGAACAAGAATGATAGTGTAGGATCAATTTTGCTAAACTCATTGTAGTAATAAAGTAAAAAAAATATAGAGCACCCAGGAAATTTGATTCTGATATACCTAGACTAAGACAGTAGAACCTGAATTTTCCCTCTTTGTGGTTACATGGAGTTGCAACAGGAATTAGAAGTTACACCCTGCTCTGAATATTTTATTCCATCTCCATGGAGCAGTTGTATAAGACTCAGAATCTGGTCAATCCCAGGGTTTAAGATTTAGATTAGGAGAATAAGTGCATATTTGAATACATGTCACACTTATAGGTTAAAAAGCAAGGCAAGGGATTTGGCAAGGGCAGGGTCTATCAAAATTGCTTTTCCTGTTTCAAGCAAGTGTGAGCCCACGTTATGCTCTAAGCATTTTGCAAGGCCCTCTTGGACATACAGACAAATTTCGGACTGTATGCCTCTTAATAACTTAAAGTGTAGTTTATGAAGAGAAGGGATTTTTTGTTTTTATACCGCAGTAATACTTAATATATTTTAAGTGCTTGATAAGGCTGTAATTCTGGATGTTACTGACTTTAAACTGCCCCGGGCCTTATAATTCTAGGTTGACCATTTCTGTTGCTATGAGGCCACTTTGAAATCAAGTGGGAGATTAGTTTGAGTTAGAACTAAACAGGTGTGGACACCTCCATTTTACCCCAGACTTTATTTAGTTTCTGTTGAGGAGAGATCTGACTAAATCCTCCTTTTGACTCTAATTCTAACCCAGTTCAGTTTGAGACTCCAGTTCTTCCTACCAGAGACCAAGCCTGATGGCAAATATTAGTAGGATTCATTTCTTGCAGGCGTCTTTACTCAACAAGCTTTGCTTCATTCACCTTAGTGACTGCTGGGGCTTCTTACCCCAATCCTGAACATCCATTCCAAGCAAATAATTAACTTCCTACTCTACTGCAAAAAATAGTGATGTGTGGTGTGGACTCTCTCAACTTCCCGCCCACCATTACTAAACTTGTCCATAATATCTTAGGCAACGTTCGTCTCATTCTCCTCCTTCACCCAGTGTCAGAAGTGTTCCTATTCACTTTCCAAGGAAAGGATCCCCTGTCTACAGCTCTTTCACTTCCACCATCTCGGAGACCTGCCTAATCACCTTGATCCTTAAGCTTTGAACCTTAGATCTTTCCTTCTTCATTGATTCCTTCGTCTTAGCTAGCAGACATGCTCAAGTTTCACCCCATATTAAAAACAAACAAGAAGAACAACCAAAAAAACCTTGGCCTTGTCCCAGGCTCCACGCTCTTTCCATTACTGCCTTCTTTCTCTGCTTTCTTATACTGCCGAGTCCCTAGTCTGCTGACATTGCTGCAGGTAAAGAAGCTAATGGTGAATTTTTAACTCTCTAGAGGCTGTTTTTACTCATCCTGCTTGACATCTGTTTTGTCCATATTAAGACCCTTGGTGTCTGCAGTGGCATTCTTTGCTGCCTCACCTACTTCTATCACTTCTTTTTCCCACATCGTTGGTTTGCTCCTCTTTAACTATTTGCTCCATAAATATTGGTATTCGCCAACACTTTATTCTCTGGTACCTGCTCTGTTTGCTTTGCAAGGACTCTCTGGGTGATCCTGTTTATGCTCACAGTTTCAATTACCACCTATATTCTTGGTATTTCCCAAGTCTTTGTAGCTCAGACTTTTCTTCTTAAATCCAAATTGATATATCCTGGGATCTACTGGACATCTCCATTTCATTGCACCACAGGTACCTTTAATACTCAGCCTATTAAATATTGAAAGAACATTCACCCCTAAATCTCTTTTCTCTATAGTTAATCCACAATCTAACTAGTTATGCATACTATTGATATTTTAGCTAGCAACTTTATTTTTATTTTATTTTACTTTTTAATTTTTTTAACAACTATATTGGAGTATAATTGCTTTACAATGGTGTGTTAGTTTCTGCTGTATAACAAAGTGAATCAGCTGTACATATACATAATCCCCATATCCCCTCCCTCTTGTGTCTCCCTCCCACCCTCCCTATCACACCCCTCTAGGTGGTCACAAAGCACGGAGCTGATCTCCCTGTGCTATGTGGCTGCTTCCCACCCACTATCTATTTTACGTTTGGTAGTGTATATATGTGCATGCCACTCTCTCACTTCGTCCCAGCTTACCCGTCCCCCTTCCTGTGTCCTCAAGTCCATTCTCTACGTCTGCGTCTTTATTCCTGTCCTGCCCCTAGGTTCTTCAGAACCATTTTTTTTTTTTTAGATTCCATATATATGTGTTAGCCTACAGTATTTGTTTTTTCCTCTCTGACTTACTTCACTCTGTATGACAGACTGTAGGTCCATCCATCTCACTACAAATAACTCAGTTTCGTTTCTTTTTATGGCTGAGTAATATTCCATTGTATATATGTGCCACATCTTCTGTATCCATTCATCTGTCAGTGGACACTTAGGTTGCTTCCATGTCCTGGCTATTGTAAATAGAGCTGCAATGAACATTGTGGTACATGACTCTTTTTGAATTATGGTTTTCTCAGGATATATGCCCAGTAGTGGGATTGCTGGGTCATATGGTATTTTTTTTAGTTTTTTAAGGAACCTCCATACAGTTCTCCATAGTGGCTGTATCAATTTACGTTCCCACCAACAGTGCAAGAGGGTTCCCTTTTCTCCACACCCTCTCCAGCATTTATTGTTTGTAGATTTTTTGATGATGGCCATTCTGACTGGTGTGAGGTGATACCTCGTTGTAGTATTGGTTTGCATTTCTGTAATGATTAGTGATGTTGAGCATCCTTTCATGTGTTTGTTGGCAGTCTGTATATCTTCTTTGGAGAAATGTCTATTTAGGTCTTCTGCCCATTTTTGTATTCGGTTGTTTGTTTTTTAGTTAACAACTTTACAATTCTTCTTTCTTCTTCTCCTTTACCTCCCACATCTGACTTATGTCGATTTTCCTTTTTTGTTTTTTTACTGTAATTTTTTGCCTTCTTTTCAGTTGTCATTTGCCTGGATTCCTGCAGTGATCTCTTAATGTATCTTCTTTCCCATCTCCTTTCCTGCCGCAATTCACCCTTCATACTGCTGTATTATTGTTTTTTAATGTAAATAAGTCTGAGTGGTTTGCTACTGCTTGTGTTTTCAACTCCACACTCCTCAGCATGACATTCAAGGAAGCCTTTACAATACTTCCTAACCATCTTTTCCAGCCCCCTTTCCTAGAGCTCACCTGAATAATCACCAGCCTGTGGTTATTCTCTTTCTTCATTCCTCTGTACTCATTGTGTACTCTGCCTAGAAAGCTCTTACTTTTCTATAACATTCCTACTTCTCCTTCCAGACCCAGTTTAAACACCACCTGGTAGGAAGAGCATTCTTAGACACTACAAGTAATTTTAAAGGAACTGTTCCATCCAATCTGCAACTGACTTGATTTAGATTTTTCATTAAAATATGTAGCTTCACGATACTGTAATCAGGTCTATAGAAGTAAGAAACAGTGGAGGATTCTTCTGAAATATGGAACAAGAGTGAATCTTCCCTGATATGATGTTTAGATTTTCCTTTCTTGGGATTCATACTTTAAATTTTTACATTCAGAAGAAATGTATTAAGTCCTACTTGCTGGACCCTGGGTCCAGCTCCATAGGATACCAAATGAAGACATGGTTCTTGCATTACTATCTTTTGATCCTAAAGGAGGGATCAGTAAAATAAAACAGTAGTTACAAGATTTGATAGTAAATGCAGTGACAGCACTTGAAGAGGGGGCAGTGGGAGCAATAAGAAGGGATGAATACAGTTGAGTAGTAGCAACGAAGGGGACAGGATTGAACATCTCAACCGTGCTTTCAGGAAGAGCCAAAGTTAGTGAACTGTAGCTGCCATTTATTGAACATTTGCTGTGTACGTGAAAGGCACTGAAATGAGAACTCCATGTTCTTTATCTGATTAAATCTTAACAAAATCTCTATGAGGTATACACTATCAATATTCACGTTTTATAGATGAGGAAACTGAGATACAGAAATTAAGTAACTTGCCTAAGGTTATACACTTAGAAAGTGCTAAGTCACCATCCAAGGTCTGACTCCAAAGTCTGTGCTCTTACCTGAACACCCAGTGAAAGGTACAGGCCTCCTTAGGCTGGGGAACAGCTTGTGTGTGGGGGGAAAGGCATGGAGAAGAGAGTGCATTTGCATATCCATGGAATTGCAAGGTCATTATGATTGGAGCTTAGTTTGGAAATGAGGGAGTACAGGAAGTGGAGCTGGACAGGATCTTGAAGGACCTAGTTTGTATTCCATGCTAATACCCTTAGAATTTAGCCTGAAAGTCGGGGGGCGGCGGGTGCTTTAAAGTATATTAGGCAAAAGAGTGTATATTTGCATTTGGAACAGTTATTTCGGGAACTGTGGAAAATACATGGCTGGGATGGGGAAACATTGAGGCTGAAGGCAGGGAGCTAGTTAGGAGGGTATGGCAATAGTTCAAGGCAGAAATGATGAATGTCTAATTAATTCATACAACAGACATTGGATTTAGGAACTGTTAAATAGGCTGAGCCTAACAAGAACTCTCCATGGCTAAGGAGAGGCCAGAATCCAGCGTGATTCGTAGGTCCAGGTCTGGTTGACTGGTGGATAATAGAAAACACTTTAGGGAAGTGAGGATTTGGAATGAAGATAGGCAGAGGGTAAATAGATTTTTGGACATGTTGACTCTGAAGTAACTGTAGTGCATCCAAGTGGAAACACATAGCAGCCAGTTGGCTTTCCAAGGTCTACAGTTAAGGAGAAAGGTGAGGCCTAGTTAAATAAAATGAGTGGGTAGTTAAAACCTGGAGTGAGGGGGAATACTGGGGCGGGGAGGGGTGGGGGGCAGCGTTGGACAGGAAGTCCTTAGGAACCTAATATTTATTGTGAGTCAAGGAATAGATTTCAATAAAGAAAAAATGCTGCCACGAGGTGGTGAAGGCTCTAGGAGGAAATCCAGAGACGTAGAAGCCAAGAGACAAGAGCAAGAAAGGAGCTGCCCACTGGCTCAAGAACTGTAGAGAAGTCAAGATAGAGAGTGAACCATGTGCATTCCGTTTTCACAGGGGATGATTGGTGACTTTGGCAAGAGCTTTTGTAGTGAAAAAGGCCAGGGTGGAGGCCAGGTGGCAGAGATTTAAGAAGTGAATAAGAGGTGAAGAAATGCATGTAGGTTATCTTTCTAGGATGCTAGGAAACAGAGACAAGTACAAGGGATTTTGTTTTTCAGTTGGCTAATATTCAAGCATTTACAAAAGTTTTTTTAAACCTACTGTAAATGAACTTGAGGGATGTCGGAGGATGATAGTCAACGAGGGAAAGTTCTCGAGGAGATTGATGAGCGTGGGGCAGAAATGTAAACTAGCTCTCAGGTGACAGGGTTCATTTCTGAAGAGGAGGAAATGAGGGGAAGAGAGGTGTGGATAGTTGGGGTAGCAGGAAAATTTATAGGTGGAAGTATTGGAAGCTTCTGGTTTCTTATCTGGAGGACTCAACTTGAAATAGGAAGAGAGGGCTCCTTCAGAGAGTATAAGATAACCTATTCCAAAAGGAGAGTGATTTCAGGGTTGTTACACGGGAGAGAACTTTTATGTGGAACATGTGAAACGATAAAAGATTGAAGGCCTAAATGGTCAGGGTCTATGGCAATCTTCTGTTGTTCCCCTAGTAGCAGCAAACATTTTCTTTTATTTTTTTAATAAATTTATTTATTTTATTTTATTTTTGGCTGTGTTGGGTCTTCGCTGCTGTGCGTGGGCTTTCTCTAGTTGTGGTGAGCGGGGGCTACTTTTTGTTGCAATGAGCGGGCTTCTCATTGTGGTGGCTTCTCTTGTTGTGGAGCACGGGCTCTAGGCACATGGGCTTCAGTAGCTGTGGCACACGGGCTCAGTAGTTGTGGCTCAAGGGCCCTAGAGCACAGATTCTGTAGTTGTGGCACATGGGCTTAGTTGCTCCGCGGCATGTGGGATCCTCCCCGACCAGGGCTCAAACCCATGTCCCCTGCATTGGCAGGCAGATTGTTAACCACTGTGCCACCAGGGAAGACCCAACAAATATTTTCCTTGAAATCCGTAAGACTGATTACTTTCCTGCCCATCCATAGCACTTCATTCAGGAAGGGCAGCCCTTATGACCTTGGGTTATAAAAAGTATGTGTCAGTCCCCCAAGTGAGAATTCTAAGCTTCTTAAAGATAATTCATACATTTTTTTCCATTAATGTATCCCCACATCCTGTCACAGTGTTTCAGATCAGGTGATTCTCAATAAACATTTGCTGCATGTTAGCATTTCTGACCTAGACCTGTGTACTGTGAGTATCATGTATTAAGCCTTTTCTGAAAGTGTATAGCAGCTGTTTTGAGGACTGTGTTATGAGATGGTTTGAGTTGGTGGTCTGTATTCACAGAGGTTGTAAGGTCCAATATTTTTGGCATTTGATATAAGTTAATTTTCTCATTTCATTTGTTAATTTATCTGTAACTCTAGCATGGCTGATGGTTATACTTATCAATTTCTATCTGATTTAGACTGCTGTAGGCATTTCTTGATTATTCAGAACTTACTTATTCATGATAATTATCTATATGATCCTTTATTTGCTCTATTTTAGATCATTTCTTCACTCTGCTGTTTCATCAAAAGGCAGTAGGCAAAATAGAGAAAAACCAAATCAGATAATTTTACTGCTTAATAGCTTTTTAACAAATGTTTATAGAGGATGAAGTTGTAGTTAACAGCTGATGGAGCAACATTTTTGGACTATATTTATTAATTATTAGTGCAAGGATTATTCAAATTATAGTTTATCCAGGTCAATTTCACTTTGAAGTTTATTGACAGCATTTATTCTACTTAAATTGCTTCAGCTATAAAAATGTTTGCATTAATATGACAACAAATAACAGTGTAATCAGTGCTTTCTGTATTCTTTCGAAAATTCGTTTTCTAAACATAAGTTATGAAATCGTGGAGTGCTTGCTGACTGCTTCTTACTTACTTAGAAGCGGTCTTACCACTTCTAAAAAAGATCGCTGGGATAACTTAGCTCTTCACTTGTATCTCTTTAATTAAAGGATAATTTTTAGAAGGTAAAATCTTGACTCAAACAAATATAAAATGAACATGTGTCAAAGTTTTTATTTCACATTAATAAGCAAACCAGCAAGACGGTACAACCATCTTGGTTTTAAAAGAGAATTCGAAGAATAGACACATGTACATATGGGAAATCAGGAATGGTGAAATGAATTTGTGAGCAAATGCAAAATTGGTCAGTGTCCTCAGCACAGTAAAATGTAATTTAAAAAAAAATTTTTTTTTAAATTTTTGGCCACGCTGCAAGGCATGCAGCATCTTAGTTCTCCAACCAGGGATCAAACCCGTGCCCCCTGAAGTGGAAGCACTGAGTCTTAAGCACTAGACCTCCAGGGAAGCCCCTAAAATGTAATTGTTTAAATTCCTCTCTTCCACCAGGTGGAAATCAATGGCAGAACAAAGTTTATTTGTATCTCTATGGATCTGAATCATTCGCATTACCATCAGTTTTCTACAACTTACAAAGTTGTAAAAGCAGCCCAGTCTTAGCAAAATGCACAGGCCCCTATAGAATCAGATATTCCAAAAGCATCTCTCAGACAGTGCCCAGCACTCCGCTGAAAGGACTCCCGGTAATCTTTTTGTCCATTTCAAAATCGTTGACCATATTTTCTGACACTTTCTTTCCTTTCTAATTCCAACATCATAGCCACTTTTCTTCTCTCCTTGTACACTGTAGTCTCCCACTAATGCTTATTTCTCAGGGGAAATAATTTACAACTCCAAGGTTTTGAAGAATGCAGTTGGAAGTCCAGGTTTTGCCTGGGGCTTCCTGATATTTGGGTGGCTAGAAATATAAAGAACTAGGGAGAGGTGAGCTATGGAGGCCCACGGGATTGATGCAGACTGCAGATTCCCAGAAATGTAACAATTTAGACCTGCCAGTCAGAGAAGGTCTGGAACATTACATTAAAATGCTGTATAGTGCTTAGTTTTTATAGTATCATCCTACATATTTATAGCACAGTATTGTTTAGAGAGCACTTGCCAATATATTTTCTCCTGTGTTGCTGACCACAATTCTGTGAAGCAGCCCAGTGTTCGTTTTTGTTTGTTTGTTTGTTTGTTTTTGCGGTACGCGGGCCTCTCACTGTTGTGGAGCACAGGCTCCGGACGCGCAGGCTCAGCGGCCATGGCCCACGGGCCCAGCCGCTCCGCTCCGCGGCATGTGGAATCCTCCCGGACCAGGGCACGAACCCGCGTCCCCTGCATCGGCAGGCGGACTCTCAACTACTGTGCCACCAGGGAAGCCCTTTTTGATCCTCTTACTTACAGAGAGTAAACCAAGGCATAGAGAAGTTAAGTGAATTGCTTAAGGTCGCATACTGAAAATTGACAGAGATGGGATTTGTTCTCAGGCTTCTTGAACATTGTTCAGTTCATATTCCACTCTGCATCCTAGCATTCAATTCAGTGGGCATTTATTGAATAGTAATTATGTTCCTAGAGTAATACCATCCTATGCCCCGATGAAGGAAAAAATCTTATGGATGAATGATTAAACTTGAGGTTTTATTTATATTTGTTAGTGCTTTTTTTGAGAGAAACACCAAGGAACTACTTAGATGAAAGAGTTGATAAATGGCTGAAGAATATGGAAGACAACTACAATTTCTCCACATTTTTACACATTCTAGATGAAAGGTGATGCATTTCTCAATCCCTCTTTTATAAGGCAACAACCAGTAGTTTATCCTATTGAAAAGAGTTGATGGAATATATGCTACTTATTAGCAGTATCTCCTCTTGGTTTCAACTTGCATCTTAGCTTTATTTTGGGTGGTTTTTGGTTTCTAGAAGGAAGGGATACCTGTAATATACATTTGGAAGTTGTTCCTTAGTTTCAGTGAAATGTGGGAGTGGGAAAATACCATTCAATTGTGTATAATCTTTTATAATACTTGCATACAAAATGTCTGTTGCTGTCTGTATTTTGCAATGGGAAAATAGCCATAGAGAATGTTTTTTTTCTCCTTAGCATTCTAAGACTTTCCATCCTAGTGGAAAGATGTGATGTGACTCATGTGATTTACTTTTTATATTTAAGTACAGTAGAGCCTGACACCATTTTCGGAAATGCAACATAGGGATAGAGATAAACTTCATATCAGTTTAGCAAGTTCTATTTGGAGGAATGTATAGAAGTTAAGACTGAATATAATATTTGGTTTTATTTTCTGTTTAAAATTTTCTCATAGTAAGGATAGTATTTTTCTACATATATCAGAAGACAGTAATGATTACTTCAAAGCTTCCAAAGCCAGATACTACACCTGCATGTTCTAACACAGTTGCTGAATTTATTCCCAAGATGTGTGAGAATGTATATTTTGTTTTACTGGGAATGAATAAGCAAGAAGTGTACAGTATTGTCTATCAGCTGTGCATGTTAATATTAAAATAATTTGTTTCTTTTTTTAACCTTGCCCATCTTCTCTTCTCTATAGCTGCTTGCTTGCTTAAGTGAACAATAGAAGTATTTCTCTTTATCTTAAGGATTTGTAACATACGTAAAATCTCATAGTATAGAATTCTGTAATGAAATGAAACCATTTTATTTCTCTTTTCCAGGTTCAGCTCAGCTAATATTCAATACAACCAAATCTGTAGAATACACCGTTTGCAATCAAACTGTTGTCATCCCATGTTTTGTTAATAACATAGAGGCGAAGAGCATCGCTGAATTGTATGTCAGTTGGAAATTTAAAGGAAAAGACATTTTCATCTTTGATGGAGTTCAGCAAAAGTCCAATTCCAGCGATATCTTTACTAGTGCAAAAATCTCACCATCAGAATTACTAAAAGGCATTGCCTCTTTGACGATGGATAAACGTGAAGCCGTCTTAGGAAACTACACTTGTGAAGTAACAGAATTAAGCAGAGAAGGCGAAACAATCGTAGAACTAAAATATCGTGTTGGTAAGACTTCTATAAAGTTTCCCCTTTATTTCTCCTGAAGCAACATGATCCTGTTAGAAAGGGGGGGGTAACATGGGGCCACCAACTCGTTTGAATCAAAAAGCAGACTATTAATAATAAATGTTGATGGAATGTTTAGCAGCTTTAAGATCACGAGTTTTATCTTATATGCTCTTCTGCTTTTCACAGTAAATCTCCTTTGTTGTTGGTTAATTTGTACATTGTGTGGTTCTCAAACTTTTTGTCTGAGGACTGTTATATTGCGGTGAGCAGTCCGGGGGGTCATCTCCTCTGCATTTCTGTTTGCTGCCATCAAAAGTACTTTCTTTCATGTGATTAATTTTCAAGGCTTTTTCCAATTATTTTGCCTTTTTTTTAACCTTACACTTTGATCAATGGTTGACAAGTCCCAGCCATGCTTCCTCTGGAAAGAACAGATTAGGAGGAGAATCAGAATATTAAAAATCAGGTTATCATAGATGATTCCTTGAGGTTTCCTGTGCTTAGCCTTGCTTTGTTATTTTTTCCCTTGGCCAAGATGTGGGAGAGCTAGGGATCCAATTTAATTTATTTATTTATAATTATTTAAATTATAGCACCGTTATTCTGCCCTTTCTTCACAAACTTGAGTTGGTGAGTTGCATAAAGCAGTAGTTACCTGGAGTAAATTTAAAGTCTCCTTTGTTTCTATTCTTTGCTGTGCCAGCTGAGTTCTTCAACCACATAGAAGTACATTTCAACCTCCTATTTTGAAAGCTGTATTTAGAATCACTAGACATATTACCGATCTCAGGATTAGATCATACTTTAAGAACCTCTGCTTTCAATGGGATCAGATCAGTTCAGTTGGATCCACTGTTTGCCTCTGTTCTTCTCGCATTTACTGTTACTAAATATCTGTTACCACGTTGGGAATGGGGAGTTTAGGTTGATAGAATATTTTGACATTGCTTAGGATTAGGAATCAACAGATCTGAGTTATATCCCCTATTCTGCAACTTAACTGTTCACCTTTATGGTATGGAGAAGTTACTTTGCCAAGTCAAGTTACCTCATCTCTAAAATGGGGATGAAAATAGATACTTGCTTTTATGTATTCTACAGTCTAATGAGCACCAGATGAGATCCCTTGTGTACAAGTGCTTTGTGAACCAAAGTGCTTTGCAGATGTAAATTGTGTTTTGGGGGTGTTTGTTTTATGAAGGAAGGTATCAGGTTGCTGAAGCTGGCCTGGGGTGTTGTGAGAGGGAGGGCAGGAGATGGCTTAGAGTAGGCTAGCAGAATCTGGAAAGCTTTTCTGCTCAGAAATCTCTCTTACACTGTAACTTTTATTAATTTGATATTAATTTGGGCTGAAGAGCTTTTTTTCTTTATTTTAGAGTATACCTTTCATCAGGAGTCTAATCTGGAGTTGGATAACCTAATATCTAGTTGAAATTTCTGAAGGAATGTACAGCTTCATTGGAATGAAAAAACAAGGCATAGGGACCAGTAATTTTTTAGTGTAGTGTAGGTCACTGAGCGGTAAACTCAAGATATGAGACTTGAAAGGCCAGAAGATGGAATGAAGATGGATGAGAAAGTAATACCAACATCTGAGATGAAGAGAAAGTTTATAATTTTGTGTGTGATTGTTTCATCTTTCTTTGTTTTCAAAGTACCCTATAAAAATATGAACTGTGTTTACTCTGGGACCATTCAAATGAGGAAGTACTGTTTCACTGTAGAGAACGTAGAAAATTCTACCAGAGGTCTCAGACATTTGGCTTTGCATTCATTTTTATTTTTGAAATACTTATAGATTCACAGGAAGTTGCAAAGATAGAACAGAGTGGTGCTTAGGGGTGCTGGGTACTCTTCACTCAGTTACCCCAGTGGTTGGTTACCTCTTATATAATGATACTAAAATATCAAAACCTGGGGCTTCCCTGGTGGCACAGTGGTTAAGACTCCGCCTGACGATGGAGGGGACACGGGTTCGTGCCCTGGTCCGGGAAGATTCCACATACCGCGGAGTGGCTAGGCCCATGAGCCATGGCTGCTGAGCCTGTGCGTCCAGAGCCTGTGCTCCGCAACGGGAGAGGCCACAACAGTGAGAGGCCCGCGTATTGCACAAAAAAAAAAAAAAAAAAGAAAATCAAAACTTGGAAGTTGACAATGGTACAATGTACGTATATTCTTTGTCATTTTATGATATGTATATTTATGTAACTACCACCATAATCATATAAAGCTATTTCATTTGCACAAAGCTCTCCCTCATGCTAACCTGACAAGCACTAGTTTGTTCTCCATGTCTATACTTTGGTCATTTCAACAGTGTAATGTAAATGGAATCATATAGTATGTAATCTTTTGAGATTGGCTTTTTACACTCAGCACAGTACCCTTGAGATCTATCCAAGTTGTGCCTGTATCAATAGTTTGTTCTCTTTCTCTCTCTTTTTTGGCTGAGTAGTATCCCATGGTATGGGTATATCACAGCTTGTTTAACTGTTCACCTATCGTAGGACATTTTGGGTGTTTCCAGTTTTTGGCTGTTACAAATGGAGTTGCTGTGAACTACCATATAGTGGTTTTTAGGTGCACATAATCTTCATTCCGCTGAACAAATGCCCAGAAGTACAATTACTCAGCTGTATGCAAGTGTATGCTTAGTTGTTTGTTTGTTTGTTTTAACATCTCCATTGGAGTATAATTGCTTTACAATGGTGTGTTAGTGTCTGCTGTATAACAAAGTGAAGGAAACTGCCAAACTGTTTTGCAGAGTGGTTGTACCATTTTACATTCCCATCAGCAACATATGAGTGATCTAGTTTCTTCACATCCTTGCCAGCATCTCCTGTTGTCATGTCATTATTTTGTACCCATTTTTTACTGGGAAAAAAAAAAAAAAAACCTTCTCTCTGCACAAAAAGTTAATTGGAGCAGGGCTCTTGTAGTGGAATACAAATGTATTATGATAATGAGACTTACCCATCATGGGGACTTTGGGGATTTAGGCAATAGAAACCATTTTTACAATGTGGTACTTTTTCACAAATGTAGGCATAAGTGAGGAATAGAAATTGTGTAATAGAGAATTCCACTTAGTAGAATGTGAATTAAGAGTGGCCATTCTTTGTGCCCTTTTTTTGGAGCACAGTATTTTAGAAATACTACCTATGAGATAAGTATACCTCTCGATGAGATTTTATATACCTCTGGTGCCTACATATAGTATAGTACCGTGGACAGAGCACAGGACTGGAATTTAGAAAGCTTTTCAATACATTACCACTTTCTAGTTTAAGAAAATCTGGATAAAAAAACTCAACCTGTCTGGTCCTCTGTTTTTTATCTGTAAGATGGGAATACCATTTCCATCACAGGCTTGTTCAAAATATCTTGCTTACTTAACAAAGATTTATTGAGCACCTACTATGTGTCAGGTGCTATGTTAGGCACTATGGATTCATTGATGATGAAGACATAATCCCTACTTTCAAGGAAGTGATAGTACAAAAGAACAGTAAAATAATCTTACATTTATTAGGGTACAGATAGTTCATGTATATGTGCCAGACAGTTTATGTATATTGTGTCCTGAACTCAAGAACTCTAGGAGGTAGGTATAGGTCTTACCATTTAACAGATGAGGAAGCATGAGAGATTTAGGGTAGTTGTTCAAGACCAGAGTCATAGCCAGGATTTTAACCTAGATCTGTCTGTCTTTAAAACCAGTATGTTTACCACCCCTGTATATAGTTTCTGTGGAAACACCTTGTAAACAACAAGATTACTAAATGTAAATAATAATAGTTATAAAATGTGTTATTAATATTTATACTTATAGTATTAATGATACAAAAACTTGGAGGCTTAAAATTTTACTTTTTTCTGAGTAAGCTATTAGGGTTTTGTTTTAAAAGGTCTGTTCAAGTTTAGCAAAGTTGCCATTTCCATTACCATCATCATGAGATACGTTATGTTCATAATGTTGACATGAAGGCATTTTGAGATCCTCGTGTTAGTTTTCAAGTGCATGTACAAACAACCACAAA
Organism: Stenella coeruleoalba; assembly: GCF_951394435.1. Classification (NCBI taxonomy): domain Eukaryota; kingdom Metazoa; phylum Chordata; class Mammalia; order Artiodactyla; family Delphinidae; genus Stenella; species Stenella coeruleoalba. Next base: position 89,939,581 of record NC_137150.1, read on the forward strand.
TGTAGCAGCTTTAAACAGCACCCATTTATTAGCTCACCACTTTGTAGATCACAGTTCTGGTCATGGTATGACTGGGTTCTCCAATCTTACGAGGCTAAAATCAAGATATTAGCAGGCTGTGTTCTCATCAGGAGCTCTGGGTCTTGTTCCAAGCACACATGGTTTTGGCAGAATTCAATTCCATGTGATTGTAGGACTGAGGTCCCTGTTTCTCTGCTGGATGTCTGATGGGGGCTTCTCTTAGCTCCTAGAGGTTGCTCCCATTCCTTGCCACACAGCCTCTTCCATATTTAAAGCCAGCTAAGGAGAATCCTCCTCTTGTTGAATCCCTCTCGAACATGTTGAATTTCTTTTGCTAGAACAATCCCAAACCCTTTTAAGTTCTTATTTGGTCTGCCCCCTCTCCCTCAAGAATAATCACTCTTTCAAAGTCAACTGATTGGGGGCCTTAATTACATTTAGCAAAATCTCTTTGCCATATGAAACAATATAATCACGGGAATGAAATCCATCATATTCACAGTCCCATCCCTCCCTCCAGGGGAGGGAATTTAAAAAGGCTGCTTTCAGGGGGCAGGGTGTTTGGGGGCTACCTTAGAATTCTGGCTTTGATTAAATAACTGGGGACTATACCCTAGCCAAGTCAATACATCAAAAAAAAAAAAAAAAAAAAACCCCATCACAGTCCTGAAGCATCAAGTAAAAATTTGGCTTGAATTTTAGTGTCAGAAATTTTATCGTGATCATTCTCTGTGGAAACGTGTTCTCTGTGCATGGAGGTATAGCTTGTATATATTTGAAGGAGAGGCACGCTTAATGGATGAGAGTGATTCCTTGGCTCTTTCAGGTCATTCCATTTTGTATACAATGATAAGAGAAATGAGGTCCTAGGTTTTTATAATGTTTAAACTTGGAAGCAAAATGTAAGCACTTATCCACAGACCACATCCTCTTAGTATCATTTCATTGCCTTTCCACTAGTAAGTTTATTTTCCTGCGAGCCACTCTACCTGACCAGGAATTGGAGAATAATGGGCATAGTTGTCAGACGTAGCTTGGGTGGAGTAAGAGTTTGGCTGACTTTGGATCGTCTTTCTTAATCCTGGACTGGAAAAATATCTAATATTGTTCTTAGTCCATTTTAAGCTTAATTTATTTTCTTAGTGCCATAGAAACTCAGAACTGAAAGGGACCTTAGAGAAGTATCTTGTCTCCCTCTCCCCTCGGGAGACAAAGAGTTAGTCGTCTGACAGTACTAATTACTCTAACAAATCAGTAGCTTAATGGGCATATACATAGTTTTATATAAAACAATGGGTTTTTCCCTAGCATCTCATTTGCTACTCAAAGATCCAATTCAGTGATCCTCAAACTTTTCCCACCCTAACAAATTAGAGAGAGGTAACATGTTCATGTCAGTGAGAGAAGACAAATTACAGCAGGGAGATGCAGCAGTGATTTTAAATTGAGAGACTCGTGGGTCACCCCACGCCTGCCCGCCCCCCCCACACACACAGTTATTGGGGTAGAAGCTGAAAGGGGAGAGTATGTGGCATTTGGATAAACTCCAGGTAATTCTGATAAGCTCCAGTTAAGAATCGCTTAGACAATAATATTTTTTGTTCTATAATCCCACCCTCTGTCTTTGAAATAGCTCTTATTATTATTTCTGCATAGAGGTATAGAGTCAGCTATTAGTCATCTAGTCTATCTGCCCATGTAATTCCTGAATTACTTCTATCACACCCCAGGTAGTCGGGCATTCAAAAAAATTTTTCTTTCAGGTAAAAATCATGCTTTCCTTTTAATTGACACCGTTTCGTCTCTCGGGTGCTACTTTGGCAATGATTAGGTTCCCACCTCTCAAGAACATTGTATCTGAACAGGCCGAGACAGAGCCAATGTGAACACAGACCCCAAACCAGGGCTTTGGGAATAACAAGAACAGAAATAAACAGCCTTTCTCTTCACTTACAAAGGGAGTCACTCAGAGGGTACAAAGCTCTGTTTTCCAAATGTAGAAAACCTGGAGCTCAATGCAAACTGGAAACCAAAATATATCAGAAATGAAGCATAGCGCTTGGTCAAACACTCAAGGGCTGATCATCCTGCCTCTTCTACAAGGAATGGCCCCGCTCCAGCATCTTTAAAGGAAGATGTTTCTCTTTCGCTTTCCAACTAGGTATAAAATCTACTAAAAGGGATACGAGGAATCACAATAAATGTGCTCACTCACAAGAGACACTCCCAGATAATGAGTTTGGGTTGCTGAGATTATTCAGCACGTTATTTCAAAGAGGCAAAATTCAGGACAATATGAGAAGAGAATTCACAAGTGGCAGCTACATTCGCTGATAGGTTATGTGAGACACACATACTCACAACCCATTTTTCAGTGTATATGTCAAGGGGCCAAGACCCCTGATAGCACAGTACGTTATTTTGTAGAGTACAGTGCACAGAACAACAGAGGGAGAGACACTTTCTTGGAGAGGTTCGTCCTCTCTGAAGGAGTCTGGAGCCCAGCGCGCCCCGGGGCCTTCATCAGCTGGACCCCTCCTCTTTTTTGGTTGTGATGGCCTCAGAGGCAGCCATTTACTCTAATCGATCCGCTGGCTTCTCCTTCTCCTCCTCCTGGGGATAGAGGTCCGGGTACTTCTGCATGCACTCCTGCATGGCCCGGAACTGGACTACACAGTCCGACCCCTTGACATCCTCTGTGCTGCAGTGGAAGCAGGAAAAGGCCGCCTTGAACTGTTCCCCACAAGCCCCGCTGGCCATGCCCCCAAGGCACGGGCAGTTCCAGCTGAGGTCTCCGTGGGGCAGGATCAGTCCGTGCTCCTCGTATGGATCATTGGGGTCGTCGAACGCCAGCTCCACGTTGCTTGGAGTTTCATGGTCTTCTTTGGTCACAAATATGATTTGATCCTTCCCTTCCTGCCAGCAGTAGGCCACGGTGCAGCCCGGCGCTCCGACCTCTGGCGATTGAAGCATTGGGGGGCGGCCTCTCGCTGCGACCTCTCGCTGTGACCTCTCTGCTGCGGCCTCTCTGCTGAGGGGCGGGCGGCTTGGAGGCCCGCGCGGACCCGCCCCCTCGCAGTCAAATATTTACCTAAGCGCATGACAGGAAGAGACTTTTACTGCCCAGAGGATTTTAGTCTGTTATCAGGCAGTTCCAGTTCTTCCTGAAGTCAAGCTAAAACTTGCAACCCTGCAATTTCTCACTCACTAGGAGGTATGGTATTTCTCTTCCAAGTTTATTCTTCTCTAAGGTAAAAATCCCCAGTTCCTTCAGCCATTGCTCATGGTTTCAGCATCCCTATTCTAGTCATTTTCCTTTGGGACGATTCCCTATTATGTCTTTAAATTTGATGAGTAAAACTGAGCTCAGGACTGCATTTGTGGGCCGTGTCCTACCTTCCTGCTACTACCTGATGGCTGCATTAACTTTCTGGTAGGTCCTGCTTCTCTATAATCCATTCCCTTCAAGGCTGCCAAAGAAGATTTTAAATAAATCAGGTCACATTTCTTCCCTACTTGAAGGTTTCCGATCACTTTTCATTGCTTATAGAATAAAATCCAAACTTTCTTAACAAGCTGAGAAGACTTTCCCCACCTTAACAAATTAGAGAGAGGTAACAGGTAATTAGAGAGTTCTTAATCCCAGCAATCTCGTTCCATCTTATCTTGTATCATTAAATTCTAGTTACACTGGCCATCATTCAGTTGCTCCAACTTGCTGTTCCTTGGCATATCTTCTCCCCAGTCCTCACATGGCAGGCTCTTTCCAGTCCAAGGCTCAGAGCCAGTTCTTCTCCCCATGAGGCCTTACTACCCACAAGAGTCTGTTCTTCAGCCCCTCCCCCTCCTCAAGCCGGTAGCCCCACCTGGCTTATTCACTGCTAGATCTCAGGTACCTAGAAGAGTACGCTACCCACGGTGGGCTTTTAATAAATGTTTGTGTAGTAAGTGAAAAATGAGTGGTCAGACCAGGTCAAACACAGTTCTTATTTTCACTGGTAGATTTCTATTAATATATGCTAAGACTGTTGAAGATTGTTGTGTTGTGTAAGGAGGGAGGCCAGTGAAGAAAGAACATTTCATTGTCAGCCCATGTTGAACATGAGATCAGATTCTGGCTGTATCTTGAAGGTAGCAACCACAGGATTTAGTGTCAGGCCAGAAGTGAGATGTGAGAGAAGTCAAGGAGTCAAGGATGACCCCAAGGTTTTTAGCTTGAGCAACTGGAGAAATGGGGTCACCACTACTGAAATGGGGAAAACTGAGAGGGTAGGTTTGCTGAAGGAGTAGGGGGAGGAGTTTCAGGAGTCAATTTGGGACATGAAGATTTAAGATACTTAAGACCCTTAATTCTCTAGGCCTCAGTTTCCTCAATGATAGGAGGCATGTAATAGTTGTGAGGATTTGAGGAGTTAATGTATACAACTCAAAAAAAATAATAAAGCACGTAGAGAAAAATAGGTTAAGAATAGTCGTTAGATCATTGAGCTTTTACCAAATCCTCTGGGCATTAGATACGGAAAAACTAAAGATGATTCATGAAGGTTTTTCCTGGTAGGATTTTAGACTGAATTGAAATGGGTTTTCTTTGGTATAGGAAGATGCTCAGTAATTCAGTTGGAAATTAAGATATGAATTCAGAGTATCTGAAGACATCTGTCTCTTGGTAGAGATCTGCAACCATGAGAGCATCCACCCCCCAACCCCAAAAAACTCTCTTTCATTCACTCACTATTTTTTGACTATCGGAACCTTCAGCAACAAACCAATTGAGTCTCTACTATGTGTAGTGCAAAATGCTAGATTATGGAAAGTCAATATCTGTGAGATAGAATTCATAATATTATATTCTGTGGATTGTTGTGAACATTTACCAGAGCTTAACATTATAAGCTAACACAAGAAACGCATGGCTAGTATTACTGTATGAAATCCCACAAGTCTTCTTGCATGCTGATACAGAGGCAGAGCAGTGGAAGATTTGAAAATGTGCACAGCGCATTCCCTCTTCACAGGCAAACTTTGAAATGCTTTCAGTGCATTTACTTGGCTTTATTGTTAGAAAAGAAATTTCACAGGTAAAATTATCGTCTTAAGAGTTGATAAGATGCAATTAAACTTAATTTTTCAAAAGTTCTCAACAAATCTTTCTGAAGACTTAAAATCACAATTTCCTTTATATAGAACAAATCATTTCATATTATCATTCTCTAGGTAACTTGTAAACCACTTAATACCTAAAGCCCCTCATGTTACTTTATATCTAAACAATCATTTGAAGCCTAATTATTCATAAATACATCTTCTATTCCAGAGTAAGTTTGAGAAAAGCCAGGGCTCACATCCGTCTTGGTTTTAGTCAGAGTAAGGTGAAGGTACCCAGTTGTACAACTTCCACACTTTGATACCCTGAGTAAGTCTTTACAGAAAGACTTCATTGTTGGTTTAAGGTAAATTCTTGGCGTGTTACACATACAGGTGTTCACTGTAGGAGCACATAATAATAATTGAAGTTAATGTTTACTGAGTACTTGGTAAGTGCCAAGATTTGTTTTAGGCCCTTTTCATGTATTAACTTCGTTAACAATCACAACAGTCCAGTTATCCCAGTGTAACAATGAGGACACTGAAGAACAGAGAGGTGTTAAGACTTTGTCCAAGATCACATAGATTGTAAGTTAGGGTTGGGTTTCAAAGCCAGGCGCTATAGCTACAGAACCTTGTTCTAAGCTCCTGTACCATATTACCTCCTTCCAGAAGTCATAGGTTAGGGAAAATGTGGTGAAAAGCACTTAAAGAACTAGTTTCTTGTTTCATAAGTAAAATTTGCTGTATAAGTTAAATTATATATATAATTTGTTACTTAATTATTTTAAGACCAAAGGTTTTTTTTTGGTTTTTCTTTTTTGGTTTTTTTTTTTTGGTTTTTTTTTTTGTGTTACGCGGGCCTCTCACTGTTGTGGCCTCTCCCGTTGCGGAGCACAGGCTCCGGACATGCAGGCTCAGCGGCCATGGCTCACGGGCCCAGCCGCTCCGCGGCATGTGGGATCCTCCCGGACCGGGGCACGAACCCCTGTCTCCTGCATCGGCAGGCAGACTCTGAACCACTGCGCCACCAGGGAAGCCCTAAGACCAAAGTTTCAATTAATTGTTTTTATTTTCCATCTCCACAATAAAATATATTGTTTACTATTCATGGGCAGGAGCTACAGTGATTATAGTAAATGTTAATTGTGATTTTTGTTTTCTCTTTTCCCAGTTTCATGGTTTTCTCCAAATGAAAATATCCTCACTGTTATTTTCCCAATTTTGGCTATACTTCTATTCTGGGGACAGTTTGGTGTTGTGAGTAAGTACTTACTTCTATTTTTCATTTATGTTATACTGGTTAAATTGTTATTTCTGGCAGACAATGCTGGTGAAATATTTTATTTAACCAAATTGTATTAGCAAGCATGATAACATGGTAAATAAGAATATACAGTCAATATTAATATTCTCCTTGAAGTCTATATTGTTCCTCATACTTTGCTTCAGTTCACTTTTAATTCCTAAGAAGGTTTTTTTTTCCTTAGCTTCTTAAGAATGAACATCGGGAATCCTGATAATAACAATACCTTTGACTCAACTGGTTTTAATATTTATAGAGCATTTACACATACATTATTTTCTTTGGTAAAGAGATGGTTACAGCCTACATTGGTGTTGACAAGATAGGATGACGTAGAAGGAGCGATCAAGATGGCGGAGTAGGAAGCCCCTGAGCTTACCTGCTCCCACGGCACACCAAAGTTACAACTATTTACAGAGTAACTGTCTCTGAGAACGACCTAAAGACTAACAGAGAAGGTACTCTACAATTAAAGATATAAAGAAGAAACCACAACAAGATGAGTAGGAGGGGCAGAGGTGTGGTCTTGTCAGGACCCACACTTAAGGGTCCTTAAGTAGGAGGAAAATCACAACAATGGAAATCCTCCCCGAGGACTGAGGGGTCAAGCCCCACATCCACCTCCCCATCCTGGGGGTCCTAAACCATGAATACAAGTGCCCAAAATGTCTGACTGAATACCTGTGGAACTTATGTTTGGGAGAGCCAGAGAGCTGTAGGATACCAAGACTTTGCTCTTAAAGGTGTGCACAGAAACTTACTTGCTCCAAGTCCCAGCACAGAGACAGCAGTTTGACAGGTGTCTGAGTCAGGCCCACTTGCTTATCTTGGAGAGCCTCACTGAGAGACAGGAGGCAGCTGGAATTCCCCCCGGAAGTGAGATGCTGGCGGCAGCCATTTTTGTGATCTCATTCTACCACTCCAACACCTTCACTGGAGGGCACCATATTGGAATCTTCCCTCTAGCATATTAGCTCTGGGGACCAGCACAGCCTACCAGCAATCATGCAACTTGTAGCATTTGCATGCTGACAGGTTGCACAGCCAACAGTGCTGGGGAGCCTATCATGCCCACCAGTGTGCCCACAGGAGTTGGCCTCACACACAATAAAAGGGCACAAAGAGTCCACATAGGGGACACCCCTGGAGCATCTGGCTCTGGTAGCCATAGGGAAGCTTGCTGCTGGGCCCCATAGGACATCTACATAAGGCCACTTTTCTAAGATTGGGAGATGTAATGGACCTACCTAATACATAGAAATAAACAGAGAATTAGGCAGTATGAGAGACAGAGGAATATGTTTCAAATGAAAGAACAAGAAAAACTCTCAGAAAAAGAGCTAAATGAAACAGAGATAAGCAATCTACCTGATAAAGAGTTTAAGGTAATGATCATAAAGATGCTTACTGAACTCTGGAGAAGAGTGGATGAACACAGTGAGAACTTCAACAAAGAGTTAGAAAATAGAAAAAAGAATCCATCAGAACTGAAGAATACAATAACTGAAGTGAAAAATACATTAGAGGGGATCAACAGTAGATTAGACGATACAGAAGGACAGATCAGTGATCTAGAATACAGAGTACTATAAATCACTCAAACTGAACAGAAAAAAAGAAAAAAAGAATTTTTAAAATGAGGATAGTTTGAGGGACTTTTGAGACAACATCAGGTATACTAACATTCACATTATAGGGGTCCCAGAAGGAGGAGAGAGAGAGAAAGGGGCAGAAAATATATTTGAAGAAATAATGGCTAAAACTTCCCTAATCTGGGGGATGAAAGAGATATTCAGTTCCAGGAAGCATAGAGAGTCCCAAGAAAGATGAACTCAAAGAGATCCACACCAAGACATATCACGATCAAAATGACATAACTTAAAGATAAGAGAGTTTTAAAGGCAGCAAAAGAAAAGCAACACTAGTCACAATCGTGGGAATTCCCATAACGTTATCAGCCAATTTTTCAGCAGGAATTTTACAGGCCAGAAGGGAATGACATGCTGTATTTAAAATGCTGAAAGGAAAAATCTTACCACCAAAAATATTCTACCTGGCAACATTGTCATTCATAAATGAAGGAGAGAGAAAGAATTTCCCAGACAAGCAAAAACTAAGAGTTCATCACCACCTTACAAGCTGGTTCATAAACCAGCCTTACAATAAATGTTAAAGGGTCTTCTTTAAGTGGAGAAGACAAGGTCATATCTGGAGATAAGAAAGTATATGAAAGGAAAACTCTCACTGCTAAGGCAAATATATAGTAAAGGCAGTGGATTGTCACTTAAAAAGTGAATGTTAAATGACAAAAGTTGTAAAATCAAGTATAACTACAGTAAGTGTTATTTGTGTATACAAAATAGAAAGATGTAAGTATGACATCAAAAACATAAAACAGGGTTGGGGGGAGTAAAAACATAGTTTTCAGAATGTGTTTGAACTTAAGTGACTATCAGGTTAAAGCAATCTGCTGTGTATATAGGTTCATGTATATAAACCTCATGGTAACCACAAACCAAAAACCTATAATAGCTACACAAAAAGTAAAGGGGAAGGAACTGAAACACAAAGCTAAAGAAAATCATCAAACCATGAGGGAAGAGACTAAAAGACGAAAGGAACAGACAAGAACTACAAAAGCAACCAGAAAACAATTAACAAAATGACAATAAAAGTGCATACCTATCAATAACCACTTTCAATGTAAATGGACTAAATGTTCCAATCAAAATACACGGGATGGCTGAATGGACACAAGAACAAGACCCTTCTATATATGCTGCCTACAAAAGATTCACTTCAAACCTAAAGACATACATGCACTGAAAGTGAAAGGATGGAAAAATATGTTCCTTACAAATGGAAACAAAAAGAAAGCGGAGGTAGCAGTTCTCATATCAAGGAAAATAGACTTTAAAACAAAGACTTTAAGAGAAGACAAAAAAAAAAAAAAAAAGGTGTTACATAAGGATAAAGGGATCAATCCAAGAAGAGGATATAACATTCATAAGTATTTATGCATTCAACAAAGGAGCACCTAAATATATAAAGCAAGTAGTATAGGAAAATTGACAATAATACAATAGCTGGGGACTTTGATACTCCACTTACGTCAGTGGATAGATCATCTACACAGAAAATTAATAAGAAAATATTGGCCTTAAATGACACATCAGACTTGATAGAATTAATAGACATTTATAGAACATTCCACTCAAAACCAACAGAATACACACTCTTTTCAAGTGCACGTGAAATACTCTCCAAGATAGATCACATGCTAAGCCACAAAACCAGTCTCAGTAAATTTAAAAAGATTGAAATCATATCAAGCATCTTTTCCTATCACAACAGTATGAAACTAGAAATCAGTTACAAGAAGAAAAATGGAAAAAACACAAACAAGTGGAGGCTAAACAACATGCTACTAAACAACCATTGGGTCACTGAAGAAATCAAAGAGGAAATTAAAAAATACCTGGGACAAATGAAAATGGAAACACAATGATCCAAAATCTTTGCATTGCAGCAAAAGCAGTTCTAAGAGGGGAGTTTATGGTGATACAGGCCTACATCAAGAAATAAGAAAAATCTCAAATAAACAATAGAACCTTATACCTAAAGGAACTAGAAAAGAGGAACCAACAAAGCCCGAAAGTAGTAGAAAGAAGGAAATAGTAAGGATCAGAGCAAAAATAAATGAAAAAAAAGACTTTAAAAAAAAACAGTAAAAAAAGATCAGTGAAACTAAGAGCTGGCTTTTTGAAAAGATAAAATTTTATGAACCTTTAAGCCATACTCATCAAGAAAGAAAGAGAAAGGGCCCAAGTAAATGGAATAAGAAATGAAAGAGAAGTTACAATTGACACCTCAAAAATACAAAGGATCATAAGAGATTATTACTAACAGTTATACACCAGCAAATTAGACAACCTAGAAGAGATACATAAATTCTTAAAAACACACAATCTTCCAAGACTGAATCAGGAAGAGATAGAAAATCTGAGCAGTCCAATTACTGGAAGTGAAATTGAATTAGTAATCAAAAAACTCTGAACAGACAAAAGTCTGGGAGCAGATAGTTTCACAGGTGAATCTACTAAACATTTAAAGAAGAGTTATTACCTATCCTTCTCAAGCTATTCCAAAAAAATAGAAGAAGGAATACCCTCAAATTTGTTCTGTGAGGCCAGATTTACCCTGATACTAAAACCCGTCAAAGACACTAGAAAAAAAAAAAAAATACAGGACAATATCCCTGATGAACATAGATGCAAAAATCCTTGACAAAATACTAGCAAAATGAATTCAGCAGTACATTAAAAGGATCATAGGCCACAATCACGTGGGATTTATCCCAGGAACGCAAGGATGTTTCAATATCCACAAATTAATTTAACATGATACGTCACATTAGCAAGACAAAAGAAAAATATCATTTGATTACCTCAATTGATGCAGAAAGAGCAGTTGACAAAATCCAACATCCATTTATGATAAACACTCAACAAAGTAGGTGTACCCAAGATAATAAAACCACGTATAACAAACCCACAGCTAACATCATATTCAATGGAGAAAAACTGAAAGCTTTTCCTCTAAGGTTAGAAACAAGACAGGATGCCCACTCTCACCACTTTTATTCAACATTGTATAGGAAGTCCTAGCCACAGCAATCAGACAAGAAAAGAGGTAAAAGGCATCCAAATTGGAAAGGCAAAAGTAAAACTGTCATATTTATGTATAACATGATGCTACATATAGAAAAGCCTAAAGACTCCATGGAAAAAATGTTAGAACTGGTAAATGAATTCAGTAAGTGGTAGCATACAAAATCAATATACAGAAATCTGTTGTATATCTATATATTAAGAATGAACTATCAGAAAGAGAAATTAAGAAAGCAATCCCATTTACAGTTGCATCAAAAAAAATAAATTTAACCAAGGAGGTGAAAGACCTATAATCTGAAAACTATAAGACACTGATGAAAGAAATTGAAGACAACACAGACAAATGGAAATATATTCTGTGCTCATAGATTGAAAGAATTAATATCATTAAATTGTCCATACTACCCAAAGCAATCCACAGATTTAATGAATCCCTATCAAAATACCAATGGCATTTTTTAAAGAACTGGAACACATAATCTTAAAATTTTCATGGAAACACAAAAGACCCTGTATAAACAATCTTAAGAAAGAAGAACACAAAAAAAAAAAAAAGAAAGAAAGACAAACAAAGCTGCAGGTTATCACTCTCTTTGATTTCAAACTATACCACAAAGCTTTAGTAATCAAAACTGTATGTTACTGGCACAAAAACAGACACAAAGATCAATGGAACAGAATAGAGAGCCCAGAAAGAAACCCACACACTTATGGTCAACTAATTTACAATAAAGGAGCCAAGACTATACAGTGGGGGAAAGACAGTCTCTCTTCAATAAATGGTGTTGGTAAAACTGGACAGGTATGTGGAAAAGCATGAAACTGGACTACTTTTAGTAGTCTAAACTTTTAAACTTCATTTATTTATTTATTTGTTTGTTTATTGGCTGTGTTGGGTCTTCGTTGCTGCGTGCGGGCTTTCTCTAGTTGCAGTGAGTGGGGGCTACTCTTCGTTGTGGTGCGCAGGCTTCTCATTGCGGTGGCTTCTCTTGTTGTGGAGCATGGGCTCTAGGTGCACAGGCTTCAGTAGTTGTGGCACATGGGCTCAGTAGTTGTGGCTCACGGGCTCTAAAGCGCAGGCTCAGTAGTTGTGGCGCATGGGTTAGTTGCTCCACGGCATGTGGGATCTTCCCAGACCAGGGCTTAAACCCGTGTCCCATGCATTGGCAGGCAGATTCTTAACCATGGTACCAGGGAAGTCCCAAAACTTTTAAAATGTAAAATTTATTTCTCATCTCCCTATAGCACACTGAAATAGTCATTGAAGGCTGGTAAACATTTATATAAGGCAAGGAGTAATTAATGGCTGATTTCATTTATTTATTTTATTCACTAGTGCAACCCTTATAAAATGAAAGCTAGTAAAATTTTGTAGTGGATTGACCTATTATATATTTCATGAATTTTACTCAGAAGTTTAAGTCATGTGTATCTAAAGTGATACATAAAAATGGAAGGGAAATGACTGATTATGTATTCTAAGGATTCTTTTCAATGTATGGCACTCTGGAAATGCTTTGTGATTTCAAATCTGTCCTCAACTTTTGTATAAAAGGGCAAAAAAGAGGGAGAAAGGGCTAAGGGAGAAAACTGTCAAGATATTTCACAACTCTTACTTTCAAAACAGTGTCTAAAATTCTTGTGGAAATTTTCTTAGAATTTCAGTAAGTCTTTTATATCAAGAAAAAGACTGGTATAGCACGAAGACCTTGTCCACTGATGTTAGGGAAAGCCTTTATCCCTATTGGCAGACTCAGGCCTTAAGGCCTATGTCATATGATTTAAACAGGCAATAGCCTTTTTCTAAGATCATGAAATCATTTCGCTGAAGTGTGATTTGTTGCATTTGGATTGATTGAACTGTGCTGATCGTGACATTACCATTAGTAACATATTATTTTTAGTGGACTGAACCGGGAGTGTATTCACTATCAGCCGTATTCTTACAAAATAAGCTTTACCATTGTTTTTCTGACTTAAAAAAAAGTAATACATATCACTTTAGGATACCTTATACAACATAGGAAGTCTAGAGAAAAAACAAAAATCATCTAGAGTCTCACAGCCTGGAAATAAACTATTGAGGTATTCTAGTGAATTTCTCCTTCCCTTTCTGTCTTCTTTCTTGAAAAAGGAAAAACCATAAATGGACTCATATAGCTTACATACTTGTAAATGCTGATTTGCCTCCCGTGTTTTCAGAAATCTTTTTGTAGTTGCCTGTGCTCTACTTTTATGGATGTACTATAATTTACTTAACTCTCATCTTGATGGATATTAAGGGTATTTCCAAATTTTCTTGATACTATGAAAGTATCTAGTGTTACATACCTTTAGTACATACTAAAGGTATGTAACACTAGAAATGGCAGAGATGGTATTTTAAGCCTCATGATACATGTTGCCAACATGTTTTCCAGCACCATTGTATCAATTACTACTGCAGGTGAGAATACCTGTCTTTTACCTCACAAGCTTGACATCATTATAATTCTAAAATCTTTGGTAATTCGATGGTTAAAAAACATCATCTTAATTTTCATTTTTGTGTTAGGGTAAATGTTCTTTTTTATATGTATTCTATTGGTCATATTTTTTGGGGGGCCATGCCTTGTGGGATCCTGGTTCCCTGACCTGGGATCAAACCCGTGCCCCCTGCAGTGGAAGCACGGAGTCCTAAACACTGGACCAGCAGGGAACTCCCTTCTATTGATCATATTTTAAGGAATGTGATCATAAACCTAAAAAAATATTTTAGTGGCAATTTTTTTTTGTAAATAATTTTTTAACATCTTTATTGGAGTATAATTGCTTTACAATGGTGTGATAGTTTCTGCTGTATAACAAACTGAATCAGCTATACCTAAACATATATCCCTTTATCCCCTCCCTCTTGCGTCTCCCTCCCACCCTCCCTATCCCACCCCTCTAGGTGGTCACAAAGCACCGAGCTAATCTCCCTGTGCTGTGCCGCTGCTTCCCACTAGCTATCTATTTTACATTTGGTAGTGTATATATGTCCACATAGTGGCAATTTTTTAATTAGGCTCATCTTAGAACAAGTAAATGTAGTGTGTGTGTGTGTGTGTGTGTGTGTGTGTGTGTGTGTGTGTGGGAGGTACCTATATACTTGATTCACCCAGCCTGCGCTCACATTTAAAGGTGTTTTTGATAATAGTACCTAAATATTTGTAGAGCTCTTGCTTTGTGTGATAAGCACTGTGCAAAGTACTCTACATCTGAAATCACATTTACTTCTTTCAGGAACTCTATGGGGATAGATACTGTTGTTATCATTCCCATTTTATAGACAAGAGACAGAGGCACAGATTGGTTAGGCAATTTGCCCACCATCACCCAACTGTTTCTTGGTAGTACTGGGATTTGAAACAGTGCTATTTACCACTACATTATAGTGCCTCCCTGTCTTGAAATTATTTGGAATGTGTTTTTGTTTTCTTTTCCCAAGAAGGGTGAACCTATATCTGGATATACACACTGAGTAAAAGAAACTGTTATTTATAGAGTAGAATGTGGACCCACTTTATTTATTCAATAAATGTCTTTTGACAGGGTACCTACTGATTACTAGGCACTGGGCGGTATGCTAGAGATGTAGAAGTGAAATGTAAATTGCCCCTGGCTTTGTAGCACTGCTCTGTGCCTTCTGTCACATCTTCAGGATAGATATGAATCTAAATCTACTTCTCCCTTGGTACGCTTTGTAGGAGGCCTCCTGTTTATGGCCTGGGGATTCCACCAACAGGAAAGCCCCCTTTTTCCCCACTTGCTGCTTGGTTTTGCATTTTTTATATCAAGAAAAAGACTTGGGGCTTCCCTGGTGGCGCAGTGGTTGAGAGTCCGCCTGCCGATGCAGGGGACACGGGTTCGTGACCCGGTCGGATCCCACATGCCGCGGAGCAGCTGGGCCCGTGAGCCATGGCCGCTGAGCCTGCGCGTCCAGAGCCTGTGCTCCGCAACGGGAGAGGCCACAACAGTGAGAGGCCCGCGTACCGCAAAAAGAAAAAAAAAAGATTTGAATCAAGTCTTTACATGCTCTAAAGTATTAATAGTAACTCAGACCCATGACTTTCTAAGTTTCTAGTTCCTTTTAACTTTTTCTGTACTTGACCTCAGGGGGTTTCTCTCTGGTTTTTCTAGCTCAGAGTGTCATTCTTTTTGGTGATCCAAGATAAAACCTAAACCCTGTGTCAGCTAAACATCCAGTTATGACAGCAGATTATGCTTTCACTTTGAGGAGAAAGAGTTTCTTTATACCAGAACTGTATCTTGAACTGTATCTCAGGATGCCATCGATCCTACTGAGAAAGAAGCCTTGAGAAGACTTCTAAACTCTGGAAGCCAAGCCAAGGGGTCCCAAACGTGGTGAGCCTTAGACCACATTTTGAAGACAAAGGTCTCTCACGGGAAAATGTTCCTAAATACCTTTGCCTTTAGCTTTAACTTACAAGCTTTTAAGCAGAATCTTACGCTTAGCACACAGCTCAGAGAATCCTCGAATCAAACACTGAGCCTTAACCAAAGTAACAATTTTCTTAATAGTATTGCATTTCAGGTATTTTGTTTTTGTTCTGAAAACTGTACCAACTCAGTTTTCCACTGCACTGACAATTATGTTTCTGGCTGATTTTCAGGGTTGTCCTTCCTTACTCTTTGACAATATAACAGGTATTTTCTACCATTTAGATGTTTGATGAATGATTTCAATTGCTGCCCATCGAGACCTGTAGTTTTTATAGGATTAAGGTTCAACTTCATATCAAGAACTGGATAACATCGGGGAAGGGGAAGGGGAAGCTGGGACGAAGTGAGAGAGTGGCATGGACATATATACACTACCAAATATAAGACAGATAGCTAGTGGGAAGCAGCTGTATAGCACAGGGAGATCAGCTCGGTGCTTTGAGACCACCTAGAGGGGTGGGATAGGGAGGGTGGGAGGGAGACGCAAGAGGGAGGGGATATGGGGATACATGTATACATATAGCTGATTCACTTCATTATAAAGCAGAAACTAACACAACATTGTAAAGCAATTATACTCCAATAAAGATGTTAAAAAAAATAACTGGATAACATGTTGAAATTCTTTGAGATAGGAGTATCTATTCTTATTTTTTCTTCTTTAGAACTGTTGTATTATTCAGTGAATCCCTGCTTTACACAGAACTGCGGGACTATAAATATGACCATATAAGCTGAAACTCTGCAGAACAATCTAATAATAAATGCCAAAGTTTACTATAGTTCCGTGACCTTTAAACTTTTTGTCAAAACGTTAAAACCTCTCTTACTGTCAGTGATAAATGTATTAGGAAATGAAGAAAATAGTAAAACTAATATTTAGTACATGATAAATTAAAACATAAAAAACATTGAGAATTGAAGAATTTTATCAAGGGTAGTTTGAAAAATGCTTGCCTCCTCTTCTCATATAACTGAATACAGAGCAAGCATCTTGTCTATGCCTTGGTGAATTGTCATACTTCTTTCTAAGATCGAATCAGCTTCCATCACTTTCAATGTCATGAACTATCCATCGCAAAGAATTCCTTTCATGTGAAGTTTTTCTGCCAGAGTCACGTCCTCTGGGACATCTTCATTCTTTGTCACAGCCGCCTCATTGTCCTCATGTATGCCAATAAGTTCACTTTTACTAAGTTCTTCTGGCTGCGTATCTAGACTCTCTTGAACGGCAGTAGTGTTGACATTCCACAGTCAGCTATTCTGTAACCGCAGTTACCTTCTATTCGAATTTCGCTTCCAGCATTATCACATCTCGTTTCTTTGCTCCCTCACCTTTATTGCCCTGTTTCCTCTTTTGATTATCCATTGTAAAATGTTGCAGTGGCTTATGACTGGGAGACAGGAGGTAACACAACATATGCTTTGCTGTCTGTGCGTGAATTGAATAACAGATGTGCAGTGACCAGTCACCAGCAGTCTTTGAAAAGCGTAACATGAGTGGTCACTGATCATGATGCGTATCTGTTATTTATGCAGTGATTTGTGAATTGAAGAGATATCAGAGAAGTTTACACTTTATGCAATTACTCAGTTAATATATTGTGAACTCTGTTTTGGGGGGACTTGTGTTATTTAACTAAATGATGGTAACTGAAATTCATGCATGTCAGAACCGGGCAAAGAGAGGACAGCTGTAATTTATTTCAAATTTGTGCATTCTAGGCATCTTTCATTTCGTTTTCTAACTTTCTAGTCCCTGCTCAAGATTATTCCTTCCACAAGGATTTTGGTTACTGCTCAAGGGTCTCTACAGAAATTGGTTAGGGGTCTCTATAGAAATCATTGTTGGAAAATTCAAGGAAAAAAATTCTCCATCACAACAGCCTTGAGATCCTACTAAGTCCTTGAGTGCAATCTTGAGGAGTAGCTTAATATTGAACGTGATTAGGCCATGAAAACACATTTAAAAGAAGTAATGGAACAGAATTTCTTTGTAGATTAGAAAAATCATTCCGACCGAAGTAAAGACGTATACTAACTGCACCAGGAAATTTCTGTCCATAAAGGTAAAGTATCATCATGATAGATATTATTACAAAGAATTCTATTAAATAATCTTGGACTCCCATTGCTTTCCCTTGGTCCTGTCCACATAATTATCAAATTCTGTTATTAAATCGTGTTTTTATACACTGATTTTATTGTGGAAGGAACTGAACAAAACTATAGCTTAGCAGTATACTCTTTTGTAGAAATACAGTTGCTATTCCTTTGACCCTTTCCCAATTCAAACTTCCCAATTTCCTGCATATATTCTGAAGGTGTGGCACCATCCACAAGACCAGGAATGTTTGGAACCAAGGAAAGGAAGTTAGTGTGTTAGACATCATCTTCTTTTATCTTTTATATTCAAATTACTTCAAAGCCCAGGCTTCATAAAGATTGGGCTCTTTTATTGCCGGGTCCTGTAGACTGGGAATGTGATTTCTAGTCAGTCTTCATTTTGACAAAATTATTTCATCGAAACAAGTTGGATAGTGTATGGAGTCCATTATAAAATTATTTTACTCTCCTTCTGGCAAGTAATCAGTTTATTATTGGCATTAATATTCATTTTTATCCAGCACCAGTTTCACAAAGCCTTCACTGTTTTTTTAATGTGCGTTAAATATTTTTAAAATTGTAATTTTAATTTAATTTAATAAAAAATTTGAAATTGTAATTTTATTTTAAAACTTATGAGATGTGCTTTATCCTGCATTGGAGACAATATTGATGTGCAGCTCAACAGAAACCAGGAACATTCTAAAATTACTTTCCGAGAGTTATCAGAAGATAGCACTGTAATAATAAAATCAAACGTGTCTCCCTTTATGATTTTTTCCTTTTTTTTTTTTTTTTTTTTTTTTTTTTTGTGGTAGGCGGGCCTCTCACGGTTGTGGCCTCTTCCGTTGCGGAGCACAGGCTCCAGACGTGCAGGGTCAGCGGCCATGGCTCACCGGCCCAGCCGCTCTACGGCATGTGGGATCCTCCCGGACCGGGGCACGAACCCGTGTCCCCTGCATCGGCAGGCGGACTCTCAACCACTGCGCCACCAGGGAAGCCCCGATTTTTTCCTTATTTGATGTACATTTTACCTCACTGTTTAACCTTCCTGTTTGCCACTAACTCACTAATCACTTAGTAAGGGATCATTTAAATGTCATGCATTGTAACAGGCATTGAGTTCATGGATTTTAGGGTTTTGTTAGGTGGACTTCAGCCTGTGTGGGTCTATGTGGGCTTATTGAATACCATCTTTGGGGTGTCATTAAAACTAAGATGATAGTTTTATTTGATCTCCAAGTTGAGCCTGGTAATTTCACTAGACTTCTTCTGCCACAGCCTGCATTCTGTCTCGTATGTGCTTTATGTCAGTGACAAGGAGACAAGAAAACCTTAATGGAGTATCTATTCATAGTATTAGCAACGTTTCTTCAGGTGGCTAGAGGGACATGTCATTTCTCTGTTCGCATGAATCTGAAAGATTAAATACATAATAGGGCTTTCTTAGGCTAGGGTAGACCCACACCTTTTATTTAACTGGAGGAGAAGATCTGGGAGTAACACTTCCCATGACACATTCCCCACCAACACACACACTCATTCCCATATTAGAATGTCAGGAGCACTGAGGCAGAAGTACTTGTCTTTGTTCACTGTCAGCACTTAGAATAGTGATTGTCACATAGTAGGTGCTCGATCAACTGTTACTGAGTAAAGTAACCTCTACTCCTACCTCAATTTGGTTGATATGACTTGGGCTAATAAAAGGGCCCAGTACATGGTGGGCACACAGTAAGTTTTTATAGAGCAAGCAAATGAACAACCTATCTCATCTCTGAGAAGAACCTGGCTAGATTTAATTACTTTATAGACGGTATAAAAGGGAAACTTTTAGAATTCCTAATCTGTTGAAAAAACTTGACATTGTCTCCCCATATATTTGGTATTCCCGTGTCAGGCAGCACTAAGTTTATAAGTATCTGTTAAAAATGTAAGTACCAACCATACCCAACGTTGGTCAGAATGTGGAGCAACAGGAACTCTCATACATTGCTGGCGGGAGTGCAAAACGGTACAGCCTCTTTGTAAGACAGTTTGGTGGTTTCATGTAAAACTAAATGTACTCTTTCCATATGATCCAGTAATCGTGCTCCTTTGGGTATTTACCCAAATGGAGTTGAAAACTTAAGTCCACACAGAAACCTACACATGGATGTTTATAGCTGCTTTCTTCATCATTGCCAGAACTTGGAAGCAACCAAGATATTCTTCAAGAGGATAATGGATACACTGGGTGGTACATCCCGACAATGGAATATTATTCATCACTGAAAACAAATGAGCTGTCAATCATGAAAAGACATGGAGGAACCTTAAATACATATTCCTAAGTAAAAGAAGCCAATCTGAAAAGGCTACATACTATATGATTCCATCTATAAAGCATTATGGAAAAGGCAAAACTATGCAGACAATTAAAGACACAGACCTACTAGAGAATGGACTTGAGGATACGGGGAGCGGGAAGGGTAAGCTGTGACAAAGTGAGAGAGTGGCATGGACATATATACACTACCAAATGTAAAATAGATAGCTAGTGGGAAGCAGCCGCATAGCCCAGGGAGATCAGCTCGGTGCTTTGTGACCACCTAGAGGGGTGGGATAGGGAGGGTGGGAGGGAGACGCGAGAGGGAAGAGATATGGGAACATATGTATATGTATAACTGATTCACTTTGTTATAAAGCAGAAACTAACACACCATTGTAAAGCAATTATACTCCAATAAAGATGTTAAAAAAAAAAAAAAGGTCAGTGGTTGCTAGGAGTGGGTGGTGGGGAGGAGAGATGCACAGGCAGAGCACAAAGGATTTTTAGGCAGTGAAGATACTCTGTATAATATACAATATTGGATATATGGCATTATAAATTTGTCCAAACCCATAGAATGTACAGCACCAAGAGTGAACCCTAATGTAAACTATGGACTTTGGGTGATTATGATGGGTCAATGCAGGTTCATCCTTAGTAAAAAAAAATAAAAAAAAAAGTATCATTCTTGTGAGTGAAGTTGATAATTAGGAAGGCTATGCATATGTGGGGGAAGGGAGTATATGGTAATTCTCTGTACCTCCCTCTCAATTTTGTTGTAAACCTGAAACTGCGCTTAAAAAAAAGTCTTTAAAAAATGTAAATACTGTATTTCCCCTATTTTATTTTGTGCATTTATTTCAGTACTTTTAGCTAAGGTCTATCGTTGAAAGCATGGGGATTTTTGCCAGAAAATCATACCAGGAAGTTTGATAAGAGCCTGCAGTTAAGAACACATTAAGTTATCTTAATGCTAAATGTTCGGGGAATTACTTGAATTTATTTTCATTGTTACATTTAAAGTTTTGATAGGTTTGATAAATAAGAACAAATCCACTTATTAAAGGACAAGAACAGATCACACACACAAAAAAAATCCTTAAGATTAGTGGGTTCTGTGGCATCTATATCAGATTCCTGACCATTTAGCTAGCTGGAAACATGACATCTGAACCTAGCAACAAGATACTTTCTCCAAACTTGCTATGGGACCTGCTAAAATGTGGCCATTGTAAGCAAAGAAAATGAGTGAAAAGAAACCCTTTTTAAAGGTTTGCAAAAGAAAACATGAAGATAACCTTTCATTGCCTGTGGTTACTTAAGTAGACCCCACTAGTATGTTTGTTAGAAATTGCTGCTTAATTTTGAGGAAGAGGTTAGGTAGCCTTGAAAATTAGTAGTTGAACCAATCAACAGGAATGAAAGCTACCTCCAAAAGGTTTTGAAAAGACCATTCTATGATAGCAACCCTGTCAATAATAGCATTTTGTGGCATTTTATTTTTGTTTGTATTGTTGATATTATTTTTCTCCTATGGCTCTTGTAAGCCTGAAGAGATTGAATTTTATATGAGGTTCAAACTCTTATTTTTCTTAAGCATGGTGTAAGTCACTTTTTGTGTGAATTTATACTGGACTCTAAGGTGAATTGTTGTTGCTTGATCTTTGTAGCTCTTTTATGTACTGAATTAAACCTAGAAGAGTCTCTTATGAATGTTTGATTGTGAAGTACATTCGAAACAGTTTCTATTTTATAACCCTTTTGCAGAACTTTCAGACTCTCTTTAAATAATAGTATACATGGGATTAAAATGGAAACACGGGATTAGAATGGACACATGTCTAGAGAAAGTTTCTTTTTCTGTGTCTGTGCCTTTTGTGACCTCTACACTGAATTTCATCCTAGCCAGTGTTTGACCCTAGAAAGTAGGGAAGCCCCAAATCTTTGCCCTGTATGAAGGCAGGGACATGACTGAGTCATAGTCACATAAATTTCGAGGCTGGATGGATCAAATGAAAGTTTGGGGAGCTTGCTGTATTGTTTCTCACTCTTTTCTGATTAATGTGGATTTCACTTACCTTCAGGACTGATTACTGATTGGCCCTCCATCTCCCTCTAAAGAGGAAGAAGTTGAGGTTACAATCTAAAGTATGAGTAGAGATTTTAAATTCAAATGCCTGTATTATACTTTAAATACCTTAACCACAGGTTATAATCTAACCCTAGGTTATAATACCTTAAACATAGATTTTGTCATGGTCATTTAGGAGTTTATTTGTTGTTTTTACTATAATTGATCTGTTTGTCATTTTAGTGGATGCAAATTAAATGCTAAACATAAAATTATTTAAAATTTCCCCCTCAGGACCATCGCCCATTGATGAATGGCATGGAGAGTACCGTGTGTAGAGGAAACAGCAGAATTTCATCATGCACTCTA
Organism: Stenella coeruleoalba; assembly: GCF_951394435.1. Classification (NCBI taxonomy): domain Eukaryota; kingdom Metazoa; phylum Chordata; class Mammalia; order Artiodactyla; family Delphinidae; genus Stenella; species Stenella coeruleoalba. Next base: position 89,962,008 of record NC_137150.1, read on the forward strand.
TTTCTCTCTGCTACTCAGTCTGCTTTTAGGTTGCTTTTAACAACTTTCTTGGTGAAAAATTAGTGTTAATATTAACCAAAACAAAACCCAAAAGGTGAATATAGGATAAAAATGTAACACTTTTAGGCTTATGCATTACATTATTCTTTTAGGGAAGCTGGATACTTGACAAAAGCGTAACACATATGTTAAGGCCTATTTGTAGTTTATTTTTATGAAATTGTTTTACTTGAACAATTAAAGCATTTCCCCCCACCTCAGGATTTCAAGAAGGTGTGATCTGTCCAATGTTTACTCTACTTTTTCAAAACAAAATGTCTAGATTTCCAGATGCTTTACTAATTTTATGTAAGGTGGAAGAAAGTTCTGTTTTTGCTGCTATTACTAATTAGCCAGTTATTTCTCATCAGCAATGTGTATATTAGTTGTAAACCTGAGGCAGTCTGCTTCTCAGGGGACATTTGACAATGTTGGGAGATATTTTTGATTGACGCAGCTTGGAGGCTGTTACTGGCATGTAGTGTGCAGAGGCCAGGGATGGTACTAAACATTCTGTAATGCACAGAGCAGTCCCTAACAACAACAACTTATCTGACCCAAAATATTAATAATGCCACGATTAAGAAAGGCTGATAGGGCTTCCCTGGTGGCGCAGTGGTTGAGAGACCGCCTGCCGATGCAGGGGACACGGGTTCGTGCCCCGGTCCGGGAAGATCCCACATGCCGCGGAGCGGCTGGGCCCGTGAGCCATGGCCGCTAAGCCTGTGGGTCCGGAGCCTGTGCTCCGCAATGGGAGAGGCCACAGCACTGAGAGGCCCACGTGCCGCAAAAAAAAAAAAAAAAAAAAAAAGCCTGATATATATAACTTCATTCTAGGGCAATAAAGTGTCACCTATAAATTCAGCATCCATATTTATACTGCCATGACACCATTTAGCCACTGACATATTGTGAAAAAGATTTGACATGGCTTGACATGATGTGAAGGACTTGTTCCTCAAAGGTTATTCGATTGTAGTAAGTTATCAGTTTAATCTTTGCACCTTGTAAGTTACAGAAATGGCTTTACTTCTTGTGATTGAGTTCATGTAATTCTTTGTGTTTTTTTTTTAAGCGCTTAAATATAAATCCAGTTATACGAAGGAGAAAACCATTTTTCTATTAGTTACTGGACTAGTGCTCACTATCGTTGTCATTGTTGGAGCCATTCTTTTCATCCCAGGTAAGATGTAAAGTTATTATGAGGGAAAGCAAGATTGATAAGGTTGAGGGCATTTCTGGGGAGGTGCATATTAGTTTCCTAGGGCTGCTGTAACAAATTATCACAAACTGGGTATTCTAAAACAATAGAAATTCTCTCACAGTTCTGGAGGCCATAAATCTGAAAATAAAGATGTTATTGGGGCCATACACCCTCGGACACTCTAGGGGAGAATCCATTCCTTGCCTCTTCTACCTTCTGGTGTATCTGGCAATCTGTGCAGCTCCTTGGCTTGTAGCAGCATAACTCTGATTTCCTCCGTGGTCACATTGTCTCCTCCTCCGCTCCATGTCTCCACTTAATTTCCCTCTGTCTCTCTGTTACAAAAATACCTGTCATTGGATTCAGGACCCACCTGGATAATCCGGGGTAAGCTCCTTCTTTCAGATCCTTAGCTTAATCATATCTTTTACTATATAAGTTAATAGTCACAGATTCGGGGGATTTGGAGGTGGACATATCTTTAGGGCCACCATTCAACGCACTCCAGAGGCACACTTCATTGGCCAATACCTGGAAGTGGGAACAAATGTGGGAAGCAGATCTATCTGAAATTGCAGCTGCCTGTGAAGGATGGCAGTGTGAGTGGGAAATAAGGGTCTGCAGCACATGGAAAGAACAGCAGAGACAGGCTGGGACTCACAAGTGTAAACTGTAGAAAGCCTTTGTTGTTTTTTGAGCAGAATACAGTATAGGTGTAATGTTTAGGAACATAAATTTGGCACCTCTGTTTGCAACTGGAGTTAGTAAAGACATGGGGAGGAAGGATGTGAATCAAAAGACAACTTGAAAGAACAACTGCTTTGACTTTGGGACAGGTTGAATATAGCAAATGAAGGGAATGGTAAGAGATTCCAGAGTTTCTCACTGGAATTATGTAAGGTAGGTAAGAAGCGGGTAGAGCCAATTCAAGGTTTGACGTGTTGAGACTTATATGCTGACATTTAAATGTCTTAAGTTTGGTCTTGAATAATCAAAAAAAGGTCATTTATTTTATGTGACGTTTTTGGGGAAATATATATTTTTAAACCTTTTGTAGTTTATAAGAGTAGTATTGAAATTAATACATTTAATAAATTAAATACTTTAACATCCCATAAGAATAGGAAGTACGTAGGAAAATATTAATTAGTATTTTTAATTTTTAACAGGTGAATATTCAACAAAGAATGCTTGTGGACTTGGTTTAATTGTAATTCCTACAGCAATATTAATATTACTTCAGTACTGTGTGTTTATGATAGGTGAGTATTTGTTATAGCATGATTTTGCCCACCTTTTTCATTTTATAAAGCAGCAGTTTTGGTTAAAATATTCTTGTATGATTTTTTTTAACAACTCAATAAAAGTTGGTTTATTAAAAGATTTCCCAGGCTATTCTTAGCGATATTTTCCCCATATGGATTAATTTTAAGGTTAACTTCGGTTTTCAAGGCATTCAGTTATCTTGTAAAAAATGATTTTCATATACACTTGATATCAGTGGTTTTTAAAATTATGCTACATAATTTCTTAATGATTATCTTCATATATTTATTTCAGTTTTTTGAAGCTATAAGTAGATATTAAACATGCCCTTTCTCTTCTTTTGCTAAGCCTCTCTGTTTAAAATTCTACAAAACAGGATTATAAATAACAAATAATAGATTTATTTTTTTTTTTGTTACTGGCAAATCTTTACATTGTAGTTTTAAAAAATGATGTAGATATCCAACTATAATTGATGTCATTTTCACTGCATTTTGGGAGTAAATCATTAATGTATTTTTTATATCATTAGAGTCTATTTTTTTCTGTTTACATGTTTAACTCTCAGCCTTAGAGCCTATCTCTGGCTTGCTGTACACTGGAGGGGTATTGATTTGCTATAAAATCACAGATCTAGGCACACGGATAGAGGTTCGGATGCTTACAGTGGCGTGTTTGTGTAACGGTTCTCTCCACCAGCGCAATTCTGTGTGCATGTGGCAAAGGCAGGCATAATAGCCATTCACGTGGTAAAATGCACAAGGGTGGTAAAAGCAGCACTGTTTTAAGATTCGGGGTAAAAACTGCCAGTCCACCTCAGCTCACTGTGAAAATGAAAGATTGCTGAATGTGTGTATCTGGAGCTGACCGCTTGTATAGAAAGGCAAGGTTTAGATCACTGGAAAAGAATCTACCATCTGACGAGGAACTCCAGAGGCAGTCTTTGGTCATGGGATATTATTCTCGATTGCACAGAATACAAGTAGGAGTGATTGCTTTTTAAACACTCTCAACCCACTTTTCCTCTCTCCAGCTGTGGGGATGTCCTTCTTCACCATTGCCATATTGATCCTTCAAGTACTGGGCCACGTGCTCTCTGTGGTTGGATTCAGCCTCTGTGTCTCAGGTAAAAGTCTCATCCTTCTCTAGTCTCACTTTGTCTTGCCAGGGATTTCTCTTAGAGTTCTTCTTTCTGTTTCTTTTTCTTTCTTTTTTTTTTTTTTAATATATAGACTTTATTTTTTAGAGCAGTTTTAGGCTCACAGCAAAATTGAGTAGAAAGTACAGAGAGTTCCCATATACCCCACATAACGGCCTCCTCCGCTATCCCCCAGCAGAGTGGTAAATGTGTTACAGTTGTTGAACCAGCATTGACATATTACCACCCAGAATCCATAGTTTACATTAGGGTTCATTCTTAGTGTTGTACATGCTACGATTTTGATAAATGTATAATGGCGTGGATCACAGTCATAGATATAATATCATACAATAAAGTTTCACTGCCCTAAAAATCCTCTGTGCTCTGCCTATTCATCCTCCCTCCCCCTAAACCCCTAGCAACCACTGTTCTTTTTACTGTCTTCATAGTTTTGCGTTTTCCAGAATGTCTTATAGTTGGAATCATACGATATTTTGCCTTTTCAGATTGGCTTCTTTTACTTAGTAACCGTGTCTTTTTGTGTCTTGATAGTTCTTTTCTTTTTAGCACTGAATAACATTCCATTGTATGTATGTACCACAGTTTGTTTATCCATTCACCTATTGAGGGACAGCTTGGTTGCTTCTGGTTCGGGGCAATTAAGAATAAGTTGCTCTAGACATCCATGTGCATTTTTTTGTGTGGACAAAAGTGTCAACTCCATTTGGGTCAATACCAAGGAGCGCATTTGCTGGGTTGTACGTTAAGAATATATTTAGTTTTTTAACAAATTGCCAAAGTGTCTTCCAAGGTGGCTGTACCATTTTGCATTACCACCAGCAGTGGATGAAAATTCCTGTCGCTCCACATCCTTGCCAGCCATTTGGTGCTGTGAGCTTTCTTTTAGAACTCTCGTTTTCACCCCACTGAGAACAGTGCTTTCCACATTGCCATAAGAATATTGGCTGTATATGGCTTGTGGGCTGATTGTTCCAGCAGTCAAACTGCTATGCCTGTATTTGTGGGAGAGCTTTTAAAATAACCAGGCTCCATCCAGTTGGTTGGAGCCTTAGCTTTACACACTATTTTCCATTAGTCTTGGTGTGATAAGGTACATATTATACAGACAAAGGCTTTTTTCTTTTAGTATTTGGGAGTCATTTCACTGACTGACTTAATAGTGATGAACATATGTAGATAATTTTTGTTTCTTGATAATTAGAAAAAGAATCTCCTTAAAACTGAATATTATTACTGTTATTGCTAGTTTTTTTTTAAAAGTTCAATTATTTCATGTGAATTTCTAATATAGAATTTCATTTGTTTTTTCAGAGTGTACCCCAGTACATGGTCCTCTTCTGATTTCAGGTTTGGGTATTTTAGCTCTAGCAGAATTACTTGGATTAGTTTATATGAAATGTGTTGGTAAGTCAACCTTATTGTTATTAGCCTATGCCAGGAAAATGCTTTTGGTTAATTCTTACTGTTTAGGACCAAAGAAATGCATTGGTAACTCCAAAAATGAGAAAATACAGTGAATGCTGCTGTATTTTTAAAATAAATTTGGAATTATTTGGGGGGCGATAAAAGAGGGTAGAAATCATATGAACTAATGAAAAGTTTAGATTATTAACTAGTTAAAAAGAAAACAGCTGTATGTTTTAGAATGTATAAACTTTTTTATACTAAATAAAAGGAGAGATTGTTGAGGATTCTTTTTTTTTAATTAATTTATTTATTTGTTAGTTTTGTTTTGGTTTTTATTTTGGCTATGTTGGGTCTTCGTTGCTGTGTGTGGGCTTTCTCTAGTTGCGGTGAGCAGGGCCTACGATTTTTTTTTTTTTTTTTTTTTTTTTTTGCGGTACGTGGGCCTCTCACTGTTGTGGCCTCTCCCGTTGCAGAGCACAGGCTCTGGACACGCAGGCTCAGCAGCCACGGCTCACGGGCCCAGCCGCTCCACGGCATGTGGGATCTTCCCAGACCGGGGCACAAACCCGTGTCCCCTGCATCGGCAGGTGGACTCTCAACCACTGTGTCACCAGGGAAGCCCCAGAGCCTACTCTCCATTGCAGTGCTCGGGCTTCTCATTGTCGTGGCTTCTCTGGTTGCCGAACACTGGCTTTAGGTGCACGGGCTTCAGTAGTTGTGGCACGCAGGCTCAGTAGTTGTGGCTTGCGGGGGTCTAGAGTGCAGGCTCTGTAGTTGTAGCGCATGGGCTTAGTTGCTACATGTGGGATCTTCCCGGGCCAGGGCTTGAGCCCGTGTCCCCTGCATTGGCAGGCAGATTCTTAACCACTGCGCCACCAGGGAAGCCCCGAGGGTTCATTTTAATTAATAGAAAAGATTTTTAATTCGCCCGTTGTTTCTATGTAGAGTCCTTTCACAGAGACCTATTTGTCTTGTTGCTCTTCTTGCAGACTATTTACAGACCTTGACTCCCCTAGTAGACAGAATTGAAATTCAAAATCTGTCACTTTTGTTAATTAAAGAGCAGTGTCCTCTGACATTTGACTTTAAAATATTTTTAGTTAAAACCAGTATAATCAGAACATTGAGTTTTAAATTTTAGGCTTTTACTACTCTTAAAATCAGTTGTAAGTGTGGACTTAGCTTATTGTTTCTAAACTTTGTATTTAGTCTTCCAATTTTCAAATAACAGATCTCTGTGTAAATTCTTATTTTTAATATGTTTATGGAGATAGATGCCTTTAATATTAAGTACCTAAAACTAGTGTTATGTCTTACTTAAGCTAAAGATATTTCCTACAATCTGGTTATATTAATCTCCCTTAAATAAAAGATTTCTGGTTTTTATTTATGAAGTAAAGCAAACTCTTAAACATTTGTCAAAATAATCAAAAGTTACAAATTAATGGAGGTAAAAAGTCAGTCTTTCTGCTTTGCTTTAGGTAAACCTTATATGTTTCTAAAAATTAACATAAACTTTGGATTGTTACAGTCAAAGAATTCCCCACATGACTTGTATAGTACTTTCAAAGAAATTTTACCTTTATTTATGAACCTCAGCTTTTGCTGACTAATCACTGAGTTCAATTATTTTGTATATTTTTGTACCCCTTTAATTAATGCTTATTAGATAAACAAGTAAACTACTTAACTAAAATTTACTTACCTTTAGTTTATGTGTTCATAAATCAGAGTTGTCTCCTCAATGAAATTTTCTTAGTTCAAGCCATAAAGCACAATTAAGACTTCTAAAGCAGAATGGCATTCATTTGTAGGCATTGTGAGTATCACATTATGAATGCTGATACAGATTCTATTTTCGTTGAGTCTTCTAATCACCATTTGTCTGGTTCTTGAAGATGACACTGCTGCTGATGTTGCTCCCTATGAATACTTGAGAACAGTATGTGACCTGCAGTGTCCATATAGCGTGATGTAGTATGAGGTGTCTTTGACTGATGGTCAGCTCTTTGTTCTTTTTCTTCCCTCCTTATCTGGATCACGCTCCCTTTTATTCCCATGCTCCCACATGCCTTCCATGTCTCACGAAGACCAGCAGGTCTGGATATGCTGACTCAGTGGAAATAGGCATTGTCTAGCTGTTACCCCCTTGACCTTGCTCTCCCCCCTTCTCCACTGCTACATCCCTAAGAAGCCTGTGAAACCAGTATAATATAATTACAACCGTATTATTCTCACATCAAATTCAAAGTGAAACTGAAATCCTGGAAAGTTCCCCAGATTATTTTTTCTTTATGATGGTTTGACATATAAATATACCATATGTAAGTTAAGAATTTAGTCCAGTTTTATTTACATTTTGAGACTATTCTAAATTAACTATTCCAATCAACTTGTCTGATACCAGAGTTCAGAGGAATACCTTCGGTCAGTTAAAGGGCAAGAAGAGAAAAGGTACAGGAAAGTAGCTCTTTAGATACCGTGGTAGACTAGAAAAGTTGATGTGTTTTTCATATATAATCTGAACGTGTAAATCTGAGTATATATAACATTAAGGTTGCAAATTTGAGCATTTGTATCAGGAAGTAAAAATTGTAAATGCTTCCAATGTAACTTTTACTTGTTGCAAAGGCTCTATTTTGGAAAAGTCTAAAGAGTGTGTCTTGATTTAAATGTAATAAAATCCTCAGATAGTGTTTTTAAAAAAAATCCAAGCTATCTTGGAGTAAGTTTCTGTCCCTATGAGAGATTTAACTTTTATCATTTTCATTATTTCCCAGTTTAAATTTGTAGCCTTAATTATTACTTTAAACAGTAGGATTTTAAGTTTAATTTTCTCTGTTGTTCTTTTTAAACTGTGTTAGGGTTTTTTGTTTGTTTGTTTACTGAAACATTTAAATTTCATAAACTCAAATCAAGGGCTGAGAACAATAAGAATGTGAGAAAATATAGAAGATTACAAAGAACTAACTAAACTCATTGAAGTTGGGTGTGTTACCTATGTAGGATGCCTATGTCCATTCTTCGTAAGGGTCAATACTTTTTAATTTTCCTAAGCCATTGCTATCTAGTTAAGTATAAGGGAATATAGTCATGTTTTGATATGAATCAACATACTAGCAGTCAGAAACTATATTTACCACATCTCAGATATTTTAGAATGACATGAAATAGGTATATAAAACTCAGTGATAATTTCTTCCCCATTGTAGAGGAGAGGTGAATCTGGAATCAATAGAAAAAGTTGTCCCTGAAAATTCAAAACCTGGAAATATATTTATAGCATGGGTCAAGTGTTTCTGGGAGAGAAGAACAAATCCAGACGAAGCATTGCAAGTGAGCTCATATGGAATGCTTAAGGCTTGTGATTTAAATATATATATATACATGGCTGTCAATGCCTTAGGCCCATGGTAGCAGCAGATAAATCACAATCATTCTTTAGTCACATAGGTCATATGCCTATTGGAGAGGATTAACTCAAGCAAAATTCACTTCTACACTGTTTGGTTTTATAATATTTGAGGGATCACAGCTGACTGGTGCCCTTTGAATCCCTGTTCTTTATAGATATCTTTGTTTCAGAATGGGCTAGCCAAATGTGATGTTCCTTGGACCTGAGAATCAGAACTCAGAAACTCTTCTTTACACATTATTAGGGTTATTAAAGGAGCTGCTTGGCGGTTCTTAATACTAATTCTGATAAATAATTTATGAGCTCGAAAATATAGCTCTAAAATCTTACCTCTGACCCTTCACATTGCCAATCAGAAATTTACATAGCTGTTCAGAGCTCTTTTCTTTGATAGAACATAGACACAGGACATGGTTTAGTTAAAGTAAGTTGTATATACATGTAACTATCATGATTGTCCCTAATAAAGTTGTGTAATTCTGCTTGGTTTATTTGGGAGGTTGCTAAATGTGATTTACCCATATTCCCAACGCATTTCACTCCATAGTACTTTGAAAAGAGGTTTCCTTCTTGTTTGGTTGCAAGCACCAAACCACTCCCTAGGTGCCTCCAGTAAAGGAGATTTACTTTCAAGCCACACATGACACTAACAGAGATGGGAATCTCATGAGAGCAGATCTATAACTGGGCCTCACAGAGTACAGTAAGTAGTTTAGGAATTGGAAGAATCCAGTCCATCTCTAAAGACTGAGTCATCATTTGCCCTCTCAGTAACAAGAGTTAGCGGATGCCCTCCTGCCAGTGTAGTTACTTAGTTCCTCTCTCTTTGGTTCTTTACCTGCTAGCCAGCTAGCTCATCCTCTCCTTAATGTTTTTATTTTTTTGATCCTATTCATGTCTTCTCACTGGTATATTTTCTTACCTTTGTCTCTAAGCTTTGTGCTTCTCTTTGCTTACTTTCTGTCTCCTTTTCACCTTTCTTTCCCTTCACCACCTTTCTAGTCTTCTTTCTGTGTCTCCTCTCCAGGTTCCAATGGGAGAGAGAAACTTTTCAGGCCAGTCCGTTGCCATTCCCCCCGTTGGAGGGAGCCTTACCTGCTTCTGACTCCTCTATAAATTGGCTTGGGTCAGGTGTCACCCGCATTTCCCATCAGTTTTAGAAGCTTGGTAGAGCGGACATGGAGGAGTGGTAGGACATAATTCGCACAGAAAGCCAGAGCAGTTCTGGGGGCCTGCCTCAGTCTGCTCATAAGTAAATCCAGTGCCATCGTCCAATCCATAGACCGGTGGAACTGACTATCCAGTAGCATCACCTTCCTACAGAGTCACTCGCAGGATGTTGCCCCTTGATGCTTATATCTGTAGGACTCTGATTCTGTATTTAGGACTGGTTTTAGCTGCTCCGGGACCTTCTCACTTGGTTTTTGTAAGGAAGTTCTCTTTTCTTCCCTATGCAACTAGAGCGGTTCTTTTCCCTTTTGTCACTTTCTTCATGCCCTGTATTCCTTCATCTTCATTAACCAATCCATTGAGCAGCAGCGAAGGGTAACTTGAAAATCTAAGAAGGGATACAGAGAAGGGCTTGATTGTAGCTAAAACTGGCTGCCTAGAATAATTCTCTACACTCAGAGGGATCTGATATTTTCTTTAGTTTGTTAGCTAGGTGGAGCTTTGAAAACTGGAAAGATGGAAGAAGAAAAAAAGAAGACTGGGCTACAGGGAACGAGAGCAGTGAGCTAAGGGTGGGCGATGGAGTGGTCATTGCCCTATTCTTTCCACATTCCAGCTGGGTCAAGTAGGCAGGGGTGTAGAGCCTACAGAGGGGCTGAGTCAATGCCAAAGTTTTTCCACCACAAAGTGTAACAAGTGGCTGATTTGGGGGGAGATATGGCATGCAAAATGAGAGAGTGTGTGTGTTTATTATTTGATCGGGGTGGACTATTTGCATCATTTTATTCTGTCGTATATAGTTAAGAGTGTTCTGTATTTTTGCATAGTCTGTCAAAGCCAGAAATCTTTCAGTGGAGTTTCTGGCACCTTTAGTTTTAGCCGTAAACATTTTATCTTAAAATTAAACATAATGTAGCCTCAATTTCTTTCATTTATTAAATTCATTTTCTTATTTTTTAATTTCATCAGCTTCCAATCACAAGACTATACAACCTCCTAGGGTAAGTTAAAATTTCTTCAATGAATTGGGTATGGTCACTTGATGGTTTAGTCTGAGGAATGGTGATTGAGATGTTGAACCCCATTGCTCTCTGTTTGGTGTGACATAAAATTAAGAGAACACTGAAGTCATTTCATGACCTTTGCATGGATAGATCCAATCTATTTTAAAACTTCTGTTTGGTCATTTACTGGCAATGGGATAGAATAAATGATTCCTTAAGATTGTGCTGTCTTCTCACACCCAGAACTGAAAAGTTTATGTGTAAGAATAATGGTCGTTATCTGCGGAAGGAAGCCGATTCCAATATATTGCCTCACCTGTTGGATCCATTTGATGTGCATATACAGAATGATATTTCAGGCTTAAAAATGAGGGAGAGAAGTTTATATTAAGTTGATTTCATTAAAAATGATAATCTATAAAGTAAATGGAAATATGGCCGAAAAATAGCTGTTCTGAATTGATTCATTTCACTCCTTCCCCCATTTTATAAGCATTTTTCTTCCTGTAAACTGTACTGTAGTTTTTACTCTATCTTGGCTACCTTAATAAGCTACCTGAGAAAATTCCAAGGAAAGGAGCAAATTTAGGAGATACACTGAGAGGGATTAATGAGGGGGGGGGTGAAAAAAACCTTTGTAGATAGAGACTCATCCTGGTGACAAGCACAAGAGCTACTTTATGGAAATAAGATCTTGAAAGGACTGTATTGTACTCCTCTTCCTGTAAAGGATTAATAATAGCTCTGTCTGGAACGCCAAAAGCAAGACTCCTGTCTGTGGCAGGAAGTGGAGATTACATATACCCCTAAAGCTGATAAGCCTCAACAGACGTGCTCGAGAGGCGAGGGAAGTGGGGTTGCACCTTACCCCAGGTGTTCACTCTAAAAACATTGGTGCCGTAGCTACACTGGTCACAAACAGCCCGAAGTTTTAAAAGTGCCTCTGTTAGACGTAATCCAGCCATTAGACCCTTAAATCATAACACTTTTGCTTTCCCTGTTACTGAGTTCAATTTGCGCGACTTGAAAATGATTGTTTTGTTCTCATCTCTGGCTTAATTGTATTATTTATTATGTTGCTATCTGTATCTGTGCTTCTCCGTTAGGACTTCTTGAACTGAGAGAGGCAGGGTGGGGTGGGAAATTCTGCATAAAAAAAGAATATTAAGAGAATAATTCAGTTATTATAAAACTAATAGCTAGACTTGGCAAGCTTTGCTTTTCTAACTAACTTTTATTGCTTTACTTTGGTTTTTGACTATATATATTCACTGTTTATAGTTTAAATGTTAGCATATATAAATTTTAGTAGAAAAGGACATGAAATAAATTCTATTTTATGTAAATATATTTTAAATATTTTCCAGAAAGCTGTAGAGGAACCCCTTAATGGTATGTGGTTATTACAAATTTATAAATTCTTCTTGATCCATTACCAGTTCATAATAATTTGAATTGGTCCCCAAAGTAGTTAGAATGCTGTCTATGCCTTGGGAAGAATCTAGGTTTTTTAATTGCCTTAACCTCTCTTTTCTTGATTATTCATCAAGAATTAAGAGTATTGCTTTTGTAACATTTTCACCTCTGAGAAAAATGCACTGTTCTGTGTCTCTCCAGTAGTTGCTTGTGCTAGCCAGGTGATATCTGGGTGAGGGGACTGTTGCCTTTTTAATTGGCCAAGATGAAATGTAACACCCCCGGTAGAGAAGAATCTCAGTTAATTTCAATTTCTAATTATAAATTTCAGGAAGACACAGGTTGTCATCTTGGAGTGAGACCAAAACATCTCACTTTCTTTCTCCCTAAATCTAGATCTGTATTCCCAACTTTGTGTCCCTTTGTGGAGCCTGTGGGTATGATCCACAGAAAGTCTTTTGTAATCAAATAATAACCTTAAAATTAATTTGGCTTTATAGCTGTGGAATAGTTGGCATGATATTACTGCATCTTTGTTTGTCTAGAAATGATTTCTAATTGAGGAATCTTACTAACTGCTTGGCTTGTTACTAATTCTTAGCATTTAAAGAATCAAAAGGAATGATGAATGATGGTAAGTATAAAATGCACCCACAATTATAGGTGGGTTAAAATATGGACATTGAAAAGAAATAAAATTGATTCTTGAAAGTATGGCTTTTTTTAAATAAAAGGGACACTGTCAAATCATAAAGGCCTACATTTCTTGGTTTCTAAAACTTCAATCTACTCTGTTAAAAGTTGCAAAACTAGTAATATAAAAGCTGTAGGGTGTCACTAATCAGACTCACCAGTCTCATTGCTCACAACAAAGAGGAATTACTTCTTTTTTTAAAAAGGTATTTTTCAGATGCAATGTCTGGTGACTGTAACTTTAAAATGCTTTTTATACGACACCTAGATAATTTGGCACAAATCTTTATCATCTTGACAGGGTTTCTTTTGTGCTTGTGTGATTTTGTCGCATTTAACCCATGGAGACTTAATATCTCTGCTTTTCCAAACAGGAACTGGGTTCTAACCTTCTGGGAAAGGATTTAAAAAGAGAGAGAGAAGTGTTTAGTCACTTCAGCTCTTGGGAGGGGGGACTCTGGGCTAATAACTTCTAATTTTTATTGACTTTCAAAGACCTATATTTATTAGTTCTTAAAGATAAGTAAGTCTGAGATATTGAGTGCTGTAAGCATTCATTTTGATTTTACCTTAACATGTTCTGATACTTTAGTTCTGTTAACATTTTAAAAACTATGTTTTCATTTTATCAAAACTTTCTTCATACCTTTACTATTTACAGTCATTCCTTGATCATGTGAATAGGCTGCTTCGTATTTCACTGTTTAAAGTCTGTGACCTGCCTGCTCACCTCTACAGCAAAATGCAGCATTTATCTCAAGAGGCTATATTCCCCTGAGTGTAATTAATTTTTGCGTAAGATTAAAAACACGCTGACTGTGTCTAGTGGACTAAGTTTAAAACAATGCTTAGACTGTGTTCAGTAAGCAGTCACAGAATGATCCCACTTTTGTAACTTTGTGTCACAGCCTTTATTACAAAAAATGCATGCTCTGCTAACCACTGCCCTCCTAAAAAAAACATGATTAGCAGGAATACATTAAATGGCATTTAAGAAAGAACTGGTACCTGAAAGTGTGGCATGGTTTGTCCGTGTTTGCATTCTGGTGTTTTATTTTTTAATTTCGTTGTTTTTTTTTCCTTTTCTACTGTGGTGTTATTCCTCTGTGGTTGTATGAAAAAACTAAACACGTCTTCATTTTCAGAAAACCAGTAGGAGAACCTTGAGTGCCTCTTCCTTTGTTAATTTCCTTTAAGATGTGACTTTTTTTGCACCATTGTATCAGAAGTTAGACTGCAGTTTTTGTGTGTTCATAGCGCATGAAATCTATAATGACCTTTGAAATTCCCTTAATTTTGTTAATTTTTAGCTGTTCAGAATTTGTGGGTTTTTTCCAAATGTCTGTGGTGGGCTCTTCCTACTGACAGTGCACAATGCCCATAGTGTAACTGCCTTGTTGGTGAGTGAGGTTCCAGGTACCCTCTTGGGACCACAGTTCCATTTCCTCTCTCACTTATACCTAATCACATTTTTAATTCTCTTACCTTAAGTGAATGGTGTCGATCTAAAGTGAAAGTGATAGAATATTGTTCTAGGATAAATATCTTTTGCTTTGGAAGAATCAATGTCTCTTGGCTTCTCCACCAACCCAGCAAACGGAGATTATCAGATTTTGTTGGTTTTTATTTCCATTTGACATTGGCCTTTTACTTACTGCAACTAAAAAGGCTAATGATTTGCCTGGTTTATGTCTGTGACCTTTGCAAAGCTAAGATTTTTAGATACCATATATCTGAAACGATTTTCAAATTTTAAAATACAGCAACTTGTTAAGGCATAGAAAATAGACATCATAGCAATTATATGTTCATTTTTCAATTTTCCAGAGTAATTGAAGTAAAGTGATGGACTCTGATTTGGAGAGTAGTACGACGTGAAAGAAGTACACTTGTGTTTAAGCACCGTGGCCTTGATTCATTGTTTTGGAGAAGAAAACAAGAAAAGTAACTGGTTTCCATCTATGGGAAAAAGTAAATAATTGACCTTTCAATGATTGTTACAGTTAAGTTTTTATTCAAAGCATTTTTAATTTAGTTAATAAAAGAATTATGATCTGTGTTGTGTGCCCAATTGATATCCAGTTTTCTGTTGTTATTTTTATTCAATTAGGGGCAAAGTAGAGTGGGCAACTTACAAGAATGATGCCTTTCAGATCCTGGGGCCTCTTGACTGTAGGTCACCAGTTTAAATTGGTTCAAGGTGAAAATTTCCTGACACTAACCTGGTTACCCAGAGCTATCTATGAAAACTGTGGCTTCCGTCAAGCCTTAGAAAACTCAGGTTCACAGCCACTGTGGCAATTATGGTGTTAGCTGAATAATGTGTCTGCCACTTCCAGGTCAAGGGAATAACATTAAGCACAGACAGGAATTCAGTTGGGAACATCCGTGGGATGTGATACTGATGGGGATCATGGTCTTCATTCTTGGGGGTTGCCACTCACACATTGTTCCTTCAACATACAGTGTACCAGACCCTTTCCAGACTGAGGGTAATTTTACTGATGGATGTTTTCTTCTTTTCTTCACACAACCCTTTACATCCTGTCTTGTCCTTCTGTTATTTGCTTCTGCTGCTGTATGAGATGTAGCACTTTTTCTCCTCTTTGAACATGGTCCAGTGACACGGTAGCATCACTGCAGAAAGGAGCCAGACTTATTCTCAGAGAACTATGTTCACACTTTTCAGCAGAAATAGCGATGGTTGTAACATACGTATTCCCTTCCTCGGATTTGAAGGCACAATCTACAGTGTTTCTTCGCTTCTTTTCTGATCTGGGGCATGAAAAACCAAGATTGAGATTTGAACTATGAGTCTTCTGCATGGCAACATAATGTGTGTCACCGTCAGGCCAACAGGCCAACCCTGAACGGGTGATTTTATTACTGTTGTATCTGTGTTGCATGATAAACACCCCTCATCTTCCTCCTGTAGTCCTGCCTCATATTCACCTTACTCTAAGATTGAAAAGTAAAACAAAACCCACGTTTCCTACCCCCATTAGAAGAAAATTAACATTCTGACAGTTGTGATCGCCTGGAGTACTTTTAGATTATTAGATTTTCTTCCCTTGTGGGTGTGTGTGTGTATGCGCTCATGTATAAGATAGGCACATGTATCTTCTGTATGGACAACAGTGGGGTACCTACAGGAGAGCAAATGTTAATTTCATGCTTTTAGTGAAAACATTTAAAAACAAAGATCTTTATTGGGTGGACTTATATTTGATGTGAATATTTGATCACTTAAAACTTTTAAAAATTCTAGGTAATTTGCCAAGCTTTTTGACTGCTCACCAATGCCCTCTAAAAATACTAGTTATTCTTCCTGTTTGTGTAATAAGACATTCATATTTGTAGTTGCATTATCAATAGTTATTTCTTAGTCCACTGAATGTTCCCACGTGCCTCTTTTATGCCAAATTCCTTGTCATATTTTACGTTGGGACCAAGTGGTTTGCCCGTGGCAAACCAAAATTTATAACCTGCTGATGCCTCAGAAAAGTGAACACACTATGAAGACAGCTCTTCTTAAAGAAAAAAAAAAAGTTCTTCCCTAATTGTGTTCCTGTCCAAAATATTCTCATACGTAGAGGGAGCTGTATTCCTTTATACAAATTTGGTGGCTCCCTCTGCTCTTTCTCCTTCTGAAAATATTTATATTTCACTAATATTGTTTGTTCCTTTAGAAATCAATTTTGATGAAAGGAGGGCAAAAGCAGTTGGACTTGAAAAAGATCCAAATTCCTATTCTCTATTAAGAAAAAGTCAGGTCTGAAATCTTTATAGTAAACTTTTTTATGAACCAAAGTTGAACCTTTAATATGTAGTCAGCTCTCATTGATTTGGGGTTCAGTCTTGGAACTTATCCATCCTTCGTGTTCTCTTTAACACTGCCTGTCTTTTGAGGCATTCACTGCCCTAGACAACACACAGAGGTAGCAGGAGAAACGCCAGATGAAGTCCACCCTTGGTGTTCCTTGTCAGCTTCTCTGGAAAAGGGACCCACAGCAGCAGGAACCCTCTTACTTGGGCATCGTTGGGCCAGTTCATTCTCTTTAAATTAGACTTATAATGGCAGGAAGTTTTCTGTCACACCACATTAAAGTTGCTAACAATGTTTTGAACATCATACATCTGTTCCCCCCATAATCTGCTTTTTCACTTAGTGATCCCAATTTTTCCATCGACTCTTCCATCCAGTTTCATTTACTGTATGTTCTCAGCGTGACACCATTTGTCATTTTGGCAACAAACCTTTCCAACCTTTTCGGCCAAATCAAATTTCTTTCTCCTTCAAAACATCCTCCCTCCCTTCCTCCCTGACTGGCTCTCCTTTGCGATCTGTGCCTATCTGTCCAGCTGCCTCTTTCATCTCTTACTTACCTTTCCTAGTACTTCACGTGTCTCTGCCTAACTTTGTTGGGGTTTTGTCTTGCCTCTTGTTCAATTAAAAAATTCCTCCGTACATAGCAAGAGGCTTTTTTTTTTTCCTTCCTTTCTTTTCCTGCAGTGTTTTACATATATTAGACGCTCATTCCATAAGTTTGATGACTGAGAGCAGGCTGTATTTAGACTTCCCCGTGTTTGTAAGAGGGTGAGCTAGCGAGTTTTCTTTTTAGACAAATTTCATATGCTCTGAAAACCTTCAAAGGTGATGCTTTTTTTCACCTGGAAACCCCAGGTCCAATCTGTTAAAATTTCTGAGAATGTCAGAATGAAAATAATGGGGCTATCCCATAGTTGGGAGTATTGCTCTTTTCAAGATGCTGTAGTCAGTTTAGTAAGTGACCAACCAAATTGTGGTTTGAGTTATAATAAAGCTTAAAAAGTGGTGAGTTTATTCCTCCTTCTCATTAATACGAATTAAGCTCTATATCACCTAGATTTCTCTTGTCCTAACATGGGTATTCAAAAACGACATCTGTGGTGTATGCGTGGAATGGCATACCCCTTTATTTACCCGTTGGTGGAAACTAGAGAAATGATTGTTGGGCAACCCTTTATCTTTTTATTGTGTGTCGTTTGATGGAGCGTTTGTTTAAAAACATTAGTTTTACATGTGTCATATTTTCAAAATCACTGACTGCCATCACCCACTGGGGTCCTTTGTTAAGTCATTTTCTGTGGCTAATAAGGAGAATCCAGGTAACTTTTAAGAGATGCGCAGCGAACAGGAAGTTTTCCTGTCTTTGGCTTTCGACAGCTCTTAACATTTAAGACCAGCTTTTCCATAAATTTAGCCTTTTGAAAAAAAAGAGAGCATTCGTAATAAACTTCTCTGTAAGGCAACATCAGTGGAATCTTAAAAGTGTTGTTGTCAGCGTTGGTGAGAGAGGGAAGCATTTTTGTTTCTATTAAACGGAGCATTATTTACAAAAAGCCATTGCTGAGAATTAGATCCCACACCATAGAAATATCCATTAACCATTCTAAAGAAAACTCCAGCGTTGCTATGTGCAAGATCCTCTCTTGGGGGCTTTCTCCCATAGCAATGAAAGGTGTGCTATTTGTCAGCCATTTTTTGCAGTGATTTAAAGACCAAAGTTGTTTTACAGCTGTGTTACCGTTAAAGGTTTTTTTTATATGTATTAAATCAATTTATCACTGTTTGAAGCTTTGAATATCTGCAATCTTTGCCAAGATACTTTTTTATTTAAAAAACATAACTTTGTAAATATTACCCTGTAATATTATATATACTTAATAAAACATTTTAAGCTATTTTCGTTGGGCTTCTTTCTATCGCTGCTTCAGCAGACCACAGGCGCATTACTGAGAAATTTAGTTTATCAATGTATTTTCGAGTCCATATCCTAGGTAACAATGCAAAGGATGACTTAAAATATTAATTTATAAATTCTTTTTGGAAGTATAACAATATCCAATAAGTAAACTTTTGATCAGAGCAAAGTTTTAATTAAAACTTCTAAGCAAGTCCAATGCATTAATTTTCCCCCTGGTAGAGTGAAAACATCACTTTTCTAGTCCCGGCTGTACTACTGACTAGCAGAGGACCTCAGCAAGGCACTTACCTGCCTCTCAGTGTGCCTCCTTATCTGTAGAATGAGATAAGCCTCTTCAAGACTGAAATGTACATTGAAATGGTTCTCCACTTTAATTGGTTACCAGTTAGGACTATTTTGATTACAAATGAAAGTAAACCTAAATCGAAGAAAAGTGGGATTTATTGGCTAATATAACTGAAAATGTAGACGTACAGCTGGCTAGTGGGTCTCCAAGCAGCGTCCTCAGGATCAGCATCTCTCCAGCTTTCAGCTTTATTCTCTCTCCTCCCTGTTGCCTTCCTTCAGAGATTGCGTGTGATGGCAGAATGACTGACCTCAATCCCAGACCCACCTTCTCCTGAGTTCAGGGAGGGTAGAGGGGAGAAAAAAAGAGTGCCTCCCCTTTCTGAATAGTCCCATCCACCCCAGATTGCAGCTCGGTTCTCTGCCTGGGCCATGCACCTCTCGCTCAGCCACTGAGGCTGAGCATCTCTGACACCCCGACTGGGCCAGCCTGAGCCACATGTCTGTCTGGCCTGGAATGGAGTTGTGGGTTCCATCTGGGGCAGGGTTGGGGGACAGAGTGGGAGTTAACTGAAGCAAACTCGGGATTGTAGCCGGATCGAGACGGCGTTAGGTTTTAGGCACCTTCCTTGCAGGTATGTACTCGGATTCTGCATTGTATGTGTGATCGTAAACCATTTGAACGGAAAATAATATTTGGCGGCAAAGGACCGCCTCATTCCTTACCTCGTAGGCAATTCAATTTTTATGCATTTATGCGGACTTTTTTTCACTCTCAGCAGGAGTAACTAATGAAGTTCAGAAAGCATTTACTATCCTGCCTCCTGCACGGAAAGCTGTTCTGTGTAGCACAGAACTGCACTCAACCTGATTCGAGCTCCCACGGAGGTGTAGGCTTCCAGATGCAAATGGATTTCATTTTTACGCAGCAACCTTTCCAGCTTAAGGGCTCAAGTTTGACAGCTTTAGAAAATAATTGATTATGGTAACACCATCCACGTAGGACACGATTTCACCAGTAGCTCAGAGATTTCAGCACAATTTACAGTGTTTGGGGTTAGAAGTGAGACTGCCAGAACTATACCCCCAGTGTTTAGTTTGAGTATTTAAGCTTCATGCTCAAGTACCCATCCATCAGATCAGAGGGAAATGAAGTGTATTTAACCCTAAGTTATGGATAATTGGATTGATTATTTAATGCCGAAGATAGCACTGCAGACTGCATAGAAGTGATCATGGATTTAATCACTAGAACTCCACTTATTCAGCAGTCATTTATTGATTTAGTCATTTGGCTGTAAGACGGCAGCTTTTCAGCTCTGTTAATAGTCACTTGTGGAAGACCAGGTATCTTTTCCCAATTTGGATGATGAGGAATGCTTGGTAGAGTCCAATTTGAAAAGAAAATGATTTATAGTTCTGAAAACCGCCATCTGATGTCAATCTGGAGGTCAGATAGCAGGTGAGTTTGGCAGATTTACAAACCTGCAGCTGCTGTTCTCTTACCGATGTTGTAACACCGTGGCATAGTACCAGGTGCTGGGAGCCTCCTCTTAAAATACTCTTATTGGGACTTCCCTGGTGATGCAGTGGTCAAGAATCTTCCTGGGCTTCCCTGGTGGCGCAGTGGTTGAGAGTCCGCCTGCCGATGCAGGGGACACGGGTTCGTGCCCCAGTCCGGGAGGATCCTACATGCCGTGGAGTGGCTGGGCCCGTGAGCCATGGCCGCTGAGCCTCCGCGTCCGGAGCCTGTGCTCCGCAACGGGAGAGGCCACAAGAGTGAGAGGCCCGCGTACCGCAAAAAAAAAAAGAAAAAAAAAAAAGAAAAAAGAATCTTCCTGCCAGTGCAGGGGACAAGTGTTCGAGCCCTGGTCCAGGAAGATCCCACATGCCGCGGAGCAACTAAGCCCGTGCGCCACAACTCCTGAGCCTGCACTCTACAGCCCGCGAGCCACAACTACGGAGCCTGTGCGCCACCACTACTGAAACCCACACCCCCTAGAGCCCGTGCTCCGCAACAAGAGAAACCACCGGAATGAGAAGCCCACGCACTGCAACAAAGCGTAGCCCCCCTCACCGCAACTAAAGAAAGCCCGCACGCAGCAACAAAGACCCAACACAGCCAAAAATAAATAAATTTATTTAAAAAAAAATACTCTTATTTAATCATAGACCTGCCTTCCAAAAAAGACAACTATCATATGCTTCCTGATTTTCTTTGCATTGCCTGAAAAATTCCTCAAGGTTAAACTGACAACATAATATCTGGTGGACTTCCATTCTAAACAAATGGATTGTTTGCAAAGTTTAAGCACATTTGTTTAAAACATGGATTTTATCTTCCATGGAAGCGCTCTACTTATTCATTTTAAAAATAAATGGTAATTAATTCTTCAGGTCAGTCCATAAAGACTTTCTGAGTCATTTTTATTAAAAGCATTGTTTGTTGGGGGGGGCGGGGTACTGTGGTTAGGCTGCATTATGGGTGAAGTGAACTTTTGTGTACATACCAATCATTGTGTAGATTCTGTGGGGAAATTTTTCTCTCGTGCTCTCATGTTGAGGGCAAGTGGAAAGTACCGGAACCTTTGCTTTCCCCACTGCTACGCCTCTTTCCCAGCAGTTGTAGGAATAGCTGCCGCACTGCCTCAGGCGCGAGCCCTGGGCTGGAACACCTCCAACTGCACCTCCCAGGTAGCTTATTCTAGGGATGCTGCTCGCCTTCTGGGGAGTTTACACCCCCAGCTCAACCAGATATTTTTTTAATGTAATGTTTGTAAGTCTCCTTGTAAGTCAGAGGATGCATATATTTGGTTACCCCAAGGAACCTTTCTTTATTGCAATGTTACCAGTTGTTCAATTCTCAGAGTTGAATTGGTAGGCATATATGTTGGATTTTTAAAACTTTAGCCTGAATTCAATAGAACCCATGTCTCCTCATATCTTTAGCTATATGCCTAGCTATAAACGGGGAGTGATTCTGGTGACAACTATTACTAAGTGGAACAGAAAATATTTCCCTGGGTCCTATGCAGGAATATATTTGAAAGCATCAACAAGTATCAGTTCTCACTCCCATTCAAAGAAAGTTGTTAGAAAATTATAGAATCTTTCTTTAAGCTTTAAGCTGATGGACGGATTGTGGGGCATTTAGTAATTGCCTTAAAATAATTGTGCTCGAAATTATACAAAACAACTTTTTCAGAAGCTCAAGTTTAGTAAAATTAAATGCTCTCGTATTAATTTTATATCTCTGAAAAAGTATTCGATACAGTCTCCCGGAAAATATTTGGCTAAAATGTTTGGCTGGAATAGTTACCAAATATCATTTTGGGGCCTTCTGGCTAGAATCATTTTCTTTACTGTGTGAATAGACTAGACTTAGTAGAGACCAGTCAACTCTTTGCCTCCCTCCTCAAAGGAACTGGGATTCTCCAAAGAGTCATAATATAAAGTGATAGGAAGGTCTCGGAACAGATTTTTCCTGAGCGACTGGGTCCCCTGAGAGGCCACTCAATTTCTTTAACAGACGTTAATGAGACCAGCGATCCCCACCTGAGCCAGTTACTTATTTATGTGACTCCTCTAGCCCCTCAAAGGATTTGAAGTGCCCCATTTGGGTCAGGTATGCTTACACAGAGAAAAGCTGCTTTCCAGGATCACAACCACTTGAGCGCCTGTCACAGATAGGCGTGGGAGTGGAGGAGAGCAGGGCAACCAGTGGGTATAGACAGCAACACCTTGCCTCTAAACCGCTTGCTCAAAGCGACTTCACGCGGAGGCCAAGAGATAAATTTATTCATATAAAGCCCAGTTTTATATTTTTCCCCTGAGAAGCAAAGCCACCACCATAATTTTCACTATATGTAGAAAACAAATTTATATTAAAAACAAAAACAAAAATACCCAAGTCAATAACATTCTAAGAGCCTGGATGCTGTCCAAGTGAACCTGGCAATGACACAGGTGCCGATGGGAACAACATTTTACGAGGCTACCTTCTCTGGTCCTCCTGGGGATCTTTAGTCTTCAAATTGGTGATAAAAATAAGGTTTTATCTCTCAAGATGAGGAGAGAGACAGCAGCATGTGTTCTTCAAAAGACTCAAATAGATAATAGATTTTTTTTTTTAAAGCTGTGGCTGAGTGTAACTTATAGTTTCAAAGGGCTTTTTTTTTTTAATGATATCTTTGCAAGCAATAGTAAAGAAATCTAGAACCCCCTGGGGTGACGGTTAGAGTCCTGTCAGGGATTTAGATCTAATTATTAGCCTGAAAGTAAAGAAGAGAAAGAACCGGCCAAGTGTCAGCCTGGAAAATAATAATAGCTGGTGGTGTTCAGCGGCCTAGTCATTAGTGCCTTAAAGGATAGTTCAGCAAATTTATTCTTACCCTGGAGAGAAGGCCACAGAGGTTTCAGTGTTTTCTGACAATAGTTCCTTTTTCTATGGAGTAGAAATGCTGCCTATGCTTCTAGATTTCATCTCTTCTGAGGACCTGGTAAACCTTGCAGCTGGCTCCCCAAGCAGGAACTTAGAGGAGCGGCAACACGCACAGAGTCAGAGGGCCCACGCCCTGCGCTTCCCCAGCTGTGTGACCCTGTGCAAGTAACTTAACTTCTCTGGGCCTCTGTGTCTTTGTTTTACAAATGAAGCTGATGAAAGATAATGCGTGTGAAGTATTTAGCACAGTACCTGGCCCAAGATAAGCACTCAGGAACGGTCAACTATTTCTCTTTTTCCTCTTCTTATTAAACTTTTGCCCAGAAGGAAAAAAAACTTAGCATGATAGTCTAGAGATGAACATAACATATGCTGGAATTTGGATTTACCTATGTTGGGTTATTACCAAAAAAGCAAATCAAACATAAACTGAATTGGTATATAAACTAATACAATTGCTGCTACACTGCAGACCTGATTCCTCCAAGCACAGCGTTCTGTTAGGACACCTTCTGGTTCCCTCAGTGAAACAAGAGGGCAGGAGGTGACATTAGAGAAAGGCAACGGATGAGTGGATTTGCCCTTTCCTGGAATGGAAGACAGGAGCTTGTCCTCATAGCACATGGAGTCTTTGGAACCCGCTTCTCCTGCCAGCAATACTCAAGTCACCCATTTACTCATTCATGTCAGGGGCTGATGCTCGAGGCTCTAAAAACGTGTTAAGAGCGGGCCCTCTAATCACTGTAGATAGAATTTGATGGAGAATGTAGAGCCTTTAGGCTAATAACTAGCAGAGACTAAATCCAAGTACACAGGAGTGAAAGTTGATGTTGAAAATACTGAGTCCTGGTAAATATTCTTTCACCAATGCAAGTATTTCAGTGGGAAGTTTTGATCAGGCTTAGGTTATATGTAATCAGCTCACTCTCTTCTCTAAAATGATTAGAGCCTCTGCTCCACCAGTGCTCCTGGGTGTCTATAGAAAGCAAAACAGGCAGCTGGAGACGTGCTGTGAATTGGAAGTGGCTTCTATTTATTCCTTCTCCACCTACTCATACGGCCACGGGTGATGCCCAGTTCAAGGGGGAATCAGAAGCCAAGTGGGGCTGCTTGGCTGAAGTCCTTTGAGTGGAGTGCAGAACCTGCTTCAGAGAGTGCTTGATTAAAGGCCCCCGATTCATTTGAAGGATTAGTTTTCTATTAAGCCTTGGACGCTTAGACTATTATATACTTTCCACAGAGAGGGAATCTGAACTATCCTCATATGTCATGTTTCAACTCCTGACTCTTGGCCAGAGGTGTGTAGTGAATCAATATGTCACAGTCCATTAAGGTATGTTGCTGTTTATGTTTGTTGGGGGTTTAGAGATGCAATAACTATGCAGGAGTCTTTTCTTAGTCTGTCATCTGTCTCTGAGGGAACAAAAAGGAATGCAGAAAGCCAATCACAGAACCATAATTATATCAGAAAGGGGGCACTTGTGTCCTTCATTAGGAACATTTCCATTCCGTGCTTCCCAATGAAGAATCTTTTATAGACACCTCCCTCTCATTTCTTTTTCCAAACCAATTCCTCAATTCCTTCCACCCAGAATTACAGTATACTGTGAGTCATGACATTATTGATGAGTGTTCAGTCGGAAGGATGTTCTGAGCAGTGAAAAATATAAAAATAATTGGTTCTACACTGGAATTAATGGTGAAACCAGGAAGATAAACACAGAACAATTAACTGCATCCAAGCAAGATTATCAAGAGTATTGCTCTATGGAAAGAAAGAAAAAATCAACAGCATTAATGAAAATTAAGCAATATCTTAGTGGAACTAGTAAATAAATAAATATATCTATATGTTTAATTAAAAGCAAGACTCAATTATGTCTCATTTCTTACTGAGCTGCTTAAATCAAGAAAGTCTAATGTTAAATGAGAAAATCAACTCAGGATACCTTTTCATCTGCATTTAATTAAGACTTCTGTGTCTCAGACAAGCTTTTGAGACAGGTAGTAACAAGCGTGTACTTAGGAGTCTCATGTGAACTCCCCTCAGCTTCCAGTTTACAGGTCTCTAGATTTCCAGTTTGGGTACAGAAATCTCCTAAGTATTGTGACTGTAAAGCTACTTCCTCTATAACCTTCGTTTTGTGATTCTGATGAAATGATACTATATCAAACTAATATAAGCAAAGCCTGTACTATAGTTAAAATTATTGGTATGTTCTTTTTTCTAGTAATAAAAGCAACACAGAAATGGTCAGCAAAGTATTTACTTGAGGTTCTGCTTCAATTCAACTCAATTTCCTGGAATGTTCTAGGTATCACAGTAAGCATTAAAGATCAGATTTGGGGAAGAAGACAGATTTGGGAGGTTGTCCCCATCTGCGTTGTCTAAACACTTCTCCATATTCTTCTAAGTTTTTTCTCTCCACCTGCTAAGAACCCAAAGTGAATTTAAGTTACTCCTCTTTGCTGAGTTTAGTGACTGTCTGCTCCTAGGTGATGGGGTTGGGGTAGGGGCAGAAGGTCCTTTCCCCAGAGGTGCCTGAAGAGGGAGTGCCCTGAGGATTCCAGTGGGGCCTGTCGGCGTGCGCGCGGAGGAGGACGTAACCGAGTCTGGCCCTCGGGCTGCGTGTGTGACCCTTTCTAAATCATTCGGTGCTTCATGTCCCCTCATTTGACAGGAATATCGCCAGGACTGGTGAAAAGGCAAGTGAGATAACTGTCAAATACCTCAAAACCCTTGTAAGAAAGATGCTGTGGTATAAATCAAAGTCATTTCTTATTTCACTATTTATTATGCAAATCTCTTCCTTTTCTTCTTCATCTCACAAGGTCTTTTTTCATCTTTCATGAATGCCATCACTCACTGGCTTCCACCCTGGGAAATAACATTATCGGCAACTATTTATCAAGCCAGGCACTGTGCAAAAGCCTAAGAAAGTCGCCGGGATTACACAGACAGTCCCTCCAGGGTGGGGTATATATTTAGAAAGTTTCTCACTTTCTCTGACCCTTGATCCCCTCATTTGTAACATAGGAAAAAAAGTTTTTAAAATAGATATCACACCTTCAAGAAATATTTTGAGAACTACATGAGACGAGGTATGTAAGTGTCTAGTGTCATATAACTAGGAGTTTAATAATGTTACTTCCCCCACCCCCATCATAAGCAGGAAAAGAAAAAAAAAAACTAAATTCACACATTTCCCCATTTCGTAACAAATTTTTTAATAGGTTGTTGTTGGAAAGAAAGTTGAAGCTCTTGATTTTTTTAAAAGAATGCATCATTTAGGATGAAATAGCAGATCACAGGTTAGAAATCACAGGACCAGTAATCTTCAAGTCACTCTTTCCCTCCCAGGATACATTCCATCGGGGGAAGCAAATCCTTCGGCTGAGTGAGAAGTGTGTGGATTTGAATCGCAAGCAAGTGGAGCCCTCTGAGCGGGGGGGATGGAGCGAGAGGCCTTGGGAGGTGTGGAGCCCGAGTCTTCACAGAGCCCGAGCTCGCCTCCCTTGTGGGCCTGGGGGAGCAGCTCTGTGAGCTAGTGAGACCAGTGGGTGAAACACCTCTGCCAGGGCTGCCTGCAGGTCGAATTTGCCTTTCAGGACCTAACAGGCTCCACGGGCATGGGTGCCCACAGACCCTGGCGACAAAATAAGCAAGAATCCTTTTTTGGATGGATCTCAGGTGAATTCTGCTCACTTTCAGGAGAGAAATTTTCCCCCTCCTCCAAATTTTCCCCCTCCTCAGTTTCCCTCTGGCCTTCCCCACTTTTCCCAGCCTCAGCTCTGAAGTTCACCATTTATGCAGCGCCAATGCCCAATAACCTCCAAAGAAGGTCTGGAGGGGTGAGTGTACCCAGTGCGGGCAGGGGCAGTGCGCGACAGTAAACAGTGCTGGGCATTGAGACAGGAGGCCTAGGATCTCATCCCTTGGCTGTCTGTCATGCATGAGATGTGGACCCCAGGGAGGTGGCGGGAGATTTCTGCATCTCTGCTTCTTTATGTGTAAAGTGAGGGGCTTGACCTCGATGCCCGAAGGGCTCACCCTAGCGCTACTGGTCTGTCATCTCTCCAAGAAAGTCAGTGAGGACAGCTGGACAGTGTTTCTTCTTTAATATCACCCCAGGAGAGGTCAGGAGGTGGCCCACAGAAGAGGCCAGCACCTCGGGGTGATAGAAAGACCCCAGGAAAGAAATTCTGCTGAGTAAAGGAGATTGTACCACTATCCAGCCTGCACCAGCCTCCTGGCATCCCCTAAGGACACAAGGCCCCAGTCAAGGTCAAAGACATAGCTCCCCTGGTCACTGAGGATTCCAGAGCCTCCCAACGTCCCAGCTTCTTGGAAGGACACGTGGAATGTTAAATTTGGAATAATTTAGCAAGAACACTTCAAGATTCAAGTACTAGGCAGAAGGTGGGATACAAATGGGCCACAGGCAGGTAGGTTTTATTTGGTGTACACAAAGTTTTAAACCACATTTGCACTATTAAAAGAAAAGGAGAAAAAACAAAACAGCAAAACCAGGAGGTTCTACATTTTTTAAAAATCTGGATTTCCAGCATTTGTTAATAAACACAGCAGAAGATCTGGCCATACTGGTCCCCACGCCCACCCCCCAGTGAGGGGCTGTTGTTGCACAGTTTCCCGAGTTTCCACAGCTCCTTCCGCAGGTGCAACTTGAGCCTGTAGTTTAGTATGGTGCTTGGAGTTGTGAAATAATTTTTCTGTGATCATGAATCCACGAAAAATGAGAAAACAAAACACATATCCGGAGGACCACTTGTTTTACCAGCAAGTAGAGAAAGCATCATTGTGGACGTGAGGGTTGTGGTTAATGTTTACTATGCAAACCCCCAGCATGCTCCATCCATTTACGATACCTGCCTGACTCTCAAAGCCATTTGACCTCCTGTCCTCTCCCTGGAAAACTTGGGGGATAGGAATCTGCAGATAGTCTGCAACTTTGGTGCAGCCCTTCCTCCTCCAGAGGTACGCAAGGTCAAGGTGGGGTGGGCTTGGCACCTAACCTTGGCAGGAGTCTCATTATCTTTAGCCCTTGATTCCTCATCTGCAGCAAACAACAGATCTCATCCATCAGGCTTTGGGCAGGTAGGAATTTGGGAAATTAACTTTTATTTCGTTTGCTTGGTATTGACAACGTGGCTTTCTGTTATGATTTTCTCTGTCTGACCCAGATGAGGAAATTCAGGCTCAGGTAGGTAAGTTACATACCCCAAGGACAGAATCCCAGTGTCAGCTGGTCTAGAAAGGGGGCTGGGAAGGGAACCTTTCCTTGCTCTTTCCCTGGGGACGGCGAGGTGCCCTTCCAGCACAACCCTTCCTTGTTCTCCCAGCTCAAATTCAACATGGGCGCACACATATTGTAAGGTTGTGAGCCGGCCAGCTTCTCCCAGCCTCTCCTGGTGCCACCCTCATCTAGCAGATGGGGCGGTGCCGGGAGAGGAGCCAGCTGGTGTCTGCACGCTGTGGACCTGCTGCCCGTGGGATGGTCCCTGCCAGCCACCGCCGCCTGATACTGATGGCGAAGAGCCAGGTGCTGGAGCCTTCTGCAGGCATGGACAAGGACGGGCCACATAGGGCTGCTCAGTGCTGCTCAGTGCTGCCTGGATCCCAGCCAGGAGAGCATTGGGAAGTGGGTAAACGCTCTTCCCAGCTCTGAAATGGAACTGAGACCAGAAGCAAGATCAGTACTGTCATGACGCATGGAGGGTATATAAACACCCTAGCAAAAGAGCAACCCGGCAGCATTGGCGTTGACAGGGCAAAATTACAGCCCCAGCTGTGGATTCCCGGGTGGCCTCTCTTCAGTTACAATCACCCGCTCAATCCCCGTCGGGTGAGCGCCTACTCTGTGCTAGGTACCCAGACAATACACAGTTTCTCCAGCAACCCTGGGTAAGGCCACACGAGCCACAGAGGAGCTTGCCTGCTGACCACGGATCAGATCTGGAGAAAGTTCTGAAGCTTCTGTGTCTGAAGTGCCAAGTCAGGGTGGAAGGAGCCGATTCACCGCCTCTGTCCTGAACGCGTCTCCCCAAAATTTGTATGTTGAAACCTTGATCCCACTGTAATGGCATTTGGAGGTGGGCCTTTGGGAGGTGACTAGGGTTAGATGAGATAATGAGGGTGGGACCCTCATGATGGGATTAATGCCCTCATAAAAAGAGGAAGGTGAGGGCCTCAGCAAGCCAGGAAGCGGGCTGTGACTAGACATCAAATCTGGGGAATCTGGTGGCACCCTGACCTTGGACTTCCCAGGGTATCCAGAACTGTGAGAAATAGATGTTTGTTATGTAAGCCACCCAGTGTGTGGTGTTTTGTTATGACAGCCCGAGCTGACTAAAATATCCCCCAAATTCAATTCTTTGGCAGTGAATCCACCAAATGATTGCTTTGCAGGATGACCAGTTAACTGTGGATACTAGTCAGAAGGCTGGGCTAAAATCTTCCATCCAGAGTATGTAGGCGCCTGACCTGGGCTCCAGGACAATGCTAAGAGCTTGAGTTTCTCTGTTCTAATACTGCAGTAGGTGCTTTTCTGTATGTTGTTATTCTGCGGAAATCTCAGAACACTCAGCAGTAGTTTCTTCAGACATATTTTATTCCTGAGGCATGTGAGGCTCAGAGAGGGTAAGAAACACATCCAACGTCACTCAGTTGGTAACTGATACAACCAGGATTCAACCCAGTTCCTTCTGGCTCAAAGCCCCAGTTCTGTTTTCTGCAGCTGTGCCCGGGAAGGCGGTGCTGCAGAAACATTTTAGGTCTCAGACTGCTGAATTCACCTTGAATCCTTGGAAGTGTTTTAAACCAGATGCAAACACACGTTTCTAAAGAGTATACCCATAGTTACTTCTTGTGTCAATATCTTCTTCCAGATGACTGAGACACGTCTGATAAGACCAGATTAACCTATTTCAACTTGCTGGCTGGATTCTGACACACTGGGGATAAAAAAAGTATATAAAGGACCAAAACCACATTTACACCGAACACAATAATATTTTCTCCTGGGAAACCTTCAGGTTGTACAACCAAATATTGACTATAGAACCAAAAGAAAATAAGAAGCCCCATCCTTCCTTGATTCTAAGATATGTCATTTGGATAGTCTGAAATCAGGGCATCTGAAAATCAATGTGCAATTTAATATGGTTGTCATTTCTCCTCCCCTACCCCAAGTAGGCTTTGACCTTAAGTCAGGAGACATCAAAGGTGCAATGAAAACAACTGTGTGTCTTAAAATCAATGTCACCTTAGAAACAGGAAATGTGAAGTGATGATAAGAAGTCTAGCCCGGACAACATTAATTTGTTTCTATATCCCCAAAACGTAGTGAGCAGTATGATTTCAATATGTTTGTTAAAAAGACAAATACCTCAATAAAATAGGCACTGATTTTTTTTTTTTGAAAAAATTTCAGACATATACCAAAGTATGGAGTGTATTGTAGTGAACTCTCATCACCCAGTGTCAGTATTTTCAACTCAGGTCGATCTTGTTTCCTCCTCCACTCCCTCCCCGCCCCAGATCATTTTGAAGCAAATCTCAGATGCCAGGGCATTTCATCAGTAAATGTGTCTGTATATATTTGTAAACGACCAAGACTATCCTTTTAAAAAACAACGATGGGGCTTCCCTGATGGCGCAGTGGTTGAGAGTCCGCCTGCCGATGCAGGGGACACGGGTTCGTGCCCCGGTCCGGGAAGATCCCACATGCCGCGGAGCGGCTGGGCCCATGAGCCATGGCCGCTGAGTCTGCGCGTCCGGAGCCTGTGCTCCACAACGGGAGAGGCCACAACAGTGAGAGGCCCGCATACCGAAAAAAAAAAAACAAAAAACCATCTCTGGGACTTCACTGGTGGTGTAGTAGTTAAGAATCCGCCTGCCAATGCAAGGGACACAGGTTCAAGCCCTGGTCTGGGAAGATCCCACATGCCACGGAGCATCTAAGCCCATGAGCCACAACTACTGAGCCCACATGCCACAACTACTGAAGCCCACGCACCTAGAGCCTGTGCTTTGCAACAAGAGAAGCCACCGCAATGAGAAGCCTGCACACCAAAACAAAAAGCAGCCCCACTCACCACAACTAGAGAAGGTCCACACATAGCAATGAAGACTCAACGCAGCCAAAAATAAATAAATAAATAATTAAATAATTAAAAAAAAAAATCCTCTACAGTAAAGGTGGAAATCAAAGACATCAGAGTAAAGTTCTTGGAAGGTGGACAGATTCCAAATGCATGAATTAAGACTCTTCAGAGATAGGAGTATCATTACACTGTGAATGAGGTCAGAAATTGGAGCCTGTTTATATTTTCACATAATAGGACATTACTAGTTCCACCTTAGGCGACCAGACAGCCCTTTGGCTGTAATTTGTGATCAGGTTAATCTGGGGAGTAAATCTATCAGGAAGAGCAAAGTCCAGCCGCCCTGAGAGCCAGCTGGAAGCCCTGCCTCTCTAATTGTGGCTGTGACGGATCTGCACTTCCGAACAGTCATCATCCATCACGTGAACCCACCTCTATTTTTCTAGCTCAACAGGGCTCACTGTGCTCTCTGAAGCCAAAAAGGGAGAAAATATTCCCTCCAACCTTTCTGCATGATGAATTCTTCCACCTCTACATAAAGCCCTGCTTACAGGCCTGTCTTTTTGAATGTCCTAGCTATGATAAAAGGACTGGCCTGAAGACCAGAAGTGCTGTTTGTTACTCCAACCAACACATATTGCCTTACATGTTTCACCTCTTTCCTTATAAGAGCTCCCAGTGCTAAGGGGATGAAAAGGATAAGAGGAAAGGAAAACCCACACAGTATCAGTAACTTTACCCTTGAGATGAAGTCACTTTCTTAGACAGTATTTTCACAACATAAATGTTTTATGCATTTCTGCTTAGATTTTAAGATATTTGGGCAGAAATCAAACTTCCCTCTAGATTTTATTCAGCACCACCTCCTAACACGCAAACGTGAGCGCGCGCACACGCGCGCGCACACGTGTGGAAAGTGATTTCTGTGTCAGCGTTAATTTCCCATTTACCAGGAGCATGGAGCTGTTTTTTTCAGAATATGATCAACTTAGAGGTGTTGGTGTATGGGTTTAATAATATTTTTGGTAACTGAAAGGAGGAAATAACCCATGAGTCATGAAAAACCTGAAAAGATTACTCTGATGTTTGTTTATCTTGAACTAAATTTGCAGGGAAATAAAATCACTCTGGCAGCTAAAACTTCACACTCACATTCTTTTGTATGAATTAATTGTACTTAACTGCTCTGTAATGTCCTGATTAATTATTTCCTGTTCCAGTCGGTTGACTGAATTTTTGATACGAAACTTGCATCATGATGAGAACCTTGGACCTGTTTCTCATCTTGCTTGGGGCTCCCGTAGAGCTGATCTAAACAACTAGCTTCAAAGGAAGGCGGCACCTTCATCAGAGCCCTAGGAGGGCTGTGTCACAGCACACAGTGACAGTGCAACTGTATTTTGGGCCCAGGGCACGGAAGCAACACTTACGCGTGGGCAGCAAAGAGCTGGAGCTTTGAACGCAGCACTATCTTTGAGAAGCGTAACCCTTGCCCTGCACCAGCACTGGGTGACTTGTCTCCCACCAGCAGGCTCTCCGGAGTGATGGGGCTCTAGACAGGAGGGCGGATGTGATCAGGAAGGTCCTGGAGAAGCTGAGTGTTTCAGTTTCTTATCGCGGCTATGACAAATTACCACGAACCTAGTGGTGTGATAGCACACAGACTTATTATCTAAGAGTTCTATATTTCAGAAATCCTAAAATCAAGATGTCAGCCGGGCTGTGTTTCTTCTACATGCACTAGGGCGCAAGCCACTGCCTGGCCTTCTCCGGCTTCTAGAGGCTGCCACATGCCTTGGCTTGTGTCTACTTCATTCCTTCTAAGCCAACAGAGTAGCCTCTTCCAATCTCTCTCTTTCTCTGACCTCTTGCTTCTGTCATTGCAGCTCTTTCTCTCACTTTCCTGCTTCCCTGTTTTTCTTGTAAGAACCCTTGTGGCTACATTGGGTTCAGATGATCCACAACCATCTCCCCATCTCGAGATTCTTAACCATGTCAGTCCCTTGGTTCACAGGTTCCAGAGATTAGGATGTGGGCATCCTTGGGGGGCCCTTATTCTGCCTTTCACACGAAGGATGAAGACTGAGAAAAAGCCGGTGGAGGCCAGGTCCAGGCTGCCCCAGGGGCAGGGCAGTGTTTAGCTAGGCCTGCACCAGGCACCAGGGAGAGGGTAGAGAAGAAGTCAGGAGGTGTGAGTTCTAATCTTGGCTTAAATTATCTCCCAAGGCTGATCTTGCTTGTTACCTGGTTAAAGGTTGATTTGATTCAGTTGCCCTAACACCATTCATGTAGCTATTACTACGATGACCCAAGGGACCAAATTAGCTTGTACACATGGGCTAAGGACAGCAGAAAAGTGACACTGAGGACATGAGCCCTGGGAGTGCTCCTGGAGTGAATGACTAACATCAACAGCACGGCTGATTGCATAAAGGGCTGCAGTAAGTGGGTTAAGCCCAAGCTACAGTTAGCGTTCACACATTTAAAGGAAGACTGAGACTTGGGAAGGTTAACAAGCTTTGGAGCAGAGAGGCCAAGGAGGTCAGGATGGACCAAGCACTCACCTCTCCTCTTTCCCCTGACAAAGCCACTGAGCCTGTCCCCGACAAGAGATGGACACAACAGACACAGAGCCCAAGGTCCTGAAGCCCTCAGGTCGTGTAACTAACTGCTCTCTCCTCTGATTCCAGGCTTGCCATGAAACCCTGGGGTAATTGGGCTTCCCAGGGGGCCTCCACGCAGGGAGAAGACGAACTGTCAATCTTGACAGATTCACTCTGCTTCTCATAGAAAATGAACAAACCGGCGTGCGGGCTTGCATATATTAATGCCTTGGGAATTTAGTTAGCGTGAGTCAGCACCTCAAAGCTGTCAATCCCTGGTCTGCGTGACAAATGTATACTCTAATTTCTCATGAAAATTAGCAAACAGCTCTGCTGGTTTATATTTATTAATGCCTCATGAGTTTCTTTAGGATGTGTCAGTATCTAAACGCTGACCAGATCGGGGTCCCTCACCGCCCCCTGCTCCATCCCCACCCCCACCCCGACCATATACCCTGACCCTCACTCTGGGCCACGTCCTTGCGCATCTCCATTCACACGGAGCACATCGTGCAAGGTGCCCTTGGAGCTGGGCAGCCCTGCAGCGCTGCCCTGAGTCGCTCCCCAGCATCCTTTAAGGCTTCACTTAAATGCTGCTTCTTTTAAAGCCTTCTGTAACCCCTCAGGGATCTTCAGACCTCCCTGTTCTTTGTTCTAAGAATCCTGCCCTTTCCTTTCTTGTACTCTTCACCCTTGTTCTGCATCTTTCCCACCACGAAGGGAACCAGGGGTGTTTTACTCACTCTTAGACGCCCAGTGCCTAGCACAGGTCCTGGCACAAAGTAGGTACTCAGTAAATATTTATTGTAAAATAAATAAATGGATGCTGTCCTGATGACCCCTCACGCCTCTTTTTGAACCACGAGAGAGTGGGAAACGGATGTTAACACACCAAAAGATTCAAGAGAAGATATTATAAATTAAGGGAAAAGTCACATTCCAGCTAAGGCAGAGAATGCCTTTGTCGAGCTAACAGGAGGCTGTCTTCCCAGGAGCAGTGGAGAGACAGCCCATTAGGATGGAATGTGACAGGACAATTCTGCCGCAGTGACAGGGCAGCAATGAGGCGTCTCTAACAAACAGGCAGACATTTCTATTTGAATGTCCTGACATTACCACAACTCAACGGTCCCAGAGCAAGCTCGCAGTCTTTTTAATCTCCACGACTTCCAAGTGTTCTTATTTCTGGGTGTTTCCCAGAATCTTAACTTTGGAGTTAAGATTTCTCTCTCGTTAAAGTTCACACCAATTGATAAAGCAACAACTTACGTGGGTTTCTCATAATACTGCTCTCTGAGTTCCAAGTCCCATCGTGTCCCCCACCTTGGGCAACTGCAAAGGCATCTTGAGCTGCCTTGCAGTTTCTGGTCTCTCACCTTTTCATACCCATACTGTGTCTCAAACACTTTTCTTCAAAACAAATGCCACTTTTTTTTTGGACGCGCCAACACGGCACACGGGATCTTAGTTCCCCGACCAGGGATCGAACCTGCGACCCCTGCAGTGGAAGCTTGGAGTCTTAACCACTGGACCGCCAGGGAAGTCCCAATACCACTTTTATAATCTCAACTCTTCCCTTTTCTGAAACTCCTCTAAAGGCTCTATGACTCCACACTGTCAGCAGACAGGTCTCGGAGACCTCACACCTCTGCCCTGTTTTATCCACCCTTATCTCCTGCTGCTTCATGCCTCATCCGTGACCCTCTTCATTATTCCTAAGCCATTTCTCCTCCCCCAAAGAACAGGCAAATCCTACCCCTCTCCCTCTACATGCCCAGGGCCCTCCTGCCTCCTGTTCAGGCTGGACTGTCTCCCCTTCTCTTTCTCCCGTTTGACCCTGTCTATTCTTCGCAGCCCAACTTAAGTCCCAAGGCTTTCATAAAACATCCCTTAATTATTTCACCCCACATAAGGAGACTCACCGAAGCAGACGGAGTGTTGAAAGGACTTGGACTTCAGAGTACAGCCCCACTTTGCAGCTCAGGAAATTGAGGCGGACAGAGCCTGACCCGGATCCCTTTCTGAAGCCATCACTTTTCCATACAGTTCACCATGGTGCTTAGTCATCAGCCCGCCTGTGTTCTCACTGCTTCCCATCTTCCCGACCAGGCAGGCTGGCTCCAGGAAGACAAGGGAATCTATTAGGTTTCTTCTGTCGCAGCCTCAACATCTCACTCCCTGACGGGTTTAAAAGGTTCTCAATAAATACTCGTGTTGACAGAAACCCAGGGAAAGTGGGTCATGGGGGGTATAAGGAGATGAAAGGACAGGGGAAAGAATTTCGCTGTGGGTATTTTCCAATCATTGCCATGTGACAAGGTGGCCTAACTCCAGTGACCCATCCTAACTTTCATCCATCAGGTAACCTGGTCTAACAAGGTTACAAGCTGACCCTCCAGCCCCTGGAGGAGCTGACGGCTGGAGACTATTTGCTGAGCACACTCCTCACAGCTGGACAGTACAATGGGTTGAATAATGGCCCCCCAAAGAAAGGATGTCCACCTCCTAAACCCATGGTTATGACCTTTTTCGGAAAAAAAGGGCCTTTGCAGATGTAATTAAGTTAAGGATCATGATATGAAATCATTCTAGATTATGCAGGTAGGCCCTAAATCCAATAACAAGTGTCCACATAAGGCACAGAAGAGCAGACAAGCCAGAGATGAGAAGGCCATGTGAAGTCAGAAGCACAGATTTGAGTTATGTAGACAAAAGCCTGGAGCACCAGCAGCTGGAAGAGGCATGGACAGATGGCCCCTAGAGCCCTCAGAGGGAGAACCTTGATTTCGGACTTCTGGCCTGCAGAACTGTGAGAGAATACATTTCTATTGCTTTAAGCCAAACAGTTCCTGAGAATTTGTTTCAGTAGCTTTAGGGAGCTAATACAGACAGCAAGTTCTTCCTTGAAGAAGGACCTGGGAAGCACATCTGTCTCTTCTGCACTGTCCACAAAAATGTTGGAGCAGTCAAGCATTAACAGGTCCAGGTAACTTGATAGGACGGATGTTGGGAGAGTATTCCCAGGGGGCAGGGTGCACCCAGAGGAGAAGCTCTTGTCCGGTCAGTGCTGGAATGGGGATGGAGGCAAGAGGCAAACAGAAACAAGGTAAAGGAAGGTATTCAAGGAAGCCTTCTGGAAGGAGGAGACCCTGAAGTGAGCCTTGAAGAATGAGGAGTTAGCTGAGTGAGGAACTAGAAGAGCTGTCACGCAGGTGGCAGAGCACAGCAGTTACTGTTAACAGAGAACCAAGTGTGCAGTAAGGAGGTTGGAGGTCTAGGTAGGGGTCAGGTCTCTGAGGGCTTTGCAGACCATAGTAAGAAGTATGGACTTTTCTCTTAGAGGTGATTGGCAGCTGGGACTGTACCAGTGCATGTCTGAGAATGTGTGTGTACATTTCTTGGTTGTCACTGTAGAGGAGGAAAACTCTTCCCTTCTAGGTTCTCTGGCTGGCCAGATAATTAAATTGATGTAAGACAGATTAACAGGAGGAAAAACAAATTTAATTGCATGTGTATATACAGGAGCTCATAAAAATATGAGACTCAACGAAGGGACCAAAGCAGGCAGCTTTTATATCTTTTATATAAAGAAACAATAAATTTGTGAAGAATTGATCAGACAAAGGGGTTTGAGTTTGGGGTAGTAAATTAGTAAAGAATTAACAAGTTTTGTTTATATAGCCGTCTCTGCCCTATATTTCCTATCTCTGGTGATAAAGATAACTTTCTTCCTCCTGGTGCAGGGAGAGTATCTTTCACATGGGAGATTTATTTCCTGCTTCCAGACGGACAAAAGAGGGTCAGAGTGTCTTTCCTACACTGGCTGTTTCCTAAGTAAATTTAATTCAATTAATCAATACGCCAAAATGGCATATTTTGTGGTGGTGTATTCTGCTCCCCCTGAAATGGAGCAGGACTCTGTGGGCCCCTCCCGGGTACAGATCCTCTCTGTGTCCCCCATCTCTTGGATGTAAGAAATAGGCTTCATTCAGCCTCCTTGACCTTCCCTGAGTCCCAAAGGGCAGATGCAAACATTTGCTTATTAGAGAATGGAGAGAATGCAGACACTAAGGAGGAACAGTCAAGAAACAATAGTGCAGCCCTGGGATAGGGTCCTGGTTCCTCCTCAAGGGATATATAGATAACAGAATGTCTCTGAGTTCTTCTGCAGGAACTAAGACCCCCCCCACCCAGGTGGAGGATGGTAACTCCAGGCTGAGCACAAGATTCCTGGAACACCACCCTGTTACCTCATCACCAACAAATCAGAAGGAAGTCTGCACACAGTGGAAGATAATGAAGACTCTTACCACCTCCCCAAATGATCCTCCCTTTAAAAACTCGTGGAGGAGTAGAATCTTCAGAGTTGCTTTTGGGACGCAAGTCCGCCATCCCCCCAGGTAGCTGGCCTTCTGAATAAAGCGCCTTTCCATTCCTACCAGCATTTGTCTCTCAAGTACTGGCTTTCAAGACTCAAGCAACTGAACCTGAGTTTGATAATACTCCTCATCACAACGAGATTTTCTATTAGCATTTAGTAGCCTGCATACAGGGATGCTTAATGTCTTGTGGTGTGAATGGATAGTCCAGCACAATGAGGACCTTCTTGTCCCTCCCAAACTTGCAAAAGAGCCCCACCATCTTGAGCAAAACTGCTGGTGATAGTAGGATACCACTGAAGGGGTTTAGACAAGGAAGTGACAAAATTCGGAATTGCAGACGGATGGCTGTGGTGTAATGGGAGTGTAAGATTCAGAAAGAGAGAAGTAAAGTCCTGAGAAAAATTAGGAGGCCACAGTTCAAGTACCGTGAAGGTGTGAAAAAGATGAAGACCTGAGCCAGCAGGGGAGGGAGGGATGGCAGGAGGAGAAAGAGTTGGGGAGGGGATTGGGAGGCAAATTCAGGAGACATTTAGGTAAGAAATGCAGGAGTTTGTATTTGAATAAGAGACTGCATCTCAGATTTCTAGTACAGAGGTGTCACTCACAGATGTTAAGAATGGAAAAGGAGTTACCAGATCATAATTCAATTTGGGACTTGTTGATATTGAGTTGCCTACAAGATAGCTAAGCAGAAATGCACATTAGGCAATTGAAATCTACTAGCAGTCAAAGGGTGGTGTGAACGTTGTAATCTCTAAGGAGAGTATTTTCAAACAGACTAACAGAAGGTGTTTTCCATAAATGGACAATTTGAAGCCTAGAAAATTACTAGTCTCCTAAATGGATTGGGTGCTTATAATTTAGTGCCATTTCACAAGAATGTGGTTTCTTTAAATAAAGGGCAAAAGAAACTCTTGACCTTCAAATGAAGTGCTTTGTTTGCACTCAGATTAGTTTACAAAGGAAGACAA
Organism: Stenella coeruleoalba; assembly: GCF_951394435.1. Classification (NCBI taxonomy): domain Eukaryota; kingdom Metazoa; phylum Chordata; class Mammalia; order Artiodactyla; family Delphinidae; genus Stenella; species Stenella coeruleoalba. Next base: position 90,001,337 of record NC_137150.1, read on the forward strand.
CTGCTCAGGTGCTCAGGGTTCTGCCTCTTGGATAAAAAGGAACTAGACTGTTCTTGTGAAAAAAACAGTCAGAAAAACACAAAGCATTAGAGTGTTTGGACATCTAAGACCAGAGTCAATGTTGACTCTTGGCCTTTAAGAGAAGAATCTAGCCCAAAGAAGGTGGTATCTCATTTTCAAAATAGTTTTCTTCGTTGTGCTACCTGGAGTACTTGAGATATTTCTCTTATCGTATGTTTGATTGTAAAAATAACTTCAGAATTTTGCTTCAGTTTAGTGGGGCTAAAATTTCCAGTATTGCTGATTTTTTTAAGCTATTTCCCATCCATGAGAGCTCCCAGAAGTTCTAAGAACTCGTTCTGACATCTCAATTTGGTAACTTTATGTAAAACCCACGAAGGCAGTGATCAAATCTGCCTGATCACCACTGAATCCCCAGTAACCAGCACACTACCATGCACATAGTAGGCAGGAAACTGAGCAGGACCCTGTGGGGCCCTCCCGGGTGCAAAAGTCTTTCTGTGTCTCCCATTTCTTGTTTGTAGGGAAAAGGCTTAAGTCTCCCAGACCTCCCCTGAATTAAACAGTTACTAATTAGGGAAGTGAGGGAATGTTGAAACAAAGGAAAAGCAGTCAAGAAACAATAGGACAGCAAGAAAAACTCCTAGTTCCTCCTCAAGGGATAAGCATAGCAATCAGATACATATCTCTGAGTTCTACAGGAACTAAGGCCCCCTGCCCAGGTGGAGGATGGTAACTTCAGGCTGAGCACAATCACATAGACCCCAGACTGGTTGGAACCAGAAGGCTGATGGTTGAGATTCCTGGAATTCCACCCTGTTAACTCATCACTAACAAATCAGAAGAAAGTCACACACTCTACGGCCCTCCCCCCAAATTTTGCCTTTAAAAACTCTTCCTTGGGGGCTTCCCTGGTGGCGCAGTGGTTGAGAGTCCACTTTCCGATGCAGGGGACACAGGTTCATGCCCCAGTCTAGGAGGATCCCGCATGCCGCAGAGCGGCTGGGCCCATGAGCCATGGTCGCTGAGCCTGGGCATCCGGAGCCTGTATTCCACGATGGGAGAGGCCACAGCAGTGAGAGGACCATGTACTGCAAAAAAAACAAAAAACAAAACTCCTCCTTGAAGATTATGAGGGAATATGGGTCCTTGGGACACAAGCCACCCATTCTCCTTGCTTGGCCTTCACAATAAACCTTTCTCTCTCCAAACTCCTATGTTCTGGTTTGTTTGGCTTCTGTGTGTTGGGCACTGGAACTTGAGTTTGACAACAGGCACCCAATAAGTAATTGATTTTTAAAAACACTTTCATTCCAGTAAGTGAGAGAGGTGGGTGTTAAACAGCTAACTACAGCAGTAAATCCTGAATTGCTTTTTGATGACGTCTTCCAAGGGAAAGAACAGATTGCTATCAGAAGGGACAGCCTGTAGGATTTATCTATTCTGGAGAGAGGAAGGCTGAGGAAGAATCCTTTGAACTAAGATCTAAAGGCTAAAATGAGTACCTGTTAAGACAAGAAGCAGGAGGGACAGAGGCAGTGGATGGTTAAGCGCTATGATGCATGGTACAGATGAGTGATGTAAATAGGAGATTAGGACAGAAAAAGAGGCCAGGCTCTGTCAGCCTCAATTTCCTGAGCTGTAAAGAGGAGCTGCACTCTGAGGTCTAAGCCCTTTCCCTATGTGGGTTTAAATAATCAAGAAAAGTTGCATGAAGGTCTTGGACTGAATCTGGGTTGTGAAGATAGATCAGGCTTAAAAAGGAGGGTGGAGGGGGGAGAGAAGGGAAGACACACTTACGTGGTGGAAACACTCTAAGCAAAATCACAGGAGCAGGAAGGAGCATAGACCTTCTAGATAGAGAGGGATATGATTTGCCTGTCCAAGAAAGGAAGGAGGAGAAATTTACGAAAAAAGGAAGAGAAAGATATATAATAGAAACTATTAGGCCAAATCATTTACTGAGGAGGGAATAAATGATCTCGTATAATCTCACAAAACCCTCTGAGATCAGGACTGTACTCTTATTGTCCTAATTTTACAACTGAGAACATTGAGGCACAGAGAAATAAAAGAATATGTCCAAAGACATATGACAATTGAGTGGTGGGACCAGGACTGCCACATGGGCAATCCCACTTCCCAGTGACCCCTGGGAGGACAGGGGCAGGGGCGCAGATAACCTGTGCAGTGCATTTCTTATCACAGCCCCAAAAGGTGCCTCTTAGCATGACTTAGGTTTTTGTCTCGTTTCTCCCCAGTAAATTTATAAGCCCTGTGAGTACAAGAAGAAAGACTCTATCAAGTTTTTTATAATTTGTTATAGTTCTAGAGCCTGGACAAGGACTCAACCCTACATTTTTGACTGGAGAGAAATCTATAATACACTTGTGCCTTCCCTATGAAGTGAAACGGAGCAGGACCCTGTGGGGCTCCTGGACACAAACGCCTTTCTGTGCCCCCACCCCCATTTAAGGTTCATAGGGAACAGACTTCAGCCTCCATGACCTCCCCTGAGTTCTAAAGGTCAGGTTCAAACAATTGTTAATCAGGGAAGGGAGGGGACGCAGAGACAAGGGAGGAGCAGTGAAGAAACAATAATGCAGCCTTGGGACAGGATCCTGGTTCTGCCTCAAGGGATACACATAAAAATATCTTTGAGCTCTTCTGCAGAACTAAAACCCCCAACAAATGGATGATGTTAACTGCTTGATGAAGCATTCTTCATTCCAGAGAGAAGGTCACAGTTTGATAACCTCGGAAACCACAGAAGCTCATCAGGAGACTGCCTGAGGCCAGATTAAAGGAATGCAGGTCTTGCACACACCCTGATCCTCATCGGCAACCCTGCATTTGAACCGTTGCTGTAAAACTCCTCACCAAATCCCCCTGGGTTGGGGACACACAGTTTTGAGGGCATGAGCCTGCTATGTCCCCCTTTGCCTGGCAAAGCAGTAAGACTGTTCTTTTCTACTTCACCCCAAACTCTGTCTCTGAGATGCAATTAGGCATGGGTGCACAGAGGCCACAACAGAAGGACCCCCTTCTGTCCATGTGCACCTGCCAGCCTGGCCAGGAGTGGACACCTGAGTCAAGGTCAGCCTATGACCTTGAGATGAATTATTGATGGGGCTCTTCCCAACAAAAAATGATCTCTGCTAGAGATCTGTGTAGTATCCATTTCGACCTATCAGACTCTGTCTTGTGTACGGTCTGAAAATGAGATATTCAGAGAAAATCATCAGTCAGCAGCAAGGCAGAGGCCAAATGCCATACAGTAAGCAGAAACTATAAATCCGAAAAAGCAGAGTAGAGTCAGTAAAAAGTCAAAGGAGACATTGAAACAGGGAGTAGCTGAGTTGCCTGGTAGAACGTATTAGGATAGAGAGGGTGTGGCTTCTGGCTGGGCAGGCTTGGGGTGGGGGGTGGTTGTGACCTGTGCAGTCTCTCAGCCCCATGCTCAGAAAACCCCTCACGGGCTATCATCATCTTAAACTTCTTGATAACTTAAAAAAAAAAAAAAGAGGGACTTCACCCTTTTATTTTGTACTGGGCCCTGCAAATCATGATAATGAAGGTGATTACAATGACAACAATGATTACTATTTAAAAAAAAAAAAGAAAAAGAAACAGAGCTGGGGACTTCGGCAGACTTGAAATTGAGGGGTACTAGTATCGTCGCCTCTACCCCCTCTCAGTTCTCCAGACCCACCAATCATGGCTCGCTTAGGATCCCGTCCACTGCCTCCAGGGTAGTCTGCTTAGAGCATAAGCCACACCACTCCATTTAAAACCCTCCAGTGGCTCCCAACATCCTTAGGTCAATGCCACCTGCCATCATGAACTTGACACTCTCCAATTCACCTGTCTTTGTCTCAGAGACAAGTTAAGGACAAGCTTGGAGCAGTTCCATTGGAGCAACCTCTGTGAGAGACACCAGAATATAACCAGGCACCAAAGTATCACCAGAGAAGTATCTCTACTTAGGGATTACTGCATGTTTGGGGGAAGCTTCAGACCTTTGGGATTAGGGACAGGGGAATCATGACCCTCAAGAATGGTTGATGGGGAGAGGATGAGATCCCCAAAGGGTACACTGGAGGAAAAAGAGCTGATGGCTAGAGTGAGATCTGAGGTCAGTTGAGAGGCACAATACGAAGTAGGAAGATCCTAGCTACCATAGAACCTCTGCTAGGCTGGGTTGTCTGTGATGGCTGAGGTCAGAGCTAAATTAGGATGGTGAAATAAATGAGCACAGCTTCCTCTTCTGCCCTTTTCCCAGGCAGCGCTCAGCCCCTCATGTAAGCAAATGTCGAGTAAATATTTAAAGAAAAAAGCTTTAAAGGGTGCCAAGTTATTGGACTGCAAGACTGGATGTGATTCAGCCCAGCTGTGCACACCCCTTTTTTCTCTTTCTGTCAGCTGACACTCTCTCTCTTTCTCTCCATACCACCCTTTTCTCAGTTCCTGGAAAAAGTTACCTCAGGGACTTCTCAGAGGCTGTTTTCTCTGCCTAGAAAGCGCTTTCCTTTGGCATTTGTGGTTCAATCAGCTGTGGGCACAACGGCAGGTTCAGGGACAGAAAGGGTTATAGGGATGGCAGGTACAAGACAAAATAAACTTCTCTCCAATTCCAAAAGGAAGCCTCCAGAACCACAAAGAAGTATACGAAATATGATGGAATCTGGGTTCTTGCTCTGAGCCGTCTCTATGGACCCCGAGCTTCTCAGTGATAGAGACTGTATCTCCTGGTTCTATCTCTGCCCTTCCATTCCCAGCGGCGGCTAAGCACAAAGACTGAAGAATTAGATCCCAGTGTTGGGCACCTGGCCTCACCACTCAATGTTTATGTGTCCCTGGGCATGGTTTTGTTTTGTTTTGTTTTTCTTTTCTTTTTTTCTTTATTTTCTTTATTTTTTTAGGCTGTTCCATGTGACATGTGGAATAGTTTCCCAACCAGGGATTGAACCCATACCCCCTGCATTGGGAGCGTGGAATCTTAACCACTGGACCAGCAGGGAAGTCTCTCTTTTCTTTTTTAAAAATTCATCTCTGTGCCTGGTTCCTCATCTGTAAAGTTAGGATAATAGTGGTACCATATTAACTTTAGATTCAATAGTATTAAATCAGGTAATTCATCACCCAGCACCATACTTGCAGAAAACATTTCAGTTATTAATACAGTGTCTAACACCTGGTATTCCTCTGAACCACTCAACTCAATAAGTACTTCATAGCTGTTCCTTGCATTGAATCGAATGCTGTCCCAATAGGCTCCTATCACTGTGTCCTCACCTCTCTGTAATCTCATTCCCTCCCTTGTAAGAACTATCTGAAGTCAAGATAAGAATGAAAGGAATAATCCAGCTTCTCCATTCTTAGATCCCATAAAATATTTTGAATTGCCAACAGAAGCAGAATGTTTTCTGATGGAATATTCTATTTTCCTGAAAGGCTCTAAAAATATTCATCCACTATACTTAGTAAAAGAAGTCCAGTTTGCAAAGCAAGTGAAAGATGTTATGAATTTCTCTGTTGAGCAGAAGAGTGTCAGTTCATGGGAATTTATTATGTGCAGTTCATGAGGCCCCAGGGTCGTGATGTTGGCATTCAAACGTTCGCAAGAATAGCACTGAGAGCAAAGTTGACATCTGTGAGAATGAGTGGGCCCCAGTGATGCCTTTTTGTTCTTCCAGAAAGATCATAACATATTAATCAGAGCTACTCCTAATTCTTCCTCAGCTGTTGCCCCATCAGTCTGAACATACCATCCTTCAGTCCTCTAGATGGTCTATATGGTGATAATGGAGTGAATTTTAACAGGGTCCTCCCTCCCTCCCTCCCTTCCTTCCTTCCTTCCCTCCTCCCTTTTCACCTCCCTTCCTTCCTTTCCCCTTTCCTTCATTAATTCATTCTAGAATATGTAAGCCCATCGACCAAGGGCCAGGCTGTAAACCACATTGATCTGATACTTACCCTCGTGAGTCTTACAGTCTAGCAAGGAATGTAGACATTGAATGTTAGTAAACTAGAAATGGCTGTGACAGTGAGAATATATTGGATCCAACCTGGTCTGGAAGCCAAGAGAAAGCCTCCTGGAAGAAATAATTGTCCTCTGAGATCTGAAAGATGACCAACCAGGAGAAACAACTAGGAAGAGAGGGATATGGGGTTCAGTAGGGTAGTGGGAGAGGGCCATGAGGCCCTGCTGAGCTAGGGAGCACGAGGTCCCCCACGGCCTAAACTGTAGCTGCTCCGGGAACATTCACAGCCCCTCACCCTTATGTGTCTGTACTGGGAAAGATTTTGCTTTCAGGTGAAATCAGAGGCCACCTCCTGGTATGATGTGAGGGGATGATATGCTCCTCTCTGGCTTGGAAAGGATCAGTGATCACCTCCAGCTTGCACAAGTGGAGGTCTTGTCTCCAAGAAGTGGAGAAGCTTGTCCCAGACTCAATGCTCCAAGAGGCCGAGCTGGAGTTAAGACCAGGACTTGGTGTCTCTAAAATATGTACCCATCCCACAACAGTAAGGTAACTCCCAGAGGCCTTTTTGGTCAATCTTCCCCCCCTTCCACCCCCCAAAAAATACAGTCTTCACACTGATACCTGAAATTCTTCTACCAGGAAGAGGTTAATACTTTAGAACAAGGTGTGGTTCTTTCCTCGTAGCCCTCTTCCACAAACAAACACTGAACAACCTTTGGAATGTTGAAAAATGCTCATGATAAAGAAAAGGGGACCAGACACTTCTTAAAGTTTTGTCCTTACTATTTAAATCATGAATAATTCCATATCTTGAGTTCTTTTATACCTTAAACAAATATATAATAAAAATTTTTTAAAAAGCAAATACTCCTTGGGAGAGGTAAACTATTAAGTCAGTAACACTTAAGAGTGTATATGTTTATCAGGACACTTTCATCCTAACAAGAGAAATGAGGGCAGCACATAAATTATGGGCTCCCACCAAAGTTTGAGACACAGAGGCAGATGTTATGGTGCTAAATATAACTGTCATGTTCTTCAGGATTTTACCTTGTGCCAACTCTTCTAAGTTATTATAAAATATTCTGCACTCCCCAAGCCTAGCTCACACTTCCACTGGACATTAGCTCCAAGTCTTCTCTCTGGGTGGAATATCTTCTAACCCCTTGATATAGATTTCACCTTCTCCAGGAAACCTTTGCAGATCTCCTTAGTCAGAAATCATCTATGCCCCTTGTTTTTCCCATACCGTGTAGTGATCTCTCTACTGTTAAGCCCTTATTGCATTTGTACTTATCCTAAAGTTAATTAGGCATTCGCCTGTTTCCCCTTCTAAGTTGGGAATACTCAGGCATCACAGCTCATTAATCTGTACATCTCCCACAGGGTCCAGTTAAATGCTGTGTACATAGTAGGGGCTTAATACATGTTTAAACACTTGAAAGGAAAATATGTTCCTTCTAGCTTGAGTAAATCTTTAGCAGGAATTTCTCCATGATTGTCCATAATGAAGAGTTCTTCAGCATGAGCCATTTGCAGGATTGCTTTGGCCCGATGAATTTTCTTTGATAGAAAAAAAAAAAAAGTAACCCAAATGCTCTTTCCTATGATAAGAGTCATAATTTCAAGAGACAGAGCTGCTCATAGGCAAACACTTTGAATTCTGTACTATGTTCTGAGCCAATTAGAAGCAACTGGATTTATGAATTTTTTATTTCCCTGATTGATTTTCTATTTAGTTTCCCCTGAATAAGTACTTAAAAATCTTTCCGTAACATTCACCCTTTTCATTGATTTCTAGCCTTAGAGAACTCACCTTTCAGCAGTCATACAGGCCCTTGGCATTTCTTTTTTTTTTTTTTTTTTTTTTGCATTCCACTTCTCTTAAAGTAGTTTATTGAAATCCTCTCCAGATAAAAACCTTGAAATCATTAAGCAGATCCCTGTTCAGAGCCACATTAATTCTTCTATTTTTCTCCTTAAAGTAGATGACTGGTAGACAGCTCAGAATAGCAATGAGGTATGGTATTTATCTCTAATACCTCTTCCATGATGAATAACTAATTTATTCAAAATCCCATTACTCGGAACATTTCAATCACGGTAGAATGAGGTCTCTTATTTGGGTCCTGGTTAGTTTAGCAATGGCCTCCTTCCCTGGGGACACTGAGAGCTGCTAAGGCCAGCTGGTGATGGGACCTGACTGTGAACACTGCTCACTGGGAATGTAGGCAAGAGCTTCTTAATTCCTGGCTCAAAATAGCCTGCAAGGTCTGTGCCCACCTCCATTTTCTCCAGGGATTTCATCCCTTGTCCCAAGGATCCTCTCCCTGCCCGAAACACTGCCACAGCTGTCCTGATGGCTTTGGTATCTACACGGAATTGGACTTCGTCAGCAGTCAGAGCTATTTAAGTATGAAGCGCTCAGCCTCTAGGAAACCCTTCCTGGACCACTCCCTTGAAACGCCAAGAAGCCGTGTTCTTAAACCTCACCACAGTGTCCACCATTGCTTCCCCATTCATAGAGGAAGAGCTGTGGGTCCTAGTGCTGGCTGGGCCCTTGGAGAGCACTGTGCTCAGGGATTTTAGCCCAGGAATCCTTTCCTCAAGTGAAATCATACATGGATGCCCCATGAGAAAGAACAGAAGGAACAGAGCTGCTCAGACTGAAACAGGTGTATAGACCCCAATCACTCATCATGTCTTGTGCCATGGTTTTATAGATCACAGAATGGACGTCTAAACACACGGCATTTTGAATAAATTAGGTTTGTAGCCCCAGGCTTTTATTCTTATCTGTGACACAGAGCCTCAGCCCCCAGCAAACTCCTCCTTCACAGGCAACTCTTCCCTGAATATTCTTGGAAGGTTCCAGAGAGTTTCTCTGAGTTGCTCATGAATGAAATCATTCAGCTCCCCACATGGGTCTGCTGTGCTGTCTCCACTCTGTTCCCCTCTCTCCCTGCCCTTGCTGCCCTCCTGGGCTCCAGGCAGTATGCTCCTAAATCCCACAGCCACTGCTGCTGCCTTTGCTGGGCACTACGGCCACCCTCCACAGGCACCACTCAGCTAGTGCAGTGGACGTGGGGAGACCCTGAGGTTGACCGGCCTCCTTTATGCATCCCTTCTGCTAAAAGGGTACCAATGCAAGCTCATTTCTTAGAGAATCATTCATGAAAATAGCCTTCTCATGTTTGCTCACAGACTTCTTTCTCCAGGTCCTGAATATTGAGTCAGTAGAAGGCTGGGATGCAGACCCATCTGTGTTACTGAGACCTAAAGCTTTGGCCCTGGGTCTGGTGAATTGGCTGGGTTCTGCCCTCAATGATGATTTCCCATCTGCAGGCTCTTCAATTTCTCACTCAAATCATTTCTTCCGGCAGTCCCCTGGGTGTGTAGACTCCCAGCGGTGGCTAAGGCTTAGACATAAGCAGGGCCATCTCCTCTGGCCCCATGTCTGGACTCCTCTCTAGTCACCCTTGCCTTTAAACACACAGTAGACAAAAAGTTGTAATTACGTAACTCAATTTAAACTGATTGATTTTTACCGAAATGAGAGATCAGGGTATTTTGAGAGAAGACGAATTTCTACAGGTAAAAATTTGAAAGTTGTATTCATGGTTATGCATCAATGAGAACATTTAAAATTTTGATCAAGCAAACGAATAATTATGCAGGATCTGAAGACAGCACAAGGATAAAGCTAGTCACTAGGAAATGTGGGGAGAAACCACATACACACACACACACACACACACACACACACACACGCTTCCCTAAACAAGAGAAAAAAGGAGGGACCTTTCTTATTCCCATTTGCTCACTTTAGGATTGCTTTAAGGCTTTGCAACTTGTGAAATAATAAGAAATATATATATATTGGTGTCCCCTGTCCCCCACCCCAGCTCCTGACACAGAGCTCCTGAAACTCTTATAAATGCTGAAGTATAAGAGCACTAGGAGCACCTTTTGTTCCAGTGAGGAGACTGGGTGGGCTCCCAGATGACACTGGTCACCAGAAAGACGCAGCCGTGTTCAGAAGCTTGGAATCTTCAGCCCCACCCCGTAATCTCCAGAGAGGGGAGAGGAGCTGGAAATGGAGTTAATAACTGATTATGCCAACATGATGAAGCCTCCATAAAAAGCCCCAAAATATGGGGTTCAGGGAGCTTCTAGGCTGGTGAACACATCCACACACCAGGAGGGTGATGCACCCAACTCCATGGGGACAGAAGGTCCTATGCTCTGCACTCTCCCACATATCTTGTCCTATGTATCTCTTCATCTGACTGTTCGTCCATCTCTTTCAGTAAACGGATAAGCATAGTAAGTGTTTCCCTGAGTTCTGTGAGCTATTTGTGAAAATATTGAATCCAAGGGGGAGGAGGTCATGGGAACCTTCAATTTGTAGCCAAGTTGGACAGAAGTTGTGGGTAACCTGGAGACCTACTACTTGTGATCTGACTCTGACGTTGGGGCTGGAGGGTAGTCTTATGGAAGCGGGCTCTTAGCCAGGGGGATCTGATGCTATCTCCAGGTAGACAGTGTCAGAGTTGAGTTAAATTGTAGGACACCCAACTGGCGTGGCAGAATGGCTCGGTGTGGGGAAAACCCACACATCTGGTGTCAGAAGTGTTGTGAGTGTGGTAGTAGTGGTGTGAGGGTGAAGGAGAAACACAGGAGGAGGGCTGGAGGCATTTTCAACCCACAGTGCAAAATGCGGTCCACAGACCAGCCACACCAGCATCACCTGGGAGCTTATTAGGACTGCAGAGTCTCAGCCCTTACTCTGAGGCTGCCGAACCAGAACCTGCATCTTAGCACTGCCGGAGATGCATAACACTTGAAAGCTGTGAAGCACCGTTCTAGACACTAACGACCACTTACACACATGGAAAATACGTCTCAGATCCTTCCAGACCTCACATGTGGATGCTGTACAGGAAGAAAGAAATCTTGGGGAACTCAAAGAGGACTAAAGAGAAAAGTGTTTGAGAGGAATACTGGGAATGTTCGAGGGGGAAAAAAAAACTTCAAACTTCTCTGTTTTGCCAAAGATTAACTCTGGGCACCAGCCTTTATAGTTGAAGCCAAGAGAAACACCGTCCAAGTGTATCATTTCGAATAGGAACTGCGGGGTTTTCTCCAACTCCAGGGCTAGGCTGACATCAGGAACAGCCCGGGACCCCAGCTTCCCCATTCCTGACAGATGTCAGTCCCAGAAGAATTGCTTAAGAAATAGATCACTGGCTTGGCAAGAATAAGCCGTATTCACTGTTGCTTTCGCCTTGAATGGAATCAGTGAATGCTTTGCCTCAAGATTAATTTCCAACCCCCGACAGCAATGTTCAAGACATGAAGGTGGGGAGAGAAAATCCTCACTTTAGTAGGTAACAGTGATACAACGCAAGCTTCTTTCTGTTTAAAGCTCCTCATGCTAGGGCAGTTGGAGAGCTGCGGAATAGGAGGTAAGTGCGTGGCTTCCAAAACAATGACTTCATATTCGCAGAGGATGGATGAAGGTCAGCAGAACGTCTGAAAGTGAGACACATCTTTCTTCTGGGCACTTCCATTCCTAGGTGTATTGTCCTGCTGATGAATTTCTCCCTGGGAAAGCACCAGATAACAGCATTGCAGGAAGGGGGGTGATACCTGCACAGGTGGGTCTTTGCTGCACCTGTCTGGCTCACAACGTCCCGTCAGAGAGAGAAGTGCAGCCATGCACACGCCCCCTGCTCTTGATCTGTACCACTGCCCCGGAAGCTTTTCTTTTCCACTCAGAGAATCAGTTTCGGTGACCCAGGAGATCCAAGGTTTGCAGCCAGACACTGTGCTGTGGACACAGGGCCTCTGCTTGGCCAAACCACCGTGTGTGACAACAGAGAATTAGAAGTGGAATCAGGGCAACGCGTCACTTGCCATTCTCAGAGCTCTGGAGACAGGCTGTTATTAATCAAGCTGGCCACATCCATCAGGCTCTTCCCATTTGGCCACGGTTCATAGTCACAGAGGCACAGCCAGGGTCTCCTGATAAATCAAATCCAACAGTTCTATGATATGGATGACACAGGTGAATGGGGGACAGAAGTGTACAGTCTTAGCCATGTGTCCAAAAAAATTTAAAAAGTGGAGGAAGGAAATGTCTGCTTAATGCCAACCAAGTGCCAAAGACTTTCTTTCTTTCTTCCCTTCTTCCCTTCTTCCTTCCTTCCTTCCTTCCTTCCTCTCTCTATTTCTCTCTCTCTCATCTCTTTCTCTCCCTCTCTCTCTCTATGTATACATAATCTTACTAAATCTCCACCGTAGCCCTGTGTGGAAGGAAGTCAGTATTATCGCTGTGCTCAGCTGAGGAGACTGAACCTCTGAGTAAGAAATGTGCCCAGAGTCACACAGTTTGTAGTAGTGAAGCTAGTATAGAAATTCAGGTCTGGGACAGTGACAGAAATAATTAGAATAGAGAGGAAGATAAAGAGTAAGGAACTGAGTCAGGGACATAGAGAAGATGAAAAGAGAATGAAGAAAAAAGATAGGGAAAAAAGAATAAGAGGAAAAGGCCAGAAGCAGAAAGCACACCACCTTCACAGCCAAGTTCCTGCGCTGGGCTCCCAGCTTTGCCACATGCAGCCTGGTGACTTGGGTCAAGTCCTATCACCACAGACTCTTCATCTGTGCAATGAGGTCAGGGCCAGGCAGCCAGCTGTGTCACTGGTTTGTTTTCAGGATCAAATAAGACTCTGCGGGCAGTTCTACATAACTGGACGTTTTGTACGAATGGAAGCTCTTCAGATGGTCTTTAGAGGATGGATGAGGCTTGGAAGACCAGGCCCCCAGGATAAAGGGAATGAGAACATCCACCAATGGTGAACAGGGCTGTGAGGGACACCCGCCTCAGATGCGGAGTCGACTTGGGTGACAATCTGCAAGTCCTGCTCTGCCCCGAATCAACACCAGCGGTGGAGGTGAGTCTGCTGACCCGGGCATCTTCCCCAGGTGCAGATAGTCACTCACCTTCCCACGGAGGTTTCAGACAGTGGAAACCCCTTCTCCCAAATCTGCGTGGGAATCAAGGGTAATTCCCCCCTTTCTTCCTGGGCCAGGAGCATGTCATTGAGCTGTCATCATTCATGGCAGCCCGGGAAGACAGTGAGAAGTGAAAACGTGGTGAATTGGGGGCGTGGGGGGAGGATGGGTGGAGATTTGGGAGGAAGGAAACAGGAAGTTTGGATGCCATTCTCATGCAAAGGATTCACATGACTCGACTGAGAAATCGAGGCGGGGGTACTGAAGAGGCATTTTTGTGAAATAAGATCCAGAAAGAAGAAACCAGAGGGCAATAAGTTAGTTGGAAAACCTTCTCTTGCTCTTTTTTTGTTGAGAGCAGAAAGCCAGAAATGAGAAAGGCTAATTTGGGCAGTTTCTTTGAGGTGAGGACCGTAAAGGAGGAGACCAGGGAGCTCCTGGGAGTGTTACCCGGCCTGTCTATTAACAGTGCTCAACTAAAGGTGACCACAAAGCTGTATTTGTGAGTATCCACCTGTTTGATATGTGCCTCAAGGTTTCTGACTTTTTTCTATAGCACTGCCAGAAAAGTACTAGAGGAAGTTACTGCAGAATGAAGGAGACAAGGCCCGGATCCCAGGATGTGCTCCTGTGAGGTGGAAGCAGAAAGTTCCTCTTTGCAATGTCCCTCCTCCCCTGGGAGGGAGGTGAGGTGGGCTGAATGGTGCCCCCAAAGATATGACCACATCCTAAGCCATGGAACCCGTCAGTATCACCTTATGCAGGAAATGGTCCTTGTGGAGGTTAAGTTAAGGGCCTTGAGATGAGGAGATCATCCCGGATTATCCTGGTGGGCCCTAAATGCCATCACAAGTCTCCTTAAGAGAATGAGGAAGAGGGACAGTAAATGGATGCAAAAAAGAGAGGTCAGTGTGAAGATAGAGGTAGAGGTTAGAGTCACGTGGCCTTATGAGAAGGAAGGTCTGGAGTCACCAATACCTGCAGGGCCTCTGGAGGGAGCTCAGCCCTGCTGACGCCTCGATTTCGGACTGCTGGCCTCCAGACCTGTGAGAGAACACACTTCCATTGTTTCAAGTCACCAAGTTTGCGGTAATTTATTACAGCAACCATTGGAAACTAATGCAGGCTGTAATGGGAAAAATTACCCAGCAGCAGAAATACCTCCTAGTCTGCTGACTTCCCTCTTCAGGGAAAGTCCAAGAGTGGGTCCATTTGCCAGAACAAAACAGCCGTGGAACCATATGCTAACACATATATATGGAATCTAAAAAAAAAAAAAGTGGTCATGAAGAAGCTAGGGGCAGGACGGGAATAGACGCAGACCTACTAGAGAATGGACTTGAGGACACGGGGAGGGGGAAGGGGAAGCTGGGACAAAGTGAGAGAGTGGCATGGACATATATACACTACCAAACGTAAAATAGATAGCTAGTGGGAAGCAGCCGCATGGCGCAGGGAGATCAGCTCGGTGCTTTGTGACCGCCTAGAGGGGTGGGATAGGGAGGGTGGGAGGGAGATGCAAGAGGGAAGAGATATGAGGATATATGTATACTTATAGCTGATCCACTTTGCTATAAAGCAGAAACTAACACACCACTGGAAAGCAATTATACTCCAATAAAGACGTTAAAAAAAATTAAAAAAAAAAAAAACAGCCGTGGAATTGACCAACACCCACTCTGTGCAGACCACCATGCAGAGTTTCAGAGGGAGGGTGACCACACAGCCACGCTTACCACAGGGGTGCTGGCTGAGAGCAGGGGCCAGTGGCCAGAGGTGAATGCCACCCTTCTGGGGATGAGGGATGAAACATAAAACCAGAGGTGTATTTCCAGGATCTCATCAAATCCCCAGCAGGACTGTGAGTTGGAAATGGAAGCTCAGAGTTCAGCCTGAGAGAAAAGTCACTCAGACCTGGGTTTGAAACCCAGCTCCCCCATTCAGTGACCATGTGACCTGTCCCCCTGAGTCTAATTTATTTATCTGTAAAACAGAACTTATGACACCTACCTACAGGCTTGTTGGTGTGAGGTTTAAAGCCCTTCACAGAACCCTCTGCTCCCTGAACGGCCCGGTAAATGGTTCTTGCTATTATCGCTCATGATCCCAGAGCTGCAAGACAGGCCTGTCTGACATGCAAGCCCGAGGATGTCTCATCCTGCAGAGATCAGCCTGTCTGTGCGGAGGTGCTCGTTTCAACTCCCCCCACAATACCGGTCTGTGTGACATGCTGCCTGCTATGCTCAGCACCTACCTCTCTGTGCTCCCCAAACCACAAGGGCTAGAAGCCTGTAAACTATATTTCTTAGACCCCCCTGCCAGCAGAGTTCCAATTTAGATGCTGCCCTTGGGAGGCTTTTGCATGAGAGCAGGAGGTAGAGAGAGAGATTCTTTTTCTGGCTCCAGCCTGGGAGGCAGCTGTCGGTCTAATACCTCCTGCAGGGCAGCGGCTGGTTCCTGCTGGCTTGAGAAGGGCCGCAGGACTGTGAGTCCCTCGGGCTCAGAGGCAAGCAGGTTCCTACAGGGCCACAGGGACTGACTGCAGTGCGGGATCTCTGGCTAGCACCACTTTCCCACACCCGGTTTTGCTCCTTCCCTGCCGACAACTTGGAAACGTCACACCCTGTATTAAATCTCTCTCTGTTTAAAATACCTACAGTCACTTTCCTTTTCCTGACTGATTCCCTAACCAGTACATCAGTCCTCTACAGAGGCACAGGGGCCGAGGTACAGAGATTTTCGGGGGCCCAGAAGGCCATCTTCACCACGAAATACAACCTTGTGTTTTCCATTAGAGATAATCCTTAAAATGAAAATATACCCGGGAAAGCTATAATATTGGCTCAAACACCTACAGGGTATCATTGATTATATCAGAGTCTGTCTTTAGAGAAAGTTTTGTAAATGCGGAAGAGTGCAAAATGCAGTAGGGCAGAGAGAGGAAGCTGGGATGAAAGATGCGGAAATGAGAGAGAATCCCTCAAAGTGAGCAAAAAGTATCAGTGGAGAAAAATACAGGTTTGCCCAGGCAGCAACTTATAGCTTTATTTTTTTTTCATTTTTAGAGTTGTGGTAAAATACACACAACACGGAATTGACCATTTTAATTATTTTCGAGGGCACAGTTGAGTGGCACCAGGCACGTTCACATTGTTATGCAGCCACCACCACCATCCACCTCCAGAACGTCTACATCTTTCTAAACTGAAACTCCATATCGTTTCACAATAACTCTCCATTCCCCCTACCCCAGCCCCTAGCTACCGTCATTTTACCTTCTGTGTCTATGAATTTGTCTCCTCTAGGGACCTTAGGTAAGTGGAATCACACAATATTTGTTCTTTTGTGTCTGGCTTATGCCACTTATCATAGTGTCTTCAAGGTTCATCCACGTTGTAGCACGTGTGTCAGAATGCTGTCCCTTTTTAAGGCTGACTAATATTCCATTGTATGTAAATACGTACCACATTTTGTTTATTTCTCTGTCAATGGACACTTGGGTTGCTGCTACCTTGTGGCTATTGCAAATAATGCTGCTATGAACATTGGTGTACAAATATCTGTTCAACCCCTGCTTTCAACTCTTTTGGGTAGAAAAATTCTACCTAGAAGTAGAATTGTCGGATGACATAGTGATTCTAGATTTAATTTTTTGAAGAACCACCATATTGTTTTCCACAGTGCCTATATCATTTTACATTCCCACCAGCAATGCACAAAGTTTCCAGTTTCTCTACATCCTCTTTAATACCTGTTATTTACTTTTTTTTCCAATAATAGCCATCCTATTGGGTGTGAAGTGGCATCTCATTTTTATTTGCATTTCCCTAATGATTAGTGATGAACATCTGTTCATGTGCTTATTAGACATTTGTGTATCTTCTTTGGAGAATGGAACTTGACTTTTTACAGGAATTTTAAAAAGGATAAAGAGACTTAAGTCTGTAGGAAGAAAAAAGATATGACCCCTACCCCTCCTCATATGAGCTTCAGAGACTATGAAAAAAAATTTTTTTTCGTGGGAATGTAAATTGATACAGCCACTATGGAGAACAGTTTGGAGGTCCCTTAAAAAACTAAAAATAGAATTACCATATGACCCAGCAATCCCACTACTGGGCATATACCCAGAGAAAACCATAGTTCAAAAAGACACATGCACCCCAATGTTCATTGCAGCACTATTTACAATAGCCGGGTCATGGAAGCAACCTAAATGCCCATCGACAGATGGATGGATAAAGAAGATGTGGTACATATATACAATGGAATATTACTCAGCCATAAAAAGGAACAAAATTGGGTCATTTGTAGAGACGTGGATGGATCTAGAGACTGTCATACAGAGTGAAGTAAGTCAGAAAGATAAAAACAAGTATCATATATTAACGCATATAAGTGGAATCTAGAAAAATGGTACAGATGAACTGTTTTGCAGGGCAGAAATAGAGACACAGATGTAGAGAACAAACATATGGACACCAAGGGGGGAAAGTGGTGGTGGTATGATGAATTGGGAGATTGGGATTGACATTTATACACTAATATGTATAAAAGGGATAACTAATAAGAACCTACTGTATAAAAAAATAAATAAAATAAAATTCAAAAAAAATGTGTCAGATCACATTCCTTACGTGTATTGGGTGCAAATGAATGCAGAATGAGACTTTTCTGCCTAGCCAAATAAAATTAATCAGAAAGCAGATTCCAGTATAAATTCAAACAAGTTTTGAAATAAAATGCATTAAAGCATGTCAATTTCTATTGAAGGATGCATAAAAAAGTAAAACTCCCCTTGTCATGCAAATTACGATTTATATGTGTCTGGGCTTCAGGAGATGGGAAGCTGCATTTTAGGTTCATGGGATAGGGAGGAGGGGCAAATTTGAAGGGAACAGCAACTCAGTGAAAAGAATAAAAAGAACTGCTTCCTGGCTTCTCTCTTTCACACCACACTTGAGGCCCACACAAGTGATACTCAGAACTGTGCAGGAGAGAAAGTTCTCTGCAGGCAGAGGGAGGAAGATTTCCTGCTCACACTTGCTAAGGGTATTTGAAACGAGTGTGTGGGAGGCAGTCTGTCTTCAAACCTAGACACAAGAGAGATCTTATTTGCTTTCATAATTCCTTTTCCCCTCCCTCCTCATATTTTTACTCTAAAGAGTGTGCAGATTTTTCAAGCATCTAGGACCTGATTCACCATCACTCTCTATAGCTTTAAGCATTGTACCATTCACAAAAGAATAGCAATGAAGTTAATTAATGACCAAATTAATTGAAATCTATATTGCATCAGATGTCTATCTCAACGTTTTTGGCAAAAAAAAAAAAAAAAAAAAAATTGCACCAATGCTAACAGCTAATGAGTGGCTGGTACATAGCAAGATTCTCAGTAAGTGTGAATGAATGAACATTTGAAAACCTGAACCCCCATCACTTCTTCCCTGAATTGTTATAATTGCTTCCTAATCGCTCTATCTTCTTGCATTCCACCTCGTTGCCATCCACCAGATGATGTAACTGGGAGTCACTTTTAACTCTCCCTTTCTCACTCTCCACTAGCCATCCACAATCAGGGGCTGTTGTGTTGCCTTCTCACTAAATCTGCACCATTTCTACTCCTCTCCAAGCTCCCTGACACAGTTTAGTTGGGACCCTAATCAACTATCACCTGGCTATTTTAATAGTCTTCTAACTGTCCTCTTTTCCAAGAAAACTCTCTACATTCTAATACTTCCAGTAGAATTCCAACACAATGATCTTCCTTTCCAAATTGAATGACATCAGGAATCCCATTTCTAGATGCTTACATCGCAGAAACTGGAAGCCTATGTAACAAAAACAATAGGCATGGATACATGAAGAATATATGTACAATGATGTTCACTGCGTCATAATTTGTAATACCAAAAACTGAAAACAAACCAAGTATCAATCTATACAGGAATGTTTAAAGAAATTGTTTGTCTATAAATGGAAGACCATGTAACTATGACAAAGAAGTAAGTAGACCTACATGAATCGGCATAGAAAGATGTTCACGATAGTATTATCTTTAAAAGAAAAGTTGCATACAGACAGCAGCAGAATGTATAGAAACAGAGCATTTTGTACAAAATGTATATGTGAATTGTGTAAGAAAGTTATCTTAGCAGGCCCAACTGTAATCCTTTGAAAGTCCTGCTTACAAAGTTGGCTGTCGGTGGGCACAGAGGAACTTAGACTTCAGGAGAGTTCGCGCTATTCCCAACAGATAAGAGGGGTCACTATGCCTTAACTCTTTGCTCAAACAAAGTGGTTTGTGCTCTAAGCACTTGCTTTCCTTCTGGGAGTCTGAAATTTTAGGATGTACTAGTTAAAGCCTGCCTGTGTGACCAGCCCCCGTTAAAAAGCCTGGACGACGCATCTCTAAAGAGCTCCCCTGGTGGACAACATTTCACATCTCATTTCTGGGGAATTAAACAGGGCCTTTGTGACTGCACCAGGGGAGGGCCCCAGGAAGCTTGTGCCTGGTTTCTCTCCAACTTTGTACCATGAACCTTCTGCCTTTGTTGATCTTGCTCTATACCTTTTCACTGTAATAAATCTTAGCCATGAGTACGACTGTCTGCTGAGTCCTGTGAGTTCTCCTAACAAATCATAGAAGTTGGGTGTGGTCTTGGTGTTCCCCCAACTCATGAATACATAGCTTTATTTACATATACACAGGAAAAAGTGTGGAATCACTGAGAATTTTTAATTCTTAGTAGTGGGTTGAAATACTCATTTTACCTCTGACTATAGAATATTTTCAAAGCTATGGGAATACAGCTGAGGTTTTTTTGTTTGTTTGTTTGTTTGTTTGCGGTACGCGGGCCTCTCACCGCTGTGGCCGCTCCCGCTGCAGAGCACAGGCTCCGGACGCGCAGACTCAGCGGCCACGGCTCACGGGCCCAGCCGCTGCGCGGCATGCGTGATCCTCCCGAACAGAGGCACAAACCCGCGTCCCCCGCATCGGCAGGCGGGCTCCCAACCACGGCGCCACCAGGGAAGCCCAGCTGAGTTTTAATGTTGCGCGTCTTCAGTGACTTACTATGTTGTAATGACTGCTTACCTGTACACTCTCACATAATGATGAGTCCCCTGGGGGAGGGGTCCTGTCTCATTTTTTCAAACATCTACAGTGATTAATATAGACCTGGGACATGGTAGGTGACAGAAATGATGATGATAATTGAATTTGAAAGAAAACTAAGCAGAAGGACATAGAGATGATTTAGAAATAACCTGAAAGGTAATATTTACATGCTGGATATCCTTTTCTTTCATAGATTTTCAGTACCTTTGACTTCCCAGCTTACTTCGAGCCTCCCCCATTTTCACCCCTCTTTGGAAGAGATAGGGAAAAGCCAAAAATATAGAACAACAGCAACAAAAAGTTGAGATAGAGTTAGATGAGGTTAGAAAAATAACTACTATGTAAACATCCTCTCTCTTCAGCTCAGCCATAGGCAGCAGGTGGTCCTTTCAATTAACATAGTTTATCCTCCAGAGGACAGTATGTGTTCCTTCTCAAAGAAATCTCTGTTGGCAGCTATATCAAAGGACCTCGGATATATAGTAGGAAGGGTATAAAACAAATGCAGAAGCCTTTTAAATTTTCTTTCTTTTTAACGTGCAGCTTTGTAAGACTGATTAAATACCTGAATAACTACAGGGTACCACTATGTGAAGAAAAGCTAAATCAAGTGTTTATTCACTGCTTTAGGCTATACTAATATAGAACGGTTGAGTTTTTTCATTTCACCTGATACATAAAAGTAAACCATCATAAATTCAAATTTTGGCACCAAATTCTGAAGACTTGTCAGAGTACAGATTTTGAGGGGATATAAGTAGTTAAAGAAACATATACAAACCCTCAACTACTAAGTAAAAAGCGGGTTTGGTCCAAGACACTTTGTTTTGAGTTTTAAACTCTGACTTAACTTGGAGTCTATAATTCAAGCTGGCACTGAGTCAGTGTTTTCTGAATTTCTTCTTGTTTAGTCATAGATGTACCGTGTAGTATATAGACAGCCGCAAATTGAGATGACACAGAAATGCATACTTTACATATGTGTATGAATTTTTTTATCTCCATATAGCAGCCAACCTGCAAAACATTCCCACTTGAAGTGGATATATTTGAGCAGTCAGGCTAGCCCTACCCAGGTTCTGAGACTAATTTAGAAGCATCCAAAACCATAATTTAAAAACCATTAAATTCCTCTCTGAGCTACTGCTACCAGGGGCTTCCAGACATAGCCTTGAATAAGTTTTTATCCTGGTGAAAGATCAGAACCTTGTTTTACATGCTGAAGCTTTGTGAAAAGGTGAATCCATCTATTCTGGTTACAGAAAGTCAGAGTTCGCTTGACATTTTCATTACTAACAGTCATTTTTCAAAGTAAATTCACACTTTGGTTGGGTCTCAGTGGTCATAAATGGCTGTCAGAATTTGCCCAGGGTTCATCTAGATAGTCCCTTGGGATAGACTTATTAGTGAGTGGACAGATTTCTTCCAGAGGCCATAATATATAGCCCACATACGGCCAAATACAAAAGTGTGTGTGTGTGTGTGTGTGTGTGTGTGTGTGTATTACCGTGTCATATCTCAATGAACAGATAGCTTCTTTTTCTTAAAAAAAAGATGGGGCAGTGGGGGGGGAGTTGCCTGTGCAGATTTGGTCCAATTTCCCCCTTTTACATATAGATTTAACTGATTAATGAGAAACAAAGGCCTGAAGTCAATTACCTGGATTTAGAATTCAATGCAACACAAAGCAATTGAACAATTAACTATTTGAGTAAAGCCCAAAGGCAGTGAGCCAGGCCTGTATCTGGGAGAAGAGTGTTCCAGGCAAAGGAAGTAGCAAGCACAAAGGCCTTGTGTCTGGAGTGGAATGAGTCACAGGAGAGGAGCAGACGAGTTGTTCAGAGAAATCCCAGGTCACGCACCGGATCTCATAGGGCCTTGCAGCCACTGTAAAGACTGGCTTTCCTCCAGAGAAGGTTGTGTAGCCACAGAACCAGCCCCAAACTGGCCTTATCCTGTTTCTAACAAGACACTGAGTTGTTTTTCAGGGACAACTGATCAAAACCACAAGTCATGCATGTGAAACACGCGCAGAGGAGAAAATTTTGACCTCCACACCCAGAACCAAAGTCTCTCCGCTCCACGGAACCAAAGGACTGGGACATGACTGGAACCTGAACACGGGAACCCTTTCAAAAGTGAAGGGTCTGTTGTCCAGGAAGATCCGGTGCTGATGCCCCTTTACCATCCTCACCTCCAATGGCCAGGTTCCAAAGCCCTCCAGCCTATACCTGCCCCACTGGCGCTTCAGCACCCCAGCCCTCCTCCCCTAACTCATAAAGATGTGACTGAACCCCTGAGCAGGGAGACTGATTTGAGTCCTGCCTCCTGTCTCCTTGCTCATCGACCTTGCACTGAAGCTTTTTCTTTTCTCAAAAGCCGGCGCCATAGCATTGGCTTCTACGCACGTCACATCCAGCAGAGAGCGAGCCCTTTGCTTGGTAACAGTGGAAAGCTGTTGGAGGGAAAGTTCTAAGCAAAGGAGTGACACAACCTGATTTAACTTTGGCAGCATCACTTTGCTGTGCTGATTAGACCACAGAGCAGCAAAGCTGGAAGAAGGGAGGTGTCAGGAGCTTTGAAAGAGACGATGGTGTCTTGGAGCAGGGTGGAAGCAGTAGGGATGGCAAGAGATGGTCAGACTCTGGATGTGTTTTGAAGGTGGAACCTTCAGGATTTGCAAGCTGGTGGAATAAGGGACGAGGAGGCAGAGGCAACGTCAAGGTTTTGGTCATGAGCAGCTGGAAGAATGGAGCTGGCATTATTAGGTCTTCTCCATCTAATTTCTTCATTTTCCTGGAGTGATGAAGATACAGCCTCAGTGGACAGATGGGCTGACAGCCTTTCTCAGCCGCAGGCAATCCCTGGGGCGTGTCTGGGGACTGAGCTAGGCATGCCCAAGCGGCAGTCAATCTAAGCCCAGACCTGCATCGCAGGGAGGCACCGAGCGGGGTGAGGGGCCAGGAGTCTTTTTATTTGAGGGACTGAGGCGCTTCCCAGAAGAGAACTTTCCCCAAGGGAAAAGAAAGTAAGAGTCATCAGACCAATGACTAACAGTCCCCAGTAATAGAAGGGGAGGGGAAGTTCCAGAATCAGCGGGTACCGCTGATGCCAAGATTCTTCCCCAGACCAGGGCTCCACTGACTTCTGTCTGGGTCCCAGAGAGAGCGAGAGCCAGAGTGAGAGATGAGAATAACATCTGACAGAGAGCACCTTCCACTGAAATCTCTGTAGGGTCCGTGGGCTGAGCTGTACCCAGTTGGGGTCCTAGGTCAGAGGGTCTCCCTGGCCTGTGCCTCCTCTTCCTCAGCACCCCACAAGGCTGGCCCAAGGCCACCCAGTAGAAGAAAAATAAGTCAGACTGGGACCATTGTAAGTGAATGCAGGGCACCCCTGGGCACTCATTTGGGATTAAGAATTATACCAATGAATCACAGACTGTGTGAGTCTTCAATGAAGCGGTGATTTCTTAGGCAATGAAAGGTCAGCATGCCCTACAGAGGTTGCTGGAGACCCGGCCCCTCCCACTCAGACCTTGGAAGATGCTTGGCAGCCTACCCTCAGCTGGGATGGCCCCAGGTATGGCCAGGGTGGCCGTTACTAGGGGTGAAATTTTAGGACCACAAGGATAGTGGAGATCCATAGCAAAAGCAGGGACCTTCAAAAGGCTAAAACCCTGAGATCAAAAGGTTTCCACCCTTTTTTTTAAAAATTGGAATAAAAAGGTTTTGGGGTTTTTTTAAACATCTTTATTGGAGTATAATTGCTTTACAATGGTATGTTAGTTTCTGCTTTTTAACAAAGTGAATCAGTTACACATCTACATATGTTCCCATATCTCTTCCCTCTTGTGTCTCCCTCCCTCCCACCCTCCCTATCCCACCCCTCTAGGTGGTCTCAAAGCACCGAGCTGATCTCCCTGGGCTATGCGGCTGCTTCCCATTAGCTATCTATTTTACGTTTGGTAGTGTATATATGTCCATGCCACTCTCTCACTTTGTCACAGCTTACCCTTCACCCTTCCAATATCCTCAAGTCCATTCTCTACTAGGTCTGTGTCTTTATTCCCGTCTTACCCCTAGGTTCTTCATGACCTTTTTTTTTTTTTTTAGATTCCATATATATGTCTTAGCATACGGTATTTGCTTTTCTCTTTCTGACTTACTTCATCTGTATGACAGACTCTAGGTCTATCCACCTCATTACAAATAGCTCAATTTCGTTTCTTTTTATGGCTGAGGAATATTTCATTGTATATATGTGCCACATCTTCTTTATCCATTCATCCAATGATGGGCACTTAGGTTGTTTCCATCTCCGGGCTATTGTAGATAGAGCTGCAATGAACATTTTGGTACATGACCCTTTTTGAATTTTGGTTTTCTCAGGGTATATGCCCAGTAGTGGGATTGCTGGGTCATATGGTAGTTCTATTTGTAGTTTTTTAAGGAACCTCCATACTGTTCTCCACAGTGGCTGTATCAATCTACATTCCCACCAGCAGTGCAAGAGTGTTCCCTTTTCTCCACACCCTCTCCAGAATTTATTGTTTCTAGATTTTTTTGATGATGGCCATTCTGACCAGTGTGAGATGATATCTCATTGTAGTTTTGATTTGCGTTTCTCTAATGATTAATGATGTTGAGCATTCTTTCATGTGATTGTTGGCAATCTGTATATCTTCTTTGGAGAAATGTCTATTTAGGGCTTCTGCCCATTTTTGGATTGGGTTGATTGTTTTTTTGTTATCGAGCTGCATGAGCTGCTTGTAAATTTTGGAGATTAATCCTTTGTCAGTTGCTTCATTTGCAAATATTTTCCTCCATTCTGAGGGTTGTCTTTTCGTCTGGTTTATGGTTTCCTTTGCTGTGCAAAAGCTTTTAAGTTTCATTAGTTCCCTTTGCTAATTTTTGTTTTTATTTCCATTTCTCTAGGAGGTGGGTCAAAAAGGATCTTGCTCTGATTTATGTCATAGAGTGTTCTTCCTATGTTTTCCTCTAAGAGTTTGATAGTGTCTGGCCTTCCATTTAGGTCTTTAATCCATTTTGAGTTTATTTTTGTGTGTGGTGTTAGGGAGTGTTCTTATTTCATACTTTTACATGTACCTGTCCACTTCTCCCAGCACCACTTATTGAAGAGGCTGTCTTTTCTTCACTGTATATTCTTGCCTCCTTTATCAAACATAAGGTGACCATATATGTGTGGGTTTATCTCTGGGCTTTCTATCCTGTTCCATTGATCTATATTTCTGTCTTTGTGCCAGTACCATACTGTCTTGATTACTGTAGCTTTGTAGTATAGTCTGAAGTCAGGGAGCCTGATTCCTCCAGCTCCCTTTTTCGTTCTCAATGTTGCTTTGGCTATTTGGGGTCTTTTGTGTTTCCATACAAATTGTGAAATTTTTTGTTCTAGTTCTGTGAAAAATGCCAGTGGTAGTTTGATAGGGATTGCATTGAATCTGTAGATTGCTTTGGGTAGTAGAGTCATTTTCACAATGTTGATTCTTCCAATCCAAGAACATGGTATATCTCTCCATCTGTTTGTGTCATCATTAATTTCTTTCATCAGTATCTTATAATTTTCTGCATACAGGTCTTTTGTCTCCTTAGGTAGGTTCATTCCTAGATATTTTATTCTTTTTGTTGCAGTGGTAAATGGGAGTGTTTTCTTAATTTCACTTTCAGATTTTTCATCATTACTGTATAAGAATGCCGGAGATTTCTGTGCATTAATTTTGTATCCTGCTACTTTACCAAATTCATTGATTAGCTCTAGTAGTTTTCTGGTAGCATCTTTAGGATTCTCTATGTATAGTATCATGTCATCTGCAAACAGTGACAGCTTTACTTCTTCTTTTCCAATTTGGATTCCTTTTATTTCCTTTTCTTCTCTGATAGCTGTGGCTAAAACTTCCAAAACTCTGTTGAATAAGAGTGGTGAGAGTGGGCAATCTTGTCTTGTTCCTGATTAGAGGAAATGCTTTCAGTTTTTCACCATTGAGGATGATGTTGACTGTGGGTTTGTCATATATGGCCTTTGTTATGTTGAGGAAAGTTCCCTCTATACCTACTTTCTGCAGGGTTTTTATCATAAATGGGTGTTGAATTTTGTTGAAAACATTCTCTGCATCTATTGAGATGATCATATGGTTTTTCTCCTTCAATATTTTAATATGGTGTATCACGTTGATTGATTTGCGTATATTGAAGAATCCTTGTATTCCTGGAATAAACCCCACTTGATCATGGTGTATGATCCTTTTAATGTGCTGTTGGATTCTGTTTGCTAGTATTTTGTTGAGGATTTTTGCATCTATGTTTATCAGTGACATTGGCCTGTAGTTTTCTTTCTTTGTGACATCTTTGTGTGGTTTTGAAATCAGGGTGATGGTGGCCTCGTAGAATGAGTTTGGGAATGTTCCTCCCTCTGCTATATTTTGGAAGAGTTTGAGAAGGATAGGTGTTAGCTCTTCTCTAAATGTTTGATAGAATTCGCCTGTGAAGCCATCTGGTCTTGGGCTTTTGTTTGTTGGAAGATTTTTAATCACAGTTTCAATTTCAGTGCTTGTGATTGGTCTGTTCATTTTTCTATTTCTTCCTGATTCAGTCTTGGCAGGTTGTGCATTTCTAAGAATTTGTCCATTTCTTCCAGGTTGTCCATTTTATTGGCATATAGTTGCTTGTAGTAATCTCTCATGATCTTTTGTATTTCTGCAGTGTCAGTTGTTACTTCTCCTTTTTCATTTCTAATTCTATTGGTTTGAGTCTTCTCCCTTTTTTTTCTTGATGCGTCTGCCTAATGGTTTATCAATTTTGTTTATCTTCTCAAAGAACCAGCTTTTAATTTTATTGATCTTTGCTATCGTTTCCTTCATTTCTTTTTCATTTATTTCTGATCTGATTTTTATTATTTCTTTCCTTCTGCTAACTTTGGGGTTTTTTTTTGTTCTTCTTTCTCTCATTGCTTTAGGTGTAAGGTTGGGTTGTTTATTTGAGATGTTTCCTGTTTCTTAAGGTAGGATTTTAATGCTATAAACTTCCCTCTTAGAACTGCTTTTGCTGCAACCCCTAGGTTTTGGGTCATCGTGTCTCCACTGTCATTTGTTTCTAGGTATTTTTTGATTTCCTCTTTGATTTATTCAGTGATCACTTCGTTATTAAGTAGTGTATTGTTTAGCCTCCATGTGTTTGTATTTTTTACAGATCTTTTCCTGTAATTGATATCTAGTCTCATAGCATTATGGTTGGAAAAGATACTTAATATGATTTCAGTTTTCTTAAATTTACCAAGGCTTGATTTGTGACCCAAGATATGATCTATCCTGGAGAATGTTCCATGAGCACTTGAGAAAAATGTGTATTCTGTTGTTTTTGGATGGAATGTCCTATAAATATCAATTAAGTCCATCTTGTTGAATGTATCATTTCAAGCTTGTGTTTCCTTAATTATTTTCATTTTGGATGATCTGTCCATGGGTGAAAGTGGGGTGTTAAAGTCCCCTACTATGAATGTGTTACTGTCGATTTCCCCTTTTATGGCTGTTAGTACTTGCCTTTTGTATTGAGGTGCTCCTATGTTGGGTGCATAAATATTTACAATTGTTATATCTTCTTCTTGGATCGATCCCTTCATCATTATGTAGTGTCCTTCTTTGTCTCTTCTAATAGTCTTTGTTTTAAAGTCTATTTTGTCTGATATGAGAATTGCTACTCCAGCTTTCTTCTAACTTCCATTTGCATGGAATATCTTTTTCCACCCCCTCACTTTCACTTTCAGTCTGTATGTATCCCTAGGTCTGAAGTGGGTCTCTTGTAGACAGCATATATATGGATTTGGTTTTGTATCCATTCAGCCAATCTGTGTCTTTTGGTGGGAGCATTTAGTCCATTTACATTTAAGGTAATTATCGATATGTATGTTCCTATTCCCATTCTCTTAATTGTTTTGGGTTTGGTATTGTAGGTCTTTTCCTTCTCTTGTGTTTCCTGTTTAGAGAAGTTCCTTTATCATTTGTTGTAAAGCTGGTTTGGTGATGCTGAACTCTCTCAGCTTTTGCTTGTATGTAAAGGTTTTAATTTCTCCATCAAATCTGAATGAGATCCTTGCTGGGTAGAGTAGTCTTGGTTGCAGGTTTTTCTCCTTCATCACTTTAAGTATGTCCTGCCAGTCCCTTCTGGCTTGCAGAGTTTCTGCTGAAAGATCAGCTGTTAACCTTATGGGGATTCCCTTGTGTGTTATTTGTTGTTTTTCCCTTGCTGCTTTTAATATGTTTTCTTTGTATTTAATTTTTGAGAGTTTGATTAATATGTGTCTTGGCATATTTCTCCTTGGATTTATCCTGTATGGGACTCTCTGTGCTTCCTGGACTTGATTAACTATTTCCTTTCCCATATTAGGGAAGTTTTCAACTATAATCTCTTCAAATATTTTCTCAGTCCCTTTCTTTTTCTCTTCTTCTTCTGGGACCCCTATAATTTGTATGCTGGTGCGTTTAATGTTGTCCCAGAGGTCTCTGAGACTGTCCTCAGTTCTTTTCATTCTTTTTTCTTTATTCTGCTCTGCAGTAGTTATTTCCACTATTTTATCTTCCAGGTCACTTATCCTTTCTTCTGCCTCAGTTATTCTGCTATTGATCCCTTCTAGAGTATATTTAATTTCATTTATTGTGTTTTTCATCGTTGCTTGTTTCATCTTTAGTTCTTCTAGGTCCTTGTTAAATGTTTCTTTCATTTTCTCTATTCTATTTCCATGATTTTGGATCGCCTTTACTATCATTATTCTGAATTCTTTTTCAGGTAGACTGCCTATTTCCTCTTCATTTGTTAGTTCTGGTGCATTTTTATCTTGCTCCTTTATCTGCTGTGTGTTTTTCTGTCTTCTCATTTTGCTTATCTTACTGTGTTTGGGGTCTCCTTTTCACAGGCTGCAGGTTCGTAGTTCCCGTTGTTTTTGGTGTCTGTCCCCAGTGGCTAAGGTTGGTTCAGTGGGTTGTGTAGGTTTCCTGGTGGAAGGGACTAGTGCCTGTGTTCTGGTGGATGAGGCTGTAACTTGTCTTTCTGGTGGGCAGGTCCACGTCTGGTGGTCTGTGGACTTATTATGATTTTAGGCATCCTCTCTGCTGCTGGATGGGGCTGTGTTCTTGTCTTGCTAGTTTTTTGGCATAGGGTGTCCAGCACTGTCGTTTGCTGGTCGTTGAGCGAAGCTGGGTGCTGGCGTTGAAATAGAGATCTCTGGGAGATTTTTGCCATTTGATATTATGTGGAGCTGGGAGGTCTCTTGTGGACCAGTGTCCTGAAGTTGGCTCTCCCACCTCAGTGGCACAGCTCTGACTCCTGGCTGGAGTACCAAGAGCCTTTCATCCACATGGCTCAGAATAAAAGGGAGAAAAAATAGAAAGAAGGAAAGAGGATAAAATAAAATAAAGTAGGATAAAATAAAGTTATTAAAATAAAAGTAAATATTAAGAAAAAGTTTTTTATGTAAAGAAAAAAAAAACGGATGGACAGAACCCTAGGACAAATGGTGAAAGCAAAGCTATACAGGCAAAATCTCACATAGAAGCATACACATACACACTCACAAAAAGAGGAAAAGGGGACAAAATAATATATCTTGCTCCCAAAGTCCACCTCCTCAATTTGGGATGATTCATTGTCTATTCAGGTATTCCACAGATGCAAGGTACATCAAGTTGATTGTGGAGATTTAATCCACTAATCCTGAGGCTGCTGGGAGAAATTTCCCTTTTTCTTCTTTGTTCTCACAGTTCCCGGAGGTCAGCTTTGGATTTGGCCCCGCCTGTGCGTGTAGGTCGCTGGAGGGCGTCTGTTTTTTGCTCAGACAAGACGGGGTTAAAGGAGCCGCTGATTCGGGGGCTCTGGCTCACTCAGGCCGGGGAGAGGGAGGGGCACGGAGTGCGGGGCGGGCCTGCGGCGGCAGAGGCCAACATGACGTTGCACCGGCCTGAGGCGCGCCGTGCGTTCTCCCCGGGGGAGTTGTCCCTGGATCCTGGGACCCTGGCAGTGGCGGGCTGCACAGGCTCCCTGGAAGTGGGGTGTGGATAGTGACCTGTGCTTGCACACAGGCTTCTTGGTGGCGGCAGCAGCAGCCTTAGCGTCTCATGCCCGTCTCTGGGCTCCGCGCTGATAGCCGCAACTCGCGCCCATCTCTGGAGTTCCGTAAAGCGGCGCCCTTAATCCCCTCTCCGCGCACCAGGAAACAAAGAGGGAAGAGAAAGTCTCTTGCCTCTTCGGCAGATCCAGACTTTTTCCCAGACTCCCTCCCGGCTAGCCGTGGTGCACTAACCCCTTCAGGCTGTGTTCACACAGCCAGTTCTCTCCCTGCGATCCGAGCCTCAGCTCCCAGGCCCCGCCTGCCCCGGCGGGTGAGCAGACAAGCCTCTCGGTCGGGTGAGTGCTGGTCACAACCGGTCCTCTGTGCGGAAAGCTCCCCGCTTTGCCCTCCACACCTCTGTTGCTGTGGTCTCCTCCGCGGCGCCGAAGCTCCCCCCTCTGCCACCCGCAGTCTCCGCCCGCGAAGGGGCTTCCTAGTGTGTGGAAACCTTTCCTCCTTCACAGCTCCCTCCCACTGGTGCAGGTACCGTCCCTATCTTTTTGTCTCTGTTTATTTTTTCTTTTGCCCTACCCAGGTACGTGGAGAGTTTCTCGCCATTTGGGAGGTCTGAGGTCTTCTGCCAGCCTTCAGTGGGTGTTCTGTAGGGGTTGTTCCTCGTAGATGTATTTCTGATGTATCTGTGGGGAGGAAGGTGATCTCCGCGTCTTACTCTTCCACCATCTTCTCAAAATCCTCTTCTGTGGTTTCCGAGGTTATCAAACTGTGACCTTCTTTCTGGAATGAAGAATGCTTCATCAAGTAGTTAATATTTTCCATTTGTTGGGGGTTTTAGTTCTGCAGAAGAGCTCAAAGATATTTTTA
This sequence comes from Stenella coeruleoalba, assembly GCF_951394435.1. Classification (NCBI taxonomy): domain Eukaryota; kingdom Metazoa; phylum Chordata; class Mammalia; order Artiodactyla; family Delphinidae; genus Stenella; species Stenella coeruleoalba. The sequence goes on from NC_137150.1 coordinate 90,032,420, forward strand.
TGTGTATTCCTTGAGGCAGAACCAGGATCCTGTCCCAAGGCTGCATTATTGTTTCTTCACTGCTCTTCCCTTGTCTCTGCGTCCCCTCCCTTCCCTGATTAACAATTGTTTGAACCTGCCCTTTGGAACGCAGGGAAGGTGATAGAGGCTGAAGCCTATTTCCTATAAATAAGAAACGAGGGACACAGAAAGGCTTCCATGCCCAGGAGTCCCATAGGGTACTGCTTGGTTTCAAGATGATAGCAGAGAAGAACATTAACTAAAATAACTCAAATGCTTACTTAAAAATGTCTGTCTGTCTTTGATTCCAACATAGAGAAAAGACAGCGTGAACATACATACAGAAAAGAAGTAGCCATTATCAGTGGATCAAGATGGTGGGACCCCCCACCCTGGTTGGGGCTTCTGGTCATCATTTCCCACGCCATGGCCACACCCACTTGAGTGTTTGCAAGTCAAAATAGGGCACTCCAATCGGAGGCAAACTTATGGGCCACTTCTCGTGGCAGAATTATGTCACCATTAACTGTTGCCTGCCCAAGAAACTGTAGCTACATAAGACCTGTCATGTTACCTAGAGGAGGCTCCTTCCTTATTAAAAATAAATAGCTCAAGCCCCAATGTAGAGGGAGACAGCACGACGACCTGATCAGACATAGGTTCCTTTGTTTTCCGTCCCTTCCTCTTTCCTTTTGTTTACCCAAACTGGAAAAACAAGGAAAAGAAGTAGTGTGAAAAGCACACAACTTAGGCTATAAGCTACTGCATTTATTCCTGGTTTGTTCTCACTTGACTTTAGGAAAAAATCTATTTACTGTGGAGAAAATTTAAGAATTTTCACTTTCCATTGTGATGTTCAAATCCAAGGCAGACATTAATCATTCTACAAAAGAAAAAGGATTACCAAATAGTATAATCCTATTTTCATTTAAACAGATTTCTTTTAAATGTCTGGAAGGCTATATGCAAAAAAATTAAATATCTGTGGTGAATTACAGGTAGTTTTTTTGACTTTATTTATTTATTGATTTTTTTGCTAACTCATTTTTCTAAATTTTCTGTAATAAACCTGAATTACATTTATAAACTGAGAAAAAATTAAAAATAGATACATTGAATTTAGTTCTCCAGTCTATTAGGCAGGCTTTTTAATTTAGCAAGCAAGAGACTCATACGGGTTACCTTCAGTGCTGAACGCTTTTCTTTCCACAGGAAGAAGGACAGTTATCAATCTGAACCCAGACTTTCAAAGACTGGGATGTAGAGCATGTCTCCCTGAGAATTAGCTCAGTTAAACAGTAAAATCTTCAGAGAGCTGCAGCCCAGGAATATGATTGATGTTATGACTCAGAATTTATCATAGATCTATAATTTTTGAACAGTAGGGAAATTTTTTTCAGGTTGTGTTCAGGCTTGTCAGTTGCTCCCTGCTGGCCATTGAAGGAGGAAGTATGCAAACCTTTCACATATTGGGAAATTCAGAGAGAGTTGAAGCACCGAGACAGAGAGAATGTTTTGTAATTAATATAAAAATTCCCAGGATTAAGGAAATGACCATTTTGAAACAGACTGCTATCGGAGTGAAAAATGTAAGCGGACTGGCAGAAGATAACCAGGGTGACAATCTCTAAGAAAGAACGGGGACAGAGATACTTTACAACTTCTTAGGAGGAAGGACTGGATTTTAACGTCAGAATCTCACTGTGTCTTTTATGTTGAATCGTCCATAACTAGGTCGCCAGTAAGGGTTTAGGTTCTACACAAGCTGAAACTTCCAGGATGCCTAGTGGGCCTGTGGGCAAACTTCAAACAGTTGTTGACATGGGGGACTATGGAGCTTCATGGCATGGAAAATGACTGGACATTTTGAGGCTGACGTCTGAATGCTGGATCTTAAAATCCCTAAGCCAGAGGAAAACAAAGGTTACCTTTCAACACCCTCCTCTCCTCTGGCCTGGCCAGTTTTCGGGGTGGGGCAAAGTTCTCTCTAAGCAGAGGTGGGAGAGTTGCCCTTAGAGCTCCCTATGGCTGGTGCCACGCCAGCCCTGGCTAGACCAGTTCTGTAAGTTACAGGGAATGAGGGTTGTAAGACAAAGAGCAAATGATAAAAACAATAATAAGAAGGAAACACACACATGAAAATTCATACAGCCCAAGACAGTACAGTTCTGAAACCTGAAAGTATCCTTTGGAGGGCTATTTCTCCCCTTTCACTTCAAAAGAGAAGTTTGGACTGGGAAGGAGAAAAGGCAATGGTAACACATTGGGAATCCAGAGAGAATTTGTAAGGAAACGGGCAGTGGAGGAAAATGGGGCCCCGCGGGCTCTGCAGCAGTGAGCTGAGGGACTTCTTCCGCTGGCCAGTAGTATAGTGGGCAGTAGTGAACATGTCACTGTCACTTGTGTGACATGCTGCAGGTCTACCCTAGAATGAAAGGGGGTGGTTAGAGAGGGATGAATTTCCCAGAGCTGTATCTGGGGACAAACAAGAGGTTTACTCTTTTATTTCTCTTAGAAAGACTGAATTGTGTCGCCTAGGCAAACACACTTTCAGCCAGTGGCTTTGATATTCTCAAATGATATATTCTGTTGGCACTCATAAATTATACAATAAAATAAGTCCTTCGTGTATTGTTAGACATTTTAGCTAGGTGTATCTAAATGAACGTTTCTGTGAGCTTCCTAGTGCACACTTTCAAATCAGGGTGTTGGGAAGATAACGTAGTATCACCTTTAGGAAAGCAATTTAACAATATACAGCTCATGAATTTTAAAGGTACTTTTACTCTTTGTCCAGTTACTCCATTTTTGGAAATAATAATTAATGCAAAGATCCTTGGGTGAAGATGTTTATTATCTTGTTACTTACAAAAGTCAAAACACTTCTATCAATCTAGGGTTTGCCTGGTGGCGCAGTGGTTGAGAGTCCGCCTGCCGATGCAGGGGACATGGGTTCATGCCCAGGTCCGGGAAGGTTCCACATGCCGCGGAGTGGCTGGGCCCGTGAGCCATGGCCGCTGAGCCTGCGCGTCCAGAGCCTGTGCTCCGCAGCGGGAGAGGCCACAACAGTGAGAGGCCCGTGTACCGCAAAAACTTGTATCAGTCTAAATGCTCAAAAATTAGAAATTGGTTAAGTAAATTGTGAAGATCCACACTATGGATGTAATGAAAATACTAAAGTGATTGTTATAAAGTGTTTTTTATGTCACTGGGCTATGTCTATGACATAATTTTAAGAGGGAAAAAACAAGCTAGTAAACTTTAATATGCAGTATAAACTCCAGCAATATAAAATATGCATTATGCATAGAAATAGGAAATAGATGAAAAATTATCTCTGAGTGTTAAGATTATGTTTGAGTTTTATTCCTTCTTCTTTCCCTTTTTTAGATTTTTATGTTCCAAGTTTCTACATAAGCAAGTCATTAAGTTATAATTTAAAAAAAAAGAAATGCATATGTGTGCGGGCACACGTGCATGTATATTCCTAGTGTGCACACGTGTGGGCACACATGCACTTGGTAATTTGATAGGAAAGAAGCTTGCTCTTGCACAATGGTTGTCACTTATGTTACAAACTCAATATTCTTTTTTTTTAATTCTTAAATTTATTTATTTATTTATATTTTGGCTGCGCTGGGTCTTCCTTGTTGCGCGCGGGCTTTCTCTAGTTGCGGCGAGCAAGGGCTACTCTTCGTTGCAGTGCACGGGCTTCTCACTGTGGTGGCTTCTCTTGTTGTGGAGCATGGGCTCTAGGTGCACAGTCTTCAGTAGTTGTGGCTTGCGGGCTCTGGCGTGCAGGCTCAGTAGTTGTGGCACGCAGGCTGTAGAGCGCAGGGTCAGTAGTTGTGGTGCACGGGCTTAGTTTTTCCGTGGCATGTGGGATTTTCCCAGACCAGGGCTCGAACCCGTGTCCCCTGCATTGGCAGGCGGACTCTTAACCACTGTGCCACCAGGGACGTCCTGATAAGCTCAATATTCTTATTGCTTTTCCTTTTCTATCTTGAATAAGAGTTGCAGGTCTATTTGCATACACACACACACACACACACACACACACACACACACACATCCCATATATACAACACACTTGAACAAAAACACACCCACAAACATGACTAAAATCTTTCTGGACAGAGGCCTGAGATCAAATAGGATGAAATATATAAAACTCCCTCTCAAAAAGTCTTCCCTCTCCCTTCTTCTTCCTTCCTCCCTCTTTTACTTTCCTCCTGGTGAGCACTCTTCCACTCCATGTTGCCTGAAGAGAGAATGAGAAAGACAGGTATGGGGGAGGGGACAGCGAGGCCAGCAGGTGACAGGTATGGGGGAGGGGACAGCGAGGCCAGCAGGTGACAGGTATGGGGGAGGGGACAGCGAGGCCAGCAGGTTGCCTTGGCAGCACGTGAGGGTAGTCAGCACGCAACGAGCCAGAGCACTGCTTAGACGGGGTCCAGGCTGGGCTGGAGAGGCAGAGAACTTGGATTCAATGAGACAGGCCATTTGGAGCCCCAGTAGTCTCCTCAACAGGGAGCATCCACATTCCAGAGAACACTAACCGTAAGGAAGGCCCAGGTCCAAGGTGCAGGCCCAGTGGCCAGATTGTCCTCATGTCCAGAGCGCCAGGAAACTCAGGGCTGGCTCAGAGTGATCCTCTTTCTGTGGGTCGAGGGGGGCTATTTCCTCTCCCCTTTCCCAACATACTGGCTTCATGTAAAACAGAAGCCACAGACTCAAATGGCTCAAGATTCAGCTGTTATGTAAGTGAGGCAGGCCAAGTGTGATGAAACACAGTGACAGAGACTGCAGCCTACCGGGAACATTTGCTCTCTCAAGTGGTCCTGCATACTTCCGTGCCAGCACTTTTGCTCAGTGGGTATGAGATCAAGAGTTGTAGGTCTTCCAGTTTTTCAAAGGAAGCTGAAAATCCAAAGGAGCTTGGAATTCTAGGTGTGTGTGTGTGTGTGTGTGTGTGTGTGTGTGTGTGTGTGTGTGTGAGAGAGAGAGAGACAGAGAGAGAGAGAGAGAGCGAGAGAGAGAGAGAGAGATCTCACCTTTTTAAATGTTGGCTCAATTTAAAAGAAAAAACAAAACCATAACTGTCTGTAGACCAAATAAAATATGTCTGCTGGCTGGATTTAATGTGGGCCATTGGTTGGGGAATTTCTGAAATAAAACTAGGTAAAGCTGCCCCCACTCTTGCCTTATGGCTGGTAAGAAACATGGTGTCTCTTGTAAAGAGACAAATATTTAATTCTTACTGTGTGCACAACATACCTTACCTACTATAAGGGATACATGCGAAATACTGAGTTGTTCTCTGCCTTCTAGGAGCTTAAAATACTATTGGGGCAATAAGCTATTCACTCAGGAAAGTCAGGTAATGGTGTTATGCAAAACTCTGGTATCAAGGCCTAAATGGATCAGATTAAATATACCAAAGTCATCTTAAAAAGAAAGAATGGCTTTTAGATCTTTATCAAAATTTGACTGTAGTAAAGCCAGTGGTGTGGAAGTATCCAGGGTATTGCTCACTTTTATATTCCTAGCATTTGGTACATAGCAAATGATGTTCAACAAATATTTCTTGAATAAAAGGATAAAATTAATGAGTCGTAGAAGGGAAAAAATAAGTCCTATGAGCTTAGAAAAATGGGGGAAAAGAGAAGCAGATATTTTCACTGTTGATGACAATATCCAATGGAGAGACACTGAATTTGGGGGCCAGAGCATTTGGTCAGTAGGGGCCCCATTCCTGCTAGGGGGCAGAGGGGTGTAGCCAGTTCTCACTGTAATCCATATTAAATAGTTCACAAAGCGATTTCCCTTCTTTGCTGAAATGTCTAGTCAACCTCCTGATGACCAGTTAAGCTTCCCTGACATACTGAAGGAGGGAGAAAAGAGCCCAGGATAGGGGACCCATGCATTCTGCTCATGTGAATGACCTGCGTCTCTTTACAGTGAGCGTTCTGACTGATACATGAGTGCTGGGAGAGTCAGGTTAGCGGTACTCCGTCTCCCCAGTCCAGATGCCACTCTTTGGGATCCTGTCTTGGTAACTGCAACTGACCTTCCTTGATGGTGTGTCTAACGCATCATCTCTTTACTCCTAGAACTGCCATCATGGAATAATGGCCTAAGTGAGCAAAGCAGACAGAACACACAGTTGTAGATCAAAGAAGGGAGAAGTTGTGTTTTGAGTAGTCAAGAGAAGGCTCAGAAGAAAAGAGGGCTCAGGGATGGTTCTTTAACAATGAATCAGCTTTGGAAAGGCGGAGAGAGTGGGGAACAGATGACATGGAGGGTGGTGATAAAACTTGCCTGCTGTATCAGAAAGTTAGGGTTAGTTGGGTTAGGTCAGCCTAGAAGTCAGGCTGAAGAATTTGAACTTTATCCAACAGACTTACAGGGGGGAAACTAAAGTTCTGAGGAAGCAGATGATGGGATGAAATTGGTGTTTACTAGGATCTTTTGGAATGAGTAGAAAAGGCTTCATTGCATTCTCATTATTGTTCAGAATTAATGAATCAATCCTAAAGGGCTTTGTGGGAGTCAAACAGGGCCCTCTCCAAGAATGTGAGCTCACTGCAAAAGCCTGATGCTTGGTCTCCAGGAGATAGGTGGACAATCTGAGAACACAGTGGACCTTGGATTCCTGCAACAAGCTCGTCCATGAAGACGGCAACAGGAGAAACACCACGGTGAACTCAGACCCCATCACTATTAACAGCTCATCTCTGATCGTCCCGATGCAATAGAAGCTCACGGCTCTGGTTGTCATCATGGACAACGTTTCCAACACTGCCATTTACAAGCCCTCAGAAACACCCTTAGCCTCCGGCAATACCAGGGATTCAAAGTCCCAGCCATGTCACTCCCAAAAAATGAAAAGTAAAAGAAAACTTCTAACGGCCTCGTGATCACAGTTTTATGAATTTGGGGTGAGCAGCAGAGACAAGGGCTCATAGGGCCCCTTAGATTAGCTGGGGGACTTGAACAGGTCACAGGTATCTGGAGCTGCAGTTTTCAATCTGTTTTATTTCAGTCCCAGAATCCACTGTTTAAATGAAAACTCATCTAGGATTCCAATACTTGAAATGGGTGGAAGCATCAAGGTTCTGACTAAAGAATATGGGGAATGCTTCTGATGGGCCTTTGCCCCTGCAGTTTCCACAGCTACCCCACCTCCACCTCTGGGGTCCCTGGGTCACCTCTGCTCAAGCCCAGTGCTCCCTAGAATGTGGTGCGAAAGCGACTGTGCTACACTGTAGACCTGTAGGGCAAAAACTCAGTTTCGCTGTGGCCCAAGGTAGTAATAGCAATTGTAATCATAATTTCAGTAACATTTATTTTGCACTTGTTATGGGCCAAAAATTGTCCTAAGCACTTTCTATGTGTTAATTCTTTGGATCCCCTCAACAATCCCCATTTTACAGATGAGGAAACTGAGGTCTAAGGAAATTCAGCATCTTGCCCAAGCTAGTATGGTAAGTGGTAAAGCCAGGATCTGATTCCAGGAAGTCTGATTACAGAACCAGCTCTCTGAATACTTCAGAGTCATTGGTCCTTCCTCATTACCTTGGGAAAGTTATTAAACCTTTAGGATTTGTGTACAAGTGTTTAGTTTTAGTTTTTTTCCCCTGCCCTAAAAAGAGAGGAATTGTCAGAGGAGCCAATCAAGGTTCATGGTGGCCTGGACTCGAGGCCAGATTTCTTCTGCCCCTCTTTGCAATACTAGATAACAAATGACTCCCAGCCCCAACAGCTTCAGGGAAATCTGACATCCCTGCTCTATGTTTCACAGGAGGAGGGATTATAGCATCAAAGCCATAGCTATAAATATCAGAGTTAATGAGGGAGGACTCCTGGATACCTAAATGAATCCATTTTATGGGTTTGTCATATATCAGGTTAATATGATTCTGACAAATAATTATACTGAAAACTGGACAGGGACCAAGAATGTTGTTACTCCTTTTGAATGTTACAGCAGAGGCTTCTGGCCCATTAAAGGGTGATGACGCCAATACTGAAGTGCAGAGCAAAACTATAACGATTTGTGGCATTTAGACAAAGCAGCTCACAGCTCTGCACCCACTCTGGCTCAGACAACGGGATTGTCATTGTCTGATTCCTTAATGAGGAGAGCAGCTCCTTCGTATAGATTTCTGAACTGTTAGATCTGAACTGTTAGAACTGTTAGATCTGTTAGGATGGGGTAGAGGCACACTGGAATATTAATATGGCTTTTCTTTCTTTTTTTTTTTAACATCATCTATAAGGATTTTCACACGGAAGGACATATACATGAAATCCCTGAAAACGGGATTTCCATTTGAAGATGTCAACTGTGATAGGAGCTTCTTGTTTGACTAGAAGGATGGCTTGTTCTCTCTCGGGTTAATTACAGTGGCCTCTGAGGGGAAAGGGCTTCTTACAGAAGAAGGGGGGAAAAAGGCACTATGTGGCTGTGACATTTGCCATCATCTAATTGGGTCGCCCTGAAGTCCTGGCTCTGTGTTCCAGGCTGGAGGGCTGGGACTCCCAGGAAGACTGACCTCAGGGAAGACACTCAAGTTCATGGGTCTTTCCTCAGCCACAGGGGCTTCTCTCCAGTGCTATGAGTGTTCAGGGTACTATCCCAAGGGGGTGCAGAGAGGCTGAAGTTCAGACCTTGCTCTGCTCATCCAGCCTCACTGCCATTCTCTAATTTGAACAAAGGCGCTGCATGGGTTAGCAGGCAGGGGTCCTTGGCTCACCCAGCGTGGACAGGGACCCACTGCCTGGGCTGTTAGAGCAACATAAAGGGACAGCTTTACTTTGCCTTTCTAGCGCTCCCAAACAACTTCCCTCTGTATTCTCCTGCCTTATCATGCTCAGCCTCTTCTCATGTGGCATAAAAAGAGGGAGAAATAAATGTGCTCGTAGTTACAGAGAACAGACTGGGTGTTGCCAGAGGCAGGCTGTTGAGGGTGTGAGTGAAATGTGAAAAGGGGGTCAAAAGGTACCAACTTCCAGTTATAAGATAAACAAGTCCTGGGATGTAATAACATGCAGCGTGGCGACTATAGTTAACAATACTGTACTGTGCGTTTGAAAGCTTCTAAGAGAGTAAATCTTGAAAGTTGTCATCACAAGAAAATAAAAGTAGTGACTATGTGTGTTGATGCATGTTAATGAAACTTATCGTGTTGAACATTTTGCAACATACAGCCCACCCTCCCTACCCATGGATTCCGTACCTCTGGATTCAACCAACTGTGGGTGAAAAATCTTTTAATTAAAAAAAAATTTCCAGGAAGTTCCAAAAAGCAAAACTTGAATTGGCCATACAACTATTTACATAGCATTTACGTTGTATTACAACTAGTTACAGAGCATTTACATTGTATTAGGTACTGTAAGTAATCTAGAGATGATTAAAAGTGTATAGGAGGATGTGATTAGATTATATGCAAATACTACACCATTTTACATAAGGGACTTGAGCACCCATGGATTTGGGTATCCAAGGGGGGTCCTGGAACCAATCTCCAACGAATACTGAGGGACAACTGTATACGTATATCAAATCATTATGTGGCACACCTAAAACCAATATAATGTTACATGTCAATCATATGTCGAAAAAAAATTTACAAATTACTCAATAAGTTAATTAATACCTAAAAAGAGAGTGAGAAATGAGACATATGGGTATGGCTACACTAAGAACAAAATCCTATTTGGTGGGCTTGCCTGGTGGCGCAGTGGTTGAAAGTCCGCCTGCCGATGCAGGGGACACGGGTTCGTGCCCCAGTCCAGGAAGATCCCACGTGCCACGGAGGGGCTAGGCCCGTGAGCCATGGCCGCTGAGCCTGCGCGTCCGGAGCCTCTGCTCCGCAACGGGAGAGGCCACAACAGTGAGAGGCCCGCGTACTGCAAAAAAAAAAAAAAAGAAAGAAAATCCTATATATGGCTCTGACTCCGCTGGCACTATTTCTTTTCACTAGTAAGAAACTTTCCTCACTAATATCGTTTTTCTTCTGCTTCTCTCTCCTCCCCAATAGCTTTTCAGCCAGGAATGGCCAGTGAGATGTTTCTTCAAATGCCCACACCAAAGCCCTCTTCCCAAACCTAAGTCAGCTTGGACTTTGTACAAACTGAAACCTACGGAAGCTGCTTTAGCAAGAAAGCAACCCAGAAACTGTCTCCTGCCAATCAATCAACACTTAAAGTGAAGACTCCAACGTGGTGTTTTTCCTCATAACATCCTCCAAAGCTGTTCTGTGTTAAATTGTTTAGTGAAATTCTCATTAAGATAACTGTGGTGACTTCCATGAGAACGCATGCCAGAATATTGCCGTGAGGAAAAGCCTCAGCTTTCGAGGACAGCTGCTCCTTCCTGCCATCTAAAAATTACCCAAAGTGTGGAATCCTCTCCAGGTCACTGAGCGCTGGCCCAGCGACCCTCTGTCAGGGCCCCTCCAGGCCCCGTGTGGCCCATTCTCCCTTTTGCCACTGCCTAGTCTGAGCAGGCAGCCTTTGGCTGGAGTGTTGCATCCCTGAAAACAGAGAAAAGCCTAACACCCTAAGCTACTCAGACCTTGAACCCAGTATTTGGAGAACACGCCTTCCTTGTTTTCTTTCCCAACCTCAGGAAAGGATAATGCCATGTATTTTTCTAAAGAGAAGACACACAGCATAAGATAAAATCATTTTTTTCCGGCTAAGCCTCCCGCTGGGTTCCCCAGCCAACTTTCTGCAGCTCATAAAATAAACACAATTCCCATTCATCCCCCCAGCTCCAAATCCATCATTACTTGGCTGTGGACAAATAGGCAGGTGGTACTGCACAACAGGGCTTGGATGAGCTCTTTTTTTCCTTCCTAGATGCAAGAAGGAGAATTAGCACGAAATCTTTCGTATTAATGAATGACAGGGCAGACAACTGGGAGAATCATGTGAATTTCATCCTGGAGGAAAGTATGGAGGTGATTATTAGAACAGTTTTGCTGTCTCCATAAAGGCAAGTCTGGAATCTGCCGTACTGGCCACCATCTCAGTACATGGTCCAGAATGGCTTCGCTGGATGGAGATGAGCAACTATGTGGTGGGGAGGCTTGAGGCCGGAATAACGTGGGCGAGTGGAAAGTGGATCCTTGATCAGAAACATGAAGCCCTACTGCAAAGCATTACCTACTTTTGGTTTGTTTCCTTTTAAATATTGAAAATTGGGGGAACTTCCATGAAGTAGTGTCAGGACAGGGAAGACATAAACAGATGGAGATTTTTCTATAAAGTGTGTAGGGCTTAATTATCCTCCCTTGCTTGGGCCTCCTGTGAGCGCTGAGAGTTGCTGGGGGCTGTTAGAATGTTCTAGGTGGGGAGGGGAAGCCAGGTAGTAATTAGAAAGTATTTCTGGATAAGCACACACTCATTTTAAGGCCGCTGAAGCTTTTCTGTGTCGGCACACTCACAAAGCTACCAGGTCTTCGTGTAGCTAAGAGGTGGCTATTAAGTGGTAGAGCCTAAGGAACTGTCCTTCCTTTGACATCTGCAGGCCCTGAGGCCTGGTCTGGAAGCTGGAAGAGGAACAAAGAATTTCCAAAGGTGCTCGAGGTAGAGGAAAGTGTTCAGACTCCTAGGGGGGTGCGAGCTGTGCAGGGTTAGTGGCGCCATGAGGAAACAGGGTCTCCTCCTCAGTAAGTTCTGGGACTTTCTGTTGTCGATACTAATGATTGTCCTAAGGCCTTATTACCTGTGAAGGTGTAATGTACTTGATCCAAAGGTTACCTACGGGCTGACCTTGAGTAGTGAGGAGACAATCCACACCTATAGGAGCAGCGCTAATAACCTTTTTGGACGTGGATGCCAAGTCCGCCCTGAACGATCCTAAACGTCCCCATTCCTACTATTTTCTGAGGGAAAGATGGGATGAATCCCAGGCCAGGATAATCCTTCTAAATGGGAAAGGATTTCCTTAGAGGAATCTACATATAAAACTAAGTCGGAATTTATGAAGGGTCTGAGACTTTTATTTTACCTGCAGACTAACAAGTTAGCCTGCCACACTTTTATTTATGTGTACCATGATATATATTTTTATATAAATATATATCAATCTAATAGACCTATATACATATATGTGACTATTTGTGTATATATACATATACACAGAAAAAAAAATGAGACTTCTGTGTCAGAGACAAAGACCATTGATTGCTCTCAGCAAAAGCAGCGTGACGTTTGGACAATATTGCCCTCAGGGCTATGCAGTGAGGGCTAAATGAGGGCTCTGCATACAGTGGGGAGCATTATTAGAGAGGATTCCCACAGTTAGGAAACTCTGATTTTGCATCAGAGGGCTACTGGTGGCCTGCATATCATCTCCTCAGGAAAGAGAAAAAACCTAACTGTAATCTGGAATTGAAGCTACTCTTCTTTGGGTAGAGGAAGAGGAAGTCTTTATCTTTTCCACCTTGAAATATCTCTAGGGAGGGAGATGTTGACAAGTTTCAGTATCCCAGAATGTCTCCTTATACAAATATTCTCTTTATTATTATTTTAAGTGTTTTTTTTAATTGAGGTATAATTGACATATAACATTATATTAGTTTCAGGTTTACAATATAACAGTTTGATATTTGTATATATGGCAAAATGTTCACCACAATAAGTCTAGTTAATACCTGTCAGTATGCATAGTTACAACGAAATCTTTTTCCTTGTGATGACAACTTTTAAGATTTTCTCTCTCAAGCAAATTTCAAATATGCAATACAGTATTATTACCTATAGTCACCACATCCCTGGGACTTATTTATTTTAAAACTAGAAGTTTGTAACTTTTGACTCCCTACACCCATTTCTCCCAGCCCCTCCACCTCGTGCCTCTGACAGCCACCAATCCATTCTCGGTATCTATGAGCTTGGGTTTTTGCTGTTGTTATTGTTGTTGTTGTTTTAAATTCTACATATAAGTAAGATCATATGGGTTGTTGTTTTTTTTTTTTTCGGTACGCCGGCCTCTCACTCTTGTGGCCTCTCCTGTTGTGGAGAACAGGCTCCGGACGCATAGGCTCAACGGTCATGGCTCATGGGCCCAGCCGCTCTGCGGCATGTGGGATCTTCCCGGACCGGGGGCACGAACCCGTGTCCCCTGCAATGGCAGGCGGACTCTCAACCACTGCGCCACCAGGGAAGCCCGATTTCATTCTTTTTTGTGGCTAAATAGTATACCATGCTATATATATACCACACCTTCATTATCCATTTGTCCATTGATGGACATTTAGGCTGCTTCCACATCCTGGCTATTGAAAATAATGTGTCAATGAACATGGTATTACCAAACTCAGGTTCGGCTGCTCGCTGCTCAAAAGCCAATACAAAGACGAATGTTGGTTAGAAAAGGAGAGGTTGCTTTATTCAGGAGGCTGGCAACCTGGGGAGAAGTGGGCTTGTATCCGAGAACCAACTCCAAAGATTCTGCCCAACCATGAAAGTTTTTAAAGGGAGAAAGGGGAAGCTAGTCACTATTAATCATTCAGGGAGGGGGCCACAACCTTCGTCATCTTTCACTGTGTGCAGACTTGCTGAATACTTGTGATCTTTCTTTAGATGCTATCTTGTTCATGCAGTTTGCTCACCAGATTACTGGAGGGGAATCTGGGGAGAAGATCTAGTCCACCGTTAATTACTTATTCATCATTTCTACTTCTTTAATTTAAGAAAAGAATCAACACATTAAACAAGGCATTGTGTGATCAAAAGATTTGAAGGGTGTGCTTGGTCCAGAGGTTAGTGAAGCATGAGGGCACCTGGTGTAAAGGTTAAGTTAAAATATAGCTTTGTTAAATACTGTTTGATTCCATTTATATGAGGTACCTAGAATAGTCAAATTCATTGAGTCAAAAAGTACATTGGTAGATGCCAGGGGCCGGGGGCGTGGGGGAAGGAGGAATGGGGAGTTAGTGTTTAATGGGGACAGAATTTCAGTTTAGGAAGGTGAAAAATTCAAAAGATGGATGATGGTGAGAGTGGCACAACAATGTGAATGTACTTAGTGCTACTGAACTGTACAGTTAAATATGGCTAAAATAGTATGTTTTATATTATGTGACTTTTACCATAATAAAAAAACATTATGTGTGTGTGTATATATATATAACTATTGTTAAAGTCATACGACACAGGGCCTCCTGAAAAGAGCTGCTTACAATGGGGGAACATACATCTTTTCAAATTAGTGGTTTCATTTTCTTCAGATAAATACCCAGGAATGGAATTGCTGGATCTTAATTCTTAATTTGGCTGTAAATGTCTTTGCTTAGAGAAGCCAGATAGTTCAGAAATGTGCAATGTTCATGGAGAATTGCCTCTCAACAGAAACATGGAGGCAAAATAAAAAAGCTCCTCCCTCAGTAAAAGTCCCTTTAGTTATACACAGCCTTTCAAGAACATTTTATATAATTATACCGCCTTATATAGTAGCATTTTGAAGAATAGAAGTAAGGGAAAGTGTGAGTGACTTCCATGTTTCTTCCTCTGTATTGACCACATGTGGGACGCAACATTCTATTAAGGAACACTGGAGTTCAGGTGGTCCATCCTGTGACCATCAATAACATGAACAGCGGTCAGAGGAATGGCAATAACATGTAATGTGAAAGAACATCTGCCCGGTGGACGACTCAATGGAAGATATGAGATAAACTCCTTCTTTCTCAAGGGATGCTGGAAGAATGGGACTCGTGGAGCAGGGGAGACCTACACTTGGAGTACAAGGATGCTCTCATTTGCTCCAAGGTGAGCTGGCTTGCTGAATTCTTCTCCTTGGCCTAGAGAGAGGCTGGACCATCCCCAATCAGAGGAAGCCCAGCCTGAAAATCTCCACTCACCCTCTTCAGACCTAAACACTTTTGACTTACCTGCAGGTGGCTCTTTTGCTAATGACTGTCTCCCTGGGCTTCACTAAAAGGAAGACGGAGGGCTTGTTTCTCCTGAGGGTGTGTAGGAACTCTTCCCCGAGAATAAACCCCTTCTTGGCAGTGCAGTCGAGCAGGTCATCAGCACACTCCTGCCTCAGTGTGGCTGACCTTCTCCTGCCTGACACTGGCAAGGCCCTCAGATTATCAGGCTGCAGCCCGAGTTTTCCAGTCTCTGCCTAGTAGCTCACCCAACTCTTCTGTTATTTCCTCTATCTGCACAAGAGGTCAAGTATCTAAATCGCCATTTTTGGTTGATGAGGGCATTTTGGCTTCTGAACCCAATTTCCAATGTGTGTGGTCAGGGGATTCCCCCCACCACCACCAAGCAATACTTAGGACACCAGCCGGGTGTCCTAGAAGTCAACACGATTCTAACATGATCTGCCGTGAGATAGTATCAGACCACAAAACACCAGTTGTGAGCCCAGGTTGTTACCCCTGCTTCTGACCCACTGGCTATAAGTCTGAGGTCCCCATAGCCCCCTACTTGGGTTTCATTAATTTGCTGGAATAGCTCACAGAACTCAGGAAACCCATTTCCTCACTAGATTACCAGTTTATTACAAAGAATACTAAAAGACATGAATCAACAGCCAGAATGAGGAGATACATAGGGCGAGGTCCAGAACAGAGGAGCTTCTGTCCTCACGGAGTTGGAACCCGTGGAAGCATTCCGGTTCCCCAACCTGGAAGCTCTCAAAACCCTCTCCTTTTGGGTTTTTAGGGAGGCTTCATTACCTAGGCATAACTGATTGAATCATTGGCCATGGTGATTGAACTCAATCTTCAGCCCCTCTCCCCTCCCTGGAAATCAGGGGATGAACTGAAAGTTCCTCTATTCATGGTCGGTTCCCCTAGCAACAAGTTCCCATCCTTAGTCACCTCATTAATATAAACCCAGTTGTAGTGGAAAGGAGTTTATTATGAATAACAAGAAACCTATTTTACCTTTATGGCTGTGAAGCAATTTCAGGAACTGAGGACAAGAGATCAAAAGGGTTTGGGGATCCGTGAGCCAGGACAAAGACCAAATACATATGAGAAATACAGAGAAATACCTTTTGGTCATCTAATGACCAAATACGTATTTCTTATATGTACTACAATATTGCAGAGGGTAAAAATAATCTCATGAAGTATAAAGATGGGGCTAATCTTCGTTTGAACCATATGAAATTCTTTTCTTGACAGTCAGAAAACAGTTAAGTATTGGCAATTTCATATGATTCACCTAATGGTTCTTCCTGCCTCAAAAGGCAATGTAGGGCACATCAATTCCCCAAGTCAGCTACACTCATTCGATTTCCATGATTTCAGCAAAGCACATACACAGAGGACTCAAGCGTGTATCTCCAGCTCCCGCTTCTCTCCTGACCCATTGGACATCCCCATTTGGATGTCACAGATGCACCACAAAGTTGCTAATATGTCCCAGTTAAAATCACCCTTCCTTCCTTTTCTCAGACCTACTCATTCTGTATTCCTTATGGCACATGGCTCCAATGTCTACCCAAAGTCACCCAGGTCTACCCAGGAGACTTCTTGGCTGCTGTTTCCTTAATCTTCACCTCCACTCGATAGACACACATATTAATAATGTCTCCTTAGCGGTGGTCAGTCAATTTCCTACTTCCCCACTGCCCTCTTCTAAGCCTACATTGGCCCATGCAAGTGTCCTGGGGCCATCTCGTTTCTCACTTGACTCTTTTTCAAGGCCTCCTACCAGGTAGTCCTCCATCCCCACAGGTCTTCTAGTCTTTGGGATCCATACCACCTGAGTTTTCTTTCTTTCTTTTTATAATAGCTTTTTTTCTTTAACTTTTTATTTTATATTGGAGTATAGCCGATTAACAATGTGTGATAGTTTCAGGTGCACAGCAAACAACTCAGCCATGCATATACATGTATCCATTCTCCCCCGACTCCCTTCCCATACAGGCTGCCACATAACATTGAGCAGAGTTCCCTGTGCTATACAGTAGGTCCTTGTTGTACACAACCTGAGTTTTCACCAGTTAATAGTTACAAGTAACTGATTACTACTGTTAAAAATGACCAAAGAAGACAACTTAGGTGATACAAACAAACTTTATTTGATACTTCATGAAGTGAACAGTCAGAACGTCAAAATGGGGCGGAAGGCAGGAAGCTTTTGTAGGCTAAAGAAGGAACAAGGAAGTAAGTAGAGACCCCAGAGTTGGCTTCGTGTTTGGGGAACCACCTTTCTGATCAAGTGGAACATTTCCAGGGACACAAAAGTTGTCTAAGTTTTGCTTTGCTGACATGGCACCCTGGGCAGAAGCAGCTCCATCTTGGGCCAAGAAACTTATTTCAACACTGCACAGGAAGAACAATGTGCAACGCTATGCTCCCAGATGGCTGCAGCTGGGCAGAAGGGGGAAACGTGATCCTTCATCTTTCTGGAAGGGGAAATGATTTTTAACTGTCAGAAATCTGATAAAAAATTAAAAGTACATAAAATCAGTTACATAAATTGTAAAACATAAGTCATGATTCTATTTGTTTTGCGACAACTTAAAAAATGACTAATTTTTCACCAATGTAGAAAATAAATATGGATCACTACAATATCCAAGTGGTTGTTTCCACTTCCTCCCTCCTCTGCAAATATTATACTCACCCTGTGCCTGTGATTGGAATTCAGTATTGGAAGTGGAGGAGGCTGGAGGGAGTGGAGGGCAGGAAGAGAGGATCCAGATGGAAAAGGTGGGAAAATGTCAGAGAGAAATTTCCCTTGTGCCCAGTTTCGCTCAGAGCTGCTTCTGCCTGGAGCTCTACAACAAAAACGGTTCAGAAAGGAAGCCAAAGAGAAAAAACTCTTTTGTGAAGCTTTCCAGGTGTAGACATGTCTGAAAAGCTGATTGTGTTTCTTCCCAATCATGCAGGTCCACGGTCACCCAGGTCCAATCAGCACAAAGACTGAGATGATAAACATACGTCACAGAAGTTTCTGGACTCCAGGCTTCTTTTCAGAGACAAAAAATGCTTGAAATATATGGTTCCTCTCTGGAGGTTTTGTTCATCGCAGGCCCATGTTTTACTAGCTGTCAGTTGGGGAAGCAAAGGCAGGAGTCAGCACCACGTCCTGAGGATCTATCTTCTGGGGATTTCAGGAGACACCAGGGAGTGCTGTGAGCTATGGGGAAACATCCCACATCTGCCCTGGAGGAGCAGTTCATCTGGCTACTGTATTTTGTATAGCAACAACAGTGTTTCAATCAGATAGATGTTCTCCTACTTTCATTCATCCAGGTAGTTCATTTCTGCCCAGTCAGGCAGATTGGCTGAACAGAAAGACTAGCCTGTTCCTCCCAGGGTCTGGAAATGCCAAATGTATTTCTTTTAAATCCTGGACTGCTTTTCACTGTACGAGGCCAAGCCTCCTTCCAGAAGGTTCTGCTTGGCAGTTAAGCCAGGTCGTGCACCTGGGCTGCTAGGGGTCGGGACCTCGTGTTGGGCTGTGAGGGCTGGAGGTCCCCCATTCGCCTCTACCGTGCAGTGAGCCAGGCTGGAGCAGTGGAAAGAGCATGGGGTTTACAGACAGTTTCTAGCAACGTTCCTTACTAGTGTTGTGACTTCTTTCTCGTTGTTAGCATTCAGTGCATTGTTAGCTATTATTATGAACAAGTATTAGAGGCCAAATGTCACCAGCACTAAGGCACTGTTGTCCTCTTGTCCCTTGCTACTTACAGATTGGTGCATAGATTGGTGCATCTTCATCACCAGGGAGCTTATTAGAAATGCAGACTCTCAGGCCCCACTCTAGAATGATGGAATCAGAATCTGTGTTTTGGGCTTCCCTGGTGGCACAGTGGTTGAGAGTCCGCCTGCCGATGCAGGGGACACGGGTTCGTGCCCCGGTCCGGGAAGATCCCACATGCCGCGGAGCGGCTGGGCCCGTGAGCCATGGCCGCTGAGCCTGCGCGTCTGGAGCATGTGCTCCGCAACGGGAGCGGCCACAACAGTGAGAGGCCCACGTACCAAAAAAAAAAAAAAAAAAACAGAATCTGTGTTTTCTCAAGATCCCAGGAGGTTCCCACGTGAACAGTCTGAGAGGCCCTGAGGCCTAGTGGTCAAGCTTCCTGCCTCCCTGAAAGGGCCGACACACCCACTCTGCTTTATTCAGAAGGACAGTCTCTCCGAGTGTTCTTGTGGCGAACAGTCTTCCTACAACCCACATCTGGACACGTGGTCAAATCAAATATGAACTGACTTAATGGGGTCAGTGGGACAGGATATTTGATGCTGAGATTGACCATCACCATATTTAACTCCCATTTCATAACCATTTTGCTTTCTTCTTTCTGAAAAGGGTGGAGAATTATTTCAAAACAGTCCACCTCCCCAGCTGAGTCATGGATGAGGCTGTATGGTAGCTTTTTATACACTTCTCTGCCAAAACGTTTTTTTTAAGGAAAAAAAAAAAGAGTCCCTACCAGACACACCCTGGGAATCTGTTCCCTTCCCACCTGGCTTCTGGAGGTCAGTCGCTGCACAGATGGAGCTGGTCCGTGTGGCCACCTGGCGTCCCTTTCAGTGAATGTCACAGATTCTGCCTATTAAGTGCCCCTTTCTTACATCTGCACATGCAGGACACTGAGCCATTTGCAACGGCAATTTTTGAATGTGACCCACAATGCATCCTTGCAGCAACTCTCCATCAGGACACACTGAATTAGAGGCAGAGGCAGCTGCTGCTCCTAAAACCCAAGTTCCCAGTCCAAGGCCTCTGCCGACCATCTGTGACACCATGGAGACCCTGTTTAGAATCAGCAATGTTGCCTGGACCGTGAGCTGTGACTCTGAAGGTGTGTGCAAACAGAGATCTCACTCGTGTTTGGTTAAACTTTCCTATTCTTTCCATTTTCTATCCTAAAAAGATGTTTATGTCCACTGTGTGAAACTTTCAGCAGGAGCGGCCTTCATCCCATACTCTTGGCCAAGAGCTGTGCAATTCGTGGGCTGCATGGGAATTGGTCTGAGACCAGTGGAATCAAGGAAGGGGGCTGGCTGTGGGTTCTGAAGATATGTCAGCCGGGGGTTGGTCGTTTGCAGGTAATAGAAACCCAACTCACACCAACTCAGGTTAGCTTAGTAACTGGGAAGAGTGCTGAGTGGCTCACAGGTAGAAGAGAGAGTTGAGAACCAGGGTGTTGGGAACTCTAATAGGAGATGATGTAATGCTTCCAGGAATTTCTCTCCTTGGTGTGTGTGTGTGTGTGTGTGTGTGTGTGTGTGTGTGTATGTGTACATACACTCAGGCTGGCTTCCTCTTTGCCACGAGATGATGGTTGCAAGGAGATCTTTGACTTGTTTTTCCCTTGTATGACCCTAAGGGGTCAGCAAATCATTGGCCTGGTGGCCTATTTTTGCACACCCCCAACTCCACACATGGCAAGCTAGGAATGGTTTTAAATTTTTAAAGAGTTGTAAGACAGCAAAAAAGAAGACTATGAGACAGGACCCTATGTGGGCTGCAAAGCCTAAAATATTTACTATCTGGCCCTTCACACAAAAAAATGTTCTGACTCGTGAAGGGAAAGAGTTCCTCACCCGCTCCACCAATTCCAGCAGAAATGGCCCCAAGAGACACGCACATTCCTGGCAGTCACTGTGGCAAGAGAGGTTGGGGGATTCTGATTGACCAGGCTTGCTTCATATGAGCCCTGGGTACCTGGGCGGCAGGACCATTCTTCCAAGATAAAGCAGGTTGCAGCTCCCAAAAGGGAGAGTTGGGCAAGTCAACCAACAGATAACCCATAGGAAACCGATGACACTCTTTTTTAAAAGAGGGCTGTTTCCAAAGATGTGGACAGTGGGCGAGGGATGGAGGAGAACACGGGGATGAGGCACAGGGGAAACCTAGTCCTGAAGGGGCAGGGAGGGAACTGTTAGCTAAATCTACAGGAGCTGTGCCCATGAGATCGGTCACCAGGCTGGAGAGAGAGGGGAGAACACAGCAATGGCCAAGCTGCTGCCTGGCGGGGAGGGAGCTCACACTGTCCAGGCCTCCAGCCTCCTGTCCGTGCCCCGCATTGGCCACACCAGCCAGGAGGCAGCAGCCACATCCTAGAGGTCAGCCTCCTGGGCACGGAGCACGTGGAGAAGTGTCTGGAGCAGGTCTAGAGGGGCAAATGGAGACAATGCGGACAGTCCACAGAGAGAAGTCTGTCCTCCAACTCTACCCGGCTTATGGCCGGTGCAGTCAGAGGGTCTGAGCTTAGACGGGGCCCACACTTGGGTCAATGCCGTCACCGTCTTGAAATTCTTAATAATTTTTGAACGAGGGGCCCCGGTTTTTCATTTTGCACTCAGCCCCACAGATTGCACAGCCAGGCCTCACTCTATATTTACGACTGCGTGATCTCAACAAGTCCTTTTATCTCTTCTGCCATTCGGTTTCCCAATCTGTAAAGTGATCTGAATGATATATTCCTCTCAGGGTTGAAGAGCGAAGGAGGTTTGTATGCGAAGGGCCTGCTGGAGAGAGTGAGCCACCAGCCAAGATGGTCCTACCTCTCCCGCAAGGGTGCGTCCTCCGCTTTCCTCAGACACAGACCTTGACAGCTGTGGGCAGCAACTCGGGAAAGAAGAGGAGGCCCTAACATGCAACCCGACTAGAAAGAATCCTGGTCTTATCTCAGGCCCAGAGAGCTGATCACGAGGGAAGAAGTGACAGAGATGGGGAGGGGTGGTCGTTTGTTCGGCTACTAGTCATTCAGAGACCATTAGGAATAAACCTAACAATCCCCTAGTTACCTTGTTTGACATGAGGAAACTGAAGTCCATAAATAATCAAAACCTTGCTCAAGGTCACAGACATAGTGAATAGCAGAGCTTGACCCCAACTCAGGACTTCCGGGGCCAAGTCCAGGGAGCTCTTAACTCCCTGCTGTTGACAAGGAGGCCATTAGACTGAGGGGCTCTGATGCCTCCACACACGTAAGCAAACCCAGCTCTAAGTCTGGAAATGTCTCAGGGTTAGCAAATCAAAAGGCTAAGGACAACCGGCCACAAACAGCCCAGTAGGCTTTAAATCAAGCCATTTCCTTTCTTTGCTTCCCCACTTTCCCTATATGTCTTTCCCTTGACCTCATCAGGTTTGGTACT
The DNA here is from genome assembly GCF_951394435.1 of Stenella coeruleoalba. NCBI lineage: Eukaryota > Metazoa > Chordata > Mammalia > Artiodactyla > Delphinidae > Stenella > Stenella coeruleoalba. The sequence continues at coordinate 90,054,523 of NC_137150.1, forward strand.
GCCCCATATCCACTGGAATGGATAGATGCTCAAATAAGCTCTTAAAATGTTTAATATGCCTCAGTTCATCTTTTAACAGAACGCATACTCACACCAGAAACTGGACATGGTTTGACTTCAATACAAGACTTGGGGATTATTATCAATTTGCTGTGGTACAAATTGTTTGTTAACAGTTTGCCTTTTCTCCTCTGCTCCCTCCCCAAGAAATCCCCACTTTCTTTCTTTCTCTGCTCTTCCACTGGAAGAAACTCAGGTTTTTATTCCTCGAGGGTGCGTACTAGCGTCATAGGTGCCGTGGGCCTTGAACCGAAGGGCCTCATCAGGACTCTGATGAAGCCTCTGGCATGAGGCCCTGAATGCATCTCAGAGCTGAATGGAATCTGGATGAAAATTTCATTTTCTCCACATAATGCCTGGGCCCTAAATGGTCAATGTTTTGTGAGTCCTGTTAAGGTGAAATAATTCTGTTCGTCCTGACTCACAGATTTTCTGCCTTATATACCTAAAGGCTTTTTCCACTTCTCATCAGAGTATTTTCTTTTTATGCAAAATTGTCTTATATCCCACAGCAAGCTTTAATCTGGTGAGGACAGTCTGTTTCTCCTGGCAACCTCGAGGATACTAGATGAATGGGGGTCAGCTGGGTAGTCTGAAGAGAAGCCTTGGTAATCTGTTAAACAAAGCTGGGAATTTTCCGAAGAACGTTTAGCAAAGATACTGCAGTTTGAAGTGAATAGGAAGGGTTTTGTTCGCAAGCTCTGCCTCACTGTTGGACTCAAAGAGTGTTCAGCCCCAGAAAAGAACATCAATGTCTTTTTGGAAATTAAACACACACACACACCCCCCCCAAAGACTTTTCTGCCCACATTGAGTTTGCTTAACTGTAAAAATGTTTGTCATGCCTGAAAATATGTATCTTTGCCTTTGACCCAAAGCAAATGCTATAGAGGAAAAAAGATACCATATCTTTTGTCTTTGGGAAAATGAATTGTGAAAGATTGTGCTTCAGAGAGATCAACAAAAGACCCAAACGATTCTGCACAGTGAAATCTTGGAGTTTGGGCTGTGGATTGGGAATCCGGAGGCACTTAATCTCTTTGTACATTTATTCCTCCATTTGAAAATCAGGGATAATACCTGCTGCGTACTTAACCTTAAATGGATATTTGAGGATTAGCCAATTAAAGTTTGCCAAATGCTTGGAAACCAATGGAGGGAAAAATCTGTATGAACATAAAGTATTACTATCATTCTCCCCGTCTTCCTTTTCTCTCTCTCTTTCCAAGCACTGCTGTCCTGGGAAACTCAGTGAACAGTGTTCGTGGTTTTGCTTCTGGTTGCTATTGTGGAAAGGGGCTTTTTCATTTTATTAACAATTTATTAAGTGGTTTGTTTGAAACTGGTCCTTCCTCTACCATCAAGGGGAGGTTTCCAAACCAAAGCATCCTAGAGTGATGGCCAATGGCTCACACCTGACAAGGTTTCTTTTGGGTTTATCTCTAGAATCCTATAGAGAGGCAAAAACAACAATTTTCAGGTAAAATAGTAAGTATAATTTGAAAAAATTTGCCCATTAGTGATGTAAAGCTAGTGAAGTAGAAAAATAAAGTTAATTTAGAACCCTTGTTACAATCCTTAAAGAAATTCCCCTTTAACCAAAACAATAACAGCACTTTGTATTTACAAACATTGCCCCTCTGGTTCTTAAAACCACCTGTAAAATAAGCATAACACAATTTGGTCATATTATACTCATTTTACAGTTGAAAAAATTGAAATGTAGAGAGGTTAAGTGATTTTTCCCAAAATAATTTAGCTAATGAATGGCAAAGCTGGAACTAGAGTCTAAATTTCATTATATTTTCTGGTTCCAAGAGCAGTAGATTTTCCCTTGCTGCTATCTTTTGACTATGGCCCAAATGATGTTAAAAGTCCAAACCTTGTTGCTTTGGTACTCTGATATGTTTTTGTCCACACCACCAAACAGCTCAGTTCTGACACGATCTACCTAGAGGTAGCATCAGATCCCACAAGTTAAGGGTTGTCCTACAAGACTGCCCCTCCTCCCACTTCAGAGGCCACTCAAAAGTCCAGGTTGTCACCCGTCCTATTGTTCAGAGCTTCCAATAATCCCCCTCCTCGGGTTCAATTAATTTGCTAGAGCAGCTCACAGAACTCAGAGAAATATTTTACTTACAGAATTGCTGGTTTATTATAAAAGGATATAACTCAGAAACAATCCAATGGAAGATATGCATAGGGCAAGGTATGGGGAAGAGACAAGCAGCTCCCATGCCGTCTCCAAGGGTGCCAGTCTCCCTGAATCTCCACGTGTTCACCAACCTGGTAGCTCCCCAAATCCCGTCTTTCTGGGTTTTCATGGAGGCTTTATTACATACACATGGTTGATTAAATCATTGTTTGTTGGTGACCGAACTCAATCTCCAGCCCTCTCCCTTCCCTGGCCTGGGGGTTGGGACTGAAAGTTCCAACCCTCTAATCACTACCATCCTTTGGTTACTAGGGACTTTCCAAAAGTCACCTCATTAATGTAACAAAAAACACTTTATTGCTTTCATTACTTAGGAAATTCCAAGGGTTCTAGGTGCTCTCTGCCAGGAACAGTGGGTGGAAACCAAATACATATTTCTTATTATATTAATAAATTGCAATCTCACAGGTACCCTTTCCTTTACTTCACAGACTATTTGGACTTGTGCAACACATCTAATGTGCTGTGAGAACCTGTGGAAAGCCTGGAACAGAATGTCCTTTCCAAGATCACTTCTCTGTGCTAAGGGATTGTAAGGCCAAATGCAGAGAATTACCTAAGGAAAGCTGGGAAGTCAGGACCAGGAATTCTTACTGGAACAGCATTTATCGCTCAGGGTCTGACTCTAATTCCACCCATGCCTTTGCTCCGCTATGTCTAGAGTTGGGTACGCAGTCAATCTATCAGGAATACTTGGTAGGTCCCAATGCATAGATAGAAAATCATTATCATTGTTAAGAAACAAAATTCAACTAAGTACATTTTAAAGATTTTATTGACTTTATTCAATGAGTCATAAATGAAGCAGCATCCAATCTAGCAGGTAGAAAAGAACTCCATGGAGCTGTACAAAAGGAAAGACTTTTATAGGCAGAAGGGAGAAGATACAAGGAAGTTACACTAGGCAAAAAAGCAGGTTGGTTATTGCAAGGTTACTTTCCTTTAGGGGATGGCAAGGGTCTACCAGGCAGGTGACCTAACTAGTGCTGATCAGGCAATTCCTGACTGACTGGTTTAAGATTCTATTTCTGGGAGAGCTGAAACTGTAATTAAATTAAGTTTTGGTTTGGTGACATGGAGCTTAGCATAAGTGACTCCATTCTGGGCCTGTTGTCTTGTTTTTAACATCATTGTGTGGGATATAATGGATGTTGTGGTATACCAATCAGATCCTTCTTTCAGGACCAACACTCTCATTCTCCCAGATTCTGGGAACTCTCAGCTGAGCTCCGCTCCAAGAATTGGCAACATCCAGAGACAGCTGCACCCACCAAGGTCACCCTTCCTACCCTGTGGCAGGATGTTTGACTCGGGGAGGATGGGTGTGGTTTATGAAGCTCCAACACCCCTGCCTCAGGGCATGACAACTCTGGAGGACAAAATGATGGTCCAGAACTCTTAAGATTGATTGAGGCCTTTGTTGTAATTCCATGACAGTTCAGTTTCTCCCTAGGTCCAACCTTTTTCTCCCGTCACCTCCTAAGAACACTCTCTCAGTAAACCTCCTGCACCCAGTTCTAAGAATTTCAGAGTCTGTTTCCTAGAGAACCTGACCTGCCATATAGTACCAGAAGGGGCCCAAAAAAACAGACTTCAGCCAGCTGGCAATGATGACTCCATCGCTGGTGGGAGATGAAGCATTAATAGCCCTTGGCATGTACTTGCAGTACGATTATTAAAACTTTTACCAGTGGCAAACTAGGATGGCATACCGGTGGAAGGAAATTGTTCTAGCAAACAGCATTGGAGAGTTTTGTGGTAAATGGTAATTCTAAGGACTGTGAAACTGAATGACTATTGCTAAAGCCATCCATGCATTAAAGAATGTCAATGGGGCTTCCCTGGTGGCGCAGTGGTTGGGAGTCCGCCTGCCGATGCAGGGGACACGGGTTCGTGCCCCGGTCCGGGAAGATCCCACATGCCGCGGAGCGGCTGGGCCCGTGAGCCATGGCCGCTGGGCCTGCGTGTCCGGAGCCTGTGCTCTGCAATGGGAGAGGCCACAAGAGTGAGAGGCCCGCGTACCACAAAAAAAAAAAAAAAAAAGAATGTCAATGAAGGCCACTAACCCTCAATATAAGCAAGGTATGAAAGTCAGAAGGGGGCCTCCTTGGCAGTATTTAAAGGGACTCTCATCTCCTGCAGCAGGCAGGCAGAAAAATCTGAGGATCAAGGCCAGGATTTAAGTATAAAAGTAGCAGATCTCCATGAAGGTTGATATTTGACCTTGACAGTTCACCTACACTAAGATTGTGGCCCTGTTTGGGAAGGAGTGGGACCCTAAGAGTTATGATGAGGAATCTAAATCTTCATATTCTGCTAGACTCTCTGGGCCAAGAAAAAAGGCCCATTCCTTCTTGTTAAAGCCTAGTTCTTCCTCCTTACTTGAAGATGAGACAGAAGCTTCTACCTTGCAAAGCCATGTGCACCCACCCCCATAATCTACCTCACCTCCCTTTGTAATCACCAGAAGAATAACTTAGGGTCAAGTCACAGCATAAGCCAGATGAGGGAGTGCAGGAGTTGCAAAGCAAGAAAAGGGGTTATACACCTAAGGAGCTGAAAGATGTAACCAAATTTTACTGTCAAGAGCCAGCAGAATACAAATGGACTGGACTCTTGGAGGCGCTGGATTAAAGGGGATGGAATATAAAGTTGGATAAAGGATAGTTTATAGATCTTGGAGCACTAACCCTTGATGCAGGATTTAAGATCATGGCAAGAACTTTGGGAAACATGCCAACATTTTGGGGGCAAATGAAGGAGGAAGGAACTGAAGGGCTAGGAAAGTGGGCATATTGCACTGGCTACATTATGCATTGGCAGAAAACCTGTTAGCTTATTATGTTCTGTGAGAGAGTTCAGAGGACAGTCCATTTACCAAAGAACATGGGATGTGCAGGGGACACTGGCATTGTTAAGAATCTCGGTGGTGGTTAACCTCTGTAGAATAGGACTGATTTGGGAGGTTGCTCTTGCAAAATTGGCTCTCAAATAGCACAGTGCTTGTAGACTTCTGAAAAAATAGAGGCCAGGTGGTAGCACTTAGCCATCAAAAGCAAAGTGAGCTCAATTATTGTAAAGAGTAGCAAGGTTGGGGAGCAGGGAGTGGCGTGACTCACGGAGTGCTGTGGAGATAGTTAATGGAACACAGCATCTCCAGGGTCAAGACTGAGCGGGCAACAAGGTTATTTCTCAATCTGTGTAACAAAAAGAAACAAAGGCTAAGGGCTACTGCTACTATAAAATGTCACAATCCCTTACTAAGTTTCTGGACCTGATTCAGTTTTCAACCCAAAGACCTCTGACTGAAAGCAAGGCTGGGTTTCATGAGTGAAGGACACTGCAAGATCAAAGGCTATCATAATGATTCTCCCAGTCCTTCTCCAGAGGGATCTACAGCCATCTACTTAGGGAACCATGTACTGAGGAAAGGGCAATATTCAAACACTCAAGAACTGTGTGTTGACATTGGTCCCTGGCTCACAGTAGGTAAGCTAAGTGTATGGACCTAACCAGTAGCTATTTCTCCAGTCTCTGAGTGTATAATTAGAATATGAGATTGACAGAATCTCTATATTGGTTCCTTGATCTGTGAGTTAAGAATTTTCATAATGGGAAAGGCCAAGTGGAAGCCTCTGATACTGTCCCTCCCACCATGGACAAGATATTAAATCAAAACCAACATTGCATCCTTTGGGAATAGATTAGTGTCAGTTCTGAAGACCTAAAGGATACAGAGTTGGCAATTACTGCCCCATCCACATTTAATTCACCAGTCTGGCACCTACAGAAGCCAGATGGACCCTGTGATATGACAGTGGACTACCACAAGCTCAATCACGTAGTAGCCCCAGTTGTAGCTGTTGTACCAAAAATGGTTTCTTTGCTAGAGCAGATTAGCCTGGTATCTAATACACTGTATGCAATCATTGATCTGCATATGGGATAAACAACGGTACAGACATATGATCTTGCCCCAGGGTCATGTTAACTCTCTCCCTCTCATAATATGTCAGTGACCTGACTGGGCATTCCAAAACACCATACATTTCTTCACTTTACTGATGACATCATGTTAATCAGATCAGATAAGCAAGAAGTGCCAAGTTCATGTGCCTTGGTAAGACACATGAACTCCAGAAGGCGGGAGATACCTCTAAAGAAGAGTCAGGGACCTACCACAGTAATGAAATCCTCCAGGTACATCCCCTTCAAGGTAAAGAACAAAGGATCATAAATAGCCCCTTCTACCCCTACGGAGGAAGTACAATGGCTGGTAGGCCTCTCAGATTTTGGGTGTAGCCTCTTACACATTTGGTAATAATACTCTAACCAAATGTTTATTACTGTGTTCAAAACTTAATTATTTATAAATTATTTATTCATATAAACGATAATTATTTTATTCATTGTTTTGTGGGGCAGGAATCTAGAAAGTTCTCAGCTGGGTGGCTCTGACTTGGGTCTCTCAGGTATTGCAGTCAAACAGTGTTTGAAGTTAGAATAATGGGGGGGTGGGGGAAGGAGTGGAGACTAGTGAGAAAGAAGAAAGCTGGAATAGCTGAGAGCTGGCAATACATTTCCCCCCCCACTGCCCCCCCACCTTGTCTCAGGATCTTTCCAGAGAGTCTCTCTATATGGACCAGGTTGGGCTTCCTCACAGCATGGTGCCTGGGGTCCAAAAGCATTCTCAAAAAACCAAATAGAAGTTGCATAATCTTTTCTAAACCAGTCTCAAGAATCATGCAGCATTACTTCTGCTACTCTTCTTTGGTTGGAGCTGTCAAAAGTTCCCGCTCATATTCAAGAGCAGGGGACATAGACGCCACCTCTTAATGGAAGGAGTGTCAAAGGATTTGGAGGCATGTTTTTAAAATGCCATAGTGTGATAAATTGACATCAGCACCAATTTTAGCAAAGTCTGTGCACCTGTGTTGACTCCACCACTTTCTACTTGCGTGCCTATGAAATATAATACGATCCATCCTCTCAGGAAAGGACTTTTGCTTTCTCCTTTTGCTGCTCAACAGCAACATGGAAGATAACAGTGCTTTGTAGTCAAACTCCTTTGGACGCAAGGAACAAAGACTCACTCATGCTACTAAAGATTGCCGGGAGAAACCAAACCAAGAGCAGGGACAGCAGCTGCCCCAGGAGCTGGAGGTGGATCCTCGTGACCTTAACGGCAGGAGGTCTTGGAGTCCCACCCTACTGCTCTTGCATTTATCTCATTTGGCTATTCTCTACCTTTCAGTTTCTCCCTTCTATTCCTTTCTCACCTTCTGCTATCTCCGTGTCCTTTCTTTCCTTCTCACTTCTGCTGACCCATCGTTTTTGCTCGCTTAGACCCCAAGTTAGCATCATGGCCTCTCCAGCTTCTCTCTACATCAAGGCTTCTCTCTACATCAGCTCTCACCACTGTCTTAATCTTCAGGAATTTCCTAGTTCAAATTCCCAGGAAAGGAATAATTTGCTGGTGTCAAAGTGGATTGTCTGTGTTTGGGTAACATCATTTTCTTATTTACTTACCAACAACTTGTATAAAGAAAGCTCAGCTCTTAGCAATTCAAGCTGGAAGGAAAAGGCAACCATGATTGGCATGGCTGTACATTCATCAGCAGAGTCCAATGTAGATGTCAACCTGCAAAGAATTGTGGATCAATTAAAATAAGAAAAGTAAAAGGTACTGTAAAATATAAAGTTATCCAAGAAGATGTGATATTATGTTTTTAAACATACATTCAAATGGATCCACAGATTCACTTTTTAAGTGTCAATGTATCAAGTTAACATCCTTGCTAATTAATCCATCAAATTGATATATGCAGATCAATGTTTTCTTTCCATGAACGATTATTGTTACTGTTCTTCCTTGACATCCAGCTACATGCTAGCTAGATCAGGACCTCCAAGAGTTGAGCCTGACTCTCAAATTTCAAGAAATTATATGTTCAAATGAATGCCTTGCTGATTAATATACAGATTTTAGCATTATATTTTTTGGATTCTCTTTAAAAGGGGAAACTCAGAAAGCATACTTTGTTCAATAATAAAGGCTTGAAAATGCATCTGTTTCTAACTGCATGTGGTACCTACTCAAACCTGTATTGGAAAATTACACAGTAAATGTTTCATAGGCTTTTCTTTTTCACTCATTTTCAGTCTCTCACAGTCTCTCACTTCTTAATCAATTCCTTTTTTCTCAACACAGACTGCATTGCCATCGAGCTATCAACTAATAATTTTTTAAGAACTCAGAATGGAAAGAAAAACCTAACCAAACAAATAAACAAGCGTAAAGCTTCAGGAACCTTTGTGCCTGAACCATTATGCTAAGGCATCCATCCCTCCGCACATGGTGAGTTGAATTCAGATAGGCTCCTGATATGGTGATTGCAATTTTCTAATTTAAGAATTTTCTAAAATCTGAAATGAATTTCCTTTTTCTTGCCTTCAGGAAAGCCTGAAAATACCAAATCCAATAATGAGAGAGGTTTAATTTCCTTTTTGGTCTATGACACAACATAACAATTATCTGTGGGTGATTAAAGAAAATGCAGAAAGTAGGATGCGCTTAGTTCATACCAGATAAAGCCCCCGTGAAATGATGCCATCGTTGGCGTCATCTGCTGACATTCATGCATGATTCAGCACCTCTAGACAACAATTTGGAGGAAATCTGCTTCTCCATTCCAAGCCAGACTCTGCCTTTTTGCTAGAAAATGAAAGGATGAAAATTCCCAGCTTTTAAGGTTGGCTACCTCCTGTGACATCCAGCAACCAGAAGCAATCCAGAGACTCTGGTGTTCCTCTGCACTGTTCAGTGCATGGTAGACATGAGGCATCCAGGTGATTGACGGATTTCTCACTTGTCCTCTGGCTGCTTTTGCATCTGTTGACATAGCCTCGGTGTTTATATGCGTGATTAGGCCGAGACTTCCTGCGTCAACCACCCACAGATTGTATCAAAAATAATCAATCTTATTTGACTGCCTTAACATTTTGGCTATTTTAGTTGTTAAGGCAACCAGATCTGATGAAGTATTCACTCATCAATTTGATGTTCAGCAATCGTCTGTCATGGTTCTGAAGTTGGAGGGAAAAAAATAATAAACATCAACTGTCAAAACAGTCAATCCAATCATGAATTTCTCCCTGACACCAGAGACCATTGTTTCTCCTTTCCATTTCCCCTCCTTTGCCTCCGCCTCCTCTCCTGAGATCTGTCCCTCCCACAGGTTCTTTCCTCCAGCGATGCTGAACAGCAGAGAAGGGAGATACTCCAGGTTCACAAAGGCTTACATTTGCCTAAAAGGTTTCCCTTTACTTTGTTTTGATGTTTGATAATTTTTTGCTAAATAATCTTAAAAGGTCCTAAAAGGATGGATACATTGAATGTATGGAGAAAGTTATTCTGAATGGAGAATTTAAGCAGAAATGTCCTTTGCTTTCTCTTTCAAGATGAATTTCCATTTTCGGGGAGCACAGCTCCAAAGCCAGTGACAGGCACCTGGCTTGCACAGTCCCTTCCTGTCCCTTGAGCCTGTTCCAGCCTCCTTGGAACAGAAGAGCTCTGAGTCTGGCCCTGGTGTGGGATGTGGCTGGCTTTCCAAGTTGGAAAATGTGTTAGTAATTACTTTTTACTGCTGTCTCCATTTGAATTTCCAGACTTCTCCCCCTTCTCCCAGCCTGCGTTTCTCCACCCAGCTTCCTACCTCATTGACTGCTAATTTAACCCTGGCTCCCTTCCTCCAGAAACATTTGACCTTGTGCAAGAACTTGGCATCAATTTCTCTCCTCCTGCTTCCCCAGAAAGGAAGCGCCGGACTAGGGTAATTAGCATCAGCAGGCATCCCTGTCAGACTGCCTGCCTGTTGTCCACTGGGCTCCGCCAGATACAACAGCAGCCCCCTTTTTCCAGGCAAAAGGGCAGTGGCCACTAGTTGCCATTTGCCAGGAGACCTTTTCCAACATTTTGCTTCAAGATGGTGTTACCAGGGATGTGGACTAAGCCCAATTAACTTGTTTAGTGAATTAACCTACAGGGGAAAAAATGTATCAATAGAAGCACTGAAACTTCCTTAGCTCACATATCCCTGCTTTAGATTTGAAAGAATTCTATTGCTTTTTCTTATCAAGAAAGGTTATTCTATGTTGACTGATAATCTGGAAAGGGTTATAAAGAAACTGAGTTGTTTTACCTGCTTAAGAGAACAAACTTTGCAATCACTTAAGAAATGCCCATTTCTTCCTTCTGTTGATAAGCTGATTACATACCACTTTTATCTCCCTGTTAATTAAGTCCTCAAGGACAATTACAGGGTATAGTTTCATAACTGAAATAAGAGTATATATGTACTTGAAAATAATGCTACTTCAGTTTTTTAGAAATAGTCCCTAATTCCATATTTTCACTAATTCAGTCCCACCTTCCCTTATTACACTGAATGAGTGGGTTTCATGTTACATGTTTGTGAATGTACATTCTTGAAGTTTATAGAATAGAACTATCTTTGTAAAATGCCTTGTGTTATAGGGATTCAGTATAGAGCTAGAAGTTGGTTGAGTAGAGATGGGGATAGAAATTACAAATAGGGCCATGGACTCTACTCATTACTATACACATTCTATATCACCCAGACTATGAAGTTCAAAATACATAGTACAGAGCTTCCCTGGTGGCGCAGTGGTTGAGAGTCCTCCTGCCGATGCAGGGGACACGGGTTCGTGCCCCGGTCCAGAAAGATCCCACGTGCCACGGAGCGGCTGGGCCCGTGAGCCATGGCTGCTAAGCCTGCACATCCGGAGCCTGTGCTCCGCAACGGGAGAGGCCACAACAGTGAGAGGCCCGCGTACCGGAAAAAAAAAAAAAAAAACATAGTAAAAATATACATACATATATATGTATACATATAACATACATATGTACAATGTATATAGTACAAAATTGTGGATAAGACATCCTATTCCTCTATTTATTGGGCAGGAGGAAGTAGCAACTCTATGGGTCCCAAGTGACGAGGCCTCTATGTATAATATTAGGAGACGCACATCCAGAGACGGGGTTCCTCCATGTTGTTTCCACTTCTCAGATAAAGGAAAACTGAGACTAGTTCCTTAATTAAGCACAAGTTTTCAGTAATGAAGTACACTGCCTACACCCAAAAAGAGCATGTGAGAGCAAGAACGCATGCTCCAGAGCTAAAGCCCTGGCTGTAGCTGTGGGACTCTCAAAGTATGGTTTTTAATAAGGTAAAAACTTGACTCTCATGCAAACATACAAAGAACACATGTCAAAATTCATTTAATCTATGAATGAGGGAAGCATTAGGATTATAATACTGGTTCAAGAATTGGAGAGACTGAATATATATCTATAGATAGAAAGAGAGCGAAAGAAAGGAAGGGAGGAAGGAAGAAAGGAAGGAAGGAAGGGAGGGAGGGAAGGAGGGAGGGAGGGAGGGAGAGAGAGAGAAAGAAAGAAAGAAGGAAGGAAGGAAGGAAGGAAGAAAGAAAGAAAGAAAGAAAGAAAGAAAAAAAGAAGAAAGAAAGAAAGAAAGAAAAAGAAAGAAAGAAAGAAAGATCTCTCTAGAATTATATTTTCTACTAGACAAAAATCTACAAGTTGGGACTTCCCTGGTGGTCCAGTGGTTAAGACTCCAGGCTCCCAATCCAGGGGGCTCAGGTTCCATCCCTGGTCAGGTAACTAGATCCTGCATGCCACAACTAAAAGAGCTCTCATGCCGCAACTAAGACCAGGTGCAGCCAAATAAATAAATAAATGAATAAATAAATAAAATAAAAATCTACAAATTAACCTATAATTTCACAGAATTTAGTACTAATCAATACTAAATAGTAAGTCAAACAAAGGTACATTCTGTTAGAGAATTAATCTGTGGTCTCTTATTAGATAAAGCTCCACGTAGGGTTCTTTCTGACTTATTTTCATGTTTGGGATAATTTTTCTTAACAGGATTTAGGGCAAATTACCTCAAATCTCTCTGAACCTCAATGCCTTTATTTGAAAAGTGGGAACAACAATATCTACCTTATGGGGTTGTTGCAGGATTTAAATAAAATTATGTATCTAAAGCATCTCCCACAACATGTCAATAAACGGTAATTCCCTTTTCTCCACGTATTCCTTTTATTCCATATTATCTGACATTTTGCCAACCAGATCTCTTTTGATTGGCACTTCTACATGTTACCAAAATAATGGTAATTCATGGTTATAATGATCCTAAGACTCTTCACAGCCTTCTGTATCATTACAGATAAAATTACGTGCTTAGTATATTATTAATGTTAAGTGTAATTTATTATGCTTTACTTTTTAAAGTCATTATCCATGGAACTTGACTCAGTTAAAACAAAATATCCAGTTATCCAAAACCATATTTTCCAGATTATTAAGCATAAAAGAAAATTCTACCAAGTGTTTTTACTTGGAACAATAATTTGAATCCACAGGTAGATTTGAACAAACACGCTCTAAATTTTCTTCCAGCTCTAAGATTTTATAGTAAGTAGAAAAGGATACCTAAGGAAAAAATAATATGCAGAAAGGAGAAAGTTTATGTATTTTAGTCCTCAGAAAAAAAGAATACAATTGTATACTAAAAATAATGACTTAATGACGGTGGGGTAGCATTTTTATTTCTTTAAAAATATGAAATTATAGGCAATTTCAAATATATAGAAAATAACAAAACTCTCGGGTACCCAGCTTAATATTTAACATATCTTAATATTTATCTGTGTCTCCTTGAGATTGAAAAAGAAATAAGATAGAGCTAAATTTCTCTTCTCATCCTGCACTCTCTCCCTTTCTCCACCTCCCACCTGACAAAGGTAATCATTATCCTGAAGTTGATCCATATCCTTATGGCAATGTTATATACCCAAAACACTACATATCATTATTTTGTGAGATCTGTAGACTTTACTCAAATGATATCGTATGCTATACGTTTTTCAACATCTTTTGTTCACTCACATTAGGTTTTTTAACTTTATCTGTGTAGATATATCTAGACCTACCTTACTTTGTATTCCAAAATGTAATTATTCTGCAATTTGTTGAACTGTTTCTTTTTTTTTTCTTTTTTTAAATTTATTTATCATTTTTATTTTTTGGCTGCATTGGGTCTTTTGCTTGTTGCAGCGAGCCAGGGCTACTCTTCACTTCAGTGCACAGACTTCTCATTACGGTGGCTTCTTTTGTTGCAGAGCACGGGCTCTAGAGCACACAGGCTCAGTAGTTGCGGCTCGTGGGCTCTAGAGCACAGGCTTGGTAGTTGTGGCTCACGGGCTTAGTTGCTCTTCGGCATGTGGGATCTTCCAGGACCAGGGCTCGAACCCATTTCCCCTGCATTGGCAGGAGGATTCTTAACCACTGCACCATCATGGAAGTCCATCATATTGAGTTTTAAGTGTGATCTGTGTGTATGTGTGTGTGTGTGTGTGTGTAACCCTTTAATGGTTATATGCATTAAGAATATTTCCTCCTAGTATTGGTTTGTACTTTTAATTAATTTATGTAATATTATATATTCTTTTCACTTGAATGTGGTCCATTTTCCTCTCTTGAGTGGTAGTGTATACAGCAGTGGCTCTAGAGTGGATCCACATTACCTGGGATCAACTCATACCTCTGCCACTTACCACACAGGTTAGGGAAGTGAACAGTCTCTCCAGGCCTCAGTCTTTTATGACGATCATAGTAATGATGGCCTCCTAGGGTTTTCATGAGGATTACATAAGTTAGCATATATAATTTACTCAGAATACATAAGTTAGCATATATAATTTACTCAGTGTGCACATAGAATAGCTCAATAAATATTGGCTTATTGTTATTTTACTTTTATGGTTTGTGATTTTGTGTCTCATTTAAGAAATATTTATCTGCCCCGATATAAAAAAAATATTATCTTAAATTTTCCATTAAAAGTTTTTAAATGTTGCTTCTACATTGATCCATCTGGAATTTGTTTTTTAAGTGTGGTATGGGTAGGAAGTCTCTTTTTTCTCACATTGATAACCATTTTGTAGCAATATTTATGGATAGCTAATCTTTTTCTCATAACATTACCTCTATCATACATATCTCAAATATTTACGGTCTGACAATGGGTTCTTGATTTGTCCCAATGGTCTGTTTGTCAATGCTATGCTGCTTTAATTACTATAGTTTTATAAAATACCTGCAGATACATTAGTATGGGTCTTCCCTGCTTATTCTTCTTCAAAATTTCCTGTCTCTTCCTGGCCTTTTGCTCTTCCACATGAATTTTAGGATCAGGTTGTCAAGTTCTATGAAAAATCCCACTAGTTCACTTCGGTTTTGAGAAAGAGTCAATTACAAGGCTAGATTTTATCCTAAGAAAGTTCATTTGTACTCCATGTCAGCAGTATGTTCTGTGAAAAGAATCCTGGACTAAGATTTGGCTTAGAATAACTAACTAAATGAGCTCCTTGGGACAAGTCCATTCATAACTCTAGGCTTCAGTTTCCTCATCTGTAGAAGAGTCTGGACCATGATCATACAATAGCATACCTAGAACAATACTACTCAAAAAGTACTCCCTACAAGAGCTGCGTTAGCATCCCCCGGCAAAAGGATAGCAAATTAGATTCAGAATCTGAGGACAGTGCCCAGGAATCTATGTTTAACAAGCTCCTCAGGCGATTCATACATATGGCATGAATGTTAATTTTATGGGTCAACTTGGCTAGGCCATGGTATCCAGATATTTGGTCACACAATATTCTAGATGTTTCTTCAGAGAAACTTTTTGAAATGAGATTAACATTTAAATCAGTGAACTTTGAATAAAGCAGGTTACCTCCCACACTGTGGGTGAGCCTCACCCAATCAGTTGAAGACCTTTCTAGAAAATAGACTGACCTTCCCCTGGGAAGAGAGAATTCTAACAACAGACCATCTTTGAACTCGAACTGAAACTCTTCCCTTGGTCTCAAATCTGCTGGCCTACTCTTCAGATTTTGGACCTGCCAAGCCTCCATAATCACATGAACCAATTCCTTAAAAAATATATACATACATATATGTGTGTGTGTGTGTTATATTTACATATTTTATATATATCTTCCTCTTACTGGTGTGCTTCTCTGGAAAACCCAGACTAATACACACAGTAAAGTTTGAGAGGCGCATCCTCCAATGCACCTGGCATAACTCCACCTTTCATGTATGACCTGTCCAGATTCATTCATCTGTGGAAGAACTATGGCTAGAATCTAGGTCACAGGACACCCAGTTTGATGTGTTTTCTGCTGTGCTCTGCTAGTTAGGGAAAATACCCTGTAACGAAAATAAACTGTTTATGTTGAGTGGGTGAGTTAAAGAGAGCAGACATTTTATTTCTACAATGAATTAATTTGAGTTCCATTTAAATAAGAAGCCCACCTGGTGATTCATTTATAAATTTCTATATGCTTGACAGAAAAAGCAGCAGCAGGGGACTGAAATATTAGAGCTAAACATCCATTTAAAGATGAATCACTAATTAGAAAAGTATCTCTGAAATGAAAACGTGAGACAATATAAGCTTCTTTTAGCAAAATATTTTATTTCCCTACAGGATGTGTGTGTGTCAATGGAGCCATAGATGAAGTGTAGATGTAAGCCCTTGTATGTTGATTCACTTGGGCCTAGACAGCATTTAGTGGGAGAAATTACCCACTCAGGCCCCAGGGATGTGAGCGACCCCATATCCCAATAAGGGAGAATGAGTAAATGCAGCTCCAGACTTCATCCACTTCCTAGGAACACACCCAGATGTGGGGAGAACAGCTGACACAAAAGGATCTAGGCTTAGATCATTAGATCATAGGAAGAATGTCCACAGTGTAAGCATTTTGACGCAGTGGAATGTACTCTGTGGGAGCTGGATCTAAACTCCTACCCAGCAAGCCAATGACCTTATGGTCCCCACCAGGCCTCACACTTTGTTTCTAAATATATGAACTGATCACTATCAGAGAGATTTTGCTGACTTGTACTCCATGGTGTATTAGGCCTTAGCGAGTAATCTGTCGATTTAGAAAAAGGGAAATAAAAAAGAGCATCTTCCGATCAGGCAGATGTGTTTCCTCACCTTTGCGTGTTTTGCGCTTCACACAAAACACGCAAAACCATGACTACTTATAACAATTGGGAGAGTTTGCAGAGAGTGGAAGCTAATCCTCTCATGTGGAATATAAGCTTGGACACAGGGACATTTATAAACCCTTTATCCTGACTGAAAAGTCTTTGGTGTTTTCAAATGGCTCTGGGTTGTCTGAGGCTGACTCGGGGCCTTGTTAGAAATTTAGCATCTCCTCGGGCACCACGCTCTTGCCAGGGTAGGGAGCCTGCACTGAGTCAGTTGGGGAGGCGTCAGGAACACTGCTTGAATATTTATAAGTGAAAATATATTAATAGAGCTTAGAGAACCTCTATCCCCAAACCTCCAAGAGACAAAAGAAATGTCCAAGGGAGATCGCTGACTAGAATTTTTTAAGCTATTGATATTTTAAAATCTTTTTTAAATGACACTTCTCCTCCCAGCAACTGAACGGGGAGTTTCAAATACACACTGCCCATTCCCTGCCTTTATCACTTGTCCTCTTAGGGACCCTGTTGGGAAACTTTCTTTTGAGTGCGTGGGACCTGACTCTCCAAAGAGAAAGCGACAAAGCCGGTGTGTTTCACAAATGCACATGCTCTCGTTAAAATAGATGTCCCTTCTCCCAGAAAGCCTCCCATAAAAGCATTTTCATTCTCTAACTAAAATGTAGTGCAGCCTTTATTCCACAAAGCCAATTTGTTTATGTTTCCAAGTTCAATCACAATCTATTTGTAAAACCTATTTAGAATCAGAGTCACATAGCCAGAAATGATCATGCTCTAATTTCCTTATTAGAGAGATTCTTGTTGCAGCTGGCAGCCTGATTTGACTGCTCCCAGGGTTTGCAGCGACGTGTTCTTACCCTCGTTTCCCAATTTTGTTCTTCATGCCTTTTGTTCCCCCACCTCCAACACACAAATATCAAGCCAGAAGGAACAATTCCCGACATTGTTGCTTAAATGGAGGTGAAATAAGAGACTGCCACCTTTTCACCTGTCAAGAAATTAACAAAATTGGGTTACTCACAATATCTGCAGGAGAGAAAGGAAGGAAATGTTCACAAAACACACTATGAAAAGAAGGATGCTTTAGGATTCAGGTAAAATGTCGATTATTTCAGAGGACTTGGGGGGAATGATGTTTTCTGGATAATTGAATCAGAATTAAACAGAATGCCAATGCAACATTCAAGAAAACTTTCTTCACCTACTCTTTCTTACAATTTTTTCTTTATAAAATAGGTGAGTTGATCTTTATGACATAGCAAGATGTCTTTTCAAGGTAATTTAACAGTTCTCCAACAATGCAGGGTCTTGAAGTGTCTCTGTGTCTGCATCAGTTAGTGAAACCTTACTCATCCTTTAAGGTCTGGTTCAAACATTATTTTGTAAAGCTTTCACCAACTTCTCACTATTTTCCTGATGTAACATAGTCATTTGTTTTACACAGTATTATAGACTCCACCAGTTCAGTCAGAGGATGCTATGAAAACTGCAAAGATGTTCCCATTTTGCTTATAATGATGGTTAAAGTAATATCATAAGGTTCACCCTGTAATAGATTAAAATGGCTGAGACCTTGCCTGTTATGTCTCTCAAATTAAACTGGACTGAGAACATTGTCTACTAATAAGTAAGTGTCAAATAAATATGTAACACTTGTCACTCAGCACTAAGCTTGTTTTCCAAAAGAGTCTAGGGTACAGAGGATCAGGCAAAATGACATATTCCAGATCTTAAAAATGGAGGTTTACTTTGAATTGGGTGATTTGACGCCACTTGAGGTCATATATTAATTTGCCTGAACAGCCAACCTAATGCAACCTCTTCACTCATGTTTCCAAATCTCTTTGGGATTCCTCCATCATTCACCCAGACTTTCTCTTTTTCTTTCATCCACTATTGAAATACCACCTGTTCAATAAACACCTTAAGACACACGCTACTTATTGCCCACCCAATATTCATTCATTCTTACCTTTTTTCCTTAATAACTGAAACTTGAATTTATCCAAGGTGTATGTGTCCAATTTTCCAGATTCCCAGCAATCAGGAAAGCCTAGATGACCAAGTTCTGACCAAGGAGATGAAAAAGGACTTCACTGGGTGCGACGCACAGGAACTTTTCTTAGAGACAATTTCAGCTGGCGTGCTCTTGGGCCCTGTAAACTTTATCTTACCTTTTCCCCCCTTCTTGCCTGTCACCTACACTTACTGTCTGGAAGTACAACAGCCATTTTACAATGTTAAGGCTGATGAAACCATAGGATTAAAGGAATCTGGACTCTTGATGACATTGCTGATTCACACGAATCTTGGACTGCCTAACTCTGATCTTCCGTGGCATGAGAACAGTAAACTCTTTTCCTGTCTAAGCTATCTTTTGTTGGGTTTCATTACTTGCAGCCAGAAACAGTCCCAACAGACACACCCTTCTTAACCCACTGAGAGGCCTAGAGTAAATTTGCCTGGGACTTTCCCTGTCCAAGCAGACAACTCCAACATTTCCTATTTCAGTCACCACTCTGCAACCTCCCCTACAGTAATGCTTGACAGGCGTTTCAGAGAAAATGGCAATCCACATCAATGAAACTCCCAGAGATTATCAAGCCCTCTTATTTTTAACTATTTTTAGGATTTCCAGATAAAATATTTTTATTTGCTAAATCTAACAGCTCTACCCTTTTGGGGTGTGGGGGGGAACTGTCTCAAAGGTTTTGTATGTTTTCCAAATATCTTGAACATTTTGTAATTTTATTATTTTCTGCATGTTCTGTGATTACTACATTGTGCTTTCTATACAATGCTCTTCACTGATGTTTACCCATGTGTTTCCCCTATATTAAGTGGTTCCAATCTGCTGAGTTTTATATGTGTATCTGTATACATACACACACACACACACACACACACACACACACACACACAATTTTTCTCCTCTTGTCAATTGGCACTGCTTTACTGTCAGAATTCCTGTCTATAGCATTTTGACCTCGCTTATCCAATTTACTCTTAAATCTGTTTTTAACGTGACTATGTAAGAATTTGATCTAAAATAAAAATAGATAACTCTAAATAAGGATTTGCAGGACTAATCTATCAATAAAAATGATGAACTTTGTGATGTTTATTTTGACTACTCAGAGAAATGTTTCTGGCCTCTCGGTTCTTGATTATGTTTGCTTATAATACCAGTATATTCAAATGCTCCCTCGATAAGAGAGGTGCGGCTATGTAAGATTGGCTCTTTAAATATTTACCTGTTCTCGTTGTGTGTATGCATGCATGCATGTGCATCCCTGCATGCGCACTCGTGCATGCACACGCGTGCACACATTCAGTAGTTATTTGACAGTTTTTGTGCCCTGAATGTCCATGCATCTGAACGTTGTCTGTGCTAGTGTTTAATCTCTTAGATGACAGGAAATCATTTTATTGAATTCACTTGACATCCCAGCACCACTGGTCAGCTGGGATTAACCGTTGCTCCTGTTGATGTTACTATTCTATATATTCTTGCTACTTAAGCAAAGACCAGCAGCATAGGCGTAGACAGGGGGTTTATTCAAAATGCAGAACCAAAACCCCTCCCGGACCTACTGAATCAAAATCTACATCTTTAACAAGATTCTCAGGTGATTCCTATGCTCACTGATGTTTGAGAAGCATTGATCTAGAGCAACAGTTTTCCAACTTTAGTGTGCATCAGAATCACCTGGAGGGCGTATTAAAATACAGATTTCTGGGCCCAGCTTCCAGAATTTCAGACTCAGTGGGTCTGGGGCGGGGGCTGAGAATTTGCTTTCCTAACATGTTCTCAGATGGTGCTGATACTGCTGGTCTTTGGACCACAGTTTTGAGAACCACAGCTCTAAAGGAAACCGAGTGGCAGAATGGGCTTAATAACCAGAAGGTCTGGATGTTAGCTTTTATTCCTCAAGTAACTGGCCGTGTGACTTTGAGAAGCTCTCTGTGCTCTCCACGGCTCTTTTTTCTCATTGGTAAATACGACGGTCTGAGGATCAGCTCAAGCACAGCACTTGTCTTCTCAGTTCTGTGTACACGTCTCCGCTCTGCACTGTCAGCTCCTTGAAACCATATTTTAATTATCGTTTTATCCCCAATGAGACCATAGGAGTCTCCTGGTTGAATGAGTGAGTAAATGAGCAAATAAAGAGATGAATCCAAGATGTAAGATACTGGTTGTGAAAACATTTTTAAAACGAAAAGTAGTTTTATTACTGTCGTATATGGTACCTAGTTCTTTTAAATTGTTGATTAAACTACTAGAGTTTCAAGAACACAGAGGATTATAATAATAAGAACAACAACAGCAACAACTAATACTCATGGTGATAATATTGGATTAGATGCAAAAATAATCTAACTGGTGAAGAATACATATCCCAGATGTTGAATCCACTAGGCATGGAAACTGCAAGACTCGAGGAGGCGTGATCTGATGAGTCAAGGGAGATGAGGGCTGGAGCAATTAAGCCAGACTCAAGGCCAGCCAAAAATTCTAGCAAACTGGCAGCTAACTCCTGCTTTAAGGGTGGTACTGCCGCTTGGGTGAGTCAGAGGATTTCTGGGAAAAGGACTCTGCGGTTTCAAGCTTAGCAATTCAGCGTTCTCTTTTGGGGCTTGGAGGGGTGAGAGGTGATGGGAGTGGAGAGCGAGCACGGTACAGGCTTGTCTGCATTCCAGCCCTCCCTGTGCACAGCCCCTCTAGGCTCCTTGCATGACCTCAAGGTGCAGTTCAAAGCTCCAAGCCGGGGCTAGGCTCTAACTCTCATTTTATAGGTCCTGTGACCTGGCTTAGAATCCTTCCGTTCCCAGTGGACCAGGTAAACAGGGTGTGACACTAGGAAAGTGTACAACTTCCTTGTTGCTTTAGAAACTGTTCAACTCTCCCCGTGGGCCACAGCCTTACCACGTCTGATGGCAATAAAACTAAGAAGCAAATGTTTCTGCCTGTGCCAAGAGAACGATGCTTGTAGAAAGGAAAATTGGATCAACAGCTCTATATGTAAGAAGCTGAACTGCCGGATGCGATCAGGGACCTAGAATATCATTTTATTAAGAGGGAGTAGATGCCCTTGGTACTTGAAACCTCAAATTTGTTTCCTCAAGAAGTTTTCATTTTCCTCTGCTATGTACATCTGTTTCTTACTTGCTTGCATTCATTTAAAAAAAAAAAAAGAAAAGAAAAAATGCAGCATACAGCTAGGCTACAATGTAATGGGGTTTAATTAATGTTTGGGAAGTATTTTGAGTTTCTTTGATAAAAGATGTTGGCTGCCACTCAGCGTCTTACAGCACAATTTTCCTGCTGGTTGTTAAGGTTTTAAAGTGAAATAAAAATTCAATTGGATTTGAAACACTGCTGATGGGTGAGCTTTTATTTAATAAGTTAAAGAAAATAGCACATTACAATCACCTAAGCACGTGAGTTTCTCTGTAACATTGCTAAACTATAACCCAATATATCTCCAGAAGAAAAAAAAAAAAAAAGAAAGGTAACAAAGCCCAGGAAAGTAGGTGTCAGCTTCCTACCAACAGATAATTGTAATGCCAATGTGGGTACCTGAAAGAAACACGAATAAAATGACCAGGAGTCAGTACCTGGTGTTTCAGGCAATTTCTGTGGGAAAGTTGAGCATGGCTACTATTTGAGTCTGCATTTGAGCTCAGCAGGGAACAGAACATTTAAGTAGAGCCAAATGTGGGTATAGCAGATATAAACATCTACGTATTTATGTATGCAAATTAGTATAAACATTTGATAGGCTTCAAATTATTTTCAACGGCTTTTCCTTCTCTCTGATGACACTGAAATGTCACCGTCTTCAAGCACTAACACTTCTTCAAGAGTGGCTCAGCGACTTCCCCAGAGTATACTTACTCTTATTCGAAGCACAGTTCTAACACGTTTGGTTAGCTGGTTTCTGAAGCCATGGCATTACCAGAGGCAAGAAATTAGATAAGGGAGTAGGACTGCTAAGAAGGATGCCCTGATATCACCAAATAGTGACCGAGACATGCTTGCCAGGTATTTCATCCAGCAGTCATTTTAGGCTGTACAATGTTCACCTGTATACACTATCTGCCCCGGTTAGTCAGGTGGCTGGGGAGCCATCTACAGTCAGCAATTCTTTGTCATCCACTCGTATCCTGTGTGAGGCACTGTCCTATCATTCCAGGGAAATTCCTAGCTTTCTGGATTTGTGCCCTGTTAGTAAACCCACTGGGCAGGACACAGCCCGCTCGTCATAGCGTGGGTGGTGCATGATCAAGGGCATTGGGAGTAACTGCTGAGCAGCCATTGTATAAGGATCTATTGCACGTGGCTCCGAGCCCTGCAGTTCAGGGCACTGATTTAATGTGTAGGTTCTGGGTTCAAATCCTCATTTCCTAGCCAACCACTAGTTAAGTAATAACGCTGACCAGTCACTCGTTCTTCCCGAGTCTCAGTTTTCTCATCGGTAAAATGTGAAATATAATGGGACCTGACTCAAAGGGTTGTGAAGAGGATCACATGAGATAACATAAAGGAAAGCACTTAGCACCTCTACAGAGACTGATATAGGAGACACTTAAAGCTGGAAGAGATCTTGGCAGTCAACTTATCCTAACACCTCATTTTAAAAATAAGGAGGGCGGGCTTCCCTGGTGGCACAGTGGTTGAGAGTCCGCCTGCCAATGCAGGGGACATGGGTTCGTGCCCCGGTCTGGGAAGATCCCACATGCCGCGGAGCGGTTGGGCCCGTGAGCCATGGCCACTGAGCCTGTGCGTCCGGAGCCTGTGCTCCTCAACGGGAGAGGCCACAACAGTGAGAGGCCCACGTACCACAAAAAAAATAAAAATAAGGAGGGCTTCCCGGGTGGCACAGTGGTTAAGATCCGCCTGCCAATGCAAGGGACACGGGTTCGAGCCCTGGTCCAGGAAGATCCCATATGCCGTGGAGCAACTAAGCCGTGCACCACAACTACTTAGTCTGCTCTCTAGAGCCTGCGAGCCGCAACTACTGAGGCTGCATGCCACAACTACTGAAGCCCATGCTCCTAGAGCCTGTGCTCTGCAACAAGAGAAGCCACTGCAGTGAGAAGCCCGCACACTGCAACGAAGAGTAGCCCCCACTCTCCAAAACTATAGACAGCCTGCAGGCAGCAACGAAGATGCAACGCAGCCAAAAATAAATAAATAATTTATAAAAAAAAAATAATAAGGAAAATGAGTTCCAAAGAGGTAAAGGTCAACAGCCAAATATTGGCAGAACAGGAAACCTGATGGAAGAAAAGAAAAACAATTGCATACCTAGTCTATACCAGGAACATCACATCTACTATCATTTTTGATCCTCAAAAAGTTCTATAAGGTATTGTTTTATCTGTTTTGCAGAAGAAGAAAGCTCAGAGAGGTTCAGTAAGTGGTCAAAGGCCACACAGACAGTGTGTGCTAGAACTGGGATGCAAACCCAGGTTTGCTCGACTCCAAAAGTCCATGTCCATTCCTCTTTACTCTGTGTCAACGTATAAGGCAGGACTCGTACTTTTTTGGTAACCTATTTGACATTGGATATAAAAATGCTTAAAACCCATCAGAACACTCCTGAGCTATTATAAGGCTGGGTGAGATTTAATTGTATCCTAGAGGTGTTCAATGGGACATTCACTTTTTAGCTGAAAATCCCAATATCAAAATGTTTCTTCCTAGCAAAGGCAGAGAAATATGGCTCTTTTCACAGCCTCAATGTGGCAGAGAATGCTAATAGAGGAGAGGAACACAGGGCATGGAGGGCATGGTTGGAGCAGACAGAGCCGCAGTGCCATGTAAACAAACCCAGAGAGAGGTATTTCTTGGCAATTAGAGGCAGATATATTGCAGAAAGTACTGAGGGAGCCAATCTCCATAGAGATCAACAGACAAAGACTGTATTTAAAGGGAAAGATGAGAAATACATTAGCAGAGATGGAGAAAGATCTCCAGGTAGTAGCAGGACCCCACAAGGAGCCAGCACCATTCCCACACAGGCTGCCTGGGACGAAAACAGTGCAGGGGCTACAGCAAGGATCAGCAGTAGGTGAGAGCAGAGAAGTCCTGACCACATGTAAGCACCACTATTCCCTCAGTCACAGAAGGGACGGAAAATTTTCACTGGTCCATCATGTATCTTTTGCAGGTATGGTTGCAATTTATCGCACGGGATTTGAAATCACACCGCTGGGTTTGAATCCCAACTTCACCACTTGCCAGCTGTATGACCTTGGACAAGTTATTTAACTTCTCTGTGGACCTCAGTATCCTCATTTATAAAGTGGGTCCAAAAACTGTACCCACATCATGAGGCTATTAGGAGGATTAAATAAGTAAGTTAGTACCTAGATGACACTTGGAATAATTCCTGGCACATAGTGAGAGCTCAATAAATCTTAGCTGTTTTTTTTTTGTTTTTTGGGGGGTTTTTTTGCGGTACGCGGACCTCTCACTGTTGTGGCCTCTGCCGTTGCGGAGCACAGGCTCCGGACGCGCAGGCTCAGCAGCCATGGCTCACAGACCTCGCCGCTCCGCGGTGTGTGGGATCTTCCCAGACCGGGGCACGAACCCGTGTCCCCTGCATCGGCAGGCGGACTCTCAACCACTGTGCCACCAGGGAAGCCCCTTAGCTGTTATTTTTATCTCATACTGTTGCCTAGAGGATGAGGTAGAATTCATGCCTGGCATATAGTAAGTAATCAATGTTCATTTTTATTTTATATTTGTTTATATTTATCATTCACAAGCATAGTAAACATTTACTGTTGAATTCATAAAGTCCCAGGTTGACCCATTTGGTATAGTTATAGATAGATATCTGGCCTAGGTTCACCCTACCACCAAGATCCTAGTACACAGAGAAGGCAACTGGGCAAGTACCACTGTCCCCTGCTCCCCACCATGGAGAGGGATGTTCTAAAAGGAGGATTTCTGTCTGATGTCCACAATGTAATCCACTGATGGGAGATTCTGGTGTGGTTTCTTTTTCTGATGATGTTGGCAATTAAAGGGCACCAACCACAAAGCAGCTTTCAGCATTCTCTTCTGAGGAATCATCTGATTAAAAGCTGTCACGGGGCTTCCCTGGTGGCACAGTGGTTGAGAGTCCGCCTGCCGATGCAGGGCACACAGGTTCGTGCCCCGGTCCGGGACGATCCCACGTGCTGCGGAGCGGCTGGGCCCGTGAGCCATGGCCGCTGAGCCTGCGCATCCGGAACCTGTGCTCCGCAGTGGGAGAGGCCACAATGGTGAGAGGCCCGCGTACAGCACAAAAAAATAAAAAATAAAAAAAAAAAGCTGTCACGGATCCTCTTCCATAAACCTCTTCCAAAATTCTCCCAAAGAGAGTAAGCACTGACCTGCTAATTTACTGGAGTGAGAATGGAACCCTTCATAATATCAACAAAAGGTACTTTATTTTAAAGGGTCATAACTGATGCTAATGCGCAAAAGCTGAGAAAAGTGAGATTCGTAAAAGTAGCAGGAAAATATACTGAGTGTCTTTGCATCAGTCAACTGACATTCAGAATGAGGTTCACCCAAAGGTCACCCACTGACCAGTGATTTACACCGGTCTGAGTTAAATAATAAAGCAACCACGGGGAAACTCAATGAAAAAAATATTGCTTCCTCTGCTGCCTGACTGGGGGGTGGTGAACGAAGGAATGTGATTCCCCAGAGAAAGTAGGAGAATGTGGGGTGCAGGTTGAGAGCGTGGGGGGGAGGAAAATCAGGTGAAAATGGCTTCGCCTTAATCGGAGAGGTATTGAAATTATCAAGAAACAAAGGAAGACTTGGCACCCCGAGGTCCGTGATGGATAAAGCAATGTGCTACCCTGTGAAGAATAAGACGGCAGCACAAAGTGTGCTGTTTCTGACTAGCTCTTCAAACCTACTGAATCGTCAGCCCAAAGGCAAAACACTTATGATACTAAATAAACCGGACTTAAAATGTCCAGTGTAGAGTTTATTTTATTTTTAAAAGAAGCAGGTTTGTATTCTCAGGTCCTGTTCATGTCTATATAGTTGCTTTGGCCGTAGCGAGTGACCTGACCAGTTGATGCAAATGAACCAGATCAAATAAGAAGTCTCTTTGGTGAAACTACTCGTTGGAGTTGAGGTGCACGCGTCTCTCAGAACCTTCACACAGGTAGAAATAGCACGTGGCCAGCCAGGCTGTCAGCCCATTCACTCAGGCAATCTATGAATCCCTCTAGAAGATTCCACAGGGTACAATCTGGCTCCAATGGAAACCTAATTTAAAGTGGTTCCCAGATGACCAGCCTGGAGCCATCCTGTCCCCAATACAGAGAATCGGGGGCTGCACATCTTTAGTCTGACATGACTATCAGGCGCTTTGATTCCTCCTGGCAGGAAAAGCAGCAGTGAAATTTGTGTAAATCCTCCTTTCGACATAATGAAGCATTCCATAAACGGAACATCTCAAGACTCAGTTATAAAAGCCAAATTGCTATTTTACTCACTAAGATAAATAGCTACGGCCTCATCAATCTTGCCCTTTGTAATTTACCTTATCTCATGGATACGTCACAATAACTCTATGAGGAAAACATTTGTTCTAGTCAGGTATCTTATTGGTCACAGGTAACAAAAGCTCAATTCAGCCCAAGAAAACAGGAAGGAATGGAGGCTGGGGGGATTATTGTAAAGACTTCTTTTGGAAGCAGGATCATGTGCTTAGAGGGCAACGATGCCCAATTATCAGGGTCTAAGGTGAGAGGCAGACTGCCAGACAGGAGGGTACAAGCAAAGCCTTACCCCCAAATAATCCTAGTATGACACTATTATCTCCACTCATCAGAAAAGAAAACTGAGGCACAGAAAAGTTAGGAGGGCTTAGTCATGTAGCTGGCAAGAGGCTCTAGGCTTTCTGAGGGCTTGGGTGTTGTATTCAGACAGGTCTAAGTTGAAATCCTATAGTTTGCTTGCTGTTGGACCCTGGACAGGTTATTTAATCTCTTTGTGCTTCAGTTTCCTCACCATCAAAATACACTGATGTCAAAGGTTTATTTTTAGGATTAAATTAAATGAGACAATTGATTTAACTCACATAATTTAGTGCCTAGAATAGAACAGCAGGCAAAAAAATTGATACTAGCCTTTCTGTCACCTATGAAACCATGTCCTAAGCTGCACCACAGTTTACCACTGAATGTCATGGGTACTTTGCTGTTCTTCCTCCAAGTCTATGTGTTGCCACTCCCAGACTTCCAGCTCCATGGGGACAGTGTCTCACTCCTCTTGCATCCTGCCCTGGCTGGCTGAGCACATTGGCAGTCTCTTCAAAATCTTGCGGGAGTAAACTGCTGAACCAGTTCGCATGTCACTCTCTTCCCCACAAACCCCCTAAGGACCACGCACCATTGTTGTGTTTCATTGTGTCTTTCTCAGGTCATCTGCATCTCTCGAGTGCCAACCTGGTTTTTTCTTTTCCCTTCTTTCTGTCTTTCATGCAGCTCCACCTGGAGGCCAATGGCTTGAGTTTGTCAAGAAGACAAATTTATCACAGGAGAAAAATGCCCTCCATTCAAGGAGGGCTGTTCAACTTCAGATGACTCCAGATGAAGAAAAGGAGTCCTGAATTCTACTTCCTGGGTATGTTATCAGGGAATTTCTCTGTTGGGATGAAAGGGGAGGGAGAGCAGGAAATCTTTATGCCAAAATGGGGAAATTTGGGTAACATCTAAAGTGGAAGACTACTCTCAAAGCAAGTCCAATTGACCCTTGAACAGCATAGGTTTGAACTGTGCAGGTCCGCTTGTACACAATTTTTTTTCAATAAATATGTTGGAAAAATTTTTGGAGATTTGCAGCAAGTTGAACAAACTCACAGACAAACCAGAGAGCCTAGAAATTTCGGAAAAGCTTAAGAAAAAGTTAGGTATGACCTGAATAAATAAAATATAGAGATATACATATAACACACAAAATATAGGTTAATCAACTACATTATCAGTAAGGTTTTTGGTCAACAGTAGGCTATTAGTAGTCAAGTTTGGGGAGAGTCAAAAGTTATGCATGGGTTTTCCACTGCATGAGGGTTGGTGCCCCTAACCCCTACATTGTTCAATAGTCAACTGTATTAGAATTATGAGTACAAATAAAATAAGAAGTAAAGAATTGCTTGCCTAAAGATGACCTCACATTATTCATCTCACAATCATCCCCCAGTTATTTTCAAAGTTGATATCAATAATGTGCTCCAAAAATCTTCTAGACAAGGTGTTAACTTTGAAGAGAGATATTCCACAAGGATGCATTTATGATAAGACCAGGAAGGGAAAGGGAACTCCTATTTGACAAATACTTTCATGTGTCTGCATTGACCTAGGCACTTGTAATACTTCATTCCTGCCCCCTCCCAACCTTGCAACATTGGTAACGTTCCAGTTTTACAGATAAGGAATACCAAAGATAATGCCCTCAGATTATGCAATTAATAAGGGATGTGCTGGAGCCCAGCAAGGAGGCTGCTACATACAAGATACCAGGTCAGTCTTTCTTCTCAAAATTGCTCATTTCTCTTTTTCATGCTTCAGGCAACTCAGCTTGACCACCACTATCTGACAGAGAAGATTGGTCCCAAAAACATGACCCTCTAAGAGCAAGAAGAAGGAATGGAGTTGTTGTTTAGGAACCAACCGTGACTGACCATCACTCATAAGGAAAGATTTGCACCTACTAGTTTGGAGCTATTGAAAGATCATTCTGATAAATACAAAATTATTAGCACATGGGTTTTTGGGTCAGACCGAACTGGACTCTACTCTTTACTAGATGTCCTTGGGCAAGTTACTTAACCTTGCTAAGTCTCAGATTCCTTAGTTTAAGAGGAGAATAATAGTGGTACCTACCTCGTAGAACTACAGTAAAGATGAAGTGCAATAGCTTGTAGAAAGTGTTCCTTGCTTAGGAAAATGCCTGGTGCATAGCAAGTACTCAAGAAACGTTAGCTATCATCAGTAGTGGATAATTTTAAAGAAATAGGGATTTCTTTGTCACAGAAATTGCTACAAGAATGATAAAGAAGAGGTTCTTCCTTAATGAAGAAATGTGAATCATTTACAAACAGCACACATTTGCATGTAAACAATAATGAGATAATATCCTTAAATACAGTGTGTTTCTCTAAAAAGTCTGAACATACTACTTCCCACTGATTCTGAACCCCACTGTGTTATTTATTTACATTGTTAAATTGCTTAGCAACACCTGTTCTAGGCTTGAGTAGAGATATAAAATTTCAATCAAGAATAGGACAAAATACCACAAATGATAAATAAATA
Source organism: Stenella coeruleoalba (assembly GCF_951394435.1). Taxonomy (NCBI): domain Eukaryota; kingdom Metazoa; phylum Chordata; class Mammalia; order Artiodactyla; family Delphinidae; genus Stenella; species Stenella coeruleoalba. The sequence continues at coordinate 90,084,282 of NC_137150.1, forward strand.
TACAACTGCCATATTAAAGACTAAACATGAAAATCACATTTATTTTAAAGTATCTTCCCGGGATTTTGACTTTCTGTAAATTCAAATGGTTCTTCCTATGCCATGTGTGAGGTGAGGGCTTGGTGTATTGGTGGAAGTGGAGGGGCATCGTGGGCAGGGATGTGTTTCGCTCCTTTTTTTAAAGCAAGTAAGGGATTTAATTGTCTCATATGACAAGTTAAGAAGCCTGGGGAGGCCAGTACAGTGCTGGTATGGCAGCTAAACTTGTCTGCCAGGTCTGCCATCCTTATCATGGAGCTTTTGTGTCCCTGGCATCTGATGCTCTGCCCAAGAAGTCTTCCCAGAAGCTCTTTAGTCAGAATTGGGTCAAAGGGAATCTGTCTCCCCATGAGTCTTGGAGCTGGGGTGTGTATGTGTGCTTCTTGCGAAGGAATGAGTCTCTGTGCTCCCTGTTCCAGAAATTAATCCTGCTCTCTTTCCTTTCTTTCAAACCTTGACTAGCTCAGCAACGATAGAGGGGAGAAAGGTGACCGTGATAAACTCTCCCTACAGAAAAAGATAGAGACATTCACTTATTATGTTTTCGAGGACACGAATCCAGTCTTTGCCTCAGTTACTCTGTTGAGCAGAGTAACTCATGAGCTGCTAACACCTACAACATGCTGAAATTTCATCGGCTACCAATATCCCCCAGCCAAGGGTAATATTCTCAGCCTTCTGATAACAGCCTTTCCTACTCTTCACACGTCCATCCTATTTGCCCCATCTGTAACCTCCCCTGGAGGAGCTCTTATCATTGGCACTCCATTTTAAATCCTGTTTTCAAACAAGGTAGGAAGAAAAGAAATAAGCAAATGTTAGGTTTTACGATTGACTCAAAAGACCTTAGCTAGGTATTCCAACATGAATCTCAAAATTTTTGAGGGCTGATCACTTGGACAACTACTGCAAAGACTCCAAAGTTGCTTTCCGTTTCAGGTGGAGTATTTTCCATGGTATATTCTTTTTGTGTCTGTCTCTTTTTCTCCTTCTTGTCCTCCTGAATACTGAACTTGGGATCAAGAGACCCATCTCAGGGCTTACCTCAGGTCTAATTTCTAGCATGATTAGTTTGGAGTCTAGAATAAATCACTTTACCATTCTGAGTATCTATTTTTCTATATGTCCAATGAGGTATCTGTATTTGGTAAATGCCAAAGTCCTTTCCAGCTCCAAAATTTCTAACCACTTATGCATCTGAGAGGGACTTTCACTCCTGGATAGAATGTAGAAGGTCACAGCAGGCTAACAACCACATTGTAGCAAAAAGAAAAGAAAAAAAAAAACAGATACATTTCAAATATCATTAAAGACATTGAAGAGCTATGGATGCAAAGAGAACTAGATAAACTAAAATTTCTAAGTGAGCTTACAATCACCAGCTGTTTGTTTCCCAAGGCACATTTGCCCATTGTGGGTACAAGCTGAAGACTGGATTTAGGCCAAGCAGAGGACTGTACTGGGAAAAAGAGAATACAGCAGAACTTTTGGTGAATGTGTGAGACTGAAATAATGGATTAGAAAACAGAGAAATGCAAGACTCATTCCCTTATGTTCTGGGGTGATAGGGAAGACTTATGTGTGCTGAACCAGAAATAGAAAGTAAAATCTCTTACAGTCTGCAGTGCCTCGGAGACACAGTCCAACTAGAAATTTGGGTTTGCAATGAATGCACAGCAGTTCTTCCCCTTAAACCATTTGCCAGGCTTTGAACCTGTGTGAAGTGGAAGTCTAAGTTGTAAGCTCAAGATTTCTGAAGAGCATAACTTTTAGAGCTGAAGAGACCAGGAGCTGTTAGGCTCCCCATCAAAAGCCCAAGAGAACTCTCTACAAAGAACAGGGACAAACCAGAGGTGAACTGACACTTACCAAAAACTGCAACCCAACCTCACACCCAGCTCAATTTTTACCTATCTGCCTATCAGAGAAAAGGAGGAACACTTGCTGGTAGAAAATTTCAGCCAAGCATTCTCTGGGGTCTTTTGTTTTGTGTTGTGTTGTTTTTAATACCCAATGTCTACACTACAAGTCAAAATTCCTAACATGAGAAAAGAATGGAAGATGTGATTGACAATCAGAGCAAAAAAATAAAACAATAGAAGCATATCCACAGATAACTCAAATGTGGTAATTAGCAGAAAATGATTTTTAAATAATTAAGATTATTATATTAAAGAAAATAGAGGATAAACTGATTAAAAGATTAAAAATTTCAGCAGAGAATTGGCATTGCTAAAAAGAAAGCAAATGGGCATTCTAGAATTGAAAAATACAATAATATCTAAACTGTAGAATTCACTGTATGAGTTTAATAGCATGTGGAACACAGTATATTTAATTCAAAGACAAGATTAATTTAAAAATAAAAGAAAGAAAACCCAAACTGAAACACAAAAGTAAGGGAAAAAGAGTAAGAAGAACAGAAGAAAACATAAAAGACATGTGGTACATAGTCAAAAGATTTAATGCATGTATAAGTGAAGTCCCAGAGGGAGAAGAGAAAGGGACTAGAAAAAAAGCAATTGGTGTAGAGATAAAACTGAGAATTTCTCAAGATTGAGCAAAGATATCAACCCACAGATCCAAGAACAGGGAACACTAAGAAGAATAAATACAATGAAAACCACATCTAGGGGCATTATATTCAAAGTGCTGAAAGTTAAAGACACAGAAAAAAGAGTAAAAGGGGGGAAACAAAATAAAATACACTGCTTTCAAAGTGACAACATCAAGACAGAGAGCTGACTTTTCAACAGAATCTATGGAAGCCAGAAGATAATGCTTTAACATCCTTAAAGAGCTGAAAGAAAAATATTATACCAAGTGAAAAGATACCTCAAAAGTTAAGCCAAAATAAGATACTTTCCAACAAACAAACCTTGACAGACTTTGTCTCCAGAGAAGGGCACTATAAAATTTACTAAAGGAAAATTTTCAAGCAAAAGGAAAATAATCCCAGATTGAAATATTAAATTAAGGGAAGGAATAAAGAACACTACAGTAGATAAATATATGTGTAAATATTTGAAAATATTGACTTTATAAAACAAAAATAAGGAAATAGTTGTGACAAAATAACAATGTAGAAGTAAAATTATAAATAGTATCACAGAGAACTTGAGGGTCTAAATGAGGTTAAACTGTTATGAGATTCTTGAATTACTTGTGAAGTGACAAAAATACTAAGTTAGGATATATACTAAGAATATATACTGGATATATACTGAGGATATATACTGATCCTCTAGGTGGAAAGCTAAGAGAAAACCAAGAATGTATAATAAAAAGCTAGTGAATGAGAAAATGGAATATTCATACTTGATTCAAAAGCAGGTAGGAAAGGAGGAATAAAGGAACAGAATAGAAGGGATAAATAGAAAAAAGATAGCAAGTAGAAAGAATTAAACCAACTATTTCAGTAATTATATAAATAAATGGAATAAACACTCCAATCAAAAAAAAAGAATGAATTTTTTAAATACAGGATTCAATTATAGGCTCTTTATAATAAAAATAGTTTAAACCTTGAAACACTTATCTGGCAGTCAGCAAAGCATGGGCCTGGGAAATGAAGTGCCCTGGGTTTGAATCCTCACTTTTAATTATAAACTGTTTGAACATAGGTTAGTTACATAACTTCACTGAATCTCACTTTCCTTATCTATAATAAAAGGGCATATATATGTGTTAGCATATGGTATGTTTTTCTCTTTCTGACTTACTTCACTCTGTATGACAGACTCTAGGTCCATCCACCTCGCTACAAATAACTCAATTTCGTTTCTTTTTATGGCTGAGTAATATTCCATTGTGTATATGTGCCACATCTTCTTTATCCATTCATCTGTTGATGGACACTTAGGTTGCTTCCATGTCTTGGCTATTGTAAATAACGCTGCAATGAACACTGTGGTACATGACTTTTTGAATTAAGGTTTTCTCAGGGTATATGCCCAGTAGTGGGATTGCTGGGTTGTCTGGTAGTTCTATTTTTAGTTAAGGAACCTCCATACTGTTCTCCATAGTGGCTGTATCAATTTACATTCCCACCAACAGTGCAAGAGGGTTCCCTTTTCTCCACACCCTCTCCAGCATTTAAGAAATGGTTCTGAAGAACCTAGGGGCAGGACAGGAATAAAGACGCAGACGTAGAGAATGGACTTGAGGACACAGGGAGGGGGAAGGATAAGCTGGGACGAAGTAAGAGAGTGGCATGGACTTATCTATACTACCAAATGCAAAATAGCTAGTGGGAAGCAGCCGCATAGCACAGGGAGATCAGCTCAGTGCTTTGTGACCACCTAGAGGGGTGGGATAGGGAGGGTGGGAGGGAGAGGCAAGAGGGAGGGGATATATGTATACATATAGCTGATTCACTTTGTTATAAAGCAGAAACTAACACACCATTGTAAAGCAATTATACTCCAATAAAGATGTTTAAAAAAAATAGGGGCAATATTACTTATCTGCTAGGATTTGTGTGAGAATGGAATAAAATTCATGATAAAAGCTAGGACACAAGAACCTCAATGAATGATCATTATTATTGTTTTCTCATCACCACCACCCACCATTCCAGTCTCTAATATTGTGGTTAAAGGCTTGCATGCTGGAAATACAGTACTTTGCTTTTAATTCCTGCTCTATAGGTTATTAACCATGTGACCTCAAGTACTTAAACCTAAACTCCCTACACTGTGGTTTCCTCACCTGTAAAATGGGTATCTCTCAGAACTGTGATGATAAAATGAAGTCACCTGTTAAGACACATATCACATTGCCTAGAACCTAAGTGCTCTCTACCCAGCAGCCAGAGTGACTATCAAAACATAACTCAGGGGCTTCCCTGGTGGTGCAGTGGTTGAGAATCTGCCTGCTAATGCAGGGGACACGGGTTCAAGCCCTGGTCTGGGAGGATCCCACATGCCGCGGAGCAACTAGGCCCGTGAGCCACAGCTACTGAGCCTGCGTGTCTGGAGCCTGTGCTCCGCAACAAGAGAGACCATGACAGTGAGAGGCCCGCGCACCACGATGAAGAGTGGCCCCTGCTTGCCACAACTAGAGAAAGCCCTTGCACAGAAACGAAGACCCAACACAGCAAAAATAAATTAATTAATTAATAAACTCCTACCCCCAACATCTTAAAAAAAAAAAAAGTAACACAGATAATGTCAGTCATTTACTCAAAAGCTTCCAATGTCTTCCCATTGCACTTAGAATAAAAGCCAAAATCTTTACAATCACCAAGAGGTCCCTTAAGATCCATTACCCCTCTGAACTCATCTACCAGCTACACCCTTGCTTACTTCAGACACACTGGCCTCCTTGTACTTCCTCAGACAAGTCAGTTATGCTGTTGTTTCAGGTTCCTTGTACTAGGAGAGTCTTCCTCCTGGGGAGTTCTTCCTTCTGCAGTCACCCACCAACTTCTCAGAGCCACACTGCTTGCCATTACCACTGTTGGGTCTTGTTCAAATGTATTAGTCAGTAAAGGCAGATGGGGCTACACTATGTAAAATCATACCTTACCGCCCACTCCACACCACTTCCCTATCTTACTTCCTTGGTTTATTTCTCTCCTTTGCAGAAATCACCGTTTTACATTCTTTTCTATTATAGTTCTTTATTAGTTGGTCATATGCCTTCCCGCATTACAACGTAATCCCACAAGGGCAGGGATTTTGGCCTTTGACCACTGCTGTAACCCCCAGCACCTAGACACATAGTAGGCATTCAAGAAATATTTATTAAATGAGAGAATTTAAAAGTTAGTCACCATTATTATTTACTTATTTGATCATTTCTTCCTCCTCTTCCTTCCTTAGTAGCTATTGAAGGCATTGAGCCATACCCGAAATCAAGGCATAGCTCAGCTTATCCATCACTTCCTCAAGGAATTCTCCCCTGAATTCCCCATGTCATTTCCTCCTGTTTTGTCCTCTCACAGCATTGATCTCTGTTGTGTGATTCTCCGGTTTAAGTCTATCTTTTCTACTAGACTCATATCACTAGAGACCTCATCAATTTTTGCTTGCCTCTATATTTCCAACACTGAGTACAGAGCTTGGCACATAAAATATACTCAATAAATAATGAATGAATGAATGATCCGAATAGGCTCTTGATTTACTTTGCCTATTGTAAAACTAATTCTGCACATAACTAGACCATTCTGACTGTGCTATGTTTAGTGTTTGTTCATGATTGATAAGCTTTGGCATTTTATGTGCCATTTCCTCACTGACACTGAACTGTATAACTTAAGCTAAGCTGTGTTCTGGTAGGTATTCACAAATGGTTCTCACTGGTTTGTATGCAGAGTAGAAGATGGAAGGGCGGTAAGTTGCCAGTCAGCAAAAGTCCATTGGCTACTGCTCAGATCTCTGAAAGTATCCAATTAATATTATGCATTAATATTTCACTGATCTTGGAAATCAGTCTAGTAATAAAAAGAACAAGTGAAGATAGAGGCATTCTTCTTTACTGTGATGGAGGAATTATGGCAACTATAGTATAGGTAAGAGGAAGGAATGGTCATTTATTGGGAGCCTGTCATAGGTCAGACTCCATTCAAGATACTTTGCATTTATGATCCCATTTGACCCAAATCATAAATGTGGTTGAGGAGGGAAGATGTTGGCAAATGTAGACACGTCTGTGTATGCTTTTATGTGTACGTATTTGTGGGTGTTTGAAATGAGCAGGCTCTAGCCCTGTCTCTGCTTCATATTTGCTGTGCAAGCTTCAGCAAGCCAATTAGTGCCCCTGAGCTTCAGTTCCCACATTGTAAAATGTGGATCGTAAGGCCCCATCTCACAGAGCTGGTATTAAGATCAAATAAAATAATGAATATGAATGTTCTTTGAAAAATATTGAAAACAAGTGTTGGGATGGGGGTGTAGGGTGTTGCAAGGATCAAAGCAACAATCTATGCCTTTGGATAGCATAATGTTTTTCCATTTTCCCTGATGAAAGCTAAATCTGGGGTAAAGTCATATTATATCAGCTGATTACCTATTCATTTATTGCAATTCATTCCAATAAGTATATTAAATACCTGTTATGCGCCAGACTCCATAAGGCCATGGAGAATAAAATGAACTAAACATGATCCTGCCTCAGGGAGTTCACACTTGAGAGGAGGAAACATATGGGTATAAAAATAACTATAAAATTCAAGGCAGAATATGCATAATGCTATAGATACCAGGAAGTCACACCGAATAATTTATACAATAACTATATACTGAATACCAACTATGGACTAGGCACTGTTCTAGAACCCAAAGAGACAGGAGTGAACAAGAAAGATAGAGAGCTTGTTTTCGTGGGGCTTACTCCTCATACATGAAAAGGGATAAACGGTCCAATTTCAGCTAACTGCTGTGTTGCGAAGAAAACAGGGTGATGTGATCCTGAGTTCTGCAGGAGCAACAGGTGGTCAGCTATGGTCTCTGATATCTGAGCTGAGACTGGAGTGGTGCCAACAGGACTGCTTTGAGAAGATCTTCTGAAAGAGAGTTCTCCGCAGAGAGAATAGCAAGTGCTAGGAGCTTGTGGGTTTGCGGCTATGACAAAGTGAGAAAGTGCAGTGAGATAAGAAGACACGAGCAAGGGTGCATGGGGTCAGCTCACACACCACATTGTGGCTGTGTTGAAGAATTTGGGGTCTAATCAAGGTACAATGGGAAGCCGGGGAAGGGTTTAGAAAGAGCAGAGGTATGATCTGATTTATATTTTAAAAGAGCACTCTGGTTGCTACGTGGAGCAGGTTGACTGCAGCAGGGAGAAAGTGAATGAAGGAAGCCCAGACAAGATGCTATTTTTGTAAATCCAGGTGAAGGAGGATGAATGGTGACTTGTAGCTAAGCTAGAAGCGGTCTAGATGGGGAGAAAGGGACAGATGCAGGATATATTTGGGAGGTGAGCCAACAAGAATTTGAGGAGGAGGAAAAAGGTTGTTTCCAAATGAAGAACACTTCAGTTTCTATCTTTACTTCAAAATCCTTTAATGTCAAACAGTAAATATGTCTAATGTATATTTAAGCTAATATTAAAATACTTTGGCTCTTTAAAGTTTTCCTATGGTAAATATGGTTATTCAAGAAAGTTGTAAAAAAGAGCAGAGTAAAAATTAAGAAAAATATACAAATATATCATATAAAATATGAAACATACATATCTGAGAATGCTTAACTTTTCCCCCAGAACTATGATTTGATCTTGTGTTTCTGAGGAGGTGGTGCTGTATCAGATTTTGCCTCTTTGTCTATAGCATCTTTCAAAAGCTGAAAACAGTTTGACAACTTTAACACAAATGCTAGGTGTGAGCATTTCTTTATATAGCGGAGGTGACTTCCACCCATTGGGGAAAATGGGAATGCCTAGTGTCCCAGTATGTCAGGGGCTGGATGGAGCACGCGGGCATCTCACCAAGGCCTTAAATATAATGCAATCGGACAGATTGCTGTTAAGTCCATTCCCACCCCTGCTTTGACTGGGGAGGGGGGAGACTGCAGCTATTTACAACAACTGGCTGAGCGAGGCCCGTGTAACGCAGTCCCTTGGGGAAGCTAGGTTAGAAACCTTTGTCCACAGGCAGTCAAGCCCTGAAGGGTTAGAAGGGGCCACTAAGGACCCCGCATCTACAGGAGGGCCCCTGATGATTGTTATGCCTTTTTGGTCCTGTCTGTTTAAAGACTAAGTATTCCAGAGAGGTAAGGAATGGGCGGGAGTGAGTTCTTGGGGGGTCCTCCAGGGGAAAGAGTCCCGTAGATAGCAGTTGGGCCACCGACTGCAGAAGTGTATCCTCCCACTGCCCACCCCGCGCGGATGGGAGGTCGAATGAAGCCGGGACAAGCCAGCGAGGCTGTACCGTGGCGCGCATGAGCCCCTTGGAACATCCTCTCCCCTGCCGCGGCTGTAATGGATCTTTGCCTCCTAAAAGAGGAAGATAATGCCGGGTTTAGCTTATAAATAGATAGTTGTACGCTCTCCCTGCGAAGCATTGATTGAGAGAGCCAAGCTGACTGTTGATCTAATTTTAACTTACATTTTAGCATGCAGCCTCTCCGCCTCCCTGTCGCTATTTGGCGGAGCGCAGGGCTCAGCTGTCTCAAGCGACCGCCAGAGGGCGGGCCGCTAGTGTTCCTGCCACCGTACCCGTCTGGCCTCTGTTTACGCAGGCATACAATGCCGGCCTTTATTGGGTTTGAAAAATAGGAGTTTCATTTTCCTGCGCCGGGATGACCTCATCACTCATGAAAGTCAGAGGAAAGCGAGGAATTGACAGGCAGTCAGGAAAATAAAGCTTGCATTTCACCTTCTCCCACTCCACCACCTACACAGAGCGATCAGGATGTGCTTCTCATTTAAAAATCACGTTGCTGAAGCCGGGAAGTGGGGGAGGGAGGGGGGGAGCGGAATGTTAAATTCTTGTTGGTACCCCGGCACTGTGTGGTCTGTTTAGAAGGTTAGTATCACCTACTCTCTGCCTGCAAGGGTTCTCTATGGAGCTGTCACCAGATGCCAGTGCACCAACACTCTCTACGAGTGACTTGACTTAAAATATTATTAGTTATTCTTAAGTATGATTCACCTTGCCACAGTTTAAACAATGGTCATCAGCAATTTTATACTGCTAGCTTGTAAATTTCAGATCTGCTTATGGCTTCAGACGAACAGGATCGGTAATTACAGTCTATCACGTTTTCGTTGCCACCTTTTGATACCACAAATTATAGGGTAGAGTATAATGTGATGGGAAGGGAGACAGAAGACAAAGAAAAAAATCCCCCTCGGAAATTCCCCAGCCCTGGAGCTCAGTATTTGGACTTTCCTTCTGGGGTTGAGTGAAACATATTAATAGAAGCTAATGTTTATCAATCACTTGCTATGTGTCTGGCACTGTACCAACCATTTTACATTTGTTGCCTCCTTAAATCCACAAGACAACCTATCTGTTAGGTTCTATCCTTATCCCCATTTTAGGGTTGAAGAAATTGAGGCTCAGTTACTTGCCCAAAGTCAGGTTAGCTAGAAAGGGGCAGAGCCAAGGTTCAAGGCTCAGAGGTATGTGACCCCGAGCTCATGCTCTTGATCCCCATGTTATATGTCTTGAAAACCTGCCTACCCTTGGCAAACTCGTAAACTTTCTTCATCCCTAAGCAAAGGAGGGTACATGTGAAGAGAGGGTGGCAACTTTCAGACAAGGTTTGCCAAGGCCAAAACCAAAAGGTTCTTCACAGGGAGAGCTCCTGAAAAAGTGAAAAATGTACAAAGAAATCATCATCTGCAGCTTTGCCCCTGACAATAGCTTATAAGATGGACATAGAGTCACCAGAAGAAGGAAATGTTCAACAAAGAGTCCTCACTTGGCCAATCATTCAACAAATATTTGCTCACAGTGAACTGGCCATTGCAGTGAGCACTGGGATAATATGATGAAGACAACAGACATGGTCCATCCTTTCCTGGAACCTCATGAGGGAGGGGGTTATAAATAGATGAACAACAAAACACATAATTATAATTGATGATGACTGTAAAAACAGCATGAGTTATTTGGGGAGCCCAGGCTGGCCTGTCTGAGGAAATGACATTCCAGCTACAACATGAGTAGGAATTAGCCAAGTGAATGACAGGAATGAGTGTATCGTGGACAGACATGGGAAGGCTTTGAGGAGGAAATGGTGTTGAGAATGGAGCAATCAAGGGGGGGAGAGATGTGAGAGGAGACTGGAGAGCTCACATAGGTCTTGTAAACTAGAGTGAGGATTTCGAACATCACCTTAAGTGCAATGGGAAGACCATGAGAGTGAAGTGATTTAATTTATATTTTGAAACAATTACTTTGTGATGGGGAGAATGGGTAAGAGATGGGATAGGGAGTGGCCGTGGGTAGACCATTAGGAAGTCAGTGCAACAGCTCAGGTGAGAGATGACGGGAGATTGGACAAGGCTTGGCATGTTGGAGGAGGAGGGAAGTGGATGAACTAGTTGGGGGTTGGTGATGGATTAGACAGGAGAGTTGAGGGAGAGAGGAGAGTCATGGATCTCTCTCAGTTTCTGGCTTGAGGCACAAGATGGAATGAGGCATCATTTATATTTATAAATCCAGTGGACATGAAAAGAGGAGCAAGCTGGTGCAACAGTTGGTTTGGGCCATTCTTATTTGAAGAGCAAAGGCTGCTGACCAGCAGACAGAAAGGAGACTTCAAGGGGAAGTTTTGAGTGACTTGTCATTTCTTTACGGAAATGACCTTGTTTTTGTTGCCTCCATGGTTGAAAGGTAAGCATTAATACTGTTGTAAGACACTATAAGGAAGCAGTGAGGTGGTGGTATATGTATATGCTTTTATTATGAAACTTGGGGTCTGTGAGCTCCAAAGGAACCTGAAGAGGCCAACCAGCAGTAGCTCTTGACTTGTAAAGGGTCACAAGCCTGGGCAGCAGCACTGTGTTTTACAGCCCCACGTAGAAGCAGAATCACCAATGTCAAAATTGGAAAGGATGGCATTACACCCACTAGGAAACTAAATACCTACAGAGATGAAGTGATTTGTCCAAGATATTGCAGCAAATCTGTAAGTGAACAGGGAAAGGAAAAAAACAGGTCTTCTGGTTCTTTCCCATGCCACTCTGCCTCTCAGGGGTCAAGGTTTTCTCTCTTGGGCACACAAGTCTTCTGCTTCATCAGGGGACATTGCTGAACTGCTGTGATACTGGTAATACACTTTCATCCAAACTCCATGAGAAACGCAAGTCTCTGGAGTCTGCCCACCATTCTGCAATTCTTCAGGACAAGAACCCCAACTTTCCTTAGCATTTCTGGGCACTTGCCCAGGCAGCGCTGCCTGAGGTACCCAGCTCCTGGCAAGAGATCATTTTTTCTTGAGTCAGAAGGGAAGGATGGATTATTTCCCTCCCTCAGGGACTGTAGGATACACTCTTGCCCTTGTGGGAGGCTCCCAATTATAAAAGAAGAGTTGATGACCTGCTATGCACCAGACCCTTTGCCCGTGGAGCTCTTCTCAGTTAATGAAGTAAACACTAGCTGCTTCTCTCCTTCCTTCACATTCTATTTCCCTGCCTTTTATTCTTTGGAAATTTTAGCATTGGACTGGAACTGAAAATCATTATCCTATGCTTTCCTATGCTGCTTTAGAGTTATGGAAACATCTCTTTTTCCTCAGGTATGTACAAACCTGAGAGGCAATGAAGTGTCCGACCAATTTGACATGTTAAGAGTAGAAATATATGATCAAAATTTGCTGCTATCAAGGTAAAGCAAGAAAAGTGAAAATGGTTTAAATCCATTTATCTAACACATCATTTTGAAATAAAGTTTTTCACAACTATGTTTAGTGGTGGTATTTAATGACTATGAATCTTAGGTGTTAGGTATAAACAGTCGTATCTGCTCAAATACACTAATTTCTTTTAATCTCTTCAAGTGGTAAGTATTTGTGTATGCAAATCTTCTTTTTTCCAGTTTTATTGAGATATAATTGATATACAGCACTGTATAAGTTTAAGGTGCACAGCATAATGATTTCAAGTGGTAAATATTATTGTCCTTATTTACACAAGTTTCTTCTGCAATATTTAATCTCCAGGAATATCAGTCTATGCTATTGTAAGGACAGTAATATTTAATGGCAGTAGTTTTCTAAAGACGGGTATATTCAAAAGTATGACTTATAGGAAAGCAACTGATGGCATTTCTCAACAGAGATGGACATTTGTGCAACAGAAAACAGCCATAATGATGTTTTAAATAAACAACTAGGTAAAAACAATGGCATGAGGAGATAGTTACGAATGATTCCTGTAGCATAGAATTTTATCAGAAGAATTTAATCAAATCACTTAAATGCTAAAGGCTGCTTCATCATTTAGTCTTAGTTTCTTTAAAAAAATTCTTCTCACATTGACTAAAGAAGGCTTAATTTTTCAATTTATACTTTTCTGCATTTTAGTATTTCTACAATGCATATATGTGACTTTTACTAACAGAAAAAGCAAAAACATTAAAGAAAATTTATCCCATGTTAAAAAAAAAGACATCTCAAAATCAGAAGATTGTTGCATAACAGGAGGATGCTACTTTGATATTAATCTCCAACAAAAGTCATTTGGAGGAAAAATGCCTGTCAAAGCAGAGAGCCCATATAAGCAATAGGAAGAGCTTGAGAGTTGAAAATTCTGTTGTTTAGGCTGTCCTTACATAGGAAAACGTTTATTCTTTTATACCAGAGAATAATTACAGTGGTTTGTGATTCATACAAGATGTACACTGAAATGACGCTGCTTTGAATTCTTTCTCCAGTAGGGTCTGGGCTTGTGCTGGCCCTGAATATAGGCATTAAACAGAAGGATGTCTTCCTGGGATTAGGCACTCAGTTTGTAACTATGCAATACAAGTTAACTGTCCTAATTAGGTTTAAAGTCCACGCCCTTGACCTCATTAGCAGACAGTGACACTAACTGCTTACAAGCAAGCAAAAGCATTGATAACCTAAACTGTACAGATTAATGAAGGAAAAGGACCCACTGTTCTGTGGGAGCAGGGTTTTCCCAACCAGTTGATGGGTGAGGGATTGCAGTCTCCTTCTGGACGTTATAGGCAAATGAATTATTAAGAACAAGTCTCTGAATAAACAAATCGAAGCACTTTTTCTCTGCTTTTCATGCTGCTTATCTCACTTAGGGTAGCTGTTCATTGATGAGAAATTTTTTTAACGACAAAGTTTTGGGGAGGTCCCATTCTTTTCATGGCCGTTTGATAGCCTTTAACATGCTCAAGCACAAACATGGTATTTTAACCATCCCTGCTTGCTCTGCACACATATCTTGCCCTGTTTTATTCTTTTCTTTTCTTTTCATAGGGAAGTGCATTTGACTTCTTGATGCTAATTGAGGAAAGAAGACTGGGAATGAAAACGTCTTAAAATTCTTTGCTCTTGTGTTCAGGCAAAAACACATTTTCCCACTCTTCAGTGTTTTTAACTATCCTCCCCCCTCCACCTTTTATTCCTTCAGTTTGGAGCTGTGGTTCCCAGTGCTTTTCCTTCAGAAATCCACATAGGCCTGTGCCACCCCCTCCCCAGGTGTAGAAATAAGATGGGATGCAGGTTGGTTGCCTTCCGCTTCCTCGCCTGCTCTGTCCCCGCTCTGAAAGCATGTGAGAATGTGTGGGAAGGAGAGCAAACTTGGTGCAAGGATAATCTTATATCCACTGCAACTTTCATGAAAAGTACCCCATTTGCAAACTTCAGAACTTTATTACTTACAATAAATTGCCTGTGGCAAATTGCACAACTGACTGGACAGTATGTCACAACACGGTGCTTAGTAATTAGAGCAGTAATATATTCCCATTCTTAAGATGAAGTGAGGGACAGAGTCTACAGGATTTTGCCACAGAGGCCCCAAGACCCACCAAGCACAGTACCTCCTATTCAGAGTAGAGGTTTCTCCGTGAGTATCAATCTGCAAGAGGGAAAATTAACTCTGATCTGATGCAAATGAAAAGAAATACAATGTGAAGAAATACTGAAACAATCCAGGTTATGATGCTAAATATTCATACCAAGAAACCACATTGATTCAGGCTCTTATCTTTTCATGACGTGGTTTCCTCTTCTTTACAACAAAGGCAATTATAGTACATACCCAATAGGACTGTTAATACCTGTGAAGCAGTGTAAATTCTGCCTGTCATATAAAAATCTCTCAGTAAAGGTTAACTCCATCACTATTATTCTCATGACATGAGCACAGGCATTGAAGTTAAACTGAGGATAAACTCCAACACAGCTAGTATTGTTAACTTTATGAGCGCTAAATTCACCCTAACTATGACATAATACTGAAAGGGAGGTGGGTTTATGGCCATCCTTGTAGCCAGTTCAAATTATTGGTGAGCCAGAATACAGTACAGGTATGGTTAAATAGAAAATTGACCTTGGGCTTCCCTGGTGGCGCAATGGTTGGGAGTCCGCCTGCCAATGCAGGGGACACGGGTTCGAGCCCTGGTCTGGGAAGATCCCACATGCTGCGGAGCAACTAAGCCCGTGCGCCACAACTACTGAGCCCACATGCCACAACTACTGAAACCTGCGTGCCTAGAGCCCATGCTCTGAAACAAGAGAAGCAACCACAATAAGCCCGCGCACTGCAACAAATAGTGGCCCCCGCTCACTGCAACTAGAGAAAGCCTGCACACAGCAACAAAGACCCAAAGCAGCCAAAAATAGAATAAGTAAATTTTTTAAAATAAATAAATAAATTGTGGTAAACAAATGACATCTTGAAAAAAAAAAGAAAATTAACCTTTAAAAATTGTTCATTTCTAGTGGAACCATAAATTGGTACAAACATTTTTTTTAACATCTTTATTGAAGTATAATTTCTTTACACTGGTGTGTTAGTTTCTGCTGTATAACAAAGTGAATCAACTATACGTATACATATACCCCATATACCCTCCCTCTTGTGTCTCCCTCCCCCCCCATCCCACCCCTCTAGGTGGTCACAAAGCACTGAGTTGATTTCCCTGTGCTATGTGGCTGCTTCCCACTAGCTATCCATATTACATTTGGTAGTATATATAAGTCCATGCCATCTCTCACTTCATCCCAGCTTACACTTCCCCCTCCCCATGTCCTCAAGTCCATTCTCTACATCTGTGTCTATATTCCTGGCCTGCCCCTAGGTTCTTCAGAACTATTTTTTTTTTTTTAGATTCCATATATATGTGTTAGCATACGGTATTTGTTTTTCTCTTTCTGACTTACTTCACTCTGTATGACAGATTCTAGGTCCATCCACCTCACTACAAATAACTAAATTTCATTTCTTTTTATGGCTGAGTAATATCCCACTGTATATATGTGCCATATCTTCTTTATCCATTCATCTGTCAATGGACACTTAGGTGGCTTCCACGTCCTGGCTATTATAAATAGTGCTGCAATGAACACAGTGGTACATGACACTTTTTGAATTCTGGTTTTCTCAGGGTATATGCCCAGTAGTGGGATTGCTGGGTCATATGGTAGTTCTATTTTTAGCTTTTTAAGGAACCTCCATTCTGTTCTCCATGGTGGCCGTATCAATTTACATTCCCACCAGCAGTGCATGAGTCAAGGGCACCCGCTTCAGCATTAATTGTTTGTAGACTTTTTGATGATGGCCATTCTGACTGGTGGGAGGTGATACCTCATTGTAGTTTTGATTTGAATTCTCTAATGATTAGTGATGTTGAGCATCCTTTCCTGTGTTTGTTGGCAATCTGTATATCTTCTTTGGAGAAATGTCTATTTAGATCTTCTGCCCAATTTTGGATTGGGCTGTTTGTTTTTTTGATATTGAGCTGCATGAGCCGCTTATAAATTTTGGAGATTAATCCTTTGTCAGTTGCTTCATTTGCAAATGTTTTCTTCCATTCTGAGGGTTGTCTTTTTGTCTTGTTTATGGTTTCCTTTGCTATGTAAAAGCTTTCAAGTTTCATTAAGTCCCACTTGTTTATTTTAGTTTTTATTTCCATTTCTCTAGGAGGTGGGTCAAAAAGGATCTTGCTGTGATTTACGTCAGAGAGTGTCCTGCCTATGTTTTCCACTAAGAGTTTGATAGTGTCTGGCCTTACATTTAGGTCTTCAATTCATTTTGAGTTTATTATTGTGTAGGGTGTTAGTGAGTGTTCTAATTTCATTTTTTTACATATAGCTGTCCAGTTTACCCAGCACCACTTATTGAAGAGGCTGTCTTTTCTCCATTGTATATTCTTGCCACCTTTATCACAGATAAGGTGATCACGTGTGCGTAGGTTTATCTCTGTGATTTCTATCCTGTTCCATTGATCTATATTTCTGTTTTCATGCCAGTACCAGACTGTCTTGATTACTGTAGCTTTGTAGTATAGTCTGAAGTCAGGGAGCCTGATTCCTCTAGCTCTGTTTTTCGTTCTCAAGATTGCTTTGGCTATTCAGGTTCTTTTGTGTTTCCATACAAATTGTGAACTTTTTTGTTCTAATTCTGTGAAAAATGCAATTGGTAGTTTGATAGGGATTGCACTGAATCTGTAGATTGCTTTGGGTAGTATGGTCATTTTCATAATGTTGATTCTTCCAATCCAAGAACATGGTATATCTCTCCATCTGTTTGTATCATCTTTAATTTCTTTCTTCAGTGTCCTATAGTTTTCTGCATACAGGTCTTTTGTCTCCTTAGGTAGGTCTATTCCTAGGTATTTTATTCTTTTTGTTGCAATGGTAAATGGGAGTGTTTCCTTAATTTCTCTTTCAGATTTCTCATCCTTAGTATATAGGAATGCAAAATATTTCTGTGCATTAATTTTGTATCCTGCTACTTTATGAAATTCATTGATTAGCTCTAGTAGTTTTCTAGTAGCATCTTTAGGATTCTCTATGTATAGTATCATGTCCTCTGCAAACAGTGACAGCTTTAATTTTTCTTTTCCGATTAGGATTCCTTTTATTTCTTTTTCTTCTCTGATTGCTGTGGCTAAAACTTCCAAAACTGTGTTAAATAATAGTGGTGAGAGTGGACTACCTTGTCTTGTTCCTGATCTTAGAGTAAATGGTTTCAGTTTTTCACCATTGAGAATGATGTTGGCTGTGGGTTTGTCACATATGGCCTTTATTATGTTGAGATAAGTTCCCTCTATGCCTATTTTCTGGAGGATTTTTATCATAAATGGGTGTTGAATTTTGTCAAAAGATTTTTCTGCATCTATTGAGATGACCATATGGATTTTATCTTCCAATTTGTTAATATGGTGTATCACATTGATTGATTTGCATATATATATTTTTTAACATCTTTATTGGGGTATAATTGCTTTACAATGGTATGTTAGTCTCTGCTTTATAACAAAGTGAATCAGTCATACACATACACACGTTCCCATATCTCTTCCCTCTTGCGTCTCCCTCCCTCCCACCATCCCCATCCCACCCCTCCAGGTGGTCACAAAGCACCGAGCCAATATCCCTGTGCCATGCAGCTGCTTCCCACCAGCTATCTACCTTATGTTTGTTAGTGTGTATATGTCCATGACTCTCTCTCACCCTGTCACAGCTCACCCTTCCCCCTCCCCATATCCTCAAGTCCGTTCTCCAGTAGGTCTGTGTCTTTATTCCTGTCTTACCCCTAGGTCCTTCATGACATTTTTTTTCTTCTTAAATTCCATATATATGTGTTAGCATATGGTATTTGTCTTTTTCTTTCTGACTTACTTTACTCTGTATGACAGACTTTAGGTCTATCCACCTCATTACAAATAGCTCAATTTTGTTTCTTTTTATGGCTGAGTAATATTTCATTGTATATATGTGCCACATCTTCTTTATCCATTCATCCAATGATGTGCACTTAGGTTGTTTCCATCTCCGGGCTATTGTAAATAGAGCTGCAATGATCATTTTGGTACATGACCCTTTTTGAATTTTGGTTTTCTCAGGGTATACGCCCAGTAGTGGGATTTCTGGGTCATATGGTAGTTCTATTTGTAGTTTTTTAAGGAACCTCCATACTGTTCTCCATAGTGGCTGAACCAATTCACATTCCCACCAGCAGTGCAAGAGTGTTTCCTTTTCTCCACACCCTCTCCAGCATTTATTGTTTCTAGATTTTTTGATGATGGCCATTCTGACTGGTTTGTGATGATATCTCATTGTAGTTTTGATTTGCATTTCTCTAATGATTAATGATGTTGAGCATTATTTCATGTGTTTGTTGCCAGTCTGTATATCTTCTTTGGAGAAATGTCTATTCAGGTCTTCTGCCCATTTTTGGATTGGGTTGTTTGTTTTTTTGTTATTGAGCTGCACGAGCTGCTTGTAAATTTTGGAAATTAATCCTTTGTCAGTTGCTTCATTTGCAAATATTTTCTCCCATTCTGAGGGTTGTCTTTTGGTCTTGTTTATGGTTTCCTTTGCTGTGCAAAAGCTTTGAAGTTTCATTAGTTCCCATTTGTTTATTTTTGTATTTATTTCCATTACTCTAGGAGGTGGGTCAAAAAGGATCTTGCTGTGATTTATGTCATAGAGTGTTCTGCCTATGGTTTCCTCTAAGAGTTTGATAGTTTCTGGCCTTACATTTAGGTCTTTAATCCATTTTGAGCTTATTTTTGTGTATGGTGTTAGGGAGTGATCTAATCTCATACTTTTACATGTACTTGTTCAGTTTTCCCAGCACCACTTATTGAAGAGGCTGCCCTTTCTCCACTGTACATTCCTGCCACCTTAATCAAAGATAAGGTATCCATATGTGCGTGGGTTTATCTCTGGGCTTTCTATCCTGTTCCATTGATCTAGCTTTCTGTTTTTGTGCCAGTACCAGACTGTCTTCATTATTGTAGCTTTGTAGTATACTCTGAAGTCAGGGAGCCTGATTCCTCTGGCTCCTTTCTTCATTCTCAAGATTGCTTTGGCTATTCGGGGTCTTTTGTGTTTACATACAAATTGCGAAATTTTTTATTCTACTTCTGTGAAAAGTGCCAGTGGTAGTTTGATAGGGATTGCATTGAATCTGTAGATTGCTTTGGGTAGTAGAGTAATTTTCACAATGTTGATTCTTTCAATCCAAGAACATGGTATATCTCTCCATCTATTTGTATCATCATTAATTTCTTTCATCAGTGTCTTATAATTTTCTGCATACAGGTCTTTTGTCTCCTTAGGTAGGTTTATTCCTAGATATTTTATTCTTTTTGTTGCAATGGTAAATGGGAGTGTTTTCTTGATTTCACTTTCAGATTTTTCATCATTAGTATATAGGAATGCCAGAAATTTCTGTGCATTAATTTTGTATCCTGCTACTTTACCAAATTCATTGATTAGCTCTAGTAGTTTTCTGGTAGCATCTTTAGGATTCTCTATGTATAGTATCATGTCATCTGCAAACAGTGACAGCTTTACTTCTTCTTTTCCAATTTGGATTCCTTTTATTTCCTTTTCTTCTCTGATTGCTGTGGCTAAAACTTCCAAAACTATGTTGAATAAGAGTGGTGAGAGTGGGCATCCTTGTCTTGTTCCTGATCTTAGTGGCAATGCTTTCAGTTTTTTACCATTGAGGATGATGTTGGCTGTGGGCTTGTCATATATGGCCTTTATTATGTTGAGGAAAGTTCCCTCTATGCCTACTTTCTGCAGGGTTTTTATCATCAATGGGTGTTGAATTTTTTCAAAAGCTTCCTCTGCATCTATTGAGATGATCATATGATTTTTCTGCTTCAATTTGTTAATATGGTTTATCACATTGATAGATTTGCGTATATTGAAGAATCCTTGCATTCCTGGAATAAACGCCACTTGATCATGGTGTATGATCCTTTTAATGTGCTGTTGGATTCTGTTTGCTAGTATTTTGTTGAGGATTTTTGCATCTATGTTCATCAGTGATATTGGCCTGTAGTTTTCTTTCTTTGTGACATCCTTGTCTGGTTTTGGTGTCAAGGTGATGGTGGCCTCGTAGAAGGAATTTGGGAGTGTTCCTCCCTCTGCTATATTTTGGAAGAGTTTGAGAAGGATAGGTGTTAGCTCTTCTCTAAATGTTTGATAGAATTCACCTGTGAAGCCATCTGGTCCTGGGCTTTTGTTTGTTGGAAGATTTTTAATCACAGTTTCAATTTCAGTGCTTGCGATTGGTCTGTTCATATTTTCTATTTCTTCCTGATTCAGTCTTGGCAGGTTGTGCATTTCTAAGAATTTGTCCATTTCTTCCAGGTTGTCCATTTTATTGGCATAGAGTTGCTTATAGTAATTTCTCATGATCTTTTTTATTTCTGCAGTGTCAGTTGTTACTTCTCCTTTTTCATTTCTAATTCTATTGATTTGAGTCTTCTCCCTTTTTTTCTTGATGAGTCTGGTTAATGGTTTATCTATTTTGTTTATCTTCTCAAAGAACCAGCTTTTAGTTTTATTGATCTTTGCTATTGTTTCCTTCATTTCTTTTTCATTTATTTCTGATCTGATTTTTATGATTTCTTTCCTTCTGCTAGCTTTGGGGTTTTTTTGTTCTTCTTTCTCTAATTGCTTGAGGTGCAAGGTTAGCTTGTTTATTCAAGATGTTTCCTGCTTCTTAAAGTGGGCTTGTATTGCTATAAACTTCCCCCTTAGAACGGCTTTTGCTGCATCCCATAGGTTTTGGGTCATTGTGTCTCCATTGTCATTTGTTTCTAGGTATTTTTTTATTTCCTCTTTGATTTCTTCAGTGATCACTTCATTATTAAGTAGTGTATTGTTTAGCTACCCTGTGTTTGTATTTTTTACAGATCTTTTCCTATAATTGATATCTAGTCTCATGGCGTTGTGGTCAGAAAAGATACTTGATACAATTTCGATTTTCTTAAATTTACCAAGGCTTGATTTGTGACCCAGGATATGATCTATCCTGGAGAATGTTCCATGAGCACTTGAGAAAAATGTGTATTCTGTTGTTTTTGGATGGAGTGTCCTATAAACATCAATTAAGTCCATCTTGTTTAATGTATCATTTAAAGCTTATGTTTCCTTATTTATTTTCATTTTGGATGATCTGTCCATGGGTGAAAGTGGGGTTTTCTACTATGATTGTGTCACTGTCAATTTCCCCTTTTATGGCTGTTAGTATTTGCCTTATGTATTGAGGTGCTCCTATGTTGGGTGCATAAATATTTACAATTGTTATATCTTCTTCTTGGATCGATCCCTTGATCATTATGTAGTGTCCTTCTTTGTCTCTTCTAATAGTCCTTATTTTAAAGTGTATTTTGTCTGATATGAGAATTGCTACTCCAGCTTTCTTTTGATTTCCATTTGCATGGAATATCTTTTTCCATACCCTTACTTTCAGTCTCTATGTGTCTCTAGGTCTGAAGTGGGTCTCTTGTAGACAGCATATGTAAGGGTCTTGTTTTTGTATCCATTCAGCCAATCTGTGTCTTTTGATGGGAGCATTTAGTCCATTTACATTTAAGGTAATTTTCGATATGTATGTTCCTATTCCCATTTTCTAAATTGTTTTGGGTTCGTTATTATAGGTCTTTTCCTTGTCTTGTGTTTCTTGCCTAGAGAAGTTCCTTTAGCATTTGTTGTAAAGCTGGTTTTGTGGTGCTGAACTCTCTCAGCTTTTGCTTGTATATAAAGGTTTTAATTTCTCCATCAAATCTGAATGAGATCCTTGCTGGTTTTTCTCCTTCATCACTTTAAATATGTCCTGCGAGTCCCTTCTGGCTTGCAGAGTTTCTGCTGAAAGATCAGCTGTTAACCTTATGGGGATTCCCTTGTGTGTTATTTGTTGTTTTTCCCTTGCTGCTTTTAATATGCTTTCTTTGTATTTAACTTTTGACAATTTGATTAATATGTGTCTTGGCGTATTTCTCCTTGGATTTATCCTGTATGGGACTCTCTGTGCTTCCTGGACTTGATTAACTATTTCCTTTCCCATATTAGGGAAGTTTTCAACTATAAGCTCTTCAAATATTTTCTCAGTCCCTTTCTTTGTCTCTTCTTCTTCTGGAACCCCTATAATTCGAATGTTGGTGCGTTTAATGTTGTCCCAGAGGTCTCTGAGACTGTCCTCATTTCTTTTCATTCTTTTTTCTTTATTCTGCTCTGCAGTAGTTATTTCCACTATTTTATCTTCCAGGTCACTTATCCGTTCTTCTGCCTCAGTTATTCTGCTATTGATCCCATCTAGAGTACTTTTAATTTCATTTATTGTGTTGTTCATCGTTGCTTGTTTCATCTTTATTTCTTCTAGGTCCTTGTTAACTGTTTCTTGCATTTTGTCCATTCTACTTCCAAGATTTTGGATCATCCTTACTATCATTTTTCTGAATTCTTTTTCAGGTAGACTGCCTATTTCCTCTTCATTTGTTAGGTCTGGTGCATTTTTATCTTGCTCCTTTATCTGCTGTGTGTTTTTCTGTCTTCTCATTTTGCTTATCTTACTGTGTTTGGGGTCTCCTTTTTGCAGGCTGCAGGTTTGTAGTTCCTGCTGTTTTTGATGTCTGTCTCCAGTGTCTAAGGTTGGTTCTAAGGTGGGTTATGTAGGGTTCCTGGTGGAGGGGACTAGTGCCTGTGTTGTGGTGGATGAGGCTGGATCCTGTCTCTCTAGTGGGCAGGTTCACGTCTGGTGGTGTGTTTTGGGGTGTCTGTGGCCTTATTATGATTTTAGGCAGCCTCTCTGCTAATGGGTGGGGTTGTGTTCCTGTTTTGCTAGTTGTTTGGAATAGGTTGTCCAGCAGTGTAGCTTGCTGGTCGTTGAGTGAAGCTGGGTGCTGGTGTTAACATGGAGGTCTCTGGGAGATTTTTGCCATTTGATATTATGTGGAGCTGGGAGGTCTCTTGTGGACCAGTGTCCTGAAGTTGGCTCTCCTACCTCAGAGGGAGAGCCCTGACACCTGGCTGGAGCACCAAGAGCCTTTCATCCACACGGCTCAGAATAAAAGGGAGAAAAAGTAGAGAGAATTAGTAGAAGTATGAAGAAAGAAAGAAAGAAAGAAAGAAAGAAAGGAGGGAAGGAAGGAAGGATGGAAGGAAGGAAGGAAGAAGGAAAGAAAGAAGCAAAGAAGGAAAGAAAGGAGGGAGGGAGGAAGGAAGGAAGGAAGGAGGGAAGGAAGGAAAAAAGACAGAAAGAAAGAAGATACAGTAAAATAAAATAAAGTATAATAAAGTTATTGAATTAAAAAATAATTACTTAGAAAAAGAAAAGGGACGGATAGAACCTTAGGACAAATGTTGGAAGCAAAGCTATACAGACAAAATCTTACACAGGAGCATACACATACACCCTCACAAAAAGAGGTAAAGGGGAAAAAATCATAAATCTTGCTCTCAGAGACCACCTCTTCAATTTGGGATGGTTCATTGTCTAAAGGAGGGAAGGAAGGAAGGAAAGAAAGAAAGAAAGAAAGAAAGAAAGAAAGAAAGAAAGAAAGAAAGAAAGAAAGAAAGAAAGAAAGAAAGAAAGAAAGAAAGAAAGGAAGAAAGAAAGAAAGAAGGTAAAGTTTAATATTATTAAAATTAATTATTAAGAAAAAAATCTAAAAAAACCATGAACGGATAGAACCCTAGGACAAATGGTGGAAGCAAAACTATACAGACAAGATCTCACACAGAAGCATACACATTCACAAAAAGAGGAAAAAGGAAAAAAATCATAGATCTTGCTCTCGAAGCCCACCTCCTCAATTTGGGATGACTCGTTGTCTATTCATGTATTCCACAGTTGCAGGGTACATCAAGTTGATTGTGGAGCTTTAATCCGCTGTTTCTGAGGCTGCTGGGAGAGATTTCCCTTTCTCTTCTTTGTTCTCACAGCTCACAGGGGCTGAGCTTTGGATTTGGCCCTTCCTCTGCGTGTAGGTCACTGGAGGGCGTCTGTTTTTTGCTCAGACAGGACGGGGTTAAAGGAGCCGCTGATTCGGGGGCTCTGGCGCACTCAGGCCGGGGGGGAGGGGCACTGAGTGCGGGGTGGGCCTGCGGCGGCAGAGGCCGGTGTGACGTTGCACCAGCCTGAGGCCCGCCCTGCGTTCTCTCGGGGAAGTTGTCCCTGGATCCTGGGAACCTGGGAGTGGCGGGCTGCACAGGCTCCGCGGGAGAGGGGTATGGAGAGTGACCTGTGCTCGCACACAGGCCCCTTGGTGGCGGCGGCAGCAGCCTTAGCGTCTCCCGCCCGTTTCTGGGATCCGTGCTTTTAGCCGCGGCTCGCGCCCGTCTCTGGAGTTCCTTTAAGCAGCGCTCTTAAACCCCTCTCCTCGCGCACCAGGAAACAAAGAGGGAAGAAAAAGTCTCTTGCCTCTTCGGCAGGTGCAGACTTTTCCCCGGACTCCCTCCTGGCTAGCCGTGGTGCACTAACCCCTTCAGGCTATGTTCAAGCCGCCAACCCCATTCCTCTCCCTGAGCTCCGACCAAAACCGAAACCCGAGCCTCAGCTCGCAGCCCCGCCCGCCCCGGCGGGTGAGCAGACAAGCCTCTCGGGCTGGTGAGTGCCGGTCGGCACCGATCCTCTGTGCGGGAATCTCCCCGCTTTGCCCTCTGCACCCCTGTTGCTGTGCACTCCTCCGCGGCCCCGAAGCTCCCCCCTCCGCCTCCCAAAGTCTCCGCCCGCGAAGGGGCTTCCTAGTGTGCGGAAACTTTTCCTCCTTCACAGCTCCCTCCCACTGGTGCAGGTGCCGTCCCTATTCTTTTGTCTCTGTTTTTTCTTTTTTCTTTTGCCCTACCCAGGTACGTGGGGAGTTTCTTGCCTTTTGGGAGGTCTGAGGTCTTCTGCCAGCCTTCAGTAGGTGTTCTGTAGGAGTTTTTCCACGTGTAGATGTATTTCTGGTGTATCTGTGGGGAGGAAGGTGATCTCCGCGTCTTACTCTTCCGCCATCTTCCCAGACCCCGATTTGCGTATATTGAAGAATCCTTGCACTCCTGGAATAAACCCCACCTGATCATGGTGTATGATCCTTTTAATGTGCTGTTGGTTTCTGTTTGCCAGGATTTTGTTGAGGATTTTTGCATCTATGTTCATCAGTGATATTGGCCTGTAGTTTTCTTTTTTTGTGACATCTTTGTCTGGTTTTGGTATCAGGGTGATGGTGACCTCGTAGAATGAGTTTGGGAGTTTCCTCCCTCTGCTATATTTTGGAAGAGTTTGAGAAGGATAGGTGTTAGCTCTTCTCTAAATGTTAGAATTCGCCTGTGAAGCCATTTGGTCCTGGGATTTTTTTTGTTGGAAGATTTTTAATCACAGTTTCAATTTCAGTGCTTGTGATTGGTCTGTTTATATTTTCTATTTCTTCCAGGTTCAGTCTCGGAAGGTTGTGCTCTTCTAAGAATTTGTCCATTTCTTCCAGGTTGTCCATTTTATTGGCATATAGTTGCTTGTAGTAACCTCTCATGATCCTTTGTATTTCTGCATTGTCAGTTGTTACTTCTCCTTTTGCAATTCTAATTCTATTGATTTGAGTCTTCTGCCTTTTTTCTTGATGAGTCTGGTTAATGGTTTATCAATTTTATCTTCTCAAAGAACCAGCTTTTAGTTTTATTGATCTTTGCTATTGTTACCTTCATTTCTTTTTCATTTATTTCTGATCTGATCTTTATGATTTCTTTCCTTCTGCTAACTTTGGGGTTTTTTTGTTCTTCTTTCTCTAATTGCTTTAAGTGTAAGGTTAGGTTGTTTATTTGAGATTTTTCTTTTTTCTTGAGGTAGGATAGTATTGCTATAAACTTCCCTCTTAGAACTGCTTTTGCTGCATCCCATAGGTTTTGGGTCATCGTGTTTTCATTGTGATTTGTTTCTAGGTATTTTTTTTTATTTCCTCTTTGATTTCTTCAGTGATCTCTTGGTTATTTAGTAGTGTATTGTTTAGCCTCCATGTGTTTGTATTTTTTAACAGTTTCTTTTTCCTGTAATTGATATCTAGTCTTATAGCATTGTGTTTGGAAAATATACTTGATATAATTTCAATTTTCTTAAATTTACCGAGGCTTGATTTGTGACCCAAGATATGATCTATCCTGTAGAATGTTCCATGAGTCCTTGAGAAGAAAGTGTATTCTGTTGTTTTTGGATGGAATGTCCTGTAAATATCAATTAAGTCCATCTTGCTTAATGTGTCATTTAAAGCTTGTGTTTCCTTATCACAGGGAAACACAAATCACCCTTCCCAAATCACCTTTCTGATTGGTGAAAGTGGGATGCTAAAGTCCCCTACTGTTATTGTGTTACTGTCCATTTCCCCTTTTTTGGTTGTTAGCATTTGCCTTACGTATTGAGGTGCTCCCATGTTGGGTGCTTAAACATTTACAATTGTTAAATCTTCTTCCTGGATTGATCCCTTGATCATTATGTAGTGTCCTTCTTTGTGTCTTGTAATAGTCTTTATTTTAAAGTCTATTTTGTCTCATATGCGAATTGCTACTCCAGCTTTCTTTTGATTTCCATTTGCATGGAATATCTTTTTCCATCCCCTCACTTTCAGTCTGTATGTGTCCCTAGGTCTGAAGTTAGTCTCTTGTAGACAGCACATATACAGGTCTTCTTTTTGTATCCATTCAGCCAGTCTATGTCTTTTGTTTGGAGCAGTTAATCTATTTACATTTAAGGTAATTATCGATACGCATGTTCCTGTTACCATTTTCTTATTATTTGTGTGTGTGTGTGTGTGTGTTAAGAAATATTAGTTTTATTTAACCAGTTTTCACAGCTGAATATTTATTCTATAAAAACTTTACAGATTGTACAGTTTATATATAGTTCAAACTACTGAACCAAAAAAGTAGGTCCCACAGATGCAAAAATACTGCACCAGCCAATCCATGGTAAAGGCAGATTTACACGCTGTACAGCTCTCCACAAGGCCAGGAGGTGGTCGGTTCTAAGTATAAACTTCAAAACTGTACAAAAATAAGGCTTTGATTTTATTTCATTCTTCATACATTCAATATGATTGCAAGCTCAGAAGCCTACCGAATGATAGGCGTCTGGAATCAGGAATCAGTCCCCACTCCTGGCAGGAATGCGGACGTCTATTTACACAGGGCACTCTCAGACAGAATCCTGTACTTGGTATATTGTGTAGACATGAAAGCAGAGACCAAGAACATTAAACGTCGCTATAAGGTAGTTTTTTATCTTAAAAAGGAGTTTCTGCATTTAATAGTGTGCCAAAAGAATTTTAACTTATTAAATAAAATATATTTTAAGTGAACCAAAAAATTACACTTTATAAACATAAAAATACTTTATTTTTGGTGTAATACATCAATCATATCTGCAAATAGAAAACCAAAACTGTATATAAAGTAGTTCTCACCCAGTAACAAGAAGCACTTATATAGTTATTTTTTCAGATGGGTCAGAAAAACTAATTATAAACCCCCTATAACTTAGAGATCATACTTAGCTATTCAGTGATTTGCTAACACTGCAAAACAAGCTTTCCCCTAGAGAGAGAGTGGTTTCTTCCTGTTAACTGGGTAAGAATCGGACATATTTAAGAAAGAAGGCAGAATCAACTGATTTCTCAGCATGAATCCTAGGTGTGTTTTAGTCTGGGGGTATATTCAGCAGTGGGTGTTTAATCAGAAATACTTAACCTAAAAGAATTAAGTCTTCCTTTCGATTGAGAAGTTTCCATCTCTGACGTTTTGTACCTTCCTGGAGACAAGGGCATGCCTCAGATCTTTCCGTATTTCTATTTGGGGTGGGGGTGGGGGGGCGAGGCGGGCTAACACCTCTTTAGATTCTGTTTTCTAGAAGGAAAAAACAAGGAAAACAAACATTATTCCAGACTTTTCTGACACCCAAACCAGGAAAACACACTCCTTTTTTATACAGTACTAGCCAAAGATAACAAAAAGTAGAGCCTCAAAGAGCAGCCCAGAGCTCACAATTATACTTTTATACCTGTGTGTGTATTAAGTATAAAATAATGACGTTTGGACAAGCTTTGTAGTTATTTAAAGTTACAGTACTTAAAGACTCCTTGGTAACAAATAGCTTGGCTGTTTCAAGTCCTGCTTCCAAGAGTGAGCTCCACGTGAACCTGTTTCAGGCTGTGAGGATGGGTCCGCACCCCAGGGAGCCCCAGCCGGCCTGCGCGATGCGACTACAGGGTCGTCTGGGGCAGCCCGGCCGTCAGAACTCGTCGATCTTCCACTGCAGGTACTTGAACATGGAGTCCATGCCCTGGGCCGAGCCCCAGATCTTCTTCAGCACCTCGCACTCCCGCTCGTTGGCCTGCTCCAGCTCCAGCTTCATGTTGCAGCGCACCAGGGCCTTGGATTCCTCGAGCACGACCGGGTTACAGGAAGCGAGCTCCTTAACGCGGACCATGACTTCCTGGGTGAAGGTCCCGGGGCAGAACACCTGGGAGACCAGGCCTTTGCCGCACGCCTCCTGCGCCGTCAGCTTCCGTCCGCTGAGCAGCATTTCATTCGCAGATGCTCCTCCCATAATCTTGGGAAACATCACGGTGGAACAGCCATCTGGACTCTGTCCAAAGGCAGTGTAGGGTGTTTGGAACCAAGCCTTCTCATTGGCCCAAACCACGTCACAGAGAGTCAGGATGGACGCTCCTAGTCCAATGGCTGGGCCGTTTACGGCTACAATAATAAGCTTCTTAAACTGAATGAAAGTATTCACAAAGTTTCTGATGGCCTCGGCCATCTTCGTGCTTTCTCTCTTCCGGTCGTTGGTCAGGCGCCGAATGAAGTAGATGAAGTCAAGGCCGCAGCAGAAGACGCTGCCCACGGCGCTGAACAGCACCAGCTTGCTGTCGTCGGCAGCGGCCGAGCTCAGGGCGCTCTGCACTTCCTTCATCACCTCTGGGTTGAGAGAGTTGTTCTCGGATGACTTCGTGAACAGCAGGATGTGGGTGAAGCCGTCCTGCTTCCGGACGACGATGTCCCTGTACCTGTAGGCTTTTTCCGGCTGCCTCACGCTGAAACGCAGTCGCTTGTCGAAGGGCTGGTTTTGTCTGTCATCGATGAATTTCCTCTTCCCGGCCGTCATGCCCGTGACTGACGTCTGCAGGCTGGTCATCCCGTTGGCCGTCAGCACGTCCATGAATGGGAAGGAACCTTTCCCGTTCACGGCTAGCCCCGTGGCCATAGCCGCGGTCAAGGGGCCGGACACCTGTGGCACCAGCGGGTGTATCAGGGGCCGGCTCCCCATCTGCGCACGCTCGGCAACAGGGCCCAGCAGAGCTCCTACCGGCTTTCTGGCCGCCACCTCCGGCACCACCGTGTCCTCCTGCCCCTGCTCGACGGGGTCCAGTTTCTCGGGGCTCTCGCTCTGAAAGCCGTCCACCGCGCTCCTGCTCTTGATGGGGCTCTTGGGCACGAGGATCTTTATACCTGACTTGGCCAGGTCCATGTTCTTCCGGTTCAAGAGGGACGGGGCTGGGTCCTTCCTGAACTTCTGGCTGGCGGCAAACAGCGGGCTGGCCTTGGGCTCCTGCTCTTTGCCAACCACTAGCGATTCAGGAGAGGCCTTGGAAAAGCCGCTGTTGGTGGACCTGGAAATCTGCTTCCTAGCGTTGTTCGGGGAGGCCCGGTTGGCCCTGGTGAAGGGGCCCTCCCTCTGCTTCTCGGTGTGGCGCCTGTTGAAGTCGTGGATGTACTCCTCGCAGTTTACCAGGTTCTGCTCTGGTTCCCAGGTGTCGTCCTCGCTGTCGTAGCCCTTCCACCGGACCAAATATTCCGTCTTCCCTTTTTTGTTCTTCCTTTTGTCAACGATTCTTTCAACCTCGTACAGCTCCTCGGAGGCCATGGTGGGCGGTGGAGCTGGGGGCGTGGGGCAAGGCCGTTGAGGCGCCGCGCAGCCGGCGGCCGACACTTTGTTTCAGTTGGGTCCCTGCGTGGCCTGCGCTTCCGGCTCCGCTCGGCTCCGGCGCCGGTCGGGTGCGGACCGGTGCTCACTCCCGCCGGTGTGGGCCGCCGGCCGGGTTGTGCGCAGGAGCAGCTACGCAACGTGCTCTCCGCGCCGTGCTCACTCCCCGGCGGGCCGGCTCGGGCTCAGGCTCATTGCGTAGCCGCGGGGCGGGGCGGGGCGGGGCGCGGCCGGTCCGGGGTGGGGCGCGGCGGCCGTGCACTGCGGCGCGCGTTGGCTCTGCGGCTCCCCCTCTCTGGTGTAGTGCAAAAATCTTCCTTTTTCTTATTATTTTGGGTTTGTTATTGTAGGTCTTTTCCTTCTCTTGTGTTTCCTGCCTAGAGAAGTTCCTTTAGCCTTTGTTGTAAAGCTGGTTTGGTGGTCTGAATTCTCTTAGCTTTTGCTTGTCTGTAAAGGTTTTAATTTCTCTGTTGAATCTGAATGAGGTCCTTGCCAGGTAGAGTAATCTTGGTTGTAAGTTTTTCCCTTTCATCACTTTAAATATGTCCTGCCATTCTCTTCTGGCTTGCAGTTTCTGCTGAAAGATCAGCTGTTAACCTTTTAGGGATTCCCTTGTATGTTATTTGTTGCTTTTCCCTTGCTGCTTTTAATACTTTTTCCTTGTATTTAATTTTTGATAGTTTGGTTAATATGTGTCTTGGCGTGTTTTTCCTTGGATTTATCCTGTATGGGACTCTCTGTGCTTCCTGGACTTGATTAACTATTTCCTTTCCCATATTAGGGAAGTTTTCAACTATAAGCTCTTCAAATGTTTTCTCAGTCCATTTCTTTTTCTCTTCTTCTTCTGGGACTCCTATAATTCGAATGTTGGTGCATTTAATGTTGTCCCAGAGGTCTCTGAGACTGTCCTCAATTCTTTTCATTCTTTTTTCTTTATTCTGCTCTGCAATAGTTATTTCCACTATTTTACCTTCCAGGTCACTTATCTGTTCTGCCTCAGTTATTATGCCTCAGTTATTTAATTTCATTTATTGTGGTGTTCATCATTGTTTGCTCTTTAGTTCTTCTAGGTCCATGTTAAATGTTTCTTGTATTTTCTCCATTCCGTTTCCAAGATTTTGGATCATCTTTACTATCATTACTCTGAATTCTTTTTCAGATAGACTGCCTATTTCCTCTCCATTTGTTTGGTCTGGTGGGTTTTTACCTTGCTCCTTCATCTTCCCTGTGTTTGTCTGTCTTCTCATTTTGCTTAACTTACTGTTTTTGGGTCTCCTTTTCACAGGCTGCAGGTTCGTAGTTCCCGTTGTTTTTGGTGTCTGCCTCCCGTGGATAAGGTTAGTTCAGTGGGTTGTGTAGGCTCCCTGGTGGAGGGGACTGGTGCCTGCGTTCTGGTGAATGAGTCTGGATCTTGTCTTTCTGGTGGGCAGGACCATGTCCAGTGGTGTGTTTTGGGGTGTCTGTGAACTTATTATGATTTTAGGCAGCCTCTCTGCCTATGGGTGGGGTTGTGCTCCTGTCTTTCTTGTTGTTTGGCTTGGGGTGTCCAGCACTGGAGCTTGCTGGTCATTGAGTGGAGCTGGGTCTTAGCGTTGAGATGGGGATCTCTGGGAGGTCTCTGGCTGATTGATATTACGTGGGGCTGGGTGGTCTCTGGTGGACCAATGTCCTGAACTTGGCTCTCCCACCTCAGAGGCTCAGAACTGACACCCATCCAGTGCACCAAGACCCTGTCAGCCACACGGCTGCTACTGTTGGATGGTCTCCTGCAGAGGGGGTGTGGCTGTGGCTCACCGCAGAGACAAGGACACTGCCAGCAGAAGTTCTGGGAAGTACTCCTTGGCATGAGCCCTCCCAGAATCCACCATTAGTCCCACCAAAGACTGCTACAAACATTCTAAAGAGTGTTAAAAACCTTAAAATTTGAATTACCCTATGTCTCAGCCATCCCTTAACTGTGAATTTATCTTATGGAAAGAATTAGAGATGTGTGAAAAGATATACATCTAAGATGCTTTATCAAATTTATTTATAACATTGAAAAACTGGAAGAGCCTTAATGTCCAACAATAAGTTACTAGTTAAGTAAAATATGTATGTTTAAATGATGGAAAGCTGCATAGACATTTAAGATTATGTCATAGAAGACTATACACTGTCATGGAAAAATGTTCCTGATATGTAGCCCAGTGAAAATAGCAAGTTACAAAACAGTATATTATAAAAATACTATTCATATATAAACATAACAGACTGAGGTGTACAAATGCAAATATTTTTTTAAATGAAGCTTGTTGCTATATTCTCAAAACTTTGATTTTCCAATCTACACAGAACATACATATTTTTGGCCTATTCTTGTTTAAATTTTAGTCTAGTCCCCTGATATTTATAATCCAATCTAGTTATTAGAGTCTTAGGCTCTCTTTGTTGACAATTCTGTCAAAATTCAATATTATTAGCTGTCACTATTCATAGTTCCAAGCTTTCTCTCTCTGAACTAGCACTGTCTACTCTACCTTCACCAACTCTAAACAGAGCAGGGGAGAGAAATCCTCTTCTTGTGCCTGCCCAAGAGCATCAGTAGTGGGAGGAAGACCTGGTCTTGACCTGGGGCCACCTTATTTCCATGGCATCTACTGCTATGGAGTCTCGGTGAAAGCCAGATGCATGGTTTCCTGAGACCATATTTTGTTCCACACTAGCCCCCTCACAGAGCACCCCCTCACCATGCAGGGGCAGCTGTGTATCGTTTTGGCACACTCAGGAAGCTCTACACCTCCTACCTGTCTGCTCATCTCTGCGCTCAGGTTAGACCTTGAGATCTTCTTCTGTGCCCTCTGAGGCGAGTCATTGACAACTGGAAAAGGTGTGTCTCTTTTGTCCTCTCTCTTCCAGGCACACCCCAAGATCTCTTTGAGTCCTACTAGTATTTCCCATCAATCATTCTGCCTTCTGAAATCACCTGATTTCCTGAGCAGGACCCTTCCATCTTTAAGGGGCACATGTCAAATAGCTACCTTGCTACCTGGGAATGGGATGGGATGGGGAGAAAGGCCATGGAGTCAGGAAGACAATTTGTCATCCCTGAAGGATCTCAGAGAGCCATCCTGAGAATCCTGGCCAGGACTTTCTCAATTAAAAAAAAAATGTTTTAAGTATATTTATGTAAGATAAACTTCTCCATTGTAAATATACAGTTAGGTGAGTATTAACAAAGGCAAACACCCATGTAATCACCACAATCAAAATACAGAACATTTCATCTGTCCAAAAAGTCCTCTCTTGCCCTTCAAAGTCAATTCCTGCTCCCCTGTCTTAGGCAACTGCTGATCTGCTTTCTATCCCTTGAGATTTGCTATAATTTCATGTAAGTGCTATATACAGCATGTACTTTCTTGTGTCTGGCTAAGCACAATGTTTCTGAGATTCATCCATGGTATTGCTGTAGTTTGTTTCTTTTCATTTGTAACATTCCATTATGTGGATATATCACGATAGGCTTATCCTTTCACTTGTTAATAGATATTTGTATTGTTTCCAGTTTGGGGTTATTACAAATAAAGCTGCTATAAACATTTATGTACAAGTCTTTATGTGGATATATGTGCTCATCTGTCTTGGGTAAATACCTAGGAGTGGAATGATTTGGTCATATGATAGTGTACATATCAATTTATAAAACTGCCAAACTGTTTTCCAACGTAGTTGTACCATTTTTTTTCATTCTTATTGGAAGTGTATAAAAATTCCAGTTCCTCCATATCATTGCCAACACTTCTTTTTGTCAGTCTTTATAATTTCAGCCTTTCTAGCAGCTGCATAGTGGTATCCCACTGTGGTTTAATTTGCATTTCCTGATGACTAGTGATGTCGAGCATCTTTTCATGTGCTTATTAGCCATTTGTGTGTCTTCTTTGGTGAAGTATCTGTTCAAATCTGTTGCCCATTTTTTAAAAATAAACTTTTTTATAATAGTTTTTTGATTTACAGAGAAGTTGCATAGAACAAAAGAGTTCCCACATACCACACACCCAGTTTCTTCTACTGCTAACATCTTACTTTAGAACGATTTATTTGTTACCACTAATAACCCAATATTGATATATTATTATTAACTAAAGTTCGTATTATATTCTGATTTCCTTTCTTTTCACCTAAGGTCCTTTATTCCCACAGGATCCCACCTAGGATACTAAGTTAAACATAGTTATCAAGTTTCCTTAGGCTCCTCTAGACTGTTCATTTCTCAGGCTTTCCTTGATTTTGATGATCTTGACAGTTTGGTAGAATATTGGTTAGCTGTTTTATAGAATGTCCCTTAACTAGAGTTTATCTGGTATCTTTCACATGGTTAGACTGGGGTTGTGAGTTTTTTGGGAAAAGATCACAGAGGGAAAGTGTCACTCTTATCACCTCAGTCATATCAAGGGCACATGCTACCAACACGACTGATAATTGTTGATGTTAACCTTGATCACATGGCCAAGGTTATGATTGTCAGTCTTCTCCATTGTACAGTTTCTCTTTTTTTCTACCTCCCATAATATATTTTGTGGAAGAAAGTCACTATGCGTAGCCCACACTTAAGGGTTGGAGAGTAATATTCCACTTTCCTGAGGTAAAATATCTGAATAAATTACTTGGAATACTTCTGTATGGGAGATTTGCCTATTGGTCCCATTTATTTACTCATTCAAGCATTTGTTTATATCAGTATAAACTCATTAGCATACATTTTCAACTTTGGATTATATTCCAATACTATATTATTCATTTTGTTGCTCAAATTGTTTTGTTGCTCAAATTGTTTATCGGTATTTGTTGCTTATCAAATTTTTGTTATTTGTTGCTTATCAAATTTTGTTGTATTTGATACAAATTTTTGTATTTGTTGTTTATCAAATTTTGTTGCTATTTGATTTTGCTATCAAATTTTGTTGTATTTGATACAAATTTTTGTATTTGTTGTTTATCAAATTTTGTTGCTATTTGATTTTGCTATCAAATTTTGTTGTATTTGATACAAATTTTTGTATTTGTTGTTTATCAAATTTTGTTGCTCAAATTGTTTATCGGTAGTCTTTCAGTTAGCTCCTGTGTCCATCTGATATGTCCCCATCGTTGTTTTTTCAAGCATTTCTCTTCTGGAATGACAAGATATATCTAGGGGAAAAGATTTGATGTGTTAATTAATTTGCTTAATTTTTCTCCTACCCAGGTGCTTGCAAGACTCAGATCTTTCCACACTCTGTCGCTGCTGGATCCCTTACACGTGTCCCCCACTCCCCCCAGATGCCATCTTTTGTTTAGAGGACACAGGGCAAGACATGTAGAGAAACATTTCTCTACATGCTTGAATGGTGCTTGAATAGGTTCATAGGGAAGAGGTTACAGTAATTGTAACCCTGTGACAACATTGAGTATAAGATTCTGCGTGTCCATTAGGAGCTATATAGTGTATGTGATACGGAGCACCCTCTAAAGCAAAGTTTCAACAGCGGTACCAAGTGGAGGCATTAATGTATGTAGGTCAACGTAAACAAGTGACTGCAGATTCTATTTTTAAAAACCTGCCATGGAGCACCTCAGTCAACCATTCCAATGTTGAAATAACTTTTTCCTCTGGTTGCTGTGTATCAGTGGTCATAAAACTATAGCCCACAGGCCAAACCCAAGCCCGTGACTGCTTTTGTAAATAAAGTTTTATTGGCGAACAGCCACTCATTCTTTGTGCATTGTTTATGCCTACTCTCATGCTCAGATGGCAGAGCTGAGTAGTTACAAAGCCTAAAGAAATATTTTTCTGGCCCTTTACAGAAAAAGTTTCCTGACCACTGCTCTATTTCATGACTAGCTTAAATCTTACGCAACAATAAAGGGTCATTTTTGTGAGTTACAGCCTCCAGGGGGACAGAGAACCACCTATCAGTGCCATCTCTCCAAGTAACCTTCATATGAGAAGTCTTAAGTACCCACTTGTAAAATTAAATAACCATGTTTGTCTAATCCCCTTGCCTTGACCTTCTCTATTTTATCTAAAACCAAAATTCACAATTATGCTTAATTGCTAAATAGGCTCACAGGTTAGGAATACATATGCAGAAGCCTAAAATGTTGATCAAATACCTTTCAGAAATTTAGGAGTGAGACAAACTTTCTCCTTAACTGGAGGATGTCAGGCATTTAAAGAAGTGAAGAGCACCTGGATGCATTGTGGGATTTGGATCTTTTCCACTTTTTTGCTTCTCTAAATTCAGGGCATTGTATTTATTGATCTACAGAAAGGCTTTGGGTAGTGGGTGTGGAGAGGTGGAACACACGGTAACACAGGTGTAACAAAGGCTTTCAAAAAAAATGCAAATTGGGTTTTAACGAAGTGCAACTATCGCAAACCCATGAAGCGATCAGGGAACTTTTTGCTCTACCTGCTTGGTAGAGTTTTATTTTATTTACTTTATTTCCTTCTATGTACACATTTCTTTAAAAAAAAAAAAAGGCAGAGACTACTGAGAATGGTCATGGGAGATATAAAGAAAGGGCTAAGCGGCCAGGTAGCTCTCCTAACTCAAGAACAAAGTGACTGCCAGAGAACTCTACTGCCCAAGGTTGGCCGAAGGTATGTTTGTCTTTGCGGACAGGTGGTGCCGTCTAGTGGGAAGACATCCTGTCTGGCCTTGGCTGCTGGTTCAGCCACCCTCGGTTCTGTGTCTTGAGCTAATTCAATAGTCTCTCTGAGCCTAATCTGTATAACAGGGATTGTGTGTGCCTTGTATAGTTACTATAAGGATATGATATAATAGACGTACGGTGTATGGCACCTGACAAATGATAGTTTTCATGACTTACTATTTCCAGGACACTGTACAGCTACGTACACCAAGAGTAAGGGTGTCAGAGAGTGAAGTGAGATGCGACAGACCACAGACATTCTGGAATAATCACTGCGTGATCATCTCTCCTCTCTGACATTGTTTAGTTTGCTTGGACATGGAAAAGGTTAAGGAGAGCCCTGATGTAATCTCTGTACCACTCCCTTTTCATTTCTCCCTCTGCCTGCACAGAAAGTCAGGGACCTCTATGACAAATTCCAGGCATCCGTGGAGGAAATGCAGATTCCAGCATAACGAAGATTCAGAGCACAGGGAATCTGCACCCATGTGACACCCTGGCTGGGCCCTGCCTCTAGTCAAATAGTCCATTTTCTCTAGCTCCAGAGAAACAATTTAAGATCAAAGTCGGAACTTTATTTGGTTTCTCTTGTGATTCTCTTCACAGCTGATGGGCCCTTGGTTTAATCCTGAAGGTGGCCAGATAGGTCCACTTTGTGTTTATCTTTCTCTGAAAGATCAGGAGGCAACCTGAGGTCATGGACTCCACGCTCCACAAGAGGCCAGACCAGGGAATGAGGCGGCAATAAAGATGAGCTACAGTGCTGAGTCACCAGCAGGGCTGGCATCAGGCAGGAGTAGAAGAGGTGACTGCCTGCACCTTGAGATTGGGGGAGGGGATGGGTGGGGAGAGCATGTCCGTTTGCTAGGGCCACCATAACAGAGTACCACAAACTGAGTGGCTTCCAACAGCAGACGTTTACCGTCATACAGTTCTGGAGACTACAAACCCCAAATCAAGGTGTTGGCAGGGTCCTGCTCCCTCTGTAACCTGTACAGGATAATCCTTCCTCACCTCTTCTAGCTTCTGGCGTTTGTCAGCAATCCTTGACATTCCTTGGATTATAGGATTATATCCTTGATGTGCCTCTGATGTTTCCTGTTAGAAAAATCCTTGCCTCCCAAATATTTGACAGAGATGCTAGGTCCCTCTTCTTCAGCCTGTTTTCAATATTGCTTAAGAATTTAGCTTCCTGGAAGGCTAGTGGCTCTAGGCTAGAGGAGAAATGTATAGGAATGTGTTCAAGAAATGAATCATCTTGAGCAAAGTAGAGATGGGAAGATGTCTCAGGAAGAAATAATAAAAAGAACAAATAGATTTTGCATTTCCAGGAGGAATAGTAATAGTCAAGCTCCAGGCAAATGAACAAAGGAAATGGGAAAAGGAAGGGAATTCCGTGACCACTCACAGGAGGGGTTAGGCTGGGGGTAAAGATGTCTGTGTCCATCAGGGAAGGAGACTTCTAGGGAGGAGGAGAAACAAACTTTATATTTCTATGTTTTAGGCCTAGAACACCAGGATATGGTTCTATTTTCCACAGTTGACGAATTGATATTTGGAATACGAGTTGCACAAAAGGAGTTATGAAACTCTGGACTGCCTTTGTCTCCAAGCTGGCCCATGGTGGTGGGATTTCTTCAATCGGAAGTGCTCTTTCAGTGTAATAAAAATGTCCACAGGGCTTCCCTGGTGGCGCAGTGGTTGGGAGTCCGCCTGCCGATGCAAGGGACACGGGTTCATGCCCTGGTCCGGGAAGATCCCACATGCCGCGGAGCGGCTGGGCCCGTAAGCCATGGCCGCTGGGCTTGCGCGTCTGGAGCCTGTGCTCTGCAATGGGAGAGGCCACGACGGTGAGAGGCCCGCGTACCGCAAAAAAAAAAAAAAAAAAAAAAAATGTCCACAGACGGCACTGCCCCAAACTGTTACTGTTTGAAGAGTTCATGTCCATCTGTGTTTCATATACAGTGTGATTTCCTGGGGGCATGAGGCTCTATCTACCCCCAAACATCACCTGTTTTAGCTTCTCCCAAAGTCTGAAATCTCCATGATTAAACCCCTTCCTCCAGTTTAAGACATTTTCTCCCTAAGACTCCTGTAAAAATGCAAGTGTCTTCCTAGGAAAGGCAACAGTCCCATGGTTTGTCAGATTCCCTCTTGACACAGTTTGGCAGCAGGGTCCCAAGAGCACCAAATTAGTCTGTAAAGGAGGGAGAGGGATGATGTGATAAGGAGCTAAGTCCTTCTCCCCAGCAGGCTCCACCCATCCAGACGTGAGGGCTGCAGAGGGGCTGGCCTTGGGTGTAACTACAATGCTGGGGCCCTGGCAGTAATGGGCCATCAGATGGGGGCAGGGGATAAATCATCCCCAAAGGGTGACTTGGGAAACAGTGACGATACTCTCAATTTATTGGCAGACAGCCCTCCGTGAGAAATACTGTTTGGTTTCGGTTTTAATTTCTAAAGGCATACTCTATGTTTTAGGGACTTTCTAATTTTTTACACCGTGGAAGAATATGTTTTCATTAAGCAACACTGTACCAAAGATGACATTGCTCAGATTGTCAAAGTTGATGTACAGACATTGCCTTGAAAAGCATCTACTTCCGTTCCTTTGCTTACTTTTAGAAGCCCTAGGACAGGCACTGCCAGGTCTCCCTGGGTTTCCTTTCTTGCTGGGGTGTGATTCTTTCCTCCCTGTTGATGCCCCTCTGGCCCTGAGGCTCTCTCCCTTCTGCACAGAGCACCCCTAGACTGTTGGTTCTCTATGTCCTTCCTAAATAAGACTGTTTAACATGAGATTTTATTATTGTGCATTTTGAATTCTACCTTTTTTTAGAATGAAGCCAATGACAAAAGAGCAAGTTTATAGGGCTAATATGAAACACATATAGAACACAGAATAATTAAACAAATACAATACAATCCTCTCTAAGTCTTTGCAGGTCTCTGCTTTAGGGTAATTTGAGAAGTTTCTTTCCTTCTTTTTAAAAGAAGGCAGCAGGGAATAGTGGAGAAAACATGGACTTTGGACCCAGACAGACATGAATTTGAACCAACTCTGCCTCTTGTGAAGTGTGGCTAGACAAGTTTCATAAGCTCTCTCTGAGCTGTGCCCATTCAGCATGGATAGAAATTGCTATGTTGCAGAGTTGTAAGGATTAGAAGTAATTCATAAATCCTAAGGCTGTTTTGAGGACTAAATAAGTTAATGTATGTCAACCAACTAGCAAAATGCCTGGCACTTAGGAAAAGCTCTCTATATGCCATGTACTCTTATTAAATTATTAATAAACTTATAAGATATACATAAGAAAACTAGAGTTGAAAAAAATCAAGACAGACAATGGAATATTATTCAGTGCTAAAAAGAAATGTGTTTATCAAGCCATGAAAAGACACGGAGGAAAGTTAAACCCGAAGTTACTAAGTGAAATAAGTGAAAAGGCTATATTCTGTGTGATTCCAACTACATGACATTCTGCAAAAGGCAAAACTATGGAGACAGTAAAAAGATCAGTGGTTGCTAGGGGTTTGGGATGGGGGTGGGGGGAAGAATAGGAAAAGCATAAAGGATTTTTAAGGCAGTAAAAATACTCGGTATGATACCATAATGATGGATACCTGTAACTATACCTTTATCCAAGCCCATAGAAGGTACAATACCAAAAATGAACCTTAAGATAAACCACGGACTTTGGATGATAATGATGTGTCATCGTAGGTTCATCAGTTGTAACAAATGCACCACTCCGATGGCGGATGTTGATAATGGGGAGGTTATGTATGTATGGGGCAGGAGGTATATGGGAAATCTCTGTACCTCCCTCTCAATTTTGCTGCTCTAAAATTACTCTAAAAGATAAAGTCTAAAAAATTTAGCCAGACAAGGAACAGAAAAGAAACAACAAGCAGGGAGAAGTAAAGTTGCCTTCTTTCCCACTGTGAGTTAAGGTCCTGATTTTTATGGCTCTGGACATCCAGCAGTGGAATAAAGATGAAGACCACCAGAGGCAGGGGAGATGCAGCTTGGGGGAAGATGACAGGAGGAGAGGAGAGTGCACAGGCTTTTAGGCAGCTACAGTCTCACAGCATTTGGTAATAGCTTGAAAATGGGAGATGCCATTATCATAAAAGCATTCAAACAAGGAAGTAGAGAAGTATTCATTGTTTTAAAGTCAGTTAGTCAATAACATTTATCTTATTGTCTGATTATGAAAATAGTATATGTTTATATTGAAAATTAGAATAGACAGAAAAACACAAAGTCGAAAATGAAAATAATCTGTAACAGAGAGAGGACCATCCATCACTTAGGGTCAGTCCTTGTAGTTTATATATATATATATATATATATATATATATATATATATATATATATATACACTTTTTTTTCCTTCTACAAACACAGGTTTATTTTATAAAAGTAGCATACTTACCTTTTCACTTAATTATATAATGTGAACATTGTCCCATGTCATTAAATATTCTTCCAATGCATCTTTTAAAAAGTGTATTATTAAAAATTTTAAACATATATTTTATATTTATTTTTTACAAAAAAAAGGCACAAAAGCAAATTTATTTATGTTAGATATAAATATCTAACATACCAACAAACAACCAACAAACAAACCAACCAACAAACAAAACAAACCTAATATATTTACTGGCACCCATGGATACCCATTTACCAAGCAAAAAAAAAATTTTTTTTTTCACATATAAAAATATAGAGTCCAGGACTTCCCTGGTGGCGCAGTGGTTGAGAGTCCGCCTGCCGATGCAGGGGACATGGGTTTGTGCCCCGGTCCGGGAAGATCCCACATGCCGCGGAGCGGCTGGGCCCGTGAGCCATGGCCGCTGAGCCTGCGCGTCCGGAGCCTGTGCTCCGCAACGGGAGAGGCCACAACAGTGAGAGGCCCGCGTACCGAAAAAAAGAGAGAGTCCAGAATATGAACCTCCATGTACTCATCACCCTGATATAACAATTAACAACTCATGACCAGTTTTCTTTCATCCATACACTGTCCACTTCTCCCACCCCTCTTGGATTTTCCTGAAGCAAATTCCCTGTAACATGGAATTTCGTATATAAATATTTCAGTATGTATGCCTCTCTAGAAGACATAGGCATTCTTTTAGAAGTATAATTACAATAACATTAACACACCTAAAAAATAGTAATAATTCCTTAATATCATCAAATTGCTTTCAGTGTTTACTTTTTCATGG
This sequence comes from Stenella coeruleoalba, assembly GCF_951394435.1. NCBI lineage: Eukaryota > Metazoa > Chordata > Mammalia > Artiodactyla > Delphinidae > Stenella > Stenella coeruleoalba. The sequence continues at coordinate 90,126,564 of NC_137150.1, forward strand.
TTGTCAATTTTAACTGTTTGAATCAGGATCAGATCTGGGTATGTGAGAGATTGCAAGAACCCTGAATTTAAATTGGAAGTATTGATATGAACTCACAATGTATTTTTATCTAAAACCAAAACACATTTTTTAAAACTCTGTACACTGAAAAGGACTAGAAACAATGACTAACCCAGTAGCAAAGAACACTTCTAGTGCCAAGATTATAGGCTCTAAATACCATTTTCCACTAAGAAAAACTAGAGTTTCTTGGAGAAATGTTAGATTCCAAGTCTGGGGCAGAAAATGAGCAATCTCTTATACCAGAAAGCAGAGAAAGTGTGCGCAAACCCCAGGGTCACATCCAAAGGACTCAGGAACTGGAATAGGCTCCTGTGGGTCAACGATGCGATCATTTAATACGGACAACTTCAATAGATTGAAATGTGTCAAATATGTGTCAATCCATGAGTTCACAGTGTTACCCCTCCAACTTCAAAGTACCCACAAGCCACTTTGAAAGACAGTAGGAAACAAACTGTATTGTGGAAATAAGCAAATTAAAGAGAAAACCTCAAGTATTCACTTTGCCTTTCCTTTACAAATGGTACCTTAAGATAAATAGCTAATGAGGAGAAGCTTTTCTTTTTATATTAAGTTCTAACTCCAGATAGAAGAAAACAGTAGGATTAGAATAGCACCATTTTGTAGGCTTTATATTTAAGGACTCTAACATCACCAATAAATAAACAAAACAAACTATTTAACATCTATTTGTTCATAATCATTCATCTCCTCTCCAAGCTTGTCCTGATCTCCTGGCATGCCCCAGTGACTTTGAACTTGGTCATGAGACTGCCTTTGAATAATGGAATGTGAGCAAACCTGACATACACCACCTCCAAACAGAAGCAAATGCATCTGCGTGGTTTGGCCCTTCTTACCTTGAGCTTCGTGGAAATGGCAAGCACCAGGTGGTGGCTGCTTCCTCACCCTGAGTGTCAGAGTGAGAAGACATGGAGAGAAGACCTGAACACAACCCACAGCCTGGAGGAGAGAAGAGCTGACCTGCAAACCCTGTGAGCAAGAAATAGTATCAGCCCTAGTAAGCCACTGAAATGTGGGGAGTTTGCTAGTGAAGTAGTTTTGCCAAAAACATTAAACTTGACTCTGAGTAAGTTTTCATCCTCACGAATGACAGGACATACAAGGGACAGAGCCACATGTTAAATGACGTCATGGGGAATTAGTTGGCTAAGGCCAAACTGAGAAATCCTATGAGACAAAAACTCCAGTTGCCTTTCCAGAAAAGAATTGCAAGGAATAAAAAGGAGATAGAGGAAGAAATTGTAGGTGAAAAGAGACTTGAAAGACATTCAACAAATTGCATGTATTCTATAATTTTAATTTAATCAATATCCTTTAACGGACACCCCTAGATCCAAGAGTGGCCAAGAAGTGACCATTTGCAAGTGGAGGCTGGAGGGTTATAGATAAATTTGGTTGTAGCCTGGGTGTTCGCACATATGCCTCCTTGGCCCCTTGTGGTGGGATAAGTTGAGAAGAGAAGGCAGGTAAACCAGAGATCTTATTTGTTCTCTTATTCCAGCACTACAAAGGTTAGGGCATTGCTGGATTGGTCTAAACACTACTCAGGTGGTCTTCCATAAGGAATGGAAGCCAAGGGAGAGTTCCTGAGCATGGTCATGCCATGATGAGAATGAGGCTTAGGAAGATTAACAGCCTAAAGAGGATGGATTGTTGGGAATGGGAAGGGAGGCAGGCAGCTCAGCTCAGAGGCTCCTGCAATAATTTAAACAAAAAGAGATGTGACATATATACACCAATATGTATAAAATGGATAACTAATGAGAACCTGCTGTATAAAAAAATAAATAAAATTAAATTTTAAAAAAAAGTGATGTGTCAGCCAGGATGGGGATGGAAAAAGAAATAGAAGAAAATTCAAACACCATTACATTGCATGCTGATGGAATCTCCACTTCTGAAAAACTACAGTATTGCTCAAACATTCCCAGGTCTTGAAATGATGACAGTAACTACATTCAAGAATCAAATTTAAAATTTTGAATTTTGTACCTATTTATGGCTTCGAAGGAGGAAAGTTGGGCAGAAGTGAAAGCGTTGTATCAGAAGAGAGGACCCAGTGTGACGGCTGCAACAGGGAGCGCCTTACCAGTTGGACATACAAGTTGGTAAGAGAAAGCTAACTGTGAAATTATGGTGATGGGAAAAAGGAAGTTTTCAGCAAAAAAGATGGAAGGCAGATGTGAAATTAAAGAAGGAGGCAGGGTGGTTATTCATAGCTATTCTTCTGTTACACCGCCGAAATATGTGTGCTTAAAGAATGAATAGAAAGTAATTGATTTGAAATGGAAAAGCATTAAATCCTGAAATTATGGAAACATGAGAAATGACCCTGAATTAAATGTGTTTCAAATGGTTTTTAGGGCTTTCTTTGGTCCATATAAGCCACCTTAACAACACCTTAACATTTTAATAAAAAACTGAAAAAATAGTCACTGGACTTTTTGGAAGAAAATGTCCCTACTGATTCAAGGCCAGTTTTATGGCTAAAAATTATAAAAAAGTTTGCAGAGCTCCAAAAGGCAGCTTTTGCCTCGGGGGGGTGGGTGCTGATTTTTGTTCTGGGGAGGGTGTCTATGTGGTCAACACCAGAGGTTTCCTCCCTGTCCTGAGTCATGTTTCCTAGCTGCAGATCCTGAGATGAGTGATGTAACCGAAGGCAATTCTCTAGAGAAGAGGACAGCTAGCCGTGGTCATCAGCCAGCACTGCAGCACTTAGGGGATAGGTGTCCAGCTGGCAGGGTGGATCTGGGTTGGGCATTGAGACCACGCACGACACCACCTAAACACCTTCCACCCAGAGACATGTCAGACAGCAACAAATAGTGTGTTCTCATCAAAATCAAAACTGAAAGACAGTGAGGCAGCTTAGCGCAGAAAAAAGAATCCCTTTGATAGAGGTAGCATACCTGGGCAAAGGTTTGCCTTCCTCCAAAGTTGTGAGATTTGGGGCAAATTACTCAGCCCCTCCAAGCTTGTTTCTTCATTAGTAAGATTGGAAAAAAATTAAAATGCCTATTTTGAGTCCTAGTAGAACATAAGTATGATATACATAGAAAATATATTTATATATGATATACTAGTGAATCACATATACTTTTTTATATTAATAGAAAAAAGTCTGGAATGCTGTACTCTAAGGTTAACAGTAAGTGATCTGTGGGTGGGGGGCCTTGTGGGTAGTCACAGAGAGAAGCACAGCAGGTGGCAATGAGCATAGACTTTGGAGCCAGGCTGTTTCCGGACTCAGGGAACGTTGTTTAACCTCTCTGTGCCTCAGTTTCCTTAACTCTAGAATGGAGCTAGGTAAAAACCTACCTTCCAGAAGGTTTCTTTGAGAATTAAATGACCTAATATATGAAATCATCTAAAACAGTGCCTAGCAGGCCATAAGGGCAATAAAACTGTTATATTTATATTGTTTTACTTGGCTTATTCCTGCTTTCTAGTTTTTCTACAGTGATTAAATATTGGTTTTACAACATGAAAGACGTATAAAACCTAAGAGAAAATTTCTTTGTAATGTGCGAACTGTTACTGACAGACATTTTACTTAATTTCTATTCTAAAGGGAACTAAAATAATGAAAACTGTTAAAGTGATATATCAAACAGAGAACCATGGCCATAAGCTTTCTACTGCTCCATTCAAGAAGATAAAGCCTCTTAGGAGTGAGGTTTATATCTTTCCGTGAGTTTTCACTGCGGTTATCTTCACCTTGCCCTTTGCGCAGCCGTGGGCACCTCCCGTCCTGTGTCGTGTACTGCTTTGTTCACAGCCAGCTCTGTGTAGGTGCAACATCAGGATTTCAGCTGTCAGTGGTGCGGGTAAACTCGCTTAGCTGTCCAAGCTGCGCAGGACGCTTTTGTTTGTTTTTTTTAAGAGTATGAAAAGGCAACAGCTCCTGCCTCGCTCACCATAGACAAATGAGTACAAAATGGTTGACGCATCAGCAACTCCTGACAGACGCTAAGCCCTGTGGACGACAAGGTTCTCCTGAGACCGGCCACCTTGGTCACGGCCTTCTGTTGTCATGGTCACATGCAGACTCAGCAGGTTCTCCACGTACTGGGCATCTCTTGCGTGAGCGGTGGGTTCAGGACAGCCAATTGCTGTTTTATTGAAAATATTCAGCTGGCTGAGCAAGGCCAATATTGAAGAAATTTATTGTTTGAATTGTTCATTTTCCCCGGAATTTTCCTCTTACTGTTCAGGAGAAATGAAGAAATGGCAGTGCATAGCACACACACACACACACACACACACACGCACACACATGCTTTAGGCTAAATTATCATCAAGAAGCCAATAGGATACCTCTCCAAACGTGCTGCTGCTATCACATTTCAATCCAGCCACCACACTTTGCAGGTAATTGCAAGTCAGGGGCAAGCCGCAAATACCCTTAAATACAGACTTTATCGTTCCTGACGCCCATGGGCGCCATCACCATAATGAACACTCAGATTCCAGATCACACGGACTATATACATTTCACAAGAACTTTTAAAGTCCAGACTAACGGAGGAATTCTCCAGGCTATAAAATTTCTTTGGAGACGACATGAATTCAGAAGGATAAAGTTAATTGAGGAAAAAACAAAAATAGTGATGGATTTATTCTAAATTTAGAGAGCAGAAAGGTTTCTCTTTTGTGGTTCAGCTCTTTTCTTTCAAGGTTTTTTAAGGCCAACTGGCCCGAGGCAGGGGAACGCAATCAGACTCACAGGTTGAAACTGACCTGGAGACTTTCCGGACCACCCAGTTCCAGGGACCGACCTGGGGACTTTCCACCCGGCCCAGCCTTCCCGCCTTTCGAGGGGCGGGACTAACGGTCCCAAGACTGATATGACCGGCACCAGATGTTGCCATGGTACCCGCAAAGACCACCAAATAAGGAATACCCTGCGCCCTCCCGGATTCACCACACCCCTTTCCCTTCTTCCCCTATAAATTTTGTTCACGCCCACAACCGGGCGCGACTTTTCTGGCCCCTTTCTCTCGGACCAGTGAACCCCGCCCGGGAGCGTACCCAAATAAAGCTTGTTTAAGCTCTCCTCCGTTTTTGGTGCCGTTCCTTACAGGTTTCTTTCTGTCTTTCTCCAGTGGGTCTATTAGCATGACTCTCTAGACCTAATTGGCAAATAGAAATAAATAAATCATGGGCACCCACCCAAGCATTTTGAGGGAATTTATAGCTGGAGTGTGTACATATTGATCAAAATGGGCATCCTGCCATTGTTGATAAGGACCTTGGCAGACAGACCTCGGAAAACCGAGCAAAATTATAGTACCGTAAACTGTAGAATCACTATAAACATTTCAGCATGTATCACAAATAAAACAATACGGTTTCTATCAGAGGAAATTGTTCCTGATAGAGTTGCCAGACTGTTTTGAGGTATTGGGCATGAAAATATGAGATGTTAGGGAACTGCTTTATCTCCATATTTTAAAAATCTTCAACAGGTTTTATTTCAAAGATAATTTAAAACAGCACACCCTGTATTGGGGTGGGGACATTTTGTTAAGACATACAGATTTTGAGACAGAAATCAAAGTTTAGAGGCAAACAAGGGCTTCTCTGGATAAAGAAGCAGAAGTAGCAAAGTCTACAGGCCAAAGTGCCATTTAACTTATTTTGTAAATGCTCAGGAAGTGGGAATACAAAAGCAAATACTTTCAGGGACATAAAGACTTTAAATGTTTTTAGGTAGTTTAATGGTATACTAACTGAAACGATTGACTCTGTATGGGATACAATGTGGCATTGCGCTTCAGGATGGGTAAATCAAGAGGAAATATCTTTAAGAAAAAAGAAAACAAAAATTACTTATAAAATTATGAACTCTGACATGATCTGTCCAAATAATGAATATTCAGTGTCTTTTATGCACAAAGTACATTTATGCAAATTCTGGAGAGGAAGGAATTTGCATTATAAAGGATCCCAAAGATGTGGCACAAATGTGTGGCTGGAAAATAAGCTCTAGTTGTCATTAGCATGAGAATTAGAAACAAAATGAAAAATATTCTTCAACCTTTGCTCAAGTCCCGTTGTGTGTGCATCTGGAAAATTGCTTCAATATTGGACATCAAGAAATGCAGTGAAGGGGCTTACCTGGTGGCGCAGTGGTTGAGAGTCTTCCTGCCGATGCAGAGGACATGGGTTCGTGCCCCGGTCCGGGGAGATCCCACATGCCACGGAGCGGCTGGGCCCATGAGCCATGGCCGCTGAGCCTGCGCGTCCGGAGCCTGTGCTCCGCAATGGGACAGGCCGCAACAGTGAGAGGCCTGCATAACGCAAAAAAAAAAAAGAAAGAAAGAAATGCAGTGAAGCAATTGAATAGGGAAAATCCACTGGGCACGGTGTGGGCAGAAGGCCTGATTCACACGTAAGGAGAGACACACATCTTGAACATTAGGCTAAGAGGAACTGGATATTCATTCAATGAAATTCCAAGAGGTACTGAAAGAGTCCATATGGACTTAATCCCTACGCTTCCTTTCTGGTTCAAACTTCTTAATAATGTACATACTTTACGTTTCTGATTTTGATTTTCTCACCTCCATTTTAGTCTTCAATCATTTAATCAAGTATCTGCACTCATCGCTCCGGATGAACAACTCCTTCTGACGGAATTAAAAATTTCCTAATTCCAAATTTAATAGAGAATTTCTTCTTCTCATTTACCTGATCTTTCTCCCCTGGCCATTCCTTTACTGAAATTCTCCCCTCCCACAGCTCCTGTGATACCTACTCCCAGGTTTTCTTTCTGCCTCTCTGATTATTTCTTGTCACTCCACTGGCTCCTCTCTCTCTACTTGTGCCCTCAGTTAGGTTATCCTTGCCTCTTCTCAAGCTACATGCCCACCCATGATCTTAACCACTCCCAGACTTCAATTACAACCTATTCTCTAGTTTTTTTCCAAAATCCTCCTCTCTCCCCATCATCTCTCCCCTGAACTCTAGATCCATATTTTCAGTTGTCCATTGGACATCCCAGTTGAATGTCCCTCACAAATACAAAGACAACATGCCTAAAATCAAACTCAGAGTTCTCCCTGCACCCCTAACCCACTCTTCCTCACTCTCGGTCCCACTGCCAGAGCCCTTCCTGACACACACTGGGTCTTGGGTGAATTACAAAAAGGATCCTTCCCTAGGCTAGCTCAGCCCTGCACCAGACTGGACTGTGGCACTCAGGGAAGACTTTAGCCCTTACACCCCCTCTGCTGAATGTCTTTGTGGAAAGTACAGACTGCCCAACAGTTGGAAGTAGGTAGTTCTATGTCGGGGAGGGGAAAATTTCCCCCTACCCCTCCTGGTTCTTTCGGCTGGTCTAATAATTAAGTTGACACAAAGCAGGGTAACAGGAGGGAAAATAATTTTTGATTTTGTATATATGGAGGTCATAAATATAGGGCTCAAAGGAGTAATCAAAGCAGGCAGCTTTTATGCCTTTTAGACAAGAAACAATAAATTTGTGAAGAGTTGACAAAGAAGATTGGGCTTAGGGTAGTAAATTAGTGAAGCAGTAGCAAGGTTTCTTTACACAGCCTTCTCAGCCCTAATCCCTATCTCTGGTGATAAGGATGTCTCTGTACCTTCTGGTGTAGGGAGGCTACCTTTCACATGGGAGATTTACTTCCTGCTTTCAGGGGGACAAAGAAGGGTCAGAGTGTCCTTGTACTGGCTGTTTTCTAAGTAACTTTAATTCAAAATAATTGATATGCCAAAGTGGTATATTTGGGGACGGCCTGCCCTGAACCCCATAACCTACTATTTTCTTGTCACTCAAACTTAGAATTTCAGACTTACCATCTCTATAACTACTCAGGCATTAAATTCTGTCCATTTTATCTTAGGAGTAAATGTACTGTATGAGAAGTGTTTTCGCCTAATATACTATCTCTCAATTTGTACAGTGTATGTTAGCAAGGCTTTCTTATTTGTTAAAATAAATAAGCATCAATAGAAATTCTAACATTTTTGTTTTAGTCTGTCCAGGCTGCTATAACAAAATACCATACACTGGGTGGCTTAAATAACAAACATTTATTTCTTACAGCTCTGGAGGCTAGAAGTCTGAGATTGGGTGTCAGCATGGTGAGGTTCTTGGTGGGCCCTCTTCTGGTTTGCTAGTTGCCAATTTCTCATTGTATCCTCACATGACAGAAAGAGAGCAGAAGCAAGCTTTCTCATGACTCTTATAAGGGCACTAATCTCATTCATGAGGGTTCTACTCTCATGACCTCTTCTAATCCTAATTACCTCCCAAAGACCCCACCTCCTAATACCATCATACTGGGGGTAGGGTTTCAACATATGAATCTGGGGGGAACACACAAACATTCAGTTCATAACATTTTTCTTTCCTCAGTGCAGTAGATCACTCACTAGGGTAGACGTATCCCACTTGTAGACTGATAATAAAGATTAAACTTCATAGCATAATGCACAAGACCTTTAACAACTGGTCACAAAATGCCTTTTCAGCCCCATGTTTTATTCCTCCATGCTTGCTCCACCCAGAACATGGTACTTGGTGTTTCTTGAATGAATCCACATGACTTCCTGCCTCTGTACATTTGTACATTCCTTGGTTCTTTCTAGAATCTCTTTACATCTCCTTTCCCTAATGCACTCTTCCTCATCTTTCAAGGCTTAATTCAAAGGTTACTTTTTCCATCAAACTTCCTCCAATCCTTCTTCCACCCTGTCCCACTCCAGCTACCACCCAGGGAAGAGTTATCACCTCCCCCTGCTGTAACACCATAGCTCCTTCTATATGAAATATGTACTACAACCCTCTCATGCTAGTTGGTTAGTGATTTTTTTACATGACTTTCTCCCCCATTAGATTTTACTCTCTCTGAAATAGAAATCATGTCTTATTCATTTTGTATACCAAAGGCTTAGGATTGTTTGACATATTGTAGGTGCTTTGTGAAGGCTGAATGACTGAATAAACAAAACGGATGAATATTTTAAAGTTCCCTTTCCCTATGTCCAAGCAGAGGCTGGCAGAAGGAATTTACATATTGACTAGGTGTGTAGTCTAGATATGGTTTAACACACATAAACAACCTGTGTATGCCAGCAAGCCCCTTCCAACTTCAGAATGTCATGTCAACACCCCACCCCGCCAGTAGGACACCTTCAGTGTCTGCAGAAAAGGTTGAGGTCCTATAAGTCTGCTACTTAATTTTACCAGGCACCAAATGTGCTAAAAATACGTCTATCTTCTAATTCTATTGTTCACCGCAGTGGTTTAACAATATGTTCACAAATTTTTTGCTACACTTTTCAAGAGTTGGAGCCTAATTCCCCTCTCCTTGAACGTGGGCTGGACTTTTAGACCCCCTTCTAAGAAATAAAATCAAGTGGAGGTGATGGTGTGAGACGTCGGAGTCTAGAATTTTAGATCACAAAAGGCACTGCAGCTTTCTCCTCACTTGCTTGCACTCTCTTGGACTGCTTGCTCTGGGGGAGGCCAGCAGCCATGTGAGGACATTCAGGTTCCCTGCAGAGAAGCCCATATGGTGTGGAACCCCGGAATCCTGCCACCAGCCAAGTGAGGAGCCATCTTGGAAGCAGATCTTCTAGCCACAGTCAAGCCCTCAGATGACTGCAGCCCTAGAACATCTTGACTGCAACATGAGAGACCCTGAGCCAAAACCACACCTCAGAAACCTTGTGCAATAATGAACGTTTGTTGTTTCAAACTGCTAAACTTCAGGGTAATTTATTAGACAGCCAAAGTTAACTAATACATGCATTGACTCTCTTTGTTTTGAACAACTCCCAGAATATTAGAAGTAGGCTCTCCTTCCTCTGTGCAATCCTCAGGAAAAGGTAACTTTAAGGCAAAAAAACCAAAAAGGGAATAATGTTTACCAAGGCCGAAAGTAAATTCATAGAACTCATGAACCCATGAGTTGTAATAGCTTGGGTGTATTCCTAGGTTCAAGGGTTTAGCTACACTGACAAATGATATTCATTTACTCATTCATTCATAAGTCATTTAAAAGCACCTATTCTGTGTTACTCACTGTGCCTGATGATGGTAGGATCCTACTTGGTTATTAAAGAAATTTACTTATATTGGTAGGAGGCACCTGTAGCTCCCTGAGTCTAAGGGAAAGGCAGACATCCAAGCGCTCCTTCAAACTGCACCAGAGTGACCCTGGGGGAGAGGAAGTGAGCTGGTGAAGTACAGACCAAGGAGAGGATTAATTAAGCCCTCGTAGTTAAGGTTTCTGAATTGATCACTCACTGACTTCCACGTGACAAACCTATGGTTTTTATCTCTGCAGCATCCAGGGAAGTTCTTTTCATTTTCAGAGCCTGAGTGTGCCCTCTCCACAGTGCTGCAGACATGAAAAGGAAATGCTGCCCAGCACAGAACATCAGCAGAGTCCCAAACCTACAGTCATCATGCTTTTCCCAGCCAGAAATTTTTAGACATTTGAACAGGAAACTTGTGGCACAGATGGAAAATGAATTTCATCTAAGTTAAGCAGAGTAAATGAGAGAAAGAAAAAAAGAACCTCAAAGATCAAAAAGCTGTGTAAGAGATACTCTAAGGACCCAGATTATATAAATGCTTGTAAGCTATGAGTGTTTTCATACAGTGCTATTAAGAAACCTGCAATTAAGGTGTTGGAGGTTTTACTTAAACACACATGCATGCACACACACTCGCAGGGAAATCAATCCCCTATCAAGAAAGAACAGTGGTAGGTGTGCAGAGCAGCTTCCATGCCACAGGAAGACACAGCGCTTCTCATGCAAATGCAGCCCCCCTCGAATCGAGTCAATCTAACCTGTGGGAAAATATAATTTGCTGTACCACTGAGAGCTGGAAGAGAGCAACACCTCCCCAGGAGCCTGCCACGTCTCCTACAAACCCCAGACAAAGATGTGTGGAAAACCCTGCCGCTCAGGGGAGGGGGTGGGGGGCATGGGGGAAATGTTTTCTCCTCCAGAGCCAGGTAGGGCATTTGTGAGACAGTCCTGCCATCTCCTAACCAGGTACATGCACGTGCTTCACACCCGCAGCCTCTCTGGAATCAAGCCATCATGCCTCTGCTCAGCCGGGTTCCTTAAAGGGCACATTTTAGAATGGCCAATGCCATTGCCGGTGCTATTTTCTCAGGGCTGACTCACAGTTAAAGTGTTTGAATAACTTAGACCCACTGTTGTCTGAAAAAGCAATCCAGGCTGTGCTTAACTTTAGTAAATGAGACCCAGCCGAAGAAGTGTGGTATGGGTAAAACCAGGATGTCGTATCCTTTCTTTAGGAAATGGTTCTCAAGTGTGGTCCCTGGAATAGCAGCATAGGCATGACCTGGAACTGGTTAGAAAGGAAAATTCTCAGGCCCCATCCAGACCTCCCGAAGCAAAACTCCAGGAAGGGGACCCAACAATCTGTGTGTTAACACGCCTTCCAGTGATCTGGGGTGCGTGAAAGTTTGAGAACCAGTGCCTCAAAGGGATGAGTCATGATCTCATTCTGTGGCTATTCATAGAATCATACACATGGTAGAGGAGAATCTACTGGGTTCCATCCAAATGTAATAAAGTAGTTCTGTTTCTGCACTTTTCCAGGTGAGAATTTCCGGCTTCTTGTCTTCCCTAACTTGTCTCAGGAGCCACAGTGAAAACCCTAGGATACCTCCCCACACTGATCCCTGCTGTGGTGTTTGCGAGGCCTGCATCAGCTAATCTTACGCTTTCTCAATTTGCGTTATAGCTGAGTCTAGTTTATCCCATTTGATATTGGAGTAATGCTTTCCTAGAAAAGCAGACGATGCTGCATGTGATGATATTTGGTAAATGTGTTCGGGCTGTGAAAGTACACAAATGCCCACATAGAGAAAAATTTTGTCCAGCAACGAACCACTACCGCCAAGCATCACAGAATCACACTAGATTCAGGGCAGGGCTGGGCAGAGGACCGAGGTGTTATGGCATCCTTCTTTCCTGTCGCTCAAACTTCACTTAGAAAACGTGCGCCTCCTTCAGAATTAAAAAGGAGGAGGACCCATGACTTCTACTTAAATAAAATAGCCTCTCAGTTCAAGGCTCTCATAGCTATTAAGCTAATGTTAGTACAGGGATTCTGGACTTACCAACGTAAAAAGTTAAATAACTGCATATGGAATATGATTATCAGCAACAGGAAACAACAGGGTCAGGGCACACAAGAACCACGAATCAAATATCTCATTGTTCTCCTTGACAGGCTTTCTCTATTCCACAGTTGTCATTAGTCCCAGGAAGCTGACCTGTAGTCTCTTTAATCATAACCACCCAGTATTATAGCTCCGAGAGTGAGATTTTTTTTCTCCTAATGTTTAGTGAAAGAGATTTCTACAACCATGTTTCTTTGGCAGAGGTAGTCAGAAAATGAATAAAAATGCTGTTCTGAGGTCTGTTGAGATGCCATATAATTTAATACATAACTGTCATCTTGTTCCTCACTGGGTTAATTTTCCAAGAGAAGATTCCAGAATTTCTTGGAGGGAGTAATTATGAACATACAGAGATATCTGTTGAGCAGGTCTGTAAAGGTGAGGAAGTGGGAGAGGACTACAGGCTAGAATAAGCTCTCCAGCCCTGGTTCTTGACCACATGAAAGATATCACCGTCTCACTATCCTTAGAACAGGCCTGCAAGACAAAACAGTATGTAAAATTTGGGTTCAACTCTCCCAGCAACATTATGATTTCCATAAGTGCTGCTACCAAACTGTCCAAAACTTTAGGCATCAAAAAATCCTCTACTTTAGCCCCCATGTCTGAAGTGGGAGGTCATATGTCCAATAGTTTCCAAAATCATCTCAATTTCTGTCCTGTTCTCAGGTAGTGGGCCTGAGATCGTAGAAAATATATATGTTGGTCTCTGCCCTCATTTCCTGGCACAGAGCTCCTGAAACCCTTGTGATTACCTGGGTGATAGGGGTGCTTTTACTCTAATGAGATGACTCTGAGTGAGCTAGTGGATGTGGACTGGTCACTGGAAATACCAAGCCATGATTAGACGCTTGGAATCTTCAGCCCTGCCCCTCATTCTCTCGAGAAAGGAGAAGGACTGAAAATAGAGTTTATGATTGGTCATGCCTGCGTGATGAAGCCTCCATAAAATTCCAAAAGTAAGGGGCTTCAGAGAGCTTCTAGGTTGGTGAACAGGTGGAACTTCCTGGAGAGTGGTGCTCCCAGAGAGGGCACGGAAGCTCTGCGCCCCTTCCCATATACCTCGCCCTATGTATCTTCCCATCTGGCCGTTCATCTGTATCTTTTATTGCATCATTTAATAAACTGGTAAGCATAAGTAAATGCTTCCCTGAGTTCTGTGAGCTATTCTAGCAAATTAATCAAACCCAAGGAAAGGGTGGTGGGACCGTCCTTTGTAGCCAAAGTAGGACAGAAGTCTGACAGGGGACCTACTACATGCAATTGGCTCTGAAGTGGGGTGGGGATAGTCTTGTAGGACTGAATCCTTAACCTGTGGGGTCTGATGCTATCTCTAGGGAGATAGTGTGAGAATTGAGTTGAATTGTAGGACACCCAGCTAGTGTCACAGAGAACTGCTTAGTGCGGGGGAAATCCTCCATACATTTGGTGACCAGAACCTCTTAGTAGGTAACATTATTATTTCATTAATGCAACAGTTATTCTCAGCCCCATTTTCCCTCACACATCTTCCATGATAAAGGCTGAAGAAGTGAGATTATTTGCTTTCCCAGATTCTCTTTCAGCTAAGGGTAAGTAAGCATGTGATCCAGATCTAGCTAATGAGCCAGAAATGGGTTTCTGGAAAAGCTTTTATTGCCAGCAGTATAAAATATGCAAAAGGTTTTTGCTTTCTGCCCATTCCTTCTTGCTTCAAATGCTGCTGTTAGAACATTATGCCCAGAATGTGGTGGCAATTATGTGATCTTGAGGATAAAAGTGATTCTGCAGGGGATGGTTATGGGAAAGGATGGAAAGAACCTGAGTGTCCGGTGGTGTCACTAAGTCAGCAGATCAAACCTAGAACTGCCTACCTCAAACTCACTGATATGGCAAATAATCAGATGTCTTCACTGATTAAAATATCATCAGATGGGCTATCTGTTGTTTGCAGCCCAAGTCATTCTTAACTGAAATATATGTGTTTTAATTCTTGGCTTATAAGATATCAATGTACCCATGGCTAATCAATAAGTCTCATCAAAGTTTCCTTTGGGAAAGCCTCCTCATGTGCTACTCTCTCTCTAGTCATGTTGTCACCTTACTTGATATGTGGATAAAAACCTGTTGTTAGGGACTGGATGTTTGTGTCCCCCCCAACAAATTTATATGCTTAAGCCTTAACTCCCAATGTGATAGTATTTGAAGATGGGGGCCTTAGGGGGGTAATCAGGGTTAGATGAGGTTGTGAGTGTGGAACCTTGGTCCCATGGGATTAGTGCCCTTATAAGAAGAGACACCAGGGAGCTTGGTTTTATTCTCCACAGTGTAAGGACACAGAGAGGAGGCAGCCTTTTATAAGCCAGGAAGAGAGCCCTCACCAGAAACCAACCATTCTGGCACCCTGATCTCAGACTTCCAGCCTCCAGAACTACAAGAAATAAATTTTTGCTTAAGCCATCCAGTCTATGGTATTAAGTTATGGCAACCCAAGCAGAGCAGTACACATGTTTTGGCCCAAGAATCTTTTTATTAGAAAACTTAGTATAACTTTTTTTCTTTTAGCCACACCACGCTGCTTGTGGGATGTTAGTTCCCCGACCAGGGATTGAACCCAGGCCCTCGGCAGTAAGAGTGCAGAGTTCTAACCACTGGACGACCAGGGAATTCTCAAGTATTAATTTTTATTTTGGAGACATTACAGACAACAAATTAAGAAAAAATAAAATATATCAGAAGCTTTAAATCTTAACTTCCCCATGAGTAATAATAGTTACTATTATTATTACCATTATTATTACAGATGAGGAAACTGAAGTCTAGAAATGTTAAGTAATAATATGTCCAAGGTCTTTTTAATAAGGATCAGAGTCAGGATAAGCACCATGACTTGTCTTATGGCAATAACTCTGCTCTTTCCTCTTCATCCAAATCCTCTTTCTCCTACTTTCTAAGAGAACTTGTTTGCTCCATTCATGAAACTCTTTATATATTGTCTTTCAATACAGGCATTTGTAAAAAAAAGTGTATACATAATCACTGACAATATAATAAATACATGGTCAAAATATTATTTTTTACATACCTTTCATCTTTTCACAAGTTGAGCCCTTGAGGCCAGGAGATATGGACCTGAGAAATTGTCTCTATAAGGAGGTACCAACACTTTGAATATCTAGTGCTTATTAAGGAACTTAATTCCTGTTATGAAAAGCTTAAGTTTATAATCATTACTCTGATATAGGCTTTTTATAACAAAAACTGTGTTAAAATAAAAATTGATGGAACCTTTAATTTTAAAAATTATGAAATAAAACCTTAGTGGATGAATAAGGTAAAAAGTTGGGAATAAGATATTTTTCAAAATTGAGTTATCTTCTCACCATTAAAAATGATAGGATATAGGGCTTCCCTGGTGGCGCAGTGGTTGAGAGTCGGCCTGCCGATGCAGGGGACACGGGTTCGTGCCCCGGTCCGGGAGGATACCACATGCCGCGGAGCGGCTGGGCCCGTGAGCCATGGCCGCTGAGCCTGCGCGTCCGGAGCCTGTGCTCCGCCACGGGAGAGGCCACAACAGTGAGAGGCCCGCGTACCGAAAAAAAAAAAAAAAAAAAAGATAGAATATAGAATAATATGTTCTTGAATAAAAGTGTGAGTAGAAATTTGCCATGTTATAGATTCTATAAAACTCTTGGTGCACTAAGTACATTTCACAGATATTAATTGCTATTATCACTTATAAAAATACCAGTGATGAGGTCATTAGACATTCTGTCCAGTCTAAATCCTAGTTTTAAAAAAATCAACTAATGTAAAAAGATGTCAGGAAACTACCTCAAAATTATATTATCTGCTAAGCTAATCTAGAAGGCTTAATATATATTTAAATATATATATATTTATTTAAATGTATTTATACATATAATAACGATTGAGCTTAAAAAAGATAAAAAACTCAAAATATCTTTTATCTCATTTCTTTAGAAACCGTTGGTATCATTTTAGGTGGACGAACACAAGACAAGAGTAAAAAATAATACCTTCAGCTTGAATACTCTGGTACTTTATAAAAAAAACACCTATTCCTTGTTCTGACTGCCTAAAAATAAAAATGATTTAGGAGCAAGAAGGTTTGAAACAATCTTTAAGTCAAGTAGTATATAAAAGCAATTATGAGGGGAGACGTGTTCTATGCTATGAGGGGAAAAGTATATAAAAATGTCACAATAGTAGCAATAAAAAGACTATAAACTTCATCCTTATGTCCAGTCAGGAAATGAAAGATCTTTGTACAGGCTGTGCTTTGAAAAAGTTAAAGTGCGCTATGAATTAAAGACATTGTAGGACCAGGACATTACTAGTTCTCAGAAAGGATAAGGGGGAGAAAGTACACACAACATAAAAGTGGTTGTTTTAGAACTTTCTTTCCATTTCTTTGTACGTGGGGGGAATAAAAGGCAGACAGGATTTGCCATCATGTTTCTTCCCGCGCAGAGAAGCTCTGGACAAAATACCGGCGCAGTCACCCGTGCTCAACCTCCTCCATCACTTTCCTTCCCCGCGCTGTGTGCCCCCTTCCCTCCGCGTGGTTCAGGGCCTCTCTCCGTGGACCCCACCTGGACCAGTAGTTTTCTGCCCTGAGCTCCATTCTCCAGAGACTTGCGAGGTCTTGCCAACTGGATAAACAATATAAGCTAAAATGTTTCTCACTGATAAATGGCAAAGTGTGTTATCCAGCGTAGAAGACATTTCATTTTAATGCTTTATGCCAAAAAGAAAATGGCATAGACATTTCTGGCAAGGCCAATAGATGAAAACTCTGTGGGCCTTTGAACTTTCTCCAAATAAACCATTTCACCACATTCCCAAACCCTCCCTGAGTCAACAAAATAGAGCCTTCCGGTCTCACTGCCTACTTCCACCAGAAAAGCCCTCAAAATACTCAATCTTATATCCTAAGACCTCCTTACATTAAAGATGTCTCCATATACACATATATATATATATATTAAAAGTTTAAAAAATTGAGTCTTTGGCCTTGAGTAGAACTTTTACCTCTGTCATTGTATTAGTTTTTATGGCAGCATAACAAATTACCAGGAAGAGAGGGACGTAAAGCATCCTCCACTTATTAGCTTCCAGTTCTGTGGGTCAGAGTCTGGGCAGGCTCACCTGAGGGCTCTGCTTAGGTTCTAACAGGGCTGGAATCCAGGTGTCAGTCCAACTGATCTCTCATATGGAGCCTCTCTTCATTCAGATCGTTGGCAGAATTTAGCTCCTTGTGGTTGTAGGGCTGAGGTCCCCACTTCCTTGGTGGCTGTCACTTAGGGACCATGCTCAGCTCCTAGAGGCCATTCTCAGGTCCTTGCTCTGATGCTTCCTCCATCCCAACAGCAGCTTCCTTCACATTCACCCCTTCTCAGGCTTCCAATCTCCCTGACTCCCTTTCTGCCACCAGCCAGAGAAAACCCGTTGTTTTTAAAGGGGTCCTATGATGAGGTTGGTCCATCTGGATAACCTCCCTATCTGTGGTCAAATGATTGGTAACCTTAATTACATCTGGAAAATCTTTTTTTGTCATGTAATGTAACATAATAACATGAGTAGCACTGAGGGCAACGTTCACGGGGCCCGTTTGAGAATTCTGTAAGCCACAGAGATCTCATAAACATTTGCTTATAATGCTTTAGAGCAGTCTTATTTTTGCCCTTTTTATGGGTGATTTATGTAGATGTCTTAGTTGTCTGTAACAGAAAGGTAACTCTTTACAACAGAGATCTTTTGTTTGTCAATAAATTACTTTGAAAGAAAGATAACTGAGGCAAAAAAAGTAAAATATAAAGAGGGTGCTGAATTTGTTATGTCTAATCAGACAACAAAGAGGTAAGTTGCGATTTAGCTAAGGGATTCAGAATTCTGACTATGGAAATCAAATAACAAAAATTTGAAAATTGGGGTCAGGATTAAACTCAAAAGGCACACAGAAGACATACATGATACATTGGACTATGAAACTAAATTTTATCCCAGTTGAAAATTGCAAGGTTGGAGTCTGCCAGGGATAATGCCGCTGAAACCAGATTGTAAGAAGGGACTCAGAAGATGTGGCTCAGGTAGCACCATCCTGGGTGCTGGTTCCAGGCCACATTCCTTACCTGGACCTGGACTAGTACTCTTCTTGTGGTCCTAAGACTTTAACCAGCAAGCACAACAGTCTCTCTCTCTCTTTTTTTCCAGCTTTACAATTGAAAAATAAAATATAAATATTTATATTTATAAAAATATAAAATATAAATATATATTTAGAGTATACAATGTGATGATTTGGTATGCATAAACTTTGTGGAAAGATTACCACAGTCAGATTAACTAACACATCCATAACCTCACACAGTGACCTTTGTGTGTGTGTGTGTGTGTGTGTGTATACGCTTAAGATCTATTCTTTCAGTCAACTTTGAGTATACAATACAGCACATTAATCATAGTCATCATACTGTACATTAGATCCCAGAACTTATTCATATCATAACTGAAGGCTTCTACCCATTGGTCAGCATCTTCCCCCATTTCTCCCACCCCCCAACCCCTGGCAACCACCCTTCTATTCTGTTTCTGTAAATATGGCTTTTTTTATTTTGTAAGATCCCACATTTACGTGAGATCATACAGTATTTGTCTTTCTCTGTCACACACAGCAGGCTCTTGATGGTGATCCCTTTGGTTGGGTGACTGAGTGCCCAACTCCAGGAAAGTATAAATTCAAATAGAGTTCATCTTTTTGTGTAAGCTGTCTACTGTTATTACGCTGCTTTGTATATGTTTTATCTGGTTTTTTTTTATAAATTTATTTATTTATTATTTTTGGCTGCGTTGGGTCTTCGCTGCTGCGTGCGGACCCCCTCCAGTTGTGGCGAGCGGGGGCTACTCCTCACTGCTGTGCACGGGCTTCTCATTGCAGTGGCCTCTCTTGCTGCAGAGCACAGGTCCCAGGCACGCAGGCTCTAGAGCAAAGGCTCAGCAGCTGTGGCGCACAGGCTCAGTTGCTCCACAGCATGTGGGATCCTCCCGGACCAGGGCTCAAACCCATGTCCCCTGCATTGGCAGGCGGACTCCCAACCACTGCACCACCAGGGAAGTCCCGCTTTATCTGTTTTAAGATGTTTGAAATGGATAAGAGAATCTGATTTATTAAACTTGTAAATCTGATTTACTAAATTTACAAGAGTTTTGTAAAGATTACAAATATCTTGCATGTTAAATTTGTAAGTTTGCCTTATCAGGTGTTTGAAATATTTGAAAGAATCAGTTTATCAAATTGGCAAAGATAGTGTGAAATGTCTAAAAAAATTTAGTTACTAAAGTTTCTAAATAGTGTTACCATATAAAGGATTTAATCCATCAAATTTATAAGCTAATTGAGCAATAATTAAATAATAAAGTTAAGTGTTTAAAATCATAACACAATATCATTTGTAAATATAGTAAAAAGATTTGTGAGTTAAAAGTAAAGGATTATAGGGCTTTCCTGGTGGCGCAGTGGTTGAGAGTCCGCCTGCTGATGCAGGGGACACGGGTTCGTGCCCTGGTCCGGGAAGATCCCACATGCCGCGGAGGGGCTGGGCCTGTGAGCCATGGCCGCTGAGCCTGCGCGTCCGGAGCCCGTGCTCCACAACGGGAGAAGCCACAACAGTGAGAGGCCCGCGTACCGCAAAAAAAAAAAAAAAAAAGTAAAGGCTTATAAAAACTAAGTTATAAAATTTATACCTTTTATAAATTGAATATTAGCACAAACATAAGGAACTATAAATATGATCTTCTATGCCAAAAAAAGCAGCTTTGGGCACTAAAAACTCAATTACCGTTATTAAACACTGACGAGCTATATAACTGTAATGGATATCAATCATAGTAGCTACTAATTATTATCTACCAACTACATATCAGTTGTGTGATATATACTGAGTTTATTCATTTATTTGTTTGTTTTTGAAGGTAAGAGAGAATATAAAGTACATTGCTCCTTAAATGTATGTTGAAGTGACCTGACGATATTTTAAAATCTAAAAATATTACTTCACATACTAGTTGGAATTCCTTTAGTTACAATTAACAGAAAAGAACTGAAGTCAAATTGTTTTAATAATAATAATAACAGCAATAACAACAATAAGAAGAAAGAGATTTCGTTGTTCAAGTAACTTAAGAAGTCCAGAGCTAGAGGAATTACACCACGTGGATCTTCCTTCCAAACAGAATGAACTGTCACCTGTCAGGAGTGCAGGAAACTGACAGCCACCAGCTGCTGAGCATTGGGGTTCCCTGCAGTCTTGAGCTGGAACCACACTCTTTCTGGACAGCTCTGGTCAGTAAGCGTCATAGGATTAGCAGGGCCTGGGCGTTTCTGCCCAATGTGAGACTCCTCCAATAAGCAAGTTTTGCTCTAAATCTCCCTGTTAGGTTGGCCAATACTTTATAAAATCTGCATCACAGTCTGGGCTCCCCCTGCCCAATCCTGAGTTCTCTCCCTTTGCTTTCACAGGCGTCACTGTCCAATATGCTTCCTCCACCTTTGTCTTTCACCGGCATTACCCCCAATAACTCTTGGTCACTGGCAACCCCATGCTGCTTACCAAAGGGCTTGAATGGCCTCTTGGGAAAAGCTTGGCCTGGTTGTTTAATGACACCACAGGGCTCACTTTATTTCTCTCTACTCTGCCTTCCCAAGTGGCAGAATTGCCCTAAAGCTGTCACTCTTCATGACAGCACCATGCCACAAGTACCAGCTGGAGCTATAAGTGCTTCCCATTCACAACCAGTGGAAGAAGGGAGCATCTTTTGGTAACAGTCATGAGAGAGAGAATAATTTTCTTCTCCAGATGCTCCTCCCTCAAGCATCTCCTTTCTGTCCCTTTGACACAGCTTGAATCATCATCCTACCCGACCACCAGGACTATGGCCCATCCCTAGAGCTCCTGTGAGATCAATTCCAACCAATCTGCAAAGCTGGGAAGCTCTGGATCCCATTAGAAAGGAGACAGAGAGAATGAATGCTGGGGAAGCAACAATTACATTTCCCTGAGATGCTTATTTTAATGTTTATTTAATTTACTAAATTAATTAATAAATTAATTTAATTTAATAAATAAATTTTAATTTAAGAAGATGAAAGAATTCATATTACCCAGAACAGTAAAATTTTGAAATTGACTCTTTCTGTAGTCCACAGATCCATTGCAATTGACCTAATGTGAGACCACTATCCAGGTTGGTAGCACAAATACTTACTTCTATGAACACCTGTGCAGGTGTTATGCAGGTCTTATGCAGAGCCATTATTTTACTGTTACTGGGGGAATGACACTCTTGCACTACTAACAAACTCTCTCTGTTTTTGTATCACAGACTTTGAGCCCCAGATCATCATAGTTACCCTATTTTCCTCTGGAGTAAACAGTATGCCCCAACTTAACTTTATTCCTCAAGAATTCTTTGTGTTTTAGCTATTCGCAGCTTGTTTTTATAAAATGGTGACATATCAGTTAAGTTTTTTGTTCCAGATTAAAAGGGTAAGCATCCTTGAACACTACCCAAGATCACACCACAGAATTAGTCCCATGAGGGCACTGCTGCTCCCAACAATGAGCATAAACTCTAGAGTATAAACTGTTAATAATGCAGGCACACAAGTCAGAAGCTACAATTGGAACTCTGACCACTGCAGCTTCTGGAAGCTGGATGTCCTGTTGCTTCTGCCCACAGGCTTGCCAGAGTGAATTCTGTAGAGTTCTTTCTCCAACTCACTGGGTTCCCATTCAAAATGGGGCCAGAGCATCTGATTAGCAGAGCCCACATCCTGAGCCCTGACTGCAAGGGAACGGTAGGTGGAGAGTTTCTATCAATTTCAGCTTCTAGAATGGGAGATGAGTTCTGCCTCACAAGGTGGAAGATTCCAGATGCTGGATTCTTTGCATTTACTTTCATTCTGCTAGAATCTCCTGTGTGTAATCCTCAGAAGGACTTTATAAGAGATTTCCTTAGTACCTAAAGCCTATGAGAAAAGAATACCCTAGTGCTCAAATGTCTTAGGTGAGCCAGTGTCAGTCATAATTATCAATAATCCCATTCAGTTTGGACTTCTTTGGGAAGCCGGTTACCATATTAATAATACATTTGTATTCCATTTTTATTTTTGTTAGTAAGACAAGAATATATTGCCTTTATTAATACTAAACCCATAGACTGTATACAGAGTACTTGCCACTATTATCTCACCATTCCTATAAACATTCATCTTGGAAAGATTAAATTCAACTCGGCAGATGTTTATTCAGCTCATAATAAATGCAAGACCTTGTGCTAGGAACTGGGGGATGACAAATTTGCCTTAAATTTTCACTGTGGTGACTACTTAGTTGTTATTTTAATTCCTTCATCATAGAAAAATTGGGTATTAACTATTCATAATCTACTTTTATATTTCACTGTCAATTTTCCATTATTTCCAATTCTACAGAAGAGTTCCAAAATCTTCACACTACATTTTTAGAGGTTAATCTTCACTACAGTTTCTCTTTTGTTCATATTATGAATATCATTTTGAAATCTAAGCAATATATATTTGAATATAAAATGCAGTTGATAAAAGACATTAATTATTCATATGCTAAAGTTGTTACTCTCATTATTGTGCAAAAAGAACGTTAGAAATTCACAAATGTGAGTATGTATTTGAAGGGATATACCGTTTACGCTTGCTTTCGTGCTAACCTGATATTTAGTAGGCGTTAACAGCAGAGGAGCCTGATGAGAAAACATTGATCAGAGCTCTGTCTCAGCGCTGGAGATTTACACAATCGGATACTACCTGAACTGGATAAAAAGGTAAAGGTCATGACTCATCTTTAAATTGAGTTTTGAATTGACTCTCATTGTCATCTTCATATATTTGCCACTTTGTTATCCACTCCTATTTTCCCCAAATCGATTCTATAAAGGCTTTCCATGTAACATGCTCTAATCCTTTTGTTTCTCCATCTGAAATCAAGTCTTGAACACACTTGATCTCAGGGGTGATGAGGCCACACTTTTTACTCTAACTTCCAAACCGATTAGATATAGCTGGGAATAAGTGAGTAGTAGTTACAGAAGAAGTAACAGTTGAGACCTGTCTGTGCAGTCAAATCTGGGTTTCTCCCCACTGACCACGTACTTTTAGGCAATTACGTAATCTCTGTAAGTCTTAGCTTTCATCTCTAGAGAGGAATTGACAATAATACTTTTCACAAATGGCTGCTGGTGAGAATTAAATGTCATACTGTATTTAAAACTCTCTGTCACATCACCCAGTAATCCCAATCCTAGATATTTACTCAAAAGATATAAAGACAGACACCATCCAAAAACCTATACACAATGACCATTACAAATAACAATGTCGTTGATCAGATACGAATTGGATACTTAAAGTGTTATGTTGCGATGCCAGCTCTGAGGGAAGCCAGAGTGACAAGGCCTTTGCAGTGTTATTAGGGTCCTTTTCCACTGCACATCTAGGAACTCAATTTTTCAGTTCACTATGAGATCACAAGGCTATAGGAGACTGATTTACATTAATCTCATAAGCCATTGAAGTATAAAGGCGACAGCACTTACCAACAGAATTAAGGCTGCCACATGGGTCAGCACAGTCCTGCGCTCCAGTCCCATCATAACAATCTCTCCTGTGGGCAGATCTCAAGGAAGCCTGATACATCTCAGCTTCCTGGGTGGGCAGGGGATCAACACAAGGAAAAGAAGTTAGTCCAAAACAACATATGATCCAGGTCATAGGAAGAGCCCTGGCAATCGTTCCTGTTTTCATAATTCACCAGAATCAATGTCTTTGTTTCTTGAACAGTGTGGGAGAAGCATCTGTAAAATCTTGTTGGCAGCTCTCCTTTCTGTAGACGCCATGCGCCCTCTCCTCAGTCTTTCTTTGGATCTGGTGCGTTGCCCTTGACAGAAGTAGCTTTCTTGGTTACAGTCACACTTGTTCCTTCCCCCTGAGATGTTGCCTTTACTGGATTTGGTGCTCCCAAGTCGCCTCTGCCCCACAATGAGAGCTAGTATCTAATATTTCCTCAGCAAGTAGTTAATCTCATCCTTTCATGGATTGCTTTTGCTGGATTAACAATTAAAGAACGATTAAAGCTTTGGTTATCTATTGCTCTGTAACAAACCAACCCAAGGATTAGTGGTGTAAAACAATGGCCATCATCTTATTATTAACTCTCCTGGTTTGGGGTGTTGACTGGACTCGGTTTGGTGGTTTCCCTCAGGGTGTGACCTGCAGTTACAGTCAGACAATGTGTGGTGCTGGGATGTTCTGAATGCTTGCTCCTCACGTGTCTGGTGTGTAGGCTGGGAAAACTCAGACAGCTGGAGGTTGGAACCTCTAGAGGCCTCTAGGCACGTTTCTTCATCTCTGCGTGTCTCTCCACATGGTCTCTCCAGCAGAGCTGCATCAGGGTAGCTGAAAAACTCACAGGGTGGCTCTGGGTCCAAAGGCTCATGTTCCAAGTGAGGCAGAGCCAGCAGTCCCCCAGCATCATTCCATCATACTCTGTTAGTCAAAGACCCCTCCACCTCAGGCTCAAGAGGAGGGACATAGACTCTGGCTCTTGATGAAGATGTGGCAAGGTTCTGGAGGTGCACACTGGAAATATTATTGCAGACAGTTTTGGAAAATACAATCGACCACAAAAGGTAATGTTATTTGTAGTTATTAGAGGACCGAGGCTCTTTTATTACATATCACCAAATGCCTATTTTCAGGAACGCTAAATATATGGCCCTTATTTTCCTGCTCTTCTCCACAGCCCTGTGAGGTGGGGAGTGAAAGGTATAGGTATTGCAAATGAATAGATGAGGACATTAAGATGATTTAAAAATTGATAAACTTCCCCCAAAATATAATATGGAATTATTTTGGGATCTCTGACTCTGATCTAAATAGTCAAATGCTTTTCAAAATGAAAAAGGCAATTCAAGGAGAAGAATACACCATAAACATTTTTTTAAAAACAACCAGTTGAGTTGGTTTAAGATGTGTGTCAGGAAGTGAATACTTATGTGTCTGTGTGGCTAGGGCCTTCTTGGCAAATTTACTGGGAACTGGTTACAAGATAGGACATAGAAGTTAATTGATAACTGGATAGATAGTAAGAGATGTATCTCCCTGGAGGCATGTGTTTACATTTCAAGGGGGGTTAGAGAATGAGACCCAAGCCTTGGAGACTTCCCAGAGACTGTAACTCAGAGCTGATTGCCTTCTCTCCCGCCTGGAGACATTTATTTGTATTTCAAAAGGTAGCAAATCAGGATCCTTCTCCTTCTCTTCCCAAGGGGACTTTGCTTTCATTAGGGAGATTAAGTTTATTTCCCACCCTCAGGAGGGAAAATTTTATACAAACTCGGAGATTCATATCTTTTGGGGGTTCCTCCCTACTGTGCAGACCCTGGTATGTGTAGGATGGTGTTCTGCTCTCATCACAACTCTCCAAGGAGGATTGAGACAAAGAGGAACCAATGAGATTATTACTGTGAGTTGGTGATAATAATCTGTCTTGGTCCCAAAAATCCCATGTCTCTATGAATAGAGAAATTAAAAACCTATCAATGTGAAAACAGTACAAAATATACTTAAATATACCTGTTTAGGTACATTATTGCTTAATTCTCTTTTTCTTGTTACTATACTTACTGTTGCATTAGTTCTGGTCACAGAGGGAGTTAGAATTCAGTGGGGTTTTCTAAGTGAACTGTAGGAAAGGAAAGATTCTCTTCTACCCTCTTTGGGTCTAAGAATTAAATTGAGATAAGACAGATTCATGGGAGAAAATCATACATATTTTATTGAATTTCGCATATGCATGGGAGATTCCACAAGAGAATAAAGACCTAAACAAGTGGCCAGAGCAGGAAGCTTTTATACCTTTTAGACAGAGAAACAATAAAAATAAACAAAAACAAAGAATTGACAATACAGTGGCGTTCGGGCTGAGGTAAGTGGTGAAGAAGTGTCTAGGAAGATAAGGATTAAGTTTAACAAGGCTTATTTGTACAGATTTATTGGCTCCAAATGTCCTGTCTCTGGTGACAGAAACGTCTTCCTTCCTCCCGGTACAGGCAGGGTACCTTTCACATAGGAGCTTCATCTCCTGCTTTCAGTGAAGAAGGGTGGGTGGGAGTCAGAGTGATCTTTCTGCTTCTGCTGTTTTCTCAAACTTCTTCAAATTAAGATATTCAATATCTCAAGGTGGTATATTTTGGGGTAGTGGGTCCTAAATCCCATCACTCTGGAAGTCTTAATCCATGAACTCATGACTATGCTTCCCAAAGCCCTCTTGACTAGTCCTCCCATGGGGTAGAGAAGCCCTAATTCCCAGGGAAGACAGGTACAAACTCAATAGGGATCATGGGTACATCTTTCATGTCAATATAGTATGAGGCTAAAAGTTTAATGGAGGCATAAATTTTGTTTTTGTCTCTTCCATAATGCCTTTTCAATAAGTAGTGTTGAATTGAATTCTGTTGGGGAGGAAAAAAACTTTACTGTTGTGGTGCACCCCATAAGCCTGCCAGCCTCAAGACCCAAGAAAGAGCCTGGAGTCAGCAACAGAGACATTAACAGCTTAATGGATATGGGATCTTACATGTCTGAAGCAAGGTCCTGGAGTGACACCCCACCATGTCCGGCAGACAGCAGGCAGGACATGGTGGGGGGCAGGGCATGTTACCAGTTATAGGGAGAATTGACATCAGGTTGGCTCATTGGTCACCAGAGAAACCAGCAGGGGAACACACCCTTCACTGCCCCTTTGATAAGCTATCATAGTGGAGGTGTTCTAATCTTTAGATTAGAACAATCACTAGCTGGGGTTTGAGGACAAGGATGTAAGCATTTATTGATTAGACTCAATGATTAAGAGGGAAGATTAGACATGTGAATGGGATATAGGTGAAACAGGGGCTGGTCAAGCAGGGGATGCATAGAGAGCAAGAGAACGGCCACCTTGAATGGCCTGACCATACGTCTACCCTACTAGGTTCTTCTGGCTGGTCTAAGAATTAAATTGACATGAGAGGCTGATTAACTTAACTCCAGTCCAGGATATCACGATTACCATGGCTTCTAGAATAATACACAGTAGGCAGGGGAAGAAAAAAGACAAGAAGCCTTTGAGGGAAGAAAACTGATTTGAATGAATGCTGTATCCAAAGAGCTAAAGCAGAAGGCTGTCTGGAAGAATCACTTTACAAAGAAAAATAACATTATCTTGAAGAATCCTTCTGGAGACCGCTCAGATCATCTGAGCCAGTACCTAGAACACCAGCTCTTCCAGAAGGTAACAGGATTTATTTTTATTTTTATTTTTTATTTGGTGATGTTAGCCTATGAAGGCATGCAGTTTGGGACACGCTTCTATTTAGTCTCTGTGCAAACTGACAAAATCTTATTCATCTGTGTTCTCATGTGGAAAATGAGGCAAAAGAGTGATGATTTGAAATTCTGTAAAACACACACACATGCAGGGTCAGTGTTCTGTCCTTCAGCTGTGTGGCCTCACATCACATGGAAATGGCTAAATTCTAAAGGACGACATGAGTTCTTCCTGCATCTCATTCCTCTCCTTCTTTAGGATGGAAGGTTGGACCCTAGGAGGATTTTTCCAACAGATGCCAGTCACTGAGTTGCTGTGATGATGCCCTGCGGGGTGGGGGTGGGGGAGGGTGATGGTATGTTAACTCAGGTGAGTTAACAGTGAGCATGGAGATGAGGGTGTGGTAGCAGAATCAGGAGCCCCAAGGATGCCACGTCCTAAACCCCAGAATCTGTGAGTGTGTTACTTTACACGCCAAAGGGAAATGAAGCTTCCAGAAGGAATTAAGGTGCTCATCAGCTGGCCTTGAGATGGGGAGATTACCCTGGATTATCGGGATGGGGAGCCCAAGGCAATCCCAAACATCCTTAAAAATAGAAGAGGGAAGCAGAGAGAGAGAACCAGAGAGCTGGCAGCATGAGAAGGACTCAGCCTGATGTCCCTACCGACTTTGAAGAGGGAGGAAGGGGCCACGAGTCAAGGAATGCAGGAGTCTCCAGAAGCTGGAAAGGCAAGGACACATTTCTTGGAACAGCCTCCAGAAGGGAACACGGCCCTAACGCTACCTTGATTTTAGTGAGATTTGTGTTCGTACAGAACTGTGAGATAATAAATGTGTGTCAAGCCAAAAAAACAAACAAACAAACAAAAAACTGACATGAGAGATTAATAGGAGAAAATAAAATTTAATTTTACGTATATATAGGGGGGTCCATAAGAATATGAGGCCCAAGGAGAAGTTAGGCAATTAGGTTTATATGTCATCTGAGAGAAGCAGAAGGGGATAGAGGTTTGGGGCTTCCAAGGGAAGGAAGACCATTCACAAAAAAAGATGAAAAACAAGCAAATGTTTGGTAAACAAGTGTTTGCTGGGCCGTATAGAAACCATGGGATACAGAGAGGAATTTTAACAAACAGGCTTTGCCAGGTTCCTCGCTGTCTACCAGATCCAATTCATGTTCTAGTTCACATTACAGTGTAGTTATCGACGATGATAGATCCCTTCCTGGAACAGTCATCTATCTAAATTCTTTTAGGCAGTTGGAGGCAAGGACAAAGGTTCTTTCTGAGTCTTTTGAGCCTTGTTTGTTTTTAGCTCGAAATAATCCCCGTGCCAAAGAGACACATGTCTTGGAGTGGCAAGTTTTGCTCCCCTACTATTCCATTAATCCACAAAGATCCAATTTAAAGACAGTGAAACTCTCCAGCCTGCTTGATTCGATCTACATCTTATCATTTGTGGGAACTATTTGTACTAGAGACCATGGTTCCAAAATGGACTACTTTACCACATTGATGTCAGTGGGCAAAAGCATGTCATTTGCCCCTCCCTCACCCCTTTTCAGGCTTACATTGGAGGCTTGGCAGAAAGCCGAAGTATTTAAACTCTTTACATATGGTCACTAAATTTTCTTTAATCTTTGAAACTAAGCCACAGAGCATTTGTCTATCTCACTCTTAATAGGTTTTCACACAAGGCTGTGGATCTGAGCTGCAGACGTGCGGTAACCTAACCCACATTCTCCTCCTCCTAATGTAACTATTTCTCCTCGCCTCTAAGTGTCTAACTATTAGTAGGGCTGTAGCAACAACCATTGCTTGATAAGTCCCAATACAGAGCCTGCATGGGATGTTCCATGAGTTCCCCTGATTATACATCACAGAGGAGACCCAAGGAATAAGTGAAAATTTGCTGAACTGGTAGGCTTATCCTCTGCTGATCCTACGCTAAAATGTAAGCTGCCCTCCAACAAGTTACCTGGACCTGTTTAGCAATTCTCTGATAACAGTGCTGGTCCCTGAATAAATTATCTCACCTCTTAGCAACACTTAGTTTTTCCCTCTTAACTCCCTTTTTCTCACCCACTGCAAACCAGGGATGCCCAGAGCAGATAATGTAACGTGGCCACCTCGATCGAAGAGCAGAATCTCATCACAGAGAGCAGAGTCCACAGATGAACTCATACAACAAACAGTAGCTGCACTTTAATTGGTCTCCATTGTCTAACTCCACAAGTACTTTTGATTAGGATATGCTTACAGCAAGAGAAGACTCTACGCAATTCCACCAAGAAAGATACATATTATTCACACACGTCTGAAAAATTAAATATACATGCTCAGCATTATTCACAATCAACAATGCTAATCATTCTCAGAATGGTAATCAGCAGTTATAATACAAAGAAATGGAAACATCCACATTATAGTTTTGTTTCATTGACTTAGGAATTTTCTCACAGGTAACATTTATATACATTCTCATTTAGCCCTAGTTTAAGACTTATTAAATATTTAAGAAGAAAATTAAAAAGGAAATAACAGAAGACTTTTTTTTTTTCAGGGCAGGTAGAGAGACTGTGTCCTTTCTAGGAGCCAAGTTTAGGGAGACAACGTTCTTAGCTCCTTTACTCACGTATTAATTTATTCAAAACACATTTGTTGAACTCTCATTCACTGCTACTGGGAGTGAAAATTGGTACAATCACTTTGGAAAACAGTTTGGTGATTTTTACTGTAAAAAAATTAATAATAGAAACCTCAGTTAAATAGAGTCAGGGGGCCAGAAGGGGAAGCTCTCATGCCCCGTGATGATAGCAGAGCCCAACAGGAAGAAGAAAAACCTCTCTTCTTTCCAGACAAGGACGCGGCCAATGAAAAGCCATGGACTCTCGGTTTACTACAACCCTCCCAACTTCCTCTTCCTTCTATAAAAGTGTTCTCTTCCCCTTGTGTGGGGGGACTTGCATGTGGCTCACCATGGTTACAGACACCCGTTTGCAAATTCTCTGCTGATACCAAATAAACACATCTTTGCTGGAGGAATATCTGGCGGTCTATTTGTTTCAGGTCAACACCAAGAAAGCTGAAAATATGCAAAACTTATGATCCATCAATTTTTCTCTTAGAAATGCAAATACACATGCACCAAAACACACATATGAGGATGTTCATAGCAGCTCTATTTGTAATAGCCCCAAACTGGAGACTTAAATGCCCAAGAGTGGACCAAATAAATAAATTATTGTATACTTACACACAGGAATACTATCAAGCTAGGAAAATAAACTAACTAGAGCTATACACACAAAAATACTTGAAAGGATCTTCTGAACGGGAGGAAAACTAATTTTCCCTCTCCCCTTCTGAGTTCTTGATTGAGACCCCTTGTAATAAAAGACAAATTCACAACAGGGAAAAAAAAAGTTTATTAATATGTATACTTCATGTATATGTGAGAGATACCCAGGAAAAATGAGTTACTTTCCAAGATGGTGCAAGCTATCACCTCAAATACCATCTTCAGCTAAAGAAAAAAGAAAAAGAGGGGAGGAAAGGGAGCAACCAGTTTTGGGAAATTACCAGGAAAAGCATGATAAACAAGGATACGGTTTATTATGTGGATTTAAGTCTGTGTCTACTCCATTGATAACAGTTTCTTGTGATTTAGAGTCATCCTTCTTTTCCTGGTACACAGAAGGAGACACCTTTACAAATGGAGATTTCCTTAATAGGTGTAAATTTCCTTTACAAAAGGGTAACTTCTCTATTTTCAGAGCTTCTCTGTGTCTGATGTTTCTCAAAATAATCCTTAAGCCAAAAGAGACATATTTTGGAGTGGCACATTCTGCAACACTTCAAGCGCATATGGGATACGACACCATATTTAAAAGTTCTTCTCTTTTCCCTACTGTTAAAGGAACCAATAGGCCCAAGATGGAGTCACCCATGCTTAAGCCCCCCCATCAGCAAACCAGAACTTAACTACGCGTCTGTGCTCAGCTCTCCCAGAAAAGGAAAGCCGAAGTCAACAAGTCAGCACGTGCCTCTCGACACAAGTTACCTGAGCCAACTCCAAGATTTCTTGTTCAGTTTTGATTGGGGCTGCAAATTATACTCAGACTGAGATTGTCTTCTCCAATATTTTATTTAACACAGATTCACTGCAGGAATTATAATAATTTCACAAGCCAATAGCATACAGGATAATGTCTCTTAGCCAATAAAGAAATAACGTACTCCAAACAAATAATGGATTAATCATACGATTGTTCCAGGCAAAGGGAAGATGAAAGGAATAAAGTCCTAATTTAGTTGAAGTGTACAATTCTACAAGTTGGCTCTGGGGAAAATCTGTTTAGTCAACCAAGAGCTGAAGTCCAGCTGCCAACACAAAAGTCCCTTGTTGCTAGAGCTCGTTGCTAGGGAATGAAGATGCTGGTGTCGAAGGGTAAGATCATCTCCTTCTCGCGGCCACTGCACAGTTTTCATCACTGGTGACAAAGAGTCGCTTTGCCCAATCAGGAGCTAATGTGCCAAGGTCTTCGAGAGCTATTTACATCAGCAAAGGGTAGCCCTGCCCAGACCCAACACTCCGAGTTGCAGGTCAAACCTCTTGGTATTTAACGCTTACACATCCCCTAGCCAAAGTCTCTTCCACATGTTCCTATTGATAAGCTCCAGCAGTCCTCATCAATAGCTGAGCTACTGAGTGCTGATCGACAACCTCAGATGTCGATGATGACATCCTGATGCAACTTCCTCAATGTAAACAACGTCACCCTTAGAACAAAACTTCCTTCTTAGATCAAAAAAAAATACCTGGATTTGAAATCATATCAAATCAATACACATTTGTTTGCTCCATGCAAGGAAAGTAACTCTGCTTCAATCGATCAGCAAATGCCCAGTATGACTTCCTCATTCCTGATCACTTTGGTCTACAAAAATCCTGTGACCTTGTCTAGTTCTTCCAAGCTCCTCTTTATCTGCTAGGTTGGATGCTGTCCCATGTGTGAATCACTGAATAAATGCCTACTAGATCAGTAAGTTGGAAAATGTTCTGTGGAAAATGTTCTTTTAGCACGACTAAAAGATTGCCTGTCTTCTTATCACTAACCATTCCACCACATTTACATGGAAATATGCACCTAAGGACTTGAGCTTTGGAGGATTTCTTTAAAACCAACTAGCTTAGGCCCTTCTAAAGGAAAAGGCATTCTTCATTAAAGGCATCTCAGGCACTTGCAGCAAATTTCTCTCTTTGCTTTTTGATTTATATTTGAATTAACCAATCTCTTGTATGGGTGGCCCTAGCTTGTTCTCCAGAGCCTCTACCTGCTGGTTCCAGTTTAGAAGACCATCTGATGTGCAGCCTTGAGGGGTCAGGAACCACCCCCACCCACTGTGCTTGTTAAGGGAGTTTAACCAGAAACCCAGAAATTAAGGTTTTCACATTCTTATCTCAAGAAAAGGAAATACTTAAAAATAAAGTGCTGTTTTAAAATACTCAGATACTAGGCTTCTACACTCCAGCATAATGCTTCCTTTTTGCAAGTTGCAGATTCCTGGCCCTCAGCTCCTTCTTTCAGTGACTAAACTAAAGAAACTCAAATATTTGACAAAATCCTTTAATTTTTCTTCACATGCACCCCCCCCCATAAGACCTGGGGGCACTGAGGCAAATGAAGTCTCAGGGATTGCTCACTTTGATCACCTGGGTATTCCATAGTTCTCCAAAGTAGTTGTACAGATTTAACAGCAATATGTTCCAGGGTTGGAGCCATATATTAAAAGGAACAAACTTTATTGCCAAGAAGGAGACAACATTTGCAAAATCCTTTCTCTCAAAGGAAGGTCATAAGATGGAATCTTGGGATAAGGCAGAGAGAGGAATGAGAGATGAAAAAAGCAAGTCTGAGTCAGGAGCCAAAATCTAGTCCAGGAGTGCTTAGGATGGGGTGACTATAGGACAGGTGCAATAGAGACGAGCTTAAAGAAGCCCAGAAGTGAAGAGTCATGGTGCTCAAGAACAAAAGCATATCAGACGCAAACAGCAGAAGCTGGGGTACATGGTATCCATGGAACTCAGGCAAATTCATGGGAAATATTATACCATCATTGTCTTCCCCCTGGGCCCGTACCTCGACTGGTGCTGAGGGGCCTCTCAGGTTCATCACGACGTGGTCAAGGGCAGAGAGCAGCAAGCAGTGTCTGGGAGTCCTTACTCCCTGACTAGGGCCAGTGAGGCCTCAGGAGTCATAGGGTCCCACCAGCCCACCAAATATTTGAATAGAAAAACTAGTTCGATGCTAGTTTCAGCAATATTATAGACTGAATAACCTGAAAAATACTCAGGGATGGCGCAGTGGTTGGGAGTCCGCCTGCTGATGCAGGAGACAGGGGTTCGTGCCTCGGTCCGGGAAGATCCCACATGCCGCGGAGCAGCTGGGCCCGTGAGCCATGGCCGCTGAGCCTGCACGTCTGGAGCCTGTGCTCCGCAATGGGAGAGGCCACAGCGGTGAGAGGCCTGTGTACCGCAAAAAAAAAAAAAAAAAACCTAGGGATGCTGGATAAACATAAATAAGTGTCCTTATAAATTTTCATCTGAGAATACTAGAAAGTAAAGGAAATTCCCAGTGGCCTAAAAACAAAGAGGAAACCAAAAAACAGAGTAGTAAGTGTATGGGTTGATACTGTGGCAGCTGTGGAGATGGAATAGTGCCTGTTTCCACTGCCTGGGGGATTGGGTACAGTATGCAGAAGAAATATATTTTTTCCTCTATTCTTCTGAGTTCTTAGCTGAGATCCCTGTTATGAAATACAGATTAACAAGAGAAAAAACAAACAAAAGTTTAATTAACAGGTACACATCGTGTATACATGGGAGAGAGAGAGAGCTCAGGAAAATGAGTAACTCGAAGAGGTGGGTTAGAATTCAGGCTTAAATACCATCTTAATAGGGAAAGGGCAGAAGGAATGTAAGCCTCTTAGGGGAGAGTAAATGATTTTTAGGGAAAATGAATGAGCCCTTAGAAGAACAGATGGGAGGTATGATAGTTTGTGATGAAGTTTGTCTGGGTGTGGTATCAACTTTTAGTCTCCTCTTCTGTGATAACAGTCCATCTTTTCTGGTTAACTGAACTCCTGAGAAAGGGATCTATGACAACCAAGTTCCTTTTGGAGGATTAGCCTTTAAGCAGATAAGTTCAAAGAAAACGTCTCCCTGCATTTGCTAGTTTTCAAGAGGCTGCGGCTCAAAATAATCAATATGCCAACGTGGCAGATTTTGAGGTGGCATAGTCTGCTCTCCCTCAGGTATTAACCCTAGATAGGAACAGGAATAAGAGCTGGGGCCTACATAATACATGGGGGTGGTTAGAACTGTATCAACACATGAATCCAGGATCCTTGAAAGTGTTATTTGAAAAGGATTCTATAAAATGTCTAGAGTCGAGACTTTGCATTTCTGCTCAGACATGTAAAGAGCTTGAAGGTTGTCACTCCTGTTTTTATATTAAGATGAAGCTGGATAAACTGAAAATCAATGACTTTTCTTGGACGCCTCATAGACCCGAGTTTGCAAGGTAAACCAGCACCTTGAAATCTGGAAAGGGAGGGGCATCTATATGAGTTACAGTTGTGATCTGGCAGAACAGAAGCTTCTGGAGCCAAAACCCGGTAGGAACACTTAGGTGGTAATTTTGATGAATTGCTGGAGGCTGAGTGTGAAATAACATGAGGATAAGAAACTCCTGGAAGACACATTTCTTGGGAGGAATGGTCTTTACCTCCAGGAACTCTACCAGATTCTAATGGTGAAAATCCAAGAGAGATCCCCTTATTACTCTGACAGGGGGAGAGAAAGAGTCATCATTGTGAAATATATCCAGAGACCTCCTCTGCAGGGGAAAAGACTTTGCCAGAGCCTTATCCCAGCTTGGGAGAGTGCACTCCCCTCTTCCTGTCTCACATAATTGGGAGGACAGTGTAGTCAACAGAGGTCAAGGCTTTAAGGACATAGATTGGGAACACAGCAGCCAGGGAGAGGGTTACCGGATGCAAGAAAAGCTGTACCACTGGAGAAATATTTCTGAAGGTGAAAGCCTCAAGACACAGGCTCATTAACGGACTGAGATTTAATTGGAAGATTATATATAGAATGCTTTCTCTCGCTGATACCTTAGCACCACACCAGGGGGCTCCAGTCTAACAGTGGATACTGCTGAAAGATCTGCAAAACGTCTACCTTCTCTGAGGAGCAATACTAAGAAGTCAAGAGAGGAGACAAAAACAAGGAATTCGAAGCCTCTAGTACCTGTAGCTACAAAAATGATTAAACACAACACAACTCTTAGCCAGATTAACATAAATCCTCATATAGACTTACTTACCTTAATTTTCTATCATCCAATATAACATGTCCAGCTTTCGACGAAAGATTATAAGGAATACCAAAAGGCAGAAAAACACAATTGGAAGAGACAAAGTAGTCATCAGAGCCAGACTTAAATATGACAACAA
This sequence comes from Stenella coeruleoalba, assembly GCF_951394435.1. Lineage (NCBI taxonomy): Eukaryota > Metazoa > Chordata > Mammalia > Artiodactyla > Delphinidae > Stenella > Stenella coeruleoalba. Next base: position 90,162,778 of record NC_137150.1, read on the forward strand.
TGTTGGAATTATAAAACAGGAAATTTAAAATAACTATGGCTAGTAATTAAGGGCTCTAATGGAAAGAGTAGACAACATGCAAGAACAAACTTAAAACTAAGAATCATACAATAATTAATTTTCATACAATAATATCAAAAATAAAGTATATTCATATAACTTATCCTCTTTGCATATTAAAAAAGAAAACCATATAATCTGTCAGTAGATGCAAATAAAAGCACATGATAAATTTTAGTATATTTTTATTATAAAAATTTAGCAAAATAAGAAGAAAATTTTCTAAGCCTGATAGAGGGTATCTGACAGGAACTCACAAAAAATCTATAGTTGGCATAATTCTTAAAGCATTAGAAGTATTCCCTTTAAAAGCCAAGGATTTCCATTATCCTAGATTTTATTAAACATTATATTTGGAGGTCCTAAACAATGCAGTAAGATTTAAAAAAAGGTACAAAATTTATAAAAATCAGAAAGAAAAAAATACTGTCACTATTTACAAGTAATATCAAAATTAAATCTAAAAGAATCCTCACAAAATCTCTTAGAGCTAATAAGAAAATTTGGCAGGGTTGTTGAACAGAAAATCAACACACTAAAATTGATTTTCTTCTAATGGACCAGCAACAAACAAAACATGATTTAAGGATACCATTTACAATAATACAAAAACTCGAGGTACCTAGGAATAAAGCTAACATAGATGTGCAAGACTTTTATCAAGACAGAAAAAGAAAGACTGGAGAGATGAATAAAATTCATCAGTAGAAGTCCATATTGTAAATATCCACTAATAGGGCAATGGACAAATAACATGCGCTTTATTTAAAAGCTGAATACTATATAGCAGTTCAAAGGAACAGACTCTAGCTACATGCATCAATGTGAATAACCTCAAAAAGTTAATATGGAGCATAAAATCAAGTCTTAGAAAACACACACTGTTATAAAATTTATATATTTTTAAAACATTTAAAACTGTATATTGTTTATGAAGACACGTGTAGTAAAAACATAAATATCAAATGTGGGATAATAGTAACCTTTGGAGTGGGAAATAGGGCAGTATTTCCCAAACTTTCCACATTGTACTAATTACCTTGAAATCTTAAAAAAATATTAAGACATTCCAACGTGATTGGTATGAAATAAGACCTGGGCCATGGGAGTTTTAAATGTTTGGTGGATTCTAACGTGTAGCAAAGTTTGGGAACCACTAAGGTAAATATGAGTTAAGGGCAGGGTAGTTATACAGGTAACTTCAACTCTATTTGTGAATTTCTGTTTCTTAAAATAAGTTCTGGATCCAATACACCAAAATGTTAAGACTTGACAAGACTAGGTGGTAGGTGTATATGTTTATGATATTACATATCAAGAAGGAAGAAGGAAGGGAGACAGGAAAGAATGGAAGGAGGGAGGGAAGAAAGGAAGGAAAGAAGATTTTTTTCCTCTAACAAAGTCACCCACACCAATGCTACTGTTCAGAACAGTAGATTGTACCAGTTTCCCTTATTCACCCTGATGCCTACTTACCAAATTTGTAGCCACTTAACTGGAGCAGGAAAGTGTTAAGCAAAAGGTCTTAGAATGCTGCCCTTGTTAACCTGATCTTGGTCCTACTGTGATGGCAAATACCCAGCTCAGAACACATGGTAGAGAGGAACAGCTGAATGTTTACACATGTGTTAAAAGGCAAGTAGAATAATGCCTTGGTTCCTGCAGTGAAATTACTCATTCAGTGTGAACCTACTGTGTGCAAGTACAATAATTGGTTCAATTTTAGCATTTAAAAAAACCACGTAAGACAAAATACACTCTAACATTGTTTTATCGATGTCAACACTAACATTTATACCTGAGCACTTACAGGTTTGTCAAAACAGACCCTCTTAATTGAATGAAACACATCTCTTCTTGACAACAGACACAAATCAGTGGAGTTAAAACAGTGAAGTGAAATGGTTTGAGAGTCAGCAGTTATTCTTGGTGGGTGTCAAGGTGGGAATGTTGATTTATGAAAGAATATGGGAAGAAAGAATAAAACAATCTCCATGAACATTAATTCTCCCGGGCAAAACTCTATCTCTGGCAGAAAAAAAATGAGACAGAGCCCCTACTCATTTCTGCTTAAAAAGAGATCAATGCAGTTGGACTAAAAGTTAGTTCTATGACCTGGCTGCAAGTTAAAATCCTCTGCGGAAAATTTTTAAGATGTTAATGTACCTGGCAAATTCATTGAATCGGAATATGTAGGGGTGGAATCTGGCATGAGAGTGGAGAACTACAGGACTTAAGTGAACAGAAAATTTAGAATTATCTAATTTGATAATTCGAAAAATAATTAGTTTTAAGTTTTGGAGCCTTTTTTCAAATCCAATTAAAGCAAACTAAGTATGGGACTTCCCTGGTGGTCCAGCGGTTAAGAATCTGCCTTCCAATGCAGGGGACACAGGTTCAATCCCTGGTCCGGGAACTAAGATCCCACGTGCCGCGGAGCAACTAAGCCCACGCGTCACGATGAAAGATCCCACACGCCCTGGAGCCCACGCGCCGCAAGGAAAGATTGCAACTGAGACCCAACGCAGCCAATAAATAAATAAAATTTTTTAAAAATAAAGCAAACTAAGTGTATAAAATGTAGGCTGTGCTGGCTTAGTCAAGGTTAGGAGGGCAATGTTGGGGCTGAGAAGAGGGTGTTCAGACCCATGCCTACTCACACATCCTACCCTACTCTCTGCCCTCCCAGATCCTGAGTGGTTCTGTACTCCTTGGAGCTAAGTTTTAAAACTTCTCATTTGAAAGTTTCAAATGTTTTATTTGGCAGATTTGAAAGTGAAGACACATTTGCTGCTCATTAGTGCCTGGCTAGTATTGGTAGAGCCAGAATTTGAACCCAGGGATGACTTCCTGGAAAATTCTGCCTTTTCCTAGTAGAATATATAATCAGGAGACTCCAGGCAAAATGTTGAAGTAGGCAATGCTTGCCTTTGGTCTCCCTGCCACCCCCATATTTTGTGATCTCATTTCTCGATTGGAGCCCATGCCCTCCCCCACCCCTTTCCAGTACTTCCTTTGTTGTTCTTTGGTTCCAAGCACAACATAGAAACCATCCATTTAGAAATACTCTCTCCATTAAGTCCCCTCTAATCTAGACCAGAGCTGTCCAATAAAACTTTTAGCAATAAGAGAAATGTTCTATACCTGCATCGTCCATTATTATAGCCTCTAGCTACCTGTGGCTACTTGGCACTTGAAATATAACTAGTGTGACTAAATGACTGAATTACTTATTTCATTTTAATTAATTTAAATTTGAATTTAAGTTTAAGAAGTCACACATGGCTAGGGTCCCTTGCATTGGACAACACAGCTCTAAAACATTCTCAACTCACTTCGTGTTTAAAATATTTTCCCATGTTTGATTTTCCAAAGCCTGTTCAGCTAGGGCACAGTATCACTGCATCTAGAACACTGATGATAATTAATTTGTATCTGTATCTCCCAGAAAAAAAAAAGGTTGCATTTGAACAGAGGCCTTCTGGACATGAAAATGTGAATTTTCAGACACAATGACAAGACACTGGGGGAGATTTCTCTTTTTTTATCAAAGGGAACTTTGAATCTCATTAATTCTGTAATGTGAACAGCTAGATGTTGGTGCCACAAAATATTTTTTGTCACATTCACCCTTTACAATAATCAAGCAATTTGTATTACACATCTCAATACAGAACTCGGATATTTTCAAACATTTTTCAAAGTACTTTTCCCAGTGTACATTTTATTCTGATTTCTTTCTATTTTGGGACCCAGAAATGTAACACCAACTGGAGTACCCAGTTCCATGAAAAATACTGTTTCCTCGGGCCCAAAGGCAGCAGCCCCAACATGTCCCTCACCTGTAGCAGGTGTCTGCGAGATGCTAAGGAGGCTACAAGTGGCTCTCCATCTCAGAGATACCACATTTTTTTCTCCAGAGTTACAAAATTGAAGGCTTTCAGAGTTACAAAATTGAAGGCTTTCAGAGTACAAAATTGAGGCTCAAAGTGTGTAGCTGAAACACAAAAGTAGATAATAGGAGCTGACCTCATCCAATCAAGGGGCTTTGGGAAAAGAAAAAGATGCATAGGGATGGAGGAAGGTGGATCAGGGATCAAAGCAGAAGTTGAAATCCAAGGACCAAATAAGACAACTCCAAATCATGCCCCAGGTGACAGGGGACAGGCTCAAAGAAGCCTAGAAAACAATGCGAGGTCTGGAAGTTGATTCTGAAGGTCTGTTGGTCTGAAAGGGCCTTTGCTTTCTGGAAGGTTTTCCATGTGACGCCCAGATGTTCACCTGGTCTTACATAATCTTAAGGAATCCTGAAAGGAGGTTATGTGAGGATTTGCCTTACCCTAATATAACCTTTCTTTCTTGCACACAAATTTAGCACAGATCCCTAGATGGGCTGTATCCTGTTGGCATTTAACTTCAGGAAACTGACATGGTAGGTGTGAAATAATAAGAAAGGTGTACTGGTCTTTACTCCTGGTTCCTGCTAATATTTAGTCTTTAACCCCAGTTCCTGACACAGAACTCATAAACCCCTTGGAATTTCCTGGATGATAGGAGTGTCTTTTGTTCAAATGTGGTGACTCTGGGTCAGCTCCTGGATGGGGGCTAGTCACCAGAAAAATCAAGCCATGACTAGAAGCTTGGAACTTTCAGCTCCATCCCCCATCCTCCAGAAAGAAGAGAGGGGCTGGAGATTGAGGTAATAATCTATCATGCCTACATGATGCAGCCTCCATAAAAATCCCTGGAGTACCTAAAGTACAGGCTATATTGCTGAACACATCCACATGCTGGGAGGGAGCTGTACCCTAACTCCTCAGGCACAGAACTCCTGTACTTGAGACCCTTCCAGACCTAGCCTTAGGTATCTCTTAGGTATCTGGCTGTTCATCTGTATCCTTTATTATATCCTTTATAATAAACCAGTAAATGTAAGCAAGTGTTTCCTTGAGTTATGTTAGCCCTTCTAGCAAATAATCAAATCCAAGAAAGGGGTCACGGGAACCCCAGTTTATAGCCAATTGGTCAGAAGTACAGGTGACAGCCTGGGATTTGCAGCTGTTGTCTGAAGTGGGGGCAGTCTTGTGAGTTTGAGCCCTTCACCTGTGAGATCCATGCTAACTCCAAGCAGACAATGTCAGAAATGAACTGAATTGTAGGACATCCTGTTGGTGTCACAGAATTGGTCAATGTAGGAAAAACCCGTCACATCTGGTGGCAGAAGTGTGAGAGTAAAAGAAAACACAGGAGTTTTCCCTAGATGGCAGGGGAAGAAAGGCCGAAACCCACAGAAAACAACTGAACAGAATTATTAAAACAAATACCTCCAAATTTTCACTCAAAAACAACTCAGGGAAAACCACCCTTGTCAGTGTTTATTCTCAGAAATGTTTTAGTTCTTTCATTCACCGTCGGTAACCTTTGCTCTGGGTTATGCACATAAAAGCACCATGTGGCTCAATTCTCATTGAAATTAGAGGGACGCCCTCTGGGAAAAGCATTACAGTTTATATTTCTATCCTTTAGATACAGCTCTTCAGGTACCTGAAGCCTCTCCCTTGAGGGACATGAGCATTACAGCATTAAGTTAGCAGATGTGACGAACCATGATTTCCCAATGAAAATAATAGTAATTTGGCTAAGTAAAATAAAACATCTCTTTAGGGGGCTTGCAACTGCTCATTTTCTGTCTCTCGAAGATGACTGTCCTCAGTGTTTTAGGTGGATGGCACATGCTTTGGGTCCAACACCAGGGATGAGAGGACTGAGCAATCTCTATTCTGAAGCTCTTTCTGGCAACGGGCCCTCGCCAAGCCTTTGGAAAAGGTGAGTCTGTGGTGTTCACCACCCCAACTCTTCAGGTTTCTCTGCATACACATTAAAAGGAGCTTATTCTTCCTGACAGAGCCTTTCTGATTTGACAGAACGGTGGAAGATATATTCACTCAAGTGAGAAAAAAGGAAATTGAGGTCTGTTTGTATTTCCTTTAGGCCATACGTTTCCTAAGCCGAGACTTGCACGTTTTTGCTCCTCAGTGGACTAGAATGACAGCATGATACTCTGCATCTAATTAGTCATTTCGTTAATTTTATTGGACCCACGATGGTGACCACTGGCCTAATTCGAAGGAATTGCCCTTGGCTTCTAGGCTTAAAGATAAGCCCTTGTAGTGTAGAGGGAGGTGATGCTCTTGACCAAAAAAACCCATAACTCCGCTGCCCGGCACTGCTATCTCTGCTTTGCATTTCTCATTTCCTTCAGTCTCAGGCCTGCTGAGGCCCTGCAAGGGGCCTGGGAACAGTTGGCGAGGGGTGGGGCGTGCCCACAGGAGCGGGAGGGGACCCAGGTTCCGCTGTGCTGTGCTTTGTGGCTTCTGGGTATTGGGTGACAGCTTCATCAATGAATTATTGCTTTTAACTTATACGTACACATTAAAAATTATAATTTGAATAAATTTATTATGTATATATAATTATATATTATACATATGTGTCTGTGTGTGTGTGAGTGTATATATGTATATATATATATATATATATATATATATATATTTTTTTTTTATTAAAAGACATTACTGAGGGCTTCCCTAGTGGCGCAGTGGTTGAGAGTCCGCCTGCCGATGTAGGGGACGCGGGTTCGTGCCCCGGTCCGGGAAGATCCCACGTGCCGCGGAGCAGCTGGGCCCGTGAGCCATGGCCGCTGAGCCTGCGCGTCCGGAGCCTGTGCTCCGCAACGGGAGAGGCCACAACAGTGAGACGCCCGCGTACCGCAAAAAAAAAAAAAAAAAGACATTACTCTCAGAACAGGTCAGGAGTGTTTAAGACCTTTACCAAACTTATAATCTACCTAATGGTGAACATTCAAACTATTCGCTCCCCCAAACACTTTTTAACTAATTTTTCAAGGTCTTTTGAGAGTGCTCACACCAGCAGAGTGCTCCTATTGTGTGTCATCCACCACAATTCTGGGGCTACAAGTAGAAGGAGATTTTATTTTCACACCTCAGAGGGTTTATTTTCCCTGCCGGAGTTTATTTTCACAAGCCAGCTCCTGCCCCCAGTTTTCTCATAACAATTCATTATAAAAAGCTGACTTAAGGAACAAATGGTTAAGCAGGAAGATTTAGTTGTCCTCATGTTTGCAGAGTTTTATATTCAGTTTAAATTTTCCGGTGCAAAGCACAATTAACATTTGAGTCTGCCTAACCGTGAAGAAATAGCGATTACTGTTTTTACTGGAAATAATTCATTTTGGTGTCTTCTCACAGCCTGGTTGCCTGATCCTTCTACGGTTCCCCTTCTCCATGACAACCCATCCAACACGGCTTTCTTCCTGCCCTGGTGTTTTATTACATATAAGTGAAGACTCCTTTACATGCTGCTTGGTATATTTTTGCCAAAAGGAAAAAAGGATTGTGGAGGACGGGGACTGAATTATATGCAGTATTTCTTTAGAAGCCCATTCAGCATCTAAAACAGTGTTTAGTACCTAGAGGGCCCTCCATAAATATTTGCTAAAATGAAACTAGAAACAAATGTTAAGTCAAGCTCAAACCCATGAATCACTGTGGCTAGTAATCATCTTTTAGGAAGAATTTGAATAATTTCTCAACTATTGCCTTAAATCATTAAGATACCATTTTTCTGATTTTTGCCCTTGCTATTCAATCACGTATTTCTCAAATAGATTTTTACCCAAACTCAAAAGTCTGGGCTTAGAAGGAAAGCATAGAGTGTACTTCTAGGCCAGTTCACCAACAGGTTTTTGGGGGTTTTTTTTTCAGTGAAAATGTCCAAATTTTCCCCGTTTGAAAACAGTGAGATACTCTCCAGTTCACAGGTCCAATTGTGGATTTGTGAACAAAGTAAAGTGGGTGCCTGTGGCATTCTGGAAGAGAAAACTTCTGTGTTGTATTTCACGGCAGTCTCCTGGTCAAATCAATAACCTTCTCCTGGTACCACCTTGTGCCTTCTGTACTGTAACCAAGAAGAAGTACCTTCCCAGGTTTACCATCGCCGTTAAACCCCAAACACACCAGGCAATACGGCCCTTCAAAGGCGCAAGGGTGATATCTTTCCTCCTGGTGTTTCAGGGCCTTATCATTTCAGGTGCTTTATCTCAGTTCTCACCACAATTTAACCAGTAGTCATGTTTATATTCCTTGTAGAGATGAGCTATCTTTTGAATGAGAAACGTGGTGCCTGGATTCAAAGATTTTGAAATATGTGTAATGAAGATGAACAATTTTGCTTCTCTCATCTCCCACCAACTCGGTTCTCATTCTCCCAACCTCCACACGGCTTGTTGTTGGTTTCTGTGAATCCTTACAGAGTTCATTGATGCATAAAAAATTTAAAGTGAACATATAGTCTTATCCCCCTTGTTCATTAAAAAAAAAAGTTAGTAGGCTACCATATAGTTTGTGCCTTCATAGGAGAAATTTTAATCCAGTTCTAGCAGACGTCAAAGCTCAAGGTTTCTGTACACTGCAAAACTGCTTTCTTAACTACAGAGAAGCTGAAAAAGACACCCTGGATCTCGGTCCATATTCCTAACCAGCCAGTCTCCCTGTCCCAGCTATGCAAAGTCTTCAAGGCTCTAGTAGCCTTGATGATGAGCTGAGAAGTGCTAAGAGGATCACACGAAATTAGTGAAACTTTTCACTTGCTGTTTTCAAGGTTTGCATCAGGTATGGTGAAGACAGGAGAAGAAAAAGAAAAGATCCATGATCCAGAATATTTCCTGACCATAATACCTTCTAACCAGCTTGCATTCCAATTCAAGATCTGTCTTTTTATATCAAAAGAAGCATGTTTTACTGGAAGTAGGATGTCTGGGGTGAGTATTACAGACCTGGCCCAGGTTGCTCCTGGGAGCTGGGGTTAGAGAATAGGAGAGAAAGGGAATTCAACTCTTACTAAACTCCCAGTGGACAAGGAACCCAAAGGGAATTATTTAAAATGCAAATGGTTGCAGCAACATGGGTGGACCCAGAAATTATCATACTAAGTGAAGAAAGCCAGACAGAGAAATACAAATATGATATGATATCGCTTATAAGTGGAATCTAAAAAACATGATACAAATGAACTTATTTACAAAACAGAAATAGACTCACAGGCATAGAAAACAAACTTATGGTTACAGAAGGAGAGTGGGAGGAGGGATAAATTAGGAGTTTAGGAATAAAATATACACACTACTACATATAAAATAGATAACCAACAAGAACCTCACAGATAGCACAGGGAAATATACTCAATATCTTATAATAACCTATAATGGAAGGAGAATGTGAATAAAGAATATACACATTTATATATATGTATAACTGAATCATCTTGCTGTATAGCTGAAACTAACACAACATTGTAAATCAACCAAATTTCAATAAAATTTTTTAAAAGAAAAAGAAATATTTAATTTCTTCCTTGTTAAAAAAAAGTAAAAAATAAAAGGCAAATGGTATCATATCACTCTTTGTCTTAAAATCAGTCAATGGCTCCCATTACCTTTAGATGAAAAGTCCATACTAGTTCTAGTCGTAGCACCCAAGGCCCTTGATTTCTTTCAGGCCTCTTGTCTCATGGCTCCCAAACCCCTCCAGCCGTGCATAACGTACAAGGTGCCCTATTGACTTGCAATGCCCTTCCATGCCCTTTCCCAGTTAATTCCCATTTATTTTTCAAGACCCAGATCTGGCCTCAACTTCTCCAGAAAACCTTTCCAGACACCCTTATCCTGGATGTGTTGCCCTTTCTATGTGTACCTACTGAAATTCTGCTTATCTAAGTATGCCACCCGTCGTACTATATCCTCATTTTCTGTCTCCCCCACCAACTGGGAGATCAGTCCTACATTTAACAGGTGGTTTTCACAAAGTTTTATAGTGTAATGAGCCCTAGAATAAAATTTCCTGAGTTTGTATTTCATCTCTGCCACTCATGGGCTTTGAGATTTGGGGTACAGTGATTTACCCTCTCTGTCCTTCATTTTACTCCTTTGTAACATTAAATGAATAGTAGTACCCACATGGGTTGTTCTGATAATTAAATGATACGGTGTAATTAAGTGCTTAGCACAGTGTAGAAAGAGAGTCGTTAGCTTGTTCATTTATTTGCTTGGTTTTTATTGTTTTTTCTTTCCCCTCTGGAATGTAAGCTCCAGGAGCACAAGGAGTTTATCTGGTTTGTTCACTGCTGTATTCCCAGTACCTGGAACAATAACCAGGAGCCCAGTGCATAATTATAGACTATTTGTTGAATGGATGTATCAATGAATGATGTGTGAGTTAGTCATGGTGTGTTCACACCACTGCAGGCCAGCCAGTTTCCTCCTAGCATGGTCGCTAGACCTATTAGCTGCTCAACAAATATCGGTGCCTGACCCTCGTGTTGTCAGTCACAATCTCTTGCATAAGAATGAGACCCTTTGGCAATATCCACATGGAGTTTGGTGACAGTGACAAGTATGACTACAAAAATCAGCAATTGCAATCTCTCTTTCAGATGTGAACATATACAGCCTTACTGGTAACAATGACAGTCATAGCAACCATTTCAAAACAACTCAGGCAAAGCAACTTTCTAGTTATCACTTGTATCTCTACAGATATTGGAATCCAAGTCTTTTAGAGTTTATATGCTTAACCAGAAATTCATATTTTGTAGTCACTGACATCATCATTTAACAAACAGGAACTTGACATTTTCAATATGAGAAATATATTGTGACTCCCTTTTCTCTGTAGAAGAAATTTTTTTAGCATCTCAAGTAAGGAGAGCACCATATAATAAAAACCTTTTTTTTCTGTTTGCTTGAGGGAAGTTTTTTGTAAATGGAGTTTGGGAGACATTACTAAATTCATCAAAGTTTGTACTTACTTCTGCTCAAGCTAGCTGGCAAAAGAGTATATGGAGAATAAGGAGACCAGGCTTTATTTACTCTAGACCAGGCTACTCAGTGTGCCCCTATCTGGCTGTGTGACCCTGGACCATCACTATATTTCTCACTGCACATGCAGGGGGGTTGAGCAGGTAGTCTCCGAAGTCTTACTGGCCCTATCCTTCTGGGTACTTTCAGCTGATGTGGTCAACTCTATAATGGATGAAACAATCATGGGACACTCCCTGATATGACTCCATGCAAAACATAGTAAAGAATGAATAAGAGGTGGTTTTCACCCTCAGAAGGCTTACCAGTTCAATAGTATTTCAGAACAACGGGACAAGGGGGACAGACCTTGAAAGCAAAGCAATTCTCTGTCCCATTGCTTTGATTTTTCTTTTAAATACACAAATTAATTTGTTGTAAAAGGTTATTTTTAAAAATCATGCTAAAGAAGTCATGAAACTTTCTGTGGTTATCATAGGGAATGGATACAAGAAGTGGTAGGTGGTGGGAGAAGATTGTGGTGGGATGGGTTGAAAGGACTGGGGCTTCCCTGGTGGCGCAGTGGTTGAGAGTCCGCCTGCCAATGCAGAGGACACGGGTTTGAGCCCTGGTCTGGGAAGATCCCACATGCCGCGGAGCAACTAGGCCCGTGAGCCACAACTACTGAGCCTGTGCGTCTGGAGCCTGTGCTCCGCAACAAGAGAGGCCGCGACAGTGAGAGGCCCGCGCACCATGATGAAGAGTGGCCCCCGCTCACCGCAACTAGAGAAAGCCCTCGCACAGAAACGAAGACCCAACACAGCCAAAAATAAATAAATTAATTAATTAATTTTTTTAAAAAAAGAAAGGATTGATAAGCACTGGTCCAGTGAAACAGGATATGGGTGTCATCTGTGAGATGTTGGACTCATTCCTTAGTCTCTCTTACCCTGTTTCCCAGCAACCTCATCTACAACTTGAGCATAATACCTTTCCTGCCTACTTCCCACTCTTCTGGAAAGACCCCATTTTTAACAAGTTCATGCTTTGAAATGGTAAAATCTACAACTGTAAGTTTAATCATTCTAACATCTACAAAGGAGGGTAGGATAAATAACACTATATGACATGAACCTTGTTCATAATTCAGATGTACAAAAACATAGTTGATTTTCTACCACTAAACTTAATGTCTGTCTCAAGTCTAGAAACACACTCTCAGTCACTCTCACACTGAGTGGAGTGTAAGTTCTGGGGGTCCTCGGAGCACAAGGCGTGAGTATGGTAGGGGTACGGGTGCCTGGCTTTGAGTCTCTGCACACATGCCTGCTGGGGCCTCCATGCATCTTCAGCTGTTGACCCACAGGTTGCCAGTGACATCCTTTCTTTCTGTCCAGCTGGCACCTTAGACCCCATGCCTCTCCCCACACATCCTTGTGTGTCTCCACATCTTTGGAGTTGTGGGAATGTGTCTATGAGGCTATGTAAGGACCCTCTTCCTCTATTTATCAAAGTCCCTCTCTGGGGTCTTCCTGCCCCTGCGAGCCATCAGCTTCCACCTGTCACCCAGTTCTAAGATTGTCTCTCAGGCACCTAGTTACTCACAGGAAGGAAACATCTGTCTATACTTTCTGGTCTCTTTACTGGTTCTGGGGAAATGCCTCCCAGGCCCCAGAGGAGACTTCTTCCCTTATAATCCCTTCTGACAGTCTCCTTCCCATAGATTTGGTTTTTCCCCAAAGGCTCCATCATTCCCTGAGGCCTTGGGTTTATCTTGCCTGTGCTCCCTTCTCTGACATCCTCCCTTGAGAAAATGAGCTCAGAATTGCCTAGGGACATGAGGGGATGGAGACGGTCGTGGAAAATACTGAATCAGAGATGGAAGAAAGTTCAGTTAACATTTTATAAAACTTACAATACTTTATGAAAGTTAATATCCCACTACTGCTACCAACAGTAATAAGGGGTGTGCATAAACAGAACCAGGTTAGTTGAGTTTGAGACAGTCCACCTAGTCAAAAAAGAAAAAAAAAAAGATTTCAGATAATGAGGAAAGGAGAAAATAACACATGGTCTCTGCGACATGGTTGCTTTTGAACTGAGTTTCACAGAGAGCAGCATCGTTTTGTCACGTGACTCTCCTGCCGCTCTCCTATGTCTAAGGCCAGTCTGTAGCCAGGGGTCTGTGTCCTCCCGCTGGAGGGGCTGATGAGCAAACCTCGCCCTCCTCTGCTCCACCCCTGCCTCCCAGACCCTCTCCAACCCTGACACTCCTGCTAACCTGTCAGGCTGCATTTTCAATGACTGTGCTTGGAAAATGTCCAGGTGGACCCATTAAATCAGTGAATGCGATGAGCTGAACACAGGCGATGGCAATTCTGTGGCCTCCCTTGGGATAATTGGTGATACCCCGGGGTGTTAAAAATACAAGCCTGAAAATCATTGCTTTGAAGGACAACTGAGCCATTTTTTCCATTAAAATGCATGACATTTAAGTAATGCCCTTGTTCTTCTGGGTGTCCATCAACCTTCGCTTTTTTACGCACTGAAAAGTCTAGATATTTATTAACTTCAATTCACAGACTTTATTATAGCTGCATTCAGCCAGGGCACATGCACGCATTTTAAAACTATATGACACTTTAAGAATAACATCATTTATAAATACTTAGGAAATAACTGTGTTTTTATTTTAAAGATACAAAATACTTCTTAGCTTAGCTCTTGCCTGAGGGTCCACAGTCGACAGGTTTGCATTGGTTGGACCAGCTGGATACAGCTGGCATCATTCCACGTAGACAAACCAGAATTGTTCGCATCTGGGGACTCACTAGCTGGACCAGTTCAACTGATCAACGGTCAGAGGAAGCAGAGAAAGTCTCTCCAGAAACTTTGCCTCCAGCCACGTTCCAGGCTATCTGGTTATGCTCTTCTGTGAAGACAGAAAGCTGGTTTTGTGTTTTCATGGAAATAGGTGAGATCCCAGCCCAGACTCTAGGACGAGCACCTTTTCAGGTGGCCAGACGTGACTTCAAGGATTGGGGGAAGCGCGGGAGGGGAAACTTTGACCGTCATCTCTGTAATCGCTCTCCTCATTTTTGACACATAGATAGTTGGAATTGATATCGTCTCTATCTTATCTGGAGTGCTCTGACACAGCTTCAGCCTGCTCTTCCCAACAGATGCCTATAAAGATGTTCTGGAACTGCCTTCTGTGTGTTTCTTAATGGCCATTTCCCACCCAAACCGCAAGTGATTAAGAAGATACTCTGTGTTTCTTCCCTGTCCCCTTCATCATCATGCTTTGCTATCAACTAACACAGTTTTGGGAGATAATATTAGAAAAAAAGCCAACAAAGGAATATAATTTGAAATTCCACCATGCAGAGAAAACGACTTTTCCTAGGGAATATAGACCTCTTCCAGTTTATGCAATCATGTAGTTTTCAAAGGTCTCGAGTAAATCACGTTTCATAAACATTGAAATGCTTTAGATTTGCTTCCACTACTTTTGTATCAGTACTAGCAGTGGTACCATTCCTTTATTAAACGATTTTTTTAAAAAGAAAAAGACAAGATCTTTAAAACTATTGAACCACCTGTGACTAGCTGCAAACTTTTGTACTAAGGATGCTGTATTTTTCCTTTTATGTGTTCCAATAGACTGCTAGTCTCTGCCTTATCACCACTGTGCAGTTGCAATTAGAATGCAGTAAAGGGAAATGTCACAAACAACAGGGGAGGAGCGGGCGACACTTGAGATCCCACAGGCAGCAGGTGGGGTCACCGGGCCAGGTGGGGAGGCTGCCATGGGCTGACTTGCACTCCCCACGGTTTGCCTGCACAAGGGGCTACTCTGTGTTGTACACTGGGGGTGAGAATGTCCAGTCTCTAAAATTAAATTACGTCCTTTATGGAGCAATTTTGTGTCCATTCTGCGTCCCACAACCTGGGGAACATCTGTATACTTATAATTTCTTTAAAAAATAAACTCACAGTGTATATACCACTTTGTAACTCACTTTTTTGTGGGCAGATGCTTCTTTACATCCATAAATAAGCACAGGTGTCAGAAAAAAGATTCTGTTGTACGAATCTATAACAATTTATTTAAACAGTCTAATTAGTGGCCGTTTGGGGTGTTTGCACTTTGGGCTGTAGTGATGTCTCTGGTTCCCAGGGTCACGTTCCTTGGTGTACCTACCTCTGGTTGCAGCCACGACTGCAATGATGAAGTGTCACGAGGGCTCAGACTCACCTGGTGCTGACAGCCCAGCCCAAGGCTGCACGGGTTTTCCAGTGCCGAAGGAGCCAGGAAGCAGAGGAGACGGTGTTGTCCCCCCTGCCCCCAGGCAACCTTCAGTGAATGGGGAATAGAGCTAGTGAATAAATGCTCCAGCCGTCTGTCCTTCAAGAGGAAAACTACAGAGGATTTTTGAGTGATAGCCATGTGGGTGCAGTGGAGTCCAGCCCCAGGACCCCAAAGCATCCACCTCATTATATTTGTTTTTCCTTCTTTCCTACTCTCTCCCTCCTGCTTCTCAGGATCATCTTGGAAATAAACTACCTGTATCCGGCAAGTTCTGCTCTCAGGCGCTGAACGAAAATAGACTATGATAAACAGTGATGCATAAGATGTCCTTAAATGTACATCTCGGCCGTTGATTTATCTTTAGGATAAATTCCTAGAAACATACATTGCTGAATCAAATGGCAAGAACTTTTAAAACCAGGCTCAAACTAGTGCCCTGTTTAACAGAGTTCCTAACTGTAAGGGGATTGATTTTATTTTATTTGCCTGTGCCTATTCAATCCCAGAGCTCTCATGAAGCTGACTTTTCCATCAAGAAGTGAAGCATTGACACTAACTTCCTGTAGTCTTTCAAGCCACCCTCCCCAGAGGCTCTGAAACTCCCTGCCTTACGCTACCTTAAAATCATGATGAATGGAATAATTGGAATGCACACCCACTGTCTCCCAAATAGACATCTCACTTTATTGCTTGGTAGTTATTAAGAATGAGTAGTAATTTCACTGCTGAAAAGACTGCTTAAGGGGAAAGTAAGAAATAAGAAAAACATTTGCTCATAATTTAAGCCACAAGGAGATAAAGCCAACCAGAAGATAAAATATCTGTTTCTCAACTCAACCTTTATATCATAGTGGCAGCAAAACTCTTAATTATAGATGGTAAAGTCTCTGGATTTTATTTTTTTACCCAGCATCAGTGGTAAGAAATGTATAAATAACTGCTTGGCGTTGTCCAGAAGGAACTCTATATCAGGCACTTTGGGGGGATAGCAGAATCCTCTCACTCGAGAGAGGACCATGGAAAGACAGTGTCAAAGCCAAATTGGATAAGCCACAGCCTTTCCACGAGGGGAACTGGTGAGCATATGTTTGCATATATAATTTATATAAACACATATGGGATTATTTTTTAAAATAAGTGAACCTTTCATAAATCATTTAAAGAGGCAAGGTACCTTTCTGCCATCTTCCAGGACGCCTATTTCATTTTATTTTTATTTTGGGGGACAGAGAAAGGTTGTATTTGACTTTTGAAGGCAAGTAGTACACAGCATACCAGATTCTAATGTATACTCCCCACCTTTTTTCTCCATCTGCACTGCGAAATCTCAGCTCCTCACGAAGTGTATTTTAAAATGGTATATAAAATCTTTCTCTCGGCAAACACTTGCAGGTTCTGCCCTCTTGAACAGTTTCCCTAAAAAGAAAAAGAAAAAAAAAAAAAAGAAAGAAAGGCTTCCTTGGCTGTGTTTGCCATCAACATCAATAACTGCAGCGAGGCATTCTGACTGCTATTTATTCTGTCATAATTACTATCACCAAACTTACATGATTACGGAGTTAGTAATTCTGTTGATTATAAATAGCACTAATGCTGTAATACATCAGCAAAGACTGGCAGCATTATGGAGACGTGGTCCACACGCACATGGAAAGTCGGACCTTTGAGGATTATAATTTATATATTTCCCAGAAAGTGTTATCCCCACGTGGCCTCTCTTTCCAATCGCTCCGTTAAAGGTTTCATTTAAACATTACTACCCTGCTCCCCGCTCAGTGTCTCTGTGGCCTTCTCGAATGTCCTTCACAGAGTCTGGGCTGTGTTTTGTATTCAAAAGATAATCCCTTGATAGTGTATGGACCTAGTAATGTCCTGATTTCTTGCATTTCCTAAAAGCAGGGGCACTGGATTGTAAAAGCCACTAGAGACAATTCTATTTCTGTTTAAACAGCGGTATATCTTCCTTTTGGCCAGAGGTTTACTGAGTGAATTCTTGTAGCATTGAAGCCTTCACTGCTGTGGGGTTTTGGTTTGGTTTGGTTTGGTTTGGTTTGGTTTGGTTGAGGGAGGAGGGCAAAGGGTACAACTGGACCTTTATTCAAAATACCCACGTGTCACAGAGGGAATCTGCATTTACTGCGCAATTTCAGTTTTCAGAATTTTTGTAAAAGGGTCACTTGGGTAAAGAGAATTCCCCTGTGGAGCAATGTGTTTCCACCTTCCCCGAAGCATACTCCTCTCTGAGGAATGATGCGTTCATTTAAAATGACGTGTTCTTGGGCTTCCCTGGTGGCGCAGTGGTTGAGAGTCCGCCTGCCGATGCAAGGGACACGGGTTCGTGCCCCGGTCCAGAACGATCCCACATGCCGCGGAGCGACTGTGTCCGTGAGTCATAGCCGCTGAGCCTGCGCGTCCGGAGCCTGTGCTCCGCAACGGGAGAGGCCACAACAGTGAGAGGCCCGCGTACCGCAAAAAAATAAATGAATAAAATGATGTGTACTGAATAAAGGTGACATAGTTCCTGTTTTCAGCTGTCTACCTGATTCTTGGGAGCACTTTTTTTTTTAACATAAATCTTTCTATATTGATTCAGAAGTAGAAGAATGTTTAATGCAGTGGTAACGTTTATTAACAAAGGAAGTATGTTTTTGGCAGTTCTTTAGTTCATGACATGAATGTGTATGAGTCTGTGTGTGTAAAAACTCTTCTGATTCATCTTAAGGTGAGTTTTTTTTTAAATGGAAATATAAAAATTAGTATTCTGATAATCACGACTACAATTTGATATTTTACTATGTCGTTTTCTGCTCACATTCAGAGATGGTGGCCTCACATCTGAAGTTTTCAAGGATAATCAAAATTCCAAATATCCTGTTATGTTGTTAAATAACTTGTCCTGATTTGAAGGTATGGAAAAGATGCCACCTTAGGTAAGAACTGAAGACAGGATAATTGTAAAACATGATAAAAATACACAGACTGTAAGAAAGCTTAATCCCAACCTTCATTTCAAAATATTTGTTTGTTCTACTTGGAAGAGTTTTGAAGCAAATAAACATTTTGATTGTCTCCCAAATTTATTTCAAATTAAATTTGTGTTCTGCTTAAACTTCCAACCATTCTGCAGCTATATGTAGACCCCGAAGGCATGCAAATAATGAAGCATATTGACAACTAGCTGTTGTGTGTAAACCCAACTTAAAAGAAACAAAAAATGGTAGATTTTCAGTACTGTGATTTTATTTTGAAAGGAAAGCCAATTCCATCGTGGAGCTTATTTGTAACATGAATTACTCTTCTTAACAAATAAAATCAATCTTCTTACCTTACTTGACCCTACCCTAAACAGAACAGAGACCCACCCGGTCAAGATTACTGAACATTTTCTGAATAGCAACAGACTTCCAATGCTTCCATTAATTATTACAAATGTTAGGTAGAGAGATTCTGATTGCATTTTTCTCAGACCTGCTATAACTATGAAAAGGCTTTTGATGAGGCTCGGAAATTTGGATGAAAAGTAGGACATAGCCAGTGACTCCAATGGCTGCTTGGGTCACCAGGCCAAAGCAGCGAGTGGCTTTCATTTTGTATTTGCTCTGATCACATGACTTAAAAGAGGGAAGTATTATTTTGATTCCAATGCTTCCAGAATATTTATATGTCCCTAGAGAGAAGAGGGAGTGGAGGAAAAAAGCCTTCGGCGAGCATCACATGGTGCTCACTTTTTTTTTTTTTTTTGCTCACGTGTTTTTTTAATTTGAGGATTGCTTGCTCTGTGTAGGGCTCAACTTCAAATGTGAATGACCATGAGGAGATTTGATTACAGATTTAAATGCCCCAGAAGGCACAGCCTGCCCAGAAGTTAGGTCAGGGTGTTTTTCTTCACTGGTTTGATTCAATCCTCTGGTGGCTCAGATATAACTTAAGCATGATTAAATTTTAGAACAAGACGCCAGGAGGACTGTGAAATCTTCATGCCTAAAATTAGGAGCAACAATCACTGGGCTCAGGTGGTTGATGGAGGCAAAAGTTTGGGCTGGACTAGTGATTTCTAAATGCTGGTCCCTGTCCCCTGCCAGGCCACCATGAGAACACCATTTCTCAGCAAAATGAGAAAAATGAATGATATATCATGTTTTTCCATAAGTTAAATTTGTTCCATTTTAATTATAGATTATATCTGTCATAGAACTCCCTTTGTTTGTAACACCATATTGTTGCTGGTAGCTGGAAATTAATTTTCCCATGACTTAGCTTAGAAAAATAAAAAGTAAGCAGCCCTATATCAATCCCAATTTCTTTTCTAAAGTTTTAATGGGTCTGAAATCCAAAATTGCTTTTTATGAAACCAAAGCTTGAGCAGTGGGGTGGAGAGGGCATGGTGATGAAACAAACAACAAAGAAGTAGGTGCTATAAGAATTAGTGGAACTTTTTGATGTCGTGAACCCCTCTAATCAGTCAGTTTTCAATAATCAGAGACCACGTGTCCAGAAGGCCTGATCTTCCTAGCTCAAGCAACCAAATCACAGGCTATCTGCTTTCAGCTCCGCAACCCATGTGAGCACTTCTGCATATGCTGAAGCACTAAACAAGGTGTGAACAGGAACTGGTATCTAGCTCATGGTGATGGCCAATTATAGAAGGGAAAAAAATAATAATTTTCTTTTGATCAAACCACATTAATATTAAGTCTAGGGGCTTCCCTGGTGGCGTAGTGGTTGGGAGTCCGCCTGCTGATGCAGGGGACACGGGTTTGTGTCCCGGTCTGGGAAGATCCCACATGCCGCGGAGCGGCTGGGCCCATGAGCCATGGCCTCTGAGCCTGTGAGTCCAGAGCCTGTGCTCCTCAATGGGAGAGGCCACAACAGTGAGAGGCCTGCGTACTGCCAAAAGAAAAAAAAAATTAATTCTAAATTCAAAATCAGGAATAGGAATGAGGGTATATGCCAAAGCCACTTGGAACTACAACCCAATCCTTAAGTCACTGAGCTCTAAACTAGATGAGTTAAGTCATCATTTTGATGCTATTTTTCACATGTAGAGTGAGATGCCCCAGATGGGGTCTAGAATCCCTAGAAGATAATCAGTTAGCTGTTGCTATGGACTGAATTGTGTCCCTCCCACCCCAAAATCATGTATTGGAGCTCTAATCCCCAATGTGATAGTATTTGGAGGTATGGACTTTGGGAAGTAATTAGGTTTAGATGAGGTCATGAGGGTGGGGCCCATGTGGTGGGATCAGTACCCTTATAAGAAGAAAAGATACTAGAGCTCTCTCTCCACTATGTGAGGATACAGCAACAAGGTGGCTTTCTGCAAACCAGGAAGAGGGTCCTCACCACAACCCAGCCCTGATCTCAGACCTCCAGAACGATGAGAAAATAAATCTGTTATTTAAGCCACCCAGCCTATGGTATTTTGTATTGGCAGCAGAGCTGACTAAGACTGCTGTCCTTAGAACTGTGAGGCAATAACTCAACTGCAGTGAAAAGAAGTAATCAGCACTTTCTGATTGAGATTTGAAAAAAGAAAAGCAACCTGACCCCAAGATACATGAATCTTCGGGGAGGAGAGGAAAGAAAGGTCTGCATCCACCAGGGGCAGATGCCTGGCATGATTCTGATACAATGCTGACACAGAGAGCTGCAACTCCAGCAAGTAAGCAAGGAGTGTCATCTCTGAGCATCTCTGGCACAGAGAGAGTGTCTGGGCCATCCCGGAAAGCATATGCCAGGCCAGTGCTGGCTCAGCCTGCTGTGACGGCTCAGCCTATGAGACCAGTTTTCAGGACAGCCAATGGGCAGTAGCAGAA
This sequence comes from Stenella coeruleoalba, assembly GCF_951394435.1. Classification (NCBI taxonomy): domain Eukaryota; kingdom Metazoa; phylum Chordata; class Mammalia; order Artiodactyla; family Delphinidae; genus Stenella; species Stenella coeruleoalba. Next base: position 90,183,839 of record NC_137150.1, read on the forward strand.
AACAGTAGCAGGAATGGTGGCAGAGGACTTCAGAGCTCTCCACAATTTGATGTAGCTGACTTCTCGTGTGTCCTGCGTAGCCTGCAGCCTGAGACAGTTCAGTGAAAGAGCAACACTCCACAGGGAGATAACAGATTTGTTGACCATCTGGCATAGGGAGTCCTAAGCTGGTTTGTATTTTTAATTGGAGAAATAAAGATTATGTGTGTGTGTGTGTGTGTGTGTGTGCGTGTGTCTGAGTGTGTGTGTGTGTGTCTGAGTGTGTGTGTGTGTGTATCTCTATCTATCTATCTATCTATCTATCTGTATTTGTACCCTTAGTTTATTGCGCTGCTATAATAATAAATAGAAATAAAGAAAAAATGGCTTTTTTTAAGGAAAATCATCAACTCTGGACTCTGGAAGGTCTCTTAGAGAGGCAGTACTGCATGGTGCTTCAGAGCACGGGCCTGGCACCATGTCACCAGGGTTGGAACCCCAGCCTTGCCTACTTGCTAGCTGTGTAACCTGAAGGAAACTCCTTTATCTCCATGTGCCTCATCTGTTACATGGATATAATGATACTGCCTTCCTTCAGGAGTTACAGTGAGTATTAAGCATGAAGTATTCAAAACTAGGCCTTGGACAAAATTCATTCTTATTATTATTTCCAACCTAATATTTTATAGAACAGGTTACCAGGATTCGGAAATAAATCCCTAAGGTCACAAAGCAATTTAGTATCATTATTATCAGCAGCATGTTAAGGTGACCACCCGCCCAGCTTTCCCGGGACTATCTCGGTTTTAGCATTAAAAGCCCTGCATTCTGGGCAAAGCAGGATGTTTGGTCACTCTCCCGTGATGGGAGAGAAAGTCATATGGAGTGGGATCAGCTGAACAAGGTCCTAACCATTGGAGAGATTTTCTTCTGGAAGGGAGCAACATTACCACTGAAGCTGTAACTCCAAATGTAAGTGCTGGTGTGAGACTCTGATAACAGTTAAGAAAGCATCGTTGAGTTGTGCGTGACCATACGAAGCAAAGTTTCTCTAATAATGTGTTAGTTTGGTGGACAGGCTTTCCATCCTCTGGGGGAATTCCAGCCGTGCAGACGTGGTCTGGTCTCATAGGTTGAAGGTCTGTCCTGATATTTACAGAACGGAGTTCTGAATAATAACCTAAGATGGTATTTGTAGAACATTTACCTCCAAGGTACTTGGTGTTCTTGGCAGTCATTATTTAATTAATCCTCTGCCTGTCTCCGTGCAACACAGAACACGCAGGTGTAATTATCTCTGTTTTGCAGATTTCATGACTTGGAGTGATGCCTGGTTACAAGGTGCCTTGGAAAGAGATGTTCCACTCTGATAACAGGTCTGATTTGGTTCCCATTCTTTTTAGGGAGCCTGAGACTTGGTGTGACTCTAGGGAATCCCACATGAACACCATAAACATACTCCACCTCTCTTTGCTTGTCACATGGTTTATTTGGTCACCACGTGGCACAGCTCGTGCCCTACAGGCAGGACACTCAGCCTCCAGAGGTCAGCCGACCCAGTCCATTCCCTGCGTGAAAAACGTTCACGCTCCGCCTTTGTGTGAACTGTGAGATCTTTACTGGTGGATTAAATAATGGATTAATCATTGAGAAGTCCCAGACAACTCAGCCCACACCCTCACCTCGGGAGCAGTAAGTCCAAACAGGGAGGGAATAAGTGAAGATAGGGGAAAATTGATTTCCCCATCAGAAAAGCTGAGCTGACAAAGGTGGTGCTAAGAATAACAAAAGGGAATAATAGTCGACACGCACTGAATTCTGAAGGCACACCAAGCATTTCACACGTATCAATGCTATGGACTCAATGCTTGTGCGGTCCCCGCAAGATTCATGCGTTGAAACCTATCCCCAATGTGATAGTATCAGGAGGTGGGAACTTTGGGAGGTGGCTGGGATGAGTGCCCTTATAAAAGAGGCCCCAGAGAGCTCCTTCCACCCTGTGAGGTTGCAGAAGATGGATGTCTGTGAAGCAGGAAGCAGGTTCTTACCCTAAGGCGAATCTACCAGCGCCGTGACCTTGCATTCCCCAGTGTTCAGAACCGTGAGAAAGAAATGGTGTTCAAGCCACCCAGTCTATGGTATTTTGTTATAGCGGCCCAAATGGATTCAGATAACCAATTCATTTAATCCTCACCAATAAGACAAGAGTTAATATTTCAGCTAAGGCCATGTGCCCTTAGAGAGATCTTCACCTCCTCTGGTTGGGGGTATGACCAACAAGGAGAAAGTTTTATCTGTCTAACCTGAGTCCAGGAGGGGTACTGGGCACAGCAGAAAGTTTGCCAGTACTGAAGGCCTTTCCTGGTTTAACTAGTTTCCCAAGCATGTCATTCAGGCTAGTCGGAAATCAACATCATTATTTTGTGCCCCGTGCCTCCACATTTATCATGGTTTGCTCACAGGGACACAAGCTCATCATTTATTGTGATTTCAGCTACGGCACCTTCATTTGTCCTTGTGCAAGTCAGGGGAAGGTGGAGTGGAGGAATATCCAGAGAGAGGAAAGGTTTCGGAGGCTCTCAGATAGGAAGGGGAAGGCTGTTCATTATGGAACATTTTGCACTAGTTCCAAAAAAACAGAGCTGTCACCATGGGTCCAAGGCACACTCCAGGGTCAGGCAGTCCCTACAGGCATCTATGGCCGTAGGTACAGGGCCTCCTGAGCACAGAGCATTTACTGGTAATGAGAAGTGTGTTGACAAGAGCTAGTTTTAGGCCAGTTCTAAAACGTGACAAGATGTCATCATCAGTAGGGTCTTAAATCAAGCCCCATATGCAATTCCAATCAGTAGTTGCTTTTTTGGATACTTTGGAAGCTGCTACCAATCTGCTGGGGTGAGAACAATTGAGAACAACTAGTCTCCACTTCCGTTTCATCTTCAGAACATGAGCCGATATAAACTGGCACAGCACTTGCCAATTTGGACACTGCTCTTAGGAAGTCAAAGATATTTGAGAGTTGGCAACCACCAGTCTCGCTGAGGCTGCTTTCGCCTGCCTCAGGTTCACAAGTGATTCTCCCACCGACATGTTCCATCCAGTCTCCCGGTCAGACAGATGGAGGCAGGTAATAGATGAAGGTGAACAGCATAAACACTGATCCTGCCTCACCACAAATCTCTCCCTCGACACCAGCATCCTCCTTCCCTGCCACAGAGCTGCTCATCTTCTGGGCCAGACTCCTCAGCCTCGTGCATAAGACTGAGCTCTGCCTGGATCCCTGAGGAGTCCAGCGATTCCTCTGGGACCCTGGGACCCTTACCATTCCCGAGGCCCGGGGCTCACCATGCTTGCAGCATGGATTAGCATGCGAGAGGACCTGGGGATGGTGCCAGGAGCAAGATGGACTAAGCCTTTGCCTCTTAGGGGCAAAAGGCAGATGGGCAACCAACAAACAATAATAAATACTCAAATTCAGGAGATGAAGACGGCTCTGAAGAAACATCAATCAGGGTAAGGAGGTAAGAGTGATGTAGGCTGCAGAGTGGAATGCAGTTTGGCCCCAAGCTCTAAATTGCTTCCTGGGGCCCTGTCACCCGACAAGAAACATCACCCTCCCCTCTCTTGCCAGGGCCCCAAACCACAGCGCAGGACTGGCCCAGTGAAACATGAAAATGCCAGCCCCTTGTTAAAAAGTATTAAGCGTTTCAAAACCGTGAGAGCGGAGAATGAAACCAAGCTCGGGGCCCCGCGCACGTGCACAGGTCGCCAGCCGCTGCAGCTCCACGCCTTGTGGGGAGCCAGCCCGTTCCTGTCGGTGGGCTCAGCTCAGCCATCAGGATGCCCGTCTGCTTCTACTGCAGCCCGAGGCCTGTTGGCCTCTCTATGGCTGGGGCTTGCCAGGCCGCTCGAGCCCAGACCCTGCACCCCGCCGCCCTCCAGCCCCCATCCCAGCCTCCAAGAACCTCACCTGGCCACCAGGCCCGCCCCCCAGCCCGTGCTTCGCTGTAGAAGCTGGTCCGTCTCCAGGTTATTTCAGATTATCCTTCCTCGCTCCCCCGGGCTCCTGTCACTTCCGCTCCCCACTCCGTTCTCCGGTGCTGCTTCTCTGTCTGGCAACCCGCAGCAGGATTAGGTCCATGGGCACCAGTGATGGTAATATTTGGCTTTGGTTTCAGAACCTCTGGGCATATTCCTCCCAGGAGCACTTAAGGAGAGAGCTCAGAGGATCACTCACATTCAGAATATGGCTGCAAGGAACTAGCCAGCCTGTCCAAACGAGAAGCGCTGTCGCGAAGATGCTGGTGCAGGAATACTCACTGGGCTCTTTAAGCCGCATGCAAAGGCATTTTAGCGCCCAGGTTTCAATGCCATGTTCATCGCATCTCTGCTCCTGCTACTGGTGAGATGAAGGGGAAGGTATAACTGAACATGTTTGTTGAATCAGCTTCTGTGACAAGAGAGATAACAAATGTGAGTCAGAAAGTGAAAGGAATAGGTCTTACAAGTAGGAAGCGGCAGCATCCTTTTTTCCCCCAGTGTGGAACTTGGAGCTGAGTCACGTGGAGAGGATCGGGCTGGGTAAGCTTCTTTCGCGCATAGGAAGGAGGATGATAAGGGCTCCTGCCTGGGACTCACTATTGTACCTGGAGGAAGAAGGGAACTGATACCCTTTCTAGTTTAGTAATAAAGAGGATTAAAAACGTGCTTTCAGAACTGTGTGGGCTCTTTTTTATATTCTATAGCAATAGGAAAGCACACAGATTAACCTGGTTCCATCTTCCCATCCACATAAAAACTGTGAACAAAAAGATGTCTTAATTTTTTGAGTTCATATGATTTTAGCATATTCAGATAATCTGAGATGATGGCCTATTATTTCGGTAAAATATATTAAAGCCTGCAATTGATTCCTGCCGAAAAGGAACTTATCCAGGGCATGGTTTCACTCCTCAAATCGAGACAAAGCCCTGTGGAAAAGTGCAAGCTTGGAACTGTGACGTTGACCCCTCCAAGCTGAGGAAGGTGGTGGGCACGCTGTCAGGATCGCGGCGGAAGAGGGAGTGCCAAGCAGAGGAAGCAGCTCCCCCGGGTCTGGCCGCCGGTGCCTGAGAGTCCCCTGGGCCCACCTGCCCCCACTTACTCTACGTTCTCCCTATCTCTCAATCCTCCTGTTTTATTTTGCTTCGTTTTGGTTTTGTTTTCTTTGTCTTGACCCATTTCTGGCTATATTGTCCTTGATCTTGAAACTCTCTCAAGTGTCCACTTTCATCTGTCTGGCTTTCGACTCTTTTCTGGTGGATGATGCTTGGACCGGGTCATTTGCAGTCTCCAGACCCACCCAGGTCTGGAGCTGAGCATCCTTGGACAGCCTCACCCAGGACAGGAGACTCCCACCTGTACCTTGTCTTCAAACAGGGCCATCTCTTACCCCGAATACTCCCTCCCTGCCATGAGTTCCTGCCAAGCTTGAGGCTTTCCCCTCCACCTCCTGTTCAGCTGGTACCGAATATACATAGTTCATGGATAAACATCATTGAACGAGAGTACGCAAATTATTTTCTACTTCTCCTTCTTGGGATAGTTTTTCCAAAAAGTAACATTTTTTATTAAGCCCGGATCCTATGAGTAACACATGCAGAAGTGCTTTGAAAGTGTAAAGTGAGATACAAACATTAGCTATTACATTTCATCTGAAGGAACCCTTCTATAATGGCAAGTAGAAATAAAACCTTCACAAGAGGCATATCTACTCACTTTAGGTTTTTGGTTTAGTTTTCTAAAAACATTCCTCAAATTTCAAACACCATTTAATATGTGAAAGTTCCCCTTATCCATATTCTTAACCGTCTTGATCTTAAGGAATTCCATTCAGCGTACCTGCCTATTGTATGAAATTACAAATTGGTCACCCTGGAGTCCTTATAAGCCCAGATAGGCAGGCTATAGGCCAAATAGAATGTTTCAGCCTTCCGGTAAAAACCTCCCTAGGATAATTTCCACTGGAATCTTTGTTATACCCAAAGCAAGCTCTGATGTAGGGTTCCCAGGACATGTAGGTAAAGAAGCACACCCACAGGCCTTTTAAGATATCTACTCAATACTCTGTTTCAACGATTTATCAATAAAAAATAAAAAATGTAGTGGTGGCATTAATTGAAATGAGCCTGTTTCATCCAAAATGTTTTCCATTGCTCCCATGTTATAGTCAATAACACATTTGTTTGTTTAGATCCCCATGTTTGTTCAACACTCTGTTAACTCCTTACAGTGCCTTAGTGAGGTCTAAGTAGAACACATTGAAAAATGTTTGGGAGTGAAAAATGTTTGGGAATGCAATTTAGTGAGTCTGTTGTTGTTGTTTTAAAATATGCAGTAGGAATTATCTTAAGAAGATATCCATAGCCTTACAAGTACTATATGTGCCAACAGCTAGAGCTATTGTTGGTGTAATAGTTAAGTCAATAAGCACATTTAAATTAGGTCACACTCAACTCTCCGCAGTCAGTGTTATGCTACCTTTGTATTTTACATAATATTTTCACATCACACTTAACTTGATATAAAAATTTTAAAGTACAAGTTTCTAAGAAAGAAGTCCGTCAGATTTAATAAGTAATTCTTAACCCTAATTGCACATTAGAATCATCTGGGGAGCTGTTGCAATTATATATACCCAGGCCGCATCTAAGACCAATTAATTCCAGATCTCTAGGTCTTGGTTCTCAAAGTGTGGTCCCCAGACAGGAATTTCAGCATCACCTGAGAACTTGTGAGGAATGTAAATTTTCAGGGCCAACTCAGACCAATTGAATCATTACTCTGGGGCTGAGGGTAGCCCTGGGGCCCAGCCATCTGTGCCTAACAAGCTCCCCAGGTGTCCCTGATGCTAAAGTTCAAAAACCACTGCTTTAGGTACCAAGATTTGCATTTTTTAAAAAGCTTCCAGAGATTAGAAAATGCACCCAGGGCTGAGAATCACCAGGATAGCAGTGATGTAAGACTTCAGAGGCATAAAAATGGAAGAAATTGCTGGAACAGAAAAACACACCAAGCTTCTGTTTATAGGGGAGCTGTCTCCTACACCCCAAATGTGGTTCTGCGGAGAAAAGCAGTCGGTCACACTCAGTGACTGGAGTAGACGGGCCATGTCCCCGGATGGGACATTACCCACAGCCCCGCCACCCAGACTAACTCCTTCTGGTCAGGATGCAGAGATGGTGATAAGAATGACTGGCCAGCGGACTCACCTGCAGGGTCAGATATATTACCGCCCCGCCTGGATAGAGTATTTCAGACCAGATGGTTGAATGTGGGATTTCGAGTACATAATATTTCATTTGAACTTGTACCTATCAAGTTTCATTGAAATAAATATTCCAAGTGATTGTGTCAAAGAACATTCAGATAAATACATAATTACGACAAACCAATAAATGCTTCCACTTGATCAAGCATTCAGGTTGAATACAATAAATCATTTTCAACCATTCTTTCCCAAGTTTCTTAAGAGTGACTCTTTAAGAGACTGAAAATAGGCATGTGGGAAAATACTGATGGAGTCAATTTATAGCTTAAGTTGTCTACAATTAATTCCCCTTACTAAATTCCTGGTAATGAAATATATTAAAAAATAAAAGATTTATTTAATTTTTCCTATAGTGTGTATATATTTCCTAGATGTCAACATAAATTTCGTTTTAAGTTACTTAGGATTTTTTTTTTTTTTTTTTTTTTTTTTGCGGTACGCGGTCCTCTCACCGTTGTGGCTCCAGACGCGCAGGCTCAGCGGCCATGGCTCACAGGCCCAGCCGCCCCGCGGCACGTGGGATCCTCCCGGACCGGGGCACGAACCCGTGTCCCCTGCATCGGCAGGCGGACTCTCAACCACTGCGCCACCAGGGAAGCCCTACTTAGGATTTTTAAGCTTACCTTTGGCAGGCACTTTAGGGTTAAGTAACTTTTCTTTGAAATCACTTCCTTCAGAAAGAAAGGAAGCCTTGTATTTAGACTCAGTAAAATATATTTTAGGAATTACTTAAAATAGAATTATCTTAGAAAAGAGTAAGAAAAAAAGGTACTAGATTCAAAGTCAGCTCACTGCAGTAAAAGCCTCCTAAACTGAAACCTTCTCATTAGCCTTCAACCAGGAGGCCTCCTCCCTCGTACGCTCTTTGCATGTTGATGAGATTTTATTTAGGGCCATTTTAAATTCCACTTTGTGTCTGGAAAAGATATCATCTAATGCCTGAATCATCTCTACTATGTCCCTCTCCAAACACCTATAGTGACATGAAACTTAACCCCTCCTGATGCAGAGGAAGCATCCTATTTTTGTTTTGAAGGCTAGAAAATTACTTTTCCATGCTGACCCTTTATCTGTCTTCCTCTTGCCCACATCTGTCCTGCTTCTGGTCCCTGGTCGCACAGACCCTATCTAACCCCTCCACAAATATACTAACCCTTCACATATTGGAAAATTGCTACCAAGAAAAATTTTACTGAGATAAAAGTAAAGTTTCTATAGGAACCTAAGAAATAAGCTGCAAAAATACAAGATTGGAACAGCGTGAGTCAATGGCCCACGTATTTTAGCTCCAATGTACAGAAGAGGAAGTTGAGGCTGAAAACCATGAATGAGCTTGAAGCTCACAGTGCTGGTCACTGGTGGGACTGAGGCTCGAGCCCAGATCATCTTATGTGAATTTCTGTCCTCTTTCCAGCTCTCCGTAATGCCACACTCTACTCTTTTACAATCTTTTTGAATTTCCAATTTAACCCAGTTTATTATCTTGCCACACCAGCACTCTCTATACGGTAAACTGTTTACTTGGCTTCCCAAGCCTCCCCTGTTAGAACATGATTTTTTTTTTTAATGTCAGAGACCATGTCTTTAATTTAGTCTAATATTTCCCATAGTATCACCCACATTGACATGTGCAAAAATTATTTATTCACGTGCGATGAAAAGTCAAATCTTTATTTTGACAATTTACTCTCTGTAGAAGCAACATAAGGAAAAAGAAAATTATCCCAACCTAGAAATGTAAATCCGTTTTTGTTTTTGTTTTTGTTTTTTTTTAGTGCTGTCTTATATTACATATAGTTACTGGTGCCAAAGGTATGTCTTAGCTAAAAATTTGGTATATTTTTTTTCCCGAAAGATATGAATGCTTAAGTATAACACTAACAAATGCCTAAATATTTTTCATTTTTCCACTTCTTTGATTAAACATGTTACTGAACTTAAGCACATTTCTCTGCTTCCAATCTGTCTTTCCTCCAGATCTGTCTATAAATTCCTTCCATACTACTCTTCCTCCATAATCAAATGAGTCTCCTGACCCCCAGAACCAATTGCATACTCCTTGGCATGGTTCAGGGCTGAATGGTCCTGCCCCTTTATCTCACTCTGCTCCCCTCGCAGAGACCGTGAACACCCAGCCACACAGAACTGCGGGCCCTTCTCCAGGCCCACACCAACTTCTCCCGCCCTGCACTTTCTGTATTTCCTCTGCTATCCTGTAAATCTGTGGAATATGGGCAGTTTGTTTACTTTTTGTTCTCTTCCAAACTACTAAAAAAATTTCCAAAAGGCAACCGGCAAACAATAGATTAATCTGGTTCTTAATATGACTATCAACACTGAAAAGAATATATTTCAATTCCTGGTTATTCCCTCATAGGGAGAATGCTGGTAAAGGAACTGCCATTGATTTGTTTCAGGCTGAGCCTTGCTGGCGGGTTTGATGGTTAATTTTGTGTGTCAACTTGACTGGGCTAAGGGATGCCCAGACAGCTAGTAAAGCATTATTTCTCCATGTGTCTGGGAGGGTGATTCTGGAAGAGATTAGCATTTGACTCAGTAGATTAAGGAAAGTAGATCACCATCAGGAATGCCTTGAGGGCCTGAATAGAGCAAAAAGGTGAAAGAAGAGAAAACTTGCTGTCTTCCCTTGAGCTGGGACATCCATCTTCTCCTGCCCTAAGACATCAGTACTCTGGTTCTCAGGCCTTCAAACTCAGACTGAATTACACCTCCAGCTTTCCTGGGTCTCCAGCTTGTAGATGGCAGATCGTGGGACCTCTCAGTCTCCATAATCACATAAGCCAATTTCTGTAATGTAAATATATAGATAGGGGGACCTTCAAGATGGTGGAGGAGTAAGACGTGGAGATCACCTTCCTCCCTGCAGATACACCAGAAATACATCTACATGTGGAACAACCCCTACAGAACACCTACTGAACGCTGGCAGAAGACCTCAGACCTCCCAAAAAGCAAGAAACTCCCCACGTACCTGGGTAGGGCAAAAGAAAAAACAAAGACAAAAGGATAGGGTCGGGACCTGCACCTCAGGGAGGGAGCTGTGAAGGAGGGAAAGTTTCCACACACAAGGAAGCCCCTTCACTGGCAGAGATGGGGGCGTGGGCAGGGGGGGAAGCTTCGGAGCCGTGGAGGAGAGCCCAGCAACAGGGGTGCAGAGGGCAAAGCGGAGAGATTCCCGCACAGAGGATCGGTGTCGACCAGCACTCACCAGCCCGAGAGGCTTGTCTGCTCACCCGCTGCGGCGGGCGGGGGCTGGGAGCTGAGGCTCTGGCTTCGGAGGTCCCATCCCAGGGAGAGGACCGGGGTTGGCTGCGTGAACACAGCCTGAAGGGGGCTAGTGCACCACAGCTAGCCGAGAGGGAGTCCGGGAAAAAGTCTGGACCTGCCTGAGAGGCAAGAGAGCATTGTTTCAGGGCACATGAAGAGAGGAGATTCAGAGCTCCACCTAAACAAGCTCCAGAGACGGGTGCAAGCCATGGCTATCAGTGCAGACCCCAGAGATGGGCATTAAATGCTAAGGCTGCTGCTGAGACAACCAAGAAGCCTGTGTGCAAGCACAGGTCACTCTCCACACCTCCCCTTCCGAGACCCTGTGCAGCCGCCACTGTCAGGGTCCCGCGATCCAGGGACAACCTCCCCGGGAGAACGCATGGCGTGCCTCAGGCTGTTGTAACGTCACACCAGCCTCTGCTGCCGCAGGCTCGCCCCGCATTCCATACCCCTCCCTCCCCCCGCCCCCCCCCCCCCCCCCCGGCCTGAGTGACCCAGAGCCCCCCAGTCAGCCGCTGCTTTAACACCTTCCTGCCTGGGTGGGAACAGAAGCCTGAGGGCAACCTACATGCAGAGGTGGGGCCAAAACCAAAACTGAACCCCAGGAGCTGTGCAAACAAAGAAGAGAAAGGGAAATCTCTCCCAGCAGCCTCAGGAGCAGCGGATTAAATCCCCACAAGCAACTTCAGGTACCCTGCACCTGTGGAATACCTGAATAGACAACAAATCATCCCAAAATTGAGGCGGTGGACTTCGGGAGCAATGGTAGACTTGGGGTTTGCTGTCTGCAACAGACTTGTTTTTGATTTTATGTTTATCTTAGTAGAGTTTTTAGCGCTTGTTATCATTGGTGGATTTGTTTATTGGTTTGGTTGCTCTCTTCTTTCTTTTTTGTCTTTTTTTATTACTTTTTAATTTTTTTATTTTAATAATTATTTCTCCTATTTTAATTATTTTACTCTACTTAAAAAAATTTTTTTTCTTTCTTTTTTTCTCCCTTTTCTTCTGAGCCCTGTGGCTGACAGGGTCTTGGTGCTCTGGCCTGGTGTCAGGCCAGAGCGTCTGAGGTGGGAGAGCCAAGTTCAGGACACTGGACCACCAGAGACCTCCTGGCCTCACATAATATCAGTAGGCGAGAGCTCTCCCAGAGATCTCCGTATCAATGCTAAGACCCAGCTCCACACAATGGCCAGCAAGCTCCAGTGCTGGATGCCCCATGCCAAACAACTAGCAAGACAGCAGCACAACTGCACTCATTAGCAGAGAGGCTGCCTAAAGTCATACTAAGTTCATAGACACCCCAAAACACACCACCAGATGCAGCCCTGCCCACCACCAGGACAAGCTCCAGACCCAGCCACCAAAACACAGGCACCAGTCCCTTCTGCCAGGAAGCCTACACAAGCCACTGAACAAACCTTACCCACCAGGGGCAGACACCCAAAACAACAGGAGCTACGAACCTGCAACCTGCAAAAATGACACCCCAAACACAGTAAGTTAAGCAAAATGGGAAGGCAGAGAAATATGCAGCAGATGAAGGAGCAAGGTAAAAACACACCAGACCAAGCAAATGAAGAGGAAATAAGCAGTCTACCAGAAAAAGAATTCAGAGTAATGATAGTAAAGATGATACAAAATCTTGGAAACAGAATGGAGAAAATAAAAGAAACGATTAACAAGGACCTAGAAGAACTAAAGAGCGGGCTTCCCTGGTGGCGCAGTGGTTGACAGTCCACCTGCCAATGCAGGGGACACGGGTTCATGCCCTGGTCCGGGAAGATCCCACATGCCGCGGAGCGGCTGGGCACATGAGCCATGGCCGCTGAGCCTGCGTGTCCAGAGCCTGTGCTCCACAATGGGGGAGGCCACAATGGTGAGAGACCCACATACCGCAAAAAAAAAAAAAAAAAAAAAAAAAAAAAGAACTAAAGAGCAAACAAACAATGAAGAACAACACAATAAATGAATTAAAAATTTTCTAGAAGGAATCAATAGCAGAATAACTGAGGCAGAAGAACAGATAAGTGACCTGGAAGATAAAATAGTGGAAATAACTACTGCAGAGCAGAATTTAAAAAAAAAAATACTGCAGAGAAGAATAAAAAAAAAAAGAATGAAAAGAATAGAGGACCGTCTCAGAGACCTCGGGGACAACATTAAACGCACCAACATTCAAATTATAGGGGTCCCAGGAGAAGAAGAGAAAACGAAAAGGTCTGAGAAAATATTTGAAGAGATTATAGTTGAGAACTTTCCTAACATGGGAAAGGAAATAGTCAATCAAGTCCAGGAAATGCAGAGAGGCCCATACAGGATAAATCCAAGGAGAAACATGCCAAGACACTTATTAATCAAACTATCAAAAATTAAATACAAGGAAAAAGTATTAAAAGCAGCAAGGGAAAAGCAACAAATAACATACAAGGGAATCCCCATAAGGTTAACAGCTGATCTTTCAGCAGAAACTCTGCAAGCCAGAAGTGAGTGTCAGGACATATTAAAAGTGATGAAAGGGAAAAACCTACAACCAAGATTACTATATCCAGCAAGGATCTCATTCAGATTTGACAGAGAAATTAAAACTTTTACCGACAAGCAAAAGATAAGAGAAATCAACACCACAAAACCAGCTTTACAACAAAGGCTAAAGGAAGTTCTCTAGGTAGGAAACACAAGAGAAGGAAAGGACCTACCAAAACAAACCCAAAACAATTAAGAAAATGGTAATAGGAACATACATATCGATAACTACCTTAAATGTAAATGGATTAAACGCTCCAACCAAAAGACATAGACTAGCTGAATGGATACAAAAGCAAGAGCTGTACATATGCTGTCTACAACAGACTCACTTCAGATGTAGGGACACATACAGACTGAAAGTGAGGGGATGGAAAAAGATATTCCATGCAAATGGAAACCAAAAGAAAGCTGGGGTAGCAATTGTCATATCAGACAAAATAGACTTTAAACACAAAGGAGGATACTACACAATGATCAAAGGATCAATCCAAGAAGAAGTTGTAACAATTGTAAATATTTATACACCCAACATAGGAGCACCTGAATACATAAGGCAAATGCTAACAGCCATAAAAGGGGAAATGGACAGCAACACAATAATAGTATGGGACTTTAACACCCCACTTTCACCAATGGACAGATCATCCAAATTGAAAATAAATAAGGAAACACAAGCTTTAAATGACACATTAAACAAGATGGACTTAATTGATATTTATAGGACATTCTATCCAAAAACAACAGAATACACTTTCATCTCAAGTGCTCATGGAACATTCTCCAGGGTAGACCATATCTTGAGTCACAAATCAAGCCTTGGTAAATTTAAGAAAATTGAACTCGTATCAAGTATCTTTTTCAACCACAATGCCATGACACTAGATATCAATTACAGGAAAAAAGAACTGTAAAAATTACAAACACATGGAGACTAAACAATATGCTACTAAATAACCAAGAGATCACTGAAGAAATCAAAGAGGAAATCAAAAAATACCTAGAAACAAATGACAATGAAAACATGACGTCCCAAAACCTATGGGATGCAGCAAAAGCAGTTCTAAGAGGGAAATTTATAGCAATACAATCTTACCTCAAGAAAGAAGAAAAATCTCAAATAAACAACCTAAACTTACACTTAAAGCAATTAGAGAAAGAAGAACAAAAAAACCCCAAAGTTAGCAGAAGGAAAGAAATCATAAAGATCAGATCAGAAATAAATGAAAAAGAAATGAAGGAAACAATAGCAACAATAGGAAAAAAGATCAATAAAACTAAAAGCTGGTTCTTTGAGAAGACAAACAAAATTGACAAACCACTAGCCAGACTCATCAAGAAAACAAGGGAGAAGACTGAAATCAACAGAATTAGAATTGAAAAAGGAGAAGTAACAACTGACCCTGCAGAAATACAAAGAATCATGAGAGATTACTACAAGCAACTATACACCAATAAAATTGACAACCTGGAAGAAATGGAAAAATTCTTAGAAAAGCACAACCTTCTGAGACTGAACCTGGAAGAAACAGAAAATATAAACAGACCAATCACAAGCACTGAAATTGAAACTGCGATTAAAAATCTTCCAACAAACAAAAGTCCAGGATCAGAAGCCTTCACAGGTGAACTCTATCAAACACTTAGAGGGCTTCCCTGGTGGCACAGTTGTTGAGAGTCCACCTGCCGATGCAGGGGGCGTGGGTTCGTGCCCCAGTCCGGGAGGATCCCACATGCCGCGGAGCGGCTGGGCTCGCAAGCCGTGGCCGCTGAGCCTGCGCGTCCGGAGCCTGTGCTCTGCAACGGGAGAGACCACAACAGTGAGAGGCCCGCGTACTGTAAAAAAAAAAAAAAACACTTAGAGAAGAGCAAACACCCATCCTTCTCAAACTCTTCAAAAACATTGCACAGGAAGGAACACTCCCAAGCTCATTCTATGAAGCCACCATCACCTAGGTACCAAAACCAGACAAATATATCACAAAAAAAGAAAATTACAAACATGTATCATGGATGAACATAGACGCAAAAATCCTCAACAAAATACTAGCAAACAATATCCAACAACACATTAAAAGGATCATACACCATGATCAAGTGGGATTTATCCCAGGGATGCAAGGATTCTTCATATATGCAAATCAATCAATGTGATACACTGTATTAACAAATGAAAGAGCAAAAACCATATGATCATCTCAATAGATGCAGAAAAAGCTTTTGAGAAAATTAAACACCCATTCATGATAAAAAACTCTCCAGGAAATGGGCATAGAGGGAACCTACCTCAACATAGTAAAGGCCATATATGACAAACCCACAGCCAGCATCATTCTCAATGGTGAAAAACTGAAACCATTTCCTCTAAAATCAGGAACAAGGCAAGGATGCCTACTCTCACCACTATTATTCAACATAGTTTTGGAAGTTTTAGCCACAGCAATCAGAGAAGGAAAAGAAATAACATGAATCCAAATTGGAAAAGAGGAAGTAAAGCTGTCACTGTTTGCAGATGGCATGATACTATACTAAAGGAATCCTAAAGATGGTAGGAATCCTAAAGATGGTAGCAGAAAACTACTAGAGCTAATCAATGAATTTGGTAAAGTCACAGGGTAAAAAATTAATGCACAGAAATCTTTTGCATTCCCATACACTAATGATGAAATATCTGAAAGAGAAATTAAGGAAACACTCCCATTTACCACTGCAAGCAAAAGAATAAAATACCTAGGAATAAACATACCTAAGAAGACAAAAGACCTGTATGCAGAAAACTATAAGACCCTAGTGAAAGAAATTAAAGATGATACAAACAGATGGAGAGATACACCATGTTCTTGAATTGGAAGAGTCAACATTGTGAAAATAACTATACTACCCAAAGCAATCTACAGATTCAGCACAATCCCTGTCAAACTACCAGTGGCATTTTTCACAGAACTAGAACAAAAAAGTTCACAATTTGTATGGAAACACAAAAGACCCCAAATAGCCAAAGCAACCTTGAGAAAGAAAAATGGAGTTGGAGGAATCATGTTCCCTGACTTCAGACTATACTACAAAGCTATAGTAATCAAGACAGTCTGGTACTGGCACAAAAACAGAAATATAGATTAATGGAACAGGATAGAAATCACAGAGATAAACCCATTCACATATGGTCACTTTGTCTTTGATAAAAGAAGCAAGAATATACAATGGAGAAAAGACAGCCTCTTCAATAGTGATGCTGGGAAAACTGGACAGCTACATGTAAAAGAATGAAATTAGAACACTTCCTAGCACGATACAGAAAAATAAACTCAAAATGGATTAAAGACTTAAATGTAAGGCCAGACACTGTAAAACTCCTAGAGGAGAACATAGGAAGAACATTCTTTGACATAAATCACAGCAAGATCCTTTTTAACCCACCTCCTAGAGAAATAAAAACAAAAATAAACAAATGGGACCTAATGAAACTTCAAAGCTTTTGCACAGCAAAGGAAACCATAAACAAGATGGAAAGACAACCCTCAGAATGGGAGAAAATATTTGCAAATGAAGCAACTGACAAAGGATTAATCTCCAAAATTTACAAGCAGCTCATGCAGCTCAATATCAAAAAAACCAAACAATCCAATCCTAAAATGGGTAGGATATCTAAACAGACATTTCTCCAAAGAAGATATACAGATTGCCAACAAACACATGAAAGGATGCTCAACATCACTAATCATTAGAGAAATGCAAATGAAAAGTACAATGAGGTATCACCTGACACCAGTCAGAATGGCCATCAGCAAAAAATCTAGAAACAATAAATTCTGGAGAGGGTGTGGAGAAAAGGGTACCCTCTTGCACAGCTGGTGGGAATGTAAATTGATGAAGCCACTATGGAGAACAGTATGGAGGTTCCTTAAAAAACTAAAAATAGAGGTATCGTGTGACCCAGCAATCCCACTACTGGGCATCTACCCTGAGAAAACCATAATTCAAAAAGAGTCATGTACCCCAATGTTCATTGCAGCACTATTTACAATAGCCAGGACATGGAAGCAACCTAGATGCCCATTGACAGATGAATGGATAAAGAAGATGTGGTACATAAATACAATGGAATATTACTCAGCCATAAAAGGAAACGAAATTGAGTTATTTGTAGTGACCTAGAGTCTGTCATACAGAGTGAAGTAAGTCAGAAAGAGAAAAACAAATACTGTATGCTAACGCACGTATGTGGAATCTAAAAACAAAATATGGTTCTGAAGAACCTAGGGGCAGGACAGGAACAAAGGCAGAGATGTAGAGAATGGACTTGAGGACACGGGGAGGGGGAAGGTTGAGCTGAGATGAAGTGAGAGAGTGGCATGGACTTATATACACTACCAAACGTAAGATAGCTAGCTAGCGGGAAGCAGCCGCATAGCACAGGGAGATCAGCTCGGTGCTTTGTGACCACCTAGAGGGGTGGGATAGGGAGGGTGGGAGGGAGAGGCAAGAGGGAGGAGATATGGGGATATATGTGTATGTATAGTTGATTCACTTTGTTATAAAGCAGAAACCAACACACCACTGTAAAGCAATTATACTCCAATAAAGATGTTTAAAATACACACACACACACATATATATATATAATATTTTACTTTGGTTCTGGTTTCCTGGAGAATTCCGAAAATACAGCAGAAAAACTCTACTGACCTGGTTTCTTATGAACTTTCTGTTCTATCCTTGAGCCAAATGGTGATGTCGAGGAGAATCATGAGGAAAATAATGTTAGCTAACTTTTACGGAGAGCTTACTCTATACCACTATTCTAAGCTCTTGTATAATTTTATCCACATCCTTCTACAGTTCTATGAAGTTGGTCCAGGCTTTGTGAGAAGACTGAGGCTCAGAGAGGTGAGGTAGCTTACCCAGGGTCACAGAGCTAAGAAATGATAGAACTACACTGAAATCCGTGTCGTCCGATACAAAGCTCTGGCTTGTAACCATCATGAAACACTGCCTTCCCGGCTTCAAGGGTTTCTGAACACCCACTTTGGGTAGATGGGCTCATACTTTGTTTTCCACGAGTATCAGATCTGTCCTCAGGTGCGAAGGATTCTGGGGCTGACTCCTCTCCTTTATGTGCACAGAAGTAAAGCATCTGCCAATTCTCAGATGTCGCTGTGGTTCTCACCTGGCTGCCCATTGGAACCACCACATGGGCCCTTTCAGACTACTGATGCCCCATCCCAGAGATTCTAAGTTGCTCCGGGATGAGGCACCAATGTTCGTAAAGTCTAGGGATTCTAATGAGAACCCATGTGGGTCCAGGTTGCCACAAGTAAATGGACTGAGACTTTAATTTCATTGAAGAGGAGGCCAGATTCACTCCTCACAATGCTGACAGTATTCCAGAAGGGAGAGAGGCCACCGAGACCCCTGTTCTCAATCTCCAGGGGTTAACTCCACTTTTAGAGCCCACTTTGCTGGCCCAGAGGAGGGAAGAGAAGCACGCAGGGGTGGCGTATAGCTCTCAGCCAGGCTCCAAGTCCCAGCTGCACCCAGGGCTCTGGCGAGGGCCGCCCAGGCAGGTATAATCAGAATTTCCCAGGGGATATTCAGAGCAGATCCCCCAGCAAGCACAGCTTCTAAATTTGTCCTCAAGAATGATTAATCTGTTTAAGCAAATTTCTAGAGCGTAATTAAGTTGCTCTAATCAAGGAAGGAGATTGTTATGCGGCAGCCTCGGGCACTGATTTGGTGGTAGGCGGGTCGTGGCCATAAGGCCTGAATCACCTAGAGGAACCAGTGAAGGCAACGGAGCAGGCTCAGCCAGGCAGGCAGGAGGAGTGAGCAGCTGGAGGTCACGAATGTCAAAGGAGAGAAGGCGGTGACGGCAGAGGGCTCAGCCCAGCGGACGCTGCTGAGGGTCAAGGGCGATGAGCTGCGAGGTCATACCTCCAGATTTGGGGGATCAGGTTATTAACGGCTTTGGGAACAGCAGCAGTGTTTGTGGAGGTGGATGTTCTTCTCAAGGGGCCGTGAGGATTGGCTACTTGGTCCCTGGGGGCTTCCAAGGCTGGGAGAGCGAGGCCAGGGGCTAGGGCTGTTTCTCCAGTATGCGTCTTCCTCTTTGGGGAGGAGAGTTGGACGATGTTGGCCCAGATCATGTCTCTGGGCCCTAGAAAGTGACAGCGATATAGCATCTCCCCAATCACCCCCCAAGGCCTAGCATCACAATGGCATTTCCCCTCCCCATTTGGGTGGGACACGAGGGCTGCCGCCGCCACGCACGTAGTCTTGAAGTGACACTCTGACATTCTCTCTGGGCCCAGGTCTCAAACTGCAATGACAGGGATCCCCTCTCCTCTCCCCTCCCTTGCACAGAATAGTACTGGAAGAGGCCTGGGTGGGGGAGGGGGAAAGAAGGGGGGAGGAGAGAAGCTTGGGGAGGGCAGGAACAGGCAGAGGGCGGTGTTTAGTATTTGTAATCTCACCTCTGGCTCAGTCTGTCCCCACCAGACCCTCACTACCTTCCTTTCCGCCGTGCTGGGTCACTGCCAAGTCTCTGGATAACACACATCGCATCTTCCCAGTCCCTTCCTTCAAGCCAGGTGCCCCAGGCCAGGCCCACGCCACTAATGAAGATGTATGGTCTTGGTTGGTTGGCACTCTAGTTTCCTCTTAACCTGCATGAGGCCCATTAGATTAAGCACTCTTGCCACCCAGGCTCTTAAACCAGAAACGGCTCAGAGCGCTGCGTGGTCAGCATAGGAAAGATGGTGGGGTGCTGGGCCAGCCCCTTCCCTGGTTCTGGGGACTGGAGCACCTCGCACCTCAGCTGGCACGCAGTGTCCCTGTGGTTTAAACAAGGGGGAGGAAGTGGGGACACTACAGCTACAGAGGATGGTACCAACTCGGACACCTCTGGCACACGCTCAATGGCTCAGCTCCTGTTTTGGTGAATTGCCCTCCCTTTCAAGACATTAGGACGTAGTTTCTGAATTTAGAGGCCAGGTTAAGAGAGGAAAGTGGAGTCAAGTGTGCGAGGCCAGTGTCAACAGGCCAGAGACGCGTTTTCTAGGAATTCAAGGGAGACTTGACTAGATGGAGTTGCAGCCTCTGTCCAGGGACAGTGCGGGCCCTCGATGGTGAAATTAGCAGGAGCAAGAATAGCAGCCAGGATGTCCCTGAGATCCACGCCTTCCGTGCGCCATCCCCACCACCGGAGTTCAAATTCCCTGTTCTCCAACTCAAGGGCCCCTCTGAGGAGCTGACACAGTCCTGATTCCCATTCAAATGTTTTCTAAGGTTTGTTGACTAATATTGAAGCCAGCTTCCAGCTCCCTAAAGAGCGCAGCTGTGGGACAATGTGAACCTCATTAATGCTCTACGAACACAAGATATGTTTAACTCCAATATGTAAATACAAACGCTCTGTTTTGGTACCAAGAACAGATGAAAATGCTCTGCTGCGTTTAACTGCTGAGATCCACGGAGAGACATCAATGTTATTAAATAACCACAAACAATCCCCTGGAAAAATCCACTGGGGTGTCATGTACTGACCCTGAAGCTTTTCTAAATTGGCTGTGTGGGGCACCTTGCCTCCTGAATTATGTGTCTCTCTACTCCTACTGGGCCTGAAGTGTGCCGACCAGATTGACACAGGGGCAGGTGGCAGGGCACATGTGTGGCTGGCCTGATGGGCAAGTTATGACACTTCCTACCCTTCAGGCTAACAGCCCAGCTCTTCTCAAGGTCAGGACCTCGTGAACTTAGCTGAGCAAAACATATGGTCCCTCCTTGGGAGCCTTTGATATTCTTGTCTGGAGCTCACTGAAATCTACCAAGATATAACACCCGTACTTTTCAAGTCAGATGATCCAAAAGGGGAGGGCCAACTGAGACTTTTAGAGGCCTAGAGCTTGAAATAAAATTGTGGTTGCTCCTTTACCATATATTTCAAAATAATATACTAAGATATAAAAGAAATCAGGGCTTCCCTAGTGGCGCAGTGGTTGGGAGTCCACCTGCCGATGCAGGGGACGCGGTTTCGTGCCCCGGTCCGGGAAGACCCCACATGCCGCGGAGCGGCTGGGCCCGTGAGCCATGGCCACTGAGCCTGCGCGTCCGGAGTCCGTGCTCCGCAACGGGAGAGGCCACAACAGTGAGAGGCCCGTGTACCGCAAAAAAAAAAAAAAAAAGAAATCAAGACATTTGGGGTACCATCAATGACCACATAAGCATCCTATGCCGGGTATCTTCCCTTTGCCGCCCTCTTCCACTCTCCACTTCTCTCTGACCTGCTCTGTGTCCGGGGAGGCTAAATGGACTGATTGTTCCAACAGGTTCTCTTGCTCTTGGCTTCCAGTAGGGCCTGGCCAATGGGAAACAGAGCAGGAGACGAGTAGGAGGAGAGTGAAGCCTTGTCACCGTGGGCTGATGGTGGTCCTATTACCTGCTCTTTCCCCCTAGTTCTGTGTGTCTCCAGATGTAGGTCACCCTTCCAGGACCTAGACCCTTCAGGCCTGGGGTAGACAGGGGTCACCGGGCCCACTGTTACTAGCCCAAGGACCCTGCACCATCTTTTGTGGTTCCCCTATTCCTTGTTAAATAATTCTCTTATTAAACTCAAATTTGCCCAATTCATTTGTGCCATTTATTTCCTGCTGGGACTTAACTAATATAGTATCAAATGTCAAATTATTTCAAAAATGTTTCCTTTGGTGCCCCAGCCTTGGTAATGCCTTAAGAATATCCTGAGTTTTTTTCTTGGGTAATCCGGCACCTCAAGTAAGGGTCAGTTTGTAATGCCAACAGGTTGCCCCTGTATTGGGTCTACCCCTAAACCATTACACCAGGGCCAATGCACTAAAGTGCAGACGGCCATGGGCAAATAATGTTGAAGAACAGAACGAGATATTCAAAGGCAAAAGAAATCAGTACTTTTCTTACAAAAATTCAGAGAGTGATTACGATTTCTAATTTAGTATTGCGAAAGATCATAAATGATTTTATTACAAAAATCTACTTAAATAGGTGTGATTTGGATTTTAGCATTGTCAGCTGAAACACTGTAAAGAGCCTTAAAACATTGTAAGGAAAATAGGAGTAAATTATCAAATTTTGTAACATTTGTGCTCACTGGGAAATCCATCCCTGCCTTCTCTCTCTCCTTATGCCACGGTCTGCTTCCTGCAGAAATGAAACAGAAGCTAGCTCCCGTTGCACGGTGAAGGATGTGCCAGTCTGCAATATACCTTTTGATTTCCTGGATCGGGGAATAGAGTTCAGATGACTCATCCTGATTCCAGGCTTAATTTAGTTCTCTCCTCTGGAAAGCCTTCCTGGCTCCTTCCACTGTACTCCTCTAGCATTAAAAGGATTAGTATTTTATATCATTGTTCTCAAATTTCTGTCTTCCCAGCCTCCCTGCAGATTGTGATTTTGCTGATGGCAGAAATGAGGCCTTTTCTCCTGTTACAGTATCTCTCACATACACCTCAAGCCCCATCCTCAGTTATTTGCTGAGAGGATGGATAAGTGCATTGGTGAGAGAGTGAAGGTCTATCGCCTCTCAAGATAGGTTCATTCTCATATTTTTAAAAATTAATTAATTTCCTTATTTATTTTTGGCTGTTTTGGTTCTTCCTTGCTGAGCACGGGCTTCTTATTGCGGCGGCTTCTCTTGTTGGAGAGCATGGGTTCTAGGCACATGGGCTTCAGTAGTTGTGGCACGTGGGCTCAGTAGTTGTGGCTCACTGGCTCTAGAACGCAGGCTCAGTAGTTGTGGCGCATGTGCTTAGTTGCTCTGCGGCATGTGGGATCTTCCCAGGCCAGGGCTTGAACCCATGCCCCTGCATTGGCAGGCGGATTTTTAACCACTGCGCCACCAGGGAAGCCCACAGATTTTTTTTTTCCAGGTCCTAATAAATGTCACATTGCCAAACCTGATGCAAAATAGTAGTGATGTTTGGAGGTCATTTTTTTCCAAATCTAAAATACTGAAGTGGTTTAGTCAAACAGGACAAGGCACAACTACTTCTCCTTTGACGGGCATCAGGACTTTCTGACGACTGTAGTTTTTAAAACACTCTTTTATATTTGGAAGCAAGCAGGAGCACTTGCATAAAATGAGGTAGGTGTCCCTTTCAGAGGAGAGCTTTCTTATTTTCATTTCATGCAGTTTTTACCAATCTTTTTGTATATAAACCCATTCAGGAAAAGGAAAAATTTACCAATGACTTGTTTTTCCCATTCAAAATAGGAAAAAAAAAAATTAGCCTTGGGCTTCCCTGGTGGTGCAGTGGTTGGGAGTCCGCTTGCCGATGCAGGGAACACGGGTTCATGCCCCGGTCCGGGAAGATCCCACATGCCGCGGAGCGGCTGGGCCCGTGAGCTATGGCCGCTGAGCCTGCACGTCTGGAGCCTGTGCTCCGCAATGGGAGAGGCCACAACAGTGAGAGGCCCGCGTACCACAAAAAAAAATAATAATAAATAAATAAATAAAATAAAATTAGCCTTGTTGAGTCCCAGAAGGAGGAAAAGTGGGGTTTTTCCCATTTAATTACTATAGCAAACAGAAAAATGCTGATGAAAAAATTAACAAGGGCTTTTAGCCACCTAACTGTTCCTTTTTGGTGATATCTGAGAAGTAGACAGGCAGAGGAGCTATTCTAATTTTTATTTAATTAGTAGACTTTATTATTTGTACTGGTTTTAGGTTTACAGAAAAATTGAGCAGAAAGTACAGAAAATACCAATAAATCCCCTCACTCTTCCAGCCCCTCTGCACTCCCCTCCCCCAGTTTCCCCATCATTAATATCTTGCATTAGTGTGGTGACTTTGTTATGATTGGTGAACCAATACTGACATATTCACTAAAATTCATCATTTACATAAGAGTTCACTTTTCTCATGCAGATTCAATGGATCTTAACAAATTCATAACATCATGAATCCATCATTACAGTATCATGTAGAAGAGTTTCACTACCTAAACATTCCCTGTGTTTTACCTATTCACCTTCCCCAACCACTGATCTTTTTACTGTCTCCATAGTTTTGCCTTTTCTATAATGTCACATAGTTGGAATTATACAGTATGTAGCCTCTTCAGATTGGCTTCTTTCACTTAGCAATATGCACTTAAGTTCCTCCATATCTTCTTGTGCCTTGATAACTCATTTCTTATCCTTGAATAATATTCCACTGTATGGATGTACCACAATTTGTTTATCCATTTCCAATCGAAGGACAACTTGGTTGCTTCCAGTGTTTGACAATAATTTGTTTGTTTGTTTAGTTTCTGTAAACATTCACGTGCAGGTTTTTGCATGAGTATAAGTTTTCAACTCATTTGGGTAAACACCTAAGGGGACAATTGTTGGATCATGTGGTAAGCCTATGTTTAGCTTTGTAAGAAACTGCCACACTGTCCCAAAGTGGCTGTACCATTTTGCATCCCCACCGGCAAGAGTTCTAGTTACTCCACACACTTGTTAGCATTTGGTGTTGCCCGTCTTTTGGATTTTGGTTATTCTAATAGGAATATAGTGGTATCTTGTGTTAATTTGCAAGTCCCTAATGACATAAGATGTTGAGCATCTTTTCATATGCTTATTTGCCATCTGTATATTCTCTATCACCTCTTGTGTGGTGTCTGTTCAGATCTATTGCCCACTTCTTAATTGGGTTGTTTTCTTACTGTTGAGTTTTAAGAGTTCTTTGCAGAGTCTGAATACAAGTCCTTTATCAGATATGTGTTTGTAAATATTTTTTCACATTCTATGGCTAGTCTTTTTATTCCCTTAAAGTTTTCTAATTTTTTAAGCATTATAGAATTTTAGAATTTACAAAACTTGTTCAAATGTTGTATCTCATTGCATCCACAAAAAATGATCCCTGGAAGCAGATGTTATAATGCCCACATTAGAGAGGAAACAAAGAGGTGAGGGGATTTGATTCTGGTTATGTAGGGGTTCAGTGTACAGAGCGGGGAAAGCTTTGCCCTGATCAATGGGATTTGGGGGCTGCCTGTGGTGTGTTGGCACCGTACTTGCTAGGTGTTACAGGGCTGTACAAAATAACTCCCTCTCCTTCCCACTGGGCTGTCTGATTCCTGGAGATGTCTGTTTTCTGCCTGCAGTGAGCTAAAGATTTATATTAAAGAGTATCCTGGTTTTCAGAGATCCCACATCTAGCATTCCCTATCCCACATCCCTCAGTGGATCATGGGGTTCAGGGCAGGCCACCCCAAACATGCCACTTTGGCATATTGATTGTTTTGAATTAAAGTCAAGATAGCCAGTACAAGAAGGACACTCTGACCCTCCTTTGTTCCCCAGAAAGCAGGAAATATATCTCCCAAGTGAAAAGTACCCTCTCTATACTGGGAGGAAGAGACATCCTTACCACTATAGATAGGGACTTCAGGGCTGAGAAGGCTGTGTAAACAGACCTTGTTACACTAATAAGACAAGGCAAACCTTGTCTTCACTAATTTACTACCCCAAGCCTAAACTTCTTTACCTTGCCAATTCTTCACAAATTTATTATTTGTCTAAAAGGTATAAAAGCTGCCTGCTTTGGTCACTTCTTTGAGTTTCATATTTTTTAATGAATTCTCCTATATACCAAATTAAATTTGGTTTTCTCCTGTTAATCTGTTCTATGTCAAGTTAAGTATTAGGTCATCCAAAGAGCCTAGAGGGAAGGAGGGAAAACTTTTCCTGCCCTCCATGGGGTGACTCCACCCGCTCTCAGCCTCCATCTTGGGGTGCCTGTGGTCCAGATCCCACTGGAGTGCAGCTATATTCAGACAAGAGATTTCAAAATGTTGTTTTATTTTTTTTTTTTAGAGTCCAGGGTGATTGTCCTGGAAACTCCCTCTCCTCCTTTGGCAAAAAACAACCCACGACAAACAATACCAGAATGAAAAAGTGAAACCTCTCTATTTTTGTGAGCTGACATACTGCATTTTGGCTTATTTGTGAGTGAGCACATCTACTAGGGGTTGCCGATCTCCATTTTACTCTAGTCTCAGCCTCTCTGGAGGTGGGTACCACACTTTGAGACTCATGGCACATTAGGAAGCTGCATAAACTCTCTCAGTGTATCACTAGTAGTAAAGGAACCATGACTCTGCGCTATAGATAATCCCAATGACATCACCCATGCACAGGGACCCACATGTCAGCTTCTGCCCACCTGGATGCTCGGGTCCAGCCTAAGGCAGTGTCAGGGTCTCCAGCTTCACGTCTTTCCTGAGCCTAGAGATTTAAAGTTCCCTTTCTTCTTGTTCTTGGCTGAATCAGACTAAACAAAGACAACATTAGCACTACAAAGAATGTAATGGAGTGGTTAATGGTGTAGGTGATGTCAATTGGAATTTGGCAGCATCTGAGAGAAATAATCATGACCTGACAACCCTTCTTTCAGAAAGCAAAATTGCCTGGTTCTGGTTACACCAGTTGTTATTGGCTTCCCTGCCTGCAAAAATGTCACAGTAATTCCAATGAGGTTGTTTACACAAGTGGAAAAAATCTGACTCTTTGATAACATGTTTCAGTTGCAACCCCCTTTAATGACACTCAGAGGCCTTCCAGTAAGAGAGAAATTTCCTCCAAACTAAGGGGGCAGTTATCTGGAAACAGTGCCCTTCCTCGGTAAGGTTATTTATGTTCATTGGGCTAATGGTTTTTGTCCAGTAATACATTTAAATTGCTTTTCATTTTACAGTTATGCTTTGCTATCACATTTCAGAAAGTGGCTTCTCTTCCTCTGTACAGCAGGCAATTTCCTCAAGTATGCGATGACAGCGTTGTCCTTTAGAAGTCATTTGAAACAGACTCGGTCTCAGCCATCTCTCAGGAGAATATCCTCTGGCTGATCATCATAGCCAAGTGGAAAGTACAAATGAACTCAGGCTGTCTGGTAGCTCCCTTTGCTCTCTGGTTCCCTGGAGGCCTGCAGCAGGGCGATGATGAGCCTGTTGACCTGGGACGGAGCCCGACATTCAGAACTCTTGACGTTGCCTGAGAAATAGGCCCCCAACTTGGGTATAAGAAGTGCAAGGATCTAGAGTAGACACTGCAAATGATTTATAAACGGAGTCACACTTCCCTGGTATGGATGACAAAGAAAAAGAGGGCTCTGTAGAAATGAACATGATTAGGTTTATACAACATTGTAGCAGAGATTGCTCAGTTAAACTGATAGCTCATGGGGCAGTTGGGGAAAAAATCATATTCTTTTAAAGCTAAAAAATCAGGTGGATTAGGCTGTGGAATGAATTTGAAGCACATATGATTCTATTCAAACATATTGGGTAATAACTGTAATATAAGTGCTATAATACACTAGCTTTATTTTTTAAAAACAGAGGTAAAAATTCACATGAAAATGGATCATGCTTCTGCCTGATTTTCAAACTGAGAACAGTGTTTGTATATGGTAAGTTTTGAAGGTACAGGCATACCTCATTTTATTGCACTTCACAGATTATGCATTTTTAACAAATAGTAGGTTTGTGGCAACCTTACGTCGAACAAGTCTATTGGCACCGTTTTTTTCCAAGAGCATTGGCTCATTTCGTGTCCCTGTGTCACGTTTTGGAAATTCTCAAAATAGTTCAAACTTTTTCATTATTATATTTGTTATGGTGATCTGTGATCAGTGATCTTTGAGGTTGCTACAACTCACTGAAGGCTCAGTTGATGGCTAGCATTTTTTAGCAATAAAGTATTTTTAAATTAAGGTATGTCCCTTTTTTTTTTGACATAATGCCTTTGCACATTTAATAGACTACAGTATAGTGTAAACATAACTTGTATAGGCACTGAGAAACCAGAAAACTCTTGTGGACTCTCTTTATTGCAGTGATCTGGAATCGAATCCACAATACCTCTGAGGTATACCTGTAAATGGTTTAAGCTCCTATGAGGTTGACATTCAAGTTAAAAAGTTTTAATCTTAATATATAATTGACTAGGAAGCAAAGAAAAGAGACCAAGAAGTGTAAACTGCGTTGCTCATCTGTAGCGGAGCAAGCTCAGAAAACTTGGCTCTGTTCCAAGACTTGGAAGCTTGTGACGGCAGTCAGCGCTCTTCAGCAGGGAGAGGTGAGCCGCTGAGGAAAATCGGTTCCCTGCTCCGTGACTCGGGCATCTCCCAGGGCCCCGCCCGCTGTGCCATCTTGCCACTTGGTTGGCTCTGCCTTGTCATTGGCTGCAGGTGAAGGGCTGCTCTTCCCCAGGAAATATTATTCACCAGCTGATTTATGACTCAGTTCATCCCGCCACCACCGATTTCCGATGCTGCTGTCTGCGGTAGGCTCGAAAGCTGGGACAGATTCCGTCTAAAATAGATCTTTGGCTGAGGAGCAGGTCGTGGGGGGGGGAGCAGGCAAGAATGTCACACAAAGGCGACTCGGAAGAGAAGAGTGCACACCCAGACCAGACAACCAGTTGTTTTTTCAAAGAAGGCATATGGAATATTGGATGTATGTGTAGGAGTGAAAGAGGAAAGCCAAAATAGTAATCCACATGGATAAATGCCCATACACAGAAGAAAAAGATCTTGGTCTGATTCCAGTTTGAATGGTGTCCCTAGGGAGGACTGTGGCATGTGTAAGAGAGACAACCCCTCTGCATGCCCCTTCGAATTTCAGGTGTCACACCAGGTGGGCTAGTGCCGGCGTTTGAAGACCCTCGTCTTCGCTGTTGCTTCAGCCACAGTCCTCGGCACACGCTAGCCACTCAGGAAATGTTGTTCCATATGTGACCCACTCATTTGAAGTCAGACCTTTGGGATGTGGGGAGAGGAAGACCAGTGAAGACTTTTGGGCAACACAGATCCCACTGACTTGAGCCTTCGCGGGCCACAGACAGAGGCCTGATGAACTTAGAATTAAACTCTTTAAAGTTCTAGAACTTTTCTGAATTCAGACATAAATTACAAGGCAGTTTCCATACCTAAGAGATAATCTTAATTCCTAAAGCAGATGATTTTGGAGTTAAAGAATTCCTAAATTTAACTAGCAATCCCTAAAATGGGGATTTTGATTTGGCCGTACTGAGGTAAATATTTAGCTTAAAAATTAGATTCATGGCCTTCAATACACGGGAAGTAATGCTGAAGAGTTCTGGGTAAGATTAGGTTCTTCCTTTCTAAAGGCTGAGGATTAGCAAAGGACTCACGTGCCCGATTGAGACCCAAATTGAAATGGTGTCAGCACACATCAAAAAACAAGAATCTTTCCCAATAGTTCCTTGGAGCAAAGCATTTCTTGAGTCATTCACCCAGCCATAAAAACCTTACAGATATTCTCAGTGGAGAAGAAAAAAAGAAAGGGAAAACAGAAAACAGCTTTTGAGTAGGGAGGATGTGGAAGTGGGAAGGTGTGTTGTCTCAGCAAGATGCAAGAGCTGGGACTAAGGTAGGGAAAAGATGCATACCCCACGGAGAAGGAAAAGAAAGTCGGGGTGTCATATTATCTGGCTCCAGGACTACCTCTCTAACCCTACGGCTAAATGCTTAAACTGTGCTGCTTGACCTTGCGATTTCGGGATATTCTCCAGCCATCATGGCAAGGTGGTAGCCGATGTGCTATCTAACTGCACATCAGTCCTGGAATTAGCAGAGCTGGGAGGTTGCACACCCTGGGACACACATAAAAGAAACATATGCTGCACCATGGATCGTCCCCAGAGGCTTTTATCACATTTTTGTCATTCTCAGAGATCTGAGAAATTAAAAGAATTTTATTCTTTTAAAGTAGAACAGTAACACACCCATTTTTTTTTAGTCTTTAAAATGCAGATTATCAAGTTTCACATGCACTTATATGTAACTTCTTTCTGACAGTCTTTGATTTCCATGCCCAACCTCATCTCTATTGTATTTCAGTGCACCATTTCTAACCCCCACTAGATTATATATCCTTAGAAGACTGTCTTGTTGATGCTTAGCGGTCCAATAGCAGGCATCCACCGCAGATTTGCGGAACGACTGGATTGTTGTAAGAGCATGACAGCAATTTAATGGACGTGCCATATGGGTAAAGAACTCTTCTGGAGCCAAAGCAAGTGAGGTGAACTAATTTTCATGGGCTCTGAAAACAGAGAAGTGGATGAAGCACTGTTTTTAAGGCGTTTTATTCTAACAACACAGTTTTTATTTTGGCTGATACACAATACAGGTTTAATACAGGTGAGGCTGATTGGTGTGTTAAGTACTTCATATTCCATTTACAAGAGGGGTTTAGATTTCTGAGAACTTGTCAGAGTATCACTTTTATTTTTAATATATTGCTATAAATACCTAAGCCAAGATGCAGTATGGGAGAAGTGAAACTTTAAAGTTATTTTGAAAAACTCCATCTAAACTTCTCCAGTATTTATCCCAAAGATTATATCCCCAAGGAAAAAAAAATTTTAATTATATCAATTTTGCTTTTCTATTAAATATACTTCAAATAGATGCTTCATATTAGATGGCAAATTATTACCTATTTTTGTATCTACTGAGTATATTTTAATTGCTTTTAATGTATTTTTCCAGTGCTTTCATATGTCTATTTCTGGAAGATATGAATTGTTATGTTTAATGTCTTTCATAAGCACCACAGATATGATGCCCAATAGTAGAAAGAAATCAAGAAATTATACTCAAGCATACTTCTTGGAAATATTTCCATGCTGGCTTTAAAACCATTTGACTTTGGCTTCAAAACCACTTTGACTTTTAGACACTGAACTCTAAAGACGTGTTTGCATGAAATTTCCCTTTCCCCCTTTCATCCTCCATCATTCTCAAGAAACTTTCAATCCCCACATTTTCTCTTCTGACTTTGCAATACACAATCCTGAGACAAAATGACCTTTTGTGAAATTCTCTAGGGTAAGGGATCGCTGAGTAGATGAGCCTTAAAGTAGGAATTATCATTTTATCTCTTCCAGCAAGGGATTTCACTTTATGCTTTAATTTCTGGCCTGTTGACCCAGGATTGCAGATTTTTAAAGTCTCTGGCAACCTGCCTTCCAGAGTTCATCTAAAATTTTGTCTCTACCTCTCCCCTACAAGAACAGATTTCACTCTTAAAAGTCTGAGACAGAAAATGCAGCAGGGACAGGGTTGGAGGGAAAAGTGTAAAGGACACAGCAAGTTTATAAAAGTTTTATATAGTTGTAAGTTTTAGCCCTTGGGCCTTTTTAGACATTAACTACAACAAAATCATAGAAAGCAAGACCTAAATAAATTAAATAAATAATATGCTAAGAAAAGTCCGTCTTTCTTAAAATCTGTTTAGAAACTGTAAATTAAAAATGTCAAATACAGAGATACCCAATTTGAGCAGCGTTTTCTAATTCCAAATGATCTTCACTCCAGCAGTGCTGTGGCTCATGAATTCCTTTTGCTTTGGACAAGAAACATACTTTTGGAATCGTGAGGTGATACTTAAAATGAATGTGCATATCAAAATATTTGTTTTTAAAGACTATCTCAAGTATTTATACATGAAATCACACTTCTGGGATATACATATCTGGGGTTGGGGGATGAAATGGAGGAAAATGGGTGAAATACAGACGAAGCAATTGAGGAAATACAGGTGCTTGAGGCTGGGTGATGGGTACGTGGCATTCAGTATACTAGCCGCTCTATCTTTGCATATATTTGAAAATTTCCATATTTCAAAAAGGTGACAAGGTTTCCGATACATTATGATCAGCAACTTTACCTTTGTTCAATATGCATGGAATAGAGTCAGTAGTATTAGTTTTAGCTCACTTATTGATAAGAACCATTTTATTGTTCCTTGCAAGAGATTTCATGTTCTACCCAAAAGGACAGATGTGATTGTATATGTAGGATCATAAAACCACACACATATGCATATTATCACCCTTTTCCCTAACAGAATTTATATTCCCCCAATACATTTTATTCTCAATAATTCAAAGGAAGTGTGCTGGAGTATCAGAAAATGTAATTCATTAGGCAGACAGATTTTACAGAAAAATCTTATAGTGCTACACACACAAGTATGAGTTAGCTATGTGAACTCAACCTACCGTGAGTTTTCCACAACATCAAATCCAAACAGCTTATCCCTAAGGCATCAGGACCCTAGCTCATTCTGAAGACGAAGTTATACTTAGCATCTCTTTTGAATACACTAACATATCAACCTTCCAGTTGGAATAAATATAATACAGTCAACAATTACCACTTAATGAGCATTTCCGTTACAGGCCCCATGCCAACATTTTCATATGTATTTCCTTTTCATCCCAGTAGTGGTGTTAAGAAGTTATTATTAACCACCATCATTTAGGTTAGTGAAGTGTGATTCAGGGAGGTTAAGAAACCCAGCAGTAAATGGGTGGAGCCACACTTTAGAGCCAAGTCTGTCTGAATGCAACGGCTGTGACATAATTATATATGTATTTATACACTGTGCGCGCATGCGCACAATTGTGTGCCAATTGGCACAATCGTGTGCCAATCCAAAGGATTTAAAAAAAAAAAAAAGCATATCCAAGGTTCTACGGTTCAGGAACATCATATTCACCAAACTTGAGGCCTGAGTTTATACTACAGTCTTAACGATACCATTTCCATCCTTTTATTATAGTTCGGGGCAAGACGGTATGCTCAGGCAGGTCACACTTTCCCAAGGAGCCTCTCCTCCTGCACAGCAGACTGAAGCATGTTTTCCTTCTTCTGTAGGGCTGATTTCTGCTCCACACGTTAGGCAAAAGCAACCAAGGCTGCTCATACAATGGTGAATCTCAGGTAAAGTTTAGGGGAGACCATCATTTGGTATTCTAAAATAGTTGAAGCGTCTTATTTGTATTAAAGTATTTTCCCTACTGTTTTTAGAAAATATGGTCTATTGAAGGCACATACACTATGGCCAGTAGTGTGAACCAAAAAAAAAAAAAAAAAAAAAATTGAATAATATCTTTAAAATATTTCAAATTTTTATTAAATATTTTTATTCAGTTTTAAGATCACAGTTAAAGTACTTTAGCATGTTATACACATGACTTACATGTGCAATTTTTAGAAATATCAAATTAAGTATAAGATTTTGAAGAAAGAAATTATATAAATGTGTATATTGACTTTTACTACACATACATCTAAGAAAGCAATAATTCTGTTGTACCATTAAGTGGAAATCATTTATTACATGGCATGTTTACACCAACTCTAAAGAGAACCAAGCCAATTTCTGAAAGCAAAAAAAATGAGCGATTCGGTCATGCTGAAAACTGTCAACAGACTTAAGACCTGGTGGTCAAATGAAGCTGTGGTTAATTTATGACAGGTAAGTAAGCAATTCAAACCTATGGGAAAAGTTCATAATCTGGTATGTGGACTCTCAGGTGGTTTTTATTCCTTTTTGACAGATTCCTGAGAGTAAGACATGAGCGCTAAGGAAATGAGAAACATGTTGCCAAGCATGTGCTGAGCTCCAGATCACAAACCTCCCCCACCCCAGTTCTGCCGCTACGAGCTGAGGCACTAAAGTGAGGTGTCAGGGGACGGGAGCACCCCCCTGGGGCCGCAAGGGGAGGTCATGGTTAGTCCACGAAACGCGTGCCTCTGTGATTTAGGTTAGAGCTTGTGAGGTAAGATGTGTGGTGCGGTGCAGTGGGAGGGTGTGGAGGCATGGAATTAGGTCCTTGCTCCTCGGTAACCAGTTCTGGCCCAAGTTATTAGAAAATCTTTGGAAAGAGTAGTAATGTTCACAATAACTAATTCTGTGCATAAAGATCAACTTAAGGGCAGGATCAATTTTGACCACTGACTGCAACAAGAAAACAGTGGCCACTGAACTTCTAAGCACAAGGTTTCCTCTTTTCAATTATTAGTATAAACCATACCACCACAAACAAAATTTGGCCAGGAGAGGAAACTTTTTTGTATGTGTGAAGAAAATGTATATTTATATTTTTAAGGAAAGCGTAGCACAAACAGATGGAGGTGTATGAGGGGAATCAAATGTACTTGTCTTGTTCACTCTTTTGCTGCTTCTTTTCCTAAAATGTAAGATAATGTCCCCAGTGAAAAGGACAAGGTCATTTAATATGGGGTATAATAAACTTCACTATCACTTCCAAACTATATAAAAGCAAAGCAGTCCATCAAACCCTGAATACTTCACCAGACATATCTGGTAAGATGAACTGAACAACTGTTTCTTTTTTCTATTGTTAAGTATGATGTTAGTCAATCTAAATAAGATAACTGTAAAAAAAAAAAATCCCCAAACTCAAATAAACACAAAATCTAAATCTAATTCTTTGGGAATGCTTGTATAAATAAAAGCAACACCTAATTAACAATTAGTACACTCTTTATAAGGTGCAAAACGAGATCCTATGTGGGGAAAGTTAAATTTTAATTCCCACCTAGCAGTCACTCTGAATACTTTATAGGTCAAATGTAATAAGAGCATTTGCTTCTACTGCCCATTTTCAGCAATACATTGTTCTCTCTGGAGAAGGTGGTTTGGGAAGTCAAAACACTGCAGCGGAAAATAGTGGCACTGAAGGTAGAAGCAAAAAAAAGACAAACCTTTGAAACAGGACTTACTGAAATTAACCGTTAAAGCCGAGGTAGCCCATTAGGATTGGCCTTATCTGAGGGCTCTGTGGAGCAGTGCAATCAAAGGTGAAACTTCTCACAGCATCACGTACACCCCGACTTTCCCTTTACAAATGATGACTCCAGGCCTTGCACGACTTCCTTCCTTTTCCCCCATGGAGCGGCGATGCTTCCCCTTTGCTGTGTGGATGCTGGCCTCCAGCCTCCAGCTGCTGGTCTCCAGAACACTTAGGATTCATACAGTAGTTTAGCAGGCAGCATGGTCCCACTGCTTCACATTAATGCCAAATGCCAAACTTGGAACAGAGTTACTTGATATTCCCCATCCCTCCCCCGGAACTGTATAAACAAAACATGTCATTCAGTTTTCAGCTTACTCCTAGTGCTGTATCGATTTATAATTTGCTTGAGATTTTACATAGGTGCAAACATTTCCAGAGGATGAGCCAAGGACTACAGAGTGCAAACAAAATTTTCTATGACTCAGGCAGGGTAGCATCTGACTTGATAAGAGAGTGACAGAGATTACACAAGTTGCGTTCTGACTAACCAGACCAGTTCAGATGCTCCTTTTTGTTCATAGTGTTCCATCACTTTTTTCCTCTGCAGCAGTTTTAATGGCAGGAACTATAATAACAGTGATAACGTGGGAATGAGTTCAGCATGGCTTCGAGGGGGCACTGGTAGAAAGCTCATCTGATGGAATTAAATAAATATATTTTCGGGGGGGAAAAGACTGTCAGAATTACAATGGTATGATAGATCCTTTAAAAAAGAGGGCTTTAAAGAATTCACCATGTTCATCTAAAATCTGGGAACTAACCTAGTTTGGGGATAAGAACCTGTGTCTTCAAAGTGGCTGTGGGACCTTTTTCCTTTTCCTGGCCTCATTACAGTTATCCAAACAAATAAACACTTAAGAAGGGTGTCTTACAGTATTTTCTCTCTTTCACTCAGCTTCTTAGAGCTGCAGCTTCAGTAACTATAATATACTCTACACACTTCAAAATTACATAGGAAAATACCCAGAATAACTAAATAAATAAAAGGCTAAAGAAAACTGGAACAGTACTGTGTCTCCATCTGAGACTAAATCATCCACTTCCAGCAACACAGAGAAGGGCTAGGACAATTTTTTTCAAAAGATTTATATACAGGTTTGAATCCAGAAATTAAGGTTAAAAGCATAAATATTGATAATTTCAACTAGATTCAGAATGGTTTCAGAAAGATATGATACAACAATTTAGAATAAAACAAAAGCAGAAGAGCATCATATTTTGGTTTGCTTGAGATATACATAAGGTGCAACAACTTTTTCGCTTGAGGATGCGTGTGGGACAAATGTTAGTGTAGATGGTGTTTGCTGGCAGATTAAGGTACACACCATAGCAATATGATTTTCCAAAATAAAAAAGAATGAGAGAAGTGAAATGAAGATGATAAATGGGGGAGGGTACTACATGTTGGTCTGCAATATTTGTGCTAACAAATGTTGTTACCTGAAAATACCAACACCCCTCTCCAGTGGATTCAGGGCATGAGAAAAGCACTATTTTTGAAATCAAGACTTTACTCAGAGAAATGACAAGGCGAGTGTCTAAAAGACTATAAAGCTTTGCAGGATTTCTGCTACTCTCAGTGCCTAACCGCTTAAAAATTAAGCATGTCTACAAAAAGGTGGGTTTTTTTTTTTGTTTTTTTTTTCTAAAGTATCTGAAAACAGTCGTATCCAGTAGGTTGCCCTCCACCCCGACCCCTGCCTAAGGGAAAAGCCACTGAGGTTTAGGAAAAGCAGATCAAGTAAGATATATTAATCACATAGAAAAAAGTAATCTTTTGTTTTGCTTCTTTTTAAAAAAGGTCCCATGAATATACAGCACTCTCTTAAGGAACTCTAGTGAAATGTAATCAGAGGACTGGAGGAGAGGGCACTGGCAAAAATAGACCTATTCTAACATGTTCTAGAGAATAACAAGTTAGTACCATTGTCAAGGTGCATGTTCTGCACCAAACAATTTTTGTTGTTGATTCTTTTTTTTTTGGATTTTAGCTAATTATAATTTTTAAATCACTGCTAGCAAGTGGTCCAGAAACTCCAACAGCCACCAACACTGGGACCCAGCAATTTTCAAACATTCAATTTGTGTTTCGAAATTTAGAAAATATTAATACAACAGCATCATAGTAAAAATCTCATGCTAAAATCTGGGGTTGCTCACCTGATTTATTTTTGTGTGAATGGGGTTAAGCTTCTGCCTCTGATTAACCTTGCTTACTAATTCCTTCTTCCTCCATGCCCACAAGGAATATGCATTTTTGAGGACACCATTCCAATGCCCTGATGCCCTCTTTACCTGCTTTGAAAAAAAAACGCCCAAATCTCTCTGTTCTTTTTCAATTCTGTTAGTATGTTGTACATATTTTCCAGCACCGAAACTGAAGTAATATCTACAACCGTGAAAAGCTAAACCTAGTCAGTACTAATAGAGTCATTTTTTTGTATGGCTATTAGGTCAAATTACGATTAGAAAAAAAATCATCATTACAATTCAGTCAAGTATAAATAAGAAAGCTAGATAAAACCTTGTAAACTGTCACCATTTAGAGATCTAATTCAAAAGTTTCAAACTTGAACTAACACTATCAAAATTCCGCCAGTTTGAAAACCAGTAAAAATTATTGCTGGAATCCAATAATTAAAATTTGGTAGTTTGTGCTGTGATGCAAGAGTGGGGAAATACTTTGTGCTATGGAACAAATACCCTGTAAAATCTGTAGCCGCCGACTAATTTTGATTTATCATTTTGCATCTGTTGCTAAGAAACAAGATACTGTGAACGTCAGGTGGTGGAGTCAATATGTTGAATGTTCTAAGCCAGTTAATCCACTTGCACTGGCATATGTATGGTTGGTTTTATGTTCAAAAGCAACAAAACATGAAAAGGAAACAGGAAACTTGCAGGTTGGATCTATAACTGCGAGTCCCACTCTGGTCAGGCACACCTCCCTCATCAATACCTCCGTAACCACAAAAACTCAAAATGGCTCTAAAAACCTGCAGTGCCAATTAGGCTGTGCATAGCAATTGCTACCCGTCCAGTCTGTCTGGGATGGATGTAAAAGGTCTGTAGCTCAAAGTCCACACGAAGTGGGTGTGTCTTCAATGTGTTCTGAATAGTGAAGTAATACTAAGGTCACTTCTGAATAATATTTTTCTTTTTTTGTCTGTATGAACGATCCATTGGTCACTCAGACCCTGTGTAAAAATAAAAGAATCCTCAAGGCATGAAAACATCAGTAATCTGTAATCTGCTGGACTCTTCCCCTGTCTGGGAAAATATTCGCCACAATTTGACCCAAGCAAATTCTTCTTGGTCACTCAAGGCTAAGAAAAAAATTCTGCTTGTAAGAACTGTAATTTTTCTTCTTCTCTCTCTTTCTCTTTTTGCCAGCAAACTACCACTCTGGTGGCAAATATAAAAGTGCAGAATATATGGACCACAAGGCCGAGCATACACCGCTAACAATGGTACATCTGCCTGCCCGTGCTGTCTGGGAGTCTCTGGAACAGGCTTTTTAATATTATTCTACAATATAAATGTAGGTATAACCTATTATATAAACCATCTTAGAACATAAATCTCCATGTACAAAAAAGACTAAGAATATCTAATAATAACTAGTGCAGTGTGTCAGTTTTTGTTTTTTTTGTTTTTTGTTTTTGTTTTGAAAGAATAACTAGGTAATATACGAAACTAGTTTCACACTCTCTGGTTGGTAAAAGAGATGCTGGATGAGCTACAGTAAAGGCAGCCTTTTACCAAGTTACCACCTATTACCATCAAAAGCCTTCAATAGAAAGCAAAGCTCTAGGATCATCCCGTTTCTGCTCATTATCAGACAGATAACATCACCCTCAAAGACTCTGGGTTCTGAAAGAACAAACTGGCCCAGGGTGCCAACTTCTGCTTCAAGTGAATCTGGGCCGTGTAGGGCAACAAGCACTTGTTTGCAGTCTATATTTTCCACCACATGGACTCACTAGCATCTCTCAGTAAAGACAAGGCTAGGGTAGTAGGTAAAGCACAATGTTTTACAATTAAAGGGCGCTTCACTGGTCAGCGCAAGAAATAAGTACAGGAGCCTGTGGCATTTCTTTTGGCTGTCCATCATGGGTGAGCGGAGTTGATCTCTGACCTCTGTAAAATAAGAGGAAGAAAAAGAGAGAAATCACTTTTTGAGAGTACATTATCAGAAACAGGAGAGGATGATGAATGACCAACAAACGCTTTCCAACATATCTTGTTTAATAGCTACCACTGACTTACTACTTACACCGTTTAATTAAAACTGTTTTTATTCTTAAAGCTTCTTTATTTTTCTTTTTTAAGGATTTCTTATCTCAGTTCCTCTCATACAACTCAACAACATACTCTGCCCCCAAACAACCACCTCCATTACGTAGAGACAAAACCTGAAGCACCAACAGATTTGGTGAAATTCCCAGGAAGTGGAAACCTTTCAGTCAAGGGCTATGGTTCTAGGATGACAATTTCCCTCTGGATCTACTTATATTAAAAAATGACAGGGCTTCCCTGGTGGCGCAGTGGTTGAGAGTCCGCCTGCCGATGCAGGGGACACGGGTTCGTGCCCCGGTCCGGGAAGGTCCCGCATGCCGCGGAGCGGCTGGGCCCGTGAGCCATGGCCGCTGAGTCTGCGCGTCCGGAGCCTGTGCTCCTCAACGGGAGAGGCGACAACGGTGAGAGGCCCGCGTACCGCAAAAAAAAAAAAAAAAAAAAAAAAAGACACATTCCTTTCCTTGACTTGCCCAAGGGGAAGAAGACTCTCCTATACTAACCGATGACCTTCAGGCTCACTTCTTGAGATATATAATAATAAGCCCGATTTCAAAACTTAAGGCCAATAAAAGGGATGGCCTCTGCAGAGAGAGGTGAACTGTGACTTAAAAAATGAATGAAAAGAAAACAATGAAATCCGCCTAACGAAAGAGAAGTCTCAAAGGCATATGGAGGGAGAATGCACAGGGAAGAAGGCAAGTACCAGCTCTGAATTTTAGTGTGTGAGAAAATCCAATCAACTTGGGCCAAAATCAACACATATGGAGAAAGAACTCTAGACAAGACTTAAAAAAATTCATGGAAATTCTTATCATTTGGATTGGATCTACATCAAACAGACATAGATCAAACAGTTATTTTTCATTCAGCTTGTTGTTTAATGAGTAGGAAGAAAAATACGATTTACTTCATGGTTATAAGAAAATTTCTTGGTACTTTCTATAGAGCTTCTCGTTCTAAAAAGATAGGATTGGGCACCTCCTTGACATGTCCTAATAGGTTTCCCAAGCCTCAACAATGCATACTCACTGCTCTGGCCTACGATGGTCTGTAGTGCACAGCACTGTGCTGAAAATATGGGATAGAGCAGCAGTGTTTTCACTGGTTTGACCGTTTCAATACAGTATCTT
The DNA here is from genome assembly GCF_951394435.1 of Stenella coeruleoalba. Lineage (NCBI taxonomy): Eukaryota > Metazoa > Chordata > Mammalia > Artiodactyla > Delphinidae > Stenella > Stenella coeruleoalba. The sequence continues at coordinate 90,224,030 of NC_137150.1, forward strand.
CTTCAGATTACGTGAAATAAAAGGAGCTATTTTAAAATTCAAATTGTATCTCTCCATAACTATATCTAATTTTCTTTTTCTTGATGAACAAAAAAGAAAATTAATACAGATAGATTACATTTGGGGATTTCAGAATCCAACGATCACTTAGCTAAAGATATTAGGAATTTAGAAAAACAAAACGTGTTATAATCAAGCCTCTGGATTAGTCTGTTTATTTATGTGGGGATGCTGTAAGAACCAACTATTCAATATGTTCAACTCTTTGTTCAAGAAAGATGAAATTAAAATGCTATTTTTTACTTTTAAGATTGGATGTGTAACAATATTACAAAAGCAAAAAAGAATTTTAACAAGTATTGGAAAAGGAAACATACAAAGAAAAATAAGTGAAAGATGAAAAATACAATGCAAAAACAAAAAAGAGCAAGCAAGAGGGAGAGAGAGAAATTGGGGTGAAAGCCCAGCTTACTCAGTGGAAAAAGAAAAGGAGGTAGGAGCATGAGGTGGCTGCCACGAAGTGATGGTTCCAGCTCCCAGGGGAAGGTCAGGTGAGATTCCCCATGAATCTCTATGACATGACAGATGCTTGCTTAAGTGGCACGCTGGAGCAGAGGCAAAGACAATGAAGTTCAAAGACTTGGATTCAGATCTTGACTCAAGTTTAGCTGTGTGCTCTTAGCAAGTTAATTAACCGCCTGTACCATCATTAAAATGGAACTAAAAAGACGCACCTGGCAGAGCTGATTTTAAGAATAAATGTAATGAGCTTCCATCCTTATAAAACTCCTAGTAAATAAACAGGCTCTCAACAAAGGTTAATTCCAATTTCCTACTTCCTGCATTCTGTAAAACTGCTTTTCTATGTTGGGTTTCTGAACCCAATATTAAGATTGCTTGTGGCAAGAATGCAGGTAATATATGTTTACCCCTAACTCTGTCGACCACTCTCTAAATTATGAACTAGGTGATGCCTAAGAAATAATTAATTGATGTGCAACCCAGGTACAATTACATTAAGCCTGCAGGTGAAGGGATGGCTGGGATCTCTGCTTTAACAGGTTAACCGCTGAAGTTACAACTAAGATTCTCCAAGGCTGTCTGTCTGTCTAGATAGTAAGAACACTAACCATTTGTTAGGTTGATAGTAAAATTCTTTTTTTTTTGTGGTACGCAGGCCTCTCACCGCTGTGGCCTCTCCTGTTGCGGAGCACAGGCTCCGGACGCGCAGGCTCAGCGGCCATGGCTCACGGGCCTAGCCGCTCCGCGGCATGTGGGATCCTCCCGGACCGGGGCATGAACCTGTGTCCCCTGCATGGGCAGGTGGACTCTCAACCACTGTGCCACCAGAGAAGCCTGATGGTAAAATTCTAATAGGCAATATTTTTTTCTTGCTAATGGGAGGTGTAAAAAAAAAAAAAAGAACACCAGTTTTCTATGCCTGCTAGCTAACTTAGGCAGTCATTCTCAAGAACACCTCATTTATTCACTCAGCCATTCACTTGTTCATTCGTCCATTGCGTAACAGGAACTAAGGAAGCTGTGTACATGAAGAATAACACCAGTGCTTTGCTTTCAAAGTGTACTGGAAGGAGACAGATGCATCAACAAATAACTACAACCCAGTGCGGCAGCTGGTCTAAGAGAGGTGTGCACAGCGAGTGTGCAGGACTTCGGGAGGAAGACTGAGAGAAGAGGACAAAAGACAGACAGGCCGTTCACCCGAGAGGAGGACGCACAAAGGCAAGAAGCAGGCTTATCTGGACGGGAGTAAGCGATTCCACGTGACCGCAGGACAGAGAGGAAGGTGGTGGTGACAGTGGAAAGGCTTGCTGCCGCTTTCTGCTGCTGCAGCTGAAAGGCACTGGGGTGGAGGCGGCTGGTTAACAGAGCAGAGGTGTCACCAGTCGTGCTCAGAAGGGGACACTGGCAGCAGCAAAGGTGACTGTGTGGTGGCCCTTCCTGAGCCCTGGATTATGACCCCCCTCTGAATTCTTACATGACCTCTTATTCCCACAATTTATGGGGGCACTTAATAACACTCAGGCATATTTTTAATTCTTTTTGCATGCGCTATGAGTTTGTCCTCTGTGCTCGACTGTAAAACTTCACGAGTGGAGAAGTGTCTGTGCATTATCTCCCTCAGAGACCTGAGCAGATTTTAACAATGTCTGTCACCGTTCACTTGCTATTAGGCACTTGCAGTGTACACATGAAAAGGAATTCTGATAATGTACGCTCCCACATGCCACGGAGCGGCTGGGCCCGTGAGCCGTGGCCGCTGAGCTTGTGCGTCTGGAGCCTGTGCTCCGCAACGGGAGAGGCCACAACAGTGAGAGGCCCGCGTACCGCAAAAAAAAAAAAAAAAAAAAAAAAAAAGGAATTTGACTTCTTGGAAAAATCTAGAGGCTATTTGTGAGGAGGCACTAGAACTGTAATATGACAGGTAAACAGCAAGAGGCAAACAAAGCTTCCATTGGGGTCTCCTAAACCTGGATGTGAAGGAGAATGGAGCCTGACAGATGGGTAGACACGTTGGGGTAGATTTCAAGCTCTGTTGGGCTGAAGACTGAAAACCTAAGAAAGAACTCATCTGTGGGTAATCCACTTTGAATAAAAACAAGAAATACCTGAATTCACAAAAGGCTTTTTTATCTTCCCAAAGGATCCATTAAGTAGCAGAACACCCAATTATATACTTAGAACTTAATATACTTTCTGTGGGACTTCACTGAGTTCAAAAGGCTTTCGTATCTGGTCTCATCTGAGCCTCACAACTTTGTGATTCTTTGGGGATATTGTTATGCTAAACAGAAGATGAGAAAACGGAGGCCCAGAGAAATAAATGACTTTTTAACAAACACAGAGAGCTGAAGAAAAATCCAGGCCTTCTGCCTTCCATGAGTCAGATGCTGAGATGCTCTTTTTCCTGAACCACACTGTTTTCTTCCGCTAGTACCACCAACGCCATCCTCAATGGGGGTGTTACCATGTGCCGGTACTGGGACACTAGATTTATTCTATATAACATCTCTATGAAATGCGAACCACTTACAGCCACAGTATAAAAGGAAAAACAGAGGATAGAGAAGTGAATGGTCTTGCTCAAGGCCTTACAGTTTTCAGGTGACAGAGGTAGGACTCAAACTCAGGTCTGAGACCTGACTCTAAAGCTTTAATGATTAGATGATATTGCTTCTCTGCTCTCTCAGGCTTTTTCAGAAATGAAGCTTAATCACAGAATAATACTATGTTCAAAGTAAAATACCTGGTGGGCAATACTCCCTTATATTTTCCCACACTGCTGAACAGTATACATACTTCGGTTACCACCTCGTAAACAAAAGTCTCCCGAACCCCAATCATTGAAAATATCACAGACCACGTCAGAAAGGATGATTTGGGCTTCCATATCACTGTCTCCACCCATGTTCCGTGAAAGGGGGTGAAAGTGAACAGGTCCCCAGAGCCCAGGGCAGCGAGGTTCCCCACTGCTGACCTGTGCACATTTTCCATGGCGGCCACTTCGGCCAGCGCAGCGAGGCTGAAGAACGCAGACACGGCTGGCATCTCCGGGGTGCTGCTCCGCGTCTCCGTGGCCTCCCGGTTGTGTGAGCATTCGTCATTGCAGCCCGTCTCGGTCACCTTAGCAAGACTCCTCTGCAGTTGTTCCTTTGGTTTGTCATCTGTAACGAAAGGAAAATTCATCACGAGAGGGATCGCTCTGTCCCCTCCAGAGAAGGGACACAGAGAAAACTCAGTGTCAGACAATGTGAAATGAGCTAATATGCTTTACTGTTCACTTCTGTCATCCACCGATATTAAGGCTTTTACAGAATCTCTTCTTCCATGGGAATAAAACTCTTTTATTAAGCTCAACTGCAACCACGGGCAGCACCATGCCCTGAAGCTGAGCGGAGGAGCTGTGTTTTATCCAAGAACAAAGAATAGGTCAATCTTAGAGAAAGAGGGAAAAATGGACCGTGGCCAAAATAAAACCCAAGGGACTTGTGCAGAGGGGCCAGTGGATGCTGTAAAATGGCCCTTAAAAACTCAACTGACCAAACATTCCTGATGAGGCCACAGCATGCCCTACGGTGCACCGTGGGCATTCAGTATGCTGTGTTACCGACACTTAGGATAGCCTAAACTAACCCCAATGAGATCAATCAGTTCCAATGAGATCCTAAACTGTTATTTTTGTTCTGAAGACCTACTGAAAGGAAGCAAAGGGCCCTCTGGTATTTATGAAGAGGTGGCTGAAATGCTATGCCAATACATTTGTTGGAAGTAAGTACACTTTATACAGCCATTAGAGAGGAAGAGGAGTAATCTTTACCATGGTTTTAATAATAAAACATTTTAACTACAGAAAGTAATTGATAAAGGCTGTAAATGTCATATATTAGAACATGAAGTGCTATATGCTTTTCTACATAAAAGGGAATATTTTCTAAGATCTTTCACTCTTCCTAAAGCAAAAATGAGGCTATAACAATTTATACAATGTGAAAATCACAGAGCAGAATCCAGAGTGGAAAGGGAAGGAGAGAGGAGCCCGCTGGACTAAGTATCATGAAAACTAGATTCTAATCCTCATCCTACTTAGTGGTTCGATGTGTTATGAAACAAAATTCCACCTCTTTGAGTTTCACTTCGTATATGACAGTAAAATTAGGGGTCTTTAATATACTTTAAGGTTTAACAATCTACATATGCAAAACACAAGTGCACAAAATTCACTAAATGACTTCGATCTCAGCATACAATAAGTCTACCAACTAGATTAACCTAAATCAGTTATTTATAAATATTCTCAAAAAGCATTCATTTAAACATTTTTTTTTTGCTAGTTACAGAAGTCATTATGGACCCTTGACCTTTGTCTGGAAACTGGGTTAGGGTAAGGGGGGTGGGGAACGCCTCCTTCAGGGCTGATAGAATGAGACGCTAGAGGCGCTGAAAGGCAGAAAGGCAGCAGCTAAGTCCACTAATGCTTGGTTGGTGTACCACCCCTAGATAGGAGGGGGGGATGCTCAGTGTCACTCGCTTAAGCCGGGCCCCTCAGGCAATTCCACAGAGGCCACCAGGAACAGTAAAGAGACCACAGGCCAAGACTGAAATGGAGAAATTCACTGTAAGTTAATATTTGGTTCAGGATTAGCCCAGAGAATCAAGAAATCCAGAAGCATTCTCAGGCTCCCTTAGTGGTCTGAATCAGCTGTACAGGAAATGCTGGATGCTTTCTTTCTCAGTTTTCTTAATTCATTGGTTTGAACACCTGATGATCTGGTTTGTAATGACTTAAAACGTGAGCCAGGGACAAAGACTCATCCAGTATTTTTAAAAGTCTCGGATCTTTGGGAATTTACTTAAGACGGTTTGTGTGCATGCTGAGAAGGAGAAGGTAGCTGACAGTCCTAAAAGCTACCTTTCCTTCCTAGGAATTCCAGAATTGCTCTTGGGAAAAGAGCTATGATTTTAAAACATGGACTAAAACATGTACGTTTAGAATGCTGTAGGAAACCAGTTCTCAAGGAGATCCAGAGAGAGAAAATGTTACTGTGACCAGACTGACAGACAGACCCATTTTTCACTGAGGACCCACAGTTGGATTATAGTCATTTTCTGGCCACTGTGGCCCTGATGGTCACCTGCTTGCTCTGGTCATCTCTGTCTAAAGCTTCCTTGTCTTACCCAAAGTACCTCCTGCTGGTGATACCCGGCCATCTGCCGTCCTGACAAGGTGTGTGATCTTGGTTTTCCTTGCTTTTCTCTTTTGACTGCCCACCAAGGGTTCTTGCGTTGTTGTTGGCTCTGGAGTGCTGGGAATGGATGGGGCATTTTTAACCTTATAAGCAGGCTCTGTGGTGTTTTTGTCTTCTGAAAATATGGCTGAAAAAGGACAAACCATATAACGTTACACACAAAAACACAAGGCACCAACGTTGCTCTGGGAAGGAAGTATTTCTAAATGTCTGACTTATCTGAACAAGAACTTACATTTAGAGTTTTCAGAGTATTGATAGAAAAAAGAAATACTGACTATAATTTTAAACAAATATTTCTATAAATATGTGCTTTGATAAATTAAGTACAGAGGGATAGGATGCCCTCTCTATCTTTTAATAGAATACTTAACTAAGAGGCCATTGGAGTAACATTTTCCAAGTGTTTGGATCTTGCAGGTTGGTGGGGAGGACAGTGTATGCAAATCTGAATAAACTGTGTCCCAACAGACCACAATTTCTACGTGTGGTCAGGGTCCCTATCTGAGATCCTTTTGACCAGCTAGTCTGGAAAGTATGATAAAAGAAGTTTCTCTTCTTCTGAGGATACTGAGATTAAGTATGTGCTTCTTAAATTTACACATCATTTGGACACCTGCTTTCAACCTCCAGGTTGGACTGATGAGAAAAGAAACTTTCTTTTATGCACACTGAAGTACTCAGTAAGGACCTGGCAAACACTGATGAAGCCAGCACCTATGGAAACTCTCTCCCATCGGCTGAATTCTAGGACCAGGTGAATGTGCTTTAGGGAGATAATTTAATAAAGTACCACATGTCAGCAGGACACCCCGAAAGGTTAGTTTTAGGTACCCTAATTTTAACTGTTAACACCAGCAAATCATTTAACAGCACACACTTGTACCCTATTAGTCACTGTGTCAAGAGTAAGGAACACACTTGCCACCAAAGACTTTGCTTCCAGTTCAGATGGGTTGGGAATGCTGTGTCTCTTCTTACTCATTTCCTTAGGAGTTCGTCTCTCCCCCTCCCCCCTTAATTTAAATTAAGATAAGAATATGCAGATGTGAGTACAACAAGCATTTAGGAGTATATATTTGTAGTCATTTCCTCATTGGGGCTGTTTTTATTCCAGTGACCTAAGGGCTTTGGGGCAGGAGAAAGAGGCATCTTTCCATTTTTTAACTATCCAATCTCTTTAAGACAGGCATAGAAATTGTTTTTGACAAAGAAAAGGGGGAGTGTGGTTCAGGAAATCACACTGTCATGTTTGTTTGACATGACAAACTCTGTGCAAACTTAACCTGGAGGATACCAGGTGGTGCTCATAAGAAGGTGGATACGAAGGTAGATAACTGGAAATAAGACAATATATGTAATGTAGGAAGACAAAAAAAGCTAAAATAAAAGGAACAGAGCAAGAACAATTCAGGGTGTGAAAAAATGTACTTATTGGTATAAACACTTACATAGGTTTCATTTAAAAATTTTAATATAGCTCCCTAATGGGTTTAGGTACATCCTTGAGAAAGGAGGCTATAAAGTAGTAACATCTTTGCCCTCAAGCATTTGATTCCAGGCTTCCTATTCCAAAACAAGTGGGAAATAATTTCAATTACATCAAGAGAAAGGATGTAAAGCCTAAATCATACCATGATTTGTGGCTTGGCCTTACCATATTATTGCGTAATAGATGGCTGTGTGTGGACAGGCTTAAGATAATAGTTACTTAAAAAAAACCCCAGAACTATTTGGCAATGCTCCCAAACACCTTTTTTCAAGCAAGTAATCAAAAACTAGGAAAAAGGCTCCTTTCAAGTTGTAGGTCTATACCTAGGTCAAACAATCTTAGTTATTTATACTTTGATAGTTAACAAAGGCCAGTGGTAGTACATATGCATTAAAAAAATTTTTTTTTACACTTAAATTTCAATAAAAGCTACCAGCAAAATGAAAAGATAATTTGGTTAGAAACACTCCAAAGGAGTTTCATGATTCTGCATTAGCCCTGAAGTTCAAAGCCTCCTATACAAAGAGGCCAAAGTCTGAGTTTACAGCAACCTCTACTGGATATTCACAAGCTTCAAAATTCTAGTTTCTTATCCAGGCCTATCAGTTAGTTGTCCCTTCTGATTACAGAGGGAAGCTTGTGATCTCTCCAGTATGATCACTGAATCATAGATGAATCTTCCAGAAAAAGCATGAACCTCTTCCCAGAAAAATCCAGAACTTGTGGAGATAAGGGTACGGCAGGATTCCAAATGTATTACATTCAAATTACTGCTTATGGAAAGAAAAACCAAGGTCGTCAAAGAAAAGGCATGGACACCAGAAAAGGGCTAAGAGGTCTGGGAAAGATGACCAGGTTTCTACAAGACCAGGGATAATGGAAATAACATAGTCAGAGAGAGACCTAGGTTCTACTCTTGACTTTTTAATTTACTAACTGTGGGACCAGGGGTCTCAGTTTCTTCATGTAAAGAAAGAAGCTGGACTAGATTAGCTCTAAAGGAGCCATCTAGCCCTAAAATTCTTTTCATTTTGCCACACAGCCTAGAATCAGTGTCCTGGCCAGTGTTTTCTATAGCCAGCTTCAGAGTCTCAAGGCTGTGGAAGAGTACTCCCTTCACTAGGACTGTTAGGTTTTTGTTTTTGGTGAGCTGTCAGCTGTTTTAATTTCTTTTCAGGGGTTACTCATTCTCCTATGTGTTCCAGATGAATTGATAAAAACACAATACGAAGCCAAGGGGATGGATGCAAAGGGACTGCAAATGGAAGGTGAATCAGGCCTTAAGGCAGACTGAGACCAGGGGAAGCTCAGAAACCAGCAGACAGGAGCCAGGGGGTCAAAGGCAGGGCGGCCAATAGATACAAGTGATCATCAAGTCCCAGAGGTCTGGAGGCTGGGAGATACTGAGTGAATCAGGCTGCAGACCAAGTGAAAGAGGCAAAAAAGGAGAATGCATTGGAAGTTCTCATAAATCACTGGAAAAGAGGCAATGCAACCCTTCTATATGTTGTCTTCTCGAAACCTACTGTCAGATCAAGAAGTAATCACAGGGCCTATAGATCATCTACATTTGAGAAACATGTAATGTGTATGTAATGTGATCGCATGTAATGTGATCTTGCTGGAGTTAGGAAGAGAAGGTTAGAGGGAGTCTACCCCATGCTTTGACCCATGGGTGACCCCTAGAACATCCTGTCTTTCTGGCAGCCTAGACCGATGACAGTCTTCAGGGTCGGTGCTCAGGGAGATCCCTCTCCTAGGAGAGAAGAATTGGGGAAGGCAGGTAAGGCTAAGTCAAAGAAGTACAGGTGACCCTTGAACAACACAAGTTTGAACTGTGCGGCTCCACTTATAAGTGGATCTTTTTAAAGAAATACATACAATAGTACTACACAATCCACAGCTGGTTAAATCTGCAGATGCAGACCTGCTGATATGGAGGGCCTGGAGGGCCAGCTGCAAAGTTAGACATGAATTTTTGACCAAGGGGGTGAAGGGGGAGGGTGTACCCTTAACCCTCACTTTGTTCAAGGGTCAACTATAATTGTCTGGGACAGAACAGTAGATCTGAGTCCAGCAACATTAGCAAAGAGAAACTTCTTTTATCATCCTCTCCAGACTAGCTGGTCAAAAGGATCTCAGATAGGGACCCTAACCATATGTAGAAATTGTGGTCTATTGGGACACAATTTATTCAGATTTGCATACACTGTCCTCCCCACCAACCTGCAAGATCCAAAACAAAGGCTTAGTGGTGCAAAAAATTAATAAACAGAAACCTCAATTAAATAGAGTCAGGAGACCAGAAGGAGGAGCTCTCATGCCCTGTGATGACAGCAGAGCCCAACAGAAAAACAAAGACTCCTCTCTTCTTTCCTGGCAAGGACTCAGCCAATGAAAAGCCATGGACTTGATTTACCATAGCCTTACCTACTTCTTTCCCGCCTATAAAATTCTCCTTCCCTTGACGTGTGAGGACTTGCATACCATGGTTGTACACCTCAAATTTATATTCTCTGCTGATCCAAAATAAACCCATCTTTGCTGGAGAAATAACTGGCAGTCTATTAGTTTCAGGTCAACAGTGGTGAGGGACAGGAAATGAAAAAAACTCAGAGAGGGAAAGAGCCCAAAGTTGTATACCAAGACAGCAAGGCAGCTCCTTTCTTGCCCTCCCTGCCAAACTAATGGAAATGTGAGAAAAGAAAGGTTTTGTCCTCTAAAAACAAATTAGTCATTTCTCTTTGGGCTTGTAATTGAACACACAAACCTACCCAAGCACCACCAAACGAGTCCACAGGGCTGATTTTTACACTCCACAATAATCATAACATACTTGGAGCATATCATGTGAGGGTGATAATGTGAGCTGATTCCTGGAGCAACATTAGGAATATGGCAATCAGAGACTATCTTGTTTTCCAAACTCTGCTCCCAAAATGTAGAGTAAGTTTTTTTGGAAAGCAGCACTGTGCTTGTACTATACTCCAGGAGGCCACTAAAGTGCTCCAGAGTCACGAATTCACATGCCAACTACAGGAGGCAAACCTGCACTGAAATTATTACAGCCAAGTCTGGAATCTCATTGCCATGGGTCAGGCTCCCATGAGCTGAAAATGCAGTTAACTGCTGAATGGAAAACAGGAATCAAATGAATGAGCCTTACCTCAGATCCTGGGGACCTTGCTGAAATTATAAGGCAACTATTTTGAACTTAGGAAAAGAGATCAAGTTAGCCTGACTGTGTGGATCATATTTCAAAATCTAACTAGAAAACCAGATTTTTCTCCCCTGTAATTAGATTTATGTATTGCAAAGACACTAATCTTTTAGAGATACCTAGTTTGAGGTTTAGGGTTTTTTTTCTTTCCTTGTAAGACAGCATTTATAATTTCAACAAATGAGGGCTATCCACAAACACCTGAAAAATCAAAACTGCAGTGGCCAGCGTACTTTAGTGCTGGTTTCTTCCCTTCCTGCTTACATTGGTCAGGCTTCAATTCCTTATCATGTATTTGGGGCTGATAAGGTCTCCTTAAATTGACTGGAGATACTGTTACGATTAGTTTTCACAGAAAGTATACGTGAAAGCCCTCTGGAAACATAAAGCAGTATAGTAATCATCACCATCATTATTACTACAATTAGAAACCTCTACCTTAAGCATGAACATATGACACCATAAGTTGGTAGAAAGATAAACACAGTGGCAGAGGGAGGTCATCTTGGTTTATCTGAAAACTTTAATTCTAGCCTATAGGCAATCTGTTTTTTTTGATCTGCAAAAATTTCAAGAAGTGGTTTAGCGATTTTGAATTTTAAAAGCATGGGGAGAATTCTTAAAATAGATTATAAGCATAGCATTTAAACCTCAGATGTGATTACTAAACACCTGAAAATTTCTAATATCTTGGGGAAAAAAAATTCAAAGCCAATTATACTCAGGGTGGTGTAAAAAAAGGATAGTGAACTTTAAGTCATCCACTTTAACAGAAGCCAGGAGCGGCTAACAGCTCTGAAGCCTCAGTTGAGTCAATATTTCATTTATAGACATCAGCTACAAACAACTCCTGTCTAACCTTTGCCCAGGATAGCCTACACATGCTAACTGTCCTGATTATGGTTTCATTTTTCTGTCCTTATATATTTATAATATCCAAGGTAAAGTTTAATAAGCAATGATACGGACATAGGTGAGAAAGAGGATGGAGTAAAGGGCCTAGATAATTTACAAAGCACGTAGTCACCACCTGAACAAGTAAATGTAGGGGATGTTATAAAAATAAATAACAAAAAAAGTCACTTTAAGTTACTGGTTAACTTCCAACCCTCAAATTGATTCCTTTTTTTCTGGCCATGTAAAATGAATTTGCATCTACACTAAAGGACATGCAATTTTCAGTGCATGTTCTCCACAGTTTTGTTCCATATACATTAATAGTAAATATAATTAAACATCAACAATAATAAATATTTCCAACTAAACCCTTTGGACTGCCTAGAAGACTCAAAATTGATTTGCTTTTCTGACCTCCAAAGGGCAGAAAATTAGGGCTTCAGAATATGGTATTTTTGGTATCACACCACCCACTCAAGATATCACAGTAATAAAATCATCAGGTGTTAGAAGGGAAATGAAATGTATAGATCATGTATTACTATGCCTTCTCATTCACTCCACCCCTAAACACACATATCTTACAACAGAGTACAAATGTGGACAGTGAATCCTAGTAAGGTTAAATGGTCTGTCCTACTGAAAACTGCTAATTAGTGGCAGATCTGAGACTAGCACCCAGGTCCCCTAATTCCTACTTACTTCGCTCTTTATACCACCCTGGCACATGCTATGATACCTCCTTTTATATGAAGTAGGGTTTTCATTGTTTAAAACCAAAATATTTAGAATAGTATCATTTTAAGAAAAGAGTAACATTCTCTTAAATGCCTCTTTTAGATTCCTCTGATAGTTCATCAGTGCCTTACGTTTATTTTTAAAATACACAAGTGTGAATGTGTGTCAATTTGGGGATGTTAGGATTTAATGCTGAGAGCAGCACAACAATTCATATTTTGTTTTGCCAGCAAAGTGCAGAAATGATACTCCACAGAGGTTGTAAATGTGAAGTAACAAGCCAGAAAAGAGATGTACTGCTGGCATTTTCTATAAAAGCAAAACGACACAAAAGCAGACATGCAGCTCATGTGAACTGTGCCTACCAAACAACAGAAGTTCAGGTTTATAATGAACTCAAATTTGAATATTTTTCACAAATATCTTTAAAACATGAGTATTTTTTTTTATAAATGACTTAGGCCACATGTGCATTTTAATTTTTTTCTCCTTTTAACAAAGAAATGAGGGTACATTTGGAAATCAATAGAATGGACTTGTTCATCAAGTTCCCCATAAGTAAATCAAAGGGGTAATAAATCAAACGATGATCACTACGGTCCCTTCTAGTTTTCAGATGAAGTGACTCCTCATTAAGCACTACAAAAATGTTCAGCTCTTCTAAAATATCTAAATGGAAAAGAGAGCATCAGTGGGAAGAATGGAAGGATGGCTCCTTACCACCACGAAATCAACATTCACCTAAGGGTTCAATATTTAAGAAGAATTAAAGTCACAAATAAATACGACTGTGGGAAATTTTGAAATAAAATCTGTACCTATAACATCATACCAGCCAATATGGGACTTTTCTTTGGCTACAGTAAGCCTCGGGGACATTCCATTTGATCACAGTTAGAGGAAGTGGGAGGTGGGCTAGGAACGAAGTTCAGGTCAGGAACCATGTCTGCAGGGCACTCACGTCCAGCAAACCAGGAGAGCCCCATGCTGCCCTGACTCCCCATGAGCACCCGCCTGCAACGTGAGCCGCAATACTGAATAGTTTTCAGTTATGAAAACCTCTAATTTCTGGTTATTGTGGTTTAAAGCTTACAAATCCCCCTTTCACAAATTAAACTCCAAAGGACACACAGCCTGACCCTTAGTAGGATCAAAAATCTATCAGTTTTGATTTGAAAATTAAAAATAACCCAATTATGAACACTCAGGTCTAATGCCGTCGGTTAAACCTATATAAATTATGCCAGTTTAAACCTACAAAACTTATGCCATTTCCAGCACAGACTACCTGAAATGATACAATGAATGTTGCTTCTTTTACCTTCTGTAGGGTGAATGGCATCCAAGAAGAGTTGCTTGTTTGACCATTTATCCCCACTTCCTAAAAAAACAACAACAGAAAAGGAAAGTGAAACTCTACCCCTAGTATAGACATATACACTATAAAAATAAGACAATACACAAAACCACTTCAATAAAAAGCATTATCACACAAATGAAGCAGAATTTTACTTCAACTACTTAAGTCTCAAAACTGCATTTGCCAGCTAAAATAATTAGGCCATATAGGAAATGCATTAAAAGTAAACAAATTTGCCTTTTTAAAAATATGTTGTTGGATAATTTCTATGACCTTAATCAAGATAACCTGAAGATTGGTTAAAAGGTAAGGATAAAAGCTGACATTTTACCTAAAGAGTGATCTCTCTCCACTGGAAGCAGAGAATAAATATTAACATACAAAACAAAACTAAGAGGCTAAAGTGGAGGTGAAAATAAAACCCAAATTAAGCAAAAGGTTACACACAGGAACACAGAGGCACGTATGTCTACACATGGAAGACAGCTGCATTTAAAGCCTCATTCCAGAAACACGAAAGGCTCCACATCTGGCCATGCAAGTAGGATGCAAATGGGCATCAGGCTCATGGCAGTCACGACACTAACATGCAGGAGATGCTAGAGAAAAAGCCTGACTTCCAGGACACGTGGCTATACTGAACCAGATGGGATTTATCTTCTGTGTGAAAGAAGGATAGGAGTCTGACCTGTGAGAAGAGACAAATCTTCAGATGAGCCCTGAAGAGGTTCAAGGGCCTATCCAGATCGTAACAACGAGACAGATGCTCAGAGTAAAGGGAGGGTTGAGTGCGTATATTTCTAGCGCCCTCTGGAAATAACAGTTATGTGACTGAAGGAGGTGGGAAGAGTCTGACAAAGTATATAAATAGAAAAAAAGAAGATAGATAGGTTATGATGTAGGAGTGGAATCCTCCTGGACAAGAATCCTCAAGTGTCAGAGAAAGTATAGCAACTGTGGGACTTTCATACGCATACGAAACTGGTAAGATTTCAGGAGGCAGGAAAACGTGGTCCTGCTATGAAGGCTGCCAAACATGAAAAAAACAAGAATAGTCAAAGAAAATAAGTGGAGAAGAGCTCAAGAAGACTAAATTAGAAAATGCACCAAATACAAATAAAAAGAAGCAATTTCAGGATTCATATGGAACTCTGAAAATAGAGACAAACATGGGATTTCAGTAGGAATCCAAGTGAAGAAGATCTCTCTTTGCAATTAGCTGCAGAATCTAGAAACAATGAATGTGCCTGCGTCAGGAGCGGATGACATTGAAGCAAGCAAAGGGGAGGTAGAGGCAAAGGCGGTGCAGTGAAGCATCATTCAAAGATGAATTCACAATGGACGTGGCCAAGAAATCTTAATGGAGGATGGAAGGCACCAATACCTTTTTCCGGAACATTAGGCTTCTCCTTTTTGTGCTTATATTTGCTGACAATTTTGTGGAATAAGTTCTTTTTCTGAGACTGGAAAGGACCTACAGACAATATTAATATAAATATATTTAAAATTCACAATGTTTCATAAAAAAATACTGTGTTTCTAAACAATTACACCCTCCCCCAGCTTGTGGAATAAGCAAACTGATTCACAAGAAATGTCATCTTGCATCTTTTCTCATCTAACTCGTGCTTAGCGTCCTTCCCTAGACTTACTGAAAAACCAGTGAGATTTTCCTTAGAAATATATTGGACAGAAGTCTCCATTAGGGCTGGGACTCCCTCAGCAGAAACTGCAGATTTAGTGACTAGAGACAGACCACAACCAGTAACAGCAGAGTAGATGCAGTCTGTAATAAAGAAAAGGTTTTACTTTAGATTCCTAAATACCATGAAGGAAAGGATGGCACTGGCATTTCATCTCTCCTAAGAAACTGATTTTCACAAGGACAGCAGTTTGAGGACAACTTTTGGGTTGGCCCGACAGCTTTCTAGCCTATTCTGAGGATATTCTAGGAGGAAAAAAAGTGATTTAAAAATAGAAAAATATTTGCCAAAACTTTTTTTTGGAGGGTGGCGGGGGTAGGGGAGTGGGGAGAAGTCTCAGACTGTATCTTAGTTTTTTCACATAAAGAAAAGAGAATTGGGATTTTTCAGTCACCCATCAGAAAGGCCAGTAACAGCACTGACCTCCAAAAAGCAGGTTGCTTTCTACACTTGACTGATATTCCTATGTGAAACTGACATTTTCCATAACTTCTGTTTCCTCGTGTGTAAATGGGGATAATAATAGTGCCCAAGTCACAGGGCTGAAGGGAGAATTAAAAAATTAGAAGCTCTAGGGCTTCCCTGGTGGCACAGTGGTTGAGAGTCCGCCTGCCGACGCAGGGGACACGGGTTCGTGCCCCGGTCCGGGAGGATCCCACATGCCGCGGAGCGGCTGGGCCCGTGAGCCATGGCCGCTGAGTCTGCGCGTCCGGAGCCTGTGCTCCGCAATGGGAGAGGCCACAACAGTGAGAGGCACTTGTACCGCAAAAAAAAAAAAAAAAAATTAGAAACTCTGTAAGCTGCTCCTGCTGCCAGTGTCTGCATCCACATGCCCTGACTTCCTGCCAGAGGTAAACTATCTGTGCTCCTATCTAAAGTATACAATAAAATGGTTTTTATATTCACAAATATTTGCAGCCACCATCAATTTTAGAACATTTTTACCACCTCAAAAATAAATCCCATATTCTTTAGCTATCACCCCTCCCGACATCTGTATTCTCCCTATCCCAGACTGCCCTGGCTAGAACCTCCACTATAATGTTGGATAGAAATGGTGAGAGTGAACGTCCTTGTCTTTATTCCCTGTCTTAGGGGGAAAGCAACAAATCTTTCACCATTAAGCATAATGCTAGTTGTGAGGTTTCTTTTTTTTTTTTTTTGGTGTCTTTTATCAGGTTTAATAAGTTCCCTTTTATTTCTGAGTTTGTTGGACGTGAATCATGAAAAGGTGTTGCATTTTGTCAAATGCTTTTTCTACATTTTCTACGTCTATTGAGATGATCCTGTGGATTTTTCTTTGTTGTTGTTTTACTGATATGGTAAATTATATCAACTGATTTTTGGATGTTAAACCAACCCTGCATTCCTGGGGTAAAATACCAATTGGTCACGGTATATAATTCTTCTTATATCAATTCACTTTGTTAGTATTTTGTTAAGGATTTCTGTGTCCATATCTGTTAGAGATAGTGGTCTGCAATTTTTCTTTTTTGTGATGTTTGTCTAGTTTTGACATTAGTATAATACTGGCCTCATAGAATGATTTGGGAAGTGTTCCCTCCTCTTCCAATGTTATGGACAAGCTTATGAAAAACTGGTATTAATTCTTTAAGTGTTTGGAAGAATTCAGTGGTGAAGCCATCTGGGTCTGGTACTTTTTCGATTACTAAATTCAATCTTTACACTAGCTATAGGTCTATTCAGATTGTCTACTTCTCCTTAAGTCAGTTTAGGTAGTTTGTGTCCTTCTAGTAATTGTCTGTTTCATGTAGGTTATCTAATTTACCGGCATATAACTTTTCATAGTATTCCTTTATAGTCCTTTCCAGTTTTGTAAGGTCGGTAGTAATGGCCCCTATTTCATTTCTGATTCTAATGATTTGAGTCTTCTTTTTCCCTTGGTCAGTCTAGCTAAACATTTATCAAATTTGTTGTTCTTTTCAAAGAATTAGCTTTTGGTTTTAATGATTTTCTCTATTGTTTTCCTATTCTTTAATTTCATTTCATTAATCTCCTCTCTAATCTTTATTATTTCTTTTCTTCTACTTCCTTTAGGTTTAGTTTGTTCTTCTAACAGTGTCTCAAGACAGGTTATGTTATTGATTTGAGATCTTTCTTCTTCCTTAATACATGCATTTACACCTATAAATTCCCCTCTAAGCAATGCTCTGGCTGTATCCTACAAATTTTAGTATGCTGTGTTTTCATTTTACTCATCTCAAAGTATTTTCATATTTCCCTATTGATTTCTTCTTTGACTTTTTGGTTATTTAGAGTGTGTTGCTTAATTTCCACATATTTTTGAGTTTTCTAAATTTTTTCCTGCTGTTCATTTTTAATTTCATTCCGCTGTGGTCAGAAAACATAATTTGAATTATTTCAATCCTTTTAAATTTACTGGTTTGTTAAATGTCCCAGCATACTGTGTATTCTGGAGACTGTTCCATGTCCACCTGAGAAAAATGTATATGATGCTGTTGTTGGGTGGAGCATTCTATATATATCTGTTAGGTCTAGCTGTTGTAGAGTGTTCAAGTCTTCTCCTTCTTTGTTGATATTTGGCCTTCTTGTTCTATCAAAACTATTCTTTTTTCCATATCATTGCTCACCTTCTGATACATTATATACTTTTCTTATTGTTTAGGCTTGTTTATTCCTGGTGGTCCCACTAAAATGTAACCTCCCTGGCAGCAGGGTTCTTTGTTTTCATTCACAGATATATTCTACATGCCTAGAGCAGTGCTTAACACATGACTGATTCTCAACAATACTGTTGCATGCACAAATAAATAAAGCTCTTAAAACACTGATGGCATCAATAAAGAGCTCAAGAAATGACAGTTTTTGCTATGATTACTGATAACATAAAGGTGTATAAGTGTTTTTTGATGACTACACCAAGTCATCCTAAATAACCAATAGCAAATACTTCTGAATTGGGTGGTGGTGATCTGAAATGGAAACAGAAAACACTTCTTATTTGTTTTTTTGGGGGAGGTGGGGGGGGGAGTGAGCAAAAAGGGAAAGAAAATAAATTTAACAAATACAAAGAAAATATATCATGTATACAATCTACACTAATATTATACGTATTCCCTATAGTCCATTTGCAATTACTCATATGTATTTTATACAATCTAGGAAACTGCAGGCCAGTGCACATGAATGACAGACACATGGGTAATCACAGAAAACAGAAGAAGAAGAAAGCATAAAAACAATTCTGAGACTTCTCAGGACCATAAGGATTCTAGTGATTTACCCACAGGAAAATAATTTAATAATAATAAGCTATTGCCTCACAGGGAGAATGATTTCTGTGTTCATCACTGTGCATGAGGACAATGGGATAAGGAAGTGGTTCACAGAAGCAAACTGATTTGATGTATGGAATGGGTTAAGAAAGAAGAATAGAATACATATTTTCAGACCAAACCATACTCAGACAAATCTAAAAAGTATAATTTAAGGACAAAACTAAATATAGAGCTTGCCAATTTTAACATAAAAAAAGAACATCCAGGGTGGTTTAGTACATAGAAGAGCTCCTTGTAAACTTATATTTTTAAACCTCCTTGCTGCTAGCCATCCCCAAACTATAACTATAAAACAAATCTAAGCAAATGACAAGTTCAGATAAAAAAGAAAGTGACAAACTTGAAGGAGTAATAGATAAGATGTGATGGTATTCACTGAAAAGCAGTAGTTTTAGAGTCAAGAAGTGAACAATTTGATTCCTGCCTACCAGGAATTTTTCCATAGTTAATTATTCTATTAACATAGAAATATGTCCATGGAGGGAAAAGGTAGGAAGTCAAAAGCAGAGAAAAGAGTTTTAGAAGGAATCATTCAGAAAGCAAAGAACTGGCAACTGTCTTTCACTAAAACACCATCTCATGTTTCCATGCCATCTCATCTCATCTTCCTACCAAATTTCTTTAAAGACTGTATCAGCTTCCACTTCCTTATGACAAAATCACCTGTTGCTGGCATATAAACTAGCTTAGGACTCCACGTACATTTTGGGGCTGGATGACCTGTGTTTTGAAGGTATCAAACTCTTTGGCACCCCAACTTCACAGCTGGGTAGAAAATAGCAGAGACAAATCACAATCTGAGCGGGTAAGAAGGGTGCCATAGAGACATTAACAATAACTTTTCCAAAACATTAATGTTGTTCATGGTTTGCTGAAAAATGGACATGTTTTGGCTGAGAAGTGTAGTGACATAGGAGCCACTTCAGTATTAGCATGGTATGAAAACTTTTCAAGGTCAGCAAGTAAGGTGAATTAAGTGAACCTTGCTCTGGAGAACTATTATAGAAAACAAGTGTTCAGCATAACTAGAATGGTGGTGGCTTAATGTCCAGTTTCTATAGTTTCATGTTTTTAAGCTATAAAAAGGGAAAAAGGTTTATTCTAAGACTAGGCTGTCATTTCTGTAATGAACACATAAGTGATGAATGACCAGTGAAACAACAAATTCCTTTGCAATAATTTATAGCAGAGCTTCCCTGGTGGCCTAGTGGTTAAGAATCTGCCTGCCAATGCAGAGGACATGGGTTCGAGCTCTGATTTGGGAAGATTCCACATGCCGGGGAGCAACTAAGCCCGTGTGCCACAACTACGGAGCCTGTGCTCTAGAGCCCGTGCTCTGCAGCAAGAGAAGCCACCGCAATGAGAAGCCCGTGCACCGCAATGAAGAGTAGCTCCTGTTCACTGCAACTAGAGAAAGCCCATGCGCAGCAACAAAGACCCAACACAGTCAAAAATAAATAAATAAAATAAATAAATTTATTAAAAAAAATAATTTATACCAAAGTGCTCCCGGCTGCTTGGCATATGAATCTGTGGACTGGAGTAAGTTCAAGTAAACCAGCCACAATCAAGTTAGGATTCACTGAGGGGAAGGGGCCATCTTAGTGCGCTAGACATACATGCCTTGTTTAAAAAAAAAACTCAGGATTATACTAGGTATACCTTTTATACATGCAAATGTGCTGTCACCATGTTCAAGAAAATGTCTGGTGGCAGTGAAGACTCTCAGTTACATGGCGAAAAACAGAGTTCTGCCCAACCTGGAAGCTATCACTTCCTGATAGGAAAGGATGGCCTGGCTTTCATCACATTTCAGCTCTTGAGCACAGAAAGTATCTTCAGGTTGGCTCAAACCCAAACAGGGGTTCCTGTCCTCAGTCTTTCATTTTGTAAACCTGCTTCTTTTATTCCACTGTGATTTTTAAAAATCTCAAATCCTTAACCATTTGAAATTTCAATCTTGCAGTGTAAGTGTGAATTGGAAAAAAAAATGAGAACGACCAACAGTATGTTTGTTAATGGGCAAAAAACAATGTGAAAAGATAAAGAAATAAGGGAGGAGAAATTAAGTCAAGGGTCAAGCTCAGGCATAATTTAAACACTCTAAATTGAACTCAATTAACTTTTTCTCCATGACCCTACTTTGCTTGAAAATTACTATTTTACAGAGCAGTCCGACTTCTGAAACTTTTGTAAAAAGTGCTTCATACATTAAGAGTAAATACACACTTAAAATAATGTGTCAAAACAAACCTCTTAAGAAGTTACAATTAAATTTAGATTTATAATTCAAAGCTTTCATTTGAATATATATAAGTAACTGTGGGAGAGAAACCAGAAAACACTGTAGGAATGGGCTGCTTCAGCTGACCTGCATTGTGAGTTAGATGGATTCTAATTTCCTGGATAATTTGTTCTTAGAAGCAAAGGAATATTTGTTCAATATTCCTAAATCATCTATATACTAAGCCTACTATAATGTAGTCTGAGTCTCCTTGGAGGAAGGTGACAATTATTTTCATCCCTTTTTATTGTAAAGTTTCTGACAAGACCTATTACATAGACACAAGGGACAGGGCAGAGATAGTGGAGAGGACGATGGAAAAGGGGAAGACTACTTAGAAATACAGATATAAATAAGAAGACCACTGGAAAAACAGAATTGTTAAGCCCAAGCAGGTGCTATGATTTTGAGATATGTAACTATATAAATCATTTTCCTCTAGAAATTACATTTCATAAAAATTCTATACATATAACCTGGAGGAGCTAAAAAAGTACCTAGTATAAGGCAGGGAAAAATTGTAACAAGTGTTGAATAACAAATATAGGAGAAAATAAAATACAGACAAATGGCAAACTGTGGGAGAAAAAATGGGGTTTCCTATGAATACTTGCTCCTTTACTAAAGAACTAATGATCTCACTCACAATGTTTGCTTTGAACGATTCATTATGTAAAGATGCAAAGGGTCTAGACTCCAAGAAAACAATCTCCTCTATCCTCTAAAGATCAGGCAATTACAGCACAGCTGGTATGATAATTTCATTAATAACTTGTAGGATAGTACACTGGCACTGCTAATGCCAAATTACAATCAGCCACAAATACTATTTCTTTAGTTTGCTAAATAGAGAATATATTATTTAATTTCTGCTTTATTTTAATCACATTTTGCTCCACAAGTCGGAATGCAGAGCAAAATCTAAAGCCTTGACAGACCTCCTACCTATGTAATTATTGATATCCTGTATAAGAACCAGGGACTTTGTGGCTTGAGAGGCATAATGGAAGAGTTAAGGTGATACTGTATAAAGTATAATCCAAAACTCCAAAAAGCTATTTCATAGCAAAAGAAATACTGTTAATCTCAGCTGGCAGAGGAAAAACATATAACAGACAACCAAGACCCAAGAGCAGGTCTCGTGAAAATACATTCTAACTTCAGGGTTTTATAGCTTTACAAAGATAAATCTACTGTTACTGTCCCTGAAGGATAATTTGGCCAACTTCAGAGCTCTAAAATGAATGTCTCCAACTGCAAGGAGTGGAGGAAGAGAATACATCCTGTACAGCAATCAGTTAAGTTCCATTTTATTAGCTTGTCAGGTATTTATCAGCAACTTTAAATCCAAGAATTATGGGGCTGATGATACCTGGCATCTTTGGGCTCATGGACTACTTTACCTATTCCTAAATATCTCTAGGGCACAAGGACTGTCATTTCATTTGGCAATCTATTACAGTGCTCAGCTACCTACCTGTCAACAAGCTGCTTTATTTCTTTCCTATGTATCTTGGGAGATCTCAGAACAACCCTATTTTATTTTCCCAGATGAGCAGACTTGGTGATGCAACGTTTCTTTTTTAGTTCTTTATTCACTAGACTTGTTTTTATTAACCACAGCGGAAAGCCAAGCTAAATCTAAAATCACTTTTACATTCTTCCCTGCTTTTAATCATGAAGGGAGAATATTTTTCAACCTTTCAGATTCATCCTGAGATACAGGTCTCCTCAGTTGTTTCAATTCCAGTGTACAATGGGGGTTTTAGGTCTTGAGGGAAAAAGGTTTACGTTTCTTCAGACATAATTTTTCCCTATATATATATACCTTATATACTTCCCCAAATCTATGAAATTATATATCCTCATTAACATTTATCTTTGATCATTATCCATGATTGCTAGATTTGGGCAAGATTTATGTAAAGATATATGTCATCATCTATCCATCTATCCAACTAAAAAACACACACACAAAAGAATTAATCTGATTTGCCATAAAGCAAGCAACAGGTAGCCTCTTTTACAGGGTAATTATGAGAAATCTACCAAATCCTGCTCAGAATTCGATCCTGGAAGTAACAAAACCTTGGCCACACTAGTTCTTCATCTCTCCATTCACTACCCTTACAGGAGAGCTACCAAAAGAAGTCTTTCACATCTGTATGGAAAACTAGAGGTATATTTGCCCATCAACCTTTAGACCTAAAGTAAAATCAGAAGACGAGTTTCTCACTGGGAGCAATACTGTCATTTAGGGTAGGACAATTCTTCATTGTACTTGAATGTCCTGGGTGGGTTTGGATGTTTAGAACCCCAGCCCCTGCACCACAAATGTAATAAATGGTGGTCCCAGGTGTTGAGACCACTGAAAAGGCACCCCCCACTCTTTAAAACCCCTCTAAGGGGCTTCCCTGGTGGCGCAGTGGTTGAGAGTCCGCCTGCCGATGCAGGGGACACGGGTTCGTGCCCTGGTCCGGGAAGCTCCCACATGCCGCGGAGCAGCTGGGCCCGTGAGCCATGGCCGCTGAGCCTGCGCGTCCGGAGCCTGTGCTCCGCAACGGGAGAGGCCACAACAGTGAGAGGCCCGCGTACCGCAAAAATAAATAAATAAATAAAACCCCTCTAGGAACTACAGTGTTGCCCCTAATGAGTGCTGAGATCCACCCAAGTCAAACTGATAATTTAAAAAGCTTCCTTGATATACACAGAGGAGAATCTGATATTCTTGAAAACACAGCATTTTTCTAAATTTAACGAAACCAATAAAAATTATATTGCCAGAGTATTACAGGGAGTTTTATTTTCATTTGATTCACACTGCCAGTAAAGAATAGAGTCTCCCTATTAGGTGAATGGAAGGATTTCACTACCCCAGAGTCCAACCTGTTGCAGACAGACAGGGAACAGAAGAATTAGGCTCAGCCAGCAGTTTCTGCTCAAGAGAAGCTCAACATTCCCAATCTGAATTCTGGAGAGCAGGAGGTCGAAGACCATGTATAACACTTTCAAAAGAGCTACACACTTATGGGCAAATGTATAGGCTGAGATGCCAAAGGACAAAGGCTGAAGAGACTTAGGAAGGAAAGAAGAGAGAGAGAAGTAAGGCAGGAACCAAGATAATCTTGGAAAGCAACCTGAAATTCCAACTCGCTGCTTCAACTGTAAACCCAGTTACGTTATCTAAAGGGAGCTGCAAACGCTGAGAAGAGGCTTCAGTTAGATTCTGACCACACTGCAGGAAAGTACAGCACACATCTAACCTTTGCTGGTTTTAGTCGGTTCTGAGGACATATTTCCAGTCTTCTTCTTTTTTCTTGGGACAGGTACACATTTCCGGTCAAATGTAACAGGACTATACTGAGGGAGGCTGTTGAATTTCTTTTCAAATTCTTCATCCAGCTTTGCTGAGCTAATAAAAGAGGGGAGGGGATAGAATCAATCAGCACATGATGTAAATATTTAAACAGAAAATGATCTAAGATATATTTAAAGATATTCCATTTGAAAATGGGGTCCCTAAGAATTAGGGCATTATTAATAAATTCTGTGCAAGGACAAAAAACATCTTTTCAGAAATGCTTGAGATTTACCAACACAATTTTCTTCATAAACTCATACAACAGGTTATTACCTTAGAAAAGTAGAAACATTATATAAAAATAGCAGAATATTTTTTAAAGTGGAGAATTTGCTGTTCTTTCCATTGGCGTGGGAATTTTTCATTAAGTTCAATACAAAGCATATTCCATCCAGACAAGTTTCTCATTCTAAAGATTCTCGTGTGTGTGTGTGTGTGTGTGTGTGTGTGTGTGTGTGTATGCAAGCTTACTGACAGTATGGTATATTGGTAATTTTGTAAGCTTAATTTAAAAAAATTATTGACTAGTACGTGATTAAAATATACACACACAAAGAAAATGCAAACAAATATTCTGAATATTAGAAAAAAATTCTGGGCAGTTGACCAGGATGAGGACAAGATACTCAGTGAAAAAAGTAAAGCCAATTTTCAAAGAACACAACTGGCAGAGAGGCAACATTGCCTTAACGCAAACCACAAATGACTTCATAAATGCCACCAGCAAGCCACCAGCAAAGTTGGGAAATCCTTGGGTTGCTTTTGACTGTCTGTAAGTCCCCCTCACAGCAATGGCAGTATGCCTGCTGGATCCTAGGCTAGCTGCTGGCTTTCATTTATAGTGAGACTTATTAGCTAAGATGCAACCCAAACAGATGGGAGAAGCTGCAGAACTGCTGTGCTTGGTAGATGGAAAATGGAAAGCGTACTGAGAAGAGAGCAGCTTTGAGTACCAACTTACAAGAAGTTAACGTGTTAGGCTGCTACCTGAGGGATGTCCTTGAGGTGTGTCCACTTAAGACTATTCTCAGTTTTGGAGAAATGTACAGGAATTGGGAGCAGAGATAAGACAGTCAGATGACCATCAGAATGGCCAACTGAAAAAGGCCACTACTAAGTTCTAACAAAGCAGTGAAGGGTGGTGGGTGGGAGTGATGTTCCTCCCTTAATAAAACTGTCTTTTCTCATTTCAGTTAATAAATATTTATACTAATGGAAAATCAGATACTATCTGATACTAATCAGATGCTGTCAGAAAGCTATCTATAAGTCGTAAATTTTTCAGATACTCTGGATAACCAAAAGAAAAATACGAAAATGCAAGCTGTAACTCCTTAGGTCCTTTCTTTTTTCAACTAGAATAATTACCTATGTTTTTCGTGGAGAAGTCTATAAAAGTAGAACTGCCAATACTGAGTGAATTTTCCTTGGCTATAGTTAACTAAACAGGGAGCACACTTTCTGCAATAAAAAGGTTTAAAATGCTCATTTAGAAATCTCAGAGAAGACTGACAGGATCTGGCATTTTTCACTGCTCATGAACTATGGTGGCATGTTCCAAACAAAGCAAACCCAGATAGTCTGATTCTGATAGGCCAATTTGTATAGAAGGGAGAAGAGGAAAGATCAGAGTTTTATCACCGATTTAGCCTGCAGAAAACCACACTCCCAGTTAAATACATGTGGCTTCCTTAGAAATGATTAAAACAAAAAAAAAATACCCCACATCCCAATCTCTTTTCAGGAACAGATTTTCAAAAGATTGTTTCACTTTTCTTCTTCCTCAAAGAAGACTGGTAAAAATCTCTCTCTCATAGCTTCAGCAGTTTTGAATGGAAGCACCAGAGAACTTTCTGCTGGGGAGCCTTCATGCTGGCTTAATTCCCCTGGCCTTCATATTGTTTGCAACAAGACCTGCTTCCTTCTCAGTTTGCAGACCCACAGGGCACTGGTAGTTCCAGGAGATATAGCGCACTGGTCCTGATGCTCAATTGTCACTTTTTAAGAAAATCATGCAAATACTTTTGTATTTGACAATGACAAATGTGAGGATTTTCATGTCATTCTTTAAGCATAATGTCAGCAAAACTAATTTGAACTACTTTGGACTTTTAAAAACGTTAGAAACAAAATATATAAAATTATAAATATATCATCTCGATATATATAATATTGAGGAATCATCATCACAAGAAATAATTTCCACCCTCCCACTGTATGATGAGGGCCTTAAGATTAACCAGACCTTAAAGCACTGTAACGTCCAGTTGAAAAAGTACACTATCCCACAAAAAGAAATGCAAATATTTATGGATAAACCAAGTATAATACTCCCAAATGCATAAAATTTGCATGCCTCTAACATACTTATGAAAAAATATGGAAAATATATTAAAATGTACTTATTTCTAGTCAATGTATTCTTTTCAAATTGGGCTAATGAGAAATCTCAAAGGAATTTTAAAGCAGTACAACTGAATATACAGATGATTTCTTCACCAATATAAAGTAGTGAATCTCCTAACAAAATGCTTTCTGTTAAGATTGGTATTAGGAGTCTGTTTTATATAATAAAAAATGAAATAATTCTTTTTTTTTTAGAGTTTTATTAATTAATTAATTTATTTTTGCTGTGTTGGGTCTTCGTTTCTGTGCGAGGGCTATCTCTTGTTGTGGCAAGCGGGGGCCACTCTTCATCGCGGTGCGTGGGCCTCTCACTATCGTGGCTTCTCTTGTTGCAGAGCACAGGCTCCAGAAGCGCAGGCTCAGTAGTTGTGGCTCACGGGCCTAGCTGCTCTGTGGCATGTGGGATCCTCCCAGACCAGGGCTCGAACCCATGCCCCCTGCACTGCGCCACCAGGGAAGCCCTTTTTTTAACTTTTTATTTATTTTTATTTATTTTTGTGGTACGCGGGCCTCTCACTGTTGTGGCCTCTCCCGTTGCAGAACACAGGCTCCAGACGTGCAGGGTCAGTGGCCATGGCTCACGGGCCCAGCCGCTCCGCGGCATGTGGGATCTTCCCAAATCGGGGCACGAACCCGTGTCCCCTGCATTGGCAGGTGGACTCTCAACCACTGCGCCACCAGGGAAGCCCATAAAAAATGAAATAATTCTTAATGATTTTATCTTGATGTATGCTCTTTCTTGATACTGCATTTTAATACATAATTAATTGCTGAATATTCTCTGTATCAAGAGAATACTTAATCTAATATTTTAATCTCAGAGCATTAGAACATAGCTTACACAAAACAAAGTCAGAGGTAGAAACATAATTTTATCTACATTTTCAGCTGTCATTATTTTATAAACATGTACATAACCTTCAGAAATATTAAATGAAGTACATACAGTATGTAAAATGAGCAAAGTATAAACATACGTATATAATATCCATCATAAATTTCAGATGAGAAATGCATCCTGGAGATGTATTGTAAATGTAAAACATATATAATGTAACGCCACTAATACAAGATGGACCTCCGTTCAAACTCAGGCCTAAGTCTAAAATCTACACATTTTGTACTATACTTAAAACATGAATGACACTATCACTCACACAACCATGCTAACAGCAGGAATCATGCGATACACTTGATTTGTGTTCCTTCATGTGCTTACTAAGACGGCAGGAGGTGCTGACTGGATACTCCAAGAACAAGCAGTTAGTGATCTGTTTACCTTGAAAATACCACCACATTTGGGGTCTGTGCTGTGTGTCTGACTGTGCTCACAGACACTTACCCAAGGAGAGAGTCTTCCTTTGGCTTTGTCTTCTTGAACTTCTTGCTTCCACTGGTCCCACTCTGGTTAAATGTCCAGCTTTCTTCATTCCAACACCCTTCGTGATCAGAGGAGTTTCCTTTTCCTGAGCTTCGTTTCCCTAAGGAAATTCAAAAGAAAGAGTGTGCTTGGTATATTGGGATGGAAGGGAAATCATCTTAGTTGCTTCACAAGTGATCTCTTGACCCCTTAGGTATCATTTGCATGATGCCATTTGTAACTATTTCAGATTCCTCAGAGTGATTCCTGATGGACCACCTTTAATAACAGAACATGCAAAAAAGTAACTTACAGACTCTGAGATCCACAATCTCATCATAGCAGGTGCTACATGACTCATGAGACAGACTAACTATCAATACTACTAATTTTTCCATTAGATAATCAGCCTGAGGTGTGGGAGCCCTTTTCTGGTATGCACTATTAATTCTAATTTCCCCAAGACTTACTGGAATGACATCCCTGGAGAACTATGTACTCTCAAGGATCTTCATTCAGGACTTGTTAGACCTATTTTCACACATCTCTATAGTTGGAATTTAGCTTGGCAACAGGTAGTCCCCTAGCCAGATACTATATTTTAAAATAGATGAATTTATATGAAACACTCTATGGAATAAAGGTATATATATTAACTGGTTTCTGGATACTGTTATGTTTCAAAGAGCTCTTCACTTCAACTACAGTTTTGATTACCTCGTGGGGAGGGCCAGATAAGTTATTTGCTTCTAGAGTCTACAGGTCAAGATTCTGTCAAACATATCTGCTTGTTTCAGAAAATTATTACCATCAATTTTAAAAACCAGACTTAAGAGCTCTACACATGCAATACTGATCCTTCAAAACAAAAAGCCAGCCAACACCAGTAAAAAAAAAGGTTGGAGTAACTTTGAACACTTATATTCTGAGAACCACGTACAAAGTGAATAGAAACTCCCCTTAATGGTGCTAAAAACATATAGGTAAAATGACAAATGTATATAATCGAAAAACTGTAAAGAATTGTACAAATGTAAAATATTATTTTGATACTATACTGTTCTTCACTGTGGTTCTTTTCAATACGTTTAAAGGAGAAATTCTGCTAGGTTTCCATGTTCTTTTCAGATTTAGGGACGTCACTTACCTCTGTCAACATTAGCTCGCAGAGAGGTGAGCATACCCTCAGACACCAGGGTTTTATAAAGAGCACCTTTGCAAGACCTCTCGGATTTCCGGGAGCCACAAGTCTCTATTTTTCTGTGACAGTCACTGTCCTCAGGCTTGGCCTGTCCCGATAGGCTGGGTGGTAATGCATCCTCCGTAGGGGTCAATGGTTCTGCTTTTATACCCTCTGGCACCTCACCAGAAATGTTCTTGCTGGCAGAAATACTGATAAAATCTTGAGGTCTTGACTCTTTGGTGGTGTCTGAGGATTTCTCCTTTGACATTTTCTTCTCTCTTGATTTCACTTTCTTCTTTGGTGGCTTGGCATCCAAAATGCTTCCCTTGCCACTTGAGGACGTGCGGACCTTCTTGCGAGGGGTTTCTCCAAGCTTCTCGATGCCCCAGTCTCCCTTTGCAACAGCTTCAATGGTGTACATGACACTCTCGATATCAGATTCCGAGGACTGCCTCTTTTTGCAAGTCTTCTTGGGTGTGGATTTATCATTTCCATGTCGATCCATTTTGTTTTTCTTCTTTTTCTTTTTTAGCTTTTCTGGTTTGCTTAATGCTGTGGGATCCTCAATGATCATAATTCCATGAGGATGGCACATGTGATCCTTTCTACTGGGAACATCGCTTATTATGATCTTGCTACTGGCAGAGTAAGAAAAATCAGGGAAGTGACTACACTTTTGATCTTCCTCTAATTCTTCCTTTTTAATTTCTTTGGGAGCTTCCATTTTTATACCCATTATATCATCCATTCGCAGCTCCTCAAAATTTCTTAATTCCTTAGAATCTCTTACATTTTCCTTAGCTGATTTTTCAAATTCTGCTTCTTTCTGTAACCTGGCTTCATCTATTTTCTCCATTTTTATTTCTCTTTCTTCCTTGCCCTTCTCCAATTCTTTAATTCTTCCGCCATCTGATTCTTTTGCTTTTATTAGCTTTGATTCTTCCATTTTCACCCCCTCTGATGCCAGGCACATCTAAACAGTTAAACATGAGAGAACAAACAAAATACATTATTCTATACTTGAAACTAGCTTAAACTTTTAAATTACATTCTTTTAAAAAATAATCAAAACAAACTTCAAACTTTACAAGTCCACTTCTGCCAAAGTAACTTAAATTATTCAAATTAATAAAAGGCTTTGTAATATATTCATTCAACTCTAGAGGAGTATATACTCAAATTCTCACTTTCCAGCTTCTCATGAAGGTTTCCTCTGAAAACAAGATTTGGTAAAAGAAGGATGGGATCTAGAACTGAAAGACCTGAGTTTGAGTCTTAATTTTGCTACTTGCTAACTCTGCACCTAGGATGAGTCATTTCAGTCCTCATTCCTCTGTTGTCTTTGTAAAATAAAACTGATAATTGTTGTCTCAGAGGATCCTGTGAGGTCTAAGTGAGATGATGCACATATGGCAGTACTTAGTAAATAATCCCCAAACTCTATTCAGATATTTACCTTTTCTTTTTCCTTGGGGAAATGAGAGAAATAGCAACAATTTCTATCTACCTGCTTAAAATTAGAAATGATAAGATGATTCACTAAAGATCTACAGAAGGTTCTGGTTAATGAACAAAACATTATAGGTCCACAAATGCCAAAAGATAACCTGAAAGATCACAAAAGCTCTGAAAAATAAGTGGGGGGTGGTTGTTTTTTTTTTAAATCCATTTGATGGCAAACTTGATCTGATCCAAACTTACCTGGCTGCAAATTCTGACCAGAACTTTTATCTGACTTAATGTGACTATTCATGTTTTTGCTATTAAGTCTCCATGAATTTGAATATATATTAGGGGAATTAATGGCATACTGTAAGATACACACACTGCATCATTTTCCCTAAAATCTGAAAAATTTTGAGCCCCCAAACACATCTGCAAGCAATTCGGTTAAGTTTTTAAACTCCCCAAATTTCACATATAGGACATTAAAGGAGAAACTCGCCATCTTCCTCTCCAGCAACTATGTACCTTGAAACTGCAATCTAAAAGCTATTTTCTAAAAGAGGAAATTACAGCTCATTGTAAAATTCATTTTCAGTACCTGGCTTTTCATTCAAAAACACTCCCCGTAAGGCTCCCCGGTGCTAGGCTCAGTGGGGGACACTAAAGGTGCAAAGATCAAAAAGGTCTGTCCCATGATTCCTGACAGCTTCCACCCCAGCCCACCAGCCCCTCGGAGGGATTCATCACGAGTCACTACAAGGCTGATGAAGCCAACGGCAGCAGAGGAATTCTTAACCATTACTCATTTTATCTACTCTGCACTGTCAATTTAGAGGAAAAAAGATTATTAGGGCTTGCTGAACCCCCCTAATCAAGTACATGAGTAGGAAACTGATCTGTTTTAAAAGAAAAATAACCATTTTATGGAATGGCAAGTTGTCAGAGATTGTTAACAGCTATAAAATTCATTTTTTAAATGGATAATACATTGAATTAAACATCAGATACTATTTTACCTCATTTTTTCCCTTAGTACTTTCAGTATATCTCAAATCCTTCCATGAGAATTATGTTATGATTAGTAAGTCTCGCAAGAAGCTGGAGAAGGGGCGGGAGGAGGCAGACAGTGCAAGGTTTTTTTTAAAAAATGAACATGACAAGAGTACCCAGCCCTTCAGGATCATTCAGAGGGAAGATGTGTAATATCATGAATTCACAACAGAGCTGCCTTTTTCAGGAAATCATGTAAGTTAACTTTTAGACCTCAGCAAGCAGTTATGAAGACTGAGAACTTCCTTTTATTAAACCTAACCAGAAAGAAGATCAAAGCAAAACGTTAAATTAATTCTGAAACACTGGGATACATATCATCTTCCCTGCATGCTTTATTCTCAGGGGAGATTTGCTGTTTTTGTATCAATTTTGGAATAATTTTTATTTTCCTTTCTCAATTATCCTAGTCCTTCATGAATCTAACTATCCCATGTGGGGAGAGAGACTATGCTAGAAGAAGGCTAGAAAGGCATCCTCAAGGTGAATTTTATAGTTTTCAATCACTATCACTCTGGTGGCCTTTAATAAGTCACTTTAGGGACCTTTGCCACACAAGCACTGATTTTGCCAACGGTTTGCATTTGCACAGGTTCATCTTAGCAAACCCAATAACACTTTGAAAACTCTATTCTCAGCTTCAATGTATTTCAAAACAATTCTCCTCATCACCCCTGACAGGATTCTACAGCTAGGAATGAAATGGAACAAATGCAGACATTCTCTCTGGGGACATATTCTGGGACACAGCATAATATTTCTTGGGAAGGTAATTACCCCGAACACTAGTCATGCTTTACTTCCTTGTCTCAGGCTCTTAAAGTTTTTTCATAAATAGAGCATGTTAATTCTAAATTATAAGAAAAACAATTACATGGCTGGAAGTTAAGCTATAAAAATAAAACTAATAACTACAATTCTCACTAACCAAACCCCCAAATAAACACAAATCAAACTCTCAGAGTTGGTGTCACTCTAGACTTACCTAATTATCTTATCTAATGTTATCTAATTTAACATTCTTCCTAATGTAGCAAGTCATTTTATTATAAAAGTCCTGAGAGTTATACAACTTTTTGCACAAAGACAGTGACCATATTAGAGGGCAATGCTGTTTGAAATTTTTAAAATATTGAGCAAAAATCTATAAATCCTACCAGTCCTGGTTGTTCCCTGAAGTCACTTAAATTAATCCACTCCTTCTCTCATGTGACAGACTTTTAAATCCTAGAAGATAGACTTTATGTTCCCGTGAGTCTCTTCCCCTGGAACAACTGCTCATTATATGTAAAGGCTTCCCAACCTTTCAAAAGTTGGGTCCCTCTTATCCAGATGCAGTATGGTTGTCCTGAAGTGAGAATGGACTTTATTGAAATAAGCTGGGTTTCTGTGCAAGCACCATACTTGCTTGCCTAAGGCCACACAGTGAGCTAGGCAGGTAGCTTATACCTGAACCCACATGAGGATATAAAGGCTGAGAAATCGTTAACAGTACATCATCCTCCGCTGGGTTGTTGCCAGGCAAAAGTAAACAAATGTGTGCAAATAAAACTCATAAATGACATAAAGCTTATAAGGGCTGGAAAACAATGATGTTTCAATTTAGCAGTATTTTAGATTAAGTTCCTAGCCTTTCTGTAATACTCTAGATGAAAAGTGGAGCTATTTGTCAGTTGATAAGGACACTAATCTTCTAATGAGAACCAAAGATGAACTTGCCCCACTGTTTTTATTTTTAATTCATTTTTACTGGAGTATAGTTGCTTTACAATGTTGGGTTAGTTTCTGCTGTACAGCAAAGTGAATCAGCTATACATATACATATATCCTCTCTTTTTTGGATTCCTTCCCATTTAAGTCACCCCAGAGCATTGAGTAGAGTTCCCCGTGCTATACAGTAGGTTCTCATTAGTTACCTATTTTATACATAGTAGTGTATATATGTCAATCCCAGTCTCCCAATTCATCCCACCTCCCCTCCTCCTTGGTATCCATACATTTGTTCTCTATGTCTGTGTCTCTATTTCTGCTTTGCAAATAAGATCATCTATACCATTTTTCTAGATTCCACATATATGCGTTAATATATGATATCCCACCTGTTTTTAAAAAAACAGGTCAAAACTTCTGGCTTGTATTGGGCTTGTGGTCAATTAAAATCCTGGATTACCCACATACTATACTGGGAAGCTTGGTCTCTCCCATTCTGTATCTTTATACTTTTTGTAACTAGATGCAAGAGTTTCCATTTTTCCTTACAAAGTATATCTTTTCAAAATTTGAGTTAAATTACCTTCCAGCTTTGTGTTATAGACACATTTGATAAAGTTGCTTTTTACGTCTTTGTCTAAATCTTTGGTAATAAAGTTGAGTAGGTCATGGCCAAGGACAGAGCGTTCTGGCAAACCTCTAGAGCCCTTTCATCAGGTTGATTTGAACATTAATAAGCTCCAGCAATCTAAGAATGTTTAATAATCCAGTCTAAACTCCCCCTATTTTGTTTACAAGGACATCATAAGATGTCTGTCAGAAGTTTTGCTGAAATCTGGGTACAGTATGCCATTAGCATTCTCATAGCCTATTTTATAAGCATACAAAATAAAAAATGAGGATGGCTTGTGCACCAGTCAGGGTGTAACTATGCAAACAGAAACAACTTAAAGCATATCTAGCCAAGGGAATTTAATGCAGGGAATAAATTAATTACACAAGGATACCAGAACAGGAGGTCGTGAGGTAACCCAGGGATTAGCAACAGCAGGAAGGCACAGTAGGGACAAATGGCGGAAGGAGCGTTACGAAGCCCAGGGGCTAGGTCCCTGGTGGAAGATAGACCTGTGGTGGGCCAATCTGGAGGGAGCTGGATACATGGACGAGATGATGCCTTTGCTTACTCCCACCCCCTCCTCACCCCTTCCTTACACATCCCAGCCTCTCTCGTCCTCCCATCCCCTAATCTTCTGCCAGTGTCTCCCACTGGCTGAACCCAGCTAGAAATCAGGGGACACAGGAACCCAGGAAAGGCAGTCTGTAGCCACCTGGGATATAAGCCAGCATACAGGGTACAGGGATTCTGGGGAAGCACATTAGACAATAACTTTGGGGGGTGGGGGGAGACTTCAATAATTCCCAGTTTTCATCTTCTTTTCTATGAGTTCAAACATGATTAAAAATAATTTTCAAAAGTTTCTAGGAGGGCTTCCCTGGTGGGGCAGTGGTTGAGAGTCCGCCTGCCGATTCAGGGGACCACGGGTTCGTGCCCCGGTCCGGAAAGATCCCACATGCCGCGGAGCGGCTGGGCCCGTGAGCCATGGCCGCTGAGCCTGTGCGTCCGGAGCCTGTGCTCCGCAACGGGAGAGGCCACAACAGTGAGAGGCCCACATACCGCAAAAAAAAAAAAAAAAAAAAAAGTGTCTAGGAATTAATAGTCTGTATTTTTCACATGACATAAACAGAGCCCAGGAACAGCTATGGATGTAGTAACTCTTAGAAGATGCCATCACTCTGAGATGTGAACAAATTTTATATTGAGAGGCAGTTTCAAAAGGCAGGGATTCTAGAGAGATTGTCTATGACAACAGACTGACTCTGCCACCAATTAAGCTCCTTTTCTCTAAACCGTTCTGTGCCTGTTTCTCAATCTACGGAATGTGGATGTTAACATAGTACTTGCCTTAGGAATACTGTGAGGTTCAATGAATTGCACATGTATAGTACTTAAAATAGTGTCTAGCACAGAGCAAGAATAATGTATTGTGACAACCATCCCTTTGGGGCTTAATGTCATGTAGGATAAATGCTGGCTATTATTAGTAGTAGTAATATTCGTACTGTCTCATTAACAGCACATCATAGCCCTGGTAGACTAACTGCTTTGCTCCAGTTTTTCATTCTAGGGTTGAATGATTCTATATCCGCGGGGAAAACCATATACAACAAAATTAGATTCAGAAAGATCTTAAATCAATTATCTTTCAAGAAGCAACTCTTATTAAACATATAACCAAGCTCAGTTCTACTTTTGGGTACAAGCATTATCTACTCACATCTACTTTTGGGTCCATATATCAACACTTTAGTGGGACCTAGGAAAGCACACACAAACTACATTATGTACATATGCACGGAGTGCACATAGAGAAGCACACAGTGGACACAAAAGAACATAAATCAATGTGAACTCAAGTGAATAAAACTGCACTGTGGGAAGCACAGAATTAATGTCTGTTATTAATTGGCCAACTTGCCCTTTGTAGAGAGAGGGTTGGTTGTTAATCAGGCCTTGAAACAGAACATGCTTTAGTAAATGACAATTTATTCTTCTGTTATTATTTTAAATTGAACAATAACCTTCTTTAAAAGTGAGAATGGGGGCTTCCCTGGTGGCGCAGTGGTTGAGAGTCCGCCTGCCGATTCAGGGGACATGGGTTCATGCCCCGGTCCCGGAAGATTCCACATGCCGTGGAGCGGCTGGGCCCGTGAGCCATGGCCGCTGAGACTGCGCGTCCGGAGCCTGTGCTCCGCAACAGGAGAGGCCACAACTGTGAGAGGCCCGTGTACCACAAAAAAAAAAAAAAAAAAAAAAAGTGAGAATGGAAAATCATGTGCAGGACACCTTCTGGATGGAATTCCCATGGCTGTATTCAAAGAAGTTAAAATGTTAATGTTTTCAATCAAATGCTGGGCATAAATATTTGATATATATCGTTTATTTCCTCAGGAACTACTCTATTTTTTTTTTTTTCCTGCGGTACGTGGGCCTCTCACTGCTGTGGCCTCTTCCGTTGCGGAGCACAGGCTCCGGACGCGCAGGCTCAGCGGCCATGGCCCACGGGCCCAGCCGCTCCGCGGCATGTGGGATCCTCCCGGACCGGGGCACGAACCCGTGTCCCCTGCATCGGCAGGCGGACTCTCAACCACGGCGCCACCAGGGAAGCCCCTATTTGTAATAACTGTAACTTCCGGGGGCAGGGGCACAAAATGTATCCTGTTCACCTTTGTATTCTCCTCCAAGAATATCCTAGTAAAAAAATGAAGACATTCAACAGATAATTGTGTTGAATTGAACGGTTCATTAATTCCGAGGTAAATGATGAATCTAAAATGCATTCTGATTAATACCAGGAAAGAGTTAACGAGTCTATAAAAAACAATGCTAATTATGACCATGCTGCTGTTTGGCCTAGACCAGTGATCACACTGTCCTTAGTTACGGTTCCCAGGAGCACCAGTGAAAATTAATCACCAATATTTTAACTTTACCTCTGACAACCGAAACCACACAGAAGTTTTTTACTGTTTCGCGTAGTCAGAGTGGCCTGATAGTGATGTGCTAGAAGAAATGTAAATCATTCCCAAAAGAAAAACAAAAATCATTATGTTGAAACCCAGATCCTTTGGATGTACACATGGGACAGACATATAAAAAACTATCCTCTTCAAATTGGTTGCAAAGGAAAAAAAAAATCAATAAAGATACTGAAGGGATGAGATAAAATGGAGGGATTATTTTTCCTGTCCCTGAGTTCAGGGAGGCTGTCATTTTCAGTTCAGGTATGACCACACCTTAGGTTCAGGGTTTGTTATTGGGTAGTGGCTTTAAACACACAATAAATCTGTGCGGCACCAAGCTTTTACCTCCTTAAAGACATTTAAAAATGTATTCCTTTCTACAAATGTTAAGATACTGATTCATTTCTTTAATGTGTCCTGATTTAAAAGACTGAGTGAAATGGCCAGTGAAAAATAATTAATCGTGCACTAGATGAGAAGTAATACCACAGAAGAAGATGCTCTTAACTGGTACAAAGAAATGGGTAAGTAGTTCCAAATGTACCATATTATTTCACTCTTAATTATATTTTGTCTTTCATTGTCTGTTATAAAGGAGCCAGCTAGATTAAAAACAAGGCAGTATGGAAACAGACCCACTGACACTAATCAAGAAGTTTCCATTTCTAAATTTCTGCTTTTTAGACAAAACAAATGTTTTGCAGCCAAGGTATATTTACAATCATTTTGTACTGGCTTATTATCTGCCATAACAGTGTAGACATAACCCTAGGATGGCATTTCGCGGTGTTTTTCCAAGATGTGCATGTCTCCCATAATTAAATAGAACCAGAATGTTTTTGCCATAAAAATATACTGGTTAATGGTTTCAGAGAATAAAGAATAGCATCACTGCTAGGATAATTCAATTTTCTTTATTATAAAAGATAACTGGTCACAGAACAGTGGTCTAAGTGTCTCTCAGTACTAAAATCTGTGCATATTAAGTAGCCTACTGTTTGGTTTGCTGAAACAATTAGGCCAGGTGAAATGGTGGTTTAAATGTTTATTCACTATTTCTTCAGAAACTATACCATTTCTGAAGACACTAGATGGGGTGGGGATAGCCTTTGCTCCAAAAGGCCATTTACTGAAGTCTCCCCGAAAGGTGTTGAAGGAAGTCATTAGGTGCATTCCTATATTTCAGTTCCTACAAAAGGAAGTTGGTGCAATTGGAAATAAAATGAAAAGTTTTAGAATAGGAGTTTTCTGAAAATGACGTGCAACTCAGCACAAAAAGGAAAGAAACATACCACTTTCAAACAAAAGGCCCCCTCTAATATATCGTTAAGTGTTAGAATTCAATTTTACGATAAGAGTGCAGGTGAAGCTGAGAACTTGGGAACTACGTGTTGAGGTTCTAGGCTTCAGGGGGTTACAGTAGGGTGAAAGGATAATGCACATCAATGATATGAGGACACAACAGAACACCTGAATGGAGTCATACCTCAATCAAATACCACCTATAATTGGTAGTGGGGGGGGGTGGGATTTCCTACTTTTTTCAATATAGTATAGAATTTCTGTAATTTTAACATAACTCATCTTTTCTTAAAGTGAGCCATAATTTTCCATAAGATTTAATTTTTATAGGTACTAGAATAAATTCATCTTTACCTACCCATTTGACTATAATTATAAGGGTTTTTTGCAAATTAGAACGCAAGGAAAAACTAGGGTGTTGAGGTCTCTGAAAATGTCTTCATCCCTTTTTTAATAAATAGGGTTAATGACAACTTTTCCAATTCCCTTGGACCCACCATATCTACAATCTTGCATTTTATACATATGAAGAGTATGTCTAGAGAGATCCAGCATTCTCTTTCTTCAACTTCACCGTAACAGATTATCAGTTTTACGAATTGAGATAAAGAAGAAAAGTACAACATAGACAAATCCAGCAATCCTGGGGTGACCGTGTTTTACCTTTCTTTCTTCTGTGCTCAGAGAAACATGGGTTTCTGCTTTCCAAACTCAACTGTTTACCTAGCTGGCAATCCCCTCGTGTTGACTCTTTCAGTACTGGATTTCTTCAGTTATCCCTTCCCCTTCAGCATCTTTCATCTCTGCTTTTCTACTTGTGGGGCCCCCTCTCGGTTCACAAACATCCAGGTTTCCTGAGGTTGGGCTCCAAGATCAGGGTAAACTGAAAGCCGTTCTTTCCCCACCCTCAGGTTCAGAGCTGGAGTTGTCTCGGACTCCCCTTTGCTTTACCTCTCACATTGACTCGATCACCAAATCCACCTGAATCCCCTGCAGCCTCCCATGCCCACTGCCAGCTCCCCCGATGCTGGTTCTCGTCTTCCCACACCCAGACGTCCACAGAGGCTTTCCGCTCTGTTCTACACAGCTGCCAAGTGAGGCTCTCCAAGCGCTGCTCTCACCACTGCACACCCCTGCTCCAAATTTTCAACCGCCCTTCGTTATTTTCAAGTACAAATTTCTCTGCTTTACACTAAACACCCTCCCAATTCTGACTTGCAGCTACACTCTACCTTCACCTTCCATATACCTCCTAGCACAGCCCTCCCCTCTGCCCAGCTGATTTACTTGTCATCTACCTATTTCATGTTTGCCTGCCTTTATCTCTTTGCTCTATCTCCCCCATCTCTCCATTTAATTATGCATAAATCACAGTCTCTACTGTGTTTGGATGGTTAGGTATAAAGGGGTGGGGACAAGTGTAAATGGATGTTGGCAATGACTGTTGGACTCAGAGTCGGGGCTCAGTAGGGAAAGGAGAGGACGGTGACATTTGTACAGCAAACACCTCTAAGGGGGCAGCCATTTATCAGCTCTGACCAATTGTTCTCATGCAGAAAGGCTGGTCCAGTGTCTCCAGATCCTCTACATTCTCAAGAGAGGTCAGAGTACGCATTTATTTGAAATCTATAATTTTAAAATATTAGCCACTAATTCAAATGTAAGATATAATGCAGGTCAACAAATTGTGGGCCAAAGAAAGCATCTCTTAACAAAATTGGATGTGGCCCAAAGGATGCTAGTTTCAACCTCTGTTCCTCAACAACTCCTTCATCAAGAACCATCTTTCTTCACGTTCTCTCCCCTGTGCTGGGTCCCCAGAGCACTCCAGTTGATATTAATTTCTCCGTTTCCTGGTTTTACACGTTCACTTTGGTATCACTCAAGTTGAACTTCCTCCTTTCATTGCATGCTTTCCTGTGAAACCACTTGCACCATTAATTTATTTCTTATCCCTTAACTTTTTATATTTTACCTCTTTGCAACTGGAGAATAAGTTCCTGGAGAACAGGAGGCATACACTGTAATTTCCTACAGTCCTCACCGTATCTTCCAAAGTATATTCACAAACAGGCACTCACTTATTTAAGGGTGTAGGATGTATCTTGGCAGTTTCAAAAGTAGAATCACTTTTAAAAAAGGAAATATCAGCTCCATTTCTCTGACAGCAGTCTTGAACAATCTGTCATTTTGTTCAGCCATACACATGTGTGTAGGAGTAGGCTATCTTCCACAGAGACTTCTATAACATGCAAACTCCTATAACAAGTAACTTGCACAGTCTTTTCTATTCATCTAAAACAAGGTGACAGAATAGCACAGTGCTGAAGAGCCCAGGCTGTGGAGAGACTGACTGGGTTTCTACGGAGGCTCTAATATTTCCTGTTCACATGACCTCAGGCAAGTCAAAAAACCTCTCTGTCCTTTTGTTTCTTACTGT
Organism: Stenella coeruleoalba; assembly: GCF_951394435.1. Lineage (NCBI taxonomy): Eukaryota > Metazoa > Chordata > Mammalia > Artiodactyla > Delphinidae > Stenella > Stenella coeruleoalba. Next base: position 90,264,652 of record NC_137150.1, read on the forward strand.
GGAAAAGAGGAATGATAATAGTACTTACCTCAAAGGACAGATGTGAGAATTCAATGAGTACATATAAAGTACCTAGAAAAGTGCCTAGCACACAGTAGATAATAAATGTCGGTCATTATTATCTTACGTTAGATAATAAAACTTACTTGCAGATAAAAAAATTAGAAGTAAAACAAATAGTAATATTTTTAGGCTTATGCTCCAGCCTTTCATGGCACACCAAACACCAAAACTGGATCTCGAGGTAAGGTCTTCCTATACCACTGATCTCAGAAGAAGGCAGGTAGCTTGAACAACCTCGCTGTTAATAGCACGGAGTAGGCCCTCAGAAACTACTGTTTGTTAGAATAAATGAATAAACTGCTCCACTTGCTGTCCTAGGCAATATTAGTAACAGGTATCTTTAAGTGTAGAATTTTCTTTACTAAAATGTACAGATAAAGATGTTTCTGTGTGCTCTCCAACTATAGCAATTATAATACACAATGATCTCCAGGAGGATGCTTTGCTATTCTTTATGTGACCTGACCTAATTAATTTCAAAAGGAAAGGAAACACAATACATTATAGTACCTGTGCCAATTAACTGATTAACTGAACAGTATGAATCTCATGGAGGTTCAAACATAAAGGACTGTATTTTTTACAATTCCCTGACCTCAGCAGCACAATGCCAAATCTCCCTTCCTAGCTGGAGTAGATTCCTGAAAAATACCTGGAATGGATTCCAGAATTTTCAGGTCACTTTCAGCTATTAAAAACCCACCCAATTTAAAATGCCAATCAAACGCCTGAAGCAGACCCTTCCACCAGAGCATCTCCTGGCTTGGGGTGCTGGGAAATGGGGAGCGCTCCTTGCAATGCCCAAACTGAGAGTGCAGGCCAATCTAAAGTCTCCTTCTATCTGCCGCCAGCCTCCTCCAATTTTCTTTTTGCCTGCTGAAGTGGGTGTAGGGCACAGCAATAAATATATGCCTACAATATTTCTTGCTTCTCTCCAAGAGAAGAGTTTTCTTGCAAGCAACAAACCCTGTCTTTGGGAAGGCTCCTCATTCACTCCTTCTCCTATGTCCACCCACCAGAATGGAGCTGGGAAGGGTGAATGGTTAGTTCTGGGGCTGGTTCCTGGACCTTCCTTCACAAGACATATAGCCTCTGGTTGAGAGGACAGAGGAAGGAATGGTGCAGGTAAAACCAACTGTGCATGGTTATGTCTTTGTCTGTTCCTGCTAACTCCCATAAGACTAAATGACCTTGACAGAGATACCAAGGACAGAGACAACTTACAAAATATTTAACAGGCAGGGGTGCTAAGCAATCAGAAGGGATGTGGTCTCAGGGGTAGAACAGGGTGCTGCAGGCCCCTTGCTGTGCTGTCCAGTCGCTAGAAGGATAGGGGAGACCTGGGATGCTGGCAGTTACTGCAAAGGTACTCAAGGGGTAGGGTCCCAGTCTTTTTACCAACAATAGGAAGTATTCTGTATTTTAGTACTGGGACAGCTGTCCTGGTGCAAACAAGCTGAACATCACTCCTGTTTGTGGGAGTTCCTCAGAGTGTCCTCAAGTGAGAGATGGGATGGTCCCAGGCCTGCCCTCTCCCCACGACCATTCCGTGGCCTCTTGCCTGATCAAGCTGAACTACTTTCTACTTGTTCACTTGGCCCCTGGAAAACTCATGCATCTTTGCAATGCCAAGACAGTGCGTCAGGCTATGCTAAGTCTCTCCCTGCTGCTGACTTCCTCCAGTTCTCTTTTGGCCTGGTCAGAGAGGTGAAGGGCACCGCAGTAAATCAACGTCTAAAACATTGCTTGCTTCTCGCCAAAACATGAGAAGACACTTCTGGTAGTACGACCCCTACTCTTTAACAGGGGTTCTCTCAGAGCTGTCTCCACTCTGCTTGACAGAGGCCAGGCGTGAAGAAGGGAAAGCACTGCCTGCTTTCCTCCACAGGACAAGGAGAAAAGCCACAATATTCCAGATGACTGTCAATCCCATGATAGCCCCACCCATGGGGTTAGGGTGGGGAAACCCTTGGAGTGGTAAAGGGATGACAGCTGGATAAGGCTGTCTCTTTATAAATCCCAAGAGAAGAATCTAGCCCAAACTGAAGGTAGCTTGTTGATGGCTTTCCCTTTAGAATGTGTAAATTTAAAGCTGTCCCTTAGGATATCAGACAATGGCATCAATTCTGGGCCACAGGAAAAATCTTCCTCAATATCCTATCATACTTATTTAAAGAGGTACCCCAAATAATTAAATATTATACTCTGTTCAAGAAAAAATGAACATCAAATACACAACGAATAAAAAATAACTGAGGAAGCATATTTCTACTGGTGATTATTTAGAGATGCTGATTAATCCATTGTGCACATATTTATGTTTAATTATAAACTGGGAAGGCTTTAGGATGTTATTCTAAAACACACTCTATTAGCATTATGGCATCATATTCATGTGGTGCAAATAATAATGTGAGGAGATTTTCTTGGTAAATTATTTTTTACCAACCCTGTTCCATCAAAAGCATATTATTTTTACTTGGATGTTATAAGAAACTAAGTCTGAGTATAAGCTGATTTGCTATAATTGGAATAGGCTTATTGCAGTCATTTTACCCCTTTAAATTATGATACCAACATTGAAACATCTGTTAAACCATAGCATCTGTTTTATATTTGGGATGCATCCTTACAAATTTGAAGAGTGTTCTTTTTAATGAGCTCTGATTTAATGGGGAATCCATTTTTTTGTGACTGTTATGCCAAAGAAAGAAAACGAGAAGACAGATTCACTGCTCTAGCACCCCGCCCATGGCAAAGCACCTCTAAGGTCCATAATTTCTAATACAAAACTATTTAATAAACAAATATTCACACTGAAAGCTAGTGTGTTTTATAAATCAGTGTTGTTTAATATTTAAAAGACCATATGGATATGTCTGTATATATGTACATACCCCACCCCCCTGGAAAGGCAGAAAGGGCCATATTCATCTTATTTAAGAAAAATAATCACTTCTTTCAAATGAATTATCTTGACAATCTGTATAGTCTTAAAGATACTGGACAAATTTATGGCCTCATAGTCTCCCTGTTTACTAAGACACGTTTACAACTCTAAAGGCAGACTCATTGCCAGATCTTTATTATTTTAGTTCTATCAGAAGCAGTACTTTGCCACTGACTTACCCAATTCTTTTAAAAACTATTCCCTGGGGCATTCTTAATTTTTCTAGTCATTAGTAGCCCTCTACTTGAGTCTGAATTTCTCTTATACAAGAAGCATGTCAGCTTCATGTCAGACAAAAATGGATTAGTTTGTCCCACTATTTACATACTTTACTGTTTCAGGCCTTTTTATTTTTATATTCCTAATTTGGATCTGGCTGGCCTTTAAAAGCTTAATTTAAAGATATTTAGGGGGAATTCTCTGACGGTCCAGTGGTTAGGACTCAGCACTTTCACTGCTGGGGCCCGGGTTCGATCCCTGGTTGAGGAACTAAGATCCCGCAAGCCACGAGGTGCGGCCAAAAAAATAAAATAAAACTTAAAAAAAAATAAAGATATTTAAAACTGCTAAATTTTTATGATACAAGCTACCATAAAATTTAGAAAATGACAGGTTGTCCCATTAAGTTCAATAAACTCAAATAATTTATAAAAGAACCATATCACAAAAAAACTCAGAAGGAACTCATTGGAAGGAAGACAGAAAAAAAGAGAGAAAAGGAAGTTTAATATAGAGATTTTGGGTCATTCATTTTGTACCTCCTAATTTGCCTCACCAAAAGAGAAAACTGCTACAACAGTGTCCAGGCGCTAAAGCCATTTCTTGCACAAGTCCCCATAGGGCAGATCGGTCCAGCTTGGCAGAGGAAGCCTTGTTGCCACCCATCCCAGCAATGACCACTCCCGGCATCTTCTCCCCCCCACCATCCCCCGCCAAGTGAGGGCTCTGTTCTTCTTAGGCTTTACAAAAGCATCTTTTCTACTTTGCCAAAGGAGTAGTAGCATTTTACACCCACATCACATCAAATGTACAACTGATAGATGCTATAAAACCAGACTTTAGAACACATCCTTTGAGTTCTTCACTGAAAACAACCCCAAATTAAAACATCAACCACCTAGCTTAACAGTAGCGCTTTCTAGGGATTTATAGATATCACAAGAGAATCAGAGAAGAGGAAAATGACGTAGGCCATTCTTCTCGGTTTAGGATGTACTTCCTTAACCAATTTGAGAGAGACAAAAACTGACCTTATTTTAAAATACTACCTGTGAAAAAGATTTTGCAATTTCCCCGGGTAACCTTTTTCAATGCTTAATGACTTTTCGTAGCAAAAGTCCACTTCCTTAAATTAAAGGTTAACCCTCTCATTGTTGAAAATTAGATACAACACACTTTATGGTCACAGGTGAGATGGTACCGTTTAGGGAACACAGTTACGATTAACTTTTTTGTGACTTCGACCACTGCAGATCTTATCACAACATATTCTTAGAACTTGCCTCTGCCAGTTGAAAGAGTGCAGACTTCCCACAGCGTTTTACAGGTTCAGCACTGCCCAACTGTGAAGTGTTCGAAGAAATCTATATTGAAAACAATTCACATAAGGAATATTAATTGTGATATCAGAATTTTCACTCCCCATTCACATATATTCAGGAACTTTCCTTAGTTTAATGAGAACATCATTGCTCCCAAGTACCAAATACGCTTGGGATTATAATTTTGAAACCAATTTTAGTAAATAGCCTCAAAAATAATAACAAAAAAACAGGAGTATGACTGATTCACCTTGTTATAAAGCAGAAACTAACACACCATTGTAAAGCAATTATACCCCAATAAAGATGTTAAAAAAAAAAAAAAAAACAAAACAGGAGTGGCTTGGGTGGCTGTTGGATGACAAGAGTATTATTATCTTGAGAATTCCAGGCCCTAAATTTAATAACTCTACCACCTTAAAACAAATTATGCATTTCCATTTCCATATAAATACCAACTCAGCAACTTGCCACATAGAAAAGAGATTTAATGTCATTTTATATTTACTAAAAAGCAATTAGTTAATTTTTTGTTGAAATATATTTGGAATCACTGTGAAAAGACAGCCAACAAGACAGTCAACAAATTTTGTTTTGAGAATCCAACATAAATGTGCTAGGCAATATGACAAGAGCTGGTGAAGCTAAAAGTTTTACATAAAACACTGGCACTGGCTCTGAGAGTATGCTCTGAAGTACACAAAGATTGACAGTCAAGACCACAAATCTCAAGAAGCCATACAGTTAAGAACTAAGTTGTAACACATCGACATACACACAACATGACACTGTGACTGCATCCTCTTCTGCAAATCTGGTGCAACAGCAGCCAGGCACTAATAACAATGAACAGCACTGTCCTTTCTCGTTTTTATATGAAAACTTAATTTTCAATTTCTAGCTTAACTCCATAAAGAATGGAGAAGGGCATACATTCTTAAAGATCTTTACAAAGTATTCTTCTCCTAGAGAACTTCTATCATCATTAGAGCAGCTAGCTATGGTCTAAGCTTTAATATTCTTCGTGATTCTGAATTCTTTCTCAGTTTAAGACAGAGGTATTTCTCAGTTCAGTTTAGGAGGTAAACCTACCTTGTGTCTATACCTTACAGGTGACCCCAAGACCCCCAGGGAATTCTATGGAGCTGTCAGCCCCAGAAGAGACTGGCGACTTACTGCTAGAGAAAATTCTCCCTAGAACACCTGCTGAATAAGAGCCAAATATTTAATAAGCTACCTGGGCCACTCAGAAGGGACTAGTTTAAGAAAGTTTTAAGGAATTTTTCTTCCTGGGTACTATCATTTTTCAAAGAGTCCTTTCCTATTTATCCTAATCACTTACTTTTTCTTTAGAAGATCAACTTAGGGGCTGAATCATTTTGAAGATTTTCCTCTAGCTGAATTTCCTCTGATATATGCCATTTCTCCTTTTTTAGACAAGGTGAATTCAATTACTAAGCTTATCACTAGACTAAGAGAAATAAACACATTTAATATAATCACTGACTCTAGTGACTTGGGGGAAAGAAGTACTGAACATCAATGCCAGTCCCATGAACCAAGGTTGTATAATAGAAAGGACATGGCTTTTGTGTCAGTCAAACATGCCTTCATTACTTCTTGCTGTGTGGACTTAAGCAAGTAATTAAGACCTCATCTTCACCTTCAAAATAGAAACAATACCTGCCCCACATTAATTACTTCTGTGAAGATCAGATGTTATGTGAGTGAAGAGTTCGGCACAGTGCTCAGCCCACATTATGCTCTCAATATACATTACAATTATTAGTAATAAGGATTTATCATTGTTAACACTAATAAATAAACTCTTTTAGGACACTTCCAAACATTAGTTACAGACTAAAATTAGAACAGAATTAAAAATTGCAATGTCAGAGGAGAATTATTAAATTTAATAATCTATAAAATATTAAATTTGTCACATAATCATACGATACCCTCAAGAGAACAACAAGCTGGGTGATGCTCCCCTACACAGCCTGACACTGTTTTGTAGCTCTTCCACTGGCTCCCTCTGCTGTCGCTTTTGCTGCTGTAGGTTTATGTTCCCGACGCTGTGTGTGTGTGTGTGTGTGTGTGTGTGTGTGTGTGTGTGTGTGTGTGTGTGTGTGCGCGCGCGCGCGCGCATGCACTACCACGAAGCCTGTCAAATGCCTGCACGGCACACCCAGAGGCTCAGCGTCGAACTTCTGACCGCTCGGATGTATTACCTGCCAGCTGAGTTAATGCACAGCTGTTCGAGTCGAGGCTTGAGAATGGTTCCTTGCCTTGCAAAAGAAACCCTCACCTAATGTTTAGTAGGAACTATTTTCCTCATCACTTATGGGAGGATTTTTACCTGTTTGTAGGTACAGGGCAGTATTTTAAATGCTCAAGGTTGCTGGAAGCCTTATTTTCAAAGGATGTTGGGGGAGAGTCAACATATTTTAGCAGTCCAACGTTTCTAGAATCACCTAACAATAAAATTTTCATAGAAGAACTTAGCGGTAAGATATAGTTTCTAAAAATGTCTTTTGGCTTCTTAATTGGGGGCAGGGGGTTGAATACATGTTAATGTCTGCAGCACTGGGCATAGCTGACCTTTCTTTTGAGAGTCTCCTCTGGATTTCCAATACTGCAGAGTCCTTGTTTTCCTCCTACCTCTCAGGCCACTCCTTGCTGTTCTTTGTTGGCTCTCCTTTCTATAGAGAGCACTTAAATGTTTCCCTCAGGGTTTTGTCTTAGGGCCCCCACTCTTTTTCTTTACACATTTTCTCTCAGTAATCTCATGTAATCTCTCAGTAATCTCTGATGGCTTCTAATATAAGCATAGCTTGTGTAATGCCAATTTGTTATATCATTGTTCATTTCCCTGTTTGTTTTTTTTTCTATTTAAGAGACATACACATCCTTTCAAGTAAGAATAATGTAGCTAATACATGTTTTTCAATGACAGGTCAGCTAGTGGTGGAAAGTGTGTGTTATGCTACCCTCCTGGGTAGGGGGCAGTAGCGGGTCATACTGTACAGTATGTTCATGGCTATGCTTTTTATTTTCCTCAAGTTGGATGGTGCTTGCTAATCTGTTAACTCCACTGTAGTCTCTCCTCTGCCTATTATGGAATGTTCTGATAAACAGGGTGGGTGTTAAAAGTATGTGATGTTCAGCAAAAGCGCCAAGAAAAATTATCACCCTGGGTGTTAAAACTGTTAATTTTATAGCTGACTGAGGTAGGGGCGCACACCAAGGAAAGAGGTGGTAAAGATCAAAAGCAAATTAGCTGGAAGGCTTTTGCAATTATGAGGGGTATCATAAACACTGTAGCCTGGGAGGAAATGACTAACAATTGTTGAGTGAATAAATGAATCAGAGAACAAATGAACAATATGAGATGACTGGTCTTCCTTACCTTAAAAGAAATATTAACACTTCTAATAAACCATGTAAGACTTTCACACTAATGAGCTGCAGTGTGAGTATATGGAGTCTGTGTTGAGTGTAATATTCCGTAACATATTGGGCATTCCATCATGAAAATGAATGCTTTAAATGTGCACCTATTGCTTATATCCAATTGTGACGATACCTTGGTGAGATTACGGTTGTATTTATATTGGCAAAGTAAAAGCCTTCTAAGGAAAGTTTTAATGTTCAAATCTACCTGTCTAAATTGTCCAGATTAGCTCCCTGTCTTCAAAGTAAATATGCAATTTTTCAACGCAAAGATATACTCTAGGTGTAAGAGTCAGCCACACAGCAGAGAAGAGGATATGTGGACCAGGCAAGGCTTCCAGACTTGTTAAATAACGGAAGACAACAGCTCCCTTCTGGCATTACATTTGGTCATTAGTCTTCAGTAAACAAGATCTAAACAGTGACAGATGTGTCACTCTACCTGTAAACAACAAAAAATGCAGATAGGAAACTCACTTTGACAAACTTAATGGATCAGAGCCTGGAAGCAGAGTGATGGCTCTTCAGAAGGGCCGAGTTGAATCTAGATGAATTATGAGCATCAATACAGAATGGGAGACAGGCTGAAATGCGAGGAAAACAGGCTCTGCACTCTATATTTCTTTCTATATCTTGTAAAGCAGATGTATCTTTCTCCCTTTAAACATAAACATTTATGAGGAACCTACAAACAAAATGTTCTTTATTCAATTTCATGGTTCCATGCAGGTTACTTCAATGGGTTTGAAAACTATCAGATTTGGTTAAGAAGGAAAGATATCCTTCTCAGCTTGTGACACGGAGACCCAAGACATAAAAGAAAAAATATTTTCAACTTAAAGAAATGCCCAGGGCTTACTGTTTTTTTAAAAACTGCGTTTCTAGGATAATTGTATTACACGATAAATGACCAATAGCTAATGTCTTCCTAGAGTTATGAACACTTGTAAATGAAATTAATGTGAATGGTCTCTAAGAATTTTGCAAGCCTGATCTTAAAGTGATATTACAAAGCTAAACATTTTTAAAGAGTAAATTGTTTCCTAAATTATACAAACACCTACTTTTTTCTAAGTGCACATAATAGGACTGAGAATCCCTCTGAAAAGGGATGAGGGGTATAAAGTGGTCCACTGGGTAAATTTCTATTATCTGCCCATTCCTTCCTCACTGAACCCTTTCCCTGTAAGTTCCAAGAGATACCAGAAAGTGCCTTACCAATGCTGATTTAATAACCTGTGGTAAAAATTGCAAACCACAGAGCAGTGATCTCAAATTGCGGTTCCCTAATAGGAAACTTGTTGAAAGTGCAAATTCTCAGGCCCCACTGCAGACTTAATAAGAAACTTTGGGGGTGGGGTTCAGCAATCTGTGTTTGAAGAAGCCTTTGAGGTGACTCTGGTGTATTTTAAAGTTTGAGAATCTCTGCTATAGACTAATTAGAACAAGAATTTCAAGAGTCTTTGTGTTTTCTCAAAGGTGATGGGTGTTTTATGAAATAATTATAAGAGTTTTAGGGATACAATCACAGTAATTATAGGCTATTCTATTTCTACTGCAATAGATATGCTCATAGCAGATTGTAGTAGATAATTTTATTAGTTCATCTAGTTAGCTATTGTTTAGCTTTGAATAAACTAGCCCAGTACTGGGCTGACAATATGGTCAGATCATAACATGAAAGAGACTGAAACTTCTCTTGAGTCAGCTGAGGAAAGTGACTGGAGAGCACAAATATCCTTAGAGAACCATGTACTATACTTTTCTTGTATAATCACATATAACATTTACAAATAAACAACTAAGTATGTAATAATTTAATTTGCTTAGGAATTGCAAGGGCTCTTAATTGTCAATCTATGCAAAATATAACTAGGAAAAATAATATATGGAGTTGAGAAGGGGAACTGTATTTGATTCTAGGGCAGAACATTTTATTTTGGTTTCTCTATCATGCATGTCTTCCTCTGTTAATGATGCCAGAAACAACTCATAATAAGTTTTCAAATTAATTTTTTTAAAGCTTCCTCAAATCTTATAAGTGCACAGTCAAAAACCCTCAGAAGACAAGTGCCATTGAGGAGAGGAGTAACATCTGGAAATGTCTCCCTGCACAAATCCTAAGTAAGAAGAGGTTCTTCCCCAGAAAAAAACTTTCTTTTGGAGGAGTGAGTGTACTGAGCAGTAAGAACAAATTAATTTAAGAGAGGTATGGGATCTTACTCTCCAGAATCACAGGACAGTGGCTGTTACACTATCAAACTGGTTCCTCAGAGCTGCCCAGGGCTTTGAGGCACCTAATAAATCTGATGGTCATCTCACTTAAACAAGAACCACACTCTGAGTGGCAATACCTGTTAGAAATGCATCAGCTGAGGTATATCATACAAACATTTTTAATTAAATTGAAAACTCTTGGTAAATAGTGCATATGTAAATATCAGATATGTCAAAGACGAGCCACTACGTTCTGATATTCATGCTACAGAGTGTAGAATTTAATCAAAAGGAATATATGGCAAACAACTTCTGTTTTGAAGGAGCTGTTTCTAAAAGGTTGGATGGGACTGCTCAGGTACCAACATTAAAAATAAATTTACAGTCATCATGTCAAAATTCTTTTTTACCTTTGAAAAAATTATTAGTATCAAGTAAAAGGATGTCAATGACTAGAGGAAAGCAAGGAAATATTAAACAAAACTATTGCCCACACAATGAAAAGAAAAGCCTGTTTATCATAATGAAAAATTATGATAAAATCTTAATTTATTCAGATTCATCAAGCAAATTGTTCTTCGTGAAATGATACCATTATATGATATTTTTGTTACCAGTTTTATACAATAGCCCTCAACGAGTAAAGCAAAAACTGTGGCAGAGAAGCCTAAGAGATAAACAGGCCAGAGGGTTGGATCAAGTCATGGTGGTTGACACAAGTGTCCAAAGAGGAAGCAGCATTTGTTTTTTTTTTTAATGTAAGCACTAAAAGTAATTTTTTCTCATTTTCAAAATAAGATGCTGGGTTTTCTCTTGCCAAAAGGATATAATTTTACATTTCATTTATGCAGCACTCTTTATGCAAATGAATCAAAGTGATTCAATACATCAATATTAAACAGAACAGTCTTGCTTGTCATTTTCTCTCAACCCTATAAAAAATTGCTTAGTTTATTATATGCATTTTTGCGGTACGCGGGCCTCTCACTGTTGTGGCCTCTCCCGTTGTGGAGCACAGGCTCCGGACGCGCAGGCTCAGCGGCCATGGCTCACGGGCCTAGCCGCTCCGTGGCATGTGGGATCTTCCCGGACCGGGGCACGAACCGGTGTCCCCTGCATCGGCAGGCAGACTCTCAACCACTGCGCCACCAGGGAAGCCCCTATTATATGCATTTTTGGTTGAAATTAATAAAAAGGAAAATGGGGAAAGACCTAAAGCAGAAGGCATCTTATTTTTACAAAAGGGATATATTTTATTATTTGTCATATAGTGCTCATTAGAAATGAGCATACGGTTGAGGCCAGGGCTTCTGTGGCAAAATCAAGCATTATCAGATTTGCCTCTCATCATACCAACCAAGAAAATACTCTCTAGTGTGTACTCTCTCTCTCTGGCTGACAATCTGAAGAAATCTAAGATCCTGCATGAGCTGACCTGACCTAAGCCCAGGGTTAAACACTAATAAAAATACTGGCTGAAGCTACATCACACCCAAAGCTAAGCACTGATGATCTAATAGGTCCTATTCACCCCTGCATTCACTGTGAGAGTTATTCATCAACTACAGCATCTAATTTCACTACTGGAAAAATTTAATAAATTGGAATGCTATGGCCTTCACATTGACAATTTTCCTAAGCTTTTAAAATAAGTTAAAAACAAGGCAAAATGAAATAAATGAATTACTGGAAAGTGTGTATTCTACGTGAACTCTTTAATGAATGCTTGTAAAATGGGTATAAATTCTGGAGCTGATCTGTGATTAGAGAAAAGGCAGCAAAAAGCAATAAGCAGCCTCCCATGTGTATTATGTTAGTAATGGCAAGAGGCATGCCTAAAGTTCTCTATATGTTATAAAATTCCATTCCAATACTTCCTGAGCTCAGTAAGTTTTCTGAACCCAATGTGTGTGTGTGTGTGTGTGTGTGTGTGTGTGTGTGTGTGTATATATATATATATATATATATATATATATATATAAAGAAGGCCATACCTCTGCAAACTGAAACTATAAGACACTGATGAAAAAAATCAAAGATGACACAAACAGATGGAGAGATATACCATGTTCTTGGATTGGAAGAATCAATATTGTGAAAATGACTATACTACCCAAAGCCATCTACAGATTCAATGCAAGCCCTATCAAATTACCAATGGCATTTTTCACAGAACTAGAACAAAAAAATCTCAAAATTTGTATCGAGACACAAAAGACCCCGGATAGCCAAAGCAGTCTTGAGGGGAAAAAAGGAGCTGGAGGAATCAGACTCCCTGACTTCAGACTATACTACAAAGCTACAGTAATCAAGACAATATGGTACTGGCACAAAAAGAGAAATATAGATCAATGGAACAGGATAGAAAGCCCAGAGATACACCCACGCACTATGGTCAACTAATCTATGACAAAGGAGGCAAGGATATACAATGGAGAAAAGACAGTCTCTTCAATAAGTGGTGCTGGGAAAACTGGACAGCTACATGTAAAAGAATGAAATTAGAACACTCCCTAACACCATACACAAAAATAAACTCAAAATGGATTAGAGACCTAAATGTAAGACTGGACACTATAAAATTCTTAGAGGAAAACATAGGAAGAACACTCTTTGACATAAATCACAGCAAGATCTTTTTTGGCCCACCTCCTAGAGTAATGGAAATAAAAACAAAAATAAACAAATGGGACCTAATGAAACTGAAAAGCTTTTGCACAGCAAAGGAAACTATAAACAAGACGAAAAGACAACCCTCAGAATGGGAGAAAATATTTGCAAATGAATCAATGGACAAAGGATTAACCTCCAAAATATATAAACAGCTCATGCAGCTCAATATTAAAAAAACAAACAATGCAATCCAAAAATGGGCAGAAGACCTAAATAGACATTTCTCCAACAAAGACATACAGATGGCCAAGAAGCACATGAAAAGCTGCTCAACATCATTAATTATTAGTGAAATGCAAATCAAAACTACAATGAAGTATCACCGCACACCAGTTAGAATGGGCATCATCAGAAAATCTATAAACAACATATGCTGGAGAGGGTGTGGAGAAAAGGGAACCCTCTTGCACTGTTGGTGGGAATGTAAATTGATACAGCCACTATGGAGAACAGTATGGAGGGTCCTTAAAAAACTAAAAATAGAATTACCATATGATCCAGCAATCCCACTACTGGGCATATACCCAGAGAAAACCATAATTCAAAAAGACACATGCACCCCAATGTTCATTGCAGCACTATTTACAATAGCCAGGTCATGGAAGCAACCTAAATGCCCATTGACAGACGAATGGATAAAGAAGATGTGGTACATATATACAATGGAATATTACTCAGCCATAAAAAGGAATGAAATTGGGTCATTTGTTGAGATGTGGATGGATCTAGAGACTGTCATACAGAGTGAAGTAAGTCAGAAAGAGAAAAACAAATATTGTATATTAATGTATATATGTGGAACCTAGAAAAATGGTACAGATGAACCAGTTTGCGGGGCAGAAATTGAGACACAGATGTAGAAAACAAACGTATGGACACCAAGGGGGGAAAGCGGCGGGGCGGCGTGGGTGGTGAGGTGATGAATTGGGAGATCGGGATTGACATGTATACACTGATGTGGATGAAACTGATGACTAATAAGAACCTGCTGTATAAAAAAATAAATAAAATAAAATTCAAAAATTCAAAAAAAAAAGGCAAAACAACAACAACAACAAAAAAGAAGGCCATACCTCTGCAAACTGAAACAAGGCTGATGCTTGACATTGTTTTGAAGGAACATCAGGGTGGGAGGTACCTGAAGATATCTGAAAGGAAACAAATAATTTTTAAAGCACAAGGACATTTTACCATAACAGACTCATAGATTCTGCCAAATATTTCCACTGTACACACAGATAAAGATTAAGACATGAGTCATCACCCTCAATCCCTTTTAGAAAAACAGTATCAATGATAAATGAAGACAAAGGCCATGTTTCTAAAAACACATGTGGAAAGAACAAAAAAGACTGAGTTTGGCTCATTTGCCTTGTCTCTTGAAAGGGTGTCAGATATGTATCAAATAGCAGTTGAGGACACCTGTAGAGATAAATTTCCTTATTTTAGTGAATTTTCTAAAATATTATTAAAAGTTGAAAGCTGCAAGTAAATCTCTCTCCTCCCTACAGCACTCCCCTCAAGCTGTTCTCTGCTTTGAGACAGCTGTGAAACAGGGTTGGAGAAGCAAACCATGTGGGTCAGAGTATCTGGGACTGAATCTTAGTTCTGCTACTCACTAGCTACATGACCTTGGGCAGCTCAGCTAATCTCTCTTGAGATTTATTTTTCCCAACTGTAAACTGATGATGATGATAATCCCCATTTTACAGGATTATGGTAAGAAGAAAATAAGCCATAGAATACACTGCCTGGCATGGCACCAAAACTCAATAAATTGTTTATTGAATACGAACAGCATTTCTTTATTTTATAACACCATGCATCCTCCCATCCAACACACACACACACACACACACACACACACACACACACACACACACCCTCAGGTGTCTGACAGTGGATAGAGGATTCTGTCACACCATCCTTGCTTCAGCTAGGAGAACTTTTGTTTCTATTTGGTGATTATGGTAGCCTCATTAAAAGTTTGCTCTGAGGGCCACATGGAAATAGTTTTTAGGATGTTTTGAGAGCAAGGTCAGTTATTAATTTTGGTTTCAAAGTGAACAAAGTTTCTATACAACTACAAACTAGGGTGAAAATGAGTCACAAGTGCAGAAAGCGTGAGCATTGTAAATTCAGCCCATTTCCAGTTCCACAAAAGTCTTTTTCTTCAATTAACTGTGCTCACCGACTCCATCAAAGGGAACTTACTGAGCAATACATGCAGCTTGATCATGACTCCTCAATCCCAGCAATCACTTTTTCATATTAATTAAATTAAGTTGTTTAGAAAAACAATGGAGCCAGTTGGTGATACAATATCAAAGTCAATTTTAGGGATAAGAAAAAAAGAGCCTGATGGAATTATTGACTCTATTCACTGCTGAAGGCATTAGGAAAATTTTAATTCCACCGTATCTTTTGCATCAGACAAATAAGGATTTTTAGAACAAATATCAGTAAAAAGAAAAGAGATCTCCCAGATCCTATTTAACAAACTAGACATATACAAATTGTCGTAAATGGCTAAGATCTAACCAAGTACTTTGAAAATATTTCAGGGTAAAGATGTAGAATTCTTCTTGGTCAAACCATGAAACCTATCATTTCAAAAGACCTCCATGTGCAAGCTGTGACAGACTGCAGATATGAATCCACAAGGATGTTCCTGAAATCCTGGGAATTATAAACTGTAGGTCTTACTTCCGACATGACTTTTCACTCCTACAAACCCTCTATAAAAGTTAAAGAAAATAAATAGTTTGTGTAAGGGGAAATGCCTGACCTACAAGATATTTCTTTTCTTTTTTTTTTTTTTTTTTTTTGCGGTACGCAGGACTCTCACTGTTGTGGCCTCTCCCGTTGCGGAGCACAGGCTCCGGATGCACAGGCTCAGCGGCCACGGCTCACGGGCCCAGCCGCTCCGCAGCATGTGGGATCTTCCCGGACCGGGGCATGAACCCATGTCCCCTGCATCGTCAGGCAGACTCTCAACCACTGCGCCACGAGGGAAGCCCATACAATATATTTCTTCCAGGATTAAATTAGATAGTGAACAAAACAGAACCAGTAGTATAAACAATCTAGATTTTTGAAAAGCATTTCACAAGTCTTTAAACAAAAGGATGTTTCTCCAAATTAATATTGGGATAAAGGAGATGTTGACATGAATAGGGAGCTCCTGAAGAAATATTAGGTTAGGGTCAGGGATCTCTTTGGAATCTGGTTTGCTGTAGTAACCAAAAACATGCACGTGTGTCAACACACCCAAAATTTCATGTGAAATTTGAGAGATTTCACTACATCTTTCACCAGGGTTCACTGGTTAAGTATCTCTGCTTTCAAAGTTGAGACTAACATTATTTAATATGTCTAAAACTACTGTTTAAAAGGGAGTGCAGATTGAATCTGCTATTACATTAAATTCTTGAGGAAACAATATAAAAAACAATTGGAATTCATGGCACATCTCACAGAGAGCAGAAAGGAAAGTGATAGATAAGGAGTATTATGTGAGCAAATATATATTAAAACATTCTGGTGATATCAGCAGGACATTTAGGCATATAATAAACAATGTCATAAAAGGAATGACCTAATATGCCAGTGTGAAAAGTAATTCTGCCAATGAAATGTTGAGAACCACCAGGAAAGGACACTAGAGGAGAAAAAATTCTGAAACTAAAAATATGCTCTCCTTTGTACAAAACTGTACCACAAGGGGCAAACATTAGGAAGGATGACAGTGTGAAAGAAGGTCTAGTGAAAGACAATTGGAATGATCAAGGGAAGACCATGTGGTTTAAAGTTTAGAAAAAAGTAATCAATGATGGCTCCATATTGAGTTCTAGGGTAAATGCAGATATTTTGGGAAGCAGTCTTAACCTTTAGACTTGATGTCAAGGATAATGTGCTTTTCTACATCATCTCTGAATATGTCAGAGACATACTGAGCCAAACAGGTCTGACACAAGACATAAGATTTTGAAAACTGCCAACTGCATGCTAAAGTTTCAATTAAGAGAAGTTTACTTAAAATAAATAAAAAGGAATGCACAGCCAATAACCATGAGTCAATTCTGTCTTCTGATTTAATACCTGACAAATCAATATCTGATAAATGACTAAGTTCTAAAAATAGTTCAATTATATTCTTAACTTCCCTATCCATGAATAAAAATTAGTGATGAGGTTTCAGTGCAATAATATTTAGTATGAGTTAATAACAAGCTTCTATAAACATATTTATTCCTTAATTAAGAGACTCTAACGTTCCAGAATTTGGTACTATTTTCCGTTTTATGATTACTTGAGCTAAGAACGCAGGGTTCTTCTTTGCTTTAAGTTACTTTCATCAGCCCAAATTTAAGCTCACTTTACAATTTCATTAAGTATAAATTGTAATATATTACCTCGGCAAACTGAAATAATGGTGACTTCTGACGCAATTCAGAGGATTCTGAAACATCAGGCCTGCAGGTGCCAGAGGATATCTGAAACAAAGAAAGGTGGTATGAGGCATCATAAGAATAGCTTCTGGAAGACAACAGAAGACAAATGTCACGTAAAACATTCCTATCTGAGGAAGGAATGGTTTTGACTCCCCAAATTTGAGGCAGTACTGTGACAAAAAGGTAGTTATATTCTGCAAAGTCTTACACAAGGTTTTATCAAGTTTTATATGTTCATTCAACTTCTAAATAATGCCATAAATTGTAGGAGATAGACAGGACAATGCATTTCAGAAAAATTACTATTAATCAAAGAGAAATGTCTACAATGATGCCTATTTGATCTCTTGGCTTTCTGCAACCAAATCCAAAGAATATCTACTTCTTCCATGTTCTGTGTTTCCCCACTATTTCATATAACCTGACCACATGAAAACGCAAATGAGTTTCGATTATAAACCTTTTGGGAAAACAAAACTAAGGTCCAATTTTTGTTTTCCAGGGCTTTCATGTATTTATATACAAGCCCCAATCTTAGAAAAGTTAGTACTATTTTCCTAAGAGAAATTTCCTTTATAATATATTCTTCTATATTATTTACGACACTGGGTAAACATTTAACGCTCTACCATCTTTACCTGTGATTTTCATTATTAACAACAGTTACAGAAACACCACTAATTTTTTTAAAAATTCTTGCTGTTTATCAAGTACTATTCTCAGGATACATAATTCCTCTTTATCTCAATGTTAAAAATTGACCCATTTCTGCATTTGGGTGAAATAATAACTTAGGTGGTAGCCTATAATTCAAAAGTCACAGGAGTCACAGAATGTTAGAGAGGAAGGATTTCAGCATCCCTCTGATCTAACCTTTTTTACAGATAAAGGAACGTAGGACCAGACAGGTAAATGACGTCTCTACTCCCCAACATTCAATAATCCCCTTATTCTTTTTTATTATAGCACTTAGCACTGACCACCACAAGCATAAATATCTGTTTATGGTGCATCTTCTCCCAGGGATTTTGTATAATGCAGAATCCTCAACATTGCCTGGGCACAATGTAGATACTCAAGTATTTGTTGAATTAACTAAATCAAAATTGACAACATGTCTTCTAAACACCAAAACAGTGTGTCCCCTCTCTCTCCTTTCCTGAATGACAAGGTTAGAGAGTCTCAGGGAACAAGTTATCTTTCACTTTAGAGGAAAAATAAAAGTTAAAAATACTTTTTAATAACATGTTTCTGACAACAAAATAATCACTATTGAAAATCTGAAGAAAAAAAAAAAACACAGAAGAATCATCTCCCAAAGATAAGCACTGGTAATAGTCCATGCATATTCTTCCAGTTGTGTGTATAGATAATGTTTTCAACAGAAATGGGACGATGTATTACAGTTACAAAATGTTCGTTTTTAACAATACATTGATTTTCCTGTTATTAAACCTTTTCCAATGTAATTTTAATAGCTGCATGTGATTAAATTAGATGGTTGAATCTATGGAAAAAGCTGGCAGTCACCCAGGTTATGTTCCTAAAACTAGAGTTTCTCACTGAACTTCTTCAGTAGACATGGAAGATGTGTTTCTCTAACAACGTCATAGGCCACTGGGCAGGAATAAGCATTTAAAATTTTAATTGTCACCTTTGGATTTGAAAGGGTAATGGCCAACTTCTTCCAGTGATAAGCTCCATAGAAAAGGTGCAGAAGCTTTAGTTAATTTGCCACCTGTGGTTTGGCTGCCAAAGCTTGATTCCCTCCCTGTCACTCGACTATTTGAAAACTAGTGTGCCAAAAAGTCCAGAAGTTTTTATTTGGTTTCTAAAACTTTGAAGCCAAGGAGACACAAAATGTACTAAAAAAGGCCAGCAAATCCTGAAATTACTAGCCACCAAAAATTCCTTCATTGGAAGGAATACTTGAATGAACTGTATCTTTATAATTTCTAAACAATGAAAAAAAATCAATACTGTCCTGGTTTATAAAGAAAACCTGTGTGCTTAACCCCTAGATATCTTGGTAAATAATCAAAATTTTGCTTCAAATTGAGCCTAGGGAATTCCCTGGCGGTCCAGTGGTTAAGGATTTGGTGCTTTCACTGCCGTGGCCCAGGTTCAATCCCTGGTCGGGGAACTAAGATCCCACAAATTGCGTGGCCAAAAATTAAAATAAAATAAAATAGAGCCTAGGACTAAATAAAAATTATAAAGTGACTTTATAAAACTTTAATAATGTAGGTTGTACACATGACAGAAAGCTATGGAGATATTTAGAATTAAGTATATTATCATATAGGGTAACTACCCTATATAAAGCCTATATAATATATAACACACATTTTTATTTCTAATCCCATGATGCAGATGCATGAGAGTTATCATTTATGAGATTAGTTAACCTATGGCTCAATTAGAGTTCATATTAACTGTAAGAAGAAAAGTTAACTTTCTTTTAAGTGCCATTATAGATAATATGGCCATGACTATGCATCTAGTCATAAAGGTTTAAAGTTAAATGAGACCCTCTGCAATCATTATGATGGACGGTCTTAAATAAAACTTTCTATTTGTATGGAGAATTCAAATGTAAGTACTTATCAAGACATCTATAATCCTACACGTTATGTCAATTGTACTATGCAATCAGAGAAGTCTATGCGTGCGTGTTTGTGCTCCCCACGCACCTGATGCACAATAGATGCACAATGAATACTGGTTGACTGACTTGATTCTCTGTGTTTATGAATATGAGGAATCTCAATGACCTGGCCAGGAATCACACAACAAAGGCTGTCCAATGGTTAAAACAGCAATTATAGTCACTGAGGCTATGCATTTTACTGTAGTGGATAACGTCTCCTTTTAAAATCTAGTTACTCTTACTTTAAAGCACTGTGGGTTTAGCCTTTATTTTCAGTGTAGTATAATGGAAACAGCACAAAATTAGGAGCCAGAAGAGTTGGCTTACTACTAAGCTGTGTGGTTACCTGACTTTCTAGGCCACAGAATGAACAGAAGCAGCAAATCAGAAGGGGCCAAGAGTGGGGATAAGAAAAAGGAAGAGGGGCTTCCTTGGTGGCGCAGTGGTTGGGAATCCACCTGCCACTGCAGGGGATGCGGGTTCGAGCTCTGGTCTGGGAGGATCCCACATGCCACAGAGCAACTAGGCCCATGAGCCCACGTGCCACAACTACTGAAGCCCGCGCACCTAGAGCCCATGCTCTGCGACTGCAACAAGAGAAGACACCGCAGTGAAAAGTCCGCACACCGCAACGAAGAGTAGCCCCCGATGACCACCACTAGAGAAAGCCCACATGCAGCAACAAAGACCCAACGCAGCCAAAAATAAATAAAATAAATAAATTTTTTAAAAAAAGGAAGAGCGTTGAAAAAGAAACAATGCCACCAGCAAGAAGACACAGCGAAAAGACTGTAGGCACAAATTTTAAAAAAAATTTTATTGAAGCATAGTTGATTTACAACACAAATGTTCTATAAAGCATTGTAGTCTATTTAAAACAAATAACCAGGGCTTCCCTGGTGGCGCAGTGGTTGAGAGTCTGCCTGCCGATGCAGGGGATACGGGTTCGTGCCCGGGTCTGGGAAGATCCCACACGCCGCGGAGCGGCTGGGCCCGTGAGCCATGGCTGCTGAGCCTGCACGTCCGGAGCCTGTGCTCCGCAATGGGAGAGGCCACAACAGTGAGAGGCCCGCATACCGCAAAAAAAAAAAAAAAAAAAAAAAAAAGAAACAAATAACCAAAATATTGGGTGTAAGATAGGCTTAAGGATGTACTGTACAACATGGGGAATATAGCCAATATTTTGTAAAAACTGTAAATGGAAAGTAACCTTCCAAAATTGTATTAAAATTTTTAAAAATCTCGGTTATTTAGTAAAGTGGATTATCACAAAAGCTAAAAAATAAATTAAAAAAAAATAATAAAATAGAGCAAGTAGTCCTAAAATTTTTCCTAAATGTAATAATTAATATTTCTAACTGTGATTCTAAGTTGTCAAGATAAGAATAATTATAAAATATATCCCTTATTAAAAGGCAGAAATGCATGTGATACATGCTAGACATATTTCCATCTAAAATCTCAAAATGTAAAAATGGTTGAATGACATGGAAAATGTACCGAGGTAGAATTCATTCTTGAGTGTTTGATAAATGAGGCATCCAGTGCAAGTGTATATATTTGTGCATACATGTAAATGTTTGGCAAAGAAATCTGGCATTACATCCACATGGAAGGAAGAGGTTATTTCCCACAAAAGACTCCTATTTAATGTTATTAGAGGATCCTAGACCTTGTCACCTTGCAATACCACCTTGCTGTTTGTATTTACAGTATCATAAATTACTTATTAGATGGGGTATGCTTTTTACGGAGAAACATCATTCTTCAACAACCATTCTTCAGCTAAAGCCAGCTTACTTTCTAAACATAACAAAATATAGAGATCGAAGATATCTGTTCATCAATTAAGAGGAAAGAAAAAATACCAGATAAGTAGAGATTCAATAAAGGGAGGAAAAAACCCAAGAAGCTCTTTTTAGAAATAGTCTCTGAAATAATCCATAAAGCCACTAGGTGTTGCTACATGCCCAATAAAGAAAACTGCTAAAGGGATTTTAAAAGCAGTTTTGTTAACAACGTACGTTTTCAACTTCCCTTAAATCCAATCTTCCCTTTAAATTAGCTATAATTCTCAATAACCAAGGAAGGGGAATGATTAGTATAATTAAGAATTATGACGAGGTAATACTTTTTCCCCACAGGCAAAATGCACATCATGATAATGAGAGACATAGAAACATGATCCAGCCCCTTGATATAAAACAAGATCAAGCCACTCAGATGCACTGTTTGGAAAGCTAGGTTTTGTTAACAGCCCATTCCTACTTCGCAAGGCACAAGACCAGACACAGAGCTGGATCGTGATGGACACAGAGTCAACAAAAGGGATGAAGTACACTGGTTGTATCTGAACTCCACATCCCTGCTCTTGCTAATTTAAACATTTACTGATTACTCACTCCTTCAACAAACATTCAATAAACACCCATTACATACCAGCCACAAAGACTGCTGTTCCCTTTCAAGAAGCTTACATCCCACTTGTGTGCATTATATGCTGGGGAATAAAATGAGACTAAGGAGATGTGTCTGGCCATTAAGTTGCTTGCATTTCAATGCAGGAGACAGCTACACATTAAGAACGGACGTGCCTCTTGGTGGAATATTACAAGGTCTGTGGGAGGACAGAGAAGCAGCCTTCATTCTTTCTGGGGACAGATGGAAGAAGTAAGGTAAGTAGCATCTGAGATCTCCCTAGAAGGAACACCAGAATTGTGGAAATGATGTGGTCACAGCAGGAGGAAAAGCATGGAGGAAGTGCCCTGTGTGTGTGAGAAGCAGTGACTTTCCCTGTGTGACTGAAGCCTGAGATGCCCGGGAGTGCAGTGGGAGATGAATCAGACTGAGAGGGAACTGAATGCTAGGTTAAGAAGTCTGAAAATTAGGCTGGAGGCAATGGGGAGTCAGCCAAGGTTTTCAGTCAGAGGAGCGGCATGATGAGAGATGTGTAGTTAAATAATTCTGTCAGTGGAGTGCAGGATGACCTTGGCTGGGGAGTGACTGGAGGCAAGAGACCAAATAGAAGGTTAAGGAAATAAACCAGCTGAGATGCGGGGCCCCAATTAAATCAGAGATGGCATTTGCCAGGGCTCAGTAATTGCCTGGAAAGGTGTCAGGGCGGAGGGAGAGGGGTCAGTCAGTGCCAGTGTTCCTAAGGTAAGTTAAACCCTTTCACCGAAAGAGTGAATATGAGAGAAGGAAGACTGTTTAGGCAGTGGTGGAAGGCGGGGTTGTCTTCTTCTGGAGGAGAAGGGTTGGGGGTAGAGGATTCCATTTCAGAGTTCAAGGACAAAGATCCCGTGTGACTCCAAGGCCCAGTGATCTGATTCTCACCCTCATTCGGCCTGGCCCAGGCTTTCCTACAATTGGCAGCTTTTGCCAGGTATCCTTCTATAACGGAGGACCTGAGTGATCACTTAATTTGCATTTAATATGAGATGTTAAATGAAGCTCTGAAATGGACTTGAGCTTTTAAACACAGGTGAATTCAACGTAAGTATATTACATACAAGTTAGTCCTTCAAAACCTACTTAAGGACTAAAATGAAGCCACTCTTAATTAAACCTAAATGAGGTAAAGGAGCACCTGAGGACTAAAGCAGCGCACCTGACTGGCGGACACTAGGACTGGGCTGCAGTTGAGAGACAGCGGGGCCACCCTGAGGAGCGCAACCCAACAGCACCGCATAGAGTTGTGAGCGCCTCAGAATCAGAATGTAAGTCAAGTCATTTGGCCGAGAGGAAGGATAAGTCCCTGGTTTTTCTCAAGGTGCCAGGGCTACCAGAGTCAAGTTTCCTATCATTCTAAGCCGTGTGGCAGAGCACTAGGATGGAAGTCCAGGACAGACTCCAGGTCACCTCTACAAACTGCTATAGTAGTTGAGACAAACCATAGCATCTTCCTGCCTCAGTTTCCTCATTTGATGAAACAGGTAACAACGCTACTGACGTCTTCACAGGACACTGTGAGAACAGAATGCAGTCGTGTATACAAACGTGCTCCCAACGACAACGCAGCAGCAACAGTACCACCCTTCTCGTTCACCTTCTTGTTCTCTATTCTCCTCTTTCTCTTCCCGCTCACTTGTTGCCCACCTTCCCCACTACCCCTTCCCACCATCTCTGGGAGACCGAAGAGCTCATGTGAGTTCACCACTGTCTTGAGCAACGCGGCCTAGGAACTCAATGAGGACAGATGCTTGTCAATCTGGTTGGGTAAAAGGACTTGATTCTCTGGGCTTTGAGCCCCACTGCAGAGAGATGGAAGAGGCTGGGCTGGATGGGCAGTTCCAGCCAAAGTGGGCAGTGAGCAGTGATATGAAAAGGTGAGGTTTCTACCCGGAGTTGAGAAAGCTCAAAGAGCCTATTTAATGTAAAATTTAAGTATAGTATTTCCTCACAAAATATGTTTAAAAGCTATAAAACTGTGAGAAGGGAAATTAACAGCTTCAGTGAGAAGGGGGCAAGAGTAGGGGGTAGGGTTGGAATTCAGTGGATTTAGGCATCCTGGAGTAGTCAAATATAGTAGCCTAAGAGAGGCACATGTCAAACTAGCTCAAATGTACCAACAGGCAGTAAAATAATTTTCCCCACTTCACTGATATCAGATATTATAAGAAAGGGGAAAACTTTCAATTTTATCAAAAATCTGTATTTGTTTTAAATTTAAAACTCACAGTGTTTTAAATATAGACATATTCATTAACAAGTATTGGTATTATCACCTTTTCTCTATCTTAGATTTCACCCACCTCATTACTTAATGGAAAATATACAGGTTTAAATCCTAGTATAATGACTTTCTTGCTCTATGACCTTAGACAGGCTATTTAACCTCTCTAGCCTAGTTTCCTCATTTACGAAATGCGGAATAATAAACCAATCTCTTAAGGCTCACGGAAGGATGAAAAGAGATAATCAGTGTAAGTGCTTAGTACAGTACTTGGCCCCCAGAAAGCACTCATGAAATGGCTGCGTAAGGGTGCAGACACCACTGTATAAGTGGCCCGAGTTGAGGTCAGGTGGGTGGGGACTGAATCACAAAGGTCCCTGTAGGCTATATGAAGACTGAAGCTAGTCCCCCTGGGTTCAAATCCTAATTCTGTCACTTCATAGCTACACAATCTTGAACAGATTATTTGCTCAATGTGAATATGCTGCTAGTAAAACATACCATAGCCTGTAGGAGTAATAGCCTGACATAATATAAGCTTTCAAGTTAAGTATGAAATACCAAGAATAAATTATGGTAATAATACTAGGTACCTACAAGAATGCTTTTCAGGAGAGGTGAAAATGCCTTACAGGTTTTATTTAATTAATCTTCATAGATGTCTTGGGAGTTAGAAGCAAGTGGGCATTATTATTATTTTTTTAACATCTTTATTGGAGTATAATTGCTTTACAATGGTGTGTTAGTTTCTGCTTTATAACAAAGTCAATCAGTTATACATATACATATGTTCCCATATCTCCTCCCTCTTGCATCTCCCTCCCTCCCACTCTCCCTATCCCACCCCTCTAGGTGGTCACAAAGCACCGAGCTGATCTCTCTTTGTTATGCTCCCTGTGCTATACGGCTGCTTCCCACTAGCTATCGGTTTTACATCTGATAGTGTATATAAAAAGAAACGAAATTGAGTTGTTTGTAGTGAGGTGGGATAGACCTAGAGTCTGTCATACAGAGTGAAGTAAGTCAGAAAAAGAAAAACAAATGGGTATTAATAGTTCCATTTTACAGGATGGAAGGCAAAGAAAAACGTGGCTTGATCGTAACTCTACTGTCGTATCTCTTCATTCCAACAAAAGAACTAGGCATTCTGAAATCACAGACCCAGGTCTAATATTACTTCCCGAATACCTGAAAGTTTGCCTTCAGTTCATTCATTCAAATAAATAGATATTGATACCATCAAACCTTTTCATCAGCCAAGATTACTCTGCCTAACTTTTCTTATTTTCTTTTATTCCCCAAACCATCTTTTCTGTTCTAGCCAAGATGACTTTCTGGTGCTCACTTAGGTCCAATACTGAAATGCCAACCTTTCCAATATTATTCCAAGCTGTTCTATATTATTATGTGTTGAATAATCTCCCCTTCCATTTCTGAAATGTATCACTCCCTGCCTTTATTTTTTAAATTTAATTTAGCTTTACATTTTTATTAAAATAAGTTAAAAATATAACACTATAGAAATTTTCAGTCCTGAAGATTACTTCTAGAAATTCTAGATCAAATACTTATACTTTATTTATTACATTTTCATCTTCAGATAGTAACTCACCGATATGAATCATAAAGGCTTAACTCAATGTAACTAACTGCCTTCTCTTTAGCTCTTCCCAGAGTTTGATGTGAACATTATTACTTTTATTTCTTCTATTTTTTCTTTCTTGTTCTTTTAAAGTAAAAAGGAAAAGTGTTCACTTAAGCTGCTAGACACTGTAGAATGGACTGGCTCTCCATAGCCCCCTGGTTAGCATATTTTAAGCTTATACCATATTTTCTTGATTAAAAAGCTTCATTTGTTTTTCAGCTTCTGTTTGCTAAAATCTCATATTCATTGGAAACACTCATTTCCATTTCCTTCACTATTATGGGGTTATTTCCTAATAAGACTTCTATGCTTACATTTCACTGGGTGTCAGTAGAGACAAGCTTAGGCTGCTATTTTGAGTGTGTGTGTGGGGGGGGTGTAGGGTGTCACTCCCTGATGGCTGCGTTGCTCAATACAGGCAAACCTCGGAGATACGGCGGGTCCGGTTCCAGACCACCACAATCAAAAGTGAATATTGCAATAAAGCTAGTCTCACAAAGTTTTTGGTTTTCCAGAGCATATAAGTTATGTTTACACTATAATGTAGTCTATTAAGTGTACAGTAACATTATACCTAAAAAAAAAAGGACATGCTTTAATTTTACAATGCCTTATTGCTAAAAAATGCTATCATCTGAGCCTTCAGTGAGTCATCCTTTTTCTGATGGAGGGTCTTGCCTCGACATTGATGGCTGCTGACTGGTCAGGGTGGTTGGTGGTAGATGAAAGTTAGAGAGGCTGTGACAATTTCTTAAAATAAGACAACAATGAAGTTTGTCACATTAATTGACTCTTCCTTTCATGAACGATTTCTCTACAGCATGCAATGTTGTTTGATACCATTTTACCCACAGCAGAACTTCTTTCAAAATTGGAGTCAATCCTCTCAAACCCTGCCACTGCTTATCAATTAAATTTATGTCACACTGTAAATCCTTTCTCATCATTTCAACAATCTTCATAGCATCTTCACCAGGAGTAGATTCCAGCTCAAGAAACCACTTTCTTTGCTCCATTAGAAGCAACTCCCCATCTGTTAAAGTTTTATCATGAGATTGAAGCAATTCAGTCACATCTTCAGCTCCTAATTCTAGTTCTCTTGCTATTTCCACCACATCTGTAGTTACTTCCTCCATGCAAGTCTTTTTTTTTTTTTTTTTTTTTTTTGCGGTACGCGGGCCTCTCACTGTTGTGGCCTCTCCCACTGCGGAGCACAGGCTCCGGACGCGCAGGCTCAGTGGCCATGGCTCACGGGCCCAGCCACTCCGCGGCATGTGGGATCTTCCCGGACCGGGGCACAAACCCGTGTCCCCTACATCGGCAGGTGGACTCTCAACCACTGTGCCACCAGGGAAGCCCCTCCAGGCAAATCTTGAACCCCTCAATGTCATCCATGATGGTTGGAATCAACTTTTTCCCAACTCCTGTTAATGTTTATGTTTTTGTTTGTTTTTTATTTTTTTGGCCGCACTGCACAGCTTTTGGGATCTTAGTTCCCCGACCAGGGATCGAACCCAGGCCTTGGCAGTGAAAGCGCCAAGTCCTAACCACTGGACCGCCAGGGAATTCCCTTAATGTTGATATTTAGATCTCTTCCAATGAAACGCAAACATTCTTAATGGCATCTAGGATGGTGAATCCTTTCCAGGAGGTTTTCAACTAACTGACTTTGCCCAGATCCATCAGAGGAATCACTATATATGGCAGCTACAGCCTCACAAAATGTATTTCTTAAATAATAAGACTTGAAAGTCGAAGAGACTCCTTGTCCCATGGGTGGCAGAATGGATGTGTTAGTAGGCATGAAAACATTAGTCTCGTTGTGCATCTACCTCAGAGCTCTTGGATGACCAAGTGCATTGCCAATGAGCAGTAATATTTTAAAAGGAATCTTCTTTTCTAAGCAGTAGGTCACAACAGCGGGTTTAAAATATTCAGTAAACTGTTATAAACAGATACGCTGTCATCCAGGTTTTGCTGTTCCACTTATACAGCACAGGCAGAGTTGGTTTAGCCTAACTCTTGAGGGACCTAGGATTTTCCGAATGGTAAATGAGCACTGATTTCAATTTAAGTCACCAGCTGCATTAGTCCCCAACAAGAGAGTGGGTTTGTCTTTTGAAGCCTGGAAGTCAGACATTGACTTCTCCTCCCTAGATATGAAAGCCCTAGATGGCATCTTCTTCCAGTAGAAGGCTGTTTCATCTACACTGAAAATCTGGTGTTCCGTGTAGCCACCTTCATGAGGTATCTTAGCTAGATCTTTGGGATAACTTGCTGCAGCTCCTACATCAGCACTTGCTGCTTCGCCTTGCCCTTTGATGTTATGGGGATGGCACCTTTTCTTAAAGCTCATGAACCAGCCTCCGCTGGCTTCAAACTTCTCTTCTGCAGCTTCCTCACCTCTCTCAGCCTTCACAGAATTGAACAGAGTTACGACCTTGCTCTGGATTAGGCTTTGGCTTAAGGGAATGTTGTGTCTGGTTTGATCTTCTAACCAGACCACTAAAACTTCTCCATATCAGCAATAAGACTGTTTCCCATTCTTATCATTTGGGTGTTAAACGGAACAGTACTTTTAATTTCCTTCAAGAACTTTTCCTTTGCATTCACATCTTGGCTGTTTGGCGCAAGAGGGCTCACTTTCAGCCTTCCCCAGCTTTCAACATGCCTTCCTCACTAAGCTTGATCATTTCTAGCTTTCGATTTAAAATGAGAGACATGTGACTCTTCCTTTCATTTGAACACTTAAGAGACCAGTGTAGAGTGATTAACTGATTTAATTTCAACATTGTTGTGTCTCAGGGAATAGAGAGGCCTGAGGAGAGGGAGAGAGATGAGGGGGAGGGGGGGACTGCTGGTTGGTGGAGCAGTCAGAACACACACAACCTTTATCAGTTAAGTTCGCTGTCTCATATGGGTGTGATTTGTAGCACCCCCTCCCCAAATTACAATAGTAACATTAAAGATCGCTGATCACAGACCACCATAACAAATATAATAATAAGGAAAAGTCTGAAATACTGCAAGAATTAACAAAATGTGACACAGAGATATGAAGTGAGTAATACTGCTGAAAAAATGTTGCCAATAGACCTGCTGGATACAGGGTTGCCATAAACCTTCAGTTTGTAAAAAATGCAATATCTGCAATAAAATGAGGTATGCGTATACATTTATTTTGCTTCTTTAATCCATAAACTCTTTAATAACAAACACTGCTTTTTAAAATTTATCCCAAATATGTAATGC
Source organism: Stenella coeruleoalba (assembly GCF_951394435.1). Taxonomy (NCBI): domain Eukaryota; kingdom Metazoa; phylum Chordata; class Mammalia; order Artiodactyla; family Delphinidae; genus Stenella; species Stenella coeruleoalba. The sequence goes on from NC_137150.1 coordinate 90,294,225, forward strand.
ATTTCAATGTACTCTGGGTATAAAGAAAATACAGGACTGATCATTTATGTGAAAAAGAAACAAACAAACTATAAATTCAATTTTTATCCCTTTTATTCATCAGAGACACAAATTACAGAACCAAGCTTGGCTTAATAACAGTAGCATATAAAAATGTTGACCTGATAACGCCAAAAATCTATTGTGGCAGATTCAGAGTTAATCAGAAGACTGAGAAAAAAAGGAGAAAACTCAGACATTTTGCTTGTTATTATTTGTTCACTGCTATCTCAAGAACATATAATTTCTCTCTGAAAACACTAAGAGCACATCACATGTAGATCTGGGAAATTGTACAGGCCAAAGAAGTTTTTAACCTGGAATTTTACTGTTCCCGTAACAGCAAGCCTCTCTACCTTCTAGAACTGTTTTTAAAAATAAAGCTATTACCTATATTAAATTTTCTATATTAAAAAAATAGACTTTTGAGGACTTTTTCTATGTGATTAGGTTTTAGACTATTGAACAAAGGAAAATCTCCCTTTAAATAAAATATTTCAGAATAAGAATTTTCTCGTGGCATTTTAAAAAGCCATTACGATTAGACCTCCTCTGTGGCAGAAGTTTTGTAAAATGTCACTTTATTTGACTGGTCCTACCTAATAGTATAAACAGACTTCATAGTAATTGTTCCAAATGTCAGAAGCATGAAATTTCTGTACTTCTCTCCTTATCTCATTATATTTATAATTTTCTTTTAAAAATATATGTATTCACTGTATTTGTCATCTGCCAATGTACATAAGCCCCTAAAGTTCTATGACCATGTCTACATATTTGAAATAAGACATTGCATAGAAATTAGGTGCTAAATGAAATCTACTGATACCTATGACATAAACTCTCAAACTAATTATATTTAGAGACAGCATTATTTTATACAAATTTTGCTGCTTTATTATTTCAGTATCTCAAGATTATTTTCAATAATGACCTAAATATATCTGAGATGAAAAGTAGAGATTATGAAGAAAGAGTTGTATTCTTAGAAGTGGTTCTTAAAGACCTAAGTGCTGGCAACTTCTTCCTTAGCATAAATTCCCTTCTCCTGTACGGTTTACTTCTTTAAGCCATTTAACTTTATTTCTTTAGCTTGAGAATTTTCAAAACAGTTATATATGGAACTTAAGGAAAGAAATGTCATAAAGAACCTAGGGGTAAGACAGGAATAAAGACACAGACCTACTAGAGAATGGACTTGAGGATATGGGGAGGGGGAAGGGTAAGGTGTGACAAAGCGAGAGAGAGGCACGGACACATACACTACCAAACGTAAGGTAGATAGCTAGTGGGAAGCAGCCGCATAGCACAGGGAGATCAGCTCGGTGCTTTGTGACCGCCTGGAGGGGTGGGATAGGGAGGGTGTGAGGGAGGGAGATGTCAGAGGGAAGAGATATGGGAACATATGTTTATGTATAACTGATTCACTTTGTTATAAAGCAGAAACTAACACACCATTGTAAAGCAATTATACTCCAATAAAGATGTAAAACAAACAAACAAACAAAAAAAAACAGTTCCCCTTCATCAGAAATGGAAGGCTGACCAATGCATGGTTTAAACTGCTTGTGTCAAACTCTGCTGTCCTTAAAAGCTGTGAGAAGAGCTATTCACTAAAAAGAGCCTAAGAGAGAAACTTTAATCAAAGAAAAATAAGTATTCCTTTCTTTGACTAGCATTTACAGATAGATAGCATCTATCTGTAAGTCTTAGATGTTTATTTGTTTACATTTTTTCCTGAAAGTTAAAAGGAATGCTAATAGACATTGGGAAGAAAACTCCATTATTATCTAATCTGTTAGAAAAGATGATACTAACTCTCACAATATAGTGTATTCTTGGAAATCATGAGTCAGACTGTGTTGAAAGGTCAAATGTGCATTATTACTCCGACATTCACCTGTGGGAACATGCTTGGGATACTCTACACCCAAGTGAGCGTTAGTCTGCTTGCTATTAGGGAGCATCCATGTGTTAGAAAGTAAAATGATGCCAGAGAAGGCTATTGTGTGAGGAAGTACAAACATGCTGAATAATGAGTATGCAAAGGTACAAAGTGCCATGTTTACTTTTTCTAGCTAAAGATTAGTACAATGTAAACAACTACCAGTCCACCAAATTTACACATTTATTGCTACACTGAATTGAACAGAAATAAAAAGTTAAATCAAATTGAACATATGGTCAACTACTATGGATCCCAAATATAAACTGTAAATGATAAAAACCTTTTGTGATGTAAATATCTTATGTGGTATCCTCTAAAATGATTATCTGAATAGACTTCAACTGTAATCCATATAGCACGCACACGACTTAAAAAACAAAAGAAAGAAAGAAAAAAATACATATATATGCAATAAAATTCCTATTTTGTCCTAAATAGCAACTCTGGTTGGGGATTGAAAAACTTCCAGCTCAAGGACCTGAGTTTGGTAAAATAATATGATCTGCAGGTCACTGCATCTGGCCTCTGTTAAATGGGTCTGGAAAATAGAGGAATTCCACAAATGCAAACTATGCATGGCTACCGGATACTACCTGCCTATCAAAACCCTACTTAAAAATATTTAGCAAAAACAGCCCAATAAAAATACAAGGGAATAAAAAATGAAACCAAGGTCATAAGGGCCTGGGTCCTTTTTCATTTTAAAAAATAAGCAATCTTGGAATGCCATGTTTCCTGATTTTCAAAAACAGGAGTTTGTATTTATTTAGGTACCAGAGGGACTGACAGTTTCATGCTTTTTTTAACTCTCATCTTTTCACTAGCAAGTCTAATGAGAACATCACAAAAGCAGAGAATGTTATGAATAGAATGAATGAATCATAGGATCCACCCTATGGACCCCATGACACAGTCATGGCAAATGCTAATTATCTGTACATTGCAAGTCTTATTCCTATGCTCAGGGAACCTCAAAATCTGCACCTGACTTGTGTTTGTGTCCTTTTGGGTTTATGTACCCCACTCTGTTACCCTCAAGGCACAATATAATGCACATAGAGATCTTAATGAAAACCATTAAAAGCAGAGTTTATTCATGAGCTGTAAAAAGTGAAACTGTAGAACTAACAGTGTGAACAGAACACAAATGTCTGTGTTCTCAACCCGCAGCAGGTGCAGAGTGGAGACGGATGAGGGACCACTTACCTCGGGTGTACCAAGAGCATGTTCTCCAGCTAAAAGCAGCATGCTCAGGCCTCCCATCTGAGTAGGATCTAAATAAGTCAAAAACAAGTAAATCGTCAATTCATAACCATGAAGTACATACAATCCAGAGTCGAAAAAGAATACTCACGAAGACTAGCAATCAGAAATCCAACAGAACCACATGTACCTTATTACAGAAAACTTCTGAAACTCTTTATGAAGGAAAAACCCGGGGTACATGTGCTTAGTACTCATACTTTTGTGAGCTTTTTAAATACCACTGTTGTCCACCATTCCAACAAAATACCTTCTTCAATACCACAGCTGTTTATAACATGAATTATCTCCTAATGTGATGCTTCTTTCCTTACTGCATGGGGAGTCTGGATGGATTTTTTTTTTTAAACGAAAGAGTGCTTCTACTTGTCTTCTAAGAAACTTGAGATTGTTATTCTCAAATTGTTATTTCTGCCACATGATATCAGGCTGATAAAAAAGAACAAGGCCATCAGAGGAACTAGAGAACAGGGAGGTATTTTACAAAGGGGACTCCAAAAATCTAGTGGGCTTTGTTCAAATATTCTTTCTTTAAAACTTTCAAAAACAAATTTAAATTAAACAATGATATATTTATAACATCTTAAATCTTAGGGGTACAGTTAGGCCCTTCCTTGAAAGGCCTCGAAATATCTTTAACATTGAAAATGAACCCTTTTTATACTACCAAAGGTCTTTGTTTTCATTCCTTCAATAATCAACAGAAAAAGAAAGAGAAAATGAAAGCAAACTGGTAGATCTATGACCCAGGATTATATCTAAACAGGGGAAGTACAGACAATAAGAAACCTACAGACTTTAAGTTTGTCTTAAATGAATTAAATTTCAGAACTTCAATGAACTAACATATCTGAAACTGTCTAAGTCAGTGCTTATCCCAGTGCATATTGGTCCTCAATAAATGCACTTTTTATTTTAGTAATCTCTCTACAATTCAAAATGAGGACCGGGCATAGTGTTGCCTGAAGACATTAAGGTGTCTCTCTTTTCTTTCTTTTTTGATTTTTTTTGTTTAAAGATATGCCCTTAAGTACATCTTTGAATACAATCTGTCTCAGGAACTCATGAAGCAACTCTGACCACATCTTACATATAGTCAAATTAAAAAAAATATATTTTTTTGAAAAAAGAATCTGAGGGGAAGGAAGGAAGGAAGGGAGGGAGGAAGGAAGGAAGAAAGGAAGGAAGGAAGGAAGGAAGGAACGGCTTAGTAGAGGGGAAAATATGTCACCAAACAATCAGGTGGTCACAAAACAGCTCCATATTGGAAGGTAGCCACGTAGGAATACACAGAGGAACATGAGCTGGTTTGCTGAAATAAGGCTCTCTGTTGTTGTTTTAAGAGCCCATCCTTAATTAAATGTTAAGTTTATGAACTATTTTGGCTGCTAAAAGAGACACATAAATCTACTGGCAAATAAAAATCAGGAGAGAGAAATGAATTTAGCAGAAAGTAAAGGTGTACTTTGGTTCTTTGGGCAGCTAAATACTTTTGCAGCTGCCAGTCTAGAGATCAGGAGTCTTGCATATTCGCATTCTAATAAAGATAAAAATGTGTTAGTGCATAATTGCATTCTAATAAAGATAAAAATGTGTTAGTTCAAATTATAAAGTAAAATAGGAACATACTTCCATGATAATTTATTTAACTTATATACCAATATGACTTTGCTGTATAGACACTAAAACACAGACAAGAAATCATCATCTTTTATATTAATTTATATAATGTTATTTGGATATATCAAAAATATATTTATATAAATAGCTGCTTTCCCTTCACCGAGAGGGCTTCTACTAAATTAAATTCTACATAGCTTTCCCTCCTTGGAAATTATACACTTGACTGCTTTGGGGTTATTCAAAATGCAAAATGTCATGTGACAAGGACTATTGGGAAAACAAAGCAAAATGAGATTCCATGCTGAGGAAAAGCATAAACTGGCCTCTAAAAGCCCTAAAGTATCCCCTAGATTTAAACAGCTAAGCACCATGTTTCAATTAAAGGCAAATTAATTTGCTTTCATTGTGTTAAAAAGGAACATCACACCAATGTTATCCGCTATACACTAGCTTAACAAGGGCTCTGATCATGGATTTCCAACATCCGTCACAGGCCCTTATATATAATGAGATAAATGTGAGAAAGTTGTTTTCCTTCTTTCCTGTATTTTGCTTAAAGAATGCTGTTTTTAAAAGCTGACTTGTAGGGGCTTCCCTGGTGACACAGTGGTTAAGAATCCGCCTGCCAATGTAGGGGACACGGGTTCGATCTCTGGTCCGGGAAGATCCCACATGCTGCAGAGCAACTAAGCCCGTGCACCACAACTACTGAGCCTGCGCTCTAGAGCCCCGTGAGCCACAACTACCGAGCCCACGAGCCGCAACTACTGAAGCCCGCGTGCCCAGAGCCAGTGCTCTGCAACAAGAGAAGCCACCACAATGAGGAGCCCGCGCACCGCAACGAAGAGTAGACCCTGCTCGCCACAACTAGAAGAAAGCCCACGTGCAGCAACGAAGACCCAACACAGCCAAAAATAAATAATTAAATAAATAAATTTTAAAAAATAAAAAATAAAAGCTGACTTGTAAATATCCTGGTTGAAGTCTAGGTCCCACTTTAAATTTGTAGGTATAACAGGTAGATTAATAAACTGTCAGAAACGGTGCTACAGGCAGACATCTTTCACTGCTTTCTGTAGTTTATCTACAATTACTTTTGGTTTTTGAAGAGCCACTGTGTGCAAAAAAAAAAAAAAAACCTACATAGACCAATCTAGATTTAGAACTGGGAGAAAAAGCAATGGAAGATAAATGCTAATCAAAGGAATTTATTTAGAAGCCAGTAATAATATCCTCTTATTTGGTCCTGATGATAAAATGTTTTATAAGAGACTCTTACTGACACAATCTGGGGAGTCTAGAGAGCTCACCAAGACTACTAGCAAGTGGGTTGAAGCTAAAATTATACAAAGTAACAGCTAAAACAAGGCCAGATTTCTATTCTGATTCCTCTGGAATATGCAAAAGCATCATTTTGGAAGCTCACCTAGAATTATACTACAGACACTTACGTAACAATCACCTGAAGACTTTGTTCCCCCAGAATGCTGCCATTGCATCAGACTGCATTTCTTAGATTTATATATGACATCACCACACACTTTGTTATACCATGAATCACACACTACACTGTTAAATCTCATTAGGCCTACTGGCTATTAAAAAAATGAAGTGTCATCACAATACTGCTTAACTTCCATTCCCAAGCTTTCCATTTTGCAAACTGTTCAGAGCTCTCATCTTAAAGAAAATTTGCTTGTAATAATGAAACAGGAACCCTATAGCTCAACACCAACTTCAATGCTTCCATCCTGCCCAATCTCCCTATTTCATCCCGGAAAACTCCTCTCTTGATTACGGTATTATAATAGCCATGGAAGATAGAATCATTTGCAGGGTGAACATAAATGCTTTATTTCATGGTAATAAATGCTGTAGCATTCCTTACCACCCAAAGAGTATTAAGGTCTCATAACAAATGGGACCATCTGGAATGTTAAATTTGCTTGGCCCGTAACAGGAATGGGGGCCAGAGAGAGGGTAGGATGGAAATTCCCTCTAAGAAACAGCTGTCAGATCCATCACAGATTTGTGATAGAGTTGTTCATACTCTTGGTTTTGATGTTTAATATCCTCAGATGATCTACATAATTGTGTTTTTTTTGGTATCCAAGATAACTAAGGTGCTTACTGTGAATGAGTTTGTAAGCTATTTTGTTACATTATAAAATTCCCTGAGCTCCGGACAATCTCCACATTGCTGTCTGCTTTTCCATAATGTCAATGTCAGGAATCCACACATATTTGTAATGGCTCAACCACTTGGTCCATACCTCCTTTCTTTAACTATATTATATATACACATTCAATGTATGTTATACTCCAAAGCTTTAAGCTATGCTGCATATTTGCCATGGTTAAATTTTGCTTTTCTCTCTCTTTCTATTATCTGTTAAAAATACTGCCTAAATGAATTGACCTGTTCTTAAAGAACAGGTGAAATTAGTGTCTAAACTCACCAGCCATCCCAAAGTTAAGCTGAGGCATTTCTTCAGTCTTTGCTTTCTTGGGGCTTGACAAGTCTCTTGAAGAGTCAGATGGGAAGGCCCACAGTTTCTTCCGTGGATTGACAGTGGATGTTGGGGATTTCACAGGCTTGTTTGTGGTAGGACACCATTTGTAGCCAGGATTTGCTTTCATAAATGCATCTTTATACTATAAATAAAGAACAGATAACATATTTTAATTAACACATAGATTGAAAAAGTACCTTCACCTTACTCCCCTATTTAGATAATGAATGAAAAAAACACTTTCAGTAAGTTCTCTCCTTGTAGAAGAACGACAATCTCAGTACAGGGCTTTAGAGCTAGGACATGAATTTATCTGCTAGAAAGTTCATTTGTGGGATGAGGGTTCAGAGGCAACACATTTTGTATCTTTTAATCCTCTTCTTTTTTTTTTAGGATCCAAAAAGTTACCTGACCTTGGTAAAGAAAGGGAGTTATTCATAATGTGGTGTGTAAAGCAGCACCTATTTCAAAGTAGGTATCAAGTACCTTACAAAATGTGAGTCAGTCCCAGGGCCAGTAACTAGATTCTGCTCACTGCTTAATTTACTAAGTATGTTAAAAATTAAATCTGTGCTTTACTGTACAAGCAAATGCAGGGACACCTAACAGAGCAAATAATCAGTTGTGGGATAAAAGCACCAAGATCACGAATGGGAGAAGGGGAACAAAGTAGGGCAAACTGATGCAGAACGTTTTAGTTCTTTGAAGATGCAGGGCCATGTAGAAGAAAGAGTACTGGATGCAGAGTCTGATGACCTGGGTTCAAAACCCACCTCTGCTATTAGCCAGCTGTGGACATTAAGCAAATTATACAACCTTTCTCAGCCTCAATTCTTCCATCTAAAAAGTGTAGCTGCACCTGGTAACATCCCAGGGTTTTGTAATGAGCACATGTGATCTCAAAAGTGAACATGCTGAGAGCTGTGATGTGTGATGTTGCAGATTAATCCATCACAAACTGTATGTCTTTATTTGGAGGTTTCAAACTTCACTGTTAATATCTTCCTTTCTCCTTCACTTTTCTGTGGTTTTCTCCCTTTTCCCCCACTTGGCCATTTCTTTCCCTTTCCTGGCGATAATTAAACAAAAATATATTTCTTGCTATTCATGTTATATTACCAATGGTTATGTTATCTGATAAAATGTATTTTTCATGTACTCTTCAATGATTTTGTTATATTACTACTAGATACCTTATTTAATTAATACAATTCTTTCAATCCCCTAAACTTGCTTTTTAAAATGGTCACTCTGTGTGTAAAATTAATTTAGTGTAAGCTCAAAAGTTTATGAGCTTATCTAACTCATTAAAGAAAAAAAAGGTTCCTTTACCCTTAGTGTAAGAAAAGTATATGTAATCCAACTAACAAACTTTTTCCACCACTTCACTTTAAATCATATAAATGAAAATTGTACTGTAAATAATATAATGCAATGTTAGTAGTCAATGGTTTAGAATCACCCTTAATTCAAATTTTCTGAATAATCAATTTTTTTAAACTAAAAGCTGTATATCTGCATATTGATACATAGGTACAGGAGGAAGGAAGGTAAGCGTAAAAAACAGTAAGATACAGTTCTACTTTTCCTACAGAAATAATTAAAATGGGATACAAGGCCAGATGCAAACTAGAATTTACCATCACATAACAGAATAAATTTGGAGGTATCAATGTAATGTAAGAGGTACTCTATCCCAGCACATTCACATGCATGGGGGGATTTACATGTTAAGCTGAGGCAGACAAATAGCCTCGCCTGCTGTCTGGTGATGGAAAGTGACAAATGATAGGGTGAGATGAAAGCAGCAGGCACATGCATCATTATTTTGTCCCAGCAAAATGCACACGAGCTGGTCTGTCAGATGAAAAGTCATTTGGACAAAGGTCACCACTCTATAACGTAACAAAAGACTATCAAACAATTTAACATATTTGTCATAAGAAATTTTAAAAGTTTTGGGTACTTTCGGTGGTTTCTGAAGAAAAAAGTCCCAGGCTTCCCTGGTGGTGCAGTGGTTGAGAGTCTGCCTGCTGATGCAGGGGACACGGGTTCGTGCCCCGGTCCAGGAAGATCCCACATGGTGCGGAGCGGCTGGGCTCGTGAGCCATGGCCGCTGAGCCTGCACGTCTGGAGCCTGTGCTCCACAACAGGAGAGGCCACAACAGTGAGAGGCCCGCGTACCACAAAAAAAAAAAAAAAAAAAAAGTCCCAATTCACAGATGGAACTACACAGATGGATGTCACTAGCCTTCAGATTTCTTCTGTTTCTTAGGTGTCCCCTTCCTCCCCTCCAATGTTGTCGATCTGCTAGGTAAGTTCTTTCCCAGTAAATATTACATCCTTTTCTAAGAATCACTTAGCAATTTGCTTTGATGAAAATCAACATGTGTAATGAAAATGATAATACTGTCATTCTTATGAATGAATTATTACCAGCATCAACTATTTTTAAAAGCACTGATGGTATTAATAAAGGCTAGCTTAAACTAACTTATGATGTGGAGCTGTGCTGAAGATAACATAAAGCAGAGACAATCACTGACCATAAACATCTCTTTCTCTTGCACTTATTCTACCCACCCATCCACATCCATCTCAATACTTTGTGAGGATCGACTAGGTGACAGACACTGGTTAGACACTGGAGACTAAAAGAGCATAAATTAGAGTCTCTGCCTTCAAACTGTTTACAATCCACAATCAGTAATCAAAATGTTACTTCTTCTTATACATGGTCCACAGACTTTCCCCTGGCTCAGGCATGAAAAATGGTTTTGCAGAGGGTCCGTAAAAGGGGAAGCTACCTATGTGTTGAAGAACAAAAGGCAAGAGAAACGCCTGGAGTATGTGAGGTTTTATGGAAAATGGTGACTGAGAATTCACTATGAGAGTCAATGCTCTATAAATGTATTACAATTTTAACCTTGCAGATTCTTAAACTCGATGTAAAACAACATTCATTAGCTCAGTCAAGTATATATTTGAGCAAAAGGGTTAAGAATGTAGGAGACAGAGAAAAGAATAACACACAGCCCTTGTCCTTAGACGGAGATGCCATAAATTCCTGAAAAGACATACAGGTCAACACAAGCAGTGTATGAACACCAAGTGAGGGCGGAGGCAGGAAGAACCCTCAGCGTGTGAGGATGTCTGTCCTTGGAACTGGGCTCATCATCAATCACTTGCTCTGATTCAGCTATAAGAGACAACAGAAAGGCTTAATCATTTGTTGTGATGAGGTTATTAGGAAAGGGATTACAGAGAAAGCTGAGTAAGGGAGAAATGAAAAAAGACTATATATAGTCTGAAGCAAATAGCTGAGTGAAAGTATTAGCAAGCTGGTCAACCATGTGGGCAAAAATCCATCAGCACAGGACTGAAAGGACCAAAGAGACAGGCCCACCCATCCAGATCCCCAAGGCAGGGCTTTCATGCTGGGGGTGGGAGGGGAAGCTCAGTTATCCTCCAAGAACATCAATCACAGGCTACTGGTCCTATCTCCTAGGTAACTAACCTCCTGCTAAAACACTGATTTTTAAAAATCGCCCATTAATATAAAAATTCCTATTTTATTTTTGCAAATTTCCAACTGATTAGATAACCTAAGTGAATTTACCTTCTAGGCACAGATCCTGACTTACACAAGATGCTCAGTAAATGCTGGCTCCCTTCTCTCCACCCTCAACTACTACCACATTTCATTAGCAGTGATAATATATCACTGTTATTCAATAATGGTATTAAATACATACCCTTTGCCACAGTATTCTGTCTACTTCATATATGACAATGGCATTACTATATACCAAAAGACAACACTCTATTATGTTAATCTTTAAAAAATTGGGTCTCAACATTACATACTTTTGCAGATCATTTATAAGAATGGGAAATCTGATCTTAAAAAGCACCTTAAGGAGAGATGTACTTATTAACTGTCTTCCAATTGTTTGTTTCTAATTGGAGGGGAGGGGATGTATCAAAAAGTCCAGGAGTATTTCTAGCTATTATTACATTCTAGATCTTCTCAACAGAGTGAAAGAGAATGATAACCCTGGTGAGGTCCAGTAATAAGGGACCCTGGGAATATCTATACAAATAAAGAGAGCTGATTCTGGTGCAAATATGTGAAATATCACCATGACAAAAAAAAAAATCTACCAGAATTATGAAGGAGAGATTACACAGGAATTATCTGATTTTTAAAGAGCTATAACACACTTTTAAATCTTAGAACTCTGCAGGGGGCTAAGTGAATCCCTAGCATAACAAATTTTGAGACAGCTAATGAATTTTGAGACAGCTGTACCTTTTCACATTGGCAGGCAGAAATCACATTATACAGGGTGGAAGAGGAGAGGAAGATATTTGAGAAGTGGCATTAATTTGTACTTCCTTAGTTTTAGGAACTTTCCCTCACAAAACTTTAAAACTTCTCATTTAGATCTGAATTATTCTTACTAGATATTTTAATAGGAAGAAAATTAATTAGACTTTTATATGACACAACATTGAATTAAGTTTACAGTTCCAACAGAACAAAAATATTTCAAATTATACATTAACCTATAAAACTTTCATGTTAAAGCCACTCCAGTAAAAATTATACACTTCAAAAAGTGACTTGAATAAGTGACCACGGAATTGTTTGGTTCTCTTGTAGAAAAGTCGTAAAGGAAAAACTGAGTTGGCTACAGATACAGTTGCCTAAATTGCCTATAAGGATTACTGTGGCAACGGCAGTTCATTTCAACATACAAAGTTTTTTAAAGGACAATTTTACTCCCTAATTTGGGTAAGGAGGAGAAAGTCAGTTTAATCAGTTAGCACTATTTAAAAAGTACCAAAAATTTCAGAATTTCTTTTAAAATGTAATTTTGGTACATTTTAAAAGGTAGATAGGGATCTGGGTAAGAAAACTATCTACATTTCTGAAAATGTATGAATAGATAATTCATGCTAACTAATTTGAATTGTAAAATGTTTTCTTTAAAAAATATGTTCGCTTAGCTTTAGTAATTTCCTTAAACACTTTAAACCTTTTCTTTAAAAAATAGTTTATGGCATGAATTTGCAATATTTCAAACGGTACAAAAGTTAATTTTTACCTACATCCCTTTGAATGACCACAAATTCCAAAGTAATCAAGATTTACTGTAGGATATTGGAGTATTAGGTCCCTGAATCAATCCAAATATTAACATCTGAACCCAATACCAAAAATTAGTTTTAAGAGACTCAGTTTAAATTCTCAGTGTCACTCACTATGAGGTCTATTTTTTTTATCACTAGCTATGGGGGTCTTTATAAAGTCCCTATAATTTTATTTGATTTGAATATTTAAATGGTAGTGTTTACTAACAATGGATTGATGTTTCTGAAATCAAGTAGTTAGCTCACTTAATGGAACGTCTGTTTTGTTAGGGATTATTAATCACATTGGACAGTATCTGCCAAGTTGGGCAAATGATGCATTTTAGTTTTGTTGATTCTTGTGTTTCAAAGACTAATTTTGTATTTCAGTAGCACTTCAGCGTGTTAACAGGCCCTAATAAAAACAGTAAAAGATTACTAGGTAAAGAAGTAACAAATACAAACAAACATAAGTTTGCTTATCAGGAACAACTAACGTTTGTATAGCATTTTAAACTTCAGACCATGCCTGTGCACACAATGCCTTATTTGCATCTTACCTCGACCCTGTGAGGGCAGGCATCTTTACTGCCATTTATAGATGTGGAAACTCAGAAAGGTCTGAGAATGGAGAAGGCCAAGTATGAGAACCCAAGCTCTACTACTATTAATTTGCTGCCCTGGATAAGTCACTTAAGTCCTCTGGGCCACAGTGTCCTCATCCTTAGCTTTCGGAAAATAACATCTAACTCATGGGATTATTCTTAGGATTAAATGAGTCAAATGTTTATAATGGAATCCTGGGCAGAATAAAGCAATACTCAAAACTTGATATTATTATTTCAAAAATAAACACTTGAATATTTTTTATAGTAAGAAAGTCCTGACATCTGGAACACAGGAATGGGAAAGGTCTCAGAAACAAAAAGTACTGGGAAACATGAAGCCCAAATCTTTGGTTTCACTACCCACCTCCCCACAAAGTGGCGGGGCCCCTAATTAAGTGATACTCAGAAAACCCCACACAGAGTAAAGTCATTTCACTAGAGGCAGTCCAAAGCGGTTGACAGAAGAAAGAAATGTCAAGTGACAGCTGAGGGTGGACCGAAAAGACAGACTCATGGAAAAGCAAAGAGGAAATTCAAAAGAACAAAAGGGCTAAGAATCATTTAATATACAGATAAAAATATGACTGTAACTCAATTGTTCACAAAAGTCTCACCAAGTTACAGATTATAAAATTATTCTTGTAAAGAAACAATGGGTTGAAATTTTGAAAAAATTTAACAGACATTCTGAAATTTTTAAGTAAGGAAGTATTTAAACAAAATATTACATAAAATTTCCAGGATAAATATATAAAGTAAGAGTGTTTAAAGAAACAGCAAAGTTTCATCTACCTAGAAATCACTTTTGTGTAACACTTGTTTCTCCAGAATGTGGAGATAAATGAGCTGCTGCTCTAGCTTAGTAGTATGAAAGATGCCACAACATTCTTGTAAAAATACAAATTCTGTTAAGCATGATGTGATAATTAACAAAAACTGTTCAGAGTAATACATGAGAAAATGACGGTAAATCTTCTTTGGAGAAGAATACATTTCCGATGAAATCAAAGCAAGGGAATGAATATGTTAATTTTATCTTGAAGAAACATGGAGGAAGAACTGATCACTAAAGACCTCATGGAGATTTGTGGTGATAATCTCTCCTAGACTACTGACGACAACAGCTACCAACATTTACGAAAGGCTATAACGGTTTCCCTTCAAGCTGTATTTTATTGCATTTAATTCCACAGCTTTTTATTGACATACAGCTGAACTTCCAACTTTTCAGGACAGTCTCCCAAGATTTTTTGCCTTTATATCATCGTTTCCTGTTACTCTGATACAAATACCCCAGGCTTGGGGTAAAACTTTCTTGTTCTTGAAATTGTTCTCACTTTTCCATATCTACTCTTATCCTTGCCTTTCTTCTAAATCCTGTACCAAAGCCCACGCCAAATTCTATCAACTTCATAAAGCCTTTTCTGAAATAACCCCAACCTGACCCCAACCTCTGCACAGGCAGACTCCTCCCGTAAGACCCACGACATGTTATTGTTACCATTTTTGACTGACTTACTCAAATCTCTAGTCTCTCAGCTGTCTAAAGCGAGCAGTATATACTACAAGGATGCTAGAGTCAAATAGGCAAGAGTATCCCAGGCTCCACCAATGTAGAGGTGGTCAAGATACGAACTCCAAAGAGCCTTAGATCCCTGCTCTGAAGAATGGGATAACTGACTTTACATGTTTGTGCTTAGGTAAAACATCCAGTCTGGAATGAACCAATTAATAAATGCATGCATTCTGCCTTATGCCTCAGATCCTACAAAAACCAAAGGAGGGGGTATTATAAAGGTCACTCAAAATTGCCTTAACTTTCCAGGTCCTCCCCTCTTCTTTGCACTGACTCTGCTCTACCTGAAGGACAACATATGTGATCCTCTACATTGACTGTCCATTAATTAACTATGACTATTAGTTTAAGTGACATGTGGAAGTTTCCAGCAATATCTTAGTCAAAAATGCAGGCTTATATTCATATATTTGTAAGGGAAAATGATAAAAGGAAAAATAATATTGTTTCTGGGTCTCCTAACAGGCAGTTGAAGAAGCTAGAGCCTGTGAATGTCCACAACACTGCACCATCGGCACACTGCCGAATTTAAGAAAAGAACCCAGGTTATATCCTTAGGACAGTATTTTTTAAATTACTTATAACTAATTATTGCTCTAATGAGATTCATCAGAGAATATGAAACCCTCATTCAACCATTTTTTCAACAATGCCAATCAGTACTGGGAAATAATTCAAGAAACCGAAAACAAATCCCAAAACAGGTATGTCCTCTTACCAGATGCACAAATAGAAAATAATCAAAAAGCAAGGGAAGAGTCAGAGAAAGTTTTAACAGGTTAAAAAAAAACCATCTCTTCAAAGTTGTATTAATTATTACTTTAAGAATATATTTTAAAAACAAGAAGAGAATGGAAAAAATTAAGTACTTCTCATTCAATTGGTAATGACAGAATAGATATTGGTGAACATCACATAACTATTTACACTCACATGCAAACTAAGCTGCAAGACTATGTCTTGTTCCTAATAGAGAACACATTTTAAATTGGGGGTTTAAAATTAAAAGGTTACACATATAAAAATTGTTTTAAAAATGACTGCCTGGAGAGAGGGGACCTTGAGGAACTGAGACCATATTTATCACAAACAATCGTTAAGACCCGGTACATTGAAGCCACCCAATAAGTTTTTGTTGATTAAACCGACATTTCAATTAAGGCTGCAATATTAACACAAAAAGCACCAGCACAATTACCTGCACTTTAACGTAATTTCAAAACCATTTGGTCAATAAGTTGAAACAAGTATCACTTATGCCTAGAAACCAATTGTATAAAGGATTTTCAAAGCAACTGAACCTTCCACACTTGGTACTAGAAGTGAGACAATATTTCATAAGAGCAACAAGGCAAGTTGTGAGATGGAAGATCCAGTTATGGTCTCTACTTGAAGTAGTTTGCAGTGGGGGGGCACCTTATCAGATTTAGATTTCATTACTCACCACAATGGCAAATACTGTGAAGCTAATTAAGTAATTAGTAAAGGAATTCCTGTATGAAAATAATGCTTCCTCCTCTTAAAAATGGCCGCCTATTTGGTTTGTAAAGTAGCAGTATTTAAGAAAAAGCAAACAGTATAGTGAGACAGGTTGCATGTTATCCAAAAACAGTAATCCAAAAACAAACTCAAGAGTTTAATTATAGGAAGTTTGTGCAGTTCCCTATGAGGGTTCAGATAATTGTTTGTTTTATCATATAAGCATGACTATGAAAGGATCTAAAGCTATCTAATAGGAAAATTTTACTGTTAATTACTGTTATGCTCGTGAAAATGTCCTGCAACATTTAAAATCATGTAGGTTACTGGAATTGATTTTAAATTTTCTAGATGCTCTACATAGTCAAAATCCTGTCTTTAACAATACAGTTAATTCCTGAAGCCTTATGTAATCGTTAATTACATAGCAACTATGCTAATCATTTACTCTGGATTCAAATTTCCCTGAACATTGCATAAGAAATTTTTATGTTCCATCTTAGCTTGTTAAAAAACTCAATAAAACCACAGCAGTTGAAAGAACTGTTTTTCTACATACTGAGATATCTAATAAAATGTCTCACTTGAAACTCTGTATTTGTCCCCTGCTGGTTCATCTTTCCATAGAACTTAACCAAATGTTTGCGTGGCTAGGAATCAAGATTATTTGCAAGTTGCAACGCTCAAGAAACAGTTAGAATTACTCCTTTCAAGTTTAACCACAATGATATTGCTTTGCTTTCCCCTTACTTGCTAAATCCACTAGACAATACATTTTAAATGCATAATGAACTCACATTCATTTAAGATTATTTTAGGAACAGACTAGAATACAATTTTTCAAGAAATTTACTCACATTTTGGAATTAATGCCCCACCTCTCTGAATAGCCTTCCTGCATAGAAATACTTCTCCCCAACTATTGCCTACACCGTGTTTACATGCATGCACACATCACAGTACATCCTGTTCCACTGCCATTCATTCATTTACTGGTTTTAAATATTCATGCTGCACAACCTACAGAAACAAGTCAAGGCAAATCTCTTGATAATTGCGTTTATTGCAAAATCAAAAAGTATTAGCGCTGGAAGGGATACAAATTTTGCTCTAACTTTCTCATTCTAAAAACATATTTTAAAAAAAGAAAAGAAAAGAAAAGCTGAGACCCAGAGATTGACTTAGATATGGTTACAAAGCTATTCAGCATCAGAACTAGATTAATATTGTCATCTTTACTATGGGCATTCTCTGACAGCAGAAGCGGGTTCCTAGAAATACTAAAAACAAAAACCATTCATAATAAATAAAATCACCTTCATAAAAATCAATCCCCCACATCAATCAGTGGAATATATACAATGCGAAAAAACTTCTTGGTAATAGGTTACTTTTGGCACCTCACCAGTATTTGCAAGGTGGACTTGGAACTCAGGAATAGGAACAAAGCTTGTATGTCTTTACATAACACTTGATTCAAGGATTCACCTTCGTGCTGCTAGACCTTTAGCACGGACTCCAAATTTACTGACTGGGGGTTACAGGATTGGTTGCTCACGGTCACCATAAAACCTCGTCACTGTAACCTACCTCCTTGGCCATGTCTGTGTATTTCTGCTTTTCCTTTGGATCGAGAACAGCCCACCAATCAGCTAGTATCTTGGTAGCACCTCGGTTATCAAGCCTGGGGTGTTCCTGACGTACAAGGGAGCGATGACGTTTGCAAAATAAGAGAAATGCATTCATTGGTCTCCGGGCTCGCTGTTCTGGTGATTCATCATCTTCAGTTTCACCGACATCTTGCTCTAGACCATCGGCCCCAAGAAGTTGAACCTATTAGCAATAAAACAAAAGCCAAATGTTTAACACATCCTGGATAACTTTGCTTTAGCAATTAGTCTTGGTTTTCAAATTGTATTTTTCCTTAGCTCCACTTAAACAACTTACAAATTGGGGGAAAAAAACGATTTTTTAAAAGTCATCAACCACTGTTTGTGGTTGGTAACCAACTTAAGATGTTTTCTTTTGCTTAGTTTCTACAGCAACCTGTGCATGTCTGTACTACAGCATATATCACATTGTTGTTATAATTGCTTACATTTTTTTCTCACTAACAGTGAGCTCTTTGAGGACAAAAGCTCTCTTATTTTCCTCATACACAGTGTATAGCTTAATGTCTGGTCTAACATTAGTATTTAACTAACTATTGAATGAAGGATTCAACCCATTCTGTGATATATGGGTCTCAAGATTAACAACAATATCCACATAAGACACATGAGCATTAGTTCTGTCTTTCTACTCTTTGGAATGTGCTGTTGTACAACTAATAATATGAAAATGTTTAACATGAAAGTAGATAAAAATCTAATACAGACTACTTAATGTTTTTGTGCATATCACAAGTGGAGCCTCCTAGTGTAAAAATCAAAACAGACCTCTAACATTATTTGAAGGAAGAGCTACATAGTAAATTTTCAAGCTTGTAGATATCACACTTTCTTGTCCACTGAAATTCAATGGTGATAGGGCTTACACTTTCAAAATCTGTTTTGAATCCTCCCTTTTCTTAAACATTTCATTGAAGGTCTTCAAGGACTTCTGCAAAGCTCTGATCCTCTCCATCTGTGTAATTCTCATTGCCACTGCCCTAGTACCACTCTTGCCTATGGCCTTGTCTTCCTGCTTTCAATCTCTTACAATACTTCCTGCGCATGGCTGCAGGTTACATTTCTTAAAGCACATTTCTGATCACAGAATCTCAGAATATAACAGGATTGTTAAGTATCTTCTAAGGCTAAAATATGACAGTGTGACCAAGAACAGAAGTCCAGTATGCTTACTAAAACCATTTCTTTACTTGCTGCTTCACAGTTAAAATCAAGAAGGATAGAGGTAGTTGTTAGACTGCATTACACGGTAGGGCAGTAGTTCTTAAACATGAGTGGGCACTGGAATCCCTGGAGGTCTTGTTAAAACACAGATTGTTAAGTCCCACTCCCAGAGCTTCTGATTCTGTAGGTCTGGAGTAGGCCTTGAGAATGTGTATTTCTAACAAGTTGCCAGGTTATGCTGATGCTGCTAGCCTGGGGATCACACTTCGAGAACTACTACTAGAAGGCAACCACGTTCTCTTATAGCGTGTTTATTGGGCAACTGTTACAGACGCTCTAGGACAAATCACTAGCTTCATCCAATTAGATGGTTTTTAAAAGTCTTTTAAGTTTAAATTAAGTATTGCACATGCATTTAATTAACCATCAATTATCTTCAAACACAAATAGTACAGAACAATCATGAAGTCATAGCTACTTGATTTGGAAATACATTAGGGATTATTACTGGGGGTGAAGGATACAGATTTATCTTCCTCATTATGTGTACAATCACTAAAAATGATTTGAGTTTTCAAGGAATATTTATTTAGCATTCTGAAACTAAGAAGCTACAGAAAAAGATCAGGCATAAAAAAATGTATTACGTAGGTTGAGGAAGTAATTATAGTTTCCCTTCAGAAAAGAATAACTTTTGATTCAGTTACTAAATTATAAAACTCAAGTCAAGAGCTGAGATAAATAAGACAAATCCTGGCCCAAGGAGCTCACTGTTTGGGGAGAGGAGAAAGATATATAAGCAAATAAATTAAAAAGCAGGATGATGACTGCAACAATGAACCAGTGCAGTAATGAAGCACTAGCAGATGGGTAGGAGAACAGGCAAGTCTCCCTAGAAAAGGTGTGGTCTGGGCTAACTTTTGAAAGATGAATCAGAGCGTGCAGGGTAGTCAATGGGGAGTCATGGGGAACTAATAGAGATTAAAGCTCAATAGTTCAGACACTTATATGCAGCTCAATAGTACCAGTATATAAAAGATTAGAACAGGAATCTAAGGTTACAGAAGAAGGTATGGGCCACTTCATGAAGAATGTGCTCTGTCGTGTTAAAAAAAAAAAAGATTAAAAAAATGTGCATTTAACCCTGTAAATGAGTGGCTTCAGACTGCATGGATCAATAAAAACCCTTGGGAGGGGACCAACACAGATTACCAACTTTTTGTTTTGTCAAGTATGAACATTAAAAAAAAATTTTAACTACTATCTAATATTATAACTGTTTCATTACATTAACTAATCAAAAAGTAAGTAAACAAATCAATAAATGTATGATATATAAATTAAATTAAAACGAAAAGGTATCTGGACCTATTTTTCTTTCACCAGAGGCCAAGTAACACTGCAACAAATCAACACTAGCACTGGACCAGGATATGGAAACCACAGCTGGATGCAATGAAGAGCCATGAGTGGTTTTAAGCAGGGGAAAGACATTGTTAGATCTGTATTTTGAGAGAACTCCTGTCATCAGTGTTGAGCATGAATTACAGTAGCAAAACTAGAGTCAAACAAAACTAGAGGAACAAGTTAAAAGTTTATTTCAGCTGTCCATGCGAGAATGGAGACAGGGCTGAATCAAGGCAGTAATCACGAGAATGGAGAACTGAAAACAGAAACAATATTCACTAATGAGGTAGGACCAAGAGTGATTGGTGTCTAACTGGATGTAAAGGTTGAAAAAGGAAGAAGAGTGTTTCCAACTTTGGCAGCAAGATTCCTTCATACACAACAGAGAACACTTTTTCTCAAATGAGAGAAGTTAGATCTGGTGGCAGAATGTGAAGTGGCTCTTAGCAGAGAAGTCCCAGTTGGGATAATGAACTGATGTACCAATATAAAGAAGTAAGACCAAGGGTGCGGGTGAGATCTCTGAATGTGGACCAAAAAGAGAACAGGACTCGATGACTTCATTCTTTCACTTAATAACTATTTACTGGGCACCTGATATGGAGCAGGCACTGTTCTAGGTGATGCAGACAGAACAGTGAGCGTATAGACTCCCCATCCTCATGAAGATGAAGAGTAGCACAACTGGCCTGCCATTCTGGAAGCATCTCTCTGGCTGCTCTGTTGAGAACAGACTGTAGAACGGCAAGAGCAGAGGCAGAGAGAGAGGCAGAATACAATAATCTGCACTAGCATTGGTGGTGGCTTGGATCAAGGTAGCAGTAGTGACATTGCTAACAAGGGGTCAACTTGAGAACTATTTTGAAGGTATGGTTGAGAATTTACTGATGGATGGACAGATGTGAGACTTGAGCAAAAGAAAACAGACAAGGTTTCAGGTCTGACCAACTTGACAGCTGGAGTTGCCATTCACTGAGAAAGGAAAGATGTAGGAGGATGGGGTTTGCAGGAGAAAAGTGACAGCTTCATTTTGAACACATTCAAACTGAGATTCTGATTTGATACCTAAGTGGATATGTCAAGTAAACAGGCAGAAATACAAGTCCAGAGTTTAGAAGAAAGGTCCAGGGTGGAGACAGGAATTAAGATAAGAAGCCCAGAGAACATCAACATTTGAAGGTAGAATAATGGAGGGACATCAACTGGAAGGAACCAGAATGGTATAGTTGGGAAGTTAGGAATAGAAATGAGTGATTGCTGTCATGGAAACAGCAGACAGCTTCAAGGACCAAGTGATCAACAGGTGCAAATGTGTCAGAGAGATCAAACTAAGCATAAGCATAAACTTGGCAATTTCCTCATACAGGAAGAATAACACCATTTCTCTGAAAACGGAAAGGAAAAGATGGATAAGGAGTGAGATAAGAGTAAGATGAGTAAGTAGAGAAAGCTGAAGGAGTCATTTCTGGTGGCCTCTGTGAAAGAGAAGAAAAGTTCAACCGTGAGGAGACCATAAATAGTACCCAGAGAAGATGTCTGTGAAACAGGAAAAATGTTTATAATTCCTGCTGAGATGAGTGGAAGAGGGAGCTGACCCAAGCCTAGGACAAAAGACTGAACGGATATCGAAGGCCTGAAGAATAGTAAAAGCATGTTTATGAAATTTGTAGTGACACAAAATAAGTACTCATCTATTTTTTACTGATTGATTGATTGACTGATTGATGGCTGCGTTGGGTCTTCATTGCTGAGCGTGGGCTTTCTCTAGTTGCGGCGAGTGGGGGCTACTCTTCGTTGCGGTGCGCAGGCTTCTCACTGCAGTGGCTTCTCTTGTTGAGAAGCACGGGCTTTAGGCACGCGGATTTCAGTAGTTGTGGCATAGGGGCTCTAGAGCACAGGCTCAGTAGCTGTGGTGCACGGGCTTAGCTGCTCCACAGCATGTGGGATCTTCCCAGACCAAGGCTCGAACCCGTGTCCCCTGCATTGGCAGGCGGATTCTTAACCACTGCACCACCAGGGAAGTCCAGTACTCATCTATTCTTCTACTGAGCATATAACTATTCAAAATCTACTCTGTGCCAGCCACCATTCTAGGCTTTGAGGAAGGAGAAGAGGACAGGAAGGGCAAGACCCT
Organism: Stenella coeruleoalba; assembly: GCF_951394435.1. Classification (NCBI taxonomy): domain Eukaryota; kingdom Metazoa; phylum Chordata; class Mammalia; order Artiodactyla; family Delphinidae; genus Stenella; species Stenella coeruleoalba. The sequence continues at coordinate 90,316,785 of NC_137150.1, forward strand.
TGCTCTTACCGAGCTTATAGCCTAGTCTAGGAAGGCAGACATAAACAAGTGCACAGCTAAACACAAGGCATATAAGAAGAAGTGTGAGGGAGGAAATCCTCAGACGTGGAAGGCACACTGGGTGGGAGGGACACCTGAGATGATGGGGAGGTAGTCCTTGTGCTGAGACCTGAATGATGAAGAGGAGGAACCAGTCACGCCAAGATCTGAAGGGACGTGTGGCTTTCTAAAGTCAGCTGCATGGCTGTGTGGCTTTCTCGCAAGAGCCGGCTGCTCAAGTGTGAGACCAGAGGAGGGGACTAGGAGGAATGACTGAGCACAGAGGCACGGAGGGGTGACAGCAGCCAGATGCTCCGGAGGCCTCAGAAATGAGAACCTGAACGACTCTGAACCTGCCTATGGTGGCAAGGCTAGGCTGGGAGGGAAGAAAGAGAGGCCAGGAGCAACAGGTGGGTGCAGGTAAGCACATGAAATTTTATGAACTCACTGCGTTTGAATATTGTCTGCAAATTATTAGTTAATTGACAGAAATACTATTTAAGAAGGATCTGGGGCTTCCCTGGTGGCGCAGTGGTTGAGAGTCTGCCTGCCGATGCAGGGGACACGGGTTCGTGCCCCGGTCTGGGAAGATCCCACATGCCGCGGAGCGGCTGGGCCCATGAGCCATGGCCGCTGAGCCTGCACGTCCGGAGCCTCTGTGCTCCGCAACGGGAGAGGCCCGCGTACCGCAAAAAAAAAAAAAAAAAAAAAAAAAGAAGGATCTGTTTCAGTTTAAACTACTACTACAGATACTTTAAGAGTCATCAACATTTGGAATAAAAATGTAGATTAAGTAGTTAACTAGGATTCAAGTTATACAGACTCCTAGTAACGCCTCCTTTGCACCACACAGGTTCACTGCAGTTTCCAGAATGAATGGTCAAATAAACTTAAAACTTCTACAATAAAAGGAGGAAATTACCTTATCAATATCCTCCTCTTCGTCTTCCTCTTCTTCCTCTTCTGAAAAGTCAAGAAGTTTCTTTGCTAGCAATGGATGCCACTGAAGACACTTTCGTTTTGGTCGTTTTCCAGCCCCTTCTCCTTCTGCGGAATGATCTTTATTTCTATTACTGCCTTTCATTACTGTGACCTGTAGTAATGAAAAAAAGGAGAAACAGAGAAATGAAAGTAAATTTGATTAAAATTAGTTTATTTAGCTTCCTTAACTTTAACTGGATTATAGTTTTAATGATTAAAGTATCTACCAGCTTAGACATTTACTGGATTCAGTAAGAACTAAGTACATAATCAAACATTCATTTTAGTGGGTTAAATTGCTAATAAAATTTGCCTTTTATGAAATCTGCTTCCTTCCACTTCATAACTTCAGAACTCAAAACCCAAATAAAGTGTTAGGATGATTACAAGTTACTGCCACCTGTTCGTATTTACTCAAAATAGTGTTTCTCAAAGTTTTCCACCAGAGGAATGTGAAAGATGCCTCCCAGGGGAGCAAAGGTGCTCACAGAGGTGGGCCTCCCTACATTCTCCAACGACTCCTATTTTATCATAATTTACATGAATTTCACATTCTATACTACGATAAATATGAGTCTGAAGTATTATTAAGTAAAATGAATGCTTTATAAGAATCAAGTGTTTTAGATTTAAAATAAAAGTATTTCATAAGACGACACACATTTTTCAAAAACTAACTGTGCAGCCTCCAAGGATCCGGTCTATGCATGAATCACTTAGTGGGATGAGCACCTTTCTGCACCGGCCTGTGATACAACAAGTCACGAAGATCTTTGCATCTCCCTATTACATATGCCCTAGAGATACAACAAATCACAAAGATCTTTGCATCTCCCTATTACATATGCCCTAGAGAGCAACAAAGTTTTGCTCTCTAGGCTTTTTTCCCCTAAAAGACGATTGGCTGAAATAGCTAGGCTATAGTCAGGCTATGAATCTGACAATATCTTTCAGAAGCCGAAAATTCTAAATTATTTTTCAGTGAATATTTTTAAAAGTTTTTCTCAATGAAAGAAACTACGTATTTATATTATAAAGGTGAAAATAACAAAAAATGAGGTTTACCTTCTCCATCATGCCCAGTCCCACAGCCCAAAGGTAAATAATACACAGTTTCTTACATGCTTTCTCATAATTATTTAATATTTTTCATTCATTCATTTAAAGTAACATTAATATACAAATTACTCTTTATACATAGTCATGTGAAAATTGAAACAATACAGTTAAATGCCATCAACTTAAATGGTTCATGCTGACAATTACAAACGTAAATGCCATTGCCAAAATCACAGGGTGGTGGTCGTTTTGGTCAGTTTAAATCTGTATTGGTCCAAACACTTGCAAAGTACTTTTTTTTTCAATAAACTTTTTTTGTGGTACGCGGGTCTCTCACTGCTGTGGCCTCTCCCGTTGTGGAGCACAGGCTCCGGACGCGCAGGCTCAGCGGCCATGGCTCACAGGCCCAGCCGCTCCGCGGCATGTGGGATCTTCCCAGACTGGGGCACAAACCCGTGTCCCCTGCATCGGCAGGCGGACTCTCAACCACTGAGCCACCAGGGAAGCCCTATCAATAAACTTTTAATGCCATGTTGCTGACACTAGGATCCATGAACATATAGTTTCAATATTCATCTAGTTCTCAAGCCTTCAAAACAATACGACATAAGCAATTTTTTAATCTTCCTTCCTTGTTTTTGAGTTTGGGGTCATATTTAAGTCTTCTTCACTTCAAAATGGAAAAATATTCACTAATGTTTCCTTTGAGAACTTACGTGACTTCATTATTTTAAAGAAACCATGTAAATAACTGATCAATCTGGAATTCATTCTGACAAAGGAGTGAGGGAGGGATCTAGCTTTTTTTTTTCCCCAAATAGCTAACCAACTGTTCCAAACCATTTATTAAATCATCCAGCTTTTCCCCATTCCTTTGAAATGCTACTTTTATCCTATACTACATTACCACATGTGTATAAGTCTACTTCTGGATTCTCTTCTGTTAATAATCATCCCCTCTGTTTTCCTATCCTTTGACCAACTTTAATATCCTTAGGACAATATCATTCTGTACCTTTTTCTACATCAGTAAACACAGCCATTTAAAAGTTTTAAGTTGAAAATATCATGCTCTTCTAAGTCAATACACCTTGATCATCCTCATTTTGTAATAACTATATAATATTCCAAAATAGGAACATATCACAATTTTCTCAATTATTCCATGATTGATAGATGTTCAGATTATTTCTTGTACTACAATAAAATCTTCATTTTAATAATCTTTTAATCTTCATTTTGATAAAATCCTCATTATTAAAAGCTGTGTCTAGCCAAAAAAAAAGGGTGGGGAGGTGAGAAAAACATGTTCCCGTGGTTTTCTTAGCAAGAAACTTCTGCTGAGTATCTGAAGCAATTACATGATTCATGTGGCTGCCTCAAGAGTAGAAGTTATTGAAAACTTTAAATGGAATTAGTTATCTGGTATGCTCTTAATAAATAATAAAGGAACAACGATTTCTTTGAATTGATAGACCATTTCACAATTCCCAGTCTATCTACAAATAAAACTTGGCATGGAAAACCCAATTTCTAAAAATACCAACGCTATATAGAGAGAAGAGGAAACAGCTATTTTTGTGGCTTATTAATCACTTCAGGATGAGATGCTTGAGTGGTAATTAAACCCATACTGGGTTTTAATACCGGATATTTTATAACACATTTTTTAAACAATAAAAGAAATTAATGGGAAACTATACGTCAGGCAAGCTGTTATCAGCGGGAGAGGTCAAAGTGACTGCCGGTGCCTAGAGAAAAATACATCATTTAGCCTCAAGGATTCTGATTATGCTATTTGATTATGTGTGAATTGTGTTTAAGTGTATGTGCCTTTGCACATATTTATGTGTAATTTCAATATTCAAACAGAAAATAGAATATCAAGAATCAAATGAATGGATGGTATATGTGGCTTTGGGGTTCAAAATAACCACGTTCACCTCCTCCCACCTCAATGTTCTGATTCTTTCCACATAGCTGCTACAGCACTACGATAATGTATATCTTCTCTGATACTCCCAATTAATCTCTCCATCTCCATAAATACAATAGAAAGATCTTATATTGCTAACAACACTTACCACATTTTCCCTTGAATTACAATTATTTGGGTACATCCTACCTCCATCACTAGGCCTTTTTCTTGATGATCCAAGACTAGTTATCTTTATATAGAAGCATCTGGCTTATCAGAACATCAAGATCAGTCAGTTGTGAGAATTGTTATAAACAACCATATGAAACTCCATGCTAAATCATGGTGATAATTCACTATTTTTATACAGTAGAATGGCTTCAAAATTAACCCCCATCTCTCTCATTCCTGTGACTTCAGCTATTTCTTCCTGAGTGGGAAAAAAGGAGGTCTGAAAACTATGTATAACACTGAATGCGGGCCAGGGCGGCATGTTCTGTGTGAGAACCACCGAACCCCTGGGCTGTACGAAAAGTAAGATTGATAACCTCTAGCACAGTCTGGAACAAAGTAGGGGGGAAGTAAGTATTTTTGGCATGAATGAAAGCTGAACTGAAGATAGTAAACCTGGGACAAAATAGTCAAGAAAAGTGTAACTGACCTAATGACCATGAAATACCCCAAACTATAAACTAGAGATTTTAATAACTTATAGTTATCTGATTACTTTTTAATTCACCATGGATCTGTTTTCAAACTGTTGAAAGAAGGCAGAAGAATGTGTGTGGGGGGGGAGGGGGGGAGGGGATGATGCTCCTGATTATCATTCAGAAGTAATGACAAAGCAAGAGAGGAGAACGCAAGAAAAGATGAAGAAAAACATCTTCTGAGAAAGAAAAGGGAAAAAGAAGGCAGAATTTTGAGAAGCATATTGCTTTTCCTATTTCAACAATGAGGAGGAAAAACTGTTAAGTTCTGTTAATTTTTGACAGTAACAGAGGGCTACCTTTGTAATTATTTTGCCACTAAAACCCCCCCACACATTATAAAGTTCGGCTTCTTGTTCTGGAACATGAGCAAATTAAGCTAGCAATCTATATGTAATGAATGAAGCAATTGGGGGACTTTATTCAAAAGGGGTCCTTCTTCCTTTCTGCATGGCAACTGTAGAATAACAAATCAGGTTATTCAACTACCAGTGGACCCTGTACTTGAAAGACTCAATATCATAAAATTATGTTGCTGAGATTATCAAACGATGGAGGCTGAAGGTCCCTATCCAAAATACCGTTGACCCTTGAACAACATGGGTTTGAACTGTGAGCATCCACTTATACATCAAATTTTTTTCAATAAAAACAGACTATATTACTACATGATCCACGGTTGGTTGAATCTACAGATGGGGGAGCCATGGGTACAGGCAGGTGACTGTAAAGCTATATAACCCCTGCATTCAAGGGTCAGCTGTATTGAATATTTACTTATCTTATAAAAACAAACCAACCCATGTGTTCCCTTTTCTTTGCCAGATGAGTTACCCTAATTAGTACTCATAATACTGATGTAAATGTAAATCAACTTGGTGATAAGTTAGGAAAAACTTCATTTACCTTTATTCTTCAAGTGCAGCAAGTCCATTCATGAAGACCTTTACTGAGGTCAAACTTCATGAGAAATTTAAAGAAGAAATATCATAGAAGAAACAGGACAAAGTAAATACCACGTTTAACAAAAGAAAAAAATGGACACTGGAGCCTAACAGGCCTCCTTTAGAATCCGGCCTCCTGCCACTAACTGCTTGTTGTAAAGTTATTCATCTTGCTGATCTTTCCACACATTAAAACTAAGTAATAGCTCTACTGTGAGAACACTTTTTATATAACACCCAGCACAGAGCCTGGCATCTAGAAGGTTCTCACTCCATGTTAGTAAATCCTCCCTTTACCCACAAGCTTCTTAGAGGGAGTATGGGTTTAACAGGCAGCACGTTCTCGCTTAACTCAGCCTAAGATGCAGTTCAAGAGAGAGCACAGAGGACTCCCATTTAACAGTGGTCCACATGCTTCCCAGATGATATAACCTCCAGCCTCAGCAACTGAAAAAGAAAGACGGAAAATTTCTTTCCTTTTGTCTGAGTGATATACAGTCAGAAACAGAGCCTTGGCATAGTCATAAATTCTGTAAGATCCTCTAGTCTTTCCTCTTGTCTCACAACTTAGGCAATCAGTACACTTTAGCTTTTAAAACACTGTGTAAATTTAACTGTGTCACAGGGGTATTTTAGAGTTTAAACTGTTTCCTAAATGTCCAATAAAATCCCATTCAAATCATATTAATGGAAATTCAGACCAAATGAGACAGGGGAAGGTAAGGGAGGCCCAGGAAATTTCATTGTCAGACAGCCATGCATTCTAACCTCAAGTAAGGCCTCTCCTGGGTCCAACTAAGACTGTAAAGCTTTAGAGCTGTCTCGGATCTACAGAGAAGATGAAAAATCAGCGCAAAGAAATGGTGGTAAATCGGTAGCTCTAGAGCTTCCCACAAGTTGGACCAACCTGCTTAAAACCTTCTGAGAGTGCCGCTGCTCTCGACACCCCTTGCTTCCACTGCCTTGCGCACTCCCTAAAATTCTCCCACTTTCTGCCAAAACGGACATCCTCCTCCAAAGCCCAGGTAATATATCACTTCCCTTCTAAAGCTTTCTGTGAAAATCTTAAGTCAAATGCCATCGCTCTTTGATCACACTTGAGCTTGCTGGTCAAGCACTTACCATGGTGTTTCAGTTAGTTTTATCTACGTCCTCACTATCCTCCACAAAATAGGTTGTGAACTTCTAGAGGGAAGGTGTCATGGTTTCTTACTTTTCTGGCCCAGGACTTCAAACTGAGCCTGGTACACAGCAGTCCCTGTAAAGGGTATTTATGGCTTATAATTTCCTCACCTAACACTTAACCACATATCACAACTTCCCAGAATGAATTGTTCCTCAGGATAATTTTAAAAACAATACTAATACACAGCTAATATTTATTAAATACTAATCACTTCATACTTAATATTCATTATCTCATTTAATCCTTATAAGAACCCTTGAGGCAGGTACTATACTATGCATCCCAGTTGAAGAAGCTGAGGGTTAAGCCACGTGCCTAAGGTCACACAGTTAGCAGAGAAGCTGGCGCTAGAAGCAGGAAGCCCAACTCAAGAGCCCAAAAGCACACCTAGGACAAGAAGCTCTAATATAAAGCCTTCCATCTGTTGATGCTCTGGGCATTTCCCATGGAACAAATAGCTTATGAGCCATGGAACTACCTAAAGGGAGCACTGAAGGGTTGGAAAGTGAACACTTTCAATGGTTCACAGCAGAAAAGTAAGTGTACATCTCTGATGACTCCAAGCGACAATTAAATTAGATTAACTTTAAAACTCTTTGAAGATTAAAGCCCTATAAGTGCTAATTATTATTTATTGTAATTCTAATGACAATTTTAAACTGTAGACAGATTAAATGAAAAATATCTTTCTATAAAGTAATACTCTCATTTTAGAAGCAATTCAGTCACTCTATTCATGCAGAGTGTCTTTAAATGCACTCCTTATTGAAAAGCAGTAGCTCTTCAAGTTGAAACTTTAACTCTGTCAAGATGTTATCTACATGCTCTTCATGAATATTAATAAGACACACACTATTTAAAGAACGGCTTAGCTATACTGGCAGTTCTGGTTCCTGTGTCCTTCTCTCATGAAGGAATATGTATTCTAAGATCTCTGATACTTACAACTCCATGACATTTAGCCTTAGGAGAGCTTAACATGGTTCTCAAAATGCATGCTACTCAAGGCTACAGACAGAAACAACAGCTACCTTGAAAGAGATAAGGCACCAAAAGAAGTGACTTAGGGAAGAAAAACTACTTACACAAGGAATTCAGTAACAGGGTGGAACATGTTCCCCATCACACCTCGCTCCCCCAAAAGCCCAACTCTCTGTTTTCTTATAATTTTATGGTGGCGTTTACATTCTTCATCACAAAGTCACCAAATTCCTATCCTTCAACAGGCTTAGCATAATACATTTGCCTCTTTTAGTTTCTAAATTAACAAAGGTGCTTTCTTTTTAATCCATTTATTATATTGTTAGGACATACCTATCCCACCGACAAGAATCTGATGCACAACAAGACAAACTCACGGCAGTCTCTTCCTCATTTATTCTCAATGCAGCTGAACGCGTATTTATTGATCGCATGTTGAGCTATGCACTGTGGGAGTTAAGTGTACAGCCTTACCTCTCATTTAACCATCGCCCCTGCCACCTCTGCTCCCCTGCCGGGCTGGTGTCGTCCTGTCTGGCAGCACCTGCCCTGTGCTTCCTCAGCTCTCCCAGGCCTGCACACTGTACCCCACACACCCATTCTCACTTTCTGTGCAAGTCCCCCTGAACTCCCATTTCTGAGGAGCTATCTTCATTTGACCCAGCTCCTGTCTCTTTCCTTCCTGAGCGCCGGTTTTGGCCACCCACGTTTCATGGCTGTGCCATATTTTTTGACACTTGATTGTATAACAATCATCATTTTCCCGTACAATATATGTATAATGATTCCATATGAACTCCTCCCACAGAGACCCTTGAGGGTAAAGAACACGCCAGATGCTATATTTTCTGGATCTGTCAGAGCAAACATCCAGTGTTAGACAGGGAGTACATGAGGAAGTGAACACAGAAACAATACCTCTCTGCTTTCTTAGTATGCTGTTTCTTTACATTGTTTTGCTAGAAGGCAGAAGAGATATAAGGCTTGAAAAGAAAATATGCAGAGAAGGAAAAATAAGAACCCAGAAGGGTTGCTCGGGAGGGGAGAGGAGAAACAGGCAAATTGACAAGGCGATGTAATAAATATAATGAAATCTAAGTCACTTCCAAGCAGCTGTCAGTACCAGTCTAAGAACATGTTTTCATAGCTTTATTCCCCTCTCTGGTTATTTGTTACTGACTCTCATTATTCTCTCAAAATACAATAGCATAGCACCTTCAGCTCACTAGCTCTCTTTTCCTATCATAACTGGTCTGCTAATTCACCTCAACTCTGAACTCATCTAACCATTTTTCTTTCCCAGTCTATCCCCAAGCTGCCAGCCGCTCCCGTGGTCTCACACTACTACAAACTTTTCCAATCTCAGGTTGGTCTTCAGCGCTCGTTCATAGTCTTGACGTGTCTTAGTCCCACCCAATCCCACAGTGCCCATTATAACTTATTGGTTTCTCCTCAACCCCTACTGATGATGATGAGTAAGGATGGTAATAATAGTTATATATATATATGTATAAAATGCTTCTATATATATAATGCTTATGTATATATTGCTTCCTATGTGCCAGAAGCTAAGAGCATTCTACTTATTAATTCTCTTAACACACCACAAGTCTAAGAGGTAGGTACTATTATAATCTCCTTTTTACGGATGAAAAAAACTGAGGCACAGATAACATATAGTTTGCCTTGTTTAGTTTGTTAAGTTAAAAAGGTTTTAATAATATTATATGTATCAAAATGGTGGGACACAATTATCACACTGGAAAGAAGCTGAAGCACAAGAAGACAAGCTCACGGAGTCACTTATTGTCAATGAAGTTGAATACATATTTACTGATCACCTGATTAACTATGCATTATGTTTGTACATTACAGAATGTCCAAGGTCACACTGCTAGCACATAATTGGTGGAACCAGTATCTGGCTCCAGTCTGGCTTCGGAGTCTGGTTCTGGACCATTATACAATACTGCCTACTAATAATAACTAACCTGATTAAACCTTTGCTACTTGCTGAACACTGTATATGAATTAATTTCTTTAATCCTCCATATACCTCTTGGAGAAAGGAACTATAATGGTCATATATTATACAGGAAGCAGCTGGGAATGACAAAGCTTAAACAGCATATGCCCAAGGCCATTCTGCCAGCATGTGACAGAGCCAGGATTCAAACCTAGGTCTTCTGTCCCCAGAGCTCAAGCTTCTCCATACTGTCCTTCCCACTGTAATCCTAGTCATTCTAAGAAAATGTCTTTGCCTCCTGGTTGACAGAAAGGTCTCCATATGTGGACCCTCCCAAAGTCCCACCTTGCCTACCAATTTCAAAACTTGTTTCTTCTACCCTATCTCAAAGGCAGAGTTTCAAGGTCAGCTTCTCCTCTCACTCCCAGTCTATGCTTCTCATCTTTCCTGCTACCCTGGGCCATTAGTCTTTCAGTTTCTTTGATGAATTACTGATGAACTATCCACAGTAGTTGAACTTCTCTTTCGCTCTGTATACAATCTCAAGTCTAAGGCCTTCTCTGAATCCTCCTCCTCCTTTAGCTAGTCCTCGTTTTTGGTACAAATTGGCCTCCAGCCATCAGGCCAGGAGACTGCCTAACCCCAAGCCATGAAACTAGCAGCCAGGAAGAACTGGCCTGTCTGGTACTAAGACTGTTCACAGGCTCCACCTTGCACTTCCCGTATTGACTTCCTTCCTAATCTTCTTGGTTCTAAAGCCTGGGATTAATTTCCTAGAAAGCATTCACAGCTCATTCCAACTGTGTCACAGGCTTTGGCTTCTCTACCTCAATAATTCACGCTTACATCTTTGATTTCTAGCCTCTCAGAGAAAACACCTTGCCTGGGCCAGCCCTGTGTCTCCACCATATCCGTGGGAAATATGCCAGAGCCCGCATGGTGCCTAGGAACTAGACATTCCTTCCTTTCACAGAAACATCTGGAAAACATATACTATCTTTGCTACTTTCTCACCGTAAGTTCAAATCATTGCAAACGGCTCCTAGCCCTGACACCTAACCTCTCACCACGTTCTGTCCCCTCCACCTGTTACATGTATGGTCTGCTCCCGTCCATCCCCCATACTGGCTCAGCGGTCTCGTCTTCTTATCTATAGCCATGCTGACTTCAATTCTCCACACTACAAATATCTGCTCATGCCCTTGTCCTGCATGAATCTCTTTAACAGTCAGTCCCTCAATATACTCAGCAAGACGTCCGAACCTCTTTCTTCACAGAGCACACAAGACTCTTCGTCCCTACTTAGTTTTACAGCTCACGTTTCTTTGCTCAATTCTCACTCTTAAAGCTCTACCTACACTGTGTTACATGCCATCACCTGGAACTCACCAGGGACTCTCACCTCTTAGCATCTGTACTACTGTCTCCTCCCAGTGGAGCTCGGATCTCACATAAGCCCCCACTGGCCCTTACTAGTCTGAGAAAGAGGTGCTTCTTAGGTGTCTCCACAGTACCTTGTACTCGATATCCATCCCCCAAAGAAACGGTGTGTTTCCCTCTGTATATCCTACTTGGCTCTGACAGGGAACGAGGGCTGTATAATGTTCACCACAGTATCTGCAGGGCCTGACACAGAGCCGGGCCCACTGTGGGAAAACACTTGTTCGGGTCTGCTCCCTGCCGTCTCTTCCTGTCACCTTCATTGCTTCTCACTTGCCACTGCTTCTTTTCTGCTCCTTCCTCACCATGCCTTGCTCTTTCTTCCTGCCCTGTGACCCTCCATCTCAGAAGTTGCTTGCACCAACTTCAAACAGCATTCTCAAACTACCAAACCAGAACACCTGGCAATTTTACTTGTTTGGAAATTCTAGTTTCTAGGCAACAAATGTCAAAATGACTCAATGAATAATTTTGACCTCATAAAGAGAAATAATTATCTATTCCCTTTTCTCCTGTACCCATCACTGAACACTATTTAATCTCCTGTGCACCAGTTTACATACAGCCCTTTAAATTGTAAGAATGAGCATGCATATTTTTAAAAGCAAATATATTAAACTCCATCTAAAATAATCAAAGTTTTAAAAATTATTTTTTCATTTATATTAACTTAAAACGTTTTCTAAACTAATAAAAAGGTCTGGATGTCTTTAACCATCCTGATCTCTAATTATAACTTAAAAAAAAAACAACCCAGAAACAATGGTTCTAGTTAAGAATCAACAATCTATGATACCTCTAGATGGAAATTTCTTTTTCCTAAGCTACTGTTCTTTACTCTAAAAAGATGGCAAATAATCTTAAGTTACAGTTAAATTTAGTTTATTTAATAAAGCAAAACTTCTCAGTCTTAATGGTTACAAAGCAAAACTATTTTTCCACAATGTAAAAAGGAATTGGTATTTCTTATTTTAGTAGTTACAGTGTTTACTGAAACAGCTTATCCTAGCTTCTGCAATGCCCACCTGCTTTACACTGTGGCACACCGGAACTGAGTTAACTTGTCATTGACCAGATCACATACTTTAAGAAGGCAGGACGTTCCTTATCTATATATTCCCAAATGCTTGGACTACTGTCTTGAATATATTATGTATTTAATGAAAAGTGTTTGAAAATGCATTAACTTAATGATGTTATATCAGACTGCACATTTGCGAAGGAAATTAATTAGAATACATAGGGAGCTATGATACATTTATAGTTTCCATTTAGAGCTACGCAGAAAACCATTTGTTTTATACTTGCTTCACACCTGGTGAAATTTTTTCCTTAAATATATTCCAATTTTCTGACTTAATACACAAGATACAAAAGTGCTTATCTGCTGATTCAGAGTCATAACAGTGCCCTGTTCAGAGCATTATACATTCCATTTATATTCCTTTCAGGTGTTATAGTCCTTTAAAATGTTTGGTCTGAATGTGCTCTAACTTCATTGCCAAGTACTGAAAGCTTTTATTAATTTACCAAATGTATTAAATTCATATTTGTTTTAAAAAGTTCTTCACTTCATAGAATTAACAAAACAAGTTCCTATTTGCATACCATTTGCTTGCGTTTTTTCCCTTTTGAAAACTACCAAAGTGAGAATATAAATGGCTAGATGTTTTAGGATGACCCTAAATCCAGTCTTCTTTCCTTCCATTTTTCTCTCAATGCACAGTATGAGAATGGACATTGCCCACAAAATACATGTTTACTGAAGCATCCTGTAATATTTTTCTTACAACCTAATTTGACTTATTACAACCTAATAAGTCTGCTCCCTCTGCTGGCCGAATTTTTATCCTCTAGCATCCTATTTAAATAAAAAGGCAATGCGTTATACTATAAAGAAAACAAGGGCTTCCTTGGTGGCACAGTGGTTGGGAGTCCGCCTGCCGATGCAGGGGACACGGGTTCGTGCCCCGGTCTAGGAAGGTCCCACATGCCGCGGAGCGGCTGGGCCCGTGAGCCATGGCCGCTGAGCCTGCGCGTCCGGAGCCTGTGCTCCGCAACGGGAGAGGCCACAACAGTGAGAGGCCCGCGTACAAAAAAAAAAAAAAAGAAAACAAAAGCTCCTCTATAAAAAATTATAAACCAAATAAACCTGGAAAATCACTTAAGAAGCTCTTCTACATCATTAAGGCATGGCATTAGCTGATTTTAGGGAGAAGCAGTCTTTCAAGTATTGAATTTTCAAATTTAGTGTCATTTTGCCCCTAAGCAAGATTCTTAACTCTACTAAGACCATTTCTCATTAATTCAGTTCCTTTTAACCTGGAATCTCCATAGTGCTTTGCAACGAGTATCTAACCAGACCTTCCATGTTTACATGAACGGCATTATGTAGAGTGGGCAAGCAGGAGGGAGTTTGCCTCACTCATACACATAGTGATTTGTCACAGCAGCAAGAGTTAATGGCAGAATATACAGTCAACAACAGGGGCTACACAGTGCTACCCATATGCCCACACTACTTTTTCTTTCACCTTCTTTTTTCAAAGATGGAAGTTACTTTGCGGACATATGTAAGAAATTCTGTTTTGATTATTATAATAAAGCTCTTTATAATATGAAATTTGGGTACATTTCACTAATAAGTTCTAAATATATTTTCTAATAAGAAAAATCAGTGTTGCTCTAAAAACCTCCTGGCTACTTTAACTGCTACTTCCCAATCATGAACCACGTTGTAACTTGCAAAGCATGTATTGCATATATTAATTTATTTAATATTATACAATCTTGTTAAGTGGGTATAATTAAGCCCACTTTACAGCTGAGTAAGAGGAGCCTCAGATTTACATAATTTTTCCAATGTCATCAAGGGGCAAAACAGGGACACAGCCTAAAGGCTCTGACTTTAATCCCAAAGCACGACTACTTTCTTCCACTTAACTGCATCACTGATTTTAGCTTTCAGTCAATACATTTATTTTGAGAGGAAAAGTAATCCATTTCATAAGCCTTTTAAAGCATTTTTTTAGTGCCTTAGCATTTACTTAGCTAGAGAATTCCCAAATTTCCAGTCATATTTCAAAATAGTCCTTTGTATGGGTTTAGACATACGACATACATTGGGGAAGGGAGGGAATCAGGGAACAAGGAAGCTTATGTATCTGTGACTCAGTGTACTTTGCTTCACTTTGCATTTTGTAAATATTGATGTTGCAGCTCCTAAAGTGCTCTCAGAAGTAGTTATGACTGATAGCCCACGACTGCTGTGTCTTTCAAAACAAATATGCTTTACTGATGGAGAGCACGTGCATCTCCATCTAATTATTCTGAGAGGCAGGGTGGGACAAACAACATGATTTCTCAACTCAACTCAGCATTCTACGTTGAACACAATAGGCAGGTTACAGTTTAACACATACCATGAAAGCTTGTCATTTCCACGAGCAACACAACATGTAAGGGAAGGGCACTACAAATCTGCCATATAATCCTAGAGAAGCATAAGACTTCCTGTGGTTATTGCAAATATTTTTAAGTATAAACAAAAATTCAGAACATATTTATTACAAAAAGAGGTTTTTTACATATGTCCAAGTATTTACTGGATTTTAAAATATGTAATAATATATACAGTTTTAGAATAAAAGTAAGTTTGGGCAAGAATTTGAAAAAGAACCAACTGGAGTAAATAAAATATGCTTGCTCACTCCGATTTTAGGGAAAAAAATAAATAAAACCTGTTATTGTCTGATGTGTACCCAAAGTCACAAGCTAACAGAAAATATCAGGCACATTATTTATATCCTACTAAAGCATTTCTCAAACTGGAAGGTAAGCCTCATTGAGGAGTCACAGAATTCTGCTTGCAGCGCTATCCCAGCTGTCTGGATTCAGTGACTACCAAATCTGTTCCTGAGAGGTAGGCAAATTCCTCCTCAGCTCTTATGTTGCTCCTCTAGGGAGACCTCCTGATCCCAAATCAGCCTTTTAAGGACCTACTAATGCACTAGGATTAAGATAGATGACACTGATTATAAAAGATGAGTTGGACCAATAAAGGACTTGTTGTTGAGATAAGATCTATATAATAATGAAACAATTTAGGAACTAGATAGCACACAATAGAGTGCAATAGACATGGTCCAAACAATTAGGGAATATTTAGTACGCAATAATAAGACATTCTCGGCACCCAGATACTTGGCAATTATAACAGACATTGGAGAATTCAGACAATTCTCTTTATTCACTTTGATGATCTCAATTCGTCCCAGTGTTAACCCTTTAACTAAAGGCTAAACTTACCCACATCACTGAGGGCACTGCCAGGGGTGAACTACAGCTTCTGGGATTTCCCTGTCACTGCAAACTTTGCCAGCTCTCACCTGGCTTCTCTTACTCTGGGCACCAGCAAAAATAGCCCTTTGAAAAGATCCTGCAAACAACTATTCAGATCCTCATTGTCTTGTTATTTAAGACTGGGTTAGGGTCTGCACCTTTCCAAAGGATGAGGTAGCTGGAAGGAAGTCAGGTGGCTGGCTATTCCTGAAACCTCAGGCTTGACTTAAGAAGAACTGGCTGGCACCTTATGGGGAAAAGTGATGCTTAAGGGAACACAGAACTGGAATTTTGTTGGCATTCACACAGAAACTGGTCAGTGATGATCTGAGACAGGTGTAAAGTGTAGTAATATTTTCATGCTTCTCATATTCATTTTTCTCTTGCTTGTAGAGTTTTTGCATCGAGAGAAGATGGGAACTATGGAACCAGTAATAGTAGCAGATTCAGAGTAAGGAGGCCCAGCATCTAGTCCTGGTTTTCACCTCACAAAAAGAGAAAGATTCAAAACCAGACCCAAATCAAGGACAAAATTAGTAATTGATTAAGTAGGAAAACCGTGGAAGGTCTTCAAGCATGAGAACCTTGGTCTAGATGACCTTGAAGACCCATTATTACCATTCTCTGCTATGATTTTTGCCTCGATGTCTCCAGCTGAGACCAGGCCGCACTGCAGAGTCCCCCCTCTCCTGTATATAGGCCTTCCTTCCCCTCTCTCATCTCCTACCAGGAAGATAAAAGACACAATAAATCAGCTTTCACAGCCCCTCACACAGCATTTACACTGGTGACAATTCACCTGTAGGTAGGTCTTTAAAAAATACAATAGCTGTTTTGTATATTTCTTCCCACATTGCTTTTCTCACAGTCTATGCCAACCCCTTCTACCATTAATTAACACTGGATTCTATAATTTGAAAATTGAATACAATTCTGAATTTTGTGTATCTTCATTAAGTTGTTTTTAATTACTGACATTTTAAACATTTTCCATGTGCTTCTTAGAATTCCATATTAAGGAAAAATAACTCTTCCAACTTTTAAATAAGACTTCCCAACATCTTTTTAGAGAGTGTATAGGAAGCATTTTTTTCCCTTAAAAGAAAAAGTCAATTTCTAATAGCTTCAAATCAAGGCCATGGAGGCCCCTAGTAACTTTTTTTTTACTTTATTAATAATTGAGTTTATGCTTTTTTATGGAGATGTTAAACTCTCAAAGACCAGGAGATTCAGATTGCTAACAGGTTGGTTAGGATTAAATCACCTTTGCCCTACTTTTGCATTTATTAAGAATCACATAAGCCTGGAGAATCTGGAGCAAAACTCTGCCTATGACACTGGAAAATTTGAACACCACAATATGCAGCTCAGACAGGTAATAAATGTGGCTAAATCTGAGACTTTAAATCCTGGGTCTCTTCACATCAATCCAAACCATTCATGTGCCAAGAGGGGAACGAGCTGGAACACTGAAGAGCTCCCTGGTGATGGAAAGATTAATGGGGAATTATAGGTACCTAATACATGAACAGTAGACAAAGGGGGCTGTCCTTCACCACTGAAAGTGCTAAATTATTAACTGTGACAAGCCCAGGCAACCACTGTCACTATTCTTTCAACACCTAACTTCCAGACAGTTTAAAATGTTTACTTTTCTACCTAAAAATTACCACAGGTTTATAGTAATAGAAATCTAGTCATCATATATCCATTTAAATATGTTATACCTAATATTTAGGATTTACAAAGTCAAAAAGAATGCTGTGTAATAGAAACAATAATAAACACTTCCATTTCAGACATTTACTTTCAATTTAGTTAACTACATTTTTATTGTAAATAAGGAAAGACTTGTAATTTAAAACTGAAAATAGAATTTTCATGTGCACAAAGTATGTCTTTTATCATTTTCTTTCTGGACTTAATCATGCATCAGGACACTATTCTAACTACAATCATTAGTTCATTTAATCCTCAAAACAACTCTATGAAGTAGGAAGCCTAATTATCCACATTTTACAGATAAAGCAGCTGAGGCCCAGACGGAAACTTGCCCAGGCTAACAGCCAGGAAACTGGTACAATGGACACCAGGATTCAGACTCAAGTGGTCCAGCTGCCATACTACACTGCTGTTCAATACTTCTTGTCCGTACATGGATGGCTCTAGAAGCATTTGGGAAAATGATAAACTCTGCAGTTGTCGCCATGCATTTCTTAAAATGGGATTAAACTAAAAAGGTTCCTATTGAGTCCTCTGAAGATCAAGAGGGCCTCGGAAGTAAAACACGTGATGATTACCTTTGTCAGCTTTAACCGGTGATTTTCTATTTCAAGTGACATGCACCCATGTACTGCTAAAGTGACTGAGTACAGTTTAACTTCCCTGTAATTAGCATTATGAGCCTGCACCACAATTAAATCATTGCCTTACCTCGGTAGTTTATAAGAGTTGTATTATTAAATATCCTTGAGTTCACTGAATGATTTTTATATAAGAAGTAAATATTAACAGACTCCAGATAAATATTTTGTTGGGTGACTTTCCCCTCCCGCCAACTCTTTGGCTGATTAGTTAAGTATTTCGTAACTAAAACTTGTTTTACTTAGTATTCCCCAAAAATCCTGGAGTCCATATGTTATAACAACTTTCAAAAATTCTGAGATTCATCTAAGAGGTATCTCTGCTACCAAACGGTTATATGGATCCCTAAATCCTAATTTCTCCTCTGCTACTACAAACCTCACACCCTGGGCAGGATAAAGCAAAGTATGTGGGAGGTGCAGCAGGTGCAAGAGCTATAACTACTTCATTCATAAATGTGACAGTATCTGAACCACAACCACTACCGAACTTTGGGAATTCTGTAACTGTAATTCTCAAGTCCTGTCTGGAATGCTCCCTAAACATACTGCAGTCAGAAATTACTGGCCAGGTACCTATCATCAAAAAAGATGAAATTCTTTTAAACACATTAAAAACGGAACAGGGCTTCCCTGGTGGCGCAGAGGTTGGGAGTCCGCCTGCCGATGCAGGGGACACGGTTTCGTGCCCTGGTCTGGGAAGATCCCACGTGCTGCGGAGCAGCTGGGCCCGTGAGCCATGGCCGCTGGGCCTGCGTGTCCGGAGCCTGTGCTCGCAACAGGAGAGGCCACAACAGTGAGAGGCCCGCGTACCACAAAAAAAAAAAAGGGAACAGGGGTGGGGGGAAGAATGGTTATTCTTATATAAAAATTGGACTCTACTACTGCTAAAATGGAGAGAGGCAAACCAGAAGATTTCTCATGGTTGTTTCTAGACACTGGATTCTACGAGGTATAAATTTGGGTTGGCTAATAAAACTGCACATTAGAACTGAAAGGGACCTTAGAAATCACAGACCACCCCATCAATTTAAAGCTCTGTAAACGTAAGTTCACAAAAAGTTGGGTTTAAAATTAAATCTTCTTATTCTCTGAGTTGGTATAAAGTTTGGTCCCTTTTGAGCAAATTATTATCATTATTATTAGGGTATTTTGGTTTGTTGTTTACTGAATTACAAACCTGAGATTGCTTTAAAGTTGTATTATTAGTAAGACAAATGAGAAAACCACCATTTAAAAAATTCAGAATTGCCAGGTTCATTTACAATCAAATAATAGAAAGAACTCTTTCTTTCTCTTCCTCCACTTTCAGCCTATGAAATGAACTGGATCAATATAGGAAAAGCTTCTAAAGGGCAATTTTATTCTATTATCCTAATGAAAGAAATCACTGCAGAATGGAACAGCCAAGAAATGATCTGTTTGAGAAACTTACAATTCTCCAGGTTCCTTGCTATTTGAAAGAATAAAATATCTCAAAGAAAAAGTACATACCAACAAAAAAACCTAGTGGCCGCAAAATGTAGGAGAGCAAAAACCTGCACTGAGAGTTAACTGAAAATCAATCAATAAAGACAAAAATCAGGAAAGTTGAATGAAGGATTCCATGGTTTGGGGGACTTTTGCCCAAAACACAATATTAGTCAAAATGCTCTAGGACACAGGGAGTATTTCTGTAAGGCATTACTTACAGCAGATAGCAAGCAATCAGAAAAGTGGAAATCAGGATCCATTACTCATGGCAGGACAACCTGCATTATCCTCTTACAGATGCATCACTGGCGAGAGTGGATGAAGAAAAATGAAGGCTGAGAAAGAAAGGAAATGGTGTTTCTTTTACACGTAATTTTCAGCAAACTTTGATGAGTTTCAATCCTGGATGAGTTTTCCTCCCTCTCCTTCCTTCAATTTCTTTTAGAAAAATCATCTTGGTTAGGTTGTTCAAGTGTGACTTTGCAACTAGCCTAATGTGGACCCAAATTACCACCTTCAACATTCCTTGTAGCAAGCACCTGATTAAATACCCTCTGGTTAAGCGGATCGAGGTAGCTTTACGCCAGTTCCAGGAACAAGAATCTGTCAAGCTGACAAATCAGGATCTTCACCCTGTCGGATACTGTCTCCTGTCAGGACGGTTTCCTATTTCTTAAAACTTGCTTCTCCACTTTGGTAGCCTCCTAGCAATCTATATAAGGGCCTGGCTCCTAAAGCACGTAAATTCTTATTTTCCATTCTCCTTTTTCTCTGAAGATTACACCGTTGACCTGATCTGGCAGGAAGTTATCTGGAAGCCATTTGCAGTGACCCTACCACAGAATTAGAACTGCATTTCTACCAGAACCAATTTTAATTTCTAAAATGCCTAAATCAGTTGCGGGTGTTTTAAAACGACTCATAAAAAAGGATCACCACTACTGTGGTACTGCTTCCCCCCGCCGCCCCACCCTTTGTCCATAGTCAGAAAAAAAGATTAAAGGCAGGAAGTAGCCTAACTATCAACAAGCAGTTTTCCTTTGAAGACAGATAACAAGATACTGCAGTTAAAAGTATATCTGTAATTGCAAAGTTACTCTTCTTGAACAAATTCCAAGTACAATATCTGCCTTTGATCTTTGAAAAGCATTTTTCTCACTTTTCATAGCTGACACTGATAGTTCAGTTAGGCACCCCTGCTCCCAAATATGGGAAAAATATTCCCTGAAATTCAATCATGTGAGTTATTAGCTTTTAGCCGTCAGCCTAGAAGTAGCTGCTTATGCTCTGCCACAGCTGCTACCTGGGAGAGTTCTGCCTGCTCTGACGATATGAGGACTTGTCATAGTAACGGCATCCACCTGACCACCTGTGTGATGTCGGACTGTCCTGGAGAGTCATTCAGCATCTCCTTGGACAGGGACCTTTATCTCAGTAGAACATAATTACAACTATGAGAAAAAAGTTTGAGGACCTTAAACCTAAACCCTGTTTAAAATGAAATCCATTCTCAACCTTCATTTTCTATTTCAGCAAAAGTCTGATGGCAATATGTGGTTTCAATAATGAAGCAAGTCTATTTTAAAACAATAAAAATATTCCTAGTGTCTCTATGGTCCATTTTAAACAATTAGGGGAGATAAATACCATAGCATTGTACCATTTATTCAAAAATATTTTCTTAACTTCAACAGCTATTGGTTGTGGATCTCGTAATATAAGGAGGAAACAAGAGACATTAACATGGTAAAATTATGGGGTTAAGCTCTTATCTTTGGTAATTAATAACCCTTAAAGCTCAATTAGTAGAGAGAAACAGTAGTATCTAACTGAACGCTAAGAAAGATTTGTAATCCTAGGTCAAAATCCCCCATTACAACAATAGGATTTTTTCAGGCAATGAGAAAAAGAACACCTTCCATGGAAAAGAGCTATGCTTTTAAAGTTCACACACGCGCACACACATGCACACACACATACACACATACACATATACATACACTCCCAAAGTGTAGAGCTGATATATTGATAGATACCAGAGAACTGCTATCTAAACTTGGATAGTAAAGTATTCCATGCTTTCATAAAATATGATTTTGATTGAACATGACCCCAAAAGCCAAATCTAACTTTTGAGACTTTGAAAGTAGCATTAACCACCTAAGCATGTGAACACACAGTGACTCACAGTATCTGCAAGTAACATGCTAGGTAGCAGAATTAAGGAACGATAATCATCATGTCACTCTGTCAGCATCAGGCAAATGTTGTCATTAATAAATCCTTACAATACCCTAGCAAAATAGCCATTTTCTTTTCCCTGAAAAAGAAAACTTTGCCTCCCATCCTTACGAAATGGCAGTGATTTTACAGATATATAGGGAACACACACAAAAAAGCATACATTTCTAAAATGTACAGCTCCAGAGCGCATCAAACCCTGAATCCCACCATCTTTGTGAAATACAAATAAAACACTAAATAGGAAGAAAACTCTCAACAAGAAAGGGCATAGAAATTAGGTAATCAAGAAATTAAAAAACAAACAAACAAACAAAAAACCACCTCTCCTTAAATGCATTTAGAGCAACATTTATACCCCATGATTCTAATTTAGAAGAAAACAATCTGTAGAAGTGTATCTATACATAGAAAAGACACTGGAAGGATAAACATCAAAATGTTGTGTTCACAATGGATATGGAGTAGTATATGCATTGAGGGTGATTTCCATTTTTGACTTCATGCTTTTCAGTGTTTTCGACATGTATTATAAACAAAAAAGAAAGCCAATAAGGTGTTTTAAAATCAGATATTTTAAATGTAATTTAATAGAGAACAAAGTAGCAGGCTTCTGAGGTACCAAATCAATAAGCTGCAGTGGAAAGTCATTTTCTCTTTCTGATTCTGTCTGCGACCATGTGACATCTTTTCACACGTGCTCAAAATTAACTGCTTCACTACATAATGACTGCAACTACAGCAAATGGACCTTTTTGTCTGTAATTCAATTACTGTAGAAGGTTTTATAGTTAGAATATTAAGACGTGAAGCATGCATTTGACTACATACAGAGAAATATAGCAGACTCTCAACATACCATATGCTAATTAAGAGTGAATTTAAAAATTCCATTGTCTATTTATCCCAGAGGCCTCCTAGCTTATTAACCACCGCTGTGGGTCTAGTGGGAGAGTAGAGACGTTGTTCTGTCTCATTTCCAGGTAATGGAAGTGATTTCCATACTGTGATCAAACGCCAGAGTTGGTTTGCTAGAATGTGTTCCCTGGGCCCTGCAGTATTTTATTCACACAGCTACCGCGACTTTATCACCTTGGATAGAAATTTTCATGTCTTCCACACTTGACTGAAGCATACTGACTACAAAGAATGCATCCAGTAAATGACAGACAAAAGAACAAACTGTCCTAGAAATAACTAAACTTGCAGACAAATGTCAGAAATGGCTCAAGAAATCATAGTGAATCATCTGGAATCTCAGTAACATAAAACACTGAAAGAAAGCTAGTAAATGTTCCTTCCTTATGAGAGGTTCCTAGCAACTTAAGGCTTCTTTCCTTCCTTCAACCCCCTGCTCACCCCCCATCCATGTTCCTAACATCTTCAAGAATTTATTCAACATCTGCTTTTAAAAAGAGAGGGACAAAATTAGTTTTTTTCTGTAGTACGATTATAAAGCTTGATTTTTCTCCTCACTAACTACAAATTATCTTTTGGATTTCATTACACTGTGCTGTTATGAAGAATGCTGAACATGTGTCATTTTATTTTACATTGGATTACGTGATCAGTAGCTGCTGAGAACATGCTTTAGGTGTAGCTATAGGTGCAGCCTCCTCTATGATCTAGATTGACTTTTATAGCCCACAGGTGTTAGATTTGGGGAATTTATATCTACAGCATCCCCGCTGTTAGTTTTACTCTGAAGACTGGGAGATAAAAGTTTACCCTCAGTTAAGCAGCTGAGTAAAAGTATCCACAAGATAATTTAACTTAATAAAATAGTAAGTGTAGAAACCTCCAGAATTTCTACAGGATTATAGTACCATCCACCTTATTCTTTATATATGTGGCATGCATCCTCTGAGTCCGAAGAGGAGAAACTTCCAATTACTTATATGGTTCTGCTCAACTTACAGGAATATCCTTTACTCTAAATCAGCATTTCTTAGTGAGGATACTTTTGGCATTTTGTGTGGGACAGGTCTTTACTAGGCAAGACTGTTTTCACTCCCTGCTGAGTCAACACACATCTTAGCTCCTTTCCCATCCTTTCATCCCCCTCCTCAATCTCAGGTAGTAACATGCCCCAATCGCTGAGAAAAATAATGTCCCACAACTTTCCAAACACTCCCAAGGTGAGGGGCTGGAGGGAGTACTATGATCAGCACCCCCCCGTCCCCCCCCGCCGCCAGTTGAGAATCACTGCTCTAAATAAACCCTATATATAAAAATTCACAAAGATAATTTAAACTCCCTAAAAAATCAAGCTTCATAGGGCTCTCCCCACATGAAGAGCCCATGAATGACTGCATTCACTAACACCTCCATCACCCCAACCTCACCCCTTCCATTTTCAGGAATATGCAAGGCTCACCTACACTATATTCTTAAGGCGTCCTTGGTCAGCTTGAATATTTTCTATGAACCTCTGACCATTAACCCTTATGTCATAAAACTTCTATGTCAGTTAATATTTCCACATCTATCTGTGTTGATTACATATGAGATATATAAATTGATTTAACCTTGTCAAAACAGGTTTCTAAAGCATTATTTATTCGCGCCACAATCATGCTTCCTCTAGTCAGTTATTTGAAGAGCGACAAAGACCCAACTTGTTCAATTAATGAAATTAATTTGTTTCGGAATTGTAAATCTCTACTTTTTTTTCATTGTCAGAACTGAATAATCACTTATATAGAAGTTGAAACATGAGTGCCTGCCTTATTTACATGTGCAGCAGCTCCTATAGGACCCGTCAACAGCTTAGATGCCTTTTAAAAACTGGTATAGCAAGACCTGGTACTTCAATAGAATCACAAATGGTCTCCTATAAACATGAGATAAATAGTGGTTTTAGTGGTTTCTGACTGAAAACCCAGCCTCCTTCAGGTGCAGCAAGTCCTCATGTTTTCGTAATTTGGCTCTGTCGCCAGAGTCAGGCCAATCAACATTCTCATTTTACTTGGAAACCACTCCCCCCTTGCTTTTTGCATGTCTACCACCACTTGTACTCCTTGGCTTCTGGGATCCTATTTGGATTTCACGATCTTTTGCCTTGGGAACAGACACTCCTTGAGATAAATGAGGTAAATTAGTCTGCTCAGGGTTAGCTCTAGTTAAAACAGGGAAGCCAGATGTGTTCATTTATGCCACCCTTCAACTCTGCTCTGCAAACAACTTTTCTACACTTCCCTCAGAACCAAACAGTCCCATGTGGCCAATGAGCAAGTCTGGCTTCTTCAGCCCTCTGTCATCCAAAAATAGGACTCGCTTATCAGTGATGGCATTCTGGGCACAGTAACACTTATGGGCTCAGCAGGAAGCATTTGAAATCTTAAATTACGCTCTGCTTTACACTTGTTCCTCCCAGCCTTCCTTGATCCCTCGGACTCAAATCGGACTTTCTTACTGGTGCTATTCATTGCTACCAGACGTTCTGCTTTAAATGCCTGCCCTGAATCAAAGCCCAGAAAATTCCATGAGCCTAAATTTAGGGTAATATACATTAAATTATTACCATGGTCTATAAATTCCAAACAAGTTAAAAATTATGTATCTTTGTATCATCTTCACAAAATATTTGCTAGGTAGCGTAACTCTAATCTATATTGAGAACTTTACAATGTCCAGTATCGCATTCAGTAAGAAAATCTGATGATACCGATATCAATTTTAAAGAAGCCACTTAGATTTCTAGTCTTTTTTTTTTTTTTTTTTAAACGAAGCCCTTAAATACAACTTTGAAAGAAATCCCAGACCATCCTGCCTAATTCCACTTTGGCTACATCTAGTGCTTCATGTGGTTTGGCAGAAAGGTTAACAGTGTGGACTCTTGTTTTTTCCTGGATTCATAAACCTCGATCAACAAATAATTAACTGTGTTACCTGGAGCAAGTAACCTAACCTCTTTGTGCCTTAGCATCCTCATCTATACAAAGGGGAACAACAGTCCTACCACATTGTGAGGGTTAAACCAATTTCTTTATATATATATATATATATATAAAATATATGAACTGCTTAGAGTACTGCCTTGCTTATAGTAAGTGTATATGTATGAACCTTGCAAAGAGTAAGTGTATATGAGAGTTTGCTATTATTATCATCGTTATGATCAGTCACGGAATATAAGCATTCAAATCAACTTGAAATAAACTATAATTAACAACTACTAATCATTAACCTCATATAGTCAAAAAAGTAACAAATTCATTCAACACTGAGAACTTATAAACAGATGCCACAACTTATAAACAGATGCTATGCTAAGCTGACCCACGCTGCTTTAATCTAGTGCTCTTATCAGTAAATATTACAAGTAAAGGAATACTTCTGCATTTCAAAATTCTATGGGTAGAAAAAACTGGGGGAAAACCAAAATATAAACAGTGGGAGATTAGTTTAAAAGGAACAACATGAAAATCCTTTTCTTGGCATGAAGAGATATTTGAGATAAACTGTTAAATGAAAAAAATAAGGAACAGGTTCATGAGACATAAGAAGATTAAAATTTCTCTTTTATAAAAATACGACATAATAAATATGCTTATATATGCATAGACAAAAAAAAGAAGCCTGGGAGAATGAACACTGAATTGTTCACACTATTATCTCTATATAACAGGATTGAGTTTTTCTAATTTTTGTTAAGTTTTTAATAAATAAAAATAATTCAAAAACCGTAAATAAGAAAACACCGGGGTGTACTGTAAGCTTTCATAAAGAATAAGCTTTTAAAAATACTAATTGGCTAAACAGAGATTAGCCAAATCATTCATAAATTTGTATACACTATGCAGAATAAGATTATTAGCATATTAATAATTAACTATTTGAAAGCTTAACTCAAATAGCAAAAATCTTCCATAGAATCAGGCCAGTGCTTCTTACAACCTTATCTTAAAAGGAACTTTGGAACCACACCAAATATAAAATTTATATCTGTTATAAGCACAATGTCTTGTATGTGGCAGAAAACATACATTATTTTCTAATTGATGGCTATTCTAATAGAGGACTAGTTTTTTCTAGGCTTGCTGTTTTTTTAATAAAATTAAGAAAAAAATGGTTAGGAAAGCAGGCTTCCCCATGTTATTAATACAGGTTACCAACATCATGTGTTTGAGAACATGTCAGGGATGTTGTAGAAACTTTCCTTACAATGAGTGGGCGATACGACAAAATCACTGATAAAAACTTTTCACTTTAGGATTATTTTAAAGTTCATATAAGTCCAGATACTCACGAACACCCAACCTTCAAAGAAAGACATTTTCTGTTTCAATGATACCCTTTAGTCAGGAATGCTGCAGGGCCAATTCTAAACCCAAATATAAAGTGCCACCTAGTGGATATTTTTATAAAGTTTCTCTGCTTACACTTCAGTGTTATGAAGTAATCTTTAGAAAAGCTACTTTGGGTGGTCAAAAGGTACAAACTTCCAGTTATAAAATAAATAAGTCCTGGGGATAAATGTACAGCATGGTAACTATAGTTAATAATACTAAATTCCATATTTGAAAGTTTCTAAGCGAGAAGGTCTTAGAAGTTCTCATCACAAGAAAAAAAATTTCTAACTATGTGTGGCGATGAATGTTAACTAGACTTATTGTGATAATAAGCATTTTACTACATATACATACACACACTTATATATTGAATCATGTTGTACACCTGAAACTAATATAATACTGTATCTCAATAAAAATAGACAGCTACTCTATATGAGGAAACAGCCATCCCTTACAGCATTTCCTCACCAATTAGTAATCTGAGCTGGTGGATAACATATAACTTTTTTTAAAAAACACACCTCTGACTGATAATATTGATTTTATATCTCAAGTTGAACCTCTGCCACCATCACAGAGAATAAAAAAGGGCCCAGTTATCTTCTAAGTGTTCCAGGACCTGTAACGACAGCATACATAAGCTAGAAAGGAGATCCAATTTAACATCCTTTTATCATTCACTTCAGTTGATAACAATAAAATATTAGCATCATTATATGAGGACAGTAATTACTATTACATCTGCTCTACACTATACGAAAACAAATTCACTTGGTCTAAATACACTATATCTGGTATTTAGAAATCAGCAGGGTTTCCAGCAAAGCCTTTGTACAAGCTGCAAAGGCCCTGGTTTACCATTAGAGGTGGCAGAAACACAAGTTATGACCAATTAAAATGAAATTAATGAAAAGAATTAAAGTGATATAAACACATAATTGAGGTAAAGTAGAAGGCTGAGGAACCTAAGTGTTCATAGTTTTAGTATGTGATAATTCAGATAACAGTTTAGGGGTAGACTTAAACAGATGAATTCCATATCTATCTAAATTTTCCTAGTTATAGATGCAATATTTTGCCTTTGGAAGCAGTCTCTATAAATATTTTTAAAAGCTTCTAATTATCTAGATATTTTCAGACTCCCACATTGTAAAACAGAAATGACTAACTTATTTGGAGAGCATCACACTCACTGATGAAAAGTTTTGACTCAGAAAAGAGTTGTTCACAAGTTGTATCTGACATCTTTAGGAAAATTTTGCATGTTTTACTACTGTTCCCGGGTGTCATATTTAATTTATAGTATAATTTCTGTTTAAGGAACTACTCTTCTAAAAATGAGATGCTTCCTTTTATAGAATTGACAGGGACTGCAAATCCAAAATCCAATCCTTGGAGGTCACTGTGTCCTCCAATTTACAGATGAGGAAAAAACAAGATCCACAGGGGTCAAAGGTTAGATCAAGTTCACCAAATAACTTAGTGGCAGAGTGAAAATACAGGTCTCTTAATCACAAAATTAGAACCCTTTCCACTATCTCACACTGCCTTTTTATTCTTCCTCAAACAGAAATGGAATGTTTCCATTAAATTCTTCTTAAAGTACTACAGTTTCACTTTTAATCTAAAAGGTCCACATGGGGACCTCCCTGGCGGCGCAGTGGTTAAGAATCAACCTGCCAATGCAAGGGACACGGGTTCGATCCCTGGTCTGGGAAGATCCCACATGCCACGGAACAACTAAGCCCGTGCACCACAACTACTGAGCCTGCGCTCTAGAGCCTACGAGCCACAACTACTGAAGCCCGGGCGCCTAGAGCCCGTGCTCCGCAACAGGAGAAGCCACTGCAACGAGAAGCCTGCATACTACAACCAAGACTAGCCCCCACTCGCCACAACTAGAGAAAGCCCGCGCACAGCAACAAAGACCCAACGCAGCCAAAAATAAATAAAAATTAAATCTTAAAAATAAACAAATAATAAAATTTAAAAACTAAAATAAAAGGTCCACATGGTAAATGCTGCCCAGATGTGCATGAAGGGCAAATAGGAGTGTTAGAGCTGTGAGTTTCTTCATGATCATCAAAGAAAATATAGCGGGATGGGTGCAAAGCAGCTTCTGTGGAGAAATTTACATCAGTGATTTTGAAGAGGGGACCAAGAGACCAGGGAGCAGACCCAGCAGTTATTAAAGTGGGAACCGTTATTGTTTACTGAGAGGGTAGAAGGAGCTGCCTCTCTGCCTCTGCTCCCCACTGGCATGGTCCTTAAACTTTCAACAGCTGGGGAGATACCATTTCCTCAACAGGTGCTCAAAAAGTGATAGTTGAGAAACAGAAGTCCGCAGGGTAAACAGAAGTGCACAGGCTAACTTATATTACTTAAGAAAAGCTCTGATTTCCCTCAAAACTGCTATTTTTTACCTCTCATACCTCAAAAAGTAAGTATATACACACCACACATTCTTTCAGCTCTGAATCAGTTGCAGTTTCCAGGGTCTGAAACTTTTATCTGTGGTCTTCCTGTCAGATTTGGAGAAAGTGACACTTCTCTTTAACTTCTAATCTACAGTTAAAAGTGTCCTTTTTGTTACTACTTTAATGTTTATTCCTTAGCACTCATAGGGCCATATTCCTGACACAGTAAATACACACTAAGTGAAAGTCTGGGGAAAAACAACAACAACAACAAAAAACACGTGGATTCAAATACTGACTCTAAGCAGGGGCATGCCTTGGCTAAATGACCTAACCTCTGAATCTCTGGTTGCTCTATCTGGCTCTGGAGAGGCCCATCTAGCTCTACATTATTTTAAGGCTCTATTTCTTGAGAACACTCTACAATAGACTTCAACACAACAAAACCTATCTGGCCTGTCTCTAACATTACGTCTTCAGCAAAGGCTTTAAACAGAAGTCTGAGGAGTGTAGTGATAGGACCAAATCTAAAAGGGGTTCTTTGTAGCTTATAAGTGAATTGCTTTTGAGAAAGCCTCTGTCGACATCTTACTTTGGCTCCTCCTCTATACAAACTGCTGTGGGAGCCTAAGAAAAGCAGCTTTCAAATGTGCAAGTGCATAGATTTGGTGTTGCTGCCGCCAGGCTGCAACGGCTGCCAGAGGACCAGAGTGAGTCAAAAGCAATTCTACACATCGCAGGCCTCAAGGTCTTCCCTTTACTTGGCAAACTATACACTGGGATCAGTCATCCAGCTAAATGTCAAGAGTCCCAAAGTCATTACTGGTGCAAAGGGTTCCAGTCTGAAACTTCCAAAATGATATAACTTAAATCATTACAAAGGAGATCTTTTTATGTTACTACAAACTTAGACTAATTTGTGAAAAATTAAAAGGGTAGTGAGACCATGACTCAGGAATCACACGATGTATGTGTTTGGAAGAACATTCACATACACCTTTTCTGGATCAAAGGTATTACTGGCACGTATTAAAAGAATCAAATAGAATCAACAGGAACCATTTTTAATGCTACTTACACAGTCTGAGAATTCTCAAAGATATTTACATCTGAATGCCTCATTTTCAGGCTCCTGTAACACTTGTTTCCAACTTTTAAGGCAATTATAGATGATCTACTTACAGGCTCTTTTCCCTTGAAAAATGTATCTCCATAAGTATTATTAATGGTTTCGGTCAAAATACATCATATGTAAGCTTGAATGCACTTTATTTTTTCGAAAGGGAGAAGAATTAACTTTACTTTTGTGGTCACACCCCTCTGTAAAAAGTAGTTCATTTCTACCCTCCAACATAAATGAAATACTTGAAGGCTGTCACTGAAGACAGCTCCTCTTCTACAGACACTGTTCTATGAGACTTTTCACTGTTCTAGATGAAAATAAACTATCAAATGAAAAAACGTCTACATGTTTAGATATTAAGAAATGCATTTCTATCAAATAGGCTTCTTAATTTTGAAAGTAATTCTGCATGTAATATGTTACACTAATTTTTGAAAAAATATACAGTAGACAAACATCCTAAGAGATATTTCTAAGAAAAAATTTTGAAATAGGTCTTACTAATAATCTGTTCTCTTATCAAAGAACAACTTGTAAAAAGGAAAATCTTATTATAAAGGAGACACACTTTGATCTTAATCTTAATCTTCTTTCTCCAACAGCCTGACAATTTTTAAACTTTTGGCTATACTCTTAATTTGGGGAAGAAACTACACAACTCAGTTAAAGAGGAAATGAATAAAACAATTCTTATGGTTTGGAGAGGTGGGGAATGGGTGGGTAATGAAGCAAAAATGCTGGGGGTTTGAAAGAAATGTAGAATAAAAGTTTATTATAAACAGATTTTAAATGGCCATTTTATCAGAAATTGAACTTTTTGACAGAATATAAAAACTCACTGTCTTACTCCAAGAAAAACCTTTTCTTGAATCAAACAAATCTCACTGTTACTGAATCCCACACAAAGTTGTGTTACTATGTAACTCCTTGCATCACTTCTGTAAGGAATATTTTCTCTACCAACTTGCTCTTTTCTTCCTCATCAAAATTCTGCTAAAAACATAATGAATGTGGAACTCCTTCTCTTATTAAACTCAATAACTTGATTTAGGAATACTCATACTTATTTCGAATTCCTACTTTGTTCTTCATTCAAAATCACAGATTTCTAGAGTTAGAACAAACTTTAAAGATTACCCGTTCAACCGTGAAAGAGGAGGAAATTCAGGTCCAAATGAAGAAATTTGCTCAAGGTCCCAGAACTTGCTCAAGGTGAAAGAGCTGGGACTAGTAACAAAGTCATCCCTGGGATTAATTTTTCATTTTCATTCATCACTGAGGAAGTTGAAAAGGCAACATATAATAATAACTAAAAGTTTATTCATTTTATATTTTTTAAAACAAGAAAGCAAATCATTGACACTTTCCACAAAGTATAAAAATTTATTTTCATTAAATTTCATGTCATTGTGTTTTCCTGGTGGTGCAGTGGTTAAGAACCCACCTGCCAATGCAGGGTACATGGGTTTGAGCCCTGGTCCGGGAAGATCCCACATGCTGTGGAGCAACTAAGCCCGTGTGCCACAACTACTGAGCCTACACTCTAGAGCCCACGAGCCACAACTACTGAGCCCACGTGCCACAACTACTGAAACCCGTGCACCTGGAACCCATGCTCCACAACAAGAGAAGCCACCACAATGAGAAGCCTGCACACAGCAACGAAGAGTAGCCCCTATTTGCTGCAACTAGAGAAAGCCCGCGCACAGCAACAAAGACGCAACACAGCCAAAAATAAAAATAAATAAATTAAAAAAAAATTCACGTCGTTAAATTTGTTTCATTAAAATGATCAACAGCCATTCAACATTCAAAACAAATGCATCCACTGCCTTGCCAACCATCTTGAAAAAAAGGCAAAACAATATATGAGAACTAAAAAGGAATTCAGACCTATGAGAAAATTCATAAGATCATAATATTATCCTGGAGAGGTTTGATTAACTCACCATACCATATTCCAACAGACGACAGAACTTAGTAAAAAAAAAAAAATACCATTGTCTCTATTCTTCCACTGTGTAGCTGCTTTTTACACCACCCCCTACTTCAACCTCTAAATCATTCACACATTACACTGAGGGTATATCCTATCTCAAGGAACTAGTGACAGTACAGCACATCACAAATTCAAAAACACTGTAAATGTTCCATGACGTTTGTACCTGGACTACACAACATTTTCAACCTAGGTTTTTTCCATGAAATGCCACATTCAGCTATGCTTGAAAACTGCAATCATATTATCCTAGATCTTCTTTAACTTAAAATACCATTTTGCATCATATGTCTCTATAAAGTAGCTAGGACCTTTCTACTAATAGGTCAAATCTTCCCAATAATTACTTTTCAAATTGTAATTTCAGAATAAGAACAATCTTTCTTATATAACCTGAACTAAGAATTATGTAAGAATACATAAAATAATTAATGCACTTATTTTACACTTGAGGAGCTAAGCTGAAGAGATCCTTAAGGTTTCACATAAATAACTCTAAGACATCTGCTCTACATCTCAATTCAACATTCCAGACATAAGATTACATTTCATCTAAAAGTCATCAGGCAGGAGGCAGCATTTCCAATTTGCCACGTTTTAATAATGAGTTTTGTCAATGGTCATAATTTGGTGTTTAGGGCTTTTCCCAACCATATTAATTTTTCTGTGCCTATCAGGGATGAACAGTCACAAGTGAAAACTTTGAAGATACATGATTTTCAAGAAAAGGATCTCAGAAAACAGAATCATAAAAGTAACCTGGATTTCTAACTGAAATACAATTTATTCTTTTAATACACTCTTCCATTGTGAATATTTAGTTATGCCAGAGACTTATCAACACTCTTTCTCCCTAAGTATTTACAGCAAGTCTCTCAAGTAGACAATCAGTTTGCAGTCCTAGATGGATCTAATAAGATGTGTGAATAGTTTTATACCACTGCACTCAATTTTACAGTTCCTAAAAGTCTTTGGGGATATCATTCTCAATATATATTGCTTCCGGTTTTGTCCATTTCATTCTTTGGATCGATTTTCTCTGGTGAACTAAAGCATTCATCGCTTTTTTACCAAACAGCACACACACAAAATTACAATTTTCTTCCATCTTGTGAACAGTATTGAGATATATCCCTTGTCATGTCAACCTTGAGATGAAGATTCAATGTTTTCCTTTGAGGGTCAAAGAAATAATTCAAGAGAAAAATAGTAAGCATATTATCACTTAAGACTTCTTATTAACAGTCTCATTGGTGTCTAGGCTCAAATTTGTCCAAATTTTAACATGAGATTACACTACATATGAAATTCAAGACTTCAAGTTACAGACAGAAGTTCTTATTACAGCAGCCAAAACCTAATCTGAATGCTTATTTTTATTTCTTTATACTACCCAAATCAAAGAACTTTTTGTTGGGCAACTGTAGACACTCAGCGGAGTCAATGAACATATTTCAGACAGCCGCTTCTTGTCTGTGAACCTAGAACTATTTCTGCTGAATGAAATGCAGGTTATACAGAGAGAAAAATTAGGATTCCCCCACCCAAAAAAAAAGCCTCCACTTAGCACAGCTGGAGGATGAAACAGCAAATGAAATATATATGTAAATCTCATTTAACTAGAAAGCAACTAACCGATATTCCTTGATTGACCACATGGGCCAGGAGGGGGTAACCTTTTAGAAAAAGTCAGGAATTATATAAACAAGCTAACATCAGCTTAAAAAACAAAAACAAACAAACAAAAAAACAACCTTCCAGAATGTCTTAGGCAGGAGGTGGAGAGGTTGTTGGTGTTGGTAGTGGGCAATTCACTAGATGTCTGTACCACATACTTCTTCAAACCTCCCACCTCTTCTACATACTATAAATATTTAAAACTGTGAAATAAGTGTTAATCATTAGAGTGATGACACCAAGCTCATCTTCCCATTAAAAAATAAGCTTCACTTACTATTAATAAGAAATTCAGTTGTGTACTAACATTTCTACAATGATTTTATTTACAAATATTAAGACTTCTCTAGCTAACTTTCAATGAGTAAGAAAAATTAACCAAAACATTCTTTTCTAAACAACTGTTCCAGTTTATCCTATAAATTTTATTCTAGGAAACTGGGACACTGATTTCATTCACTATACACCAAAATTACTACTTGGTAGGAAATATCTCTTCCTATTTATTCTAAATTGATATAAACTATATCACTGACCCAAATTTTGTCAATTGACATTTTTCTCTAAATTATCAGAAAAGAGCATTTTTCTCAAATGCTGTGATTGAGAAACAGCTAAGTCTAACATATAACACCTTTATCAAACTCAAATTCAGGTGTACTGACATACATACAATTATGTGTATATGAATATCATCCTAATTTGGATCCATTTAATAATTCCTAAGAAAGGAGTCTATGACAAATCAACTAAGGAATAAAAAGTTCATCTGTTCTCCATTTCATGGTTCATGAGTCAGAGCAAGGGAGTAGGAAAGGCTTGGACTTGGCAGCCAGATAGGCCTGGCTATGAATTTTTACCACTACCAGTTGTCTAATTTAAGGGCCTCTCTGTTCACTCATCTATAAAAGTAGGCTAGTAGCTACTTCACAGGATGGTTAGAATGGAAACAGATAGTACAGAAAATCCCTTTTAGAATGCCTCACATATGCTGCCTTAAATATTTACTTGTAAAAAACCAGCATGACAGGATGTATTTTCTTTTTTTTTCCAAGCCCTCTGGCACCCCTCACCCCAAGAGAGATGCTTACATAACTTCTAAGTGATCATCTCCATTTCCAAACTAATCTGTATCAGTAGATTTATTCAGAGTCATGCTTTAAGCCTTTCATTCTCTGAATCCAAACTCTGTGGGACTTCACAGTCTAGTCCCAGAATTTAATTCCTCAGATAGGCATTCCACATCATTTTTTGTGCCCTCCCTGCCTCACCCCAACTCTTGCCAAAATCTGGCCCCAAACTTCCATTGCCTTTCTCTATATCCAATACCCCAGAAGGTGTATTCAAGGCCCAGCTTCCTGCGTTTGAGTACTTCCTTGCCTCTTTTTATTTGCCCAGGGATCCCTTATTTAAAATGCCCCTTTCTCTCTTCCTCTCCATGCAGGCGGAAATAACAGCCCCTTCCTCCAAATTTCTTAGTTCCCTACAGCATGAGCCATAAACTTCCTTGTGACCCTCTTCTGTTATTGGCTTGAATGATTATTTTACATCTGTTACTCTTAGCCTCTTATCGTTTTACCTCCACTACAGACACATCCACAGCACCATCATCGGTAGCCTCTTAACCACAGACAGTGAGTCTTACACAGAGTCCCCCATTGAAAATGATAGGCTTAAATCCTGTAAAATAAACTTGTCCAGGTTCATCCTACTCATAACTGTAAACTCTAAATGGAGGAGGGGGATGAGGAAGGGAGGGTATCCCTATGGGTCTTTGAAGTCCCCAGAAAAATGTAAAGGGAGAAACAGGAGAACGCAACCCCACCGCGATTTCACCATCCTTACTGGGTACAAAGAGTAAAAGAGCCAGAACCTCTCAACGAAAACTGTCTTTGAAATTATTTAAATGCAAATAATTTTACGCAGACCCACCAAAAAAATCTCTGGCACATTTTTTAAAGTTTGAAGGAAAAAGAAACAATCCTTGAGTAAGCTCCAGTAAGAGCAGAAGAAAGGCTGTCTTGATGCGCTTTAATCTCGAGAGAACAGCTGACTGGATGATTCCCTTCAGTGAAAAATCAGACTCACTCACTCTTGCCCTGGCACTGAGATCTAGACGTTCTCTGACTCGAGAGTTCCAGGGCACGGACTTCCCTAGGTCCAGAGAGGTCCTTCACAGTTGACAGGGTACTAATTGACGAACACAAATCCTGTGTTTACAGGGCAGCTTGAAACTCACAGAAAGTAACACTGCCATCTACCCAGTGTAAGGGCTAAGTAACAGAAATTATTATAAATGGATGAAAACAGCAGCCAAGATTCTCCTAAGCTCAAAACAGACCTTAACCAAAGAGCAATGATGCCATCATTCAAACAAGACACCGTGTGTGGCTAGCACAGGGAAAGGGAGTGAAGTATCCGCCAGCAAAGCACAAAAGAAATGTACAGAATCTGAGGAAGATTTTGCGGGGGGAACAGTCTGGCACAGACACAGAAGAATACCATATTTAGTGATCTTTAACATTACGGTGCCCGGGTGAGCTTCCTAGGAGTCCCAATCCCTCAAAACAATTGTCAGTATTAAAGTGCTGCTGCTCTTTCTGTTCTATTGCTTTTATTTTAAAAAAAAGAAAAGAGGGGCTTCCCTGGTGGCGCAGTGGTTGAGAGTCCGCCTGCTGATGCAGGGGACACGGGTTTGTGCCCCGGTCCGGGAAGGTCCCACATGCCGTGAAGCAGCTGGGCCCATGAGCCATGGCCGCTGGGCCTGTGCGTCCGGAGCCTGTGCTCCGCAACAGGAGAGGCCACAGCAGTGAGAGGCCCGTGTACCGCAAAAAAAAAAAAAAAAAAAAGAAAAAAGAAAAGAATCAGTGATTTATTATTCAGATTTAATACAACCTAGTCAGCCTTTCAGAAATGTAGATTTTGCAACTAAGATAATGAATGGAAATTAACTTCAGGAAAACAGACTCATTCCTCACTTCTTTTTCCTCAAAATTACAGACCCATTTGAACATTTCACTGCTTTCTTATCCAGATACAAACTCCCACACAAAATGAATATTGCTATTCTAGCAACACCTAAATTTGAATGAAGTTATTCAGAACTATTTTAAAAAAGATGCTTTTTAGTAATACAGATAAATCTGTATTTTGTATAATTACATGAGTAATTACATAAAGCTCAACTTTGACCTTACTGTTGTATGTATTACTAACTTTGCCGTATAAAAAATATAAACCAAGAGTAAAAATTAAATGTGCAGTTCAAAATTTAGCATTTAAAAATTCCTCTTCCAAGTTAAGACCATTCAGTGGAAAATCTGTAATAAATGCATTTCCTAGTTTCTACCAAAGGAAAATTTTGTATCACTTGTTTATATATATTTATAAATTTTCTACTGTATTTAAACATGATCCAACTTATTAACACAATGGTGCATTTTTAATATTTGCTGCAAATTAGTCATTAGAGAATATATGGTTCTTTTTCAAAAGACATTAAACTAAAATACTAAATGACTAGGTTTTCAGACGCACTTTCAAGTCTGTCTAAATTAAAATACTAAGTGAATTAGTATTACAAAAGAAACTTATAACTGATAAGTTAAAATATTAATGTGAACATTTAATAGGTCAAGCCTTTTACATTAACCAAAGTCACAATATAAAGGCAGTTAGAGTGAGCATAAAAGGATGTTTCTCTCCATGTATTCCTGAGGAACAAACAGTAATCTGTTCTAGAGATAGGATGGTATTAACTGCTTCTTTCAGAACAGAACATTTGGTGTAATATGGTTTTGTAGAGTTCTGTGAAGGAAGCCGTTAGGAGGAGTGAATTATCACCAGTAGCCTGGATTCTGGGTCCTCATGGCAGGATTGCACAGTAAATCTCCAGTGTTTCACGTGTACTGAGGCTGGAGGTGAGTTTGGAGGTTAACGACTGGTCTTTCACTGAGTACTTTAACATTAAAAACAAAAAAAACCTAAAGAGATTTTTTAAATCCCATTTAGAATTAAGTTAATGTTATTAAAAATAGATCCTCATTTTAAAAGTTTTCTCCCTTTTTCATTTGTTTTTTTAGTTACAAAACTTTTCGCTTGCCTTACTCTCTTATTAACCTAAAATTTGCCTGACTTCCACGGGATTTTTCACAAAGCAGATCCATAATATCTTGACAAGATTCGATTATTCTGTGTCCCTTAATGAAAGAAAAGAGCCTCCTTAACCTTGGTTAATGCTCAGATAGACAGCTCTCTGGCCAGGACCCTCAGGAGTGATTGGGCAGTGTTTACAATTTACAGAAAGTTAAGGCAGTTTTGTGTCCCTTGCCCCGTGTAGTCTGCTCTCTGGCTTCTTTTGCCTCTGATACAGAGTTTAGCGGTACTCACAAAATGAATTCTGGACAAGTAACAGGTTCAGGAAACACTAATCATGTGCAAATCCGAAGAGTCAGATAACTCCTTGAAAGGGGTTATAGCACAAATCTATCTTAGAGTGAGAGTCCCTGCAACAGCTATAGGAAGGCAGCGAGCGAAGGAGTTCAGGTCTCACTCACCATTTACCTTGGGTTGAGGAGTTCCTAGCAGAGAAACCACAGGAGAAAGGAACGGGCAACTTGCCTCTAGCACCAGATAAAGACAGACCCATAGACTTCAAGGATCCACAACAGTTAAAACCGAAAGTTAAAACCAACACTGACTCAAAGATGGTAGCTGGCAAGTGAAAGGAGACGTGGAGCTAGGTGGTACATCAAGTAGCAAAGGGAGGATGCACTGCCCCACTCACAGCTGAGGGGCTGGGGTGGGGGGGTGGGAGGAGGAAGAGGCCAGGACTCAAGGTTTTGCGCTGAACAATGCCTGGGCTGCCTGGTGAAAGAAATTGGGAAGCCAAAGGAATTCATTATCCTTTCTCAAAGAAAGATAAATCTATTCTTTCTCCAGAACAAATCAAAGCTAAATAACATGAAGGGAAGTTCGATGTATGCCCCACTTGCTACGGTTATGAGAAACACTAACTGGCAGGTTGCTGTGACATAGCCCGGTAAGGTAGATGGATTCAGGCTTTGGTAGTGGTGCCCAGACATCCCATGAGAAACTGTATTTCATTTCCATTGAAGATAAAATACAAAAAGGTTGGAGTCAAAAGGGTTCTTACAGATCACTGTTCTACCACTCTCATTTTGCAAAAACCCAGAGTGAAGCTCAAGAAGAAATGACTACTTATGGTTTACAAAGCTACCCACAGGCAGAACTGTTTATAGTATGCATGATTTTTGCCCACTGCTTTTAGGGTAATTATTATTGCTGAGCTGGGAAAAGGCATTTCCGTCCTTACTACATTTACATCTTTCCTTTCTTCATTCAGTAAACATCAATTGATTAATAAGTACTAGGCACTAGACCAGAACCTGGAAGACTCCCCTGGAAAACCTCAGAAAATGAATGTGGTAGATAGTGGTACCAAGTTTGACAACAGGCAAAACACTGAAGTCAGTCAACTAAAATCACAGACCATCAAGTACAAAGTACCAAGTTAGGAGGAACTGTGATATGAAAATTGGAATGGATTGTGCAAGTATAATCAGATACCAAAAGAACCAATGGCTGAGAAAAACAGAAGTAGGTGAAGGACAGAAAAGGGGAAAGAGTGGCAAATAGAAGTTGTCATTTACTCGAGCTTTTGGGACTTTTGCAACACAGAACAAAACACAGGTTGCAAACAGTCCTCTGTAGGTCACTCTTTCTCTATCTCAATTCAAATTAAGGAAAAAAGAAATCAGTAAAAGATGTGTACATTTCTCTGCCCAAACTATCTTTAGAAGGCAGGAATAGCTGACAACTTTCGTTTAACATGAGAACATTACATTATTATGATGTAGTTTTCCTGGGAGAAAACACTTAGCTAGCAAACATACCCAGCTATTTCAGGATGTCTGGACTTAACTGGGTTTGAGAAAAGGTGTGAGTGACAACTGGAAAACTAAGAAATACAAGCAGCTGCTGCAAAGGATGAAACTAAGTTTTAAAAGGTCATCAGGATTATTGCTAAAATGGTGTTACAGGCAATTTACAAAATTATTTTTTTAAAAATCTAGTCATTTTAAAGAACTATATAAGAGATATAGAATGAGAACACTTATACTCAGCTAGAGGGAGGATTAAGATGTAACAAGTTCTATGTAAATCCATTTGCCATGATCCTACAGAGTTTGAGGTTGGGTTGACGTAGCACTTCTACCCATGAACATATATCCTAGAGTGCATAAAGAGGCATGAATAGGACTCTCAAGACTTTTTCCTTTGCAGTTTTATCTCCCATAACAAAAACTGGAGACAATCTAAATAGCCATCCAAAGAAAGTGGATAAATAAATTGTGGTATTTTCATACAATGAAATACAACTGTGATCATAAATGAATTACAGGTATAAGAAAGGATGAATCTCTCAAACATGCTGAGTGGCAAAATAGGTGTTGCAAAAGAAAACATATAGTATTAATATTTATATAAAATTCAAAAACAAGCAAAACTTAATGTAGGGGATACATAAAACGTGGGGAAAAACTATAAAGGAAAACATGGAATTAATAAACTCAACATTCAGGATTGTGGTGGTAGTTAAAGAGAGGTGATGGAATCTGGGCCAGGCATAGCTCTATTTCCTAAGTTAGTGGTAGGTACTCAGTTATTCATGTTAATGTTATTCTTTGTATCTTATTCACATGTTATAAATACTCCTTGTATATATAGCATTTTCTAAATACTATGAGGTTTACTTCTATTTTTAAAAAGCTCTCAGAAATAACACTATATTTAACAAACTATTTTAAAGGTACGTTTTAAGTATCTGCAAGTAACAAGTACCTAGCACACACTCAGGACTTTATAAAATTATCTCTTTTAATTCACAGAGCAACTCTCTGAGGTAAACATTTTCATTTTACATAGGAGGAAACTGAGATGTCTGTTACGTAGATTGCCCAACATTACATAGCTAGCAGCGGTAGAATTCAAACCATATCCAACTCTGAAAACCATGGTGCGCCCGTAGGTAGGACTATCTAAAATACAACAGCACAGATAAATTTCCAACATAAACACAAAACTGACTTGTTATACTGAAGTTTACTATTTTAATTCATCTTAGCATTTATAATGCAACCCTAGATCATATTCTAATATTGACAGTCTGTATTAACTTTATGTCACAGTACCTCATTATTACTTCATAATCACAATTTACTGTTAAACTCTATAAATTCTAAAACTGGCAACAGATACCAAGTATGTTTATGGAAATTCTCAATTCGGCTGTACTTCTTTTCATAACTTGACTTCCTCTAGGACTGGAAGTTTAAGGAAAGTTAGCTGCTGGTAGGCTGAAACACAGCATTCTCATTTCACTGCCCTCCCATCAGGGACTCGTTCGCAAGCAAGCAAACAGGCTTGCCAAGTGAGAAATTACTCACTTCCACCCTCTTTTTCCTCATCTTTCTTCCAATAATACTTCAAAACCTAATTTTAAACTCATGCAGGAAACCTGATTAATACCACCTGCTTTTCTCTACTCCATTAACTCTGGGCCTCTTTGGCACACATACAACACACTCACTTATACAATTATTTGTCAGCTTTGTACTTCGGTGTTGTTTTCATTTGCATGTGTGTCCAGCCTGCAAGAGCCACTGAAAAGTGTTTACAAGTTTATTGCTTCT
Organism: Stenella coeruleoalba; assembly: GCF_951394435.1. Classification (NCBI taxonomy): domain Eukaryota; kingdom Metazoa; phylum Chordata; class Mammalia; order Artiodactyla; family Delphinidae; genus Stenella; species Stenella coeruleoalba. The sequence continues at coordinate 90,358,652 of NC_137150.1, forward strand.
GAGCTATGCCCTAACTCATTCTTCTTTGCCCAAAGCACCATCAACTGTGCTCCGTAAACAGTAGTCACTTAATAAATGCTGATTGACTTACTACAGCAGAACAATTCGCCTCTGGTATTTCTCAATGTCCCAGTGACTCCTCCACATCTACAAACATGCTGGAGATGATACCAGGTACCGTTAGAGGCTTGGGGTCTTCCTGAGGGTGCCTGGGACAAGAAAAACACAGAGAGAGACCAAAGACAGTCAGGAGAAACACAGAGAGAGGGAACATGGAAATAAACAGAGGACAGAACAGAGTGAGAGGAGTCAAAGAGTCAGGAGTTACGAGAGACACTCAGAGACAGGGAAGAGGTCAGCAATCCAAACTTGGGTTTTAGGTTGGAAACCACATTTTTGGTATTATTGACTCCTATTATAGGTGCATTCATGTTACTAAATTTATGATATAACTGACCACTTCAAGGTTATTTCTAAGGTTTTTCTGAGCTTGTAACTTTATCTATTAAAATTCATCTTTATGTGGTAGCATCTTTGGAGACCTACACACAGATACAAACATGATTCTCCTATTAACCCAGCTGTAAATAAGGAAATATTTTTCTAATTCTTCAGTTTAGAAACTGGTTACTTCAGAGAGGTAATGTGACTTGCCCAAGGTCACAAGCAAGAATATGATCATTGGGGCCCCAAATCTTCTGATTCCGAACTCCAGTGCCTTTTCTGATGTCCTATGTTCTCTATTAGAAATGAATCATATATAAATCCAAACTGTTTTTATAAAATAAAGTTCAAACCACACATTCAAGATAAAACTTTCTATCTGTTCAGACAATGAACTGCTAAGGTTACTCTCTTAGGATACTTTACTTCAGAGCTTCATTTATTTTAAAAAAATCTATCAGAAAAAAATAAAGCAGAATAAAACTATATCAGAATGACAGAAAATTTCAAACACAAAGGAAATTACGTGAACAGGCACTTGACAAAATTTTAACATTTTTAAAAAGGAGCCAGAGTTAGTTCATTGCTTTTACAACTGTAATTTCAAAGTTTTGGTGATTCAACAAATTTCAGCTGAAAGATCAAAAGCTCCACATTTCAATGAGTTCTTACATCTGAGTACTAGTAAACCTGTCTCAAACATGTTCTCTCATGATGTCGCGTACCTAAAGTCTATACTGCAATTCTATTTCAGTGTACTGCATATAGTAGCAATGATTTAATTGTAATCAATTTTCTGTAATTGTCAGAAAAGCTCCTTTGATACAAGTGTAATAAGCATGTGAGTGGATTTCACAGCAAGACAATAAGACCACAAAGAAATTTCTATTCAATTGTGTATCAATATTTTCCCATGTTCAGCAATTTTTTAAACTGTCAAATCAGGCCTAAAGTACAGTACTGTTCTGCCCTCTAGTGACTGCCTAGGTTCTGTTAACTACATGTGTTTTTTAATTGCTTTTTGAGCAATACTTAGGGTTTGTTTGTTTTTTTAAATACATATGACAGTGCTTTTTTATAACTGAATAGTGAACAAAGGGAACTGGTCAAATTTAAGATACGGCTTGTGGTATGAACACAATGCAGGAAAGATAACACAATTTCTTCTCATAAGGATGGTACACCTAAGTATTACAAACAAAGAAAGTTTATATCATTTATTCCAATCTTTATTCATATTTTTATGTAATTTATTTGGAAAGCCCAAAGAATTACATTCAGTTTCTTTGCTAAAAACTTTACAAGTGTCACAACTATAAATCCCAAGTTGGTTTAATTATATTATTTTGGAGTCTGAGGTATCAAGGCAAGTGGTACTACATATATCACACATAGATGAACAATTTTCTAATAATTATAACAGAGTCAAAATATGCTTAATACAAAACTATCCTGAACATTATTTACCTTTAACTGTTTCAAGTGGCACTTTAGGATTTTTCTGAACCTCAGTGTTGTCTTTAAAATATTGTTACTTTATATGTGGAAACATTCATCAAGGATGGCAATTAAGACACAATTATTACACAGAGATTCACCATAGTATTTTGATGAAGGGTACTTCTTTCCCTCTTAGTTTCTCTTGCCATAAACCTCTTGTAAGAAACCAATGCATCTCTAGAACAGCATTTCTACACTCACTAATCCTAAGCATACTACTTCTGTGTCTACACACTTATGTTAAAAACAAAATTACATTTGTACACATGAATGTAAAAGGATACCTGAACATGTGAGGATAACCCACAGGCAGTATGGTGGTGTGGTTAAGAGCACAAACCCTGCAGCCAGACTGCTTGAATTCCAGCTCTGCCTCTATTAGTATGACCTAGGGAAGATTACTTAATTGCTCTGTGTTTCAGTTTCCTCAGGTACAAAATGGGAGTAAAGAGAGACACCTACCAATAGTAATGTTTTATATCTTCATAAGTATTTGGGTTATACAGGTACATATATGAGATTATCAAAATCCAGAAAATATGTGTTTAAGATTTGTGTATTTCACTGAATGTAAATTTTACATCAAAAGAAAAGACTTGTACATAAATACTGAGCTACAATCAATAATATACATGCTGAAGTAATTAGGGGATTTGCAGTGATGTCTTTTAAATGCATCAAAAAGAAATTGAACTGATGATGGATGCACAGATTATAGGTATGTAATAAAATAAGTATAGTAAAATGTTAATGGTCAAATCTAGGTGGTGAGTATAAACATATGCTATATGTTTGAAGTTTCAAAATAAAACGTTGAGGGGGAAATACATCTACCTTTCAAATAGTTGATGTGAAGATTAAATAAATAAGGGAATTAAATATACAGAAGAGAGCCTGACAATCAACAGTAGAGAATGGCGATATGTTTAAGCAAATGAAACTATTCATCCCTAGTTGGACGGAAAAGGTAAGAAAGTAATAAGGCATTGGGCTCCAATTGGGCTCCACTGGACCAAGTAGTTGCCATCAAGGTTGTTAAAGCTCAAATTTCAAATATTTACATCATTAATTTGCATGGGCCATGTAGAGAACATGGTCTTTGAAAGTCAGAACGAGCTGATTTGAATCCTGGCTCTGTCTTCAATCACTCAAGAAGCTCAGACAATTTATTTAAATGTTCTGAGCCTCAGTTCTCTCATATATATAATATGAGAGTAATGATACCTACATCTAAGAGTCATTGTGAAGATAAGAAAAAAATACACACACACATACAGAAATTAGCACATGAAATGCAAATAATAACTACTGCAGTTCTTTAAAATTATAATCATTATTACTACTTAGGGTGAGTCTTTTATACCCTTACAGCTATTCTCTGCAGACGGAAACAAAAGTGGCTATGTATCTGATTCTAACCTAGAAATTTCATGTGCAGGTGGCCCTACTAATCCAAAGAGCTTTCTACAGGATCTTTATTAAAACAGTAGGCCTTTCTAAAAGTACCAGTGTACTTAGAGTAAAAGAAGAACTGGCAATGACAGGGAATTCACTTACCCCTCTGTAATGCCAATTATAATAAATGTAAGTCCTACGGGTGAGGCATTTAGGAAGTATGTTTGCTGATGATATTTTAAAGAAAGTCACACTTAGTGTATCTGAGGAAATAATATTAGCATCTGGATAAGATCTGATTTGAAACAGTCTTAGGTAACACATTTAAAGAAAAGAATATTAAAACTATATTTATAGAAGATGAATTCTATGCTCCCAGGGAGTGGCTCTGAGTCATTATAGATTACTCCACGAAGACAGTGGCTCAACATAGTTTCAGCTAAAAATAGAATCAAGAAAGTGGAAATGAAAGGGGGAATATTGAAAACATATACACAACTTGGCTTCTTCCTTGACTACTCTACAAAAACTGCTTCTCCAAATGTAAATCAAAACCACAGTATCAGAATGGCTATCACCAAAAAGTCTACAAATAACAAATGTTGGCGAGGATATGGACAAAAAGGAACCCTGGTACACTGTTAGTGGGAGTGTAAATTGGTGCAGCCACTACAGAAAACAGTATGAAGGTTCCTCAAAAGACTAAAACTAGAACTACCATATGACCCAGCAATTCCAATCCTGAGTATACATCCCAAGAAAATAAAAACACTAATTCGAAAAGATATCTGCACCCCAATATTCATAGCAGCATTATTTATAATAGCCAAGGTATGAAAGCAACCTAAGTGTCCATCAACAGATGAATGAATAAAGAAGATGTGGTATATATGTGTGTATATATATATGTGTACACACACACACACACACACACACACACACACACACACACACAATGGAATACTATTCAGCCATAAAAAAGAATGAAATTCTGCCATTTGTAACAACATGGATGGACCTAGAGAGTATTATGCTTAGTGAAATAAGTCAGACAGAGAAAGATAAATATTGTATATTATCACTTCTATGTGGAATCTAAAAAATAAAACAAATGAATATAAATGAGTATGACAAAACAGAAACATAATTATAAATACAGAGAACAAACTAGTGGTTACCACTGGTGAGAGGGAAAGGGGGAGGAGGGGCAAGGTAAGGGTAGGGGATTAAGAGGCACAAATATTATGTATAAAATAAACAAGCTACAAGAATATATTGTACAGCACAGGGAATACAGCTAATATTTTAAGATAAATTCGAATGGAGTATAATGTATAAAATACTGAATCACTATGTTGTACAATATAATGTTGTAAATCAACTATACATCAATAAAATGAATTAATTATTTTTTTTGAAAGAAAACCCCATTTATTTATTTTTATACATTAATTAGTTAATTTTTGGCTGTGTTGGGTCTTCGTTGTGGTGCGCAGGCTTCTCACTGTGGTGGCCTCTCTTGTTGTGGAGCACGGGCTCTAGGCACACGGGCTCTAGGCACACGGGCTTCAGTAGTTGTGGCTCACTGGCTCTAGAGCACAGGCTCAGTAGTTGTGGCACACGGGCTCAGCTGCTCTACGGTATGTGGGATCTTCCCAGGCCAGGGCTCGAACCTGTGTCCCCTGCATCGGCAGGAGGACTCTCAACCACTGTGCCACCAGGGAAGTCCTGAATTAATTATTTTTAAAACTGCTTTCTCCAAAGGACCCATGGATCACCTAACCCAAACACCCTTTTTTTTAAAAAAAAAGATTTTTTTTTTTGGATGTGGACCATTTTTTTTAAAAGTCTTTATTGAATTTGTTACAATACTGCTTCTGTTTTATGTTTTGGTTTTTTGGCCACGTGGCATATGGGATCTTAGCTCCCCAACCAGGGATCGAACCTGCACCCCCTGCACTGGAAAGCAAAGTCTTAACCACTGGACAGCCAGGGAAGTCTCCCCAAACACCTTTTTTAAGCATTAAATGTCTCTATTTTTCTTGAAAACTCTTTCCCATCTTCCTTAGCACTATATTGCTCTTCCCACTAAAGACCTGATTGTTCTTCTTTCCTTTAGACGTCTCTTAACAAGTAGGTAGGTGTTTTCAGAGGTTCTGTCTTAGCCATATTTTCTACTTTCACCAATTTTCAAAGTTTCAGCTCCACCCCTCTCTTAAGCTATACCCATCTTCAACTGGAATCTCTTCCAAACTCACATCAAATTCATAAATGCATCCTATACATAATCACATGGATACTCTCTGCATTTCAAATCCAATCCACCCCAAACTTCACCTTCCCCTCCCATAAATCAGTTTCTACTACATCTCTCTACATATGGTAGTAGGATTATCTAAACATCTACACTTAAATTAAAAACCTACCTCTGACTTCCTTTTCAACACCCCCCCACCACTTCTTTCCCTCTTATGATTCCTTCTACATCCCCAACACAAGTTCAATCTGTTGCTAAATTCTACACATTAGTAGTTTGGTTCAAGCGATAAGACAGGATTTGTATTCTCTGAGAAACAGAGTGAAAGCTAAATTTACAATCACTAAAAACACACAGAAACACACACACACAGGCTAAATAGTAGTAGGCATCAGACATTTGAGAAAATCATTGAAGGAATCCTTAAAAGTGAGTATCCATTAATTTTTGCCTTGCAAACTGGGAGAAGATTTATTTGATTTTGTGAGTTGGATACCTCAATCCAAAATATTTTATGATACATCCAGACAGGGTATAACCTTCATAATGTCTCCCACGATGGTCCTATTTACAACTCTCAAATCCTATTAGAAAAACAAATTTCTTCTTACCTAGGATATGTATGCTAAAGCCCCCCAAACCAAACTTTCCAATGCCTACCTCTTTTCCCTTCCAATCCATCCCATTTATATTGTCTACTCAAAAATTTTCAGTGGTTTATCTGCCTTTAAGAAAAAAAAAGTAAACTCACTGTGACTTTCAAGACCCTCTTACATCTAGCTTGCGACCAAAATTTCCCATTTTACCCTCACAAACATCCCATCCAAATGGCAAAAGGATGGGCATTCCTTGAAGATATTGTGGATTTGGATCCAGTCTACCTGAATACAGCAAATATCAACATAATAAAGCAAGTTGCACAAATTTGTTTTCCCAGTGAATATAAAAGTATGTTTACACTATACTGTAGTCTATTAAGTGTGCAACAGCATTACGCCTAAAAAAATGTACATGCCTTAATATTTTTTTATTGCTAAAAAATGCTAACCAACATCTGAGCCTTCAACAAGTCATAAACTTTTTATAATAATAACATCAAAGATCACTGACCACAGATCATTATGATGAATACAATAATAATGGAAAAGTTTGAAATATTGCAAGAATTACAAAAATGTGACAAAGAGACACAACGTGAGCAACTGCTGTTGGAAAAAAATGATGCTGATAAACTTACTCGACATAGGGTTGTCTCGCCTTCAATGTGTAAAACATGCAATATCTGCAAAGCACAATAAAATGAGGTATGCCTGTATTCGCCTTCTCCAGACTTCTGTATTTACTCCTCTGTGTAGTCTTCCCTGATATTCCTACCTGGGATTTTAGATCCTCCTCAGAACTCTTAATGAGGTTTATTTATCTACCTTTATTCTACCTAATTAGTTTGCCTTCTATTACCACATCGTGACCTTGACAGTGTCTAACACTTTGCACATAGTAAACATTTATCAGATAAACAAACCGAGGAGCAGAAAGTATATTACTCTATCTTTAAATAAAACATTTTTCCAATGAGATTACTATAGGGAGTTCAGGTTCTAAAAAGGAACACAAGAGCTGGAGAAAGAGTGCAAACACTCCTCACTTTTTTTTTTTTTTTGCGGTACACGGGCCTCTCACTGTTGTGGCCTCTCCCGTTGCGGAGCACAGGCTCCAGACACGCAGGCTCAGCGGCCATGGCTCACGGGCCCAGCCGCTCCGCGGCATGTGGGATCTTCCTGGACCAGGGCATGAACCCGTGTCCCCTGCATCGGCAGGCGGACGCTCAACCACTGCACCACCAGGGAAGCCCACTCCTCACTCTTATAGGTGGGCCATAAAGGTTTAGAATTTCAATATACAGTACACTAATAATTGAAAAAATATATAACTAAAGTCTATAAAATCCATAGTTGTTATGGTTAGAAAGTTCACATATTCGACTAGGAAAACGCAAAATTGCTATAAAAAGATCACAAATACCTAATACATACATGCTAACTTACAGAAAAGCTTTTTGAAGGAACCAAAGTATTTTCATAGATGGTCCTAAATCATCTTCAAAACCAGTTTAGATACACTAGAGATATTCAAAATTAATAAATAAAAGTTACTAGGGACAAAGGACAAAGGTGTACTGCTTCATGCTCATGTGCATGAAAATTATTAGAAATAAAAATACTTTCTTCTCTTGGATCAATTAATTGTGAAATGCTAAGCCAATGACCTAAAATGAAGTGAAATTTTGCTTGTCTAGTTATGGAAGAACAGAGTAAGGTCATGAGTTCACAGCTGTTTAAAATTTTTTAAATTTTTTATAGTTATCAGGTTGAGATAATCAATTTACAAAAATAGCTCTCATACTTTAAAATTCATTAAGAATTTATAATATAGCTCCTTGTTTTGTTAAAATAATTATAGTCTTTGAAGAAAATTGTGTAATTATAAAAATGTACTATTATGCTTAAATAATTTACTTGTTGTTTGAGGTGATAATTTTGTTAATACCAACAGTATGAGATGATAATATTCCTGAAATAACTATAATCCACTGAATGATAGATGACTTATGTCCTAATACTTTCATATATTTGAGCTTTGATTATGCTTTAATAAAATTGCAAAGTTAAATTGGGCAAAGTATAATTAAACTCAAACATCTATTATTATGATTGTATAGAAAATATTTTAAGATATCTAACAATATAAAGAATAAATGTTATTCTTTCCTAATGGCTTAAAGCAAGCCAATCCTGTATTCTATAGACTTTTAATATAAGATGTGCAGTATAATGACATTTCCCTTGTTGTGAATAGAGACAATAACATGCTTGAAATTCCATTTCAAGGAACAGTTAAAGCAGTAAAAAAAAAAAAAGTCAAACGCCACTTTTGACCCACTGTCATTGTGAGAACAAACATTTTCTTAGCAACCCTGCCAATGTGCTGAGTTGGCAGTGTACCCTGCAGCACTTTTAATCCTCTTAAGAACCTTACATGGTCAGTATTCACCCCATTTCACAGATGAAGTTAAGTAACTTTCCCACAGCCCAATCAGTAAACAACTGAGTTAGATGTAGTCTTGTGTAGAGTCCATCTGACTCCACAGCCTATGCTTCTGAGATCAAATTACAGCCTAAAAAAGTGATCCATTTAAATCTGTCTTCTATAAGGAAATCTACCTATCCATAGGAATCTCCAGGAAGCAATAGTGATCATTATGCAGTTGACAATCCAGAGGCAAGAATAAGAATGTTTATAAGCATTAGGAAGTAAAAGTTCTAAAATATTTTTCACAGGCACATTATGAACTCTAATGTATGGAATAGTTTATAATAATAGAAGTAATCGGCAAAAACTTCTATGTCTTTGATGATTAGGTAAAAATTCATAAAGAAGAGACATAACTGGGACACCTTTACCATCAACAAGATAGATTTATCTTATGTTCTCTAGAAAGTGAAACTCTCAGTGAATAATAAGGAAAAGCAGCACCCATTATGTTAACAGGAAAAACTAAACTTTCGAACTTGAAAACTATCATCCTTTAAGTATTCATTTCACCAAATGAACTGAAAGATGAGCTGTATGCATCATCAAATGGCAGGACAAAATGACTGCTATAGGAAGAGGTTTGGTACTTAAACAGGGGATTGACAGTGGCTGCTGATTTCAAACTTTTCTCTATTTTCTCTTTATATAAGACACCCATTTGATGATATGGCAACTCTAACAAAGCTGAAAACATAGCAGATATTCAAAAACAATATTAAGGTCATGGTTCAATTTCAATTCGTGTCCATCCGGGTGCTGCCTGGATAGATAGATGGACATATACTCCTCTGCATGGATACATCTCACATTCTGTAGGTTTCACTCTCTCTAATCTTCTAATTAGTGTGGCAAAACTAAGAATGCTTGGGACACTGTTCATCACATAAATGGTATCTTCTTATTATTTAAGCCTTATTCAGAAGCCAGTTCCTCCCCATCTAGCTGGCTCTTTCAAGAAACCTGTACACTGTATGTGCCTATGATAATTCAACACCTTAAAACATTACATTCCTGAAGAGGAATACTTCTGCCTCAAAGAGATGCTTGGTAATAAATGACTTTACAATAAAAGTTAAGTAAACACTGAAATAATTAGATAACTCATCTACTTTTTAAGAACAGTAATATAACCATGGCAGAGGCAGAACAACTGCAAATTGAGCAAATTATAAAAGTCTATAAAACCAAAACACAATGCTCTTCTCTAACATCTTTATAGATCAATTTGAATATGGAAATATCCTAAAAATAGTACCCCTAAGAATAAAACATCTAAATGTGGACTTTAGTCAACATTTCGGTTACATATTAACTGAATCCAGGTACCATATAGCATCTCTTTAGGCCCAGCCTGAACCAATCTGCCTTCCTTAAATCTCAGAACCTTAACAGGCACTCCACTCACAGGGCCACTGATGGAGTGTTAGGGAAGTACTTGGCAGAAGGCTTACAACTCTTAATAAACCCCTGCTGACTCAATGTACACCACAAATGAGCTAACAGCCACCCAGAAATTTTTTGCTGCTCATTTTAAGTTCTTTTTTAATTTTTAAAATAAATTTATTTATTTATTTTTGGCTGCATTGGACCTTCTTTGCTGCACACGGGCTTACTCCAGTTGCGGTGAACAGGAGCTACTCTTTGTTGTGGTGCGCCGGTTTCTCATTGCGCTGGCATCTCTTGCTGTAGAGCACAGGCTCTAAGCACACGGGCTTCAGTAGTTGTGTCGTGCGGGCTCAGTAGTTGTGGTGCACAGGCTCTAGAGTGCAGGCTCAGTAGTTGTGGCGCACGGGCTTAGTTGCTCTGCAGCATGTGGGATCTTCCCAGACCAGGGCTCAAACCCATGTCCCCTGCACTGGCAGGCAGATTCTTAACCATTGCGCCACCAGGGAAGTCCTTCATTTTAAGTTCTTAAGCTTACTAACATTTATTGATTATAGGACTAACTGCAACTTAAAGGCACAGAAAGATGTATTTTTAAGAAACACTCCCCTTCCTGAACTCAGACTGGGAAGAACAACTATCTCCAGGTAGACCTGGGGATGTTTATTAACATAAAAGTCAATGGAATACATGATTAACGAAAGTGAACTCCTGTATTATCAATTCGCCAAATGTTCACTAAACAAGTTCCACATGTCAGACACTGTTTCTACGTTTGGAGTATACAGCCATCGACAAACTAGACTCTCTAATGTAAACTTAAGTCTCTTGGCTTCTTCAAGAGGTTATCTGAAAAAAATTACATGCATATACTCGTATACATTTACATTTATCTGTGTATGTACAGAATATCCAGTAAATGCAGTACATACTTTACATTAAAATGTATGGAAATTCTGACTGCAATGTTATGAGAAATTTTACACCATTTGATCCATTTCTTTATCTGGAGAAACACAATTCTCTGTAATAGAGATCAGAGGGAATATGTATGGACTTCAGTATAAAAATAATTTATCCATCACCTTTCATAGTAGTAATAATGAATGAAGTGGTATGTCTGACTTTATTTGTACTGTCCTTAACTAGTAAATTCAATATCAGTAGACTGATCCTACTGTCTACAGAAGAAATACATTGCTAAAGCTTATCATATACAAGGCTTGAGTTTCAGTCATTCTGTAAATAGCTTTAGAGGGAAACCGAAATCAAAAGCAGATAAGGAGATTGGTTCAAGACGGCAGACTAGAAGGATGTGTATTCATTCCATCTTGCGAAAGCACCGGAATCACAACTAGCTGATGAACAGTCACCAACAGGAAGACACTGGAACTCACCAAAAAGGATACCCCACATCCAAAGACAAAGGCAAGCCACAGTGAGACCGTAGAAGGGGCACAATCACAATAAAATCAAATCCCATAATGGCTGGGTGGATGACTCAAAACTGGAGAACAACTATACCACAGAAGTCCACCCACTGGAGTGACAGTTCTCAGTCCCACGTCAGGCTTCCCAAATGTGGGTCCGGGAATGGGAGAAGGAATTCCTAGAGAATCAGACTTTGAAGCCTAGTGGGATTTGACTGCAGGACTTCGACAGGACTGGGGGAAACAGAGACTCCACTCTTGGAGGGCACACACAAAGTAGTGTGCACATCGGGACCCAGCAGAAGGAACAGTGACCCCATAGGAGACTGAACCAGACCTACCTGCTAGTGTTGGAGGGTCTCCTGCAGAGGCAGGGGATGGCTGTGGCACACCACGGGGACAAGGACACTGGCAGCAGAAGTTCCAGGAAATACTCCTTGGCATGAGCCCTCCCAGAGTCTGCCATTAGCCCCACCAAAGAGCCTGCAGCATCCTGTGCTGGGTTGCCTCAGGCCAAACAACCAACAGGGAGGGAACTCAGCCCTACCCATCAGCAGACAAGCAGATTGAAGTTTTACTGAGCTCAGCCCACCAGAGCAACACCCAACTCTACCCACCATCAGTCCCTCCCATCAGAAAGCTTGCACAAGGCTCTTAAATAGCCTCATCCACCAGAGGGCAAACAGTAGAACCAAGAAGAACTACAGTCCTGCAGCCTGTGGAACAAAAACCACATTCACAGAAAGACAGATAAAATGAAAAGGCAGACAGCTATGTACCAGACGAAGGAGCAAGATAAAACCCAGAAAAACAATTAAATGACGTGGAGATAGGCAACCTTCCAGAAAAAGAATTCAGAATAATGATAGTGAAGATGATCCAGGACTTCAGAAAGAAAATGGAGGCAAAGATCGCAAGAAATGTTTAACAAACACCTAGAAGAATTAAAGAACAAATAAACAGAGATGAACAATACAATAACTAAAATGAAAAATACACTAGAAGGATTCAATAGCAGAATAACTGAGGCAGAAGAACGGATAACTGACCTGGAGGACAGAATGGTGGAATTTATTGCTATGGAACAATATTAAGAGACCTCTGGGACAATATTAAATGCAAATACATTCACATTAGAGGGGTCCTAGAAGGAGAAGAGAGAAAGGACCCGAGAAAATATTTGAGGAGATTATAGTTGAAAACTTCCCTAACATGGGAAAGGAAATAGCCACCCAAATCCAGGAAGTGCCAAGTCCCAGGCAGACTAAACCCAAGGAGAAACACACCGAGAAACACAGTAATCAAACTAACAAAAATTAAAGACAGGGAAAAATTATTAAAAGCAACAAGGGAAAAATGACAAATAACATGCAAGGGAACTCTCATAAGGTTAACAGCTGATTTCTCAGCAGAATCTCTACAAGCCAGAAGGGAGTGGCACAATATATTTAAAGTGATGAAAGGGAAGAACCTAAAACCAAGACTACTCTACCTAGCAAGGATCTCTTTCAGATTCAACAGAGAAATCAAAAGCTTTACAGACAAGCAAAAGCTAAGTGAATTCAGCACCACCAAACCAGCTCTACAATAAATGCTAAAGGAACTTCTCTAAGTGGGAAACACAAGAGAAGGAAAGGAACTACAAAAGCAAACTCAAAACACTTAAGAAAATGGTAATAGGAACACACATATGGATAATTACTTTAAATGTAAATGGATTAAATGCTCCATCCAAAAGACACAGACTGGCTGAATGGATACAAAAACAAGACCCATATATATGTTGTCTACAAGAGACCAACTTCAGACTTAAGGACACACACAGACTGAAAGTAAGGGGATGCAAAAAGATATTCCATGCAAATGGAAATCAAAAGGATGCTGGAGTAGCAATATTCATATCAGATGAAATAGACTTTAAAATAAAGAATGTTACAAGAGACAAGGAAGGACACTACATAATGATTAAGGGACCAATCCAAGAAGATGTAACAGTTATAAATATATACGCACCCAACATAGGAGCACCTAAAAACATAAGACAAATGCTAACTGCTATAAAAGACGAAATCCACAGTAACAATAATAGTGGGGGACTTTAACACCTCACTTACACCAATGGACAGATCATCCAGACAGAAAATTAATGAGGAAATACAAGCTTTAAATGACACAACAGACCAGATAGATTTAATTGATATTTATAGGACATTCAATCCAAAAACAGCAGATTACACTTTCTTCTCAAGTGCACACGGAACATTCTGCAGTATAGATCATATCTTGGGTCACAACTCAAGCCTCAGTAAATTTAAGAAAATTGAAATCATATCAAGCATCTTTTCCGACCACAATATATAAGATTAGAAATAAATTACAGGGAAAAACACATAAAAAACACAAACACATGGGGGCTAAACAATATGTTACTAAATAACCAAGAGATCACTGAAGAAATCAAAGAGGAAATCAAAAAATACCTAGAGACAAATGACAACGAAAACATGATGATCCAAAACCTAAGGGATACAGCAAAAACAGTTCTAAGAAAGAAGTTTATAGCAACACAATACTACCTCAAGAAACAAGAAAAATCTCAAACAATCTAACCTTACACCTAAAGGAACTAGAAAAAGAAGAACAAACAAAACCCAAAGTTAGTAGAAGGAAAGAAATCATAAGGATCAGAGCAGAAATAAATGAAATAGAAACAAAGAAAACAATAGCAAAGACCAATAAAACTAAAACCCAGTTCTCTGAGAGGACAAACAAAATTGATAAACCTTTAGCCAGACTCATCAAGAAAGGAGGGAGAGGACTCATATCAACAAAATTAGAAATGAAAAAGGAGAAGTTACAATGGACACAGCAGAAATATGAAATATCATAAGAGACTACTACAAGCAACTCTTTGCCAATAAAATGGACAACCTGGAAGAAATGCACAGTTTTAGAAAAGTATAACCTTCCAAGACTGAACCAGGAAGAAACAGAAAATATGAACAGACCAATCACAAGTAATGAAATTGAACTTGTGATTAAAAACCTTCCAACAAACAAAAGTCCAGGACCAGAAGGCTTCACAGGTGAACTCTAACAAACATTTAGAGAAGAGCTAACATCCAACCTCTCAAACTCTTCCAAAAAATTGCAGAGGAAGGAACACCCCCCACCTCATTCTACAAGACCACTGTCACCCTGATACCAAAACCAAAGATACTACAATAAAAGAAAATTACACACCAATATCACTGAAGAATATAGATGCAAAAATCCTCAACAAAATACCAACAAACAATATCCACAACACATTAAAAGGATCATACACCATGATCAAGTGGGATTTATCACAGGGATGCAAGGATTCTTCAATATATGCAAATCAATCAATGTGATACACCATATTAACAAACTGAAGAAGAAAAACCACATGATCATCCCAATAGATGCAGAAAAAGCTTTTGACAAAATTCAACACCCATTCATGATAAAAACTCTCCAGAAAATGGGCATAGAGGGAACCTACCTCAGCATAATAAAGGTCATATAAGACAAACCCACAGCAAACGTCATTCTCAATGGTGAAAAACTGAAAGCATTTCCTCTAAGATCAGGAACAAGACAAGGATGTTCACTCTCACCACTATTATTCAACATAGTTTTGGGAGTCCTAGCCCCCACAATCAGAGAAGAAAAAGAAATAAAAGGAATACAAATTGGAAAAGAAGAAGTAAAACTGTCACTGTTTGCAGATAACACGATACTATACATAGATAATCCTAAAGATGCCACCAGAAAACTACTAGAGCTAATCAATGAATTTAGTAAAGTTGCAAGATACAAAATTAATACACAGAACTCTCTTGCATTCCTATACACTAACAACAAAAGATCAGAAAGAGAAATTAAGGAAACAATCCCAACAAAAAGAATAAAATACCTAGCAATAATCCTACCTAAGGAGGTAAAAGACCTGTACTCAGAAAACTATAAGACACTGATGAAAAAAATCAAAGATGACACAAACAGATGGAGAGATATACCATGTTCTTGGATTGGAAGAATCAATATTGTGAAAATGACTACACTACCCAAAGCCATCTACAGATTCAATGCAATCCCTATCAAATTACCAATGGCATTTTTTACAGAACTAGAACAAAAAAATTTCAAAATTTGTATGGAGACACAAAAGACCCTGGATAGCCAAAGCAGTCTTGAGGGAAAAAAACCGAGCTGGAGGAATCAGACTCCCTGACTTCAGACTATACTACAAACCTACAGTAATCAAGACAATATGGTACTGGCACAAAAGTAGAATTATAGATCAATGGAACAGTATGGAAAGCCCAGAGATAAACCCATGCACCTATGGTCAACTAATCTATGACAAAAGAGGCAAGGATATACAATGGAGAAGAAACAGTCTCTTCAAAAGTGGTATGGGGAAAACTGGGCAGCCACATGTAAAAGAATGAAATTAGAACAATACCTAACACCATACACAAAAATAAATTCAAAATGAATTAAAGACCTAAATGTAAGACCAGACACTATAAAATTCTTAGAGGAAAACATAGGAAGAACACTGTTTGACATAAACCACAGCAAGATCTTTTTTGGCCCACCTCCTAGAGTAATGGAAATAAAAACAAAAATAAACAAATGGGACCTAATGAAACTTCAAAGCTTTTGCACAGCAAAGGAAACTGTACACAAGATGAAAAGACAATCCTAAGAATGGGAGAAAATATTAGCAAATGAATCAACAAAGGATTAATCTCCAAACTGTATAAACAGCTCATGCAGCTCAATATTAAAAAAAAACAAACAACGCAATCCAAAAATGGGCAGAAGACCTAAACAGACATTTCTCCAAAGACATACAGATGGCCAAGAAGCACATGAAAAGCTGCTCAACATCCCTAATTATTAGAGAAACGCAAATCAAAACTACAATGAGGTATCACATCACACTGGTTAGAATTTGCATCACAAACAACAAATGCTGCAGAGGGTGTGGAGAAAAGGGAGTCCTCTTGCACTGTTGGTGGGAATGTAAACTGATACAGCCATTATGGAGAACAGTATGGAGGTTCCTTAAAAAACTAAAAATAGAATTACCATGTGACCCAGCAATCCCACTACTGGGCATATACCCAGAGAAAACCATAATTCAAAAAGACACATGCACCCCAATGTTTAATGCAACACTATTTACAATAGCCAGGTCATGGAAGCAACCTAAATGCCCACCAACAGACGAATCAATAAAGAAGATGTGATACATATATACAATGGAATATTACTCAGCCATAAAAAGGAACAACATTGGGTCATTTGCAGAGACGTGGATGGACCTAGAGACTGTCATACAGAGTGAAGTAAGTCAGAAAGAGAAAAACAAATATCGTATATTAACACGTATATGTGGAATCTAGAAAAACGGTATACATGAACTGGTTTGCGAGGCAGAAATAGAGACACAGATGTAAAGAACAAAAGGATGGACACCAAAGGGGGAAAGCGGCGGGTGGGGGGATGAATTGGAAGATTGGGCTTGACATATATACACTAATATGTATAAAATAGATAACCAATAAGAACCTGCTGTATAAAAAAGTATAATAATATTCAAAAAAAACACAAAGGTAGATAAATGAGTTAAAATAATTTTCAACCAATTAAACTGTCATCCACAAAATTAGATCAGTGCTCAAGAGCTTATCCTTTAGTCTATAAACACACAAGATGAGAAAAAAAATTACAAATCAATTTAAAATTATTTTTATACAAAGGTACATGTCTCAAAGGTTTGTTTCCTTTGGAGTATGTTTTGTTTTTATAAAGGCAGTAAATCACCAGAAACTGAAATTATTCTAGTGACACAGAACACACATATTAGAAAAAGTTTAAAGATAAAACGAAGAGTTAAGCTGAGCCTACATCAATGCTATTACCCATCAGTAATCCCAAACACCCATCAACTGACTTACCTAACAGAAAAAGTTCCTATTGTGTAGTAGAAAGAAGTACTATACAAATGTTCAAAGAACTGCACTTAGACTATCATACTTGAGAAATACGATGATTCCCTAGCTCAAGAGCTGATATCAGAGGAAAGAAGGGAAAGGAGGAAGAAGAAAAACGTGGATAAAAAAAGAGAGAGTGGGAGGCAGGAAAATAAACAGGTAGAAGAGCAGATTTAGGACTCCATGGCTTCTGCTGGCTTTATTTCAAATAAACAATCTCTTCTTTCTGTTTTCCAGAATCTTTAAGAGTATGCCATTTCCCTGTTGAATTCACAACTGATTCACAAAGTAAAAGAATATAGCCTTGAAAAAATGTGAATTGGCTTGATTATAGTAAGCAGAAACAGATACAACTCAAAAGAGTAATCGTCTTATTCCTCAACCTAATTTTCAAATACATTCCAGTCCTAGAAAACAATGAATACACATGGAAATCGATTTTTACAATGATGTAATTCCTCCATCATACAAAACACTCTAATTTTCAAGTTCTTAGATTTGATCCCTTCACTTGAAAGACACTTTTTCATGCAGTGACTTCAAAGTGGAAGAAATATGAATTTAGTAATTTCAAATGTCTCCCATCTCAAAGATCCAAAGATATTTTTAGTCTTAGATGACTATAGTAAACCAGGTTTTCTTGTTTATAGATTAAATAACATAGAAAGTTTTTTTTTTTTAACTTTCACTTCACTCTTTGGTACAGAAAAACAATTACCTCTGGGATGAACTGAACTGGTTGCCCTCAAATTCATATGATGAAACCTCAAAGCCCAATGTGATTATATTTGGAGATAGACCCTAGAAGTAGGTAAAAGTTAAGTAAGGTCATTAGGGTGGGGCCATTATCTGATAGAACTGGTGTCCTTTTAAGAAGGGGAAGAAACTAGAGCACACTTTCTACACACACACACACACACACACACACACACACACACACACACACACAAAAGGTCATGTGAGAACACAGCAAGAAGGCAACTGTCCATAAGCCAGGAAGAGCAACCACACCAGAGACAATTTGTCAGCATCTTTATCATGGACTTTTAGCCTCCAGAACTGTTAAAAAATATCTGCTGTTTAAGCCACCCAGTCTGTGGTATTTTGTTATGGCAGCCCAAGCAGACTATATAATCTCTAAAAATTAAAAGATTCTACTTTTGAAATAGATTTACTCTATCAATAATCCAGCTGAGGGGACTTCCCTGGTGGTCCAGTGGTTAAGACTCTGTGCTCCCAGTGTAGAGGGCCCGGGTTTGATCCCTGGTCAGGGAACTAGATCCCACATGCATGCCGCAACTACGAGTTCTCGTGCCGCAACCAAGAGTCCGCATGCCGCAACTAAAAGATACTGTACGCGGCAACGAAGATTCCACGTGCCGCAACTAAGATCCGGCGCAGCCAAATAAACAAACACACAAAAAATCCAGCTGAATATGTCACTGATAGTTGTTGCAACAATGATTCGTTTATGAAGAGAAGTGCCTGGAGCAATCTGAAGAATAATTCACTCCAAAATTATTTATATATGTGTGTGTTGTTCTACATTAAATTGTCATTTGGAAATAGCATAAAGCTTTGAACCCCTAAGAGTTATCC
This sequence comes from Stenella coeruleoalba, assembly GCF_951394435.1. NCBI lineage: Eukaryota > Metazoa > Chordata > Mammalia > Artiodactyla > Delphinidae > Stenella > Stenella coeruleoalba. The sequence continues at coordinate 90,377,785 of NC_137150.1, forward strand.
TCTGTTGTCCTGATTCTGAGTGCAAGGGGACAATGCCAACAGAGAAGTCCTCGAAGGAATCTAAATAATCTCACCCTCCCTGGAAAACAGCAGCGTAAAAATCTTGAAAGAGAAATGCTGATTCTTTTGAAACCAAACAACATTTGCTCTACATGGTGAAGAAAATTTCTGTGGCACTGTCTCCTGTCCTTGTACCTTGTGCACCGAGATTATATAAAATTTGATTTCTTTGATGCTGACCTCATTAATATCCAGAGTCAAGGCCATATATCCACCTTTGGCAATCACTCTGTCCTTAGGATTTCTACGTTCTCAGTGGCAAGAAGTGATTTATTAGATCATAGGGTGACTAGTATCTCTATAGGATTCACCCTTTCAGTGGTAACTGTTGAATATATAGGCTCTTATGCATTCAGGACAATTTGTTAAAACTCAAAGTATGTGTGTGTAAATATAAATATGCAAACACAGCTTATACATACATACACTGTAATAAAGGTATATTATAGTGCATTCAAGATTACTGAACTATGATCACATTTTTCTTAACTACCATTTCTTGACTGCATCCCATGTGCCAGGCAGCGTATCAACACTCAACATAATTCCCTTATTTAATTATCAGAATTCCACAAGGTAGAGATCGTTATCCGATATTAAGATGAGAAAACAAAACTTCAGAGAGGTTACATAAACACCCAAATTCTTTCAATTTAAAAGTTCCAGAACTACGGTTTATGCCTAAGTTTCTCTGACTCCACAGATGTCTAAGAATGTTCCTTCTCCCCAATCTTAAAGAACTATGAACTATCGAACAAAGCACTGTTTATATACTCCTTGATATTTAAATCATCTTAGTCCACACAGGTCTGGTAGCAATGTTTTATAAAACCTGTGGGATTAATCAAATCTACATTGGTTGAGTTCATAATGCCTAGCAATTTTCTAGAAAACTTAGGAGCGAATAATGCAATCACTGTAGAGTGACTATGACCTCGAGTGAAGTACATCAGAAAACCCATGGGATTCAATTGTTAACCACCCTATAGTATTCTGCATTTTTTCTCTCTAGAATGATTCCTTAAATTGATCTTAAGTAGAAGCATTTGGTTACCATTACATGGTAAAATTATTGTATTACTACTGGAAAAAGCAAAGTACCCATTTTCTCATGCTCTTCCTCTATATCCAATTAGATAACATCTGTCAAAAGTTCTTAACTTAGTAAACATAGGTAAGAAGTTATTATGAGAATCATTATATCCCTTCTCTAATGCTGTATGCAAACCACAGAGGGTCCAGTCTGCAGTAATTTTCATTCATTTTAAAACAACTTATAAAACAATAAGGTAAGTAAGTTTAGTATAGACTGTATTTCCACTTATTGCATAGTGGAAAAGTGATAATGTTCAAAACTTAATGAAACTCTTGAATTGTATCAACTCCTCATTCCTTAAAACTTGTCACAGGGTTTCAAAGCTCAATGTGTTCCACGTGACTACAAGAGGATTCATAGTCAAATAACTTTCCATGTTAAACAGATTCATTTACTACAGGACTTCCTGGAAGCTTAACATACAAGGTGCATTCTGTCTGTCTAGAAGAACCGTAGACAGGATTATGCAGATATTATACTTAAAATATGCATTATGCCTCCCTATCAGCCTTCCCCTACCCCACCCCTCTTAAAAGGCCACTCCTATCCAATGCCATGAGTTGGCCATGTGACATGCTTTAGCCAATGAAATATAAGAGGTAGTGACATATACCACCTCTCAGCAGCAGTTTAAAGAGCCCAGATTCCACCATCATTCCTTTCTCCTTTTGCCACAAGACTTAAGCATCCCAGAGAGGTTGTCCTTCAGCTTTGGTCCAGGAATGAAGAGGATATGGAGCAGAGTGGCAGCAAATTCATCAAGAACATGAACATGAGCGAGAAAGAAACTTTTACTGCTATAAACCACTAAGACTTGGGGATTCTCTGGATAATTAAACAAAACTTTGCCTAAGCTAACTTAAATAGCATGTTTCCCAGATTTACTGAACCCTGGCATCATTCTGCTCGGTAACATTTTCCAAAATTTGTTTCCTAAATTACTCCTGATTTTGTGTGGCAATTTTCTGTTAGTTAATACTGTATTTAAGATGAATGTATAGTTATGCTAGAAGTATAAAGTCTCAGTCTTCTTAAATTTTACCAGCATTTTTTGTCAATTTCTGCTTACAGTCAATAAAAATATTGTATTAAAATAATCTGATTAACATTTAGAGATCATAGATGAGATGGCTACTTAAGCCAAGACTGCCAACAACTACTGATTAATGATTTAGTTTTCTGAATAGGTAATATAAAAGGTCCTGCTTTACTTTCTATATATGTATTCATATTCAGAAAACTAAGAATACCGCCACAAATTTAATTTTCTTTGTATCTCACTATACTCAACTGCCTTTAGGATTAGTAATCGAGAACATATTTGACATTTCAGTATAGATATTCAAATATTCTGTAGTCTATTCTGCTGACCCAGAAAAACCATAACCAACTGTATCCTAACTGGCATTTGTAAATCCAGAATTTATATTTCTAACTTCACTGTGCCTTAAAGGATAGCACAGAAAGGAGGAAAACTAACTAAATCCCAATCTTCTCACTGGCACTAAGATTTTTTTGTTGTTTCAATATCCTAGTAAACACACAAGCTAAATGGCATTTATTTTTACAATGTGTACAATCCTAGACTGCAACATTCAGAAGAATGGTTCAGAGGCCTTATATTTATACTCATATCATAAAAGCAACATTCAGTCACATACTTACTACAACAAAAAAGGTAGACACAGATATTCTAGACGGACCTAATAAGCTATCAAAAATACTTAAGAACAGAAAAGATTTAAGATTTCGATGAATAAAAAAATTGAAAAGTAAGTTCATGTCCTAAAAATTGCAACTAAACAATATTTACTACTTCTGTTAATTTTAACTTATATTAAATTCCTTGGTCTTATAAATCATCAGTTCACCATAAAGTATTGAAACATCAGTAAAGCAATCACACATTTTCATTCCCAGACTGAGAAAACTCTATGCATTTAAGTAATCATGACCAAAATTAATCTTAAAATATTCCTAAAGAAGCAGTTTTGAATATAACTTATATACAAGAGGACAGAATTATAGTATCTGTGAGTTTCAAAGTTTGATATAATTTGCCACATGTATATATTTTAAAATCTCAACTTTTTCAGGCAATACAAAAAAAGGCTTTGGGGGAACAGGCCAATGTAATATTTATTTAGGTATGTATTCTCTAGATAATTAGGACTTCAATAAATGGACTTTTCACCAACAGCCCACTACTGTGGAGAAACAAACCAGAGATTCTGAAATAGTTAATTTTTTAAAATTCATGATTTTAAAGGAAAATTTAACTTACTTGATGATAGAGATTAAAGTGTCCCTTTAAAAATACTAATAAAATTGACCAAAAAAATACACAATTATCACACTTCCTTGATCAATACGGAAGGTGAATCCATCAGATGGAAAAAAGTTGAGACCAGCTCTGTTACCACTTAGCTCCTGACAGCTTCACTGCTTCCAGGTAAGTAAGATGCACCTGCAGGGCTGCTCTTACCGGTCAAGTCAAGACTTTCCATTGTGATTTCAATGGAACATCAGAACTTCCAGCTTCTGTGATGCAGCAGAATTCTGTGAAGGACCCATAGCAAAGTGATTAAAATGGTGAGCCAGGAAGCCCTTTCAAACAAAGTTGACACTTATTCTCCTTTAGCAAAATAATCCCTAAATAAGATGAATTAACAGCCAAGCAATCAAAATCAGGAAAATTATTAAACATCCCTCTACTAACACTATTTAGGAAAAAAAGACCTAAAGTGTTTATTGTCAACTTTAATGTAACAAAAAGATAGTCACTAAAATTACTCAATGGGAATTCTGAGACTAAAGTTACAGAGACAAAGAATTACAGGCAATCACTTCTTAGCTTTCTGACTAAATTCACGTGTAGAGTTACAGGTGAATTCTGTGGAAAAACATGAAATTATATTGACATCCTGACTAAATTCAAGTTATTTAAAATGACTGGCCCAACCCATACAGTTAAGCTGTGGTTCAGATGTTAATATCTTATATTTTATCTTTTAAATGTTTTAAAGATAACAAGTGAAATCAAGATAGTTTTTTTTTAAGGTGGGGAGCGGAGGGGGAACACATACAAATAGAGAAAAGCTGTAACTAAAAAATTACTTTCTAGTTACATATGATGAAATAAATATAAGAGGATCAGAATCAACAAGAGTATACAAATTAAATGAGCATTTTACATTAATACTGCAAATATAGACATACACTTAAACTGCATCTTCTTTTAAAATTATTTCAGTTTCTGAGACATTCATTTAGTTTCTCAAGTGCTTCATGGTAATACTAAATTCACACTCAACTAAGAGAGACAATTTCCTACCCTCCTGCAGATTATGACAATTTATTTCCTTACAATCAGTAGGCTATAACACACTCTAGAAATCAGATATCACTTACTGGCTTACAGCTTGATCAATACTGTTAGTCATTTTATGGCTTGGCTAAAGTTTTTTCCCCTAATCAGCCACTACAATATGGAAGAACTGGCTCTTACACATTAAATATCAAAAATGTGTAATGATTCATCTGAGTAATCCTAACTAGACTTAGATGGTTCAGTTGTCACCCAGTGCTATGGAAGAAAACAACAACTTGAAAGAATAAATAAAATATTAAATGGCCTCACGTGGCTTCACACAAGATACTACTCATTCATCCACATTTTTTAAAACAAGGATATGGATGAAAGAATAAATCCAGATCTTTGACGAAAACTACGAAGGACACATGAATACTTTCAAATTAAATGCCTATGTTTTTATCAAGGAAGGGTACAATTCCAAAAACTGATTAAATAAATGATATAAAAGTCTATCCTTAATTATCATAAACTAGGCAACTAACATTAAAACTGCTGTTTCGGGCTTCCCTGGTGGCTCAGGGGTTAAGAATCCGCCTGCCAATGCAGGGGACACAGATTCGAACCCTGGTCTGGAAAGATTCCACATGCCGCAGAGGAACTAAGCCCGTGGGCCACAACTACTGAGCCTGCGCTCTAGAGCTCGCGAGCCACAACTACTGAAGCCCGCGCACCTAGATCCCGTGCTCCGCAACAAGAGAAGCCACCGCGATGAAAGCCTACGCACCACAACAAAGAGTAGTCCTGGCTCGCCACAACTACAGGAAGCTCACGCACAGCAATGAAGACCCAACACAGCCAAAAATAAATAAATTTTGTTTAAAAACTGCTGTTTTAAGAAAATCACATGTACTATCTCATACATTTATTTCCATACTTTTTCTTCATATAAATCCATGAAAGCCAGTATAAAGAACTATTAAAATAAAAAGTTAATAAATAGGCAAAAATCATGAATATCTATAAATAACTGTCAAGTAAATAAATTGGTATAAACTAAAAAAACAAAGAGTATATAATTAATACTGCCAAAACTGGGAGAGGAGGGTCCAACATTAATTCTGATAGTGTGGGTTTAATTCTTATTTTGATTTAGAGATTTGCTTACATTTTAGTGTTTTTTTTAATTTATTTATTTTATTTAATTTATTTTATTTTTGGCTGCGTTAGGCCTTCGTTGCTACGCGTGGGCTTTCTCTAGTTGTGGCGAGCGGGGGTTACTCTTTGTTCTGGTGCGCAGGCTTCTCATTGCGGTGGCTTCTCTTGTTGTGGAGCACGGGCTCTAGGCGTGCGGGCTTCAGTAGTTGTGGCTCACGGGCTCCAGAGCCCAGGCTCAGCAGCTGTGGTGCACAGGCTTAGTTGCTCCGTGGCATGCGGGATCTTCCCAGGCCAGGGATTGAACCCGTGTCGCCTGCATTGGCAGGCGGATTCTTAACTACTGCGCCACCAGGGAAGACCCTACATTTTAGTTTAAGAAGTTGAGTGCATGCTATCTGAGAAATAAAATATGCTAGTATATCCTATATACAGAAGTTCTTTTAGGAGCTCAAAAATAAACTCTCACTAATCTTAAGGTACCCTTACACATTTGTTTGTTTCTATAATCAAATATATACCCCCCAAATGGACCATATCTATACTTTATTTTGATTACTGTTCAATAATTTATCACCTGGGATGCAACTATCTATGGATAAAGTAGGGAGGGAGAGGGAGGAGGCTGACTATGCTGTGGCCAATATGGGTTTTAAAACTCAGGAAAACGAAGAAATCATGTTGGACTTCACTGACTAGGAGGGGAGCCAGGGAATCAGCCACAGAGCAGAGGTCAACTTTAAGGCTGAAGATCCTGCCTGCGACAGACTCCCTTTGAGTTCTCCGACAGCCAAACTCCAGATTTTATCTGGCTACTACAAATGCCCACATGAGTAGCTTCAGAAAAGCAGTTTCAGCATAAGCTGCTCTGCATTTAAGTTACCAGTACTTCAAAAGTGTTTTGATTTGATGGAAATGGGTGGCTGTGTGAGGTGTCAGAAGGGCAGGTGGGCAAGAACGGGAAATGTCTAAAGGGTGAATACAACCCTGCAGAATGGTGACTTGAACATGCCCTTAGACCATAGCCAGGAGAGATCTTCCACTGAGCCACACCAGGCCTGTCTGTGTTCTCTGGGTCACACTACAGCTTCCTCCTAACCCTCACTTCCCATCCACACAGGGCCTTGGATTCCTGACTGCCCACACTTAGCTCCCACTGCCTCATTAAGAGCCTGCTCCGTTAACGGGCTCCTTTTCCCTTTGCAAGGCCCGCTTCCCACCACAACACTACTTCCCACAGGATGCACACCTAGCCAGGATGGACCTGGCACAGCTCAGGATGCCCTCTGAGATCATCATGGCAGATGGGAGAGCTAATGTTGAATTATCTCCTCTTTACCTCTTAACCACAAATAGGGTATCTGACTTGGCATCTGAAAAACCCATCTTAAAGATCTGGCCTCAGCAACCACTGAAATATCCCAAAGCAGCTGGCTTTCTGGCAGTTTACACATTGCCCCCCTTCGGGGTCCTATGTTTTGAAAGCTTATTATACTAAAAAAGGTGAGGTGCCACTTCTTATAACGAGGCAGTCTCCCTCATTAGTGTTAATGTCCAGTATAACATTCAAAGGCACATCATGACAAGATCCCCTTCTATGCCAACACTGTATGTTTTGCACCCTAATGTCACTACAACCTAGTCAGTGCAGAAGGGACTCCAGGCAACCATGTTGCCCATTTACATGGAAGACTATTTAATCCCCATGAATGACTGCTTTTCTGATGTTTTCATCATTTCTCTGGGTAATAGATTAAGCTTTAACTAACTCATTTTCATACATAACCCTAATTCAATCAAGCTCAGTAAAAGTCATTCTGGACTGCAATTATTTGCTAAGGAACAATTACATTCAAATGAAAAAAAACTTGCTGGGCATGATACAATGCACGGTACAGATGCCTCTCCATTTATGGAGCCAGAAACAACAACAAAAATAGCCAAGCTGCTAGAAACGGAAATAGATTTTTTTCCTCATCTTCCTGAAAATAGAATACGCATGCTTTTTACACCTGAAGAAAACAAAATGGAGAACCCAAGAAAGCAAATTTCAAAATTTTTTTTTCAATTATGTTTATGCTTTGAAAGAGGCTGCATTTCTAATCTAAGAGTAAGCATGACCTCTGAAAGCCAAAATAAATCCAGGTCACAAATAACAGTCTTAACATCCACTCTTTCACTAAATCTTCCACTGGCTTCCTCCCATTTTCCCAACAATGTGTATTCCGATTTCCACTTTACAAAGTAGGTGTTCTTAAAAGATTTTTCCTGTCTTAAAATTACTTCTTTAAATAAATACAATTCTTATATTTTCCTCAATTCACTCTTTTACACACTGCATGTTTACAAATGAAATGTAAAGGTTGTTTATAAATAAACTTAAATACAAACACCGAGCTCTTACTTCTACGTAAATATACCGTATTTTTAGTCCAAAAAAACTCATTAACTAAAGCCTCCTTATGTATATGCATAAGGTCTCCCACTCACCCCACTGTAATTAATATTCTTTTCATCTCCTCAGTAGTAGCACCAGGCACATTACAAAATAATATAGTACTGAAATTGCATACCGGCTGTTATGCAATTTTGGCCAATGAATTCCATACCTCAGGTCACTGTGGTACACCAGAGGACAAAGGATTTTTTCTTCTAGAAATGATAAGCTCCGGGTAAATCATTTGCTGAAATAAATTATCTTCATGTAGACAAAGATAAATGCAGGGAAATATATAATATGTGTGCTTTTAACAAGAGTTGCCTTTATTTCATACTTCATATTGTCACTGTCTTTATTTTATGACAGTGACAATATAAAGTATGAATAAAGACAACACTTGTTAAAATCACCCACTCTGACTGTCTTTATAGTTGAAGCTTAAACCAAAGCTATTTCACAGGCATTTCTCGCCAGACACCAATCTTTAACAGAAATTACAAGTGTCAGCTATACTGAGAATGGTAATTTCTTAAAAGAAAATGCAAATCTGAAGTATCTTTTTATCACCTTCCCACCCCCACCCCTGCATTTCCTCATGACCCAGAGCCTTTCAGGTAAGAAACCTTAAACATAGCAATAAAGGCAAAACAAGTCCTAAGAGTTCACTAGATACTAACAGCAAAGCAAAGTAACTACAAGTCATTACAGATCTGTCCATCTGTTTGGAATTTCCAGAAAGGTGTTGGAAAACACCAGCAGGCAGAGACAGAAACTCTAGCATTCACTGTTAGACATAGGTCTAAGATGAAAGATTTGGAAATCCTCTCTCCTTCAGTACTCAATATTGACCAATTATAAAACTGTGCTTTAAAAACTACCTTCCACCTATCTACATGCCAAGAGCACAGAGATGCAAATGGTATAACCTTTTACAGTTTGAGAAATTAATAATGACCTACCATGCATTAACACTGCAAAAGGTATTCTAAGAGTTGTTGTTTTCTAGAAGCTGATGATCTAGTTGGGTAATCGCATACACACACACACACACACAGAGTTACACAAGAAGAGAGAGAAATGTATAACGTCAAAACGGTAAGCAAAGAATTCCCCAAAAGTTAGACTGCACAAGGGAATCTTTAGGCAGGAAACAAATAAAAGCTGCAACCTAAGGCATTAGCTGCAAACTGGGATATGGAGAAAGGGGATGGAGAAGGGTGTCACAGGCACAGGCAGAGACTGGGCCTAAGTTACATACTGGGAAGAAGCATGCTGAAAGGGACCGGAGGCAGATCTGGTCGAAGTGCAGGGCTCACATCAGAAAGTGGAACATGAAATGTGGGCAAATGAGAAAGTAATGCAACTTGCTTTTTTCTCTCCGTAGCCTCATAAACAGCAGAGCACAGTTAGCAGCATGGTGTTCTGCAAAGCATACTGGCTTTAGGGCCAAACTTGTACCCCTCATTTGCTTACTCCCCTGCAACTGCAGGCCAATTCCTGAGACTCTCTGAGACTCCAATCCTCATCTGCAAAATCAGGGTAACAATTCCTACACCCCTAAAGGTTGCCTTAAATTATTAGAAGATATTAGAAATACAAAGGTCTTGGCATACAGGAAGTGCTCGGTAAATGTTAGTAAGGTCACTAGAGTTAAACTATGTGGTAGAAAAGCATTTAATGAAGTAATATTGTGAACATGCTGAAGTTTGCTTTGAATATTCTCAACATTTGGTTGAGAACTGCTAAGTAAATTGCTAGCTTTCCAAAAGGTAGATTTTGTTTTAATTTAGGTAGTAAATTGCTAAGCTTTTCAAAAGGTAGATTTTGTTTTAATTTACGTAGTTTTAACATACGTTTAATTCTGACAGTCTGAACAACCACTTTTTACTCCTACCAATTTCGAGCTACATTACCTGATTTGATAATATGATATTTTATTATAATGCTCATATGCCATAAGACTGTTGTTTCAGGGACCATGGTGGAACTATGAATTTCTGCAGTTACCATAAGTAGAGGTGGAAAATGAGTAGGCATTAGTCCAGTCAGATGGCTTGGCAGGGAGGCCCTGAAAGCCTCTTTTATGCTCTTGTGAACTATATAAATGTGCCTTTGACCTTCTCGGGCAGGGGAAATTGCACATTTAAGGCAGAAAGAGTTTCACTTCCAGGAAGAGTATAAAAACATGTTTGCCAGGAGCTACGTGAGGAACACTGACAGGGAACCCCAGGTACTTTGGGAAGATTCCTTAGCTCTGTCAAGCCACTGAGCTGGAAAGTATAAGGGTAAGATAATCCCAGCCCTGTGGGGACATCGCGCCTATGCATTACTCTGGTTTAGCCCAAGTAAACCTTGGCCTACACACTTGAGGAATTAGCCTATATCTTTAGAGAGGGGTTCTGTGAATGAAACCCACTGGAGGACTCTCAGGATCGCCTTGTCCTTTGAGGTAAGAAAGGATTCCTTTAATCAACAATAATTCACAATATACAGAAAATCACACTCTTAATTTAGTCCAAAGTCATTTGATTAAAAAAGGAAGTCAGCTGTTAGCAATTTACATAATTTTAAATGGAAAATATTCTGTTCTGAGAAGTAAAGGACACTAGTCTTTCCCTTTTTTCCTTTATCACTTAAATTTCACAAAGACAATTTAAAGACATATAAGCGTAATTTTAAATTTTGTGATATAAAAAGCTCATCTCTATTAAAATTTACATTGTGTTATTAAAAACCAAAAAAACTATACTATCCAGAAAGAGCCCTTGTCCCTTTCAGGTGCACCTAATGGATAGCCAGCAAATAGCTTTGCAACAGAAAGACTGGTTCCAGATATGTTAATTGCAAGAACATTCCTGATATGAAGACATAAAGGAGTCTGCTCAAAAATGATCCACAATAAAGTGTTAATATGCTCCCTTTTTGAAGTTATTTATTCACAAAGCAGTTATAAATAATAATAATAAATAAAAATAATCCTATACAGTAATTAGCTACTTTAAACCAGATAAATAATCCTATAAATAATCCTATAAATAATAAATAGGATAAATAACAATTTATCCTATACAGTAATTAGCTGTCATTAAATAATCCTATACAGTAATTAGCTACTTTAAACCAGAAAGATCCAAAAAACTTTCCTTAGAGGGAAACAGAGATGTCCAATCCCAACATTTCCATAGCTGAAACCAAGACAGACCCAAAAAGGTTAAGAGACTGGACAAAAGGCCTTCAGCTGGTTTGTGGCCACGCTGGACAACACCCCGTGGCTCCACACTGCTGCCCCCGCAGGATTTGATGTTATTAGCCCCTACTGGACATTCCAATCAGTCGTGGAATCACAGTATGCTGCAGGCAGTCGGAGGTCATTCGATTCAGCCCCTTCGACCACACGGCAAGCTACAGGCAGAGCTAGGCCAGAACCCAGGGCTCCCACTATGGGTCAGTGCATTGCCCCTACTGCACACTGCTCTTCTGGACTATCATCAATCAGTTTGATCTGACAGCAGGGGGCTCCAGACTAGGTTACCTTAGATCCCTACTCTTTCTCTGGTCTTCCATTGTAAATAGCAACATTCAGCTGGAAAAGGATCATAAAACAGGGCCTAACTTCACTCTCGGGGTTGTCAGAGAATGCTTCTTGGCTCTAGAACACTTTCCCCTTTCTAGTCTGAAGACAGAGAAAGACAACTTCTAGTTGCAGAAGTAAAAGCACATAAAATACTTCTTTGTGTTTCTAAATACTTTTATAAATACCTTGAATAAAAAGTTAATGTTCGTTTACGTGGGGGGAGGGGGGAGTGAGTATATGGAAACTCTGTACTTTCTATCCAATTTTGCTGTGAACCTAAAACTGCTCTAAAAAGTAAAGTTTATTAATTTTTTAAAAAGCTAATATCAACTTACTTCATTCTAACAATATGAAAATTATATACTCACTAGCAAACGACAGGCCAATACCAGTTGAGAATTTATAAACAGTAATTCTCCCTTAAATGCTCACTCCCACCAGAAACACCTAGTAACAATTAAATTTATGTCTTCCATTAAAACTAAGCCCATGCCCTACAACAACAATGTCTGAACAGTATACATGCTCCACTGATCACTAATCTTCAGTAAATGCCTCTGCTCCTATGGCAGTCATTTAAAGTAATATACAATATCTGGCTCAAATTAAACCAACCAAAAAAAAAAAATCAAAGGACATATTCTCCAAGTATTCCCATTGATAGACAAAGGGTTTATCCTTTGTGGTTAATTCCCGCATACTGACCCTTAGAGCTCAGTGTTATACACCCACCAGAGGCCACCAATTATAAGGTGAATGGTGAAAGGTGTATGCCCTGCAAACATCTGTAACAGCCATAGTTCTCGATACTGCCAATAAGTATTTTGAAATTTTAACTTTTTTTATAGTTAAGAAAATCAGGTTTTGTCACCTTTCAAGTTAAAATGGAAACTCACTGTAGATGCCTTATTTAAGTGGGAGAATAATCAGCCACAAAGGTATGTTTTTCTATACTGGCTTTTCTTAAGCAGAAATTATAGACATGTATGTTTTTGCCTGCAAGGTATATGTATATCTCCCATTTTCTGGTTAAAGCACTTTGAGTTTTGAGAAAATACTCCACCTTCTCAAGGTCCATGTGCCCTGAGTGGGACTGAACTAATTCTACTCAAGCTTCAGAGATAGAAATATAACCCAGGCTTGGGCCATCAGCTTATTCCATCTTCCGGAATGAGAAATGGGTGTGAAACCTGGATTGGGGCACAGCACACAAAATATATAACAGGTGTGTTAAGCTACATTATTACTAGTGTCTGAAGTGAGAGGAGAAAAGAAAGTAGAATGCTTTGCAGTGTTGTTGTAATAAGAGAAAAAAAACCAAAAGTAGTGGACCACACATAAAGCCCCTGAAAAGAAATGAAAGAGAGCACTGATTTATTTTACTTTATTTCAAATCCTAATTTCAATAAATTTATTCAAAAATTTTGGCACATCATGACATTCAGTAAGTCAAGATGTTTAAATTTTCAATCTGTACTCCTGTAGCACCAATTTTCTTTCAATTTATATTTCCTATAAAGAGAAGTTTCAAGTTTCAACAAAAACACTGAAAACCTGGATAATGTTAATGTGACTTGTAAAACCAATTCTAGGGGCATTTCCAATGCCTTGTTTGTTATGTATGCTATTACATTTACGTGGAGAGTAGCACACAATTCATTCTCTATGCCTGAAATTATTATTTTTTTTCTTATATTTCGGAGGAGGAAAAAAAAAAAATGGAATAGTTGGGAATACAGTGCTTTGCTTTAGTGAGAGTTACCATACAAATTTCTGGAAAAATAACCAATTTTTAAAGAACTAAAGTAAAATATAATGACATGAAAGCTATTCTGAATATCATTTTTTAATTGAGGTAAAACTGGTATATAATATTATATAAAATTCAGGTGTATAAAATTATAAATCAATATTTGTACACACTACAAAGTGGTCACCACAGTAAGTCTAGTTACCATCCATCCCCATACATTTGATCCCCTCTACCCATTTCACTGTACCCCCAAGCACTTGTCCCTCTGGTATCCACCAATCTATTCTCTGTGTCTATGATTTTGTTTTTGTTTTGTTTATTGTTTATTTTATTTTTTAGATTCCACATATAAGTGAAATCATACAGTATTTGTCTGACTTATTTCACTTAGGATAATACCCTATAGGTATCCATGTTGCAATGAATGGCAAATTCAATTAATGAATTTCACGTTATTTTTTATGGCTGCATAGTATTTCAGTGTCTGCATGTATGTGTGTGTGTGTGTGTGTGTGTGTGTGTGTGTGTGTGTGTGATCTTCTTTATCCATTCATCCATTGGTAGACACAAGTTGTTTCCACACCTTGGCTATTGTAAACAATGCTGCAATGAACGCAGGGGTGCATATATCTCTTTGAATTAGTGTTTTTGTATCCGGATAAATATCCAGAAGTAGAATAACTGGATCATATGGTAGTACTGTTCTTAATTTTTTGAGGAATCTCTATACACTGTTTTCCATAGTGGTTGCACCAATTTATATTCCTACCAACAGCATATAAGGGTTCCCTTTTCTCCACATTGTCTACAACACTTATTATTTCTTTTTGGTAACAGCCTGAATATAAATTTTAAAGGGAATCTTCCTCGCACCCTAAGTTACTTTTATAGATAGGAATAGTCACAAAGAACCAAAGAGTTGGGTATCATACAATATATTGGAAATTATTTTCTTCATAAATCTCTCATATAAGTTTACTTGACCCAGGCCTTTCATAAAAGTTGACAATAATATATGTGATGTGTTCACATATGAATGAACACATACAGCCTCAACTCCAAAGTGTTGAATTCTATCGTTACTCTGATTCCAGAGAGTACTTGCTATAATTTAAAAGCAACAACACAAGCACTTGTTTCTTACTTTGGATGTAAGATGGATACAAAGAAAGAAATATCATTTAAATGTAAAATCAGACCTAGAATATATTTCCAAACATTAGCTATACTAAGGAGGCTTATACAGTGTTCTATAAATGTCAATCCCTGCTTTGACAACACAGTTACTTCAATTACTCTACTTGGGGTGAACAGTAACAGGAAGAATAGGAATATATCTCAGATTCTGATTCTGGAATATGATTCATCGTCTTAATGAATCTAGTCAGCGTCAAGAGTTTCATATAATGAATTTTTGGGAATCCTCCAGATATAGTCTAAGATACACACTTGAATAGAAGCCTATTTATTTATAATAAAATCTGCAACACAGTTCAACACTGTAGCTAACAAGACAGTCTTAATTAACTAATTAGCTTCCCTTTATCCCATACTCCACTCCCATTCCCCTCCCTCCCTCCATTTTATTGACTCTTGTCCTTCCAGTTTTATTGAGATATAATTGAGATATAGCACTGTATAAGTTTAAGGTGTACAGCATAATGGTTTGCCTTACATACATCGTGAAATGATTATCACAATAAGTTTAAGGAATATCCATCATCTCATACAGATATAAAATTAAAGAAATAGGAGAAAAAATATTTTTCCTTGTGATGAGAACTCTTAGCATTTATTCTCTTAACAACTTTCATATATAACATAGAGCAGTGTTAATTATATTTAGCATGTTGTACACTATATCCCTAGTGATTCATTATTTCTATACATTTCAATATAGTGATTATTTCTATACATTTCAAAATGATCACCATGCTAAGTCAAAGTACTATATGTCCCCACACAAGGATATTTTATATATATATATATAGTTACTAACTATATTCCCCATTCTGTACATTTCATACCCTTGACATTTACTTTGCAACTGCAAGTTTGTACCTCTTCATCTCCCTCACCTATTTCATTCCTCTCCCCAACACCCTCTCCTCTGGCAACCACCTCCTTGTTCTCTGTACCTCTGTACCTGTAACTCTGTTTCTGTTTTGTTATGTTCATTCATTTTGTTTTATAGATTCCACATATAAGTGAAATCATACAGTATTTGTCTTTCTCTGTCTGACATATTTTACTTAGCATAATACCCTCTAGGTCCATCCATGTTATTGCAAATGTCACGATTTCATTCTTTTTTATGGTCAATATTCCATTCAGCCACTCTACATCTTTAGATGGGAGCACACAGTCCATTTGTGTTTAATGTAATTATTAGTAAGTATGTACTTTTTGTCATTTTGTTCATTGCTTCGGGGTTGTTTTCGTAGTTCTTCTTTGTTCCTTCTTCTTTTGCTCTCTTCCCTTGTGATATGGCTAACTTTAGTGTTATGTTTGGATTCTTTTCCCTTTTTTTGTATGTGTATCTAGTATAGATTTTTGGTTTGTGGTTACCATGAGATTTATATATAGCAATCTATATATACGTGATTACTTTAAGTTGCTGATTTCTTAAGCTCATACACATTTTTACTTCATTTTTACTCTCCCCCCCAATGCTTACTGGGTTTGTTTTTTTTAATGAGTGGGATGGAGGAGTGGTGGGAGGGAGGTCCAAGAGGGAGGGGATATATGTACACATATAGCTGATTCACTTTGTTGTACAGCAGAAACTAACACACCATTGTAAAGCAACTATACTCCAATAAAAATAAACTGTTTTTTACATATTTCACATTTTTTGTTTTTGTTTGCCTTAACCAATTACTGTAGATATAGATGATTTTATACCTCTTGTCATTTAACCTTCTTACTAGCTTTGTATGTGATTGATTTATGACCTTTACCATATATTTGCCTTTACCAATGAGCTTTTTTCCCTTTTGTATTTTTCATGTTTCTAGTTGTGGCCTTTTCTTTTTCGATAAGAGAAGTCCCTTTAACAGTCTTGTAAAGCTGGTTTGGTGGTGCTGAACACTGTTGGCTTTTGCTTGTCTGTAAAACTTTTGATTTCTCCATCAAATCTAAATAAAAGCCTTGCCAGGTATTCTTGGTTGTAGGTTTTTCCCTTTCATTACTTTCAATACATTGTTTCACTCCCTTATGGCCTGTAGAGTTTCTGCTGAAAAGTCAGCTGACACTCTTATGGGAGTTCCCTCGTATGCAACTTGTTGCTTTTCCCTTGCAGCTTTTAATATTCACTCTTTATCTTTAATTTTTGCCATTTTAATTACGTGTCTTGGTATAGTTCTCTTTGGGTTGATCCTGTTTGGGGCTCTGTGCTTCCTGAACCTGGATGTCTGTTTCCTTTTCCAGGTTAGGGAGGTTTTCAGCTATTATGTCTACAAATATGGCTCTCTGCCCCTTTCTCTTTCTCTTCTCCTTCAGGGACCCCTATCATGTGAATGTTAGTAGGCTCGTTATCCCAGTGGTCTCTTTCAAACTGTCCTCATCTCTTTTCACTCTTTTTCTGTTCAGCTTCAGTGATTTCCACTCAGATCAGCGAGTTTTCCAGCTTGCTGATCCGTTTCTCTGTATCATTTAGTTTACTGTTGATTCCTTCAAGTTTATTTTTCATTTCAGTTATTGTATTCTTCATCTCTGCTTGGTTGCTCTTTATATATTCTTTTGTTAAAAACGTCTAACTTCTCACTCTGTGCATCCATTCTTCTCCCTAGTTCTTTCATCATCTTTACGATCACTACCCTGAACTCTTTCTCGAGCAGACTGCCTATCTCTACTTCACTTAGTCCTTCTGGGGTTTTAGCTTGTTCCTTTGTTTTGAACATATTCATCTGTCACCTCATTTTGGCGTAATACACTGTTTTTATTTCTATGTATTTGGTTAAGCTGGTTTATGGTTCCTGACCTTGGGGAAGTGGGCTTTTGTAGGAGACATCCTATGTGTCCCAGCAAACACACTCCCCTCTGGTCACCAGAGCTATATGTCTTAGGGGTGCCCCCATTGTGGGCTGCATGGGTCCTTCTCTTGTAGCTGGGTGACTACCGTGGGCAGTATGGTAGGTGTGGCTGGCCCCCAGTTCAGTTGGCTGCTGCCGGGCTCTGCCTTATTTGGAGGATGCCAGCCACTGGTGGGCAGGGCCAGGTTGCAGGGTGGGTGGCTGTGGCATCAGGAGCCCCAGATCTAGTGTTGGCTGGCTGGTGGGCAGGGCTGCTTCCTGACACTGCTGGCTATAGGGTCCAGGGTATCCCAAAGCTGGTGTCCGCCCACTGGTAACTGAGGCTAGATCCCAGGACGGCTGGCTGAGTGGTCCAGGGTATCTCAGAGCTGGTATTCGCTTGCTCGTGTACAGGGCCGGGGCTGGGGAGTGGGTCCAGGGCTGGTGCTGGCCTGCTGGTGGGTGGGCTGGTTCTTGACAAGGCAGGCTGGGGGGCTGTGGTAGTCCCGCGGCTGGTGCCCATCCACTGGTGGGTGAGGCTGGGTCCTGGAGCTAGTGCTGGCCCACTCGTGGGCAGAGGTAGGTCTGAGTGTCTCGGGCTGCAAGGCCCTGGGGGTCCCGGAGCTGGCGTTGGCCCACTGGTAGATGGGGCTGAGGCCCAGAGGGTCTTGGGGTTAGTGCCTGCCCAGTGGCGGGCAAGGTTTGGTCCTGGTGCAGCTCTGGGCTCAGGGGATCTTATGGCAGCTGTGCTGCTGGTGGGTGGGGCTATGTATGTCCCTTCCCATCATCTCCCCTCCACCCTCCCGCTAGTTCCCTGGCCTAAGGCGTCCCAGTGCTGGAACCACTGACAGGCTGGTGGGTGGGGCTAGTCCCAGTACTAATAAGCCAGAGGGAGAATTCCAAAATGGGGCTTCCCAGCTCCAGTTTCCTTGCAGTACAACAAGCTCCCCAAAATGGCTGCTGCCAGTGTCTATCTCCCCAGGGTCAGTCCCAGTTGCCCCTTGCCTCTCTGGGGTGCCCTCCATGATCAGCAAGTGGGTCTGACTCAGACTCTTTTCAAATTACCACGTCTGCCCTGGGTCTTGGAGTGTGTGAGATTTTGTGCTCGCCCTTTAAGAACGGAGTCTCTATTTCCCACAGCTGTCGGTCTGCAGAAAGTAAGTCCCACTTGGCCTCCAAAAGCCAGTGTTCTGGGAGTTTGTCTTCCCGAGGTAGGATCCCCTGGTTGGGGATCCTGATGTGGGGCTTGGACCTCTGGCTCCTTGGGGAGAAGCTCTGCAATTGTAATTGTAATCCTCCCATTTGCAGGCCCCCCTCCCCTCCCCCGGGGGTACGGGTCTTGACTATATCACACCTCAGCCCATCCTACCTGTCTCATTGTGGTTCCTTCTTTTTTTTTTGGTTTTTTTTTTTGCGGTACGCGGGCCTCTCACCGCTGCGGCCTCTCCCGTTGCGGAGCACAGGCTCCGGAAGCGCAGGCTCAGCGGCCATGGCTTATGGGCCCAGCCGCTCCGCAGCAGTGGGATCTTCGGGGACCGAGGCACGAACCCGTGTTCCCTGCATCGGCAGGCGGACTCTCAACCACTGCGCCACCAGGGAAGCCCTATGGTTCCTTCTTTATATCTCTAGTGGTAGAAGATCTTTTCTGCTAGTCTTCCAATCTTTCTCATCAACAGTGGCTCTGTAGATAACTGTAATTTTAGTGTGCCCATGGGAGGAGGTAAGCTCATAGTCTTCCTACTCTGTCATCTTGGCCACTCCTCCAAAGCAATAATTTTAATGCGCTTACTGAGTATTCTGAATATGTGCTAATTTTACACAGAACTGAGAATGGTACATCAGATAAACCGAGGTAGAGGAGAGGACAGATGCTGTTAAGAGGAAAATCTCTTTTGAATTTCGAATATGAGAACTCAAATAATACTTTTCTTCTATTTATTTCCTGAGCTATGTTTTCCACCCCCTCTCAGAGCAAAACGTAGTTGAAGATTCAACTCTCTGACCACCTCACCCTCAACACCACCTTAAACTTGGGTCACCCAACACATGGTAAAGAGGATGGTAGGAATTGGGGCAGGGAGAGAGAAGGAGTTGCTAAGGCTAATGTAAACCTGACAATACCCAACATACCATATGAAATATCATTCAGAGACTACAAAGCGGGGGCTCCCCTGGTGGCACAGTGGTTAAGAACCCGCCTGCCAATGCAGGGGACACAGCTTCGAGCCCTGGTCCGGGAAGATCCTACACGCTGCGGAGCAACTAAGCCCGTGCGTCCCAACTACTGAGCCTGCGCTCTAGAGCCCGCAAGCCACAACTACTGAGCCCACGTGCCACAACTACTGAAGCCCATGCACCTAGAGCCTGTGCTCCGCAACAAGAGAAGCCACCGCAGTGAGAAGCCCGCACACTGCAACAAAGGGTAGCCCCCGCTCACCACAACTAGAGAAAGCCCACGCGCATCAACGAAGACCCAATGCAGCCAAAAGTAAATAATAAAATAAAATAAATTAATTTTTTAAAAAAGAGACTACAAAGCAGCTGCAAGCCATCTAAATTTCAATGTATAAGGTTCAAAAAAACCAACATAGTTTCTGTCCCATGAACACTCAGTGTTGAGTGTTGAACACTCAACACAGCAGAGTCTCAGCAAACACACAGAATTGTTTGCTTATGTTGTGACATAAAGATTTAAAATTAGAAGAAGAAATGTACTATAGAAATGGTCTGAAGCAAAATTAAAGCTGAGAGGACTTCCCTGGTGGTCCAGTGGTTGAGACTTAATGCTTCCAATATAGGGGGTCTGGGTTCGATCCCTGGTCCATGGAACTAAGATCCCATATAACACAACTAAGCCCACGTGCCACAACTACTGAGCCTGCCCTCTCTAGAGCCCAGGCACCGCAACTACAGAGCCCACGCGCCACAATTAGAGAGTCCACTCACCACAACTAGAGAAGCCCACGTGATGCAACGAAGACCCAGCGCAGCAAAAATAAATAAATAAAATTTTTTAAAAAATTAAAGCTGAGGTTTGGTGTCCTCAAACTTTCTTCGCAAATCTTCTCCCCTCCCCCAAATATTCCTCACGTCACCACAGGTACCAGCAGGTTTCACTCCATCATCCTCCACATCAAAACCTGCTTTTACATCAATGATGGAGAATGTTTACCAAGTAGTAAAATATGCATGGTAACAAGCATTATGTCCAAGTAAAAAATCTCTAACTGTGGAGTAATAAGAGTAGGTAGCAATGAAAGCACATCTACAAATTTATAAGTAACCATCATCATCTCCTCTTTGTCTGCTTTTTATTTATTATTATTTACTTTTGGCTGTGTTGGGTCTTTGTTGCTGCGCACGGGCTTTCTCTAGTTGCGGTGAGTGGGGGCTAGTCTTCGTTGCGGTGCATGGGCGTCTCACTGTGTTGGCTTCTCTTGTTGCGGAGCACGGGCTCTACGTGTGCGGGCTTCAGTAGTTGTGGCTCGTGAGCTCTAGAGCACAGGCTTAGTAGTTGTGGCGCACGGGCCTCCGCGACATGTGGGACCTTCCCGGACCAGGGCTCAAACCCGTGTCCCCTGCATTGGCAGGCGGATTCTTAACCACTGCACCACAAGGGAAGTCCCTATCTGCTTTTATACCACCAAAATGTAACAGTTAGTCTAAAATGAGTAGCATCAATGGGGTAAGAAAAGTCTGAAAGTAGCAAACAGGGGATCCTTACCTTAACTGAAAAGCATGTAAAATGACTTATTGCAATATGAGTCAGCAGTGTAAAGTGCTCAAAAGGAAATCGAATTTAGTAGAACTACACTGTCCAGCAAGAAGGAATGAGAGCCCACTCTACATGGTGCTGTCTGTCTTATCAAGTGAGGACAGACAGAACTAAAGTGCCTCTAGACCCGATCATTCAGAGATTATGGACAGGAGCTAAGCAACCCTGTTAGGGGCAAAATGGTTGAAGGCAATGAAAATATTACTCTGGAAAAGAAGTGCTGTTTTCATAACGTTTTGGGGTCTTATAAAGAAGAGGCATCAAAGACATAATTTTATATAGTCGTTTCAGAGTTTAAAATGGGAATCAATTAACAGATGTTTCTAGGAGGCAGTTTGAGGTATTCAGTATGAGGAAACACTCTCTAACCATCAGATCTGTCCGAAAGTGAAGTGAGTCTCTCTTGGATATTTATCCATCAATGGAGATGTTCGAACAGAAACTTTAGGAGTCACTGTATGGGCGCTGAGGGCTGGTCGCTAAGCCTTAGAGTCTAAGATCCAAACATTTCAAGATTCTCTAGCTTTCTGAAATCAAAGCAAATAAAAGCTGGAAGCCATGAGGCTTGGAATCCATCATGCCCAGCAGTCATGGTGCCCAGCAACCACAGCTCTATGCCCTTGATCCAAATGCCAAATGTGCTAGTACAGTAACATACCAAAGGAAAGTTGAGGCTCTATGCACTTTAAATCATAACGAATGTTAGTTATTAGTCAAACTGCTTAAGGAACTGGAAATTGATCTGATGCTAGTTTCTATTAAAAGTCTACACAGACCGTTTCATAAAATCAAAAGATTTAATATTAATACAGTTCAATCACCTACTAAGCTTATGTTCATATTGTTACACTGAATCCAAACTGGTTTAATATAAGAAATTAAAAATAAATATGAAGTATGATTATTTTCATAAAACTGCTCTTTGAAATCCAAAACTTTTTAGACATTCAAATCTATAAAAAAATTATTACAGTAATTGATATAATAAGTTTTTTTTTATTTTATATATTAAGAAGACACAGCCACCAATAGTACAGTTATACTCATCAACTTCACAAATATGAAAAAAATTTTCAGAGTAAAAATTACCAGATGGGTAAATCATTTAAGCACATGCCTTCTCAATGTGTATTTTTAAAATCATTATTTTATGAACATCCCAAAAGACTAGGCTACTAATTGTAAGAGAGCAAAGGATTTGTCAGACACTCACATTTGGCTAGGGATTTTATTTTTTAAT
This sequence comes from Stenella coeruleoalba, assembly GCF_951394435.1. Classification (NCBI taxonomy): domain Eukaryota; kingdom Metazoa; phylum Chordata; class Mammalia; order Artiodactyla; family Delphinidae; genus Stenella; species Stenella coeruleoalba. Next base: position 90,400,204 of record NC_137150.1, read on the forward strand.
TTGTATCTTACAGACTTAGGTCCACATTTTTATTTCATTATCTTATGAAATTTGTCTTTTGGCATATTTTTAGCTGAACTTGCAGGGTGGAGAATATACCCTGGCATTGAAGATCATGAGGTTAATATTTTGGTAGGATTAACATACCTTATAATTGACTTCCTAAGGGATTGTTCCATTGTTCCCCTGCCAGAGGACATTCCCTTTCAGTTAAGATTCCACTGTACAGATAACTAATTTGATATCCACCCGGTGAGTTCTTTCTGCAATTGTACATTTTTATTGTGTGAACCCTTCTCTGAAGGTTATCCCAAACACCTGACATAAAAGCAAAAAACAAACTCCCACAACCTTAACTTTAGAAATCATATGTCCTCAATAAAAATGAACTTTAAATTACAAGTAGATACACGCAGACACTTCCAAAAACTGAAAAGCAGTAACAAACAAGTAGAAACAAGCATTTCTAAGATGCCACAGAAGATTCCCACTAGGATCTGTAATTCCCACTAGCCAGCTCTTGGTTGCCAATGCTTATGGAAGACTAGATTAACTAGATTAAGTATTCTGAAAACCATTTTCAATTCACTTTGGAATACTCTGTCTTCCCATAAATGAATTTTCTTAAAGTGATAAAATATATGCAAAAATAATTTGAAAAAAAAATTTAAAAAAAAATTAAAAAATAAATAAATAAAAAATAATTTGAAAAGTTTTCAAATATATAAAATTTTAAATAACAACTATAGCTTTTTCTTGTAGCTAAAAGTAAAATCAATTTTACATTTCTTAAATACAGGTCAGAAAGATAGCAACTGGAGAGAAGTTAAGGAGTCTTTGGTAGCTAAGGAAAACTGATCTGATTGAAATGTCACTAGGTTGCTATGGATAATCCACAAATAGCAAGAAGAATGCATGCACTGGTAATATTTATATGCGAGACCTCCTCCTAAAAAAGACAATGTCTTTAAAAACAAACCAGAACCCCCAAGCTTGTCTTAAATTATCAGCTTTTCCTTTTTCTTTTTTTAAGCTAATTCCAAGCAAAAAGAATGGTTCCAGTCCAAACATGCAAGAATAAAACTTACACTACATACCAAACACAATGCTTAATTCAAATCTTCTAGATACCCTAAACCAGAAGACTTACTTGAAATTTTTATCTTTTTCCTAACACTTAACCTTCTCCCACCATACATATATTCTATAGTAATTTTCTTCTTCTTCCTTTTCACCTAAATATCTTCACTATTTTCATGCAAGTAGTTTACTATCATGACTGCCTGCCCGGGGCACTTTATGAGGTAGATGTGATTAGGCAACAGTCAGATGTGCTGAGTGAAATGGGGGAAGAGCCCAAAATGAGCCCAAGGGCTTGGAGGCCTGGGCAGAGGGACAAGGTGATATTGCCCTACTGTGGTGGAAAAGCAGGGCGTCCTGTGGTTAGGGCAGAGGAGATCGCAGAACGGTTTGCTCTAGTCGGCAGAGACCCAGTTGTGACCTCTTTGTTACATGGAGTGAACCAGAAAAAAGTGGAGGAGACAGCAGGATTTGTGAGTCATCCCAACACGCACAGGCTAAACCTGTGGTTGAGAAGTGTCATCCAGGGTCCTCACCTCTGAAGAATGGGGAGGACAGGGGCCCCAGGACTGAAATCTCAGGGAACCTTCACAGCCTGCCTTTGGACATTTCCCTCATCATTTTGAGAACAGTCAGGAAAGAAGCATGAGGGCTCATTACCCATGACTGACACTGTTGAGTATTTTGAAAAGTTGGTGTGACCTGTTGTCCGGGGGGCCTGCTGATCCTGAAGTCCCCTTTCCCTACAGCACCCTATAGCCTGCCGGTAGCATAAACTGCTCTTCCACTTTTCCTTATGTTTACAATCCCTAAGCATTGCAAAAAAGATCTCTACATGCCAAAACATATTTCACTCACAGAATTACCAGACCATATCCTATTTTCTGTTAGAACTGGTTTAAAAGTGAAAAGATAAACTAACTGCTTTAGTGGGTAACAGAAATGACAAACTCATCAGGATGAGGCAAACCCTATCTGAAAATCTAGAATCACTTTCCCCACTCCTTACCCCAGAAATTTAAGTAGTTCAATTCAAATTAATGGAGGCAATATCAGCAACCGAAATAACCCCAAGTTTGGTTTTTTTCTTCGGGGGTAAGTTGAGGGTGAGGAGAGAACATATTCAAATATAAAGAGTAGCTGTATTTACTCTGAGACATTTGTTTAACTAATCAGAACTTGAAGGGGCCTCAAAAAGTTTCCACAATGCAGCTTCCTTTTGAGTCAATCACTCTCAACCCAGACAACAAAACACAATCACAGGAGACACTTTTAAAAATGCAGAGGCCCAGGCACTTCCTATCCTGAAACCACTTAAATGAGAATAATCAGTGAGGATGCCTGTGGTGGCTTTTAAAAAAAAACAAATCATTCCATACAGTGCCTCAAAAACATGTGCATAATTAGTACTAACTTAGGGACTACTACCTTGCATGATTTTTGTATTTATATTTTGGTATTCATATTTTGGGGGATTTATATATTCATAGACCCTGGATAGTTTTCAAATGAACAGGTTTAGAAGTTGTTTGTTTTTTACTTTTGTTTAATTTTGGTTTTGGTTTGTTTCCCCCTCATTAGCAATTAATTAGCATTACAGCTTCCTTTATGAAGAGGAAGTGCTAAGGGACAAAGCTACTGAATAACTGGGGAGCTTAGCTACTCACATCACCTAAAACAGACAGCCTCAGCTCTGCAAGCTCAGCACAAAGAGACCCACATCTTATCAGGAGAAAAAAATGCTGAACTACCCTAGAAATTGCAGGCTTCCCCAAGTTCAGATCAAACATTTAAAAAGGAAACATTTCACAATTATAAATAAATCAAAACACTTCTTTCAAGTTGGAGAGATGAAGGAAGTAGAAATGCTGTTGAGGAATATGGTAGTTTCCTATCTAGAATTTTTCTAGACAAAAAGAGTCTACCTTCAGGTACTGACACCTGTTATAAGAGTTTCTAATTTCTCAATGTTTTAAGTTCTCATTTTACTTTAATACTGGAAAGTAAACCCTGAAGCTCAGGTTTCAGTGCATAACAATGTAAGCTACACATCTGGATCAAAGAATGCTAATATCAAATATAAAGACTCTAAAAATTGGTGATTGCCAATTATTTGATGCCACATCTACTTTTGTTTTGGTTCAATTTTCAAAATGTTTCCTAATGTTCTGTGAATTTTATTAACTATGTCACAGCATTCACTGACATACTGAAAGTTCATTAAACTAAATGGAAATAATCTCAATGAACCCTAAAATAAGATGTTTCCTCACATAAAAATAGTACATATAGGAGAGAAAGATGAGAAAAAATTATTTAATCTATCTCAACCTCTTTGTTTACTGAGGGGCTTTCAAGTGACTAGTTTTATATTTTTATATCAGAGTTGGGAGATATTTTATTTATGAAGAAATTCTATGTTTTATTTTCATTCCAATGTAAGAAAAAGGAGGAAGCAAACACCTATTAAATACACTTTACTTGCACACGCACACAATTTTCATTTATAACCATCAAGTATTTAATTCAATACCTTTACTAAAAAATAAGGAGCCCTTTAAATCTTTCTGTACTGTTTAAAATTGTTGCAGTGAGCATTTTTGTCTGTTAATATAATTTTTTAAAATATGGAGCCCTCCAGTGGCCAAATATTTATGTCACCATTGAAAGAAAACCATTAAATAAGAGAGTTCTCGTCATGCTTTCTTTTTCACAACAAACAGAAATAACCATTGTACATTCTTGCTATTTATCATTTTCTAAATAATTTAGTAAATGTCCTCCTCAAAATAAGCCATACTTATATCATCATCAACGGTAAGATATAGTGCGCGTAGAAAAGAAAAAAATATTTTGAACCTGTTTAACCTTAGAGAAAGTAGAACTTAAGTAATATACAATCACATACAAAAATGCATGCATCAGATTTAAAATACACTGTTTTTCCTCCATGATCACATGCTAGGTGGTAATAAAATTAAGTGAGTTCACTGTGAGTCAAAATTCTTGCTTATAGTATTTATCAATATTCTTGCCTCAAACTCTAATCACCCTAGCTTCTAAACAAATTAACAATTACAGGAACAGTTTGAAGACTTTCCTCATCAGAATTCTCTCTTCCATAAAGACGCATAAAGCTTCCTGTGCATTTGGGAAACATCTAGAAACTGATTTCTATTGATCGAGACCGGCAATGAAAAACACACTAATCAAACAGGTATTGCATAGGGTACCTACTAGCTTCCAGAAACTTCACTGGGATAATCTCATTTAATAGTTAAAATAACCCTATAAGATAAAGTCTCGGCCAGTCTCCGAGATGGCCCCCCCCCCGCCTCCTAGAAGTCCCCCCGTCCACACTGAATAGGGAACACCTGTGTAACCAACAGGGTACTGAAGAAATCAAAGAGAATTCTGAGGCTGGGTCACACAGAAGACACTGTGACTTCTGCCTTAATGGCTCTTCAACTCCTTGCTCTGGGGGATGCAAAATCATGAGGACACTCTGTAAGTCCTAAGAAAAGGTCCATGTGACTGGGAAGCTCATGAACCCTCCTGCCAACCAGGCACAATCTAGCCAGGCCTGTGAGTGAACCATCTTAAAAGTAATCCACCACCCCAGGCAAGGCTTCACAGGAACCCTGCCCAGAGTCACCCAGCTAAGCCACTCCCAAATTCCTGACCCACAGAAGCTGTGAGATAATACATGTTTTAAGTTTCATGTCAATCTGTTATACTTCCATAGGTAACTAATACAGACTGATGCTTCTACTGTCTCCATTTTACAGAAGAGCCTGGGAGTGTTTAAAACTTTAAATATATCTAGGAAGAAGGATATTTTTCTTTCTGTAGAGCTTTTCTACCTCTGTGTTATTATTTGGCCATTTCCCCAAAACATTTAACTTGTAATAGTCTGGATTTTCAAATCACCCATATAGAACATTAGCTTTGCTTGTTAAATAGATTAGCATCCCTAAACTTAAAAAAAATTTTTTTAATTCTTCACAGAAAATAAAAATATTGATTATATAATACGTAGCCTATTTTACTAATGATTATGTCTCAGTTTGTGTTCCAAATATGTAATATGGCTTATGTATAAGTAAAAATCCCCTTTTCTTATAATTTGCCTCTGTAGCTCAAGAACTAAGGCTGCTAACACAGCACATACAATTTGACTTAATTTATCTAAATGCACAGTTGTAAATGGTGGATAAAAAGCACTTCTTATATGCCAGAAGCTATTCTAAATCCTATTAAATATTAACCATTTAATCCTCACATCAACCTAGGAGGTAGGTACTATTACCCCCATTTTACAGACATATAGAGGTAAGGAAAGGTTAAGGAACTTTCTCAAAAACACACATAATCAACGGCAGAGCCACGACTGAACCCCAGCAGCAGTCTGGCTTCTGATCCTATGCTCTTAACCATGAGCCTATACTGGTTCTCCTAATCTCTATTTCACAAAGTACTATGGGTAGGAGAAAGACCATGTGCTTTGGAATTAGAGTTATTAAGCCCTTTATATCTGTATGATTTAAACATTCTAAATCTAAACATTAGATTTAGAATCTAAACATTCTAAATCCATTTTTCTCATGTGCATAATGGGGATAAATGGGTTGCATTTTTATTTTTATGAATATTAAATAAAAACATGAATAAAAAACACCCTGTATAATGCTGACCCATAATCAATATCTATTCGTGTTTTATCTTTTCCCCAAAGGCAGATTTTTTATTAATGCCAGTGAAGCTTAAGCTTCAGAGTCCTTCACTTTCACAGTCCAACCCAAGAACAATGTGCCTAATTGCATATTCATAACTCGTCTTCCTTTTCTTAAAAGAGGGCCTCCAAATTGTATGACCCTCAGACACCAACAAAACCTGGACCTACCTCTGCTCTTTCCATTAATTATCTCAACACTAAAGCAAGCCCACTGGGTTCCAGTCTGGGTAAGAGAGAGTAAATATACTCCACCTTGTCTGTCCCACTAAATGTAGCTATAAAACCTGGACAGAATATATGCCACAGCTATCTAAGTAGCAGGAAAATAATGGAAGAACAACAAATTCTGAAGTACCATCTTCTCCATTCTCTCATGTGCTGGACTTTTAGCATTTCTGTGGTAGCAGAGAGACGCAGCAAAAACAGGAACCAAAAGGAACAAAAAATCTGAATAAGGGGAACCTTCATCTCTGATTGGTTCCAAGAGGGTGGGGGCAAACCCACCTCTTTATCCTCCCACCACTTACTCCCAGACACGGGTACAATCATGGGACATGCACAGTAAGACCATGGTAACTAAAGCCTCAGCTTTCCAACCAGAGAATCAAAATGAAAAGTGGGGAACTTCCCTGGCAGTCCAGTGGTTAAGACTTCGCCTTCTAATGCCAGGGGTGTGGGTTCAATCCCTGGTCAGGGAACTAAGACCCCACAAGCCTCAGGGCCAAAAAACCAAAACATAAAACAGAAGCAATACTGTAACAAATCTAATAAAGACTTAAAAAAAAAAATGAAAGTGGGAGATGGTAAAGAGGAGTTCTTTATTAACTCTTGGTCTCACACGCATGGATCTGACCCTAAGCAGTACACAAGGACATTGAGAACTGAACTACTGGATAGAGCACGGCTCAATTCTCAGATTGGCCACTGGGTGGCAAATAAGAAGACAAATCCAAATAACACTGAAAAGGCTTTCAAAACAGAACTGACCTAGAAAACAATTCACAGATATCCAGCTTGAACTTGAATCCTGAACTTAACTGAATCAATTTCCTACTAAAACTAAAATATCACAATTTTCCATAGACTTTATAAAAAAACCCGGAGTCTCATAACAAAATGTCCAGGATAAAACCCAAAGTCAGTCAGTGTATGAAGAAAAAAGAAAAATCTCAACTTGCATAGGAAAAGATAATCAACAGACCCCAATTCTGAAACAATGCAGATGTCAAAATTATTTGACAAAGATTTTTTTTTTTTTTGCAGTACGCAGGCCTCTCACCTTTGCGGCCTCTCCCGCTGAGGAGCACAGGCTCCGGATGCGCAGGCTCAGCGGCCATGGCTCACGGGCCCAGCCACTCTGCGTCATGTGGGATCCTCCCAGACTGGGGCACGAACCTGTGTCCCCTGCATCGGCAGGCGGACTCTCAACCACTGCGCCACCAGGGAAGCCCCCTTGACAAAGATTTTTAAAATCCTCCAACAAGTGAAGGCAAACACTCTTGAAGGTGACAAAAAAAAAAAAAGAAAGGACTTAAAGGTGGTACAGTGCTCTGGAAAAGTTTGGATATTCCTCATATAAATATGTGCTTATGATATAAATGTGCAATCCTACTTACTCCTAGGTATTAACCCAGGAGAAATCAATGCATATGTTCACACAAAAATCTCTACATGAATGCTTATGGTGGCTTTATTCATGATTGCCATAAATTGGAAATAACCTGATGGGTAAATAGATGAACTCTAATGCATATATAATGGAATACCACTCAGCAGAAAAAAAGAATGGGCTATTGATGCAACAACTTGGGTGAACCTCAGGTACTACAGTAAGTGAAAAAAGCCAGTCTCAAAAGAGTCAATTTGTATCACATGCTCCAAAAGACAAAACTATTATAATGAACAAAAAAAACAGTGTTGGCAGGAGTTGGGGTTGGGAGAAGGGTATGACTACAAGTAACATAAGAAAAGTTGGAGGGGGAGGAGTGGAACTTTATAAATGTGAACATTGAACTGTACATAAAATCTATTCATGTTTTAAATAAGTAGAGTTATATACACCAAAAGCCAATTTTATTGCCAGTTAATCTAAAAAGTTTAATAAACAAAAAGTTTTAAGCCCAAAGTTTAAAAAAAATAATAAGTTGCTGGAGTATTTATGAATAAAAGCATTTGTAAGAGATGAGTAGTATCAATTTACTGATTAAAAGGACATTTGGCCCATTGCACTAAAACCCAGTGGAATCAACTAAACAGCATCAGAACTGAAAATGACTTAGAAAGGTGTAATCTTACCCAATATGCTTCCTGTTCTATTGTATACACAAAACCAAGACCAAAATAGCACATGGAACGAAAATCAAAAACACTGTGTCACTGTCAGTTACCAGGCATCAACTCAGGCCTTCAAACTGAAGGATATCCAAATTACCTGAGGTAAGAATCTGTCTGTCTTTGGAAGACCCATTCCAATGTTAATAATTCCACCTGGAAATTCCAAGCTATGTTCTCCATAATACCATCTTTGCAGTGTTTTCATCTTTACCACATTAAGAAAAAGGTGAGGAAATTTTACTTCCAGAAAGGTGATACAAACATACTTATCCCTAATGCTCTCACTAAATACAACTAAAAACACTAGACACTACATATCAAACAATCATAAGAAGACTCTGAAAGGAGGAAAAAAAGGCAAGCTAGCTAGGGACTTCACGACCCAAGGAACAACACAGTTTTGAGATCCCTGGTTCTTCTTTTCACCCTGTATGTCCTAGACTTGGAACTGAAGAAGCCAGCAACCCAGAAATGCCAATGAGGCGCAGACCAAAAAGTCCCAACAAAGGTCTGCTCTCTCCAGCCAAAGGACCAGGAAAGCCTAGCAAGACAGAAAATTTTTAGACAACAACTGTACTACCTGAGACAAACATGACAGAAAAAACTATGGTCCCCAACACCCACAATGGAGGAGTGTGTTAGAAGGACGAGTAGGGAGGTGGGATTTTCATCCTATCAGACAGTAACAAGTCCAAGTCCTCCCTCGCCCCCTCCATATAGAGAGTCAATGGAGATCACGTGCAGACATAAACTTTCATCTCCCACCTAGCAGTAATAATGTTTCCCTCTCTTTCCCCACTTGGGTGGTATCAGAAGAGGCCTAGTGAAGACACATCAGGATTTTGACCACTGCCCAGCAGTAAAGAGGCCACCACTGACCCTGACCCTTGGTGTCAGTGGAGGCCATGCATAAAGCAGTAATGAGACATTCCTGACCCTTCCAGCTGCAGTGGTATCCTCAGAGGCCTACTGACGAATGGGACCTCCCACCTCTGCCCAAAAGTACCAAGGAGTCCCTCTCTACCTTGGATGTCAACGGAGGCCAAGTGGGGAAAACTAGATTTCTCTTCCAACCTGGCAGCAATAATATGGTGCCATTCCTTCCCCCTGCTACAGCAGTGTCAGAGGAAGTCAGCTAAAACAGGAGGTTTATGTAAGATCCAAAGATTCACAAGATAACGCCCAAAATATCCAGGTTTCAATTGAAAGTCACTTCACATACCAAAAGCAAGACTGTCTCAACTTGAATGAAAAAAACAAAACAAAATAATTAACAGATGATAAATTAAAGATGAGACGTTAAAATTATCTGACAAAGATTTTGAAGCAGCCATTATTAAAAAAATGTTTCAGTGAGCAGCTGCAAACATACCTGAAACAAATGAAAATATAACATGTCTCAGCAAATAAACAGAAGATATAAAAAAGAACTAAATGGAAATTTTGGAACTGAGAATCACAATAACCAAAATTTAAAACTTAAAGAATGGGCACAAAGGCAGAGTGGAGGTGACAGAGGAAAGGATCAGTGAATTAGAAAAGAAAACAATAGATCTTACGCAACTGGAACAAAAGAAAGAAAAATTTCTAAAAATTCTAAACAGAGCCTCAGGGATCTATGAAACAATAACAAAAGTTTAAAATCCATGTTATTGCAATCCAGGAAGGAAGGACAAAAAAGGGTAAGGCTGAGAAAGTGCTCAAGCAAATAACGGTTGGAAACTTTCCAAATCTGGCAAGCAACATATACCAAGATACATCATAATCAAACTAGAAACCATGGAGATGAGAAGGCAGTGGCAATTTTTCAAGTGCTTAAAGAACAGAATTGTCAACCAAGAATCCTATACCCAGTGAAAATACCCCTCAGGAAGGAAATGAAAATAAAGACATTAGCGGATGAAGGAAAACTCAAGAGAATTTTCACCAACAGACCTAACCAAAAAGAGCAGCTAAAGAAATGTAATAAACAAAAAGGAAAAAACAAAAGAAGGAACCTCAGAATATAAAAAAGAAAAAAGAACATAAGCAAAAATATGGGTAAATACAATATGCTTTCCTTCTTCTCTTGACTTTTCTAAATTATTTTTGATGGTTTTAACAAATTATAACAGTGTCTAATACAGTTCTAAATGTATGTAAAGTATTTAAGATACTTATTATAAATGCAGGAAGTAAAGAAAGAGGAAGTAAATGTACTAACTAAAAAGCCAGATTGGCAGTGGGTTAAAAAACATGATCTAACTATATGCTACCAAAAACTCACTTCAAATATAGTGACATAGGTAGGTCAAAGTAAAAGAATGTAAATGGCATATCCTGCAAACATTAATCAAAATAAAGCAAGAATGCTATATTAATCAGAAAAGTAGACTTCAAAGAAAATCACCAGACACAGGGAGAGGGACATTAAGGGCCTCATGATAAAAGGGTCATACCACCAAGAAGATACAGCAATCCTATAATATGTATGTACTAATAACAGATCTATAAAATATGTAAAATAAAAACCTATCGAACTGATATGAGAGTGTGAGACGTCAACAAACCTCTCTCAGGAATTGACTGAATGACTAGAGAGAAAATCAGAATATACAAGATCTCAACATCATCAAACTACAGGATCTAATCAACATTTATAGAACACTTGACCCAACAACAGCAGAATACACATTCTTTTTCAAGTGCCCAAGGAATACATACCAAGAAAGACTATATGCTACCCTATAAAACAAGTTCATCAACAAATTTAAAGAAATTAAAATCTTAGGAGTGTGTTCTCTGATCACAATAGAATCAAATTATAAGTCATTAACAAAGATAACAGGAAAACTCCTTAACGCTTGAAAACTAACAATATACTTACACATAATCCATGAATCAAAAGTCTCAAGGGAAATTTTTTTAAAAACACATTGAACTGAAGGAAAATGAAAATACAGCCTAACAAAATTTGTGGAAACTAGCAAAAGCAGTGCTGAGAGGGGAGGCTGTAGCACTCTTGCAGCTTTCTCTTGGAAAAGAAAATCTTCCAAATCAGTAATTTAAATTCCCACCTCAAGAACCTTGAAAAAGATCCAAATAAACCCAAACAAGTAGAAATTAAGGAAATAATAAAGAGATGAAATAAATGAAATTAAAAATAGAAAAATGATTTTGGTATTACCTTGATACCAAAACCAGACAAAGATAGTACCAAAAAGAAAAACTATACAACAATATCCCTCATTAGCACCGATGCAAGAATCCTTAACAAAATATTAGCAAATAGAATTCAACAATATATAAAAAGAATTATATAGCATAACCAGAGATTTATTTCAGGAATGCAAGGATAGTTCGATATTCAAAAATCAATTAATATAATCCACCACATTAACTGGTAAAAAGAGAAATATCATATGATCATATCAATTGATTCAGGAAAAGTACTCAACAAAATTCAACATCCATTCCTGATAAAAATCTTCAGTAAGAGGAATTGAGGAAAATTTCTTCAATGTGATGAAGAGCATCTAAAAATAACGTATAGCTAACATTCTAACACTAAAATATTGAATGCCTGTTTCCTAAGATCAGGGACAATGCAAAAATATCCACTCTCATTACTCTTATTATGTAGTGCTGGTAGTTCTGCCAGTACAGTTAATCAAGGAAAGGAATAAAAGGCATATAATCCTGAAAAGAAGAAATAAAACCATCCCTATTTGCAGATGACATGATTGTCTATATGGAAAATTCCAAGGAATCTATAAAAACAATTTCTAAAATGAGTATGTGAACTTATAAGGTCATAAGTTAAACATACAAAAATCAATTATATTTTTATTTATGAGCAACGAACATATGGCCATCAAAATTAACGTTTTTATATACTAGAAGTAAACATGTAGACACCAAAATTAAAAATACAATAAATACCATTGGATTTCCCTGGCAGTCCAGTGGTTAAGACTCTGCGCTTCTAATGCAGGGGGCACGGGTTCTATCCCTGGCCGGGGAACTAAGATCCCACATGCCGCATGGCACAGCCAAAAAACTAAATAAAAATAAAAATGTAATACCATGTACAGTAGTTTTTAAAATGAAGTAATTAATTGTAAATCTAATAAAATAAAATATATAAAATATGTAAATAAAATAAAATATATCTAATAAAAATATGTCCAACACACAGACATCCAACATATGGATGCTGAAAAGTACAAAATGCTGATGAAAAAAAATCAAAGATCTAAATAAATGAAGAGATACACTGTGTTCAAGAAATGGAAGACTAAACATAATAAAAATGTAAATTCTCCCCAAACTGATATACAGATTTAACACAATTCCTTTAAAAAAAATTTCCCAGCTAGATTTTTGAAGATGCAGTAGATAGAGACAAGATTAGTCTAGACTTTATACAGAAAGGCAAGCAACTAGAATAGCTAAAACAATTTTGAAAAAGAAGAATGAAATCAGTCTATCTGATTTCAAGACCTAATATATAGCTACAGTAATAATTAAGAATGCATGATATTGCTGGAGGAGCAGACACAATAGATCAATGAAACAGAATAGAGAATAGAGAACCAGAAATAGACCCATATAAATATGCCTACCTTGTTTTTGACCAAGGCACAAAAGCAACTCAATAGAGGAAGGTTAGCTTTCAAACCAATGGTGCTGGAGCAACTGGACATCCATAGGTCCATCCAAAGGACCTCAAGCTAAGAAACACATCTTATACAAACATTAACTCACAATGAATCATGAACTTAAATGTCAAACACAAAACTATAAAGAGAAAAAGAGGAAAAAAAAAGTCTTCAGAATGTAGGGCTAGGTAAAGAGTTCTTGGACTTGGACTTGACACCAAAAACACAATCCATAAAAGGAAAAAGTGATAAACTGAACTCCAACAAAATTCAAAACTTTTGCTCTGCCAAAAACCCTATAAAGAAGACGAAAAGGTAAGATATAGATTCGGAAAAAATACATGCCAACCACATATCTGACAACTATTATCTAGAATACATAAAGAACTCTCAAAACACAACAGTAAAAAAACCCAAACAATCCAATTAGAAAATGAACAAAATTAATGAAAAGACATTTTACCACAGAGTATACAGTTGACCCTTAAACAACACAGGGGTTAGGGGTGCCAACCCCCTCTCCCCACCACACAATCAAAAATTGTGTGTGACTTTACTGTCGACCCTCCGTGGTTTCAACCAACCATAGATTGTGTAGTACTGTGTTAACATATTTACTGAAAAAAAATCAATGTTTCAGTGGACCTGCACAGTTCAAACCCACATTAAGAGTCAACTGTATTGATACACACACTTGCATGAATCTCCAGAGAATTATGCTGAATGAAAATAAGTCAATCTCAAAAGACTATGTACCATACAACCTTATTTCTATAACATTCCTAAAGTGACAAAATTACAAAAATGGGAAACAGATTAGCGGTTGCAAGCAATTATAAAGGGGGAGAGGGCAAGAGGGAAGTGGATGTGACAATAAGAAAGGCAACATGAGGTACCCTCGAGGTGATGGAAACGTTCTACATATTGTCTGTATATATGCTGATACTCTGGCTGTGATATTTTACCATAGTTTTGCAAAAAGTTATCACTGGGGGGAACATGAATAAAAGGTACATGGGATCTCTCCGTATAATTTTTGATAACTGCACATGAATTGACAATTATCTTGAAATTAAAAGTTTAGTTAAAAAACTATAAAGCAATAGTGATACAACAACAACAGCAAACAAAAAGCAGGTGAGAAGTGTGTACTTCTTCATGTTCTCATTCTTGAGGTAAGAGTCTCCTTGCAAGGCCTTGCACTAGGATTACCAAGTCAAATTTACTCTCACTCTACATTCCTCCTTAGCTAACATCATTCATTCTGGAGGTTTCAATTACCTTACGCCATTCTTCTCTTCAGAAGTCCAGCCAACAGATCTGCTTCTCTTGGGGCTGTCCCTGTTTCGGTAGTTGTCACTATATCATCAATGCATCAGATGTTACTGTTAATGTGTGGTTTCCTCTGTCTCACTCTCACACATCTAGTCAATCATAAAAACCATTAATTCAAGTTTCTAAATACATGGTAAATCAGTCCATTTCTTCTCATCTTCACTGCCACCTCCTGGTCTAAGCTACGACTATAACAATCTCTTGACTGACTTCTTCATCCCCATTTGTGCCTCCCTCAAAAGCATCCCTCCTGTAGGAACCAAACTGATCTTTACAAAACATAAATACAAACCCCTCACTCTCTAGCTGAAAATCTTTCAATGTTATCCACTATGCTTGCAGTAATCTCATCAAAGCACACAAGGTACCACATATTCTGGTTTCCACCACAATGATTCCACCCTTCTCGCTCTTTTCTAAAATCCAGTCATACTATTCTTCTAGTTTCTCCTCGACATCCTGCTTTTTCTCACCTCGGGGCCTCTGCATTCCCTCCCACCACTCCCAGCCCAATCTACCTAATTTTCTACCCATCGGATCTTATCTATCACTTCCTCCAAGACAGGTTTTCCTGAACCTTCAGATGAGGATAGGTCCCTTATTGAATAATGAAAGAGATACCTATACAGTACTGTACAACTTCAAATAAATCTAATTAAAGTGTTTTAATAAAAAGAATCAAATAATTCTAAGATTCATACAAAGATAATATCTAAGGTATAAATAATATATTTCAATTCACAAGTCATACATATTTGCTTTGGTGATTTATTTAGGTTAATTTAGACCTACTTGATAAAGACACTTAACATCCATTTTCTTTGGAACTTTCTAAATATGAAATACAATAGTAATAATTCTCCTAGTAAGAAGCTTTGTCATTCATAGTCAAATCTGTGACCGTGATCTCAGATTTCTAGCCTGCAGAACTGTGAGAAATAAATGTTTGTTGTTTACAAGCCACCCAGTCTGTGATACTTTGTCATAGCACCTTGAATTGACTAAGACAGAAAACTGGTACTCAAAGTGTGGTGCTGCTATAACAAATACCTAAAAATGTGAAGTGGCTTTGGAACTGACAGTAATGGGTAGAGGCTGGAAGAGTTTTGAAGTGCATGCTAGAAAAAGCCTACTTTACAGTGAACAGACCATTAAAAGCTATTCTAGTGAGGGCTCAAAAGAAGAGCTGCAGAGAAAGCCTCAGTCTTGCCTAAAGAACACCTAAGTGGCCTTGAACAGAATGTTGGTGGAAAGATGGACAGTGAAGGCCATTCTGATGAGGTCTCCGATGGAAATGAGGAACATGTTATTGGAAACTGAAGGAAAGGCAATCCTTGTTAAAAAGCAGCAAAGAACGAGGCTAAACTGCCCTCACGTCCTAGTGTTTTGTGGAAAACAGAGCTTGTGGTTCTATCTTGTGCAAGATAGAAATAGCCAACAAAACTGGCTATCTGGCTGAACCTTTTTCTAAGCAAAGTGTTGAAGGTACCATCTGGCTTCCCTCGAATGTTATAGTAAAACGTGAAGAAGAAAGAGATGACTTAAAGACAGAATTTGCAATCAAAAGGGAAGCAGAAATTTAAAATTTGGGAAACTCTCAGCTTATCCATATTACAAAAAATAAGCAAGCATGTTTGGGAAAGACCACTAAGGGTGTGGCCAAAAGACCTTTTGATGAGAAGATGAGTATGCATATGAACCAGGGGTTTAATCAGCCACCCCAGCAAGAAAACTGCAATTTGAACTCGAGGGGAAGGAGACAGGAACAAATGAAGGTTGGCTGTCAGACTTCTTGAAATTCATAGACGGGAACCATAGAGCTATTCTGCTTCAAATGTGTGATATTCAGCACGAGGTAATTCAGAGATCATCAGGGCTTCCGGCTCAGTTTCAAAAGTGGGGAGGGCATAACCTGGGTTTCAACAGGCCAGAAGACTCCCACCCAAAGCCATGGGAGACAGACCCCTCCCCGGCAGAGCTGTGGGGAAGTGGCTATCTTCATCTAGATTTCAAGGGAAGGAGCCACTTGGAGGCACAAGACCCAAGCAGAAGGCACCACGGCAAGGGCAAGGCCACCAGAGACCTCACCAGGGCAGTGCCCAGCAGAGCTGTGAGGGCGGGGCTGCAGGTCCCTACAACTCCAAACCAGCAGAGCCACGGGTGTACCATTCCCACCCTGGAGAGAGCCTGTGGGACTGCACCCAGCAAAGCCCTGGGGGCAGGGACGCTCTAGTGTGTCCAGAAAGTGGGGCTCCTGCCTCAGTGGGCCTGGCAGGCAGAGCATCAAATTAAAGAAGATTATTCTTGAGCCTTAAGATTTGATGCTGTTTGCCCTGTTGGGTTCTGACTTGCTTAGGAACTATCACCCCCTTGTCTCCTACTTCTCCTTCTTAGAATGGGAGTGTTTAACGCTATGCCTGTGCTACCATTACAATCTGGAAGCACATGATTTGTTTGATTTCACAGGTTCACAGCTAAAGGGGAATTTGTCTCAGGATGAACCATCCCTTGAGTCTTACCCATACCTGACACAGATGATATTTATTTATTTAATTTATTTTTTGCGGTACGCGGGCCTCTCACCTTTGTGGCCTCTCCCATTGCGGATCACAGGTTCCGGACGTGCAGGCCCAGCGGCCATGGCTCACGGGCCCAGCCGCTCCGCAGCATGCGGGATCCTCCCAGACCGGGGCACGAACCCGTGTCCCCTGCATCGGCAGGTGGACTCTCAACCACTGCGCCACCAGGGAAGTCCCACAGATGATATTTAGATGAGACTTTTGAGTCAACCGTGGAACCAGTTAAGATGCTGGGACTACTGGGATGGTGTGAGTGCCTTCTGCACGTAACAAGTTCATGAATTCTGCGGGGCCAGCAGCAGGATGCTCTGGTCTAAATGCTTGTGTCCCGCTCCCGCAAATACATGTGCTGAAATCCTAATACCCAACGTGATAGTATTAGGAGGTGGAGTGTTTATAAGGTGCTTAGGTCATGAGGATGGAGTCTACATGAACGGGATTACTGCTCTTTAACTGGCCATTCTGTCATGTGAGGATACAAGAAGTCTGGGATCCAGAAGAGGGCCTTCACCTGGCCAGGCTGACACCCTGATCTCAGGCTTCCAACCTCCAGGACTATGAGAAATAAATGTTTTTTTGTTTATAAGCCACCCAGTCTGTGGTAGTGTGTTATAGCCACCTGAACAGACTAAGACAGACTTACTCATTATGAATAATTTAGCAACCAATGCACTATTTTCTGGCAATTTTTCTTTGCCATTTTATGGGCTTTAAGGGCAACTTCATACATAAATACACACACACACACACACACACACACACACTTTGTTAGAGTTGTTAAGTTTACTGTGTAAAAAGCAACACGTGCTTTGTAAATAAATACTAAAAATTGAACTTAAAGTTTAGGTTTCTTTCTGAAGTATTCTTTCTAAAGTTTGATAAGTTCGACTTAGTTTCTTAATTGTAAAAACAACAACACCAGAAAAAAACATAGGAAAATGACTGTTGGGATGTGCCATGTAAAAAGAAATTTGTTTGAAGCTTTAGAAAATATGTCTATATGCACTTTCTGAATAGTACCTTAGAGAGGTTAGGGCTTTAGATCTTTACATTTTAAAATTCTACAAGTACTGAATCTGTATTTCTCAATTTCATGTTTATTTTCCAATACCCCATGTTGACTTAAAATTACATATGGACACTTGGTACTGAGTACTACTCTAGAATTAACTAATTCCACTAGTAATCATACCTTCTTCTATTTGTCATATTACAGTTTTCAACCGTGCTTCTGTATAGGTCATGTACACATAGTTCATAGTTCTGTATACATTTATATGTTCATTTCCTGTTAAATACATCTAGTTAAAAGCATCATTATGAAGCATAAAAATAATGAATGGGTCATGAGAATGGATTTCAGAATATAAGATAAGAGTAGCCATGTAAAAATACAACCACTATGTTTTGTTTTGTTTTTTTGCGGTACGCGGGCCTCTCACTGCTGTGGCCTCTCCCGTTGCGGAGCACAGGCTCCGGACGCGCAGGCCCAGCGGCCATGGCCCACGGGTCCAGCCACTCCGCGGCATGTGGGATTCTCCCAGACCGGGGCACGAACCTGCGTCCCCTGCATCGGCAGGCGGACTCTCAACCACTGCGCCACCAGGGAAGCCCCAACCACTATTAATTGATGTAAAATATGCTTACAAAACAGGAAATAGAACTTGAGACTACTGGGTTTTGCAAAAGAAGCAAGGAATACTCTAAAAGTGCAGCTTCACAGGGTATTAGTGTTTATATTTTACCAGCCTCAGGTTAATAAAACTGGGCTGTTTCCAAACTGTGAAGGAGGACATACACTCAAACCTGTATTAACCAAAAAGCTGGAGAAGTAGCTTCGTTTGACTGACTAAATTTACTTATAAGGCCTTTTGTTTTAACTACTGCTATTGAAAAACTTTCTAAAATGTATTAAGGAATACTTTCTTGCTTTAGTAAGTACCCTATAGTGAATATAATTAAATCACCAGTGACTGACTGCAAGTCTTATACATTAGGGTCAGCCTTGTGAGCATCAGTATTCATTGGACCCTAATGAAGATGTGCACATTCAGGCTAAATGTATACAGACTGGCCCTAGGCTATTCATTCTTTGGGAGCTCGTCTTTTTAAAAAAAAAAAAAAAAACTGAATTGTTTAAAATCAGTATTTCAAAGGGGAGGAAAGGAGCTTATTTTCTTGTAAGTCAAAAACCAGGAAAAATAAACCTGGTTATCTGAGCTTTTACTGTATCACTGGAGCTTTCCTAAAGTAATAGGTACTCTTGAAAAATCTGTTCCATTTCAACACTTTTAAGGAAATAAATGCCCAAGGGCAAAGCTGGGGGAAAAGAAAGGTTAAATCCAATTCCTATATAGAGAAGAAAACAATATTGAAGAAAGCTGCGCAATATCCAGGTATTTACTATGTACTAAGTATGCTTAGGTACTAAGTACTCTGCTAAGCACTATGGCTACAGGAAGCCTTTTGTGCCTGGGCCTCAGTTTCTTCACCTGCAAAATTAAAAGTCGAGCTATATATGCCTCTCGTTTAATATATAAAAACTTCCCATGCTGTGATTCATTACGAACAAAGTGATAGTACTCTACTGTGACCCACTGCGTGTATGTGTGGGGTTCAGGGGGTGGTGAAATAACTTTCCAAGGGACCTAGGATGCCTGAACTCCTAAGAATACTATTCTCTACAATTAATTTAGGAATGCTGGCTAGTCATTTTAACCCTCTTTTATTGGGCAGAACAGTAAATTAAGAACAAATAAAGAGCTGATTGGGCTCTGTGTTATGGGATTAAATATTAAATATCCCAAAAGAGACAGTGAAGCATCCGTGGAGGCCTTATTTCCTTTCAGTTTTCTTTGAAGTCTTATCCTAAAAGACAAATGGTATCAGCACTTGCAGTTTGATCCACAGAGCACTGGAGTGAACATGAGCAGGGCTGGATTTGGGTTCTAGCCTTGACAGTAGCAAACTGTGTGATCTTAGACAAGTCACCTGCTCATCTGCAAAATATTGTCTTCTATTTGTGTCATTAAACAAGAAAGCCATGACAAATTCAGTGTATTTCCTTTTAAAATAAAGATAGTACACAAATAGTTCAGGAGAATGCCCTGGATGTATTTTGATTTTGGAAAGGCATTTGACCAAGTATTGAATACAAACATTAAGACAGACTGCACAGTCAAATGGGTTCCTAACTTTGAACAGCAAGCTCTGAGTAATGAATCAGAAGAAATGCTGGAAAGATGGACTGAATTAACAAGATTAAATTTAACTGTAGATTCAAATGAATGGCCTAGATCACTCTTTAAAATCGCAACTATATGCATATAATAAACTTCTGGCTTTCAGTTTGGATACATCAGTCTCCCTGTGTGGAATAACTGATTCATTGGGTTTTCTTCTTATGTTTCCCAAGTATAAATGTAAACCCTGGTACTACAGTGAAAAAAAATCCACCAAGCATGGAGTAGAAGAGGCCTGACTTAAGTACAGTTCATGTGAAAAAGAACAAAGCTTGAGCTGACTTCGAGCTCAACATGAGTCAACAGTGTGATATGACTGCCAAAAAAGTTAACGTAAGCTTAGCCACGAACAACAGAAGTATAGTGTCCAGAACAAGAGAGTTGCAGCTTTACTGTATTCTCTGCATGCTGTGCTGGATACCACACTTCTAGAATGATAGGCTCCATCCCCAGGACACCCTACTTAGGAGTGATACTGACAAAACAAGCACAATTCCATGACAGGAAGTGACCAGAATGGGAAAGGACCTAGAAAACAAGCCCTCGAGACTGAAAAAACTAAGACTATTTCTCCTGGAAAAGCTAAGTCTTGGGGGAGAGATACTGAATATCTGATGAGCTGCTGGTGACAAAGTTCAGACCTAATAGGACACATAGCAAAGCAGATTTGGTGTCATACAAACAGTACCCAAAACAGAATGGGCTGCTTCAGCATTGGGGACACTCAGGTAATGCAATTGTTGTCAACTCTGGCTACACAATAGAAAACACCTGGGAACAGTTTTAAATCTATCAATGCCCAGGCCCCACCCCTAACCAATTAAATCAGAATCCCTGGGATTGGGCCTGGGCAATGGTAGGTATTAAGAGCTTTCCAGGGGTTTCTAGCATGCAGCTACACTTAGGAATGACCAAGGTAAATACAGTCAGGGTGGCTACCTGTCTGTGTGTGGTATAGTGTAGAGGGGATTCCTTCTCAGAAGCCTGCATTAGATTTAACTTGTTAACATTATCCTCTATGATCATGAAGATTAGCTCTCTTTGCAAATATTTGAGAAGAAATCAAGTTTAAATGGCACAGTCTCTTAAAGGGAAGAATTTAGGTTGAGTTATAATAGCTAGCCTATTCTATTCGTGAATAACTGCTTTCAGTGATTTAAGCATTACCATCTTTGAGGAAAAGGACAACAGTATCGGCATGTTTACACGTTGATAAATTTAAACAATTTAATTCCAAAGTTTGTAAAATAAATTTAAAATATGCTAACATTCAAGAGTTCTCAAGTTAATTTCATGATAAAATATTCTTAAAATCAAGCAGAAGCTCCCTTGTAGTTTGAATGGTCTCTGCCACTAGTAGCTTATCAGATGTACATGATAAAATGTTATATTTTCCTACTTTAAATATTTTCTAAAATGTTTTATAACATAATAGCCTGGACCAATGTACAGTCCTCCGTATTTCCTCCAGTGTTGGTTATATTCTTATTCTTAATCCTACTCTTCTGACCACTGAATAGAGGCATTTATACACATTTCCTAATCTCCTTTGAAAAAGATACATCCAGAGCCTTCTGGTCTTAATATAGGTCAGGCAACTACTGTAGTGGGTGGGGTTATGAGTCTAAATTTTAGTGACCCCCTCCAGATTTTTCCACTTACATATAACACACCCTCTAAACTTTAAAACTTTCACTTTAGGTTACGGTAAGTCATCAACCATTTCCTTTTACTTTCGCATCTGTCAATGCAAAAAGCTCCAAATGATCTGAAGCTTCTTCTAGGCTACTCAAAGTCTCTCTCATTAATCTTTGTCATGTGGTTCTAAATAACGAGAGAGATATAATGAGAGAGATATTAAACAGGATCATCTTGTTTACAGACAACCACCACCAAAAGAGTCTGGAATAACGCCGTGGATTTGACTAGATGGATTCAGGGTGAAGGAGCTTTTCAGGAGTCCTGATGTGGGGACCAAGCATACAGTTAACATTTTACCAATAGCTGGCTAACTGTACCACGTTCCAAGTAATGACTGCCCTTTCCATATCAAAACACTAGAAAGAACTACGACCTTACAACCATCTGAGCAGCTGCTGGGTGGACAGTCTGCTCCACAGCCAACAGTCACCTTTCCATTTTTCAAGCACATACCTCTCACAGAAATGTTTTCAGTGCAGCAGTCTACAGAGCTGGTTATAACACCGGCACGATGTGACAACAAAATTCATGATGATTTTGCTTTTTTAGCCTGCCCCTTTTTTTTTAAATTCTTCCCTCCCCCTTCATCCCGCAAAGAAAACCAAACCAATGATACTTCCACAAAACCTGACTCAGACTTATGAATATAATGCTTTCAGTGAAAGCAGACCAGCTTTATAGGAGAACAGCTTTCATGAGAAGCAGGAAGCTGATCTGAGCAGCAGAGAGCAGGGATGGGGCGGAGCAGAAAGGAACTGAGCTGGGGGGGAGCGAGCACAGACCGTCCTGGCTGCTTCTAGTTACTTATCAACAGTTTCAGCTTATAGCACAGATTTATGAACAGGGTGAGCATCGGTCCTGCCGTACCTTTTCTTTCTTTTACGAATCTCTGTCAATCTGGTAAACTATTACACGGGATAGTGAGGCCTTACAGACTCGCCAGAGCCCAGTTGCAGGGAAATGATGTAAGCTTCCCACCTCCCACCAGCTCCTGCTCTGCCAATCCACCTCTATTCTGACCTGTTAACATCCCCTCCCTCCCCCAGTGCCACTGCCGTGGGGCGCCCCGGGCCCCAGGCTCGCCTGGCTGTGTCCTACTGTGCAGCAGAAAGTATTTGCCAGGGGATAAGGAGCATTTTTGTTTTGAGAAAAGTCTTCAATGAAAAAAGTAAATACCTCTCTATTTAAACAATAATGCTGAGTTGACAAAAGCTAGTCCCCAGTCGCCAGGAGAAATAATATTAAATAGGATGGTGGTAAAGAATGCAATTTAGCAAAAGGCAGCAGAAAGTGTGATGCAGCAATGGGTATAATAATGGGAGTTAGGAGACACCGGTTCTCCTAATACCACCTCGATGACCTTGAACAATTGGCTTAATCTCTCTGGTTTCATTTTCTGTAAAGGGAAAGAGTTAACGTAAATTACATCTGAGGTCTCTTGTGGTAATTTTATGAACTGATATGCAAAAGAGACAAATCAGGAAAAAAGTAATCTGACTGTTGCCAATTGTTTGTTGTTTACTCAAAATTGCACACAACTCCTTACACTGAGCTATTTAAAATACGCTTTGCCAAGGTGCTAGTAAATGTGAGTAGGACTAGCAAAAGATGTGTAGGAAAAAAGTTACAGGCAATTTGAGTGTTAATCCTGACCTGGAGAATTTATAGAGAATTAGGATTGTGAAGATTCATTCTCAGGAAAAGATGATTTATTAACATGCTTAGAAGCAATTAAGACCTTTAACATTAACCTAGACAACATAAACTATTTACCTTGGCCAGCACTGTTCTAAGTTTACAGGAGTGTGTGTGTGTGTGTGTGTGTGTGCACGCACGCGCGCACACACACACACACACACACACACACACACACATCGGGGGAGAATTTTTTTTTAATTAAGAGCCCACTGGTTACTAGGACAACAGTCTTCAAATTAGGTTAGGCAAACTCCTAGAAGTGCATAAGACTTTCTAAGGGGTATGAGGGGTATGCAGGCACATAGATGGTAAATCAATTTCCATATCAACCTTTGTAAGTACACTTATCTGCCTGAGAATGCCCCTAGAGAGCAGGTTCACCTGTCTCTTCCCCTCTTTTCCTATCCCCCCTCTCCCACTTTACAAAATCAAGGCACATAGTCATTCATCACAAATGTCACTCTGGGGCATTGCTTAAGGTAGGAAAAAACCTCTGAGCAGGACATAAGGGTACAATTAGAAATACTGGTAGCGGTAGCGAGGGGCTTCCCTGGTGGTGCAGTGGTTGAGAATCTGCCTGCTAATGCGGGGGACACGGGTTCGAGCCCTGGTTTGGGAGGATCCCACATGCCGAGGAGCAACTGGGCCGTGAGCCACAACTACTGAGCCTGCGCATCTGGAGCCTGTGCTCCGCAACAGGAGAGGCCAGGATAGTGAGAGGCCTGCACACTGCGATGAAGAGTGGCCCCCACTTGCCACAACTAGAGAAAGCCCTCGCACAGAAACGAAGACCCAACACAGCCAAAAATAAATTAATAAACTCCTACCCCCAACATCTTCTTTAAAGAAAAAAAAAAAAAAAAGAAAGAAATACTGGTAGCGAAAAAGTGTGTGGCCCTAACTCTTGCAACTCAGGTGGTTTTGCCAATTTTTTGCTTGGAATAAAATTGGAGGAGGACCTAATTTGGTTGTCAGCTGATAAATCATTAAAGACAATTTTAAATGATAGAGCACTGTGGTTTTGAATATAACTGAGGAGGAGTTCAAAGAACTGAGTGACACTGCTGTAATAATACTCTCATCCTCTTCAACATATTTATGTAAACAAAATTTCAGTGTATATATTAAAATGAATGAAAAGTATGCTGAACTCTTCCTGCAGTGAATAATATTCATGTGTTGATATATGAACTAACTAGAAGAAAAGTACCAATAATGCACTGAGATAAATTTCCAGTAAAATAATATTTTTCTCTAATATTATTTATCAAAATTTGTAATTCACATGTTATTTTGATCAACTGTGTACTAATAATCACTGTGATAAATATCTTTTAAAGTCTCATGATCACAATAAATTAAATTTTGTCACCAGAAGTACCATAGGGTGATCAAAAATAGATTTTTTAAATGTAATAATACATAAGGATAAAATTTAGTGGGAAAAGTATAATAATAAAGACTTCAAGGAGAAAAATTCACACTAAAATCTGACTGTTAAAGAATAGTTTGTAAATGGATAGTGGTAGGTAAATATTAAACAGCTATGGTATTTGATTCAAGTAAATACATTTTAAAAGGCTATACCAATTTTATTAAGAAATGTCAACATTTACAATCAATGACGATTATATCATTAGCAAATGATTAAACCTATGACAAAATTTTTAAATGTCATTGAAGAAATATATGACAGAATCCAATAGTTTTCAAAATTCTTTTACTGCAGCAAAAATGTTTAAAGACTGGTGAACCCTTCTTCCAGTCCAGAGCACCTTTCAACTAAGAGTTTAAAATAAATAAGTAAATAAATAATTTTTTTAAAAAAAGGACAGCAATCTAGAACCTCAAGAAATGAGCCACATGGAGCAACTAAGTTTTCCAGTTACCTGTGGTTATATTCTTTGAGTATCACAACCGTTTTGTCTAATTTTAAGCTATCATAAATGAAAATCTTCTCAAAATGGGGAACTTCTGAGACCACACCAACGTGATTTAACCGTTTATTAGTGTTTCCCAGACAATTATTACTAACACCAATCCTGCAAAGTATTCATATGATGCCCCCAAGGCTTTTGCTGATCCTTGTGTTTGGCATTTTGCATTTCTGCCAGCAAGCAGGGGATGTGGGTTCAATTCCCGGCCCACCAATCACGAGCTGCCAGCCCCTAAGCCAAGGTGCTGAAACACCCTGAGCTACACCTTTCTTCCCTATAAAAATAAGTTCATCTCATTTTCTTAAACTATCTCACAAAACTGAGATGAGTTCACAGAAGTGAACATGCTTTACTTTAAAACTCCACACAGAGAAAACTTAGGTTCTCACTACTGAGTGCCTGCATGAAGCTCCCCTCTCCATTCTAACTGTGGAAATCAGCCAAAAAGCAAACTAAATCTGTTTAATTCTGATAAAAATGGTTTAAGTAAGGGATGGGTGTCTTCTATAAAATACATACATCAACTTAGTGACATTTATTTCCAGAGGTCATATGAGTTCTGGATCACTGATACTGATGGATGGCTGAGTGACATATAGAAAGATGTAACTCTATATATGTCCCATCCAAAACCTCAATCTGCTGATATAACAAAAGAGTCATGGAAAAGAGAGGCCTAACATTTTTAAGATGTGATGCTCATTCACCTTAGTACCAAGCCTATCACCCTCCCAACCACCAATATACAAATACATGTTGCTTTTATTAATTATCTGCTCACTAAAAGTTTTTTATTATTATTATGGTGTTTGGTAGTCCAAAACTTCAGTTCCCAAGCTACTGGTCCATCGAGTGCCCTAGAACCTTAGGTTCATTCCCAGAAGCACAAAATAAACCTTTCACTTTCAAATGTAGCAAATAAAATTCAAATAACATCGAAGGGGAGATAAGGTTTTAAAGAGTTAACTGATACTACCTGTTCTATTTAAAATGTCCATATGGTAAGCTTACTCTATTCCATGAATTATTATGTGGTTACTATTATTACAGTCTCACTTGACCCTTGAAGCAATTCTAATATTATTTCCAGGCTACTGATTGTGAAACTGAACCTCAAAAGTATTGAAGTGATTTGCTCAACATCACAAATGAAAGCCAGAACTAGAACTCAATCCTGCAGATGGATAGTCCAGCAAAGTTTGCTGGTACATGTACTTGCCCCACTGAAACTGCTGGTATAATCAACAAAAACTGCAGTGAGAAGCTATGGCAGCATTCCTGCTCTTTTCTGTGTTTCCCATGGGGCATCATGGTTTTAGTCCAAAAAGCAGGCATTTTGGAATAGCACAGATCAGAGTTTGAATCCAGACCATGTGACTTGGGCGAGTTATTTAACTTTTCTAAGGCTCAATTTCCTCAATGAAAAGCATTTACCTCTGAAAGTATCAGGGCCCAGCAAAATGTCCCTTTCAACTCCTGAACTGCAATTCTATTCCACTGGCAAATCTTCAGTCTCATGCTCATGCCATGTTATTGCTGAGTTCCTGTGGATAACTGTGTTTGGGGCTTTTAATCTACATTATTTTCCTCTGTGCCTTCTGTCTAAAACTAAAACCTGGTTTTTTTCACTTAAAGTGACTGCTGGATATCTCAGTTTACCTATTTCCCTCAGGCAGAGTTAGGCTGCATTCCATGTGTTCCCAAAAGCTCTGCATATGCCACTATTACAGCATGGATGACTCTCATTTGTGACTAAAGATCTCATTACCCTGTGAGATCCCACAGAAAAGAATCCACGTTTTGCTCATCTTCACAACCCCAGCATCTAGTACACTGTGTTGCACTCAATAAATGTTGAAAGATCAGCTGCAAGTTTTCAAACCTGTTTTTTGTCTCCTTCAAGGTTTCCTTTGCCACTGTCTCTTTAGATAGTGATAATCTTGGATCACCAAAAGTGATTAGGATTTAGAGGATTAGTGATTACTTCTCTGGCAACTGGCTGGGGAAATAAAAAGGAAACAATCCTGGGTTGATGTTTCAGTACCCACTTTCCTGAATATGCCCAGATTCTGTTTTCAGACAAAAGATATGCCTTAGGGTCATGATCACTTAAAATTTTTTGACTAGCTCAAGGGGCTTTGTTTACCCCATAATATCCAGCAAAGTGCCTAGCACAAGGTCAATGTCAGATAAACACTTTTTATATTGGTTAACTGACAGCTGCTATTGGAACTGCCATAGGCCAAATGCAGAAGATCCCTGAACTACCAACAAGGGTGTTAAAAGATTTAGCAAAACACCAGTTAGTCTCTAATTTCAGATAATTAGCTTTTTAGAAATGTGAAACTATGATTAAATATAGTCAGACAATAAAAATTCCCCCAAATATCATACTTCTATCTTTTCCATATGGAGGTCTTTGAAAAGTATAGTGCTAAGAGAACTTCCTAACCTTAATCTGGAAAAGAACACTCTCTCATAAACTATATGGCACAAATTAACAGAAACTGTTGGTGCTTTAAGGTATGTGTATAGGAAGGAGACTCGGGATCAGTGATAAAGTAATACTCCTGCAATTCCCCAAATCTGATTCTATTTTGATAAATCTAAACATACCTATTTGAAAAAGTTACAGGGGGCCCAGAGGGGTGGGAGTTCTGAAAGTTGCATGTGCCCCTTTTGTTAATAAAGCCTGCGCTTGTGCATACTGGTAAATATAGTAAAATAAACTTTAAAGTAAAACTTTAGGTTGTATGCAAAGATCTATCTTTAAATGTTTCAAGTTCCCCTAAGATTTCCTTGCATTATTAGCCTTCAAGAGACATTAAGGCTGAGCATTCTGTTCAATGCTAAGGCAGCTATTATACTAAAAATCATCTTAAGATATTTTTAAAAATCAGCAATCTCTCAGAGAACACCTGGTGATCTTAACAAACCTTTTTTTAACCCAAGACATTAAGAAAAAAAAATATATATATATAGTATAGTAAGTAGATTACATTTTACAGGCCCATAGGCTTATAAGTTTTCCCAAATGTCAAACTCATACTATACTGAGAGATTATTAACTTTGTGATGGAATTAATCTCTTTAATATAAAAGCCACAGTCATAGCTACCATATAATCAAAATTAAGTTATATACACAATGCCAAAAAAATTCAAAGTAACATTTTTTTGTGTCATAATGATTATAAAGGCTAAATGGTATATATTCACCAGTAAGTTACAGATTCTCCTCACCACATACATTCAAATATTCTTTTATTATCTTCATGAAATCTTAATAAGAACATTTAAATTACCTAAAGTATTCTGCTCAAGGAAATATTTCTATTAGTATTAAGACCCTTGAAAATAGAATGTTACTAGGTATGGGATTTGTATTCTCCTTTTAACTGCATGCTATTACTAACAGGGGTAACATTCATTGATTTTTTTTTTCTTTTTTAAATTTTATTTTTTTTATTGAAGTATAGTTGATTTACAGTGTTGTGCTCATCTCTGCTGTACAGCAAAATGACTCCGTTATACACATATAGACATTCTTTTTTTATATTCTTTTCCATTATGGTTTATCACAGGATACTGAATATAGTTCCCTGTGCTATACAGTAGAACCTTGCTGTTTATCCATCCTATATATAATAGTTTACATCTGCTAATCTCAAACTCCCAGTCTTTCCCTCCCCTATCCTGCTCCACCTTGGCAACCACAAGTCTGTTCTCTATGTCTGTGAGTCTGTTTCTGTTTTGTAGATAGGTTCATTTGTGCCATATTTTAGATTACACATATAAGTGATACCATATGGTATTTGTCTTTCTCCTTCTGACTTACTTCACTTAGTATGATAATCTCTAGTTGCATCCATGTTGCTTCAAATGGCATTATTTCATTCATTTTATGGCTGAGTAGTATTCCATTGTATATATGTACCACATCTTTATCCATTCATCTCTTGATGGACATTTAGGTTGTTTCCATGTTTTGGCTATTTTGAATAGTGTTGCCATGAACATAGGGGTGCATGTATCTTTTTGAATTATGGTTTTGTCTGGGTATATACCCAGGAGTGGGATTGCTGGAGCATATGGTAATTCTATTTTTAGTTTTCTGAGGAACGTCCACACTGTTTTCCACAGTGGCTGCACCAACTTACATTCCTACCAACAGTGTAGGAGGGTTCCCTTTTCTCCACACCCTCTCCAGCATTTGTTATTTGTAGACTTTTTAATGATGGCCATGCTGACTGGTGTGAGATGGTACCTCACTGAAGTTTTGATTTGTATTTCTCTAATAGTTAGTGATGTTGAACATCTTTTCATGTGTCTACTGGCCATCTGTATGTCTTTGGAGAAATGTCTATAAGGTCTTTTGCCCATTTTTTGATGGGGTTGTTTGTTTTTTGTTGTTGAGCTGTATGAGCTGTTTGTATATTTTGGTGAACATTCATTAATTTTTATAGTCCCTTATAAAACAAGTAAATCATATTTAGTAGAAATATATTTTCTCAAATCAGATTACATATATTATTTATTTGCATGTTTTTTAACCTGATAACTTTTCCAGAGAAAAGCTGTTTTTCTATTATCCTCTAACATCTCTCTAGCTCTATGAGGTCTCAGGTTTGAAAGTCATAATTTGTCAATGTTTTAGCAAGTCCCTTGATACAGAGATATCTAAGATGGGTCTACAATACACAAGGTTTTACTGATGGAAATTTAGCAAGCATATTTTACAATATATTTTCACTTAAGAGAAAAACCACTGAGGTAAACATTTCCATTTTACAGAGAAAGACACTAAGCTCCGTAGAGGCCAAGCAACTCACATACTAAATAAGCTTTAAAAGGAAAGATTTGAGTTAGGTTTTCTTTCTTGAAATCAGGTGCTTTTAGCATATACTGGAAAGTTTAAAAATACATTTGTTCTTCAATGAAGAATAAAATTTGGGGGAGCAGGGAATTCCACAAGCTTCTCAAATGCCTCCTGCTTCTCCTCCCCTTTAAAGCAGCTGTTTCTGCATCATATTGGACTTGCACTGCTCCCCGAATTCTCTAGCTATTGTTTTGATCTCTTTCATTATAACTTTTTTCACTGTCCTATGAAAAATGAAGAATGTTATCTATGTTTTGTTTTTTGTTTTTTGTTTTTAGATAGGCATTATAGTTTTAAAAAGAAGAAAGGCTTCTTCTAGAACTTACAAGCACCAAAGAGAAGGGAAATATACCTTGAAAGCTAATGATGTGATTCTACACTTAATCTATGATTCTGTCCTTAAGATTATAGGGGAAAAAACCCATCCAGAATGGCATTAACCTTTAGGAAATTGGCCACTTCCCAAGAGTGGATAATGCATGGAAGCTGGAGGTATTATGGGTTGTGTTAAGGAGGCAAGGTCACAAAAGGTCAGTAACTAAGTTTCCGGCAATACTGGGGCACACAAAGTTGTGACTTCTGTTGGAACCATACACAGCCTGTGCTTTTATTGATGAGTGGAACCCCTAACCTCGCACTCCCGAACAGCTTAATTCCTACTATCTGTCCCAAACCCCAAGTGCTGGTTGTAGGCCCACTGGCATGGCTTTTTATGATAGACTAAGTAATAGGTAAATAAGCTCTCAGATGTGAAACACTGCCCAACACGGTCACTGCAAGAGGGATTCATCTATGTAGGTAGGAAGTGCTCTGGATAAAGGTTAAACTCTAAAATGATTTAAAGAAATAAGAGAGGGAGTGGTAAAATAAGAGAGATGAAGATTTAGAAAACGGAAATACAATAGATACGTGTATATGAACATAGATAAATAATTTTGTTTATAATATAAAACATATATCTAATTATTTCAGTCATAAAATCTTCATGCTTAAAGCTGATACACCCTTACTGGTCCCACGGAATGGTTATTTATAAAAATATTTTCAGAAGTGTTTACAAGAAATACTTCCTCTTTGAAACTGTAAAACTCATATTGTACTTGTGAAGTAATATATTCCTGGGAAAAAATGAAAGGATTAGGATCTGTAGAAAGGATGAAGGGACCAAATTACACCCCAAAATGTTGGAAAGCACTAAAACAAAGGCATAAAGGAACTCATCAAAATTCATGGAGCACAAGGCAAAATTTCCAGCCAACTGTGAAAATCACACTTTTGAAACAAATTTTGTTTTGCTAGATCTTGTCCTTTCTTTAAATACATCTATGTGCCTTTTTTGTGATTAAGAAGGCCAAAATTCTCAATTCTGAGATATTTCTGTACTTGAACAACAGGTTAACTGTCCTTTGATATCTTCCCAGAGAAAATGAAGAGCACGACTCTACTTCCGAAACTTTGAAAAAGAACTGCTATGTGGTACTGCTCAAAAACTAAGCCAACACTTAGGCTTTCATGCTTCCTCTGGTGGAACTTCTTGAAACAGTGCCAAGAATCATTTGATCACGTAAACCAGTGCTGATGAGTTAGAAGCAGCTGGAGTATATGAATCAGTGGTCATTTCTCTGTTACATTTTTGTTTTCAAATAATTATCTGGAGAACCAAGTAACTTGATCAAAAAGGCACACTGGAAACAAAATTAGGAGGCAGAAAACCTAGAGAATAGTTCTGAATTAGGATTAAACTCCTTCAACTGTTCTCTATTTTTTTCTATAGCTTTGTTTTCTCAGTCCTCTTATAAGATTTTGGAGAGTAAGGAACCAAGTACACTTCTACCTTCCTAAACACAACAAGATAATGGTCAAATAGCAGATGTTCAAAAGACATTTACTCATTGAGTGTAATTAATAAGCTCAAATAATAAAATGTTTCCTTACTTTTCCCCCACTAAAATCAAGTATGCATTAAAAATAGGAGAAATTGCATAAAATGATTTCTAAAGATTCAAATACAATGCATCAAAAAAGCTAAAGGGAAGTTTCATGGGGCAGAGTACAATAAATGCAGAAATGGAAATAAATGTGTGTAACACAACAGCCCTAATTCTTACAACACAGATGTTCTTTGTAAACACCATTTATGTTTTTTTAAACTAATTTAGGAGATTTAATTTCTTATATTCATGAATGTTCACTAGTAGACTATATACAGTATATGATTTTAAACTGAAATAAATATTGCCCACAATCACATCACTCCATAGTGATTTTTGACTCCCTGCCTTTTTTCTTTGTAACCCCGAAGCCTGCCATGCCTTTACATCATGCTATATGTTCAATTTTTACCCCATTCTTGCACATTTCAATCAGAGAATAGGACATGAGAAAGGCAAGAGTTGAGAGGAAAAGGTAAGTGGGTATTAAGAAATAAGAACAAAAAGATAAACAGCCAAATCATTCAGGACTTTCTTAGTCATGGTAAGGAGTGTGTATTTATCCTAAGAATGATGAGAATTCAGTATAGGAGTAATAAGATTAGATCTGCATTTTGGAAGGCCCCCCCCCCCCCGCCCCCCGGCAGCAAGGGGAGGAGGGTGGACAGAAAAGGGGCAAAACTAGAGGCAGGGACACTTTTTAAGAACTTGCTTAGAGACTTCTCTGGTGGTCCAGTGGTTAAGACTCTGCTCCCAATACAGGGGGCCCAGGTTCAATCCCTGGTGAGGAAACTCAGATCCCGCACACTGCAAGTAAAAGATCCTGCAACGAAGATCCCGAGTGCCACAACTGACCCGGCACAGCCAAATAAATTAAATAAATAAATAAATTGAAAAAATTGAAGGAAAACAAAAAAAAAGAACTTGCTTAAATTACACAGGCAAGTAATGTGGTGGTCTGTATTAGGATGGGGCCAGTAAAGAGGAGGAGCCATGGATCAATTCCAGAGATGCAAAGGAAGTAGAATCAACTAGACTTGATGATTAAACGTATCAGGGTAGCAGATGGGAAGACAGGGAAAGGGAAGTTTTACTATAAATCCTTCCTGAGGAGTATTTTTTTAAATGACGAGCTGTAATAATTATAAACTTGCTTTTCTTTATATGCTTGCCTTTATGCATGTATTCCTAAACAATACACCGTTTAAATCTGCCAGCTTCTGAACTCTAGATAAGTAGAATATTCTTCTGTAACTTGCTCCCTTCTCTCAGGATTATATGTCTGATATTCATCTGGGTGCTTGTGTTTACCTCTTTCGATTATATGGCCAAATGTTGAATGAATATACCAAAATTAACTGTTCTAGTAAATGAATGATATGCAAAAAAAATTTTTACCCCATTCTTTTTTACTCACTTATGTTAGTTTTAGGAAAAATAACGTAAGTATTTCCTAATGTTATTAAAAATATAAATGAACATAATCTTAACGGCTGAATTTTTTTTTTTTTAACTGGAATTGGGAAACTCAGGAACAGAGAAGTTAAGCATCTTGAACAAAGTTACCAGATTTACAGATAGCAAACTGGGATTTGAACCTACAGTGTGTGATTCCACAGCCCATGCTAGTAACCAAATTGCTTCTTCTGTTTATGCGATGTATGTTTGCCACACCCCTCCCC
Source organism: Stenella coeruleoalba (assembly GCF_951394435.1). NCBI lineage: Eukaryota > Metazoa > Chordata > Mammalia > Artiodactyla > Delphinidae > Stenella > Stenella coeruleoalba. The sequence goes on from NC_137150.1 coordinate 90,433,976, forward strand.
TCGTCCCACCTACATTTCATTCAACTGCATTAGCTTCCAGCTTCTCTCCAACACGAGAAAGGGCTACTCAATCCAGGCTGGCTTCTTTACTGATCCTCCTACTGTCTACCTTTCCGACCCCCATCCCTGTGCTCCAGGCCACTTTTCTTACTTTGTGACCATGTTGTTCATATAGTTCCTTCTGTCAGTCACTTCCTCCTTTTCTACCTCCTCAAAGCCTGACCACCTTTTAATACCTGGCTCATGTCCCCTCCCCTCCATAAGGTCTTACAATTAAAACCTTCATTCAAATCATTCAGTAATTACTTATTTAACACCCACTGTATATCAGGCACAGCTCTGAACACTAGGATAGAAAGGGGAATGAAACAGACAAGGCTTCTACTCTCAAAGGAAGAACAGAAGATAAACAAGTTAAAAAATAATTTTTCAGTGATAAAATATTATGAAAACAAGGTGATTTCTGTACTATTTCTGCTTGGCTTTCTGCCAGCTTCCTGTAAAACTGTAAATCATTGAAGGCAAGGATTCAACCTTTTGTCTAAAGCCTGGCATACAATAGGTACCTCAGTGATCAGTGACTTAATACGTGTACAAATGAAGAGAATGGATGACTGGATGGAATGACGGATGGACGGAGGGATGAATGAATGAACAAGCAACTGCCTCAAACTGTGACTAAACCATTCCGTCTCTAAGTTTTGCTTTCCCCAACTAAATTGTTCCCCCGACTAGACTTGAGGGTCAAGAGCCTAGAGTCTGAAAATCTGTACTGGTCTGGCCTGCCCAGTGAAGGTGAAAATGAATCAACATAGGGCAGGCACCTCCAGTTAAGGCGTGATCCCCACTATTTCTTATCCTCTTACCCAATGCCCATTTCCCATAGTCACGCTCCCTGCCTGGTTCCTGCAAGCATCTGCCCCCATGCAGTTACCTTTAGGACAAGGTCCTAAATTTTCATAACTAATAGTAAATAGAAAATTGAAAAACTCCATAACATAATCTTAACTAATTCTTTAGGAATTGTGAGAATAGCAATTTCTAGCTCAGATTATCTAGAACTACAAGAAGTTCTGAATCATCCTAATATGCGGCTAAATTCTCAAAAGCTTACCAAAACGAATTTCATTTTTCTTTAAAAATGCTAATTTAAGTTTTCAAAACATTCCGAAGAAGTGGTGGAATATAGTTTTAAATTAAAGCAGGATAAAATGGCCAAGCTCTCAACAGTGTGGAATTACTTGCTTACATCATTGGACACAATAATCACAGACCACAAACAAGGACACTGTTTACTTAGCCATAACAACAAAAATAAATCCACAGACAACTCTGTAGACCCCAGTCTAATGAACACAGTCTTAATAGTTCAACATTCACTTTAGGTGCACATTTAATTGTCAACAATATTATAAGCATAAATGCAAACTTTGTGACAAAAATCCAACAGTAATGGTCAGTTATAAATAAGTTAACTAACCAGGGCACCCAGAAAATACATTATTTCTTTTGTAATAATCATTAAGTGAAACATTAAAAAAAATTTTTTTTTTCTCATTAAGAGCTAGCTAACCCCTGAGGATGTGCCCATCACTTGACTTAAGTTTAAGAAACACAGATCTAAAAAATACAATTAAGGGTATCTCTCCAAAAATGAATTCATGTTTATTTGTGATATGGGCACATATATATGTACAACAAACTGAATACTTTAATCAGAGTTCATTCCTGATTAATATTCAAACGCTAGTGATTCTTAAAACATTAAAACTTTACATTCCTCTGCCCATCAGCCACAGTTCTCTGATGAACAAATAGTTAATGTACATAAATAAACTCTTTAAAACAGCAGCTTACTGATTACTGTTACTTAAGAGAACCATATGGATGAATTATCTTGGCCAAATAATTATCTTCTATTTATTTGATATTAACTTCCGATTTTGCATTGGGATTTCTTAAAGTGAGAACATTTGTTTAATATTAAAGTTATATGAAAGAGCATCTGAAAAAATATCTGAAAGTTGATCTTTTATTGTTCACTAACAAAATGCCCAAAAATTATAATAAAGTGTAACCCTAACCAACAAGATTTAATGCAGATTGAAATCTGAAGAGTCTGGAACCTCTTAGTTTAGGGGTTACTGAACTCTTTTGTGAAATAAACATAATACAACCAAATATCTTATCTTCTTGCATCTCCGTACTGTGCTTTAATAACAATTAAAATAAGTCCACTTTTTAGTTATCCAGAGAGTCTTAATTATATAAAACACAGGTTTCCTATTCAGGAAATATTTCTCTTATTATTTCAAGTGCCTCATGCCAATTTAGCATCACTAAAAATTATAAATTTTGATAAAATATTTTCCAAAGAAACTAACGAACCATAGAAAAATAAATAAGATTGTATTTTTGTGGTACTGAGTTAGCTAAAAGCCACAAAATTGGAAAAGAAACACTTCTTATAAACATCATAATTATAAAAACTTAATAATTTAAAGACTTGAATTGTACTTGCTTTCATATATATAGTATGGGCCTTTCAAGAAGCTATTTTTTCCTACTTGGAAATAAAGATATTTCCTTTTTATCTTAGCATAAATAACTAATTCCAATTCCAAGCTCCCAATTCCATCTCCAGGTACTATTCTTTCTCTCTTCCTCCTTTCAAAATAACACTTATCAAAACACTTGTCAACAGCAACCATCACCTTTTCTCCCTTCGTACTTGCTCCTCAACCCACTGCTATATGGCTCTCACCCTGCTCCAGCTCTCAAAACTGACTCTCCATGAGATCACCAGTGGCCTGAACATGCTAAATGCAGGGGTGGATTTACATCCTCACCTTACTGTTTCTTCTGCTTGAGTTACTGACTTGACATTCTCCTGGTTTCCCTTCTGGCTCCCTGACCAGTCCTCAGCCCCAAACTGGTTCATGCCATCCATCTGCCCTCTTCGAGGCCTTATTCCTATACATTCCCCTGCATTTCTGTCTCCCAAAGGCCTAACAATTCTTAAGATTTCAACTGAAAACACTTGCTCAAAGAAGCCTGCCCTGCTTCTGCAGCTTTGGTCAGCTACCCAACTGTAATTTTCTTACTACCCCATTCTTTTATTCTTGAGCATTTATGATTATTCGAATTAAAATAATTGTATAAGTAATTATTTGATACCAACAGCCTTCACTGAAATGTAAGGGTAGGGACTGTGATCTCTAGTGCCCAGCACACAGCATTCTACACATGAACATTTGAAGGAAGGAAGGGAGAAAGGGACAGAGGGAGGAATGAGTTTCACAAACTAAATTAAAAACTATTAACTTTGATTCTAAATAGTAAACTAAAGAAAAAAAATAGCATCATTTCAATAATCTGATTCAGGTGTTATAAACGAGCCAACTGTGAAATCAGCTGAATTTCAGACAAGTAATATTAGAGATACTATGTATAATTTAAAGTACAATTTATCCTGAATATTGAAATGACTGGCACTTAAAACAACCACAGCCCTATAAAAAAATAGTTCCAGAAATCAAAACTGAAGACTGTTTTGCAGAATCATTAATCCTCTCAGGCTCAGTAGAAATCAGGCTATACATGAAGAAAACCATAAACATACTGGAATAAATATTTCTGGTTTTTGTCTTTTGTGGGGTTTTTTTGGCCTGGCCAAGACACATGTGGGATCTTAGTTCCCTGCCCAGGGATCGAACCCACGCCCCCTGCAGTAGAAGCGCGGAGTCTTAACCACTGGACCACCAGGGAAGTCCCTGGAATAAATATTGCTTAAACCTGAATTAACATTTTAAAACTACTCTCAATGACTCAGTTTGCTTCTTAACATGATAAAGGAAGCATTAATTACTACAAATACCTAGTATACTGTGCTGTTCATAATAAGGTGTAAATCATTCACGCTCAGTCTACTCATTCATAAAATAAGCAGTTGAGTAGCTGATCTGCAAGTTCCCTTCCAACCTTTTTGAAAGTTAAGAGTTATACCAAGAAACCTGACACAGCAACATCCCAGTTAATCTGGAAGTCTGCTTCTGAGTCTCTTTTAACTATTCGAAATACAAAGGATTAAAGCCTAAAAAAAACATTAAAAGCCCTCTGAGTAGTCAAGATTTGTTTTTATTAATACACAACAAGTCACATATATTGAAGGCAGGCCTTTAAACTTCACAACACCTTGATTTTTATTTTGATCCCTGTTGCAATATGCTTCATTAACTACTAAACAAATCATATAACTAGGCTGCTAACAGCCTTGAGAAGGGTCAAAAATGTAATGAGATAGGAAAAATGGAACAAGAAAAAATATTAAAGCACAGTTCATTCTCTAAAGACCAGCAACGCAGAGAGGATTTAGTGAAGCAAAGAGCACAAGTTACCTCCATAGCTTATTATACTACACCATTCTATTAATACTAACAGCAATAATGATAATTTTGAATTACCAAAAACAGTAAAATTATGTTTGTTATAATCTATTTAGCAAGGTAGGAAAATATATCATCATTGAAATGTTTAAAATTTAAACTTACATTTTCTTTAAAAGTTAAAAACTGTTAAAAACAACGGGTCCTAGAACTTAAACTACCAAGCACTACACTTTAACTGGTACATTATAGTCCCAGAGACAAAACATTAACACAGGAGGTATTATCTTATTTATATGCCAACAGCTTTAAGGTAGGAAAAGTTCTTTAAAGTAAGTAAAGAACTGCTTTCCACTCATGATGTAAAACAAACACAGAAAACAAGAAACAGGGAGAAGACTCTCTTTTGTTGAAATTTATGTCTGGAAGCTCTCTTAAAATGAGTACTAATTGTTTGGCATTTGGGTGACTCCGGGTTTTCAAAGATGGCTACTTAACTGGCATACTAAGACAATCTTTCAACAAAAAAAGAAATAATTTCAATGCTTTTGTAAAAAAAATCAATACCTTTTTAAAATATCCTAGTTTTATAAACATTGTCTGGATACTTGGATAAAACTAAATACAATGTGACCTAAAAACAAAACAGATGGGTGAAGGTGGTCACCTGGCACAAACTTACAGGAAAAAACAGAAAAATATCATGAAAAAAAAACTTTACACATATTTAATATGTGTGCTGAAACTTAAGGTAAATACTGAAGAAATTTTTGCCGCATGTTTCCAAAAGTATACAATCTTGCTAACTGTTTACTACCTATGGAAAGTACTTTAAAAAATACTTCTACCAAGTTAATGTGAATATTTTATTAAACAGAAAGTTTGCCAAAATACCTAATGCCCTAACAAGCTAAAAAGAAACTACTGCTTCTGCTGAAATCTTTGAAATAAAGAATTTTTAAGTTAGAGATTCTTTTTATAAATGAATATTTTGGCTTATATATATGTGTATTATACTTAAATGTACATTATAAAACATGTTTTGTAAATATGCAGCTACAGATGTAGTAATACTGTATACAAATTAATAGAATCTAAATTTTATTTAAAAAACATTTTAATGATAGTAATTATAATTATAAAGCATTATTCTTTTCTAAAAATATCAGACTACTCGTTAGAGGACATAGTTCTTGATTAAGAATTAGATTTAATAAATTCTATAAATTCTGCCCTGTGGTTGATAGATTGTACTCTTTACGTAAAACTTGTAAGCTAACTTATCTTAAATTCCTAATTCCAAAGTAAAAGAAACAGCTAACTCAAGGATGTTAAGTATGGAGGATGTATGCGATGTATAAAAACCTGAACGTCAGTTCATGCCCACAGCAGAGGAGACTAATCAGCAAAACACTAATTATAATTTGGAGTATCATTCCATTCTCAAATCTACCTTTTAAAAACTCTGCTTAATTCCACAATTATTACCTGTCTAGTATGTACAAAGCACCCGTGCAAGACAGAAGAATGAAAAAAATATTCAGACTTGGTAGGAGCAGGGCACAAATACAGGATCACAGAAGAATAATTCCCAAGTCTAGGAATCCTGACACTGGCCTGTAACACCAAAAAAGATTCAGCATAAACAGGGAAACAACTATTCCTTTCCTAAATGTGGGGTAAAGGTATTAAGTTTCTCTTTTATCCATTCAACACTTCAGAACTTAAGTGTGATTACTCTTGAAAAGCTCAGTAAGTGAAAATATGATTAAAGGGATTTTAAGGCAAAACTAGCAGCTTCTATAAAAAATCAGAAGCTTGGTTTAAATTTGCTCCTTGCTAAGTACAGATTGTTCTTTAAGCAAAACATTCAAGGATTCACTTATGAATAACAATTTAAAAGGTTAGCAACAGACTAGGTATCAGGTAGACTTTAGGTCTTCCATATTTAAACATTTATTTGCATAATTACTTACAGAAGACTAAAATCATGAAATTTTGTGTCTCAATAAAAATACTGACTAGGGCTTCCCTGGTGGCGCAGTGGTAGAGAGTCCGCCTGCCGATGCAGGGCACACGGGTTCGTGCCCCGGTCTGGGAAGATCCCACATGCCGCGGAGCGGCTGGGCCCGTGAGCCATGGCCACTGAGCCTGTGCGTCCGGAGCCTGTGCTCTGCAACGGGAGAGGCCACAACAGTGAGAGGCCCGCGTACTGCAAAAAAAAAAAAAAAAAAAAAATCTTCCAAAAAACAAAAGTCCAGGATCAGAAGTCCTCAGAGGTGAACTCTATCAAACAATTAGAGAAGAGCTAACACCCATGCTTCTCAAACTCTTCAAAAAAATTACAGAGGAAGAAACACTCCCAAGTTCATTCTATGAAGCCACCATCACCTGGGTACCAAAACCAGACAAAGATATCACACACACAAAAAAAATTACAAACCAGTAACACGGATGAACATAGATGCAAAAATCCTCAACAAAATACTAGCGAACAATATCCAACAACACATTAAAAGGATCATACGCCATGATCAAGTGGGTCTTATCACAGGGATGCAAGGATTCTTCATGTGCAAATCAATCAATATGATACACCGTATTAACAAATTAAAGAACAAAAACCATATGATCATCTCAATAGATGCAGAAAAAGCTTTGCACAAAATTCAACACCCATTCATGATAAAAACTCTCCAGAAAATGGGCATAGAGGGAACCTACCTCAACAGAGTAAAGGCCATATATGACAAACCCACAGCAAACATCATTCTCAAAGGTGAAAAACTGAAAGCATTTCCTCTAAGATCAGGAACAAGACAAGGATGTCCCCTCTCACTACTATTATTTAACATAGTTTTTGAAGTCCTAGCCATGGCAATCAGAGGAGAAAAAGAAATAAAAGAAATACAAATTGGAAAAGAAGAAGTAAAACTGTTACCGTTTGCAGATGACATGATACTATACATAGAAAATCCTAAAGATGCCACGAGAAAACTACTAGAGCAAATCAATGAATTTGGTAAAGTCACAGGATACAAAATTAATGCACAGGGCTTCCCTGGTGGCGCAGTGGTTGAGAATCTGCCTGCTAAGGCAGGGGACACGGGTTCGAGCCCTGGTCTGGGAGGATCCCACATGCCATGGAGCAACTAGGCCCGTGAGCCACAACTACTGAGCCTGCACGTCTGGAGCCTGCGCTCTGCAACAAGAGAGGTCGCGATACTGAGAGGTCCATGCACCACGATGAAGAGTGGCCCCTGCTTACCACAACTAGAGAAAGCCCTCACACAGAAACGAAGACCCAACACAACAAAAATAAATTAATTAATTAATAAACTCCTACCCCCGACATCTTCTTTAAAAAAAAAAAAAATTAATGCACAGAAATCTCCTGCATTCCTATGCATTAACAACAAAAACCACATTAACCACAGCACTATTTACAATAGCCAGGACATGGAAGCAACCTAAATGTCCATCAACAGAGGAATGGATAAAGAATATTACTCAGCCATAAAAAGGAACGAAATTGGGTCATTTGTAGAGACATGGCTGAACCTAGAGTCTGTCATACAGAGTGAAGTAAGTCAGAAAGAGAAAAACAAATATCGTATATTAACGCATATATGTGGAATCTAGAAGAACGGTACAGATGAACCAATTTGCAGGGCAGGAATACAGACAGAGACGTAGAGAACAGACGTGTGGACACGGGGGTGGGGGGAGTGGAGGGGGATGAATTGGGAGATTGGGACTGACATATATACACTACCATGTGTAAAACAGATAGCTAGTGGGAACCTGCTGTATAGCACAGGGAACTCAGTTCAGCGCCCTGTGGTGACCTGGATGGGTGGGATGGCGGGGAGGTCCAAGAGGGAGGGGATATATGTACACATATAGCTGATTCACTTCATTGTACAGCAGAAACTAACACAACATTGTAAAGCAACTCTACCCCAATTAAAAAATTTAAAAAAAATTTTAAATAAATAAAAATATTGAATATTTAATATTTCTAACCCACAGGATATTTTTTTTCCTGATAGCATACCTATATATTAGTCAGATTTTTGGTAAATACTTCACTATTAAAAAATCAACTAGGGGCTTCCTTGGTGGCGCAGTGGTTGAGAGTCCGCCTGCCGATGCAGGGGACACGGGTTCGTGCCCCGGTCCGGGAGGATCCCACATGCCGCGGAGCGGCTGGGCCCGTGAACCATGGCCGCTGAGCCTGCGCGTCCGGAGCCTGTGCTCCGCAACGGGAGAGGCCTGTGTACCGCAAAAAAAAAAAAAAATTCAACTGAAGTTCAGAGTGACTGACATCAAAAGATAATGTTCCTTTACTAATTGAATCCCACATGGAAATCTTACTTTTGACTCTTCAGTAAAATAAAACAGATTGTTAATATGTATTATCATATGAACGTGCTGGTATAAAATAACAATATTGAACATTTAAAGAAAGAGCAAGGATGACAATGATGAAGGAGATAGTGAGAATAATAATAAGGAAAAAATTAACAACAAAAAACCTTGGATTTAAGACTTATCTTCCATCCAAAATGCTAGCACAACAGAAGCAATGTCTTTAAAAATCAGAATAACAGCCAACATAAACTCCTGGTAAACTAAAACTATTTTTTCACTTAGAAAACTATGATATATAGAATCTTATTTTTTTTATTTATTTATTTTTTTTGCGACACGCAGGCCTCTCACTGTTGTGGCCTTTCCCATTGCGGAGCACAGGCTCCGGATGCGCAGGCTCCGTGGCATGTGGGATCTTCCCAGACTGGGGCACAGACCCGTGTCCCCTGCATACGCAGGCGGACTCTCAACCACTGCGTCACCAGGGAAGCCCTAGAATCTATTTTTTTAACACTAATCGTTTATAATTTCCTCTAACTGAAATTAAACTCTATAACTAATGTCAAGTGGTTAAAATGAACTAGACTCGATTAACTGCCTATATAATGCCATAAGTAACTCAAATTTTACATAAAAGATTATTGGCTTTTTAAAATCTGCAGCACTGATTTAAAATGAGTACAACCCAGTTACTTGGGGTTACAAAATCCACTGCTAGATATATACAATTATATTACATAAATAACAAAAATACCCCAGAACTTGCCAAATCATGTTCTTAAAACGAGATTTAAAAATTAATTCTACAGAAAATGATAGTAAAACTAAAAGATACTCTACTATAGGTCCTTTTTGAATGTCCCCACAGGATACTGAGAACACAAGTACAGAAAAGAGGGATACAGCTTGACATCTGACTAAAAGCCGCTGTGCAAACTGGGGAAGAACAAACTATACACCGTGAGGATTAAACTCCTTTAATTTCTTCTCTCTGGTCGTAAAAGAGGCACCCTCAACATAGGTTAAGTGTCTATGTAAAAAGAAGCATAAAGAAGTCTGTTGGGATGGGAGGGACTGCAAGGCATCCATCAACATTTGTTTGAAAAGACCTGCCAGGCTCTCAGGAGTTACACTTGAATAATGTGACCCTTCTAGACAGGACAATAAGGAGACAGATTAGACCTTTCAAGGGGTGATTCATCCTCGGACACATGGTGAGACGGGATCCAATATACAGCTTGGATCCTGCAAGTTTGCTTAAGCGTCTGGGCAGCTCTTTCTGTAGCCCCGAAACTAACTAGTGGGTGTAAAGCACCTACAGTCCCTGGAAGCACTCGGGGAGGCTCCAGACCGAGCGGTAAAACGCAGGGCTCTTCCAGGCCGACCCCCAACCAACAGCGCCTGAGCGGAGGGCAGTTCCCAGAGCAAGATCTGCAGGGTGCTTAGGCACTCACCCTTTCACAAGACCTGCTGTCTGCCTGAGATTTTGAAGAAAACTCTTAAACCTGAGTAGTCTAATGAAACAATGAAAAGCAGATATTAAAAGAAAAGTAGCTCGCCTCGACACTCTAGAGGGGACCCAACGTGAAAGTGACGAAAGATGGCATTCTACACTGGCGACTCTTTTCCAGGTGTGCGACCCTCCTGGGGTTTTTCTCACCGGTTCTAAACTCGACGCCCACCCACGCACTTCAGGGCGGAAGTATAAAACCGGAGGGTCATTCGGGGCCCAGACAGTTACTGTTATCAGTTACAAGAGCTGCGGGGGACCAGTATGTACACATCCACCCTTTTTAATACCTCGAAAGGCTCAAAATCAACTCCCCCCACCCCAATCAGGTAGCTGCCTTCTGCAGACGGCGTCTTCCTCTCTTGCAAATCCACCACTCTCCCTGCATTGGACAGCACGGGGAAAAAGCCACAGGCAGGTGACCGGCCCGCACTCCGCATGGCCCGGGGCGCGGGAGGGACTCTTCCCCCTCTGCCCTCAGTGAACCTGGCGCTGGCTTCACCGGAGGAGGAAGCACCTCCCGGTGGGCGAGGGCGCTGTGCTTCTCCCTCCTTCCTGCAGATGGAGGCGGGCGAGGAAGGCGCCTGTTCCAAGGCCAAGAGCCCCTCTGCTCTCACAGCAGACAGGCAGGGCAGTGAAGCCACAGAACGCCCCGTGCTTCTGGAAAAGGGGAAAGGAGGCGAACACGCAGGTGCTACTGTTTTCAAAACACTGTAAAATTCTAACCCGGCCGCTAGTACGTGATATTTTTTGTACACACAAAACCTGAAGAGAAATGGGTTTCCAGAAACTTTACCCATTGACAAATGAAGTTTAAACTCCACCCTCTCTTCCAGAATCGAGTCTGTGTCCCTACCGGCTAGAAGGCAGTGTGGTAAAATGTCCTACCCTGAATGAATTTATATTCAAGTTGCTTTCCCTCGGTAGCTCCTCGCTGTTGCCTGGAAACAGGAAACCCTTCCCACCTACATGCTTCCTGACTACTCCCCCCGCTCCTCTTAACAGTGCAGTAAATGTACCTGGCCATGCTTCCAGATACTGTTTGTCTTAAAGAAGAGCTGAGCTTTTAAATAGAGCAATGGCAGAAATTTTGCCATTCACTAGCCAAACAAATTAGTACCGAACACTTGAATTACTTAGAACAACAACAAAAGGCACTTTACTTAGAAGCATTTAAAAATGGTGAATGTTAAATATAAATGTTAAAACAGGTGTGTCAAATAAAAACAGAAGTTATCCTGAGTTTTTTAACCTACTATTTTGCCTCAATATTTCTTTGAAATCCTGTGTTCTTGGGGTAAGGGAGGACACCATCTCTTAAACAGCCCCCTATGCTGAAATGATCACAGTCACCTTGGCGCTCCCTAAACTTCAACACCCAGATCACACCAGTTGCTAAGCCCTCATGGAGTCTAGTTACCTATTCTTCACTCATTTGGTCTTTCCTTTCCACTCCTTTTGCTATCACTGAACGTTAGCTCTGAATGGATTTTCATTGAAGATTATTGCAGCAACAAGAGCTACTGCTATTATCATCAATTACTTAGAGACTACCATATGCCAAGAAGCCATTTACATGTTTTAATCTCACTATTTCTCTCAAAAGTCAGTGAGGCAGGTACTATTATTATCCCACTTTAAAGATGAGGAAACTGAGATTTACAGAGTTTAAGTAACTTGCCCAAAGTCATACACGCTTAAAGTAAGCCTCAAAGTCCTCTCCTGGGAAGACAGAAGTAGAACATCTTTATCTTCCAACGCTGCCTTCTGTTCCTACTAATTTTTGTTGGGAAAAATTGTTTTGATAAACTTTTAAAATTTTAAATGTTCATTCACTGCCTTGCTAGGTGAATCACATTGTGCTTCACACAGCAACAGTACCACACAATGGTCCACCCCCTCCCTTTAGAGAGGAACAGGTGTATTAGAGATCTTTTTTAGTGTTTTAATTAATGGGATTTATGGCAACAAATTTTATGTGCCTTTCAGAGATGCAGTAAAAAAAAATAAATTTGTTCTTGTGATTTAATGTTTATAAACAGCGGTGGGAGAATAAAAAGTCATAAGAAAAGTTTTGCTCAGTCCCTTGTAGCCAAAGACCCAAGACCCTAATAATAAAACAAAATTCACAGGGTAAAAATAACTAACCAGATAGACAGACAGACAGACAGATCGATCGATGGATCAAGCCTCATTATGTTGACTTGTACCTAAAGCAAAACTGAAAACTAGAAACCACCCCAAAGTTAGTGAATTGGTGAGGCCATTAAGTTGAAATTGTAAACAAGTTATTGAGAATTTCTAGTTAACATATTCTTGGGCTTTAAAAAAGTCAGTTATTTATTCAGCAAAATGTAGGCAGCGTTTTGATTCTTAAATGTATTGAAGGGCTTCCCTGGTGGCGCCGTGGTTAAGAATCCGCCTGCCAATGCAGGGAACACAGGTTCGATCCCTGTTCCGGGAAGATCCCACATGCTGCAGAGCAATTAAGCCCGTGTACCACAACTACTCAGCCTGCACTCTAGAGCCCACGCGCCACAACTACTGAAGCCCACACGCCTAGAGCCCGTGCTCCGCAACAAGAGAAGCCACTGCAGTGAGAAGCCCGTGCACCGCAACGAAGAGTGGCCCCCGCTCACGGCAACTAGAGAAAGCCAACATACAGCAACGAAGATCCAATTCAGCCAAAAATAAATAAATAAATAAAATTAATTTATTAAAAAAAATTGTATTGAAGAAATCACTTATGCATATGCCAACAAAATCATAAAACAGCCATTTAATTCTAAGCAAACACCATAGGCAGGATTGGGTTCCAGTTGTAGCATTATGACTTACAAGCCACCTCAACTTCAGCACATCCCTCAGATGGCCTGAACCTCAGTTTCCCCACATCTACAAAGATAACAATGGCAACCCTGACTTCACTCTAGGTTGTTCTGAAAATCAAATGAGAATATGGATGGGATCTAAAAATATAAAGTTAGTTTTTCTGAACTATATATTCCTTGGTTCTCATCACATTTTAAATTGTCAAACATACAACAGAAAGATTTGAAGTCAGCACTTCTCTAGTTTCTGACACACATGCTTCATTTATCTACATTTAGAAAACCTGCTTTACCATTTTTATTAACTTTCGAGATAGTACGCTATTCAAGAACTACATGCCTATTAAAATTATTTAAATTACACATAATTACCCAGGGAAATTAGTACAATGACCAGTACTGCGTCTGCAGTTATTCAAGATATGCTTGTTACTTATGAAATTTTCAGCTATGGAAATTGTATTCATCTAGAGCCAAAACCGAAAAGCTAAGAGAAATGGACAGATGATACAGCATTTCAATAAAAATTAGTATTATAACTAACATAATCCCATATGGTATTTGTTCAGACTACAGATATCTATCCCCATCAGGTGGTCAGTATAGGCAACACTGGTGGCAATTCTGCCAAAAACTGAAATATTTGTGAGCTGATAGGTTTGGGGTTTTTCTTTTCCTAAATGAAAACCTAGGCCACTCACTGCAAAATATAGTCCAAAAACATCTTATTCACCAGGACAGTGATAAAATCAAGCAAGCCTTGGATAATCAAACTGTCCCTGAATACTGGCAACAAAATGAGACAATACCAAATAAACCTGAACTGTTATCATTAAATGTTTTTAAAATTTACTATGGTGCATAATTTGATACACAACTAAATAGTGTATGTGTTCATCAAGTGGTGAGGTGGGGAAAGGAAAAGGGGAATACAACTGAGGGTGTTACTATTTTTAATTCAAGTTGTTTACTTACACAACTAACGAGGAAAGAAAATTCTTTACAAGAAACTTTATCAAGTTCACTGAGACAAAAATGTTTTTAGGCCTAGATTATCTAGGTAATGATCCTGGTTCTTCCACTAGAGTTTATAAGGATACAATGGTGAATGTCTAACTGCCAGCCTTTTCATGGCTTTACGTAATTCTTTGGTTCCAATACACCTTTCATTTATCCTTCTCTGTTTTTAAGTGTGAGACCATTCTAATAACCAGTGGTCAGATACCTGGGGTGTTAACCCTATGTGGATATCTGGACCGCAGCGACTATTATAGCACCTCTCTAACCCACGAAGTCCACTCGAGCTGGTTTACACTGCCCTCTACAGCCTTGAGTCATTCCTTCTGAAAAATAAATCTGTCTTTTTGTAATGTGGAAGGACAACACAGAACAAGGGGTCAAGAGATATTCTTAAGCATTCAGTTTTCATCTCTAAATCACATTAATAACGGTGACTTGAAAGCTGAATTTTAAAATATTTGTCACATATGTTTTTACCCATTTTTATTCATCACGCTCCCAATGAGGAATTTTCCTTATTTCATTTCAACAAACAATTACTGAGGGCTTATTATTATGCATGACACTGTGCTAAGTGTTAGAAGTACCAAAATATCTGTGATGTGATCCTTTATTCTTCATAATTTCCAAAGAGCAGCCTAAGATTTAATAGATAATAATTAAAGATATGTATGTATTTGAAATGACATTTCTTGAAAGATCAATCTAAAGCTGCTATATTGCAAAGAAGAGTAAAACAACCTATACCCAATTATAACTTACTATAATGTTATCTTGGAGTAAAAGAATGGTGGGTTTGAATCTAGAGTCCTCTATTAGCTGTGTGATCATGGATAGTTACTTCACTTTCTGGATCTCAATTTTCTCATTTACAAAATGGGGATGTTTGTAATTCTTACCTCCAGTTTTTGGAAAGAATAAGTGATATATCCTTGAACCCATATTGCCTTATCGTAATGACTGTTCAATAAATGATAGCTCCTAAATTATTTTTATTACCCACATGTATTTTCCAAACCAAAAATGGAGACACATAAGCTGAAAAAATGTTAGTGTATTTATGAAGACAATAAGAGAGGAGATTTTAAATTAGTACTGTCCCAAAAAACCAAAACTGTGCATTTCCTCTTAAATCTACTGAAAATAGTCAATAAAACTGTACCTATGGGCTTCCCTGGTGGCGCAGTGGTTGAGAGTCCGCCTGCCGATGCAGGGGACACGGGTTCGTGTCCTGGTCCAGGAAGATCCCACATGCTGCGGAGCGGCTGGGCCCGTGAGCCATGGCCGCTCAGCCTGCAGGTCCGGAGCCTGTGCTCCGCAACAGGAGAGGCCACAATAGTGAGAGGCCCGCGTACCGCAAAAAAAAACCCAAAACTGTACCTATGTTTAATCTATAGTTTCATTTTGAAAGCCTACATAACATTTTCACAAATATATTTATTATTTGTATCTCAAGAAATTCTCAGCTTATACAAGGATACCAGATGATCTGACTAAGAAATCTTCAAGGAGAATACTTCTTAATCTCCATAAGACATATTTGATTCTTTTTGCTGTTATTTAGATTTAATCTACATATATTATTAAAGGAACAAAATTGTGAAACATTGAAAAACAGTTGCAATAATGTAGGTTGATTATTGTAAATATGATCTTATTCCTATAAGGGTGTAAGACTGAACAGAATCATTTCATTGTTTCTACTTGGTTAATCTTTTAATAACTAAATTGGGATAACATTAAAAATTAGTATATGAGTTGCATATTTGCTCAAAATTTTTAAATAAGCCAAAAATACATGAATTGGTATACTGGTAATAAATTAAAGGCACTGACTTCTTTTGAATTCACAATTAACAAATAGTGTGACATTTAATAACATCAATTAATGAATTTTTGTTGTTTTATATTCTGTAAAATGGGCCTCTTACTATAACAGAAGTAAATCAATATAGTATTTCCCAAAAAAGACTAGCTTTCAGTTATACTTCAATAAATATAATCGTTATTTCAATGGTTGATAATTTGAATGTTACTTTAAAAAAATCAGCCTGTTCACATATTTGTATAATAAACACTGAAATGATTATTCCATATTGATAGTAATTTTAACCTTTTTTTAAGAAGAATTTGTAAACATACTAACAATCAGAAGACTACAAAGAAAGGAGGTAACATGTTGAGAGTTTACTGTAATTATAAAGCATTTAAAGACTAACATACAATTACTTTTAACACATGAAGATCTCCAGTCCACTTCAAGCATTTTTGGCTTCTCTGAAGAGTAACCATCTCAGTAAACTAGCCCTTTGATGGGTACCAACTGCCTCAAGATAATGTATTAAATGAGTTTTTAATTATTTGCTCTTATTTAAAAAAAAATAAATGACTGTCACAAATCCGTTCACTAGGAATTGCTGAGAAGTAACAAAAGGACCAGCTGAATACTGCAATTCCAGAAGGTTCAGGCAACACAGAATTTCAGAAGTAGTCACCAGCACACAGTGGTTCTGTTCAGAAATAACTGTACCATCCAAGTGTACTTTCTGGGTAATATTTTCAGTCTCTTAGTCTAGCATGATATAATGTCCCGTAACCTTTATTTACCCTTTCACATTATGTTGCTAAATGACTTCTTCACAAAATAAGTACATTATCCTTTCAGAAAGAGCAAATGCCCTGCACAATAAATGGCAAACAGGAGAGAAGCTGCACCAGTGGTGTGTAGCTCAACTAACATATCCCAAGAAGTGGATTAAATGATGCACGCACACACACAGGGACCAAACACTGAGCAGGGGGGAAAAGAAGAACAAAGAAATTACTCTAAATAAGAAACACAGTCAAAGGTAGGCCAAACATACCTCTCTTAAAAATACTGTTTACTTAGTAAGTTTGAGAAGCCAGTAGAACCAGTGATCAAAGATTTGCTTAAGGCAATGAATTTCAACAACTAGAACAACATGATCAGCTGCTTTCAGGGGAATAAGATACAAGAAACTATCATATTTAGGATATTTTCTTAGGTTGTTGAAAAGGAATTGCTAACTTAAATGAGGTAACAGTTGTGAGTAAAATAACCTAGTACAGTTTCTGACATGTAGTATCTAGTAAGTTAGCTAATAGTATTACAATTACAGAATTTCATCCCCACACCAAGATAGCACAGTGATATTTTATCACAATTTTGCCAGAAAATTGAAGCTTAAATAGAGGCATCAAGTAACCAGCCGTAACACAGTTAACTGGTGGTCAAACAAGATGTGAACACAGGTCTGTATGATTGTTGAAAGCTATATGGTTGTATCAGACATATACTTCACAGGTGTTTCAAAATCATCTGTATATATATAAAAAGAAACTTGAATCCTGGAAATGAAAATCTGGACCTCTTGGAAAAGACTGAATATGAATAGTAGGATACCACTAAAAGAAAACCACTGAAGAAGGAGTTAGTGGGCCAAAGATTTCTTCAGAATGCAAAAGAAAAGGATAAAGAAATAAAAGGTAAAAAAAAGAAAAGTTTTCAGACACAGAGACCCAGAGGACAGATCTAGTTTTCATTATCTATTAGCAATTCCAAGAGGTGAGAATAGACAGTGAGGGAGAGGCAATATCTGAAAATAGAGTATTTGAGAATTTGACATAATTGAAGAACATAATTCCAAAGGAATAAAGCTTCACATTGAAAGAAGTCACCCACTGAGTACCAACTGGGATAAATTAAAAACAAAAACACACACAACAAAGAGAAATTCTGAGTAACAAGGATAAAGCAAAAATCTTTTAAATTATCATAAAAAAGAAAAAAGACTTATCCACAAAAGAGATACCAAACTTCCACTTTTAATAATAATTCAGGGGGAAACTTGTCTTTATCAACCTAAAAGGCTGAAAACAGAGAACGGGGGAAAATAAGAGCATGCTGAAGTTCTTCTCTTATTCAGAGAAAAGCTAGATACCTACAATTCCAGACATTATAAGAAAAACATGTTTAAATACACATGTTAAAAATATATTGTGGGGCTTCCCTGGTTGCTCAGTGGTTAAGAATGCAAGGGACACGGGTTCGAGCCCTGGTCCGGGAAGATCCCACATGCTGCAGAGCAACTAAGCCCATGCACCACAACTACTGAGCCTGCACTCTACAGCCCCCAAGCCACAACTGCTGAGCCTGTGCTCTACAGCCCGCGAGCCACAACTACTGAGTCTGTGAGCCACAACTACTGAGGCTGCATGCGCCTAGAGCCTGTGCTCCACAACAAGAAAAGCCAAAGCAATGAGAAGCCCACGCACCGCAACAAAGAGTAGCCCCATCTCGCCACAACTAGAGAAAGCCCGTGTGCAGCAACGAAGACCCAATGCAGCCAAAAATAAATAAATAAATTTATTTAAAAAAAAAAAAAAAAAAAATATATATATATATATATATATAGTGAAGGTGGGGGAATTGGAGGAAGGGGGTCAAAAGATACAAACTTCCAGTTATAATATAAATAAGTACTGGGGATGTAATGTACAGCATGATAACTAGTTAACACTGTTGTATGGTATATTTGAAAGATGCTAAGACAGTAAATCCTAAAAGTTAAAGAACGTTTTTTTTCTTTTTTGTGGGGGGGGATCTATATGAGATGATGGATATTAAGTCAACTAAACTTACTGTAGTAAATATTTCATAATATATGTAAGTCAAATCATTAATTCTCTATACCTTAAATTTGCACAGAGATGTATGTCAACTACATCTAAATAAAACTGAAAGAAAACAAATAAACAAACAAGCAAACAAACAAAAGTGATAACGAAGTAGGAAAGAAAGGTATGCTATTCAAACCAGTAGAGCAAATAAAGAATAAAACAAAGAAATGTGATCATTCCAATGATAGTATGGAAAATGGAAACAAAGAGAGGGTAATATAAAAAAATTAGCAGGTGTAAGTCACAGTAAATATTAACACACTGCCAGAGACATGCTCAGACTAAATTAAAAAATAAAAATCTATGTCCACGTCCATAAAAGACATCTTAAAACAAAATGACACATAAAGTTTTAAAATTCAGGGATATGAAACTATACAGCAGGCAAATGGAAAGAGAAAGTACATATAGCAACAGTGACACCAGACAAAAAAGAAATCAAGGAGAAAAATCATTAAAAGGGAAAAAGAAATATTTACATTGCCAAAAAGAATAATCTTCCAAGAGTGAATAAGAGTCACTGATTCTTATACATTTAACAACACAGTTTTTGAAATACAAAAAGAAAACATTTCAAATAGCAGAAATTAACAAATCACAATCAAATCACACTGACAGACTTTAAAATACCCCTCTCAGAAAATAACAGATAAAGTAAAAGAAAAATAATGTTATGAAGGATAGGAATAACATATTCAAATTATCCTAATGGATATAATATTAACCTAACAGACATTTCATATGTAACACTCTGGACTCCACATGAAAAGAAATCACATTCTTTTTGAAGACATGAAACACTCAGAGACTGATCATATAGTGGACAGCAAAGGCTAAATTAACAATTCCTGGGGCTTTCCTGGTGGTGCAGTGGTTAAGAATCTACCTGCCAATGCAGGGGACACAGGTTCAAGCCCTGGTCTGGGAAGATCCCACATGCTGCAATGCAACTAAGCCCATGTGCCACAACTACTGAGCCTGCACTCCAGAGCCCGGGAGCCACATCTACTGAGCCCGTGCGCCTAGAGGCCGTGCCCTGCAACAAGAGGCACCTGTGCACCGCGATGAAGAGTAGCCCCTGCTCACCGCAACTAGAGAAAAGCCCATGTGCAGCAACAAAGACCCAATGCAGCCAAAACTAAAATAAATAAATAATTTTTTAAAAAAAAAACATTCACTTAAAAAAAAATTCCTAAATATTGTTATCCTGCAGGCCACATTCATTAACCTAAATACAATAAGGTATGAAATCAATTAACAAACAAAATAGATAAATTAGGAGTTTGAGATTAACATATCACACTACTATATATAAAATAAACAACAAGGACCTAATGTATACCACAGGGAACTATATTCAATATCTTGTAATAACCTATAATGGAAAAGAATCAGAAAAACAATATGTGTGTATATGCGTGTGTGTATAACTGAATCACTTTGCTACACACCTGAAACTAATACACTGTAAATTAACTATAGTTCAATTTAAAAAAGGTTAAAAAAAAGAATATGCAAAAGAAAAGAAATCAATAATAAAATGACAGCCAAAAAAATTTAACTGGGAACTTTATTTCTAAAACTAGCGTATTGGGGCTTCCCTGGTGGTGCAGTGGTTGAGAGTCCGCCTGGCGATGCAGGGGACATGAGTTCGTGCCTCGGTCCGGGAAGATCCCACATGCCGCGGAGCGGCTGGGCCCGTGAGCCATGGCCGCTGAGCCTGCGGGTCCGGAGCCTGTGCTCCGCAACGGGAGAGGCCACAACAGTGACAGGCCCGCGTACCGCAAAAAAAAAAAAAAAAAAAAAAAGTAGTGTATTGGTTAAAGAGCAAATCAAAGTGCAATTTTTTTGTATTTCAAACTGACAATGACCACACTACGTAAGAAAAACTGTGAGATGTCACCAACATGGTACTCATTGAAAATAGTGAGACAAATGACATTTTAGAGAACAATTAAAGTTTGAAAATAAATGAATTATTTCAAAACAAGCACTAGAAAACAAGAACAAAAAAGACAGAATTAATAATAAAAGTTAATAAATGAGAAATACTAGAGACAGAGAAAAATTAAGCATTATAAGAAAACACTAAGAACAACTTCATACCAAAAACTTTAAAGTCTATATGAAATGGATGGCTTCCTAACAAACTATAACTTATCAAAACTTACCAAAGAACAAGCAGAAAAACCAACACCACACTAACCAAGGTAAAAAAATTAAAGCAACTGGCCAAAGGTCTACATCCTCAAAAAAGGCACTAGCCTGAGGGAGTTTTATAGGAGCTCTAATACACAAGCATTCAAAATAAACAACTTTCACCTGAAACAAACCCTTCCATAAGTGAGGCTCACTTAACCCCATTCAAGAACCAGGTAAGAATAGCAAAGAAAAGAAAAATTATTGTTCCGTCACACTTCAAAGTAGATGTAAAATTCTTAAGTAAAATTTAAAAATGGAATAAAACAGGGTATGCGAAGAATAACATCAAATAGAGTTTAGCCCAGAAATGTAAGGATGATTGCCATCAGAAAATGTATCAATGCAATTCACTATATTAAGAGGTAAAAGAAAAAAATGACATGATCAGGTCAACAAACTATTTTACTACACATTCATGATAAAATGTCTTAGCTAAGAGAAGGAGAGAATTTCCTTAATCTGATAAAAAAAGATCTAAGAGAAGGACATAAAGACACTATTCATAGTAGTCAAATATTAGATGCATTAAAATATGTAAATATAGAGACTTCCCTGGTGGTCCAGTGGTTAAGATTTCACACTTCTAATAGAGTAGGGGGCACGAGTTTGAGCTCTGGTCTGGGAACTAAGATTCCACATGCCATGTGGCGTGGCCAATAAATAAATAAATAAATAAAATATCTAAATATATATACAAGAAAGGATGTACACTATTCACCAGGAGTAATCAGCATTGTACCAGAGGTACTAGTCAATGCATTAACCAAAAGCAAAAATAAAAAGAAAGAAAAACGGAAAAAGGAAAACACCGGACAAGGCAACACAACTATCATTCATTAGTGACTTAATGATTTGACTTTATGTAAGAAAATCTCCAAGAGAATAAACTGACAAACTAATAAAACCAGTAAGAGAGGTATTTTAAAACTATATAATTCAATCTATCATTTCCACAGAAACAGAAAAATACATCAATAGAACACAGTATTTAAGTTCCAAAATATTTGTACATGATTAAAGCATTTCAAATTAGTTAGAAAAAGCACACACTATTCTACAGATGGAGCTAGGACAACCAGTTGTGTGTGTGTGTGTGTGTGTGTGTGTGTGTTTGGGGGTGGGGGGTGACGGGAGAAGAGGGGTAAAAAGATTGATCTCCACCTCACAATATTAACAATAAATTTCAGACAGACTTTTTAAAAGGCTTAAACATGAGAATCAAACACATACATGTATAAAAGAATATATAAGGGAGTATATCAATGACACTGGGGTAGGAAAGACCTTCTTAAAGTACAAAAAGAAAAGCAAGAAGGAAAAGATTGACAAAGTTGACTACATAAAAACTGTCAGTGTCCCCTGGGAAATGGCATTATAAATAAAGTTAAAAGAAAACACACCTAACTAGCTTGGGGAATTGGTGGGGCTGACAGCAAACATTAAGACTAGGAATGAAAGTCAAAAGGAAATTTCTTCTTATCTTTTATTCATTCAGCATTCATTCACAAACATTTATTGAGTGTTTAATATGTGCCAGAGCCTGTTATAAGCACTAGGTATATGGAGCAAGCAAAACAAAGGGCCCTGTTCTCATGAAGCTTCCTTTCGAGAGAGAGAAGCAAGGCTCTAAACATGTAAGCCAGCAAGCAACTAAAACACTTTTTATTTTAAATTAAAATAACTTCAGAAATTAGTAAATAGTAGGAAAAATAAAACAGGATTATAGTTATTCTCAAATGTTTTGGCAAAGAAAAAAATGTATTCATGCATTACCTCTGAAATGGAAACATTAACCTTTGAAACTTTATAAAATTTAATTTTCTCTATAATAGTTTATATTTAAGGAATTTATGCACATAAAGATATTTAACCTTCTGAAATACCTGGATAGAAATTCTTAAAAGGCCAAATCCAGCAATGACTGACCAGAAAATGGGGGTTTAATGAAAGAATTACAGGCTTTGTGGAGAGATACTTATATATCCATTGTGGCACCAAGTAGAGGATAGCACCTTGTGTCTGGTCCTGAGAGATGGAGCTGAAAGCCACACTGAGCTTCACAGATGTGGTGAGCAAGTTCCATGCGTCTTGAGAAGGACGCAGGGAAGGGCCCTTTAGGTCACAAACACTAAGGCTCTAACTGGGCAAAGGAGACGGACCAAAGATGTCCAGACACTCCATCACGCCATCAACAACCTGCCACTTTCTCTCTCTCTCTCTCTCTCTCTCTCTCTCTCTCTCACACACACACACACACACAGACACACACACACACACACACACACACACTCTTGCTATACACCAAGGAGGAGAAGCTGTAGAGCCCAAAGCTGTGGGGCTGACAAAACTTCTAAACCAAAAACCTTACATGGACAGTAAAATAACAGGCTTTCAGGTCAAAAACAGATGTCAGTCTGTCTACTTCCTAAATATCTGCACAATAGCACATATAAAAATCCACCATGCCCCCCCCCATTTTGGAGGGGAAAAAAAAGACCTCAGGCTGCTATAATCTTATGGTTCATTTGTTAAGGAAAAAAGCTCAAATACTGGTACTTTATAAGTTACATTCCATTTCATTAAAATATTTTATAGAAGGCTGAAGCATGTTAACTCATTTCTTTGCAGGTTACCTATAGTCATTTCAGCAGAAATAGAAATGTGCATAGTACTCTTCTCGCTTTGAAGCTTTTCTCTATTTTCATTCTAAAATTTAAAATGTAAAAACACAGATTTACAAGTCTAATTAAACAAGAAGCAGTTTCCAAAATATAAAAAGCTCCTTCACTTTTTAATTTATCATTAATATTTCTTAAAAATATACTCACAAATATATTTAACATATTATATAATTTATTTAAAATTCTATTACATTCAGTCAATCTGTCAATAGTAAATGAATTCCGGGAGTTCCCTGGTGGTCCAGTGGTTAGGACTCGGCACTTTTCACTGCCGAGGATATTAAATTTCCCAGGTTCAATCCCTGGTCAGGGAACTAAGATTCCACAAGCTGAGTGGTGCATCCAAATAAATAAATTAATTAAAATAAATGAATTACATAAAATGTGATATTCAAACATTATTTTTAATTAATTACTTACCCAAGACAACTACCAACATACTAAAAAATTGCCCATTAAATAAACCCTGCGTTTGTCTAAAGCAATGACAGACTCTAAAGAACTATTATTCTTTTTAGACACTCAGGTCCACATCTGCCTTCTATAAAACACATGTTCAAAGCATGAACGTTTGAGTAAAGCGAAACTTTCCTTAGAACAAGTGTGTTTATTTGAACACACAATTTCAGAACCAAATCAACAAGTGTTTTACGGGTTCACACTCATAAGGGATCACATGTGTGTTTATTTGAATGTAATCTCATTGAAATAAACACAGCTGCGTTTATTTCAACGTGTGAGAATCGAGATCTACACATGTTTGTGCAAGGACGAATCAAGAAACCGTGGCTTAGTGCATAGAAATGTGACTAGGAAATAGCACACAGCACAATCACTTTCTTCAAACATGTTACTGAAAATTAAAGCTACAGCAAAAAGATATTTCAGAAAAGCTACAATTCAATGCATCCCATAATGAACTCAAGATATCAATTTACACTGTGAAGTATTAAAGTGTCTCTTTTATGTTTCATTTGAAAAAAATAAAGAAAAATGCAAAGATGATAAATAATAAATACGCAAGAACCTACCCACTGAAATTTACCATTCTGTAGTATAACTTCAGCCCTTTTTAAAAAAATAAACAAAAAGATGTAAATAAAATTGACATCCTCCATTTTTCTCTTCCTGGTCCCATTCAGCTTCATCCCTTCCTCCTCAGAAGTGAATACTGTCATGAATTTGAGCTAAACAATGTATATATCATTGTTTTGCTTTTTTCTAAAACATATACAGAAGATATAAAGTAAAAATTCTCCTATGTTTTGTTTTCTATCAACTTTGTTTTTGAGATTGATCCAACAATGCTATTTCCAGTTTTCTCTATTACAAAACAATTCTGCTATAAATATCCTTGTACACATCCTTGTGCAGATGTTTGAGACTTTCTCTAGGGTATAACTAGATGCAGAATTGCTATATTTCTCAAGTTCTGCTAGATACTGACCAACTGTTCCCCTAAGTGGTTGTATCAAAGTGTACACTGATTTGGAATGGATTCTATAATCAGGACAATCTTTCCCAAGCATAGTGTTCAAGAAATTGGTTTCTTAAATGGCAAAATTCCATTTATTCCATACCTTACAACACCTAAGATACAAATGTGCAGACTTTCACATTTTTGCTTGATCTGCTTAGGTTAGCACAGTAGTTCTCCACCAGAGGTGACTGTGCCCCTAGGAGACATTTTGATGGTCCTGACTAGGGGAATGGTACTACTAGCATCTAGTGGCTGGAGATCAGGGATGTCTCACTCTCCCCAGCTTTACCTTTCGAAAAATACAATGTCCAACTGGCTTGTTCTGATATAAACTCAAATTCACTCCTTGGCCAAGTATAAATTCCAGAAACTTTTGGCCTACGAAATCTTTCTTTAGTTAATAATAAGCAGTGACCTTAAGTGGAAGTGCTTTCTGACATCACAAACAGTTGAACTCAGAATAAGGAGAACAAGCTACAGCACATAAAGCCATTCTATAGCCCCATTAATCAGACTTTTTACAACACGTCTTTCTGAAGTAACTGACTACACATATCTAAACTGAAACAACTGGAAATACAACTAAATCTGAGTCTCATGGTTTATGAGAATGAAATCTTACTCTCACTTCCTAGTCGACTTTACTTAGTATCTTGGCTGACATTCTTGCCTTTTCTTTTATTTACATATCTATGCCATGGCAAGAGCAAGAAAGAAAGATTTTTAAGCTAAACTATTTAATTACCTCTTTTGGAAAAAAAGAAACAGGTGATAAAAGGTCAAAATACTACCTAGGAAGAGCTGAAAAGACACATGTTTGCTTTTGCCTCTCTGAGAGGGGTTTTTTTTTTTTCCTCTTTTTTCCCTACCCTACCCTAAGTTACAAAGTAATAAAGGGTTTAACTTTCTCTCAATTTAATATGCAAAATGTAACTTCATTATTCATTTGGAGGCCATGTGAGTCAATGGATTAAAAAAAAATGAACAAGAACTTGAGACAAAGAATTTTAATCCTAACTGACACTGACCCTCTCTTATTATTGTCATCCTTGGCAATTTTATTATCAGACCTTGTGGCTCTCAATAATGGCCTCTACAATGAAGTCTTCTCAATCTACACAACCATCCCTGAGTTTTAGTTCAGCACTTCCAACTACTTGCTTGACATCTCCACAATCGTTGCCCCTTACCACATTCCATGCTCCTGAACCTGAACTGCAATTTCTCTGCTCACTCTCAAACACCCTCCATCACAGAAGCTCCATCCATTTTTGAAAAACCCCAGCATCCTCTTGGCCAGCTTCTTCTCCTTTATTCCCCTAATTCCTGTACTGCTTCCTCTATAGCAACTTTTCTATCCATTTCTTCTTTTCCACACCCACAGCCAAGAGCAGGTCCTGGTTTATCATGTACATTCACCGCCTCCAGACTTGTCTCGCTTCTGCTTATTCCCAGTTTCTCCTCCTGAAATTCACCCTACACATATGTGGTCATATTAATCTTTCTTCTTCTTTTTTTTGTTTGTTCTTTTTTTAAAGTATTTTAAATATTTGCAGTTTTTATTTATTTATTTGGCTGCGCCAGGTCTTCGTTGCTGCATGCAGGATCTTTAGTTGCGGCATGTGGGATCTTTTAGTTGGAGCAAACACTTAGTTGCGGCACGTGGAATCTAATTCCCTGACCAGGGCTCGAACCCCGGCCCCCTGCATTGCGAGTGTGGAGCCTTAGTCACTAGACCACCCGGGAAGTCCCTTGTATGTTCTTTTTTTATTGAGGCATGATTGACACACAATCAACTGAATATATTTGAAGTGTACAATTTGATAAGTTTGATAATCCTATGAAACAGTCACATTCAAGACAATGAAGAGATCCGTCATCCCCCCAATTTTTTCTTGTGCCTCTGAAATCCCTCCCTCTACTCCTCTCTCCACTGTAAAGCAACCACTTATCTGCTTCTTATGACTACAGATTAGTTTGTATTTTTTAGAATTTCATGTAAATGGAATCATACAGTATGTACTCTTTTTTGTCTGGGCTTTTCAATCAGCATAATTATTTTGAGATTCACCAATGTTGATGGGTAGATCAATAGTTCTTTCCTTTTTATTGCTGAATAATAGTTCATTGTATGCACAGACCATCATTTATCCATTCATTTGCTGATGGATATTTTGGATATTACAAATAAATCTACAATGAACATTCATGTATGCATCTCTGTATGGACATACGCTTTCTCTGACTTGGATAAATACTGTAAGAGGAAAATGACTAGATCAGTGGTAAGTGTAGGTTTAACTTTTTAAGAAACTGCCAAACTATCTTCAAAGTGGTTCTACCATTTTACTTTCTCACCTGTAGTCTATGAGAGTTCTAGTTTCTCTACACTGGATATGATCAGTCTTTTTAATTTTAGCCACTTTAATAGGTGTATAACGGTATCTCGTTGTGGTTCTAATGTGCATTTCCCTAATGACTAACAATGTTGAATATTTTCCATGTGCTTTGTAGCCATCACCTATCTTCTTTGATGAAATGTCTATTCAATCTTTCACCCATTTTTATTAGGTTGTTGATCTTTCTATAATATCGTTCTGACTATGTTCTTCCCGGATTAAAAATCTTCGATGCCAATTGCCTGGCATCGAAGGATATCTAAGACCTGGCCTCAAACCAATATGAAACGACTTTTCTCCCAGAACTCTTTAATAAGCCAAATTGCAGCCCAGCAGAATAACTGGTTTCTAGACACCAACCCACATTTGCATGCCACTATGCCTTTTCTCAGGCTATTCCTTCTACCTAGAAAGCCTCTCACAGAAATTTGTACATACATGTCCAGATCTCTCCTATGTCAAAGCAAAATCAAATAACACCCCTTTCATGAGGGCTTCTGTTTTCCTCAGTCAAAAGCAACTCCCTCCTCTAAACTGTCTCTTGTTCATTTATGTCCATGTTGTTATTTCTATCTGGCCCATTACAGAGAAAGGTTTTTTTTTTTTTTTTGGTTTTTTTTTTTTTTTTTTGCGGTACACGGGCCTCTCACTGCTGTGGCCTCTCCCGTTGCGGAGCACAGGCTGCGGACTCACAGGCTCAGCGGCCATGGCTCACGGGCCCAGCTGCTCGGTGGCATGTGGGATCTTCCCAGACCGAGGCACGAACCCGTGTCCCCTGCATCGGCAGGCATACTCTCAACCACTGCACCACCAGAGAAGCCCCCATGTTGTTATTTCTATATTGTTCTGACCACACGAGACACTACAGCTAATGGTTAGGAAGATGGACTCTAGATCCAGACTGCCTGAGTTCAAATCCCATTACTAGCTGTGGGACTCTGAGCTAGTTACTTAACTCCCCTGTGCCTTAGTGTAATGGACACCGGGATGCCCCACCTAGACCCCCCTTCAGGCCAGCAAACCCACTGCCCAGCTGCTGGAAGTGTGGAATGCTAAGGGCTCAGAGCTGCACAAGACCTACCTTTTCCAGAGATTCTGGGAGATTATACCCCTCCCCTCACTGTCTGTCCCCCAAGGCAGTCCCCCACAGCGAATGTCTGACTGGCCCTCTATGTTGCCATTCCCGCTCCAAAACTCCTCAAAGGATCCCACTGAGGCTACATTTTTAGCAAAACCCAAATCTTTACCTGTTTTTTTCCTCTATCCAAGTGGCTCTCAAATTTTAGTGTCAATCAGAACCACCTGAAAGACTAGTTGAACCGCAGGATGCTGCCCGACTCCCCTGAGTTCCTGAGTCAGGGTTCCTGAGTGAGACCTGAGAATATGCATTTTCAGGTATCAATGAGACCACTGCCCTCCCCATCCTGCTTCGCTCCCCTGCTCAGGTTCCTGCTGAGCCCTCCCTCAATAAATCACCTTCGCAAGACTTTGCATCTCAGGCCCTGCTTCTAAGAAACTTGACCTAAGACACACAACTTAATGTATAAAACATGTACATTATTAATTAGACTAAATGATAATTGTGGAGATAAAATCAGGAAATATATGTGCTATGCTCAGAACAGTACATAGCACATAAAAAACTTTTAATAAGAATTAGTTACCATGATCAGCTCCCCTAATATTACTAAACATTACTTGAGCATAGGGTCTATCCCTTATCCAACTTTATATCTCTTATATTACCTACGACCAATACCTACAATTGAAATCAATCTAGTGCGCTTAATGTTCATTGCAATAGCTAAAATAATTACACCTTGGGTCTCTACTGAAAGAGAGATATAATATCTGCTCTCTGAAAGAATTCTGGAGGAAAACAAAGTACAAGCACTCAGTTATAGTTGCAGGCAATGTTCAAGAAAGAATTCAAGAAATGAGAATAAAAAGCTGGGAGTGGATCATCAGTGGGATTCCTACAAGGTGACTACTGCAAAGGAAAGAGTGTCAAATGTTATCTGGAAAGAATGTTAAAGGAACTAAATGGCAGATCACATATACACGTGAATAAGGCCCTGTTATAAAATAGATTACCAGAAAAAACAATGAAAGTGAACAAATCTTTAATTTCCTGATCATAGATCTATTGCTTGACTTGGTAAACCATCTGCAATTAGAGCAGTCAGAATTTTTTGGTGTTTAGGTAAACAATGGACATCAACCAACTTCTCTAGCTAGACTTTAAAGAAAATCCATTAAGATGCCTAGCCATTTTGCAGAGTTATCTTGATGAGGCCCACACTTCTCAAAACAGAATAATCATGCTATGTCCACTGCCATCATCCCAAGAGAATACAGAGTGGTATAACAAGTAGAAGACACAAAATTAAAAAGGCAGATAGTCTTAGGGAATGAATTTTCTTTTTCTTTTTTTTTGGGGGGGGGGGTCATGAATTTTCTTGATGGAAAAGAACTTCAAACACTACTTCTATGTTAAAACATGTAGGTATATTCTTGATACGTGTGTAAATTACACCACTGTATGCTTGTGTCAATACTCACCAAACTCTATACTTAAGATCTATACATTATACTGTATGTTATTTTTACCTCAATTTAAAAAAAAAAAGAGGCATATATTATGGAATAGAATATAATATTCAAATAGATTTTTAAGATCAAGCATTCTGGAAACTTCAACAAAACTGAGCTTTCTGGAAGCACAATTTGGCCTTTGACCCATGACTTCACAAGAAAATGATTTTACCTTCTTCTGCTATTCAGGTACTTCAGTAGAAAATTTGAGAAGCAGAACACCAAGAAACCAATTATTGGTTTTTCATTGGTTATTTTATATAATTCGAGCCTTTTCTGGAAATTTAAATGGGTGACCTGGTAGGATTACCACCTAAGACTGGTCTGTGCCTTAAAACACATTTCCTAAAACAACCTCTTCAAAAGAAATACCAGAAAAATCACCGCAACCACAGTAGCCCCAGTGGGGCAGCCCCACTGCTTCTGTTCATTAAAGGAATAACTACAGAAAGTTACCAGATACCTGTAAAGCTGTTTAACACAGAGAACTTACATGTAATATTCCCCTACAGAGAAAAGGGCTCTGAAAGTTTGCTCAGCAAAATGATTTGGCTCAAGGCCAGCATCAAAAACAGCATCTAATCCAAAAAAAAAAAAAATATATATATATATATATATATATATACACACACACACACACACACGACACTCTTAAAAATCATGAATCTAACGTGAGCTCTTTTGTATGTAATAATAAGTATATAAACCTGTTCAATAAACATCTGTTAATTCACGGAGTTGAACAGGCAGTGGATTCTATTAACCAATAATTTTATAAAATGGAAAGCAAAGTCCTACATCTTGGAAGAACTTGGCAGGATAGCAACTAAGAGTGATACAATATCAGAGCACTGAACAACAGAGCTGAGCAGGCCGGGCCACCTGAGCCCATACTCGATTTGACAGTAGAGACAAGGGCTTGCTGTGGAAGGATATGGCTTCCACCCCTGACATCAACCACACAAGATTATGGATAAACTCCAAAACCTCCCAATTGCTATAATGAGGGGTGGGGAGGAGGGGTGAGAGGAGGGTGATATTCGTCCAGAAATTTTTAGGACTCTAAGGCATTACCACTCATTCAAATTCACAAGAATGTGGGTGAATAATCCTTTGCTGGCTTCATCCATGATTCCACAGGTTTAAACTAGAGATTCTTCAGCATTCAAAAAGACAGCCTCCTTCGATGATAGCTCTCCATCCCAGCAGTGTTTCAGATGCCCTTCCATTGGGCCTCCTTAACTCACATCTTTCTAACCTAGAGGTGCATAATGTATTTGTGGAAGATGAGCACTGTGTTCTTAAACATGAGTGGGATGGTATTTCTGGTTCTGTTTCTGCTTTTTGACGAATACTTTTTTTTTGTTGGACTTCCATGATCATAGTGGTGATGTGATCTTAGTCAATGTCTTCTTGGAAAAGTTAACAAGCACTCAAGTTTTTTCCAGGGTCTTTTTTCTTTTTTTTGCGGTACGCAACCCTCTCACTGTTGTGGACACGCAGGCTCAGAGGCCAGTCTCACGGGCCCAGCCGCTCCGCGGCATGTGGGATCTTCCCGGACCGGGGCACGAACCCGTGTCCCCTGCATCGGCAGGTGGACTCTCAACCACTGCGCCACCAGGGAAGCCCTTTCCGGGGTCTTTAATGAAGAACCCAACTTGTGTGAATTATTTGACACTTGCACATCACTTTTCCTTTCTAAACTGCCCTTTGAAATCTACAAATTCCTTTGTAGGCTGAGTATATCTAAAACCTTAAACCAAGAGGCAAGCACCTGAAAAGTTACCCCAACTGTGCTATTTTGTTTGGTCAAATCACCCTGTTCTCACCCCCTCCTACTCAAAACTGTTAGTCTACATGCAAACAGAGAGGGTAAGATAGGGTGGGAAATTGAGCAACTAAACCTCAAACAGGAGGCTTTGGTAGAGCAGAAACAAATACTCTGGAAAAGAAGTAGAATCAAAGATGTTTTTTTTTTTAAAGGATGAATTGCCATGTTAAAGTAAAGCCATTCTCAGTCATTTGCATGGATTTATGTCCTGCCAAAAATATTTCTTAGGTAGTAGAGAGGTTAGACAATACGGAAAAGGCAAAAAATGATGTCATAATAATTGCTGTAGATAAAAAGACCTCAGGAGAGCCCCATCACCAGACTCAGTATTAACTTCTGGATTGTCTTCCCACTGATTCACTTCCATATCATCTTCTTATCACTCAAGGTTTTAGAAAAAAATTACCGCTAGCAAGTTTAAAATATTTACAAACCATAAGATATAACCACACCTCCAGAGTCACTCACAGTAACTGCTTATCTGGAGCATTAAACACAATGCACACACACACAAAACAAACCTAAAATACTACCATCTTCCCAAAATATCACATTCCACCAATGTTAGAAACCTAGAAAATAAGTGTTGTGGAATTAAAGATTTAATGAAACTAGATAGAATAATTAAAGAATTAATTAATAAGATACTTAGAAGTTAAGCTGAGTGAGTAACCATGTCTTTTTGCTTAAAATTAATATTGTGCTCAAAAAGTAAGTGAATTCATACCAGTCTACTTACAACACAACCTCTTTGTGTACCAGGTCATTTAAGCTAGGCCCACTTCATACACATAAAATGTGAGAGAAAAAGGTCAATTTATTTTCCACAAAAAGCCAGAAAAGGGTTTAAAAATTAAGAATGAATAACACTCCAAATCTGTAATCACTAGACCCTCACCACTGTCTGTTTTGTTCACTGATGTTCAGCTCTGTTCTTCAGAAAAGGAACAGCCCTCAACATACTCAGCACTCCTGGGTTTAGATTCCAAATCCTATTTCATCCACTTTACTCTCTCCACATACCTTTTGGTATCCAACTAGCATTTGGGCATATGAGAATCATCTGCACAGGGCTTGTGAAAAATACAAATCCTTAGATCCTACTCTGAAGATTCTGATTTGTTCAGGAGGAGACCAGGGAGGCAGTGGTTGGGGCAGTAGTAGTAGCGACATCTCAAGGCCTGATTTATTTACCTCTTCCTCTGCACTTTCACTTTATAGGGTCTGATGTGGTATCTTTCAGTTACTATCTTCGGTTCTGCTGTTTAAGCTCCAAAGTCTCTCCTCCTTCACGTGCCCTCACAGGCACAACCCTCATCTACCCAACCTGTCCTGTAGCCCATGCATTAAAAAGCACAGGCATGATGTTAGCTATAAGTATGTGAGAGCAGGGGGAAAAGTGGTGAATTGGACTTAGACTCTAGAGTCAGAATGACCAGAATTCAAATCCTGAAGCATAGACAGCATATATGGATAAGATATTTAGCCACCTGCAGTCTTAGGTTCCCCAGTAAAATGGGGAATAATAATCTCTCTCTCATAGTATTACTGTAAAGATTAAATAAGATGATTTTAAATACCTATGGCATTGTCTGGAACATTACACTCTAATAAACAGTAGCAATTATTATTATGGAGAAGAATTTATAACAATGGTTAAAATCCATCAGTTGAATGCAGTGAGAATTGTTATCATTCATTTTAATGGGATGTCTAAATACCAAATAAGTCAGATTTTTCACTAACCATCTGTTCAAACTCAGATTGAGCAGATCCTTACCAACCTGAGGTCACACTGCACTCCAAAATAAAACCTTTGAAATGGAGTGTTCTCCTTATGAAGCCAAGTACAGCATTTT
Source organism: Stenella coeruleoalba (assembly GCF_951394435.1). NCBI lineage: Eukaryota > Metazoa > Chordata > Mammalia > Artiodactyla > Delphinidae > Stenella > Stenella coeruleoalba. The sequence continues at coordinate 90,467,844 of NC_137150.1, forward strand.
AAGGGTGGGTGAAATGAGGTCTTTGCTACCTCAGCAAAACTGACTAAAAATGACTTTGATCTATAAATTCCTAAATACTTGGAGCTGCAGTGTCCTTAGAGATTGCCTATGTCCCTCCCTCCTGTCATGGTTGTTGAGACTAGCTGAAATGTCCCTGTTCTTTGGACCTGAACAAGGGAAACATGAAGAAACCAGATGAGAATTTGTCATCTTACTTCAAAAGAAAGAACCTTAAGTTGGGGGAGGGGAAGTTGGGGTAAGTCCTATTATCTTTCCGTTTTTTGTAGGTGCTTTTACTGATTTGGACATTTTTTAAAAACACAATTTTACTTTTAACAATGATTTAAAGGACAGTCACTTGATATGTAATACTGGAGTAATACCTGTCTGTACTAAGTCGTAATGCCCATCTTCTCTACTACTGTGGAAGCTGGCATTGGGGATACCTATTTTTACTTACTTTATATTCTCGGGGCTTAATACCATGCCTGCCAAGCAAATGTCAGGACCTCAATAAATGTTCCCTGAGTGTATATAATGGTTTCTGTGATCATCCATTCAAGAGTTTACTTCTGATATGGCGAGAGTTGTTTCAACTGCTTTTCTGACATCAGCAGAGGATCAGATCAAGTCCAAGAATAATCCCTTAACACACTAATGTCTCTCACAGCTGAAACAAACCCAGCAATTGTTTATTGGGGGTATCTTCCATGTGCCTTGCACTCTGCTCAGAAAAGGGCAATGTTCTGCAACGTAAACATGGGCCTTTCAGCCTCCTACATAAAAAAAGGTACTAGTCAGGAACTTGGGAAGAATACTAAATAATTTGAATTTTGAAATATTACAATTCGTCAATGTTTCTGGGAGATTCTTCCCCTTGTGGCTGTAATGGGTCATAAAGTCACAAGGAGTTACCATGGGAAGGACCTTCCCGATCATTCCAAGCCAGGCCAAACACTTATTTAATGAAAGAGAAAACTGAGGCCTGTTGAAATAAAGGGTCTGGTACAGGTTACACACTTAGTGCCACAAAAGCCAGGGCTGGAATCCGGGTTTCTCAATTTTCAGGACTTACACCCTAACACACGAATATACTGATGAGGTCTGTAACACTGGAGAGAAAGGATCATACATATTACATTTTTTTAAATTAATTAATTAATTTATTTATTTTTGGCTGCATTGGGTCTTTGTTGCTGCACACGGGCTTTCTCTAGTTGGGGCGAGCTGGAGCTACTATTCGTTGCGGTGGGCATGCTTCTTCTCATTGCGGTGGTTTCTCCTGCTGTGGAGCACAGGCTCTAGGTGTGCGGGCTTCAGTAGTTGTGGCACTAGGGCTCAGTAGTTGTGGTACACGGGCTTAGTTCCTCTGCAGCATGTGGGATCTTCCTGGACCAGGGATTGAACGTGTGTCCCCTGTGTTGGCAGGGGGATTCTTAACCACTGCACCATGAGGGAAGTCCCTACATTTTTATATTGTCTCTCCTTACAATCTTATACACTTATGCTAGATGTGAAGGCAAACGCTGATTTTTCTGAAAGTGCTTTTCTAACAAAAATGTATTGTACTAAATAAAACCTAAATAGCATTATTATTCAAAAACAAATTTCTTTAAATGGAAAACAAAACAAAACATAAAACCTCCTGAAATGCTTTCTCGGAAACCATTTTATAAAACTGATGATCATAAGGAATTTTTACATTAAAAAAAAAGTGTTATCATTGGGCTATGTTACTGATTCAAGATGCAGCATCAAATAAGTAACTGATATGTGGTTATTTCTGTATTTCCGCTCTTCTTTCCTGGTGTGTGTGTGTATTTAGAATAGAATATACAAAGGACTCAAAAGAGCTATAAAACTATATTTATAGTATATAAAAACTGAGCTCTGCTGTAAATTACCTAAACGTTGATATAATAACTTTACTTAGCATTTTTTTGCTTTCATAGTGTTTATAAGGGTTCCTGAGAGCATGACTTCAGATAGTGCTAAACTCTTAGAAAAGTTGTTCCAGTGAATTTGATTTGATGCTTTCATTTTCTCAAAAAGAGCTCCTATATCAAAAGGAGGCATTCAAAATCACTCCACCGAGCTACAGTTGAAGTACTTTAGGGTGCTGTCAATTCAGCCTTTAAAATATCAGACCTGCACGCCACGAGAGAGAAGCCTGTGCATAGCAACAAAAGATACTGCATGCCGCAACTAAGACCCAATGCAGCCAAAAATAAATAAAATAATAAATCGGTCTTTAAAAAATATATATATTACCTGGCTCCATTCATGCCTCTTCAATCCCTGCGGCCACCCTAGATGAGTTCTCAGTTACTTCCAGCCTCTGATGCTGTAATAGTTTCCTCACCTGATGCTCCTGCCACCCATCCCCTCCTCCAATGTTGCCGGTGCAGGGTGCATTCTATGGGGCCTGCTTCAATTATCCTCCACTGCCTGGTCTGGCAATTATGAGTTCCTAGGATCTGACCCATTATTACCTTGAAGCATATTTCCCTTTCCTAAAGGTCCTTGGGCTTCCCAATCTCTACCATGCCCTTGCTCTAGGTTTTCCCTTCACCAGGACTGTCCTTTCCCCTTATTTATTCAAACAACAAATATTTATTGACCACCTATTCTCTATCACCTATTAAAAATACAAAACCAAATAAAGTAATCTCCCCACAGTCAGGGGCTATGCCCAAATCCCAATCTCCAAGACCCATTTCCAGTTCCCATGAAGACATCCTTAATAATGGAGTCAGATGTTACTGCTCCCTCATCTAACCTCCTTTTAGCATATTATTTTTTTTTTGGCCACGCCATGCGGCTTATGGGATCTTAGTTCCCCAACAAGGGATCGAACCTGGGCCCATGGCCGTGAAAGCGTGGAGTCCTAACCACTGAACTGCCAGGGAATTCTCAGCATACTATTGTCTTTACCTCTCCAGTTACTAATTACTTTATCCAAGGGTCAACACACAGGTGTTGAGCATCCACTATACTCAATTCCCCTTGTGTTATCACATTAATATCTTATAAGGAGGTTACTTCTGTACTTCCTCTCCCTTCCTATTGTACTCACTCCTTGTGAGCAAGGATATCACCTTACCCACCCTTATCTTCTTGGTACCATTCACAGAACATAGCAGTTGCTCAATAAATAAATGCTGAAAGAATTAACAGACCTATAAATGAATGTGGTGGGGGGAGTATTAACTCAACACTATTCCTCTTCTCCCTGTCTCGATTCTTCATAGATTATTTTAAAATTTAAATGTACCCTCCTCTCATTCAGTGTTGCAAAAAAAAAAAAAAAAAAAAGGCAATTAAGAATAGCACACTAGGGCTTCCCTGGTGGCGCAGTGGTTAAGAATCCGCCTGCCAATGCAGGGGACCAGGTTCGAGCCCTGGTCCAGGAAGATCCCACATGCCATGGAGCAACTAAGCCCGTGTGCCACAACTACTGAGCCTGCGCTCTAGAGCCATGAGCCACAACTACTGAGCCCACGTGCTGCAACTACTGAAGCCCACACGCCTAGAGCCCGTGCTCCGCAACAAGAGAAGCCACAGCAATGAGAAGTCCACGCACAGCAAGGAAGAGTAGCCCCCGCTCGCCACAACTAGAGAAAAGCCCGCGTGCAGCAACAAAGACCCAATGCAGCCAAAAATAAAAAATAAATTAAATAAATAAATTTAAAAAAAGAAGAGCACGCTTGTTTAAGACACTCTTCTCAGTCTGAAAGGTCTCCTTACTAGCTCACCTGACTGCTATCAGGGAATTTCAAAGAAAAGTCTTGAGAAGTATGAGAGAGCACTTTAGCTGCAAGGAATGCACATGGTTTGCCTCTAATTCTGCCAACTACAGAGAAAGCCATCCAGAGTACCAGGCATCCTCTTCCAAGCATAATAGTATATTCCCCAAAGCCTGCCACCAGGTACAAACTTCTGTACCACCTTTCATGCTGAGCAGGAATGTCTCCAAGAGCGCCAGAGGCACTCTAAAAACGGTGCAGAAAAAGACACTCAGCTCCTGGAAGAAGACAGGGCATTCCTGAGGTCAGCACCACGCTCTGCTCTCCATCTCTGTAAGAACCCCTCCTGGACTTGCACAGTTCCTGACCCCTCTCTAATCACAAACCACCCAGATAAAACGGCAACCCCACATTCCTTCTCCTTCCTGTGCTTTATTTTTCCTGTAACGTACTACCATCTAACATACCATACAGCTTACTTGGTTTATTTTATTGTTTGTTTTCCCTCATGAGAAGGTACCTTCCATCCAGGAAGCATTTTTTAACCATCTTATTATTATTACCATAGTCCCAGAGACTAGAACAGAGCCTAGCCCATAGTAGCAGCTCAATAAATGTCTGCTGAATGAATGCTACAATTCTTTTATTATTTATCTTTAACTGTATAATACTACCCATTATAGGATACCTCCCTCATCCCCAAGAAAGCCACTTGTCTTCTGGTTTTTGTTTTCATACAGAAATGACTGTAAATATAAGATCATATGTTATGTGTATGAATAGACAAATGAACCCACACATAAACACAGAGGTACTGAATACATCTAACAGAGGCAGGAGTGTCTTTTTTACAAAGGAGTATAATTATAGCTGCTAAGTTAATCTATTGATATAGGCAAAGCACTTGACTGCTTTACATAGGTTATATCTTCTAATTTTCAAAATAACTTTAAAAAAGTAACCATTATTTTTCTTTTTTATAGATGAGAAAAACAAAATACCATGGGATTAAGTGCCTAGTCCAAACTCAGACAAATAAGAGGTGGCAGAGATGACACTCAAACAGGGCTTGTCTGACACACAATGATACTTTTAAACCATGCTGCCTCCCGGGTAGATATTAAAAGACCAACTTAATTAGGTTTCTGAGTGTGGCTGGATCCAGAATATCATTTTAAATCATGAAAAAGAAGCCAGGCAAATGCAGGGGGGAAAAAAAGCAACCATTCCAAGAATCAGAAATTAGAGAGTACAGGCTTAAGAGTCCCTGGATAAGTCAGGACACTGGAAAAGGAACTTTGCACTTAGATGTTGGTCCCTCCTGTGCGATCCTAGCAAGTTACTCATCCTCTTCGAGCCTCAGCTTCAAAATTTGTGAGAGAAGGAAAGAGGAGACGAGGAGAGAAGGGGGTAGCTGGATAAATTATACCTACCAGCAAAAACCTGTTATGATATGAGATACGTGAAAGTGCATATTAGAGTGCCTGATATACAATAGGTAGTAAATATGTTATATTTAATGTCAGATTTTACTGATTTCTTGAAGGACAGGACAAATATAAAACAAAAAGAAAAACCAACTGGGATAGGTTTCATGAGCATCTGGGAAAGATCTGATCAGATCTTATAATGACATGTCAGACGGGCCCACAAAACTCTGAATTCAGCCTTACATTTCATTCAACTACTAAGTTAACTCCCAAATGCCTCTTTACTTGATAAGTAATGAAGTAGGTACTGTTGGGTCATGAAAGGCAAAATCATCACCAACAAATAAGACAAAGTTCAATAATTTCATTTACTGAATAGCTATTTAGTGAATGGTCACCAATACCATTAATTTACTAAGTTTTAGAACCGTCGTAAATTCTTTCAAACTTTTCTTAAGTTTCTGAGGAAAACTATAATTCATGCCATTATCCTGAGTTTAGCTAAGAAAATTTATGTATTACTTATTTATAGCATATTTATTTATAGTATAACTTTAAAATTTTTGAGAATGTTTGAGTTTTATTTTCATGTTGTCAGAGCAAATACTTTTCTAGCACTATCTCTCTATAATATAAAACAGCTTGTTTAGGCAATTGTTACTTGAATAGCACTTACACGTTTTAAAGCAAGGAAATAAGTACTGATTAATCTTTCAAACTATCTTAAACATTATGAAGTTTACCTAAAATACTCATTACTCACAAGTCAGAACAAATAAACTATCAGAGCAGTTTATGTTAATAGACCATAACAGATACTGGATGGCTAAAGTTACTCAAGGAATCAATATAATCACTTTTCCTTCTGAATATACAGCAGGGGTTGGGGGGATTAAGGAACCATACATTATTTTCAGGTACAATAACTATATCACATTTGTAGTGAAATAAAATAATTTTACAGGTATGCTTAATGAAACGCCCAGCAAGACAACCAGTTTTCCAAATATGATCAATTATCTAATTCATACATTTTAAATTAATAAGACATATTTAATGAAAAAATTTCTTGCATTATTATTATTACTACAATTTTTATGAAGGTAAATTTTTTTTTGTTAGTATTTAACTCAGAAGTCCAAATCCTTCTCATAATCATAACCTAAAAAGAAAGTAAAGAGGACACCAGTTTCTTTTTTTTTTTTTTTGCGGTGCGCGGGCCTCTCACTGCTGTGGCCTCTCCCGTTGCAGAGCACAGGCTCGGGATGCGCAGGCTCAGCGGCCATGGCTCACGGGCCTAGCCGCTCCGCGGCATGTGGGATCTTCCCGGACCGGGGCACGAACCCGTGTCTCCTGCATCGGCAGGCGGACTCTCAACCACTGTGCCACCAGGGAAGCCCGATACGAGTTTCTTGCAAAAATTACCTGTCTCATGTGAGATAAAATGAGCTTATCACATTTCCTAAAATGATTTGTCACTAAAACCACTTGATAATGATTTATTTAATCATGTAGCCCTGTGTATCATGATATCTAAAAAAAAATCTGGGTTTTATTTAGTCAATAACCAATAAGCAAATAACCAGTGTTCTGACAAAGGACTTTAAAAACCATGGTCCTTAAGTTACTCACACTAACATTTCCTAAAATTATGGCAACAGGAAATACAAAATTTAAAAACCAGTAATTTATGGCCAGGAATGACTAGAGAATGAATGTTATCTCAGCAAAGCCTAAAGAGTTGAGGAATCAAAATATGGATGGTCTGTGGATCCCAGGTCTTAGAGACGATCTTCAGAGGGCAGAGAAAAAGGTGCTAATTCAAATAAACTTCACATTATCGAATCAGTCTCCTGTAAGCCAGGAAGCCGGCAGGAAAGCTCTGGACAGGTTAGGTACTACAGTATGGAAAAACTGGTTACTGGCCAGAGGTACCTAAGTAAAAGTAAAAGGTTAAGGATTACCTGGCGATTTCATGTATAATAATATTCCTACTAGAAACAATTAGCATGTTGGAGCTACTGCAAAAAAGCACTCTCCTTTTTACACACCAGCAACACTTTACTGCCATTTCTCCCAAACTCTGAAAAGGATTGGCAAAAGAGCACATTTCAAAATCTTTGTTTGGAGCCTAGTAATTTACGATCATGTCACCAAACTGAATGAAAGACCCAGCACAACTGTGGTTTTAGCTACTTAATGCATCATCACTACCTACTGGGCAAGACTCAAACTCAACCAGGGAAGCACCACAGACTACAAACAGGGTAATGGACTTCCTGCTGAATATCCCACCAACTGCCACTCCTGAAATAAGACTGAGAAAGGTAATTATTGCTCCTGTTAAGAAAATAATTCCACAGACCAGCACAAAGATAGTGAACACGTTACTGTCCTTTCCAAATGTGTAGGGGATTAAACCTCTACACTCCCGAGTCACCCAAACGACCACCCTCACGTCAGACAAGCTGCATTCTGAAACCTTCTGCTTCCAACTAAACATAAGGTACTGATCTGCTATCACCCTCCTCCCACAAAAATTAAAAGCTTTTATTTCCATTTAGCTGCCACTTAAGATTTATAAAAAGTTTGTTTTTTCCTTTCTTTCCCTTAACTCAAGTCTTCACAGAGCATACTTTCCTCATCACAGGTTGCCAATTTTTGGAACATTATAAATCCCATCAAGTTGCACTTATATGATGTGACAATTAACTTTTAATGATGGATAAAAGAGATGGATGCTTAAAGTCATTCTGCATTCTATTACTGTACCCATCTGATAAAGGAAAGCTCCTTCATAAAGGTCAAAACTTTTCTTCTTTAATCAGAACTCTAAAAGACAGACTAACTTTGAAAATATATTAAATTGGTTGGGCCAAGAGATGTGTAATAGAATATAGAGGCTTTTGTCAGTACACTGCAGAGGTAAAGAAATGTCTCCACTCCATTCCAACAGAAACAATTTCTATTATGTTTATAACTAAGAAAAAAATGATTTCATAAATAACTAGCATTTTATATTCAAGAACTATACTTATAATTTTCTAGATGTGACGTTTTAATATCTGATGTCTAAAGACAATCTCCTCAGATACAACTGTCTGCAGGGTCTCCATGTACAGCTGTGCAAGCTGTGCTGTGCACAACCCTAGGGGGCACCATTCACAGCAGAGGGCATAGATCTATATATTTATTATGACAATTTCCTGCCAAAAGGCAGTAAAGTGTCTTGTTCTAACAAAATCAATCTATTATGACAATTTTCCAACATTTGAAACTAGAGTATCTCAAGAAAAGGGTGTTTTTTTTCTGAATCACACAAAGAAGCAGAAGATGCCTGCAACTGCTGGGACTACATAGCTCTTATTCTCTGGAAATTCCGGGCTGGAGGATGGCAGGTAAACTCCGAGAAGCAATGCTTTGATAAGGCATTACAGGCTTCCTCCCTGCACTGCAGAAAAGAGATTAATTTCTCCCAAATGAAACATAGAAATACAAACCTTGAAAATATTATCGAGGGTCTTAACTCACCAATGTTCATGCACATGCATTTGAGGGGATTCAGTCAGAGATACAAGGTATGTGGTCACTATGTTTCACTACAGTAGTTTCTTAATAAGGCCACCATGAGGCGTCGCAGTACACAAATCTTTCACAACTAAATCTGTTAGGGTTTAAAAACTTCTTTCTCCTGATCAACAGCTTTATACTTTCTTGGAGAGAACAAAATCTAACAGCCCTAGAATAACTTCAATGGCTCTTTCGCTTAAGATTAGGATGAGCTGTTATAAGGCTGAGATGTTTTTTCCTAAGACCAGACTGTAATAAACTCATGGCATTTGATAAACTGGCATGCCATTTAACAATGTGTTATTGTTTTGCAAATTCTTCCTGTTTTCACAGGACACAGGGAACAACACCAAAGCCATGTATCTGTTAGATACCAAAATTATGTTATACTACTAAATAACTTAGAAGTCAAGTAGCATGATAATAAAATACTTTCAAAGTTATTAAGTATGCTGTATTACATACAGCTCTACTCTAACAATACATTATTTTCGTTCTTTAATGTTTTTAACCATTATGAACTACACACCAAAAAAAGTCACATATTCCTGCTGTGAAAATGGCGCCATCAATGGACGAAAAATATTTTCTACTTCATTTTGGAGCTAAGCAGATTTCTCTAGCAAAACACCAAATCAGAAGTCTTACGTCTTGGTTCCAGCACGGCCACTCACATGGCCTGGGTCCCAGTTCCTTAATCTGGGCCTTTCTTTCTTCAAATTTAAAATGATGGATTACAGGCCTCCAAGATCATCTGCAATGTCCCTTCTAGAGCTCAAATTCTACTATTCTCTTTGAATGTAAATTATCTGAATCCTAGGACTTCCCTGGCAGTCCAGTGGTATGGGAATCCACGCTCCCACTGCAGGGGGCACGGTTCAATCCCTGGTCGAGGAACTAAGATCCCACATGCCGTGCAGTGAGGCCAAGAAAAAAAAGATTATAACATTAAAAAAAAAAAAATTATCTGAATTCCAAAACTGTTTTCTTTTTTATATTTGCAGCACAATCTTATTTAAAAAAAACCAAAACAAAACACAGATATTTCACCTCTTAGAATACTATATAATACTACCGTTTTTAACTTTAGAAGTTTACTGTATGCTTGGGATGATTTAAGAAATAATTAACAAGCAAATGTGAATATGGCAACGTGTTCGACAAAGAAGAGGTACTTTTATCCTGGGCCGGAACCTCAACATTACAATTCAACAGGAGCCAAGACGGGTACAGGGCACTACGCAGTGGTACAAAGGCCGTGCTGGCAGCACAAGAGGCAGTGTAAGGGAGAGAGTGAGTAGGAGCGTGGCCTCCTTAGAGTGAGCTGGAATGGAATGCCAGCTCCACCACTTACCGGAAGAATGACCTTGGGCAAGTTGCCGAGCCTCTGAGACTCAATTCCCTCATCTAAAATGGAGATGATAATTCCTCCCTCACAGGCTGTTTCAAGGTGGAAAGAGAGGAACCACTGGATTCAACTGCTTAAAAACTGAGGGTGGGGAGGAACTCTACCTAATTATCCTCATGATTTTTATTTTCATACCTCATTTTAAATGAAAAGCCAAAGTAACGTTCACAGTTTCTAACCCCTTCCATCTTTATACGCTTTCTTCAATAAACACAGCCTCTGGCTTTTCTTCAAACTGTGATTCTTCAACAAACTTCTTTATCCATTAATACTACACCGTGTCCCAGAGTTGGTATAAATATGCAAAATCAAATTATGAAAATTAAATTGAAACAAAAGGAATCTGTAGAAATAAATATTTTAAATAAATTTCTTTTGTGTCAGACCTTAAATCTATTAAATAAAAAGAAAAGGTTTGGGAGATCTAATGCAATCAACCTTTTATCATTCTCCCACAGTACAATAATTAAGTAGGCCTCTTTACTCTTAGGGAACTTTGAGATAAGATCCTAACAAATAAAACTTTTCTACTATGTAAAATATGAGTTGAATAATTGATCCTGTCGTTATTTTTGGATATAAATGTCTTCTCTTGTAAAGTTGGCAGCAGTGCCATATTGAATTCTCTAACTGGCCTGTGAAACGTTCCTTTTCTACAGAGTGCCAAGTTAAAATGCCTTTTAAATTTACAAAGAAAAAAACTTTAGCACTTCCCATCACTTCTTTGAAAACACCAGTTGATATCACATTATAATATATGTCCTAGAAATGGGTGTAGCTTAGATATTCAGATATCAATTCATATTTTCCAATTAATTTTCATTACAGTTTCAGAAATATGTCTCACAGGAAAAAAAAATGGCCCCAACACATAATCCAAATCTCACTTAAGAATCCTAATATACACTTCAAAGCACATTCTTTGTCCGTGTGTGGTTGCTATGCATTTAATTTTCCACCACAAGCTGTAAAAAAGTTAAGTCAAATGGACAATCATTCCACATGATCTGAGAACACTTATTTAAATCTACAAATAGATTTAAATACACCAGAAATTTACGGCCCATTCCACTGATATCTTATAGCCCACAGGACACTGACAATTAAACAACCATATTGTCTATGCCACTGTCGTTCCAGGTATTTACAATAAGTTATCAGGTTGAAAGTAAAAACAGAAAAAAAAAATCATAGTTTAAATAAGATAAATTCTGCTCTTCACCATGGGCAGTTCTCTAGAGGAATGGTCAGAATACAGGGTTTTTTGTCTCAGGGGAGCTACTGCAAACTCAGTAACTCGGGTCCAGCCACTTGACAACGTTGAACCTGTTTCCTCATCTGCAAAAATGGGACTAATGATACCCTCCTATCTACTTCACAGCATAAAGAGCAAATAAGATGTCACTGAAATCACAGTGTAAACTCTAGATTGCAATAACAAGTGTAACATATAATACTCTTGTGCCTTTAAGGGTGACAAACTTACAATAAAGAAAGACTTGATGACTAATGACCAAAAGGATGAGAGCAAAGAAGTTTTAACAGTTTAAGTCTTTATTTGGAGACTATGCTAAAGATGCTGGAGGGCTCTCAGAGAAAATTTTTATTCAGCTCTAGGAAGCCTGGGCAGACTAAATTGTTTTTGTAAGGGCAAAGGGGAACTCGCTGTGCTTACTACAAGACATCAGAAATGCAAATTAGAGCACAGTAATTTATTAATTGTGCAGATGTGAAACTGCTTTAAATAAACATGCCCTAAATGAGATTGAACTGCAGAGGGGGTAAAGGGGTACCTGTTTTGACTGGTGTGTCAGAGCCAAAGAAGGATGCCTTCGTCTGGCCAGCTTCTAAAGGAGAGAGCTAATGCCATAGCTGCTTCTCAGGGGAAATGTTTGTTCCCCCCAACTCTGACAACACTCAATAAAATGCATGACAGGTTTATTTTACGATCACAAAACTAGAATTTTTAGCACCTTTTAAAGAGGAAGTCTGAATAAGAAAATTCCAAAAATAGGAGTAAAAATACTAACTACCTTGTTTTATTTATTTGTAAATAAATTCAGTCCTAATTGAAATAGTATACATGAGGGTGATCCATGACATATGCCAGCATTAGTGATGAGGGAAGAAGGTATAGGATGATAGCTTATAAAAAATAATTCTATCACAAACCCCATTTTCTTCATTGATAATGTGTCGATAGAAGTATGTTAATAATGACATTTAAATAAACAGCTAAATATGATTTGGCAGTTGTGGTCACCAGAGCACCTCTGTGCAGGCAATACTGCCAAGGTTTAAAACCATGTCTGCGTATGAGGTAATCCCAGAATCGTTGGCTTTGCTTCAATCAGGGCAGGATTCATTTACAGGCCTCTGATCTTTACACTAATCCATTCCTGTACCTTGCAGAATCTCCTATATCTAGTACATAGTATAAAACAGAGCAATTCAACATAAATGAATCAGACACCTACTATGCTGTTCTACGAACTGTGGGTACAAAGATAAGTAAAATCCAGATCTTACTGCTTAAGAGGGTCACAGTTTTTAAGATCTGAGGCTACCAAAGTCATTCCTCTGAGATGTTCTTACTAACACTGTGACCCCCTCCCCCCATTGGCTGTATTTTTCTGCCTACTGATAGCCAGTCTATCTCCATATACTGTCCTGCTCTAGGGGACCTCCTGGAATTTACCTTTTCATGCCCATCTACGGCCTCTGGCAGATACCTCATGCTGAGCTACACACTGTCCACCCCCTTAACTCAGTCAACTAATATTTTTTGAGTCCCTACACTTTTACAGGTATGGGAGATACAGCAACAAACAAAAATTATCTCTATTCTTACCAGATCCCTCATGCTGAGCTAGACTCTGTCCTCATCCCTACAAATTAGCCTAATTCTGCCTATTCATTCAACAGTATCCACTGCACTCCTACCATGATCTAGGTGCTGAGGATACGGCAGTAAGCAAAACAAAGTCTTTGAGCTCATGGAATTTATGGAAATTTGGTGTGACACTGCCCAATTTTGACCTATGGTCTCCAAAATGGAGTTCCTGAGCCCCAAAACATGAGTAAGACTTAGCCCACTGGAGTCGGTAAGAAGGAAATAATATAATTTTTCTTTACATTCAATTTATTTTTTATTTCTAAGCATTTATATTTTATTACATTAAATAATATATTAATAGCCCAGTATACATAAGTTATAAATAAATGTACAGATATTGAAGATATATGCTCCAATTCTTTTACTGAAGGGAATAGCACTTAAAAAGTCTGGAGACCATTGGCTTGGATGATGACACAACTGCAGGGAACTGTTTGGCCAAGATGGGGTTAGCCTGGGCTTTCCAATAGCCTGGTTCATTTTTCTCTGACAGACCCAAGTAAGCATTCTGGCAAGGATGCCTAAACATTAAGCTAAACAACCAAAGTTCACGTCCATCCCAATTTCCCTCCCTAATTATCTCCTAACAACAATATCCTCATCATCCCTGTGTCCCATGGATATTATAGCATCTTTATTTTCTATTCCACATTTGGTATGTGTATGTCATTACGATACTAGAAACAACCTGAAGCCAAAGCTATTACCATTTTATTCTGCAAGCCCCAGAATTCCTAATCCAGCTTTACACATAATGGGTAGTCAATAAACACATGCTATATAACTGAATATATGGAACCCAGAATTACCAAACAGATATGATAGAGGCCAGTCATTTGCTTTACCAAAGATTGCTCTCCTTTATAATGATCAGTACTGTATCCCTTTAAGCAGCTCTCCTCTGTGTAACTTTACAGATCACTGATTACTATTAGGACCTGGCAATGGTAAAGCTTCAAGTAACCACTGCTAATTGAAGATCAATTATAAATACATATGAAATGTTCTGAAATTATAGTTTGTCAATAAGAATACATAGTTAATTTTGAAAAACTAAGTAAGTCAAAACTTTTCAGGAAAACATCTTTAACGATGAAAAGTACCAATCACCCTAATACTTAAGACCTATATATTAGACTTCATGATCATCTAGCTGTATTTGAAATATATGTCAGGAATGATATAGTTACCTTAAAAAATATTAAAGAAATAAAATCCACCACTGATTCATGATCACAGTTCCTTATGTAGTAAACTCACCACTCTGTGTGTGAGACCAGATCCTCAGACGTATAACTCTACGCCCATTCCTCAAGACCCACTCCCAAGACCTTTCAAGCTACAGAAGGCTTTTGTATGGATTTAAATGTATGCAGAGGCTGTATGTAGAAAATCATTAAAACTTTTTAAAACCCTGGGCCTTACAACATATCTGAACATGTTGTCTGGGACAACAAAGAATGTATAGCACCAAATGAGACAAGAATGCATACCCATATACAAAATTTATTTAAAAAATTCATTATTACCGTGAGGACTAGTAAGTAAGGTCCGAATAACTGTACTTCCATGATGCCAAACAGCCCCATGACAGAGAACGGAAGAAAGACTAACAAACCACTCTTCTGTGTGTCTCCGTTCCTCTTTGCTTCTTTAATGTAAACATTAGGGTCATTATCAATGTTGTGAGTTTATGAAGAAATATTTTCCCAGATCAGTTTCTTCCTTATGATTTCACTTACGAATGTATTTGCTTGTTATTAAAGTACCCAGGGTTGGCATCTGGAACACTGAGCAGTTTACAAACAAGGTTTTAATCTAAACTGTGCTGATGTCCAGAAATGACTAGTCAAAAGGGAGCCATAAATAAAACCGGGTGAAAATGCATACATTCTGAGGTGTAATAAACATAAAAGTCATGATTTTAAAACGCGATACTGAAGGTCTGATCAAGTCAAAGGGAAATCCAAAGACCAGAACCCAGATTACTAAACATAAAAGAGAAAGAAGACCAAACTCATGTGTGCCCTCCAGGTCATGGCTTACTAAGCCATGAGAGAAACCACAGCTGTAAATACAGGTTGAAAACATCCTGGAAAACCTGAAAATTGCTTGATGGAAGCATTGGGCATAATTTTTAATCTATAATCTCTCATGGATAGAAAAGTACATTTTTACCTCTTCAGAATCTCACGTGTGTTTAATAACTGGGCTTGAGATCTTATTAATATATATATTTCTAACCAGTATAATTTATCTAAGTAAGAATAAGTGTTAGCTGTAGTAGTTTATATTTTTATTGGAATGTGAACACAGTTCAAACTTATTCTGTTTACTATACTTTTAACATGACTTGGTATACAGTACGTGGAATCCTCAAACCCTACCCTTTACTTCAAAAGTGTTGTCATTACAGATTGTGACATTAATAGCAATAAACAAAAAAGTAAAAATAAATAAAAACAAAGTCCAAAACTCTTGAATGAAACATAACAACATAAATTGAAAACTTCATCCAAAAAAAAATTCACTGGCTTTTGAAATAGACTAAAAGCAAAAAGAATGTACTAATAAGTAAATAAAAGCCAAATCAGGGTTAAAAGTCTAATTTTTAAAATCCACTCCAGTGCTTGGGCCAAACTAGTTTACAACCCTAATGACAATTAGGACAAATACAGTGCCACAGGAAGAAACCCCTGCTGTATTTCAATGTCAGCTCCTACGTTGGAATTAGCCAGTGTTTTAGTGGTTTTTACTCAGTATTATTTTAGGCCATATCTGTTAGAACAATTAGCACAGAATAATTTATATTATGTATATTTACATCTACTGGACTTTTCCAGCCAGTAGAAGACACTTACTTTGAGGATAAGGGTTGTTCTATACTCACCTTTTATATTCTCAAAGTTTAAATCAGCATCAATACACTGTAAGTACCAGTGAATTAAATCAGTAGTAGTTTTTGCTACCTGAATCTCACCTACACTTGACCAAATTATTTAACATGCAAAATGGTCTTTGAACATGACCCAAGAAAGCAAGTCAAAAGAAAAGTGTCAGATGCCATAAAACGTACTCAGTTTACCAGCCTACCTGAATGAGAACAGTATGGAAGTGGTTTATTGTGGGGGGATGAAAGACAAGAAATGGAGAGCCTGACACACCCCGGGCAAAGCATCATGCAGCTAGAACCATGCAAGAGCACTCTTCGTAAGATTATCATCCACAAAAGCTACTTTGCCAAAATAGAAAAATACCCTATTTCTATGTTTCATGGATCAGGGAAAAAGAAAAGCCATTTAAAAAGAACAAACTTTTTATCTTCTATATCTGAATCAGGCTCTGACTTTGCTGAATTTGCAAAGAAAAGAGAACTTAATTTCACATGAATAGGGCTCAGTACAAAAAAAGCAATGGGTTACTTTGTATTTTTTTAAATGATTTGCTACTTGTATAGAAATGTGTAATTTATAAAATCTTTTCTACTTATCATAGCAGAAATAAGTTTCTTAGGTAAAATAAATCAAAAGTACCCATAGACCATTTTGAAAACTGGTAACTTCTGATTAACCCTCTAATCCATGTTTGCTCATTAAGACACTCTGAAATGAAGTCTATGAATCTGCTTATTAATTTTTTCCACAAATACTGAATTTCTTTTCAAAGCAAATGCCAGAAAACTATTTTATCACACTATCCATGTTAAACTGTTAAATTCCTTTTGTAAAATATATTCAGATTAAGTACTTAAAAGTACCAGAGTAAAAACATATAGAATATTCAGTGAGAAAAACTCCTCATGATGAATGATGATTGCTACTGACATACCAAAGGAATTAATAAGTAGTGAAACCAGTAACTGTTATTAGACATTTCTGTACTAGATATACCAAACAGAAAGAAAGTTCACTAAATATCAGTTTATAAACTAAGTTTGAAGTCGGTTTTGTCTTTGACTGTGACCTCACAGATGAAAACTGACAGCTGGCCCCAGCTCAGAGACTTTCTCATCTACCTCTCTTAAGACTGATAGAGAACAGTGTTCCAAGCCCTATCACTTCAAAATGAAGACGATTTCTCTTTTGGGAGAAAGAAAAATTGGAGGGAATTCTTGGCTAAAAGTTGCCTCAAAACTTTCATTTCTAACCTTTTGGAATGTGGTCCTCAAGGCAGGTAAATACAAAACAAGCCCAGGAGACAGTGGCACTGCAGACAGGCATTCTAAGCCTGGCACAGCCACTTGCTAGCTGTGTGACCTCAGACAAACTACTTAACCTAAGACTTAGTTTCCTCCTCATTAAAACAGGGTCACCTCTCCTCAGAAAGTTGTTGTGAAAAATAAACAAAGTAGTAAAAATAAAACTTGTATTGATACTTCACAAGGCAGCCCTCAGTCCAAATTTCTCCCGAGGGGTACAGCTCAGTGGCAGAGCATCTGACTGCAAATTATCTTTCTCCCTTCCTCCCAAAGAGAAATACTATTTGGGCAACTCTTCTAAAAACTGCTTTCAATTTTCCCTTAAATATAATTGAAACCATGTAATCACACTATCACCTTAAAAAACAAAAATGATTGGATAAGGAACTTACTTCATAAAAACAACAGGTGCCTTTACTTCACAGAGCCCTGCGAAAGGCTCCACATGATCCCTTCCTAACTGACACATACGTAGAGACTGTGTTAAGTCTCCAATTCATATATCAACAACTTTATGATAATACGTAGGGATGAATACTAAAAGGACTCAAAAACTACAAACAAATCTTTAAAATCAAATAATGGTAAATTAAAAAAAAGTTCAACCCCACATCCCATTCTCAGACATTTCTAGGCAGTATCCCGGATGCACATTAGTGAATATAATAATCAGCTGAGAGAAACAGGACAGAGAGATAGAGGGGGAGGGGAGGGAGGAGAGGGAAGGAAGAATGCGAGAGAATGAAGAAAATGGTAACTTCAGTAACTTAAAATATAATCAGAGTTTGACAGCTGGGTGTAGAGAATTATTTTCTCATTTTGTTACATGCTCCACCACATTCCCTTTGCAGTCAATGAGAACTCTACCCTTGGGTGAGTTTTGAGAGGTGCACCAAAAGCTGGAAAACAAGTCAGCATTCTTTATTATTAAAAGAATCAGCACTGCTAATAAGACTCCCTCTGAATCACTCAATCTGTAGCTTTCCTACACCAAAGGATGTAGTCAAATCAACAAACAATAAAAGACAGAAAACTTTCTTTAGCCATTAACAGTTTTAATCTACCAAATGAAGACTGATTTAAGTCTTACCATAACAATAGTTCAGATACAGCTATTACTTTATTCCTAGGGTGTCATATAGACTCTTCCTCACATCATACTTTTCAATTTTTATAGCGGTTTTTATAGGAAATTAGAAGTACAGATGAAAGATCTTGACTCAGCATTTCACAGTTATTTATTGAAAATAAAGATACCTAGAACCTCTACAAAACAATAAAACCCAGAAACATTCTCACCTGAGAGGAGACCAAATTTGCAGAAAACATTTTCTATTTTTACTTTTCTGATAGAAGGAAAGAAACATGCAAGTAGCAAAGTAATAAAGGAAATATAACCCCTTCATGAAACTTCTCCTAAGAGTAAAACATAATGAAAGTAACCTAAGTTTTGCTGACCATTATGAGAAATGTTCAACATGGTAGAAATTTCAAACGTTACTGCTATCAGTGTGTTTGTGTTTGCTTTACAAAACTAAAAATTACAACAACCAAAAAAGAATCACAATGTCAAAATGGATAGACGAGGTTCAACTAGTGTGTGTATGTGTGTTTAAGCTTTCCTTATCAAAATTAGCAAAAGGATTTTCATTGAGTAAAATGGGTAGGAATACCAGATAATTTCACGCTGTGGACTAAGGAAGTTAATACAATAGGATCACAATCCCTCATAGGAAACCCTAAGGTCCAATGCTTCAGATTTTTGTGGGCTTTAAAAAGGTCAGATGGAGCATATAGTATATTTTATGTAACATTCCTAGTCCAATCTAGGATAGGGCCTCATAATCAACCATACTACTTACTACTTCTACAGCAAAATATGTGAATATTCTAAGTGGGCTTTAAAAACTATTTTAAACAGGTCCATGACACTCTGGGTCAGGTTGTGCCACCAAGTGAGTTTTGATGTCAAACTTTTGGAGGAACAAAAACTTTTTAGTTTTTCAGAGATTTTTTTAGATAGAGGATTGTGAATGTATATCCAATACCACTACAGATCAAGATACAAAGACTGTTTATTTATTTATTAGAGATGAAAAAGTATGGCAAATTAAAATTTAGCCAAGTAGGAAGATGTTCCTGGCAAATCTATCCTTACAAGTTAGGAAATACAGGGAATTCCCTGGTGGTCCAGTGGTTAGGACTCCACGCTCTCATTGCCAAGGGCCTGGGTTCAATCCCTGGCTGAGGAACTAAGATCCTGCAAACCGCACAGTGTGGCCAAAAAAATTAATTAACTACTTAATTAATTTTTTAAAGAAAGTTATAAAAAACAAAGTTATTTAATTTTAATTTATTCAAATAAAGTAAATGAACATTGAGACTACTTAAAAATGTCTATGTTAGAAGCAGTGAGTATTCAAGTTTGAGAACCCTGGTACTTGCAGTCTTTTGCACTTCCTTTGCACTTAACCACAGGTTGCATTTCCCCTGGCCTTTGATTTTCACATTGTTCAAGATTTCAGGGATTTGGAGTATTTCCCATTCATCTTCTCCTTAGTATGTCCCACTTTTTTATTTAAGTGTCATTTTGCACAATGTAATTTGTTACGCACTTCGGATATAATGCTTCTCAATCTTCATGCCTTGACACGAAGGTAAGTTTTAATTGGTTGTGAGGAGTGCCCCCAAGTAATTAGTTATGAAAAGTTAAGGTACCACAGTTTATAAAGGATTTTACATGTGCATATATGGGTGTATTTAAGGTTTTCATCATAATAACATCACTCTTGCTTGTAATGATATACTTTCTTGTTAGGGAAAGAAGTGGCTTTATCACACTGTGAACTACCTATAAACCCGACTGCATGGAACTTCCCTGGTGGTCCAATGGTAAAGAATGCGCCTTCCAAGGCAGGGGATGCGGGTTCAATCCCTGGTCAGGGAACTAAGATCCCACATGACGCAGAGCAATTAAGCCCAAGTGCCGCAACTACTGAACTAGCGCGCCTCAACTAGAGAGCCTGCATGCCGCAAATTACAGAGCCCACACGCCCTGGAGCCTGCAAGCCACAACTAGAGAAGAGAAAACCTGCAAGCCACAACTAGAGAGAAGCCCGCGTGCCTCAACAAAAGATCCCTCATGCCTCAGTGAAGATCCCGACTACCACAACTAAGACCCGAGGCAGCCAAAAATAAAATTAATTAATTAAATAAATAAATAATAAATCTTAAAAAAAAAAAAACCTGCATAATTTACCTATGTCTATAACCAGGGAAATCATAGTGTCCCATGCGTAAACATTAGTCGCATGTGTCTTGGTAGAAAAGAGAATTGATGCTCTAAGACATTCCAAGATGTATCAAAGTCACCAGAGGGAATGTCCAGTGCTGTCAACTAACCACTCTGAACTGTGTACTGTCCTGTGCTATGTCTTTTTAAAGAGGTGGGAGGAGCACTTGAAGGAGCACTGTACTTAAATGTGGCATGCCTCAGTTGTTTTTTTCTTTTTTTCCTCCTGGTTATTCTTATTATTTCCTTCAGTAACAACTTGTTTGTCCAGCACCTCATATCCAGTTAAAAATGCACCAGTGTTTCATGATATCAGAGTTGAAAATTACTTTGGAGGAAACAAAAATTAAAAGGCACAGCCTTGTGAAATTTCAAACTTAGTGGGAGTTGGGGTGAGATGAGATGTACTGAATAACTATAAATCATATATTATTGAGCGCTGACTGTGGATAAGGGTCATTACAGACATTATTGTCTTATGTCATTCTCATTCTGCTGCATGGTAAACATTAAGATGCCCTTTTGCACATATGATAATGGAAGTTCATTCTGAAGTGACATGCCCAAAGTCCCTCAGCTTATAAGCTAGAGAGGCAGCAAAAGTGAAACCCAGGGCTCTTTGGCTGCGAAGCCTCTGCTCTCTGTACTATACCTGCTACTATGGGACATCTACAGAGTGCGATGAGGGCCCTCTGAGTATTGTAAACATGCTGACTGAAATACAGCCATAGAATCTTGAGGCTCTGGAAGGGACCTCAGCAGTAAATGAACTCTAAGCCCACATTCAAGTATGTGACTCCATTCAATCTTTTTCAATCTTTAGCCATCAGTCCCTAATACCAGAGTTCCTCAAAATATGTCAGAGGACTTCACACCTGCTTCACAATCACTGCAGTACCGTTAAAATGCATATTCCTGGGCCCTATCCCAGACACACTGAATCAGAATATGAGGATGGGGCCTGGGAAATTCCATATTTTGCAAGCAAAACTGGTGTTTTTTAAATTGTAAGTCATAAAACAAATTTAGTGAATGACATCCTGTATTTTTTTTTAATAAAATTGTTTGGAACAGATTAGATTTATAAAGATTAGATAGGAACAGAAAACATTAGAGCACTGCTCTTAGTACTGTTTCAGGGAACTTTCGTTCCAGGTTTTTTTATGTGGATTGGAATATAAAAGGTATTTCTCACCATAGATCTCAAAAACATTTGAGAAATACAGCTGCTTTAAACAACTTTTATCCTCATTCTTATTTGTCCTTTGAAATAAGTTATCAACCTTTTTTAAAATTATTCCCTTTACAAAATATCCAAACTTCTATGTCCTTTTCAGGATCTCAGTTATTCTAATCCAGGATTTTCTGTTTTATTCCCTGATCTTTTCACCCAAGGGCTATATTTAACTATTGGTTTAATTATTTAATCAATATTTTACAATATTTTTCACTTTTCTAAGATTTCATAAAATCCAATTCATTCTTAATCATTTTTACTTCGTATTTTACACAACCTCCTCACTATCTGAAGTTATTTTACTATCTAGATCCTGGATCTGACTCACATATATTAACTTATTAAGTTTATATTTTGGAAGGTGTGCCAATGCTTCATGGTCTATATTTAATCCTTTAAGTCTTTCATTCCCTTAGTCTTTCATTTTCTATTTATATATACTATTAGATAGAATTCTTTACTGGCTTGTCTTCTTTTGAATTTCCGTTGTGTAACTGGTACTTATTTCAATTTTCACTTTATCTTTTTCTTTGAAAGAAAAAAAAAAAGGAAAGAAAACAATCCCCATTAAGACATGAGGATTTTCTGGGTATATCTTTACAGTTATAAAATGATGTCCTGGCATTTTAAGAAACTATAATTGCCTTCTAAGGGATAATATGAACACATATGAATGTTGAGTGAAGCTGAACTCAAAAAGTGCTTTCCTCAGGTATGACTTAAAATACAGAAATCTCTACAATTCGACACAGTATGTGATGACTGCCCCTGAGGTAGTACAAACCCACTGATGGAATTACAGTCACAGAATCTTCAAGCTGGAAAAATGTCCATTCAGTCATTAACCTTAGTCCTTACCACCTTTGGAGCAGTGTTTCTCAAAGGGTAGCTGAGGACCCTCTGCATCCAATTTACTTGGGGCACATGATAAAAATGAAGCAGTGGGACTTCCCTGGTGGTGCAGTGGTTAAGAATCCGCCTGCCAATGCAGGGGACATGGGTTCGAGCCCTGATCCGGGAAGATCCCACATGCTGCAGAGCAACTAAGCCCGCACGCCACAACTACTTGAGCCTGTGCTCTAGAGCTCGAGAGCCACAACTACTGAGCCTGTGCTCTAGAGCTTGAGAGCCACAACTACTGAAGCCCATGCACCTACAGCCCTCGCTCCGCAACAAGAGAAGACGTGGCAATGAGAAGCCCGTGCATCGCAACAAAGAGCAGCCCCCACTCGCCGCAACTAGAGAAAGCCCGCATGTGAAGACCCACCACAGCCAAAAATAAATAAAATAATTAATTTTTTTAAAAGTGAGGCAGTGAAATTACAATGTTTTTATAATTTGGGTTTGTTTTCATTTCATAGTGAGAGGAAGGAAGCTGACTAAAAATACAGGAGAGATACCACTCAGACCTATTTTAAAAGGTGCCCTTGGTAGTGAAATGTTGAAAAACAAGGTGGATTTCAAACTACGAGTTCAAGAAAAGTGTCTTCTTCTTAAGATAAATACTTGCTTAAATTTAAATTTTAAAATATAGGTATGCCACACTGGTGGTGATGCAATATGCCAAAATCAACTGCCTATATTTAGTAATTCAGAACATTTAAAAACACAATCTTAAACATTTCTGCACTCTTGCAAGAGACTAATAATTTCAGGGATTTCTGTTAGTACAGCAAAAACAGGCACATCTATAATGAGGCTATTTTCAAAAAGTTCTTTTAATAGGGTGGAACTGTGAAGTCTTTATTACTTCTATTAAAGATTTCTAATATTAAAGTAATTGATATTCATGGTAAGATCCCATTAAAACTATGGCCCTTGCTTTACCCATGCTCTTTATGAAATGTAGGAAAACGTAAACATTAAGTATACTGGCTGATGATTAATAATTAAAAATTATGTTTGTAATTTTACTGAAAAATATGGTTGTATAAATACTTTAGCTGCTGAATTAGATTTTCATGAGTTGTGCCACATTTTAAGGCTATTGTTCCTTCTTTAACTATATACAAAAAACATTATCAATTACATAGTTACTTACAGCACAAGCAAACTATAATTATATGTTCATCCTAGCTTTCACTCAAAGCTATGTTATAAATTCAATGTCTAAACAAATCTGTTCCAATGGATGAAGTATAAAGATCAGGTCTGTAAGGTCAAAGACAGTATACACTTTTCAAGTTGTACAGCAGAGCTATATATACATTAAAAGCAGAGCTACCTCACAAACTCCTAAACCCGGAACTTTTTAAAAAAAATTTGGGTATAAAGATCAAGGTGGATATAAAAAAAAGAAAGGTGTCAAAATTTCAAAATGTGTTAGTATCTTAGTCCCTAGGGGAAGATTCTACCTAAAACCGCCACAGTACCTCCAAAGACGTACCACTAAGAAACAACATAGATGAACCCCCTTTTCAATAGCTAGCTTTAAATGTGAAATGCAAATTAAGACTTCAGCTTCAGAACTTAATAGAGATATGCAGAATAATAAAATGAGAAGTTTGAAAACTCTTGGCAATGTAGAAGCAAAACCTTTATCTAAAATCTTATTTTGAAAATTAAGCCTCAAATCCAATAAATACATTTTAGATGCAAATAACTTGTAATTCATTGTCGGCGTGACTTTTAAAATCACTACTTCAAATTTTATACTATAAAAACTACTCTGATTTCAAAGACCAAGACTTTTCTTGAAAACATTATTTTAATGAAGCAGTTATTTGATATCTCAAAGAAATGCAAGAGCTCAGCAGATCGCTTTTATTCTGGAAATTACCTATTCCCATTTTAAATTTTGAATTGGTCAAATATATTTCGACGGCAAAAGAACTAGCATTAAAAGTTTGCTCCAGTGAACAAAATAACGTGCCTCACATGTATAAATGTGGTGTTCTTCAGTAATCAGGAATGCATTTTGAATACTCTTGCCATATGTTCAAAAATGAAAAACTTCTCTTGCAAAGAAGCTTTAAAAAAAAAAATACGCTGAAATCCACATATTTTGGTGTGTATTAAATTCATCTTACAGACCCATCTCATTCTGACCACTCCAATTGGCCTGTTATGCATGTGACATATTAGGAGGCTCTTCTATCTGAAATAACACGATATTTTACATTCCATTAAAAAATGCTGGACACAGAACTTCTATTATATATCATCTAAGGTTCTCAACAATGTCAAAGTACATTTTGCTACCATACAGAAACTACCAGAAAGGCCTGGTCTTCAAAACTCAATTCCTCTCAATACTAAGACAATCTTTTAGTAACATACACAATATGCCAGCAAGCCAGGAAACAAAATAAGGTCCCTTTGCTTTTTCTTTTATGGAAAACTGAATTCAAGTCCATTTTCATTCACAAAATACAGTCTGTCTTCATTATGGTAATATTACAAAGCACCAAAGCTGATTTACACGATTTCGTACAACCAGTTTTCTTAACGTATCAGCAACTTAAAGTACCTGAGGTGTTTCTGACAATGGAGGGGCAAAATTACACATTGGTTTTCTGCAAGTTTGGGCTCACCATGCGGCTTTCAAATGTTAAACCCTCAGTTTTCACCCAGAGGGTTACTTCTCACAACCACACTTTTAAGGCACTTACTGTCCCACATGTTATTTCACCAACTTTTCCATTTGGGAGGCATATATCTGAAAAAGGCACTTAGTGTCAGATTTCAAAGTTGCTATTTATTATATATACAGACTGTTAAAATGCACTCAATTTCTCCAAATATACAAATTTTGACAAAAATTACTATCAATTAGGACAGTTATTTGCCTTTTGAATCAAGCTGGTACACTAAATGCTAGATTTACTATATTGCCCAGTCCACCCTCCCCCCACTAAAAAGGTAACTGTCACAAACAGCACAAGTTCCCTAAGAAAGAGAGCCCAGGAAAGAGTAAGCAAATGTCAGTCACTGTAATTTAGAGAGGTCTTCTGAGCAATGACTCCTTGGGTTTTTAATAATTCTCTCTACTCACAAGCTACAATCTTTCTACAATATTATCTAGTATTAAATTTCCTAGGCCTTCAACTCTACGTAAAATTTTATTATCAATTAAAAAAGATAAGTTTTCAAATGACACTTGCAGGAAAATGTGAAATGCACATTTCAACTATCTTAAAATAATAATAACTATAGCTGAATTGTAAATACTAGAAATCATAAATTGACTTCTGCTATGGGAAACTTAGCAAGACAAGTTTCTGGGATGCTGCAAACCCAATAAGGCATCTTCTTATGTGTACAGTAAGAACCCTTATGTCATTACTAATACCATCCAGCTTCCCTGTATGAAGAGTTTGCATACTTACCCAGGAAGGCAAATGGAAAGTACACAGGGAGGAAGATGAACTGCAGCAAAGCCTTTGTCATATGATAGTGACCTATAAAGTATCAAATAAAGGTACATCATCAGTGTGGTAGAGCTCTACAACTGAGTCCCAACTCCTGCAACATCTGTGAAGGAAGGACCCCGAAACCCAGGAGTCCAGCTCCCCACCAACCCCTCCTTCTCACCATCCCCACCTCTACGCTCGAACTGTGGGGCAATAAAGGCAAAGAAGCTCCCTGTATTCAAAGGGCAGAGGCTGAGGGGAGGGTAGCCCAGCTGGCATTCTAGGGTGTCTCCAGCACACTTGCCCCCTACTCCCGGTATGTACAAGGCAGCTGATCCATCCTGCAAACCCAAAACCCACATCGTGATCATTCATCAACTTGCACAAGTGATCGCCGCCCCCAGGACAAATGCACCAGGAACCAAATCATGGCAATCGATAGGCAGTCCGAGCCTCCCCGTGCCCAGGAGCCGGCAGGAGGTAGCAGGGCGACGGCAGCAAATCCAGCAGATCCAGGTAGCGCAGCCCTCAGCCCTGCAGACCTGGGCGGCCACAAATGTCGCCCCAACGCCCGGCCCCGGTCACAATCCCGAGATTGGAGATCGGAACCGAGCGGGGAAACACATTCACCAGAGCCCCCGGCGTCAAGTGCAGGGCCACCAGGTCTTCGAGGTCGGGGTGGGGGGAGCTGGAAAACGGAGAGGGAGGAAGGGAGCGAGGGATCCCACCCCGGCTTTGTTGCTGGTCACCATCAAGTTTGCATCTTAGTACAAAATGTCGATCTTTAAGGCTGACAAGACAGAGGCAGAGGGAGAAAGAGAAAGGGAATAGAGTCCATCTTGCTTTGGGGAAGAGGGGGGAGAAAAAAAAATGAAGTGCAAAGCCCACACTCCGGGCGTAAAAGTCTGCTAAACACCGTTCCATAACGGAGGAGCAACGAGTGGGGTGTCCCCGTCCCCGTGCCCGCTCGAACTGGCGGCGGTCTGGACAGAAAACACCTCCTCCCTCTCCTCCTCTTCCTCCTCCTTCCCCTCCTCCTCCTCCTCCTCCTCCTCCTCCCTCCCTCTCCTCCCTCTCCTCCTCCTCCCGCGGGCCCCGGCGAAGATCCCGCCGCCACCGCCGCTGCCTCCGCTGCCCCCCGGGGGGGCACAGCCGCTCCGCCCGGCGCTGCCATTCCGGGCTTGGACCGCGCGGCGCGCGTGGGGCCGGGAGAGGGGTGGCCGCGCGGAGACGTCCGCGCCGGGGACCCCCTGCGCCCCCTCGCCGCGGGCTGGCTACAAAAGTCGCGCGAGCCGAGGTGGCGGCGGCGCGCAGAAGAGGCGCGCGTGGGGGCCCCACGTCGCGAGTGGGCAACCCCAGGAGATGGCGAAGAACGCCCCTCCCCGCGCGGGGAAAGTACCCCGGTCCCCGGCAGCCCGGCGTCCGCGGCCGGGAGAGGAGAACTGGACGTGTCATTAGCAGGACAGGCAATGGTTTCAAAGCCCCAGGCCAATGACCATCAGCAGAGGCAGAGCTCGCTCCGTCCCCATCCCCCATCACCTCCACCCACCTTCCCCTTCGTACCCCCCCACCTCCACCCCACCTCGCGAAACTTTTCGGCGAGATCCACCTGGACTAATTTGTCCTCAAACAGTTAAAATATTGACTGGACCCTACACACCAGGAGGGAAGGAGAATGCACGCTTTATTTTCCTTTCTACCGAAAGGAAAGCAAAAAATAGCTTCTCTCTCCGTCTCTCCCTCTCCCCCCCACCCCTGTCGTACATGTTGTGTCTTAGCTTTTTGCATCGTTTCGTTTTACCTTCCTCATTTAGCTGAAATGATCGCGGATTATTTCACACATAAACGTGTTCCAGATTCCTGGATTCAGGGTCCTTGTAAATTACAGGACTCGGGTTTGGTCTCAGTTACGTTAAGTTTCATACAATACCAAAAAATAAAAAAAATAATAATAATAAATTGCTGAGGGTGAGCGAGCGAGACGAGGTGGAGGAGGAAAAGAAACCTCGAGTCTGATTTCTGTAATTTACTAGCGACCCGGATCGCAGCAAATAACAGGGTAACACGAGTGTGGCTTAAGAGGGCTGGGGAGCTCTTTCTAGAGGCATCGACCCCATCCCCGGATAAAGGATCTGCAAGTTTTCTGTCATCGCGACCATGCAATGCCATCACTTACCTTCAGAAATAAGACTTTAAACAGCCAAGGCCTTCCTCCTCCCCTCCACCACCGCCCCCCCCCCCGCCAGCTTCGCTCTCTCCACCTTAAACTTATTGACACAACATAATCCCACATTCAAGCAAAATCCTGACACAGCCTCCCTCCTCCTCTTCCCCCTCCTCTCTTCCCTCCCGTTCTCTCGTTCGCTCTCCCTCTCGTCCTCTCCGGTTTTCTCTCGCTCTCTCTCTTGCCCTCACCCCCCGCCCCCGCCGGCTTTCCCTCCCTCTTCTCTCTCCCCTTCTCCCTCGCCCTCTTCCCCCTCTCCCCCTATTCTTCCTCCTAGCCACTCTGGCACTAAAACAGCACTTTCTCTACTCGCCGCGCATTTGGTTAGGGGTGGGGGGGTGAGAGGGCACCAATCTCCGGGGCCGGAACACCCAAATCCCAACTCTCCAGATGAACGAGCAACTGGGCTGCTGTTCCCGGTCACCGACGCAGACGAAACGTTCGATAAATCCACTGAGGGCTGGCTCCTTGTACCTTCCTCCCCTGCCCCGACTCCCCAGGCCCCACCTCCCCGGCAGCCGAGCCCAGGCTGGGCTCCACGTACTTTCGCCGAGATGAAGTTTGGGGCTCCCCAGGCGGCCAAGAGCCGCCCGCCGGCGTGAGGGCTCTGTTGTTGTTTTCCTCAGGCTGCTCCTGCCCGCGCCGCGGCTCCCGTGCCCCTCTCGGGCGGCGCTGCCTGTGTGCCGAGAGGTGCTGGTTGCAAACGCAGCCTGGCACCGGCTGGCCTACTACTCCCCAGCCCGGCCCCCAGCCTCCCGCCCGCAGGGCACTGCCTTCGCGCCCCCCGCTCGCCGCCGGCGCGGCCGCGGCGACCCTCGCCCCCGACCTCTCACGACCCAAAGTTTTGGCGGAGGGGTAAAGTGCCCGGGGAGCGGGCCGGCTGGCGGCGGCTCCGGACGCGCGGGGTTCCCTCCGTCTTCCTCAAGTCCAGCCTACCGGCTGCCGCCACAGCCGCCGCCGCCGCTGCTCCTGCCGCGGAGTCCTTGGGGCTGCAGCCCGGCGGCTCTCAAGTGAGTAGGAAAACAGAAAGTGCGGGGAGAGCGCCCGGGAAGGGCTGGGGATGGGGGGGCGCTTACCTCGCGGGCTCGCCGGGCGCGAGGGCGTGTGTGTGGCTCGCCCTCAGCGGCCAGTCAGGGGTTCTCTATGGGAAAGTGGAGAGAGAGGAGCTCGCGGAGCCGCTCTGCCTCCGCTTCACTGTACACTGCTCCACATACAGTACATGCAGCCAGGAGAGACTGAAAACACTCATTTTATATAAGGCAGCCTGCCATTGGTCCGCTCCGTGATGGACAGGCCGCGCGGCCAAACAGAAGGCCCGTTACACCCAAACACACGCACACATACACACATTTTACAGAGACACACAAAGATCATCACATTTTCTATTTTCTAATGTTCGGGACCTGTAGACAGTAGGAGAGGACAGGTAGAGAGGCCCAGCAGAGTGGGTTGCGAGCGAAAAACCCTGTTTGCACCAAGTTGCAAGGCTTGAAACTGGTGTCCTTTTGACTTGGGAGGGTTATAGTAATAAACTACAACTCCACTGGATATGGAAGTGAGGGGTTTTTTTTTTCTTTTTTTTTTTTTTAATCGTTGCCTTGTGGTGCCCCATGGAAGAGGCGTGCATTGTGTTATGATTTTACAGCCTGACCTGGCTAACAAGTGGCCAGGAAAGGCTTTTATCAGCTTGGATTTCTTTTGTCAATGGGTTAACTATCACATAGGCCAAAACAGTGCAAGATAAGTTTATTAGGACTGTAAGCACTGAGGTTGTTAGTGCTTCATTCGTAGGTAAATTGAGAAAAATCAACACAACAATACACAGAAACAAAGATAAACATTTTGCTGAAATAGCCACTCTACTTTTAGCTGGTCAGAGGACTGCAGATCACCTGTGTTGGCATACAAACAGTGCTGTAAAGTAGAATAAGTCATGGAAGATCGGCTATTGCCCCTTTTCCTTAAAAATAGGCCTTTTGAATCAATATATGCAAGATATATATTTTGCATTTTATATATATATTTACTTTCCATATTTCACATCATATGTGAACATCACATGTTGGTTGACTTTGGGAGATGGAGAACCCAAGGGCTCTTCTTTCTAATTTTTTTTCTGTGATGCGTCTTTGACAGATTATATTTGACAGTCCTATATAAACAAGTCAACAGGTTGCTGGGAAAAAAACATAGCTGGAAACTAAGAGGAATAAATTCTAGACCCAACTCTTAAACTTGCTAAACAATCTTGAGCAACTACTTCAGCCTCTTTAATGCCCAGATTTGGTTTGGGGTTTTGTTTTCATTTTTTCTTTTAAGGTTAAAATAAGAAGCTTCTCCCAGTTTTACTTCACTAAATGTTTATTCAGCATCTACTGTGTACCAGGCATTACCATAGGCCCTAGATGTTTTCTTATGGTTCTTTCTGATTTAAGAGTCTGTGAATTATTCTTAAACACAAACATTTTGAAGATTAAATAAACATCATGATTTTATGGCCTAGATGCGTAGCTTTAAAACTTAAAGGGAAGCTGGATAAGAGAACTTATTTCAAATCCCGCTTTATTTCCTTGATGTTATCTTGAGATTTTTCTCTTACATCCATAAAGTTATCGAATGAGTGTGTATGTGCGTGTGTGTGAAAGACTGGGAACCAGAAACAGATACAGAGAAAATTGAAGTTTATGAAGTTTAGACAACAAACAGTGGTATTTAGAAATGTGATGTTTTGTTTATTTTTTAAAGGAAAATAAATTTTAAAAGGGAAAAGTATATAAAACCACAGCATTTTAAACTGATAATATTAAAGATTATATTAATGATGCTCTGCATTTAGTTGACGGAAGGAACAAAGTGTTCTTTATCCACATTACACACTGCTTTGAGATTGGTGCTAAGTATTGTTATCTCTATTTTATCCATCAGAGAAATGGGACTGCTCAAGATTACACAGAATACCAGTGAAGAAGGAACTTAAACCCAGGACTCTTTAATACCCAACATAGGTTTTAAATAACTTGACAGTCCTTCCTTCCAAATGACAAACTTCAGGGACAAGAGGCAGATAGAGGAAAAGCCAGAAAAACTTTCTCAGGATTTCACTATTCTCTTTTTTGAAGAGGAAAAAAAAAAAATCAGCACAAGTTGCTATATTTAGTTGCTGAGTGAAGTGCTGTGAATTATTTGCTAGTATATTCGTGTTATGAAAAATATGAAAGACCTGTCCATTCCCCACCCCTACCCCCAACCCCAGCCATAGGAAAACATTCTTTATTTCTTTATGGTCTCAAAGATTTTTTTTTTTTTGGTTGAAGTATACTTAGCTTAGCAGGATTATTTAGAGTTACATTTTCAAACTTTTAGATCACCCATTGCTATCAGTAAAACGTTTGGGTGAGTATCCTCAATATATGTATATTTCTGTATATGTTTTTAAAATGTACCACTACATGGATATATTATTTATTATTACAAAGCGTGCAATCACAGAAACTAAATGAAAAAGCGTGAAATAAAAATAAAAGTTAAGGGAATTCCCCGGCGGTCTAGTGGTTAGGGCTCACCGGGCCACGTTCGATCCCTGATTGGGGAACTAAGATCAGCAAGCCACGCGGTGCAGCCAAAAATATAATAAAATAGAAGTTAAATAAGAGTTTTAATATTTTCTCCCCACGCTCCTATGATATAGTCTTATCACGTGCCCCAGAGTTTTTGTATTCAAGTTTCGATACCTCTGACAGTACAAGGTACTAACTGACCAGGACTGATGCAAGGGAGCATGAAGAAGTGCATAGAAATGATTAGTTGCAAGTCATTACTGCTACTGGAAAACTGGTGGGTCCACAGAGCCTTTAGATTCGGATAACGGCACATTTTTTTAACACAAATTATATATTGGTGGTGTTTTGGGCATTATGTGGCAGTATAAGCCATCATTCAGTACTCTTTTGCAGATCATTTATTGAGAAGGATCTATGGGCTAGGTAGGCACTGTGCATACCAGAATTTTGGAAAAGGAAAATTGCCTGCTCCTAGAAGTGATGGAATACAATTCCAGTCTCTTGTGTGATAGGTAAAGACTTGCCAGGAAGTAAGGAGAAGAGGCTTAGAACTAAATGTAATGTAGCACTTTACCATTTATCATTTAGGGAAATACTTTTTAGAATTTTAATTATCTTATTTAAAAATAAATATCAAGAAATTTGAAATGCCAATAGTGCCCCAAAATTAAAAATATGAAAAATCATAGCTTTCAGGGAGTTTATTTAATTTTTATAATGTAGGGTTATGAAAAGAAAAATAACTGTTGGTTTCCTGAGTAAAATGGCATTCAAAAGGGTCTCCAAGAAAGCGTTTTTCCTTTCTTGTTTTCACATTTGATGGTCAATCACAGGTTGAACTCATGGTTAGCATATTCCTCTTTTTCATGGCCTTCACTGTCCATTTTCTTAATTTCATTTTGAATAAAATAATTTCAAAATAATTTGGGAAGAATAAATTTAAATATATGTGTAAATGTGCACATACAAGTGTTTATGTGCACATGTGTATATATCTATAAACAACTTTTTACTTCCTTATTTTACATTATTTCTTTATTCAGTCCTATTTCAAATCCTGATTTCACCACTTCCTAACTGTGTAACCTTGGACAAATTCCTTGATCGCGCCAAGACTCAGTTTCCTAGTTTGTAGGATAACAAGAGAAACCAAAAATGAAACAATCCATATAAAATGCTTAAACCTGGAACATACTGAACATTCAAAACATATTATTTTTACCTTTCACACATACAAGCCCATACAACTGCTTTACAGGATGTCTTCTAAGACTTAACCTTCACATCAAATGGAGCTTATAGAACTTGTTGCAACTTACTTGCCCAGTGTTTGCAATTTCCTTTTAGCCTGCATTCTACTAACTCCAGCATCTCTGCACATAAAAGGGATGTCAGCCTGATCCCAGCATAAAGCAAACATCCTATTGGGTGGCCATTATTAAGCACCTGAAAAGGCAAACTTGTAATAAATCATTTCTTGAAACAAGCCCTGCTTTGTGCATTGAAACTCTAGATAGTTGCAGAGAGGAGGGTCTGCCTTACATAACAATTTTTGACTTGTACTTGACCTTGCTGAGCTTCACTTTCTTTTCTCATATAAGAGAAAAATAGAGAAAATCACACCTCTTTCCCCAAGGCCAATGCAAAGGGACTAGAAGTTCTAAAACTTGGACAGCTGGACCACTTCTCAGCACCAATGCAAAAATTCATAATCTTGAAGAGAACCAGCTTCTACTGGATCCCAACAGAGTTGGGGGTAGAAAGAAACAGAAAAACACCCTTTGGCTAGAGCAGTGCTAGCCAAATCATCTTGGAATTCCCTCTCTCCTGTGATCTTCTGTAGCATTTTATCTATATTACTCTTAAGGCATCCAAATGCCTTACCTTGTATTACATTATTTGTATGTTGATAGAGATCTCTATTTGATGGCAAACACCTTGAAGAGAATGATGATGTTTCGTCCGTCGTTTTGTTTTCCAGCAGTCGCTAGCACAATAGCCTGTACATTGCCTAACACGTAACAGTAACTCAACAAAGATTTGTAAAACAAATGAACAAAACAAGCAAAAACAAACAATAAAAAGACTATAAATTTTAAAAAGAATCAGAGAGAATCTAGGGATGAGACAGGTGCCAGAGAACGTTGGGCGCCCCAGGTATATGGCGAACAGAACTTACATTATAGTCATCATAGGTTATACCCACATACTGTTTAAATTTTCTAAAGCACCTTTACATTTGAGATAGCCTGTCATACTCACTAAAATCCACGTGAGGTAGGTGAGACAGATAGAGGGAACTTCTTTTTAAAGATGAAAAACTGAAGCAGGGTGATTTCCCTGGTGGCGCAGTGGTTAAGAATCCACCTGCCAATGCAGGGGACAAGGGTTCGATCCCTGGTCCGGGAAGATCCCACATGCCGTGGAGCAACTAAGCCCGTGCACCACAAGTACTAAGCCTGTGCTCTAGAGCCCTCGAACCACAACTGCTGAGCCCGCGTGCTGCAACTACTGAAGCCCGCGCGCCTAGGGCCTGTGCTCCGCAACAAGAGAAGCCAACACAATGAGAAGCCTGTGCACCACACGGAAGAGTAGCCCCCGCTCGCCGCAACTAGAGAAAGCCCGTGCGCAGTAACGAAGACCCAACGCAGCCAAAAATAATAAATAAATTAAATAAATAAATTTATTTTAAAAAAATTGAAGCAGGGAAAGGTTAAATGATTCTCTCAATATTATACAGCCAGTAGCAGTGCTGGGGTAGTAGTAAGGTTCTAGACATCTAGTCCTGCAAGCTTTCTGCCTTAGGTAGCAGGCAGGGGAAGGGGGAGTTGCCAAGGCGTCACTTAAGGATCATACCATAAAAATAGTTCTCTAAGTGGATGATGATTTTACACTAATGGTTTTGATAATAAAGTCAGTTAGCACTAGCATTAGCATTAGACAGCCCTTCTAGCCACCATCTCATTAGAAGCTTCAACAACATCCCGAACAGGGAAGGTATACTGTGACACATCCAGCTCTTGGGAACTCCTATCTTCCCAAGACAATCTATTTCATCTTCTGATGGTTTTGACCACGACAGAGTTCTTCCAAATCTTTAACATACCTTCTCTCCTCCTAAAATATACCTTCTCTCCTCCTAAGTGTTATTCAGTGCTCCTTTTTCTATTCCCTGGTTACCACATAGAACAATCTAATCCCTTTTCCATGTGCCACTTGAATTATGTGAAGACAGCTCTCATGATGGCCTCCTGCTTTGAGCTGTACCTTTTCCAGGTGAACAGTCCCGGTTCCTTAAATCATTCTTCCTATTCCTGATTCTTGGTCTTCTCTCAAACCCTGCCTATTGTCCTTCACATGGGATATCTAGAGCAGGTGGGGGCGGAGGCAGTTTGCAGTACAGCATGACCATGACTCCCTTCTCTCTGATACAAAATTTCTATTACTGCAATCTAAGATGGAACTCGCTTTTTTGGCAGTCACATCACTCTGCTGACCGTTATTGTGCTTATTCTCCAAAAAAACTTTTTGTTTGAAATGTGGACTGTTAAGCCATGTCTCCTCCATTCTATTATACGATGTATTTTGGGGAAACTGAGGCATAGGCTTTTATAACCCTGTGGTTGTATAGTGGTTAAGATTCAAGGCTTTGGAGTTAAAACAACATGAGTTCAGAGCTTGGATGCAGTAGTTACTAATTTGTGTGGACAAATTTTACAACCTGTCTTTGCTTCAGTTCTTCATGTGTAAAGGGGAGGGTAATATGTAACTCATAAGGTTATTAAAAGAATTTGATAAAAATAATGTATATAAAATAATTAAAACAGTGCTTTCATATAATAAGTATTCAATAAATGGTAGAGTTTTCTTTTTCCTGTAGCTGATGAAACTCAGCCCAGAATTCCATTTTGCCAGCATCTTTTTGTATGCTGATTGTTTCACTCAACATATTTGCTATTGATCTCACTATCCTTGGTTCATTCACAAATTTGACGCCTTCTTTACATTTTTCCAAGTCATTTTTAAAAGCATTGTCTAAGGCAGAACCTAGAGCACCTACCCCCAACAGGTAGACATTGATCATTAATCGGCACTCCCATGACCACAGTTATTGAACCTGTGATAGAGCCACCTAATTTCACCTAAATTTTAAAAATTTAGAGCTGGAAATTCCCTGGTGGTCTAGTGGTTAGGATTTGGCACTTTCACTGCCATGGCCCAGGGTTCAGTCCCTGGCTGGGGAACTGAGATCCCTTGAGGCCCATAAAGGAAAAAAAAAAAAATTTAAATCTAAAGAAATTTATAAAGAATTATATAAAATAGCAATCATGTAGGAGCTTTATTATAATTTAACATATTATTATATTGCCTCAGATTTCTTTATAAGAAATAAAACGTTGAATATACAATTGAGGACCCATTCGCTGGTCCAGTTCCTCTCCAGTTCTCCCCAGAGGTGACCATTATTTTGTAATTTCACTCTCATCCTATCCATATTTTTTGTAGCCTGCTCATGAAGACATCTGATGTGGCTTTGTCAAAAGGCTTTATGAAATTTTCATTCACTAATGTTACCAGAGAGGAGTTCTTTGATGGGTGGGTTATACTAATTCTGGTTAATTAAAACAAGAAGAGGAAATTATGGAATGATATGAGAAGCCTCTTAGAAATAAAAGAAAAACTGCAGAGCCAGATCTCAGAAAGCCCAGGGGCATTGTCAACTCCAGGGATTGAGATCACTTTTGGTGAGAATATCTTCATTATGATGAATTTGCTCAAACTCTTTTCCTTCCCTTCTTTGTGCCACTAAAAAGAGTGGAATGGAAGAGTCCACTTGCCCTTATCCAAGTTTTATGCTTACTCTTCGGCCAAAGTAGAAGAGGACACTTTGCTTGACCCTCCCACCAAGATTGCATGGTTACATGCTGTGGGGAGAAGGGGGCATTATTGGAGGCAGCGGGGAGATGAGTTAGTACAGAATTATTTAGATGGAGGCAATGTGTTGCTAACATTCTGCTTCTTGGTGGACTCACAGGTGCTCAT
The DNA here is from genome assembly GCF_951394435.1 of Stenella coeruleoalba. Taxonomy (NCBI): domain Eukaryota; kingdom Metazoa; phylum Chordata; class Mammalia; order Artiodactyla; family Delphinidae; genus Stenella; species Stenella coeruleoalba. The sequence continues at coordinate 90,504,800 of NC_137150.1, forward strand.
TTTATAACTTACATAGATGCTACATTATTCTTTTGTATGTATCAAATATATTTTGAAAATACTTTAAGAAAACAATAGAAAAAAGGATTGCATGCAAAGGCTATTAGCTTTCCAAAGTAACACTGGAGTACTACTAAGAGAAGAAGGCAAATAGATACTAGGCAGGTAAAAACAAGAGATCTGTAACACATCCAAAGGCCACAGTGCAACTGAGCTATCAGTTTATTAACCTTGTTACAAAAGAAAAATAGATTTAGGCTAGTCTTAGGAACTCCATGCTGGCTTCTAGCGATTACTTGGTCCTTTTTTTGAGTACACGCAGATCTTTCCTTCACTTGCTTATCTTAGTCAGATTTCATTTCGTTCCAAGGACCGTAAAGCCACTCAGATAAGCTGAAGAGAAAAGGGAACTTAACTGGACAAATATTGGGGTCTTTCACAGAACTCAAGTGCAGTAAGGACAGTCAGGTATGGAAACAAAAAGCACATGGCCTCCTTCGCTGGCAATGCCACCAGGTGAGGGGCAAGGACTCCCCTATAATGGAGGGCTGCTCTTTTGGTGTTTGTAGGCAGAAATTGTCCTCTAAAGTGAGGACAGGGATGGGAGGATATAATGGGCATTCCACTACATAGCACTTTCTAGAATATTATCTAGGTTCGGTATCTCATTTACAACCGTATAATTTGCAGAATCCACCTTTCTTCCCCTAATCCCAAGAAATTTAACTAGAGTGTTTATGGCCTGATTTTATACTCACATATATTTAGAAATAAATTATTTCCTTGTATGTTTGTTTATTTATTTGTTATATCCCTTGACTCATTCCAGAAAGGATTTCCATTGGTGTTCAACAGTGCAAACTTAACTGCATATTTTCTCAAGACTCTCGGGTATTATTGAATAGAGCTCGGAAATCTGAACACATTTAGAGTGCCTAGGTGGTCTCTTAAATTTTTTTAAACTTATTTTTACTTCCTATTACGTTCTACAGCGATCTTCTCAAACTAGCTAAATAAAAGGGGCATTTATTAGAATCACCACACAGGTAAAGTTACGGCGAGGAACAACCAACAGAAAGCTATAATTTAAACCCCAAACGAAGTGAGATTATCGGGGCTCAGAGATAGGCAATAGGCCAGGGACATTTTCTGAAGCTGCACTTGCAATGCGGGAAGTACAACTCATGAGAAAGGTTCCTTTAACCTGGAGTGGGATGGGACAGAGAGGAGAGGCATACAATTGAGAAGTTAACTCAAACAGTGATGTTTTGAGGTAATGGAGCTAAAACTGAGGGGGAAAGGTTGTGTTAAATAATGGTTTTTATATGAATTCACTTCTAGACTCACCCTCACCATATGGAGTTATTGACAAAAACAAATCTATTGAGGATGGCTGACAAGAAAGGACAGCTTTAAAAGAACAGTGTGACAGTGCTTAAAAAGGAAGCGTTAAATGTTACCTGAAATTAGACTGAAGTCTCTTTACAGTGGAAGAATCGACTCCAGGTCTTAGGAGGATTTAGCTATTTGCAAAGAGATGTTTTCCTTTTCCATCATTTGACACTTTTTCTTACAATACCATCTTCTTCATTCAAAAACCAAGATTTCTAGTCTGTTGGATTGCTAAAGTCCTCTTTCCAAATATCAGATCGACTGTTACAAGTCTTTTAAAGTGCTGACCTTTGGCCAGTGCTATTTGAGAGAAGGAAAAATGAAATGAGTAACTTTGCTTGTCACAATATAGAAGGAGAGAGGAAGGGAAGAAAGGCAAAAGGAAAGAAATAGGAAGGGAAGGAAGAAAGGTATATTCTAAGAGAAGTTATGCTGGGATGATTTCAGAATTCACCCACCCTTGGCTCTGACTTTACATTTAGATGTGACCTGAGTAGGAGCTGAAGAGGGGGAAGAAATAAATATAAAAGAAACCTTTCCCTAAGTAGATAATTCTGAATTAGAAGAAGAAAGGCTTTTCAGCAACATCTGGGTCCCCAGCATCAGACAGGGGGATAAGGGTCTCTCTGCCCTCTAAGTCCCCAACTGCTCCAGACATAACAAAGTCAATGGCTGCAGCCAGACGAGGCCTCCTTTGGCCATCCTGCCTTAGATGATTGGTATCTTCCTGCTATACCTTAGCTGCTCAGTAGAGTCCCATTGCTTCTCTCCAGTCTTACTTGTTCTGTTCACAAGAGAAAAGCAGGCAGCAGAAAGCTCTCACTTTTTCATCCCCCACCACTGTATCCAGTCTTCCCTTCCCAGTTTGGAGGCTGTATCTGCCTTCACCTACTGGAGTTGTCTCTAACATTCCAAAAGAGGAAGAGCCAGTGATCTGACAGGTATTGCAAAGTGATGAGTAGAGAGGAGCTGGTCCAAATTCTTGGTGATTGTCTGCAAAACCAGTGGCTCTTCAATCCTAAGTGAAGTAAAGTAGAAAGAGGCATCCACTAAAGTTCAAACTATTCTCCTGGTGAGGTTGGAAGAAAGAACCAAGCTCTAGGAGCCACTAAGTTTCATGGGTCATGCGTCCATTAATTCATTCAACAGCACTTATTAAGTGCCTTCTTTGCGTCAGGTACTGTGGTTATTGTAAGAGATACCAAATAGATGTGGTCCCGTGCTAATGGAGCCTATGGTCTAGCAGCAGAGATGGATATAATACACAACATAATACAAAATGTTCCTTGGAATCACGGATGGAGCCAGAGCAAACCAGTTTACAATGCTGAAGGAATCTAAAAGTAAAGGAGCAAATGCAGGATCTGAGGGTGCTAAAACTTTAGCTGTTTTAAAGGGTAAAGAGGTTTTCCTTCACTAAGGAAAAAGGCTGGATTATGAGATCTTTAGATTCTTAGATTGGCTTTGTATTCTACATAAAAGAAAGTACTATTTTGGGACATGTCCTTTTTATGATTTTTGTAGTCAGTATTCTTCTTTTAGAATTCTAGGGTTTGTGTGTACTAGTGAGTGGCTGGGAGAGATTATTTTGTTTGCTTCAGAAATTTCAGTAGGAGGCTAAATGTATTAGGAGTATTCAACAGCAACAAAACATTTTAAGTATTGGTGGTTATGAGAAGATATGTCAGGGCTTCCCTGGTGGCTCAGTGGTTAAGAATCCACCTGCCAATGCAGGGGACACGGGTTTGAGCCCTGGTCGGGGAAGATCCCACATGCCACGGAGCAACTAAGCCTGTGCGCCACAACTACTGAGCCTGCGCTCTAGAGCCCGTGCTCTGCAACAAAAGAAGCCACCGCAATGAGACGCACCGCAACAAAGAGTAGCCCCTGCTTGCCGCAACTAGAGAAAGCCCGTGCACAGCAACAAAGACCCAATGCAGCCAAAAATAAATAAATAAAATAAATTTTTTAAAAAAAATTTTAAAAAATGAAGATATGTCAGAAAATATGACGCATTGGAGGTTTCACGTGGAAGCTACACTTAACAAAAAAAGTTTACCTGCTAGCAACAAGAATCACCATTTCCATAGTTAAAGCATGTCTAGCAAGAATGGCAAGCACTGGATAGTGATGTCGATTTTTATTTATATTTTGGAGAGGCATAATTACATTTTGATCTTATGTCATTTTTTATGAAATAGACCTGTTACTCTGCTGGGGTTGTGTATCTTTGGTAAGCTATGCAATTAGTATTGACATTTGCTTTATCTGTGCATGTCCATAGGGTGTGTGTGAACGAAGACTCCAGTGGAGACAGAATTGCTTAGAGCTTTAGGAGCTGGTGCTTCTGGAGTCAGAAAGATCTGAATTCAAACATTGGCTCTGCTATTTACTAGTCATGTGACTTTGGATAAGCTTCTTTTTTTTTTTTTTAAAGAAAATGTTGGGGGTAGGAGTTTATTAATTAATTAATTTATTTTTGCTGTGTTGGGTCTTCGTTTCTGTGTGAGGGCTTTCTCTAGTTGTGGCAAGCGGGGGCCACTCTTCATTGTGGTGCACGGGCCTCTCACTATCGCGGCCTCTCTTGTTGCGGAGCACAGGCTCCAGACGTGCAGGCTCAGTAGTTGTGGCTCAGAGGCCTATTTGCTCCGTGGCATGTGGGATCCTCCCAGGCCAGGGCTCGAACCCGTGTGCCCTGCATTAGCAGGCAGATTCTCAACCACTGCGCCACCAGGGAAGACCTCTTTTTCCTTTTTTAAGGTGACGTTGGTTCATAACGTTACATAAATTTCAGGTGTACAACATTATATTTATACTTCTTTATACACTACAGCATGCTCACCACCAAAATTTGGTTTCCATCCATTGGACAAACATCTTAAACCTGCTAAGCCTTAGTCCTCAGTTTCATAAACTCTAAGATGAAGATTATAATGGTCCCTACCTGTCAGGCTTATTGTGAGAATTAAACAAGATGCTGCATATAAAAACAGTCTCTGGCACTCAATAAATAGTAGCTCTTATTTTAAGTGTGGCTTGTCATGTAGAGTAATGTTTTGTGTCCAGTGATGTGGAGCCCTGGAAGATAAATAGAAATTTTATCTTCTGAGGTTGATAGTTAAAATGCTTGAGAGATTTGGGAAGGCCATTCTTGGAAGATTGCTAAAATTTAATATGGTGGCACAGAGATTACAATGGATGGAATGAACTAAATATTTCCTTCTGCTTCTTTATAAAATATAGTGATATTCACAGTTATTTGGTAACATTGGAGAAGTTAAGAGTGTTTATACTCTTCTGATTTGACTTGTTTAGCTTTCCTCGCATCTGGAGGGATCTCAGTTCCCCGACCAGGAATCGAACCCGGGCCCTGGCCATGAAAGTGCCAAGTCCTAACCACTGGACCACCAGGGAATTCCCTTGTTTAGTTTTCTTAATATGTCTGTAGTCCTGTAGTCAACCATGAACTCATTTTTAGCTCCAAATCACCACTGCATCCGTAGTACTCTGCAGTCTTACGATAGCATCTTTCAAAATGTGGTTCATCAGAATCACCCGGGTGACTTGTTACAAATTCAGATTCCTGGCCCTGATGTGTGAAGAAGTCTCTGAATTTTAAATAAATATCCCAACCCAGCTTATTTTTATCAACACCTAAGCTGAAGAATGACTAGACCACATAAGTAATGATGCTTCGCAAATCAGCTCTACTCCCCAAGCTCCATCAGGTTGTGCCTATTATTTAAATGGTAGCTTGTATGAAACATTTACCCTAAAACCCTCACAGGACATGAAACTATTTGTTCTTTATGCCTGAACAACCATTCAAAATCACTTGATTGTTTATTTTCTCTTCTAGTCTTCAGAAACAATTGTCTTTCCCTGCTTGTTGTGGTTACAGCTAAACTGTTACCTTATCCCTGTTACTGGAGAGAAGGGCTGGGGATGGAGCAAATGTGAATAAATGTGTGATTAGGATCCAGAGAGACACCCTCCCCTCCGCCGGTTTATGCAAACCTCTCCATGGTTGAACTGGTTAAAGCTGGCCTTTCTCTCCCCACTTTCCTCTGTCCTTAAAGTCTCAGATATCCCTGGCATATATCCCCATGACATCCCCAACCTGTATATCCCTGACCCTTCCATCTTGATCACTACTTCAGATCCATGTTGATCACATCAGCCAGATACCTGTGATTACTGTCTGCTTCTGCTTCTAGAAATTCGTTAGCCATGAAGGCAGTAAAACTTATATTTCCGTGTCCCAATTTGTAAACAGGAGAAATATATATGTGTGAAAGTATCAACTTGAGTTGTGGGGTGAAGAGTAGAAAAGGAAAGATGCCTATGAAGTCAGGGAAGAAATCTCTACCTTTATATAGCCTAAGTGATTGCAGGCAAAGAAGCAGGTAAGCCATGGAAGTGGGTCTGATGCTGGCTGCCCCAATATGTTGAATCTGTGAGTACTTAACTCACTAAGCCATTTTCTACTGCCCAGGCAACATGACAAGTTCCGATATTTGAGTTCCATGGTTTGGGGGATTGATTCATGAATGAACAATCCCAATTTACTTTCCCCCCCCCCCCAGTTTACTTTTGATTAAGAATATTTTTAGGAGATTTGTTATATGGTAAATTTGGGAAGCAAAAACCTGTTCAGCATGAATCTGCTAGTGTCCCACAAAAGAAACCTGTCCATTTAGCCAGTTTAATAGAATCAGGCCTGTATGCTGAGCTGGCTCCACCAGCACTCTGGTTCAAAGGGGTGGCATTACATAGTCTGCTACAAAGCAGTGGGGACACACATGGGCTTTGCAGTCAGGTGTGAGTATTGAGCCCTGGCTCCACCCCTTACCAGTCGTATGAACCTGAACAAGTTATCTAGCCTCAATTTCATCAACTGAAGGAACAGAATAATAGGAATGATAATAAGGTAATGGACATAAAGCTCTGTGTTGTCCCTGGCATGTCGTAGTGTTCAATAAGTGTTCTTTTCCTTTGTCTTCATATGATTCTATTGTCCCCATCTTTTCTTTGCATCTCGTCCAAGTCTTTTTCAAATATAACCGTGTAATATGTCAAGACGTGCCTTAATTCCCTATTCTTCATTTTCTCATTTTCGTTTTTTAATTCAACAAATATTTCCTGAGTGCCTGTTATGTGCAAGGTACTATTCGAGGTAAACAATCAGAGAACTAAACAGAAATCCTTGCCATCAGGGAGCTTACATTCTAGTTGCGGGGAGAAATATAATAGCCAATAAACATAATAAATGAGTTAATTATGTTGTATACTAAGTGAGATGAGTGTTATGGAAAAAGAGAGATCAGGGGAATGGAGACTGGGTGTAGAGGTAGAGGTGTTCCAGTCTTAAATAAGATGATCAAGATAGGTCTCCCTGAGTTGTTTAAACACAGAGGGTGTGGGAACTGCGTGGTTTTTGTTGTTGTTTTGGGGCTTTTTGGGGGGGAAGTTGGCAGAGCTCACTATACTTGGGCAATTTTAGGCAAAAATGAGAGGCTGGAATGCCTAAAAGAAGTAGGATGTTATTCCTTAATTTCTCAAATGCAACAGGAAAGCAGCAGAAGACAGCTTAGTGATGCTTGTCCATTAGGTGGCAAGAACTGTTTTTCTGCTTATCTCTTTCTGATCTCACTCACCTCTAGTCTCTACTAAGGCCATTGAATCTTCATCCCTCCCTCTCCTTGGTTTCACATCTCAGGACCTTGCGGAATGGTTAGTGACATCAATAAGAAATGAGAAATTAGGGCTTCTTATACTATATCTCTGTGTTTGATATAAAAGAAATCCTTTGCAACTCAGGGAAACACGTGATTTAGTTATAAACCCATGATTGGACTTAACCTTAGACAATTTTTATTAGAACAAAGCAGATAATTTTTTTCTAAAGCCTGGTAAAGTAGAAAGAGCACTGCAGTGGGAATCAGAGACCAGTGTCTGCCCCAGTCCTGCCACCAGCTACCATTTAACAGTCTACGTCCAAGACAGTCTCACCTGTGAGTTGTGGGTAGAGGGAGGTGTCCCTTCCACCTCTCTAGTTACACGAGTCTTTGAAAAACTCCAAGAAAATTTTTCTCCTAGAAACTAAAGCAGGTATAATGTGTGGGCTTAAAAACTCTTGACATCTGCTTTATTGAAAACTGCAATTAAGGTGATTTGTCCATTTCTGGATGGGAACAAAAGCAGGGTGGTAATCTTCCACATATTATTTGTGCCTCTTTACCTTTCATGCAATAAATGAAGGGGAGAATATTCTTACCACATACTGCTCACCAGCAGTTTTGCCAAATACATTGAACATCAAGGCCTTCCTATTCGATGTTATCTATCAAACACTTAAATTAATCCAGTACTTAGGAACTTAAGAAGACCTACGAGTGACAAAGTCATGTCCTCAAGGTCTCAAAACATTTTAGCAATTATTATTTTAATATCACAGTTAATTATATTAGTAATATGTTATTACATAAGTGATATAATCTTCATTTTACATGGGAATAAATTGAAATGCATACAAACGTCTACTAAAAAAAACCGAAGTCACTCTAAACTGTAAAGCCAGACCTTTCCTTAATCTCCTAAACCAGGGACTGGCAAACTACTCCCCACAGGCCAAATATGCTTCCCCTTACTACCCGCCACCTCCCGACCTATTTTTTTTATGGTTTGTATATTTTTTTAATGGTTGAAAAAAATCAGAAGAATAATATTTTGTGACATGAACATTACATGAAATTCACATTTCAGTGTTCATAAGTAAAGATGTACTGGACCACAACCATTCCCATTATTTATATATTATCTGTTTTATATATACATGTGTGTGTGTGTGTGTGTGTGTGTGTGTGTGTGTGTGTGTGTGTTGGACGAGGTCATCAAGAGGGCATAACTGCGCACTCAGAGACGCCTCACATGCTCCCCTGTCTTGGAAGGTACCTCTGCCCACCGTTCCCTCTGTGGGAGCTGTTCCAGGGATGCAGCTTGAGAGAGCAAGGTGTTGTTGAGACCATCGCCACTGAACACGTGACTGAACCCGGTAAGGCCTCTGTATAAACTTTTAAGATTCTGGCGGGAGGGTGTGGAGACGTGTGTAAGTTCCATTGCTTATTAAACCTGCCACCTACCAGTCTGGAGTGGCCTACTTCTTTCTTCAGTCTCTCTGTGCCCTCAGTGTCTGGGGTCAGTTTTCGAACCAGCAGCATGGCTGTTTTCTCTTGAAAATGGCAGAGTTGAGTAGTTGTGACAAAGATCATATAGCCCACAAAGACTGAAATATTTATTGTCTGACCCTTTACAGAGAAAAATGACCAATCCCTGGTCTAGCCCATATGGCTGTCTTTGTTAGGGGTCTAAGGAGAACATACATAGACTTATGGCATTTCAGGCCTGCCTGATTTTATATATAATTGCACATGGTACCATTTTGCAAGAAAAACTACACGTCTTCTCCCATACTACTGCATTTCCTTCTTTATGGGTTGTTAATTGCTATTCATGGAAATTCCTATTTCTTCATTCATTCACTTCATGAGCCCTTACAGTGCACCTACCTGGGAGTAAGCGACTAACAAAAGGTAGCTTTACTGGTCAATTTTTTATTTTATATTATTTATTTTTGGTTGCGTTGGGTCTTCATTGCTGCATGCAGGCTTTCTCTAGTTGAGGCGAGCGAGGGCTACTCCTCGTTGTGGTGCATGGGCTTCTCATTGTGGTGACTTCTCTTGTTGCAGAGCGCAGGCTCTAGGTGAGTGGGCTTCAGTAGTTGTGGCACATGGGCTCAGTAGCTGTGGCTCACGGGGCTGTAGAGTGCAGGCTTAGTAGTTGTGGTGCACGGGCTTAGTTGCTCCGCGGCATGTGGGATCTTCTCGGACCAGGGATCGAACCCGTGTCCCCTTCATTGGCAGGCGGATTCTTAACCACCGCACCACCAGGGAAGTCCTGTTGGTCCATTTTTATAGACAAGTAATGAACAAATATAGACCATTATTATACAATAGTGAGAAGTGCCATCCTAGGGTTATGACTGGGACAGAAAAGAAGGTATTTGACTCAGCTGCAGGGGTTGGTGAATGCTTCCTAGAAAAGAAGACACTTGAACTGAGAACAAGAGGATGAGGAGCTGAGAGGGGACATGCATTCCATGTTAGACAGAGCAATATTTTCCAAGACTTGGGTTAGTCAGAGTTCAGTGCAGGAAATATAAACCAATATAGTCATTTTAAGAAGGTGAAAATCCACGGGTGATTAAGATAAAATCATGGAAGGGCCAGAAGAATGGGCTATAGGCTGGCCTACCAGGAATGATTCTTGAAAGACTATAGTACTGTCCCGCTGAGGCCATCACTGGAATTATTCAGACCAAAAACATGTTACTGGGCTTCCCTGGTGGCGCAGTGGTTGGGAGTCCGCCTGCCGATGCAGGGGACACGGGTTCGCGCCCCGGTCCGGGAAGATCCCACATGCCGCGGAGCGGCTGGGCCCATGAGCCATGGCCGCTGAGCCTGCGCGTCCGGAGCCTGTGCTCCGCAACGGGAGAGGCCACAGCAGTGAGAGGCCCGCGTACCGCAAAAAAAAAAAAAACCAAAACAAAACACATGTTACCATCCTCTAATGAGGAATCAGGAAGGCAGCCCTGATCCTGGTGCCACTGGACTCTGCTAGAGAAAAGGATCTCTGCAAAATTGCTTGCCAGTAGAAAAACAGCCAGGAGAGCAGGAAGATGGCCTCAGCTCTGTTTTTTTAATTTCTAAATCTCACAGGAGTGCATCTATTTTGTGCATTCAGAACTTTTGCTGCAAAGAATTTGAGAAAGAAAGCCATTAGCTTTCTAGTCTCTGCAGCACAGGAAGGCACCATAGAAGTACGGTGGGATGGAGGTTGATCAAGCCAAACCACAGAATCCACCACATGTACAGAATCAATGTCACTGTCCATTCAAGGAAATGCAAACAGTTTGGATTGGCTACAGCAGTAGTTCCCAAATAGTCAAGAGTGGATCCCTTTTTAACATCAAAACATTGAGCCCCCGATGCATGTGACAGTAGTTTTATTTAATATCCTGCAACTTAGAAATATATTACAAATAGTTTCATTCGAAAGGAATTTTATTTTATTAATCACAATAGAAATAAATACATTTGGAAAATGATGGTGATAAAAGTAACTCACATAAGTTGCATGCATTATATATGTTAACTCAGTAGTAACGCATATATATTTAAGCCAAATCATTTGTTTAGTCAGCAAATAATGCCTGGACCTCTTCAGAATTCCAGAACTCTTTTCAGTAATGCCTAGGAAACCAGGTATTTTAGACTCACACTTGGGAACCATTGAGCTTTAATAGTTTAAGGTGTGTGATAAGGAAGACATAGCAAAGAGGCTCTAAAAGATGGCTAATTTCTTTTGATATTAGTCGGGAGGTGATGCAGAGTTACTGAATTTTGAGCAAAGAAATGACAAAATCAGATTTTCACGTCAGAAAGACCTCTCTGGCAAAGGCTGGCTGATACATCAAAGGAATGAGTGACTGAGGGCAATTAGAAAATATAGGAGGCTAGTTCAGCGATCCAGGTGGGAAAATCAGGGATCTAATAAGCAAGGTATAGATAGTGGGGATGAAGAGGAATGGATGTTTAGTGGCAGAATTGATTGCTGATTGATTGATTTGGTGTGATATGGGTGACTAAGAGGACATGAAAGGAAGGACTAAGAGGCCATGCTTGGGTAACCATGTAAATATGAAATATAGGAAAAAAATAATTGTTCCAAGTTCTCAAGATATGTATTGGGTTGGCCAAAAAGTTAGTTCGGGTTTTTCCGTAAGACCAATATATATCTTTTTTAATATTCTCAAGAAATATATATATATTTAAAATAAAAATCAGTTAAGTGACATGATTACTGTTCTAAATTAGTCAGGACAAGCTAACTGCTATAAAAATAACCCCCACATCTCAGTGACTTGACACAGTAAAGATATGTTTAGATCGCAATCCAATGAAAGAGAGGCAGACTCTGGCCCATGTGATTATTTAGAGACCCAGGCTTTTCCTTTCATTGATTCTGCCATCTTCTAGGGCTACTGGGTTCTCTACAGCATCTGGACAAAGTAAGATAGAGAGTTGAACTGCAAACAGGAAGATCCTATGGTCCAGGCAAGGAAGAAATGTACATTACTTGTCACATGTTCCAATGGTTAGAGCTCAGTAGTGGTCATGAGAATGTAATCTAGCTGTGTGCCCAGGAAAAAGAAGACATGAGTTTTAGGAGCATTTAGCCAGTCTCTACCATAAGCACTCGTTAGGTTATAAAGAAAAACTCACAGAATTTTGAAATATGATTGCAGTGAATGACAAAGTGATTTGAGTTTAATCAATGTCTAAATGTAATGATATAACAGAGAAAGCTGTGAATCACTTGACTATATTACTGAAGAAATTCTGTGGTCATATATTGTGGGGATTGGGAAGAAATGGGAGGGAGTAATACCTCTACTGAGTTCAGAAATAGGTGAACCAACGATAAAGAAATTATCACTATCTCCCGGGTGGGGGTACTCCACCTGTTTGTCCATTAACTATTTATTAAGTACCATTTGCTAGGCACTGTTCTAGGTTCTGGAATAGAAACAACTTATACTGCCTGACAGACAGGCGTATCCCTAGAGTCGAGGTGGGTCTACCAGATCCTCATGGCTTGAAGGCCCAAGCTTTTATAATGTTCAACTCAATACACTTTGCTCTGATTCTCTCTCTCTTTTTTTTTTTTTTTTTTTTTTGAGGTATGCAGGCCTCTCACTGTTGTGGCCTCTCCCGTTGCAGAGCACAGGCTCCGGACGTGCAGGCTCAGTGGACATGGCTCACGGGCCCAGCCGCTCCGCGGCATGTGGGATCTTCCCGGACCGGGGCACGAAACTGTGTCCCTTGCTCAACCACTGCGTCACCAGGGAAGCCCTGCTCTGATTCTCTACTAAGCAAGTGCCTTCTAATTCTCTCCTGACTGTCTTTGATCAACCAGCACAAGTCTTCTAATCTTTGTGGTTCCTGCAGCCTCTTCTCCTCCTCTTCCTCCTTTTTGTCATCACCACTATCATGCTCCTCATAATAACCACCATTATTAGGTGTTAGGTACTTTATACATTTCTTCTGTTCCTCATGACAGTTGCATTTTACAGATGCATGCACTGAGTCTCAGAGAAATTCAGTAACTTGCCCTCACAGGTAGTAGTGGTGAGCCTGGGTCAGAATGCAGTTCTGCTGACTTCCTGTCCCAAGTGCTTCCTACCGTTATAAAGGAGTAAATCTGCATCTGGGTCTATAGATCAGTCCCTTGATCATTTATGAAATATGGATTACTTGAATTGGTCAAGTCTGGGTACATTGACAATATCAAGTTTCTGGTCCCACAACACTCAGGACCTGAAACTGAGCTGAGAAAACTCCTCAGAGGTCTTCAACCCTATGAGGTCTTGCCAGGGTTGCTGGTTGGCCACTGGCCTCTATTCCTTTTTTTAAGGTAAAAAGTCGTTTATTTTATTATTTTAATTGAAGTATAGTTGATTTACAATATTGTGTTAGTTTCAGGTGTACAGCATAGTGATTCAGTATTTTTGCAGATTATATTCCATATGAGCTATTATAAGATAATGGGTGTAGTTCCTTGTGCTATACAGTAAATCCTTGTTGCTTACCTATTTTACATATAGTATTTCTTTTTAACATCTTTGTTGGAGTATAATTGCTTTACAATGGTGTGTTAGTTTCTGCTGTATAACGAAGTGAATCAGCTATATGTATGCATATATCCCTATATCCCCTTCCTCTTGCATCTCCCTCAGTATTTTTAAATCTGTTAATACCATACCTCTAATTTGTCCCTGACATCCCTATTTCTGAACTTTAACTTCAACATTTGTGACCTGGTAATATCACAAAATAATCTGTTTGTCAGAGGGAACTGTTAACATATTTACATTTTTATAATGAGAAAAAACACTCTCACAACAGATACAAAATCTACTGAGGTTACAAGATAAACATTACATTTGATTCCTTCAACAAAACCATACTGTGTAGTTGCAATTATTGAACAAAGGTGTAATCAGAAAAATATATTTTGAATTAAAATATATTGATAGGAATAAATCAACATAAATGTGTTTTCCTCTAATGGCAGTTTTATTTTCCCAGAGTGGGAATTTAAAATTGCTTAAATTGCTTTTAAGTTAGGAGTACGAAAAGTGCTTCAATGGTGATAAAATGCGTAACAAATGTTTAACCAGCATGCAAAGGATGACAATGAAAAGCAGCACAGTTCTGCACGTGTCAAGATAAAACATGCACACTTACATCACTCCATACTGATATTTCTAACCCATGTACAGCTAGCAAAAGCATCTACTTCATTATAATCTTTCACATTATTACATATCCTTAGGTACCAGTTACCCTTGCACAATATATCATTTATTTTAGTTCACAATATTTCTGATTTTGCATCTTTTGTGGTTATCTCTGCTGGTCCTTCACTTCTGAATTACATCATCATTATGTTATAGAAGTAGTAGAAATGTAGGTCAAAGTGTGTCTTTCAAAAATCACTGTAGGAACACTAAAAGAAACAAATGAGGGAAGAATGTGCTTTTCTTATACAATATCCAATAATGATGACAGTTGCTCACGGCTGTTCTTGGGAGAAGGGCCATGGTAAGTGTGTGACTTGGGTTGCAATGACTTTTTTGGTGATCTGTACAAACTTGAAAACCCACTGTTCTCAAGTGAGTTGCACTAAAGCCTAGCTTTATCACAAGTAAACCTGTGATGATTATCCAGCTCAACATCTCTGTGGATAGAGTAGACAACTACAAGGCTGCCTGGCAGGACTTGATAACTCATCAATCTACGAGCACTTTAATGTAGTGACTGCAAATCCTACTCTGAGAAAGTACAGGAGCACTGCCTAAGAGTGAGGATACTTGATTCTAGCTCAAGTTCAAACCTGTGACTCTGAGGGATTCACCTAACCTTCTGCAGGTTCAAGTTTTTAATCTGTAAAATGACGGGGATAGGCTAGATCTACAAGGTCCCTTCCAGGTTTAAAATAGAGCAATACTACTCCATTGTGGGAGATAACAGACTTCCTTAAAAAATTGATTAGTAATATTGTATATGAGGTGATACTTAGAAAATAATTGCAATCTATATGGTTGCAGAACTAGTGTAGGGAACATGAATATTCTTTTTTTTTTTTTTTTTGAGGTACGCTGGCCTCTCACTGTTGTGGCCTCTCCCGTTGCGGAGCACAGGCTCCGGACGCACAGGCTCAGCAGCCATGGCTCACGGGCCTAGCCGCTCCGCAGCATGTGGGATCTTCCGGGACCGCAGCATGAACCCGTGTCCCCTGCATCGGCAGGCAGACTCTCAACCACTGTACCACCAGGGAAGCCCAACATGAATATTCTTAATAAAAAAGATTGAATTTCTTTTTGTCCGATAAACCAGTTTAAACCTGCGCCTGCATCATTGGCCTCCAGGCTGGTGATAGCTGTAGTATGTGCTTACTGGGACTCCCCATGCCTGCGAGGGTTCATACAAAATTGCCAGGTTCTCTTGATATCACAAAGTTCCTGGGAAGCTATTCTGTTGATCCTACAGTCAACCCTGGTTTCCACTGGAACCTGTGCCAGCCCATGAGGACCTTTTGTCTCAGGGGTTTGGATGGATAATTCAATGACACTGCCAAGGCAAGGCAAGTTTGGGTGAGACAAGTTATGTCTGGGCCTGGGACCCAGCCCTGCCAGGTACCCCAATCCAAGGGCCACTTGCCCCAGAGTCCTGTTCCCCCTCTACCCTTGACTTCTCCCAGGGTTGAGAACAGCCTTCTTTTTTCCTGCTTGTTACTTTAAAAGGATCCTCCCTCTCTCCTGTCCATCTCTAGGAAACCTTGCATAATCTCTTCAGTGAGTTTAGAATTTTATCCAAGTTGGAAGGAGGATATGGTTCATGCGGCTTCAACTTGGTCATGTAAATACCTCTGAAGAAAGGAAATTCAAAATCTTGAGACTAACATCTGGGATTGAGGGCAAAGAAAAATGCACAGGCCAAAACACAAATTAATATTTCAGTAAGTGATCCTGTCACAGTATCAAGTAGATAAAATGTAATCACATTTAGGGGGAAATGGATTTGTATTTGTTTTTATTGTAATTTTTTTAGTAACTGCTTTATTGAGATATAATTATATACCATACAGTTAACCTATTTAATGTGCACATCTTTATTTTTAATAGTGAGTTTGAATGAAGGCATATTTAATTAGAGGGATAGCTGGAAAAATTTATGGGTGTTTTTAAAAGGAACTTCTGAATACCTTAAAATATTTAAGAGGTTAATTGTGCTGGCACTTTTATTGTGTAAAATTTCAATAAAATATTACTTCTATAGGATGTAATGGGGTACATAATAACATTAAAAGTTTTTATACTATGGGCTTCCCTGGTGGCGCAGTGGTTGAGAGTCCAACTGCCAATGCAGGGGACATGGGTCCGTGCCCCGGTCCGGGAAGATCCCACATGCCGCGGAGAGGCTGGGCCCGTGAGCCATGGCCGCTGAGCCTGCGTGTCCGTAGCTTGTGCTCTGCAACGGGACAGGCCACAGCAGTGAGAGGCCCACGTACTGCAAAAAAAAAAAAAAAAAAAAAGTTTTTATACTATGATGTTAACTGAAAGGGCAGGCTACAAAATTATAGATATGACCATACCTGTAGGAAAATATGCATAGATAAAAAGACAGGAGCAAAAAAATGGGCTAATTTTGGGTGGTCAGATTTAGGGCACATATTTTATTTTCCATTTTTATAGATTATTATATTCCTCAATTAGTATGTATACTTTTGGAATGAGAAAGGAAACTTTATTTATGAAACTTTGGAATTATCTTTTTTTTTTTCTGAAACACATATCATGGGCACTACTCATCAGGCCTGACTTGGGTTATTTGGGGAGATTATAAATGATAACAATAAACTGCCTTTGTTTATTGCTTTATAATTTACAAATTGCATTCAAGAATATTATTTCATTGAGCAAAGAGACAGGCATTTTCCTGAGGAAACTGTCAAAAGTTGGGGAAGCCAAGGAAAGAAGAACATTTTTAAAGGACTTCTAAGTGTAAGCAGATGTCTCTGGTGGTGAATTACCATCATCTGAGATGATGGAAGAGGAAGGGGGGTGGGGTAGAGGTGGGAAGAGCACAGAGCAATTACACGGGGCTATCACTGACTCGAGGGGAAAGGGGAAGAAACGGGATTTGGGGGCATGGGATTCTTATACATATTTCTATGCCTTTCTATAGTATCATCAACTTAGGTCAGGTTAGCAGTTGTTCATAAAGAGGTTGTTCACAGGGGGCAAAAGAGGAGTGAGGAGTAAGGAATCCCACTTCAGTGCCAGTGAGTAAGTTTAAGAGAAGGAAGGAGATAACCAAATACACCAGTGGCATTTGTAAATCCATTATTTGTTAAGTCTGAAAACACATTAGGGAGTATGCAAGATGGGTTTAGATAAAGTCTATATCATATACATTTTAAGAGAAATGGAGTTTATTTATTCTGAGTAGACTGTATTGACAGCAATAACGAAGATAAGGTGAATGAAAAAATATTTCTCAAAATACTTACATTACATTATTTTATATTAAGATTATAAACACTGTTTTTTGTGGTATGCGGGCCTCTCACTGCTGTGGCCTGTCCCACCGCAGAGCACAGGCTGCAGACGCGCAGGCCCAAGCGGCCATGGCTCACGGGCCCAGCCGCTCCGCGGCATGTGGGATCTTCCCAGACCGGGGCACGAACCCGCGTCCCCTGCATCGGCAGGCGGACTCTCGACCACTGCGCCATCAGGGAAGCCCGAGAACATGATCTCTTTAATGAAAATAATAAGTAATAAAAGACCTGTAAATGATAAAAGGCTAGGCCATTATGGACACTGTACACTTTATCAGGCAATCCTAAAACAAATAAAGCAAATCCATATTTATTATTAGGTTTTTTTAAAGCACATAGCATCTCAAGTCCTCCGAATCCCAGCCACTCCCACCCCAAATGCCTGGTACTGTCTACGGATTTTGCAAATATATTAGGGTTAACTTTCAGATTATCAAGTAATGAGTATATTGTTATATTTTTAGAAAAAAGTGTCATACTCTACCTCATGTGATACTGAAAACTGAAATAATAAAATAGCTAGTACTGGATAGGAAAGGGTAGAATAGAGGTGACTCTCTGATGTCAGGATGGGGAAGAATGCTTTTAGCATAAATCAATGCAGGAAACACTAGGAAAGAGATTGAGTACATATTCAATACATAATCAAGATACTGACTATAAAAATTTTTAATTTCGCAGACCTATCATAACTAAAATGAAAATGATATGAAAAAATTTTCAAAATATAGAGCTTCCCTGGTGACGCAGTTGTTGAGAGTCTGACTGCCGATGCAGGGGGCACAGGTTCGTGCCCCAGTCCGGGAAGATCCCACATGCCGTGGAGCGGCTAGGCCCGTGAGCCATGGCCACTGAGCCTGCGTGTCCGTAGCCTGTGCTCCACAGCGGGAGAGGCCACAACAGTGAGAGGCCCGTGTACCGCAAAAAAAAAAAAAAAATTCAAAATATATGAAAAATTGGTTAATAGCCATAATATATAAAGAACTTTTAAAAATTAAAAGTAAAAATATGCTGATCACAATTTTTAAAAACAGGGTGCATATAAATACTTAACATCAAAAGGAATAAACTTGAAAACATGCACATTACTAAAAATAAAAGAAATACAAATGAAAGTAAATAGTATTTTCGACAACTAAATTGGCAATTTTTTTCAAACCATTTTGTTTGCTGAATATGCACTGAAATGCTATTCTCATGCTGGAGTGCAAATTAATGCATAGTTTTTAGAAGGAAATTTGGCAATAGTTTCCAAAAACCATAGAAATATTTGTATGCTTTGATCCAGTATATCCAACCACTAATTTCTTTTAAGGAAACAATGAGAGATGTGTGTAAGTATTTTAAGAATGTTTATCTTAATACTATTTTAATTGCGAGAAAATTAAAACATCATGTGTCCAAATAACTTGATAAATGTTTGATGGTTTATTCATATGATGGAATAATAGCCAAAAAAAAACACATGTTTTTAAAAGAGTGTTTAATGACATAGCAATATTCTCACATTGAATGGAAAAAAGCAGGGTAAAAAAGCTATACATATAGTTTTTTCTTAATTTTGGTTTTTAAAATATTCATGGAAAAAGTATTAGAAATGACTGCATGAAAATGTTAACAGTTTTATCTCTGGTTAGTAACATTTTGAGTAATTTTTATTTTCTTTATAATTTTTGTATTCTTTCTATAATTAATTATACTATTTGAAAAATAAAATCTTACTAAAAGTAATTCTTTGTTACTTTCGCACATGAAATAACACATTTAGTAGCATGATCTGCCTTTAGTTGTGTTAAAGAACTAGAAACAAAAATTCATTTAGTCCATCTTAAGAACAGTTGTTAATGATACCAGTTAGGAGAGGAAGAAATTGAAGATTAGAGAGACTAAATGATTTGCAAGTATTCATTTAATTCAACAGCAGTTTTGGTTTTTTTTTTTTGAGCATATAGTAATTACTGTGAATTGGATTAGGCATTTAGGCATTAAGCATAAAAGATTAAAAATTGTCCCCAAGAGTGTGTGTTCTCATAGTAGGTGACATTATATTAAAAAAATGATATTTTCAATTAGTGGGATAAGTGCTGGCAGAGATCCCACATACCGCAACTAAGCCCTTGTGCTGCAACTACTGAGCCCACATGCTCTAGGCCTGCGCGCTGCGACTAGAGAAGACTGCCACAACAAAGAACCAGTGCACCCAAATTAAATTAATTAATTAATTAATTTTAAAAAAGAAGCAGGGGATATGATTAAGGCGGGGTTGGCTAGATAGAAGTAAAGAGAACTCTAAAGGACCAACCACTACTCAACCTTAGCAATATACCCAAGGAAGAGCTCCTCCTTTCTACTCCAGGTCTGAGAGCCAGAAATGGCAGAGAAGTTGCTGCGACAGAAGTCTCTGGGGTGTAGGAGAAGTTGTTCCCAAGGAGGTATTTCACTGAAGGCACTCTGCTAGGAAACAGCCCAAGAGGGTGTTGGGGAAAGCTGCTGGCTGCTCCCTGCTGCTGACTGCCCTGCACTGAAGAGGCTGCCTGAGCTGCAGGACCCTGGTATTGGCAAAGCTGAAGTCACCAATGCTGCAGGAGGTGGGTGCCTGGGGAGCCATGGGCAGTATAGGAGCCAGACACTTGGGAAATTGTGAGCGCTGCTGGAGCCTGGTACTGGAGAAGCTTCACATGCCCGCCAAAGGAGCAGACTGGGAACTGGAAGGAAAATCCCTTCATCCTGCAATGCCTCTCCACCACCCTCCATTGACAAAGTTTAACATTATGTCAGCTGGCAAATAAAAACTATTTTAAAGGCACAGTTGCATTTTTGCACAGCAGGCAATGAAGAGTGAGTTTGGAACTGAGGTGATAAATTTGTAACTGGCATGGTGTGGAGAGTTTTCCAGCTAATGGAATAACATGAGAGAAGACATGTAAAGAGGACTTCCATATCTGACAGCATGATAGACTAGATACCCAGACTGATGCTCTCACTATAAAACAAACCAAAAAATCCCTTAATATCCTGGATTTTAAAAATAAGATATTTGTGTTTAAATACATTGGTGAGATGGCAAGACAGTATGGAATACATAGATGTCAAAACTAAGAGAAGACATGAACTTGAACACACTGAAAATGTCTTTCACTTTGGGGGCAATTGCCAAATCTTTTGAATTTGAACTTTACTTTTCAGGTCTTGAGGAGTACAAGGGATAAAGATTATTTCCAAGTTCCTCTCAAATTGGGGAGTCTAATTTTGAGACTCTTACATTTCACTAGGATGCAGAATACTCAATGTGAAAGTAAACAAAAAACTGATGGTTAATCTGTACACTTAATCAGTGTGATGGTGAAATAAACCCACCCTACTCCCCATTTTGTAAGGGAACTTCAAGGAAAATTGTAGTATTTAAACTTTGGCAGTGGTTGAAGGAGGACAATTCTTTCCTCATAATTCATAAACACAAGTCAACCCCTAGGGATTACAGCCTGGATTTACACTACCCACATGGTCTGAAAAACTTCAAGGTAAATATTAAGTTTGAAGTGATGCCAAATTAGTAGTGTCCTAGGGTTTGGAAAAAGTAAACACAAATCCTCTCAGAAGGATAGTGCCTTCAATCCAGGCATCAAAAAAGTCCTACAGATAAATTCCAAGAATGACTAGGTCACCATCAAAAATCACAAAATAACCAAGGAAGAATAGCCACAATGAGAAAGAACCAACAGAATCAATAACCCACAAAAGCTTAACTGTTTGAATTATTAACACAATTGGTATGTTTAATATGTTTAAAGAAATAGTAGACTAAAAGATGATCGAGCTAATTTGAAAATAAATCACATATAATCTCTGGAGATGAAAAATGTAGTACTTGAAAAAAATTCAATAGGTTGCTTTAGAAGCAGATTAGACACTGCTGAAGTCAGAATTAGTGAACTGGAAGACAGTACTGAAAATTAGAATGTAGTACAGAGATATAAAGAGGCAGAAAATATGAAGAGACATTGAGACACAAATGATAGAGTGAGAAGATTTCACATACATCAAATTGGAATTCTAGAAAGAGATGAGAGACAGAATGGTGCAGGCAGAACATTAGAAGAGTTAGTGATAGAGAACTTTCCAGAACAAATGAAGAACCTATATCCAAATACTCAAAATGCATTATCAATTCTCAAACAGCATAAAGTAAGAGAAAAAAATACCCCCAGCCATGCTGTAGATAAATGTAGAACACCAGTGACAAGGAAACTTAAAAGAAAAAAGTAAATTACCATGAAAAGATAATTAGACTGAGAACTACCATGGAAGGCAAAAGAAAGTAGCATAATCTTAATGTGCTAAAAGAACATAACTCTCACCCTGGAATTATATGATTGTCAAAAACATATTTCAAAACCAGGGCAAAATGAAGACATTTCAGACAAACAAAAACTGAGAGTTTTCAGTTAACAATCCCTAACCTAAGGAAACTCTAAAATATGTGCTTCGTATGGAAGAAAGTGACCCCAAATCAGTGGTCTGTGATTCAAGAATAGGTGATAAAACCAAATGTAAAATATAGGTAAATCTAAGTAAACACTGTAAAAAAATAATTTTGAGGAGCTTAAAAAAAGATATACCTAAAATATACAGCTATAAATTATAAGGGATAATCAGAGTTAAAGTGTCCTAGAGACCTTATGTTGTTCAGGAGGATGATACAAATATTGATTAATTTTATGTTTTTTAAGTTAAATATTATGGACAAATTTCTATGGTAAATGCAAAAGCAATGGAAATAGAGTGGGCTTATCTGTATTTTCAGATTTTTCTTCCATGGTTATTTATTACTTAGTTAATAAAAAGTAATCTATCCAAAATCAGAATTAATTGACATCTATGAAAAAGTTCAGATGTATAAAGGGCTTTGTGAAGGTTTGATATGGGCTTCATCTCTATATTTTCTTTTTATGATTCTCTCACTGGCCTTTTTAGTATGTCAGCTTCACTCTTATAACAAAACAGTTGCAACAGTTCTAGAGATAACGTATGTATGAGTCAGACTGCAGATTAAGAGAAAATTTCTCTTTGCTCAACTTTACTGTGATAGGACCCACACATAAAGCAATCATTGTGATGGGCGGGGACAGTGTCGGGGGGATGTCATGCACAGACTCTCTTAGGCTTGAGTTGCACGGTGCTCTCTATGCATCTGACCGTGTCCCAGTCCATTAAGCTAAAAAAATAAGACAACAGTTTTGAGGATTAGCATTCCTCTATCAATTATTTACCCCATGCATGCTTATTGAAACTTTATGTTAGTTCTAAGTCTCAGGTTTTAAACTTTTAAAATAATTTTAATATTAAACCAGACTCATGTTTCTGGGTAAGTCCCACTTTGTCACGATGTAATATCCTTTTTGTTCATGGCTGGATTCAACTTGCTAATAGTTTGCTGAGAAGTTTTGAATCTGTAGGGAAATTGATTTGTAGTTTTCTTGTAATGCTTCTGCCTGGTTTTGGTATCATAGTAAATGCTATCCTCGTAAAATGAGTTGGTACGTATCCCCTCCTCTTCCTTTATTTTCTTAAAGAGTTTGTGTAAATTTGCCATTATTTTTTAAAATATTCAGTAGATTTCATTAGTGAAGCCATCTGGACCTGGAGTTTTCTTTGTGAGAATACTTTTGGTTTTTTTTTTTGCTGCGCTGTGCATGGCATGTGGGAATCTTAGTTCTCCGACCAGGGATCAAACCCGTGCCCCCTGCAGTGGAAGCATAGAGTCTTACTTAACCACTGGACCGCCAGAGAAGTCCCTGTGAGGATACTTTTAAATTATGGAATTCTACAATAGTTGTATGGACATAGTATGATTCAGATTATCTGTTTCTTCTTTTGTTAGTTTTGGTCATTTGTACCTCTCAAGGAATTTGTTCATTTTATATAAGTTATTGGAATTGTTAGCATAATGTTGTTGATAATTTTTCCTTATATCTTAATTGTTCTGTAGTGATATTTCCTCTTTCACTTTTTTTTTAAAAAAATCTATTTATTTATTTATTTATTTTTGGCCGTGTTGGGTCTTCGTTGCAGCGAGCAGGGGCTACTCTTCATTGCGGTGCGTGGGCTTCTGATTGCAATGGCTTGTCTTGTTGCAGAGCATGGGCTCATAGACATCAGTAGTTGTGGCACGTGGGCTCAGAAGTTGTGGTGCATGGGCTTAGTTGCTCTGCAGCATGTGGGATCTTCCTGGACCAAGGCCCAAACCCATGTCCCCTGCATTGATATGCAGATTCTTAACCACTGTGCCACCAGGGAAGTCCTCCTCTTTCATTTTTGATATTGGTAATTTGTGTTTTTTCTCTTTTTGAGACTTTTAAAATAATTTGAATAATGACATACACCTTCATATTGCATAATTATAAATGCCAAGAAGCAAACTTGATGTAACGAGGCTTAACTACTATTGAAAGTCACTCTTGTAGTTTTAGTACCAAGGAAATCTAAGAATATTGGGGTTTCTTGAAGTTGAAAGGAATTAAACATTAGTTAATCAATGGTGGTAATATATACTTGGTCATGATAACTCAGTATAGGATTCTTGGCCCATGGTAGTTGTTAAATTAATAAATGGATAAATATCTTTATTATAGAATGAGGAAAACTAGATTGATACTAGATGAATATTCATGGAATTCACTCCAATGTGATCAGTCCTCCACATTGCCACATGTATTATTTTTCTAAAACACAAATATGCTTTTGTAAATTCCTAAATTAAAAACTTCAGTGGTTTTCCATTTTCTTTATGATCCATCTGAATGCCCTACAGTGGCATTCAAGCATTTTTATACCATGGTAACATCTTACTTATTCAGCCTACTTCCTACCTCTTTCTCCAATATGTTGCATCCATCCTAGATACATTCCTTTTACTAATTTAATTATTTTGCCTCAGGTCACCATACACATGTTGTTCTCTTTTACCTGAATTTTTCTTTCTTCCTTCAAGGCCAAAGTCAAAGGTCATGTCATATGCATTTTTTCTTGTCTCACTCCCAGAATAATTTACAGAGTCTTTTTCTGTTCTCCCATGGCATTTGTCCATCCCTCTAGTCTATTATAACATGTGTCACAATTAGTCAGGTTTAGATGGTTTAGTGGCTTTTCCCTAACAAATACAAGCTCTTTGAGGACAGTGATTATCTTATTCGTTTTTTTTCTACAAATTTCTAGCAATGCTTTGAGTATTGTAGGCACTCAGGAAATGTTACATGATGCACAGACACATATAATTCCATAGTCCAAAATCACAGTCTCACTCACAGAACAAACTAGAATTTTACAGAGGAAGACACTGTACTTTGGTCTGGGAAAACACTACCAGTCTGGATCAACTAATTTACAAATGTGAGTCTTTTTTTCACAAGGGAGAAAAATCCAAGTGTAAGTTCAGCTGAGAAAGTATTATCATTTTCATGTACAAAAGAAACTACACTCATCAAAACAATTATAAAGTAATTGGAGGTTATACTTAGCTGCTGAATGAACAACACGAGTATACTGTTAATTTTGCAGGTCAACGTTATGACCTCAGATGTGAGTTTGCAAATGGATTAATACAGCATTATAAATGTAATCCTATGAATGTGTTGGAAAATTGCTACAAGGTGTACTGGGACAGAGACATGGTAATATCATTAAAGTCTACCAATAGACTAGACATTCTGCTGTTTGATAGGCCTATAAAATTGTAGTGCTTATTGGTATTCCCATTTTGCTAAGCATAAATATTATAAGAAATACACAGTAGGGAAGCAAATATGTAGGTTAGATTAAGAAGCCAAAAGAAAAGTGACATTTACAGCACATCAAAGAAATGAAATCATCATCTCAATGACTCCATTTAATTATCAGTTGTTTAAGAACATATACCTAGTTAAATATTTTAAAGAACTGCATTTATCGTGTGTTTGCATTAGTTTCAGATATAATATTTCTGCAAATAACAAAGCCTTTTCTCCTTAACATAGTACATTATTATAAATCACACTAGAGCATCGTTTACCTTTTATCCAGACAAGCAAAATTAAAGGCCATGATATACTCCTATGAGAAATAGTGGTTCATAACCGTGTTATAGCGCAATCTGAGGAATAAACACCACCCCCATCACACTGAGAATCATTTTCATAGGGCATGTTAGTGATGACAGTCATTTATTCTCCTCTACACAGGCTTCTTGGAGATTTGACCCTCCATAACATGGGAAGGGACAGACCTTTATATCACATATTCCCCCAGCAATTGTGCATTCGATGCTTGGACAAGGAAATTGACCCAGAGACTGTTAATGGCTACAGGAGCTAGATGTATAAGGTCATATAGCCACTGATGCCACCACTTAGGGGCATTCATTGTAGGCCATGTGTGATAAACAGGCAGGGAGCACTGAGAGAGAGATCATGTGGTTTTGGAAAGGGGGAGAGCTGGAGAAATAAGCGGCCATGGGCTCTGAGAGCTTCCAAGTTCTTAGTCCATTCCAGCTATGAAACTCAGTGATTTCTCCTGTCCTTGGATTCTGCAGTTTCCTTGGATTCGGTCTTCACTTAAACTTTCTCCAGTGTGCCTGTTTCTTATAATCAAATGGTCCTTGAACATCAGGACATAGAGTTAAAAAATAGGTTAGTAAATGTCCATATGCTTCAATGTTTTAAAATCTGATTAATCTGACAAATATACACACAATTTATCTATTAAAATACTGTCAACATAACAAGATTGGGAAATATTTTCAGCATGTTTATTCTTTATTGAGGTTTAGGAAATAAGGGTTTGGAGTTTGTAATATTCCTTATGTCAGATCATCTTTCAGAGTCATAAATCAGTGAGTTGTGCTTTAATATAACAGGCAGTGGGCCAGATTTGACCTCTGGCCATAATTTGCTGACCCCTGGACTAAACAATTATAAACCCCTGGGCCTAACCAATTTCAAGATTTAGTGTTAGTTTTTCCAGTGATTCTCTAAAGTCTTATAAATTCATTCAGTGTTTTTCAGACTCATGTTTTTTAGTTTATAAAATGAGGTTGTGATAATAATTCTAACTGGCCTCATAGAATTTAATGAAGAATATTTAATTAATCAGATCAAATGAGATTAACTATAATAAAGTAGTAAATAAAGTGCCTGGCTCAGGATTTATTCAACAAATATTGTCTGTGTCAGACTTTAATATAGCCATTAGAAGAAAGAGCAGAGCTAAGTAATACAAAAAAAACAGTAAGCAGCAATAAAATTAATACCTACACAAAACTAGCAGTGCAACAGATAAAGCAGGAAGAGCTTTACACTGGGAAAGAAGTTATTTAAATACAGAAATAGCACCTTACAAAAAGGAACCGAGAAATGTAAACTTGGTAGGTAGATTCAAGAGCTAAGTATACCCCCAACTCTTGTACCAGAATGAAAGGGCTTCCCAAACCCTGGACAGTGTAGGGCACACACACACGTCCCTCAGTGCTGACTCAAAGCTGCATTTCCTTAGCAGGATCACTGACAATCTTTTTTTTTTTTTCTCGTTTACGAAATTTTATAATGATAGACTCAAGATTGCCACTGCTTCTTCACCACTGGAGGGAGGGATTTAAGGGGGGGAAGGTAATAAGAAGTGGTATCATTATTTATGGGAGGTGGATGGAACACTGGAGAGAAGTTCATAAACTCTATACATTTCACTGACCAATCTCCTATTAAATAGGAAGCTTTTAAAAATTTAAAACACTGATAAGTTAACTTAACTGCCAGGAGCTGTAAACAGACCTATAACAAGAGGAGAAAAAAATAAATCGCACGCTAAATGCTAATAAATACAATTTAGCATCTTATTATATATAAAAGATGTGTTTCATATGTTAGTAAAATATATTTTTTGCTTCCTTGTTAAAATAAAAAACTACAATTCCAACCTGTCAATTTAGATTCATTCTGTCCAGAATAAAGAATCTTACCACCTTTGTGCTAGACAGAGTCTCGGTGGCTTTAGTTAAGTTTCTAATAAAGTCCTGACTGGTGAGACTAAAGATATAAAAGGATCAGGAAGCCCACAAGCCTCCCTCCCGTGTTTCTTGCAGATAAAGGTCAAGGGTCGAATGACAGAGAGAGGCTTATATCATTGTTCTCTTAACACAGACTGAAGTTATCTTCCAGATTACAGATAAAGTTATTGCAGATAAGATAAAGGAGTTATCCCAGGCACTGTGGAACAACAAGCCTCCAGAATCTAAGAAATCCTTACCCTTTGTGCTCCGAAATTATGGGGTTCTTAAAACATCAGTGTATTTATTTGGCACCTTTGTTAAGAGTTCAAGCCTCTCAGTGAATCATGTATTCCTTTTAGTCTCTGCAGAATCCTGAGGGGAAAACCGGGGAGATGAGAGAGAAAAAGAGGGAGAATATTTCCATTTCGCAAAAGAGGAAAATTTAGTCACAGATTTCATTTCTGATGGAAACTGTAAACCGCTCTGCCCTGATGGTGAACCTTTAGAGTTAGACTGCTGTCTGCCCGAAACCAGTCACCTGAGGGGCTGGCCGGGCAGCTGTTGGGAAATGCTCTGAAAGGCTTTGATGCTTGCTTCTTTCTCTTCCATTTGGAAACACAAATTGCTCTCAAAAGAGGTCTCTGCTAAGTTAGACTCTAGGCTAATGCATCTGGTCAGCAGCCGCTTAATTACCTGGTAGGATCGTTTAAAATGCAGATTCCTGGGCCCCACCCCAGACTCACTGAATTAGAAACTCTGAGGTGTGTGTTTGTGTAGAGAGAAAGGTGTGTTTGGGGTTGGGGGGCTTGTGGGAGTGTCCAAGAGTATGCACTTTTTCTAGATTCCCCAGTTGATTGTTAAGCAAAGTGAAGATAAAGGCTTCAGAAATGCTTTTCTTTTTTCCTTTTTCTTTGGCCTTGCAGCGGCTGCGGCGGCGCGGCTTGTGGGATCTTAGTTCCCCGACCAGGGATTGAATCCCTGGCCCTCAGGAGTGAAAGCGCAGAGTCTTAACCACGCTGGACCGCCAGGGAACTCCCCAGAAATGCTTTTCTAACTAATCCTTCCCCACAGCACTTCTCAATTCTTGTCATTATAAGGGTCACTGTGTCCAAAGCTGCTGCTGTGTTAAAAGGCTGTATCCTGTCCTTCTAGAGAAACTTTCCTGGCCAAAAATTTTGACAGTGAAGGAACTTGTCTGTGGAGTGTCTCTAAATCAAGACAGGCCAAGCTGGGCAGGATGAAGCAGATAGGGTCAGACTACTGGAGTTAAACAGAAGGGGTTTTACCCCCAGATCCACAGGTCCCCCCAAGGGGTCCATGGATGAGAAAACATTCACATCTTTATTTTCACTAACCTTTAACTGAAAATGAGCATTTCTTTCTACTATGAATTTGGCAACAAACCACATTAGTGTTTGCAGTACCTGTGACTCCTTGTCGCTGTTAGAAATCACAGATATTCCTGTATCACATTTTAGTTGTTATGAATAGCTTGAAATATTATTTACACTCATCTAAACATCAAATTACAGTTGTTTTTAGATTGTCACTAGATCTTTTTAAAGATGTTAATAAGGAAACACAGATATTACCCTATCACATTAAAAAAATATTTTGATAAATATAATTCAATATAGTTGCCTGCCTTTGTCATTTCATACCTTTGTTTTACACATTAGAAACATTGTTCTGAGAAGTGGTCTATAGGCTTCAACCTTTCTCAGAGTAATTTTCTAAATACATGCTATGTGACTTCACATATGATTGCCAAAGGAGCCCATGGAACTTAAGAACCCCTGATCTCAAGGAACCCCAAACCATCAAACGGCTTTGGAACAATGAAAACGAACATTTTGAGATCTTTGTTGACTTAACCTTGTGTTAATAGTTGTAATACACTGGAGATCACCCAAGTACTCCTACATCTCTCAGACTAAGCACGAAGTCTTATCCTTGACCATTTAACCTGCTTCATAACTAACCCAGTCAGAAAATAGAATCTAACCCCTTGTGGTCCTGACTGAACATCTTGATACAAGGTGCCCGTAGTCCTACTGTTGTCTGGCTGGCTGTTCTTTGGTTCTTTCTTTGTCCATGGTCATTAATTCAACAAGTACTTTTTGGCTGGTTCTGTATGAAGCATTCTGCTCCTTGTGGAAGGAATAGAAGAGAACTAATGGAGGCATGTTTCTTACCCTCCAGCACAAACTCTGGTACTTGAGGCTATATAATTAGGGGTTAAGTATGTGAGTATGAATGCCTGGGTTCAAATCTTTCCCGTCTTTTACTAGCTGTGACTTTGGGCAAATTGTTCTGTGTGCCTCTGTTTCTTCATCTGTCAAGTGAAGATAATGAATGGGTGCACTCAGGAGAATACTTCATATATAGTAACCATGCAAATGTTTATACAATATACAGAATTTTGGGCCACGGCCCAAACTTCTGAATCAGAATCTCTGGGGGCTTGGCCACATGTCGTTTACCAAGTTCCGCAGGTGATTTTGATATACTTTAGAGCAGAGTTTCTCAGCATATTTTTCATTATTCCCCCTCTAAGTAACCATTTTAGACATTTTTTCCCTAATTGCTCCCTCCCCATGAAATTTTAGTACTATAGATATGTGTACTATATATCTGCTTAGATACTTGGGCCTTTTGAAGGATGACAGGCCATTTTAATATCTAAGATTTTTCTACCCCAATCCCACCCCAAGCACCAATTTTAGCCCTCCTTGTTGAGAACACAAGCTATAAAATTGTGGTTTCTCAATCTTGGCTGCACATTAGAATAAAGTAAGGAAGCTTTTTAAAAAATACCTATGCCTAGGACACACCCCCAGACCAGTTAAATTAGAACCTCTTGGGGTGGGACACAAAAAAGAGTGTCTTTAAAAATCCCCAGGTAATTCCAATAGGCAGCCAAAGCTGAGACCCACTGCTTTAGAGTTTGAGATCTCCTTACAGGAGATTAAAATCTGGTTGGCAAACAGGAGCTACTAACATGAACATAAACAATGCAGAAATGAAGGGACCAATGAGTGCTATAGGAGTTCGGGAAAAGGAGAAACTAATACAGGCTGTTCTGATTAGGAGAAGCTTTGTGAGCTAGACTTAGAATCTGAGCAGGATCTGGAGAAAGGAATGGAAGAGAAATTTCAAATGTGGAAATAACATGGCCAAACGTATAAAAAGGACATAGGGTGTTCGGGTGATGTAACGGATTTAATGGTGGTGTCCCAAAAGATATATTCACCTGGAATCTTTGAACGTGACCTTATTTGCATAAAGGATCTTTGCAGATGTGAGTTTAGGATCTCGAGATGAGATCATCGTGGATTAGGGTGGGCCTAGTGATAAGTGTCCTTAGAAGAGAAGAGCACCCAGAGAAGGCCATGTAAAGACAGAGGCAGAAGTTGGAAACGGATGTGTATATAAGGCAAGGAACATGAGGGATTGCTGGCAACGCCAAAAGCTGGAAGAAGCAATGAAGGATTCTCCAGTAAACTCTTAGTAGGAAACACAGCCCTGCTGAAACCTCGATTTGAGACTTCTGGCCTCCAGAATTGTGAGAGAACAAATTTCTGTTGTTTTCAGCCACCTAGTTTGTAGCAATTTGTCACGGCAGCCCTAAGAAACAAATACAGGGGACAATGAGGAAACCAATCTGATAGAGTAAAGGAATTGTAATAAGAGTGGAAAATAAAATTGGAAATATAGGGTGGGTCCAAACAGGAAAGCCATTGTTTGCACAATATACTGACTGCAATGAGAATAATTACAGGTCTGGGATAGAAAGCGCAACCTGATAAAACCAATGTTACTGCAGAATTAATCTAGTAATTAGTGCAGTTTAGCCGACAGGGAGTAAATAGAGTTAGGGAAAACACTTACAAATATAACAACATTAAGTAAGGAAGTAAGAAAGATCTGGATTAGTAAAATGGCTTCAGAAAGAAAAATAAAGAAATTCTTCATGCAGTAAAGTTCACAAGAAGAACAAGCAAGGCCTTGATACCTGATCTGTATAACCACGAAGAAGAGGAATGTTTCAAAAATGACTTTTAAGATTTGAGTTTGAGTAAATGATGTATATTCCATCAAGAATCAAATGATACATTGACTTCTACTAATTTATTTTTTAATTTTTTTTTACTTAACAACTTCATTGAGGTATATTTTATGTATAAAATTTACCTATTTCAAATATACAGTTCAGCGATTTTTAGTAACTTCACCAAGTGGTGCAACCATCACCATAAATCAATTTTAGAACATTTCCACCCCCCTAATAAGATCCCTCATACTCATTTACAGTTAATCCTAGCTAGTACCTGTAGCAACAGGCAACCCCTATTCTACTTTCATTCTCTATAAATTTGCCCTTTTTTGGAAATTTTATAACAATGGAATTTCAAAATACGTGGTCTCTGTGTCTGGCTTATTTCACTTCACATAATGTTTTTGAAGTTCATCAATCACGTTTCCTTTTTATTGCTGGATAGCATTCCATTGTATGGATAGACCACGTTTTGTGTATCCATTCACCAGTTGATGGACATTTGGGTTGTTTCCAGTATGTGTTGATATGAACATTCTGGTGCAAGTCTTTATGTGGACATGTATTCGTTTCTCTTGAGTAGATACCTAGGAGTAGAATTGTTGGGTTGTGTGGGAATTTTATGTTTAACTTTTTAAGAAACTAACAAATTGTTTTCCAAAGTGGCTGTACCATTTACATTCTTATCAACAATGGATGAGGGTTCCCATTTCTCCACCTTCTGGCCAACATTTTTCATTGTCTGTCTTCTAGCCATTCCAGTGGGTGTAAAATGGTACTCATTGTGGTTTTAATTTGCATTTCCCTGGTGAATAAAGATGTTGAGCATCTTTTCATGTACCTATTAGCTGTTCGTATATTGGGTTGGCCAAAAAGTTCGTTTGTTTTTTTCTGTAAGATGGCTTTAATAACATTTAGTTGTGTTTAACTTCATTCAAAACAATTTTGTTAGATCGTATTGTGACAGCTGTCATATCAGCATGCATTAAAAAAAAACTTATCAAAATTGGTGAATTGGTGAACACAAAAGTTGACATTTTAATACTGAAGATGGAAGAAAAAAGCAACATTTTCGGCATATAATTCAAGAAAGGTAAAAACGCAGCTGAAACTGAAAAAGATTTGTGCAGTGTATGGAGAAAATGCTGTGACTGATCAAACGTGTTAAAAGTGGTCTGTGAAGTTTCATGTTGGAGATTTCTCGCTGGACGATGCTCCACAGTCAGGTAGACCAGTTGAAGTTGATAGCTATCAAATCGAGACATTAATTGAGAACAATCAACGTTATCCCACGTGGGAGAGAGCTGACATACTCAAAATATCCAAATCAAGCATTGAAAATCATTTGCACCAGCTTGGTTTTGTTAATCATTTTGATGTTTGGGTTCCACATAAGTTAAGCAGAAAAAAACCTTCTTGACTGTATTTCCGCATGCGATTCCCTACTTAAACGTAATGAAAATGTTCCGTTTTTAAAACAAATTGTAACAGGCGATGAAAAGTGGATACCGCACAATAATGTGGAACAGAAGAGATAGTGGGGCAAGCAAAATGAACCACCACCAACCACACCAAAGGCTGGTCTTCCTCCAAAGAAGGTGATGATGTGTATATGGTGGGATTGGAAGGGAGTCCTCTATTATGAGCTCCTTCTGGAAAACCAAACGATTAATTACAACAAGTACTGCATCCGATTAGACCACCTGAAAGCAGCATTCAATGAAAAGCGTCCGGAATTAGTCAACAGGAAATGCATAATCTTCCATCAGGATAATGCAAGACCGCATGTTTCTTTGATGACCAAGCAAAAACTGTTACGGCTTGGCTGGGAAGTTCTGATTCATCCACAGTATTCACCAGACATTGCACCTTTGGATTTCCATTTATTTTTGTCTTTACAGAACTCTCTTAATGGAAAACATTTCAATTCCCTGGAAGACTGTAAAAGGCACCTGGAACAGGTCTTTGCTCAAAAAGATAAGTTTTGGGAAGATGAAGTTGCCTGAAAAATGGCAGAAGGTAGTGGAACAAAAGGGTGAATATGTTGTTCAATAAAGTTCTTGGTGAAAATGAAAAATGTGTCTTTTTTTTTTTTTTTTTTTTTTGAGGTACACGGACCTCTCACTGTTATGGCCTCTCCCGTTGCGGAGCACAGGCTCCAGACACACAGGCTCCGCGGCCATGGCTCACCGGCCCAGCCGCTCCGCGGCATGTGGGATCTTCCCGGACCAGGGCACGAACCCGTGTCCCCTGCATTGGGACAGGCGAACTCTCAACCACTGCACCACCAGGGAAGCCCAAAAAATGTGTCTTTTATTTTTACTTAAAAACCGAAGGAACTTTTTGGCCAACCCAATATCTTCTTTGGTGAACTGTCTGTTCACACCTTTGCTCATTTATTGATTGAGTTTTTTGTCTTCTTATTGAGATGTAAGAGCTCTCTATATATCTCAAGTCCTTAATCTGATATGCGGTTTGCAAATATTTTCTCCTAGTCTGTGGCTTGTCTTTTCATTTTCTTAATGATGTACTTTGAAGTACAAAAGTTTTGAATTTTGATGAGGTCTAATTTATTATTTTTTTTTCTTGTATGCACTATGCTTTTGGTGTCATATCCAAAAAATCTTTGCCTAACCCCCAAATCTTGAAGATTTTCTCCTGTACTTTCTTCTAAAAGCATTATTGTTTTCACTCTCACATTTAAATCTATGACCCATTTTGAGTTACTTTTTGTATATGGTGTGTTGTGAGGATCTAAGTTAATTTTTTGCATATAGATATTCAGTTGTCCCAGCACCACTTGTTGAACAGAATTCTCTCCCCAATGAATTGCCTTGGTGCTTTTGCCAAAACTCAATTGACTGTAAATATAAGGATTTATTTCTGGACTCTCAATTCTGTTCCACTGATCTAGGTCTATCTTTATGCCAGTACCACACTGTCTTGATAACTGTAGCCTATGGTAAGTTTTTAAATTGGGAAGTGAAAATCCTACAGATTATTCTTTTTCAAAATTGTTTTGGTTATTCTAGATGTTTTGTATTTTCCATATAAATTTCTGGATCCGCTTGTCAATTTCTGCCAAAAAAAAAAAAAAAACCTGCTGGAATTTTCATAAGAATTGCATTGAATCTATAGATCAATTTGGGGAGAAAAATCATCTTAGCAGTCTTGAGCCTTTCTTTCCATGAGCATGACTGTCTCTCCATTTATTTCGATTTTCTTTAGCAAAGTTTAAAAATTTTTGGTGT
The DNA here is from genome assembly GCF_951394435.1 of Stenella coeruleoalba. NCBI lineage: Eukaryota > Metazoa > Chordata > Mammalia > Artiodactyla > Delphinidae > Stenella > Stenella coeruleoalba. The sequence continues at coordinate 90,539,262 of NC_137150.1, forward strand.
AAAAGTCTTACATTTTTATTTGTTAAATTTATTCCTAAGTATTTTTTCCTTGTGATGCTATTTTGAATAGGATTGTATTCTTAATTTCATTACTAAGTTGTTAATTTCCCCTATGTACAAATGTATTATCCCACCTATTGTTTAATAAATACTTTTTCAATTAATAGATTGACATGTGAATGAGCAAGAGGAAAATTTTTAGCCAAAGGAGAGAGAAAGATGTAAGGTTAAAGATAGATTTATACAGCATAAGCTTAATATTTCAATTTAACATTTGTGAAGGGCCATGATATGTGTGGTTTGTGACAGAGTTTATAATGTCTACCTCACAGAGTGGTAGTAAAGGCTGAAATAGAATAGCATATGTAAAGTTCCTGGCATACACATAAACTTCAGATGCTCTAGGGCTGGTATTCAGAAGGGAAGCGTTTTGCTCAGGAATAAAGTTGGCTTGGTACTTACTGTTTTCTTGTCAATCTGGGGAATCACTGGGGTTGTCAGGGCTGTGCCTCATAAATATTGAGGCTCTCCTAACTACTCTTTTTCTCAGTTGGATGTTTCTCCTGCTGTTTCTCTACTCTTGGTTTTCCTTTCCATTCTCTCCACTTAAATCAATTTGAATGATAATTGTTAATAATCGTTAATAATTGTTAATGTTTCACATAAAACTCTGGAAAGTAAATTGATGCATTTCTCAATAAAAATTGAGTTTTTTACGGCCTTAACTGGAACAGCATCAATTATTTTTTCCTCTTGTACTCTTTTTGAATGAGAGGGAAACTTTATTCATTTGTTCATTTATTCATTCTTTCACCATTTCCCATTTATCGAGTGCTTACTATCTGCTGTGCTCTTTGCTAGTTGAGAAGTGATTCCACAGAAACAAATGGACAGAATAAGTCTTTTGTCATTTCCTGGGTAGAAAAGACTGAGTCTTTCCAGAGTAGAAGAAGGAACACAGTCTATATCCTCAGAAAATATTGCTCAGATCAAGATAAATAAGGGCCATGTGAAAGTCTGCTGCTTCATTAAGTTCCTGCTCTGGGTAGAGATTCTTTGAAAAAGTTATCACCACCTGGCTGACGTTTCTGCTCAAAGGCACCTTTGAGTGGTATACAAAATTGTTCAATAAAGTAACAGTGTGTTTTTTCAGATATCTTCTTTAAACTTAAGGGGTACTAGCCTAAGATTTTCCACTAATGAACTGTGTGACTTTGGGCAAGTCACTTCACTTCCCTGCACTGACAGGTCAGGCTAAGTGATCTCAGAGGATTTTTCTAACGCTAGATTCTGTTTTCCAACTCTTATTAAGTCCTTAGACTATCAGTTTTTGAGTGGTGAAGAAGGAAGATAAGGAACAAAGAAGAGAAGAGTCTTTTTCAGATGGCTTCACGTTTTCAGGATATGGGCCATCCAAGTAAATAACTGACTGAAAAATAAATGGCTTTGCTTGTTGGTGATATGGGATAAGGAACTGGGCATGCATGACTCTCCCCTTTTCTTCTCTTTTACTTTTGATGCTGGGAGCATCATTTTTTGTTGGCTTTTCCATGCCTGAAGTTTGTTTTACAAGGTAGGTTCCCACATAGGGAGGCCTGTGGTTCTCCACTTTTGCATATGACTTGGTGGATAAATCTGTCTAATTCAGAGGTTCAGCATTAGAATGTCCATTGCTGTTCCTCATATAGGCCACAGCTCCTAACCTAGTCTCCACAGTGATAATGATTATGATGGTGGTGGTTGTGATGATGATGATCGTGATAATAATAAAGGTGATATGTTGTTCTTCATTGACCTGATGTCTTTTGGTTCAAAATTCAAATGAGAAAAATGATATGTTATTTATTGGACCTTCACAAACTTCAACCCATGTCTTCATCACTAACTGTCGGATGAGCTTTAGTAAGGAAAAGAGCAGAGAGGTGGCCTAAAGTTGCTCAAGAAATATTTTTCAGAGCCTTTGGAGGTGCAGATTACCAGGTACACAGGCTTTGGAAAAGGAAATCAAGTGGCCAGTTTAGAATACTAGAGGAGCTTAGCAAATGTGAATTGAGTGACTGCTTTATTTTATACTTTAAAATTAGTAGCTCCCCTCCTGGAACACAGTTGGAGTATTTCTGGAATCAGTCAATCACTGCTGTCAGGATATAGCGGTTCAGGTACTTTTAGCCATTACCCAAAGATCTGAATAATGCATTTGTAGTTTATCCTCGATTTACACTTATAATTCCTGTATTCTAATTCATAGGAATAAATCATATTCAGTAAGAGAAGGAAATGTTTTATATTTTATAGCTCATAAGCCTTTTACTCTCATAGTTAAAAGACAAATTAGAAAAGGAAATTATGTATTCTAATTAGTGAGTATCCTGAAATGATTGTTCCAAATTATATATACAGGAAAATATCACTAATTCTGAGTATTTGGATAGAGACCAACCTGGAATTGTCTCACTTTATCCTCTTCCTTGGTAACTGCTTTTGGACGAATCTTAAATGTATACCTCTGGCTCCAACTCTCTCTTGAGGCTCTGGACCCGCATCCTTCTAACTGCTTGCTGGACCTCTCTAGATTAACAGCCTACCTTGAATTTAACAGATCAAATTCCAACCACAAAACCTCCTCTTCCTGCTATGATTTGTTACCTCAGTTAAAAACATCAGTCCCGGGCTTCCCTGGTGGCGCAGTGGTTGAGAGTCCGCCTGCCGATGCAGGGGACACGGGTTCGTGCCCCGGTCCGGGAAGATCCCACATGCCGCGGAGCGGCTGGGCCCGTGAGCCATGGCCGCTGAGCCTGCGCGTCCGGAGCCTGTGCTCCGCAATGGGAGAGGCCACAACAGTGAGAGGCCCTCGTACCGCAAAAAAAAAAAAAGAAAAAAAAAAAAACATCAGCCCATGAGCTACCAGGCTTCATTCTGTGGGAGGCTCATCTGCTCCTCCATCTTCCTCTCTGGTACCCAGCCCTGGGAGGTTCTCTCCAAGTGCCTTCTGCCTATACTCCTTTTCTGTTCTTACTGTCGATCTCCTGGTACCACCACTGCTTATGCCTCACCCTGGCTATAGTGGTGGCCTCCTGTCCACCTCCTCCACACCATCCTGAACATTATGACAAAGTTTTCAGGGTAATCTTGCTAAAATAAAAAATTTAATCATGTCACTCCAGTAATCAAACATATTCAGTGTCCTCAAGACCTATAGGACAGAGTTTAAAGTTGCTAGATGGGACATTTAAAGAGGCCTTCTTGGGAATTCCCTGGTGGTCCAGTGGTTAGGACTCAGCGCTTTCACTGCCTGGGCCAGGGTTTGACCCCTGGTTGGGGAACTAAGATCCCACAAGCTAGGGCTTCCCTGGTGGTGCAGTGGTTAAGAATCTGCCTGCCAATGCAGGAGACACGGGTTGGAGCCCTGGTCTGGGAAGATCCCACATGCCGCAGAGCAACTAAGCCCGTGTACCACAACTACTGAGCCTGCGCTCTAGAGCCCGTGAGCCACAACTACTGAGCCCATGTGCCACAACTACTGAAGCCCACGTGCCTAGAGCCTGTGCTCCCAACAAGAGAAGCCACCACAATGAGAAGCCTGCACCTCACAACGAAGAGTAGCCCCTGCTTGCCACAACCAGAGAAAAGCCCACGTGCAACAATGAAGACCCAACGCAGCCAAAAATAAAATAAGTAAAGTAAAACAAAATTTAAAAAGAACAAAAAAGATCCCACAAGCTGCATGGCGTGGCCAAAACAATAAATAAAATAAAGAGGCCTTCTCATTCTGATTACTATTTTCCTTTTAGCCGTATTTCCCTCCATCCCTACTTCCTTGTGAGTCCTAAACTCTGTTTACCCAGGGCTGCTTGTCTTCAGTGACTACTACGTGCCTCTGCTGTGGTTTTTCCTCCATCACCACTTTCCTCTTGTGCAGCCTTACTAAAATACTATTACTTCCAACAGCCTTCTTCCATAACCATATCTGGAATCATATTTTCCCCTTGTGGAGCAGCTACTATGAGTACCCTGCCCTTTCCCCCCAGGAACATCACTCCCATACACTCCAACCAAATGGGCTTCCAGCTGTGAGCAGCTGCCTGAGGACCTTCTTTTTGCACCTGAAACCAGGGCAGGCTGCAAGAGCCAGGAGTTTTCATTTCCCAAGAGTAGTTCTCAACCAATGACTTGAAGCAAGCTGGAGGATAAAAACCCAGGTATCTTTGCCCCTCAGTTAGGATAACTGAAGCATCTTCTGTATCGTTTACCAGAGTTCCCCATCAGGATTGAATCCCAGTTGCTCACAGCAGGAATCTGCTCAGTAATGCACCTTTTATTACTGGCTACCTTGCTTCCTTGCCTGACTTCCCTGCTGCCCTGCTGGTACTTTCTGTGACCTCCCAGATAAACCATTTGCATGTACATTCTAGTCTCAGGGCTGGCTTTTGGTGGAACCCAATGTAATACTCTGTGTCTATGATCTCCTAGCAGGCTGCTTAGGCTGCTCCTATTATAACTTCACTTACCTTGGGAAATATTCATTCAGAAATCTATCCCAATCCTTGAGGTCAGGAACAGCGTTTCCTTCCTGTGTTCCTTTTAATACCTGGCACCATCTCTTCCATGAAGTAGGCACTAAACAACTAAAGGTTGAGTGAAAGTATTAAATCTGCATTACAGAACTTAAAAGAAAGAAAATATTAAAATTTCAAGTACTTAACAGTAACTTCATACCAGAGCAATGACCACTTCATGCTTTCGGAGATTTGTCCTAACATACAGAACAAATTATTTGTAGCCCTCATTCCATACTGTTCAATTTACCTGGTATTGAGAATTATATTTCCTTTTATCTGTCCTGTTTCACCCTCTGGCCTCTAAGCTCAGGCCAGAGTTATGCTGAGACAGGCCTTTGGTTTATGCTTCTTTACAGTACCAGCTGTACCCTCTTGACATCTTCAGTACGTACTCAACTCCAAAATATTTTAAAATAAGGCTATAAAGCACCTAAGGGTGCTTTAAAATGGTTTATTGTTTAACATAGTTTACTTTTTAATAATCATCTTTATGAAACAGGAGGGAAGGGGGCAGGGCACGACCTGTAAAAGAATGACATAACCCTTGAGGATATGACATAAACTGGGTTAGAACCAACTAGGTCCAAGATGGTAGAAGATTCGACTTCCAATAGACCTTGAGCCACATTATACAATCATTGTAATACATTAGTATATGCTAAATGACACACCCACAGGCACCAAGACAGTTCTGAGGCCAGCCGTAAAAGACCAAAAAGTGGGCCGTGGCCAAATTCCTGGAAATATCCACCCCTACCCCGAAATAGTTGGAATTATCCTCCCACTCATCAGCCTAGGAAATTACTCAGCCCATGAAAACTAACCACCCCATATTTCTGGGCCTCTCACCTTCTGAGATGGTCCACACTCTGTGGAATGTGTTTCTCCCATGGCTGCTCTCACTTACCTAGACAATCCCATGCCCTGGGGCTGCTCTTGCCTTTTGAGACATTCTGTCTATGGAATGTGTATCTCTCTAAATAAATCCGCTTCTTACCTATCACTTTGTCTCTCACTGAATTCTTTCTGCGATGCGACATCAACAACCTGAGCTTCATTAAGTCCTGAGACCAGGTTTGTGATCTCAATGAAAAGGCAGTGGGTTCAAGTCCCCACCTGGGTTCTGGCTGGGTTCGAGTCCCAGCTCATGGGTTCAAGTCCCATCTGAGTTGTGCAGCTTCATTTATACTAGTTATGTTTATGCCTACTATATAAAATGGGGAACCAGCAGATTTCTATCATATTACTTAAACAAATTTTAAGTTGAAAGCATCCAAATTAATGGGGTTTTACTGTATATGAAATTACTTGAACAATTACTGAAATCAGAATCTTGCAGATAGAATGTGTGATATAAATAAATAGTCTGAAGATCCTAATTCTGTAGGCTTCACCCATCAGTTTCTCTTTTTGCCCTCACCTCTAATGCAGCATTTATTCACATTTAGCTCTCTCTCTTCACTCCAAAAGGCAGTATACAGATCTTGTAACTTTTCCTGCAGCCAGAAAATCTAATTCACCATAACAGACACAACAGAGTGTATTCCCTAGGCTGACATAGACATAGCCCTTTAAAAGTTAGCTTAGTTAAAGAAAAGAAAATAACACAAAACTATAGGGGGATATTCAGTGTTGTATGGCCTGGACCCAGTTGTATCTTTCTTATAAAGTGACTCTGTGTTTGGCATTTCAGCTTTATTTTAATCATCAGCAAGTCTGAGTAGGTCATAATTTCACTTGGGCATCATCCCTTAGGAAATAGTGTTAGACATTTCTCTGCCAGTGGCATTTGCAGCGAAGAAGGGGCAAATTAGGCATCAGTCAGTACGCATTTCACTTCCTTGGACGATCTACAAATCTGCATGATTTTACATATGGAGATAAAAGTCAAACACTTTTGAATAGATCGTTCTTATGGATGTGGGTCGAAGGCTTGTGGATGTAGCTGTGGTTCAGAAGCAGTTACTCCGTGAAAAGGAATGCAGATACAATGCAGATGTATATAAAGGAAAAACATTCTGTGTGAAACTACTCATAAGATCACCGTCCTGGCATTCTTTTTTTAATGTAAAATAAATTTTGGATTAAATAAATTTGCACTCTGCAAGATTTAAAAATTCTTATTAAGGAACAATAGAACACATAGTTTGTCAGGGTGTAGCAGTTGCTTTGAATGACCATCTCTTTTGAAAAATATCGCAAGCAGGAGTAGGGTGCCCAGGCGGAAGAGACGTGCCACCAGGGAGGGAACTGTAATCCACATACTACATTGTTACACTCAAGATGGCCTACAAAATCTGAAGCCTGATGCAAACTGAAAATGCAGAACACTTTGTTCAAAATTTATTAAAAATTTCAAGACAGCGACTACAGAACTTTTTTTTTTTTTTTTTTTTTTTTTTGCGGTACGCGGGCCTCTCACTGTTGTGGCCTCTCCCGTTGCGGAGCACAGGCTCCGGATGCGCAGGCTCAGTGGCCATGGCTCACGGGCCCAGCCGCTCCGTGGCATGTGGGATCTTCCCAGACCGGGGCACGAACCCGTGTGCCCTGCATCGGCAGGCGGACTCTCAACCACTGTGCCACCAGAGAAGCCCGACCGCAGAACTTTAAACCAAGTTGGGGGAGGAGGGCCTGTGTGACTGCACAGGTGCCATGCCCATGAAACTGTTCCTGGTCCCCCTCCATTTACTGAGATTCTACAAGGCCTCGTTCTTAAAGGTTCTTGACCAAATGAAGTGTCCCTGGGCACACTTAGAAATCTAAAGCATGATTGAGCCTAGATAAGGGCTATGTAAACATCGTTCTGTAATTTCTTAATATACTAGAATACCTATGCACACCACAGTGGGAAACATCAGAGATTTGTTGGGTAGGGCTGGCTCTTAATAGAACTTTAAGAATTAATCCTGGAAGGATATTCTCTCATTCCTTCTCATTGGATTGTCAGCTGTTAAAAGCCAAGACCTCAATCTTGGAATCCTGAGATTTTATGCAACCATCTACCTCCACAGTGTTTGGGAATAAGGGAGAAATGGCAAATGCACCCATGTTATTATTTCACTAAGGCCTTTCCAAAAAATCCCTCCCAGATCTCCCTTGCTGTAACTGAGTCCTTGCACCCCTTTATTTCAGGACCACCCACCAGGCAGGTCTGAGCAGTCTCCTCTAGGCCTTCCCTCCCTTTTCCTATCTCATTCTCTAGGCAGTGAGTTGGGGAACTTGATATTCCTCACTCCTCCTGCCCCAAACTCCACTCCTCTCCTTATCTTGGAGGCCACTTGTATCCTTGAGTTTATCCTTGACTTGTATTCCTTTGTTCTCCCTGGGAACAGAGTAATAGAATAGAACTTATGTTTTCTTTTGAAATTAGAATAAAGATGTAGTGTGTGCGTGACCCAACTCTAGTATATTCAGTTTTGCATTCCTAAACCAGTGGGTTTCATGTATCTACTAAGCCACAAATAATTTGAGAACAACATGTATTAGTAATCCTGAAAAATTCCAATAATAGTTCTACAGGAGTGTCTCCAAATTTGATTGGAATTCTTTACTCACTGACATCATATTTCTTCCAAGTCCTAAAAACACATGTGCTGTATGAAGTAACTTTACTGTAATTGTTCTAATTAATGTCTTTAAGAAGCATTGGCTATTATGCTTATTGGTGAACTCCTATGACAAACCAGAACATTCAACTGAATTTTAAACCAATTTTTGACTCTGAGCAAAGCAAACTTCCAAACATATTGTGATCCTTGTTATCAAAAGCACTTAAGGAAGAAGTTATGAAAATGGCATTTTGGGGTAAACTTAAATTTTATTATCTATTAAATGGGAATAATCCTATGTATCCTCTTACTTATTTTAAAAGGAAAATGAGAATTAAAAAATTTTTTTAAATGGGGAATTTAATAAGAAAATGGTATTACTTCAACTAATATTATTATAACTATTGTAATTCTATTTAAATATTATTTTAGTTTTTAGAATTCATGACCTCTTAAGGCCCCATTGTTTTTGCTTATTTTTAAATTTTTATTGAAATACAGTTGATTTACAATGCTGTGTTTGTTTCAGGTGTACAGCAAAGTGATTCAGTTTTATATATATGTATATATATTCTTTTTCAGATTCTTTTCCATTTTAGGTTATTACAATATATTAAATATAGTTCCCTGTGCTATACAGTAGGTCCTTGTTGGTTATTTTTTAATAAATGGTAGGGCATATTTTAATACCAAGCTCCTAATTTATCCCCCCCACCTTTCCTTTTTGGTAACCATAAGTTTTTTTTTTTCTATATCTGTGGGTCTATTTCTGTTTTATAAATAAGTTCATTTGTATCATTTTTTTTAGGTTCCACATATACCTCATTGTTTTTTATTATTATTTTATAAATATTTATTTATGTATTTGTTTGTTTATTTATTTGTCTGTGCCGGGTCTTAGTTGCAGCACGCAGGATCTTTAGTTGCGGCATTCGGGATCCAGTTCCCTGACCAGGGAACCCAGGCCCCCTGCACTGGGAGCACTGAGTCTTAACCACTGGACCACCAGGGAAGTCCCTACCTCATTGTTTTTTAATGAACTAGAATTTTCTGTTGAGTTAGATTTTCATAGAACCTAAGTTATTGTTTAATTGATATTTCTACTTGGAAATTGGTAAGACATATTAAGTATAGATTAGACATGCTGAAAGGGCTGGTTTATCAAAATTACCTGTTCTATAGGTCTGAATCTATACTAAACACAATTTTCAATCAGTTACTTGTAGGCTAATGATACTGGCTAGTTCACAGGATTTGTGGATTTTACTTAATATATTTAAACACAAATGTGGTGGTTTTTTTGTTTAGTTGTTTTTTGGTTGTTTTGGTTTTTTGGGTTTTTTGTGGCCTTGACACGAGGCATGTGGAATCTTAGTTCCCTGACCAGGGATTGTACCAGTGTCCCCTGCAGTGGAAGCACAGAGTACCAACCACCGGACTGCCAGGGAATTCCCACAAACGGGTTTTTAAGAGCTTTGTTGCACTATAATCAACATACAAGAAACTGAGCCTATTTAAATTGTACAGTTTGATAAATTTTAACTTATTTAGATACCCTTGAAAGCACCACCACTATTAAGATAGTGAATATGTCGGTCACCTCCAAAAGTTCCCTTGTGCCCATTTGTAATCCTTCCCTCCCAAGTCTTCTCAAGGTCCCCTTTCCAGCATCCCTAGGCAACCACTGATCTGCTGTTACTATAGATTAGTTAGCATTTTCTAATTTTTTTTATTATTATTTCTTTGACTTGTTTTAGTCACCATAATTATCTTGAAGTTATTCATGTTGTTGCTTGTTGTTTTCAATAGTTCAGTTCATTTTTATTGCTGAGAAGTATTCTAGTGTACAGATATACCATATTCTGTTTATTCATTTACCATTAAGTGTTTTATCTTCCTTTCTTTAATCTCTTCTTTAGGCTAAACTCTGCTTCAGTCATGCCTCTGCAGAGGCCTCATAGTACTACAGGAGTTTTGCTGTCAGCGCATCTAGATCCAAATCCCAGCCATGTCTCTAGTGAGCTGGGTGAACGTGACCTGCATCGGTTTCTTTTCAGGGTTGTAGTTACCTCGTCTGAAAAACAAGCATAGTAATATGTAGGGTTGTCGTAAGGGTTATATATGTAAAGCACATAGAACAAAACTTGACATACATTAAGTGCTATTTGGGTGGTGGTTATTATTATTTCTATTGTTATCATTACTATTATTAATTCTATATGACATGTTTGGTGGAACTTCTAGCCTGCCATAAACCCTCAACAGATGTTAGCTATTATTAGTAATTTTATTAAAATTACTACATTACCAAACAACTATTCATTCCCATTCTTTCCTCATCCCTCTTATGTTTTCAGTCTCTTCACTATCCTAGTTACTAGTAATCTCAGTGTTACCTGACCAGGTAGAATAGAGGAAGGCAGTGGTTCCCAAAGGATGATGTAGGGAGAGCAACTTTAACACCAACCTGGAAACTTGTTAGAAGTGTAAATTCTCAAGCCCCATCCTAGACTGACTGAATCAGAAACTTTGGGGGTGGGTGTTTTAACAAGACTTCCCAGAGATTCCGCTAAAGCTAAAGCACTAGAGCAGTAGGGTAATCACCAGGCTGGGCAGGAGTTAATGCAGGCTCAGTTCACACTGACTTTCTTGTTAGCAAAAGCAAACTGTTGACTAATTGAGCTTAATATCAAGTAAAACCCCTAAGTCTTTTTCACACATGTTGCTGCTAATCCCCATATTCCCCATCTAGTACTTGTACAGGATTCTTTTTGGACTGAAGTATAAGTCTTTACATTTATCCCTATTAAACTTAATCTTGTTAGATTCGGCCCATCGCTCCAGTCATGTTTGGGGAAATTTTAGTTCAGCTGGAATGAACCATGACAAAAAGCAGGGCCTGGAGATGGGGGAGGGGTGCTTTAAGGACAACGTCCTTTTATATATCGGCCAGATACTGGCCCTTGAGATTCAGGCTATGGTGGGCTTCTAATTAAACTCTCGAGACCCAGGAAGAGTGGTAATTTGATTTCAGTGTAATCCTCCTAACATTTATTGGGGACCTACCAAGTTCCTAATTGTGTACAAGGTATAGGAGAGATTACTAAATAGTGCTCCCTTCAAGGTCAGATATAAGTGGAGATAAAGAGGTTTTCGGGGTTTTTTGACATGTGAAGCCCAATACACCGACGATTGCAAGTCTCTTGAGGAAGAGAACTAGTACTTTTTGAGTACCAGATCCTTTGCTGTATGCTTTGTTTACATTTTCACATTTAATTTTCAAGCCAGTTCAACGATATAGGGATAATTACCCCATTTATAATTGAAGAAACTTACAGGTTAATGCATTTCCTCAAGGTCACACAGGCAGTTAGCAGAACTAGAGGAAATCCCAGATTTGTATGGGTTTAAAGGACGTGCTGTATGTAGGCTTTCTCCCTGAGATCAAGAAAATTAAGCTCCTATTTTATTTTTTTAATTGAAGTATAGTTGCTTTACAATGTTGTGTTAGTTTCTGGTGTACAGCAAAGTGATTCAGTTATACATATACATACATATTCTTTTCCATTATGTTTTATTACAGGATATTGAATATTGTTCCCTGTGCTATACAGGAGGACCTTGTTGTTTATCTATTTTATATATACTAGTTTATATCTGCTAATCCCAAATGCCGAGAAAATTAAGCTCTTTAAATATCTTAACTACCAGCAGCTTACATATAACTATTGATTCTCTTGGGCTGATTTATAATGAGTAAGTTTATGATCCCCCAAACATTAAAATATCAATAGATGACCCAATCCTATGTACACTAGGGAATGCATCTAACTGTGCTCACAGTCCTAAGTTTAAAAAAATCTTACATTTGGGTTTATTTTTATTTGCCTCTTTTAAAGTGATAGCTACATATTTTCATCAATATCTATCACAATATTGTAATTGCAAGTCATTGCCTCTAGCAAACAGATCTTTGGAAAGGATATAATTTCTTCCTCTAGGGGGCAGAACTAGCCAACCCTACTCTATTTAACAGGTAATACCTATTATATTTTATATGATATAAAATGTGTATTTTAATAAAGTAGATTGTAGTATAATGGAAAGTGCACTGGACTTGGAGTCTGAAGAGTAAAATTTGGTTCCACTTGCTGGTTATATCACCCTGGACAAAAAGTTTAACTTTTATAAACCTCAGTATTGAGATCTCTAAAATGGGGTAGTGAGAATTAACTGATATAATATCTATGAAGGAAGGCACTCTGTAGTCTGTTAAATGTTTTATAAAGATATTATTATACTTTTGATACTTACCTATTTTACAAGTTGCCATAAAGAGAAAATGTGAAATATTTTGGACATTTCTGCCACCTACATATCAACTTAATTGATAGAGCAGAATTTGAAGTTTTTGAGCTTCTCTGAAAATGCTACGATTCTTTCATCGTTTCTTTTTAACTGTAGAGCTTCCAATAGAGTTATATAAGAACAGTGTGGTAGAACTGATATTGAAATACTAGGTTTGGTTTGTTAACTAGCATTTCAAAGATAAATGCTCTTTAAACAGCACTAACATTGTCAGTACCACTAGCATCATCATTATAAAGGACACTCACTAGGTGCCCATCTGCCTGAAGGCATGTGGTTATACAAAGTGAGTTAATCTGGTAAAAATTCCAGTTCTTTAGGGCTTTATAATGTAATACAGACAGACTTTATATGAATAGGGAAAAATAAAGATATGCACTTAAATGCCTTCAGTTGAATCCCTGATATATCCCTTACCAGTTGTGTGACTTTAGGCAAAGGACAATCTCTTAAACTTCAATTTCTTCATCTTTAAAATGGGGGTAAACAATTGTACCTACCTGATAGAGATGTGAGAATGAAATGCTGTATTATGGGTAAAGTCCTTAGTATAATACCAGTACTTAATGCACTGAAAATATTAGCTTTTCTTAACAGAGAAACTGAGACATGTTAAACATTTTAAGAATTGGAGCAAAAATTGATTCCAATCAGCTGCACTAAACCAGAAGTGTTTAGGAGCACTCCTCTAACAAGAGCTCAGGGAGAGACTTTTATAGAGAAAAGGCACAAACAAAGTAAGGAAATTATTGATTGGCTATAGTTTAAAGCCTAGTTGGCTGTGATTGGTTGTCCTTAGGTTTTAATTTTGTGACCCTGAGGCATTTACAGGCCTAGAGCTCGGTTTGCTTATGTGGGCGCCACTGCTTTACAGCTACCTCAGTCTAATAGCCTCTTTATTTAATTTAACAGGTATTATTCGAGCTAAGTACTCTAGACTCCACTATCAAACTCCTAAACCTTTCCCCTCCCCCTTCTGGTCTCCATACCCTGCAAATAATGAGCTTTCTCTGGTCATTATGAATAGAATGTGTAGTCTGGAAATCATTGTCAGTCACCCATGGTGCTTCATTATGTCCCTGGAATCACAGAGTCCTAGAGCAGGAACCCCAGACTTCCAAAGTCATTTAGACCAGTGACCTTATTTTGCAAATAAGGGAACTGAGGCCCAAAGAGGTTGTGTCCTACCCAAGCTATAGGGCCAGTGAGTGACAAAGATAGAAAAATCTGGACTCCACACTCAAAGCATGTCACTCTCCCTCCTCCAAACACTCTCTCCAGACTCCGTGCTCCCCTTAATCTCCTCTTCTACTTGCTCTGCCAATAGGACCATGCTTATCTGGCCTGCCGCCAATTCAGGTTGTCTGGCTTCAGCTAAGTCTTCGTGGTTAATCTTGTTATTCATTTTCTCTTTTTTCTTAGTATGTAAGTTTCACAATTTATTTAGTGGGGAAAAGAAAAAAAAACTCTGCCTTTATTTATTTTTCCAAATAAAGCCTTACTTGTGCCAGTAAATGAAACCAATCAAAGCTTCTCTGATTGGACCAGGAATGGGGTTATGGGCCCACAGGCCCATAGGCTCAGCTCGGCCCTTCTCTCCCATCCCTTCTAAAGTGATCCCTGAGGGAGCCTTAGGGCATCTAGGGAGATGCCCTAAGAGAGGGAGGCTGAACTCTTAGGGCATCTCTTAGCAAAACAATTTAAAAGCTACTTCCTAACACCTACACTTAACAATGGTTATTCTTGGGAACTCTCAAATGTCAAGAAAGGCTCAGTCCACTTCCATACTAAAAAAATACAGAAATACTAAACAGGATTGCACAAATTATGATATATTTTAAGGATTTACACTTCAGAGGTTAACACTTTTAACTCAGATACAAAATTGATGGCAACGTGTGTGGCCTCCTTTTGGCATCACATCAGGAGTTAACTCTGAGGCACTTCGCTCCCACCCCCAATTTTCCACTGGCTCTCACTTTTCTTAACCTGGCCTGTTTCTTAATCCTTCAGTTCCATTTCTGCTCTCTCATTCAACCATCACTTAATGAATGTCCACTAAGTGTTAAGTTCCATGCTAGATACTGGGATCACAAAGATGAAAAAGATAATCTTTGCCCCTCAGGTAAATGGCAGACTAATGAGAAAGATAGCCCCAAAGATAGTCCCCAGGGAACCATGCCTGCTGGTATTCATGCCTTTGAGTAGTCTCAAGCCCTGAGCCCCATGACTTGTGTTAATAGCAGGGGGAGTGACACAGTGTGGGAGTAGCATTTAAGAGGACCTGCAGCTTTTGATTCTTCCTTTTGGAATGCTCTTCTTTGGGAGCTCTGAACTGCTATGTAAGAAGTTGGGCCACCTTGGTGGAAAGACCATGTGGAAAGAACTCATGGAGAGAAAGAAGCCCAGTTTCCCCAGCATGCCAGCTTGAGCCCAGTCTTCCAGCTATCTCATCCAAGGCACCAGATAGATAAGTGAACCGTCTTGGAAGTTTCAGCTTAGTTGAGCCCTGCAGTTGACTGTAACCCCAGCTGTTATCACATGGAGCAAAAGAATCACACAGCTGACCCTAAGCAATCCATAGAATTTATAGAGATAATAAATTCGTTTTTGTTTAAACCACTATGTTTTGGAGTAGATGATTGCATAGCAATAGATAACTGAAACAGATGGGTAAAAAAAAAAAATTGCGATGCATGTGGTAAATACTGTCATTGAGGTGTGCAAACGAGCGGTGCATTGAGGAAGCATTGACTGTGCAGTATTTGCCTAGGAACTAGGGATATACAAGGATTCACAGAAGAACTGACATAATGAGCTGGAATTTTGAGTAGAATTTTGTCAGGCAAAGAAAGTAGCATGTGTAAACATAAAGAAGCTTAAATGAGCATATTTTCATGGAGAATAGTATGTAGGTTAGTTTGGGATGGGTCATATATTAGAGCCAATTTATAAAGGGCTTTTTTTGGTCAAGCTAATATTATTCTATAGACAATGGAAAGCCAATGATGGCTTTTAGGCACCACCATCAAATGAGCAGGTATCATATCTGTTATCTCAGGCCTCCTCTTTGGCCATTTAATACCAGTGATGACTTCTTAATTCCCCTTTCTTCTTCTTTCATGGCCCTATTTAGGTTCTCCTCCTGCCTATCTAATAGATGCTACCCTTACAGTTTTATTATCTCCACAACAGTGTTTTCCAAGTTTCTGTCTTTTGTTCTCATCTCATCTTTCCCAATATTCTCTTTTGGCTGCAACTGAGATTTCTTGGCAGAAGATTCCAAATCTGTCTCTAGACTGGCCTTACTTTCTAAACATCACATTATCTCAGAGAAGTCTAAGACCCAATTCAATCCTCTTCCCTTCTCTACTTTTCCCCCAAGAAAATTTAGCCTCTTCTCTTCATTTCCCCATCGCTGTAATTTCTTTCTGTTACAGGCTTACAACCTCAGAATTATAGCTTCAATTCCCAACTTCTCACACACCTAATCTATCAGTCAAGTTCAATTGTTCCTCCTTTATACGATTTTTCATATTTTTCTGTTTCATTACTCTCTTCTTTATAATTTCCTTAAAATCTAGTATTGATCTTGTCAATCTCCTGATGAATTATTTTTTTCAAGGCCATTGGCTTAGTAGCTGAAAAAATGGTCCCTCTTCAATCTGGTCCAAATCTATCTTAAACTCACTGCTTCACAATATAGCTACTAAAGGGCCTTAATGTCAAGTCAAATGTGGAACTCCATCCCTGTGTTGTAAGTTCTATGTGTAATACCTCCTTTTTATTTTACAAATTGGCAAGTAAAGTTAGCTAAATAAGGATGAGATTCTTGGTTTAAAAAAAAAAAAGAGAGGAAAGGAAAGAGGTGATGTGTTTGTTTTTTCTTAGGAGGTTAGAGAACTGACTGAGGAATAGAAAATAGATGCCTTAGTGCTGAGGATCAAATGTTTTTCATGGGTTGGCTGGGAAGAATCACTTGGCTCACCTACTGAAAGCACAGATACTCAGGCCCTACTGCCTACAACACTGGGTCTCCAACTTAAGTACACATTGGAATCACCCACGGAGCTTAAAAAATTACTGATGACTGGCTCCCACCATCAGTATGTCTGATTTAATGGTCTGGACTACAGCCTTGGCATCAGAATTTTTTGTAAAGCTCTCCGGGTGATTATTATATGCAGCCAAGGTTGAGGTTCTGCCCTAGAGGTTCTGTTTGGCTATATGTATCTAGGATGGGGACAGTGAATAAAGCCCCCCCACGTGATTTTGGGAGTCATTGGCATAGATAGAAACATCTGTTTCCCTGAGTATTTCTGGAAAGGGATTCAATAAATGCATAAGGCAGCCACAGGATGGAGCATTAGGTCAACAACAGGTTGTTCTGTAGACAGGGTAATAGAACAGTTTCTGAATCCTGCTGTGGATATGCTCAGCTCATCCTCACACCCTCCCTCACCATGAGACTATCCCTCACTCTTTTTCAGTTCTCTCTTTCCAGAAACCAAATTGACTTAGTTTCCTCACTTCTGCTCTAGCCAAATTGGCCTATCTTGTGTTCTTTATGATTTTTCACATTCACGGCTTCTTTGTTACCCCATTCCTTAGCTACTTACATCAAAACCTTATCCGGGCACTTCCCTGGTGGCACAGTGGTTAAGAATCTGCCTGCCAATGCAGGGGACACAGGTTCGAGCCCTGGTCCAGGAAGATCCCACATGCCGCAGAGCAAGTAAGCCAGTGCACCACAACTGCTGAGCCTGTGCTCTAGAGCCCGCAAGCCACAACTACTGAAGCCCTCACACCTAGAGCCCAGTGCTCTGCAACAAGAGAAGCCACCGCAATGAGAAGCCCACGCACTGCAATGAAGAGTAGCACCCGCTCGCCACAACTAAAGAAAGCCCCGTGCAGCAACAAAGACCCAACACAGCCAAAAATGAATAAATAAAATAAATAAATTTATTTTAAAAATAAATTATTTCTCTAAAATAATTTTTTAAAAGACCTTATCCATTCTTAATACTCAGCATAAATCATACTACCTTAGTGAAAATTTCTCTTACATCTCGGCTAGAATTGATCTCGTGAAAATCTGAATGCCCATCCAGTCTATAACATCATCACTGTGGTGTCACTTTAACTTGCATGTGATTATGATTGCCTGATGAGTAGTTTCTGTTCAAACATAATAACATGTTACATGATTAACATACATACTTGAATTTTTTAAAAATTTAGGGCAATCACATTTCAATACCTATATATTGTATTAATAGTCAGTTATGTTACTAACCTGTGCAAGCAAGTATGTCTCAGCTATTGTATCGGTTTGTCAGGGCTGCCATAACAAAATACCATAGGCTAGGTGGCTTATCAACAGGAATTTATTTTCCCACAGTGCTGGAGGCTGGAAGTCTGAGATCAAGGTGTCCTTAGGTTTGCTTTCTTCTGAGGCCTCTCTCTTTGGCTGATAGATGGCTGTCTTCTCTCTGTCTTCACATGGTCTTCCTTCTGAAGGTGTCAGTGTCCACATTTCCTCCTCTTATAAGGACATCAGTCATATTGGATTATGACTCACCCTAATGACCTTATCTTAATTACCTCTTTAAAGACCCTACGTCCAAATAGTCACATTCCAAGGTGCTGGGGAGTTAGGACTACAACATGTGAAATTTGGTGGGACATAATTCAGCCCACAACAGCTATCTTGCTACATTAATGGCACACATTATATGTCAGGACGTATATAAATCTTAGCATACTGAAAACAAACAAGCAGAGAGATACCTAGTTACAGCTACATCTGTGTTTTATGATCATGCTAATAATTTTGTATTGAATGACAATTCTATGCATAAGACTCTGAAGGTAAGAAAATATAAGCAATTGTGAACTTAATTTTAATTTTACTGATATTATAAAGTCTTGATTCATAATTGCCCGCATAAGAGTTTACTTTTCAAGCAATAGGCGTAACTGAAGTTAAAATGAAAGAACATAGAAGGCTTTAAGGTATTGTTGAAAGAGGCTGGGATTTGTAGGTTGACCTTGGGTAAATCACTACTTTTCTGAGCCTTTGTCTCATCTATGAAATGGAATGTTAGCTGCTTTATCTCTGCTTTATTTCTGAACATTAAAATCCTTTGCAAGTTGTGAAACACCATTCAAATATTACTCAATATATTGTGATGGGCCAGGAAGAAATTTAGAGAGAAGCCCCTAAAATGGTATCATTCCCCACCAAATAAATAGTTAACAGCAGCTCAGAGAAACTGGGAGTAAACTGCTCCAGATAAAAGCTAACTGTCTTCTGTTGCTTTTCTTTACTAAAATCTCCCCTGTAGAATCCACCAACCATGTATGACAACATGGACAAAGCCCAGACATTGTGCTAAGTGAAATAAGCCAGTTAGAGAAGGACAAATACTTTGTGATTCCACTTAGATGAGGTATCTTTAGTCAAACTCATAGAAACAGAGAGTAGAATGATGTTTGCCAGGGGCTGAAGGGAGGGGGAAATGTGGAGTCGCTGTTCAATGAGTATAAAATTTCAGTCATGTATGATGCATCAGTTCTAGAGATCTGCAGTACAGCACTGTGATTATAGTTAGCAATACTTTATTGTACACTTAACAAATTAGGTAAAAAGGTAGATCTCGTGTTATCTGTTGTTACTACAAAAAAAAGCAGAACCCAAAACTAGAGTGGGGTAACAAGGCCTTTTCCCAAGTCCCTGATATTGAAAGGGCTCCTATATTTTTAAATAATGCTTTTTAAAGGTTGTACAAATGTTTAAGCTACTCCCTACTTGGCCTCCCCTGAATCTCTAGTCAAGGTGGCAAATTAGCCTTGGGCCCTGGGCCAGCTCCCTTGGCACCAGCTAAGTTGATGGAGTGGGAAGCCAAAGATCAAGACTGGGGAGGATCCCTCCCCCTTATCTCTTTTCTTCCCCACACTACTGATTTAAGGGTACTGTGGTACTCTTCACACTTGGGTCAAAATTGCTACTTATGGCTCTTAAAGTCATGTAAAAGGGTCAACAGCTTTGAAATCAATGCCTGCCTGATCATAGCTCATCATTGTTAAAGGCAGTAAATGTAGTGAGAAGTTTGCATACACACTGGGTCTATAATATAGTAAATAGATCTGATCCTTTCTTCTGGTCCTACCTACTAGTCAACAACAACTCACCATCTTCTTCACCTTTCTCTCTTATTCATACCTATATACTGAGTACCTACTACAATATTCCTGTCACTTAGTGAGTAACAATCTCAGTGGAAAAGAGGGT
This sequence comes from Stenella coeruleoalba, assembly GCF_951394435.1. Classification (NCBI taxonomy): domain Eukaryota; kingdom Metazoa; phylum Chordata; class Mammalia; order Artiodactyla; family Delphinidae; genus Stenella; species Stenella coeruleoalba. Next base: position 90,559,031 of record NC_137150.1, read on the forward strand.
AAGTGGGATTGCTAAAACACATATGGTTCAAGTGAATCATGTTAAAACAGAGCAGGACACATTGGAGGTCTGCTTAGGGCCCATCTCTAAGTTTGCTGCTCTACTCCTTAGTTACCGAACTTGTCAATGGTCCCAGAGCCATGGAGAATGGATAAAGTTGCCAAGCAGCACTGAAAGGTGGGAGGTGATGCCGTATAGCCTGTTTTTACATAATTAATCTTTTAGGGGTTGAAAGGTAAATGTAAAGAGCCAGAAATTCAACCCAGGAGACTAGGCCAGATCATCGCCCCTCCACGTCCCAGGCTAGTTAGCTGGGAGGAGAGGCAAAATGACACAAAGCTTGAGAGAATGACTTCTTTAATCAATATCAAGCCTCATTAAGTTACAACTAGCCTAGAAAGTAGCTGGGATCTTCTTCAGGATGAAGGACCACTGTTGCAGCCCTTGCTTTTTCAGGAGAGTTTGGAAAAGAAGAGTCCTTCTGACAGAGACGAGGTTGTTGGAGTGGTGATGGCAGCCAGAGAAGCAATCTGCATGACCTCTCTTGAGCCGAGAAAACAGCTGGACAGCTGATATTTTCATCAGCTATGTCTTTGCCCAGCTGCACAGATGGGCCCTTAAATTATATAATAAATCACCAGCATTCCAATGTACCCATCAAGCCTCGTCAGTCACATTGCTTAAAACCTTTAGAATCACAAGATCCTTGAGTGTTCTAGTCACAAATGGACCAGTTTGCTTTTTAATACATTATTTTACCTATTGTTGTAAAGGAAAGGAATCTCTTGGACGAGGAGAGTTAACGCTTGTATTAAACCCGATGTTATACCTTTGATTCTTTCACTTTGCTGAAGATCTTGCTTGGCTTCTTAGGGAACACGTGGCCTCATCTGTGAATGGGAATTGTTGCTGTCTAGCCCCAGTGTATCTTCTAGGGTAAAACTGAAATTGAGCTTTGTGGGAAAAAAAAGAAGTAATAGTGTTTTTATTTCTTACAGGTTGTAAAGAGGTTAACTTCATCAGTATTCAAGTGGTCTTGTATTGTTCATGATGACTCAATAGCAACATGTGTCTACAAATTATTCAAGCCCTTTACATGACTCATGCCATGTATTATGGCAAAGTAAATTTTTCCCTCTCCCCTGGAAAAAAAAAAGTCATGTTTTTCTCATGAAAAAGTTTAAACATTTAGAAACTTTTAAGAAAGAGATTTTGCTAATAATAATAAATGGTTATTAACCTTTTTTTTTTTTTTTTTTTTTTTGCGGTACGCGGGCCTCTCACCATTGTGGCCTCTCCCGTTGTGGAGCACAGGCTCCGGACGCGCAGGCCCAGCAGCCATGGCTCATGGGCCCAGCCGCTCCGTGGCATGTGGGATCTTCCCGGACCGGGGCACGAACCCGTGTCCCCTGCATCGGCAGGCAGACTCCCAACCACTGCGCCACCAGGGAAGCCCAGGTTATTAACATTTTAAAAGTAAGCTTGTCAGTAAGATACAACTAAGATCCTAGAAACCAAAGACCTCTATTTTGGTGGTACATGAGCACTGGTATTATGATGATTTCCAATGATTCTTCTAGAAATGCTGACTTTTACCCAAGTGAGAAGAGTCTGGTCTACGGTCTATGTAGGGTTGGAACCAGTTTGACATGAGTATACCTAGACAGCCTATTGTCATTGAGAGTGAATTTAAGCCTTTTGAAGCCTTCTCCACCTACCTGACCAACATCCTTCTACTTTCTTCTGGCCAATTTCCCAAGAAATCCAGGGATAAAGCTAGTCAGTGCAGAAGATGGTTTGGTGGGCAAGGCCATTCCTGCTCCCAGGGCTGGGTATAAAGAGTTCTGGAATGACTGATCAGCTCAGGATTGTCATTGCTTCTGGCTGGTTCCTACTGTCACTGTGAGGTCTGTGCCCAAAATCCAACAGATGCCTATCTACTCTGTGTGATGCCCTTGCTGGTTTGGATTCCTGCTAGCCTCACAGTGGACCTATGAACTTGGGCTTTGAACTTATAGCTCTCTTAGTGCGTACTCAGGTATCCTGCCATTATTCATCATAACAAAGCCTTCCGTGTGTCACTGTGTCATCAGGGGTAACCTTAGTCACACAGCATGGAGACTACTCCACAAGTGTAGACTGGGGATACCACCCTAGACTTGCCCTTCCCTCAAGGTTATTTCAGGTTCATCCTTAACAGTTCCAGCTCCTAAGCCTTAGGCAGGACCACCCTGTTCACCCTTCCAAGTCTATTCTACTTTGAGTCTCAAGGAGAAGAGGTCAGTGATTTGGGCCCTTTGCCACAGAAGGCCTGGGCTCCTTTTGCAAAACGATCCATCACCTTCCAAGGACAAGTTCTCTTTATGAAGTTATGAGGTAGATTGTGTTAAAAAAAAACCCACTTTTTAAAATATATTATTACAGGGACTTCCCTGGTGGCACAGTGGTTAAGAATCCTGCCAATGCAGGGTACATGGGCTCGATCCCTGGTCTTGGAAGATCCCACATGCTGCGAAGCAACTAAGCCCATGTGCCACAACTACTGAGCCTGTGCTCTAGAGTCCAAGAGTCACAACGACTGGCCTGTGTGCCACAACTACTGAAGCCCACGTGTCTAGAGCCCATGCTCCGCAACAAGAGGAGCCACCACAATGAGAAGCCCGCGCACCGCAACAAAGAGTAGCCCCCGCTTGCCACAACTAGAGAAAAACCCACGCACAGCAACAGAGACCCAACACAGCCATAAATAAATAAATAAAATTATATATATATATATAAAAGGATATTATTACACCCTACTTTTGAAACCATGGATACTTAGTTATTTAAATAACTAAGAATTTCCTTTCGAATAAGTCTCTGAGATTTTTTGCAGGTAATTTGTAGTCTGTACATCTAAACATAAGAGTGAGTGACATAATTTTTAAGTACTTCTTTGTCCCCACCGAGGGGCACCCTATTTATGCTCAATCATAATAGATATCCTGAATATACAAATATCATCCCAGTAAATGGTACAGTTTTTACCACCTGGTTTAAGCTAAAGAATGCTTGATTTTCTTACATAAACATCCAAATCCAATTCCTGTTGACCAAATAGGATATATCACCAAAATATAGCTTTTTTGGGGGGGCGGTTGGGGGCACACCACATGGCTTGTGGGATCTTAGTTCCCTGAGCAGGGGTTGAACCTGGGCCCGCAGCAGTAAAAGCACTGAGTCCTAACCACTGAACTGCCAGGGAACTCCCCACCACCAAAATATATCTAAAGACAGCATCAAATATTCTAATATATCATCAAAATATACCACCCAAATATATCACAAATTTCTCCATCTCAGTAGTCACCCCTTAGTTCAAACTATATCATCTTGGACAACATGAGTGACTTCCTTACATTCACCTGTTGCCATTCTTGCCATACCCCAATAGACTTCCGTGCCACAGCAAGATATAAAAACAGAAATCAGATCATGTCACTCCCTAACTTAAAATCCATCAAAGCCTTCCCCTACTTTTTATTTTTCAAAAGCAAAAAGCCCTTTCCCAACTCTGGGCCTTTGTACTTGTTTCCTAGTCCTGACATGCTTCTCTCCAGTTCTTCACACATACAGCTCATTCTCATCCTTTTGATAACTGATCTCATGTTGCTATCTTGGAGAGGTCTTCCCTGACCTCATCTCTTAGGTTGCCACCTGCAGTTATTCTTTTATTATTCTCTTTATTTCCTACATGGAACTGTCATTTTAGTGTGGTTTCAGGAAGGAGTAAAGGTAAATGTTGTTCAGTCTGCAATATTTACCTGGCTATTGTAGTCATACATTTTTGGGGAACAAAAATTATCACCACGCTCTGCGTGGCTTTAAAACCTGCTTTTGATAATATTAAATCACAAACCCTTCTTAGATTATTAAATATTCATCTAGAGCATACGTTTTAATACATCATATAGATGTGTCATAATTTAGGTACCCAGACTCTATTGTTAGAAATTTAGGTGCTTGTTAGTCTTTTACAGAAGAGTTGGAGAAGACCAAGGTGCTCATTAAAGCCCTCCAAAAAAAAAAAAATGGAGGTGGGCTTTGGAAAATAAGATTATTGTCTGAATGGAGAAATGATGGATCAATGAAAGGGTAAATAAAAATATATTCACAGAATCATAGAGAACTAGAATTTGGGTTGCCCTTTAAGGTCAAAAGAACTAAACTTAGGACAAATAAAGGAAGTGCAATGCTAAACATTATTGAGCTCATCGCACTGAGGTTTCTCTACTTAAGCAACTTGGTGGATAGTGATAGAAGAGCAGATTTGGTGGTGAAAGCAATTGGTTGGGTTTTAATGTTTAATCTGAGATATGTGCAGAATATCCAAGGGAAGCTATCTAGTAAGCTGTTGAACTGAATGGTGTGTGGCTTGGGAGGAAGTTCTGGTTTAGAGTTAAAGACTGGGGAGACATCAGCATATATTGCATGGTAATTGAGACCAGTGGAACTAGAGGCTTTAAAAATCCAAGGAGGGTATGCAGAATGAGAAGAGAAGAGGGCCCAGGACGAAATGGTCAAGTACATAAACACTTGCAGAATAGGCAGAGGAAGATGGGCATTTGAAGAAGGTGGAAAACAAGAGGCCAGACCTAGGAGCAAAGCCAGGAGAGAACGTGTTGTGAGATTCTCCAGCGTTGATTAGTCTGACCCTGTTTGACTAGTTATATGACTGCTGACTTTTCCTCCTCTTCACTCTTTGTTTATATCTCCCCAAGCTGTGCTCAGAGAGGATAACTTTTCCAGATAGATTCTTCTTCAGTAGAAGATATACATGTTGTTGTTTTCTCCAGGTGGGATATCAAGTAAGTTCTTTGAGCTCATTGAATGGGTAGGTGGAGATCTCTAGGATGTGAGATGGAACATTCAGGGGAAGCTGCTCCTGTGTCCTAAAATAGTCCTCTGGCTGACCCGTAGCAGTGCCTGACATCGTGCGCACTCCATAAACCCTCTTGAGTAAATGGATCCATTTGTTCAATATGTAATAGTGAATGACTAGGTATCCTAGCAAAATGCAAATACCCTGAGAGGGATGACAAAGAAATTGTCAACCCCTACTTAAGAAGTTGGTGGGCTGGAGGTTTGTTATCAAAACTCTTCCCACTCTGGTCAGTGTCTGTGCAGTTGACTCACAGGGCCGGTTATTGTGGTTGGTTTACAGGCCTAGAGTGGAGGCTTACCTGGGAAGGGAATATCTGAGCACATTAGTTCAGTTTTACAACCATCTATACAAACCATCTGTTTTCATTTCCTAGGCTGCCATAGCAAATTATATACTACAAACCAGGTGGCTTAGAATAACAGAAATTTACTGTCTCACAGTTCTGGAGGTTGGAAGTCTGAAATCAAGGTGTCAGCAGGGCTATGCGGCCACTGAAAACTCTAGGGGAGAATCCTTCCTTGCCTCTTTCTTAGCCACTGTCGGTTGTCAGGAATCCTTGGTGTTCCTTGTCTTGCAGATGTAGCACTCCAATCTCTACCCTCATCTTCACATGGCGTTCTTCCCTCTGTGTCTGTGTGCCTCTGTTTTCTCTTCTTACAAGGACACTGGTCATTGGATTAGGGCACACCCTAATCCAGTATGACCTCATTTTAAAAAATTGTTTTTAAATTTTGGCTGCATTGGGTCTTTGTTGCTGCGCATGGGCTTTCTCTAGTTGTGGCGAGCGGAGGCTAGTCTTCACTGTGGTGCGCAGGCTTCTCATTGTGGTGGCTTCTCTTGTTGTGGAACACGGGCTCTAGGCGTGTGGGCTTCAGTAGTTGTGGCACGCAGGCTCAGTAGTTGTGGCACGCCAGCTCAGTAGTTGTGGCTTGTGGGCTCTAGAACACAGGCTCAGTAGTTGTGGCGCATGGGCTTAGTTGCTCCATGGCATGTGGGATCTTCCCAGACCAGGGCTCGAACCCATGTCCCCTGCATTGGCAGGCAGATTCTTAACCATTGTGCCACCCGGGAAACCCCAGTAGGACCTCATTTTAACTTAACTAATTATATCTGCAAATACCCTATTTTCAAATAAGTTGCATTTTGAGGTCTGGGTGGATATGAATTTCACTATTCAACCAGCACACTATCTATTAAGTCTAGACACTCATCTAACCTCTAGAGCAAATCTGGTTGTGGAGACAAGTAATTATATGATATGGGGCACTGACACTGTGTGTGTGTGTGTGTGTGTGTGTGTGTGTGTGTGCGCACGTGTGTGTGTTTGTTTCCATTGTTTCCAAGTAAAAGGGCACTTGGTACCTATTGAATATAAGAGGTCACCTGAGATTACCATGCAGTAGAAAAGAAAGAAAAGGACGTTAAGTTACTCTAAAAAATATTGTGAGTATATATTATGGGCCAGGCTTTGGGTAAGGCCCTGGAAGGAGAGTGGTAAATGGAAGGACATTATTCATGTCGTCAGGGAACATATAGTCTAGGAGGACAAGATGAGCAATAGAGACATATAGAATAAGTACATTTTAAATTTAAAAACTAAGAAGTATTATGAGATTTACTAAGTGCTTTGTGATAGAAAATAACCAGGAAGAAGCTTTTCAGATAGTAAGGTCAGGAACAAACATTTATGCTGTAACTGGAAAGTTGAGGAGGTTCAAGAGTGTTTCATTTTCTTCATCAGTTTTTTAGGGCTGCCTCTGAGCAGAGACCCTGAAACTCAGCCATCAAGATGAGGGCCTTCAGGGCTTCCCTGGTGGCGCAGTGGTTGAGAGTCCGCCTACCGATGCAGGGGACACGGGTTCGTGCCCCGGTCCGGGAAGATCCCACATGCCGCGGAGCGGCTGGGCCCGTGAGCCATGGTCGCTGAGCCTGCGCATCCGGAGCCTGTGCTCCGCAACGGGAGAGGCCACAATGGTGAGAGGCCCGCGTACCGGGAAAAAAAAAAAAAAAAGATGAGGGCCTCCATATCCTAACCCACATTTTAATATTTAGGTGTACTTCCAGATAGAGATCTTGATATGTTTCTCCTCACATTTCCCTATACCCCTCCTCACTCTGCCCCTACACACACACACACACACACACACACACACACACACACACACACAAATACAAACTACAAACACCACTTTTCTTTATTCTCTCTCTCTTTTTAAGTGATAAGAACTATACTTAACACTTCATGAAGTTTCTTTTCAGAGAACTGCCACACCACTTTTTTTTTCCTGAATCATTTGAGAGTTACAGATATCTTGACACGTTAGCCCTACAAATTTCAGCATGTATCAGCTAAGAAAAAGGATATATTTCTTAGTATAATTCCTATAATTGGACAATTTAACATTAGTTCAATACTATTATCTAATATACAATCCATAATTTAAATTCTTCAGATTGTCTCAGTAATGTCTTTTATGACTATTTTCTTTTTTTCTGATCCAAAATCTAATGAAGAATCAAAGGTTATGTTTAGTTGACATGTCTTTTTAGTATCCTTTAATCTAGAGTAGTTCACCAAACTATTTTGTCTTTTGTGCCTTGACATTTTTAGCGAATCCAAGCCATTGCTTTGTAGAATGTCCAATAGACCCAAACATATACTAGATTTGTAGCAGTTTTTGATATTTGCTCTAAATGCTCATTTGGAAATTAAAACTAACTGAAATGGCTAGCAACCTATGCTATTGCAGATCAAAGTATCCCAAACCAGTTCTGTGGGGTGTGAAAAGACATTTTGTTAAGGGGGTCTTGGAACTGCATTATAAAAAAAAAAAGTAAAACCAGGTTTCTTTGCTGGATGTTTCTAGAACCTTTATATACAGATAGACATTATGAATCTTTAAGAGAGTTTCCCAAACTTAATCGATCATAGAACACTTTGTTTGAGGACTGTATTAGTAATCCATTGCTGAGTAACAGATTACCCCAAACTTACAGACTTAAAGCAACAAGCATTTATTATCATAAACAGTTTCTGAGAATCAGGAATCAGGAAGTGGCTTTGCTATGTGGTTCTGGGTCAGAGTCTCTGCTCAGGTTGTAGTTAAGATGTTGGCTGGGGCTCCAGTCATGGTAAGGCTTGACTGGGCCTGAATGGTCTGCTCTAAGGTGGCTCATCCACATGGCTGTTGGCAGGAGGCTTGAGTTCCTCACCATGTAGACCTCTTCATAGGGCTGCATGAACACCCCCACGCCCTGCAGCTGGCTTCCCCCAGAGTGAACAATTTAAAAGAGAGCAAGGATAAAGCCATAATGTCTTTTATGACCTACTCTCAGAAGTCACACACCATCACATCTACCAATGAGTCACTAAATTCACCCCACATTCAAGAGAAGGTGAATTAAGTTCCACCCTTTTTTTAGCTTCAATTTTTGAAGGGAGCAATGTCAAAGAATGTGTGGGCATATTTTTAAATCACTAGAAGGACTATTTTGGGGATTCATAATTCTCCATAACACACTCTAGAAAACATTAGTTATAATGTTGGAAGAATTCAGGGTAAGAAGTTACAAGAGGTGGGTCTGAGCTCCACCTCATTGGTTGATTGTGTCTTATTAACCAGTAACTTGGTTATTGAGATAACTTGGGCTTATCTTTGAACTTTTTTTTTTTTTTCGGTATGTGGGCCTCTCACTGTTGTGGCCTCTCCCGTTGCGGAGCACAGGCTCCGGACAGTGGCCACGGCTCACGGGCCCAGCCGCTCCGCGGCATGTGGGATCCTCCCGGACCGGGGCGCGAACCCGTGTCCCCTGCATCGGCAGGCGGACTCTCAACCACTGCACCACCAGGGAAGTCCTCTCTGAACTTTTTGAGCTTGAATTTTTACATAAGTAAAGTGAAGATGATAATACTATTAATCTTTGAGTATCTTAGGTTTGTTGTGAAGATAAAACGAACCAGTGTACATAAAAATGCTTAAATAATTATAATGTACTACTCAGATGTTCACTCTTACTAAAATCACTGGCCAGCATATGGCCTGTCAAATCACCAAATGCTAGATGTCTTACTTTTCATATTTAAAAGCTCCTCTTCCTATCTTCCAGGAGAACGTCACATGCATAGATGTACTTAAAAATGCTTTTAATGAGCCTTATAACAACTCCATGGGAATTTTAACCTGACATTTATCTTCTTATGCAATTGCTTCTTTGCTAGACATATAGAACTTTGTCTCTGCAAGATGCTAGTTGTCTGCTAAATGAATTGTTGCTGTTGTTTTTAAAGATCTTTCTGTATTCCCACAATTTCCCTAAACCATAAGGAGGCTGCTTTTCTCCTATGTCTCGTAAGCCGGCTCCAAAGCAGTTTCTAAAGAGCATTTCAGAAAATGTTTTAAGCAATGGCAGCCTCAACAAAATAAATACCAAGTTTCCTATGGTGACCACATGGCAAGACAGAGCAGGATTGGATGCATGAGTCTTGATGGGGTATGCTTGTCCAAGATTAGTCTCTCTACTTTAAAGTCGTATCCCATTACCAAATGAACCACACAGACTAGACATAAAGAAAATGTTGCTGCCAGCCAACTGCAGTTTTTAAATCCAAAGAGCTTAGAACACTTATAGGCATAATCTTCTTAATCTTCATAACACTGGGAGGTAAGTCAAAGTATCATCCCTCTTAGAGGCAAGTGTGACCAAACTTGGGTTTATTTTGAGTCCCTGTATTTTTCTAATACTTTGCTCTGTGCAACTATTATTTGAATTTTGAATATGGTTTAATTCTAGTACATAAAAAGAAGAACAGACATAGGCGTTATGGTTTAATTAGGACCAGGGCTCTTAACCTAAAAAGAGCTATTGGTTAATACATTAATTAAGACATCAAGTTTACACCCTGTTGTCAACAGTGATTGTTTATTGCCTAACTAAACCCTCCTTAATTTATTATAGTCATTAGTGTCTGTTAGCAAGGGAGACTGTGCTTGAATTTTACAAGGGTATGTGGTTAGCAGTTTTCTGTCTCCGAGCTGGGACCTGACTCACTTGATCTTCTCACCTCACACTTAACACAGGACCAGGACCTGACTTAAGAAATGTTTAGTCTTTTATAATTGTAGAATTATAAACAGTCATAATTCCTTCTATTCTGTGCCTCAGCTCTCAAAGCTATAAAATGAGAGGATAGGATTAGATGATCTCTAAATTATCTTGTATATCTAAAATTCACAGTTAATGATTATCTGCTTTGATGCAGAGCTTAAAGCAACGACAGAAAGAAATACCCCAAATTAGAGCATTTGAGACAATCTGAGTTATTTGCATATTTTCATAATTTCCTAAAATCTGTTTGAGGGTCAGTAATTTGATCCAGAAAAGCGAAAGACCTCTGGCCACCTCAGTATTGACTTTCTGAGAGGGAGACGGAAGAGGGAGAGGGAAAAGGAGAAGGAGAGGGAGGGGGAGAGAACTTTTGCTTTGCAGTTCAGCAACACATGTTTGGGACAGCAGGAAGTCGCCAGGAATCTAGACATCACTGAGGAAATAGGCTGTTAAGGGAGAATTGCTAAACCTGTAGGAGCAGATCCAGGCTTTGTAGAGCCTACAGCTTCTTCAATGTTAAAGGCCCCCCTTAAGAGAAAGAATTCAGAATTAAGTAGGAAAATGCATGTTTATTCTGAAGTGAATTCATTTGGAAGTGAATATTTATTTGAATGCTCATAGCCTCTTCAATACCGTCCAAAATGGGGAAAGTACCATGGAGGAAATATGGACAGAGACTGAAGTCTTAACCAGTCATGTTTGAAATATCTTGCTCTTGCAAATTTTATAAAAACCTATGGCCGGGGCTTCCCTGGTGGCGCAGTGGTTAAGAATCCGCCTGCCAATGCAGGGGACATGGGTTCCAGCCCTGGTCTGGGAAGATCCCACGTGCCGCGGAGCAACTAAGCCCGTGCGCCACAACAGTAAGCCTGCGCTCTAGAGCCTGAGAGCCACAACTACTGAGTCTGTGTGCCACAACTACTGCAGCCCGCATGCCTAGAGCCCGTGCTCTGGAAGAGAAGTCACCACAATGAGAAGCCCGCACAATGAAGAGTAGTCCCGCAACTAGAGAAAGCCCACGCACAACAATGAAGACCCAACGCAGCCAAAAAAAAAGACAAAATTAAAACAAACAAACAAAAGAGCCTATGGCCATGTGAACATGTTGCTAACCCCTGCCCAGGTCCTAGAAAGGGTCTGTGAGAGTGAGGAACCCAGAAGCCTGGGTTTTATTAGTTTCATATATTATCAACCATTATAAACATGAAATATATCTAGTCTGGTCCAATAGATAGTTCTTCTGGAAGTTCACTTAACTGAAAAGAAAAAAATGAAGCCATTGAAAAAAATGAGGAAGATCTATGTAAGCAATCATGAAGATTCCAGACTATATGGTTAAATGAAAAAATAAGGAATGGGATAATATAGCATGATTCCATTCATGTAAAAAAACAACAACAAATAAACCACTGAAGCAATGGGTGTGTTGCATGTATATATGTATATGTGCTATACATTTGCTACATATCAGATCCATAACACTGGTTACTTTTGGAGAGTGTATGGGGTTGTGGGGTATTATTCGAATTTTGTGTAACAGATATTCATGTGTTACATGTAGGCCTCCTTATTAATAATAACTGCTCATCCCTCCATAATCTCTATTCAAGCATCCCCTTCTCACACCATCATTGGCTACTTTTCCAATTCACTTCTTCTAGAGTCTCTATCTATCTTTGACCCACCAGCATCTATAATCAAGCCTCCTATCATTCAGTGTCCTCAGTTCCTTCATATCCCCACTACCATCCTTACCTAGCTTAAATTTCATGGTCCATTATTATAATCACTCATTTGCATACACCTTTACTGCCCTGCTACCTCTCACTTTGTTATACTTACTAGGTAAACTCCATCCGTGCTTGAATCCAGCTTGCCTACCCTGTCCCTATAGCTTGGCAGCTGAATGTGGTTGGAGAAAAACCACACAACTCATGCTGCCTGGTCTCATTTTCCATTCCTCACCTAACCTCAAGGGAGCTTTTAGTGCTGCCCTGGAATCCTACTACATTTTCCCTGATCCATTCACACTCCCACACTCCTTGTTTCTTCTCTCTTCAAACCTTCATACCGCCTCCACCATCCTCACTCTTAGCATGGCCATGCTTACTATTTCATTGAGAAAAAAAAACAATCAGGGAAAAATATGCCAAATACCTACCCTGCACAAACTCCCAGCACTGTACCTAGCCCCTGTTGTCTGCCTTCTTTCCTGTTCCTGTGGATGAAAAACCAGGGCTTTCATCTCAGGCCAGCCCTCTATTGTGCACTAACCCCGTCCCTTTCTCACCTACTTAACAACATCCAGGGCCACGGATCTACAGGTACAGTAGGCACAGTGTGTAGGGCCCACCTTGCTTCTGGCACCCATGAAAATGTTTAATTCCCTTTAAAATCAGAAGAAAAGTATGAACTTTTAGGTCAAAAATGTTTTAATGTATAGTGTTAATATATTCATTCTCATACAATGCTGGTCTTGATCTCTGGGGTCTCTTTATAAGGGCACTAATCCCATTCATGAGGGCTCCACCCTCACAAAAGGCCCCACCCCCTACTACCATCACCCTGGGGATTAGGCTTTCACATATGAATCTGGAGGGACACAAATATTCAGTCCATAGCATTATCTAAACCCTGTCTTGACTCACCTTCCCTTCCAACCACTCCCTCTCCATCAACTCTCTGCCTCTTTTTAACAGCAAAACTTCTTAAGAGATTTGCCTGAATTTACTGTCATCTGTCACTCTCCTCCCATTCTCCTTTGACTTCTAGTTTTCACGCCCACTGTACCACTGAAACTGCTTTCCTGACAAGGTCCCAGTGGCCTTCATGAGACTAAATCCAGTAGCCAGTTCTCAGCCATCCTGTTACTTCACTTGGAAGCAGCATCTTAAAGAGTTGATCATTCCTTCCATTTAAACTATTTTCTCCACTTGGCTTCTTTGTAGGGAGACCACACAGTTTTCTATCAGAATAAAGACATATTTGAGAGGGAAAGTTGGGCATACTATTGATTACATTGATACAGATGCCAACTGGGACCATCTCAGACAAACTGGACCACAGAGTCACTTTTCTTCTAGGACACCACACCTGCCTGGTTCTCCCTCCTCAGTCTCCTTTGCTGTCCTCCTCTTCTCTCCAACCTCTAAATATTGGACCGCCCAGAGCATCCTTGGACCTCTTCTTGTTCTTCTTCTCTTGTTCTTTTCCTTCTCTTTCTTCTCTACACTCCTTCGGGGCTATTTTCCAACTGCTGCACACTGGTATGCTATAATGCTTCATAAAATGTTGAAATATTTCCATTCAAATTAGTAAAGAGCTGCTCTCAAACTTTCCTGCCCCACCACTCTCGCCTCACTCTGGGAGCCTCACTCCTACCCATGATCTAGTTTCTAAAATGTTAACACCTGACCCTTTAGAACTGTGCTCCAGCACCTTCTGATTGGTTAGCATGATTACCATCTAGTTCTGAAATATTCTGAATATCATCCTTGCACTCATTTACAGGGCTTTAAATGAACTCATAAATTTATACCTCCAGCTCAGACTGAAACATTTCCCCTGAACCCCAAGACTTGTATATCCAGTCATCTAGTCAATATCACAACTTGAATACATAAGGGGTATTTCGAACTTAAAATATCCCGATTTTTTCCTCCAAACCTGCTCATACAGTCTTCCCCAATTCAGGTAATGGCAACTTTATCCTTTCAGTTGCTCTGGCCCCAAGTCCTGGTTTGTTTGTTTAACTCCTCTCTTTCACACCCCACAGGCAAGCTAGACAAATGCTGTCAGCTCCACCTTCAAATAGATATCCCACTTTTCACTACCTCCACAGCTGATACTTTCCACCATTATCTCTCACCTTGGCCGCTGCAGTAGCTCCTGTCTCTCTGTTTTCACCAATGCCATTTCTAGTTATTGTTAACTCAGCAGACAGAGTGCTCCTTATAAAACATAAGACAGCTCATGTCAGAATCCTCCCATCTCACTTATGTAAAGGCCAAACCCTTATAATGGCCTCAAGGTCCTATGTGTCTGCTCCACACCACCCACTTATTACCTCTGACCCCATCTCTTACTCCTCTCCCCATCCTCCAACCACGCCAGGCACACTCGCCTGCCTGCTCTTCCCCACCAGGCACATTCTTGCATCAGAGCCTAGGCACTTGCTGTCTCCTCCTGCCTGGCCTGTTCTTTCCCCATGCTGTACACAGCTAGCTTTTTACCTCCTTCAGGTCATTAATTAAAGGTCACTCTCTCAGTGAAGTCTTCTTTTAACAAATTATAACCCCTTACCCATTGCCCTTTCCTACTTTATTTTTGTCCATAGCACTTATAACCACATGCCCCATTGTAGATTTTACTTCTATGTTATTTGTCAGTTTCGTTCCTTGCTATCTTAGTCTACTTGGGCTGCCATAACAAAATACTATAGCCTGAGTGGCTTAAGCAACAAAAGTTTATTTCTCACTGTTCCAGAGCCTGGAAGTCTGAGATCAAGGTGTTGGCAAATAATTTTCATTCTGAAGCCTCTTCTCTTGACTTGCAGGAGGCCACATCTTTCTGTGTGCTCACATGAGTTCTTTGTGCAGGTGCCCAAGGCGAGGTGGGGGGGAGGTGGGCGGGCAGGAGAACAAGCTCTCTGGTGTCTTCTCTTATAAGGACACTAATCCCATCGGAGGGTCCCCCTCATGACCTTATCTAACCCTAATTATTTTCCAAAGGCCCCACCTCCAAATACTATCACATTAGGGTTAGGGCTTCAACATGTGAATTCTGTGGAGACAAAATTCTGTCATTAACACTTGATGCAACTTCAGGGCCTAGAAGAGTGCCTGGTACATAGTGGGTACTTGGTAATTAATTGTTACATGAATTCATAACGAGAAAATAATGTTGGAAAAAAGAAAATAATGTTGAATATTACTAATTTTTTAATTCCTCAAAAAGTTTTACTACTATTAAATTTTACTCACTATTAATTAATATGCTATAGGGAAAGTCTCCAAAAACGGAGTAGCTCGTTTTTCACAGCCCTGTTCTACAACTTTTATATAGAGGTAGTAAAATATAAATTTTTGTATATTCTTTGGAAGTTTATATACTAAAAGATACATCATGCAGACTTACACACCTAGAGTCAGAGAGAAGTCCAAAGCACTGAGGCAAGGGACTCAGTGTCCCAAGCCACTCACGCAGTCAAGTCTGTCTACACCAGTCTCTGGTCACACTGCTGATCCAGTATCACACAGTGGCTAGGGAACTCTTGCTGGCAAACCCAGCTCTCTCAAATAATGCTGAAAACTGAACTAGGGAAAAGCAAGAAATCAGGCCCTCTGTTCTTCAAGGAAGACTGGAAAACAGAAGAAAGTTAAGAATGAATTGGAGCCATGGAGATGCTGTGAGGGTTTTCCAACTCATCCTTTTCTTTTCTCGTAATACTTAGACTAATTGTCCTGATAACATCCACTAATTGGCACAGTGTATCATGAAACCCCTTCTTTTGTCATCTATGATGCTGTTATGTAGACATGGACCTATCTTTTATTCTGTCTGCTTAAGAACAGTTTCATTTACCAAGTTAATCAGGAAAATACAATCATAAAACTGAAGAGTATTTAATAATTCTCGTAGGCGTTTTCATAGCATAACCCCCTGGACAACTGTGTAACCCTGAATATGAACATTACTCACTACTTGGCCTTTCCAGGGAAACCTCCAGAGAACATCAGTTCTCATTTGCATAGAGATGGGAGTTGCCAATCACTGCCTTCCCCACTGCAGAAACATACAGAATCATCTCAAACCTGGCTTCTCTACCTGTTAGAAAGGAGCTCAATTCAGTAAGTCACTCAGGATGGTTATAACCTTATAGGATTTAACAGATGTAAGGAACTTAATTCTACATACAATTTTTATGTAATCTATGAAAGGCAGTGGTGCTCAAATTTTCCCTTTCCTTCTCCAAAATAAAAAACGTTTTGAGTTAGGCTTGTTTTGTATTTTCATTTTGCAATAATTTTTCTTCTTTTTTTATTTTTTCTAGTAGTTGGGAGATAAGATGAAACTGGGGGCATGTTAATGCAATTATTATGAAAAGGATGTACATTTTGATCACTAATCACCAACTTCTAGGGAAGATAGAGGTGGGAAGTGAAGCAGACAGGTCTTATTTAAGAAAACCTGACTGGAAGAAATGGGTGTTGTTTTGAGTTATGATGCCCCTTGTTGCTTCTTATACAGCTATTTTTATTAGTGCATTTTCCTCTCACTTCCAGTTTGAACAGCACTAGTTTAGAATTATGAATTCATAGCATCATTTTGCTTAGGGAAAAAAATGGTTTCATAATCAAACGTGAGGATCTACAATAGAAAACAACTTTTTTGTCCTTCAGTTTTCTCAGTTGCCTTGAATATAAACTCACAAATATCTTGATCAATGGCTACAGAATTTATAAATGTTTTGTTTAAGGCTATTGGCATAGATGCTAATAATGAACCCATAGTAAAATAGTGAACTCATAGTAAAATAAATTATGTAAAATGACAAGAGGGATCAGTGATACTTTTTTTGTCACTGCATTGATGCTTTCTTCATTGATTTAGAGTAGAAATTGGTTGGTAGATTCAGTAGTATCAGGACTTGTTTTACTGATCAAATAAAAAACGAAACCCAAAAAATGGACAAATATTTGAGAAGGTAGTTTCTTGGTACCTAATTCAGAGAATTCTATTCTATGAGTAATTTCAAGAATCAATCTGGACATTTCCTTAATTCATTTCAAGGAATATTTCTCTTAATTAAAAATTGTAAGACCTACATCAGAAACATATATTTGAATTGTTCTGCAGTTCAAAGTTTAGTTTTCATATCCAGTACCTTATTTGATTCTCACAATACCTCCCTAATGGTAGACAGGGCAAGTGAGCTATACCCGTTTCACAAAAGGGTTAACAAAAAGAGGAAAGAAGCTAAGCAAGGCCGAGGTCACAGAGCTGATAAATGGGGGAATCAGGATTTGAATACAAATCATTTGCCTCCAAATATGTCCAATAAATTGTGTTGCCTCTCCTACTTTAAACTAATATGATTACAATGGTGATACTGATGAGGTAATTGAAACAAAGATAGTTTATCTGGGGGCCTAAATTACTCAGATAACTGACTGGATGTTTTTGGTTGCTTTGCAAATTGAGACATGACCTGAGTGTTACTGAGGAAAAAAAACAAAAATTACATTTCTAAAAATGCCCCTTGTTGGGGGTACTGACACTCACCCCTACTTCTCAAATCTGTAATCTAAGAAATCTAAAAACTCTTGAGCCAAGAGTTCCCAGAATGATTTTTGTTAGAGAATATAATCACTCCTCGGATATAGAGACTTCATTAATTCTTCATATCTTGCTATATTTCACATTATTTTCCTCAGGACTAAAGAATCTAAAGTTCTAGATTCTCATCCTTAGTGATGTACAAGGTATATTTTAGTGATATTAAAAAAATACATTCAACTGTACCTACTATGTCACAGGTTTTCTTCTTCATCAGTTACCTGAGGTGAAAATATGAACATTACTAATATACCTAAATAGACAAACATATGAGATAGTCATGGTATTATTAAATGCTATGTGAACTTTCTAGAGGTTCAGATCTCTCATCATATGAGATCAGTTTGTTAATGTGAGACCGTTTTTCAGGGATGTGGACTGTAGGTACATGTTTATTTGTGCTCCAGAGGCGCTATTAAATATCTATCAATTATTTCTTAAATTTTGCATCAGTATACACAAAATTCTTTAGTCACTAAAGAGTTAACCTGACATGGAAAATTTATCCATGCATAGCCCTTACTTTAAGTGCCTGGTTTGGGCACGCCCTCATGGTCTTGGAAGGTATAGAAAGTTCTTGCACACTCGTAAGCTTCCGGCCATAGGAAATCCTGCAACAAGCAAGACTGGTGATGGGACTTCCCTGGTGGCGCAGTGGTTAGGAATCTGCCTGCCAATGGAGGGGACACAGGTTCGAGCCCTGATCTGGGAAGATCCCACATGCTGCAGAGGAACTAAACACGTGCGCCACAACTACTGAGCCCACACGCTGCAACTACTGAAGCCCGTGCCCCTAGAGCCGGTGCTCCGCAACAAGAGAAGTCACTGCAATGAGAAGCTGGCACACCGCAACAAAGAGTGGCCCCTGCTAGCTGCAACTAGAGAAAGCCCGCATGCAGCAACGAAGACCCAGCGCAGTCAAAAAAAAAAAAAAGGTTGGTTAGAACAGGGCTCCTCTGCAGGTCTGGGAGGCCATTGCCTGGCCCATAGCCTAGCAGACAGCACATGCTGGAAAAATATTTGTTGAATAAATGAATGAATGGTCCATTAGCTGATTTGGAGGCTTTATCTGCTCTACTGCTCCATCAACTGTCTCTGTCCCTCAATAACTTGTACTGTCATCAGTGGGGAAGAGTTTGGGGACTCCTTTCCATAACAAGTGTCCAAAGCATGTAAATAATTACAATTTAGCCCAAAGCACTGATTCTGGCTGAAAGAGAGAACAAATGGAGGAGTGTGACTGACAAAGTGACTAAAGCTGATAAGAGCTCACCAAAAGGAGAGACAGAAGCTGGAGCTGCGATGAACTAGAACTGGAAGCCCCTGGACCAATGGATATTTCAGTTGGTTGCTCTGTTCAGTTTAGAACAATACAGCAGTTAACATATTACATATCAGGCACTTGACATAGTCTTAGGTGCTGGGACTACCAGGGGTCTGAAATTCAGGAAACAGGATATACTTATATTTAAACAGTATTTTAGTTACAGTTTCAAATAATTTGCTGAGTATTTTTTCCTCAACCTCCAGAAATCTTTTTAGGTTAAGTATCTCTAAATTTAAAGTGATGGGGTAATCTGAAAAAAGTATAATACATACACTATGTTTTCCTCTATTTCCAGACTTTTTTTTGACATCCTGTAGATAACAAATGGACCTATTGTTTTAAACATACTGAGCACATTAAAAACGTAAATAATATCCTACTTAAAAATAAATTAATCCTATGTTTCCTAATTTTTCTGATACACTAAACATAGGTTATATAGACAGATTTTCAAGAAGCTCCAGTCTAATAGAAGAGAAGGACATGGGAAAAAAATCATTTTCATAGACTGAGAGCCATCACAGAGAATATAAAAAGAACAGAAATGGCTTCCCCCATGAGCAAGAGATTATTGCTTTGGGGAGATGTAGCAGAGTCAGGAAAGAATTCACATGTGTAGCACTGTCTGAGCGGAGTTTGGGGCAATAAGTAGGCATTTACCAAGAGGACAACGTGGGGAAGGAATTCCAGGGACAGGATGGGCATAATGCAAGAACACAAAGGCAGGAGACAGCATTGTGTTTTTATAGAACTACAGCTAGTTTAGTATTGCTCAAAGTTTCAGTGAGAGGCAGAGGTGAGGGTGGTGAGAAGTAGTCAGGGGCTAGTCAAGTAACATATTGTTTGCCATGTTAACGGGTCAAATTTTATTCCATAGAGTTCATGGGGAATCAGCAAATGATTTTAAGTAAGGAAATAATTTGGTCAGAGTTGTTGAGAAAAGGCAGCAGTCCCTGTTGTTCTTGCACAGCCTCTCAACATCCCTATGACCCGAGAGTAGGTTAAAAAGAAAGAGATTAAAAGCAAAATAGGGCTTCCCAGGTGGCGCAGTGGTTGAGAGTCCGCCTGCCGGTGCAGGGGACGCGGGTTCGTGCCCCGGTCCAGGAGGATCCGACATGCCGCGGAGCGGCTGGGCCCGTGAGCCATGGCCGCTGAGCCTGCGCGTCCGGAGCCAGTGCTCCGCAACAGAAGAGGCCACAACAGTGAGACGCCTGTGTACCGCAAAAAAAAAAAAAAAAAGGAAAATAAATAGAAGTCAGGATGTTATAAGCTGGCTAAATCTATTTGTTTTAATGACAGTGTATGACTGTCTATGCTCAGTGCTTGGGACTGAAGATGGAGGAATAGTGGCCTAGTTCGTACTATGGCTCTTCCATTCTCCAAAACAAGAGTAAAAATTTTTCCAGAATACTTCATCACACTCCCTTTATTATTTCCTTTCCTTTTCCCTACTTCTCAGTTATCAACATTGGTTAGGCATGGGATCACAGGAAGAGGAAGAGTGCAGGAATGGCTGCATTAGGTGGGTCACCCATATTGCTTCTTTCCCCACTTCACACCTTCACTACAGCAATGGGAGTTATTAGTAGCATGGAAAACCAAAATCCAGGGATCACCTGCAAGTCTTATTTTAGGAACTTGTTCTAGCCTTTTCTGCTATCAAACCTCTCCGGCTTTTCTTTTTCATATTAAGAGTTCTTACCAGTTAACATTAGCAGAAAGGAAATAATTGAGTTTCACCCGGTTTCTCACTCCCTCTGGGAGAGGAACTACAACATTAAAATATCCAGAAGGGAAGCAATTAGAAGAGGAAGCTAGGGATAATCAAGATTTGACTGTACGTTTATTGTAATTGTTGAATTATTTACATTCTTTGACTCCTCTTGGACTGAACTGCTGTGGTTTGGAGGGTAGAAAGGACACTGGGCAAGGAACCAGGAGGTGCTTCTCTGGATCTCATTCTGCAATTAATTAACTGTGTGTCTTCAGATAAATCACTTCTTTGAGTCTGTTTTCTGATGAGGAAAAAGAGGGAGTGTGATTATATCAATGCTTCTCAAGTTCAAGTTCTCAAGTACTTTGCATCAGATTCACCTGAGATGGTTCCAAAATATGCAGATTCCTGGATCTGACTGGAGGATATAGTGTAGTGGTTGAGCCTGTGGACTCTGTATAGGACTGGGCGTAACCCCCTGCTATGCCACTTACCAACCAGGTGACTTTGAGCAAGTTATTTCAAGCCTGTAATATCTCATTTTTCTCATCTGTAAAGCAGGAATAATAATAACGGTATCTACTCCATATTGTCCCTGGAAGGGTAAAAAGGTATAATACTTTTAAAACATCAACTATATTGCCTGTCTCTAAGCATTCAACAGATGTATGTTATCATTTGTATAGCCCACAGTATGTATGAATGGGGTATGTGTGTGTGTGTGTTTGGTGCTGGGTGGGTGCTCCATAAACATCTGTTGAATAAATAAGGGAAGTATAACTGAAGGGTTAGGTTTCTTGTTTTTTTGGGTTTTTTAAAAGCAACATTTTTTGACCTCAGATCTGAAATTCTTTATTAGCCCCAGGAATTATTTCCCCAAGAAAGGTAAAGATAGTTTGAGTGTTGTGTTGTGCTCAATCTTTGTCCCAGTCTTAACTCTCAGACTCATGAGAGCCTCATGATAATTTAAAAAATAATTAAATGATAAAAGTCCCAACAAGTGGGTGAGCTGAGAAAGGCAGGGAATGAGTCTCACGGACCTTGTTGGCTGGATCCAGCTGCCACTACATAACACAGTGACTCTCACCTAGGTGTGCATCTCCATTGTACCTCACGAGATGCCGTGAATTCTCAGTCACTGTTATTACAGTTGATTTTGAATCATAAAAAAAGGCAAGATTCCATTTCCCGTTGTTGACCGAGCAGAAAACTGGGCAATGTAACTTTAAAAAAAGCTTGAAAATCAGGGCTATCAAAAACAGAGAGCGAACTTCTATCCCCCATTAACCTACTGATCAAAACATTCCACGTACATTGAACTATGTGCTTTTTTCGATGATGGTGGCCCCTCGCTGAATACTCTGCTTGTGATTCTCCCTGGTGTTTTTAGTGAGAGGAGTTACCAGTTTAGTACCAACAGAGAGGAAATCGCCTCGGAATCTCTGGAGGTGGCCTCCTAGAAAGATCGCCGGGAGGGGAGGAGTCCTGATTGTCCTGGAAGAAAAGCATGGCCCCATCCGGGAAGTCAAGGCTTGCCGGGAGGCTGGGGTTGGCGGCTTTGAGTCCTGGAGGTGGCAGACGCGGGTAGCGGCCAACGTTGGAGCTGTGGCCTGCGCGGCTGGTGGGGGCTTGGTGTGTGCAAGTGAAAGACGCACAGCCGGGCGGACACGCGTGGGCTCCGGCCTCAGCCCCATCACGCGCGGGTACGGGGCTGAAACTGACCAGGGGCCATCCTTCCCTGGCGGGCGCAACGGCCGCCTAAGATCTACTCCTGCACCGACGGGCGCCGCCGGGGGTCGAGAGCCCTGGGCCTTGCTGGGCGCGGCAGCCCCTCCCCTCCGAGCCCCGCGCTTCCGCCCGAGACCCGGCAGCGGCCGTGACCGTGGACGTGCCGCGCCTTCCGCCTGCGCCTGGGAGCTGCCGCCGCCCGTCCGCGCCCCTGTGCGCCGCGCCCACAGGCCGCGGGAAGGGAGAGCGTCCGGGCCCGGGGACCTCCGCCACACGCCGGAGACCCTCTCGGAACTGGACGCTGGGAGGTCTCGGCTAGCCCCGCGTTTCGCTCCCGCCGGGGATGGGCCACTCGGCACCTGCGGCCACTCGGGAGCGGGGACTCGGCGGGGCCATGACCGGCGGCTGCCGCCAGAGCGGTATGGGAGGGAGAACGGAGCTAGCGGAGCTTCCTTCCTCTCCCAGACTCGCAGCGACACTGGAGGGCCCGACCCCCAGCGCGGACGAGCGGGGACCTCGTAGGGGACCAACTGGATTCCGGATCTCCTGCTGCCACTTGCAGATTGGGGGCGCCAGTACTAGCGCTGTGAGCGTGTAGTGGGACTTTTCCGTTGTCGTCCTCTAGACCCTCCGCCGGGAGCGTCTTCCCGCTTAAACATTAAGTCTGGCGTGGAAGGCGATTCTCCTCCCTCTTCTCTTCCCTCCCTGCCCCCACTCACCTTCGTTCATCTGTCTCTCGCCTTCTTCCCAAAAGGGCCAAGACACATGGACACGGGTGAACAAGTTAGGATACTACAAAGTGTGTGTGTGTAGGGAAGTGGTAATGGGGTGGGAGAAAATAAAATTAGAAATATCTGGGTATGTAACAATAACACACATGTCCCCAGCCTGCTAGCAGTCTCGGCGTCCAAGTGGAGGCAAATTTTACACTTTCAATCCTAGGAGAAAATTAGCCCGGGGTATCCGGGAGCTTTCTTCTCGATATTTATTTTATTTTTCTGAAGCATATACATATTCCTACCAAATAAGAATCATCCCCAACCAGAGAAGTAGCACGCTGTTGGGAGGCCATTCCTGGACACAATTGAGGCGGCTTTGTCACCTCTACAGCAGAGGTCACTGGACTCTGCTCAAGGTGTTACATGAGGGGCAGGTGCTTGGGAAGCCACCACATAGTGCTCTAATGAACGATCCCATCCCGACTGAGGGCAAATGCTTTTCGTAAGGGTGAGGTGGATTGGTGCAGGGTGGAAAACATAAACTGAACCTGGGGTGTATCTTGGACGCGCCCCCTCTCCCTCTCCTCCCCAGCCTTCACCGAAGCAGCGACACGTTCCTCTTCACACCCAACATCCTCTCCCTCACTTGCTAACACCTGCATTAAAACGCCGCAGTCGGAGGGGAGTGTCTGCGAAAGGCAGGCTCCCTGAGAGTCCTCTCGCTACTGCGTAGTCATGGAATATTCTTTTATTCAAGAGGCTCTTCTAGTTGATTCTAACAGGGCTCGGGCTACTTTGCCCCTCACCACCGATAGGGGGCGGCAGATGCCCTGCGATGCCCCGGCGACTTGCAGGAAGAGCGTCCTGTTGTCTCTGGGAATCCAGCTTAATGGAACGTGTGGGTTGGAAGGTAGGACCTACCGCCTCTACGTCTATCGCAGCAGCTCCGGGGTTTGGGGTCTCGGACTCTGGGCGCGTCCTGGGGGCCCTCGGGGCTTCCCTGTGCAGGGAGTGAGAGAAGTCCTTTGAGCCCCAAGCAGTGCCTGTAAACTCAGCGTACAGCATAAATACATTCAGATGTATGCGAACGTTATGATTAATACGATATATAGACGTTTGAAGGTGTTACAAAATCGATTGAAGCTCTTGATTGTTTTTCTTTTTTTCTCAGTTCTCTTACTAAACAAGACAATTGGAAAGTACGGCTACCGCAGTCTGGATTCTGGTGGCGGTAGGGTCTGCTCAATTGCTTTGAATTTTAAAAGGGTTTCTCTCAGAAGTTGGGAACTACTGTTTAGCCATAAAGTCGTAGGATTAGTGTGGTAAAGGTTCCGAGGCATCTAGGAAGGGAAACAGGGTGGACTCGGCGGGCTCGGCCAGGGTGTGTGTCTGCGAGCGCGGCGAGACGTCTGCGGCTGAGCCCTGTTCCGAGAGCGCGGAGCTGTGCCGGCGCGGATTGGTCCAGACCCAGAGGGATTCGCTACCGGCCGGATTTTCCCGGAAACCTACCTCGCTGGGTAACTCCAGCCCTTGAGTTTTCTCAATTGTCAAAGAGGCATTATGTGTCTTCTGCAAAGCCATATTCCCTCAGAAATGAGAACTACGCCCCACCAAGGTAAAAAGTACATATGTGGAGCAGTAGTTTGTTTTCGAAGAAAAGAAAAATCTAAAAAAAGTTTAAAAAATTGGAAGACTGGCTATTACAGTCATCTCTAAATAGCTTTCGCAAGCAATAGCTTCTAGGTTTTCCAAATGAAAAAGTACGTAATAGTAGCAAGGTTGTGTCCTTACTCTATAAATCTCATGCACAATTAAAAACTCTGATTAATACCTAAAATACCTTTGGAAGGTAGGGAAGAATTACAGTTTTTATTTGTAGACATTATCACAACACGGGTCTAAGATGTTAATTTTAATTATGGACAAAACATATTGGTGTTATATACTTTAAATGTTTTTCCAATACTGTAATAGATTCTAGAAGTGCAGCCATAACTACTAAAGAAGGGAAGAATTTCAATAGCACACTTAATTGTCAGAAATTTCATTAACGTGGGAAGTCCCTAACATGTTGTAAGAATATAGAATCTTCCCCAAATAATGATGAATATTAATTAAGGTACTATAAAATTTGTAGGAAAATGTTAAATTTGTATTTGAGAAGAATGAGGAAGAATTAAGAAGAGAAGGAAAGGACTGACTTGTCCAGGTGAGGAAAAGAAAGCTAATAAGTCTGGGTAGGGAATTTCCAAATTGGGTTCAAAATCCTAAGACACACCAGAGGCCCAGCTGCTCTTGTGGATAGTCAGTCCTATAGCTGTTGAACCAGGAGATCTGGCTCACCTTGGAATCTGAGAATGCAGATAGTTCTTTGTGTCTGAAGACAAACCTGAACACTTTTAAATTTGCCAAGGACCAGCACTGTTTACCTTCAAATGTATGTATTAAACAATTGCACAGGAAGCATGGAAACATGTTTTATTCCATGTTTTACAGGTGGCAAAAATTGCACCAAGGGCCAACCACGAAAGGATTCTTAAAAAAATGTTTTTTGGTCACAAATTATCAATACTATGAGATATCGATAATATCAACTTTTAAAACAGTGTATTGATGTGTAACACAACTTGGCGTATTTACTTTATAATGATGCTGTCATTTTGTGTGCCACACAGCAGCTTTATAAGGCAGGTGTCATTAGTTCCATTTCGCATATAAGGAAATTGAGGTTCAAAGAGCCTAAGCTATTTGCCTAAATTCACAAAGCTATTCACTAGAAAGCTACTTTCTGATTCTAGAGCCCAGGCTTTTTAAGACTATCTTGCTGCAAACTCTAAGACTGCAGTGTATCCTTATAAGGGACAAACTCTTGGACTCTCAGATTATCTGGTGATTGAGCAAAAATGGGCAAACTCATTACTATCACAATTTGAGTGACCAAAAACCCAAAACTAAATTAAAAACAAAAACACCCAACATGCCGCAGAAAATCTCAGCCTCCAAATCATTTATGGAGGTAATAATGTATAGGGAGGAATCCACACCTATTTTAAAATTCAAAAATCTAAACAGAAATTTCATGATTACTCTAGATAGAATAACTAAAATTCCATTGTTTTTGCTTTACCTGACATTATTACATGGATACAGCTCTGTGTCCATGTAAATTTCCATGGCTGTATCCAAATAAATTTTCTATTTATTTTTCAATCTAAAAGAGGAAAATGAATTAACTGTTACTCAAATGTAGTTTGTTTGCTAGATAATATCTTTAATTACATTACGTTCATGGAGGGTAGTAAATGATAATAAATATTAAAAAGGAGACTTTGGACATGAAAAGGAACCACTGGTACATGGTAAAATCTCATATAATACAGTTAGTTATTAGTTCTACCACTTAACGGTAGGTCTCAGATTATGAAGGAGTTCTGCTGCATTTGGGACTTTATATTGCATTTCCACAAGTACCATGCATTGGTACGTAAAGAACACTAGTGGAAATTGGTTATATTTAATTAATTAACACCATTCATTTGGGGCCTTGAAAGATTTCCAGGAAGGAGTATGTTTGGATATGATGTGATAACTGGTCAGACAGAGCAGTTTCCCTAGCTCCTCCTGATTGCTCCTTTGTCTCTAGTCCAACAATTCTCAAATATTTTAGTCTCAGGACCCCTCAAAACTTTTGCTTAAAAAAAAACACACAACTTTTGCTTATGTGGGTTGCATCTGTTGAGACTCATTGTATTAGAAATTAAAATTGGAAAAACGTTTAAAATATTTGTTACCTAAGTTATAATAATAATCAGCCCATTACATGTTAACATAAATGACATATTTTAATGAAAAATAGCAGAATTTCCCAAAACAAAAAACAAATTGAGAAAAATGTTTTACATATTTTAATTTATTAATTTATTAATTTATTTTTGGCTGTGCTGGGTCTTCGTTGCCGCGCAGGCTTTCACTAGTTGTGGTGAGCAGGGGCTACTTTTCATTGCGGTGCGCGGGCTTCTCACTGCGGTGGCTTCTCTTGTTGCAGAGCATGCGCTCTAGGCGCACGGGCTTCAGTAGTTGTGGCACACAGGCTCAGTAGCTGTGGCTCGCGGGCTCTAGAGAGCAGGCTCAGTAGTTGTGGTGCACAGGCTTAGTTGCTCCACGGCACGTAGGATCTTCCCGGACCAGGGCTCGAACCCGTGTGCCCTGCATTAGCAGGCAGATTCTTAACCACTGCGCCACCAGGGAAATCCTTGTTTTACATTTTATAAAGCTCTTTAATATCTACCTGGATTTCATAGTTAGCTGAATCCAAGCAGCTGGATTCTCACATTTGCTTCTGCAGTCCATCTATTGTGATACAGTGTGTAGTTTGAAGTATATGAAGAAAATCTGGCTTCCAAGAGATATGTAGTTGGAAAAGGGAAATGTATTTAAATAGCTTTTCAGATAATTAGGGATAGTCTTTAATACTACTCTAAAATTCTTCAAGTGGTAATTTTTAAAAAGTTACTTGCAATGTGGAATAAAAATCCATATCAATAAACTTTTCATACTTTGTGCCATTAAAACCTATTGGTCTATTGGATGGACTTTTTACTCATGCATGATTTGTAATATTATACACTGATCATTTGGAGACTTTGGTTCACTGAGTTATGCAGATCTTCCAAATGTTGACTCATTTCATCATACAATATCAAAAATATCATCTTCCTTAATTTTATCACTGTTTGCATCAGGAAACATTTTACATATTAGGATACAAGTTTTCCAAAATTCTAATTTTTGTTTGAAAGTTCAAATTTTATCATTGGCAGGAAATACTGTTGGTTGTTTTCCTTGAAGAACACTCACTTTGTTTATTTCTGAGAAAATATCTGTCAAATATTCAAGTCTGAAAAACCATACTTTGTCAGTTGGTCTTTCAAATAAAAATGCTACTCCGTGAGAAAAGTGTCTAGTTCAACTTGAAACTCAATTGCACCAGTGCTTTTCCTCAAGACAACCATTGTACTTATATCTGTAGCAGAAGCACTTTATGTATCCCACCCATTTTGTCCCACAAATTAAAAAGACATGCCCCGAAGGGTCAGGATTTAATAAAATTAATAATTTCACTGCTTTCTCAGAGACATTTGTAAGTGAAAATGACTTTCTTCTCCTCCTTTTTCTCCTCTTCCCTTTTTTTTATTTTAATACACATGTGTGGTGGTGAAGAATATAGTGACTATCACTACAGCTTGATGCCACTGCCTTGCTTTTACCCTGTGAAAAAGATAAATAATGTCTTAATATTATCATGAAACTAGTTGTAACCTCACAGAACCCCTGAAAGGTCTTGGGGACCTCCTGGGTTCTGTGGACCCCACTTTGAGAACCACTGCTCTAGTCCTAGATCAATTTTTATTTGGACCACTCTCTTGCAGTTTTACTGTATGCTGCCTTATGTTATTAGTGATCTTCTGTTGTCTATAAACCTAATCTCTCTGATTAGGAACTGTCTCATTTATGTAGTTGTATCTTGATGTCTGTTGAAGTGCCTGGCACTCAGTACAATTAAAGTTTGTTGATGTTTGATTGACACATTGGAATTAGTGGTTCATGTACACTCTTATGTTATCACGTGCCACATTCTAGTTGGTTTTGCTTTTTACTTATGTTACTCAGTGAGGATGATGGTTTGGGGGAATACATTTATTCAGAGAAAGGAAAGAAGCATTTGTCATGATATGTTATCATTTTTCCAAACAGTTAGCATCAATTGGCAGCCATGCTCATGTATGCATCGTATTTTAGCTATTCCATTGCTAGTAACTTAGGACATGACTTATCATAACCAGTGTGTAAGAATTCAAGTCCAGTTTTTGATGCATTCAAAATATTGCAAGGATTGCTTCCAACAGTAAAGGGCTTGTGCAATTTGTATGAACAAGCTGAAAAGCACAGCTGAGCTTTGGACAGTTCATTAGTTCTATTCCTTTGGGTCATTGCAAGACTTCTTAAATATGTAAGGAAGTTCTGTTGCCTGGGCAATCACAAATCCATCTACTGTAAATAGCACAATTCCTGTATTTCAAACTCTTCACACCCTCAGTCTTTCCTATTAGAAATTGTACAGTGGCAGAATCATCCCTAATCCAGCAAAGGGAAGTGAAATTGTGCAGGGGACTTATTGCTGGAACCAATACCTCATTTTCATATTACTTCTCTTTTTGTAGTTAAATTTGCTGAGAATAACTCATCAAGTGTGTGATTCAGTGATATTAAAAAGAGGCCAAGAAAGTAGGTAAGGATCCACAGTTTACATTTCTTTTAACATGATTAAGATTTAGATTTGAACTTGCTGAGTAGTAGGCATATTCACACAAAGTTCTCCATAAAGTAGCATATCCATTGTCAACACTCACTATTAATCCCTTCCAGGAGAGATGTCCAAAAAAGTAGCCTCTAGCCATGCATGAAATGTGGCTAGTGCAACTGAGGAACTTGATTGTTAATTTTATTTAATTTTAATTCACAAATTCAAATCTGAAAACAGATTCTCAATTCAGTTATAGGAAAATTTAATTATGTTTGGAAAAATTTATGAATGTTAACCTACTCTTTCAACAGTAAATTTATGAAATCTAAACACAAGTCAAGTATTTCCAATGAAAATTTATCAACTAAATTGAGATATGCTGCAAATGTTTTGCATTTGCATTTCACTAATAATTAGCGCTGATGAGCATCTTTTCATGCGCCTGTTGGCCATCTGTATGTCTTCTTTGGAGAAATGTCCATTTAGGTCTTCTGCCCATTTTGCTATTGAGTTGTTTGATTTTTTTTATTGAGTTGTATGAGCTGTTTGTATATTTTGGAAATTAAGCCCTTGTCAGTTTCATCATTTGCGAATATTTTCTCCCAGTCCACAGGTTGTCTTTTCATTTTGTTGATGGTTTCCTTTGCTGTGCAAAAGCTTATAAGTTTGATTAGGTCCCATTTGTTTATTTTTGCTTTTATTTATTTTGCCTTGGGAGACTAACCTAAGAAAACATTGGTATGATTTATATCAGAGAAAGTTTGCCTGTGTTATCTTCTAGGAGTTTTATGGTGTCATGTCTTATATTTAAATCTTTAAGCCATTTTGAGTTTATTTTTGTGTATGGTGTGAGGAAGTGTCCTAATTTCATTGATTTACATGTGGCTGTCCAACTTTCCCAGTATCACTTGCTGAACAGACTGTCGTTTCCCTATTGTATATTCTTGCCTCCTTTGTTGAAGATTAATTGACCATAGGTGTGTGGGTTTATTTCTGGGCTCTATATTCTGTTCCATTGATCCATATGTCTGTTTTTGTGCCAGTACCATGCTGTTTTGATGACTGTAGCTTTGTAGTATTGTCTGAAGCCTGGGAGGGTTATGCCTCCTGCTTTGTTCATTTTCCTCAGGATTGCTTTGGCAATTCTGGGTCTTTTATGGTCCCATATAAATTTTAGGATTAGTTTTTCTAGTTCTGTGAAAAATGTCATGGGTAATTTGATAGGGATCACATGAAATCTGTAGATTGCTTTGGGTGGTATGGCCATTCTAACAATATTAATTCTTCCAATCCAAGAGCATGGGATATCTTTCCATTCCTTTGAATCGTCTTTAATTAAGGAATCATTTTTTTGAAATGCATGTTGCATATGATGTTTCTGCTTTCCCATTAGTATACATGATTTAAACATGGAATTGAAATAAGGGTTTTTAATGATTTAAAAACAACTCTTTTTAAAATGTCATATTGTTATAGAAAATTTGAAAATACAATCAGGTATTTTATTTATTTATTATTTTTTAAAAACTTATTTATTTTTGGCTGTGTTGGGTCTTCATTGCTGTGTATGGGCTTTCTCTAGTTGTGGTGAGTGGGGGGCTGCTCTTCATTGTGGCAGGCGGGCTTTTCATTGTGGTGGCTTCTCTTGTTGCAGATCATGGGCTCTAGGTGCACGGGCTTCAGTAGTTGTGGCACATGGGCTCAGTAGTTGTGACTTGCAGGCTCTAGAGCGTAGGCTCAGTAGTTGTGGTGCACGGGCTTAGCTGCTCCGCAGCATGTAGGATCTTCCCAGACCAGGGCTCGAACCTGTGTCCCCTGCACTGGCAGGTGGATTCTTAGCCACTGTGCCACCAGGGAAGTCCTACAATCAGGTATTTTAAAGAAAAGAAATCAGTAGTATTTAGTATTTACCACTAAAAAAAAAATCAATTAACAATATGTTGTCAGTCTCTTCTCTCTCTGTATGTAAGTATACATTCTGATTATTCTGTAATATAGCTTAATAACTCTCTTTCATCTTTTTATAAATACTTGAGCATTTTCCAATGTAATTATTTTTGAAACGGAATAAATAACTTTATAGTATTAATTATTTATTTTACCAGTCCCCACCATGATTATTCTTATATATAAATTTCTTTTGTATCTTGATTATTCTTTTTGGACATACAGGACCATGGCCTAAGGAATTGCTGGGTCAAAGAATAAGCACATTAAGACTTTGGATATGTATTGGCAAACTGTTATTCAAAAAAGATTACATATGATAGTACCCTTTTTGCAACATGCTTTATGAAGCCAGGTATTACAATTTTTAAAATATTCATTGCTTTTAGAGGCAAAAACTTGCTCTTTTAATCTTTTTGATTCCTAATGAGATTAAACATTTCATATTGTATATTGAACATGAATATTTCTTTTGACTTGTCTATTCATGACCTTTGCTCATTTTTTGCTATATAGATATTTATCTTATTTGTAAGGTATCTTTAGATATAAAGATATTAAACCTTTACCTGCCATTAATGTTGAAAATTATTTTTCCAGGTTTGCTATTTGCCTTTTAATTATATTATGATGCTTTTAACAGAGATACTTTACATTTTTGTTAACTCACACATCAATCTTTTTTCTTTATTGTGTCTTCTTTATCTACATTACAATTCAATAAATATTCACTTATTTTTTTAAATAGACCTTTATTTAAAAAAATAGTTCACTCTATTTGGGCTTTATTTTTGTGTATTATGAGGTAAGAGATATAATTTTATTGTTTTTGCAAATAGTTAACCGATTGTTCTATCACCATTTATTAAATAAGCAATTTTCCCCACATAAAAAAATAACACATGCTAAATTCTCATCTATCCTATTATCTGTTTCTGCTCCATTCATCTATTCTTCTTTTCACTGAGATTTTAGTTTATACAATTTTAAATTAATCTGGGGAAATGACATCTTTGTAATTGTCAAATTACTTTAGAAGATAAAAATAACAGGAGGTTTTGTGTATGTGTCCTTTCCAGTTGGTCTATGTAATTCATGTTTTGTGACATTTCACGGTAATTATACTTAAAAAAAAAAACTTTGTTTTGGAAAAGTACTTGATGGCATTGTCTGATAATAGGGAATGGATTTTGAATAAAGAGAAAACTGAAAGTAGGCACTGTAGGTATTGCTAATAGTACATAAAAGTAATTGGCAACTTACAATGGACTTTCTAAGTGAAGCAAAAGTAAACCAATGAAGAGAGGATGAAGATGGGAAAAAAGATAGGGAAAAGTATAAGCATAAAGAAAAGTAATTTTAATAATAATAGTAGTAAAAATTAGATCAAGAATAGATTATGAAAAAGAGAGCTGAATTTATAAAAGAAAAAAGAGCAGAGACAGAGAAATAGAGGGAGAGAGAGAGAAAAAAGTTGGTACAGAACTGCTTATAATTTTTATGTTAACCCATAAATGAAGGAGGAACTAAAATGTAAAGGGGAAAAAAAAACTTCTAGTTTAGAAGCCTCAATATATACATTTAAGGAAATATTTTTTGTAATATGTACAAATTGTTCTGGAATTATTTTTTAAAACCATGTACCTAGATGTTTTTATATATATTTTATTATTTGAGCACAGAAAATATTTTAGGGCCTGTTCTTCATAATTTAATATCTGCAAAGCTATGGTTTTATTAAAGTAATTTTTATTTGATGGATAATTGTGAATTCTCTTCCATTTATTATTTATGGGCAGCTTTTTACTGTAATATTTAGTTGTTTGGGAAAAAACTAATACGTTAAAAAGGTATACAGAAATAGATTACTAATATTTAGATATATGGGAAAAATAACAGGATAATTTACAGGTGTGTTTAAAGAAAGGGAAGTGTAAAGTTTGGATTTAAAGGGAACCCGATGAGAATGCAATTGCAGATTCCCACATTTCTTCCTGAAGGTGGCAGTATTTCAGTGACTAAAAACTGACGACAAACCAAATAACTACCAGGAGCTCTCAGAGATCTATGAAGGTGTCATTTTGTGACTAGAAAGTCCCTTTAGCAAGATTTTTCTATTTCTTGGTTTGAATCATATGCCCGCAAGGACACATGCTGCTTGTCTGCTAGCCAGTGACTCCTTAGGATGAGGACTCTGGAGGGTAAGGTAGAATTTTAGTTGCCCAGATATTGGGGAAAATTTTTTGTTGGCATTTGAGAGAGAGAAAGAGAGAGAGAGAGAGAGAGAGAGAGAGAGAATAGAAATATGTTATTAAATTTAGAATTTAGTGCCAAGTAGAAAATGTAGAGAGACAAGAAGCAGAATGATGGTTTTACAATTGTCAACTACCATCTTTAATGGGTAAGTGGCTGTTTAATTCATACTGTTATTTTTCTTAAAGGACAAAATTTTCCAAGTGTTTGGTAGATATAATGACTATAAACACAACTTTATTTTTGTCAGTAATTAACACATTGCCAGAAGTATTAAGAGCATTAACAAATTTTGGAATAAATGTACTAACAGTCAAAAGAAAATGAATTTTATATGTTTTGAGCAGCAAATTCTGAGGAGAACATGTACATGTATATGTTATATGTATTAATTAACTAACATGGAGAGGTGAATACACATAAGCAACAAAACTAAATACAGATGAGCAAAACTGATCTAAAAAGTGTGTCAAACTGGTAGTATTATTTAATTTTATTATGCTATTTTATGATGATATTTTAAATAACTGATAAACATTAACAGTATTGATTAAAGTTTGGGATTTAATTCATCATTTATTTTGATTGGTCAAGACCCCATTAAACTTTTTTTTTTTCATTCATAAATGACATTTGGTATATTATAGATGTGGCACTAATAGGAGTGGGGAAAGGATGGTTGATGCAGTTTGATATCTGTATGAGGAAAATGAAACTTGACTTCCAACCTCATACTCCGTCATTATCTGTGTGCCATACACACACATTAGAAAATTTCTTGCATTTGTACATTTGGACACATGACATAAGAATATTCATAGAAATAGTGTGTGTGAGAGTAAAATATTTTAAAACCAAAACAACACAAGTCCATAAAGAGTAGAATGAAGAGAGAAAGTGTGGAATGTTTATCCACTGAAATACTATAGTGCCATGAAAATGAATGTTATAGCATAGATTAATCTCAAACAGAATGTTAAAAAATTTGGTTACAGAAAAAGAAAAATATGATTCTACTTATACAAAATAAAAGTGTGCAAAACTAAAAATATATTGTTCAAAGATGTAAACATATATCATAGAACTATAGAAAAGTAAGGAACTGATAAATGCAAAAATAGGAAGAGTGGATACCTCTGGGAAGAAGGACAGGATGAGGAAAGGCACTGAACAATAATAGCATATTGTTCTTTTTCTTAAATCAGGTGGTAGATGCTAGATAATCCTTGTATTCTGATTATTCTTTCGTATCTATTCACAATAGAAATGTAACAAATAACACATTGGCTCAATACCAAAGGGCCAAGTTTGAACTCAATATTCAGATGAAGTCAAAACCAAAGCTGGGGTCACCATCACAGAATGAAATTCTTGAGACAAGGATACACCTGAAAATTTTTCCACAAAATAAATTGAATCATCACTTTGATCTTATTGCTTAAAATATTACTTCTCAAATGTCTGACGTTGGCATTATAGTGCAGAAATAATCATTTCCTAGCTCTGTTGACTGCCAGATTGCTCCTATGTGTGGTCAACATACCACACACTGACAATATCAAGTAGGTTAGCAAAAGGGGAAGATATTTTTTGCCAACTTTAGTCAGAATAGGCTACCGCTGGTAGTAATGTTGCCCTTCCACTCCAGTAGCAACTAGATTCAAGTCATGTCTCCTCTGCACCTTCTGGACTTAAAGCTTTGGGCAATAGTAATTATGCAATTTCATTGACGCCACCTCACAAACAGAATCTCTGTGCATTGCTTGAAGAAGATGCTTTCTGAACATTTTCAGAAGCAAAGTAATTATTTTGCTCGCACTTATTTTTTTTTTATTTTTAATATTATGCATGAACTTACTGCTTTAATTTGCCCTTAAACCTTGGATATAAAACTGAAGGCCACATTAAACTTAAAATGGAATGGCTGATTTGTAGTATTGTCTGATACTTAAAATATCTGGATTGTAGTTCTTACAAAGGAATTTGAAATGACAAAGCCCCAAAGAATGCTGGGAATTGTAGTCCTCTGAAAGTTATCAGGAATGGAAACTGATTCTGGACTAGCATCAGAATGATATTTTATTCAGTTTATGATATTTTATTTATCTTTTTTCAACATTTAAAAATCTTTATTATTATTTGGCTCTTTCTCAGAAGCACTTTGAAAACTTTAGACTTGCTCCATGGATACTGCCTTTCCACAAAATATTAATGGAATTGCTTTTGTTCCTTAACATACTATTTTGCATGCATATACTAGTTTCATCTGAATTCTTTTTTTTTTTTACATCAGGTTCTTATTAGCTATTTTATACATATTAGTGTATACATATCAATTCCAATCTCCCAATTCATCACACCACCCCCACCCCCACCCCCATCCCTGCTTTCCCCCTTTGGTGTCCATACGTTTGTTCTCTACATCTGTGTCTCTATTTCTGTCTTGCAAACCGGTTCATCTGTACCATTTTTCTAGATTCCACATATATGCATTAATATACAATATTTGTTTTTCTCTTTCTGACTTACTTCACTCCGTATGACAGTCTCTAGGTCCATCCATGTCTCTACAAATGACCCAATTTCATTCCTTTTTATGGCTGAGTAATATTCCGTTGTATATATTACCACATCTTCTTTATCCATTCGTCTGTCAATGGGCATTTAGGTTGCTTCCTTGACCTGGCTATTGTAAATAGCGTGGCAATGAACATCGGGGTGTATGTGTCTTTTTGAATGTTGGTTTTATCTGGGTTTATGCCCAGTACTGGGATTGTTCAGTCATATGATAATTCTATTTTTAGTTTTTTAAGGAACCTCCATACTGTTTTCCATAGTGGCTGCATGAATTTACATTCCCACCAACAGTGCAAGAGGGTTTCCTTTTCTCCACACCCTCTCCAGCATTTGTGGTTTGTAGATTTTCTGATGATGCCCATTCTAACTGGTGTGAGGTGATACCTCAGTGCAGTTTTGATTTGCATTTCTCTAATAATTAGTGATGAGCAGCTTTTCACGTGCCTCTTGGCCATCTGTATGTCTTCTTTGGAGAGATGTCTATTTAGGTCTTCTGCCCATTTTTGGATTGGATTGTTTGTTTTCTTAATATTGAGCTGCATGAGCTGTTTATATATTTTGGAGATTAATCCTTTGTCCGTTGATTCGTTTGCAAATATTTTCTCGCATTCTGAGGGTTGTCTTTTCATCTTGTTTATAGTTCCCTTTGCTGTGCAAAAGCCTTTAAGTTTAATATGGTCCCATTTTGTTTACTTTTGTCTTTATTTCCATTACTCTAGAAGGTGGGTCAAAAAAGATCTTGTTGTGATTTATGTCAAAGAGTGTTCTTCCCATGTTTTCCTCCAAGAGTTTTATAGTGTCTGGCCTTACATTTAGGTGTTTAATCCATTTTGAGTTTATTTTTGTTTATGGTGTTAGGGAGTGTTCTAGTTTCATTCTTTTACATGTAACTGTCCAGTTTTTCCAGTACCACTTATTGAAGAGACTGTCTTTTCTCCATTATATATCCTTGCCTCCTTTGTCATAGATTAGTTGACCATAGGTGTGTGGGTTTATCTCTGGGCTTTCTATCCTGTTCCATTGATCTATATTTCTGTTTTTCTGCCAGCACCATATTGTCTTGATTACCGTAGCTTTGTACTATAGTCTGAAGTCAGGGAGTCTGGTTCCTCCAGGCCCATTTTCTTCCCTCAAGATTGCTTTGGCTATTTGGAATCTTTTGTGTCGCCATACAAATTTTAAGATTTTTTTGTTCTAGTTCTGTAAAATATGCCACTGGTAATTTGATAGGGATTGCACTGAATCTGTAGATGACTTTGGGTAGTATGGTCGTTTTCACAATTGATTCTTCCAATCCAAGAACATGGTATATCTCTCTATCTGTTTGTGTCATCTTTCATTTTTTTCATCAGTGTCATATAGTTTTCTGAGTATAGGTCTTTTGTCTCCCTAGGTACGTTTATTCCTAGGTATTTTATTCTTTCTATTGCAATGGTGAATGAGATAGTTTCCTTAATTTCTCTTTCTGATCTTTCGTTGTTAGTACATAGGAATGCAAGAGATTTCTGTGCATTAATTTTGTATCCTGTGACTTCACCAAATTCATTGATTAGCTCTAGTAGTTTTCTGGTAGCATCTTTAGGCTTATCTATGTATAGTATCATGTCATCTGAAAACAGTGACAGTTTTACTTCTTCTTTTCCAATTTGGGCTCCTTTTTTTTCTTTTTCTTCTCTGATTGCCGTGGCTAGGACTTCCAAAACTATGTTGAGTAATAGTGGTGAGAGTGGACATCCTTGCCTTGTTCTTGATCTTAGAGGAAATGCTTTCAGTTTTTCACCATTGAGAATGATGTTTTCTGTGGGTTTGTCATATATTGCCTTTATTATGTTGAAGGAGGTTCCCTCTATGCCCACTTTCTGGAGAGTTTTTATCATGAATTGGTGTTAAATTTTGTCAAAAGCTTTTTCTGCATCTATTGAGATGATCATATGGTTTTTCTTTTCAATTTGTTAATATGGTGTATCACACTGATTGATTTACATATATTGAAGAATCCTTGCATCCCTGGGATAAATCCCACTATGATCCATTTAATGTGTTGCTGGATTCTGTTTGCTCGTATTTTGTTGAGGATTTTTGCATCTATATTCGTCAGTGATATTGGTCTCTAATTTTCTTTTTTTTGTAGTATCTTTGTCTGGTTTTGGTATCAGGGTGATGGTGGCCTCATAGAATGAGTTTGGGAATGTTCCTTCCTCTGCAACTTTTTGGAATAGTTTGAGTAGGATGGGTGTTAGCTCTTCTCTAAATGTTTGATAGAATTCACCTGTGAAGCCATCTGGTCTTGGACTTTTGTTGGTTGGAAGATTTTTAATCACAGTTTCCATTTCATTACTTGTGATTGGTCTGTTCATATTTTCTATTTCCTCCTGGTTCAGTCTTGCAAGTTTATACCTTTCTAAGAATTTGTCCATTTCTTCCAGGTGTCCATTTTATTGGCACAGAGTTGTTTGTAGTAGTCTATTATGATGCTTTGTGTTTCTGCAGTGTCCGTTTTAACTTCTCCTTTTTCATTTCTAATTTTATTGATTTGAGTCCTTTCCCTCTTTTTCTTGATGAGTCTGCCTAAAACTTTATCAATTTTGTTTATCTTCTCAAAGAACCAGCTTTTAGTTTTATTGATCTTTGCTTTCTTTGTTTCTATTTACTTCAGCTCTGATCTTTATGATTTCTTTCCTTCTACTAACTTTTGGTTTTATTTGTTCTTCTTTCTCTAGCTCCTTTAAGTGTAAGGTTAGATTGTTTATTTGTGATTTTTCTTGTTTCTTGAGGTAGTTTCATCAAGTATTGCTATAAACTTCCCTCTTAGAACTGCTTTTGCTGCATCCCATACGTTTTGGATTATCGTGTTTCATTGTCATTTGTCCCTAGGTATTTTTTGATTTCCTCTTTGATTTCTTCAGTGCTCTCATGGCTATTTAGTAATGTATTGTTTAGCCTTCATGTGTTTGTGTTTTTTACATTTTTTTCCCTGTAATTGATCTCTAATCTCATAGTATTATGGTTGGAAAAGATGCTTGATATGATTTCAATTTTCTTAAATTTACTGAGGCTTAATTTGTGACCCAAGATGTGATCTATTCTGGAGAATGTTTTGTGCACTTGAGAAGAAAGTACTGGTTTTGGATGGAATGCCCTATAAATATCAATTAACTCTATCTGGTCTATTGTGTCATTTAAAGCTTGTGTTCCCTTATTAATTTTCTGTCTGGATGATCTGTCTATTGATGTAAGTGAGGTGTTAAAAGTCCCCCGCTCTTATTGTGTTGCTGTCAATTTCTTCTTTTATAGCTGTTAGCATTTGTCTTATGTATTGAGGTGCTTCTATGTTGGCTGCATGTATGTATATATATATATATATATACATATTAATTTTAAAAATAAATTTATTTATTTTATGTACTTACTTTTGGCTGCATTGAGTCTTTGTTGCTGTGTGTAGGCTTTCTCTAGTTGTGGCAAGCAGGGGTTACTCTTCATTATGGTGTGTGGGCTTCTCATTGCAGCGATTGTCTCATTGAAGAGCATGGGCTCTAGGCACACGGCTTCAGTAGTTGTGGCTCGTGGGCTCTAGAGCACAAGCTCAGTAGTTGTGGCTCACGGGCTTAGTTGCTCGGCAGCATGTGGGATCTTCCCAAACCAGGGCTCAAACCCCTTCCCTGCTTTGGGAGGTAGACTCCTAACCACTGTACCACCAGGGAAGTCCCTGAATATATTTTTATGATTGTTATATCTTCTTCTTTGATTGATCCCTTGATCATTATGTAGTGTCCTTCCTTGTCTCTTGTAACATTATTTTAAAGTCTGTTTTATCTGATATGATCATTGCTACCCCAGCTTTCTTTTGATTTCCATTTGCATGGACTATCTTTTTCCATCTTCTCACTTTCAATCTGTATGTGTCCCTAGGTCTGAAGTGGGTCTCTTGTAGATAGCATATATATGGGTCTTGTTTTTGTATCCATTCAGCAAGCCTGTGTCTTTTGGTTGGAGCATTTAATCCATTCACATTTAAGGTAATTATCAATATGTATGTGCCTGTTACCGTTTTATTAATTTTTGGGGTTTGTTTTTGTAGTTCCTTTTCTTCTTTTGTGTTTCCCAGTTAGAGAATTTCCTTTAGCATTTGTTGTAGAGCTTGTTTGGTGGTGCTGAATTCTCTTAGCTTTTGCTTGTCTGTAAAGCTTTTGATTTCTCCATCAAATCTGAATGAAATCCTTGCCAGGTAGAGTAATCTTGGTTGTAGGTTCTTCCCTTTCATCACTTTAAATATATCGTGCCACTCTCTTCTGGCTTGTACAGTTTCTGCTGAGAAATCAGCTGTTAACCTTATGGGAGTTTCCTTGTATGTTATTTGTCATTTTTCCCTTGTTGTTTTTAATAATTTTTCTTTGTCTTTAATTTTTGTCAGTTTGCTTACTATGTGTCTCGGTGTGTTTCTCCTTGGGTTTATCTTGCTTGAGACTCTGCGCTTCCTCGACTTGGGTGGCTATTTCCTTTCCCATGCTAGGGAATTTTAGACTATAATCACTTCAAATATTTTCTCAGGTACTTTCACTGTCTCTTCTTCTGGAACCCGTGTAATGCGAATGTTGGTGCGTTCAGTGTTGTCCCAGAGGTTTCTAAGGCTGTCCTCATTTCTTTTCATTCTTTTTTCTTTATTCTCTTCCATGGCAGTGAATTCCACCATTCTTTCTTTCAGGTCACTTATCCATTCTTCTGCCTCAGTTATTCTGCCATTGATTCCTTCTAGTGTATTTTTCATTTCAGTTATTGTATTGCTCATCTCTGTTTGTTTGTTCTTTAATTCTTCTAGGTGTTTGTTCTTTAATTCCTCTAGGTCCTTGTTAAACATTTCTTGCGTCTTCTCGATCTTTGCCTCCATTCTTTTTCTCTGGTCCTGGATCATCTTCACTATCATTATTCTGAATTCTTTTTCTGGAAGGTTGCCTATCTCCACTTCATTTAATTTTTCTGGGGTTTTATCTTGTTCCTTCATCTGGTACATAGTCCTCTGCCTTTTCATTTTGTCTATCTTTCTGTGAATGTGTTTTTCATTCCACGGGCTGCAGGATTGTAGTTCTTCTTGCTTCTGTGGTCTGCCCTCAGGTGTGTGAGGCTGTCTAAGAGGCTTGTGCAAGCTTCCTGATGGGAAGGACTAGTGGTGGGCAGAGCTGGGTGTTGCTCTGGTGGGCAGAGCTCAGTAAAACTGGCTGAGTTCCCTCTCTGTTGGTTGTTTGGCTTGAGCCGACCCAGCACCAGAGCCCACAGGCTCCTTGCTGGGGTGAATGGCGGACTCCAGGAGGGCTCACACCAAGGAGTACTTCCCAGAACTGCTGCTGCCTGTGTCCTTGTCCCCACGGTGAGCCACACCCCCTCCTCCACCTCTGCAAGAGACCCTCCAACACTAGCAGGTAAGTCTGGTTCTGTCTCCTATGGGGTCACTGCTCCTTTCCCCTGGGTCCTGATGTGCACAGTACTTTGTGTGTGCCCTTCAAGAGTGGAGTCTCTATTTACCCACGTCCTGTCAAAGTCCTGCAGTCAAATCCCACTAGCCTTCAAAGTCTGATCTCTGGGAATTCCTCCTTCCGTTGCCAGACCCCCAGTTTGGGAAGTCTGACGTGGGGCCCAGAACCTTCACTCTGGTGGGTGGACTTCTGTGGTATAATTTTTCTCCACTTTGTGAGTCACCCACCCAGTGGCTATGGGATTTGATTTTATTGTGATTGCACCCCTCCTACCATCTCATTGCAGCTTCTCCTTTGTCTTTGGATGTGGGTTATCTTTTTTGGTGAGTTCCAGTGCCTTCCTGTCAATGATTGTTCAGCAGTTAGTTGTGATTCCAGTGCTCTTGCAAGAGGGAGTGAGCCCATGTCCTTCTACTCTGCCATCTTGAAGCAATCTCCAGTTTATGATATTTTAAAAAAAATCTTTTGAAGATAAAATATTTCTCCTTTATATTTTTCATCAATTTGATGTCAAAATATATTTCAGTAGAATTGTAAATGTGTATGTATAATTAAACCAATTTTAGCTTTTCTCTTCTTTCTGTCCTAACCATATAAACTGTAACAATTTATGTTGACATCCCATTTATGAGTATAGTCCCACAAAGATTTTGCTAGGTTTTTTTTTTTTTTTTTGTGGTATGCGGGCCTCTCACTGTTGTGGCCTCTCCCATTGCGGAGCACAGGCTCCGGACACGCAGGCTCAGCGGCCATGGCTCTCATGGGTCCAGCCGCTCCGCGGTACGTGGGATCTTCCTGGACCGGGGCACGAACCCGTGTCCCCTGCATCGGTAGGCAGACTCTCAACCACTGAGCCACCAGGGAAGCCTTTGCTAGTTTTTGAAGATCTCATTTCTACATTTATAGACACCTTAGGCATATTTTCTCAAACATCCCAATCTCTTGTGAATTAATACTCTCTTTTCTTGACTCATAGATATTTACTGGCCTCTTTATTTTTTCTCTCTTCTTTTCCACTCTATACAATCAATATCTACTAGAATGATGAACACTTTTAAAATCAGAAACTACCTTATTCAATTATTTGCTTTTTTTTTAAAAGAGCAGTTTAGGTTCATAGCAAAATTGAATAGAAAGTACAGGGTTCCCATATATCTTCTGCACAGATACACCTACAGCCTCCCGCACTATCAACTGCACCAGAGGGGTACATTTGTTACAGTGAATGAACCTACAATAACACATCATTATCACTGCAAGTTCATTATTTACACTAGGGCTCACTCTTGGTGTTGTACATTCTGTGGGTTTGGAGGGATGTGTAATTCCCCCCTCCTGTTCCTTGTGTCACTGCTTTCGTTCATTTCACTTACACATAAGCATATATATGTATATGTTTATGCATGTATATACATATATACACACATACATAGGCATACACAATCACATACATGGTTGTTATTATTTTGAACCAATTATTATCTGTTAGATTAAGAATAAGAAAGATAAATAATTTTTTGCCTTTATTCATTCTCTGATTCTCTGATTCATTCTCTGATTCTCTGATTCATTCTCCTTCCTTTGTGTAGATCCAAGTTTATGACCTCTATTATTTTCCTTCTCTGTGAAAAACTTCTTTTAACATTTCTTGCAAGCAGGTGTATGGCAACAAATTCCCTCAATTTTTGTTTGTCTGAGAAAGTCTTTATTTCTCCTTACTATTGAAGAATAATTTTATAGGCTAC
The DNA here is from genome assembly GCF_951394435.1 of Stenella coeruleoalba. Taxonomy (NCBI): domain Eukaryota; kingdom Metazoa; phylum Chordata; class Mammalia; order Artiodactyla; family Delphinidae; genus Stenella; species Stenella coeruleoalba. Next base: position 90,602,184 of record NC_137150.1, read on the forward strand.
AGAATTCTAATTTGGTGATTTTTTTTCTCTCAGCACTTTAAATACTTCATTGTACCCTCCTCTTGATTGTGTGGTTTCTGAGCAGAAGTAGGATGTAATTCTTTGCTTTTCTATAGGTAAGGTGTTGTTTTTCTCTGTATTCTTTCAAGGTTTTTCTTTATTCTTGATCTTCTGTAGTTTGAAAATGATATGCTTAGGTGTGGTTTTGCGGGGCATTTATCTTGTTTGATGTTTTCTTAGCTTCCTGGATTTCTGATCTTGTGTCTGACATTCTGACATTATTTCGGAGGAAATTGTCACTCATTTTTGCTTCAAATATTGCTTCAGTTCTTTTGTTTCTTTCTTCTCCTTCTGGTATTCCCATTACATGTATGTTAGACCTTTTATAGTTGTCCCAAAGTCCTTGGATAATCAGTTCTATTTTTTTTTATTGTCTTCTTTCTCTTTGCTTTTAAATTTTGGAAGTTTCTATTGTGTGTCCCCAAGCTCAGAGATTCTTTTCTCAACCATATCCAGCCTACTTAGGAGCTCATCAAAGACCTTCATTATTCCTAAGACACGGTTTTTGATTTCTAGTATTTCTTTTTGGTTCTTAGAATTTCCATCTCGGCTTACATTATCCATCTTTTCTTGCATGGTGTCTACTTTTTCCATTAGATCTCTTAGCATATTAATCATAGTTTTAAATTCTCAGTCTGATAATTCCAGCACACCTGCCATATCTGACTCTGGTTCTAATATTTACTCAATCTTTTCAAACTGTAATTTTTGCCTTGTAGTTGTTTGCCGAAATCTGGACACGATGTACTGACTGAAAGGAACTGCAGTAAATAGGCCTTTAGCGGTACAGTGGTAAGGTATCAGGGAGGGGAAGCCTTCTGTAGTCCTATGATTAGGGCTCAGTCTTTTGATGAGCCTGTGCTCCTTGATAGTGAATTTCACCAATGCTTCTTTTTAAACTCTTTTTTTCTTGCCTTGCCGGGTGGCATGCGGGATCTCAGTTTCCTGACCAGGGGTTGAATCTGGGCCCCCTGCAGTGGAAGTGCAGAGTCATAATCGCTGGACTGCCAGAGAAGTCCTCTCTTATACGGGACAGGATAGCTAGAGGGGGCTGGAATTGTGTATTTCCCTTTCCCCATGTGGAAGGCTAGAGGAAGCTGACATTCAGTATTTACCTTCCCCAGGTAGGTTAGGCCCTGGTAAAACCCCAGCAGGTTAGGCTCTGGTAAAATAGTTTCTCCTGAGAGCAGGCCTTGTTAAGAAGAACAGAAATCTCCACCATATTTCAAAATGGTTATTTTCCCCTCCCCCTGCCAGAAGCATGAGGGGATATTTCTCCGATCTTCACTCTGAGGACCTGGTAGAACTCCTGGAGGTGAGACTCACAGCAGGTTGCCCCCCTCCTGCCCCACCCACCTCTGCCAAGACTGGATCTTTCTGGAGTTTTAAACTCCCAGACTTGTCCAGCAGCAATTCATCAACTGCAGTTTCGGTTTTTATACCCTGACACCAATTCCCGTGGAGGTTTTCTGCTGTGGGCTTTCTTTTCTGCAAGTTGTGATTCTCTGTATTGCCTATCTGTCTTTCCAATTTAGGGGGCAGCGTTTTGCTCTGTGACCTCTCTTCTCAATTTGACCTAGGAAGAGTTGTTGATTTTTCAGTTTGTTCAGCTTTTAACTCATTAGGATGGAGTGACCACTTCTGAACTCCTTTCCTGATGGACTGGAAGTCTGCAGTTCTTTACTTCATAATCGCAGATATGAGTCCCCTATGCAGGAAAATTGAAGCAATATATCCATATATTCACTTAGTTTTTGTACCTAATGCTTTGGAAAGCTTTTCGAGAAAAACGTTACTGTGGTATAATCCTTATATTCTCCTGAGAGGTAGCAGTATAAGAACAAAAGAAGCACAGCCATTCTGTATTCATGTTGGTAGGTAAAACCTGAGGTGTGCAAATTTTCCTTTTTTTAATCACTCACTATTCGGGCATTATGAGATAGTAACGTAGACACAACCTCAAACGTAAAGAAAATGCACCCTTGCCCCACCTGTGTCCTGAGTCCTCCCTGACATTCTCACTATAAGCAGTGGATCTCATTGTAGAAGGGGCATGATAAGCACAAGTTGACTACATTCTTTCTTTGAAGTGTCACAGATAATTTTTTTTAACCTCTCAAAATACAGAATGTTCCTGAGCTATTAAATATTTCATCAGTGTGGTTAATTTTTCCACATGGATTATTATCCTAGAAAGCTCATAAAATAGAGATTTTGTTCTCTGTGACAGCTGTTATCCCAGACATTCAATAAGCAATCCATGCTATTTTCCCAGCTTTGGCTCTCCAGAAAAATGGGTCCCTAATACTTTGTATGTAGTTTTCATATTTTTCTGCATAGAATAATATAACCTGATGAACATAGGGTTCAAAAATGATATAAAAATTCATAGGTGAGTGAAATTAAGTTAAGAGATCTTTGGTTAAGATCTTAATCTTTGGTTAAGAGATCAAAACAGAAATCACAAGCTAATGGCATCAAAGACAAACACTTTCAGTGTTTCATGCCAGCAGTGTGTACCAACAGCCTTAAAGCTGTTCATGCCATTTTGTCTAGTTATTCCACTTTAAAGTGATTCCAATTATTACAAAGTTATTCATCATAACATCATTTATCATAGCAAGACAACTAACATTAGGGGAGTAGGAAAAACCAGAGAATTTCTTTTTATCCTTTTGGTGGAAATCCAAGCAGCCATTGGCATAACCTTGAAAATGTTTGTCATCCATGCCATTATCTTTGTTAGCTCTTTTTCAGTCCCTTGACCAAGGGTAATTTCACTCATCTATTTTTACATCATTTTGAACATCATGTTCATCAGATTACAGAAAGTATGTATTTATCTTATTGCTGTCCATTAAGCTGTAAACTTGTTGAAGTGAGGGATTTTGCCTTTCTCATTTGTGTTTTTCTTGAACGTGGCATATGTTACTAGATTTTCAAGAAAAATACAGATTAAAAAAGACTAAATCCTTCAAAGGAATTTTAGTTACCATGATTTAGTTAAATAGCACCAGCCCCCCAAAAACATGATTCAAATTTCAGTTAATATGCTATGGTAGGGACTTCCCTGGTGGTCCAGTGGTAAAGAATCTGCCTTCCAATGCAGGGGACGCAGGTTCGATCCCTGATCAGGGAACTAAGATCCCACATGCTGCGGGGCAACTAAGCCCATGTGCCACAACTACTAAGCCCACACGCCTCAACAAGAGAGCCTGCGTGCCGCAAACTACAGGGCCCATGTGCTCTGGAGCCTGCACACCACAACTACAGAGCCCATACGCCCTGGAGCCCACGCACCACAACTAGAGAGAAGCCCGCGAGCCACAACAAAGAGCCGCATGCCACAAATAAGATCCCACATTTCACAACTAAGACACGACGCAGCCAAAAAAAAAAAAAGGTATGGTGATAGTGACTAATTACCTAAAGTACAAACGTTGCTTCTCCCTCTTCAGTCTATAAATCACTTCCTAAATCACTTCCTAGTAGAGGCACATCATGATTAGTGACGAGTCACGTCACTGCTTTCAGAGATAGTTGGTGATTTGTCACTGGGCATCTGTTACTCGGTTTATGCACAAACAGCAAAGCATGTGTTGTGTTGCCTCTTTGTCTCCCAATGATTAGTCCAAATGACATGTTTACAAAAGGATAATTGAAAGAGGAAATTGGCCAACAAAACATGAATGTGAAGCAAAACAGCAAAAGTGGTTAACACTGGACAGGGAACTTTGAATCAAATGTGAATAGAGTCATTGCAGAAAGAGCTGACTATGGGAATGTTGACACTACTGCTGTTCAAGAGAGTCTAGTTGTACAGCCAGAGGAAAATAATGAACGTGAACTTGTGGACATCTATAAGGCACTTGGTTGTGAGGAAAAGAATGAAGATGTCCCAGAGGAAGTGACGCAAAAAATTTCACATTAAAGGAACTTTCGGAAATATTTCATGATGTTAAAAGTGGGAAGGATAAAATGTTGGAAGCTGATCCAAACTTAGGAGCACTGTAGTTCACCAAAGTGTAAAAACAGTGTTTGCTTCTTATCATAAGTTAATTTGGTGAGAAGATAAGCACTGTTCAAATTAACCTTGATAATTTTTTTACAAAGAAATAGGCACTTTACTTTTCAAATTATTATAGTGTTTCAAATTATTGTGCATTAAGTAAATACTAGTTTAACTTTTTTTTTCCATTTCTCTATGTGATTATAACTGGCAGTAAGAGTTTTTAATGTTTTGATAAAAATAGGAAGATTTCTCACTAGGCTTTTAACTTTTAAGTGTTTATGCTAATTTTGATTCTGTCACCAAAATTAAGTTAAATAACTTGCATTATTCTACATATAATGGCAAGAGTATAAAGCAGAATATAAACCACAATGAGGTATCGCCTCACACCGGTCAGAATGGCCATCATTAAAAAATCTACACACAATAAATGCTGGAGAGGGTGTGGAGAAAAAGGGACACTCCTGCACTGTTGGTGGGAATGTAAATTGATACAGCCACTATGGAGAACAGTATGGAGGTTCAT